>NC_138194.1:98806381-101778447 GCF_964194105.1 Spermophilus citellus | reverse complement strand
ATGCATCATCAACAGAAGTAGCAGTGGAATGACCAAAAGCCCCCACTTAAAGATATTTAGTTTTATCATCGCCAGTTCCAACAATTGACTGTGCAGCTGGAATTGTCGGTGGAAACTGAAAGTGGTTGGAACCCCAGAGTATCTATTTTATTATCTCCCTCTGCTCGATGATGGTGACTAGGACGATCATTTCTGTGCGGCACCTCCCTGCATAGATAAGCAGTGCAGTTCTGGAATGCTTGCATGAGAGTGGGATTGGTATGTGGATGTGGTTTCTTTTCCTAATAAAGAGTGACAGGGCATTCCTCGCTTAATATATAGAGAGTTTATATATTTCAAGAAAGATTGTCTGGAATTGCATTTGATTTGTAAATAGGGGAAAGTTCAAGTTGGTCTCAGGAAGAGTTTAGAGGCTGTATCTTGGCCTACTGGGAACTTGTCAATCTCAGGGGATGCTTTGGTTTAGGCAGTGGAGAATTCCTCCCCATTCTCCATAAGGGGTGAACCCAAAGGGAAGACATGCTCATCTCTTAGGGGACACACGTTAGGCTAGAGAATATGGCACATGGTAGGCCCTTACGATGGCAGGAATAAGGACAGTTTGACCTCTGTGTTCACTGAGGGGACTTTGATTTCTTCCATCATCATCCCTGCCATTTCTGAAAGTCACCCATTCACTCATCCTCCCAAATCCTCTGTTGTACACTGGAAGTTCCTGGCTCTTGGATGGAAATGGGCTTCGCTGCACTGCTCAGAAGGAACCCGCTCACTGGCCTACAGGACTTCTTAAAGGAGACCGAACCCAAATGCCACCCGGCCCCAGCATGTGGGCCACTGGGCTGAACCAGGAGCACTTGGACTCCTTTGAAAAGGCTACACATGCACCTAATGCTACGTCCCGTGTTGAAATGTCCCCTTCGCCTAGGACACAGGACCTTCAGAAGGAGTCTGTGAACCTCAGACTCTCTTGGCCGAACTTGACAGTTATGAACCTTCAAGGCCTCTATCGGCTCGTTCATCTTTAAGATTCTGGAACGCCCTGCATAGGGTGCTCAAGTCTGTCCAGAGAATAGACTACTCTTCTTGAATTCTCTGAAGGGATTATTGGCTATAGGAGATCAGAGGTGTGAACTCACTAATGCATATTTGCAGACTGCTTTTTGCCTTGGCCGCTGCCTGGGACACATGTAGGAGTTCTGAAAACCTTTGTAAGATTTGCCCTCGAATGGGGGCGTGTGTGATCATCTTATCTTCATGTGGCACAGGGAGGGCGAAAGATTTGCTCAATGTCAGTTGATCCTTGACAGAACCAAGGCCATAGTCTCAGAAGGGTCCACAACATTGATTCCACACACCAAGGTATCCCGACCCAGCCCCCCAGTGAGGCACCCTGTCCTGTGTCTCCACAGGGGCCCACACTGTGGAGTCAGAGGGAGGTCAGCTCGCCCCCTTCAGAGCTGGTTTCTATCTGCATAATGTGGTCATGCAGTGACCGTCTTGCTTGAATGCCCCGAGCGAGAGGAGATGTAGAACACACTATTCTCAGTCAACTCCCTTTTTGGAGGATTAGGATTGTAGGGCGAAGCCTTTTTTCTCCAAGTCATGACCAACCGACCAAAGGGTCTGGGGCAGCTCCATACTGTCTTGGTTCTGTTTCCCTCCCGTGTCTTCTGCAGTCTGCTGCCAGGCTAGCCCCGAGGGAGGAGCACTGGGTCCCCTCTTCACAGTTAGATATCCAGAGTGGCCAGGGGATGCAGGCGAGCATGGCCTGCTCCCCTGCAGATGGCCCATTTCTTCCCTGTCATGGTGCACTCCATATGTGCTCCTGGGGAAAGGGTGGGGGACGTTGAGATCTCCAGGGCTCTTCTCTCTTGATAGGATGGGAGTGGGCCTTCTCGGCCGAGAGCCCCACATGGCCACTGTGGGCAGAAGCTCAGTGTGCCTCTCCCTGCCGATCTCCTTCAGATGAGAGCTGGGCCACATAGGCCCACAGCCGCTGGAGGTCATGACTAGAGCCTAGGTCTCGGTACTCTTTCTGCTGTGGTCCAGGCTGCTTTTGTTGCTGCCGTCCTGCACAGCCCTCCAAAGACACCTTGCTGCTGGACTTCTCTGGCCTGGCCCCTCTTCCTCCCTTGTACTTGGCAACTTCTTTCAGCCAAGTGATTGTTACTCCCTTCTTCTACTCGACCATGCCCATTCAGAAAGGGGGATGAAATCACCCCCGGGGGTTTGGATAGCATCAGCTTCTGTTAGGACGCATGAATGGAGAGCCCCCTCTCACCAGGGGCGTAGGAGGCCGACTTGCCTTCCGGTCCCCACACGTCTACATGCCTTGTATATACTTGAGATTTCTGACTCACTTGAACTCTTTTCCACTAAGTGATATCCATCTTTACTCCATCAAAGGCAGGAGGAAGGTGGACATTGGATTGATTACCCTGGAGCCCTGGGCTCACCGCTTTCTAGCGAGCATCTGTTTGGGTCCTCAAAGCACCCCTCCCAGGTGGATGGTGCTGTCCTGACCAACAGTCTGTTGTTAGACTCTTGTTTACATAGAGGTGAACCAACCTCTCTGAGTTCTGAGATTCCCTGTTAGCCCCATAGCTGGGACCAGATCTGCTCTTTCTTCTCCATCTTGAAAGCAAGGCAGCCTCTGCCCAGATAGTAGGATCATAGCAGGTCATTTGCAGCCTGGGACCCTCCCTCTCTCCCCGCTACCTCCACGTCCCTCATACTTCCAGGGGAGGAAGCAAATGGATGCAGACTGCTACTTGGAAGAGACCCCTGAGGAGGTCGCATTAAACCACCTGTAAGAAAGGTGGAGCTGGAGTCACCTGGCGCCCTGTTCTTTATGCACAGGGACCCAATTGAGAGTATCTGTGCCAGATCCCAGGTGTGGGCTGGCTGCTGAACCCAGAGTCATGGCTTAGTTTTGAAAGCAGCTTGGGACTCACTTCTAAAGTGTGTTTCCTCTAGAATCATGGTATCTGTGAGACCCTGGGAGCATCCTAGGGGAGGGAAGAGGGGCAGGACAGGGCCCATTTCCGTGTCTTGCCTCAGTGGGCTCTTGGAAGTCATTTCACTCCGAGTCCCTGAAGCTTCCTCCTTCAACAGTTGGACAGCACTTTGTGCAGAACGGACTTGACCCACAAAGGCATTTGGTCTGGATAATCTGATCTCTGGGCACCTTGAAGGTTGAGCCACCAGAAAGCAAGCCAAACGATCCTTTCCTTTGGCAGGAGACAGAGCTGGGGAGATGAAGGGACACAGCAATGGCAGACAGCAGTGGTGGCCACGTGCACTGAGGCCCAGCGTATTCTGGGCTTCCCAGAGAGCTGGGCACGAATCCATCCCGTGGTATTCTGTCTTGACCACAACATGATAGAGGCTGCTGCCTCAGGACAGTGAAAGTAGGACCGATTTCCCAGCCAAGGTTGTTTTGAAAATCCCAGAGTTACAGAAAAGTTGAAAGAACATAATGAGCTTCCCGATACCTCTCGCCCTGACCCACTAACCTCGGCCCTTTGCCACCTTCCCCTCAACCCTTACACTCAGAGACGTTTGGAGGACAGAATGTCATGATGTCTGTAACAGTGAGGTGATTCAGCCAAAGAAAACATTGTATATCTCCCATGAACAAGCTCATTCTCCTATATAGTAGTGCCATTGTCACACCCGAGAGATTTAGTATCTTACAGTATTACCTAGTAAAATCTGTATGCAAAAATCTCCCAACTGTCCCAAAAATATCCTGAAGAGCTTTTTGTGAAACTCGACGCCACCCAAGATGACACCCTACACTTGCTTGTCTTGTGGTCCCAGAACCCCCCAATTGAGGGCATCTCCCTCAGCAGTTGTCTCTCTCATTGATATTTTTGAAGAGCCCAGGCCCACAGTCTTATAGAATGCCCTATGATCTGCTTTTGTCTGCTTGTTCCCTCAGGTTGAGGAACTGTTGGCAAGAAAACAGTTGATGTTGTGTAGCTATGATTTATGCTTTGGATGTCTGTCTCCCTGGGGACCTCTGTGGTTACTGCTTTCGTTGTGAATAAATAAGTCATATTAAATGTTGTTTTTCTCTGTTAGGGGAACTAACTACAGCTGCAAGAGGCGTCCATGGATGCTGGGTCTCACTGCCGAAGCCCAAGCAGGCTTCAGATTTCTGACCTCTCCCAGGGACCTCTTCCGTGTGGGCTGACATCAGCACCTCCCCTAGACACCTGTGGGGTAGCCCAGCTGTAAATAGAAAGCAGAGATGCGTGTTGCCAGGGCCCCTGCGAGCTGCCCGGGCTCCTCCGTGGGCTCAGTGCTGGCCATGCCCTTCCCTCCAAGAAGTGGAATTTGTCTCCATGCCCCACCTGGCCACTAAGGGCTACCACCTGTGATCTATGAGGGGTTTTCTCTGAGAAGTTCTAGAGCACAGCCCTCCTAGATCTGACCTTATGCAACCTACCTGCTGTGTCCACCTCACCTTCCCTTTTGACGGGGAAGATGTGCCCATTCAGGTTCTGCCACCTGGGGCCTCCCTTTTGCTCTGTAGGGTGGTGCGAGGGCCTTTAGCTCCTCCTGTCAAAGTCCCTCCTGACCATCTTACCCCTGACAGACTTCGGATGTCCTCTGAGCTCCCCCGTCCCTTCTCTCTCATGGATGAACACACTGAGAACCGAACCTCCCGTGGTCCCAGCCTTAGGGGTGGCCATTGTGGGAGCCATGGGAAAAAGACTTCTGACATCTTGTCCCAGTGGTCACACATCCCCATGATCACACCTTTAATTGCCCAAGTGGAAACCAAATTGCTATACAATGCCTGGAAACCAATCCAGATCCAAGAAGATGACCGGCCTCACCCCCCGGCTAGTCAGCTGCCCACGGCTGGTGGCCCACGCTGGGAGCTTCCTCCATGGGTACAATTGGAATACCTTCAGATTGCAGAACACTCTTGGGGACATTTCTCCCGTGGGAGGGGAACCCTGTGGCAGGAACACTACCAGGAAACTGGGTCTAGTCAACGCCATTTGCTTATGGCAGGTCTTCTGCTGGAGGCTGGGTGACATGGGGACATGGGATGAGTGGGAGGGGACCCCATGCCTCAGTGGAACCTGCCACTTCCAGCTCTGGAGCCCCGTGAGAGGCAAACCCCACCTCTCTTGCCCCCAGACAACAGCATGATGAGTTACTCAGGCCCAGGCACTTTCACACCTTGAACCAACCTTGGCCACTCACAGGAGGCGGTAGCTCGCTCCTCCAAGCCCCACCTTCCCCACCTTCCCCACCTTCCCCACCTTCCCCACCTTCAAGTTGGAGATTACAAGAAACCCCTCCTGCACAGGGTATCCGGAGAACCCATCTATGGGCACCTCTTCTGTGCTGGCCACTGTGCCAGGGTTCTCTGCTTCCTGGGAGGGCAGGTCCCTTCACCCATAGGTGCTGGACCCAGCATGGGATCTCACCTCAGGCTCTCTGCTCTACTGGGGCCTGAACTACAAAGAGCACGTGGACCAGCGGGTGCTGGACTCCTGTTTCCTCTGTGCACTTGCTCTACCTGCTGGGTGGGGGTGGAGGGGCAGCCAGAGCACCCCCCCTCTGCAGGTCCACCAGCAGAGTTCCTTTTCCACTGGAACTCCCATCCCGGCGTCCCACTCGGACTTCAGAGCGTGTCCTCCAGTGTGCAGAGTGGGGAGGGGCCCTCCCTCCCACAAGAGGGCATGAAGAAAAGAGGGGGAGGGTGGGGTGTCACCTCCGAGGAAACCAAATGGGGCCTCACACTGTGGGGACGGTTGGAGAGGAGGAGCTTCCAAGCTGGCCAGAAGGGCGTCTGTTAAACCCGCCAGATCCTTTGCCCGTTTCGAAGCCCAGCTCTATGCCAAGCACCAGGACAACCCCCCCCCCCCCACACACACACGAGACACATGCAGACTAAGCTTTTGGTCCTACTAGCCATGAGACCTTGGTCCCAGGCCTGCCTTCTCCACACCAGTGGACCCAGAGGGCACACCCGAGACTGGTGGTAGCTTGTTCTCTGGTGGGTTAGCAGGGCGCCTGCAGGGTACACCTGCAGGAGAATGGCTGCAGGGTGCGGGCCCTCTGAAAGCCTGCAGTGGCCCCTGCCCAAGACCCCTCTGCAGTGGACGCTGTGTGACCCAGGCAGGTCACCCTTCCTGGAGGCAGATCTGAGGACGACAGGACAGCGACACTCCAATATGTCATCCTGGTGACAGGGCCCCTCTCGATGAGCCTTCCTTCAGGTGGCAGGAGCTGCTCCAGAAGGATGGGCTGGACCCCTCCCTGCACATGCTGGTGTGACTGACCCTCCAGAGTGGGGCCTGGGGTTTTCCTGGGGCTGCCCGGGTGTTGTCTGATGTTGGGTGGCATGGCCTAGGTCAGCAGGAATCTTGGCCTTCCTGTCACCCTCCTCCCTAGGTGTGGTAACAGCCACAGCAGGGTAAAGGACTCTGGTGGGAGGATGGGGGGGAGGGGAGGGGTTTGGAGGGAGGTGGGAGGTGGTGCGGGAGGGGCAAGGAGACTTATTGGGGAAGATCTCAATCTGCACATCTTCCCCTTTACCTTGGAGTCCTAACTGCCTCTTTGGAGGCTCCAATATGGCACCTTGGAAGCCTCCAGCATCTAGAGAGCTATGCTTGTCTTTGTAATCTTCAGCCATAGCTTTGGCCTCTGAAGGACAATGGGGACAATGGGCTCCTTCCATACATGGAATGGGTCACATGGTCTTGGCTAGTCACTCCTTGTCCCCTTCTATAAAGGTGGGCTAGCCAGGAGAGAAGCAGTATCTCCCAGAGACGTCTGGTGAAGATGAAGAAACCAGCATCTCTGTGAACACATTTTCTTGGCATTTTGGTGGGAGGTGTGGGGAGGGCAGGACCAAGTCCTTCCAGCACAGGTCTGTGTTGCTAAACGTGGGCCAACTCCCGTCTCTTGGGGATGTCCCATTTTCCAAGTAGAATTGTTCTATAGACTCCCTCTCTGAAAAATCATGTCTCCCCAGCTCTTAGACCCTCCTTTTGACAGGTCCCCATACAAATGGGCTCTCCTTTATGTCCCCACACTAAGTTCTTAATGAGCCAGAGTCTTGGACCATGGTGGGCAGGGGTCTTGGCCAGAGCTCCAATGCCCGCCTTCCACTGAGGAGCCCAAGTCTTACCTCTCAACCTGAGAAGACACAGCTGCCAGGCATGAAGTGGCAGCCCCATTGGGCCCCATTCTGAGTGCAGCAATGGCAGCTGGGTCACCCTGGTCCCCTGGAGACTACAGGCACATGGACCGTCTGTGGCCGGCCTTTGTGAGAGGCTCTGTGCTGAAGGAGATGGCTAAGGCCCTGGCCTCTAGCTGAGGGCCCACTGGCCTGAGGCTTCCGAGATGGGAGAGGTCTCGAGCCAGGCCAGGGAAGCGGGGATGGCAACCAGGTCTTGCCTCCAAAATTATTTCATTTTCGAGCTGAAGTTTAGAAGTTGAGTAGAACAATAATAATGAAAGGAAAGTGTGATTAGTGGGAACCCCATGAAGCAGACCCACAATTAACAAGATTTCTCTCTAATTTGATGGCTCCTCAGAAGAACACACGCCTGAAAAGGGCTAATTATGTATCTGTTTATTCAGTCCACAAATAGCATTGTGACAGCTGGTTCTGGGCTGGAAAGGCCGTTACGAGGTCATCTCAGCCCACTTTTGCCTTATCAGAACTCTCCACCAGATAGACTGCACCGAGCTAGGTGACACTATGGGGACCCCCAGCCTAACAGGGGGAGAGATCAATTCCAGCCAAGAGGTCCTCCAGACGCCTATGTACAAAAACATTGATGAGAAGGTTTGCAACTAAGTACACATAGGAGACAAGCAACAAAGACATCAAAAGACAATAGATTTGAACCAATGACTTGATTAAAAAAAAAAAAAAAGGAAGAATCTCTAGTCTATTCTGACCAGGCCAAGAGATGGCTGGTAACCCCTTTTAGATGTCTAGCTTTAACTTCAGCCAAATGTGTATTCTGTGCCTCACGACATCAAGGAGAAACAAACCCCCCCATCTTTTGTGACCCTAGACATAGAAATTAAGTTTCAATTGATGTCAAACTCATCCTCAAAATTAACTGGCATATATTTATGGGGCTTATTCTAGGAGTGGGAGGTGGTCTCTTGGGATCACTGGGCAGGGAGGGGTGCATTCCCTGGATAGCTGGGTCTCTGGGCTTTTATTTTTTTGCTTTGCTGGACATTTGTGTGTGCTGTGGTAAGAGGACCTGGATTTGGTTCTGATGGTGACACTATCAGAAGCCTGACCGACCATTCTTGCGGGGGAGGGTGATGGAAGGCAGGACAGTCCCACAAGAAGGGAGCGTCCGCTTGCCCTAGAGACCAGTAGGTCCACATTCTGGGAGGATGGCATGGTTTGCCCCACGCCCCCAGCAGGACCTGCCCTCCCACTGGTGGACAACAAGCCCTTTGAGGTGGAGGTGCAGGCCTGTGTGGGACCCAGCAAAGCCCAACGATTCCAGCAGGACTGCGGAGAAGTGGAGTCAGAGCCTCCTGCCGCCGTGAGAGCCCCTTGTGTCGCCCCCTTGCCTTCAGCCTGTGCAGAGGCATCTTCACAAATGGCCTTAGAATGCCATTAATGGAACGTGGCAACCAGAGTCAATTTCAGATGTGTTCGTTATTGTTGCTCACCTGAATAAGAAACCCCACAATGTTTACATGTCCTAGACGTCACACTCGTGTGACAGATGCCTTGTGCAAGAGATTGCATCTTTCTATTTTAATGAATGCTTCATGCAGCCCTATTTATCTTTTACAGAATCATTTGCTATAGTATAAAATATTGCACTTTTTCTATTTTTTTTCCCATTAAAATCTCTGGCACATTTGCAACTGTGTCTTGGTTTTCCTTCAGAAAAAAGTTGGACAGGAGCCGCTTTGACCAGTCTCTCCTGCTACATCCCATGAGCACACTGCCAGGCCAGCAGATGCCAGCTGGGCTGTCTGTGTGATTTGTCACATTCACTGCCTGTCCTCGTCATTGCACAGGCCTGCTGAGACCCCTTTCCCCAAAAAGCCCTGGTAAAGTAAGGAATGGGCCCCACCTGGGAGGTGAAGTTCTCCTTGGATGCCACCCCCCACCCACTCATTTTGTGCAGCTTCACTTGGAGGCAGAAGGTAGATGAGCAGCATTTCAAGGAGGAAATGAAACCAAGTCAAAATGAGTGTTTGACTTCAACTGAACAAGAATTCTAGTTTTAAACAAAACCACATCACATTGCCCTTTAAAAAGACAAAACAACAACAACAACAAACCTGTATGAGGTAAGAGGAGAAGGAAGCCCAGGCAGATGAAAGGTGCTCGGTGGCCTCTCGAAGGTGGACTCTTCCCTCCTGTAGGAGCTGCCCGTCTTAGGGGCTGGCTGCCTCCCCTGGAGGTGCCGTAAGTGGGGCCAAGAACATCCCCTGCTCCACAGGGACTCAGGTGCTGGCCTGGGGACCGCACCTCAGGAGACCTGGGTTCTCCAGCCTGCCCTGGTGCTGAGATGGATGGGCAGGTCCTGGCAGGTCCTGCCCCAGGCCATCTGAATTCCTGCCTACACAAGGCCAGCCCCTCCCTGCGAGTCTCACAATTGTGTGCTCACCCCCTGCCCTGGCTACCTGCTCTGGGACTCATCCTGGGGACAGATGGGCCCGACCCCTGGGGTGAATGCTGGCTGTGGTTTACATTGTAGTATGTCCCTAGCAGAACCACGTTTCTGGAGCTGGGTCTTCTGGGAGTAGGCAGAATTTTCCCCTAAGGGAGCAGATAGTACATGGTTTTGACTCGTGTGCCAACATCTCTGCCAGTGTTGCTCGGAAACAGTTGTAGACTGTGAAGATAAATGGGCACACCTGGGTCCCACAGCATTTCACATATGGGAAGTGAAGTTTGAATTTCACTCAATTTTCCTATGTCAGAAGAGGGCTATTTGAGCTTCCCCTCCAGCCACTGCATGAGGGAAAAGCCTTTCTTATCCAGTGGGCCATACAGAACCAGGCTGGTCCAAATCTGGCCTAGAGACCAATGTGCACATCCCTTTTCTGAGCTATTGGCCACGTGCCAGGGACTCAGCCCTTAGTGGCTGTATCTTCTACCTCCAGGTGTAGGGAGAACTGAAGTCGGTTCTAGGAGAGAGTAGTCAGCTTCCTGTACCCTCTGGGACATCTCAGAGGGTTCAGGAGGTCACAGGTCCGGGTGACAGCTTGTCTCCTATATGTTGCTCTGCGGCCCCGCTCTCCTCCCAGAGAGCAGTTACAGGTCAGAGGGATGGGCAGGTGGTTGGCCTGCCTCTTGCGGCCTCTCTGGAGAGCCTGCTCAGATTTGGGTCTTTATGATCCCTGCTTTAGGGTTGTAAGAGGGTTCCATGCAAATCTGGATTAGGATTCAGAAATACACATTGTTCACATTTTACAGATGAAGCCCTCTTCCCTCTTTAGTCTCAGTGGGTGGTAACACGATCCACCCATGGAGGGCTCTGCTGGGCCCAGTTGGCCTTCCTCACCACCCCCTCTCCACATGCACACGACAGCATGCTCCATCTTCCTCTTCTCTCTGCCCCCCAGGCACAGGGGGGTTGCACTTCCTGGTTCCCTGGTGGGTATAGTCATGGGGAAATGACTACAGGAGAGTGTGGGCTCCCACTAGAGCTGCTGTGAGATGGGCCCGAGCTAAGACTCCATTGATTGCCAATCTCCGTGGTCGCCTGCTGACTGTAGAATCAGTGATACTAAGTGTTCTGGACTCAGTATCAGCTCAGAGCCAAGATCTGGTAATCCCCCAAATCTGATCATGTCTCTTTCCCCAGTGCACAGTCACCTGGGTAAATGGCCATGACTCCCTTAGAGGAGGCCTGGGAGAAGTGTCAGTTTTGGCTGTGTGGCACGGTCTCCCCTTCAAAGGATTCTGGGCCTGTAAAGGCCTCAAGTCTGGACTCTTTTGGGAGGAGGAGTAAGGTGGAAGGCACAGGGCACATGAATACTGGAAGGTACTTTCCATAGTGGACTCAGCCCAAGCGTGGGTGCCCCTGAGGGCACACAGTTGGTCTGACAGAGTGTAGAGGTGTGTCTCAGGGCAGTACCTGGCACTCGGTGGGCATTTAGCTCAGGCACATGGTTCAGTATCTCAGCAGCTGCCTTCTCTCAGCGGGCAGTAACGACAAGGATAACCCCTCAAAAGGCCTAGCTTACACAAGAGACCCTGCTGCTCAGAGGTGACCAGGCACCACCTGCTGGGAAGCAGACCCCACGCCACCGGCTCTGTCCTGAGGCCTTCTCCATAGGGCCTTTCTGGTGGGCCAGGTGAGAGCCAGAGGCTGAGCTCCACACCGAGACTGGTTTCTCAAGCGAGTCTGGTCTGGGGAGGCCAGGGAGAGGGAAGCTGCTCAGACAGTGCCACAGTAGCCACAGAGACTACCATGGTGGCCTTTAAACCCCCTGCAAGGGCAGAGTGCTCCAGGCCCAGATCAAGTCACCCTGGAGACTGACATCCAGGTAAGGTATAAACAAATCCATTTTTAAAAGCCAGTGTGGACTTTGATCGGATGACTCTACAGGCCCGAGTCAGACTCTGGGGTGGGACTTTTCCATTTCTTCTCCAAATCCTTCTCTACCTTTATCCACTCTGCCCTGTGTCGGTGGACACGAACCTGCTTGGCTTCCATCTAGATTTGGCCAATGGGGAGCGGGCATATTTACTCCCTCCATTTGCCTGTGGTCTGGAGGTTTCCTGAAGCCAGGATTCCAAGTCCCTGTGGGTAGCCTGTCCCATAAGCTCTGGTTTCCAGGTTGAACAGCCCTAGGAGACAACAGAGCCAGCTCTTCTTACTTCTGGGTCTCTTCCCTACCTTGATTCTTCCCTTGTGTTCTTTTGAGCTTTAGAACAAATAGTCAATTGGTGCAGCCAATATGGAAAGCAGTATGGAGATTCCTTGGAAATCTGGGAATGGAAACACCATTTGACCCAGCTATCCCTCTCCTTGGTCTATACCCAACGGACTTAAAGACATACTATAAGGACACAGCCACATCAATGTTTATAGCATCACAATTCACAATAGCTAAACTATGGAGCCAGCCTAGATGCCCTTCAGTAGATGAACGGATATAAAAAAGGGTGGCATATATACAGAATGGAATTTTACTCAGCAATAAAGGAATAAAATCATGGCATTTGCAGGTAAATGGATGGAGTTGGACGAGATAATGCTAAGTGAAGTTAGCCAATCCCCCCCCCCGCCCCCCCCACCACAAAACAAATGCCAAGTGTTTTTTTCTGATATACGGAGGCCAATTCACAGTGGGGTAGGGAGGGGGAGCATGGGAGGAATAGGTGAACTCTACATAGGGCAGAGGGGTTGGAGGGGAAGGGAGGGGGCATGGGGTAATTAATGATGGTGGTATGTGATGATCATTATTATCCAAAGTACAGGTATAAAGACACGAATTGGTGTGAATATACTGTGTATACAACAAGAGATTACACATATAGAGCACAGTTTTTCATAAGAATTGTAATGCATTCCGCTATCATGTATTTTTTTCAAAATAAAAGTAGTACCCTCATTAAGTATCTACTTTTTATTAAAGTTATTTATTATAATTTGTTACACAATGGCAGAATGCAATTCACTTCACATTACACATGTAGAGCACACATTTTCAAGTCACTGATTGTATAGAAAATATTTTCACACTATTCATGTCTTCATGCATGTACTGAGGGCAATGATGTCTAACTCATTCCCCTTGCCCCCTCCCTTCTCCTTTTTCTCGATTTGAGAATGCTGACTCATAATGGCGATGGGGTTGGGGGAAGCACAGGAGGAATGAAGTATCCACATCTTAGCCAGTGGAGTGCCATTCTTTGCAGACTCGAGTCTGTTGGCCCCATTTCCAGCCCTTGGCGCTACCTTGGCCTAACTCCCTCTGCAGCGTACAACAGAAAACCTATGTAGGTGTTGGACGGTTGGCTCCAACATGGCTCTAGAACGAAGTGACAGGACACAATGGCACTTCTTCCTCATACCTTGCAGAAGTTCTTCAAGGGGTAACACTGCAGATTATCCTGGGGATCCCACCTCCCTCACTTTTGGCTCTGTCAGGGCCTGCTCCCAAAATGGTTTCCATCATGTTCATTTCTTCCATGGTCCCTCTGTTAGGATCTTGGCTGCTGTACCTGGGTTTGAGTAAGAGTGAAGGGGAGGCTGATATTCACTGCTCAGAGCACATGGCACTGGCTCACGCAGCTGCCCTGTGAGTGGTGAAGTCCCCACAGAGTGCTCAGGTAAGTAAGCTAGCTTGTTGGGCTTCCTGTTGCCATGGCAACGCCCTAGTGCGGCACTAGGATTTCCCCTGAAGGACTCTGAACAGGAAGCAGGACTGGGGTGAGGTCCAAGAATCCGATACAGCTGAGGGCTTCCCTCTTCTACATCCTCCATTTCTTGTAAATACTGCCCACCTGCCTTAGTGCCAGTTGAGGTCCTGGGCATGATGGGGGAGCACCTGGGGTGGTGGGGGAGCAATCCATGTTCCCCCATCTACCAGTCCTGAAGGTTGGGGCCTTCTACACTTGAGGGCTGGGGTCAGGTAGGCCCCCATCCAATTCCAGCTCTCCACCTCTTGCTGGGCAAGCCCAGGGCATTTCCTTAACCTCTTTTTTTTTTTAAAGAGAGAGAGAGAGAATTTTTAATATTTATTTTTTAGTTCTCGGCAGACACAACATCTTTGTTGGTATGTGGTGCTGAGGGTCGAACCCGGGTCGCACGCATGCCAGGCGAGCGCGCTACCGCTTGAGCCACATCCCCAGCCCTCCTTAACCTCTTGAAGGTTAGATGCTGCATCAGGCTGACGTCCAGTAGAAGCCGAGCCAGCAGGACACAGATAAGGGTCCTCGTGGAGAGTTGGTTTGGACGACTGTGGGGCCTGGCTGGGCAAGGGGGGGGAGCGTCAGGGCAGAGGGGGGGAGCGTCAGGGCAGAGGGGGGGAGCGTCAGGGCAGACGGGGGGAGCGTCAGGGCAGAGGGGGGGGGAGCGTCAGGGCAGAGGGGGGGGGAGCGTCAGGGCAGAGGGGGGGAGCGTCAGGGCAGAGGGGGGGAGCGTCAGGGCAGAGGGGGGGAGCGTCAGGGCAGGCCCTCTTGTGTGACAGCTAAAAATGGAATGCCTAGGCTACATAGAAAGGAGTCAGGCCCAGGTCTGTGGGCTTCCCCGGGACCGTACTCTCTGGGATACTCTGTTTTTGGAGGAGACATGGGGCCCTGTGGCTCTTGAACTCAAGCCCAAGGCTTGGTTCTAGGGTAACCTTATGGATGTGTGCTGGCTCCTCCCCAGAGCCCTTCTTGGCCCACTCTTCCCTGGGTGCCTGGAGAGGCCGACTGTGGCTGGTCATCTGTCTCCCTTGGGCTTACACCTTTGCTTCTGTTTGCAAACTGACAACTCTGATCTGGGACAACTCTACCCACTTCTAGGATGCTCTGTCCTAAGCCAATTAGAAGCCATGAATAGGTTTTGGAAAGATGAAACCCGACATCTGAATTCTGCCACGGCCATAGGACCCTGTCAGGAGGGGCCCCAGCTGCCTCCCTTTAACTCCAGTCTTCTCTTGGGTATACGGGGGGCTCCGAGTGCTCCCACACCAGCCCTTGCTCTTTGGTCTGCTCAGCATATCCCCTCCTAGGGCCTGGTTAGTTCTTACTCATCCTTCAGAGCACAGAGGGGGTTCCTTGATCATTCCCTTCCCACCCCTTGGTACATTAGTAAATCTTGTTTCTCTCTTATGCCTTGAACTTTTTAATTTATTTTTTTAAATTTATGTGACAGCAGAATGCATTACAATTCTTATTATACATATAGAGCACAATTTTTCATATCTCTGGTTGTATACACAGTATATTCACACCAATTCGTGTCTTCATACCTGTACTTTGGATAATAATGATCATCACATTCCACCATCATTAATTACCCCATGCCCCCTTCCTTCCCCTCCAACCCCTCTGCCCTATGTAGAGTTCATCTATTCCTCCCATGTTCCCCCTCCCTACCCCACTATGAATTGGCCTCCTTATATCAGAAAAAAAGATTTGGCATTTGTTTTGCGGGGGGGGGGGATTGGCTAACTTCACTTAGCATTATCTCGTCCAACTCCATCCATTTACCTGCAAATGCCATGATTTTATTCCTTTATTGCTGGGTAAAATTCCATTCTGTATATATGCCACCCTTTTTTATATCCGTTCATCTACTGAAGGGCATCTAGGCTGGCTCCACAGTTTAGCTGTTGTGAATTGTGCCGCTGTAAATATTCATGTACTACAAGGGTATGCCTTGAACTTTTTATAGCACTTGTGAAAATTAGTAAGACAACCTTAACCAAATAATTAGACAGTATGCCTCTTATAGCAGAATCTATCATCTATTGTCATTGATGGTCTTTAGTGCTTAGCCCCAGAATACCTAGCATACAGCAGGCACTCAAGAAATGTTGCATTAATTAAGTGAAGAAAAGACTTTTTCCTAGAAGAGAAAAATAGGCATTTGGACCATATGGCATATAGACACGATAGAAAAACTGAGTTTTCCTCTTTTGCCGTAGCTCCCTCCAACATAACAAACATTTCGGTGACAATGTCAAGTACCAAGCCTAACATCATCTCATTTAACATTCAACTCTGAGGTGGTACTATTGTTATCCCTGATTGACATAGTTAAACTTTCTGCTCTTCAATTTCCTCCTAAGAAGGCTTTGGACAGGCTCCAGATAGAAGACAGTAGTTTCTTCAGATTTCCTTTAGTGACCATAAAAACCACAGAAGTAGGCTGTCCCAGTCTGAGTCAGTCATAAGTCCATCAAACCTCGGGCATCTTCCTTCTTTAGGAGGTCAGCTCTCTCTGGATATCAGTCTACTAGTGTTCCCTCATAATAATTGAGCAAATCTGTTTTTTCTTCCTTTGGAAGTATCTGGTCTTCATTTCTATTGCCCACAACTCCATGAGGCATGCATTGGTATGCAGAGAGCTTGGTAGCCCCTTTCCATCTACAAAGTCATGTCCTTTGTTTCTGGGAAAGCATTTTAAAAGCTTATTAACGATTCCTCTTCTTTAATTCCCCTTTCTGGAACTCTTTATTCTGACGTTGCTTCTCCTGAGGTAGCCTTTGAATATTTTCATATCATCCCATTATCCATCTTTTTGTTCTTACTTCCTTGGGATTTCCTTAATTTTTTTTTTATATAGACACAACTTCTATTGAGTCTATTCCTGTTGAGTTTTTCATGTTTGCATCTGCTTTCAAATTCTGGAAGCTTTTTTTTGGCTGATGTCTTCCCCCTAAAAACTGTTTTATGCCACAGATATCGCCAGCGTTTCTGGGGATATTAAAGACTATTTTAATGTTTTTCGTTTTTCCTGCTTTGTCTCAATTATTTCCATACTTGTTTTTCCTGCTTGTCTGTTTTCTGTGGTTTCTATGGTAGACATGTCCCTCATCTCTGGGAGCCCTTGGTTGTCTGTTTAGGCTGAAGGGTGGGGAACAGTAGGGCCAATGGGGTCCCGAGCACAGAGTGGGGCTTGTAGACTGAGCTTTGGTGTAAGGCGACCTAGCAAGGCCTTTGGAGGAGCTCCCAATGTTGAGCAGAGCCGCAGAGTCTCTTAAATCCCATGTGCTATGAAGGCTTGGGGCTGGGCATCTCAGTTCTGTATGTGGCCCCTGGCCGTCTTGGATTTCTCCGAGCACTTCTGCTGTGAGTGCCCCTGGGGCCTGTAGGCTGGTCTTCTGGCTCACTCCCTTGGTGAGCCAACTTCCTTTCTCCCATGGTGGGGAGCAGAAGCCAAGTGAAATGAGGCTGGGTTTACAGGGTATTTTAGCCTTAGCTCTCCCTTCCCACCCCCACCCTAGAAGTTCCCGGTGCCATCAGCGGAGTCTTGCAGGGTCCTGCGACATGCCCAGCAGATGTGGCTCAGCTGCCGTTAGCGTTTGACTTTGGTAGGGAGACGCTGCTATCCCACCTCTTTCTAGTGGCTGAAATGTGTTGCTGTCCCTTGTTCTCTTGTTCTTTTGGACTTGGGACTTGGGACAGTTCCCCTTCTGTAGTTAGAGCACCCTAATGGGGTCCAGTTCTGTGAGGACCAAGCTGAAGAGGCCTGGAGCCCGGCAAGACCCATGTTCCACGCCCGGAGGAGGAGGCCAAGACCCACAGGAGAGCACCAGGCAGCGACTGTGGATGCAGGCCTCCTGGAAGCTGGCCATGAGGCAGTTAGGAGTGCCAGCTGTCTCCCGAGGGACAGTGTCAGAGTCAGCAGGGAGGAAGCAGGTCTGGACAGAGAAAGCCTTCAGATCACGAGCAGATCTCACAGTTGGGCTGAACCCAGCGAGAGCTTCAGAGCAAAGACGGCTCCCAGAGGAGTCATGCTGGACAGCAGCAGCCAGGCCCAGTATCCCTGGAGTTGCAGGCTTTCAGGGAGAGTGCAGCATCCCATGAAAACCCAAAGGCTAACAGAGGGACGCTGGCTGTGAATGGAGCGCCCAAGGTGAAGGGCAAGTTGCTCCTTAGAAGGGATCTGGGGATTCAGCCCCAGTCCAGGGCTGCTGGCTTGGCCAGTAGATTATCCAGCTTTACACTGCCACGGGGGCCTCAGAAGACCTGGGCCCAAGTTCAAGATGGCATTCATAGAGATCATGAAGATAGTATTGAGGAAAGTTTTTCCTGTAATTCTGGTAAAGAAACAGGGCAGGGCCTGGGATACAAGAGCCTCAAGGAAGAGTTTTTATGATGATTTCCATTTTCCAAATGTACTGTGTGCCAGCCATTTTCCCCTCTCCACATATTAGCATTGTGGTGTTCAGTACTTTCACAGTAGTAAAAATAACTTCCTGCCATTTTACAGATGAGAAAACCAAGGGTCAGATGTGCAGAATTGGTAGTCACAGGATGCATGAGACAGTCCCCACAGAGCAGGCTGGGTGTGGCTGGCGGGGTGCGGGGATGAAAGTGGAGACAGACTGGAGTGTCGCAGTCCGCGTTGGAGGGAGGGGGTGATCAGTAGGGGAGGTCTGGGGAGCCAGCAGGACCTGTCACGGGGACGTGGCGTGTGCTGTGGTTGCTTGGTGGCATCTGCTGTAGACACAATGCTGCTGCGTGCTCAACTTCCGCAAGTGCTGCTATATAGCTCCACGCACACATCCCAGGTCTGTCCAGCTGAGGTGGCCCTCTGCTTTTTCTGAGGCCAGCAGGGCCACTTGGCCACGTGAGGGGACACACTTGGGCATCAACTCCCCTGGGCCTGAGAAGCAACTTCTACCAGAATGTGGTGAGCAGCCGGGCCAAGGCCCAGTCCTCGAGCCCTCTTCGTGGCGTCTCAAGTCACATGGCACCTGCTTTCTCCGCAGGGCTGGGGTGGGCCCGAGTGTCAGTTGCCTGAAGCGTCAAGCAGCCCTGAGCTCTGCTGGTCTGTTACCTTCCCTCCCTCTTCCCCTCCCTCACTGTGCCTCCTGGGATGGCCTCCCAGTCACCCTCCTGGCCCAACTCCTGGTTCTGCTTTGAGGAAGGAAAGGGGAGCCTGGCCTAGACAATGTAGGCCGAAACTGCCCCCTCTTCCCGAGGCCATCCACCTCAGCTGGGAACAGCACCTGGCCCTGGCAGGTGTAAGGAGCCATTGTCCCGAGAGCCCACTTCAAGCACCGGAGAATCCTGGGGCAGCTTGGGCGCCATCATAGCAGAGGAGAGGAGCGATTTACAGCAAGATCAGCAGCTATGGAGACTGAGCTGGGCACACACTCAGGCCAATCACGGTCTCCAGGTCTATTTATTAAGCATCTGCTACATGTGAGGCTCTTTATGGCTTCTCCATTCCAGGCTTAGGGGTTTGTTGGGATAAGCCACCTTCACTTTGAAATAAAGGAACCGGGCAGTGGGGGAAATCAAAGCAAAGTCCTCCTGTGGCTCTGTCACTGAGGGCCTGGGGCCTGGGTATACCCGAGGGGTGGTCTGACACCGAAGCCCAGGGACCAGACTTGTGCCATGGTTTGCAGGGGACCGAGTTGGGCTCAAGGCAAGAAGCGGCGGGTGGGGATATGGAAAAAGGCAACTTGTGGAATGGGGCGAGGACTTCCCTGGGCCAGGGGAATTCAAATGGTGCAGAAGAGTATTCTGTGGGACATCTGTCTTCCACTCCTGTCTCTAATCTGTCCTTTTCCACAGAGGCAACCAATTTGGTCTGTTAGGATTCTACAGATCCTTCTAGTATGACATTTTATGTTTTCTTAGAACATTAGTTTCCCCTCGCAATAAAGTGAATATAAATTTCCTTGTTTAAAGCAGATTAGCAAACACAAGAGAATAAAATTACCTGTATGTCTGCTCCAGAGAAGGTGCCCTTTGAGTACTTTGGAACATAACCATTCCGACGTGGTTCTAAAGAGTTTTGTGCATGGACAGGGGAATAACTAGAATGGTGGAGACTTTCTCTGGAAAGTTAAAACCCCAAGGTCACATAGTAAATGAGACCAATGAGACGGGAAGTTTTAAGTGTTGAGTAACAATAAGAACTGTGAAGTCAAAAGAAATAACAGCTTGAGGAACCGTTTGACCTTTTACTACCGATTTATGCATAGCCGTCTTAGATGACTCACAGGAATGGTGGAGGCCAACTCCCTCCCCATCCTGCGCAGGTGGCCCCTTCACGCCGAGCTTAATACCAGAAAAAGAAATGTAGGATGTTAAAATAATAAATCTTTACATTTGCATCTTTAATCCACCTGGGGTTCATTTTTGTAGATACCGTCACTTGGGGGGCCTAACTTGGCTTTCTTTCAGATGGGAGCCCCTTGTTCCAGTGACTTTTATAAACTAGGCAGTCCTCTCCCCACTGATGCAGAATGTGGCTTCACCATACAGTGAGCTCTTCAAGGTGCACAAATCAGTCCCTTAGTAGTGAGAGTTTTCATGTGGAAAAAAAAAAAAAAGGAAAACCCACAGCTCTCAGCCTTGAACGTAGCCCTTGTCTCATGTCAAGCTCAACGCATGCGGACCAGCCTTCCGAGCGATACTGAAACATTAGAAAAGGTAAAAACCAACCTTACACAAATGAGCTAGTGAAGATTCTCTTTAGTGAGTAAACTGAAGTGTTGTAACCAGTTTGAAGAAGATTTTTATAGACCAAATATATAAAGAAAGTGTGCAAATGGAACTGAACAGGTTTGCTCTGGGGAAGCGGGGAGCTCGGTCATCTTCTGCACACAGGCCTGGTTACCATTCATCTGCAACCTAGGGTCGTGAGATCATTCATCCCCATAAAGTCGGACCTAAACTTCAAGATGTGCTAGAGACGCACTTGCTCTCAGTTTTCAACGGAACCACAGTTTCCCCTACTGTCTCCTCACTTTTGATGAGGAGCAAAGCTTCCTCCAGTCAGAGAAAGGCTGGCTTCATTGGCTTGAGCCTTGTCCCCTGTACCGTGCACAGAAGGCCAATGTACCAGGGCAGCCTGGAGCTCTGGTGGTCAGAACCCTGAACACCGATACTTCGGGGGACAGCTGCCCCTTCCCTGGGGGAGCAGAAGCATTCAGTCCTATTTCTCAGTGTGGTGGCTGATTGAGGAGTCCGTCATGCACCAGCACACTAGCTGGTGCAGGCTTGTATCAGTTTTTAATTTGATTGATTTTTAAAAAATAAATGACAGCAGAATGCATTACAGTTCTTATACAGCACAATTTTCATATTTCTGTTTACATATAAAGTATGTTGACAAATTCGTATCTTCATACATGTACTTTGGATAATGATGTCCATCACATTCTATCATCCTTGCTAACCCCTGCCCCCTCCCCTTTTCCCTCCCATGCCTCTGCCCTATCTAGAGGGCGTCTATTCCTCCCATGCTCCCCTTCCCTACCCCACTATGAATCAGCCTCCTTATATCAGAAAACATTTGACATTTGTTTTTTTTTTGGAATTAGCTAACTTTATTTAGCATTATCTTCTCCAACACCATCCGTTTACCTGCGAATGCCATGATTTTATTTTATTGCTGAGTAATATTCCATTGTGTATATATGCCACATTTTTATCAATTCATCTAGGTTGGCTCCAGTTTAGCTATTGTGAATTGTGCTGCTATAAACATTGATGTGGCTGTGTCCCTATAGGATGCTGTTTTTAGTCCGTTGGGTATAGACCGAGGAGAGGGATAGCTGGGTCAGATGGTGGTTCCATTCCCAGATTTCCAAGGAATCTCCATCCTGCTTTCCATATTGGCTGCACCAATTTGCATTCCCACAGCAATGTAGGAGTGTGCCTTTTCCCCCACATCCTCGCCAACACTTATTGTTTTTGGTGTTCATAATACCCGCCATTCTGTCTGGAATGAGATGATATCTTAGAGTAATGCAAATCAAAACTACTCTAATTGCTAGAGATGAACATTTTTTTCATTGTTGATTGTATATCCTCTGAGAAGTGGATGTTCAGGTTTTTGTTCCATTTATTGATTAGGATATATAAAGAACTCAAATAACCCAGAGATTAGTGCTCTGATGTGACACTTCTTGTTCAACTCCTCCACGTGGAAAAATGAACTTGTTCTTTATAGACCTAAGACAAAGCATTTCTGCAGTATATAAAGATAAGCAAAACCAAATCATGCTTACTAATCCATGTTTCATTATTCCATTTTACTTAGGAATGATCTAGGCATCCAAGGGGGTGCCATTAACTTGATTTAGTATCTGTTCAAGGTTTCAAGCTACCTAAAGGCTTGGAAATTATCTTCAGGCTGACAAATTTCTAGTCAATATTGAAATGTAACTTTATAATGGCTTGATTTAAACAGATCTTTATTTTTCATAGTATTAAATATGTAGAAGCTAAAACCACAATAAGTGAGGGGAGGGGAAGAAGAGAAGTTTAGTAGGATAAAGGGGAATGAAAGGAAGGGAAGAGAATAGGAGTAGGAAAGACAGTAGAATAGCTAGTTTTCCTATGTACACATGTGAAGTTAAGTGAAACCCACCATGTCCCCGTCACAAGAATGAGGTCCTAGTTGGAATAAGATATTACATTCTTGTATGATTTTATCAAAATGAATTCTGCTGTCAAAAAAAAAAAATCACCATGATCTAACTTGGGAACACTCTTATCACCCCTCAAAGAAACCCCACACCACACCCAACAGCCACTCCCATCCAGTCTGCAGCAACCTCCGATCTTTCTCCATTGGTTTGCCCATACTGGATGTCTCATGTGAAGGAGGCCATCCCCGGGTGTTCCTCTAATTTCATTTTGCACTCTGCTTCTTAGGTTAATCCACATCAGCAATGCCACCTTCCCACGGCTTCACCAACACTTCCATTGTATTATAGACCATGCTTCACTTATCTATTCTCAGTTGATAGAAATCTGAGTTGTTCTCCTTGAGGGCCATCTAAATAAGACTGGCTTGAGCCCTGTGTACAATTGGTCTAGTCGTCTGCTTCCATTTCTTCTAAGTAGAAATCTGACACAGCAATTCTACTTCCAGGTATCTGAATAAGACTTGGAAAACTTCAGAACCATTTTCCAGAGTGGCTGGATCATTTCACATGATCACCAGCAATGTTTGAGCATTCCAAAAATCTCCACATTGTCCTTATCTTCGTTGTAGCTATTCGGGTGGGTGTGAAGTGTTGTTCTCTCATTGTGATTGTGATTTCATTTCCCCTAAGGACTTCATGCATCTTTTCATGTGCTTAATGATCATGTGTGTCAGAAAGAAGTGTCCAAATCCTTTGCCCATTTTTAATTAGGTTGCCTTTTTATTATTGAGTCTAAGAATTCACTTAATTACAAAACCCTTATCAATGGCTTGCAGATATTTTCTCCTAGTGTATGGGTTGTCTTTAAGTTGGTTCTGCAGGAATAGTTTTTTTTTTAATTTTTAAATTGTTGTAGATGAAGAGCATGCCTTTATTTGTTTAGTTTTTTATGCGGTGCTAAGGATTGAACCCAGTGCCTCCACATGCTAGGCAAGCGCTCTGCTACTGAGCCCCAGCCCAAGGAATAGTTTTTCATTGAATATTTTAAATGTGCTCAATTTAGGATGTAAAATAAATTTGACAATTTAATTTATTGATTACATTTAAAGCATTAAGAATATTTTGACATGTATACATAATGAAATGATTCCTATAGTCAAGTAATTTGTCTTTATAAAGTAAGATTTTTTATGATCAGAGCACCTGACACCTTAGCAAATTTCCAGTGTACAATATTATTAACTATAGTCATCATGCTGCACATTAGATGTCTAGACTTATTCATCTATGTAATTGTAACTTTGTAGAATTTGGTACATTGATTTTATATCCTGTAATTTTACTGAGTTCATTTATTAGATTCAACGATTTTTTTGTTGGAATACATAAGTTTTAAATTTATTTCAAAACTTACATGAATGCTGATTGGAAATATTCACATTATATTGCATTCATATATTTATATCATTGAAGTCAATTATATATCTTCTCCCTTCTAGGGTCACAATGTGTCTGGTCATTTGTTCTAATGTCCATCAATAAGATTTTATTTTACATAAAAGTCCTGGACCATTATTAGAAAATTTCTAGAAACCCTTATAGATTTGTCACTATTATACATGGGATTGTAATGGAAGGAAGACAAAGAGCAGAGGAAGGGAATGGAGAGGGAGGAGGGGAGGCCCGGAAGCATGGGGAACGAAGTCTACCATGTCAGGCTATGTCCATGTACAGATATGCCACAATGAATCCTGCTTCTGTATGAGATTATAACATACTAATTAAACACAATAGGAAGTCAGCAGAGTAGAACAAGTGGATCAGGGAAGGGAAGGGGGGGAGGAGGGTAGTGGGTAACAAGATTGATCAAATTATGTGAATGTACAAATGTGGCATAATGAATTCCACTGTCCTGTAATTATAATGCACTATTTTTATAAAGATAGGATTTTAGGCCTTTTGTTAATAGAGAAGCTATTTGAGTATACATCCGATTCTTCACCTGAAGATTAGGTTTTAGAAAACAATACCTTTAGACTCAAGGCTTTCTGGATTTAGTTATGAAATTATAGCAACCCCATTTTGCTTTTGTCAGTATTTGTTCAAATTTTCACATAGTGTTTTCAGAAATATTAGCACAAAGTTTTTGGAAGATTGACTTTATAATGTCTGTTAGAAAATAACTATATTGAATCAATAAAGGCATTTTCATTAAAATCCAGAACAAAAAGTATTTTCTACTGAATTCTAGTTTAAATTTTTTTTTTTAAACAAGAATTACTAACTTACATGAAATGCCAGTTAGGTAGCCATCAATATATTTTAAAGCCTTCTTTACCATGTAATCCCTTGTATCAATAGGCTAGGGTTCCTGATACCAATTTCTTTTTGTGTTCTTGGACTAAAACCAACCTGGCCACAGTCTGATGTTGCAGCTTAGGTTCAGGGAAACCAGTTCCAAGATGGAGACCGATTGCAGCTCAGCTCTGAGGGAGCAAGTCAGGCAGGCTGGACAGTGAAAGCTGAACTACAGGCCCCACAGGGGACCCTGGACATCTCACTAAGGCAAGTGGCCAGGCCTTTGTACTTGGGCATCTACTAGGAAGGAAGGGTACTAAAAATGTGGATGTGTAACCGATGTGATTCTGCAATCTGTATATGGGGTAAAGTTGGGAGTTCATAACCAACTTGAATCTAATGTATGAAACATGATATGTCAAGAGCTTTGTAATGTTTTGAACAACCAATTTAAAAAAAGACATTTTGTGATGCTAAAAAAAAAAAAAAAAAAAAAAAAAAAACCAAAAAACCCTGGAACTCGGGCGAGGCAGCCCTCCAGCAAAGATCAGAGTCCAGGGAGGGACTCAGCTGGGAGACATGGGCTACCAAAGCTACATCATCTAGGAGTAATACTGTCAAAAAGGGCAGGAAGATCTGTGTGTTGGCCACACCATCTGCTACAGTTTGTATCTGTGAATATGAAGATATCATCTAGTTTTTCCTCCTTGTGGACACCAACACCAAGAGTGAAGAAGACTCTCGCATGCTCCTTCAGGGGCGAGTCTGTCTTCCCAGGATGGAGTAGGTGTTTGCTTAATTTTGTGGTTTGGTTAATTTTATGACTGACAAGTTACTTCCCCACCCCCCACCCCCATTTTATCTTTGTCAGATGAAACTGACACTTTAGCACTCCATGTGCTTCGTAAGCTCCCCGTTCTGAGGCTAGTGGAAATTGGGTGCGGGCATTTATTAGGTGCTCCCTTGGAAATCCCTCTGCAGTAGACCAAATTCACATGTTGAACCTAGTCCCCAGAGTGAGGGTGTTAGGAAGTGGAGGTTACAAGGTCAGAGCTTTTTCTGCCATGTGGGGTCAAAAGGTGTCCATCTGCAACCCAGAATAGGGCCCTCACCAGAACCTGAACCTGCTGCCACTTTTAGACTTCTTGTCTCAAGAACTGAGAAACTTGTTGCTTGTGAGCCCATTTTATTGTGTTGTAAGATCCCAGACACACCAAGATGCCCTCTAGAAAAATAACTTTCAATTACTATATCTATATACTACATACCCTATTCTATACAATATTAATAATGTATATATAGAATAGTATATGTAGTATATTAACCGTACCTATGCTATTTAATCTAACATTCTCTGAACAGTGGACATAGTAAAAAAAAAAATGTTAAAACTATTTCACTTGTGTATATATATAACCCCACCCACCCACACCCCTAATTTGACCCATGCAATACCATGCTTTCAATTATAAGTTAACCCTGTTATGGTGACAGTTGGCTTAAATGTTCTCCCATGTTTTTAGACCCGATTTCTTTTGAAGTAAAATCCCTGAGAAAAAGGGCTGGGGTTATGGCTCAGTGGTAGAGCGCTTTCCTGGCATGTATGAGGCACTGGGTTCAATTCTCAGAACTGCATATAAATAGAGGTCCATTGACAACCAAAAAGATATTTTAAAAAAATCCATGGGGAGTAGCTCCAAAGGCCATATGTAATGGGGTTCATCTTGTCTTCATATGTGAACAGCCAGAATTGAGACATCCAGAGTACTGCTTGATACTGTTAAAGAGTCCCAGGTTAAGGACGAGAGTATCAATGATTTAAACTCATTTATTAGCCCCCCCCCCCAAAAAAAAGGCCAACTCCCAGATTGGGCTAAAAAAATTCCACTGAAACTTGGACTGAAAGAAGTCAGCTCTGTGTTGCTGTGAGAAACAGACTCTGGTCTTTTAGCCGTTTATCTTTAACCATCTTTTTAAAAATTTCAGGACCATGAAAACAATACTAGGATGGATTTATTGATTTCAGACACCGAGATGGAATGAAGGGCTATTTTATGTCGATAAGTGTTCCAACTCACAATGGAGATAAATTAGTTGAAACTAATATGCTCAGTATATAGATTTGCAAAAAATAAATTCCAAATTCTAAGAATGAGTGATTGTACTCATGCGACTCTTTCCCTTTTCCCCAAATCCTTCTGAAATAGTCAACCTCATGAAAGAGCCACGTCTTCAGTGCCAGGATATTTGGAACCTCAGGTGGTTACAACAGGCCTCCTGGCAGGCCCAGTGCTGGTAGGGACTCTGCCTTTATCTTTGCCCTCTTCCTTGAGGACCGAGACCCTCTGTGGAGGCTTGAGGCATTTACAAGGTCACAAGAGAGGAAGTCAACGCTCTCCCAGGAAGTGGGGTTACTAGGGGACACAGGAGAACAAAAATAGGTCTCCTATCAAGTCCTCAGAGGAAAATCTAGCTTTAAAAATAGAAAATATGTTGTCATTTGTTCCCAGGCTTCAGTTGATCAGATGAGACCCACCCACATTACAGAGGGTGATCTCTTTACTCAAAGTCTACCAATTTGAAATGCTCATCACATTTACGAGGCAACTGCACAGCAACGTCTACACTGGTGTTTCACCAAACAGCCGAGCACCACAGCCCTGCTGACTGAACACAGTGAGGGTGCTGGCCTCACTGGGCAGGGGGCTACCATGGTCACCACATGGGTTGGGGCTGGTGTGCTGGGTGCTCCGTTGTGGGCTCCAGGGAGATTACACCTCTTGAGAGGGCTTGCTGGCCACTTCCAGAAAGGCTCTGCCAAGAGTGATCCATCCAAGAGACCCATCTCTAATCCCCAGCTAGGTATGGCCTGCCTTCTTGGTATTTGGCTTGTATCGAGCTTGCATTGGTGAAGTTCTAGATCTCCCTCCAGGTCTGGATGCTAGAATCCCTGGAGGACACCCATTTCTGAACAGAACTGTCCCGTTTTGACCTATTCCTCAGAGGGAATTCCTGAGGTAGGCAAGGGGGAGTTTCTCGGCTCGGAGTGGTCCCTTCCTCTGCCAACAGGTAAGCATCCCAACAGCGGCTTGTGTCGTCATCTCCCAGGACTCACTCATGAGCCTGCCCGCCGACTGCCAGATGGGAAACACCACAGGAGTCCATTCAGACTGGGGCCTGAGGGTTCTTCGTTTATCTTGTCATAGGAGCCATTGTCCTTCCTTATCTTGGTACAAGCTGCACATTATTTTGGTATTCCCATGTATGACTTGCATTTATTAAAAATGAGATTGTAGTTACTCGGCTAGTTTTGTGTTATTCTCTTGGACTGCCGGAAGGAGAAGGGGCGCTATCGGGGAGGCACAGAGGGCTTCAAAAGGTATGGCTTCACATCTGGATTCTAACCTGCATGCAGATACATAATGGAAGAAAAATGTCCTTTTAGATCATAGACACCCTTCTATGTAGATGATACGTTTGACTACAACAGTTATGATTCTCAAACTGGTTTATAAAACTATCTCCTGGAGATAGACTTAAGAGACTTGTAAACAGAAAGGCTTTTATGTAATGAGATTAGTTCAAGAGGGAGAAATTTGACCATTCTTTTTAAAAAGATTTGTGCGAGAAAAGCATCTGCTTCTACTAGATATTAAAAAATTGTCGAAGTTGCATGTACAATTTCCTCTAGACCTTCAAGATGGCTGTCAGAGTTGCAAAGTAATTTACTAAGCTTCTGTAGTGACAAATATAACTATAGATACAGAAATTCAAAAATATTTCTTTCTCTCTGGTGCTGGGGATTGATCTAGGGCCTGGTGCATGCTAGGCAAGTGTTCTACCACTGAGCAGCCTCTCAGCCCCATCTTCCTTGCTTTATCTCGTTCTCTTTCTGCATGTACTCATGTTTAGGCATGTAAGTAAGAACTCACAAGATGACATACATCTAGAATATTCCAGGCGGAGAGAGCATGAATAGGGTCCCGAGGGAGAGGACCATGAGATGATAGTGGTGAAGCAAGCAGGGACCATTGCACCAGACTTCTGTCAGTGAGGACTTTGTGTTTTATCCTAAGGATAATGTAAGACAGAAAAGTCATGTATCAATTAATACAAATTGTGCCCTATTTAGTTTGCTAGACATTCAATGATATGGCCATTAGTCAAAGTTCTATGGATATTTAAACTGTAGCTGTTATAAAACGTATACAAGGTAAGTGTGTGCTCATGATGAGCAATTCCCTGAACTGTGTTAGGGTAGGAAGCCTGTCGGCTGCCCTCCAAGTGGTCACATTTTACTCAACGAGATCACACTGGTGGGAAGGCAAGTTGGCCCGCCTTTCTGCAGGTAGTCACTGTCACCAGGTGGCCACCAGTATCTTAGATGCTGCCCGCAATGGCCACATAGGCTATTTTCATTTGAAGTGGGGTACGATCTGCCTTCAGCCTCTTTCTTGCTCATATCTTTCCTCTTACTTCAAGGGACTGGTACCTGGGCCACAGTCCCAGAGGCCCTTTGTTGCACTTTAGAGAGGCCCTCAGGCAAGATTTGGAAGGTACACAGGGACAAAGCTACTCAAGTAGACAGCAGCAACCTTGATTCTCCAGTGTGCTCTGGGAAAGGCCCTCTCATCAGCAGAGCTGACCTCCTCCTTGATGCTGCTGCTGTGAATGAGGGCCACTGATGACAGTTTCTGGCGATTCCTGGCCTGGGTGGTAGTGCTCAACTTCTGGATTCTCTGAACTTAGTCAGGGACCATTCCCAGCCCTCTTCCAACTTCCCAAGTGCTTTGTAAGTACCCAATTCCCTATTTTTAATCCCCGTCTGATATACCAAGAGTGTTTTCCGTTTTCCTATCTGTCACTGATTACTAGTGAAGATCTTTCCACATATTCGTTGGCCATGGGCTGATTTGCAGGGGTCATTTCACTTGAGGATTTTAACTGTTTTAAAGTGTTTTGTAACACTTAAAAAAGTATTATTTAAAATCAGGTATGATCAGTACATAGATCAAAATTCAAATGACAAATGTTTTCAACTAGAAACTAAGTATTTTAATGCTTAAAAAGTGCAAGCCTCAGAACAGAATAAACAAGCTATGAGATGTTCCTGGGGTTCTAATTGCCATTGAGCCAGCCGATTCTTCCTAGTGGGGACTGTCCTGTACAATGTAGACAGCATTCCTGGCCTCTGCCCACTAGATTCCCATAGCACCCCCTACCAGTTGTAACTACCAATGCTATCTTAGATGTTGCTGTGTACCTGCCCCCACTCCCTTGTGCTAAAGGTGTTGCCTAAGACAATCCACCATATTTACTTGTGTCCCATCCAAATTCTCTGCAGGCAAGAGTCCTAGTAATACGATTCCCCAGCATGCTAGGGGCTGCTTACTATCAATAATGATGTTCTTGCTACAGTTTGCCAGTGAGACCCAACTCTAGATTCCCATTTTGAAAGAAACTTCTGTCAACTGTCATGGGTATGGTTGTTCTAGAGGCAATTGCTAAGCAAGTATCCACAGGCTAGGTGGCTATTCTTTTTCTTTCCTTGTCCTGGGATTATCTTCCATGTAAAGGGTACCTCATTGAGCAAGTTAACCCTGCAGCTTAATACCACTGGAAGACTCTGGGAGCCAGCACAGAACCTGCAGCTCAGGGTCACCCCAGCTCAGTGGCAAGGGATTTGGAGTGTTCATGCATTGACTATCAGTTCCTGGCTATAGTGGCTTCCAGGGGGGGCAGATTCTCAGGTGCTTCAGGGATGTGGTTCATGCAAGCAAAGCAAACTCGAGTGGTTGGAGACAGCTGTGTGTGAAGAGGGAAGATGCGGTGGTCATCACCTGCACTAAAATAGGAAGGCCCAAGGGTGGCTTTTAGTACCTGCTGTCATGAATCACTGGAGTTCCCGTTGCTGGAAACTGGAGCTAAAACTTTCTGGATCCCTGAGGGAACATGTAAAGTCGTTGGGATAAGAGTATAATTCTATACGCTGTCCCCTGATGGCCAGGTGGTAACTGCTTTACAGATCCAGGTTTGTACTTGAGCTCAAAATGGGGATGCAGATTCCTGCAGGCAGCCACATAGAAGTTCTAGGGGCAGAAACCTAGGTGTATATGGTAAGGTTCATTGAGGGACATTAGACCACCCTTATGCAACTGCTGCAGCCACTCTGGAGCAGAGTGAGGTCGAGAATGTGTGGGATGCGCAGAAAAGAGTAGAAGTCCACATCCCAGCATTCCCATTCCCAAGTCTTTGGATTATTCCACATTTTATGAGGAAGTTCCGGCATCTTAGCTGGTGGAGATATTTTGGAGACTTGCAGGGCACTTCCTCAAGTGAAGTCCGTAGAGATCTTTAAGCAGGGGGTCGAGTCTTCAGACAGGCGAGAGGAGATCCTAATGCATGGTGGAGCTTGGTAGGGTTGGGGAGCTCGCAACTTAGACCCCCTCAAATTCCATCTTGGGTTACTAACTTTTACAGAGGAGCCCCAATATGGATATTAAGCTAAGGGTTATGATTATTTCATCACTAGAAGGATCAAAATCTGGGTTTGATTTTATAATATGTGGACTATAGTTACAGAAGAAGAATTTCTTTTAGGAGAACTGAATCTAAGACTTCCCTAACAATGTCTTAGATTTTCCATGCAAAGATCTGAACTTGTCATTTTCATTTCTTAGGCGCAGTCAGAAACAGCCAGCTTCTTTTTATTTTGGCATCAAATGTCATGTAATTCAGGGTACAAAAGCCTTGGGCTGGGGGCTGTGCGCGAACGTGCTGTGTAAATCACTGCAGGATTTTCAAGCAGTAATTATTTAATTTGGGGAATCACATACTAATGAAACCACCCAAATGGCTAGAGCACAAAAATTAGGGGGACAAACTCTGACTTTAGGTTCGCTGCCATAGAGAGCCAGATGGCAGCTGCTATGCAGAGTTTAGGTCCTTAAGGAAATTGCCAGAAATTTCACAGCTCTTCTACAAGCCTGGGGCAGGATAACAGCAAAACTCAGAGGACACCGAAGTTCACATTTAGCAAATAAGTACATTAGAGATGAAGAAAGATTCTGTCTCAATTTCACATTTCTAGGCTTTGCATGAGCATTTCTCATTAGCAAAATGTAAATTATATCTATGATCTCAGAGGTAAGGGACTCTGGCAGATGCAGTCACTAGACTTCTGCAGCCCCCCGGGAAAGCAAGACGAATTCTGGTTGTCTTCCCCCAAGCAAACAAGAGCCAGCACAGAGAAACAGCAAGTATGTTCCCGAGTTTGCAGAGGTTCTGAAATGGTGAAAAGGGAATTGAACAGGAAAAGCAGTTTTTACTGAAGAACTCTGATCTTACACTTTGTTTTGTTCAAATATATAGTTAGATAATGGGGTTTTAAGTTACTGTAGCATCTGCAGTTTTGAAAGCAATTGTTCAGAAAGATGTCTTATTTATTATAATTGGAGACATGAGATTCCCATTGCTAAATTTGCCAAGTGCTTATTTTAGAATCTTCTATTTATAATGTTTGCATCTTGGCCAAGTTTAGTGTTTGATAAATCTTAGAGCTTCTTCATTTTTGCTCAGAAAAAGAAGTGATTAATGACTTCCCCGTATCCTATACCAAAATAAACTGAATAATTTAAGAAATTTTAAACATAAGGTAAATGATTTAATTTAAACTAATAATTGTATTTCTCTAAATTTAATTTCTCTTTTAAGAAAAGGAACTTTTCTACAGAGCATTCAGATTTGAATAGGGACCAAGAGAAAGCTTTGGATAAGGGAAAAAACAAGTAAAAATGTCAGTCTTAAAACTCAGTTGAGGCTCTTTTCAAGTTGAAAGGACAGCAGGGAGTGGGTAGTCCAGTTCTCCTTACCTCCTCCACGACCTGTAATAAAGCAATTATGAAAATATTAAGTTCTACAATGTGAATAATCAGAAAGCGATTAAAATATGTAGTATAATACAAGTGGGAAATTTAAAAATTCACTTTGATAGCAACCTCTGATTAGGAAACTAATTGCATTAGGGAAAACATTTCTTTGTTGTAAAGTGTTGATAAGTAATCACCATTACATTATTGAAACCTATTTCACCTGTGTAACACCTATAAAGTTGCTAAAAACAAAACTGAATTGCAAGTCTATTTTATGTGAGACCAAGCAAAGATTTAAGTATGTGCACTTCAGATGAAATTTTAGATATCTGCACTAATGGTTAGTTTCTTCTGTTCATGTAAAGGATTTGTGAATTTTTCTGTAGAAATCCAAGCATGTATGCATTACTTGGTTTGTTATCAGGAGCATCTAAACAACAATAGGTACCTTATAGACTGTTATAATAAGATGTTGGATTTTGTAGACCTAGGTATCATAAAAAGTAAATGTACATATTATTTAAAGAGTTAATCCATATGCGTTGGAGTAGGTTTCCCCCCAAAAAACCTTTTTTCAGTCATTTAAATTTGTACTTCCAATCTCTTCCCTTCTCTACTTCCCTTCTCTCCAGAGAGCACTGAAAAGTGGTTGAACGCCAAAATTGTTTGTGGAAAACTGCGTTTGAATTTTAAAAAGTCATGACTTGTTCACATGTGGAGTAATATGAAGATAACTGGATAAGAAACACACACTAATTTTTTTTTTTAAGTGAGGGAAACCTTTGGTCAGTAGACTGATGGGGAAGCACTCTCCTGTAGCCAGTTCAGTCCTCTGCAAAGCAATCAACACCGGCACAACTTGTCAAAGACCGACTTTTCCCGACTGGAAATCAACCAAGGGCTTACAGTGGTATGAGGAACCTGTTCAAGATCATGGCTAAATCTCAGCAAGATCTGAGGTCCTGGACATTTTCACTTGTTCCATTCCCGTTTCCGTCTCAACTCCACGGAAGTCCTGAAAGCCAGCTGTCCACCAGCCACTGGGCAGGGCAGGGCAGGGCAGGGCAGGGCGAGACTCTCCAGGAACATCACCCGAGAGTTGGCCATTAGACCCGAATTGGGCCCCTCCAACCTTGGTCCAGGTTTCTAACAGAGCCGAGAGACCAGGCACAAGCTTCATCAAGATCAGGCCAATTCCTGTGTAAACAGAAGCTGACATTGAGACATCTGTTGCCCAATGCTCAGACCCCCTCCAAGAAAACAAAAAACAAAACAAAAACCACAAGAAGCAGTAATTAGACAAAAGGGTACATAAGACATTCATGGATGCTGAGCGCCTTAATCAGGACTGGATTGGGGCCTAACTAGATTTATAAGCCCCTAGACAACAGACACCCATTGGCAACCCTCTTGGGACTCGTCCAGCAGGAGCTCTGCTTCTTTCTATTATAAATCCTGTTCCTTTGTTCTCACCCTTCATCTTGTATGTTCAAAGAATGAGACCCACAAAGAACCACCCAACCCCACACTTAGTGATACATTCTTACTCAAAACCATGGAGGCCAGAAGGTAATGGGATGGCCCAGAGTGTCAAAGGGAAGAGACTGTCGCTCAGGATTCAACACCAAGAAAAAAAAAATCCTTATACAAGAAGTTAAGTCTTCCCAGGCCAAACAGGTGCCAGTATGCCTGCCCTATAGGAAACACCAAGAAATTAGACGAGACAGTAACACGAGTCCACACAAGCAAATACAGACCACCAGGACACACAGCTGCCCGGGGACCATAAAAACAGCGAGTGTGTGGTCTGTTTTAATATTTTTCTGCATGATTAAAAAGAATTGCATCCAATTCCAAACAAAAGTCCAATAAGCCATTTGTGGATATTGACTGGTGATTCTAAGGTTATAAGAAAAAAAAATCCAAAGAAATACTGAAGGAAAATGAGGTCTGACCTTGTCAAGACTTTGAAAGCTCCTGTGACCAATAGACACACTGTTTGTGAAAGAATAGACTTGTCAGTGGAGTAGAATAGAACGCCCAGGGGCGGATCACTCAACACAGGTTACTCATCTTTGGGAAAAGGCCCAAAGTCAAAGGAGTAAGGATAGTCTTTCAAGAAATGGCACTGGGATAACTGGATAGGAGAGAACATCCAGGTGCAGACATCATACCTTCCCCGACGTCACTTCAAAACTGACCATGGACGTAAGGGTAGAGCGCAAGACGGCAAAGCTTCTAGGGAATGATCAGCGGAAGGTCTGTAGGATCTACACCGACAAGGGTTAGGGCAACACCAGAAGTACCACCCTTGGGGGTGGGGGGCGTTCAAAAAGTACCAATTTGTGGGAGATTCTCTTAAGATAATGAAAATGTAGTCAGACTGGGAGGAAAGTTCTTCATGACGTTTTGAAATTATTTCAAAAATATACACAGAACTCTTAAGAATTCAAAAATTGTCAGCCGCGCCGCCCCCCCCCCCCCAAAAAAAAAAAACAAAAAACACCAAGCTCTGAACAGATACTTCAGCAAGGACGATACATAAAAAACAAATAAGCACATAAAAGATGCCCCATATACTTGCTTTTAGGGAATTGCAAGTCAACACAATGAGTTCCTGCTGTACAGACTATTCGAAGGGTTAAAATCCAGCACAGAGACTATCAAATACTGGCAAGGAAGAGCAACTGGACCTCACACTCATTGTCGGCAGGGAATGTAAAGACAACGCCTTTGCGAGCTAGTTTGGCAGAGTCCTACAGATGTAGGCATGCTACTACCCAGTAACTTTGCCCATGAGCATTTTTACCCAATTGTTTTGAAAGCTTACATAAAAACCAGCATGTCGAGTATTATAGGAGCTATCATAATTGCCAAGAACCAGAAGCAACCATGGTGTCTTCCATGGAAGAAATGGATAAACTGGTCCATCCGTACAACAGACAATCATGCAGCAGTAAAAGCAAAATGTATCCTTGCTTGTATAATCTTACAAGAATGGATTCTACCATCATGTAAAACTAAGAACCACCAAAAAAAAAAAAAAAGGAAAAAAAAACGAGCTATCCAGTTGCTGAAAGGCACAAAGCAATCCCAAATGTATGTTGCCAAGTTGAAAAAGCCAACTTAGAAGGTTATGAACTAGGATTCCAATTATACAATGTTCACAGCAAGACAGATCTATAGAACTGCAAAAAGATCAACATTTCCTGGGGGTTAGGGGAGCGAGGGTGGGATAAGTAAGGGAGGCACTGGGAATCTTCAGGGTGGAGAAACTAGGGGTGTGATGCTTTAATGGATATGTGACATCATTTGTTGCAGCCCCTGACTTACTGTGCTGCCATGGTGTTTTATCTTCATCTTCTTCTCCACTCACTTCCCGACTCACGAGGAAACCACCTGCTATAGCTTGGATCTTGAATGTCCAAGAGACAGGGGTTAAAGGCTTGGTCTTTAGCCCATGGTGCCATTCAGGAAGTGAAACCTAGTGGAAGAAGTTAGTTCACTGGGGGTGTGCCCTTTAGGGAGCTCAAGTCACCGACCCCTTCTTCAGACACCATGAGATGGACAGGCTCCCCCTGTGTTCTTGCCATGATGTACTGTGCTGCCATGGGCCCGAAGCAACAGGGCCAAGTGACTATGGACCACATGCAGTGATGCCAGTGAAACAGACTTTTCTTCCTCTTCAACCAATTGTCTCAGGTATTCTGTGACAGCGTGAGCATCTGTTGGAATTAGTTTACTACGTGTTAGTCAGCTTTCTATTGTTACAATGTGTCCAACCTGTCAAAGTCATTAAAAAGGAAATAAGTCGCAAAGTAAGTCATAACCCAGAAACTTAGAGACCTGGCAACTGAGTGTAATACGGTATCCCAGATGTATTCCTGGAGTGGTGAAAAGACACCAGGCAAAAATCTAAGGAAATCTGAATAGTCTGTGGATGTTAGTGTGTCAATGCTGAGCAATAAGAACATGATCATATGAGCATGATCATACTAATGAGAAGCTTTAATGGGGGATATTTGCATATGTATATAAGGGAATTCTCTGAAGTATGGGCTCCATATTTCTATACTGTATAAAACCAGTCAAATATAAAGTCAAGGCTGAGGATATAACTCAGTGTTGGCGCTCTCACCTAGCATGCACAAGGCCCTGGTTCATTCCCTAGCACTGCAGGAAAAAAGTGTCTAGGACTACGTGCAGAAAGTAAACACTTAGGAAATTGTTGACCCGTTTGTAACATTTAGCTATAACTTGTATGATAATAGCATGAAGAAATGCGATGAACACAGTTATAAGGTTTTTAAAGATATATATTGAAGTCTAGTTGGTAGAACTGAACTAGATTAAGATGCTAATTATAACACTTGAGACAACCATAAAGAAAATCTAAAAAATAGACAGTAGAAGGAAATACATGTGATGTGCTGGAAAATATCTCACCTAAGACAAGGCAGCAATGGGAAGAGGAACAAAAAGATGTAAACAATTAGAAGTAAATCCCATTTTTTTACTTAAACACTTTCCCCCTTAGTTCAGGGGCAAGGCCTGCATGACTACTAAGCCTAATAATGTAGCAATGCTTTAGGATATAAAAATCTACATACAGAATTATATTTCTATATGCTAGCAATGAATTTGAAAGTGATTTAAGAAACCGACTTCATTTACAATAACATCAAAAGGGATAATGAGTAACAAAAGTGAAAGATTCAGAGAAATTAGACAAAAAAAATTGGCAGACATCTCAGGTCCTAGGAGTTAGAATTAGAAGACTGTTGTCCATGTAGCAATAGTCCAAGTTGACCTACATATTTAATGCAGTCTATTAAAACCCCAGCTGGCTCGATTTTGCAGAATTTGAAAAACTATCCTAAAATTCATAGGGAAATGTAAGGACCCAAAATAACCAAAGCAATCTTGAAGAGGATAGTTAGGAAGTTCCAAAACTTACTGCAAAAATTATATATTACATAACAAAAGCAAATGACTAAGTGTAAAAATCCAGTGAAGGATGTGAAGAAGTTTCTCCAGACCAGACATCCACAGGGACAACACATGTATGCGGAGGCACCCTAGCACCGCCGTCAGGGAAGCGAGGATCAGGTCTGGCGGGGTCCCACATCATGTCCACCAGGGAGGCCGGAACCGAAATCAACTTCAAGCACGTGAGAGTTGGTCGGGGTGAACTTAATATGTACAACCATAGAAGTCAGTAAATTAAAAAGAAAAAAGGCACAATAGCAAGTATTGAGGAGATGGAGAAATTGGAACCAGCCGTTTCTTTCCCGACCATGTCTTTAGTCTTCATCTTTTGGGAGAAAGCTTCTTTACACTGGCAGATACCCCTATGGCTCTTGTCTGATCTCTGTCCAGTTTATTCCTACAAAGATAGCCCTTTTCTGGGAGCAAGCACCCAACCTGGAAAGTTTAATTTGAGTGTCCGGTGGGACACAGAAGCAGCAACTCATCCCACGTGAAGTGATAGCAGCTAATTACTTACAGGGTCAAAGAGGGTGGCAGATGGCTCCCTATCCCCTGGGCCCTGGGGGGCATTCAGGACAGGCATGATCATTCATCAAGTTTAATTGAGCATTCTATGTGTTTATTTGCGAAGTCTAGAAAACCCACCTTTAGCTGCTAAGGTAGTATAGTAGTTGGGATTTCTGCAGCCTGGTTGTACTTCTGGGGAATGAGAGAAAGGGGTCCTCTGGGTTGGAGCTGTTCTTGGGATTGAGAGCATTACCCAGTCAGGTTTCCCAGTGGGATTTGCTAATGGGTGGCACTTCATGGGGTCCCACTATTACCAAGAGTTGTCACTGTAGCGTGTTTTGCAGTCCATGGGGCAAGTGGTATCTAGCTGTCTCATGGTGCCTCAGCTCTGAGGTTCTGTGGCTGCCCTGAATATGTAAGGGCAAGGGGTCATGAGACCCCATGGGTCCTGCCTCATGGTGCGTTTGGTCATGACTGACCCTTAGCAGTGTGATAAAATAAGAAGCATGAAGAAAAGGTGAGGGAGTTGCTTAGGAATATGTTGGACTATTTCCCTAGAGTAAACAGAATTCTTAGGAATTCTGTTTGAAAATAACCTAGTGAAAAACATGAAGAGAAATGCTAGAAGAGACCCCAAATTCACCCAACCAAGTAGGGGCAAAGATTTAGTGAACTATCTCGGAGGTAAGCAGAAAGGGCTGTCATGGAGTATGTATCCCATGAGGAGTTAAGATACATGGAGAGTCCAATTATTGGAAATGAAGGTGGCTCCATGGGGTTTCTCTAGCCCCTGGAGGAATCCCCTTTGCTGTACCATTCATGTTTAAAGTTTGAGTCCCAGTGGCCTGCTTCATAGTCTAGGATGGTCCTGACCCTCCCTGTGACCAGTGCCAACTGAAATGCAGGCATCGGGCAGTTCCTGGACCTCATCTAGGTTCCCCTGTGCGGGGACCTGCAGGTCATCCAGAGTCACCAGATCTGCCAGGATCGCCTGATCCCAGGGTCCTGTTCAACAGGTAGGTGGCTAAGCCACCCGGCTTTGTGATTGGTGGGCAATACTAACTAACAACTGGAGAATGGTTTGAGGTGAAGGCTGCAGAGATCCCAATTATTTTTACTGCCTTAGCAGCTAAAGGTAAGTTTAGATTTAGCAAATAAAAACATAGGAGGCCTGGTTAAATTCAAATTGGAGATAAATAAGTGATTTTTAGTGTAAGTATGTCTCATGTAATTTTGGGCAGCCGAGTTCAAAAGAGATGTACTAAATTGGATTCTTCAGTTTGGAGATTCTATTAGCGTAAACCAAATTAAACTGCAATATACTTAATTGGTGCTAAATAGAAGTGAGTACAAGGTTGAAAGAAAGTTTAACACTGCCAAGAAAGCAAATATAGTACATAAATTGGTGACCAATTATGTACATCCATTCAGAAATTGTAGACTGCTGGTGCGAAGAGAGGCCCTTCTGAGCTATTTCTAGTTTTTAAGTAATTGGACTGAGACCCCATGTGAGACCAAATATCATCCCGCTTTAATTTTAATTTTTAAAATAAATCCCAGGCAATCAATATAGTATGGTGAGTAAGTTCTTTAAACCTCCCATGATTCCAAAATAGAAACGATAACAAGACAGCATTTAGAAGTGACAGCCACATACAGAAGGCAGAGGATGATGGGGTGGCCTGCTGGGAGTTGGATTTGGAAATGGTCAGGTGGCCAGCAGTCTGCAACCTGAGCTCTCAGGGCCCTAAACTCTGCATGAGTAGAATCCCAAGCCAGGCCTCTTGCAAATATGGGTACGGTGGGAGATTCAGGCTTCTAAAACATCATTGTGGGGTCCCTTCTGTATTCACATGGAACCTCACGAACACCCAAGGCTGACCCAGCCACATGCAACTGACTCATCCTTACAGTTGCCATAGGCCAGAGCCATTGTTCAAGCCGATTCCCTTCCACCATCCAAGATCGCTAGGGTGGAGTCTTTGCTGCTTAGCTTGTGCTCATAATTCCCGTAAGGCTCATGATGATAGATTACTGGGCCATACCCCACAGTTTCTGTTCAGCAGGTCTGGGGTGGGGCCCCCAAATTCCCATTTTCAGTTGATTTCCAGGAGATGTGGATGCTGCTCGTCTGGAAAACTACTCTAGCTCTACCAGTGCTATCAATATGCCATCTACAACCAATGAAGGGTCCTTGTCACCTGGCTGGTCAGTGGGCCACTTCAGAACATCTATTCTGGAACTCTGCTTCCTAAGACAACTTTTGGCTACAAGTGTCCCAAGTAGATTTTCCCCAGAAGCATGAAAGGAAGGTATGCGCTAATGATAAAGAAAATGCTTCCAGAAGACAGCAGCAAGGGGGCAGGGAGAGCCGAAGTAGGAAGGAGAAGTAGTAAAGGGAGTGCAGTTCCAGGGAGATCCCAGTGTAGTGGGTGCCGAGCCTCCTCCACCAGGATCCTCCTCCAGGCTCAGGGTTCCCATCTCCCCATTGCTCCCTGTGTCAGCTGCTAACAGTTGCCCAATTCTCAGGGGAATTTACCTGTGTCAAACCTCCCCACTTGGGAAGGCTTACCACAGCCCTACTGGTCAAGTCCAGTGACTAGTGGATTAACTGATATCAGTACATGAGAACCTGGATCCCTTGATTCATGGCAGGACCAACTCTGTGGTATGTCTAGGGATTCCCAAGCCCATCCTCAGGTTCAGCGCAGAAATAAACTGCAGCCATGAGCATAAGCATAACAGTGATAAATTAAGGTCAGCAATGAAAAAGGTACATCAGGGAGGACCCAAGGACAGACCATGTACAAGCTCTCTCCCCCAGCACAGGAGGAGTATTGCCATCCAAGCAAGCTCACTGAGCCTTGGGGTTCACAGTATTTAGCAATAATGTTCATGTCCACTGCTGATAAGTAATCTTGAGGGGAGGATGCTTTGACAGGAAAAGCCAATATAGAAAGGAGTAACTAGTATACTGGAAGGAGAGTCACCCTTCACTTCTAAATCATGAAGTGAATCACACTTGAAGAAAGGATGTGAATAAGATGTCACTGGATGTGTCTTTCAACGTACAAGAAAATTTAGTGGTGGTCTCAGCCTGGATCCTGGTGGCATCCATTTGAGGAGCTGGGTCTTGTACTCAAAATTTACTGCTGGATTATCAAGGTTGAGGGTTGAACTTCCACCTGGGTCAACCGGCTTTGCAAGGGTAACCCAATGTAGGTACATGTCCAGACACGTCTTTCTGTTCACGTTTCTGTTGTTCCAAAGTAAAGATTGTGTGACTCAAACACCTCAAATTTGCTTATATGGTATTCTTTGGGACTACGATACCTCAATTGGGAAAATCTTAAGTGGTTCCTCGGTTTATTCTGTCTCAAAGACTTTCCAATTGAGGCAAAAATTACAGAACACAAAAATCATTTAGCAATTTAGCGTATTACAATTAGATAACATTAGTATACTTGAAACCTTGTAACACAGCTATGACCATCAACTGGTTCCAGAATTCTTTCTTTACCTCAGAAGGTAACTATGGTTTTATGGATTTGAATTACAGTGGAGTCTCCTTTCACTTAAGCCTAAAGGACTGTTCAACGTTTCTTAAAAGGCAGGTCTACTATGGATGAACCCCTTTGTTTTTATGTGTCTTCATTTTCCCTTCATTTTTTGGTGGACAGTTTTGCCAAATATAGAAGTCCCCACTTATCCACATGGGAGACATTCCAGGACCCCCTCATGGATGCCTGAGGTTTGGTATATATGACATTATTATATGGTATATATGCCTGTGTTTGGTATATATGACATTTTATGAGTTGGGCATGGTAAGAAAAAAAAATAGAACAATTACAATATACTACACTAAGATTTGTGTGAGTGTGATCCCTTACTTTCTCCAGAAAAGTTGTCACATTCACCCTTCTTGTGGTGTGGGAGATACAATGCCTATGAGAAAATAAGGACAGACACTGAGGTAGTGTTCAGTCACTATGCAAGGTTACTTGAACACGAGGTATGTGATGTCATGACAGTCTTCCTCTGAAGACCAAGATGGATTCTAAGTGATGGATGGATGGGTAGTGTACTCCATTTTCTGATTCAGCAGGTCTGGGGTGGGGCCCCGAATTCCTATTTTCAGAAGAATTCCAGTAGATGTGGATGCTGCTCGTCTGGAGCCCACACCTTGAGAACTACTCTACAGTGTGGATGTACTGGACAAAGGGATGATTCATACCCTTGGTGAGATGGGTCAGGACGGGTCAGGATAGTATGAAACATCATGCCACTCATAGGGTGCACAATTTGAGACATGCTTGAACTACTGCATAGACATTTTACTTTTCACCACCGTGTTACCTTGCTGCCTTCTAGCTTATGTAATGAAGAAATGGTTAATTTGTGTATTCCTCATAAGAAACGAGTTGCTTCTCTTGATTTCAGGATGTTTGACAATTTGATTATGATGCTCTGGTATAGACCTGACTTTATCCTATCTTGTATTTGTTGAACTTCTTGGATGTGTAGATTCCTGTATTTTGTCAATTTTGGTAATTTATGGCCTTTAATTCTTCTAATATTCTTTCTGCCCACTATTCTCCTCCTGCCATGTGGCTGCTAAGATCTCCATTCATTTAGTTCTGTGGTTTGACTGGGAGTTGCTCCCAAAACTCCTGTGTTAATGCAGGAATTCTCTGAGGTAGATGATTGGATTGTGAAAGCTACTACCCAGTTAGTTCTCATTGTTTGAATGGACTGGTAGTATAGGGGTGGGATGTGGCTGGAGGATGTGGGTCACTGAAGGAGTGCCCTGGAAGTATGCATCTTCCTTGGGGCTCCTCCCTGCCCTGGGTCTGCTTGCTTGATCCCATGATGGGAGGGGTTTTGGCCTGCCATGCCTCTCCCTCATGATATCTGCCTCACATTGCTCCACAGCAATGGCATTTGTAGAGACCTCTGAAACTAAGAGCCCCAAGCAAACTTTACCTGCTCTAAGCTGTTCTTAAGTATTTTGGTCACAGCAATGCAAAAGCTGGCTAAAATACCTTAGTGTTCAGCTAGTGACTTAAGGATTTCCTTAAATGCCTCTAGCTGAAAACCCCCGCCAAGACCAAAAATCAACAAGAACTCTTCTCCAAGTTTTTGCCAACTGGCTCTGTTAGGCACTCCATTTACACTTAGTCGACAGCATTTACAACTTTTCCTTAGCTTCCATTTCCTGCTTGCACAGGGTCTAAAGATCATCCAGAGGCCAAGTGTAGGGTCTTCTCAGGTCTTTTCTGAACACGAGTCCTGTCCTTACATGTGTAGGGCATTCTATACTCCACTATACATGGGAACTTTCCAGATTCTTATATTCCATTACAAATCTCCCCACCACACTAGAAGTTCTGTTTCTTATCTATTGCTCCATGAGCCAACATTTTGACAACGTCAGCCACTTTGTCAGGTAAAGGAAGGCGAGACCAGGACAAGCCCTGGAGCTGAAGTCCAGATAGGTAGATATACACAATCACCGTTCTTTGAGAGTGAAGCCCATGCTTCTCTCTCTGGTACAGGTACCTCTTCCAGGGATGTGGGTTGCTGTCAAGTTGGGGAATGAGAAAGTAATAAGCAGGAAGGGTCAGATGCCATAGTTCTTCTCTTATTCAAGTCCAACATTTTAAGTTTTCCTGGTTTTGTAAGTTTCATTAGCTTCTAGAATTCAAAAATTGCTTCTGATCGCTCTTACCAGCATCTTAGTTGCACTGGTGGAAGGATGAAGCTGTAGGTTTCCTGACTACATCACTTGCAGTACTTGCAGTGACTCCACATTTTAACTGCTGACCAGAATCTAGTGCATAAAGGAACCAGCTTTACAAAATAGATGGACTGGGGCTGTCCTTGTGGTTGTTAATTTAGGGCCATATATGCCAAGCAGAGAACTTATGTGCCAAGGAGAATGCAACAAAAGGATCTGATCCTTTCTCCTATGGAAGATCATAACACCTTGAACGTGGCTTGCTCTCAGTCCTCATTCTAGCCATCCCCAGAGCCCTGGCAACCACTGCCAGGAGAGACTTGCTTCCTACTAATACCACATTCTTTAGCTTGGAAATCTTCCAATCTTAATGTCTTACAACAGAAGAGAGTCAGATGTCTGCCATTCTCTTACAGGCTGTGTTCAGCAACCGTTTGGTTAGTAACCAAGGGGAAGCTATGCAAGCTGTCCTGTAGGACTCCAAAGAGTCCTGTGTCTCTTCACCTAAAGAGCCCAAAGCTGTCAGATGCTGAGGGCCATTGCCAAGTAGGACATTGCATGAGAGGTGACCTTGCTCAAGGACCAGGGCGGATCTGGGTTTAGGGCGGATCAGGTTTTAGGGAGTATCCCGCTCCTTGGGTTTAGGGCGGTTCCAGGTTTAAGGTATACCCTGCCAGGAATAGGGCGTATCCTGCTGATTAGGACCTGGTGGAGTACGTGGATTTTGCCCAGAACATGAATTTCCTCAGAACGTGTTTGTAGAGGGCCAGTGTGAGTTTGGGAATAAAGAATTGCTGTTTGAATCTACAAGGCTGTGAGTGGCTCGTGATTTTGTGCCCAGCCAGACTGCGGCATTTGGTGGCCTGTACGGGGAACGTCTGAAACTTGGAGGTAAGTGAAATTGCTCGCCCCTGAGGGAAGGCGAGAGAATGGGTGACCATTTCAAAAAACAATGCGTTCCTGTTTTGATTTATTTTGTTTTTGTTTCAAGCTGCCTATCCCTAGAAATTTCTCAGGCAAACTGGGAAAAATGGTTGGTTAAAGGTTTAAAGTTTGTTGGCCCTGAGGAAGAGTAAATTGATAGTGATTTTTTATTCCGTTTTTGTTTCATTCAGTTTCCGTTTTGTTTTGTGTTATCTTATTGGGTTGCGTTATCTTTATAGTAGATTAGAAATTAGTAAAAAAACAAACCGAAAAGGTGTTAAGTAAATTGTTAGCGGTTCAGACCATGGAGAAAGACATTTTAGATCAAGCAAAAGAGAAGGTCGAGCTATTCAGACAGAGGAAGAAAATTTAAAGGAAAAGGGGTTATTAGGAAAAAGGCCACAACAAGAGGCTGTTACTAACTCCGTTTTATCACCAGAGGGCGTAATTCAACCAACAGCCCCACCGATGGAGACAGCTGAGTGGCCCTCAAACCCCGTAGTTGATAAATGGGATCCCGAGACAGGACCTCAAAGATTAGCATGCCCTGTACTTGAACAGGTAGGATGGCAGCAAATTCACCGTGCTTTAGATTTTCAAACAGTGAAGCAGTTAAAGGAGGCTGTAACAACCTATGGTCCCCAAGCTCCCTTCACAGTAAGCATGGTCGAATCCATTACCAACTTGGACATGACGCCAGCAGATTGGGCTAGCATGTGTAAATCTGTGCTAAATGGAGGACAATATTTGTTATGGAAGTTTGCTAATGAGGAATTTTGCACGGAGACAGCTAGGCAAAATGCAGCAGCCAGTTACCCTCAAAGAAATCTAGATATGCTGTTAGGAAAAGGACCTTATGAGGGTCAACGGCAACAAATTGAATATGATCCTGCTATATATGCACAAATTGCTGCAGATGCAGTTAGGGCATGGAAGACTTTACAAGGACATGGAGATTTACAAGGTCAGCTATCTAAGGTAATAGAGAGCTAATGAACCTTATGCTGACTTTGTAGATAGGCTTATTCAAACAGCTGCCAGAATTTTTGGGGATACAGAACAAGCAATGCCCTTAAAACAACTGGCTTATGACCAAGCAAATCGTTGCTGCAGAGAGGTTATTAGACCATGGAGACATGAAGATTTAATATCTCTTCATAATTTAATATGTGTTTAATGAACAAGGGCAAGTCTTGGCAGCTGCAGTACAACAGGCTTTAGATGCCAGGCCAAAAACATGCTATAATTGTGAACAAACAGGACATTTTAAAAGGAGTTGCCCCATAGGAGGAGGGTTTAACACTAGGTATCAAAGGAATAGAATACCGGGTATTTGCCCATGATGCCGTAGAGGGAGACATTGGGCTAATGAATGCCGTTCTCAAACCACCATAGAGGGTACTCCCTTATCAAAAAAGGCAAGGACCAGGTATTTACCCACGATATCGTGTAGAAAGGCATCAGGCTCCATTGCCAAAAAACGGACTGGGGGGCCCACAACCACAAATATACGGGGCAGTGGAGGAACCCAGCAACCCCATCAGGGTAGTGCCCAGGACACATTGTCCATTAAATCCCTCAGACAAACCCGAGGGAGTGCAGGGTTGGACATCTGCGCCTCTGCCAGAGCAGTACTAACTCCAGAGATGGGAGTTCAAGTCATTCCCACAGGAGTAAAAGGACCTCTTCCCCAAGGAACAGTAGGCTTATTATTGGGACGTAGTTCATCTACATTAAAAGGACTTATGATAAGTCCTGGGGTAATTGATCCCAATTATGTAGGTGAAATAAAAATTATAGCTAGTTCTCCAAGAGGTATATCAGTAATTTCACCTAGAGATAGAATAGCACAGTTGTTAATACCCAGCCTACATCATAAATTCTCTAGTCGTAGTGTAGAAAGGTTCCAGGGGATTAGGCTCCACAGGTGTAGATTGGGCTATGCCGTCTTTAAATTTAGATTCTCGCCCAATGCTAAAACTAAATATTCAAGGACATGAGTTTAATGGGTTACTGGACAGGTGCTGACCTTAGCATCTCGTCAAGAATGGCCAAAACATTGGCCATTACAACAAGCCACTCAAACACTTCGAGGCCTAGGAGTGGCGACTAATCCCCATAGAAGTGCAATGATATTAGATTGGAAGGATCCTGAAGGATGTGAAGGAACTATACAGCCATATGTTTTGGATCACCTTCCTATAAGTTTATGGGGACGAGATGTCCTAGATCATCTAGGTTTGATGTTAACAAATAACATCAATCCTAATGCGCCCACTACTAGGGCTAGATGAGGTGTTAGGAAAGAAAAAAGATTAGGAAAACAAGAACAAGGTTTAGCAGCACCAATTCAATTAGATCAAGGAACAGACAGACATGGGTCGGATTTTCAGAAAGGGCCACTGAGACAATCAAAATTACTTGGAAATCAGAAAGACCAGTGTGGGTTCCTCAGTGGCCCCTGACTAAAGAAAAGATACAAGTAGCCCATGACCTGGTCAAACAACAATTAGCAGAGGGACATATACAACCTTCCATATCTCCCCATAATACTCCCATTTTTGTCAAAAAGAAATCTGGTAAGTGGAGATTATTAATGGCTCTTAAATCTTGCAATAATGAGATGGTTATTATGGGACCTGCTCAATCAGGGATTCCTCAATTGTCTGCTTTACCAAAAACCTGGCATGTTTTAGCTATAGATATTATAGATTGTTTTTTCGATTCCAATTCATCCCCAGGATAGTCCACGTTTTGCATTTACTATCCCTGCACTGAATCATGAAGGTCCTGATCAGAGATATGAATGGAAAGTACTCCCTCAAGGGATGGCTAACAGTCCAACTGTGTGTCAAATCTATGTTAACAAAGCAATCCAGCCACTTAGAAATCAAAATCCTGAACTACAAATATTTCACTATATGGATGATGTATTATTAGCACATAAAGATAAAAACACATTTCTGGAATGTTATGCCACACTTACAAACTTATTGAAAAATTATAATCTAGAGATAGCAATAGATAAAGTACAATTGAATTTTCCAATTAATTACTTAGGAGTTCTATTATCCTCAACCATGGTCCGTCCAACAAAAATTCAAATACGAGTAGATCAACTCAAATCACTTAACGACTTTCAAAAGTTATTGGGAGACATAAATTGGATAAGGCCTTATCTAGGCATAACAGGAGAGTTGGGACCTTTATTTGATATTCTAAAAGGCCCATCAGATCCAAATTCACCCCGCATGTTAACTCCTAAAGCTAGAAAGGCATTAAAAATTATTGAAACATATGGAGAATATGCATTTGGATAGAATTGATATAAGTTTGCCTTTTTTATTTATTGTACTACCAACAAAAAATATTCCTACAGGAGTATTTTGGCAAGAAGGTCCATTATTGTGGATACGTTTATCCTATTCTCCTAACACTATTCTTACTAGGTATCCTGAGGCTGTAGGACAATTAATACTCAAAGGAATAAGAGCAAAGGGAGTGTTTGGAATTTCTCCCAATAAAATTATTACTCCATATACTATGGATAAAGTTGATGAGTTAGCTAATGAGTTAAATACTTGGGCAATAATCATGTGCAAATCTAATGTTTCATTTGAAAATCATTTACCATTGAATACTTTGTTGTCTTTTTGGTATTCTGTAGTTTTTCCTAAAATGACAAGAAAAACACCTATCATGAATTCTCCAAATATATTCACTGATGGGTCTAATAATGGTACAGCAGCAGTAGTTATCCCTGATCAAACTTTTACATTTTTAGTACCCAAACAATCATCTCAAAAGGTAGAGCTTAATGCAGTATTACAAGCTTTTGTGATGTTTAAAGATTCTGTATTTAATTTATTTTCTGATAGTCAATATATAGTTAATGCTATTGTATCCCTTGAAGATGCTGGTAGGATTTCCCCTTTACTGTTTTCTCTTTGTTTTCTACTGTACAAAGTCTAATCTGGGACAGAAAATATCCATTCTTTATAGGACATATTAGGGCACATACAGGATTGCCTGGAGCCCTTATTTTGGGCATTGATTTAGCAGATAAAACTACACATGACATACATGTTTTCTCTACACTAGAAGAGGCTACAAATTTTCATAAAATGTTTCATGTAAATGCCAATACTTTACAAAAGCATTTTAAAATAACTAAGGAACAAGCCAGACACATAATAAAACAATGTCAAAATTGTGTGACCTTTTTACCACAAGTTAATCTTGGAGTCAATCCTAGAGGACTGATACCTAACCATATTTGGCAGATGGATGTCACACACTTGCCAGAATTTGGAAAATTAAAATATTTGCATGTTACAGTCGATACTTCTTCCGGATTTTTGATGGGCTCCCTTCATGCCGGAGAAAAAACTAAAGATGTTATAGCTCATTGCTTACAAAATTTTTTAACTGTGGGTGTTCCAAAACAGTTAAAAATGGACAATGGTCCTGGTTATACTTCTGCCTCTTTTAAACCATTTTGCTCATCATTTGGTATTACTCATGTAACAGGAATCCCATACAATCCACAGGAACAAGGCATAGTTGAAAGAGCTCATCAAACTATTAAAACATACTTATTAAAGCAAAAAGAGGAATTGGAAAGGGGTATATATCCCCCAAAGATAAACTTAAAATAACCCTTTTTACTCTAAACTTTCTAAATTTGGATTCATCAGGACTTAGTGCTGCGGAAAGACATATGTACCCGAAAAATGTACATAAGCCTAAGGTACTTTGAAAAGATATTCCAACAGGACAATGGAAAGGTCCTGACCCAGTAATTGTCTGGAGTTGGGGTTCTGTTTGTGTTTCTCCACAGGGAGAACAGCAGCCAATTTGGATTCCAAAGAGATTAACTAAAGCAATTTCTACAGTCCAAAAAGAAGATGATTTGACTCAAATCCATAACAGCTGATATCCAGAGCTCCAGCTTGGCTATTCTTACATCTGCAACAGTGACTAACCAGGGTGCTTTTTTCAATTTATCTATTTTATTATTGCATTTTTCCCACATCATAAAGTTCTATTTTATTTTTTGAGCTCATACAGACCTAGGTTAATGTTTCTGATCAGTTTTATTTTTTGAATAAAAATTTTTTGAATGTTTTTAAACATTGCAATGGAGGTTTCACCTAGGTAAAGCTACTAGGCCTTTATTATTGTCTTATGTGTTGTACGTTTGTGTGCACATTTGTGTTTTGTGTTGTATGTCTGTGTGCGTATGTCCATATATGATGAGCGCTCATGAAAAAAATGGATCCGAATTTTTTTTTATTCACGTGATTTAAACGGTTTAATTTAAATTAGGCAAACAGCTGTTAAGGATTGTTTTTAAAGGAGGTTAACAGATCTGTTTGTTTACTTTCACCTTTCCTTTTCATTATATTTAATAATTCTGTTCAGGATAATGTCTCTTTAGCATCATTGCCAGAATTCCCATCTCCATCCCAGTGCCGGTGAAGACTAAGATAAAAACGAACTACAGCTTCTATGATGGCTATCACAGTAAAGTGTATAAACTGATGCATCAATGAATATAACTCAACAAGTAATGCTCAATCTAGGACTCTATTTACTTTGGGAGGAAATAGACATATTGATAGACTCCTCCGCTTTGAACTGCCTGCAGAACTTGCCTGGACTATAGTTCACAATGCATACAAGTGATATATCGTTTGGTGCAGCGAATTGTGGTAGTGCTGGCATATCTTTGCTGATGGTGTCACCAGTGATGCAATTTTTTCCAAAGGAGCTGTCAATTGGCTTGGTGTCGTGGCATTTCTGTATCCTCCTCCCTTCTGCTAGTGATGGTCTAAAATTTGGGGGCCAACAGAGGTGAGGCAAAGAACCTCACCCCCCCACTGGCACCAAGGCCAAATTTGGGGGCCAACAGAGGTGAGGCAAGAACCTCACCCCCCCACTGGTGCATAGGCCTATCCACAAGTATGTCTGTATGCTGGACCGGTAGTCAGTGACGGGTATGATCCAATTGCAGTGGTATCAACCCAAGACAGGAGGCTGATGCCTAGAGGTCCGTTTTTCCCATGATGGGTAAGAACCATATGTTGAATTGTACAACCTACCAGGCACGGTCCTTAAGCCACATTGCTTGTTGTTTAATTATTCAGAAGGGGGGAGATGCTGAGGGCCATTGCCAAGTAGGACACTGCATGAGAGGTGACCTTGCTCAAGGACCAGGGCGGATCCGGGTTTAGGGCGGATCAGATTTTAGGGAGTATCCCGCTCCTTGGGTTTAGGGCAGTTCCAGGTTTAAGGTGTACCCTGCCAGGAATAGGGTGTATCCTGCCGATTAGGACCTGGTGGAGTACGTGGATTTTGCCCAGAACATGAATTTCCCCAGAACGTGTTTGTGGAGGGCCGGTGAGAGTTTGGGAATAAAGAATTGCTGTTTGAATCTACAAGGCTATGAGTGGCTCGTGATTTTGTGCCCAGCCAGACTGCGGCAGTCAGACATGGCCAGTTGCGAACTCGTGTATCTAAAGCCTAGCTTTAAGTTGCTCATCTTCCTGAGAGCTGGAGAATCCTAATCAGTAGTAAGGGAGAGAGGAAGACAGGGAGAGGGATGTGGCAGTTCCGTTAGAGGGTACCATCTCCTTGGATTGGCTGTTTAACAGACACCAGTGACCAGACCTGCAGTTTTGTGACCCAGTGTTACCTATGGATCCCATAGATCCAAGGATGAATTCAGTTATCAAATAATTCCATGAAGGGCTGGCTTGATTCAAGATAGAACAAGGCCCTTGCCCGATAGGAAAGAAAGTTCTTGGGTGATGATTTATGTTTAAGGTATGAGATTCATGAAAAAAAAGATCTGATATAGAAAATGACAACCCAATGCACTTGGATGCTATTAATATTTTTGAAAACCATTGTAATGCAAAAGAAAATCCACGTTTATATTCAGGCTGATAGTGCATTAACAGGTGCATTATAGACAGCACCTAAAGGAAAAGGGATTCATCTCTAATGCCCAAGATACAAGCCCAGCACAACATGTCATTAGCCATCTACCCATGTCCCTTGGGTCCCCATACATCAGGCTGTGCATTAGGCCTATTCTCCTGGATGAGACCTGTATCTTAGGAGATCTGCCCACGGACCACCTTGTCTGCATGCATAATGCGCTGAAGTGCTTTGGGATGACCATCCAGGAGGCACACGTTAGTTGACAGCAGATACATGTCAGAGGTATGTTTAACCCAGCTTCTTGACCCAGAAGCAGTCCAAAGTGTTTTATACAAATTCCTGGAGTCTCCCTGAAGGATCACTCTCCTCACTCGTGTGGTAGCTGGCTCATTAGGACCCCTCTTACTGGCTGCCTTCCTTCTCCCATAGCACCTCCCCACTACCTGACAGTCCTACTGCATTTCAAGTAAACCCTTGTCTCAGGGTCTGCTTTTGGGGAAATCCAGATAAGAGAATTAGACAATTCCATTAAGGCCTGGCTGTGGTGTAGCTTAGTGGTAGAACATTTACCTACTGTGTACAAGGGCCCGAGTTTGATCCCCAGCTCCACAATCCCCAGAAACCATGCCTGAAGATTTGGTCCTGGCCAATGTAAGAATTAGATGCTTAAGAATTAGATGGCATTTTTACCCATGACATGTGGCAGTTAAGAAGGGATAGATAGGAGAATCGTCCCTCCCAAGGAGTATTGTCAGAGGCCAGACAGCAAGTGCTTGGGATGGTGCTGGTCACACTATACGGGAAGTAAATTTGGAGAAGGAATAAGGCAGAGGCTTGTCTGAACTATGATTTGATTATTGGGCTTTACAATTTGATGTAGGGAGGTGAAAGGGACTTGAAGTCAGAGGACAGGAGGTGTGCAGTTGGAGGTCCCCTCTGTTGGGAGTCCCTCCGGCTCCAAAGACTAACTTGCCCATCCTCCAAGAAGAGCCGTCCAATGGTGAGCCCTGCTGGCTCACCTGATCCTACCCACCAATCAGACTAGCCCTACTGGCTCACCTGATCCTTACCCTCCAGTCCAAAAAACACCCCATGACAACTGTCAAACCACCCCTGGCTCTATAAATATGCAGAGCTGTTCCTCAATAAATGGGCATTTGCTCCGAGGACAAGCCTTGTTCTTTCTTTCACCCTCTAGCCACTAGCTCCGGTCTTTCCACAGCTTCTATTAGTCTCTCCCCTTAGGTGCTCCATGGGAACATCCATCTTGTTCCAATGTGTCCCTGTGCCTGGAACAGGGCCTAGGGCATAGCAGGCACTTGCATTAGGTCAACAAGAATCTGTCATCTGCAGCCCTGTGAAGTACTATTTGCAGAGACCCCTTATTTCCTAGGGGAGAGGGGAGAAGCACAATTTCAGACAAGCAGGTGAGTGACAATGTGGCTTACGGCCACATGGCTGCCAGTGGCAGGAGGACTGTGCCAAGGGCTTCAGCTCATGCCATGCAGGTACAGGAAGGACTTGTGCCTTTCCAAAGGAAATTGGTGAAGATTCTACAAATAGAATTTCTAGAAGTTGAACCCAGGGCCTCATGCCTATGAGGCCAGCACTCTACCACTGTGCCACATCCCTAGCCCACCTCTAAGGGCCAAGGCTATTCACCTGGTCTGGGCATCTACCATGGACCTACCCACTTGCTTAGCTACTGGGACCCTCAGGTCACCCCACCTCGAGCAGGTCAGAAGCTTCTCATTTCGATCGATGTCTACTCTGAGCCTTCAGCATGGACAGTGACAATTGGCAGCCCTTCGTCACGCACAGTGTTGACTACATGAAGTCCTGTGGCCCCAAGCCTTCAGACTAGCCCCAGTGTAAGCCATCTCCACAGGAGACATGTCCCTGAACACCAGAACATGTTCGTGTCTGGGGCTGAGTGACTCGTTTTCCATTAGGCTTGGAAGTCTCATTGTTTCCTGTGGGACTCCATTTGGCCACCCCAGACCTACTGAAGATCCGACTGCCTTTCCATCTTGGGTGGTCCTGCTAGTGTCACCGTCACATCTCCGCTTCCCAGGGCGTTCTGTAAGTGTGCATCTTCAGTGCTATGGAGCTTGGTGACATCATCTGCCAGGGACCGAGCATCACTCCCCGAGACAGGACTAGTTCTGTGCTAGTTCACACAGCTGGAAATGAGCCCAGGTCAGTTCCAGGGTCACTTGACCCCATTAACTCTGCAAGATCCTATGCATCCTGGACTCAGACTCCATAGGAAAACATCAGTGTTACTAGTAAATTCTAGCTCAGAAACACATGCCCTGGGAGCACATGGTCCCAGACTTTAGATTTCACAGCTAAAACTTGAGGTTTGAGATGAGGTCAGGTTATAGATTTTGGCAAGACTAAAACTGATCTAGTTAATGTTGTATTTCAAAAATATGCCCAAAATGCAGAATTCAAGATTGTGCTGCTCGTATGAGTCACAGCATTTGCTTTTTAAAAAAAAAAATTTGAGGAACATGAGCAGAGATTGTTTGTGCTGGCAGAGGAGCACATGCCATTTGAGAATCATCTTTTCAACAGGCAAGATCCTCTTCAGCATCACCCTCCTGGTCTCTGACAATTCTAATAGTGCTCACCGTGGAAACAGAGGGGCCAGAATGGGAGCTAGGCTGTGACCATGGTGGAAGGGGTCTGGAAAAGCCACAGGAAAGGCCTTAGATTGTGGTACTGCTTTGGGAGGGCTTTCTCGGGCAGCTTTACCATCTGCTCTGTAAGATCTACCCAGGGGAATGACCCTGGCCTAACCAAGACCTGGACTCGGTCATTTTCTAGAGTTCCTCTATTTCCCTAGTAAGGAGCACTGGACCCTATCCAATCCCATGACCAGCTCCAAAGGAAGCTAGCTTCCTTTCCACGGTATTCTTCCTGGGAGCCCCTGGGTCTGCAGATGTGGGAAGCTCAGTTAGGATCCTGGCATGAAGCCAGGGGTCGTGCTAAACCTGGACAGTTCCATGCCCCGAATCCCAGCACCAAGTAACAGCTGTATTCCCATCCAATTACAAGACCTGGGACTCCACTGGTAACTAGTTGTGTTGCTTCAAAAGCCAGCCAAGCCGCAAGCTCATCTCCCACTTCTGAAGTGGGACACTGGCTTTGGTAAACCTCATGGAGTAGAGAATGATGTCGACAGGCTCCTGTGTTCCAGCCACGGTGGCCCAGGATTATAGATTCATGTTGCCACATGTTCACTGATAGACCATGGAGATTGGGAGTTATAAAGAGAAGTTCTGTCCAGGTAAGGGGAAGATTAACCAGAATTTAGCCGACATTGAGTCAAGTTTTAATGGACCCACAATATTTACCCGAGTTACAGGAGTAAGCTCATGCTCTGTAGTTACTACTTGATTTAATAGCACTGTTCCCAGTTGCTACCCACCCTCCCCCTCAGCCAAGGAACCTCTTACAAGGTCCCTGGGGGCAGCCTGTGTTCCCATTGTGACCCCTCCCTTCTCAGCCCAGGCGTGTTAGTGTGGTTGTATTTCTAAGAGGCAAGGGCTTCGATGCTACTCATTTACTACCCAAATAGCCAGCACTGAGAACTGCAGGCCACACCCTGCTGTAAGCATCCTCACCCTTAAAATTGCCAACATCTGCCACGATTCATTTGGGTGAAGCAAGTAACACATGGACACTTTCCGTAGCTGGATGTTGATCAACCAATGGCAATGATACCCCTCACTGTTAACCCCCACAAACCCCAAGAGCCATTGAATGAAGTCGCATTCAGGACACAGGCAATGCCATACAGCTACTTTCCTCCTTATGCAAGGGAAGGAGGAGTCCCCAGTGAGAGCTGTCTTCTAGCCTAGGGATCACCGGACAGCTATGTTCAGAGTAGCCCACGAGGTCCACTGTAACAACTGCCAGGTTAGATGGAGACTTACAAGGGGGAGGAATTAAGTGAAGGGCATCAGAAAAAGCTTTGCCTCTGCTCTCCTGCTTGGGCAGTCCCGTATTTCACGACACTTCCTTGTGCACTCATGAAGCTCCTGCCTGGCCCTGGTTTCCGCCAGGTGGAACCCCTGGTTGTGGCCAGGCCTGGCTTGGGCCATCTCTACCCTGCTTTAGTTTTACATCAGTAATCCAAGCCTTGCCCCGACTTTTAAACTGGGGCTGCTCAGTTCCCCCAAATCCTTTCTAGAAAGGATAGAAAAGGACAGCGCAGTGAAGAAGGGCTCTTTGTCTGCAGGCGCCTGTGGTGGGACCTCCCTGAAGTATCCTGGGTCTCATCAGAAAAGGGCCGCCAGGCTTGCAGACTCCCAAGGACAGGAGACGCAGTTGGAGAGGGAGAGAGCTGGGGAGACAGGCTCCCCAAGGAAAGGAGGTGGCCAGAAGCCCTGACACTTCAGTCTCATGATGCTCCTGGAACCAAGAGCAATGCAAGTGGATTTATAGCGACTGCAGCAACGTCAGGGGCTTCAGTGCATAGAGACCGGTTAAAATAGCACACGTGATGCAACACTGGAAGCCAGGGGCAGGGTGCTGCCTTGGTCATCTGAAGTTCTCCCATTTCTCAGAAGAGGCAGGAGTCCTGGTTTATTTTAGATTTTGATGTCGGTGTTATAAATCCCTAGCAAGACTATCAAAGCAGCTAATGCATGGAGGGGAAATAAGGGAAAATGAAAGTTAACCTAATTAAAAGCAGTAAAGAGCACTGGAAATTAGTTTATGGGCTGGAGTATGCCATGTGATGTTAATTGATTCACACTACTTACACTGATCAGTAAACAAAGCTCACATGGGACTTCTTCCATGACCCTCTGGATCCAGGGTCTCGGGCTTCACTAGCTGCAGTCTGTTCTGGGGGACCACAGGCTGTGGTGTAGCTCATCCTCTACTGCAGCCCAAGGCCTCAGCGAGGGCTCTCTGCAGTATCTGACGTGGAGCAAGGCAGAGTACTTCGCCTCCATTTCTTAGTCAACCCCGGCGTCTTCTGGTTTGGACTAGATTCCTCTGCAAGTAACCAAGAAGCTGCTTTCTCCAACTCTCCCCACAGAGGCCAGAGGGGACCAGTCTGGAGCTCCTCTGGGGTCTTCAGATTTCTGGAGCATGACTGGACTGGGTTCCAACCAGGCAGGCACAATAGACAACTGGGCTCGGTGGTCAGCTGGGCTCTCGTGTGGTCAGCCTGGTTATACTAGTGGAATGCTGGGGTGGGACCTCCATGGCACCCTGCCACTGAACCAGCGACCTTAGGCAGTGCTTTTAGGAGTTAAATCAGTGGCATTCCCAATAGAAGATGCCGCTGCCTCCTTCCTATAGAGCCTTGAACATGCCATTCTGCTTTCCCAGGACAGTCCCAGGCCCCATCAGCATCTGTGGGCATCTGTCCCCCTTTCCTAGATGGGGCAGGCTGGAGTCAAGATGGCTCCTCCACAGGAGAATCCTACTTCCCTGCTCCTAAAGCACTATTGGACTTTGAGGACAGGAAGAGAAGCAGAGTATAGACAATGGAGCGAGGAGCAGGATGTATCTGCCGTAGCCGGAAAGACGGCTTCCAGTCTGCGACCCATGTTCCTCTGGGGGTTCAGTGAAGGGTTAGGTAGGATACTGGGAGCATTTTAATCATGTTTTATACAATAATTATATATTTGAAGTAGGAGTTCTTATAGCCTATCATACTCTTCACATCTATTTCAAGAAGACACTATTTTTACATAAATGGCTATCACTTTAGTGTTTTCTATTATAAAGGATATATTCATTTCCTGTGCTTGCTTAGCACAAAGGAATCCATCAGAAACTGAAAGCAGGTGGGATGGAATTGAAAAAATGTTTGCTGGTCTTTTATTCAGCCTTTTTATGTCATTCCCCCCCTTATATCACAGAAGATAATTAGCATCACCAAATTCAAGGTCACATAGAAAATGTAACCAGCCTCAGTCAGACCAAGGACATCTGGTATGTCCTCCCCACCTCTTGCACCTATGCGCAGTGCACATGAGCCCCACAAAAAGGTCAGGTAGGTGTGAACTCCAGGAGGCTGTCACCTAAAGTCCAATGCCAAGTGGGAAGTGGGAGCCCTCCCCGACACCAGGCTCCAGGTCAGAGGTTCCAGTGGAGTGTTCCAGAGCAGCCGTCAGAGCGCTGCACTCTGGTAAGCATGTACAGCAAGTCTGTCCAGGGCCGGCCCCTCTGGGTGGCAGCCCTGGCTAGACTGTTTCCAGCCAGAGCAGCTTGTCTTCTTCATGGAGCCCGACTGCCCGACCCCTCAGGTGATCCAACTTCTTTGGAAACAGGACCTCGTGTGTTTAACTTGGGTGAAGACATTGTCTGGAAGTCCTGAAGTGGCCAAGGGCTATGGCAAGGCACAATGGTGCCAGTGTCCGCTGTTTGGAAGTAGGTGGAGTCATCCCCTGGGTGGGCTTTCTGCCCTGGGAACCAGCATCCCTGGGCTTTATTCTCTGCCGTGTTTGAACTCTCCTGCACACATTGCACCTCAGCCGGCTGGAGCAGCCCGGCAGCATCTTCCCCAGGGTCCCCTTACCAACTTCCAGGTCAATGATTGTTTCATCCTGAAAGGAAACTTTGGTCCAGCCTTGATTGGAGTTGGGGGAGTGGCTCCTAACCTCACAGCCATCTGTGGCTGATTGCAAGACAAGTGCTTTTCACAGCTGGAGACACCAGGCCTCCTTCCTGCCCAGCTGGAATCAGACACAGCACAGGAGGCTGGGCAAGACGCAGAGCGGGAATGGAGTGTACTTCTTCCACCGTATGTGATGTGGAGGCTGAACCTTCCCAGGGACGCTTGCTTTTGTTCGTGACCTCGATGGACTCCTCTGGCCCATGGTACAAAGACCTTTGATTGGAAGCTCCAAAAGCCCGAGGCCTCTCCATCTCTGGAGATCAACTAGCAATGGAAGAATAAGTGCCACTACTTGCCTTGATCAAATCAAGTTTGTCATGGTACCATTGTGTCTGGAGGATGCCTAGAGTCTGCTGAGGTCACAACCCCACTATTTTGGGAGATGCCTCCAACTGAGAAAGAAGCTGGCTCTGCAAGTCTTCAGTGCTTCTGTATAAAAAATTCCTTACTCAAAAGGCTGCCATCAAATCCAGATGAATCGGTGGGGGCACGGGGTGGGGGCACGGGGTGGGGGCACGGGGTGGGGGCACGGGGTGGGGGCACGGGGTGGGGGCACGGGGTGGGGGCACGGGGTGGGGGCACGGGGTGGGGGCACGGGGTGGGGGCACGGGGTGGGGGCACGGGGTGGGGGCACGGGGTGGGGGCCAGGGAAGGGCATGGCCTTCACGTTTGGCCAATGTCACAGGATGAGTCTTGACAACGTCATGGTTCCCGAGAGAACGAAGACAAGAGAGGCACATATGCCATGTGGTTCTACTTGTGATGTCCAGGACAGGCACACAGACAGCAGACTACTGTCCATCTGGAGCAGGGTGTGGGGAGTAAGCCACTGCCGATGATAGTATGGTTTGAGCATGCCCCCCAGTATTCGCATGTCGGAAACAGGACCCTCAGTGTAGATGTTGAGGGGTGGGAATTTTAAGAGGCAATGATTCATTCCACCATCATGTGTCATGTTTTAGATGACATGACCACCAAGAGCTTATGGGAGCAAGAATGCAGAAGGTTTAGAGGTGAAATGACTGGGCTATGAAAGTCTGAACCTAGTCAGAGCATTAATCCACTTGAATGGATTAAGTGGACGGCAGCCATTGGTAGGTAAGTAGGTAGGGTGTGATTGAAGAAGTAGGTCTCGGGGGTGGCTTTAGGGTATACATTTCTAAAATGGTTCTCATTAGGTCTTTGGTTCCCAGCAAGGAAAAAGCCAACTAAAACCTCACGGCAGTGGGCGACACCCGCTGCAGTTCCTCATTCCAACTCCCTCTTAAGTGTCCCCCGGAAAAAGCCCACTGGAGGCTGGGAAGCCCTTCTGCACACGTGGAGAGGTGACCATGTGGTAGACACGGAAGGGTGTGCCTTGGCTCTCCCAGGACAAGGGCGCCGACAGTCAAGGAGCTGCCAGACACCTTGCAGGGCTCCTCTCCATGTCTGAGGGGAAGATGCAGTCTCCCTGGGCGGCCTCTGTCTGCCAGGATTAGGGCTGCAGTTCTGCAGGGCCTAGAGTTTGAGATAGTAGGCGTGGTCACCTTTACTCCCAGGGGCTCATGGAAAGAGGGGCCGTGCCTGCTTCCACACCTTGGTTTCTAGACTGTTTTCCCTATTAGGGTCAAAGGCCATATGGCACTCCGACAGTGTAAGTCCTGTACCCAGGAGGCTGGCATCCATCTTCAGCATTGCCTCTGCACTGGTGCTTTGGCTGCATGTGACAGGCCATTACTCTACTTCCTCAGGACTGCCATGTGTGGAGCCCAAGACACCGTGTGGCTTACTGTAGAGCCTCGGGGACCCTGCAAAGGTTTCCCTGGGGCTCTACCATCAACTCCACAATTCCCTTTCCCACTACTGACAACTACAATCCTTAGTGTCTGTACGATTGTGGCCCAGACGTCAGGGCCCTTTGCCCCACTGCTGCAGAGTCCTTTTCTGCTCAGCCACACCCAAACTGGAAGCCTCTGTGTCACCCAGTATACTAGAGGAACACAATAGCTGTCCTTGGAGAAGGGACTTAAATCCTTAGAAACCTGCCAGGCATTGTGCTTCAGTGTGGTCACAGGTGTGAGATGCGCAGTTTGTTCTTCATCATTCAAGTAGTTAAGGGCAGATTGCCAAGCTCTTTCTGGAAGAGTCTCCCCCAGCCTGAGATACATGTGTTCCACCGAGGCCCCCTGCTGGCTAGCCCTCTCCTTCTGTAGGACCACCATGGCTCTGGTGGTCTAGCTAGCTATCAAGTCCTGCAGACTGCTCAGGACTCACTCTGCTCGAGAGACAGCGTGACAATGGGGAGGTGCACATGGTTGTGGAACAAGACAGAAGGCATATTGAGCGTTCAGTGCATTCATACGATTCTCACCCTCCCCCCACCCCTGGGTACAAGATGACACATTTTACGAGTAGAGGGCGCACACGTGCCAGCTGCAGCCATGATGCAGGCCTTCCTGGTTGAGCTCAGTGGTTTAGTCATTTCACTGGTTCTTCGCCTTTCTTAGGGAGGGCAGCTGAACAAAATGGAGATGTGGTAGGGACACCCGCCCCTGCATCCTTGGTCTCCTGAAGAGCAGCGTCTCACTGGGCCTCCGTGTGCTATGTTTTGGATCTGTTCTCTTGGGGAAAAGAGTCAGTTTGAGTACCTTCTTCACCTGGCTTACTATGACATCTCTTACCTCACAGGCCAAGGGCCCAATGTGAAGTCACTGCTACTCAAGTCATTAAGGGACCAGAAAGTTGACTAGGTGCATCTGTAGGTGCAGTGAGTCCACTGGGAGCTCACCTTGTCCACGTGACCACTCAAACTGGCCTTTAAATGCTTCCATCTTACTAGTAAGCATAAGGACAGTAGAGAGGGACCAGTATAAACTCACGTCCATCTCCAAAAAAAGGGAAGACAACTATTCGAAGGACTTAACTGGTTATAAGACTTTGGGATGTTGGCCAGATCCCGAGACTACACTGACATTGCAGAATCTTTCTCTGGGCGTCTCATACGTTTCTAGTCAGCGAGCTCCGGGTCTAAAACCCTCTGGGGTTCTGGGGTTCTGGGATTAGAAGAGAGATGGAGACTACTGTGGTCAGTGCCTCTGCTTCCTGTTCTCCCTTATTCATGGGGCAAAATAACTGGCCAAGTGTTGTTCTTAGCCCATCTCCTACCCCTCATCTCCCGTCTTTGCAGGTCATGACCTCCTGCTCACATGGGCATCTTGCCTGCCATCAGGTGTCAGGTGCTGGGCCTGATCTCGGCTGTGTGGCTGGGGCAGGGACGTGGACATGGCTGTCATCAAGCTGTGCTCTGTGGGCATCTCTTGATCAGTCCTGGCTGCCCAGGAGCTGCCACTGCACTTGGAGATGCTGTGTCCTCCCTACAGCCTGTGGGAGGCACAGTCCCGTCCTTGGCGCGGATACACCTCCGTCCAGCCTCCAGCCTCACAGCACCCTGTCTTGCAGCATACCCGACCACAGCCCTTCATCCTTCCTCCTGTGGCAACCCCAATCTCTTACCCAGATGAAGGAAACGGGTTTCCCAGGCATCAGTGCCACCTGGCAGTGAATTTGCACCTTCCCATGGGGTCCCTCCTGGAGCATTAGGTCCTGCATTCCAAGAAAGTGCAGCGTCAAAGACCCGTCAATTCCAGACCCGAGCAGCCTTCCTGGCACGCCAGCCCCCGTGCACGGTGCACTGCCCACCGCCTGCCTTCAGCTGCAGTCAGTGGTCTGGTTTCTGCTGAGACCATTTGCCTTGACAATTCCCGATTTCCAAATTGCCTGTTTGTCTCCTGGACACATGCCATGGGACTCTGAGCATCACTCCAGAAGGGAGGCTGCTTGGTAATGACCCCTGGCTTCTGTCCCGAGGCTGCAGCATCCCGCCTTCAGAGAAGGGCAGGTGGGCACCAGGCTGAGCTCCAGAAGCCTGCAGAGTTCCCGGGGATGCTGGCCCGAGCCCTGCTGGGCAGAGCTGAATGACTAAGAGTTAAGGCCCCTGGGACCTGTTCCGTCTGTGGAAGAAGTGTCCTGGGGAGAACCCTAGATTTAGAGAGCCTCAGGAGCATGAGGTTGGCTGTCTTAGCATGAGGACCACCTTGGCTTTTGTAGCCCTAAGCAGCCATCTGACATGACCATGGGTACAGAGGGCAAGCCAGACTGGCCCCTCGTGCTGCTCCCCCTCCTTCCCGTCTGGGCCAGGGATTGGTGCACCCTCATCTCCGAGCATTGCACAGTCTCATCCTGGCCGAGTCAGGGGGCCCATGGCACTGCCCAGAAGCCTGTTTCCTATTAGTGATGTGTGGACATTCAGACTTGCCATACTCCTCAGAACCAGAGGAGCGCTTTTACCTCGCATTTCCTGGCGAGAGAGAGAGAGAGAGAGAGAGAGAGAGAGAGAGAGAGAGAGAGAGAGAGAAACAGTGGGCATTTCAAAACCCCCTGTAAGATAGTTCAGCACTGGACTTGGACGTGGACAGTCTTGACCTATCTTCTACTTCATTAGCTGAGGCCCTGTGGAGGTATCCCTCAGCTTTGGGGAAACAGCCCCCAGAGGTAGCTCAAGACACCCCTTCACACGAGGCTCCATTTTGCACAGAGACCAATTCTCTTAACACCAAGAGCAATAGTGAGGAGCCCATAGACCCGGGGGACCCTGTTAAGCCGAGAAACATCAGTAGGAACATCCAAGCCAGCAGCAGCCACAGCAGAGCCGACACCTCGCAGCTGGCTGAGCTTCCGGGGTCCTTGTCCCCACCACCTGCAGGTCATGTCCTGGCCACTCGCCCACAGTGTCCTGTAGAAGGACAACTTGCTGCTCCACTTTTCTTGCTAACCAAGTTTCCTTTAACTCAACTGCCACGTAGTGTGCGCATTCCAGGGGCCATCAGCACATAACTAAGCTATTTGTACCAACTTCCCCTTTGCTCCCAGTTACTAACATTACATCTGAAATGTTTCTATAGAAGTGGTAAACTAGGCCTATGTTAACCTATAGGGGCTTCTCACATCCTGGCCATAACAAACCTCTATGTTCATACTTGATTTTTCTATTTCACAATAATTTGGAATTGGTTTAATCTGCATAGAGTTGTGATAAGTTAGAGTTTTTCTGGGCAAAAATGCTTTCAAAATGCTTTTAAAATTAAAGTCTCATGTCAAGACCAATTGCACCTGGCTCCAGACTTGCCCAGTAAGTGAATCCTATAAACTGATGTCCAAGTCTCCAGTTTCCCGATTAACTTAAGGCTGAAGTTACTTATGCCCAAGTTTCCACATGAATCAAGTGGATGGAGAGTAATGGCCTATGGAGTCTATCGAAAGACTTAAGGTAAAGTACTGACCAATTAAATGGCTTGCGTTTTCATTCCGCTATTATCCACACTGCCTGTGGTGATTGATGATGATAATTTATTTCTACATAAACTGCAGTTCCTTATTTCCAACAACATGATGATGATTTATGGCTTTATGCAATCAGGTAGAAAAGAACCATGGAATTTAGCATTTTTCTATAAAGTTAATAAACTTTATGCTAACAGATCAGGTGTTAAAGCTATTAACTTTGATTTCCAGGTACTCTTTGTGCTTTAGTTCTTTTTCCCTCCATTTAATATTATAAAAATCTGTTTAACATGGAAAAATTGGCAGTTTAGTAATACAGTTACTATAATCATGTTTCTACGTGTTTCATTTCTGCCAAGCAATTGATACATTCCACAGTGAGTTAGAGATGTTAACTCTTGCCCCTAAGTACTTGGATCACTTTAGTTAATGCTTACTTTGAGGTTTAAAGAAAAAAAAATCACACTGTGGAATCCTCAGACCTACCACCATTTGATGGGTTTCTTAAGCACACCCCCAGTCATCTGGACTCCCCCCTACCCCCCACAATCACCACTATCCCAGAAGTCTGCCTAGGGACTTTGGCAAACCCCACTTTTCTACTTCCTTCTAGGGGGTCACTGCTGGGAATCCTTGTCCTCACTACAGGTTGCTCCTGCATTTTCTAGAACTTCATGTAAGTGAGGTTGTATGATGGACCTTTGTATCACACTTGGTTTTGCAGTTATTTTAGGAGTTTGTTTTTAATAAATCTAGGAATTTTATCTAGAAATCCAAGGTTTTGGCTTTTGTTTTAAAAAAAAAGCAAATAACCTAACAACACGGGTCCTGAATTCATATACAGCACATGCAGCTTTAAACTGAGAAGCTACTTCTCCCTTCAAGACAGCCAAGTGCCTTGACTCACCATCCATGGCCCAAGCACTCTTCCTGGGCCTAGACCCCCTGCCCAGCTTCAGGGGTACTCATTTGTAGTCACTGCATTTAGGAAAGGAGGATGGAATCACCCGTGGGACACATCTCCTGCAATTTCTCTGGTCTGAGCCAGTTCAGACATGCAGCATTTTGGCAGGGTGGGGGGGTCTGGACAGAGTACCTGCATCGTAGGCTTAGCAGATTGGAAGTTTTGTCCTCAGAAATCACTTCTAATAGCATTTCAGGATTTGAGTGTTGCCCAGACTCAAGATAAAGACTTGCTAAGCTACCTCCATAGAGGCATCTGCTGAGGGCCATTACCAAGTAGGGAGCGCAGGGTTGGACATCCGCGCCTCTGCCAGAGCAGTATTAACTCCAGAGATGGGAGTTCAAATCATTCCTACAGGAGTAAAAGGACCTCTTCCCCAAGGAACAGTAGGCTTATTATTGGGATGTAGTTCATCTACATTAAAAGGACTTATGATAAGTCCTGGGGTAATTGATCCCGATTATGTAGGTGAAATAAGAATTATAGCTAGTTCTCCAGGAGGTATATCAGCAATTTCACCTGGAGATAGAATAGCACAGTTGTTAATAATACCCAGCCTACATAATAAGTTCTCTAGTCATAATGTAGAAAGAGGCTCTAAGGGACTAGGCTCCATAGGTGTAGATTGGGCTATGTTGTCTTTAAATTTAGATTCTCGCCCAATGCTAAAACTAAATATTCAGGGTCATGAATATAATGAGCTGCTGGACACAGGTGCTGACCTTAGCATCATATCTCATCAAGAATGGCCAAAACATTGGCCATTACAACAGGCCACTCAAACGCTTCGAGGCCTAGGAGTGGCGACTAATCCCCATAGAAGTTCTATGGTATTAGATTGGAAGGATCCTGAAGGATGTGAAGGAACTATACAGCCATGTTTTGGATCACCTTCCTATTAATTTATGGGGATGAGATGTCCTGGATCAACTAGGTTTGATGTTAACAAATAACATCAATTCTAATGTGCCCACTACTAGGGCTAGACAAGGTGTTAAGAAAGAAAACAGATTAGGAAAAAAAGAACAAGGTTTAGCAGCACCAATTCAATTAGATCAAGGAACAGACAGACGTGGGTCGGATTTTCAGAAAGGGCCACTGAGACGATCAAAATTACTTGGAAATCAGAAAGACCAGTGTGGGTTCCTCAGTGGCCCTTTACTAAAGAAAAGATACAAGTAGCCCATGATCTGGTCAAACAATTAGCGGAAGGACATTTACAACCTTCCGTATCTCCCCATAATACTCCCATTTTTGTCATCAAAAAGAAATCGGGTAAATGGAGATTACTGCAAGATTTAAGAGCCATTAATAATGAGATGGTTATTATGGGACCTGCTCAATCAGGGATTCCTCAATTGTCTGCTTTACCAAAAACATGGCATGTTGTAGCCATAGATATTAAAGATTGTTTTTTTCGATTCCAATTCATCCCGAGGATAGTCCACGTTTTGCATTTACTATCCCTGCATTAAATCATGAAGGTCCTGATGAGAGATATGAGTGGAAAGTACTCCCTCAAGGTATGGCTAACAGTCCAACTATGTGTCAAATCTATGTAAATGAAGCAATCCAGCCACTTAGAAATCAAAATCCTGAACTAAAAATTTCACTATATGGATGATGTATTAGCACATAAAGATAAAAACATATTGCTGGAATGTTATGCCACACTTACGAACTTATTAAAAAATTATAATCTAGAGATTGGAAGATTTAATTGTACTTTATCTATTCCTATTATTTAGGAGTTCTATTATCCTCAACCATGGTCCGTCCACCGAAAATTCAAATACGAGTAGATCAACTCAAATCACTCAACGATTTTCAAAAGTTATTGGGAGACATAAATTGGATAAGGCCTTATCTAGGCATACCAACAGGAGAGTTGGGACCTTTGAGATTCTAAAGGGTCCATCAGATCCAAATTCACCCCGAATGTTAACTCCTAAAGCTAGAAAGGCATTAAAAATTATTGAAACATCAATTCTATCTAGATGCATATTTTCCATAAGTTTGCCTTTATTATTTATTGTACTACCAACAAAAAATATTCCTACAGGAGTATTTTGGCAAGAAGGTCCATTGTTGTGGATACATTTCTTATTCTCCTAACACTATTCTTACTAGGTATCCTGAGGCTGTAGGACAATTAATACTCAAAGGAATAAGAGCAGCAAAGGGAGTGTTTGGAATTTCTCCCAATAAAATTATTACTCCATATACTATGGATCAAATTGATGAGTTAGCTAATGAGTTAAATACTTGGGCAATAATCATATGTAAATCTAATGTTTCATTTGATAATCATTTGCCATCAAATCCTTTGTTGTCTTTTTGGTCTAAGCATCCTGTAGTTTTTCCTAAAATGAAAAGGAAAACACCTATCATGAATGCTCCAAATATATTCACTGATGGGTCAAACAATGGTACAGCAGCAGTAGTTACTCCTGATCAAACTTTTACATTTTTAGTACCCAAACAATCAGCTCAAAAGGTAGAGCTTAATGCAGTATTACAAGATTTTGTGATGTTTAAAGATTCTGTATTTAATTTATTTTCTGATAGTCAATATATAGTTAATGCTATAGTATCCCTTGAAGATGCTGGTAGGATTTCCCCTTCCTCGACCGTTTTCTCTTTGTTTTCCACTATACAAAGTCTAATATGGGACAAAAGATCCATTCTTTATAGGACATATTAGGGCACATACAGGATTGCTTGGAGCCCTTAGTTTGGGCATTGATTTAGCAGATAAAACTACACATGACATATTTTCTCTACATTAGAAGAAGCTACAAATTTTCATAAAAGGTTTCATGTCAATGCTAATACTTTACAAAAGCGTTTTAAAATAACTAAGGAACAAGCCAGGCATATAATAATAAAACAATGTCAAAATTGTGTGACCTTTCTACCACAAGTTAATCTTGGAGTCAATCCTAGAGGACTGATACCTAACCATATTTGGCAGATGGACGTCACACACTTGCCAGAATTTGGAAAATTAAAATATTTACATGTTACAGTTGATACTTCTGGATTTTTGATGGGCTCCCTTCATGCCGGAGAAAAAACTAAAGATGTAGCTCATTGCTTACAAAATTTTGCCACTGTGGGTGTTCCTAAACAGTTAAAAACTGATAACGGTCCTGGTTATACTTCTGCCTCTTTTAAACAATTTTGCTCATCATTTGGTATTACTCATATAACAGGAATCCCATACAATCCACAGGGACAAGGCATAGTTGAAAGAGCTCAAACTATTAAACCATACCTATTAAAGCAAAAAGAGGGAATTGGTAAGGGTATATATCCCCCAAAGATAAACTTAAAATAACCCTTTTTACTCTAAACTTTCTAAATTTGGATTCATCAGGACTTAGTGCTGCGGAAAGGCATATGTATCTGAAAAATGTACATAAGCCTAAGGTACTTTGGAAAGATATTCTAACAGGACAATGGAAAGGCCCCGATCCAGTTATTGTCTGGAGTCGGGGCTCTGTCTGTGTTTTTCCACAGGGAGAACAGCAGCCGATTTGGATTCCAGAGAGATTAACTAAAGCAATTTCTACAGAAGAAAAAGATGATTTGACTCAAATCCATAACAGCCGATATCCAGAGCTCCAGTGTGGCTATTCTTACATCTGCGACAGTGATTAACCACGGTGCTTTTTTCAATATCTATTTTATTATTGCATTTTTCCCACATCGTAAAGTTCTATTTTATTTTTTGAGCTCATACAAACCTAGGTTAATGTTTTTCTGATCAGTTTTATTTTTTGACTAGAGTTTTTAAATATTGCAATGGAGATTTCACCTAGGTATAGCTACAAGGCCTTTATTTACTATTGTCTTATGTGTTGTATGTTGTGTGCACATTTCTGTTTTGTGTTGTATGTCTGTATGTGTGTATGTCCATATTTCATTTATGAGGATCGCTCATGAAAAAAATGGATCCTAATTTTTTTTTATTCACGTGATTTAAACGGTTTAATTTAAATTAGGCAAACAGCTGTTAAGGATTGTTTTTAAAGGAGGTTAACAGATCTGTTTGTTTACTTTCACCTTTCCTTTTCATTATATTTAATAATTCTGTTCAGGATAATGTCTCTTTAGCATCATTGCCAGAATTCCCATCTCCATCCCAGTGCCGGTGAAGACTAAGATAAAACCAAACTACAGCTTCTACGATAGCTATCACAGTAAACTGTATAAACTGATGCATCAATGAATATAACTCAACAAGTAATGCTCAATCAAGGACTCTATTTACTTTGGGAGGAAATGGACATATTGATAGACTCCTCCGCTTTGAACTGCCTGCAGAACTTGCCTGGACTATTTATCAGCTGCATGCATTGTGAAATATCGTCTGATGCAGCGAATTATGGTACTGCTGGCATATCTTTGCTGATGGTGTCACCAGTGATGCAATTTCCTTGCCAGCGCACCCCATGTTAATTGTGGTACTGCTGGCATATCTTTGCTGATGGTGTCACCAGTGATGCAATTTTTCCAAAGGAGCCATCAATTGGCTTGGTGTCGTGGCATTTCTGTATCCTCCTCCCTTCTACTAGTGATGGTCTAAAATTTGGGGGCCAACAGAGGTGAGGCTAAGAACCTCACCCCCCCCCCCCACTGGCACCAAGGCTAAATTTGGGGGCCAACAGAGGTGAGGCAAGAACCTCACCTCTCCACTGGTGCATAGGCCTATCCACAAGCATGGCTAAATGCTGGACCAGTAGTCAGTGACGGGTTGATCTGATTGCAGTGGATTCAACCTAAGACAGGAGGCTGACGCCTAAAGGTCAGTTTTCCCATGACAGGTAAGAACCATATGTTGAATTGGACAACCTACCAGGCACGGTCCTTAAGCCACATTGCTTGTTGTTTAATTAATCAGAAGGGGGGAGATGCTGAGGGCCATTACCAAGGAGGAATGACGCATCAAAATTTCCTTGCCAGCGTACCCCATGTTAAATGACTTGCCTTGGAATTTCGCTGTTGACATTGCATGTGTGTTTGAGAAAGATGACCCTACTCAAGGACGAGGGTGGATCCAGGATTAGGGTGTATCCTGCAGTTTGAGGAAGTATCCCGCTCCTTGGGTTAAGGGCGTTCCCAGTTTAAGACCTTGGGTTTTAGGGAAGTTCGATGTTGAGGATTATTGCTGCTGGAAATAGGGCGTTCCTGCTACCTGAGCTCCCTTGGAGTTCTCGTGAGATTCAGAGAGAATTTTGGGAAGAAAGCCTTGTGGAGTAGGTGAATTGGGTGGCAGCAGAACTGGGATTGCCCCAGAACGTGTGTGTAGGGGCCGGTGTGAGTTCGGGAATAAAGAATTGCTGTTTGAATCTACAAGGTGTGTGGTGGCTTGTGATTCTGTGCCAAGCCGAGACATTGGCAGGCATCAGCTGACAGTTTAACTTTGAGCGAGATACACTTTTCCAAGGTTCATCTAGGGACCTTATTCTTCGAGTTTCCCAAGCACAGCTAGCCTCCTCTTCAGCTTCATTGGTCCTGAGCCTCTACGGTTAGTCATTCTAAAACACAGGCCACATATCTGAGATTAATGCAAGAGTGATTTGATCAGGAAAGTGGTACTTTCTGATCAAAAACTCTTGATCACTTCCTGATGAAAGGTGAACAGCATCCAATATTTGCCAAATCTGTTTTATTCGTTTTAAACTTGGAAATTTGTTATCATTTTGATTTTATTTTAAAAATGACAGTGGAATGTATTAGTTCTTATGCAAGATTGTGCTCTGTGTAATATCTTCGTGTAAAGTATGTTTACGCCAATTCATGTCTTTATACATGTACTTTTTTGCGGTACAATTCTTATACATATACCACAATTTCTCATCTGTTTGTATATAAAGTAGGTTGACACCCAATTTGTGTCTTCATACATGTACTTTGGATAATTATTCCACCATCCTTGCTAATCCCCTGCATCCGTTTCCCTCCCTCTTCCCTATCTAGAATTCATCTAATCCTCCATGCTCCCCCTCCCTACCCCAATATGAGTCAGTCTCCTTATATCAGAGAAAACATTCGGCATTTGTTTTTTTGGGGATTGGCTGACTTCACTTAGCATGATCTTCTCCAACGCCATCCATTTGTTTCAACATGCCCAAGGGATGAGGCGAGATGGATACAACACAGAAAGGTACAGATCCTCAAGAAAAGGCTCGCCTCTTCTTGGGTCATGTCCATAAATTTGACTCTTCTCTTGTAACTGCTGCAATTTATCCCCCCTCTTGCATCTCTAAAACCCTTTCTTCCTAGTTCTGTTTAGGAACTGCCTTACAGGGAGGAGGAAATAAACAGCAGACTGTTTTGATTTCTTATTCCTACTTTTAAGAGGCAAAGAACTAATCATCTCAGTTCACCCAATATAAAAAGTATAGTTCTTTATCAATTTCAATGTTGCCACTGCAGAAAAATGCAGATTTTGTAAATTCTTATGTTCTTTAGAAATTTAAAGATGCCCTGCTGCCATTTGGCATACAGTTTACCACACCTGTCAATCAATTCTTTGATTCTTTCAAGCCGTGGAAGAGTTTACTTACCAGGAGATGATTGTCTAGTGCTATGTCAATCATGGCATAGAAGGGCCACTGTATGAAACTGAGCAAGAGGGTTAGTAGCAACACCCTACAGCACTGAGATCAAGCCTACATTTCACACCTGTAGGTCCTTAGCAAAGAAATTCCTGAAAGGTGACTTCAAGTATGTGGATGTCCAGGTAGATCCGAGAGTTCCCCTTTTGACTTTTCCTAGAGCAAAAAGTCCTTTTATCTGGCGCTGCAGAGTACATTAGAAGCACATACCTAACATGGCCTACTGTCCACGTTTTCTGAAGAGAAGAGAACTGCATTTGAGTCTGCAACTTGGGAGCCTCACGATGGGGGAGAGCTACATAAGAAAGTATCAGCTTTGGGACACTGGAGCAGGCAGAACTTGTCATGTACCTCAAGCCTTTAGTCTTGTTGGTACTCGAGTTAGTATTTCATTAGTCCATGCAAGTAGATTTTTTTTGAACAGACTTTGGGGCATGGGGGTCTGGGAACCCTTCTGTCCGAGTGTATGGAACTCAAGCCAGGAGAAATGCAGGTTTTGGATCTTCCCATCCATCATGGACATGACTCTTAATCCTCCTGCAGGATGGAGGAGGAAGTCCTATCCAGAGCCTTGCTAAGGTTACCCTTATTCCCAGAGGGGTCCCCGACTGTATATTATCTAGCCTTCTATACAAGTGGGCTTCTCTAGCCTCCTTGACACTGAGGTTGGCAGAGATCAGACTTTTATGAACCTGCTGCTCTGAAGTAAACCCCATCAAACCCCCACACACTGTCCCAGCTGCTCCAGGGTCTTTTCCTTCCATTTCTGTCAAAACACTACCCATTCTCCAAGGCCCACCTCACATGCCACCACAGTCTGTCTGGTTGGTTCTAGACCCAGAACGCCCCCCTTTCCATGGGCTTCAGGCACTCATACAAGGCCCTGTAGTGAATCAGTGATCAGCCGAGTTCTAGGTGTGTCTTCAGACTGGCTCCATCATCCACAACCAGCCGTCCCAGGTAGGTGCTGGCCGTCCAGCCTTGACTTTTCAGTGTCCCGTTGGAATCTGAGGGCGCTCAGTTTAGTCCGACTCCTGGTGCTTCTCGCCTCCCTTATCCCATGGGTCACAATCAAGATGGAGATCTTTCCAGAAGGCTTTGCTCACCGCCTTCTTTCTCCATTCATACCAGGACCTGAAGGACTCATTGAGGACCAAGCAGAATTTAAATTTTCCTCATCCCATCAGTCAACTCTTCTTGCTCTCCCGCCAATCGATTCCGTCTTACTAAGCAATCCTTCAGCCTCGTAACAGGTTACACGATTCCGAAGTGTGGCGACTCTCCACTGAGAAACTGAGAAGATTTACCCTGATGTTTTTGCAGTGGGTTGAATCCAGGGGATGCTTTACCACCCAGCCATCCCCAGCCAGTTTTAGTTTGAGACAGGGTCTCACTAAGTTGTTTAGGTTCTTGCTAAATTGCCAAGGCTGCAGGAGGATTGCAATCCTCCTGCCTTAGTCTCCCGAGTCAGTGGGATTAGAGGTGTGCACCACTGAAGCTAGCTACCCTAGAGTTTCTTTGGTCTTGCCAATTTGTACTACTTCATACTGATCTGTGCTTACTATTCCAGCCCAGATTCTCTACAGTGAAGTTTCATTTTGAAAAAAAAAAAAAAAATGAACAGACCTACACAACATGGAAACTTTATCAAGTTTGTGTAGGTCTCTGAGGTAGATCCTTCTTTGCAACTCAGCCGATATTACTAACCATTCTACATTAGTATCCAGGAAAAGCTGTCCCCCTCTCTTGGGGGAGCTCCACTGTCCAACATTCCTGGCATCTTGATCTCCTTAAAAGCTCTTACTGCCATGGAACAGAGGCCAAGAGGTCACTTCTGGACGTCAGCTCTGCCAGGGCCTCATTTGAGCCACTTTCCCAAGTCATGCCTTCCTCAGGAGTCCAACATCCACTGAGGGAGAATGGTCGGGGCTGTGAGAGGGTCTGGCCATTCGGACCCAAGGCCTGTGACCCTCAGTTCCCCTGCCCAGTCGTGCTTCCTCCCTCTTTCCCCAGTTTCTAAGCCTACTCGACTCCTTATCAGAGAGACTGCAGCCTGGTGACAACAGACGAGAACCAAAACCCACACTTGTCACCTGGGCTTTTTGCATCTTCTGCGTTCAGACATGGTGAGGCAGTCTTGCCGTGGCACCACCTCGCCACGGCTCAGGTCACCTGAACATGGAAACCAGTGGGATCTGTAAAACTTTGAAGGGCCAGCACTTTCCGGATGCCTTCCACCTCCGTCACCTCCTTTTGGCCCAGGGCAAGTGAAAACAGACCATCGACGTCCTCACCGTTGCGTCTACTCCAATGATAGCCAAGTGTGCCGTCAGCTCATCTCACACCCTTTTACCAGGTAAGCTGCAGCCCTCTCTCTTAGCTGTGATACAGATTTGAAAACTCAGGACATAACTCAGGAATAGAGGAAGCTGGTAACAGGCTGCCGTTGTAGAGAACCAGTAACCTTTCACTTACTGGTCAGCCGTCTTCCTCGACGGACTATTACCTATGGAGTTCCAGCAAGAAGCATCGTGCTAGCCCGAGTGTTTTGTTGCCTAGCTAAGAAAACCGAGCAGTACGAGTTCACACACCCATGGCCAACATTTAAACTGGATTGTTGGGCCCTGAGAGATGAAAAGGGACCTCTGGGGTGAGGAACGTCACCAGGTTTTCCATCTGTCACCCCGCCTATGGGAATCCGAGCTTGTAGGCGAGTCACTGCTCTGGAAGTCATGGGTAGCCCCAGCGTGCCTCATTTTGGGCATCTTCAGGAAGTATGGTCCACTGGAGGGGAGTGTTGGGCTCACACAAAGTCCAGCAGTGACTCCGACACACCGGGTAAGTCGGAGCTGGGGGAGGGAGCAGCCAGATCCAAGCCTGGTGCCTGTGTAAGTTAGTTGGAGTTGGACACTGCCGTCTGGGGTAAATAAGCATTATTCAGTCAGTTTTTAGATGGGAAGATTTTGAATGAATTAAGCAATTCTCGCAGAGCAAATAGAAATATTTCTAAGTCGAACAAACTCACTACTACAGCTGATCCTGGGGTCAGGTTCAGCTGCTCCTCCCCTTCACTTCCTGTCAGCCCAGGAACTCAGCTTCCTGTAGGAACGAGGTGTGGCACCTTTCCCTGTTGTCACTGCTGTCTGCTTCCTAAGGGCCCCGAGGTTGGTCACTGCTCCCAAATGAAAGCCCTGGGTGGCATGACAGATGGTACAGAGTCAGCAGCTGGCTGGTGGCGTGTGACGCGTTGCTGTGGCTCTCACCGCCTGTGCCCTCACAGCCCTAGGGCAGAGTCTCCTCGCCAACGGGAGGAGGGGATGAAGCATCAGTCAGATGCACAGCACAGCCCCAATCCGAGGACACACACCGTCTTTGTCACTTGTTTCAGTGCCCAAGGAGGACGCTGGTGGTTGAAAGGAGAATGCAGCAGAGGTATAGCAGGTCACTAGGTAGTGACCAAGTACCACTGCAGCAACAGAAGAGGACAGTGCAGTGCTGGGGAGGTCACAGCGCAGGGTTCACCGTCCTGGGTGGAGCAGGCTGTTCTCTACAACCTCCGCATAACATGGCCGAGTGCCTTCTACCCTGCGGAAGTCACCACCAGAAGCCACTGCAAGGTGGCTACAGGAGGACATGCTGGTGGGGACCTCAGCCACGAACAGGCAGCGAGTTGATCAAGGTCGGTCTGACACAGGGAACTGCCGAGAGGACAGGTCAGGAATGGCCCCAAGGAAAACCTGATGGAGGGCTAGGAAAAGGACACTGGGAGGGCAGTCTTCACACCTGCCTAGGGCAAGGAAGCCACCACCCCCCCACTTCCATGAGGATGGCGGCAGCAGACCCGATGATGAGCTTGCTCACTCCCCTGCAGCAGGGCGAGGCTGCCCAGCTGGGCATTGCTGCCTTGTGCACCTTGCCCTCCTGCTGTCACAGGAAGTCCCTTCTGCCCCCTGCAGACGGCAACCGAGACTCTGGTAGGGTCTCTCCATCCAGGAGATACACGGGAAGGGCCAGGACAGGGCTGCAGGGACTTCCCACCCAGGATGCACAATGCTTCGACAGTGGTGGACCAAGAGATCCTCGGTTTAACAGGTTGACTGTGCCAAGATGGACGCTTTCAGCAGGAAGCGGAGTTCCGGACAATCAAAAGCCCAAGGCATAGTCCAAGGTTATTTCATACCAGGGGCCAGGGATACTTGCTCCACCCGCAGTATGAAGCATTGCTTGGTAGACTTCAGAATTGGAAGGTGTACAGCAGTTAGGAGTGCTGCTCAGACACTGAGCAAGCTGCCGTTACCAAGCTGGACAGAGCAGGGGAAGGCTCTTGCAGGCTTGGTCTCAGTGCATATGCAGTTGTCATCTAAACCCTAGTGGGGTGATCAGACCCCAGGATTCTGGAGAAGTGCGATGCCCACTTCTAGCAAATAGTCCCCATTTAAGAGTTGTCCTTGGTAGAGTGTGGGACAAGACTGGCTTCACAGATCTGTCTAGGAGACTTGCCTCCAAGGCCCTCCCAGAGCTGCCCTTTGGAGCTAGTTTCTGAATGCATCTCTGACCAGCTACAAGTGGCAGTGGAACTCCTGGCTCCTTGCCTTTGTCACCAAGGTCAGTAGCCTCCCAGCTCATCAAGACTACCTTTAACTGACAAGGAGATGTTTGAGCAGAAAGGACAGATTTGAGGGTGTATCTGCATCTCACTGCAGAGTACCCCCCAAGCTGGTCTCTGAAGAAAATCCATCTGACCAGTCACAGTTCGATGGTGGTGGCAGCAGCCCTTACAGATCTTCAGGCAGAAGCAAGGTGCCCCATCTGCCTGGATGACCTGGGACCTCCAGTCACCAAATGTGGGCACGACTTCTGTTGCTCCTGCATCCAACAGTCCTGGGCAGATCTGCAAAACAGGTTCCCTTGGTCTTGGTCAGTGTGAAGGAGGGCACTTCAGGAGCAACACCCAGCTGGGAAGGATGATTGAATTTCCAAGCTACTCCATGTCAGGATGAGAAGAGGGAGAACAAGACAAACTTGTATGAGAAGCATGATGAGGTCTTGACCTTTTTGTGAGGACCAAGAGCCATTTTGTGTCTGTGTGCTCAGCCCCCTGACCACCAGGACCACTACATGAGGATCATCAAGGAGGCTGCCTCTCACCACAGGAGAACTTCAAAGTTACGTTGAACCCTTGAAGGGGCAAGTAGAGTGTTCAAAAATTACTAGTCACCCAGGACCAAGAACAATTAGAACAGAGAAGATGGAACACCAGAGACAGATTACCCTCTTAATTTGAGTATCTGAACCAGTTTGTGGAATATGAGCAACAGGCAGTTCTGTTAAGGTTAGCAAAAGAAGAGATTGAAAAGAAACTCATTGTGAACAGGAGAGTATTTTCAGGCCACATTTCCAAGATCAAAGGTCCAATAAAATCGGGGTGGCAGAGAAGAGCATGATGTCAGAAGTGAAATTGCTGATGGATGTTAATAACATCTCCCACAGGTGCGACAGCCTCAGATGCCCAGGTCTTTCCCTTCTGGTTAAGGAAAGGATGCAGTCTTCCTTTACAGTTTTCAGCTCTAAAGAAAATGAGTAACTTCTGCAAACTTCTGTCTCTGGATCCCAAAACGGCACATCCTAGTCTACTCGTCTCCAAGGATGAGAAACACGTGACATTTGTGCAGAGAGAAACTTGTTCATCTGAATCTAGTAAGAATCATGCCTTATCCAGTGGTTCTGGGTTCAGAGAGGTTCAATTTTGGCTGGCACTGGGAAGTCCAAGTGGAGACAAGCCTGAATGGATTGTGGAGGTTGGTCAAGACTCCATGAGACATGGCCACTGTCAGGTCTGGGCAGATGCTGGACAGTTCAACTGCATAATGTTGTTTACCTGGCTCAGTGCACTGTCCCAGTCACTCTAGTGGAAAAAACCTAGATGGATTGGCATTTATCGGGACCTAGTTGGGCGAGAGTTCCCTTTACAATTTGGACATCAGGTCTCACATCCATTCTTTCATAGATGGATTTTTCTAAAGCATTGAAGCCTTGGGTTGGTATTGGCGATGATCCAAAGCCTTTTATTATCTGTGAGGTAGCAGACTATGCAGGGTGAAGCGTAAGATGCAGCATTGCTTCATCTTTCTGCCATTTATGGCTAAATAAATGGTAGTGAATCTAGCACCAGTTTTTTTTTGAGGCAAGTCTCACTATTGCCCAGGCTGGTCTCCAATTCTGCCCGTCTCCTGCCTCAGCTTCCCGAGTAGCTGGAATTACAGTTGCACTCCCACCATGCCTGGTCAGCAAAGTATTTGTTGTACAATGGATTGAACCCAGGGGTCTTGAAGTGGTGGCCTTGAGCAGCCCTCCCACTTCAGCCTCCCAAGTAGTTGGGCATGTACGACCACACCCAGCATTCTTTCATTTTGCTCCAAAGGAATAGATGCTGTGGGAACGGACAGATGTGGAAGTGACCTGTGTTTCTGGAGTTTTAAGATATAAGAAAAATTTGAGTTGCAGGATTACGAGGTCAACCTTTCAGCACTTATGGCCACCAAGGGCATCAGCAAGAGCCTGGAATTCCTAGTTGTGGTTTGGATAGAAGATAGTCTCCAAAAGCTCATGTGCAAGACAGTGCAAGAAAGTTCAGAGGTGAAGCGATTAGGTCAAGACTCTCAAACCACAGGAGGATTAATGCACTGATTGGGGTAACTGGGTGGTAACTGGAGACATCCTGGAGGCACGTGTCCAGCGACCCGTTTTGTCCTTGGTGCGGAGCTGTCCTTGCGGCTGTAACCTGGGCCACTGTCTTTTGCCATGCCCTTCCCCTATGAGGTTCTGCCTCCCCTAGGGCCCGGCATAGCCATCTGCAGACGAGACCTCTGAAACCATGAGTGCCAGATAAGCTTTTCCTCCTTCAATTGTGTTCAGCAGGTCTTTTGACCACCGACAAGAAAAGCTAACCGTGGCTGAACAATGAGCTGGATGTCAGTGGATGTGCTGCATGAGGTTGTCCAGCAGAGTGCCGACACCACGTAGAATCGTCACTTAGACGATGGTAAGGCTCAGGACTGGAAGGCCCAGGAGACATCTCACAGAACTTCAGAGGTCATGGTGCCTGCTGCTCGAGTTCCATCTTCATCTTCTACCCCCTATGGCTCTATGGGGGGAGGCAAGGGAACCCTGACAGCATTTAAAAAACAAAACCCCACACGAGCTCTACCTGAAGAAGCCGAAACTGATCCCACAGTAGTGGGGTGAGACCTCTGCCCCTTCTGATGCAATCCCTCAGGCAGACAACTCACCAACTGAAGACTTGGGCAGCAGAGTCCAAGGAAACCAGAGTGACAGGTACATGGCTTTGGACTGGAGGCCAGCCAGGGAGGGTAACTACTGAATTGCAAAGATCTTCTGACAGGTTGTACCCAGTATCAGAAGCATACAAAAGTCTCGTTTCCAAATGTGGTGTAACCCTCGTGTTCCGAGCTTAAAAATACAATTCAGATGCTACAGAAAAAAAGTTCTCAAAGGCTATAGTTCTGAGTGACAGAACGACAGAGTTGGAAGTCACAGCTTTCCTGTTTAGACCACAATTTAATGTTACAGAATTATTGTAGTTAATGAAGCTACCCAGGTCCAAGAACATCACAGAAGAGGGATTTCATAATTCAAACACAGGCCTCCCAACCCTGGGCTCCTTCCGACTCCATCTCTTCTCTACTGTAGCTCGAGTTGAGCTGCCTGACTGCTATAATCAAGGTGGCTGAAGTCATTTTTGGACTTTCCCTTCCCAAGGGCTATACCCCAAATAGTGTCTGTCCAACTCTGCTGCCCACATTACCCAGTAGTCATTGTCTGCCAGATGACACAAGCTCCGACGCATTGCTGAGGCCTCAGAGGACCACACAGAAAACACAGGGCTTCAGGGGCTCTAGTCTGGATCTGCAGGGAATAATGGGACCCGAGGGGACTCACAGTAACGTCACTCTGGAATTTGTCACCCAGAGCACTTTGACAAGCATCAGATTGTCCAGAGAGCTGGTGCAGAACAAGCTGCCAGGCCCTCAGGCCTTCTGCTTTAGGAGGATGTGATGGGGTTGGTAAAAGCCATTACCAGCAAGCTCCCCAGGAAGTCTTGGAGACTCCCTTGGAGAGTCGGGCACAGGGTTGAACCATCCGAGGCCAGGGAGAGAACAGGAGCCCTGCTAGAGTTGGGGAGTCGGGAGGCGTGGGATGGATTCTAGAGGAACCCTAGAGATGCCCTCCTTGAAATATAGCAACCACCATCAGGGACACAGCCAGCTGGAGAAGACTGCTGGCACATTGAGGTCACTTTGTCCCTCCACATGGCCTTATGTGGAACCTCCCATTGGCCATAATCCCCAAGAAACAAAGCTCATGGGGAACTGGAGTCAGCACTCAGGGGCAGCAAAGGTGCATGGGGGAAGGTGGAGATGCAAGAGAGACCCAGAAGGTCCCGTCTGCTGTGATGCATCTTGGGGGAATTTCCAGCAGCCAGTTATTTTAGAGGAGCCACTACCCTTGGCATCACCAGGTCCAGTCCTCCCACTTCTCGGCTACGCCCATCGTGAGATGCACCGTCCTGTGCTTGGAGTCCCATCTCTGCACCAGCAGGCGGGGCCCTGGCGAGACCTGCCCTCCTGGAAGCTGCAGAAGGCTGGCACCAGTGACTCTCCAGTGTCCATAGCTCCTTCTAAAGGCTACAGTTCAGGCTGGCTAGCTGCTGCAGGCCCAGCTCGACTCCCCCCCCCCCCTCAAATCTCTTGTCACCATCCCTCAAGCTGGTGCCTCTGCCCACCTTCCTAGTGCCGTTTGCTCTGCGTGCCCCGGGACCACGGACGACATCACAGAAGCTCACCTTATCCTGACATCAGATCCACCACCGACAGGTTCATGGTGGAATCTCAAGTTCTTTGAGGTCTGGCTATGCCAATCTCCCCATCCTTATGGTCAGCAGGTATAAGACCTCCCCCCACACTCGCCTCCAGTGACCTAGGCCTAAGGAAGGATGTCAGACACTAGATGGGCCTGGCCACTGACCTCTGGGAGCCCAGCTCCACACTTTGCACTCTCATGACCCAAGTCCGACTTTTCTAGACTGGTAAGGACAGGCCAGTGCGTGGCTCCAGAGGTGGTGCTTGACACACCTGTCCAAGTGACGTGTATGAAGGGGTATGAGGAGGTGCCCGTCATTCCCAGGAAGTGTCTGGCCTATGCTCAAGGTGAAGTTCGACGGGCACCCATGAGGTTTCCAGATGTGGGACTCAGTGTATTAACACTTTCTTCCTGCTGTGTCTCTGGAGAGTCCCTTGGCCCCCAAATTCATTCAAGTTGACCTGTTTACAGATTTTATGAGCTCAAGGAAAAGCAAGGCAATCCCCATTCATGTGGCCCTCGGTTCCATCCTTTTCTTGCACCCGACAATGGTAGTACTGCCGTAATCTTAAGCCTTCTGTCCGTTTGGCAGTGTCTGAACCAATCCTGCTGTATATGGGGGGGGTGAAGTTTCTGCCCCATTTGTGGGCAGGCACCGAGACTTGGGAAGCTAGAGCTGGGCCCACAGGGAGAACCTGCTGCCAGACAGGTCGTGTTCTGCTCACGTTGTGCTTGCATAGGCTGCCGGTGGAGGCCCTATCAATGTTCCCTTCATCCTCCGTCCTAGGCCCAGATGCCTTGCTGTGCAATGACACGTGTTGAGCCCCTTTCCGTGGCTCTGCAGTCCAGGCAGCATCAGTCCTCAAATAGCCAGCTTGTCCCGAGGATGATCTAGAGCCCCAGATCTACTCCAACAGCAAGCAAGGCCCAAGTGAAGAAGGCAGAGTCCAGTGAAGGTTACCTGAAAGCACCCTTTGACCTTTAGATGAATTCTGGGTTCCGACAGTCATCTCTCTGGCACTGTCATTCCAAGTGACTTACTCTGGGCCCCCTAATGAGGGCCACTGTAGGTGTAAGAGCCACTATGTAATATATATCATAACCACCCGTCACTCAGAACCCGTCTGCCCTTCTGTCCAGCTCAGTGCAGATGAGCCATTCCCACACCGTCTTCCTCCGTCTCCCCCCTTAGTTGAGCTGACGTCAATATTCTCCCACCATGCTCCATGGAGTTCACTGGGGCTCCAAGGCGCTTGTTAGTGGCAGTTTGTTCGTACCTGCCCTTTGGTTTTCTGCATCTCAGACTTGCAGTGTCCAACTCCCGGCTCCGACTCTTCCCCACATAGGCTGCCTGTCAAGCATCTGAATTGGTCAGTTCTTCCCTCACAATATGCTAGAGTCCGTCAGTCCCCTCCGCCACGCTGCCTAGACTAAGCCAGCATTTCGCTCCTTGATGACTACACCTAGTAGTTCCTAGAAATATCTCAGGCAAACTGGGAAAAATGGATGGCTCAAGGTTTGAAGTTTGTCAGCCCAGAGAAAGAGAAAATTGATACAGCGAATTTTTATTCAGTTTTTGTTTCATTCAGTCGCGGTTTTGTTTTGTGTTATCTTATTGGGTTGCGTTATCTTTATAGAAGATTAGAAATTAGTAAAAAAGAAACCGAAAAGGTGTTAATTGTTAGAGATTCAGACCATGAAGAAAGACATTTTAGATCAAGCAAAAGAGAAGGTCTCTTGAGCTAGTCAGAGAGAGGAAGAAAGTTTAAAGGAAAAGGGGTTATTAGGAAAAAGGCTACAACAAGAGGCTGTTACTAACTCTGTTTTATTACCAGAGGGCATAATTCAACCAACAGCCCCACCGATGGAAACAGCTGAGTGGCCCTCAAACCCCGTAGTTGATAAGTGGGATCCTGAGACAGGACCTCAAAGATTAGCATGCCCTGTACTTGAACAGGTAGGAGGGCAGAGAATTCACCGTGCTTTAGATTTTAAAACAGTGAAGCAGTTAAAGGAGGCTGTAACAACCTACGGTCCCCAAGCTCCCTTCACGGTAAGCATGGTCGAATCCATTACTAACTTGGACATGACGCCAGCAGATTGGGCTAGCATGTGTAAATCTGTGCTAAATGGAGGGCAATATTTGTTATGGAAAGTTGCCAATGAGGAATTTTGCACGGAGACAATTAGGTGAAATGCAGCGGCCAGTTACCCTCAAAGAAATCTAGATATGTTGTTAGGAAAAGGACCTTATGAGGGTCAATGGCAACAAATTGAATATGATCCTGCTATATATGCACAAATTGCTGCAGACGCAGTTAGGGAATGGAAGACTTTACAAGGACATGGAGATTAACAAGGTCAGCCATCTAAGGTAATACAGAGACCTAATGAACCTTACGCTGACTTTGTAGATAGGCTTATTCAAACAGCCGCCAAAATTTTTGGGGATACAGAACAAGCAATGCCGTTAATAAAACAACTTGCTTATGACCAAGCGAATCGTTGCTGCAGAGAGGTTATTAGACCATGGAGACATGAAGACTTAAATACATATATTTAACTATGTAGAGATATTAATGAACAAGGGCAAGTCTTGGCAGTTGCAGTACAACAGGCTTTAGATGCCAGGCCAGAAACATGCTATAATTGCGAACAAACAGGACATTTTAAAAGGAGTTGCCCCATAAGAGGAGGGTTTAAGAAAACTAGAAATCAAAGGAATAGAATACCGGGTATTTGCCCACGATGCCGTAGAGGGAGACATTGGGCTAATGAATGCCGTTCTCAAACCACCATAGAAGGTACTCCTTTATCAAAAAACGGACAAGGATCAGGTATTTACCCACGATATCATGGAGAAAGGCATCAGGCTTCATTGCCAAAAAACGGAGTGAGGGGCCCAATGCTCCGGGGCCTACAACCACAAATATACGGGGCAGTGGAGGAACCCAGCAACACCATCAGGGTGGTGCCCAGGACACATTGTCCATTAAATCCCTCAGACAAACCCGAGGGAGCGCAGGGTTGGACATCCGCCTCTCTGCCAGAGCAGTATTAACTCCAGAGATGGGAGTTCAAATCATTCCTACAGGAGTAAAAGGACCTCTTCCCCAAGGAACAGTAGGCTTATTATTGGGACGTAGTTCATCTACATTAAAAGGACTTATCATAAGTCCTGGGGTAATTGATCCCGATTATGTAGGTAAAATAAAAATTATAGCTAGTTCTCCAGGAGGTATATCAGTAATTTCACCTGGAGATAGAATAGCACAATTGTTAATAATACCCAGCCTACATAATAAGTTCTCTAGTCATAATGTAGAAAGAGGTTCTAAGGGATTAGGCTCCACAGGTGTAGATTGGGCTATGTTGTCTTTAAATTTAGATTCTCACCCAATGCTAAAACTAAATATTCAAGGTCACGAGTTTAATGGGCTACTGGACACAGGTGCTGACCTTAGCATCGCATCCCATCGAGAATGGCCAAAACATTGGCCATTACAACAAGCCACTCAAACGCTTAGAGGCCTAGGAGTGGCGACTAATCCCCATAGAAGTTCTATGGTATTAGATTGGAAGGATCCTGAAGGATGTGAAGGAACTATACAGCCATATGTTTTGGATCACCTTCCTATTAATTTATGGAGATGAGATGTCCTGGATCAACTAGGTTTGATGTTAACAAATAACATCAATTCTAATGCGCCCACTACTAGGGTTAGACAAGGTGTTAAGAAAGAAAACAGATTAGGAAAACAAGAACAAGGTTTAGCAGCACCAGTCCAATTAGATCTAGGAACAGACAGACATGGGTCGGATTTTCAGAAAGGGCCACTGAGACAATCAAAATTACTGGAAATCAGAAAGACCAGTGTGGGTTCCTCAGTGGCCCTTGACTAAAGAAAAGATACAAGTAGCCCACGATCTGGTCAAACAACAATTAGCGGAAGGACATTTACAACCTTCCGTATCTCCCCATAATACTCCCATTTTTGTCAAAAAGAAGTCTGGTAAATGGAGATTATTGCAAGATTTAAGAGCCATTAATAATGAGATGGTTATTATGGGACCTGCTCAATCAGGGAGTCCTCGATTGTCTGCTTTACCAAAAACATGGCATGTTTTAGCCATAGATATTAAAGATTGTTTTTTTCGATTCCAATTCATCCCGAGGATAGTCCACGTTTTGCATTTACTATCCCTGCACTGAATCATGAAGGTCCTGATGAGAGATATGAGTGGAAAGTACTCCCTCAAGGTATGGCTAACAGTCCAACTATGTGTCATATCTATGTAAATAAAGCAATCCAGCCACTTAGAAATCAAAATCCTGAACTAAAAATATTTCACTATATGGATGATGTATTATTAGCACATAAAGATAAAAACATTGCTGGAATGTTATGCCACACTTATGAACTTATTAAAAAATTATAATCTAGAGATAGGAATAGATAAAGTACAATTAAATTTTCCAATTATTTAGGAGTTCTATTATCCTCAACCATGGTCCGTCCGCCGAAAATTCAAATACGAGTAGATCAACTCAAATCACTCAACGATTTTCAAAAGTTATTGGGAGACATAAATTGGATAAGGCCTTATCTAGGCATACCAACAGGAGAGTTGGGACCTTTATTTGATATCCTAAAAGGTCCATCAGATCCAAATTCACCCCGAATGTTAACTCCTAAAGCTAGAAAGGCATTAAAAATTATTGAAACATCAATTCTATCTAGATGCATATTTTCCATAAGTTTGCCTTTATTATTTATTGTACTACCAACAAAAAATATTCCTACAGGAGTATTTTGGCAAGAAGGTCCATTGTTGTGGATACATTTATCCTATTCTAACACTATTCTTACTAGGTATCCTGAGGCTGTAGGACAATTAATACTCAAAGGAATAAGAGCAAAGGGAGTGTTTGGAATTTCTCCCAATAAAATTATTACTCCATATACTATGGATAAAGTTGATGAGTTAGCTAATGAGTTAACTACTTGGGCAATAATCATGTGTAAATCTAATGTTTCATTTGATAATCATTTGCCATCAAATCCTTTGTTGTCTTTTTGGTCTAAGCATCCTGTAGTTTTTCCTAAAATGACAAGGAAAACACCTATCATGAATGCTCCAAATATATTCTCTGATGGGTCTAACAATGGTACAGCAGCAGTAGGTATCCCTGATCAAACTTACATTTTTAGTACCCAAACAATCAGCTCAAAAGGTAGAGCTTAATGCAGTATTACAAGCTTTTGTGATGTTCAAAGATTCTGTATTTAATTTATTTTCTGATAGTCAATATATAGTTAATGCTATTGTATCCCTTGAAGATGCTGGTAGGATTTCCCCTTCTACTGTTTTCTCTTTGTTTTCCACTATACAAAGTCTAATATGGGACAGAAAAGATCCATTCTTTATAGGACATATTAGGGCACATACAGGATTGCCTGGAGCCCTTAGTTTGGGCAATGATTTAGCAGATAAATCTACACATGACGTACATATTCTCTACATTAGAAGAAGCTACGAATTTTCATAAAATGTTTCATGTCAATGCTAATACTTTACAAAAGCATTTTAAAATAACTAAGGAACAAGCCAGGCATATAATAAAACAATGTCAAAATTGTGTGACCTTCTACCACAAGTTAATCTTGGAGTCAATCCTAGAGGACTGATACCTAACCATATTTGGCAGATGGACGTCACACACTTGCCAGAATTTGGAAAATTAAAATATTTACATGTTATAGTTGATACCTCTTCCGGATTTTTGATGGGCTCCCTTCATGCCAGAGAAAAAACTAAAGATGTTATAGCTCATTGCTTACAAAATTTTGCCACTGTGGGTGTTCCCAAACAGTTAAAAACTGATAACGGTCCTGGTTATACTTCTGCCTCTTTTAAACAATTTTGCTCATCATTTGGTATTACTCATATAACAGGAATCCCATACAATCCACAGGGACAAGGCATAGTTGAAAGAGCTGAAACTATTAAAACGTACCTATTAAAGCAAAAAGAGGGAATTGGAAAGGGGTATATATCCCCCAAAGATAAACTTAAAATAACCCTTTTTACTCTAAACTTTCTAAATTTGGATTCATCAGGACTTAGTGCTGCGGAAAGACATATGTACCCGAAAAATGTACATAAGCCTAAGGTACTTTGGAAAGATATTCTAACAGGACAATGGAAAGGCCCTGATCCAGTTATTGTCTGGAATCGGGGTTCCCTTTGTGTTTTTCCACAGGGAGAACAGCAGCCGATTTGGATTCCAGAGAGATTAACTAAAGCAATTTCTACAGAAAAAGATGATTTGACTCAAATCCATAACAGCTGATATCTGGAGCTCCGGCTTGGCTATTCTTACATCTGCGACAGTGATTAACCAAGGTGTTTTTTTTCAATATTTTATTATTGCATTTTTCCCACATCGTAAAGTTCTATTTTATTTTTTGAGCTCATACAGACCTAGGTTAATGTTTTTCTGATCAGTTTTATTTTTTGACTTTTTTGACTAGAGTTTTTAAACATTGCAATGGAGATTTCACCTAGGTAAAACTACAAGGCCTTTATTGTCTTATGTGTTGTATGTTATGTGTGCACTGTTTTGTGTTGTATGTCTGTATGTGTGTATGTCCATATTTCATATATGAAGAGTGCTCATGAAAAAATGGATCTGAATTTTTTTTTTATTCACGTGATTTAAATGGTTTAATTTAAATTAGGTAAACAGCTGTTAAGGATTGTTTTTTAAGGAGGTTAACAGATCTGTTTACTTTCACCTTTCCTTTTCATTATATTTAAGGATTCTGTTCAGGATAATGTCTCTTTAGCATCATTGCTAGAATTCCCATCTCCATCCCAGTGCCGGTGAAGACTAAGATAAAACCAAACTACAGCTTCTATGATAGCCATCACAGTAACTGTATACACTGATGCATCAATGAATATAACTCAACAAGTAATGCTCAATCAAGGACTTGATTTACTTTGGGAGGAAATGGACATATTGATAGACTCCTCCAATTTGAACTGCCTGCAGAACTTGCCTGGACTATATATCAGTTGCATGCATTGTGAAATATCATCTGATGCAGCGAATTGTGGTACTGCTGGCATATCTTTGCTGATGGTGTCACCAGTGACGCAATTTTTCCAAAGGAGCCGTCAATTGGCTTGGTGTCGTGGCATTTCTGTATCTTCCTCCCTTCTACTAGTGTTGGTCTAGAATTTTGGGGGCCAACAGAGGTGAGGCAAAGAACCTCACCCCCCCACTGGCACCAAGGCTATTTGGGGGCCAACAGAGGTGAGGCAAGAACCTCACCCCCCCCACTGGTGCATAGGCCTATCCACAAGCATGGCTGAATGCTGGACCGGTAGTCAGTGACGGGTTGATCTGATTGCAGTGGATTCCACCTAAGACAGGAGGCTGACGCCTAAAGGTCAGTTTTCCCATGACGGGTAAGAACCATATGTTGAATTGGACAACCTACCAGGCACGGTCCTTAAGCCACATTGCTTGTTGTTTAATTAATCAGAAGGGGGGAGATGCTGAGGGCCATTACCAAGGAGGAATGACGCATCAAAATTTCCTTGCTAGCGTACCCCATGTTAATGATTTCGCTGTTGACATTGCATGTCAGGTGACCTTGCTCAAAGACCAAGGCGGATCCGGGTTTAGAGCTGATCAGGTTTGAGGAAGTATCCCGCTCCTTGGTGATCCTTCTACCACATGTCACTGTGCAGCCAGGGAATCATTTAAAAGACAGGCCACATCACTCCAAGCTCACCAGTACGTCCACATCTCGCTCCAAGTGAAAGCTGAAGTGCTTACACAGGCCTCACGAGGCCTCGCGCTGTCCCTGCTCCGACTTGTACCCTCAGCTACATGCATGCTGCCGTGTCCCTTCACACAGGCCCAAGCTCCCGGCTGGCTGGGCTGCGCTGGTTCTCCTGGCTCCGCACTCCCCAGGCAGGCTAGCTCTAGAGGGATTAGGCTCCGTGGTCTAGGTTGCCTCACTCCTCCTCAGGGGTATGTCCTAGTACTAAATTTTCATCTCTTAGATGAAGGAAGTAAATACAAGAGGGAAGATGGTCCACGGGAGACATTGGTGGCTTTAACTTCGTGGCTTGATGAGTAACATGCCGTTATAGCCACATGAGGGAGGGGATGCTCTAGGGGCAGTGAGCCCAGCTGGGACCCCAGAACAGGAGGCAGCTCGAGTAGGTAGGTGAGGCACACACCTCCTGTGGCTGCTGCTGCCCAGTGAAGCCCTGGGGAGAGCCGGCCCTTATCAGGCTTGCAGGAGCCTGGGTGCTGCCCTCGCCCCCAGGGCACGCGAGGACTTGCTCTTCAGCACACAGCTGGCTTGCAGCCAAGCAGATGGGACTCTTCCACACGGCACCTTCCTGGGCCTGGCCCACTACCAGGCTTGAGCTGGTGTTGCAGCCAGCGTCTTGGCCCCTTCTCCTGTGGGCCTCGCTGTCCAAGTGCGACCTGTCCTAGCTGTCCTGGTCTGTAGACTTCACATCCTCTGATGACACCCGAGGCTCAAGTTGCCGTCAGCTCTCTACACAGCTGGAAAGTTGTGTAGTGTTCTGCCTTCTCTTTAAGGGGCACAGGGCTCCCAAGTCCTCAGCCACACACACGTTTTCCTTGTTCATAGGGCACAAGGGGGATCAGGGTCTTGCTCATGAGACAGGCAAGAGAAGGCCTGGATAGGTCCCTTCAGCAGTAACAGAAGGCTAGTGCTTCAACTCCATCTTTACTGTGCATTTTAGGGCACTGGCCAGGGTCCCTGGACAGTCAGTGCCTCGGAACAGGTTTTGCATTTTACTCTAGTCTAGGAGGGCAATTGGGAGGAGACCTGCCATCATTTGGTCTGTGAAGATATGTTTGTATTCTAACCCTGCTGCTCTTGCTGAGCAGGAGGCCCTCATGTTGTATCCTCAGAGGATACCCTGGTCCTGGCTCAGAAGGGTGGGGGAAACTCCAACTTTAAGCATCCTATCATCTGCCACAAAGATTTTAGCTTGAAACCCACAATGATGAGTATCTCCACTTCTTGTGTTTACTATCTTCAAAGCCACGAGCGACTGCCCTGACCCCCCATCAGCTGATTCAACGTGACTAATTTAATTAAGAACCATTGTCCTTCCCAACTGCTCCAGTCAGAGGGGATTTTTACTGCAGGTTGCACAAATGGAGGTACTACACATACAACAATCTACACTGGAGGTAAGAATCATCTCTTCCAGAAGTAATCGACTTTTCTAGACTCATCCTTGCAGCCACATTTAATAGTCGAGTTAGAAGTCACCGATTTTAGACTATATTCATCCAGTGAGTTTAAAGGTCATAGATATTCCCTACAAAGAGGGAGCACAAATTTGTAAGAAGGAAAGATCGAGTTAGAACTCTGAGGGAAAGATGTGAAGCCAGCCAAGGGCTCACCCTCCGTGTGCACAGAAGCCAATGCCACAGCACCAGCTTTTACAAGAAGTTATTAGAGGTTAACCGATAGCGATAGGAGGCAAGTTCAAATCTGTCTACAATTGGCCAGTGGGGTTTAAGGGCTTTGGAGTTGATGGGTCTGATGTTTGTCTTGGTTGTATGCAGTTAGGTCTTTTAATGTTTTAGCTCCGTTTTAAATTCCAGGTCACACCCTTGCTCTTGGATGTAGCTCCCAGTCCCCAAACTTTTAGCTTGAACCTTCTAGGGCATACATGTTGTGCTCATCCTTAGGTTAGGCTTTAAAGGTGCCTGTCCGATGTGTTCTGTAAAACATTTCCACACCAGTTATGAGTGAGGAATTGAATTCCTATCAGGAAAATGCTGAGCCACATTTTGATTTGTGTCCTAGAAGGTGGGCAGGGACCCACTAGCATTGGAATGAGTAGAGGTGGTGGGTGTGCCCGAGATAAGGCTGGTCATTGCCAGCCAATGCAGCCAAAGTTAGGACTGACCTCCCATGGAGTCCAAGACCCCTTTGATTATGTCTTGGAAATAGTTCTCAGGTCCTTGAGATACTCCTGAGGTGTAACAGACCCCCATTCACAGTTGTAAGCCCCCTTTAGTAAATATCTAGCAGGACTTTGTGGTCTAACATGGGCTCAGTTTCAGATATAAAGGGCAAGGTTTGAGGGTTAAAAAACAAGGCGACAGCCATCGTCTATAGATTTCATCGCAAATCACTATGGTCAGGTCAGCTAGGGCCAAGGACTCCTTCACCCTCTCGATCTCATTTCAGGTTAGGTTTCTGGTCACCTCTTCTGAGAGAGAAGAGAGGTGTTCAGGGTGAGGGGCTTGTCAGTATTTGGGGAGAAAGGTCTCTAACATTTCTGTCATGACCCATGGTTCAATCTTTCCATTCACCGTCATAGGAATTTTAACCTAAAGCCATTGGGGAGAAACACTGCTTGTGTTCAGAATGCCTAACATTTCACACCAATACCAATTACCCTTACCTCTCCTTGAGGAAACAGTTCAGTTATAGCTGCATATCAAACTAAGTCACTTGCAGAAATCACTGCAGTCATTCAATTATAGTGGAGCTATTTTGCCTTTTAAGTTCTGCCTGTGGACACCACAGCAGTGGAGCTCATGGAGACCCTTCTAGCCCTCTCTGCAGTAATGAGGGACTGCCCTTCTTCCCTGCAGGAGGGCACTGCCCTCCATTAGCAGTGGGGTGACCATGCAAGCTGGAGCTGAGATTGGGCAGAGCCAAATCATCTGGGAAATGGATGGGATTGGCCAGGAGAGGACCACAGGAAACATAGCAGGGCCACAGGGCAGGGGTCAAGTGTCCACAGAGCTAACATGTTGGAACATACCAAAATGTAGAATCACCAGGGATGAGTCCTGGAACCCCCAAGGCCCTGAAGTCTAAAGCCACCCGACACCAAAAGCCACCCATGTTGCAGCTGGAACAAGGATGCAGACTTGACTCCTGAAAAGGCATGTCAAGTTATCAGGAAGGCGAAATACTCCACTGGACACTTAGAGACCATCTTGAAACAGATGAAAAAAAAAATCTGATAGAAATAGGAGATCTCGGGAGGAAACAGATTTTAGTATTGAAGGGTATGAAAAAGTTCAAGCTCACGGGATGAGCGAAATAGCAAAATGGAAGTGAGAATCCACGGATTTGTAGATCAATAGAAATGATAAAATCCAGAGTATTTAAAAACACACTTTAAAAATACCCATGTTTAGATTCCTGATGTGCTTCCCCTCCAGTTGTAGGTAGGGACTTTCTCAACCCAGATCTATTCTCCTCTGTTCTAATATTGCCACATAGAACTCTGTTCTCCCAAAATATTCTAGGACAGCAAGAAATGTTCCCCCAGGAGAATCGAGTCTCCAGGTGAATCTGGCCAGTGGAGGGAGAGCAGTCGCCCTGGGCAGGACATGTGCAGTGCTGTGCCATCCCATGTCCCCACTTCAAAGGTCCGAGGACAAGCTGGTAGTCTGTTCCTAGCATCCCCTTCTAGTCTACAGGTATACAGAGCAGTGTGAAGCTGCCTTGCTACATTCTTGAGGCTTGGGGGTAGGAAGAAGGCCCTCCCCACTGCCCCCGAAGCATCCTGAACACACATACCTCAGGGCAGGTACTTTCTCCAAGCAGTTCCTGACTGTGGGGCTGGAGGTTCTGGGTTGCAGCTAGGACCTCAAGATATGTGACCAAGTGGGACTGGACACACCATCATTGAGAGCATGTGGCTTTCCAAAAGCCAAACACATTGCAGCTGGAGGAAGGATACACCAGACTTGACCGGTACCCTGTGGCGGTGCCTTGTGCCTGAACATGCTCTTCCCTGGTCAGGGCTTTGCTCTCCAGGGTCAACATGGACAAAGCCTTTCTAACTCCTCAAAGGAAGAGTCTAAGAACTTGGCTTCACTGGAGACATGCAATACAGGTTCTCTAGGGAGAGGGTACCTCAGTCACTGGTGGATAGGATTGGGACCCTTACCCAAGTAAGACAAGGGGAGAGCAAGGGGCTGCCTTTGCTCTACCCAATAGAGACATTCCTCGTTGTGCAAGTTGGATGTGAGGTGTCCCCCACAAAAGTCTTACATTAGGCAGATGGCACAAGGTTCAGAGCTGACTGATTAGATTATGAGAACTGTGACCTTATCAGTGGGTTCATCCACTTGATGAAGTAGCATTTGAATGGATCATCGAGTGGCAATGGGCAGGTGGAGTATGGCTGGAGGAAGCAGGTCACTGAAGGCATGCCTTCAGTGTCTGTTTTGTCCCTGGCACCTCACACTCTGCTTTCCAGCTGCTATGAGGTGAAAGACCGTCAGGCTGGTCCTTCCATCATGGCGTTCTGCCTTCTGAGGCCCAGGGTGATGGAATCGGCAGACCACGGACTAAACCTTGAAACTGAGCCCAAGTAGATGTTTCCTCTAAGTTTGTCAGGTCTTGGTCACAGCAATGAAAAACTGACTAGGCTTTTTTTTTTGGTAGGGCCCTGGAGTCATGGAGGACATGACATGTGGGGCTGCTACACAGATGCAATGAACAGGTCATTCTTGGAGCTCCTGTGATTGAGTGGGACACAGGTCAAGAGAAGGCTTTGCTTTCTGTCTGGACTGATAAGCTACCCTGCCATGAGGATATGGTCTCAGAGGAAGCAAGTCTGGTAGGGACAGTTGCTATATGGATCCAAATGAAGTTTCCAGTTGGATAGTCACAGCACACACTTCAGGAAGAGAAGAGCTATGGTTACTTCTGCCAGCAAATATTGTATAACTGAAGATCAACTCCTAGCTGGTTTCTGGGCCCTGCTAGCCATAAACACCTAAAGACAGTTTAGAGGTGCCTGGTAGCTAACCTCACATGAGCCGAGTGCTATTTGATGTTCTGTGTAGTATTGAACTGCACAGGATTCCAATGCCAGAGGAATTATAGAGTGGTCAGGCTCAGATCTACTTCACTAGCAGGAAATTCAGATGTCTTGGTGCTTGATCTTATACCGAGATTCATTTTCTTCATTTCATTGCCAGGTTACATGGGGAACCACATGGTTCCAAGCATTTCTCCACTTTGTCTTTAAATTCACGGTTCTCCATATTTACAGAAGCCAGATTCTGATCACAAAATCTTGGGTGAAAGGCCAAGCCAATGCTCTTTGCATGTTCCAATGAGAAGTCACTCGGGTCAAGAGAAGGCTTTCTACCACTTTGCCTAATGTATTTCAGCTCCACTCCTGAAGGCCCATGTGGGTGGGTTTATAGCATAAAACTTGAGGTCTGCAAGGGCAACTTTGGTAGTTCCCAATACCTCCTACCTACAGGTTGTGCCCGATGACTACATCACTCATAGGACTTCTTACCAAGTAATGTGTGCTGCAAGTCTTGGAGGAAAACATCTAAATGTGATTCTACCGGGAATTCCAAGTTTGGATCTCCATTTCTGATGTTACGATGATCCTGTCAATGTTGACCAAGTTGTGATCAACTGCCAGATGGAATTGGAAGCTCCATGGTATTGCTGAGGCCTCAGAGGACCACACAGGAAATGGGGCTCTCCGAGCTCAGGGACTCAGGAGGGACTCTAGTCTGGATCTGCAGGGAATAATGGGACCCGAGGGGACTCACAGTAATGTCACTCTGGAATTTGTCACCCAGAGCAGTTTGATAAGCATCAGAATGTCCCAGAGAGCTGGTGCAGAACAAGCTGCCAGGCCCTCAGGTCTTCTGCTTTAAGATGTGATGGGGTTGGTGATACCCATTGTCACAGGAACAGGGTTGAATCATTTAAGGCCAGAGAGAACAGGACCCCCGCTAGGGTTGGGGAGTAGATTCTAGAGGAATCCTAGGGATGCCGGCCTTGAGGTACAGCAACCACCATCAGGGACATAGCCAGCTGGAGAAGACTGTTGGAATAAAATGACCTCAATGTGACTCCACATGATCTCACGTGGAACCTCCCATTGGCCACAACCCCTGAGAAACAAAGCTCATGGGGAACTGGAGTCAGCACTCAGGGGCAGCAAAGGTGCATGGGGGAAGGTGGAGATGCCAGAGACCCAGAAGGTCCTGTCTGCTGCAATGCATCTTGGGGGAATTTCCAGCAGCCAGTTATTTTAGAGGAGCCACTACCCTCGGCATCACCAGGTCCAGTCCTCCCACTTCTCGGCTACGCCCATCGTGAGATGCACCTTCCTGTGCTTGGAGTCCCATCTCTGCACCAGCAGGCGGGGCCCTGGGGAGACCTGCCCTCCTGGAAGCTGCAGAAGGCTGGCACCAGTGACTCTCCAGTGTCCATAGCTCCTTCTAAAGGCTACAGTTCAGGCCGGCTAGCTGCTGCAGGCCCAGCTCGACTTGTTTTGAGGAGGAAAGAACTCCACCTCTCATCACCACCCCTCAACTGGTGCCTTATGGTTAGCAGATACAAGACCCCTTCCCCACTCCAGTGACCTAGGCCTAAGGAGGGATGTCAGTCACTAGCCGGGCCTGGCCCCTGACCTCTGGGAGCCCAGTTCCGCACTTGGCACTCCCATGACCCAAGTCTGACTTTTCTAGGCTGGGAAGGACAGGCCAGTGCGTGGCTCCAAGTAGTGCTCGACACATCTGTCCAAGTGACGTGTATGAAGGGGTATGAAGAAGTGCCCGTCATTCCCAGGAAGTGTCTGGCCTATGCTCAAGGTGAAGTTCGATGTACACCATGAGGTGTCCAAATGTGGGACTCAATGTATTAACACTTTTATTCCTGTATTTTTGGAGGAGTCTGTAGTGTCCCTTGGCCCACAAATTCATTCAAGTTGACCACATTTGTGGTAGATTAAGAAAAGCAATCCCTGCATGTTTTTTGGCCCCCATTGCATCCATTTCATAACCCTGCGGATGGACGTCAGTTAAAACATTGCCTACTCAGCAGTGTCCCACCCAGGCCACAAGGAGAATTTCAAGATCTTGCTGCTGGCCAGATCGTTTTCTAGGCATGTTGTTCTGGGATAAGCTGCGCGAGGAGGCCCCATCAATGTCCCTCAGCTGGAGCAGGGGTCCTGTGTGTCATTCTGTCCTAGACCCAGCTGCCTTGCTGTGCAGTGACAGATGTGGAGTCTTTCTGTGGCTCTGGAGTCCAGGCAGCCTCCGATTCTGTCCTGAGGGCCGAACTTGAACTTGGTCCCGTTTACTTTTAACCGATCTTTTATTCTCCTGAAAGGCAAAGGGCTCTCCTCAAGATTTCAGGAGGTCAAGCATGGGTGCTCGGAGCCTTCGGAACCAAGGCCAGCCTGGCCGTAGCCCTGGAGGGGATGGTAGTGTTTGAGGGCGTTGCCCTATAGCTTACTGACACTGAACCTTCCAGAATGAAGTTCTCAGTTTTCTTGGGATTTGCAGCAGAGGCCCACGGGACTTCCAGCCACTCTGAAAATGCCTCCAAGGAGGTTGAGGGGAGGCAGGACTCGCTCCCAGGCAGCTCAGCTTCCCCACTGCTACCCGCACCCCACCCACTGCTCCCCTTCCTGTAGTTCCCCCCAGAGTCTTGGTTTTGGTACATATCCATTTACAGGAATAGTTGAACAAGATCTTTCCATCTGAGGAATACCGAGGTCTTTATCCTGCTTTTTGTCCCTTAAAGACAGCATGAGGTTTCAGAAATAATCCCTTCGATCTTTCTATCAAGGCAAAATGTTCTTGGAGGCAGTGAAGTACTCTTGAGTAGGCAGACTATGGTGGAGCTTGCAATTAAGCCCTCTCACCGAGAGGCCAGAGGGACAGAGACCAAATGCCACAGTCTTGGCCCAGACAGTGACCTACAGCAGACTCCTGAATGAGTCATGTCTGAGCTCAATCTTCCAAGTGGCTCATTTCCTTTTGTATTTTGTTTAGATTAAAACCTTGGACAACTTGGTGTTTGGTCCCTGACCCCACTTGGAAGATATTTTGGCCAGTTTCTTGTATGTTTGGGGATTAAATCCAGGGGCTCTTAGCCACATCCCCAGGCTTTTATATTTTAGAGACAGGGCCTTGCTAAATTGCCGAGGCTGGCTTTGAATCCACGATCCTCCTGCCTCAGCCTGACGAGCTTCTGGAATTAAAGGCAAATGCCATGGCACCAACTCTTTTCCTTATTTTTGGAGTTGGGGAGGGTGGTGTTCCACAGGATTTGAACATGCAGCAGTGAGGCGAGGATGTCTGGACCAAGCAGGGCGGGGATGCTCACACCCCGACAGTCTCTGCAGAGCAGATGAGATGTCCTTTCTAGGCTTTCATCTTTGGTACCTATTGGGTGTCAGTTGGGGAACCAACATTTAGGTCAGTGGGATGATTAAGGAAAAGCAGGTAGACAGAAGATCATCATGATAAGGAAGATCAATGATTAAGAGCTTCTGTGAGGGAAGGGATTTGAGTGGAACTTGGGCTCTAGACCAGGCTCAGGAAACAGTGCTCTAGGACAAAGAAGGTTGAAATGCATGGTCCCCATGCCCGATTGCCTGGATTCTCACTAGTGACAGCCACTTGAGTGCCCTGGAGCGTTTCAGTGGTGGGCACTTCTGCTCAAGAGGAACAGGAGTCCCAGACTCTCGTGGGTCCTCATTGATTGGAGTGGGGGGTGAAATCTTGGCTTGCCTCTAGTGTAACTGCACCTGCTATGAGGATTGCAGAGGGAACCTTACTCTTCCCATATCTTTGTTGTTATAGGCATGGGACAGGAACATGTTTTGAGTGTCCCTAGTACCTCCCCCCTCACAAATTATGTAACTTTTAAAACAGTTATTTCTGTCCAGCTTCAAGGATTCTGGGAGCTGCTCCTTCTCATTCCTCAAGAATGTCGGCCCCCTCTCTCCCGAGCACTTTGTTCATCCCACCTAGAGGTAATTCCCCTGGCTACATGGAACCACTTTGACCTCTAGAGAAACTATCTCCCGATTTTGACTGTTCTTCCTGTTGTGCTATTTTGGCATTCTGTGCCACCTACCCTGATACACCTGTTCAAAAGAAGGTATCAGTTCCTGAAGGGACACAGCCACTGGGACCAGGGTTCTCCGTGGGAACACTTGACACTCCCAGCTCCAATTATTCAATGCAGTCTCCGCCAACACCGCTGCCTGTCTCCCTTGGTTTAACTGACATGAAAATCCGTCACTGAAGACTAGAGTAGAGTTTAAGATGATATCAATAGCAACTGGCTTTCCACACCCGTTTGCTCTTTTGCATATCAAACCCGCCATGCCTGGCTTCTGGCTTTCTCCTGTAACTCTCCCACAGAGGCTTCGGACCAATGCAGGGCTGCCAGGTCTTCCCTCAAGGTGTGCTAGTAGCTGATAGTCCCATCCCTACACATTCTGGGACTCGGCCCGTCCGAGTCCGAGCTCCTAGCTGGTCTCTCCCCCACTTTCTCTTTATGGAGCCAGCGAGAGCTTTCAGGACTCACTCACCCCGGTATATCTGCATTCAACTCCAGGTTAAGGAAGTCCTTACGAAGGCCACCCAGTTTTTCATGGTCTCCGCCCCTGCGACTTTGAGCCCCCTGGATGTGGCACAACCCCTCCTCCTGAGGGCACCGTTCCCTTTATTCTGCTGCCATGCTCCAGAGTGTGCCGCCATGGAGCAGGTCGGGCTCCGCTCTCAGGGTCACACCAATTCTTGCTGGCGGGAATGTGTTCCAGGAAACGTGTTTCAACAGACATTCTTGCTGTTCAGATGAAGGGACTGGACACAAGGGGAGTGGGCTGTGTCTCGGGGTGGCAGAGCCGAGGCACCCTGCATGCTCCTGCTTCTGAGATAGAGCAGCTGCCATGGAGCCGCTCCCGAGGTGGCTGCTAGGGGAGAAGGCCAAGTGCAGTGGGCAGGAACCACAGCGGGGAACAGAGCTGGAGGGCATCCTGAGGGTGGGGAGGGCCCCTGGGGGCAGGATTCAGCACCCTGGGGGAACCGTCTAAGCAGACAGGTTTCCAGAGCGCTGGCTCTGGAGCGGTTTGGGCTCTTCACAGTGTGTTTTCATGGCACTGTCACTACGAGCCGTCTTGGTGGCACTGAAACTAGGAGCCATCAGGAGGGTTCACTGAGCTCACTGCTCTGGGAGTCGGCAGTACTCGCATTTTCCCATCTCTGGGACCCATGGCAACATAGCATTTCTGCTCAGTGGGTGGCAACAGGGTGGGGGCACCAACAAACTTGCTGAAGGGTTCTCTGTTGAGAGTGTAGACTGCAGAGCCTGGGGAAGACGAGGTGCTGCCCTCTGGGATCCGTGGCTCACCAGGCCAGCTACCAGTCTGAGGAAGTGAGCATGCCGTAGGCCACCTACCAGCAGACATGGCTTGTGTGACCATGGGGGCGTAAGGGTCATACCACAGCAAGCATGGCCTCCGCCTCCAATGTGTAGTACAGGAGACTTGAGAGAACTCTTCATTCTCTAGCTCCTTAACATTGTATTGGCATTTTCCCTGCTCCCAGAGCCCACGATCCAAGTAGCACTGGAGGGTCTATAGAGGGAACCCGGCCTTCAGGCAGCTGTCCAGTCCTGTAAGCACAGCTGCCAAGAGATCTTCCTGCAGATGCCACCCAAAGTCACTCCCACTGGATATCTGATGGCCATCACTGCGGAAGAAGGGTAGCAAGTAGCCCCAGCCTTGGCTTCAAGGGACTCAGCCCAAGACAGGCATGACAGAGGCCAGGTTTCCACCCCTGCCCCTCATTCCAGTGCCTTGGTTGAGGCAACTTATTGCCGTTTGTGTTTTGTTCCCATTTTATTCCCCCCGTCCCCTGTTATCACTTTTCTCCTGCTACATTTTGATTTTTCTCCTGCTACATTTTGATTTTAAGTTTTATTCTAGATTATTTCCCCTTTTACTTGTTGATGGCGTTATGGTTTTTGCTCCTTAATCCTGCCCCTTGGTGGCACTGGGCATGAAGCCCAGCACATTGATAAGGTGGGGCAGGGGCTCTGCCACCAAGACCCATATCCTACCCCACTGAGATCATTCCTTACTTCAGCCATGGCACAGCCCTGTTCAAACCTTGGCAGACACATCAACTCCAGGAGGAAGGGAGGCGAAAAGCCCTAGATGACCTCAAATAGGCCCGGCCAGGGGGCATGGAAGTCCTACCCTTGGACAGTGACTCCCATGGCAATAGCAGAGAGAAACAGACATGGCCACAATAGCCTGGGGACTCAGGGCTGCCATTCTCCATCAGATCACATTGGTGACAAAACTGGAGGGAAGCGCTACAGAGCGGGGACCTGCAACTCTGGTGTCTATCCGCCTTTCCCCATGAAATACCCCACACTGAACCCCTGACAGAGGATGGGTGCTCCAGACCTGCTACTGTGACTGGAACATTCAGTAGCAGACATGCCGTCAAGTAACAAAGGTAGTACCTACAGAGCTTTAGGGAGCCCCCAATACCCAATCAAAGCTTCCGTTCCCATCAGAGGGGTAAGCACAGAATGTACCCACCTCCCCACTGTCTACATTACACCTGCCTGAACTACCTGAAGGAGCGGTTCTTGTGAGGCCTACAGAGAAAGCAGGTCTCTTGGAATCTGAATTGGAACACATGTCAAAAGCCACTAGTCCCAAAGAAGCCACAGGGAAACTGACCTGGGATATCGACTTGTTGTGCTCATGAAGGTAGAGGAGACATCCCTTACAACAGATGCACAGAAATAGAAACAAGAACTGGAACAGGGCAATATGACCCTCCTAGAAGTTTTTAACTCTAGGAGGAGATCCCAAAGAAACTGGCTGAAATACTGGACAAATAAGTCCTTTTTGAGAAGCTCAATGAAACTTGACAATTGACCAAGGAAGACAGGATATGAGCTTTTCAATAAACTAAAGCTAATTTTGAAAGCTACACAAAGCTAAGTCAGATAAACTTCGCTGAAAGCCTCAGACTAGATTAAGCGGAAGATCAGAATTTGACAACTGCCAGAATAGTACATTTAGATAACAGCGAGGAACTACAGGATCTCTAGATACCATTTAAAGATCAAACTTCTGAATTGTTAGCAACAGAGGGAGAAGATCTGTATGATGAGGGCATAAAGTCCTCTTAAGTAGCCGAGAACTTCCCAGGTGTTGGGAAAGATGTGGACATCCAGGTAAGATGTACATTTAGAACCCCAAATAGACATGACCAGAAAAGACCCTCTCCAGGATGTTGAGCTTGCCAAGAATGAATAGTCAAAGTTGCAAAAGAATGCAAGTATGGTAGTGCACACCTGTAATCCCAGCAGCTTGGGAGGCCAAGGCAGGAGGATCACGAGTTCAAGGCAGCCTCAGCAACAATGTGAGGTCCCGTCTCAAAAAACTGGCTAGGGATGTGGCTAAATGGTTAGTCATCCTGCCTTCAATCCCCAGTACAAAAAAAAGAGGTTGCAAGAAAGTAGTACCTGGTTGGTCACACTGAAAGTCAAACCCATCAGAACAGGCTCATAGAACAATAAGGTTATGTGAGCATGGAATTTCATGTGTTTTAAGTCATGAATGAACGTTTTCACTAACTAAGATTGTTGTATTCCTAAGAATCAGGAGAAATAAAGGCCTTTCGAGATCAACTAAAAAATTCATGACAAGCATTACAGAAGATATTTAATGGAATCCCACACCCAGACAGGGAGGATCAGCACAGTTTCAAGATCATAGGAAAGAACAAGTCTACCAGAAGATTAGACATGCAAATGGGAAATAAGTCAAATGCTTTCAGTGTAGTAAGCCATCAAGCATCCAAGATGAACAATACAGGAAAAAAAATGAACGTGGAATATTTAAAGCCACTCAGGTAAAAAATAAAATGATAGGACCTACACTAACAATGAATGTAAGTGAGTTCAATTAAAACTGACCGATTAAAAGACAATACCCAACAACATGCTGCCTGCACCTGACTCATCTGAGAAGATGGACTAAGTGAGAATGGAAAATAAGCAAATAGAACCTGAGAGCAAGCAGGAGTAGCTATACTGATAAATGATAGAGTAGACTTAAGCTAAAGTCGTTTAGAAAAGCAGAAAGTCACTACATAAAGGAAGTCATGAAATATTATAAATATATGCTCTGAATGGCAAACTGATCCAGTTTTAAACACATTTCTAGACATAAAATGTAGACTGAGTACAGTAGTGGATGACTTCAATAACCTACTCACCATTAAGCTACTCAGACCAAAGAAGTCAAACTACTTCCAGATCAGATGATCTTAAGACACCTATAGGATATTCCATCTAACAGCTGCAGATTATGCATTCTTTTTATCCCATTAAATTGATTCCAAAATAGATTAGGCCATAAAACACATCTTAAAATATTAGATGAGGCGGAAACATTGAGATAAAAATGAGGTTTAGAATGTGATCTTTGAATTCAGGAGGCCATTACACAAGTTTTGAGGGTGGGTGGGTATGTCAAACAGACCAACTTGCTTTTTGCTGGTAGATTTCTAAGGGTTTGGGGGTGGGGGGCAGTGCTGGAGATGGAACCCATGGACACTGTCACTGAGCTACATCCCAGACCCTTTAAAGATGTCTATTTTGAGATAAGGCAAGCTTTGGCAACTAAGACCCTAAACTTGTGATCCTCCCGTCTTGGCCTCCCAGGTAGCTGGGATTACAGTTGTGTGCCATAGTGCCTGGTCATAGGCGCTATATCCGAGTGTGGATATTTTTGCCATGAGTGACAGTGTTCCTCTACATTACAAAAGGTGTTATTTCTTTGTTTAATAAAAATTTATTGATAGGATTTGTATAAAGTTTTAACCTGGGACAAAAAATGGATCCTACAGAGAACCCAAGTGACTTATCCTCATGAGATCCCATGGAAGAACTGGCTGCCTCGACTCTTCCTGCTTAGATTGAGGACTTAGTTACGAGCCTCATGTTCGGAGCAGGCTTATGGATTCTCACTCTTGTCATCAGTACCAGTATCCACATGAGAGTTCCTCTAGTTGTATGCAAGATATAGGATAGGTGAGGTAGCAGGTTCCCCAGAAGGTGTTCAGAGCAAACAACTACATTTTGCTTAAAGTGAAAGCACAAAGGAACCATCTGTCCCCTATGGTCATGTGATCCCACTCAGGCAGTTATCCTGCCATGACCTACAGCATCAAGATTCACCTAAAAACATGTGGTATGGCCAAGGCCAGCAGCAACAGTAAGAACTGAGGACCACACCATTCCTGAAACCTTGTTAGTGTCTCCTTATGTGGCTCTAAGATTCTCAGCATTTTTTTTAATGTGAGTTTTTTTTAATATTTCAGTTTTTGGTGGACAAAACATCTTTATTTTTATGTGGTGCTGAGGATCAAACCCAGGGCCGCGTGCATGCCAGGTGAGTGCATTACCGCTTGAGCCACATCCCCAGCCAACTTTTCTTTCATTCAAGTAAGTTAGACACCAATTTAGGAAAAGAAAATTTTCTTAAGCATGCCCCCCATGGGAAAAGTCGAGAGGAGCAAGTCCTCCAACCCAGGTTGTGGTTAGCTTCAAGCTGCCCATTGCTACCCTGGGCACATGACCTTCATGCAGAAGCTGGAAGAGAAGCAGCACATGATCCATCTATCACAATTTCTCAAGTAATGATAAGTAGTCAGTTCCAAGATCTGAGCAAGAGCTGTTTTGATCCAAATCCACAGTGAGAGCACAGAGGAGGAGAGACCCAGTTCTGGGGATGGCACCTCCATCCTCCATTCATTGTCGCCAAGTATACCTAGTTGGCTGCCACAGTGACCATTCTAACATGGCAAATAGAGGCAACAAGAAAGCCAATTCTAAGACGTTGTGCATCTATTGGCACAACCTCATGTATTTTGGATACCCAACAACTACTTACGATTGAGTCGATCTTCAAAACATTCCAGATCCTAGACCCTAGTACTGCTGCAGAGCCACAAGGTAACCTGAAATCAGACATTATGACGTACTGGCAAGCATGTTGAGTCATGGCAACCATCATACACCAGGAGAAAACATATCCTTTTGTGCGACTGGGGTAACACCATAAGCCAGAATCTATTAGTGACAAAGATTTTACTTCAGTGTGCACACACACAGAAGAGTATATGCATGCTCACCAGCTGTACTCCCAGCCTGGTTAGGAGCACAAATTGCAAAGCGACCAAGCTTCTGCCCTAATGCACCTCCACACCAGAGTGAGTAAGCTGAGCTGTGCTCTGCAGAGCTGAGCCCAAGTTGGAACTGGAGATGAGCAGGTCCTGCTACACACAGCATGCTTAGGTCAGACCAAGGGCAGGACCTGTAGATGGAGCCACTGCATGCCAAGACGAACACTGTCGGCATTAACTCTACATTTGGTGACTGAGTGTGGAGGTGGGGACAGCAGCTGGGGTGCTGGCAAGGTCTCCGTCCTCCCTATTGTGGTTTCATGTGTGTCCCCTTGAGTGTTCCAGTCTCACTCTTAGTGAGGGCACTTCAGAAAGTGAGTAGACAGACTGGCGAGTTTCTAAGCACCAACTTGGGAGCCTACCTCTTCTTGTGGTTACTCCCATGAACTGAGGGGTCTTTCTCATTAGTCTGGAGAACTGCAGACCTCTCAAAGACGTGACTCAGGCTGGGCTCGCTTCTGGAGCAGGCAGGATTCCTGGAGCTCCAAGATCTGCCCGAGAACTGTCCTGGGAGATTCAGCTGCTCTGGATCTTGAGGCCTCGTGGGTACATGAGGGGATACCAAGATAGGCCTTTCCCAACCCTGCAAAAATCTAAGCTTCCACTTCAGCCTCATTTCTGGTAGTGCCCCCGTGTGTACCCACAGCATGTAAGAATGCATTAGAGCCACAATTCAGTGGCTAAAAAAAGTTTCACCATCACTTGGCTAAACTTACTCCTCTGATGCCAGTTGCAGCAGGCCCTGCTGAACACTGCACTCTTCTGCAGCACAGCCCTCGTGGCTTGGGTAGAGGCTCAAAGGCCGACACCTTAGAGCCCATTCCTTTCAGTTGTTCTTTCGTTTCTATAGTGAGAAGCTACACCCAACCCCTCGGGATGCTGATCCTGTTCTCAAAGCCCCTCGGTTGGCTTGAGCTTCAGGCCTTCTGATGGAGAGTAGTGAAGGGGGCAGAGGACTAGCTGCCACAAAGGAGCAGTCAGTGAACATTCAGAGAACTGATAGACATATCATTGTCCCATTGAGACCCCAATGAAGGGAACCCATCCTAGCCTGGCTTCTATTACCCATGGCGAGGCAGCTTAAACCCAAGACATCAGCAGAGCCATCAATGAAAAGGAATGTTGACCGTTTCCAGACAGCAGAGCTAGATGGTCATCCACTCCCCTGGCTTGGGGGAGTTAATAAGTTTCAGAGCCAGTGTTTGACACACATAAGGGAGATTTGAAAGGTCAGGTATTTTAGGTATTTGAGGCCTGTATGTAAGACCATGTTAGTTTCTTCAATTTATGCAACATTTTACATTGAAGTTACTCCCTCTGCCCTTAAAAAAAAAAAAAAAATTCCAAATCCCCCTTTGGTCCTTTATGGAAAGCCTTGTGTTTGGCCAATCAAAGCCAGTGGACCCCACTTCCTTTTTAGTGGTTGCTTCGTGACCTTGACCTCACCCTTGCTTCCCATTGTTGGGATTTTCTGCTAGTGGCACTGAGCTCTGGGGACAGTACATGCCCGTATAATCATGTCCCCGATCTTGCACTGGGATCTACTGACTCGATTTGCAGGAGTAAAAGCAAGTTCTAAGAACATGTTTATTCCCCGTGCCCGTCTAGCCACGGGCAGCTTTCTTCGTTGTGTTAGGTTGGTACTTTAATACCAGTTAAAGGCTGTCATTGGCAGAGCCGGGCTCCCACAGTCAGGAACCTGGGAGAACGGGGAGTCGAGGATCATGCTGTTCAGAGCATTCTCCTCACTCACAGCCTGCCCCAGAGGTGCACTGATACCCCAAGAACGGCACCAGGCTCACAGAAGTCTTCACAGCTGTCCTGCGATTGCTCCAGAAGTCCGCTGGGCAGGTGATCAAGGCCGACACCTTGAAAGTGAGTTGAAGACTGAAACAAAGTTCCCAGAACAATGATCTTCCATTGTGGAATTGGTTCAGGAGCAAGATGCCACCCTTTGTTCAGGTGACAGGGATGCTTCTTGCTTAGTGAGAGATTATCAGGAGACACGGGTCTTCAGACAGGTCAAAAGACAAGTTTTTTTGGCAATTGGTAAATGGTGAGTAGGATAGAGATGAACTATCCCAGAGGTCCTGGGGCGTAGCTCTAGAAGCCAGGATCAGGGACTGCGTCAGTTACCCCCTCCCTTGGGTGCATGATAGCATCGATTTGACAGACTAGTCCACATCACTAGGAACCCATCATGGTCGTCTTTGATTTTGAACACAAGCAGTTGACTCAGCCTACCGGACTGAGGCTGGAACGGAGGTTAGAAAGGGGTTCTCAAGACCCGAGTCTGTAAGGCATCCCCGGCCTCCTGTCAGTGTGGACCCAGCCATTGTATCCACACATAAGATGCCTTGTGTTTGGGCAGTGCCTGGGTGTCCTGCCATGAAGACAAGGTGTTGACCCAGCCACAGAATACTCTGCCAGATGATAGGTCACCCTGTCCCCATGTGGCACAGCTCTGCCAGATGTAGCCGTCTTCAGAGGCACAGCTGGCATAAGCTTTTGGCGTGGCCCGATTTTCTAGACCTTACCTCACCAACACCTCAGGGTTGTGCGCTCCAGCTGGAGGACAGGTCCCCGTTTAGGTCTGGTGACCTTAGCATCCAGTCTAGCCCAGCAAGGTGGCACCCAGATTTCGGGTATCCTGACTGAGAAGGCAGTCCCCACCTGGAATACACAGCCTACATCTGCGCTTCACGCCAGTGTCGTGTTTCGTGGTGCTCATTTGAGAGCAAGTCCTTCCCTAGTCAGAAACGGGGACGATACCAGCATCACCAGGGCCCTCAGACATGGGATGGGCCTGACTCGGCAGCGTTGCCATCCAACCTCATTGACCAGGAACCAGCCTGAAGCAGAATCTGGTGGCATGTCATTGACAGCTATCCTGACACCCAGGCTCACCAAGTGGAGTGTAGGGTCAGCAAGGAGGAGCCCTGTAGCCCCAGGTTCCGAGTCCTGCCTTTGGTGGCCCAGTTTAGCTCCCAATGCACAGAGGTCAGGAGAACAAGGAGGGCCCCGTGTGGGGGCTTCTCTGTAGGCCCGGGCCCCGTCAGGGGACTCTTCTTACAGCACTTATCCTCCAAGCTGGCAGTCACACTGGTCTGAGGACCAACTGCTACTTTATAGCAGATACTACTTACAGCTCCTGGCCAAGACTTGGTACAACCGTATCTGTTAGCATCAATGATTTATCACTTGCAGTCAATATAGGCTTTTTCCAAATGGAATCTATATAGCTGCTAGGCATGACCCAAGCCCAGGATTGAAAGCCACAGGGAACAGTTTTAAAGGGCCCATGAACATCTTAGCCTTTCAGTGTTTTTTTTTTTTTTTAATGTGACAGTGGAATGCATTACAGTTCTTATCACACATATAGAGCACAATTTTTATGTCTCTGGTTGTATACACAGTATATTCACAATTTGTCTTCATACCTATACTTTGGATAATAACGATCATCACATTCCACCATTATTAATGGCCTCTTGCTCCTTCCCCTCCACTCCCATCCCTCTGCCCTAAAGTTGATCTATTCCTCCCATGCTGCCCCCCACCCAATCCTACTATGAATCAGCCTCCCTGTATCAAAGAAAACATTCAGCATTTTTTTGGGGGGGGATTGGCTAACTTCACTTAGCATTACCTTCTCTGACTCCATTTACCTTCAAGTACCACGATTTTATTCTTTTATTCTATTGTGTATATATGCCACCTTTTTTAGTCCATTCATCTGCTGAAGGGCATCTAGGTTGGTTCTATAGTTTAGCTGTTGTGAATTGTGCTGCTATAAACATTGATGCGGCTGTGTCCCTGTAGTATGCCGTTTTTAAATCCTTTGGGTATAGACAGAGGGATAGCTGGGTCAAATGGTGGTTCCATTCCCAGATTTTTCTTTCCATTACAATTTTTTATTACACCTACCAGTTTTTCATCTGTATGTATAAAGTATGTTGACACCCAATTTGAGTCTTCATACATGTACTTTAGATAATGATGCCTATCATATCCCACCACCGTTGCTGATCCCCTGCCCCCTCCCTTTCCCACCCCTTTTCCCTATCTAGAATTCACCTAATCCTCCCATGCTCCCTCTCCCTCCCTCCCCATGAATCAGCCTCCTTGTATCAAGAAACATTTGGCATTTGCTTTTGGGGGATTGGATAACTTTGCTTATCATTATCTTCTCCAATGCCATCCATTTACTTGCAAATGTCATGATTTTATTCTCTTAATGTTGAGTAAAATTCCACTGTGTATATATGATACTTTTTAAAAATCCATTCATCCAACTGAAGGGCATCTAGTTTGGCTCCACAGTTTAGCTATTGTGAATTGTGCTGCTATAAAACATTGATGTGGCCGAGTCCCTGTAGTATGCTATTTTTAAGTCCTTTGGGTATAGTCCGAGGAGAGGGATAGTTGGGTCAAATGGTGGTTCCATTCCCAGATTTCCAAGGAATCTCCATACTGCTTTCCATATTGGCTGCACCAATTTGAAGTCCCACCAGCAATGTATGAGTGTGCCTTTTCCTCCACATCCTCACCAACACTTGTCTTCATAGACGAATTCTTTCTATACCCTAGAGATTAGTGCTCTGATGTGTGATGGGTAAAGATTTGCTCCCAAGATGTAGGCTCTCTATTCATCCCAGATTGTTTCTTTTGCCGAGAAAGCTTTTTATAGTTTGAGTTCATCCCATTTGATTCTTGATTTTAATTCTTGTACCACAGGAGTCTTAAGGAAGTTGGGGCCTAATCCCACCTGATGGATATTAGAACCTACTTTTTTCTTCTATTAGACACAGGATCTCTGGTTGTAGTCATTGGTCTATTTTGAGTCGAGTTTTGTGCATGGTGAGAGATAGGGGTTTCTCATTTTGTTGCATATGGATTTCCAGTTTTCCCAGCATCATTTGTTGAAGAGGCTGTCTTTTCTCCAATGTTATGTTCTTGGTACCTTTGTCTAATATAAGACTGTAATTTTGTGGGTTAATCTGTCTTCTATTCTGGAACATTGGTCTAACAGTCTGTTTTGGTTTCAATACCATGCTGTTTGTTATTATTGCTCTGTAGTATCATTTAAGATACCTGCTTCACTCTTCCTGCTAAAGATTGCTTTAGCTATTCTTGGTCTTATTTTTCATGATTGTTTTTTTCTATTTGTATGAGGAATGGTATTAGAATTTTGATCAAACTGCATTAAATCTGTAGTGCTTTGGGAGTACAGTCATTTTGATAATATTAATTCTGCCTATCCAAGAGCAAGGGAGATCTTTCCAACTTTTAAGGTCTTTGATTTCTTTAGGGTTCCGATTTTCATCATATAGATCTTTCACCTCTTTCATTAAGTCGATTCCCGAGTATTTTATTTTGGGGGCTATTGAAAATGAGGTAGTTTGCCTCATTTCCCTGAGGATTTGTCACCGATACACAGAAATACCTTTGATTTAAGAGTGTTGATTTTATATCCTGCTACATTGCTGAATTCATTTACTAGTTCTAGAAGTTTTCTGGAACTTCTAGGGTCTTCCAGGTATAGAATCCTATCAGCAAGTAGTGCCAATTTGAGTTCTTTTCCCGTGTATATCCTTTTTTCATCTAATTGCTCTGGCCAGTGTTTCAAGGACTATGTTAAATAGAAGTGGTGAAAGAGGGCATCCCCGTCTTGTTCCAGTTTAGAGGAAACGCCTTCACTTTTTCTCCACTTACAATGATATTGGCCTAGGGCTTAGCGTAGATAGGAACATCTCTACAGACTGTTATCCCTAGTTTTTCTAGTGTTTTGAATATAAAGGGGTGCTGTATTTTAACAGCAAGTCCAGACACAGGTGAGGGAAAGGTAAGAGGCTGAATGAGGTCCAGGTAAACCCAAAGCCATGGCAGTTGAAGCCAATTGTAAGGGGCCCACCTTGGTGCAAAGTCCTTCAGTCCAGTTCACTTAGGTTTCTGGACCCGAGGCATCAACATTCCAAGAGGAGTGGCCTCATACCTGACATCAGATGAGATTTCCAATTTGAGAGCAACTGCCAACCCTTAGTACTGTGGATGCAAGTCAGGGCAGCGAATAGACTGTTATCCTTTACCTGTACTACGTGAACCTGCAAGCTCTGTTTTTTACTGGGAGACACTTGAGAGCCTTCAGCTGGGATGTTCTAAGCACTTTTTAAACTAGCGAGACCCGATGTTCAAGTTTTAGATTGTTTGCCCTTAACTCTTAAAACCTGAGGAGTCCCCTCAATAGGATGGGACACAACTCATTTTGCAGAGACCAGACATCTGAGCCAGCCAATTCAAACATGAGGAGCCCACCAGCTTCTTGCAGGATTGCACCCACTGGGCCCTGATGCGTCAAGACAGTGTCTCACTAGGGATGTTAATCTCCCAGGCACACACCACCACCTAACAAGTGGCCTCTGCATTTACACTTCCCAGCATTTGATTGTGGCAAAGGTGGTGGGTGTAGGGTGGCCGAGAGCAGTGTAAGGTTATGGGCACTAACATGAGTAATACCAACCATCAATCCAGCACTGCATATGCTAATGTTAGTGCTAAGCTAAAATGGGGGCAGCTTAAGCTTTACGGTAATCTTTATAACTGTTACTTCATTGAAGATTAGAAACCGTCTCCCAGTGACTAGGTCTTTCGACTACAGTTGGTCATTCTCAGACAAAAACTAAATCCTTCTTCAGTATAGATGTCAGGATGCTGAAGCCAGAGCAGAAAGCCAGGCTGTGACTAACAGGGACAATGTTCTAGCTTTCCCTAAGCACATGAGTTGGGCTGCATCATTTTCTGCACCAGAAGGTGACTTCAGGACATCAGTTATAGTACGTTGGTGAGAGCGAGGCTCACTCTAGGAAGCTCACCGAGGCCTTTCCTGGCCCTCTGCTCTTCCACATTCTCCAGGAGCAGCATAGACACCATCTGAATCTGAAGCCAGCTGCACCTGCTGGCTGTGTGCAGCCCCGGGGAGGGGCAGTCTGCAGCAGTCTAGTTAGCATTTCCCTCCCAGCTGGATGTCCCTTCCCACACCCGCAGAAGTCGTTCAGCTGGCGTCCTAGAATTAGGCATGCCGAGAAAGCCTCGGGAATGATCAACTCTCCCGGTTTCTCAGATGAAGGCAACTTAGCATTAATGCAGGTAATAAGCCCAGGTTTATATGGCTACAAAAGCCAAGCTAAATCATGTTCACTCCCAGCTCAGGGACCAAGAAGGAGCAGACTGAACAGGAGTGGGACTAACTCTCCTCTACCTGTCACTAGTTATTGCCTTGGGGAAGTCCCAACTTGATTTTCTTCTGTTTTAATGTAGACTCATGTGCTACTGATGGGTGCAGCAAAGAATGAGATAGGAGTGTGGAAATATAGCTATAGGCATTGGGGTCACTTCTCAGTGGCACAAGTACTGATCCCAGTAGTACCCAGGATCAGCAAGGGACATGGAATTCCCCCTGGGTCAGAAGTTCTGGCATTCTGCCCCGTGCAGAGCCTTAATGGAAGTCTTTACTCAGGTTTTAAAGTACTAGGAGGTCCTCAGCTGTCTGCCAAGTCTGGAACCCAGATGGTTAAGTACTTGGAGTGATGGCACACAGCACTAGCTGTTCTTTGCTAATTGGAGAGACGTGTTCATAAGGGTTCCTATGGCTGGGTGCAGCCCCAGACAACCTGCCACTCCTTAGCTCTTCATTTCAGGAGTATTTAATCCACTATGTTGAGAAAGCCATTCACTGGCTAGAGAATGAACCAGAATCTTGAACTTTAGGTAAAGCTATGGCCAGATCCTTATGTAGTACAGTTGTGTCAGGGGACCCATCTTGTTGGGGTTGTAGGGATCAGGTAGTTAAATGGCTGACCGGAGACGACTGGGTTGGGCGTTTTATTAACACAAGCCGGATGCTCCCAAGGAGTCCCGGAGGTGTGTCAAACGAAATAGCATAGAGAAAATGCCACAGGGCTCCTAGTGTGGCAGCTGCGAGCCTTGCTGCCCTGGAGGGGTCTAGGGTCTCAGGTCGAGCTCCCTAATGCTCACCACTTTCCCTTTGAGCTGGATTTGAGGGATCGGATCACCCTGATTCACAGAGCACACGCTCTTTAGTGGCTCTCCTGCAGGACTCCTCGACCCAAGCCCTCTTCTCCAACTTCCCAGCTTTGGGGGTCACATGACTTGCAGCAGCCCTGCCCACACCCCCAGACATGGGAGGAGGCATTTTTCCCTCACCTCCACCCAGCCAGGTTGTCAGGGCTCCAGCCAGCTCCTTCTCAGCCTGCCGTTTTGCATAAGGTAAGCTTCACCTATGGCTCTCAGAGCCGAGGATAGATTGTCGTAAAGCCTTTTTGTGGGAAAGAAAGGAAGTCGTTGAGGACAAAAAGAGTCTTTTGGGGATGGGGGGGGGCTCTGGCAGTGCCAGGGGAAGCAAGAAACGCAGCGTAGCTTGTTCAGGAGTTGCACCAAAAAGGGTCTTTTGTTTGGCTGTAGTCTTGGGCTTTGAGAGAGAGAGAGAGAGCGAGAGAGAGCGCGCTGAGCAGCTTTAGGAAGAAAGGATCAAACCTCACAAGCTTCAGAGAAAACATGGGACCCACCCTACCACCCCAGCAACCCGATAGAACAGGCAGAGTCTGGCACACCTCAGGGCTGCAACAACTAGTCACACACAGGACAGGATGGGGCCTCCAAGGCAGCTTATGCTGGCCAGGAAGACCCAGAGAAGGGCGTGCCTGTAGCTCCCTAAGTATACTTCTTCCGCCCCACCCACCTAGTTAGCTGGAACCACAAGCACCTGGCCCACAGTGCCTTTCTGCCTACCCCGTCCGTGAGCCTCCTATTGGGGTTTTTTGGGTTGATGAGGGGCAGCAGCTGTGCTGGTGGCCAAGCAGGGTTAAGGTGAGGATTGCACACCACTCAGAGGCTCAGCAGCTAACTCCAGAGGAGATACTCACCAGAGACACTGCCATTAAGACCATTAGTGTTAGCCAGCTGGGAGGGTCACTCTGGGAGAGGAACTTGAGGATTCAGGTAAGTGATCAATCTGTGCCCTGCTGTTAGCACAAAAATTCTGCATAAATCCAGGTGAACTGGGAGGTGGTTTACCCCAGCAGAGAAGGACAGGACAGCGAGAGTGGGCTTGTGACTCTGGACTGGCCCACAGCAAGTAGGGTTGGGACAGGCAGCAGACGGAAGGAAACATTCTGCAGCAATTAAACACTCTTGAGTTTTTCTAAACTTCTTAGCCTTAAAAGTTACCTGAGATAGATTCCAACTCAGTCTGTTTAGATAGCAAGCATTTCCTATCCCCTCATTTCAAATTATTTTGATTTTTGGTAGGAAGGCTAGAGTTTTTTTGAGGTTTGTTAAATGTATACCTTTGAGCATTTATTATGAAAAAATTCACCAGTTGTGTGCACAGAGATTATTTTTTAGAAGTTTTATCATCTGCTAGTTGAGGAGATAAATGTCAGATTTTTAGTGTTAGGATTCTGCAGGTATAAACAAGAGTTGATCCTGCAAACAGAATGCAAATGGCTAGAGTTAAGAATTTGGAATATTAACTATGCAAAATGTGTGGGTTTGTTTATTTCATTTTGTTTGTCCTCGGGACTGTGAAATTCAGCGAGTTTGATGAATTAATAGTTTTTGTTTCAATTCAACTTTGGTGTCAAAGCATCTGGAATTACATTCTATTTGAAAAGTTTCTTGGTGATTGGCACATGAATTGATGGTTGTAGCCAACAAACTTTAAACTTAACAGAGGACACACTTTTACCTTTCTTTGTGTAATTTACATATACAAACAGTGTAACGCATTTGAGTACCTTTAGTTCACATTCAAAATAACTTAATGAGGGCTGGGGATGTGGCTCAAGCGGTAGCGCGCTCGGCCTGGAATGCGGGCCTGGAATTCGTGCGGCCTGTTCGATCCTCAGCACCACATACCAACAAAGATGTTGTGTCCGCCGAGAACTAAAAAAAAAAAAAAAAAAAAAAAAAAAAAAAAAAAAAAAAAATTAAAAAATCTCTCTCTCTCTCCTCTCTCACTCTCTTTTAAAAAAAAATAACTTAATGAGCTTCTGAACTAGAAGAGAATACTAATTGCTTAAAACAGTGTCACCTGTTCCTAGTACAATGAGCCAGGTGAGACTGTGTGGCTCCACCCGCTGGGTGCAGGCTCCTCCTTCTCAGCTCCCCACCTCCCTGCCTCTCCAGGGTTCCCCTGTCCTGAGGAGGTTGGGCTGGTTCTACTGTGAGGCTATCTTTGCTTCTGAGGGAAAGTTTGGCCCTAGTTTTGAAGTGTCCGTGGGCTGACGGCAGAGGTGTCTCTGAACTACAGATGTAGGGTATGTGACAGGGGCCTAATTGCTACAGATGCTTCTGCATGTTGTCAGAACTGGCTGTGATTGTCTGGGTGATCATTTCACAGTGTAGACATGTATCAAAACATCACCTTGTACATGAAGAATATCTGATTTTTATCTGTACTTTGCATTTCAACAGAGCTAGAGGAAAAAGGAATGGGCTCCAAGACTTTGACAAATGATGGTAGGGTTGTGGGATCAGATAGACCTTCTACCTGACCCTGTGGCCTGACTTTGGATTTTAAACACCGAAACATGAGCAACACAGGAATCCAGTTGCTGAATGTTCCAAACTACCCTAAGTAATTTTGCAATAGCAGTTTTTGAAGTCCAAATGATTTTCCCCTGAGCTTGGGTGACCCGAGCTCATCCATTTGCACAAAGGAGATTTTCTGCAGTTGGTTCTTCATGCCTTGTTCAAGAGGTGGTTTAATGCCAGTGATCAAAAAGAATGACTGTCAGGCCGCACTCTCAGATCAGGGCATCTCCTTGTCTTTAAACATTTATTTTACACATTTGTTGAGCACCTCCTATGTATGGGAAAATGATATCGCTGCTGTGAATAGCAGCCCGTGTAATAAACACAAATCTCTGTGTTCACAGAGCTTACATTTCAGGAGGAAGTAGATAATAAGCAAATGATATGTTTTCTTGCTTGTCAGATGAAGACAGCACTGCGGAGATAAACAAAACAGAGCAGACTGATGGGCTTGGGGCTGTGCGTGGGGTGCAATCTAAAACACGGTGGAAAGGTGGCATCAAGGGAAGGCTGAAGGAGTGAAGCACTGACCCCCGTATCTGTGTAAGGAGAATAATTTAATCAGGAGGAACCATTTGTGCAAAGTTCCAGAAACGGCTATTTTGCCTGCATCTCTTGAAAGTGCAGAGGGGAGGGGTTTAGGGAATGAGATAAGGGGGATCTCCATTGCCCATAGACCTTTAACAGTCCTTGGTAGTACTTTGTCCAGGACCTTCCAAGTACCTTATAAGAAAAGCCAATCTTGAACACCACAATCTGACAGGTTTACAAAAAATGGCTACAACAGTGTTTTTCAATATGTATGTGGTCCCTGAACCAGTTAAGCCTGGGAACTTGTAAGAGGGGCACATTCCTGGACCCACCCTGAGCCTAATGAGTCAGAAACAGGGGCAATCTGTTTCAACAAGCCCTCCAGAGAGGAGACAAATGACAGGACGCCCAGTTCAATTTGAATTTCAGATCGACAATGAACAATTTTTAATATGAATGCTCAATATTGCATGAGCCACACTTATTCTGAAAAAATTACTCATTGTTGATCTGAAATTCAAATTGAACTGGGAGCCCTATATCTTCACTCACTAAGCCCTCCAGGTGATTCTGATGCGCACTGAGGCTTGAGAACTACTGCTCTAGAAGTGGTCAGTGTCTGACCCAGGGGCTTTCCCTTGGCCAGCGTGCTGTGTCAGGTAGATACACTACTGCAAGCTCCCCCTCATCTGTGCCTGTTGACTCTTTATGGCTTTCAGCTGCCCCTTCTGCAGACACTCCCCCTAGTGACTAGAACCACTACTGGTCTGTGGCTAGTGACTGACGGGGATTACAAAAAGCTGGATTTCTGCCTAGAGGTCTGCCTCTATGGTGCTGTCTGAACCTCAGAGTCCCTCTGCACACCTCTCCCCACCGGTCAAGCCAAGGCCCTCCTCACTCATCTTTTTCTCCTTCCCTCAAATCCTTGCTGATTATTTTCCCTGAGAGTACTTCTGTAATAAATCACATGCACTGAAAGTTTCCATCAGGGTCTCTGCTTCCAGGTGACCTTGCCTAAGGCAGAGGGTCACTTAGTTGTTTTGAGGATAGGCCCTTAAGGGAGATAAGTTGACATTTCACTGCCAAAATCTAGTGGTTTGAATATGGTGGTTGCAGGGGAGGGCTGGGTTAGGGTAGGTTTGAAGATGCAGCCAGCTTGATTTGCTAGTGAGTTTGGACAAGATGAGAGAGAAAAGGGGGTTGAAGATGGTGTCAGGGGTTTTGCATTTAATGAGGTAGATAAAACTAGAAAAGGAGCAGGTTTCTTGGGGAAAGATCCAGACTTTGGCTTTTGCATGATAAATTGCAAATGTCTTTCAGCCATGCAAGGAGATGTGTTAGGGAATCAAGTGGATACCCCGCTCTGACGCTCTGGATAAACTTGGGGACTTTCAGTGTGCAGATGGTAATCAGAACCATCTTAGGGGTAAAGATCACCCCAGCTGAAATCATGGAGAGAGTGCACATGTTGAAGTCATGAGCTGTTTCCTGATCAAAAGGCCAGGGAGGAGCTAAGAGCCACACAGGAGTAGGCCAAACAGCGTGTTTCTATGCGAGAAGGCAAGAACGCCATCTGGGCCGTGTTGTAAAGGAAACACCATTTTACAGCCCAGGATGCTTCCCACCCCCACAAACATTCAAACACATGCACTCACACATGTGTGCTCACACACACCCATGCCTGGTGACCACCCCCAATACCTGGCACCAAAGTGGCAGTGGTTAAAGAAGAGATGAGCTGGGGGAGGGAGGGAAGAGGGGCGGAGGAAGGAGGCAGGCGCCTCCAGGTGCACCCTCAGGTGGCAAGTCCTGTGGACCTTTAAGAGAAGGAATTTCCATTGTGCTTGCCCAGGTGTGCAGTGGTCAGCTACTGTGGGACTAGGACCTGATTGGTGCGGGGCAGGCTCTTAAGGGTAGGTACAGACTTGGGACAGGAGCTCTGGCCCCTGCCTGTGCCCGGGGGCTTCCCTGAGGTCTGACTCTGTGGCTCTTGCTTTCAAGCCTGCTCCTGCCTGTCCTGCATGTGGTTAGCAGTCCTTGCCTGGCCCAGAACCTACCCCGGGCTTTCCAGGGAGCTGGGGGCTGCCTTCCTGTTGCTGATCTGCTGTGCCCTCTCAATGGCTGATTTAAGATTTCCTGTGAAGACCCTTTGGTGTCTGTTTGGCTACTCCTTCACTGGGCAGGTTATTTCTGCTTTGAAGACTGAAGAGATGAACTGATTCCCTTTGAAGAGTTCATCCTTTAGAAAACACCCAGAATACCGATTCTCACCCATTTCTTAGAAGGATTGTCTGACAATAACCCAGAAAGGCTTTTCCCTCACTGACACGAGGTCCCCTTGAGTGTTCTGCGGCGCACAAGGCTGAAGGAAGGGGTCCGTTTCCTCAGTGTGACCTGGGTTCAGAGCCTCGGGGGGGTTGGCACCACAGGTGTGATGGAGAGGAAGGGACGCAGGACTCGAGCTGGGGCCCTGCAGTGCTGAATGTGTCACGTTGCTGTTCTCCCTAGTAAACCAGGATTGGGGTGCAGGGTGTGCGGCTCAGGTCTTCCTTAAGGAGAAGCTGCCTCCAAGGGCCGATCGGCCTCCCGCTTTCGCACCTCTGGGATCAGCTGTCCTTCTCGGGTCTGTGCTTGCCCCCAGCTGCTCCAGCGGATGGCGAAGCACAGTGAGGACACCAGGGCCAGATGTCTCGGCACCAGGTGGGCTCTGCTGGGAGTGGTCTTTGCTCTGGCCAACCTGTCAGCCTGAACCAGACTTCCTCAGGCTGCACTGAGGCCTCTTTGTGCACAACTCCCTGGGTTCCCTCTCTCCCTTCGTAGGTGTCAGACCTGAAAGCCCCCCACACCTACTTAGCCCCCTCCCTCTGTGTCCTTCAGACTTTTCCCTCCCTGGCTCCCCTGCATGCTTAATTTCTTTTAGCCTCTGCATCTTGGAGGACGTGGACAGTCATTCCTATACTCGGAAAAAGGCCTATTTCATTGGTGTGTAGACCAGTGAATTTTCACAATTTGAACACACCCATGTTAGCAGCACACAGATGAGAAAAACGCTACCAGTCCCAGGAAAGTCCCTGTGTTCCCATACAGTCTCTGACCACCATCCCGACTCTGAGCAGCAAGATCTTGATATTGAAACCTCAGAAAGACACGGCAAGAAAATCAGGAAAATCAGAGACTGCTGCATCTCCTGGGAATAGAGGCAAAGACCTTGACACAGACCCGCACGCTGGCTAGAGCCACTGTATGTGATGGCACACCCGGAGCCCTGGGACTCTCATCATAAACAAAATGTAAAGGTCGTGGGCTTCAAGTGCTTTCTTACCAATGATTACATCGTACCATTCCTGACTTTCCACTCCACCCCTCTGGAAATCCACTCTGTCAGGAGAGTTTCTTCATGTGTGAGCTTGGCTAGGTTGAGTGACAGTCACCAGGCACTCGGGAAAGCACTGATCTAAATACCACCAAGATGTCAAGTTCACAGTCAGCTGACTTTAAATTAGGGGGATTATTCTGAATGAGCCCAACTGACTCAGGTGAAATTCCTTAAGGAAGGCATAGGCCTTTCCTGGAGTGACCTGCTTTTGTGGCTGAACAGCATGCCCAGTGGGTTCTAGCTGCTTGAGATCTTCCCTTCCTGCAGCCTTCTCTATGGTCTTGGAACTTGCTTGGCTAGACCACGATGGCGAGTCTAATCCCTTGTGATCAGTGAGTCTTGACTCTCTCCTGCTCCCTACACATGCGTCATCCCACCATTTCTCTGATTGAAACTTGCCTGATGTAATCACCGTGTTGCCAAGGCAATTATTCTACTTGCAATTTTCCAAAAGCCTTTGGGTGACACTTTTATTTTAGGCAAAGATGCAGCTTCAGTTGCAGGCTGGTTTTGGAAACCAACACAAGTCAGACAGTAGAGCTCCCTGCTCTCCTATTCTGCCCACTTGACATGCAATCATGGGAGAGACACGTACATGCTCTGGGTCTGTCTTTTCTTCTGGGCAGAATTGGTAGGTCAGAGAACTGTTCCCTGGAAGGTTCCAGAGGCTGTCATTCCCTTGGGCTTCATGACGTCTGCCAGAGCCCACCAGTGAACAGAGGTATGAGGAAAGAGGCAGTTCCGTGACCTTGCCTTCTTAGTTCAAGGAGCTCCTTGGTCCCATGACCTCTTCATTCATCATGTCTCTTTAGAGTTTTGGCTTTTTACCAAAGCAACGAGCAAATGTACTCTTAAAAAGGTGAGAATACTAGGGACTAGTTTGAGGGTGGTAACTGCATGTCGATGGACGGTGATGAATGGTACATTTAATACAAGCGACGACAAAGTTATGGATCTTATTATTTCATACTTTAGATTCACTTCACTTGCTCAGAGGCTCCAGAACATGAATAATGATCCTTTTACAGTTTAAGGGTCTAACCTTTACTTGGCAAATGAGATTGCATAAAGAGTATTAGGGATAATTTAAGGGACAAAACAGACACTTTTGATGGGAGCTGGTGACCCAGAGGTGATAGACTTGCCCCCCCACATTGTTCCCCCTCCCAGGCCGGCTGACACCTGCATTTCCAGGACCCTTCTCTCACCTGGGGCTTGGCTCCCACCATTCCTTCCCGTGGTACATCCTTTCCTTCCAACTGCTGACTTTGACCGTGGGCAAGTAACGGACTGTCTCCCAGCCTCAGAGTCCCTCCCTGTAAGACACAGGAACAGGACAGATGAGTCCTGAGGTCCCTTCATTCCAGCTGGAAAATTCTCTGAGCATGAAATTTGAGTATGAAATTTCAACATCACCTTTCTTTGAAAAATAGAAAACAAAGTAATGAGAAAACAGCTTTGGCTCATTATTTGAAAAATGAGGGATTGGGAAGATTGATGTGTTTGCTCAGAAGAAAAATAAGCTTAGATATAGGATCTGTAAAGAGAACCTTTATGAAATTGTGAATTTTTCAAGAGGAAGAAGTTACATACTCCTGGGGCTGCTGCTTGACAGGAGGCATATAAGTTATTTATAGCCCACGCCAAGAGGAGGAGAGGCAGGGAGACAGAGTGCCCAGGAATTCTGCATGTGTCATGCACTTTGTTTCATCCTGCTACCTCCCCACTCCCACTTCTGCTGCGACAGTCACCTTCTCCCTTCACCTTGCCATCTGGGTCACCCTCTGACTCTCTGTCCCACAGTCACACCCTTTGTCCCCCTGGCTCACACTTTTCTTGTTCAGGCCAAGGGAGTGCTGCTTTGCCAAGAACCCCAGAAGTAACGGCATAGGAAGTGAGGGAAATGCCAGCGGAGGCTGCGAAGATATATAAATGGATCTAGATCCAACCAATATTCATCACTTACCTACTGGGTGCCAGGCTTTTGCTGGAGCTTTGAAATACACTACCTTACCCTGACCCTGTGGTAGAGGGTAGAGAATAGTGCGCACCCCCCCCCCACACACACAAAGAGGTACATCCACATACTGCTCCCCGTAAGCTCTGAGTGTTCTGGTGACTAGGAAAAGGGCCTTTGCAGACGTAACGACATGCAGGATCTCGGGATAAGATCCTCCTAGATAATCCGGGTGGTCCTATAGCCAGTGACAAACCCCTCATGAGAATGAGGCAGAGGGAGATTTGACACATAGAGAAAAGGTATAGCCAATGGGACCCACAAGACAGAGACTGGAGGGATGCAGCCTCGGCTGGAACACCTGGGGCTTCAGACCTGGAGAAGGCAGGGCCTGAGGACGTTCTGAGAGCCTTCAGAGACCAAGTGGCTGGCCAACACCTTGATTTCTGACTCTAGCCTCCAGAACTGTAAGAGAATAAGTTTCTGAGGTTTGTAGTTAGCCAGGTGTTACTTGTTACAAGAGCCGGAGGGCATAAATCCCTATGGGTACGAGAGGGAATAACCAAGAAGAACTCTAATATCATCGGTGTCAGTAATCTCCTGGTATTTATTTGCAATGAGATCTCTTTTTCGAGTCCTGCTTCTTCCTTTCTAATGGAAACTAGCTTTTCTTCTGAGGATCTGTCCTTCTGAGCAGCAGTGGGCCTCAGGGGATGCTGACCCCATTCCATCTTGAGAGTGAACATTTTTTCTCATGAAGAAACATGGTTGACGAGTGATTCGGGGAAGTCTGATGATGTGAATGGAGAATCCAGGAGCCGTCACTGGTCATAGATGGAGCTTGTAAGATTGTTAAGCAATCTTCCTCCTGGTGGGATGGCAGACCCAAGGCTGAGAATAACAAAGGAAAAACAAAACCAAAAGCCCACCAATCCAACAAAAGCCCGATCCTGGTCCTTGTAGAAGCTCTAGGACTGAAGTCTGTCTTGCCTCTGGGTTTAGGGTTCTGAATGCTGATATGGGTTCTGATTTTCATGCTGTTTTGACTGGAGATTGATTCCTTTACCAGCAGCCAGAATCCTCCTGATGGTTGGAATCTCCCCTTTGGTAACTTGCCTCCTGCTTCCACGGTTGACCTTCCTGACAGCCCCTAAGGGACCTTGAAGAATTGAGGTGCAAGAAATGTAGATCAAAACCAGATATTGAATGCCACTTCTCTTTTAGGGGTGCCAGAGTTGGAAAGGAACTTATTTCTTTGGATCTGGGGAACTGTGGAAGTTATCCAAGTTTATTTTGTGAAAATTTTGAAGACAGTATTTTGTTTCACTTTGAGGATAGAACCAGTTTCTGTATCCGATGATGTACAATTTTCATTTGAGAATGTTTACGTGCCAGGAGTCATCCAGAGACCATATAATTTGCACAAAAGTCCATCAAGGCATTGGCCATTTTACATGTGAAATTTTAAGTACAGAGTTCAAGTAGCCTTTAAAAGTTCACGTGGCTAATAACTAGTGGAGGTTAGATTCAAACCCAGGACTTCCAGATCCCAAAAATAAATGTTAATTAACTGTTTTCTTATATATCAAATATTTGCAATTTATCACATGGTGACATTGTTTTGAGCATTACTTTAAAGGAAAATATTTCAAAAGAATGGAAAGAGTCCTGATCCAATTTAGCATTCCGTTGAAGTAAATCAATGAAGATTAATAGTTCAGATTATTATCTTTAAAACAAAATGGTGGCCAGTGCATTTGGAATAAGAATATCTAACAAGGCACAGGTTGGCATTCTGAAAAGAGCTTGGAGTTAGTTCTGGCTCAGTCACTTATTAGAACATTACCTTGAGAAATTCAAGCTCTGTAAATCTTAGCTTTTGCATGTGTATAAAGGAGAACTGACAGTAGAATTTGTCCCCAGCACTGCTCTGAGGATCCCATGTGACAGTGCATGCAAATGGGCCCTGAGAAGGAAGATAGCCATGTTGAGGGCTTTAAATTTCTTTTTAATATTTATTATTAATTTGGGGCCTGTCAGGAGAGAGCACCCCTACCAGTTATTTGACAGGAAGAATTTAATAAAAAGAATTGTTAACTAGGTGCAAAGTTGACTTAATAACCATAAGGTTAGGAAGGGCTCTCTGTATCACAGAGGTAGGACTCCCAAGGCTCAGGGACCCAAGAGAAAAGGCAGGAACGGGTCATGGGACTTCCTGGGGATGGGGCTGCCCGGCTGCTGCTCATGTGTCAGAAGGCCCTGAATAAGCTGTCAACTGTATTCAGCAGCCCTGAGGAAGGGACAGTCACTGCCAGGTGGAGTCTTGCAGGGTGATGCTCACAGGGACAGGAGATAATTGGGAAGCCCCCAGGGAGCGCACAGCCCCGCTTTGCACCGCCACCTCTCAGCTCACTGTGCTGCCTGTTTCCGGAGCTTATATGGACCCTGCTGGCCACAAGAAATGTGGTCTGCGGTCCCAGTCCAGCACCATAGAGCAGAGTATAGCCGGGTGGGTGGGGAGCTAGGGCACATGATTTCATAGCTGACATGTAACATCTTTCCAAGTCCTGCAAGACACTGCCATTTCCACTTTGCATCATAGAAACTTATTGCTGAGAGACATTGAACTTTCCCAGATTCTAGCCACGGTGTCCCAGATCCAGGATTATAATGCAGTTTGCTTGGCTTAGAAAAATTCTCTGACAGTTAGCTCCTAATTCATTTTACTTCAAATTCAACTACAATATTCAATAAATATTTTTTAGTCTTAATGTTAGGCACTAGTATATGGAATGGGGATATGGTAGTGAATAAATCATAATCTATCTCCTTCTGGAATTTATAGTGTCTAGGAAGCTTTATAAACACATACTCATAGGCACACTGTTTTGAGATTAGATTCACAATTTTAAAGAATTTAATAAAGCTTATGAATGTATGGGCAGAAAATAAACATGGTAATATTTTACAAATGAAAGAAACCAGGAAGGGGATTTCAAATCAAATATTAGTGGACTCTGAATTCTGAATTTTTAAAGTCTTCTGATTTGCTGCCTTCATTTACCTTGCTTTTTCTGGGTTGTTAAACACCTAGCCCTTACACATATGTATGTGTGCACTGTGTCACTGTGTGTACACACACACACACATACACACATACACTCACTCTTGTTTCTTCTGTAATTTCAGTGTGCATATTTTTGGTTCTTAGTTTTATTATTTTAATGTTGGTTTCTAATTTAATTATGGTGTGGCAAAAGATCATGAACTACTTATAAATTCACTAAACCTTCCTGTGAGATTTGTGAGAGGGAGAATGTGTGTGTGTGTGTGTGTTTACTTAGTTGTATTACTTCTGTTCTAAATATATCATTACATGCCATTTTTTTGAGGATTTGTGCACATTTTCTTCAATTTTATATATTTTGAGGTCATTTTGTGCATAAAGTGATAACAGGGTCCTGTGTGATGCTTTTCTTTGTGCACTGTAACTGTACACAGTGGTGGGCTTCACTGTGGTCAGTTTCTCTCCCCAGAGCCCCTCATTTCCCCTGCCTCCTACCTTCCCGGGTCCCTGGTCTCCTGGTCCTCTCATCCCCTTCCACTTCCTCTTATCCTTTTGTTGGGATGATCCTTTGATTCTTTTAATAGCTTTTCTTTGGGTTGTTTTTGTTCTAATACTAAACATGACTAAGTAACTGTCTTGGTTACCTGACTATAACCAGGTTGTTTTCTGTGTTCATCGTCAAGTTACATTTCCTGAGTGTCTAACCCTTAAACCTTGCTCTTATGTGCGGAGGACCATTACACACATAAACTCATTGAGCTTTCACAACTCTCCACAGGATGGCTACCTTTGTTATGGGTCAGAACATGGAGGCAAGCTCAGCTCAGGACCAGTCAATGACAGAGCTGGTTTAAATATGCGTGTGACTGGGCTTCAGAGCTATGCATTCACCCATACTTTCCATTGCATATAAATTAGGGCCTAGTTATGATTAAAATTTTGGGTTGACAGTAATTTCCCTTTAGCACTTGGAAGATATTATTTCATTTCCATCTGCAACTGTTTCCTTGCTGATGAGAAATCTGCTCTTAGATTTCTTTGTAGGTAATCTATTCTCTCTGGAAGGCTTTTAGGGTTTTCTCATTTTTCTTTATGTTGTAAAGTTTTTCGATATCTATGCCTATTGCTTAGAATTTAGGAAATTTCTTCCACTGTGAGTGCCTGTGCCTTTTTAAAAGTCCTTCACTTCTGGAACATTCTTGGCTATTATCTCCTTTGTCAACACCCATGTATTTCCTTCTTTTGGCACTTTCATTACACAGATGTTGGAGGTTCCCGATCTGGCCTTCGCCTCTCGCCAGGTTTTTCATTTCCTTTTCATTTCTTTATCGCTGTCTATTGCCTCCGAGGTGATTTCATCAGCGCTGTCTCCTACGCACCGTCTCTTCTGCCGGATCTAGCAAGGCGACGCGCCCACAGGAGAGGAAGTCACGCTGCAGAGACACCTGCTCTCTGAGTTCATCGTGGCCCTGCCCAGTGTCCACGCTGCGTAAGAGTTGCTCGGTGGATGAAGAAAATGTACACAAGCGCAGCGGAAAGTCGTGCAGGCGGAACAAGATGAAGTCCTGTCCTCTGGGCCGCCCTGGGTGACGCCTGCGAGCTTTGAAAGACGCCAGTCGGGCGCAGGGAGACTGAAGGCCATGTGGTCGCACTCCTGTGGAAGCTTTGGAAAGGCCATCTCATAGAAACAGAGTAGCCTAGAGCTTACTGGAGGCTGGGGCCAGAGCAGGAGGAAAGGGAGAGTTTAGGCCATAGGTACAAAGTTGGCCAAGTGATAATTTCTGGTGCTCTCCTGCAGAATAGGGTAAGTGCACTGAGCAGTAAGGTGCTGTATATTTCAGTACAGCTAGAAGACAGGATTTTGAAAGCTTCATCACAAAAGAAATGGTAAGTGTTTGAAGTGACAGATATGCTAATGACCCTGATTTGGTCATTACCTAATGGACACATGTATGGAAACATTATGTTGTAACCCATAAATTTGTACAATCACAATGTGTCAAAAAAAAAAAAAAACCCAAAACATTTAAAAGAGTATCCCAATGTGGTTTTAAAAGATCATTTTATAAAAATATAATTCATGTACCATGAATTTCACCCACTTAATATGTGCACACTGATATATTTTATATTTCAGGTTCACAGAGTTGCATCATTATCACCATAATTTAATTTGGAACATTTTCATCACATCCAAAAGAAACTCCAGCCGCATTAGTCATTCTCAGTCCCTCCCACCTCCTCAGTCCTGGGCTTGACCCATCAACCTTGCGTCTGTGTAGATTTGCTTGTTCCAGACGTTTCAGACAGATGCAGTCATACACTTTTGTGGCAATTTGTGCTGAGCTTTTCTGAGTCGGCATCTCATCTTCAAGGTTCATCTCTCCTGTCTGTGAATTACTACCATATCCCCCTCATGGAGGGGATAACATTCCCCTGGATGGACATATCACATTCTGTTTCTGTTGATAGACATTTGTATTGTTCTACTCTGTTATGAACACTCATGAACAAAGTTTTTGCATGGACACCTTTTTATGTTTTTCGGGTGTATACCTTGGAGCAGGATGGCTGGGTCATTGGTAATGCTGCTGGACTTCCTGAGGCTCTGACAAACTGTTCTCCAGAGTAGATGCACACTCTTTTATGCTCCCACCAACAATGGATGGGGGTTACAGTGTCCCTATCTTCTCAACAACACTTACTATTGTCTGTCTTTAATTGGCCAGGCTCTCTGAGTGGGTGTGAAGTGGAATCACTAGGCGGTTTTGTTTTGCATGTCTATAATGACTGATGATGTTGAACAGCACTTCATGTGCCACTGGCTCTTCCTGTCCTTTTTGGAGAAATGTCTATTCACATCCTTTCCCCATTAAATTATTTTTCTCTTTTTATTATCTCAAAAGTTTTTTCTTTGTATCTTTAAAAATATTTATTCTAGATAAAGGTCCCTTAGCAGATACATGATTTGCAAATATTTTTTCCCATTCTGTGGCTGGTCTTTGCTTTTTTGGTGGTTGAATTTTAGCATTTTAAAAAATTTTATTGAAGCCCAGTTTACCTAATTTTTCTTTGGTGTTTTTTATTTTGTGTTGTACCTGAGAAACCATTGCTTAATCTAAAGCTAGGAGTATATATGTCTTTCTTTTCTTGTACAGGTTGTATTTTTTTTAAAAAAAATTTGTTTTATTGGTTCTTCTTAGTTATACAAGACAGTAGAATTCATTTTGACAAAATTATGCAAGCATAGTTTGGTCTTTATATTTAGATCTCTGGTCCACTTTCAATTAGATTTCTGTGAGTGTGGTATGAGGAAAGGGTTTAGCTTCACCATTTTGCATGTGAATATCCTGTTTTCCTAGTGTTATTTGTTGACAATACCATTTTCTCCACTGAATTATTCTGGCATCCTGTTGAAATCAATTACCATAAATGTCAGGGTTTATTTCTTTACTTTCAACTCTGTGCCATCAATTTATATGTCTGCCCTTATGTGCAGTAATACACTGTCTACTACTGTACCTTTCTAGTAGTCTTAAAACCAGGAAGTGTAAACCTTCAACCTTGCTCTTGTTCAATCTTGTCTGGGCTATTTGGGGGTCCCTGTTCTATTTAAAGCATCAACATATGCAAAAAAGCCAGCTGAGCTTTAGAAAAGGAATACATAGAATCTGTAGATCAAGTTGGGGATTATTGTCATTTAGCAAAATTAAACTTGCTGATCCTTGAAGATGAGATTTTTGTTATTTATTTAGCTCTTTAATTTCTGTCAACACTATTGTAATTCTCAGTGTACAAGCATCACCCTTCTTTTGTTAAATGTGGCATTGTTTTGTGCATTTGGGTGCTCTTGTAAATGAAATTGCTTTCTTAATGGGTTACTCATTACAGGTGTAGAAATAGGACTGATTTTGTATGTGATCTTGTGTCTGCAACATTGGTGAACTTGTTCATTAGTTTTTGTAGTTTTACAGTTTAGTGGATGTCTCCATTTTCTGGATCCAAGATCATTTCATCTGCAAATATAAGTAGTTTTACTTCTTTCTTTACAGGAGTTTTGTGTAGTTTTTGGCCTAACAACACTGGCTGGAATCTGCATTAAAACATTGAAGAGAGTGGTGCTCTCAGATCTCCTTGCTGTGTTCCTGCTGAGGGCAAAACTCAGTGCTTTAGAGCCAAGTGTGATGTTAGTTGTGGGTGTTTCATTATGGACTTTATTAGGCTGAAGTTTGCTTGCTTTTTTTTTTTTTAATCATGAAATGATGTTGTGTTGTACCACGTTTTTTTTTCTTCATTTAGTGTGAAGATCATATGATTTTTGAAAATTTTATTAATAGACTATATTGACTGGTAAGTTGTAGCCCAGGCAGTCTTCTCATCAGCAGGGGTTTTAAGCCACTGATTATATCCTGGGAGCATCCTGCTGGTCTATTGCTTACAATGGTAAATGAATGATCAAGCAAAAAAGTGAACAATCTTATTTGGGAAAGATTCTTTAACAAAGGTCAGCCTTCCCTGACCTGGTCATTTGGACCCTCTTTTCATCAGGTTCTTGTTTCTGTCTGAGCCAAGAAAAATCCATATATGTTCACCAGCACCATCAGCATGAGTGACTCCCAGCTCTTGTTTTGGCTGGATTTCGGATCTGCTATGAGTCTACTCTACCTGGCCTCTTATGGACTAAAGGTTATAAAATGCTGGGCATCCGTCTGACCTAGACCCTGAGGAGTCATGGGAAGTTTATATATACAGAAGAGAAGTGATGGTTTTGGTGGCTGTGGTCTAGGGTGGACATTCTCCAAGTGAGGGTCATGGGCCAACAGTAGTAGCATTTCTGGAACTTGTTAGAGATGAGAATTTGTGGGTTTCACCCAGATCTATCATCTTAGTCTGTTTTCTGTAGCTAATATAAGATGCCATGGACAGAGTAAGTCATAAAGAAAAGGGAATTATTTGGGCTCATACTTCCAGTCCTATCTAATGATGGCAAAGGTAGTGGGTTTTTTTTCCTGACAAAGTTCTAAGGTGGCACAGGGCATCAGATGGCAAGAGACAGGAGAGATAGGAAAGATACAGTAATTTAGCCAAACAGGTTTTTTTTTTTTTTTTAAATAGACCCTCACTCAAGAAAACCCGTGAATCCATTTGTAGCATGAATAGATTAGTTCTTTTGTGAGGGTAGAGCCCAACTTGCCTCTCCAAGGTCCCACCTCCTGATATCCCATAATGGTTTCTGTCATGTGTTTCAGAGGGGTCAAACCATATCCAAGCTGTTGCATCTTCTGAACCAGAGTGTGTGTGTGTTGGGGGGGCAGGCGAGGGACTGCATCTGGAAGGCCCTGGGGTCCCTTGTGTGCTGATGCTGGAGAGTGACTGGAAGAAGAGAGAGGCCCCTGGGAAAGGCCTGGGAACTGTCAGAGGAGGGGGCTCTCTTTAAGTCAGGGAGATGGAAGCAGAGAGGACGGAGAAGTGCAGGGACAGACAGGTTTGGGCTGTGGTAGAGGCAGGGGTGGAGGGAGTGGTCGAGGACAGCTCTGGTTTTGAGCGGGGTGTGGGGGGGGGGTGATGCAGTAAGGAAAGGAGGAGAAGCAGGATCAGGGCAGGAGGGCCATGGGTCTGTGGGCCTGACTGGCCATATGCCTTGGAGTCGGGGGAACTTCTTGCAAACCCCTGACCTTTCCAGCCATATGACTTTCCAGTGAGTCCAATTAGGCTCCCTGAGCCTCAATTACTTTGGCGCAAGAAGAAACTACTAGTAGTAACCTTCTTGTGTTGTCTTGACAAAGAAACAACACCACCACAAACTGCTGCTTGTGAAAGTTATGTGACAGGCCTGGGACATCATATATATCTGCAAGGACTTCAGAGTTGACAAAGAGCTGAATCCAGTCCCCTGCTTGCTGTGTGTTACTTGGGAGGCCTATTGAGTGGGTCAACAGCTTCTCACCTTAGGGTCCTTGGGGGCTAAAACGGGGGACAGGAATCTACCTCAATGGTAGTCATACGAGTTGGCGTGTGAGGAATCGGCAGCCCAGAGCCTGGCACTAGTAAGTGCGCAGCAAATGCCAACCACTGTGGTTACCTTATTGAGGACAACTGGTTGGATTTCAAGTTCACAGTGTGAATTTCTAAGACTTCAGTTCCCTGAGGACCCAGGCTTAGGTATGAGTCAGCTGGCTTGCAGCTGTCACACCTTAGTGGTTTGCTTTCGAGGGTCACAAGGCTGGTTAGCACACAGGGAAGAGGCTTCAGAGCTCAGGGGGGCCTTCCTTCCTTATGTGAATCTTCTTTTTTGAGGTGAGTGTGCTGTTGGATCCTCAGAAATGGGAATGAGAGAGCAAATATGCAGGTTCTGTTTTGAGTGGATCCAAAGAGCCTGAAATCAATTACATTTTTCTTTTTTTTTTTGCCAGATATACGTACTACGGAGGTGTGGAGACACATTTTGTCATGAGATCTGCTGTTGTGGCAGAGTCTGCTCTTCCTTGGTCTCCCCAGTGGACCCCCCCAGACATCATGCCCCACTTTCAGCAACATCATTAGAAAACCCATCTCCCTCCCCTCTGCCACTAAAAGTCACCCAGGGAACCCAGCCAGAGCCCCCTGCTCAGCCTCTGGTGGTGCTCAGCCATGAAATGTTCACTTGAGTACGCTGTGGAGGTGCTTCTTCTCATCTCCATCATCCACACAGGACTCCATCTGTTATTCACGCGCTCTAGTCGTCTCCCGCCTCAGAAGGGGCAGGTGACGGGTGCTGTGCAGCCCAGGGGTGAACAGTGACTTCTGCTGATTTTTTTTCCCTGCTCCTGTCTGCCTCTGCACAGCCCTGGTGCGGCGCCTCTTATCCGTCTGCTCAGCAGCCTGCTGCCTGTTGTTCCTCTTCCCTTGATGAAATGCAGCCCCAAGGCTGCTAGTATTTTCTTTGAATCCTGTTCTAAGTGCAAGAATCTGCAGGAATCTGCATCCCTTGGGGATCAAATTCAAACTTCCTAGGGAATGTCCTAGGCCCAGCACACCCTTCCCCTGGGCCGTGGCAGCACATCCACCACCTGCACACACACTCGGATCTCATCTCATGACAGTGCCATAAAACAGGCATTGCTGGTCTCTGAGTTCTTCCGGGGCCCTTCCCTAGGCTCTTCTCAAATGCCAGCTCTGTCTTCAGACAGTGATCAGGAGTTAAAGGCTGAGCACGTGGGTAGAAATTAAACAATGGGCATCTTTCCTGCTCTGACCAATATAAAATAGTCAGAAGTAGGCCTGCCCGGTTTGAAACGCAAATGACTGGGAAGAGACCATTTGGTCAGTATAGGGTCGGGCGGAGGGAGCAGGGGGCTCCTCCCACACACGGATGCCCACTCCAGTGTGGCACTTGTCAGGCAAGGCAGCCAGGTGCAGATGTATCAGGAGGGGAGCAATCTGTCTGGGTGCTGCAGAAAAAACCTTGCCACTCATGCCTGATGTTTGCCCCGGGCAACGGGGTCTGGTTGGCTTTGCCAAGCACTCACACTTCTCAAAGTCACCCACTCAGTCTCCCAAGCTTTAGAGTCCCCCTTTCATCAAGGGCTGGGGCTTTTGTACCTGCCTTGTCAACCCATCAGGGTCTCCTGGAAGCTCATTTTCTGGATCTGTGCCCTACTGGTATGAGGTGGGAGGCCTTAGACAAGTTAGTTAGTCCCTAATTTGCCTCAGTATCCTCATCTGTCAAATGGAGTTATTTTGAGAAGTAAATGAGAAAAACAGATGAAAATGCTTACTACCGTTGTGCCTTGGTCCATTGTAAAATTTTCAGTAACTATCAATTTTTATTAATAATGTTAAATTGAAGTAAGATCCAACTGGAATGATGTATTTGGAAACTTTTTGCAAGCACATGCATACAATGGATCCACCACTGGGATTCCACCGGTTGTGTTATCAACAGTCTGGCACAGACACAGCAGGAGTGTCCCAAATTATAGATGAAGAACCTTTGCACAGAGATGGATGAACCCGCCCTGGGTCGCCTGGCATCTGAGGGCACAGTAATTCCTACACTGCTGTAGGTTCTCTTTGAACGTTATGGGACCTAGGGACTCCCCAAATGCCTGAATCTCCAAAGTCAGACCTTGGGTGGGCTCAGTACCCTCCCCCATGTTGTCACATCTTAACATTGTTTTACCGTGGTCCTCTTCAAGCACACCTGCAAATGTCTGTGGGTCGATTTAATTACTCTGCATGGGTTGGTACAGACTCCAGCCCTTTACCATTTTTCTCAATAAGTTGAATTTCACTCAGGAGTTGCTTTGTTGAAAACTCTCTTGTGGACTGAGAAGCTATTGAGAATAAGTTTAAGGTACCCCGTGAGATTTTTTTCATCTCCCTGCCTTCCTGCCAGACCCTGAGCTACCTTCACAGTGCTCTCTCTCCTCGTGGTGATGTTCCTGTCTCATGCAGGCCTCTGACAAAAACAGTCTACCCCATAACCCTATCTGCTAAATGGTTGAGAGGACCATGGCTGCTAACTTGAGCTCTAGGTTCAAATACAGAGCTACTAACAGTCTTGGACAAGATGGTGAATTTCTCTGTGAATCTGTTTCCTCTTCCAGAGGATCTAAATAATGAAGCCAAGCCACAGGATTATTTTGAATGTTGAAGGAGCTAGAGCCATGTTTCCCAAGTGTTTTGGACTGTTCCTCCACTTCTGCTTTTTATTGGTGAACAACCTGAAATCCCTTTCATAATTTGCAGATACCTTATAATAAGCAAAAATTCCATTTCACTGTATGACAAACTGTCAGCAGGTATTATTGCCTATTTATAGATAAGTGCAATTAAATTCAGAGTGTTCTTAACCTCCTCTCAACATCTGAGGGCCAGAACTACACATCCAATCTACCAGCTCCTGACTCGGGTCTAAGCTGTCCACTAGAGGTGATAGCTGAGCGGGGACCAGCCTGACAACAGGTGCCCTCCCTGCTGACACTGGGTGATGGAAGACATGTAGGTACATGTGAACACACTTGTTTTTACCCTCTCTGTACTTCTAGAAGGGAGAGGAGGCTCAAAACTGAATTCTTATCAGTTTATGTAAGGTAATACATCTTACCTCTTGAGCCAATTTGAAAAAGAAGTATTTAGTTTTTGGAATCCTGTGATTCTAATAGTAATTCTAATAATAACTGGGTCCTCAAAGACTTTAATTTCTCATTCCCTACTCCATTGAAATTTTATCACTTGATTTTTAGAAATTATACCTAGTGAAAGTGACTCATGTTTATTGGGCCCATTTTTTTTTTACCTGGAATGAATCCAGTTAAGACAGAACCTCTTTGAGTAGGTTTTACTGTTATCTGATTTTGCAGATTTGGAAAATGAGACCCAGAACTTTTAAAGTGCTTGTTCCATATGGCCAACCGTGTGGTAAGTGCTAGAGCCAGTTTCAGATCAGTGCAGGCTGGTCTTCAACCTCTAAGCAATCTATCTTAGCTGCCACGCAGTAGGTTGTCTGGATGCCTGGCACTGGGCTGGGCACATTCGTATATTACTGATGGCATTTTATAGCAACTCAAAAAGACAGTGAATCAGATGGAACAAAATCTGAAAAGCAGTTGTCATTCCAAGTAGGAATAAACCTTTTTTGGGGGGGGGCGGTTCTAGGGGTTGAACCAGGACCTGTGCATGGTAGGCAAGTATTATACCTCTGAGCTACATCCCTGTCCCTTTTCCGGATGTTTCAGAAAGAGAATTTAATGTAGGGGACATTTACAGAAGTGATTACAAAAGCCAATAAATCAATAAGGGATGTTCAGCCAGCCCAGATTTAATAACAGTAGAAATCTTCTACCTTCATTGTTCTGGAGAGACAAAATGAAGAGGTGCTGTTCCTGGACCAAGGCCAGTGTTCTTTGATGACAGTGGGGACCACCAAAGACAACCCCTCCTCCCAGGTAGGGTATCTGAGTGAGGATGAAGCTGCCATGGAAACACTGCCTGGCCACACAGAAGAGAAGTTCAGGCCCTCTGTGCGTTCAGTCCCATAGCCTTACCAGTACTTCTCTCTGGGTGAACACAGGTGAAAGCCAGCCTCCTGGGGGCAGCCTCTTTGATAAAGGCAGGACAGGGGAGAGCCAGGAACACACTTAAGGGGACTCAGATCCAAGAGAGCCACAGTCCATTTCTTTCTGTCATTCTCTTTCTTCTACCCATTGACAACCCTCTGAACTCATATGCATCTGCCTAGCCAGGCAAGGATATACAGTGTCAACCCCGGCAGACGTGAAATATCACAGGTCAATGATGCTGACGTCAAGGATCTTCCCATCAATCATGTATGATCTACATTTTGAGGTGAAGCATCAACAGTGCTCTTTATGCAGAATGGAGGCATAGGATTATAAAGAAGCCATTTATTCACATGCATGTCTCCAGTTCCCATTATATGGCCTGGTGGTGAGGCCACGGTAGATATTGTTACTTCCTTCTTCCATCATTTCCTGGTACTTTTATCCTCAACCAGCCTCTCGACCAGGGTCTTGTGATGGGGGGAAATGGTATTAACATTATCAACACTGGTATTTAAACACACCAATTTTTCCACCTAGTGTGGTTAGGTCTGCATTCCTGGCTTGAGGTCTGACTTCTGGTGGGTTGCTGTATGCTGTCACTGGTGCGTACTATTGGGTATAGACACTCTAATGAGTGCCCACTGACTCCCGGATACCACCTCATCTTCCCTGTCCCGTTCTGCAGCAGCCAGCAATTTCCCTGTGGTGTTTAAATCAATCATCCTAGTCATAATGGAAATCCCATCTCTGCCTGGTGTTTTATGACATGAGGAGCCCAAAATAGCCAGGTGGTGATTTCAGCTTCCGGTTTAATTAGACCAATTTTGTGTCCCATAATGAAAGAGTTCTTCTCTTGGGATCTAAATCCTCTAACTCATCAACACCCAAAGTTTTGAGACAGGAAGTACAAATTTGCCAGTGGATTATTAGGTGTGATAGTGATGGAGCAGTCTTCCTTTTCTGGATCTGTGTATGTGGCTTTGGAAGAAACAACATTATATTTTGCTCACTAGCTCAAAAAATATCCCATACAGGGTCCTAACTTTGTAAGGTTCTATCCTAGTTAGTGCCATTTTTCAGGCTTCGGTAAGACATTGTACCTGTCTAGCTGGATATAGCTGCTATAGGTGTTAGGTAGACCAGGAAGTGCAATGATCAGGAGCCCATTTTTTTTTTTATTCTTTGGTGATGAAATTCTAAGCCCAAACATTTCACTGTGGGAATGAATGAAAGCTTGTGCAAGTCCACAAGCAGCGAGAGTCAGTGGAAGCATAGTGTATAGGAAAGGAACATCCTGACCAGAATATGTATGCTTTTCTGTGATAGTAAATCACTGCATCTGCCATGATGAACTGGGTTTAATGTGTCCATCTGCTACTAGGTGGTGGGCTCATCTCTGCAGGAAATCACCCATGCTGGACTCAGCTGTGGCTTGGGTTATCAGCAAGTGTATCCATAACTTGGGTAGCAACCTTTCTAAGCACATGTCCCTGGTTTTGAACCCACGCATGACCTCTATCTCTGCCACCAGAGCCACTCTTGGAAAGAGCAAGGGTGAGGAAAGATGCTGACTGGCATCACAGCATGAGTCATCTGGTCTACCTGATTGAGCATGTCCCCTGCATTGGTGTTCATTGGTGGGCAGTCACGTATGCCAGATGTGATGCAAAAACATTGCATTTGGACAACAGCCACAGAGGAAGAGAAGGGGAAGGAGAAGCTGAGGAAAACAGCCCTAACAATGGCACCAAGAGAAAACCAAAGCTGCAAAAAGTATAGTAACTGCTCAAGGACAGAAAGCTAGAAAGAGAAAAAAATTGGAACCTGAATATAATGTCTCTGATTCTAAGGCCATGTTGACTCCAGACTGAGTATTTTGGTGGGATTGCATTGAGAAAGAATCCATCATGACTCCACAGACGCAGCTTGTGCTGAGCACAGGGTCCTTACACCACGATGCAATTGCATTTACCCATTGCCTTTTGGACCTGCACCGGCCCAGCTTCTGGACTGAGGAAGGGCTGGGTTTGGGTGAGCCAGGCTACGGTGCACTTTACCTGTGTGCAGGTGTGTCTTCTCAGGGGAGGTAGCCCTGGGCATCACTGTGGCTGCTTCAGTCTGCACAGAGGCGACTTTGGCATGGCAGCGTGTGGTGCAGGGAGGGTTAAGGGAGGGCTCAGAGGCTTCACCACAGGGAGCAGATGGCTTGGTGGACAGTGTTTTTACACCAAGGATACAATAGGTAAAGCCTCCAAAGACCCCAAGGCCATGGTGTTCTTGCAGCAGGTCAGATCCTAACTGTCCAGTGAATAAGCATTCTGGTTAATGATAAAGCAGCTAAATTACAGGGCCAATTCTGTGGTATGAACAGAAGAAGAGCAGAGCAGACTGCCTGTGCCTATGTTATCTGGAGGGCACAAGAAGGCCTAGGCCTGGAGCTAGTTCACCACTTCAGCCCCGATGCCCATATTCTCAGTGATTCGTGGGGCTTTGGCATAAAGAAGAATTTTGCTTTATTTCCCAAGTCATCCAGGTCCCTAAGTGATAAATAGCCCTGGAATCTTGGTCTTTTGAACAATGCCAGAGTGTTTGGGGAGAGCAGGCTGCAGGCTGCTGTGTGCGGAGGGTAGCTGTGTCTGCTGTCCTGCCAACACGACCAAGGGTACAGATCCTGCTGCATGCTCTATACCCCTGTGTTGACCTCTAGTGGGATTCCTGCCACCAACTCTCCCACTGGTGACATTCCTGATATCTTTCCTTCGGAAACACAAGCTACTGTTGTGCATAACAAACTCCCCTTTAGATTGATAAATGAAGCAGAACATTCTATTATTATAACCCACTGTTAGTCACTAAAAATAAGAAAAATGGGATTGCTTTCCTGTTTTACAAGCAAAACAGATTCTTGACTGCAGATCCAGATGGTAGATCTGCAACTGGCTCAGTCTTGTGGAAGGAGACCAAGACCATCCGCACCTTCTTTCTGCTTAGGGACTCTTGGACGTGCCAGAGTTTGTACTTTATAGAGACATTGCTCTAGGAAACATTGTTGAGAAATATAATCCTTACCTTCTTATGCCCCCCAACCTAAAATACCAGAATTCTTATTTAAGACCTATGTCAGTTATCACATATAGCTTAGATTGTATCACCATTCCAAACTTAATAAAATCTCTGAAACTATTTTTACTTTGCTGGTAGAGATTAATGACTTGCTTCTACCTCGGGCTGGCTATAATACATCCAGTGTCAGGGTGCACAGTCAATAGACTGCACACACGCTCAATTGAGTTGGGATGCGATATCTGGGGACATTTTTTTAGCATGCATCTATTGGTATCCAGATTATATTTAGCCACACCATTATTTTTGGAGGAAAAAGAAAATAGAAGGCTTGTTTTTATTATATTGTTGGTTGTAAAACGCTTCTCTTATGACTCCCGTGACTTCCTTTTGAAGTGAGAAATCTTTGCTAACATTTTTAATTGTATGCTTCATATTTGCTGTGTAATTAATGTAAGTTGAAATATGTAATATTCAAAGAAAGCATCTATTTATTTTTAAAGGCTCTTAAAAATTGCAGAGGTCATAAAAAATGAAGGCCTTCTCCAAAATTCCACCTTTTCACCAGTTGCTCCTCTGGTGGGATAAGCCCAAACTCCATGGATTGCAGGGACCTCACCGAGCCTCAGTCTATATGGATAAGACAAGGTCTTGTGGTTTCATAGCCTTTGCAATTTTAATTCCATGTACATTCTATTAAAATCATTCACACTGAAACAGATTTTCTTATGAAAACTTAACCTAAAAAATTGGCTGTACTGGCAGGAAGATAAATGGGTAATGTCTAGCTCTCCTCCAAAGTAACAGAGTCAGCTCCGAATCGGTAATGAGCTTGGAATAGGTGAGGAAGAAAAGCCAGGCTAGGGTAACTGGAACATGTGAACGGGAAGCAAAGTGCTGGGTGGGGAGGAGGAGGCGGTGGGGTAAGAGCCCAGACTTCAGGATTGAGAGTGGGTGGACTCACCTGATGTCCACAGACATCAGCTTTTCTGCTTATAAATGGGGACTTGATTCAAATTTGTATTTTACGAATTTGGAGATTTCAGTGAAAGTTGAAAACAAAAAAATGGATGGGGAGGGTCTAGAACCACCGTTGGATTGGGTACCCATTGCATATTCTGTCAGATGAGAATATCAAATCCAAATCAACAAAAAAAGTCTAATGATTTATTAAAACTGGCATTTCAGAAGAGATCACAAACACCAGAAAATCAGTGGGAACATAATCTAAGATTAAATGAATTTCTATTTATTTAACAATTTATGTAGCACTTTGTTATGGTTCAAATATGAGGTGTCCCCCAACAAGCTCATGAGATAGACAACATGGGAATATTCACAAGTGAAATGATTAGGTTATGAGAGCTATAACTGAGTCAGTGGATTAATCCATTTATGGGTTAATAATTTGAAAGGACTGCTGAACTGGGGGTAACTGTAGGCAGGTGAGGTGTAACTGGAGGAAGTAGGTCACTGGGGGCCTGCCCTTGGGGATTGTATTTTGTCCCTCTGATTCTTTCTCCTCTCCCTGCCTCCTAGCTGCCAGTTTTCCTCCACCACACACTTCTGCCATGTTGCTCTGCCTCCCCTTGGGCCCAGAGCGATGGAGTCAGCCAGTCACGGACTGAACCTCTGAAACCACAAGTCCAGATAGACTTTTCTCCTCTATGTTCTCTCATTAAGTATTTTGTACACAGTGATGTAAAGCTGACTAATATATACTTATAATGTGCCAGATACTGTTCTAACTGCTTCACAAGTTATTGTAATAAATTATCTGTTTAAAGAAAATTATGTAGGAATAGACAATTATCTTTATGCCCTTTATTAGTCCTTAAAACAAAATGATATGGTAACATCACTATTATCATCTGCATTTCACACATGAATAAAGGGAGGCCAAGGGGGTTACACAATGTAACCCGGGCCATGTGGCCACTGTGTCGTGCAGCTGGAATTTATGTCCAGACTGGCTCCAGAGCCCTCAGCATTCCTGACCCCTATGCTGGGACATCTGCCATTGCTCTTAGCTGGATAACATTAATGTTTTGTCATTCTGTAACAATCTTCTCATTGTTGTCACTGCATGGTGAACTGGGAGCACTTTCATCCTGGTCTACACAGGGTTAGGTAGGGGGGGACTTGGGAATCAGTGCAGCGGCTTTCGGCCCTGATATTTATTGAAGGAACAGAGTCAGTCTAGTAATGGAACTGGCGTGCTGCTGGTAGGTAATGCGCCTTTGCTTGTATTTGTGGGTTGAGCTTTTGTTGAAATATATATGTGACTGCACTGCAAAGCTCTAAGCAAGCAAATCTCCCTCTATGCACTTTTATTTAGCATCTGCTTATACCTTTGATAAAGCACAGATTAGTCTGGTTCCTGTGTCTCTTTGAACACTTGCAGCATTTATTCAGACTATGTTTTGAAGTTAGCAATATATCCTTTACTGAACCATCAAAGCTATATCTTCTTACCAGACAAGAAGGTCTAGTAGTACCTCCTTCATCCTTATCAATAATACCCCTAAAATTAAGGCATCATGTTTACTTGCATTTTGCAGGGGTTCTAGGGTTTGAACCCAGGACCTTGTACATACTAGACAAGTGCTCTACCACTGAGCTACTCCCCCAGCCTTACTTGTAAATTTGCCTCCTGGAGGGTGATGGTTATGCATGGTTCATGGGAGCAACTGGGGTCTCCCTGCCCCTGTACTATATGCTCCACATCTCTTCTGCCTACTCTGAATACCAATATTTAGAATTCCGTACATTTCCAATGATGAGATGGGGTGGTTAGGCCCAATATTTTAATTATTCTCAACTTAGATTATTATTAATAATCAATGGGATGAAATAGATTAAGCTTTGGCCAAGTAAATATGTTCTGTAATTTGGCATTAGAATATTTCAGGTCATTTTTCTTTGATTTCATCTTAAAATAGCCTTTTTGCTTGACTCCGGCTATTAACCTCAGTGGGCAAGGAATTAATCCTTTTTCAGGGGTACAATATTTTATGCACAACCTGAATTGCGGAAAATCTGCCTGTTTTTTGAGGCTAGGGCTACCATAAAATACAGTTTTTTTCTTATAAGAAATGAAAACCTTTGTTAAGTCTTCAAGATCTTTCCTTACCTCTTCTCATTATAGTGCTCCAAGAGAATTTCCTGATGATTTCTCCATATATGATGCTTGGCTCTGTGTCACTTTATCCATGTTCCAAGACACTAATGGATGCCTAAAACCTTGGACAGTACCAAATCCTATATTTCTTGTATTTTCCTATACATATATACTTACAATAAAGTTTAATTTATAAATTAGGCACAGTACAATATTAAAAAACAGTAAGTAATAAAATCATTATAGCCATACACTGTAATACAAGTTTTGTGAATGTGATCTTTCTTTATCTCAAAATATCTTCTTGTACTTTCACTTTTTTTATTTAGAAAAAGCACTTTAGAAGCTTTCCTTTGGTGTCTTCAAATTTCCAGCATCACTGCTGTTGTACTTTGGGGCCATTATTAAGTAAAATAAGGGCTACTTGAACACCAACACAATGGCACTGTAACGGTTGTTCTGATACCTGAGATAGCTACTGTATATGATACCAATGGGTGGGTAGTATATACAGAGCGGATATACTGCATAAAGCAAAAAATCACAACTCAGTTCAAGATTTTGTCATGATACTCAGAATGGTATGCAATTTAAAATTCATGAATTATTTATTTCTAGAATTTTCCATTTAATATTTTCAGACCAAGGTTGATTGTGGGTAACTGAAACTGCAGAAAGCAAAACCACTGAAAAGGAGAGACAGCCAAAGAGGCATTCCTCATTTCATTGCACTTCACTCTATTGTGTTTTGTACATGGGTTTTTCACAGCTTGAAGGCTGGTGGCAACCTTGTGATGAGCAGGGCTATTGGCACCATTTTTCCAATGGCTTAGATGATCATGAGAATTTAACAATAATATATTTTTAAAAAATTAAAGCCTATAGATTGTTTTATAGTCATAATGCTATTGTACACTTAATAGGCTTCAGTATGTTGTAAACATAACTTTTATATGTACCAGGAAAACAAAAAATACATGTGACTTGGCTTTATTGTGATATTTGCTCAATTGCAATGATCTGGAACCAAATCTATAGTACCTCTAAGGGCTGCCTCTACTCTCGACTCCTGCCAGCCCTAGGAAGGTCTTAACACACATAGATACGTATCGACTGACAGGTGTATAAAAGATCAACACATATTGAGCAATAGGAAACTAATGGGATGGATGAATCCAGAAATAAATTGGCCTGTTGCAGCCATACTGGTTTCTTATTTTGTTCAGAGTAGACAAAACTATTTACTGTGAAGGAGAGAGACTTGGGCCACTGAGGAGTACAACTGAAGAAGGGCTCATGGAGAAGTTCGAGGTGTTGGACCTCCTCCTGTGTACCTGGGAGAAGAATCAGTATAAAGAGCAGAACAGTCCCTCCTAGTCAAGGTGGGCTAAACAAGTCATGCATACTAATGGGTCCATATTTTTGCTTTCATGGTTCTTTTGCTTGAAATGCCTCTCTCTGTTGGCTTTGATTCTAGCATCACACCAGAGTGGAGTCTGTCGGTGCCTTGCTCTTTTCCCCATATTTAGAAGCAATTGCCAGCCATTTACCAAAAAAAAAAAAAAAACAAAAAAAAACAAAACAAACAAACAAACAAAAACAAAAACAAAAACAAAAACAAAAAAAAACCTCAAGGCTTCGGATAAGGTTTCATTTAGAGCATTCGCTGGTTCTCCGTGCCAGTAGTGGATCAAGTTCTCTTCCAGGGCACAGAAGTCTTAGGAAGTGAGGTCACTGATGATGTGAACAACTCTGGGGAACTGGGAAAAGCGTTAACATTCCCATGAAGGTAGCTCAGTGCACCTGGGACGCAGGGTCATCTCCTTAGCAAAGAAATTTGAAATCATATCAGGCATTAAAAGATGATGAGACTGAGTATGGAAATGAAATGTCTGGCTTGCTTTAGGTGAAAAAGGACACATTTTTGCATCTGTTCTTTCCAACTCATTATAGTATCTCCCACAAGTTCAACAAATTAAAACCTGGCTTGTTTCCATCTCACTAGGGATCAATTTGCATGAATTATAGGTTTGCATTATTCAAGATCTGTGTTTAATTACCAGAGTTGCATCAAAAAAGAAAAGAAGAAGAAACAGGAGAGTAGCCCTCACCTCGCACTCTTTATGTTGTTTTCAAATTTGGCTTTTTTTAACCAAAGTATGTAAAATATTTTAGGATGAAAAGCTGCTGAAAAATGAATGAAGCTCTTCTTGGAGTTTACAGCCTCCTCGCAACTGAAATGCCTTCCATCTTCCTTCTGCCTATTCAAGTCCATCCCAGGGCAACCGCCTCATCCTCAGAAGGAAGCAAAAACTGATGAGGAGCCAACAAGCTCTCCAGGACCACCTGGCTTGAGGCTTGCACCGGCCTGCTCCTGCTCCAGGCAGGGCCTGTGCTACTCCCTTCCTCCCCTCCTCAAGCCCACAGAGCATGGACTGGTCTTTCCATTTCGTGTGTGTGGACCTTGAGGCTAAGAAAATGGGTGACTTCCCAAGGCCTGGACAGGGAAGCAGAGAGGCCCAGATTGAGATCTATTTCTGGCTGAAACCAAGCTTGTGGTCCATGGAAGAGAAATTGGCACATACTGTTCTTGGGGATTCATGCCCTCTTATTCAAACCCGAGTGTCTCTGATTCCTCCCTTTTCCACATCCCCCATCCCTATCCTTTCTGTATCAGTGTTATCCTCTTCTCTTCACCCACCCCCAGACTTGCCTTCTCATGAAGAAAAGAGAAAGCAAGGGCAGACTCAGAGAGCCCTCCTTGAATTCATCTGTGAAATTCCGCCTGGTTAGCAAATCCAGAGTGTAGACAGGAACCACTGATACTAATGAGGACCCAGAGAGGGAAAGTGAACGCTCACATTCCCAGGGCAATACAGGCCTCACCCTGAGGATGACAGCGGCCATCTCTGGCTACCCAATGTTCTTTCCTGCCCACTTCCTCATCCCAACCTCAGGGACCATGGAATGTAGCAATGGAGAAGACCTGGCCCATCAACACAGCCCCCCTTCACTCTACAAGTGAAAACATGAGGGCCAGAGAGGGGAAAGTCGGGGGTCCCCTCAGAGTTTGTGGGTGCTCATGGTCTAGTGTCAGCCAACAGCAGCCATCTGGGCTTGGTGTGGGCCTGGGTAAGCTCTGAGTTCTTACGGCTTTATTTACATAATGAAGTGCCAAATGGCCCTTGCTCCACATTCCTCCCCATGTTGTTTGGAAACAGTTTGTTCTTTCAATAGCAGTGAAGTTTTTTATTGTAAAATGAATCAAGAATGAGAACCTAGGTGGAATCCACAGAAGGATGCCCTGTTTTCCTGATCTCAAATTCCAGTTCCCCAAGCAAGAGGCTCTTTGTTTTGGTGATCTTTTCCCAGTGCTGTTTTACATATCTACAAACACACCTGCATATTTTCCACACACACACACACACACACACACACACACTCACATTCATGGCACTCTCAGAGGCTGGATTGTGACTCCTTGAATTCATATGTCGAAGTCCTAACCCTGGTGCTTCAGAAGGGGAGGTATTTTGAGATAGCTCTTTCTAGAGGCATTTAAGTGAAATGAATCATTAGTGTGAGCCCTACTCAGATCTGTTGGACTCTTAAGAAGAGGACATTGGGAAAAAAATTCATGGACAGAGTGAGGCCCATGTGAGGACATGGGGTGAATAGATCACCTGCAGTCCAGGAGAGGGGCCTCAGAAGGAACTAGCCCTGCTGACCCTTTGATCTCCGACTTCCCACCTCCAGAGTGGTGAGAGAATAAATCTCTGCAGACTGAAATACAATATCCTTTGAAAACAAATGGTATTATTCCATACTTGTGTTGTGAGCTTGCTTTTTAAAAACTACTTGAGGTATAATTTAGATACAGAAAATGTGTTTCATGTCATGAGTTTGGACACTGACAAACACCCTCAATGTCACCACCACCGTCAAGGAAGGAGACACATCTATTGCCTTCGAAAGACTCCTACGGCCCCTTTGTGGGGTTTTTTTGTTTTGTTTTGTTTTGTGATAAGAACACTTAAACATGGGTCACAATGGTCGGTCACAGATTAAGTGTACAAGGCAGCACTGTCAGCCATAGACACCGGTCTGGAGCAGATCTCCAGAACGTACTCATCTTGTGTGACCATAATTTCATGGCTACCCATCAGCTCCATATTCACTCTCCCTGGCCCTGAAAAGCACCCTTCCATTTCCTGCTTCTGTGAGGGAAATGATTGGAAGCTTGTTTTTTTCATTTACCATAACAGGGACATCTCTGGTAGAACTTATCAATCTTTTCAATCTATTGCCATCATTTGTTATAGAGCTGGAGTTTGAATGCACCATACATAGCTTCTATTACTAAAGCACTGTAAGTGTGTTGAGGTCAGCATAACAATGCCTGCCCAGTGAATCTGTAATTTCATCTAGAAATATTTTCTGAATTTGTCTATCAGAGACCAAATGACAAGAGCAAGAGATTTTGGGATCAGAAGACTGTGTTGTGCCCCATACCAAATTCACGTGCTGGAGCTCTAACACCTAATGTGACTGTATTTGGTGATAGGGATTTTAGGAGGTGATTAAGGGAAAGTGAAATCATAAGGGTCTTAAACTGATAGAATTGATGTCCTTAAAAAGAGAAGGAGAAAGAGAGAGACAGAGCTAGCAAAATGTCTGCCAGGTAAGGACACAGCAAGAAAGTGGCCATCTCCAAGCAGGGAAGAAAATCCTAACCAGGAAGCAGATTAGCCAGCACCTTGATCTTGGACTTCCAAGTCTCCAGAACTATCTGTTGTTGCTGTGTCCAGTCTGTGGTATTCTGTTATAGCAGTCTGAGTTGGCACTTGATGGAGTTATCTTGGCAATGTAAAGCAATTTATTAAGCTAGAAGTTCCTCTCTGTGAAATGGAACAATGATACACCTCACTTTGCTTCTTTGAAGTGTCTTGAATCGGAAATGGTAGGCAGAGCTCCCTGCATTTGGGAAGTTTGCAAAGAAAACCAGTGACCCTTCCTGCACCCTGAGAAATGCACTCCCACCCATCAGAATGTAACCCTGTTGGCAGTAAGGATTGTGCCTTGGCTAGAGCGCAATACACTTGATACACCACCGATGTTCAAGCTCATTTCTTCTAGCACTTAACATCACATGTGGATACCATTGTCCACACGCCCCCGGCACACTGATCCCTGGGCAGTCATCACAGCTCTCTTACTGCATACCCTCCTGACATCCTTGCCCCTTCTCATTTTGTAGCACCTTCTTGGAAAAACTCCAGACCTGCAGGAAAACATTTTCCCTGCACTGTGCCTCCACCCAGGTAGCTAAATATGGCAGGAGAAAGCAGAAGGACCAGCAACTGTGGCCTGACTTTGAAGGGGTGGCTCTGGTGACCTCAGTGTAGTCCCTGGGCCCCTGCATCTCTCACTGGCCCATGGTGCTCTCGCTCCCTAATCAAGTGCACACCCCCCCCTCTCCCCACAGCCTCCAGGGAAGTTGCCCTCACCTTCTCTTTCAGGTGACACCAATCCTTCTAGGCTGAAAAATAGAAGTGATAACAAAACTATTCCCTCCCACCCTCTGTGCCTAGCACCACCTGCACCTGAGCCTTCGGCTTCTTCCCAGCACAGACATGTGCTCCCAGCACTCTCGGGGCCAGCACCCCCTTTCCTGCATAGCGAGGCCCCCAGTGTCCCCTGGTGAAGACGTGGCCGTGGTGACTGTCCCCGCTGCTTGCTGCATTGTTCCCACTGTTCTAGTTCACTCCTAATACCCCTGGGGACACACGAATGCTCCTCCCTGGAGAGCCCTGGAGGAGCTCACTGTCCCCTCCCCAAAGGGCTCTGCTTTTTACTCCTTAAAATCGTGGTCTACTCTTGATTTTTTTTTTCCAATTCGTTTCTTCCTTTTTTTCTCTTAAACACATTCTGAGCATCCATTTGCCACCACTCTCTAAGGAAATTGCTCTTGATAAACTCGACCAGTTTTCCATGCTGTGAAATCCCATGGTCATTTTTCACTCCACTTCTTAAACGGCAAGTCGCTCTTGAAATAACTGATTTTTTTCCATTTCAAACTGTTCCTTTTTATTTATTTATTTTTAACTTTTCTTCCAGGACATCACATACATTAGTCAGGGTCTTGGCAGATACAGATGAAATTCTGAGCAGGGAATTTTTAAAGAGACATAGCAGTAAATGGGCAATTTAGAGGAGGGTAATAGGATAGAGACATTGATGTGCCCAGAGAAAAACTGGTCCAGAGCTGCTACTCTCCTAGACCTGAGGGGCTGGCGGGGGAATGTTGCTGCCCAAACCAATTGAGAGTTGGAGTCAAAGAAAGGGTGACCTGGGCACAGGTGTCAAGGATGGGCTGAGCCCCATGGGCAAGGAGGCCCAGGGGTGGGCACAGCAGCACAGCCTTGCAGGGACAGTACAGTTGGAAGGGACAGGGACAGGGTGGCCAGCATACTGCATCTCTTCCTGTTCTCTCCTGTGCTGGGTTCCCCCACCTCTGAGCTGGACCCCCAGGACCCAGGCCTCTGCTCTCTGGGCATTTCCCTGATGGTGGTGTTTGGTCTAGTCTCATGGATACCTCTATCTTCTCATCTCCCCCCACCCCTGCAGTTGGGCTTTTCCTCTGAAACCTTCCCCTAGATACCCACCCGGCTGCTCAGCCTGTCCTTGGATATCAGCTTGGTGCCACCCATGAACTATGTCTTAAATCCAGCTGCTGAGCACCACCCTAAACCTGCTCCTGCCCAGACTTCTCCATCTCAGTTGGTGGCTCCTTGACCTTCTGGCTGCTTGGCCAAATCTCTCAGTCATCCTGGCAGCCTTTTCCTCTCACATCAAATATCCAATTTTTCAGCCAACGTTTTTTTGCTCTACCTTCAAAATAGTTGAAAAGCTCAACAGTGCTTATAACTCAACTGCAGCAGCCTCTGCAGTGGATGTTAGGTGCACTGCTCAGACCCCCACCCCTCAGAATGGCTGCCCACATCCCTCAGCTGCAGAACAGCTAGCTGGGGGCTGAAGGCTCTCAGTAGCCTCTCTCTGGGAATGGTCCTCTGCCTGTGTCAGTCACACCTGCACCTTAGAGCCAGCAAGCTCCAGTGCCTGGTCAGTGTGGAGCTGACCTAGAAGGGCCTTCCAGCCTCAGAATCTGCGGGATCAGAGGAGGCCCATTGTAACCACATTTCCATTCAGACCGCTCCTCTGCATGTCCTTTCTGCCCTCCTGACCATGTCCTTCCCCTCTAGTGCAATCTCCAGGCAAGTTCCTGTGTGCAGATTTCCATGCTGGGGTCTGGAAGCAGAACAGATGCAGGACAGACTCCTCTGTGACCTCCCTACTATCCTTCTCGTCCACTCACAGCCTATCCCATCCCTAAACACTGCAGCAAGAACACAGCATTTCCACAAAAAGTAAAAATAGAATTACCATATGGCCAACAGTCACCCTTTTGGCTATCCCAACAGGAAGGACTGAGAGCAAGGTCTGGAGAAGCCATTTGCACACCATGTTCACCACAGCGCTATCCACAGCTGCCCAAAGTGGAAACAGCCAGCTGTCCATCCTTGGGTGGATGGATAAGCAAAACGCTGACCAGCTACAGGCGGAGGAGGATTCGCCTTAGAAAGGAAGGCCATCTGACAACTTCTCCATCAAAAATGAACTTTGAGGACATTTTGCTAAGGGAGATAAGCTGGGGACAAAAGGACAATTGCTACCCGATTCCACCCAGGTGTGGATCCTGGAGGACTCCAGTGCACACACAGAGAGCAGGCAGGGTGGAGGAGCTGGGGAGGATGGGCTGGGGAGCCGGTGCTCAGTTTTGTGGGATGAAGAGTTCCGGGGTGGGTGGGTGGCTGGGCTCCATGCCACCGGTCCAGATACTTGGATGTGTTGAAGGTGGTAAATCTTATCTTTCATGTAATTGACCACAATTATTAAGTTCTATCAAGTCCCCCAGCTCAAACCTCCTCAGCGACCTTCTCCTTTCAGTTAGAGTGAACCCAAATCTTCACACTCAAGGTCTTTGGTGATCTGGGCTCCTTTGCTCTGGACCCCTCCTCCCTGACACTGCAGGCAACGGCACCTGCCTTGCCGTTTCCTCTGCCAGTAATCCCTGGTGCTGCACGATCTGCACAGCTCTCTCCCCACCTCCTTCAAACCCTGGCTGGACTCACCTCCCTGGCCCTTCCTGATTCCCTGCTTGGTGCAAGTCTGCCCACCAACCCCCAGCACATGCCTGTGCCTCTGCCCTTTGGACAGCACTTGATTTCCTCACAGACTTTAACATGCCATCATTGCCTCTCTCCTCTGCATGCCCTGGGATGTCCTCAGCCAAAGACAGGCATGGCAGTGTGAATGGAGGCCACACCCTTCCTTCTTCATGACCGTGTGCCCATGCTGGCAAAGTGACCAGCACAAAACAGGAGACAAATAGGTATTTGCAGGATGGATATGATAGGAGCTGAATGTGTTTTATTGACGACATATAATTTGTTTAGCTCTTCTCCATATTAAGAGAGTTGAGTTTTTTTTTTTAAACACAATCTTTTTGAAACATCCTTTTGTTTCATCAATTTAATGCAGAAAAGGCTTAATGAACAAATACTTTCTGCTCAAGAGGGAAACTGTCTTAAGAGGATGGGTGCTTCTGTGACTTGTATGGAAATGCTCTTTGAATTTGCTTCTCGTGACTGAAAGAACAGAGACTGAGAGGTTTTTGTCCCAATTTTTGGTGCATTTGGGCTGAATTCCGGGAAAGGGAGACAGAAGTAGAATCTCGAGTGCTGTATCTAGCTGCATGGCAATGTTTCCAAAATGGGTGATCCAAGTAGGTTCCCCCGGAGTAGACAGAAGTGAAGAGTGGTGGCATTTAATTGGCAGGGACAGAGAGCTTCCACTGTCACCTCTAGGCCACTGCTGTGCCACAAATCTGCTTTTATCCAAGTGTGCAGCAAACGTGAGCATGAGGGGGACTGCCACTCATTACGAATCCTCCCAGCTGTATTGTCGAGACTCAAATTCAGTAAAAGGACCTGCGGAAGATTGCACCGTGGTTTCAGCATGTGATATATCTTCCAAGCTGCGGGCTGAGGGGGAGAGGGGGATGAATTATTTATTTTAACTCCAAGTTATTGGACCGTTTATCAAAATAAATGTGAAGTCATGATCCATTATGCATCCCCGATTATTCCATGTGAAGGTGTTAATGGGTTTTCCTGGACTGGGAGAATTCAGCTCCCACGCAGCCCCCCGTCTCTGGACGGCCCTGTGGACCTGCAGGAAGCTCACAGATCCAGGCAGAGAGGGCTGTGTGTGCCACTCGTTAAAGTGGCTCCTTTTAGATAAGTGCAAGGTTTTCAAGTATGTGAAGTGATAAAATCTTATATTTTACTCCAAATGTGTCCGTTTATAACTTTTATTTTTCAAATTCAGATAGAAGAAAAATTAATCTTCTGGATTTTTTTTAAACTAATGAAGGCAATCAACTTAATTTATCAATGTTCCAGACCCTCTTGTTCTAGTCAATATGGATGAACAAAGGGAATGAAGATAATGAACAAATCCATCACTCCCGGAAGCAGCCTGCGTCCCCCAGGAGTCCCTCCCTCGCGCCCCTCCCCCCTCCCAGGTTCCTAGGCAACCGCTGATCTGCTTTCTGTCATTATAGGTACTGAATTTTTAAAAAGGAACCCTGCAGTATGCACTCCTTTTGTTTGGCCTCTTTCTCTTGGTGTAATCATTTTGAGATCTGTCCATGTTTCTGCGTCTGACAATGTTCCTGTCTCTGTCCTGGGTGACATTTGTTGGGTGAATATGCCAAAATGGGTCCATCCTTCCTGGTGTTCGCGGACTTCAGGTTGTTCTGGGGTCTGCCTGCTACAAATAAAGCAGCTCAGTACGTTTTTGTGCCATTCTTCATCTGGACACCCACTTCCCTTTATTGGGGGGCAATATTTGGGGGTAGGATGGTGGTTCCTATGGCAGGTGGGTGTTGATCTTTCCAAGACACAGTCAGATGGTTTTCAAACCACTTCTCATGCCTGGCAGCTGCATGACTGTTGCATGAGGGTGGAAGGGCAGGTGGCAAGCTGCCTCTCAGTGCCTTGGGGGTGATAGCCGTGAGGGCTCCATTCTTCCTGCTGGACAGGGTGGGAGTTCTGGCCTCCAGGCCCCTATGTGGGTAAGGGTGGGGGTCAGGACACTCCAGCTGGCCCCCCATGAGGAGGTGCAGGGAAACTTGTCACGGCTGGATGGGTGGAAGTCAGGCTGGCTCCCCTGTCTCTGATGATGTGGGCAAGGGGTGTTGGGCGTCAGTGCAGGTTGTCAGGGATCAACTCCTGTCCCCGTTGGCCTTCTCAGCTACTGTAGTGGGAGGGGGGAGGCCTGGCTCCCCTGCAGCCTGCACTGGAAGGCGGGGGCCGTGGTTTCTCCTTGTTTGGCTGGAGTGAGGTTTTCTGTCTCACCCGTCTGCCTCTTTCTTGGGCCTTTGGTGAGAGAGTACAGGCTCTGTATTGGGATGTTTTGGGGTCGTGCTGGCTGGTGCTTCTCTGTGGCCATGGCAGACAGAAGACCCGGGGGATTACTTCCTGTCATTGCTGGGGCCCCCAGGGTTCTAGTGGAGTGCCTCCTTCTTTCCACTGTTGAGTCGTCCTGTCGATTTTCTATACAGTCAAGCCTCTGTATCCATGTGTTCTTTATCTGCAGATTCAAGGAACCATGAATCTAAAATGGTAAAAGGTTTTGTCTGTCTGGAACACAGACTTCTTTCTCATCGTAATTTCTTAAACGAGACAGTGTAACAACTATTTGCATAGCATTTGCATTCTATTAGATATAAGTGATCTCGGGATGACTTCACACACGCAGAAGGGTGTGCAAACACTGCACCATTTCACATAAGGGACTGCACCATTTCACATAAGGGGAGTTTGGTAACCACGGGCCCTGGCCCCACCCCTGTGGCTGTGGAGGAGGACAGTAGTGCTCAGGTTTTTCCATGCACTTGCTGGGAGGGACAGGGAGAGCACTGTTTGTCTTCCTGGAAGGGGAAGGCCCCATAGTACTGTTTTAAAGTTAGAACTTCAAATTTCTAATTGACAGATAATTTCTGTAGTTACGAGGTACAATGTGATTGAATCAAGCTAAGAACAGATCCTTCACCTCGCCCCTTATCATTACTTTTTTGGTGAGGACATTTTAAATCTACTCTTTGAGCAGTTTTGAAGTGTTCACTATATTATTAACTATGGTTATCTTGCTGTGCACAATACAAGTTTTATTGTTTCTTGCTAGTGTTCAGAAACACAATTGATCTTTTAAATATTGACCATGTATCCCATGGCCCTGAGAAACACACTTATTAATTTTCAGGACGTTTTTGTAGATGCAATGGAATTTTCCATGTAAATTGCCACAGCATCTGTGAGTGAAGATGGTTTTGCTTCTTTTTTTTTTTTTCAGTATAGATGCCTTTATTTCTTTCTCCTTTTTCCCCTTGTTACATGTGCTGAATGTTGGACATAGTGAGATGTTGGATAAGCGTTGAGAGCAGACATCCTTGCCTCGTTCCCACAATGGGGACAAACGTTCGGTCTTTCTTTGTGGAGGGTGATGTTAACTGCAGGGTTTTGTAGATGGCTTTTATTATGTTGCAGAAAAATCTTTTATTCCTACGTTGCTGAGAATTTTTTTTTTATCAGAAATGCATGTTAGATTTTGCTAAATGCTTTTTCTGTGGCTAGTGAGGTGATTTCTCTTAGCTTATTAATATGGAAAACATGATTGGTTTTTTGAATGTTAAACTGGCCTTACATCCTAGGGTGAACCCTAGTGGGCTATTGTATATTATCTTTTCACATATTATTGAATCTGATATGCTACCTTTTGAAGTCTTTATATTTCTATGAACATTTATTAGCTGTGCCATCCCAGTGGGTTCAGCATGCCATTTCCACGCATACACCCGGCAGGCAGGCACTGACCACGATGACCTCCTTTCACCTGCTCCTCCCCCACGTGCCAGTCCCATCTTCAGAAATCCCTCCTCTGCTTAAAAGCCAGCCTCGTTTGGCTTCCACATTTGAGTTAGAATGTGTGATACTCGTCTCTCTGTTTGGCTTTAATGTCCTCCAGTCCATCCGTTTTCCTGCAAATGATAGGATTTCATTCTTCTTTGCAGTAATCATACTCCCGTCTACCTGCCACATTTTACTGCTCATCTGTTGGTGAGCAGCTCCGCTGGCTCCCTGTCTCAGCCATGTAAGGGGTGCTGCGTTTCTGTTTGGCTTGGTCTTGTTGCCCTGGACCCATGAGGGCAGAGTCCAGGAGTCAGGCTGGGATACCTGGAGGGCACACCAGAGACTCCTGTACCCCAACCTCCACAGGGACCTGGGAGCCTGCAAAGGAGGTTTCATCGGGCATTTCAACACCTTTCCTTTAAAATCGATAAAACTCATCGAATAGCAGTCAGAAGGATGCAGAGGAAAGTGAGAGAGGGCCCAGACCAACATATTAGGAGTAAGACAGCTGGCGTCACGATGGTCCCTTCCCTGCAGCTTGGTCTGCCTAGAGGGCCGATCAGTTTATTGATCGTTGCCCAACTTGGGATCTATTGATTCTCTCTCCTGTGTTTCTTTTTTCCAATCTCACTAATTTTTGGCTCTCTCCTCAATCCCTCTCTCGGTACTTTGGATTTAATTTGCTTTTCCTTTTCTATTTTCTTGAGGTAGAAACTGAGGTAATTGATTCTTTTCTAATACAGGTGCCTACTGCTATGACTTCTCCATTAAGTGCTGCTTGGAGTTTCCCATAGTGCTGGCTTTTTTCCTTCATTTTCAATCAGTACAAAATACTTTCTAATTTTCCTTGCAATTTCTTTTTTTGACCATGATTAATTCACAATTCTGTGACTTATTTTACCACCATCTGGGGATTTCCCAGATATATTTCTGTTATTGATTTCTAATTTAATTCCATGGTGGTCAGGAAACATACTCTGCATGATTTGAATCCTTTTAAATGCATTTAGACTTGCTTCTAGACCCGAATAAGGTCTGTCTTGGCAAACAATCCCTTTGTACTTAAAAAAGAATATGTATTTTACTGATATTGGGGAGAGTATTCCATAAAATCAGTCAGTTCAATTTGGTTGACACTTTGGCCCAGGTCTTCTGTGTCTTAAGTAGTGTTTGTTCAATTTGTTGTATCAGTTATTGAGGACAGGCGTTGAACTCACTGAAGATAATTGTAGATTTGTCAATTACTCCTCTTAGTTCTATCAGGTTTTGCTTTATGTTTTGAAGTACTCCTTTTAGGCAGATATACATTTAAGGTTTTTATGTCCTCTTCATAAATTGACACATTTATCATTACCAGTGACTCTTGTTAACTCCATTAAGTTAATATAAATGTCATGTATATTATAGATATATATATCTTGCTAAAATATTTTATCAATTTTATCCTTATATATTTTATTATTTTGATTGTGTTATAAATGATACAATTTCCCCTTATTTTATTTTCATTGAGAGCATTTAGAAAGGCAGTTGATTTTTGACCGACTCATTACTTGGAAATATATTATTTAATTCCCACATTTGTGAATTTCTGGCTTTTTTCCGAAACTTCTCTGAGTTCATTCCATGGTGGTTGGCCAACATACTTTGTATGGCTTAACTTCTTTTTAACTTCTCAGAAGGTCTTGTGGCCTCCCTCCACTCTGCCCTCAAGAGCGTGCTCCTGGGAGGATCCTGCTCCTGGGAGGATCCTGCCTGGCCTTTGGCTGCAGGTTCTCCGCTCTCTGCTGGGTCCCTCTGGCCTAGTTGCTGCAGTCACCTGTTTTTCTTGCTCATCTTCTCTCTGGTTGTTCTGTACCTTGTTGAAAGTAGTCAGTTGCTTGCTGGGTCGTCTATTTCAACTTTCAGTTCTGTTAGTTTTTGCTTCATGATTGTTATTTTGTTTTATTTTGTCTTACTTCCACTGTTCAGTGAGTTTTCTGGAGATGAAACCCATACCCATGTTTTTTTAACACCTGCTTTAATATTCAGGTTTGCAGAAGCCACCTGTGAATTACTTGAGGATCTCCCCTCAATATGTCAGACACGGAGATTTTACGTTTAACCTTGGGAAGTGTCTGTGGCTCCCCATGCAATAGATTGCCTAAGGCATATGACCTTTATCTCAAGCCATATGACCTTCTTTATCTCCGCTCTACTAGAAAGATCCCTCACAATAGCTGGGAGAGGTCCAGTTCCCAACGGGAACTGGACCGTTCACCTTCTGCCTTTTTTGGTGAAGAACATTCTGTGGAAGGCCTTTGATGTTCTCCGATATAAATAAAGCAAGCACGGGCCCCATTTTGCCTTTTTCGTGTAGGAGTTTGATCCCTATGGTCAGCTAGCCGGTCCCACCCTCGCTTTTTGAAAATATTTTCTGTGTCCTGTGGTTTTTTTCATAATTCTGCTTTGCTTAGCTCTTATTTTGCAGCCAGCCCCTTCCACCAAGGGGAACCCCATTTCCACTGCCCATGCAGGATGTGGGCGGGACAGGTTACAACACTTTATTTTATATTATATTGACTGAAACTCAGATGAGAGAAGATACTTCTCTCATCTTAACATCCAATGCAGGTTTGTCCTAGTAATTTGTATCAAAGTGAGATCAACAAGTTAAAGTTTCTTCTCTTACCTTGAGAGAATATCCAAACTCCTTAACACAATAATCCAAAGAACACATATAAGGGAAAAGCATAGAAAATTGTATACACACAAACAATAGCACTCAAGATGGCATTAATATGGGAGATGAAGTTATTTTGCCTCAATGTAATAGGTAACTGCAACCTGGATGGGCATAACTGTGATAGGACAGGCCACTGACCTGTGCCTGTCCTTACTTCTCCTAGTCAAATGGACATAGGTTCCTCCTGAGTCTGTTTCCAAACATTGAAAAATCTTACTATCATAATACACAGCAATAAACTTGTTTTCTTTTGCCTAGGCAGAAACCCAACATTATATACCAATCTGTTGTGTTCTCTCCTTGTACAACTCATCAGGGAACTCAGAACTTTTTGGACGTCTTAGGTGGACCTCTGTGTTGGATTGCAAAACAAAACAGAGGTCTTGCTTCTTTGCAGAGCTTCTGAACAGCAGGAGTATAATCCATTTCTCTCCTTCTGACTTGCTTTGACCCACAGAAGTCCATGATGTCATTTTAAGCCTGGCACCCAGCGGAGTTTCAGCCTCTTCCACTCTTGGAATCCAGTTGCCATGGCAACAGGTCTGGTTTTTGCTGGGGGCTGGGGTCTGTGTGGAGGAGAACGGTCTCTGCTAGCCCTCAGCATCCGGAGCTAGCCTGATATCAGGAGCTAAGCTGACCCTTGGCCCACCTCAAGGTCAGCTTAAGTCCCACCAAGAAGGCAGAACTGCCCATCTCAGTCCAGCCCAGATTACAAGCCCACGGACTCAGAAGGTCAATAAGTGGGGTCACATTAAGCCACTGTAATTTGGGGTAGTCTGTATGTGGTAAGGGCTGATTAAACCTTCTCCCCTAGAACATATAAAACAAAATTTATTTTACAATGCAGACTTTCCAGAGGGGAGAACAATTAGAAAATTAACTGTGCTTTTGTTTATACATTTTTTTCCTCAAAGCAAGTTACATCTTTCCTTGAATATATTTAAGAACACCAGACTCTTAGTACTACATATTATTGGGGTAACTTTATGGATTTTTAAAATTAAATATATTTTAAGTGATACATAAAAACATGAAATTTATATATGTTTATGAATTGCTATGTGATGTTTCGATACATATATTACCTTGTCATGTTCAGCTCAGAGTCTCCCTCAAATAGTGATGATGTCTTTAGAGTGAGAACACTCTAGACCCTTTCTCCTGGGTGTTTCGTACATACAGAGCACGATTTTCACCCACAGTTGCTGACCAGGCAACCGCCAGCCAGAACTCCTGCCTTCCGTCTCACAGTGAACAATTGGTCAGTCTCTGCTGTCCCTGGCAGCCACCTGTCTGCTCTCAACTCCTGTGACGTCAATGTTCTGACCTTCCCCATGAGTGAGATCACAGGTTATGTGTCTGCGCCTGGCTCATTTCCTACTGTGTTGCTGTAAATATAAGAATTGCACTCTCTTTTTTTGTGGCTGAATAATATCCCGTGGTGTTTATCTACCACCTTCTCTTGATCCCGGCATCCTAGGTTATTTAGAGTTCTTGGCTGCAGTGAAGGTGGAGCACAGGTGTCTCTTGGACATACTGCTTTTGTTCCCCTGGGGGATAATCCATCAGCAGGGTGCTGGGTTGGGGCAGTTGCATTTTTAATTTGTTTGGGAACCTCCCTGCTGCTCTCCATGGTGCTGATCTAACTCGAACTCCACCGTAGTTGTCTTTTCCCTCCTCCTCACCGACTCCTGTCTCCTTTTGTCTTTTTGATAAGTCTTTCTTCATGGAGAGAGGTGATAGCACATTGTGGTTTTGTTTTGCATTTCCTTAATGATCAGGGACATTGTTAAAATGGACAACAGGTGCGTGACACAATTTCTTTTGAGAATGCGAACTTAGGTTTATTGCCCATTTTTAAACAGGTTGTATGTGTGTTGCTATTGAGTCCTTGGAGTTCCTTATATATTTTGTCATAAGTACAGTTTGCAAATATTTTCTCCTGCTCCGTGGATTGTCTCCTCACTCTGATGATCGTTATCTTTGTGAGTGGAGTTTTTTTAGTTTGATGGATTTCCATTTGTCTATTTTTGCTTCTGTCTCCTGAGCTGTTAGGTCTTGTCCAAAAATTCCTTGCCCATCACCATGTCCTGAAGTGTTTCTGCAGTCATACTTTTGCAAGGTCTAGTCTAGCAGAACTCATTGTCAAGGTAAAAGCACATCAGCTCATATGCTAATGAGAGAGTAGACAAAGGTGCAATCTTGGCTCATGAATGTGATTTTCCCTTGTGCAGTGAATATGTGTTGCTGTTTGGAGGCTTTATCCCCATGTCACATGTGAAGCACTCATGTTTCTGTGGTTTTCCTTTATCTATTAGTTTTTTGTTGCTGCTGCAATATAAAAGGCCAAAGCTGTAATTAGTAAAGCCCACTGTTCCCAGCTTTCTTTTTTTAAAATATGGGCTTGATTTGTCTTCTAGTATTGTTCTGATGACATTTTAAAGTAGAATTCCTGTTTTAATCTATCTGAAATTAGTTTTATGTTAGGTGAGAAGCCAAGTTGACTTTTCTCTAAAACAAACCAATTTTCAAAGAGCCATTTCATATTTTAACCTGCTCATTTGAAATGCTACCTTTAATATTCTGAAATTTAATAAAAATGAGTGTGTTTGTGGATTATCTGTTTTATTCCAGTTTTCTGTGTATTTTTAGAATAGTACCACACTATTTAAATTACTTTAGGGTTATTACCCTTGCTGCTTGGAAGGATGAGTTGCAATCAGTATTCTTTTCCAAAACATCTTGGCTAGTTTCCCTGGGTTTCATTTTCCCAGGTAAACTTTAGAAATACTTTGTGAAGTTTCACAACATTACATTTAGTTTGGAGTTGTATAAACATAACTTAGTTTGAAAAGAACTGACAGTTCTATAATATCGAACATTCCTACCCAGGAACATATTACAGTTCTCTGTCTATTCAAATCTGCTTTATGTCCATCAATAAACTTTGTCAGATTTTAGTCTGTGGGAAGGTGGTATTTTGGGTTCATTATTTTGTTTGTTTTCAAATAAGCTGTGTTAATTTATTTTAAGCTTTCTCAAGGCATTTCAGCCTTTGGGTTGCTCTCAGGGCAGACTGCTGTAATGGGCTTAATAGCAAATGTTCAGGTACCTCGGAAGACGCCATTAAGGAATGCTTAGCAGGGCAACTTAATTAAAACTAGTCTCTGAGACCCTGTCCTATACCTCCCTTGATTAGCTTTCTTTGCATATTCGCATGTATTTGAAAGTAGAAAATTACATACCTCTTAAAAGCATTTTAAATGACATTTCCCCTTGGCCTTCCCACTCTACCTGTACCATGCCCTGAGAGGCTGCACCTTTGGCGTCACACATTTCATTTTCTGGCTCTTGTGACGCGTTTTCGGGTATCATGGTCCTGGCTGCACCTTCTGGTCCTTCTGCTGGGTTCACTCAAAATTTCCCAGGACTCTCCTAAGATGCAGCGATCACTGATGTCTCTGGGCTGACATGGCTTGTGGCACACTGTCCTGCCCTCTCCTCGACAGGGACGTCCGTGTGGCTCGCCAGTGATCTGGAAGGACTTAAACCTTGGGTAGAGGGGATGACGCCAGGAATGAGACAGATACAGAGGTGCCATGTGTCCCTCCCACTGCTCCAACAGGCCACCAGCCAGCTCCCAAGGAGTCCTAGCGCCACCCAGACACTCCCCTGTCTGCCCCACGTGTCGGAGCATCAGGGAGGGCAGGGGTCTAACCGGATGCTCCTTCCTGTAGATCCTGTGGGTCCCGGACTGGCTGTTCTGCTTGGAGACAGGATGCTGTCTGCACGTCTAGGTCACCTAATCTGAGTGTGACAAGGTGGGGACTCTAATTACTATTGACTGAGATACATCTGTAACATCGTAGCTCCTTTGTCCCCAGGAAAAGGGGAAGCAGACACAGATGGGGCGGTCCTATGACTGATAGAAGTACGTCCATGCTGCAAAGAGAACTACGAAGAACAGGGTAAATCCTCGAAAATAAGAAAGATTTATCTTAAGCCACTGGGATGTTGAAATGGAAATGGCTTTTTGGAGAGGTGGCAATCTCTCCAGCCATGTGGGTATTTGAGCATGGATGGGATGCTCCTGGAGGGAAGAATTTGCTCAGGACTCACCTATTTTAATTTCCTGTAATGCTGAGTACCTTGGTCTCTATTTAAGCAGCCCTGCAGGAGATCAGAACTCCTGTAGGCCCCAGGGTCAGATGTACCTGGGGTGAAGTCCTTTGCTATTATTTACTCTGGGGCAAAACCCCTCCCTCATCAATTGTAGGCTCCCCTGCTGTAAAGCAGAGGCTGCCCCTGTGACCTCTCCTGTGTAGTAGCCTCTAGGGCTGCAGTGTCCAAATGCACGAACTGGGGGGCTTAAACAATAGGTCTTTATATCTTTGGAGGCTAGAGTTCAAGATCTAGGTGTCAGCAGGTTTGGTTTCTTCTGAGGCCTCTCTCCTCGGCCTTCTGATGGTTGTCCCTCTGTGCAGGATCCCTCTTGCTTCTCCGCGTGCCCTAATCTCTTCTTCTTATAAATACACCACCAGAGTGGATCAGGACTCTCCTAATGGCCTTATTTTCACCTCCTTTCCTCTCTAAAGACTCACTTCCAGAGGCAGCTGCAGGCTGAGGTTCTGGTGTCCGTGCCTCTGCAGGTTCCTTTGGGGGGTCTCATCCTTCTACCCTCAGGTTACTTTTTGCTCACCTGCCCTGCCCTGGTTCCCATTCTATCACTACCCTGGACACAGAACTGAGTCCCTCTTCCTGTTGGACTGAAATCACCAAGCTGCAGCAAGGCCTGATTGAGGTCTCACCAGGGCGATGAAGTGTAGCCTTCAGAGCACACAGTTCACAGTCACGAGTGTCGATTCATTTTCCTTTTCCAGTAGGTTAACCAGCGAGCATTCCATTCCTGCTTAAATACCTCCATGGCTGGAGAGCTGACCGTCTTGTCAAGTGGAAACTTCCATCTTGAGCAGTTGTGTGTATAAAAATAAATCTTCCTGGTATGGAAAAGGAATGTAATCTCAGAACCCCCAATTCCCTAGTGATCCCTTCAGAGCGGCAGGGTCTTGTTTCCCTCTGGCATCTGGGCCTCTGGTGGGACAGCTGTGTCCGGTGGTTGCTCTGCCTTTCCCACCTGCTCCCTTGAGGACATCAAGCCCCCATGCTCCACTCCTCCTCTTCCTTCTTGGACTTCGTTCCCAGTCTGTGATCAACCCCCCCTCACATGTGCAGAGATGCCCTTTGTTTGGGTACCTGGCCCCACACTAACCTGTGCAGTCCCTCTGTGCCCTCCCTGCCAGTTAATGGCCACCTCAGGGCACCCTTCCTAGAAGGCAGTGTACAGTGGGACCATGGAGGCTCATCCCTGCCTCAGGAGGCTCCCCAGGACCCCGTCCCATGTTCCCACCACTCTCCTACTGTGAGGGACTCTGTGGCTCAGAATGTTCTCCACCTTCGTTCACCAGGCTAAAAACTATGCATCTCAGGTGGGAGGGGAGGGGAGGGGCAGAGGCAGGAGCAGTTTCCAGGCTCAGTAAGGTTCCCCCCTTGAAGGAATGCATGGATAGATGAATGTTACAGAAGAAATGCAAACATTCCAAAGAGTTTTGTGCCCTGTGAGTTGGCCCCAAGATCATTTGGATAGTCCTTTCCCAAAGCAATATCTAATTCGGCACGCAGTGCTGATTCCGGCTCACTTCCTCTCCAGCTCCACAGAGGCTTGTTTAAAATAGTGAATGCTTATTGAATGCTTGCTGTGGACCAGGCACCAGTCCAAGTGCTTCGGTCACATTGGCTCCTGGGATCCTCATGCATACCCTCTGAGGAGGAACCCTTGCTACTGCCTCTTCTGTTCTGAGGAAACTGAGTCAAAGCGAGGTTAACAACCTGCCCAAGGTCATCCAGGTTGTTGCAGGAAAGCTGGCTCAAGTTCAGCATTCTGTACCCAGAGCACACAGCTTAAGCCCCACACTGCTCTTCCCCCAATAATGCAGCACCCTAAACTCACACAAAACTTCACGGTCAGAGATGTCTGGAGTCCTCACTGTGGGGTGCGTGGTTGAGTGGTGCTGAGAGGAGGCACGGCTGCACTGGGGAGAGAGTGCCCCCAGCAGCACAGGCCTGGAGGTCAAAGGACAGCTCCCTTAGTCCCACCCTCACCCCAGCTACGGTCCCCTCTGCCCAGCTTGTTCTTGTGTTGGGCTGTGACCCAAGGTGGTGGCTTCATGTTTTCCATCTGATCTCTGAGCACTACTTCTACCTCTGACTTCAGCTTCCCTTTCTTCATCATTGAGAAGTGGGGTCTGACTACCTACCCCTAACAGCCAGGCTGAGCGCTGACTTGGGGCACATGGTCAAGCTGTCAGCACAGTATGCGGAATACAGGTGTACCTCAGAATTGTCAGCTGCCAGAAGCATCACCATCATGTGACCGCACTTAACAGCTTACATCGTCTTGTTGGAAGCAAAAAATAAATTATTAAAACCCGTATTCTGCAATAGTATTTTTCCTGTTTCAAGTAGTGATACTGAATTTCAGAAAAGAAATCACTTTTTTCAAGGAAAAGTGAGATTTCCAGTGAGCTTATGGGTAACCTTAGGTCATGCAATGGAATGGATATTTGTAAACCTTGCCCACCACAATTTAGACTTTGAACCTGGTCCGCAGTGTGATAGTATTAAAGGTGAGAACTTGGGAAGAGATGCTCGCCCTTATAAAAGTGGCCCCAGAGGTCTTGCTCTTTGACCACACTGATGCCCTAATCTTGCACTTCTGGCCCCTAGAACTGTGAGAAATGCATCTCTCTCACCCACAAGCCTTTGCTGGAGGTGGTTTGTGAATTTACACTTGAATAACACAGAGAAACTCACCATGAGAGGATCTGGGCAAAGAGCATTTTAAGCTGAAGAGGCGAGGCCTTTGGAACTGCTTTAGACAGAATGAATGCCTGTCCTGGATCAGGGCAAAAAGGCAAAGCCCAGAGAACATGGTTCCTTTTAATCACATCAAAAGGACGGTGTAGCTGACAAACTGTTAATCTGTTTCTCAATGATATTTATTTTCAAGTGTCAGAACCCCAAGTGAAATTGATTAAAAAAAAAAAAAAAAAGAAAAAGCACTGTCTGGTCCACTTTGGGGAAAGCAGGTGGGACCGGCACAGCGCCCCAGGATGAAGGTCAGCAGCCACACTTCCGGGACTTGATCTAGGCTAGAGCACCCAGGTGTGCCCTCGCTCCTGCCATTGCACAGTGGTGGCATCTTCTCTCACCTTCTCTACAGGGTGCGTCCCAGCGCAGCCCCCTCATGGGAAGAGACCTTCCCACCTGAGTAGTGAGCCCACACCACAGGACCCCACTGGTCTGAGGAGCCCCTGCACAGGACAGGGAATCTGCACTTTGTTCACACACTTGGAACTGGGGGCTTGCAAGTCCTGTAGAGGGAAGAGCCAGGTCTGCTGTGTCCTTCTGTTCCTAGAGCTGGCCCAGAGAGGCAGACCTGGGAGGGTGTACCCAAGGATTGCTGCAGGAAGAAATAGAAGACGACATGAATGGAAGTTAAATCTGCCCCTTTCCTGTAGCGAGCTTTAAGCCTTTAATATGTAAATTTGTCTGGTGAATCTCCCAGTGGGATGTGAGCTTGCAATAAAGGAGAGGAAAGCTGAGCCTCCCAGACAGGAAATAGCAGGAGAAAAGGCACAGCCTGTTCAGGAAGTCCTGAACAACACAGAGGGAGCGCAGCCCGGCCCTAGCGGCAGAGCTTGAAGTGGCAGCAAGGGCCAGATGGTGGTGGCCTTAATCAGGTCATTCCAAGGGCTGCACATCATTCTGCCAGGCAGCGAGGACCTACCGCAGTCCTGCTTGTGATAACATGATTCGCTCTGTGCTTAGCAATGTTTTAAATATTGTTTGCTCTTTCCTGAACCTTTTTTGGATCAATATTGTTTGTGCTGACTTCTAAAGTCTCTGTATGCTTGCGATGCATTCCTTGCCTTAGCGTGGAGGGGAATAATTGAAATGTTTGTCAGTGGTTAGGAAGGATCCATACTATGCAATTGGTACAGCATTCAAAACAATAAAAAGGGATCTTACTGACATGAGAAGACGGTGAGGAGGTATTTAGTGAAACAGGGACAGTGAGGGAGGATGGCAAGAGCAATAACATGCTGTTCTGGAAAGAAAATGCCTTTCTAGGGGAAGATCTGGATGGAGACAGAGAAACTTCACAGGGCCTGGATGGGGGTAGCCATCACAGAGACATGGTGGACCAGGAGACCAGGGATGTTCTCCAAGGGTCCAGGAACTCTGGAAATTGAATAGAAATCAATGCACACACAATCTATCTTTTTCTGATAAATATAATGCTATGGTTTGAATATGTATGCCAAAAAGCACATGCTGGCAACTTAATTCTTAATGCAGTGTTGAGAGGCGGGGCCTGATGGGAGGTGTTTAGGTCACAAGGGCTCCAGCTTCAGGAACTGATTAGTGTCCCTCATAAAGGGCTTGAGGCTATGGGTTTGCTATCTCTGACATGTACATGCCCTCTTGCCCTTCTGCATTCCACCATAGGATTGTACAGCATGAAGCCCTCACAGAGACTGAGAGCAAATACTGGCCCATGTCCTTGGACTTTCAGCCTCCAGAGCCAAGAGCCAAATTAACTACTATGTATAAATCACCCAGCCTATAATATTCTGTTATAGCAGCAGAAAACAGACTAAGATAGATCCCTCTACATCTATCCCCTTTTAAAATGGGACACCACAGACTCCCTAAAGTGCTCAGAAGTAGGACTGTCAAAGAAAAGGGCATCAGATTCCAGTAGACTGACCCCTTAGGATGCTGAGAGGGTCGATTTTCTTCTCTTCGTGGACATGGATTTGATTGTGACAGACCGTGGCTGCTATTTAGTGCCCCATAATCTGATTGTTTTGGCAGAAGGATACTTCATGGCTAATTGGCACAGGGAAAGCAGCAGGAGCCAAGGTGTCCAGCCAGGGAAGGGAGGGTAGAAATTACAGAGGGCTGAATACTGAGAGGTGCCTTTGGAGACATTTAAATGGGTTTGAGAGAGAGCCTGTCGCATCTGGTTGTTGTGATAATTAGATTAGGAAGCAGAGAGATGGAGAGAAAATATGCAGTGCAGTCTGCACAGGCTCTGCCAGGGGCCTGGGAGGTGGCTGGGAAACAGACCATCTGCAGAGGTGACCTCCAGGGGGTCACCTCGTCACAGCCCGGAGCCAGAGGCGTGCAGGCTCCAGGGTCTTGGAGGGCACCTTTTGCAGCAGCTTCCAAGCTCGGTCCATAGAGCGTCTGAGATTTAGCATCCTCTCCTGTGCTTTTGTGGGAATGCAAGTGCCCTGTTCCCACCCCTGAAGGTTTCAGGACAACAGACCTGGGTGTGGCTTCAGGGTTCTGTATTGTAGGCAGGTTTCTGGGTGGTTCTGGGGTGTGTTTGGGTCAGGACTCACTGACCTGGTTTAACATAGACAACAGAGAGATCCAGAGATCCAGAATCGAGGGGAGCATGCCCAGCTGACCCACCCACCTGCAGCAAAGCCACGTGTGCCGAGTTCCACCTCGGTCACGTGTAGCTCAGCCTTTGTGGGAAGCCCAGCTTTAGTAACTGTACTTCCCTGGTGTGTCTGGGGGATGTTTTGAGTGTGTCCTCCAAATGTCTTGTGTTGGATGCTCAGTTCCCTGCGTGGCCATGTGAAGAGGTGGTGGATCCTTCAAGGGTAATAGGTGGGGCCTGGTGGGAGGCTCCAGGAATGGCCCCTCCCCAGGCTCATTGGCTTCCTGTCTGGTGTTATGTTCTCCCCTTCTTGCATGTACTCCTGCCATTGAAATGCCACCTGCCATGAGGTGATGCAGCCATGGGGGCTTTTGACAGAACTGGTGCTATATTAGCCCCCCCCCCCAATTGTGACTGATAAACCTCTTTGCTTTCTAAGTTACACAGCTTTAGTATTCTGTTGTAGTAACAGAAAATTGACTTACCTAACTGCATTTGCCAGACAAGGACACTGAGATTCCGAGAAGACCAGGGATGTGCCAAGATCATGCATCACTTATGAATAATGAATAGGAGAGAGCATCGCTGCCGCCCAGGTCATCGCTCTTTGGGGACTTCCTACCATGGGCCACACAGCCTTCATGTTCTTGGCTTGAGGATCCAGCTCCAGCCCTCCTGCTCTCTCACCACACTAGGCACGTAGTGGCTCAATCTGTGGAGAGAAGAGACGGAAGCTCTAAACACCTAATTTCTAGTTTATAATTCTTTGCGTTAAATCATGGAGTTTCCCATCAATACTGTTTCAATCCAGCTCAGTGCTCCTGAAAAGGTGGTTTCCCATCCAGAATCTCCATTTTCCCAACCAAATCAAGAAGGGGTAGGGCAGAAAGCACCGAGCTTCTCTCCAGGGCTGACATTTGGACATTTCCCTGTGGCTGGGTGCTGGTATTGCAATGTGCTGTTTCTCAGGTATCTTGTAGTCACGGTTGCGAATTTAGATGTTACCCTTAGGCCACGTTTATTCTTTCCTGACATTTATGATGTATCGTGTCAGGTTCACAGCCAACTCCTGTGATTGAGACCAGATTTGAAAATGGGCTGGGACACCAGTTATTTCACCCTGTACCAGTCAGGCTCCAAGCAGGAAGCAGGTGACACGCTGAATTTTTTAATCACAGGTTTACTGCATGCAATTAATGAGGTAAAAGTCATCCTTCCCAAGCATATAATTCCGTACTTTCAGTGCACTCAGGGAGCTGTGCACCCATCACCACTGTTCACTTCCAGCGCACTCTCATCCCTCCTGAGAGAAACGCTCCACTCAGTGGCACCAATCTGCACCTTCCCAGCCGCCTCCTGGAGTCCAGGCCAGGATTTCCCTTCATTGACTGTATTATTCTTTGGGGTCTACCCTCGAATGAGGCCAAGATGCTGCTGTGCTCCATTTTCAGATGATTCTAGAATCTTGAGCAGAACCAAGACCTAGGTCTTTTCCTTCCTCAGTAAACGGGTCATGGGGGTTCCCCCGGAGGCAGTGAGTGGGTGCTCAGCAGAGAGACAACAGGACATGGCAAGACAGAGCCCCTGGGATCTTGCTGGTGACTTACTGGAGCCTCAGATCCTGTGAGCCAATCCACCTGACGATGGTGAGTGGCCCTGGATGCCAACTCTGTGACTCCTCGAATCAGACAATAGCCACGCCACCACGCATCTCAGGTGGCTGGTCACTGGATGGGTCACAGTGAAGCATTTGCTATCTACTGGTGCCTACAGAAACCTAGAAACACCCAGAAGAATAGCGTCTTCAGGGATGGTATAACCTCCTGCTAAACTTCCCACAGTTTGGGCCGCGATGCCTCTGTGGGGCCTGCCACTGCTCCCCAAATCATTTCTGCCCACCCCAGATGCTTCAACACCATCAGACCTTTTGGGTTGTTTGTCCAAAGTGCCAGACCAGTTTGAGTGACAACTTGAACCTGATTTGTGCCGTTTCTTCTGGTTCTGAATCAAAATGGGCAGCTTTCCAGTTCCTTGGGATATCAGGTCAGAGAAGCTTGACTAAATGAGGTATATGTACCAGATTTCAAACTATATTACAGAGCAATAGTAATAAAAACAGCATGGTACTGGTACCAGAACAGGCAGGTGGACCAATGGTACAGAATAGAGGACACAGAGACTAATCCACAAAGCTACAACTATCTTATATTTGATAAAGGAGCTAAAAACATGCAATGGAGAAAGGATAGCATCTTCAACAAATGGTGTTGGGAAAACTGGAAATCCATATGCAACAAAATGAAACTGAATCCCTTTCTCTCGCCATGCACAAAAGTCAACTCAAAGTGGATCAAGGAGCTTGATATCAAATCAGAGACTCTGCGTCTGATAGAAGAAAAAGTTGGCTCCGATCTACAGATTGTGGGGTCGGGCTCCAAATTCCTCAATAGGACACCCATAGCACAAGAGTTAATAACAAGAATCAACAAATGGGACTTACTTAAACTAAAAAGTTTTTTCTCAGCAAGAGAAACAATAAGAGAGGTAAATAGGGAGCCTACATCCTGGGAACAAATTTTTACTCCTCACACTTCAGATAGAGCCCTAATATCCAGAGTATACAAAGAACTCAAAAAATTAGACAATAAGATAACAAATAACCCAATCAACAAATGGGCCAAGGACATGAACAAACACTTCACAGAGGAGGACATACAATCAATCAACAAGTACATGAAAAAAATGCTCACCATCTCTAGCAGTCAAGGAAATGCAAATCAAAACCACCCTAAGATACCACCTCACCCCAGGAAGATTGGCAGCCATGATGAAGTCAAACAACAACGAGTGCTGGCAAGGATGTGGGGAAAAGGGTACACTTGTACACTGCTGGTGGGACTGCAAACGGGTGCAGCCAATTTGGAAAGCAGTATGGAGTATTCCTGGGAAAGCTGGGAATGGAACCACCATTTGACCCAGGTATTGCCCTTCTCAGACTATTTCCTGAAGACCTTAAAAGAGCACACTACAGGGATACTGCCACATCGATGTTCATAGCAGCACAATTCACAATTGCTAGACTGTGGAATCAACCCAGATGCCCTTCAATAGATGAATGGATTAAAAAAAATGTGGCATTTATACACCATGGAGTATTACGCAGCATTAAAAAATGACAAAATCATGGAATTTGCAGGGAAATGGATGGCACTAGAGCAGATTATGCTTAGTGAAGCTAGCCAATCCCTAAAAAACAAATACCAAATGTCTTCTTTGATATAATGAGAGCAACTAAGAACAGAACAGGGAGGAAGAGCAGGAAGAAAAGATTAACATTAAACAGAGACATGAGGTGGGAGGGAAAGGGAGAAAAAAAAGGGAAATCACATGGAAATGGAGGGAGACCCTCATTGCTATACAAAATTACATATAAGAGGTTGTGAGGGGAATGGGATAACAAACATGGAGGGAAATGAATTACAGTAGATGGGGTAGAGAGAGAAGATGGGAGGGGAGGGGAGGAGGGATAGTAGGGGATAGGAAAGGTAGCAGAATACAACAGTCACTAATATGGCAGTATGTAAAAATGTGATGTGTAACTGATGTGATTCTGCAATCTGTATTTGGGGTAAAAATGGGAGTTCATAACCCACTTGATTCTAATGTATGAAATATGATATGTCAAGAGCTTTGTAATGTTGTGAACAACCAATAAATAAATAAATAAATAAATGAGGTATATGTAGGCTCTGAAATCCAGAGACCTGCCAGGCCTCATGCCTTTTATGGAGGAGGAGGAGGATCTGATCAACAGCCTGCACTTCCCCTGGGAAGAAATATATCAACAGGCCCCAGGCCACTGGACTCGTTAGACATGTCATCCAATTTTTTTGTGAATTGAAGATTCCAGGAGTCAGCAATTTGGATGGGCTCTCGTGGGCAGTTCCACTGGTTTCTCCCGAGTTTGCTCATGTGCCACACTCTTCTGGCAGTTCACCTGGGGCAGGACAGTCCAGACGGCTTCATTCCCATGTCTGGCAGGCGGTGCTGGCTCCTGGCTGGAGCCTCTCTCCTTTTGGCCTCTCCTCCTAAGGAAGCTAGCCCAGGCTCCCCCCTGTGGTGGGCTTCTGTTCCGAGAGCCTGCAGAAGCTGCAGGGCCTCCGGGTGTGGAGACAGGATTCCACACTGGTGCAGTTGCTACATTCTAGAGGTCAGAGGAAGTCACGAGCCAGCTCAGATTCCACAGCCGGGGAGGAAAGGGAGTAGCTGACTTTCTCCTTGGGAAGAGCAGCCAGCTGTGTGGCAGAGGGGCCAGGCTCGGGAAGAGAGGCAGGGCTGTTGCTCCACTCTCCACTGGGTCCCAAGGATGTGCTCAATGCAGACAGCCTCTGGGACACAGAGGGAGGTCCAGGATGTGGGTGACATCCTGCCTGGCCCTTGAAGAAGACCCAGGGGAAGGTGAGCAGGAGGGTGCCTTCCTGGAGGTAACCTTGGATTTTCTCTAAATCATTTATAAAGCGCATCGCTGAAAGCACATCAGTTCATTAATGGTTATTAACCTCAATTACTGTGACACATCTCTGAGCTCACTGAGACACCCCAGAGGGCTGACAGCCATATTTGGGAAATAATCTTCCAGACAACTGGGAATATCTAAGAAGGTGCATTAGAAGGCAATTTTCCTGGAATTTGTGTGTTCTGTTCTGGACAAATGATATTTCTACAATTTAGGTCAATCAATTCAAAAGAGAGTTTAGTGATATAGAAATAAAATCAGATTATTTAATCTACCTATGAGTCATTTGAATGTATTCTCGTGTTTGTTTTTTTTTTCTTCTATAGGAATTAATGGCATATCAGGTGTGTAGTTCAGAATGGTGGTTAATCACTAAAAGTAGAAATTATTTTGAACAGTCATGCTCTGTGGAATAGTAGCCGCCCAGTGCCATGGTACCTGAGCTCTGACCCACGTGGTCTCTAGTGTGTGGCTGAGACAGCATTATCCAGTCTCTCAGTTTTCTTACCAAATCTTGGACATGGGCCATGGACTATAAATAGCGGATCTAAAATTAGTAAATCAGGCTTTTATTTGTTTGCTTTTAGAGTGATAATTCTTGAGAAATTTCAGGCCAGTTCTACTCAAGATATTACTAATATTTAATTTTCAAACAAAATTTGAATTTAATGCAACAGATACACAAGTAGAAAGACAAAGGTAAGTTTGATAGAGATTCATAAAAATCCCATTTCACAATAAATCCCTGAATTTTTCAAATGATGATTCTCTGGTAACATTGATTCTAGTGGTTTCCAAAAAACTTCTTGGTCAAGAGATTTTTACAAGAGCATAAATAGCCTTTTAAAAAATTTCTGTTCCTGATCTTCAAGAAGCAATTTCAAAGCTCAGTGTTTCAAACTTTCTAATATTTAACTTCTGGATATAACATGTTTGTTTTGTTTTGCTTTTTAGTATAATTCATTCAACAGATACTTATTTTACCCCTGAGTTCTTTCAAGCAATGGAGAGACATCAGTAAACAAAATCAAGCAGAATTCCTGCCCCTGAGGAACTTGGGTTTAATTGTAATGCAAAGGCTCCAAGAGGTTCTTTGAATAATTTCACTGGCAAGTAACTGGATACCTATTAATCTAAGATGTCAAGACTCTAAGGAGTTAGTTAACAAGAAGCCCAGAAACAAGCAGTTCCAATATTGATTTTAATGTCTGAAGGATGTCATTAAACTCAGGCCCCTTTTGGTCCTTGTGCTAGGCAGTTCCCTGAGTGGTGATATCTTCCCTCTGGTTTCAAGATGGCTGCCGTAGCTCTGAGCCCTCTGTCCTCACACCATAGCTCCCAAAGCAGGGATCCAGAAGAGCAGTAAGAAGGATTTTTCTCTTGCCAGTCCTTGGGGGGAAAACCTTTCTTTCTTTCTTTCTGGATTGAAGAAATGACTTTATTCAGGTTATTACAACACAGAAAACATTTATTAATGTGGAAAGACAAAATAAGGGTCCCTGTGGGTTTTACGGAGACTGATCAACAAGGGACCCAACCTGGAACCCTATGGATGTTACAGGATATTGTCATCCTAGTAAGGAAGGATGGAGGCGTGTGTGTTTTCACTGCAAATATACAAAAGCAAGGTGTTTTGTCCCCTGGTGCTCTTTGCTGGGCCCTGAAGTCTCACATAAAGTCCAACATTGTCAGTCTCCTCCATTTGTACGGAACAGATGAATCTCATACATCACCAGAAAACTCAGAGGCAGTCATGGGCCAGCCGAGTGGGATGAGGCAGGCTTGAGGAACGTCTTTCAGTGGTTCTGGGGACACAGTTTAAGTAGTTTCATAGGAACAGTCTGTTGAAAGGTTAATCACCTGTTCAGTGGCTCTAGAAATCTAGAGCCAGAAATCTTAAAAGAGGGATGATGACAAGGACATCTCTCTGATGTCCAGTTGTGGACTGTGAGTGTGATTAGCTCTGTGGATTCCAAGAGGTTGGTAGAGGAGATCCTTTGGTCATATAGCACCACTGCTTAGGTGTCTTGACGCTGTCCAGCTAGAACGGGGGTGCCCTTGGTGAAGTCCTGCTCACCTAGGTAAGAAACCTTGGTTTTTGTCAATAATCAATATCTAATAAAATCAGCATAAACATAGAAGGCTACTTTGTTAAGACCCAGAATCTTTGCTATCTTGGTAGATTGTATGACAAGAAGGGAAAGAAAAATACCGTATTATTTCTTTTAAGAGAAAGCCAATACACTAAAAAGAAAAATCACTAACAGAAAATGAATTCAAGTTTGTTAACAGTATCATATTTGATAATAAAGTTCTTTTTAAAAATGCTATGAATAACACTGCTGTAGGTAGCTCAGCGGTAGAGCATTCGCCTGATGTGTGCGGGGTTCAATTCCTAGCACCAAGAAAGAAAAAAGCATTATAAAAAACAAAGTCAACCTTTAGCCAGCTTTGACCAATGATAAGTAAAATTCCCAAATCTTTCATAATTTTTGTAGCCCATACATATCCTTGTAACACAACTTTAAATGGCAAAAATGAACAGATCCAAATATACTTTGCCTCTCTATAGCATATAAAAGGTGAAAGCATCTAAACTTAAAACTATGATAAATAATTCATGTATCAATATTTGAATATCCCATAAGTAACTCAATTTAGTATCAGTCCAAGGTTTTAAGTTACCTAAAGATCTTGGGAATTATCTTCTATCTGGCATACTATGAAATATAATTGCTGATGGAATAAATTTCTCAAAACAATTATTCATGTGTAAATACAAATTTACACTTTTTATGACTTAAATAAGCCGATATTTCTTCTACTCAGTGTTTATCAGTAAACCTATGTACATTTAGAAAGAACATATCTAAGTAAAATAAAAATCTGTCAATGTAATTTAAACTGTTAAATAAGAGAAAACCGATATTTATAAACTAAAAATATATTAGTCTTGTTTGCCAAAAATTTACCTAATATGTGGCTTGAGGGAGACCTTTCTTGGAAGCTCAGTGAACCTTCTCCTCAGGTCTAAGTAGTCAAAGTTCGGCCCAGGCCAGGGCTACCCCAAGTCACCCAGATGGCCTCAGGCCAACCATGGCTCATACATAGGGTAAATTACTGCCAGAAAAGGAAATCTGATATCTGTCAGTCAGGACTAAGAAGGTGACTGCTATTTTGCTCGGCAATCTTACTTTTAACTTAACCACATTCTTGTTAAAACATTAGGGACTTTGTATACATTATAATTCTCCAGTATTTAGTATCAACCTGAAGATGAGTGAGTCCTGCCTTTTTTTTCCCCTTTGTGATTTTTTTAAAAATTAGTTATACAAGACAGTAGAATGCATTCATGCACTTAGGTGGGATATAATTTCTCATTTTTCTGAGTGTACATGTTGCAGAATCACATTGGTCATGCAGTCACATATACACATATAGTAATCATGTCTGTTTCATTCTCTCTCTCTCTCCTGTCCCCACATCCCCTCCCCTCCCATCACTTCCCTCTACCTCATCTAAGGTAATACCATTCTTCCCTAGTGCCCCCCTCCTTATTGTGAATTAGCATCCACATATTAGAGAAAACATTCAACCTTTGGTTTTTGGGGATTGCCTTATTTCGCTTAGCATGATATTCTCCAACTCTAACCATTTACTGGCAAATGCCATGATTTTACTCTTTTTAAAGCTGAGTAATATTCCATTGAGTATATATACCACATTTTCTTCTTCCTGAAAAAAATTTACACTGTTGAGTGCAATAAATCAACTAGGATGTTCCATGGAGTTGAGGAATTCAAAACAAGTTTGGGGGATTACATATTCATTTCAATATTCATATGCAATCATTTATATTTTAGAGAGAACATCTGCTATTTTACCTTTACATGTACCTAGGAACACTGTCATGGGTGAGCTATGTCACCAACATGGACCAAACACACACAACAAGAACCAGCTGAAGAACTGGTTTAGGGCACAGGAGCCTATTCTGGGCCAGGGTCCTGGGGGTCGGCAGTGTCAGAGCGTCATCCTGGATGGTCAGCTTGGGGTGTCAGCCTGGACGTGCTCATCACCGGCAGGAGAAACCGCACCCTGCTAAAGCCCAAGGGCAGGGATTTGGAGGTTCTTTGTGATTTTCCTGGGCCAGGCTGGTGACGAGTGACCAGGGGATGGAGCCATTGTGTCCAGTGACGGGGTGCCCTTCTTCTGATGGACCTCAGGTGAGCGGGTTGCTGCCTGGGGAGCTCGCGGGCCTGGTTTTCCCACCTGAGTTTGCGAGGCGCCTGTGCCTGAGCTTCTGGTGAGCAGACAAGCCCACGGGCTGCTCCTAGCAGCACGACTGATTTATCCGTCTGTGCCTGACGGTGGTCGTGCCTGGCAGATGGTGGTGTTGACTTGTACAAAGAAGGTGTGGAGTCATTGCCCCTCAGCCCTGCAACTCAGAATGGAGGGCTCAGGGCCAACTGCTGCTCTACAACCAGGGCAGCACAGGTTCAGGCACAGCCTGAAAACTGCTGCTCTGTCCGTGGTGGAGCCGCTCAGCTGGCGCCCGGCGGGCTCTCTGTACCTCTTTGCTGGGTTTGCTACTTTAGAGTCACTTTGCTGGGTTTGCTACTTTAGAGTCAATTATACTTAATTTGGCTCATTTCTATCCACATATCAGTGAGTTTTTCTTTTAAAAAATTCTTGATTAGCAAATAAGAATTATATGTATTCATAGGGTGTAGTGTGATGTTTGATACACGTATACGCTGTAGAATGTCTAACCAAGTTTTTTTAATATATATCCATTACCTTATGTACTTATTTTGTGGTTAAAATATTTAAAATCTGGTTTCAGCAATTTTTAAGTATATAATGCATTATTATTCAATAAATCTTGTGAATTTCTTCCTGTCTAACTGAAATCTTATATGCTTTGATCTCATTTCTTCAATCTCCCACCCCTCATCCAGCCCCTGAGAATCACCGTGCTATCTTCTGCTCCTTGGAGTTCAATGTTTTCAGATTCCAGATGTAAGTGAATTATGCAGTATATTAGATGCTTATCTTTAATTACTTTAATATTTTTTCCTTTTCATCAGAAATCATTATTCAAAACCTATCTCCTATGTCAGTAGTGTAATAGTCAACTGTGATTACTCTGCTTGATAAGCTTATTAGTTCTCCCATGTCAGGTGAATACATCTTCCACACACATTGTTTAAGAAAAAGAATCAAATGATTTTAGACTTTTACAATCTCTTTATGAGAAGGGGGAGGATAATAATAGTTCCAAGTTTCTTCTCCTAAAGAGACATAGTTCCTGACATATATTTAAATATTATGGAAATTGAGTGATGTTCTCAGCCCAACTGGGCTGTGGAACGTGTCTGTCTGCAGGCCCGTGTCCACACGTAACCCATGTGCTCCCCATGTGCCATCACATAGCGGCTCTTGGCTTCTCCCCGCTGATGCACTCAGAGCAGAGCACAGCTGAGAGGGACCCGGGACAGGTCAGAGGGAGAAGAGGGCCCGGCGTGGTGGTGCCCAGCTGAGATCCCAGTGACTCCAGAGGTTGAGGTGGGAGGATCACAAGTTCCAGGTCAAGCTTAACAAGACCCCGTCTCAAAAAGTAAAATAAGAAGAGCTGGGGATGTAGCCAGTGGTGAAGGCCAGTCCCCAAAGTGAAGACAAAGAGGAGCAGCAGGGAGCCGAGGGAGACCAGGCTGGCTGCAGGAGTCCTCTGCCTTCAGGCCAGCAGGGTGTGGCCGGGTCCTGTGGCGCCCACCCCTGTGGCAGCCCTCCCCTGTGGCGGCAGCTCCTGCTGGCTTCCAGAGCAGTCCCCACCTCTTGCTGCTGTCCTCCCATGGAGCGTCCCCCCTCCTGCCCACCGCCCTGTGGCTTTCCCCTGCTCCCTGGCCAGGAGGTTTGCTGTCTCCCTGTTCACCCTTCCTGGGTGCGGCACCAGTTTTCTGTCTGACCTCCACTGACCTGTAAGTATTAAAGGAAAGAAAGAAAGAAAGAAAGAAAGAAAAAAGAAAAAAGCCTTCAGTGACTGAAGTTCAGATTCCTCCCAAAACACGAAGTCGCTGAACTCTGGGCGTCTGGGGAAAAGCCCTGGTGTTGCTGTGCCTGTCCGCGGGTGAGGGGCTGCTTTCTTTGCAGCGTGGCTGCCTGGTGTGCGAGCCGTTCCTTTTCCATCCTCTTTCCAGGGCTCCATCTCTTGACTCTTAGAAGCTGTGGGTGAGTGGACGTTAGCACAGAGGCCACTGAAGTATTATTGAGAGTGTTTGAGATGCCATGTTGCACCTCCTGCCTCAGCCTCCCAAGTAGCTGGGGCTACAGGTATTCCCTACCATGCCTGGATAACGAGTATTTTGAATAAGTGAGTGACATAAACCACTTTTTCCTTTACAATATAACTCTGGATAATCATTTAGGAGCCTGTTGTAATTACCTGGATGGGAGATTCTTGAGATTGAACTAAAAAACTGATTGTAGATATCAGGACACACACACATATACTAAAATAGTATACCTCAAACAAAAAGTCAGCAGGTCTTGATGACTGGTTAGATGCAGTGAGCAAAGAAAAGGATTCAGAGACAAGCAGAGAAGGTAAAGGTGCAGTCTGGGATCCTGTTGCAATGAACCTCTCTGTAGGGCAAGGGAGCGTGTCTGTGGTAAGCGAGAGAGACCCTGGAAGGTTTCTGAACAGGTGAAGGCGATCATTAGACACGTGATTTTATTCCTGAAGACAAATGGTATCTGTTGGAAACCTACATTGAAAGAGCAATGATCTGACTCTATTTAAAAACAGAGTAGTGTAATTGAATTTAATTTTTAAATTTCAAATGACAACATCTTATTCCAGAAGTGCAAAGATGATTTAACACCAGAACATTAATTAAGGTAATTTAGCACCTTAATTATTACATATTAGTAATTATTTGAAGAGGAAGAGAACATGTTGTCATAAAGGCATTTGGCATCAAAACATTGTGGAATAAAAGACTCCTAGAAAAATAGTAATAAAAGTAAGTCCCCTTGGTTAAGAAGTATTTGTTTTAAAAATTATAGTAAGCATTGTGCTTATGGTGAACTGTTAGAAACAGTCCCGACAACAGAACTTACATACTTCCTACGGGCCTGTCTATTTAACGCTTTCCTGGAGATCATAAATAGACAGTACAAACAGAATTTCTTAAAAAAAGAAATAAGAATTGCATGGGAAGAGAGAACATTGTCCTGATTTACTATGTAGAGAATCTAAGAGAATATATAGAAAAACAGAATGGCCTCCAAGAGGTACAGGATTCCCGGCTGCTTGGTCAATGCTGCTGGATGCAGTTTGAGCTTGCAGAAATCAACTGCAAAGCTGTGCTCTGATAACAAGTCGTCAACAGCTGGAGTGGCAAAACAACATAGTTATTTGATTAGATAAATTGCAAAATCTAGCAGAACATCCAAGACTTCATGTAGAAACTCTGGCACATTACCAAAGGATAGAATAGAAGATGGAATGAACAGTGATATGCACTATGTTCATGGAAGAGAGGATTCACTATAGTAAAGATCTCAACCATGACTAAATCTAAAAATTTAATTAAATTCTACTCCAAGCAGATAAATTCTTTTTTCTCTTGGGAAAAAAGTGATTCAAAAACATACATATGGAAGAGAAAATCCAAAGTGTCAGATATCAAATCATATTGCAAACATGGACAATTAGGATAATGTGCTATTAGGGGCATATTTTATATATCAGAGAGCTGCCATTAAAAATGAGTTTTGAAACAATAGTGCTAAATATTTTTATACATGCAAAAAATTGAATTCTTTCTTTATACCATAATAATTCTAGGCATATGAAAGACCCAAAAATGAGGGCAAAAATTTAAGCTTTTAGAATAACATTTAGGAGAACCTATTTATGTGTGTATAGATGAGAAAATGTTTCTTAAACAAGCCAATAAATACAGACCATGAAGGAAAAGATCAATACACTAGGCTAAATTAAACTTAAAAGATTTCTGTGTAATGTGACAGCATAAAGAAAATTAAAAAAAAAGGCAAGCCAGTAATTGGGAGAAGATATATGCAGTATTGGTCCCTGGAATGTATAAATACTGCCTCCAAATCAACATGCAAGACAGACCGAATGGAAAAAATGATAGAGGGTATAATTCATTGAAGCAGAAGCCCAAATGACCAATAATCTTACAAAGGAAGATGCACAACTTCACTGGTAATCAGAGAAATGCAAATAAAAGCCAAGTTGAAATGTGCTTTCATACCAAACAGATCACCCAAAATCGATACGGCTTGAAGGATGGAAGGAAGTGCGGCAGGGATCTGTAGCAAAGCTTGCTCTCCTCAATGCTAATGAGGAAGCAGCTGGGCATCACGGAGTTAGGTTGGATATGCCCCTGGTTTTCAAGTCACCGATTCCATAGCTGTGTATTAGCCCTCTTTATAAAATAGAGATAAAAATGCACATGTCACATGATGAAATGGGAAAATAGAGATTGGACAAGTGAGACTAAGCTACAGTAGTCTGTCCATCTGTCTATCCATCCAGCACCTCTCTTCAGCTCCACACCTATTTGTCCAGTACCAACTCATCTTTAGGTTGCCCATCTGTCACTTATGTGTCTCCCATGACCGTCCACGTCCTCTCCTCCACTGGCTCCTGGGCACACTGAAGTTGGGCTGCTGTGCCCACTAAGTTTGTTCTTGGGAATGTCACCCACTGCTTCCTCTGTCTAGCCTCACCCTGCCTGATCTCTGGGCCACCTCTCCTGGGAGACCCCTCTCCTGGCTCCTGGCATGCTGCCTTCACCTGTCCTCACCTCCCTGGCCTCCTTTCCACTCTCCACCCCGCTCCTCTGCTGCTTTGCTGTTCTCCAATGTCACCACCTCTCCTAGTTCCTTCTGCAGCCCCGTTCTCTTTAGGAACTCCTTGGATTGCATGGTTGATTCTTCCTCTGGTCATCTCTCTCCGTAGTTACTTCCAGCACACCGTGGACCCTGGATCCTCCATCCTGAGGAGGCTGCAACCTCCTCACTGCCCTCATCCTTTCTCTATAGACTTCCTGTTCTGTGCCTGATCTCCGAGGATGTCCCCTCTGGCCTTTTCACCTGACATCTAATCTGTCACCACAGCCTATTGATTAAATCACAAATACCTTTGCAAATATAATGAAAACTATGGATCTAATAAGGTTTGGTGAGTCGGCATTGCTTCCCGAGGGCTGTGCTAAGCAGTTTTGTATAGTTTATTCCATTTCATGGGCACAGGAACTCCATGAGGTGGGCATAAGGCTCTTCACCAGGTTTTCAGACCAGGATAACAAGGGTCAGTGATTTCTCGTGTGGATGCCAGGCGTCTCTTACTAAGGAATCTGCCTTGCAGAGGCACCAAACTTCTTAAAACAGCAGATGCCACCACCCAGGGGTTCCCATGGCTGTAGGGTAACATCCCCCTTCTTTGCAGGATGCTGATTCTTGGTGAGCACCTGCCACAGCAGTCCACAGATTCTGCTGAGAGTCTGGCCTGGGCTTGCTGGCACTCGGGGCACCCCGTAACTCCTCCTTAGGAGGTGCCACTACCAGGCCCTGCCTCTCTGCCTCAGTTCTCCCACCTGGCAGCTCCTTAGTGCCCCCTGTTGGCCACCAGAAACTTGGTGAGGTCCGTGGAAGTACTTCTATTTATAGATGTACCTCTGTTTAACCTCTCTTGTTCTGGTCGATTCTGTGAGCTTGGCATAGGACTCCTGGCATGGGTGCCCTGTGGTGCCAATTCCCCTTCATCACTAAAGGTCCTGTTCTTTCAGCTTCTGGGAAGGTTGTTGGCTAACTTTTCTACTCTTAGCCCTTTGTGGTGGCCTCAGGAAGAGAGCCATCAAGCCCTGGGTCATCTTCCCCACTGTCCAGGGTGATTCACACCCAGCGGTTGTTCTCGGGGCTCTCTGAAGGCCTGACCCGCTCTATCCAACTCAGGCCAATTCTGAAGGGTTATCTTGGCTTCAGAGCTCCCAGAAGCTTCCACTGAGGGCTTGTGGTGACTCCTGATGGCCTGACTGGCATTCTTTCCTTCCCCCTAGATGACAGTGCAGGTGCCGGGAGCACTCTACGGTGCGCCTCCTGAGCTACATCCACTTCAGAGCTGGGATGCTGGACCTGGGCAGCTACCTGGGGGCAGATTTTGGTGGCTTGAATCAGAGGCCTGGAGGTGGGGCCTCCAGAACTTGCTTTGTGGGTACATCATCTCAAGTGATTCCTGTGTCTGCAGAATCCTGGAGGAAAGGGAGATGAGCTTGGTGCCTGCAGGTCTGGGTCCCAGCTCTACTTCTGCTGCCTTGTGACTCCTGGAAAGTCACTTACCCACCAAAGTGCTCCCTCGTCTGAAAAGCAAGATTCCTTCCTGCAGCCTCCGAAGACTGTTGGAAAGTTTGAGTGAGATAAATCTTGCTAATCGTGTTTCTAAGAGCTTAGCACCATGCCACACACAGCACACAGTTAGTGACTGCGAGTCTCTGGCCCTTCACAGTTGGAGGGATGTGGGAGAATAATCAATGTGATCTGAGGTTTGCAGAATACAGCAGACAAAACCCTCTTGTCCCACAAGGTCTGGGCTCCTGCTGCTTGAAATTCTTTTCTCTGGCTGACGGCATTGTCTCTGACCCTTGTTAACAGACTTGTGCCCTCTGGGTAAGCTGAACTGCCACTCAACCCTCCTGTAAGCTTTTCAAAGTCTGGGCATTGCAGCTGCTGTTGTTAACCAGATTCTCTCCAGGGCGGGTTGAGGAGGATCCAGACTTAAAGGTGAGGGCTACTTGGAGTGGAGCAGGCTAAGGATGCTCAAGGGGTGTGGGCTTGGGGAAAGTGAAGGGAGAGGGGAGGAGGTGACTACCTGTCACCAAGATTCTGCATCTGTGGGTCCTGCCTGGGTCCTGCAAGCAGCCGGCTACTACTTCTTAGGAGTCTTTCCCTCCACCACCTTCTCTATTTCCTAAATCAGACCTGAGGATCTCAGAGCCCTGTTATCAGATTAAACTCCCAGAGAGTGACTCTGGTGTCTAGAGCATCATCATCACCTTGAAATGAGAATGGAGTTGGCCAAGGATGCTGGCAGCCGCCACCCACTGCTCAGTGACACCTCGGACAGGAGCGGGCTCTCATTTTCAGTCCTGAGATTACATTTCCACCCTTCCCTGAGGTTGCAGCTCCCACATTCCCCTCCCCACAGGTGGGGCTGATCTTCCTGGGCAGGTACCGGCACCCAGTTCCACCCTCTCCCTCCTGCCTGTTTCACTCTGCCTTAGTTATAAAGGTACCAGTGTGGTGTGTCGTCTCTGCAGTGCAGGCCCAGGTCCTCTGTCCCTGTCCCAGCAGGGGAATTTTCTTGGGCTTGGCTCCTGATGCTTTCTGAAATTGAGCTGGACCATCTGGGAAAGGGACCTCACACCTCTCCTTCAATTCTTGAACTCCCGCCCCAGATTCGTCCCTAGGTTGTTGTTCCCATCTGCTTGATTTGGAGCAGTCGTCTCTGCTCCTTAGAGGCAAGGGTAATGCACTGCAGGCCCAGGGTCCACCCTTAGAGCTGTCTGCAGAAGGGAGCAAAGACCACCTCTTCGGGAGCAAGTGAAGCTGTTTGTGCAAAGCTCGCTGCAGCAAGGGAGTGGTCTCCATCACGTAGGTTTGGCAGGCAGAAGAGGGGGAAGACTTGCTAGTGGACAGAAGAGCAGGTCCAGGTGTGCTCTGGCTGGTGGCTGTTGTTGGGGATGCAGGAGGCTAGCTAACCAGGAGCAAAGCATCCTATGGGACTGGTCGGAGGGCCATATTTGACTTTCTTGGTCACTTCTGAGTTGGAAATGGGAGCAAAGATTAGGGAAGTTGGCAGTCCTGGACCAAGTCCTGACTGTGTAGTGATGGTGGCTTCTGAAGAGCTTTGGTTTGGTGTCCCTGGGTGGATGCCACGGGGGTTGCCCTTTCCAGTGCTATCATTTTATGTGGCCTGGCCATTCTCCATGATTATATTTAGTCTCCCCTTCCCAAACTTGGCTGCATGCTGGAATAACATGGGCTCTGAAACCTGCTTATGCCTGGGGGTGACACCTGGGCCCCAGCTGCAGAGATTCTGACTGAAGTGTCTAGAGTCCATTCTAGGCCTGGGGGTGCTTCCATGTTCCCTTAGGTGATTCTAATGAAAACTACCTCCTAATGGAGAGGCCATAAAAGGCCAGATAGTAACTGTGTTAGACTCGGTGAGCCCTATGGCCTGCACGGCAACTGCTCAGCTCTGCCATTTTAGCATAGAGGTCATTATGAGCAACACGTGACGAATGAGGGTCCCTGTGTCCTGGTAAATCTTAATTTATACAAGCAGGCAGAGGGCCAGATTTGGCCACTGGCTCTGCACACCTCAACTGCTTCAACTGCCTGATCGTCATTTGGGGCACTTGCCCACATTCTTCAGGAGCATTTCCTGGGCCCACTGTCAAGCTTGTGACTGTCAATCTGCAAACCAAAGGCCTCTGTGGGTCTTGACTCCCAAGGGAAGGCGAGATCCTCCCGGGAAAGGGTGCACCTGTTCTGTGACTGATATCGTGTTGAGCACCATGGTTGTCCAATAAATGGAAGGGCAAGGGAGCTTCAGCTCCACCCTGGTGCAGATCTCACCCTGGGAGCAGGAATTCCAGAGAGGATGTGAGCCCGGAGCAGCACCTCCACCTGCCAGCAGGCCTGAGAGTGTCTCAGTCATCCCTGAAGAGATTTGATGCAAAGATTGTCCACTGGAGGAGCCCCACATTGGAAGGAAAAGCCAGATCCGTGGCCCCTGCTGCCTGTTTTGGGTTTTGACTGTCAGCTGGGGCTTGAGACAGAGTCGGAGGTGCCGCAGCTGAGCACTCCAGCCGGTGGCCCTCCTCATGGCTGGTGGCAAGCTCCTGCTCCAGGAGAGGGGCAGTACAGCACCATGGCTGGCCAGAGAAGATGTCAATGACAGGGACAAGGTTGGGCCAGAGAAAGAAAGGAGGAAGAAAAGAGTAAAGAAAGAAAAGGGTTAGACATGACTGGGAGCAGAGAGGTTTCTGGGAAGTCTCCTGGCAGATTTCAGAGCTTCTCAGGTGACTTGAATTCTCCCCTCCAGGAGTCAGGGCTCCCACCACCCACCAGCTCCATTGTGTCCTTTGGAAGGGGCACCCAGGAGCTTCTTAGAGTAATGACAGCGTCAGGATACCATACCTGTGGAACGCCTTACACTACCTTCTATTTTATAATGATGACATCACTATGTTATTCAGTCTCCTATTTTAGGAAGGTCTTTTCCCAGACCAGCTTATCTGAAGTCAATCAAAATTTTGGGTACGAGCAGTACCATTATGGTTCTCGATTTTCAGGTAAGCAAACTTAGGCAAATCCCTTTGCCTCTTGGATTACCCCAAGACTACAGAAGTTTAGCTTGTAGAGGCAACTGCGAGAGACCCCGAACATGCCCTGCCACCCCCAGGTGAGACTTCCCGAGCCATGCAGTGTCTTGGCTCCTCACAGGGGCTGGCTTTCTCCCCTTCAGCAGACACTCAGAAAAGCAGCAACAGAATTTATTTTAAAGGGATAGAACAAAAATCCCCAAATAGTCTTGTATCTGATTATCATAAAAATTAGATTTGGGGATCTACTTTTGGGTTGTACTTCTACTTCCCTAAGAAAGAGAAATAATAATAAAACCATGATGACCAAAGACACTTAAGGTATCAGATCAGTAAAACATAGCCAAGACACACAAAATAATAGCAGCTTCTTAGGATATCTAAAACAAAGCAAAAACACTCCCCCACCCCCAAAAAAACCCTACCTACCGTCTTTTTTGTTCTTCCCTTTTTCTAAAAAAGAAATAAAGCAGCAGCCGATTTTCTTTGGATAGATTTGTGAAAAATCGTGTTTCCTTCCATCCTCACAGGGTGCTGCCCTCTGGCAGGCCGCTGTCCTTGCACCTAGAAGATGGCGCCTCACCCTTCCAGCCCTCCTGCGGTGGAGCACCAGGCAGAGTACTGGCCTGCACTGAAGCAGACGTTCAGACCCTCCCAGGCAGGTGAGCCCGGGTCTGGCCACTCCGTGCAGCTGTCTTCCTCCAGAGCCAGGACTCAAAGTGAGAAAGCAAGCATGACACCGCACACAGCACCTCACGACCTGCACTGGAAGTCACCTCCCATCACCTGAACCCGGCTCACTCACTAGTGAGTCCCTAAGTCTAGCCCCTGCTCAAAGGAGAAGCCTAGCCAGGGTGTGATATCAGGATGCAGGGGCCGGAAGGGCCATCTCAGAGGCTGCCTCCACTTCTGTGTTCCGAACCAGAAGATAAGTGGAACCCAGCTAAGCCCCAAAGAGCCCAGAACCGCATGCAACCTAGAGACCCATATGTGGGAAAGTCAATGATACCTTGGTGAGTCTTGTACCTGATGAGTATCATGAAAATTGGTTGTCATTGCAGAGAAAGTTGGCTGAAGTTCTTAATCAAAGGAAAGCTACCTCTCTCCAGAACTTTCTACCTGCTGATTTTTCTCCACAAAAATGTATACTATAGCATATGTGATAAAGTACCCTGTAGACTATATAAAACATTCTCTATGCTTTTCCAATTGTTGGTTTGTTTATCATTTGACGTCACCTTCCAGAATGTTCATGCCAGGAGGGCTGGGACTTTTGTCGGTGCTGTCCCCAGCTATATCCCCAGTGGCTGGAGCAGTAGAACAATGTTTGCAATGCAATATTCCCTTTGCAAATATTTGTTGAATGGATGAATGGATAAATGCTGATGTAAGAGACGGGTCTGGGGAATTATGGATGTCAAAGAGTTTCTCTCTTTGGAAAGAACAACAACTGCATTGGATCAATGAGCAGCAACTTTAGAGACATCTCCAGGGAGATTTTTTTTCTCACTTGGGTGAGATGCTCTGCCCCCCCCCCCCCCCCACAGGCTCTGGGCTCTTCAGGGTAGTTTGTACCAATTGAGATCCATGCCAAGTTGACCTCCTGAACACAAACTTCTTCTGTGATGTTGAGTCAAACAGTCAAAAAAACGTACAAAGATGACATGCAAAGAGGCCCAGACGAGCTGGTGGACACGGGGCCCACTGTGACCTCCTGCTGTGCCATGTGGTGTTCAGGTGAAGGGCACACTGATGTGTGTGATGTGATGTCTATCCGTCTCCCGGGGCTGCATGGCAGTGTCACACTGGCAGCTCAAAGTGGCTAGAAATTAAAAATGCAGGCGTTGCCCAGGTTGGCCCCTGGAGAGGGCCTGAGGGGGAAAGCCTGCCCGAGCCTTTCTTGAAGCTGCTGGTGGCAATGTTAGGCTTTCCCCACTGTAGACATGTTTCTCCAATCTCTGTCACCTCCACGTGATAGTCTCCATGTTTGTTTCTGTGCCTGCGTCTCTTTCCCTGTTCTTATAGGAACGTGATTTATGTTGGATCAGGACCCATCCAGTGATCTCATCTCAACCTGATGGCGTCTCCAGAGAGCCTGCACATTTCCAGATGAAGTCACATTTGCACATCCTGGGGGCTGGAACTTCCATCTGTCTTTGGGGGGGACTAAGTTCAACCCATGATAGCTTCAGCCTTCCTGAGTCTTAGTGAGCTCAGCGAGACAGAAGGAAAGAGGAACGATGCAGACATGTGGGAACCACAGGGCATTTCGAGCAGAGGAAGGAGAAGAACTGTGGCCCAGAGACCTAGGTATGGCTCACAGGTGGAGCTGCAAACAGCTTGGAAATGCAGCTGAAGACTTGTGCAGGGCCCTGCAAGGCCAGGCAGAGGGGCAGCTCTGAAGGCCAGGCTTCAGAGCTCAGACTTTTGGGGACAGAGGAAAGGGAACTATTAGTCCCTTCCGGGGTGATCGATGCCAGGACTCTGGGGTAGCACATGAAGCTGCAGGCTCTGTGGCTGTGGCTGTGCCTGGGAGAGTGTGAGGGCGAGGGAAGGGCTGACAGGCATGGGCATCCTGGTCAGCGTCAGGCAGACAAGGACGGGGGCCTGAGCAGGTGGGGACAGGGCATGAGGCTTTCTCCTGAGGGGCTGGAGTGCTTTCCATGGGGAATGACAGTCCCAAGAGAGTTACTGCTGAGTGATTTTAGAGCCCAAGCCACATGCTCCATCAATAAGCTAACATATATTATGGAATAATAATATGTATTCTTGGTATATTATGATTGCACACTAGACTTCTTGAAAATCAACGTGTCTCATTCATGGGTTCAATTTTGACTTGGTAAATTCTCTTTGTTCTTAAACAGCCTTTTGCAGACGCCTGTCCTGGGTTGCCCTTCGGGTCAGTCTTCAGGACACCAGGGGAAGGGAAGTGGAGGGGCAGAGAGCGCCTCCGGATCCAGCTCTACTTCAAGGACACCAGAGTTTAATTAGCGGAGAACAGAACGTGGGCATGAGGTAGGCTGGGTGGTTAGGGCTGGACTGAAATCGATGCGGCGTCTGTGCAGAGATCACCGCGGCCGCAGAGTGTTAGAAAACTCCAATTAGACAAGACAGCAGCGCCAAAGCCTGGTTAGCATTCCAGGCAGGGGCTCTAACGAGCTCGCTGCCAGCAGCACAAACAAATGACCACTCGGAAAAGGGCACTGTCCTTGGAGGGAAGGAACCCTTGTCAAGGGACAGGAAGTGGAATGACTGAGAAGACAGCCCTCACCCGAGGGGGGCGGGCTTGTTGTAAGTTGCAGCTGTCACCCTGCATGACTGTCCTTAAAACTTGAGCGTTCAGTTCCCGGGTGTCCTTCAAAATCCCCCAGAACAGCCAGCCCTGACGCCAACCAAGGGGCCCTGCAGGAAGGGCATTGGGAGCCCCGGCCAGCCACACACCTTCATCCTTGGCCTCCCCCTGGGGCCACCTCCTCTAAAAGCCTTTCTGGGGAAAACTAGTGCCACTGTCCTTTCCTGTCTCTGGAATTTTAGGAAATACAAAGTGCACCCTTCAGAGCGCATTTTCAGGGAGATACTGAATCTGGATATTAGTCTCTGATTCTATTCTAAGCTGCCAGCATTTGCTGGTGGGAAGAGCGAGTCTTTTCAAGGCAACTGCCACTGCAGCTACCTAGCACCTCTCGGGATTTAATCACTGCCGGGCCCTGCTCTAATCATCTGCTAACGCAGGCTCTCACCTCGAACACCCTCTGCGCAGACAGGGACACTTACATAACGTGGCCAAAGGCACAAAGCGAGGGGAGACGGTCAGGCTGTAAACAGGAGCCTAGCAGCCCCAGAGGCTGATCCTAAACCTCCACACGTGGGGCTGCAGGCTGCCACTGCACCTGGGGCCCTAGGACTTGGGCTAGTTCCTTCCTACCTTTGAGCCACAGGTTTGGGTCAGGCATGCCACTCTGCCTGCAGTCCCTAGGTTCTTAGGGTAATGGGCTCTGGTGGAGACTCCTGTGCAGGGGGCAGCACTGAGCCATGTGTTGCAGGGGACTGACTGGCCACCTACTCTGCAGAAATCAGAACTCCATAGGCAGAGGGGAGAGAAGGGAGGGGGTAGGCTCGGGGCAGGAAGGATAGTAGAACAAATCCGACATTATTACCTTATGCACATATACGACTACACGGCCAACGTGATTCTGCATCACGCAAACCAGAAGAATGAGAAGTTATACTCCATTTATAACTTCTCAGAAGTTATAAAGTATGATGTGTCAAAGTGCATTCTACTGTCATGTCTAACTAATTATAACAAATTAAAAAAATCAGAACTCCTTCCTTGTCAATTTGCACTAGGAAAGACATAGGGCCATAGAACTTCAGTGGTAAGGCCCATTGTTTCCCCTGGTTCCTATGCACCCCTGGCCCCCAGGCGGGTATGGATGGAGCCCTGAGGTGTGAGCCAGGTTGCCCACAGGAGCAGCTACTCTTGCAGAGGCACAGAGCGAGGGTGGAAGAGGAGATGGCGGGAGACGGAGCCCAGGGCCTGGAAGACCACCCTCTATGAGAAATCTGAAAATTCTCAATTCAGACTTGGCTGAGGAAGTAGTTATGACCGCCTATCTGTCCACGTTGGACAGTGAAAAGCATCTCCCTAATGACACGCCCCCTGGACTTGTAAATGATCAGCGACAGAGGCCCCCTCTGAAGTCTTATGCATGTTGGGAGCTGGCCTGGGTCAGAGCTCTGAGGAAAGCAAACAGGGCCTTTGGGTGTAACAGTGGACAGGCCTGGAGGTCAGGGAGGAGTTCTGAGAAGACACCTGGGGGAAGGGGGAGAAGAAGCCGTCGAGTGACCTGCCGAACACAGGTACCCAGTGAGCAACAGTGGGGCTGAGATGAGGGGGTGCTTGGCAGGCTTGAGAGGGGGAAAAACAAAACACAAACTGGAGTGTGCCAGAGCTGGGAGGGGAGAGAGGGCGCAGGGGACACAGCGTGAGGTGCACTCAGGCCCCGCGTTAGATTTTAGATTTTAATTCCAGTAACGTGGGACGTCTGGAATAACCTTTGCCATTGAGCTGTCTGGTCATAAGTCAGTGAGCTGAGAAAAGTAAAAGCAGCCTAGTACCACAAAAAAATGAATTAAAGACTCACCAAGGCCCTTTGAAACCATGGCGTGGGCAGGCCCCATGTTTCAGTGGTTAGAACAGAGACGGTGCCCACCCTTGTTCTGAGTTGAGTTTTGTATCATATTTGGCAAATCAGGAGTAAGATATTTAGGACAAGATGACATTTGGACTTCAGCACGCTGCTTGCTGTGGTTTCAGAACCCTTAGGGTTGACCATGACCTTTGCTGGGGGGTGTGGGCACTGGGAGGGCTGGCCTTGGGCATGCTTTCCAGACTCACATTGCAGGAGAGAGCAGGAGCAGCACTTAAAGACCTGTAGACTCGCGTCCAGTTCTAGCATCTCGCCATCCTTGCTGCTGGAGAGTTTTAAGAAATGAAGCGATTTAGCAGAGGCCTGCTCCGTAGCAGTAGTGACAGCAGAAAGCTACTGACATTGTGTTGGGCAGGGGCACTTCACATGTATTGATTGGCTCATTCCATCCCCACAGCAATCCCAGGATGCAGCAGTCACAGGATTCCTATTTCATAGAGGGAGAAAGGGAGGTACACAGAAGTTGCAATTGCCAAGGTCAGCCCTGTTGGTAGGAAAGCTGACATGTAAACAGTATTCTGAATTCTTAACTACCATGCTCTACTGACTTTAAATACAGAGTAGATCTGGGCATATTTCCCAAGTTTATAAAACTTGGGAAATAGTGTATTCGCTCAATGCAAATTATTCTTTCTACTCTGAGTTTTACCCGTGTTAATATATTTTGTTCCTTTTTAAATACTGCATAGTATTCCAGAATCAGATGTTTCCCAATTTATCACTGATTCTTCCATAGATAGATACTTGTGTGGTTTCTAATTTTTTCTCTTTCAGGCAGTACAAAGAACATTTTTGTCTCCTTATGAACATGCCTCCCTTTAGACATTTCTAAGTGTCTCTGAGCTCCCCATGTTAAAGCCTTACATACACAGGATTTCGTTATCTGTTCTGGGTTTGTTTGTTTCCTTTGTCGCCCAGCTGGACAAGCAACTCCACGGTGCATGGGGTTTCAGAACCTCGGGCTATGCAAGACCTACCCCCAGCATCATGGGACCTTCCACATTTGTGCGTTTGATGGAATCGCTCTCAGAGTCCCCTCAGTTTATACTCCCATCCGGATGCACGGAGTCCTGCAGTTAGCGCCGTCCCTCCATCACTGATGTTGTAGCGCACGTTCATTCTGTTTCGGGCAAATTCCCAATACCATTACTATTTTCAAAGAACAAATATTTGACTTTGATCTTTTTCTGCTTTTGCATTTTTCTATTTTATTTCCTCTCCTAGGTCTCATTTTTTTACTCCAGATTCTTGAGAAGAATTGGTTGACTAACTTATCTTTTCCCTTTTCTAACATAAGTGGTGGAGAGGTTACCTATTTCTCTCTAGGGATTGCTTTCAGTTGCACTGCAAAAGTTTGGGTGGGTAAAACATTGTCTCTTTAATGTTCAGTTCAAAATACTTCCCTTAAAAACACTTTTTATTTGACTCATATTATTTACAAGTATATTGTTTAATTCACAAATAGTTGGTGATTTTTAAAATGATATTTTTGATATGTATTTCTAGCTTAATTTTACTATAATTACAGAATTAATCTGAATGATTATGATCCTTTGAATTTTGCCAGGGTTTATTTGCAATCCATTATGTGAGGAAAGCTGTGCGCAGCGTTCAATGTGTGTCAGATGACTTGAGTTTGCTGTTTTGTTCTGATTTTTGTTACCTCTATGGATTTTTTTCCTCTGCTGGAGCTATCAGCTATTGTGAGATGTGTGATAAAATTTCCATTATCATCATGAATTCCTTTATCTTTCCTTTTAGTTCTGCAAGTTTTTGCTGAATGTATCTTGAAGCTAAATACAGATTCATAATTGTTATTTCTTCCTGAAGGTTTAACCCCTTTTTGCTGAAGGAAAAATATTCTTTTCTAATAGTAATGTTTTGTCATTAAGTCTGTCTTGACTGACATTAGTATAGCTGGGCCTGTTTTTTGTTTTTTGATAATGTTTTCTTGATATCTGTGGGCTTGCAATATTCCTTGGCTCTATTAATTAAGGTATAACTCCCACAAGCAAAAATATTGTCAGATTTTCTTTTACGTATACTCTGGTGATCTCAAAGCCTTAATCGGAACATTTCCTCCATTAAGAATTGAAATAAGCCCTACTGTGCTTGGGGTTCTATTGGCTTCCCCACTATTGATTTTCTAAATGACCATTTATGTATTGCAGGTCCCCTTCTCTCTCTCTCTCCCTCTCTTGCATTAGAAAATGATTGTTCCCTTTATCCTACTGAATGGTTAGTTATATCTGCTTCTGTTTTTTCAGTGTTTACCATGTGATCAGAAAGTGGCCCCTTGACCTGCTGTGGTCTAACATGGCAGGAAAACACGAAGGTAGAAACTAGAACTTGAGTCCTTGGAGGTCCTAGCCCCATGACAGGGCTGGGGAGAGAAGTGGTCTGCTTGAGGTTTGTAAGGCACCAAGGTTGCCGAAGGAGACCACCCTCCCAGGAACTCCACATCTAACAAAAGAAACTAACCAAAAATGAAGAGACCATAAAAATACCTCAGAAAAAATAGAGAATGTAGTATGAGCACATCTTCCCTAAAGGCCAAAGGATGTTTTCTAGCCATCCCTCATGATCCCAAACGGAAATCCATCCCCCAGTGATACTCGGGCCAGAATGAAGCGCCAAGCCCAACGTGAGTGTAGGAGCGAGGTTCCTGAAAACAACGCAGGTCGGGGCAGGGAGCAAAAAGAGCTGGAGAGTTTTGAACCCCTGGATGCAGAGGAGGTGGCTGTGGACAGGTTAGCCCTGGGCATCCCTGTGCTGTGCTGGTAAGTCCTGGCCAGAGGTGGCTGCGCGGCTGCAGATGTTCCTCAGACTCTAGGCCTGTGCGCCTGGGGCTGGGTGCGTTTTCTTTAATGTGAATCACATCTCAGTAAAACAGATTTAAAAAGGAACAATGGACTAAAGGCCCCTGTCCAGACAGCGCCTGGAGTGGCAGTGGGTGTAGGAAGAGTGCCTGGGCACGCGGGCCGTTTCCCAGGTCCTAAGGGCCCGTCTTCCGTCCTTGATCCTTCTTCATCTGTGCGAGTTTTGCTTTATATTTTAAAGAGATTTTCTTGTATTCTTTGTGGTGAACTCACCCATTCATTGTTTGGGTTTATTCTTAGTTAACCTATGTTTTGCTGCTGTTGGTGAGTGAAGCTTCTTAAAATCGACATGGCTGCCTGTGTTGCCAGGTGGTTGGAAAGGCTATTCATCACTGGGTGGATTTCTCTTTGAAGTGATTCTCCCAGTGCTTCATCTCCCTTAGTGGAGAGAGAGGCCAGTGGAATTGTTGGAACGGTGAGGTCCCTTACAGCAACGTGACTATGTTTTTTCTTTTATTTGGGCCTGCTAAAACCTTTGAGAATGTCAAGGACGCTTTTAAAATTACATCACCAAAGACCTTTCTATTTCAGCTTAAAGCAGGCCCGGTCCCTGTCTGGGTCACATTAGGGCAATTTCTTCTGCGATTTATTCCTATTGTCTGAAACAGCGTTGTCTGCAGAGATTTTGCTTTAAAACCTGGAAACGAAACACCCTTTATTTTCCTCTGAGAACACACAAAATGTACTGATGCAAAATATTTGTAAGATATTGAACTGTATAATGGGAAAAGCAAAATCATCCTGAAATCCCCTCTCACAGAGAACCTCTCTAATCAATTCAGCATCCATTTCTCCCCCTCTCTTGGTGCTCAGACTATTTATACGTATTTACACAGCCAACAAGCATCAGATGATGCTCCATCCTGAGAGGCAGGCTGCTGGGTTATTTCACAGAATTGACTCATAACTGTTACCCTTGCTTGAGGACCCCCCTCCCAACAGGTTTAGGATGAAGGCCTGGCCCCCAGAATTCCCCCAGGAGCGTTGCCCCAGGTTGTGCCCTGGATCCATCTTCCTGATCAGGTGTGCCCTTTGACTTTGAACTTGGGGAACCTGCTGTTCCCTCCCTGCTCATGGCTCTCAGCCTCAACCCTACCCTCATCCCTGTCGTTGCCTGGTGTAGTGCCCAAGGACCTGAATGTCAGTCCCTCTTGGCATCCAATGGCTTGTCCTTTTCTGAACCAGGATGGTCTGTCTCTAGTCCAATACTTGCCTGTTACCAGATGCCTTTGTGACCTATAGGACTTACGGGGACAATGACATGTTTGCTATGGATCTGTATTTTTTTCCAGGCAGCATCTAATACATTATAAGTAAACTTTTGATATTGTGAATTTCGTTATTGTTTTCTCCCATCACTCTGTTATGGGTACATGCTGGCTTAGGGGTCAGTCCTGACTTCTTTAGTGAATTCTTCACAGCCACCTGTAATATGACACATCACCTGAGAGTTGGGTGATTCCTGGCCTTGGTCTTGGGGATTTGCTGTGGAACTACCATTGAGAGGTGCCCTGTATAGGAGCACTGGATAAGGAGTTAGGGGACTGGCTTCTAACCATCATTCTCTTCTACTTACTTTGACTTTGGACAAGTTGCTTTGCCTCTCTGATCTTTAGTATTATCTGTGAAATGAGGGAACTGAACTCCAAGTTTCAAAGATCTAAAGTTTTTTAGCATTTAAAATGACAGAGTGGAATAATCAGTCTCTTCCCCCCATATTTTTTTTTTTTAAAGAAAGAGTGAGAGAGGGGAGAGAGCGAGAGAGAATTTTTTTTTAATATTTATTTTTTTAGTTCTCGGCAGACACAACATCTTTGTTGGTATGTGGTGCTGAGGATCGAACCCGGGCCGCACGCATCCCAGGCGAGCGCGCTACCGCTTGAGCCACCTCCCCAGCCCCCCCCCCCCATATTTCTTATTGGTGCATTCTAATTGTACCTAACAGTCGGATTCCTTGTTATATACTCATGCCTATGCATACAGTATATTTTGGCCAATATTATTCCAAGTATTTCCCCTGGAATAATCTGTCTTAAGAGTACAAGTCTGTAAATTTTTACAAATGCGTATAGTCATGAACCTGGAAGTCAGGATTCAGAAAATTCTGCCATTCTACCATCTAGTTAATGCCCATCTCCTGTAGGCAAACCATCTTCTGACTTCTTTCATCACAGACCTATTTTCCAATTGATCTGAGTAGAGTAACAAGCCTTTTTGTGTTCTCCTCCTGCTCCTGGCTTCCTGTGCCGGGCTCCTGTCTGTGTACCTGTCCACATTGCTCTTTGAATCAGCCGCTGATCACATCCTAGTCTTATCGTAGGGGTATATCACCACACATGCGGCACAGGCTATGTGCCAGGACTTGGTGACCTTGGTTTTTCAGTTGCAGCTATTGTGGTGGGAGGGAGACAACATATTGGTTGTGATTTTATCTGCATTTCCATGGTGATGAGGGATTCTGGGCCTTTGCATGTGCCCATTCACCATCTTGACCTCTGGTGAGGTGCTGTGCAAGTCTTTTACCCATTTTTCAGTAGGACTGTTAGTCTTATTAGTGATTGCAAGAAGTTCTTATAAATTCTGGACACAAGTCCTTTGTCAGACATTTGAATTTTGATTACTTTTTCCAATCTGTGATTGACTATTATACTAGCCCTTTGTTGGATGAAATGAACCTTCTAATTTTAATTCAATTAAAAATGCTTTGAGCCCTCATTTCCTATTCAAAAGATATTTTTCATTATCTAAGAGTCACAAGATTTCTTTTATATTTTCTTCTGGAAGCTTTAGAATTTTAGCTAATGTTAGTTAGGTCTATGATCCATCTTGAAATATTTTTTCTGTATCACATGAGGAGGGGGTGATTTTTTTTCTGCTGCACTTGAAAAACTCTACTGCAATGTCAAATAACAAATGATCCATCCCTTGGTCTGCTCATCTGTCTGTCTGCTGCTCTCACATGCTGTAGCTTTATGTTACATCTTGGAGTCAGTCAGGTAATAGGAATAGTCCAGCTTTATCTTCAAGATTTTTTTTCCTTTGGCTATTTCAGGTCTTTTGCATTCTCATATATTTTTAGAAACAACTCAGCCCATCTTAACCATAACTTAAATTTAGAATCACTAAATATTAATAATAAATACTGGGGAAGTGTTACTATGTGCTGGGCAAGATGCTAAGTGCTGTAGGTTCGTGATCCATCACATTTACAATTCAAAACCACCGTTAGAAATGTGTGCTATTATCAAGATCCTTTTACAGATGAGAAAATGGAAAGCGAAGATAATGTTCAAGATTCAAACCCAGTCCTCTCTTTCCCCAAATTCAATGGTCCCAACCCCTACTCAAGTATCCCTGTAAACCCTGCAACTTTTCAATTCATATTTTAACAGGGGCTTGATTTTCATTAATCACAAATAAGTGAAGTTTCACAGACATCAAGGATGGAGAACAAGCAATCAGTCAAACCCCCTGGGAGGACCCGACAGGTGGCAGTGAACACAGGCACCGGCAGGAGTGACTGGCACCCCTCCGCTGAAGAGAAGCCAGGATGGGTCCTTGGTGAACTTCACTGTGCATGTGAAACACTTCCTTCTCCTACCGCGCTACAAGCTGTGTCTGCATATGTGTTGCCTTCATATGTGTAAGCCTCAAGTCTACATTTAGGGTTAATCTCAGTTCTGAGTCATGGGGAAGTCTTTGTTGACTTGCAGTTGGTAAAGGGATTATAGAACACAGTGGCAGAAAAATAGTGTTTGGAAATGACTTCAGATTAGAGGAAAGTGTGAAGATTCAGAATCTCTTTGTCTCCAAAGCTTTCAATTTACCTAGGTCTCTTGTGGTCCCCAGTAGAGACAAGGGAGCCTTCTGAAGAATTATGTGCTAAGGAGTGTCTGCAAGGACATCTCATTTCACACCCATCCCATGGAGTGTGGAGGGTCACTCACTCGGAGAGGTGCATGTGTCACCCAGAAAAGGCTTTGCTACAGACTGCAATAAGGGAGGGACACCTCTTTCCAAATGCATCCCCGCTAGATGCAGAGTTTGGAGATGTGCTATTGACAACTAAGAGCCTCCTCTAAAACCCTAGAAGCAGCTATATGACCCTCACGGTGTCCCGATTCTCCTTGAGAGAGAAAAATTTCCATCCCATCCAACTGAGATATACTGCCATGCAGGCTCCATTCCTTGTTCTGTCCTTTTGGATGTAAAGGAGAAAGGCAAGTGCCCTTGGTGTGGCTGGGCTTCTCTACACAGTGCGCAGCCCAGCCTCCCCAGGCCTGAGCGTGATACCTGCTGTCCACTGTAGCCTTCTTCATGGGGCATTTCATTTCCTACTCACAAGTTCCTGTGGGTGGATCAGTGGTGTTTTCCTTCTCCCCTTCATGTTGATGAAGAGGGCGTTTGGGGTTACAGATGGTGATGTTTCGGGACTCTGAGTCAAAGACACAGATTTTCCAGCAGGAAGCCTAGGGGCAATGGGTTTCAACCCCTGCAGTTGTGACCTGCATTTTCACATGGGTGCTAATGGCCTTTTCTTGGAAGGGATCAACAATTTTCATCAGATCATCTAAAGGGAATCCAGGACCCCACAATGGGAGAGGAGATTAAAAAGAGCGTAGCATCTTGGGGATGTGAGCATAGTGGCACCCGCTGAAGACAGGAGGACTTACAAAGGAGACTGAAAGGAAAATTAGTTTTGTACCAAAGACCACGACCAAAATCTTCTTTGAGCCAACATTTCCTGATCCTGGATTCTGTCTTGATAGGGGTTCTCTCCTCTTCCCACCCCACCTGCAGCTCTTTCATGAGGTAGAATCAGAGCTGTCTCTAATGAAAATCTTGGAAGAGAAGACGTCTTACCACTGGACGGTCACAGCCTCAGAGAGCCAGTCTTGGAAGTCGGCAGCTTTCTGCCTCCCTGCCTCAGCTGTGGAGGGAATTGGCTTCAACTCCATTGCCCCCCCTCTGCCTCCTGCCCACCCGACAAGCATGCCCGGGAAGGTGAACGGGGTACTGAAGGAGCCCGTCACTCTGGTCTCAGGAAGTGCTGCAGCCTGCCGGGGGCTGCCTGGGCACCTGATGACAGTGCTCTCTACTGGGCTGACCCATTATTTAGAATTCAGAGCCCAGAGGCTCTGGAAGCAAAGTCCAGCCCTGTTCACTCTTTGGAACTTACCTTTCTATTCTGTGAGATCACAAATTGGAGTAGATGCTTCCCAAAATTGCTTCTGGCCCTTAGATTCTCTCTACTCCGGCCACATTCTCTTTAAGATGAAACATGAGAAAGGGTGATCAATTCCCAAGATCACAGAGTGGGTGAGTGGAAAGCCTGGGTGAGAACTTAGGTACATGAAAGGAAGAGCCGATTTCTGAAGAAGGACATTAAGCAAATGATTCCGAAAGTGAGTTTCCAAACCAGGCGACTCGCTTCCCTTCTGGTCCTCGCTTCCTCTGCATGTGGCCACCTTTACCAGAAGGAAAGGGGACACCCACAGCAAGGACCCAAATCTCAGCTACCAACTTAGAAGTTTATGTTCATAGGCTTTGGCATCTCTATTTATCAATATATAACTAAGAAAGGAAAAGGGAACTTTCTCCATCCCCTTCCTCATTGCCTCTGATTTCATCAGCAAGTGAAAGCCCCTTGAGCACCTTGTCATTTGTCACAGTGCACGGTGCCAGGGACGTGGTGTGAGCCACCCAGAGTGGGTCATTTCTCTGGAAGGACAGCTCGCGTGTGAACAGGGTGGGCACTGTGGTAGGCTCTGGGACAGAGGTCTCCTGTGCATGTCCCATCTTGTCCTCCCTACTCCCAGGAGTGCCATTCAACACGGAGCTGCTGGGTGAGATACTGCGCACACCGGCCAGGACCAAGGCCAGGCTCCGCAGCCACTGGACCTCCCTGAGGAGCAGGACCTACCGGACCTCAGTGTTGGCGTCACTCAGAAAAGTAGCAGGGTGTCAGGGAGCTGAGCCACCTCTACCATCAGAGGGGTCCTGGGAGATCTCACACCAGGTCGGCCTGAACTAAGCCCGGCCCGCCTGCCTGAGGGCAAGGAGATTGTCTTGTTTTAGGCCAAACTAATACGTTCTTGAGGGTGCAGGGCTGGGGAATAAGCTGGTGAGCTTCCTTCTTAGCATTGTTCAGTGTCTTAGTCTGAAACCGTCTCATCACAGGGCCCCTGGGGTGTGTTTCCCAAAGGGAAGGGGGTCATGAAGGAGAAACTCTGCTAAGCCATTTGCTGAACCAGCTGTCAAGAGCACTTAACATTGTGATTCATCTTTTTTTTTTTTTTTTTTTTTTTTCTATTGGGGATTGAACCTATGGGCACTTAACCACTGAGCAACATCCCCAGCACTGTTTTATACTTTATTTAGTGACAGGGTCTTGTTGAGTTGCTTATGGCCTTGCTAAGTTGCCGAGACTGGCTTTGAACTCACAATCCTCCTGCCTCAGCCTCCCAAACCACTGGGATTACAGGCATGTGCCACCACACCACACTTAAGACTGATTTGTCGTTTGGAGATGGTAGGTCCCTTGGATACTGCCTGGCTTTAGGAGCTGGGAGCTCAGTGGCCGCCCTCAACCAGCTCTTAGGAGTAGCTGGGATTCCAGAGCACATAACCAGTCAACTCACTATGTCCTGAAATAGCGGTGGGAGTGTCCTGAGTGGGTTCTGTCTGGGCCCTGAGGTTGAAGTACACCATATATACTAGCCTGCATGGAGACAGCTCTTCGCAGCTTACAAAGTACTTTGGGAACTTGTTCTAATACTGCCACTCTCATTTAATACTGCTGTATGGGTATTGTCGCTATTCTCCGAGCGTGGGGCTGAAGCCCAGTGTGGGTCCTTCCTGCACCAGTGTCCATAAGCCAGGGACTGGCCAGTTCCAAGGTGGGATGATGGCACTCTTGCCACAGAGAGGGACAGGCCACAGTGGCTCTGAGGCTACTGCAGCTGAGCCCTCTCTCTTTGCTCTGTCCCGAGCTGCTTCCCTCCCCTCGTTACAATTCCTAATATGAACACTTGCTCTAACTCTGTCATCTTATTGTGATAGTTAAATTGCACCACTGTCTCTCAAGACTGTAACCAGAGCCCCAGAGAAGAGGGGAGGAGAGGCTGAGCCTGCACAGGCCTCTCTTACCACTTTAGGGTGCAGTATTCTTAGGGTACCTCGATCCTATAGATGTGCTAATAGATGGCCACATGGGTTTGGTTATACATTTTCTGTAGGCTAAACTTTGTTTGGACAAGGATTTTGACTAAAAGAAACAAAGTTTTCTAACATGCCTACTGTGATCTGCTTTTGGGTTTTTTTTTTTTTGCAAATTCCATGGTAATCACTCAGGTCTTCTCCCATTTAGATTTCTAACAAGTTGAGATCAGAATAAGAAAGTAGAAAGGATCAAAATAGATCATTGGTGTCATTGCTGACTTGGCTAGAGCAAAGTCACCCAAATCGGGCATTTATTGTACTTGGAGGGCACAGCTAAAGTCTGAGATTAAAAGTTAGTCTTCCCTATTTGCATCAATCTAGGTCTTAGATCCTTCTCTGGGAAGAGTTAGAACTATACAGCTGCACCCACACCTTGCCATCTGCACGGTACATTCAGTCTCAATGACCCTTCCTCTGAGGGAAGGAGGCCCCTGGAGAGCCGGGATCTGTGGATGGACATTATAATAAGGGAGTTCTGCGGGAAGTGGAGGTGGGGACAGGTGGGAGGCTGTAACCCATCGTGTGGGTGGTCAGCTCAGGGCCTGTGGGTGTGCTTGTGGCTTGTGCTATGGCTGAGGTGTGGGCTAGGCCATCCTCCTCCACTTTTTTTTTTAATTGTAGTTGGCCGCAATACCTTTATTTTATTTATTTTTATGTGGTGCTGAGGATCGAATCCAGGGCCTCACACTTGCTAGGCGAGCGCTCTACCACTGAGCCACAACCCCAGCCCCCCTCCTCCACTTTTTAAAGCAGCCTTCTGGAGTGTGTGGCCTTGAAGCTCACAGGGAAGGGAAAGGACAGCTGGAATCCCCCTCTTATACGCCTCAATGCCACCACCTAGAGGGGTCTGTCACTCCCTCTCACAGCCTAATCCACAGAGGTGATGGGTGGTGCCCCGCACTGGTAAAAGGCCGCAAGGTGGAGCTCTCAGGGCCCAGAACTGAACTCCTGTGAGCTCTTGAATTCTCCACCATGAAAAATGCATGCTGAGGGCCTAGTGTGGTGGCTGGCCCCAGTACTGGCTCCCCTGCTCTCTCCCAGCCTCCTGACCCATCATCACACTGCCGTCCACCCTGCGGCCCACCAGAGTGGCTCACCAGGAACTGCTCAGATGTGACACCAGGACCCACAGAATGGAAGAACAGCGAGTCTTTAAATAGGCTCTGCAGCCTATGGTTTGCAGAGCATTTTGCCAACAATGAGGAGGAGGATGGCCTAGCCCACACCTCAGTCATAGCACCTCCACTTCACACAGAACTCCCTTATTACAATGTCCACTTTATTGAATCCTTCCAACAGTCAAGGGCGGGCAAGGACCAGGGATGCAGGACCAGCTCAGCTCACAGCCCTGGCCTCAGTGCGGTGTCCACTGGTCCTTACTGAACACTGGTGGCTGAATTTTCCCAGTGAATATTGAGAAGGATAGGTGGGGGTCTGTGAGTAGGGCAGCGAGTGACCTTGGGCCTGCGGTTTGGATGAAATGTCGGGACTAGAATAAAAATCGAGACACTTTAATAACACTAAATGCCAGGCACTGGACCAGGTTCCAGCAATGCTCGTTGTTTATTCCTGACAATAACCAATAAGGTGCATTTGGTGATTGCGTTTTCTGTTCAGAGATAAGGAAAGAGGGCACTTGAAGGTCATGGAGCAAATGAGTGAGGAGTGAAGCTCGCTGGACCTCGAGGGCCTGTGCTGTGGCCCCCACTCTGTTGCGACACCCAGCATAGATCACAGAATGGGCAGTTGCCTTCAGGTAAGAGGGTTAACAACAGCGACTGCTCTGCATTTGTGGCCATGCCAGGCCGTATTGATGGGGTCCATCATGGGTATGTGCACAGAGCAAGAAAGTGCATGTGGTTCTGCCAGGTGCCCGTGGGGTACAGTTGCTGTTGTCTGCTTGTGGGCCAGCTCACCACGCACCATTTGCTGCTGGCCAGCAAGGCTGCCTTCGCCTGGGGTCTTCTCCTCCCAAGGCTGGTATTGGCGCTCTTTGCATGTGCCTGCACCTGCCAGAAATGTCCTTGGAAACTATAGCCCGTCCTTGACCAAACGGCCCCTCAGAGTAGGTACCTTCTGCTGATGGTGCATGGTAAGTGGCTGTGGGGCCAGCAGCCAGGCGTGGAAAGCCCTCTTAGGTAATGGTATAGGCTCAGTTGTGTCCCCCCCCAAGTGCATATGCCAAAGTCCTAACTCCTAAGTTCCTTAGAGAATGACCTCATTTGAAGATAGAGTCTTTGAAGAGGTAATTAAATGAAAACAAAGTCACCAGAGTGAGCCCTGGTCCAGGATGACTGGTGTCCTTAGGTCCCAGCACACTCGGAGCAAGACCACGTGAAGACACAGGATGAAGGCAGACTCTACTCCAAGGACAGGGGCCTGGAACAGCTCCCTCCCTCACTGCCCTCAGCAGGAACCGTGCTCTGGAACTTCTGTGCTCCAGACTGGGAGAAGTAGCTGGGAAGTAGCTGTCCAGAGCTGACCACCGAGGACCCAAGTCTTCCTCCTTGAAGCTTTATTCCTGTGGCTGCTGTCCCTCAGGTGGTCACAGAGGGAGGGAAAGATGGTAAGGTTTCTTCTGGTGCGGCCTCATCTGCCCATGCTCCTTAAAGATGGGGCCAAGTTGAATCAGCCAGAACCAAGTCCCACATGGCCGTCCTACTACAGGAATCTGGAAAAGAAATGTGGACTCTGCGCCTTTCTCACCAAGTCTCAGAGGTCTGCGAGTAGGTAGAGGGCAGATGGCCACTAGTGCCCAAGGCGCAGGGTCTGTAGCATACCTGGGTGTACGCTGGGTCGCTAGGTCACAAGCTCAAGTGGCAGGGCTCACTGTGGAGCTGGGCCACCTGTGAAATGACAGGACCGTCTGTGGTGTGGTGCTATCAGGCGTCCATGTGGCAGGGCCTGGGCTCATCTGTAGGGTCATGTGGGCCCCTGGCAGGGCCTTCTCTTCGCCTAAGTGTTCTGAGGGCAGGCTCCCTGGGTGTGCAGGATAATGAGCCCTGTGGCTTGTGAATGAGACCTCCAAGCCCAGGGAGGGAGGCATCCTCAGGACTGGAGGAGAGGAGGCCTCCTCCCAGTCTGCTCTGCAGCAGGAGTTAGTTCCTTTCAGGCTTTTGGCCCCTCTTCAATTTCCAGTGTGTTTATTTATCCTCCCGAGGCATAGCCACACACTGTTGGGAAATAGGGCTAACTAATCAAAACTGCTGCACATCCATAACTCCCTCTGTCCCCCAAGGAGTTCCCATGCCTAGGAAAACTCCTCCACAGGCTCCAGAAGGCAGAGAGAAGCAACTCACACACAAATAGGGCTACTGTCATGCACCTGTGGCCAGGCATCCAGGGCCAGTAAGCCTTGCTGGCTGGTTTGGAGGGCTGGAGGCCAGAGGCTGGGACTTTCTCACTAATGATGCTCTTTGGGTCAGGTAAGCACTCACCCAAGTGACGTCCAAGTGCAGAAAGAGCAGCAGCCGACTACTTGTCTGGTTGCTTTTATTACGTCCAGAAGGGTGGGCGGAAATCCTTCATGGTGCATTTTGATCTCTCCAGCGTTTCCTTTCTGTGCCTTCACCTTGTTTTTTAGACTATCCTTGGGTGGTCTTTATGACAGTCAGTTAAGCAGCTGGCTCTGTGTTGGGCTGGTTCAGTTTGGACTTGAATTTCCCTTGGTGGATGGGTGGCAGACGAAGCCCAGCCCTTCTGTGATGTCCTGGGCTGTGCTACCTGTCCCCCCACCCCACAGCCTTGAGCCTTCGATTTCTCCCTGCCGTAGCACATACATGGCTTCTCACTTTAGAGCTATGTATATCTTCTCTTCTGGAGTGGAATTCACCATGGCAACATGAGAAGCCACAGCCAAATCCCGTCACCTTGCTGGACCCCAGTTCCCTCACCCACAAAATGGAAATAACACCCTGCTCTTCCCCCTGTCCTTGCAGGTCATTGGGAGAATGAAATGAGAGAATATTGATTAAGACACACGGAAAATGAAGGGAACAAACAAAGAGGATGGGTTTCTGGTCCCCGGGCTTGTTCCATACTTAGAAGTTTCATATTTTCCAACCTGAGGTCCAAATTCCACCCAGAAATCTGGAAATGTTCCAAGCAGTGCTTGACTCGAAGGAAACAAAACACTCAGGGTGAATTATACTCGGAGCATCCACTTTCTGCATAAACTTGGGTGAACAAAATTCTAGGTTATTTTAAAATATTACCTTGAAATAACAAATGAAGGCCGATATTTGGAGTAAGATCAAATATGTAGGCATTTTTTCCAAATAACTTCCTACTCTGCTTAAGACTCATTTGCTCCCTTGGGGGCCTTTTAGGTGAGCTGGTGCAGGGTGCGGGAGGAGCCCCGTGGGAGCGGTGGAGTGGAGAGCATGTGTCACGCAGCCATGCTCGTGGGACCTCCTCCAGGACCTTCCAGCAGGCCTTTCCCATCTGTCTCTGACTGCTCCCAGCCCAGCCCCGTGTCTGTCACCACAGCAAGAGGCAGCATCCTATGAGCATGACAGAGTGAGAAGGGATAAAAATAGAGGCAGAGGAAGGAGCCGAGGCGCTGAGGCTTTGCACCGTCTCCAGGCTGCCATGAGGACCTGACTTCGGAGAAGAGATTCCCGACTTGGGAAAGCAGCGTGCATGCCCACAGTGTCCAGGAAGAACCGAAGAGAACCGCTGAGGACCTTGAGATGCCCAGCGGCTGCCCAAGATCACTGGGCTCCAAGGGAAGGGAAGGGGCAAGTACAGCTTGAGCCACCGAGTCACCTGCAATCTGGGCTGTCTCTAGGGCTCTTGCCCTTTCCACGCAATGACAATGGAAATGTCCACCCTGGCCTTGGCACACAGCAAGTGCTCCATGCCACGATTTCCTCAAGATGACTGGAAAGAACCCAGGTGTAGTCATCAATGTGCCTGCATTTCCTTTTCTCTGTGTTTTCTAGAGCCTTCCAAAGCCTTCTTTTCTACCCTCTACCCGTCCAGTCCTTTCTTCCTTTGGAGTCCGTTGCTTTCCTTACCATGAACCGTCTCCAGCTCTCCCAGGGCAGAGGAGCCTCTCCTTGTTCATTCGTGCCCTCATCCCCTGCTCCCCACACACTCTCATCCCTTTATCCCAGGATCCAGCCATCCAGCACAGGGTCGGTGGTGCCACTCTGGTCACTGGGAAGGGTGTAATGGTGAAGGAGACTTTCTCAGTCTCACTCTCGGAGGGTGGCAGGCAGAGGCAGGCCCGAGTAAATCCAGGGCCTCTGCTGCCCAGGGTGGAGTTGGAGTAGGAACAATGACTTGCAATAGCTTTAAAACAATGTCCCCTTCAGCACTTATGTTTTGGACAATTTGAACAATGACATAGGCTTGTACTTTGCGATGTGCACACTGGAGAGGAGGAAAAGGGGCTTCCGTGAAAGCCCGGTTCAGGCCTGCACTGGGTGGTGTGTGATCCAGATGGCCCACCTTAGCCTCAGCTGGCGTGCTAGAACTGATGGGCAGAGTTCATAGCACTTCTAAGGTCCCCTCTCACTTGAGGGACACAAAATCCTACAAGTCACTGGTTAGTATCCGTGCTCCATTTACAGGGAGATCGGAGGCCAGACAGGTGCAGATGTTCAGTCACGGTCATGGACATGGTGGTGGTGGAGCAGGGCCGGCGTGGGTGTAGAAGGGATACGGATCTGCTATCTGAGCCGTTCCTGGGCTCCACACTCCCCAACCCGCTCACTGCAATGCACTACTTTATCTCATGGTGAGAGCAAGATTCATGAACTGTATCTTGAAAAAGCTTTCCGCCTTTATCTTACTGCATCTCTCCGCCGCCTTTGAAGCGGCTGCTCACTCAGGCCTTTGATATTCTCTGCTATCCTGCTTCCTTCAGGCCACAATCTTCTGGTTATTCTCCTACTTTTTAGGCATTTTTTTTCGTATTTTTGAATGGGCCTGTTACTCCTTTTCTTCCTCTGAAGGTCAGGGCACCCCAGAGCTTTCCCCTGTGCTGGCCGCCCTCATTCGTGCCCTGCAGCTATCCTGGGGACCGCACTGGCCTCGCGACTCCACTCTCCCGGGAGCTGGGCTCTCCCTGTAGCTGCCCTGTCACTCACCATCTCCAGTTCTGCCTGCTGGGCATTTGTACCCGGGTGTGCCAGCCTCTTCCCTGGTCTTCTCTGTTTCCAACCTTTCCCTGGCTGTGCAGGGAGGGCCCCGCTGGGGGGAGGAGGGAGCCGATTGTTTCAAGTGCTTGCAGTTCTGTCACCATCATCGTTATCTCTGGTGTGTGCAAAAACTTGCTCTTGTTTTATGCATTGTAGAAAGGTTAACAGCCTCTACCCACTTATGCTAGTAGTGCCCTGTGTGTGTCTTTCACTGCTGTCATGAGAACCCCTGAAGAACAATTTAGATAAGAAAAAGTTTATTTGGGTTCAGTTTCAGAAGAGGAAGAGGAGGGGGAGGAGGAGGAGGAGGAGGATGAGATTGGGTCCACCTCTGTCCAATCAGTTGTCCTCAAGTAAGGAGACGAAGTGAAGTAAACTTACAGAGGGTTTTGCAAGTTGTAAGGTGTTTCCCAGGCTTGGACTTTCCTGGGAGCTTTGTTCTGAGAGTTGGGATGGGGGCAGGCAGAGGGGCCTGGTACTGGATGGCGTACGCCTGTGTCAGTGGCACGTCCTGATGCACAGGAATTAGGAGAGGTGGAATTGGGTCATGCCTCCTACCCAAGGCCAAATACTTCAGATTCTGTATAAATAACTACTTTTAAACAGAAGGATGTGTACTCAAGTCAATGCTCTGCTGTTGCCATTTTGAAATAAATAGATTTTAAAACCTATTTAGAGGCTTTCCCTGGAAAATTGTCTATATTTGTGAACATAGACATGTTTGTTGAACTTGTCCACACTGTTGAAGGGCCCCTGCCATCCTAGAGCCCAAAGTGGTCTATTCCAAAATGTCACCATGTTGATCTTTTGTGCTTTGGTTATTGGCCCTAAAGGATCCAAGGAAGAGCTGGATGAAATGGAGTCTGTCATCCCAGCACCCAAGCCCTGGGTCTGGGGCCCCAGGTGCTCTAAGATCAAGGCTTGGGATCTATCCTTGACAGACATTTCCTATTTGATCCAACCCCAGGAAAATAGCTTCTTGGGAAACATTTTTCTATTTTCAAAATCTCTGCCGTAAGGAAGTCTGAGGTCTGGCAGTGAAACCGGCCCGTGCCCACCCTGGCTTCATGGTCTGCACTCAGCAGCTGTGCAGGCGCGGGAGGCAAGGCTTGGGAACCACAGAGGGAGGTGAAGCCGGGTTCAGAATCGAGGATATTCCTTCTCTGCTCAGAGCACTAGGATGAGCTCCCCACGGGGACCAGGCATGGGCCCCTCCCTCTTGAATCTTCTTGTCTTCCTTTGGGGACCTCATGCTACACCAGAACAAACTCAGGGCTTGGGAGGTTGGTTTGGGCTCTACCTTGAAGGAGACTCTCAATCTCTAATGAATCTCCTTGCGTCTGACCCGAGTTTCCCCAGATGTGCCTGGAAGCAGGTGGCCTCTTCCAACAGTGATGGCTCTTTCACCTGTCGCTTTCAGGAGCTAGTACCAGAGGAGTTGCAGAGTGACACTTGGCCCTGGGATGGATGCTGGGAGACTTTGCTATTTCAGCATTTGCTATTTGCCTTTTCAATTAGGAGACTCAAAGGAGAAGTCAATCAAATGTAAAGAGTGTGATTTGGGGGTGATATGTGCTCTGCAGGGGGAACCATGTCTGATGTCACTCCTTCGTCTGGGAGCCGGTTCACATGGTTTCCTTCTATCAGTTTACTGGGCAGTGTCACCCGCTGGCCCAGCTTATGAGATGAGCAGGGTTCAAAGGAGCTGCCTGTATCAATAACTAAGAAAATGGCGAAGAAACCACATAGCCACGAACATGAATTTCTGAAGAACGAGGACAGGATGGCTTGGTGACCCCATGGGTCAGCTCCATGCTGGGCAGTGCTGGAAAGAGCAAGAGAGTGAGCACACCTCAAAACCCCCTGTTTATTGGGGAGAAGACATTCAATAGAATATTCCACCCACATAAGGCAAAGGGTAGGATTTCAAAGGTGGAGTCTAGCTTGGTGACATCTTGTGGTCAGCAGATTGATCGACAACTTGGCAAGTCACACCCATCTCAGGTGCTGTATGGGATCACAGGCAGAGTGAGGGGAAAGGCACATTTGTGTGGCGCAGCCCCATCAGCAGGCCACGCCAGACCAGTCCCCTCATACGCTCAACCACACAGCTCACACACAGCCATGGATGGCTCGCGACAGAAGAGGGCTGGAGAGCAGGACCCCAGGGAGAAACAACCGAAGACCTTCACACCCTGAGACTGAAACCACATCAAGTTCCAAGCAACTTTAATATTTTGGACCATGGTTGACCATAGGCTCACTCCCTGGGCCTGGTTGTCACCCGATTCCTCCCAGCTGAAACCAGGGAAGTAAAACCAGAGAGAAGGGAGACCACTGCAATTCCAATTTCACACAGATGCTTCTATACTCATTCCCCAACTTATCAGGCAAATATCACCTGGATACCCAAACCAGATAAGGACAGGTGAGAGGGAAACATTAGGACTATAGAGGCAAACACCCTAAACGAGAAATCTTCACACTCAAGTTTAAGTCATTTGCCCAAGAAATCATGAGTTACAGGTGGCTAACTCTGTCACCTGATTCCTTCTCACAAATTCCCCTTGGTTCTCTCCTGGGGCCAAGCTAGGGCCTGGCCTGCTGCTGGCTGCAGGTCCACAGAGAATGATTCCTTCTACCTGAACAGGAAGTGACGGCCAGGCAGCTCTGGCAAAGCCCCGAGGGTGCGCAGGACCCTGGCGTCGGGAGCACTCCCACACGAGGTTTCCGCAGGCTCTGGCTGGGAATTCCAGGACCACAAGAATTCTGTGGACACTTAGCCCTCATGGTCCCTAACCTCTACCTATCTTATAGGTGAGAAACCAGAGGGCCAGCAGGGCCTGGCAAGGCCATGTTAACTCCATGACTGCTCCTTCCAAAAGAAGCAACCTCCTTCTCCATTAATGTCTTCATTTTTTTCTTAGCAGAAAGGTGTGTGTGCCCGGTGTGTCCAGGTTGCTCTGCCAACATAGAAACTAGAGGAGTAAGCCAAAGGCACCGGCCTGCCAGGGGAGTAACCAACGGGGAAGGGAGGGAGCAGCGAGAGGCAGGTGGGACAGAAGGCATGCAGCAGATTCTGCCTGTGCTTGGGCCTGAACATTCGGCCAGACAGAGCCCAGAGGGGTGGGCTGACGCTAGAACTGTGCCGAGTCCGGCTCTGGCCCAGCTTCCCAGGGTCGGGAACAGCCGACTTCAATCCAGGGGCCAAACCTCATCTTGGGAAACTGAAAGCCACTTTGAATGCACACCATGTGGCCTGTGGGCCAAAGACGCAGCTCGGATGTAACAGAAGCTATTGAGCCCGTTCTGAATGTTAAATGTTATAATGTGTATGAGAGTGTCATTCCATGTTACCCTCAAAGTCAGTCTGGGGCAATGGTGTCATCCGTCCTCTCCAATGAAAAAAGAATAAGCACAGGCGCAGAGAGGTCACATGCTTCCCCTGAGGCCACAGAGACCTGGTGGCACAGCCAGGTTCACGGTTGGGTTCACCCGCCTCCCAAATGCCTGGAGCTGCTCTCATCTCCACCACTCACCTCCCCGGTTTTTGGTCTGAGAACTCTTGTTCCTCTGCACTCTGCATTAGCATGTCATTATGACTTCTGGTACTCCAAAGTTAATTTTCACAAGAGCCATTTTAAAAAATGAGTTGCATCTTCTGTGCTTTGTTAAGGACATCTTTGTTCACTCACAAAATTATTTGCTGATGGCAGTTGCTAGGGTAGAGGGAGGTCAGGTCCCAAGATGCGTTTATAGGAGGAGCACGGCCTGAAGCTTCGCAGCACAGCAGGGTGACTGGGGGCCACACCAGTTCATCACATGTATTTTAAAAAACCAGAAGAGAGGAGTTCATGGGTTCCCAGTGCAAACAAATGATTACTCTAAGGGGACGGAGATGCTAATACTCTGATTCAACCAGTATACGTTGTAAACTTGTATTGAATTTTCACACGATCTTGAAACTAGATATAATTAGGTGAAAAAATAGTTAAGATAATAAAATCATTCTTCTGTGTTTTAATGTGTTTTGTAGCTCACAAGCCATGGGGCTGCAACTCTTATGGTTAGGACTGATGGTACCAAAGGAGAATAAGAGGTCAAGACCACCAGACATTGAACAGTGAGGCAATAAGGTTGAAGTTCAAGTCTGGGGTGGCAACCTCTTTCTAGTTTTTAGCACTGTCCCTTACTCAGCAAAAATACCCATGTGAGAGAATTATATTTGTTTTTGGGTGTTTTGCAGATTCATCAAAGGTGAATTTTTATGTGACTTGGCATGTTGTATTCATTTCAACAAGGTAACATGAATCATGTTGTTTTGCTCTTCTATGTCATTACTGGATTTTGGTCTGCTTGGTCTATCCACTTTTGAGAGAGCTATTTTAAAACATTCCTTTATAATTGTGTGGCTTTAGATTGTTCTTTCATTCCATCAATTTTTGCCTGTGTTCTAACTACAATCGTGTGTGTAGATTTACAATTGTGATTAGCCCTTTTATAATGATTAAATGTCCCTCTTATGTCTAGTGATACTTCTTGACTTAAAGTTTACTTTTCTGATGTGAGTGCAGCTGTTTCAGAGAGAGAGGGACTGATTCAGGCACGGGGTCTCTGCTAGGTCCAACAACACTACAGTGGTGGCTTTTCAAACATGTCAAAGCTGCCTATTATAGAAGTCTGTCTCTGCTTCAGAGTCATCCAGGCCTATGCTGTGGCTCTTTTTTGGGGGCTCCACATGGTGTCCTTGATCACTCCAGGTGTCTCTACACCATCGAATCTCCTGGCAACCTGGACCTGCTGAGAATGTCTGCTCTGGGTCCTGTTCAGATATGGTGTCTCCAATGTCCAGAGCTCCTCCATTGACCCGACTCTTTTTGGGTAGATACAACAAGTTGCCCTCTTCTATGAGAGGATGCTGTGGCATGCCCCTGGTCACTGACCTTATTCATGTGGTGGCTCTCTGAATCTACCTCAAGTTCATTGCCCATGCTCTGGCATGCTCCTATCACACGGAACACAAGATACCTTGCTACTCACTGCCACCCAGGTAGAGTTGTAATAATGTCACTGATCCAGTGGAGCAGTGTGACTATCTGCAGAATATCAAGATAGCTCCCTAATAACTATATACTAATATAGATAAGGAGAGTTGAACTACCCTGGGGAGAGAGTGGATATTTACTTCTGACCCCTCATGTGAAGGCTGCTTCATCTTCACCACTGATAGAATACATCTCCCAGATCAATAACCTCGAACAAGTGCCACAATCTGTCTATTTGTTCCAGTAAAGAAACGACTTCTAGTGCAGCATTTGTTATCAGGAGTAACACCTGCTTAAATTGTCCACCATAACCAGACAAGACCTACCTGGAGTCTGCAGGAACCAGACAGTAGCCTTGAGTGATGAGGGGGACAATAAGCCCTGAGCCCTTCAGTTTCTGACCGTTCTGTTAGTTTCTGCAATTACCCCGGGTGTGTAGTCTTGCTTCTGATGGACAGCCTTGCCCAGGTTGGAGCACATCATCCTAGACTTTCACACCTGTGTCCATTGCTGCTATTGTAGCTCTGCATGCCAGGTATCAATTGAGGGTCTTCAACTGCATGTGGGGCCTACTTATGTGAATGGTTCACTGCAGATCCTGGGACATTTATCCCCAGTGTGGAGCCATAGGTGCATGGAATAGGATAGGACTTGGTTGAGAGCCCATTGATCCCCGTCCTTAGTAGGCCACCTCTGTAACCAAAGGCCCATGATGGCATTTAGGGTCTCTGGGTATTAATGTTATCTGGGACTTATACCCAACAGCCCTCAGCTATCTGTCTATCCCTCTTCCACTATCCCCAGATTCCTTGGTAAATCATTGCAGCTCCTTTTGCGAGAATGGCTGGGAGACTTCTCTAAAACTTTAGCTGTTGGGTTCTTCAAGAGACCTCGCCTGGTTTTCAATCAGTGGGCCATGTGTGGATAGACACAGACCTGGCACCTAGACAAGGAACTGCTGCTTGTAGTTTTCCATCGTGTTGCAGGATGTCAGCTCTGCAGCGAGCTCTCAGATTTAGTTATTGCACAAGTTGAGTGACACTTTCACCAGCTTTTATTTTTTTCTTATTATACAAATTTACTAACCTTTTAATTTCCCATCTGTCTTTCCCCTGGGAACATCATGACCTTTAACCATCATTGAATCCCCCTGCAGATCAGAGGACTCGGATGACCTCTGTGGCTTTGAAGTCAACTAGCTGGCCTCAGTCTCTTGACTCCTGTCATCACAGAGTCCCTCATCATCACTGATGCTGGGGAGGTGTTTCCATGGCAGCCTCTCCTAGGTCAGTGCCACCTACAGGCCAACCTTCCTTTCTTTCTGACATGTGGGATAGGCTGAGGCTGGTACACTGGTCTCCTTGAAGCCATACTATTCTTTCTTTAGGCCTTGGACCTGATCTTTAGCGCACTGTTCATTGAGATATTGAAATGAGAATCTCCTTAAATGCATCTTAGAGGTCTTCTAGCTTTCACAGCTGGCCTTGAGCTCATGGTTGGCTGACCTAAATCTGTCCTTTTCTTTTTAAGAGTCACAAAGGAGTTAACAAAAGCCACAACCTCCACAGTCACCCCTGCCCTACCCCATTCACAGCTGTAGACTTCTGTACTTTCCCCGTATCTGTACCACATCCCAATAAGCCATAAGTGGATGTCTTTGAAGCTGTGTTGTCAATTCTCTGCTTGCCACCATAACAGGGTCCTGTGCCATCTAGGGTTTGTAATTTATTGGTTATCCAGATAGCCTCCTTGGATATCCAATGGGAGCTTGGATTGGGAATGATTCATCTCATTGGGGCTGATTGTTAATTTTTAAATGACATTAGAGGCAACATTCAGAGAAAGGCTCAAAGTCACCATTAGTTACACAGAGTGTTAATGAGCAATTACTCTAGGTAAACAGAACCTCTGTGCCAGGTCAGATGTAATGAGCCAGGAATGGTGTCCAGGTGTAGAGCAAAGGGTGACCAGGGGTGCAAGGAGGCGGTAGCAAGATGCCAGGGGCATACCAAGGGGTCAACGCCAAGAGTTTAGCATGAAACTTCAGGCAGGACAGAGTCTGCGTAGAGAGATGGAGCCTCTGCCTGAAGGATTTCCCTCACCAGAAGACAGTGGCTCTGGAGGCAAGTGGGCGAGCAGTCAAAGCCTTCATCTCTACTCCAAGTTCCTTATTTCCAGATGTGCAGAACTACACACCCAGGTCCCCAGAGACACTGAGTGACTTGCCCAAACGTGGACTGCTGGCTGTGCTCAGAGCACTGCCCAGCACATGCTGGTACCTGGTGGATTCAGTGCCCTCTGCCTCCTCAGTCTCTGCTTTTGAAACCTGTGGCTCCATGGTGGTGAATCTCTAAGAGCAGAGACTGAGATGTGGGCCTCTGTATCCTTTGGATACAGGGCCAATGTTTTGGGCTCAGGGATGTTCAGGAATTGCTTATTTGTTCTCTGACCCCTGTCTCAGCCCTCCTGGTGTCACTAGCTGGACTGACTTGGTCATCAGCCCCCACAGCAAAAGTGAGGAGTGAACTTGAATTGCCTCTGAAGATGCAGGCCCATGCCATGCTGCAGGCACAGGGAAGTGGGCACTGGAGCATGGTGTGGTGAGATGTGGGTTCAATTCCACAGAGACTTGAGACCCAGCATGCCTGTTCTCATCTTCCTTACCTGCAATATGGCAATTAGCTGTTTGTTTTTATAATTAATGATGGTATTGAACAATTCCATCTTCAAATAATCCTAATGTTAAATTGCTTTTACTTCAAATTGCAGAAATTCTCAGCTTCTCTTACTCTACTGGGCATTGTGAACCCTGGGAGGAGCCCACAGCAGCCACAGATGTTCCCGGTCCTTGCAAACATTTGTCAGGGAGCATCCTGAAGGATCAGTGTTCTTGGAACACTTTGGAAAATCTCACAAAGCCCTTGGTAGGTGGTAAAAATAGTATTTGCTCTTAGTGTTGTTGTCACAATTATTACTATTGTTTTATTATTACTGAAATAATACAGGGACTGGGAGCTGAATGACCCTGAGATCATATTTCAGAATTCACAATTTTCCAATAGACTTTCATACTGGATCTAGCCAGGCCAGTCCCCTGTGAATTTCTCTAGCTTCAGAACATACAAACCGAACATAGACAAATCCCTCCTGTCCTTGCTAATTAGAGTGATGGATGGTGGAGACAGGACTGGGCCACGCTGCGGTAAAGATGATGGCTTTGCTTTTAATTAACTGTGCAGGGACTTGAGGGGCGCTAGGGAAGTGGAGCAATCTTCCACAGCACACTGCTCACTCCTGTCCGGAACATACCAAGTCTTTCGGGCCCAGCAACCAAAGAGGACAAGCATGCAGCCTGCAGACACCACTCAGTGCCCTCAATGCTCGCTCTTCCCAGGAGCCAAGAGGCACAGACAGACAGGAAGTGGGAGATTCTCAGCACTGGGCAGCCCAGCCTTCCTTCAAGTCCTCCTGGGGCAGGACTGACCATTCCTGGGACAGTTTTAGTCCCCAGTAGACACTTAAATAATGAAAAAGGGTTCAACATTTATGTGCACATTCTTGGAACAAGGGAGTGCTTTGGGCCTTTAAGTCCCTCCAACATCCCCGTCCCTTGGTCCCTTGCAGTTTTAGAAGCAAGCCTTGGTTGGGCTGGGTTCTCAGCTGGAGTCTGCAGTTCACTTGTGGGAAAACCTTGGAAGATCCCTTCTCCAATCATCTTTCCTTTCCTGGGGTTTGGGCTGTGGCTGGCCCTGGGTAGTTTATCTCAATTCAACAAATATTCAACGGTCACTATCAGGTTTGGGGCCCTGGGATATGTGGTGCAGTGTAAGCCTGCTTCTGGCTTCAGGGAGCTCACAATCTGGACAAGAAGGTAAACGTGTGCACGTGACTGTCAGGTCCACACAACGTAAGTAACTCAAGAGGGGCTCAGGGTGTGAAGGAAGACAGCTGGGATGAGCAGGCTTCAGAGGACATTCTGAGGCTGTGGATATTGAGGAGGAGAGTATTTAGTGGAGTTTTAAAAACAAGAGCTTCTTGTGCTTAAAGAGACTTGCTCAGTCAGAGCTTCCCACAGCTCCTTGCTTTCTTTCTGTGCCCCCTCAGCGGGTGCAGAGGCCCAACACTCATTTTTTATGAAAACCTTGCATCCCTTTGGGTTGGCCAGCTCCCCTGTACGGGCACACTGCACAACTTCGGATTCCTGCCTTAAGTCCTGCTGCCTCACTGCTTGCTGATTTTGGAGAAAATGAATTAAACTTCCTGTGCTCAGTTAAGAAAGCAGCCGGCAGGAAGGAAGATCCTGAGGAGGCAGGGATTTAGTGCCTCAGGTGGGAAGCAGGGAGGCCAGCCAATCACGGAAGCTGGCCTCATCTCTCCAGGTGCCAGCACATCCTGTCTGTCTCCTCCAGCTGGGGAGGATGTCCTAAAACGCAGCTCTGACCTGCACATCTGCTCCTGGGCTGCTTCCCGATTAGACACCATGAAGCCCAAGCTTCCCTGCCAGCCCCCTCCCCGGCCCAGCCCCTCCCACCCAAATGCGGAGCTTATTCCCCACGTGTAGGTGTGCTGTCCCCCCAGGCCTTTGTTCCCTCTTTTGTCCCTCAAGCCCTGATCACCCAGCCACCTTGCCACTGCCCAAGTCTATACAGACAATGCCCCGTCTGGGACACCTTCCCAGCCTGCTCTTCTGGGCTAGCAAGGAGCCAGGATTCCTAGAGGGTCCTTTACCTTCCTCTCCGTGGACACCATCCCCTGCCGACTTCTCTTGGTCTCATGACCCTGTGTTTCGTACTGCACTCACTCGTCTCTCCCATTACACACTCTGTGTGCTCTGGGGACACAAACATGGCTGGGGAGCGCTCACCTGCAGTGCCCCATCCACAAGGCACCTCTAGCAGAGCCTGGGACACTCCCCATCACCTCTCTGACCTCATCTGTGCAGGATGCCGCATGGGTGGGCTGGAGCTGGTGACGGCGGCTTCCCCTGCCCTCCCTCTGTGTCAGGGTGGAGAGACAGATCTCTCTCCTCTCTTCCTGCCCTTATGAGGCCGCAGTCCTATGATACTAGGGTCGCCTTTCAGGACTTGACCATCACCAACCTCAACATCTTGGCCTTCAACTATGAAGTTCAGGGTCACATTTCAGTCCTCGGCACTCACAGGGCCTTCTTGACCCTCTTCCCCAAACGATGAGCTGGTGCCATGTGAATGGCATTTGCCATAATTCTCATGGTGATTATTAGTGTCACTTCCTCAGTGTTTTCTGTTTTCAAGGCGGCTTGCCACAGCCACAGCCACAGCATCTTCTTTGTCAGGGATGAGTTTGTGAGGGTATGTAGGGACATGTAGTGGAGCTTCAAGCTCCCCCCACTACCCCCCCGATCTCAGGCTTCAGTTCTCACCACCCTGTTCCAGAAGGATGCCTTGGCCTGCCCATGGACTCCACCCCAGCCTTGGAAGCCTGACCTTTGTTTCCAACAGCCCTGTTCCTCTCAGGGGCTGGAGTCTCTGCTGTCTGCTGAAGTGGCCACCATGACTCTCCCCACCCATGCCCTGCTGGGAGTCAGGTCTCCAGGACCCTCACTCTAGGATGCCCAGGTGAGTGAGGTTTGGTTAGGGAGGGAAGAAAGTGGAATCAACCTACCCTGTTGCAGGGGATCAATGAACTGTCATTAATGTGTTCCTCATGGACATTTTGAGGTTCAGAGAAGTCAAAAACTACCCTGAAATCACTCGGCTGATAAGCAACAGAGGTTGGATTTGTGCCAGGTGTCTGCCTCTGGTGGGAGGTGCTCAGCTTAGATCTCCTCCCTGGGCAGTGCACCCATGCCCACCTGCTAAGCACCACTGATGTCCCCTTCTCTGAGATTTGTCCTTGTCAGGGAGGGAATGTCCCCTTCCCAGGACTCAGTGCCAGGGAAGATGGGCTGGTAAGGAAGATGGGTGCCAGCCCCCTTGTCTAAGGGGGGGGGCGGCTCTGCTGAGACCCTCTTTCCAGGGGTCAGGCTCAGCTCTAGCCTTCACCTGCTTTCCTCACAGGTTTCTCCGAGCAACATGCCCTCAAAAGGTCATGAGATGCGGGAGCCCTGCCTCAGCCTCTGCTTTCAGGAATGTGACCCTAGAGATCCCCAGACCAGACCTTTCCCCATGCCACGTGTGGGATTCGGCACACTTGGATGTATTGCCCTGGGTCCAGAGGCCTGACCCACTCCTGGAGATGTACCCTGGCTTCTAGGAGGTTTGGTGAATGGATGGCTGGAGGATAGAGGAGGAGGGGTGGGGCATTTCTTCCTTGGCCCCTGCCTTGCTCTGGCTCCCTGGGTATGACCCTGCTGTGCCCATCTTGTCAGCTGTCCGACTCATGGCTCCAGCTCTGACCTAGCTCTCTAAACTCAATCCTGCCCTCCCTATTCTCCATGGGCCCACCCATTGCTGCTAGTCCCTGGCAACTTGACATCTGAGCTGGTTCTCTTAACCCCAACAGAGTTGGGACCCTTCTGTAAGAGTACCTTAATTCAAAGTCTCTTCAAAGACTCTAGATCGGATGGATATCGTTTCTTGCGAGGCACACTAACTGCTTTGCTTTCATCTGACAGATCTACCCAGATTGATTGCCCATGGCTGTCCACATGATGTGTTTAGGAAGAGTGCTGTGATCCATTAGTGATGTCTGTCAGTGTGCAGCAGGGTTGGCATGTATAAGTGCCATGTTTTGGACTTCTCTGAACTGGATGGCCCTGTCTCTGAGATTTCTTTTGGCTCTGATTTCTAGGATCTATTATTTATGAAAAAAAAATAGATCAATTTCCCTCCAGAGAAGCCTGAACAAGATGATGGAGTTAATGACTGTGGCCAACCAGCTGACAGCTTATTGGCAAATGAGACATCTGCACCGTGGGAAATTATCTCCTCCGTGTGGCCAATTAATCTTGACTTTGTGGCTCATGCACTATCAGTACTGCTGTCAGTAATGGACCACCAGGGCAGAGGGTGGGAGGGTCTTTCACAGGCTTTTGGAACCAAGTGCAAAAAAGTTTGGGGGCCTGTTGAATGCAAACCCTTCCAGTTACAGGTGGGTCTGGTCAGACCACAGACAGTAGAGTGATTTGCTCTGCAGCCTTTGTAAATGCATATTTTTATTAAAGGTGCATTTTGATCAGTTATTGTGGGCCAACATTTTGTGCTATATGTTCTGCAAAGAATAACTCCATAGCCTTAAGGTTAGCAAGGGTGAGAGACCCTAAGCAAAAATCACAAAAATAAATGTACACTTTTATCATTTAAACAAAATTCAGAAAGTGAAGAATGGAAGCAGGACTATTTTAGGGTGATGTTCAATTATGAAAAACCTGGACTCTGGTGGGAGGGGCCCAGGTGGAGAGCTGGTGGATCGGTGGCTCAGGCAGTGGGGACAGAAGACACAAAGATCCCGAGGCAGAGAGATGAAGGAAGGGAAAGTAGGCCAGAGGATTTGGACTACAACAGGGATGAGGAAAAGTCATTATGAAGAAGAAGAGCGGGAGACAGGGTCAGGTCAGCAGCACACCGGGGACGTGGTTAGCTGGACGTCTCTGAAGCCGGATCCCTGGCCAGTGGGCAGGAGCCTCATGCAGAACATGGGGAGGTGCAGCCTGTGGTTCTCATCTGCACAGTAGAGATGCCAAGTTGTGTCCCCGTAATGCTGGGGGCCCCATGGGGTTCTGTGTGGGAATGCAGTTTTTAAACAAGAGCTATGAAGTTAAAATGGCTAACTAGAAGGCCATCGGGCTAAGATGGCTTCAGTATCTGGGTTCGTCCATGAGCAAAGGAAACATAAGCTCATCCTATCAGAAGTGGCCGGGGAACCTCTCCCAGGTCTCTCCACTTCAACCTCTCAAAGATTTGTCTTTCTTCTGCAAACACTTTATAAAATCTTCTCTCCCCCGCTCACTGGAGTATTGAGCTGTTCATGGCTGGTGCTGTGTGGTCAGCTACACTTCACATTTTAACATGCAGAGGTGCACTGTTTAACAGTCTGCAGGAGACTGGGTTCAAAGGAGGCCACCTTTGCTGTCCCTCCCTATGTGGCCTGGCTTTTCACTTCTTGACTGATTCTCTCTGACCAGCCCTCTGCACTGCTCTGCCTCTTCAGGCAGCCCCAGGCCATGTCTGCTCCAGGTGCCAGATGTGAGCTCTTGCCCTCTGCTTCTTCTCAGGGCTCTCTGTGTCCTGATGCTAACCACAGGCAAGGACCTTCTCTGTGGAGACTGAAGGTCACCAGCCACTCACCTCCATTCATCCACATGCCACTGTCCCTGAAGATGGCATCTCGGGCTTCCAAGCTTTCTCTGAACGTCCAGGTTTCTTTTACTCTCTGAACTTCTACTCACCCTTCAAAACTCGGCGACCTGACTTCCTCTGGGTGCCGTGAGGGCTGCCTTGTCAGCCCAGGTGGTCCCTGCAGAGGGCCAGGCACGAGGCCCCCGTCCTGTTCCTAGCCTGTGTCTTTCCCGGCACTTGCTGCCCCAGCACAGGGCTCCCTCCTAGGAGGGACCCATTAAAAGTTCATAAACCATGAATATGTGAGCGAGTCGATGACAAGATGTTGGGGACATTCCTTCTAAAAAACACAACTAGAGAGCAGCCCCCTCTGCCAAAGCTCAGCTGAAAAGTAGAGCTCTGTCACCCTCTGGGAAGTTCTTCTCACCGTGAAGAGAAAATAATAAATACATAAAGATTCATTTGTCTTCCTCTGCTGTCTGACCATGGAGTCCTCCAACCCCCTGCTTTCCAGCTAGCAGCTCAGGCACCAGAGTTGTACCTGCTCCCCACCGTGGTGAGCCAGCCAGCAATAAATCCTCAATTAGCAAGGAGGAGGATTGATGGAACCTGTTCTCCTCTTCCTCTACTTTTGTTCAATGCTCCCTGTAAACAAGGCTGCGTGGCTGGCATTCAAGAGGAAGGAAAATTGAATTTAAAGTCATTTAAAACTTTCCATGATTAATGTCATGCCAAGTAAGCAGTGAAAAAGCACATTAAAAGAATACAAAAATAATTCTGCTCTTCGGCCTGCAAACATTGTCTTTCTATGTGCATATGAATATATCACACAGAACCTTCTACATAAACAGACGTGAAACCATGACCCTCATGTGATGGCAGCTCACCATCTCTACAGGGGCAATGGATTCACACATGACATACCTACTGTGAGCCCCCAATGCAAATCATGTCCCAGTGGGACGTGGCCTTTGCAACACTGAAAATACTTGGCAAGAACCATCCATGGAGTCAGACAGCCCTGGCTTTAGCACTGAACAGAATTCTGGGATCTTACAGGCTGGACTTGATTGTTTGCCTTCTCATTGGTGGTAATACCAATCATAAATGTGTTAGGATTTTTTAAAATTCTAATTTGTTATACATGACAGCAGAATGCATTACAGTTCACATTACACATATAGAGCACAGTTTTTCATATCTCTGGTTGTACCCAACATAGAGCTACACCAATTGTGTCTTCATACATGTACTTAGGGTAATGATGTCCATCTTATTCCACTGTCTTTCCTGCCCCCATGCCCCATCCCTTCTCCTCCCACCTCTTTGCCCTATCTAGAGTTTGTCTAGTCCTCCCACATTCCCCTTGCAACCCCACTATGAATCAGCCTCCTTAAATCAGAGAAAACATTCGGCATTTGGTTTTTTGAGTTTGGCTAAAATAACTTAGCATTATATTCTCCAACTCCATCCATTTGATGTGTTAGGATTTATGAGATGCTGTAAATGAAAAATTAGCAAAGAAACTGGCATTCATTAAATATTCAGTTAACGAAGCATGGGTCTATTTATCCACGTCCATAGTATATGTGTGTTTGTGCATGAACTTGTGGCAAACCATCCCTGAATTGATACCTTATATAAGGAACATAGAGTTACTGTGTGTGTGTGGTGTAGGGGGCTGTGCATACATAAATATTGATTTTAGAATGACATTTCAACAGTTTTATTTTGGCCAAATATTTTAAAATATGTTACCACCTAGACATGATTCAAAACCATTTTCGGATTTAGACAGCTCTGCATTACATCATGTTTTCACCAAGTTCTGTAAGACATTAGACCTCACTGAGGCTCCTTCTCTCCCTCCGTAAAATGGGAAAATAGGGAAATTTACATTAGAGTGCTCGTGCAATTCAATGAGATGGTCTATTGGCTGGCTCACTCATTCCCAAAGCATTTCTCTTGATGTCTTTCTGCAGGGGATGAAAATGCAAGGAAAACTGGGATGGGGTTCCCACCCCAAGAGGGTCACCTGTGATCCACGCTGGCTTATAAACATGCCGTCCTCTATCTTTGGCACCTCCAGGACAGGGGTCCCATGAAGGGTTTGGTAGTTTGTGCAGGTTTACATTGAGTTGTAACCCAGAGCAGGAAGGAGAACTTAGCAGGATTCTCTCCTACAGCTCTTCTTCCCAACCAGTTCTTATCGTTGACCTACTCTCTCCCTTTTTTATAAAATAGGGAAGGTGTTAAAATGGGTGTCAGGAAACTGTCATCCTTTTCTTACTGTGTCCTGGATCACCACCACAGCACCCAACCAATCCTGCAGCTTGCACCCCCATCCCCATAACTGAGGTCAACTCAGCAGCCACAGTTAGCTTTATAGAATGTCGATCTGCCCTCAGCCAGCTCCTCTGCTGGGCCCAGTGGCTTCTCATCTCTGAAGGAAATTTCCTTTAAGTTGTCACAGCCCTGCTGGCTTCCTTCTTGTTCCCAGAAAAAGCTGGACTCCTTGGCCCCTTGGGAGTGGCTCTGTCCTCTCTGCCGCCATTTCCTCCTTACTGCCAGATATTGTGTCAGTTGTAACCAAGGTGGGTGGAAGGGCCCCTGCCTCCACCTGACACCAGATGGGAAGTTGATTCCTTTGAGATATGGTTGTTGGCAGAACAGATGTTCCTGGTGGCAGGAGCTTGTGAATGGGACTCTTGCTATTGGTCACATACATAGTTGTCATCGTGGCCACTATGAGTTCATTGTGCCCATGAGTCCATAATGCCAGCAGAGGAGAACATCAGTGACCCTTGCTCCAGGCACAGTAGGGCCTGCCCAGAGCCTCAGGAGTCACCTTTCCCACCACAGATACTTGGAGTACCTTAGTGTCTTTCTGTTCACAGAGCCCTAGTGGCAGGGCACTGGTACTGCAGCCGGGACATGCTGCAGAGCCTTTTCCTGGGCTGCTCCCAGTGGAAGCTGACAGCCTTCTGTGTCACATGGTAAATAGCCTGAAACAGTACAGGGGTCCCTCAGTGTCTTTGGGGACTTGGTTTCAGGAAACCCATGAAAACTCAGATCTCAAGTTCCTTATATAAGATGGTGTAGTGTTTGCATATACCCCCCCCCCCATCCTCCCACATACTTCAAATCTTCCCTGGATTACTTAGACTACCTGGGCAATGTAAGTGCTGTCAGTAATTGCTGTTCTGTATTGTTTGGGGACTGATGGCAAGGAAAGTGTCTTTACATGTTCAGAACACTGGCAGCTAAACATTTTTCTTGTGTGATTTGTTGGATCCACGAATGTGGGGAGAAGTGCTTCCTGAGGTGCAGAGCCTGAGGAGGGCTGCTCTGCTCAGATGGTGGGGAGTGGAGGCCATAACTTGGTGTTTTTCTTTGGGAGGGAAGAATGTCCTAGGCCATTAGATCCCTATGAATGTCATGGCAGAGTCCTAAAGTTCAACATGGTTTATTTACTGCTTCTTAGAACCTGTGTTATTTTACAGAGACCATCACCAATCCTACCCTGTATGTGCACCTTATGCAACCAGCAAGATGTCAGTGCCTGGCATCCCAGCTACTCAGGAAGCCAAGGTGGGAACATTGTGAGTTCAAGGTCAACCTGGGCCACTTAGGGAGACCTCATCTCAGAAAAAAAAAATGTTACCTCTTGTATACTTGCATATTGATCTACTGTGATGTTCTTTGGAATATAGACCACAATATTTTAGGGATTTGAGAGTTAAGATAGCCATAACAACACCGCAATACTGTAAGTGTATGCAGACATCCTTCTCAGAGGGAGGAGAAATCCTTTGGGTTGTTTTCCTAATAGGACTGGGAAAGAAGGCCTTCACGAAAATCAAAGGTGCGAACCCCATCCCTGGAGTGCCACTAAGGGCTTGAAACAACACACCCACGATTGGGAGAAGACTGTCAATCTTGAGGAAAAGACAGCCACAAACAGAAGAGAACATACTAGATTCAGCATGCATGGCCTCACCCATGTGCACCAGATCAGTCACATGCATACTCTCGGGAAAGGTAGACATTGGAAAGGGGCAGGAGACACTTTTAGATTCTGCTAATGACCTCTTTATTTGGGTATTGGTATTGTAAGTGCTTGGTTTGAAATAGTTCAATACTCTGGATTTTATTCAGTCTTTTTGTAGGTAGACTGTACTGATAAAATCTATTAAAATGGGATCTCCTTATTATAAAATAATCATCAGGCATTCCCTTGCTTTAAACCATTCAGTGGTTTTATTATACTTTTATTATACTTGTATTATACTAAAGGAATATATAAGTACCCTGGACAGGTCTCACTTTCTTAGCAGGACGTGGCCCAGGCAGGGCAGTAGGAGAGAGGTCAGTTTGTGGAACAAGATCCTGGGGTTGGAATCCCATTCTACATGTACTACATAGCCAAGCTGCTTAGCCTCTCTGTGCCTCCGTTTGTCCAACTGTGAAGTCAGTCCTCAGAGTTATTTTGGCTCAAGTGAGATCATACATGGAGTGCTGAGAATCTGTCAGTTCATAGTAAATGTTCCTTTTATTTCCTTGAACACATGGAGATTTTTACCCCTACAAAGGACATTTTATTCTCTATTTCCTCTCCTTGAAATCATTTCACCCCATTTTAAGAAATTAAAAAAAAAATCTTAAGAGTGGTTTCCTTTTGATCAATAGTTGGTAGGAGCTCAGCACCTCACCCTGGGTCACCTGGACTGTGAGTGGCGGATTCTAAACCTGACCTCTCCTCATCAATATTTTAGTCTAGGGCTCTTCCTGTGGTAACCTGTTCTCTCCTTGAAGAAAGACAAGTCTAAGTTATTTTTGTGCATCTTCTTGTGGTACAAAAAGCACAGGAAGGGTTTTGATGAATTGAATTGTTTTCTTGAACTGACGCAGTTCCTGAGTGAGTGTTCAGTTTGGTTTAGGAGACAATACATAAACACTCAAAGTAAAATAACAAATGTATGTTTCAATGCTGTGGAAGAAGAGCTTTCACACAGCATGATTAATTGCTCAGTGATCAATGCAGACACTGTTCAAGTTCAGAGAAATGAGAGTCGTGCTCGGGCTGGGCTGCTGCTCAGAGAGGACCCCTGGAGGGCAGGCCCTCTGCTGCATGGGCTGGGGGGGAGTTGGCAGGGTGCCCGGGAGAGATGGCTTCCAGGCTGCAGAGCAGCATGAATCTGATAAGCCCAGGGGTGTTGAGGGGACAGCGCAGGAACCAGTGTGGCTGGAGCCTAGTTTTACCCAGGAGAGGGAATGGGAGATTTGATTGGGAAGCAGAGGGAAGTTGAGTCCTTAGAGAAAGGTGCTGGAAAAAGAAGTTTAACTTTATGCCGACTTATAATTTCTTTAAAAAAATTTTTTTTGTGGCACTGGGGATTGCACTCCGGGCCTTGCGCAGGCTAGTCTAGCACCCTACTGCTGAGTCACATCCCCAGCCCAATTTGTTTTCCTTTTTGTAAACAATTTTATTGACACATAATCCAAAGACAAAACACCTGCATGTGTTTAACGTATATCATTTGAAGAGTTTGGGAATGTGCCTGTGTCCAGGACACAACCACCATGATCAAGGTAATAAGCATATCATCACCTCCAAATCTTCCTGTGGCTCCATTGTTTTGGGGAGGGGTAAGAGTGCTTCTCAGGAGATCTATTCATCTAACAGAATTTCTAGTTGTTTGGAGGACACATGTATTAACTTGAGCACCAGGCTGTGTAGCAGATCTCTAGACTTGTTTATCTTGAAACAAACTCCTTTCTCTCTTCCCCCACCTCAGGACATCTGCCATCTAGTCCCTGCTATAGTGACTGGACTACTTTAGGTACCTTATATATAAGTGGAAAGCCTTCTTGACATTGGACTTGGCAATCATTTCTTGGATATGCCACCAAAAACAGGCAGTAAAAGCAGAACTAGACAGGTGAGACTACATCCAATGAAAACACTTTTGCACGGTAAAGGAAACAATTGTGGGAATGAAATGGAAACCGAGGAGTGGGGGAAAATATTTGCAAACAATGTATCTGACAAGGGATAAAGATCCAAAATATATAAGAAACTTCTTTTTACATACTAAGAAAATGACAACACACAAAACTCTAAATAGCCAGCTTGGAACAAAAATGGGCAAAGGACTTGAATAGACTTTGCTTCTAGAAGACATAGGAAGGGTCACCAGGTTTATGGAGAGATCCTCAGAGCAGTGCAAAGACATGCATAAGACAGCAAGGGTGACAGCGGACGAGTGCATTCCAGGTGCCAAGAGCAGAGCACTTCTGTACAGCATAGCCATGAAGAAAACTGAGTTTGGGGCCTGGTTACTTGGCTTAGATCCTAGGTCCACCACTTAACACCCTCAGCTGCTGCCTTCTGAATCCAATTGCTGTGGTTTTGCTAAGGGCACATTTTCCATGAGCCTCTCCCAGCCTGTAATGAGGAGGAATTCTGCAGGTGTATCCATAGGAGGCGCTGCTGTTCCCCTGCATGATGCTGATTGTAGAGCTCCATTGCTGGCCTGTTTCTCAAACTGTACTGGAGAGGCAAACCGACCCTTGTACTCCCAGAATGACATCTGCCCGAGAGAATTAAAGAAGATTTAAGCATATGTAATATATACCAAATTTGTAATCAGAAACTGAGCATTATCAAGCCCCAAATGATCTAGAGATTTGGTGCAATCCCAATCAAAATGATAATTTATATGGAAATGCAAAGGATCTAGAATAAACCAAGCCACACCTGAACAGCGAGGAAGTGAAGGACTAGCACATTCCTCATTTAAAATCTCGAGCAGTTAGGAAGCATGACATTGGCACAAGGATAATTGACTATACCAATGGAAAAAGCAGAGTGCCTAGGAACATCCACACCCGCGCTGTTGCATGGCAGTGCACAAAAGGGTCATTTCTCAATCAATGCTGCTGAGTCAACTGGATGTCCACACGGAAAGCCGAAACCTTGGCTTTAGGTGTGAAGGTAATATGGAACATCATATCTAAGAGGCAGAATCTTAAAGCTTTCAGAGTAAAACAAGAGAATATCTTCATAGTCTTGGGTTTCTTGATACTGTTACAAAACAGGAAAGACCAAAGCAAAATCCTACCCAGAAACTAAACAACTCTTTCATATACACATAGGTACATTTGTATACAGTTATTTATGTATGTACTACAGATGATTTAACTTTGTGTTTTTCCTCAGTCACCCTTGGGGTTTGGGCTTCAACACATGGTCATTTGGAGGACACAGTTCAGCCCATCACAGATTCCTAACCATCTCTCACTCACCCATCAGGCCTCTGAGTGGCCCATACTGGGCAAAGTTGAAGTGCCAAGTCTAGAAATTAGATAAGGCCTTGTGACATGGTCTCTCGTGCTCATCTGATGGTTTTGTAGGTACAAGGGGGCTAGCACCCCCTCATTGTCTGCCTGTCTGTTTTGCCCCTGACGATGCTGTGTTCAGCATCATCTCTGTCAGGGGCTACTCAAAATGCTCTGAGGGTCAGGCCCTAACTGGGAGTTACTCTAGTCTTGCCAGGAATGGGAGCCCCTGGCCTAGGGAGGTCAAGATGGACCCCAGCACCAACGATTTCATAAAACCTGTGCTGTTGGTGAGCCACATTCTTTGATGCCCTCCTCCCTCAGTGCAGGCCCACAGAGGACACCAGGGGCTTTCCTTTGAAATTCCAGGGCCTTTGCATGTGCTGGGTCCTCTGGGCCTGCTCTTGAAGGCCTTCATGCTGGGTCTTCTGTCTCCATATAAGCATCCATTCCCACTTGCACCTGCTTCCTGTGCTTGGTAACATCTTTCTCCACTGCCAGCAGTGACACTTCTGTGCTCTGTGTTCTAGGAGCAACTCTTGCTGTGACCTAGTGGCCAGGAAGGGGAGGGCGAGTCCTTGGAGCAGCGGTCTCTGCACAACCTTCCAGCATGGAGGAGGCCATCATGAGGAGGAGGAGTGGGCCAAGTCTGCTGCTTCGGAGGATTCAGAGCAAATCCTTGGGGGCCTCCTCAGATCAGGGTCCCAGGCTTTCCCAGAGAGCAATACAGACCTGACTTGCTTGGGCCTCCCACAGTCTTCCGAGGTCAGCCTCTCTACCTACTAAGTCCTGGACTTGGCCCTGTTTATTCACACTCCAGTTGCAGGAGATGAGAGTGTCTTTGCTTCTAAAAGAGGCTTTCTGGCATTCACATCTGGCTGTCAGCTGCAGGTTTCTGCTCCCAACTATTTTCTATCTTTCTGAAAAACATCTGTGACACTCAACCAGCACCGCCACCTACAGTTATCCTTATAGACAAGTCATGGCCTCAAACGAAGGCTGTCCCAGAGGCTGGCACATTCCCTCCACCTCATCCCCTTGTCTTGCTCACACAATTCCTAGTAATTGGTACAGTCCGAGTTCACAGAAGCGGACCCTGAGACAGAGTTTGGAGCTCATGATGCTCACAAGGACACCAGGTGTGAAAGGAAGGGCAGGGAGCAGGACTGGGAAGAGGAAAAGGGCCAAGTGCAATGAAGATTCAGCACGCCTCAGCTGGCTGACCTGCTGGGCAGTTCTGGAGCAAGTAATGGCCAGAGTGTCCCAACTGGGCCAGGATGTTGGGACCTTAGTGCTTCTACTGCCTCAGCCACCATGTCTGAGGCCAGGCCCTTCTGGGGACAGTCCATACCCAGTGACTCTGCAGCTAAGGTGGACACTGAAGGTGCTGAGTGTGGAGGCTTCCTGCTGACCACACTGCTTGATGCTGGGTGGGAAGGCCTCTGGGGAGGGGTCTGGTGTCTGTGTGGCCACAGTGGATAAGGTATGCATGATGTGTGTTGCGTGTCGATGCGTGTTCAGGCACTCAGCCTTGTGTCCTACCAAGTTCTCCTGGGCTTCTGGGGATGGTGCTTGCGGGAAAGGGGTGGAAGAGATGCATCAGGAGCCCCGTGAGCTCTGGGGTCCCTCTGCACCAGGGAATGCATATGGCAGGCAGGGGGGGAACTTAGGTCAGGAAGAGATCTGCTGGCACTAAGTTCTTTCCTCCCTCCCCTCTTTTTTGAAAGGACGGAGGTTGGGGGATGTATAGGCAGGAATGCCCTGGTTGAAAATAGAGAAAACAAATGTCATTGACTTTGCAAGGTTTCCCCACCATCTACTCCCAGGCATCCCAGGGTAGTGGCTCTGTGACTGGCTGCATGTCCTGGGACCCACAAGAGAACAAAGCTCTTTGGAGAGCGGTGGGTTTGAATAATGCCTCATCTGAATGCCAGTCTTGGCGGCCTGTGGGGTAATCATCCACCACCTGAGCGCTGCTCTTCAGCCCCCAGGCCGGGGTGCACAGGGTTACCAGGCGCCTGGCAGCCAAGGAGGCCTCAGGCGTGAGCAGCCCGCATGTGGCTCTGGGGCCCCATGTGGCCAGTCCAGAGCTGCTGTCTGGAATTGAGCTTGAAAGCTTTTTTGGACGCGTTACTCAGGGATGGCCGGCACAGCTGCCAGCTCTTCCAGTCAGACTGGAGCCATGCCATGACTGGGGGCAGCTCAGATGCGGTGGGCATGAGGGCTGCAGAGACCAAAGGTGACGAGGACAGCAGTGTCATAAGAGCTACTGAGCATGCCAGGCCCTGGGCTGAGCTATAAGCCTCTCTTTACAAAAGCTGTGAAAGATGGCTCTTAACCTCATTTTAAAATTTAAAAACAAAACAAAAAACAGTTTATTGAACATTTACCGCAAAGTACAGCGCCAGCCCTTGAGATGGATTATGCTGTTCTACGCTCCCAGCTTCATGTTATGAAACTATCATGAACAAGATGAGGAAACAGAGGCTTAAAGGCAATAAGTAAATATCTATAATTGAGGTAGATTTTAGAGCCAGGTCTATGTGATTCTAAGCAACTGGCTAAAATAGTGGGGTGGCAAAAGATGCCACCCTAAAACCTGCTATCCCAGGGAAGAGCACCTGGCTGAGAATGGCAGGTTGATTTTGGCTTTAAAGCGGGGCCTTGACTTAGCCAGTTAACACTTTGGGTTCACATTTCTGTACATTGTGCCTGGGCTCAATAATGTCTATCCTGACACCAAGCAGCTGTCATGCAGAGAAAGAATGAAAATATGATGCCTTCCAGACATAGACCACCATGGCTCCAGGGTGGGATATGACAGTGCCTAAGTCCTGGAGGGAAGCAAAGACCCAAGAAATTAGCATCCTGCGTTGGAATGTGGCTCAATGGAGGACTGACCCTGTCTTGACCTCTACTCCAGATCAGCCAATCAAACGGCAGTTTTGTGCATTAGTTTCCCCACCTAAAGATGGGGACCCACGGCGTAGGGAGTGAAGTCACCGGTCTAAGGAGCTTCTTCACTGACCAGCACACAAAGCCTGCATTGTCCTGGTTACTAAGTGCATGCAAACATGTTAGACATCAGGGTGTTCGTGACTGTCTAAATGAGAATGGTGACAGTGACGATGGTGAAGAATATGGATAGAACAAGAGACTCATAACGCTGCTGCTGCCGACAGTGAGGATGATAATAAGGAGACACAGCACCATACACCAGGAGCACATTATGTAGTGGAGTAGCTATGATCCCATAGAATAGTCACACTCTGGTTTGGGTGGTGTCCTGGTGGGGAGACTGAAGCACAAAGAGGCCAAATGGCTTGTCCAAGGTGGTCACAACCTATGTTCTTCCTCAGAGAGCAGTCAGAGAGCCCTGGCTACACCCAGGAGGTGAGGGGTGCAGGCTGGCAGAAGCAGCTAGCCCTTCATGGGAGACAGCAGCCTTTGTCAGCTGTGTGGTCCAGAGAGTCAGTGGTCTTTAGGGAGTGATCCAGTGGCCTGGCTCCGGCAGAGATGATCCTGCAGAAAGCAGAAGCAGCTTAGAAGACACCAAGGAGGAGGTTAGGAAGGGACCTGATCAGGTGAAGGTCAGGTCCCTGGGCTTCTTGTTTTCTGGAATTCTGTGATATTGTTTTAATGTCTTCAACTGAAATTCCTGTACTTTTTGCAAGAAGCAAGATTGGGGTTAATCTGCCATCAGGTAGAAGCAACCATTTGCGTGTTCTCTCTGGGAGAATGTAAGATTTACAAAGTCAAATCTGATTAAGGTGCACAGACTTTCTCAAGGAAACAGTGATTATGCATCACAATAAAAGGAGAGCACAGCCCAGAATGGAGAATTCGCTAATTGTTCTTTGCAGCTGGGGGCATCAGGCCCCTTTTGGTACCAAGCTTATTGTCTGTGTGTATAAATTTTCCAAATTCTCCCCCAGTGGCCTGGCAGAAGAATAAATAACACTTTTTCCCCCTATAACCTTTTGAAATGAAAAGGAGTCCCAGTTCTCCTCTGAATTTGGCTTAGCAAAGACTCCTGTCTAACACATTTGTTGCCCTAGGGTGTCCCCAGGGAACCAGGTTTACTTAGGAGGAATTCATTGTCTTGAAAGAGCAGGAACAGGGACATCGGACTTTGTTGGGAAATAGCTGTCAAATCAATTATGCCATGATCAGATTAGTAGCGTCAGAATTCTGTCTCTCTCACCAGGTCAGCATTTCCAGGCCCATTGATTTCACAGGGAGAAGGGGAAGGAGAGACCCTGCCAGGTTTTGGGTTACCCCTTCCCTCTCTCCACAGAGCTTGGACGTGTAGAGCCAGGCTCAGGAGCCTCAGACAGACACTGCTCTGGAAGAGGCTGAGCCTCACCTCTCAGGTCCTTCCTGCCCACCCCAGGAAATAGCCCCCTGCTAAAGGATCCTGCTTGTTTGAATACTGTCCTTCTGCCTTGGTTGGTCTGAGATCTGTGATGACAACCCAGTTCTCCAAACTCCTTCCCATCAGTTTTCCATTCCAAAGGGACCTGTGAGGCAGGACTGATCTGTCCCCTTAATGGTCCCCACTTTCCCCCGTCCCAACTCCCATCCCTCTCCTGCCTCAATGGCCTGGGCCTGAGCCCGAGTCCTTTAAAAGCCTGGCTCCTCAAACTCCAGACCTCTCCTCCGATACCACCTGCTTGGAGACATCTTGTCTTGTTCACCTAATCCCCAAATGCCCATCCCATTTCTCTCTGGTTACGACTCTTTCACAGTCATGGCACCAAGGACATTCAGCAGTGACATCATGACTTGGTGACAGACTTGGGTTTGATATCTTCACCTCCAGGAGACTCCAAGCACCCAAAGCAGAAGTCACATTCATCTTTCTGCCCTTCTCTCTTCAGTGGCCTCCAGGCCTGACTGGCCCTGGAGCTGGGCTAAGATGTATGTTGCTGGGCCTCGGTTTCCTTTCACAGAAGAACCACGATAGTGCCCGCCTCTCCAGCTGTGGTGTGGACTCTGTTGAGTGGACAAGAGAAGCTTTGAAGCTGGTTTTACATAAAGTCTAAAAGCCATGTTGATCTTTGTGGTCACCATGTTTCATGCAGCAAGCAGGGCAACAATATTGTGCAGCACAGGCCAGGGAGCAGGAACGAGTCAAGAGAAAGCAACGACCAAGTCCCCATCAACAAAGTCAGTCTTCATTGCTCCGTCTGTCTCCTTTGAAGAAACGAGGTGTCTGGAAGGGCCCACGTGTAGGGAAGATGGAGATAGGGTCAAACTCACGTCTCCTGCTTAGTTTTTGACATTGGACCATTGCTCCTTTAACTTCTGGGAGCCTGTATTTTCATGAGAAATGGGGACAGGAAAAAGAAGCTCAGAGACATGAAATAATTTTTTATAAGGTCCCCCAAGTCAGTTTGTGGAGGTGGGCCCTGAAGGAAAAGAAGAATTTGCAGAAGACCCTTTTCAGTGCTCTGTGCCATGATCTACTGCAGTTCACTTCTGATTTCTGTTAAAAGAGGGATCATTTCCAAGTGCATGTCACAAGTTCAAGTACACTAAGGGGTCAGTTTAGTCACTAATCTGAGAGAAGCAGCCCTGAGTAGAGACAGGTCTATACATATCAAGTGATGCCCAGAGTTGGGGGTGCTGTGGCAAATGTTCTGTGCCTATCCTATAGAGCCTTGGTTCCATCCATGGTGGCCAAGTAGGCAGGTGCAAAAAGGGGCACCAGAAAGTCTTACTCCTAAGACAAGCTTGACATCTGGATTCTTATGACACATTTTCACCATTCAGTAGTGGTATCTAAATCAATTTATTTTTAAATACCCAGGATGAATGCAATCTAATCTGGGAGGTCAGTTTGACCTCCAGGCTACCACTTTTCCCTGCTGCCCTAGAGAAGAGGTTCTAAAAGAGCCTTGGCCAAGGGATCAGCCTTGGGGCCAGCACGTCTCATGATCCACTCTACTGTGAAAGGGCTCGTCTGCTGTCGCCTATCTGGGAGGCTGTAAGCAGGTATGTGCCCACAGGTGTGCCTCCTGTCCTGGATGCAGTGCAGACTGAAATGCAGGTCACATGGCCGGCTCCCTGCTGGCTTTCCCCTGCTGTGATGGTTTATTCTAAAGACATCAAGGGAAATACCAAAGATGTCTTCCACTCACTGAAGGAGTCAGGACTTGGCATATGTTGCCATAATACGTTTGCACACCACCCCAAGAGTCAAACGGCATCACCTTCAGTTTCCAAAGGAGTCCGTCATTGACTTGGGCCTGCACATAAAGCCAACCCCTCAGAGAACAAGCTGGGCCATTTCCCTCCACTGGTCAGAGGGATGGTGTTTTGCTGCAGGTGTGAGCTGAGGGAGGCACCCGTGGGGCTGCCTGCTCAAGCTGCTGGCCTGTGCCCTGCCCCATCCCGTTCATGATCCCTCGCAGATGTAATCTTTCACTTAACCGCATGACTTGATGGGTCTCGTGACAGTCTGCTCTGGATGCCTCTCATCTCAGGTCTCATGGATGGGCTCTTCGCCACCAGGGCTCGGTCACATGCCAGGGCTGTTTCATGTGATCTTCCACTAGACTGCAAGACCTTGTGGTATAGACCTGGGGCCTGTAGCCTAATTTTCACAGGAGTCCACCACATACTCACTGTAGCACCTCTCCCACTGCAGATCCCTTTGACATAATAAGGTCTTCCAGGCCAGATGGCCCAAGGCTCTTAGACTGCTGGCGATCCCTGCTCTGACCAACTCCATGCTGACCCTCTACTGCAGCACTCTAAGCACATGGCTTGCTGTAGTGTGCACAGGTGTGACACCTGCTGTTTGCAGCACCTGAACAAGCCTCTCAGGTGCTGTGCCTCCTCCCTAGTGGTAGGAGGTACAAGGTACAATACTTTCATTTGGAGGAGAATCCTGGCATGCCCAAGACCACTGCATGGATGCGGAGTCCCCTGGATCTGCACGAGGTTTACCTCCTTCCTTCCAGAGCACATTCTTTTTACCAAGGCCTCAGCACACCTGCCCTTCTTGATCAGCTCCTGCACTGACTTTGATGGCTGCCTCAGAGTGGAGGACACTCTGCAGCCTGCAGGCCAGGCAGGCCGTGCCCCTGGATGGTGCTAACATTGTGAGAACATGTCTCCTGCATCTTGCACCCTGGAGTCAGGTCCTGCTGTACCCTACTTAGATCTGCAGCTGTTTCTGTGTGTCCAACAGAGAAGCCCTGTGTGTTTGCTGGGTGCAGGGGTGGGGAGGTTCAGTCCCGCCGGCCTGGGCTGGTTGGGTAACACCGTCTTCCTCAGGAGATCAGAACTCTGAAGCCCAGGCAAAGAAGCAGGGAGAAGCCCGATCAGTTGTGATGTGTGGCTTTTTGTCCGCCATACACTTCTGTTTCATCTTTTATTTGGCTCAGAAGAGGAGATGGAGAAAGATGTGATGCCATACAGCAGGCTGCTCTTGAAATCCAGCTCATTCATGGCGTGAACTTTTCCAGGTGGTCACGAGTTCAAGACACGGGCTGTTTAAAGGGTGAATGTGGCAGATGCCACAGTGGGATCATTTCAGGGCAGCCACACACCCTGATAGTGACTTAAACATGCAAGTGAAACTACATAGTCCCCGTCCCCAAGGTTGATGATCTGTTTCGGACTGATGGCTTGACAGTACCAAGATGGGCTAAACTGAGCCCAAACCCAGAACTAACCTGGGGCCAGGTTTAGTTTTTATTCTGTCTTTGCTTCATCATTGAATACCTCAAAACCTAAGTGGCTTCCAGCAGAAATATCTGTATTTCTCACCCACAGGTCCACAGGCTGCAGGGGGTGCTGCTTCTGGCTGTGGTCTGGTCCAGATTTGCTCTAGAGTCTCTGTTGGCCTTGGCCAGCAGCTGCCCATGGTGTCTCAGGGTGGGTGGCAGGAAGGCGAGAGTGCCGCAGTCCGGCTGCAGCAAAATAACCGGGGGGTGACGAACAACTTGTGTACGTTGATACAGCAGGAGAGGGAGCCGTTTATTGTAGGACAGGAGCGGTATTTATACATTCCACACAGCTTATCTTAACTAGCAGAAACTAGATACAGCAGTCAACCAATAAGAAGTCTCCACACTTCATGGCTCGCTGGCCTTACTTCACAAACCACTCCCTCTGGCATTTTGCCAGGCGCCATCCTGACTTGTTTACAGACTCTAACACGAGAGGAACAGATGAAAACTTGTGTTGGAGAGACCCTCAACTCCTCCAGGTGAGACGGACCCACTGCCCTCCCCACAGCCGACATCAAGGCCCCATGCGGGACAGTGCTCTGCCCACTGGATGATAGTGCCAAGTCCCACGGCCACGAGTGTGGATGCAGCCCTCTGATGGGGACAATCAGAGGCACTGGCCCGACTCCCCCGTATCCTAGTGTTCAATATACCAGCTTCTGGGAGACTTAGGGTCCCCTTGTGGCCCCCCGTTCCTGCACTCCTCACATGGTTGTAACCCCCTTTCACTGTTCTGGAGACTCTTGGAGGCAGAAGCTGGTATGTGAATGTTGTTTGCCTGGCCCCAGAGCCCAGCCCACCCTCAGGAGAGGCCTGTGTCAACTGACCAGCCATCACGCCCTCACACCAGCTACCGAGTTTGTCTTCCTGTTGCTACTGTAGAGAGAAGCAGGAGCACCCGCCTCAGAGCATGCTATGGTGCTAAATAAATGTCAGCCCAGCACAACGATGGTGATGGCATTGGCATGTACATAGGGTCTGAATGTGGGTGGGCCACCTACATCTCCCCTCTCAGTCTCTATTTCCTCATCAGTAAAATGGAGACAATGGCTCCCAATTCACAAAAATCATCCTGAGGATACAGAGAGCAGATTTGGAAGGACTCCCACAGATCATCATGTGGAAGGCAATGCCGTGAGGTCTTAATGATATTGGAAAACCGTCCCCATTTGTGTTTTAGACTGAAACAATAAACTGTGGTTTGTTGATCTGCGGTGAGAAGTGGGATATTTGTTTTTTATTGACACAGCTGCTAGTGACAGTGTGCCCAGGCCAGCACTGCCAAAGGACGTGATGAGGTCTGCTGGTTTCTGCCGCCAGCTTGGAGCCCACCGTCTGTCCATTCGTTCCGCCTGGGCTGCCAGGCTCCCGTCAGGTCACTGGGTCCTCCTGTGGATGATTGCAAAAAGAGCTGCGCATCCTGCCCTTCTTTGTATCCGTGGCTTCACAGCGTGACGTTGCACAGAAATCTGGGTTGGATGTGGTACTTATTCTGATCAGTAAGAGAACTCCTGCAGGTCAGATTCCTCTCTTGCAACACTGCTGCCACGTGACAAGCTAGAGTTAGGTGCTGGATGGAGAGACACGTGTGGTCCAATCTCCCTTACTGCATACCTGGCATCCAGCTTCTCCCCACTGCAGAGCTCCTACCTGGTTGGCAGCTGGGCATGTGAGCGAGCCCAGCCAGAGCAGAAGAACAGCCTGGCTGAGCCCAGCCAAACCACACGTGCCGAGTCATGAGCTAACCCAGCAGGTATTTGGGGCCACATGGTTTGGGATTATCATACAGTGAATGCTGCTGATACACTAGGCATATCTGGTCTATACCATATACCATCTGTCTGGAGGTGACACACACACCGACAGGTGTGTGACATGCTGATAAATGCAGAAGGGGACTGTGTCAAGTCTCCAAGACCACCCTCAGGTTTGCCAGCTTATAGGAGGACTCAGTTCTCAAAGTCTTTGTACTTGGGGTTAATTTGTGAAAGCAAGAAGAATGCAGATTATAACTTGCTGATGAACAAGGCATGTTGGGGGAGCCCAAGGGGGAGCAGCACGAGCTCCCAGCTGTTTTCTCCAATGGAACTGCGGAGTGCTCAGTCCCACCCCCCCCCAGCAATGACTTGTGACAACAGGATGAACTGTCAATCAAGCTGGCTCCCCTGAGCCTGGTGTTCAGGATTTTTATTGGGTGCCAGCCTTGGAGGTGGCAGTGCTTTTGAGTCTGACCTAAGCTACTTGACACCTTGTCTGGAGGTCAGACTGACCCGGTGCACCCAAAGCCTCAGGCACAGGTCGTCCACAGCAGGTGCCCTTGCTAGCCCAGCCTGTGTGGCGTGGCCCAAGCTTAAGGCGTGCAACACACTCTTCTCAGGCAGGTGCTCAGAGGACCTGCTGGTCCAAGGCAGAGCCCGAGGTCTGCCAGGCACACAGGTGGGGACGTGTCTTGGTTAGTGACAAGCACTCCATCGGCAGGAGTGACTGCACAGAGGCATTGCGCACAGCTCAGAAGGCAGGCGTGTGCTGGTTTAGGAGCTGCACGTGAATGTCATAGTAACCTCTGGGCACAGGGCAGCCTTGGGCACGGGTCTCAGGCCACATTTCCTCTCCCCTTGACCTCAGTTTCCTCCAGGAAGGGAGATGAAAGTCACCCCCATGACTTCACACGGGCTCACAGTGCTACGACTCTTCACACTTGAAGGAGGCGTTGATTGATGTGGGCCCAGATTCCTAAGAGTGCCCATTCAATGTCATTGAATTTCCTTCGTTAGTACTCTAATGGTCTTGTCTTCCGGTTCACTCAAAATGGAGATACCATCTAATTTCCATCCCTAGATAACTGGAGTTAGCGCCCATGTGGAAGAATGACCCAGTACCATAAATCCCTCTGCAGCTTGGCCACCCCTTCCAGGCGGGATAGGTGATCATCAGGTTCATCTGTTCACTTTTTCATCCATCCAACATACATTTAGCCTCTCCATGTGCTGGACACAGGGCTAGGTGCCAGGAGCAAGTAAATGAAGGGACATGATTCTAAGCATCACTCGTGGGCTAGAGGGGGAGAGTAACAAGTGGGCAGCCCTATGCAGGGACGCTCAGGAGCTTGATATCATGTAGAGCCCAGATGAGCTGCCACCCACAGAGGACAGCAGAGAAGACTTTGGGGAGCAAATTGAATGTGAGGTGGCACAAGGGCTGGAGGGAGGCAGCAGGGAAGGGAGCGGCACCTGGAGGCTGAGGGCATCGACAAGGCACTCTGCAGACTAAAAGCAACTGGGGTGCTGACCCAGCACTCCCTTGGCCCCCCCTAGTGTGATCCTGGCAAGACCCCAGGTTACTGGTGTTATCTTTCCTACAGAAGAACAGACTCGGTTGAGCCGTGTTAGGAGCAGACAGCTAACATAAGTTCAATGTGGAACTTGACAGGAAATCTCTGGGCCTCCAGCCGAGAGCCTGGTAGGGAAGCACTTCCAGGAGACCAGAGCTGGGAGGGAAGGAGCGGAACAGCAGGGTGGTTTCTGCAAGGCTGCGAGGGATGAGAATGGAGGCAGACCCTGTGGTCCAGGAGGAGTGGGGCCCAAAGGAGGGAGCGGTGCACCTGGAGGTAGGGAGTTGGGGGACTTGGGGGATGCCACGGTGCCACTGGGTGGGCCTGCATGGGTCATGGTGTAGGAGACAGAGGGGTTCCTGGGTTCTGGTCACAGCTGGAGATGTGAAAGTCCCCAGAGCTCTTCAGGCCCCCATCTCATTGATAAAGGAGGCTTCCTAGGATCTCCAGTTGTTGAGGTTTAATCCAGCTGAAGTAGGTTAAGCAGGGGAGGGGGCAGCTGAGCTAATAAATGAGTGAGTAAATCAACACTTGGAGAACCTTGAAGGGGGAAGGATGGGGGAATAGAGCCCTGGGCCAGAGACCTGCTGCAAGCCTCCTGTGGAAGGTACATCCTTTAGCATTCTGATCCTTTACAAAATTTTAGCTGCATAATGAAAATACCAAGTCGTGGAGTTAGGGAGCAAATTGAGGTATCGTGTGTCTTTGGTCAAGAGACTTAACATTTCACAACAAAAAAGAAATGCATTAGTGCATTCTAGTTACAGCCCCAGTATTCCGTTTCCCTCCCCTTCTCCCTCCCCCAGCCTCTTCCTCTATGGTTCATTTATTTTTCATCCTCTATGAAGGTGGGATGCAGGGTGATCTGTTCACACATGACGTACCATCATTCCCCCGAGTCTCCTGCCGCTCCTCTGCTGACCTCCCTTCTGTTTGAGGCTTCCATTTCTACTGGGCTCAGAAAAAGCTCGTGGAATTCACCTCTCAGGCTCACTGGGAGAAGCAGCAGTATAACACATGTGAAGCACACAGCCAGGTGGAATCCACAGGTTTAAAGTCCTCTAAGACTTGACACTTTCCAGAGAAGAGCTCAGGTGATTCTCACAGGTTCCCTTTGGTGTGTGTCAATCACATTTTCATGGGAGAAAAAACGGACAGATAAAAATGTTTCCTTAGGGTCAGGAATACCAAGATTCCACCTTTGTTTAGTTGAGCCTGCCTCCATCTTTTATTCTAGGTGCTCCTGGCGGAGACAGAGCATACGTCATCATCTCAGGCACTTCATCCTCTGGGGTTGTGGATTTGGGCCATTTCTCCTGGGGAGCTCTCCATGACATCCCGAAAGGAGTTAAGCAATTTGTCAAAATTCACAGATGAAATGGGACATCCAGGGCTGGAATTCACATCTCCTTCCTGACATTCAGTGCTCTTTTAGTTACAGAGCCAGGGAAAATCTTAAGTCTTGGAAGCGAGCGAAGTCCTGGGCTTTCTTTTAACTGGACTCGGGGTATTTAGAAAACCCTGTGGGGTTGATTTCATAGGCATCTGACCCCTCCAGCATCTTTCACTGTTATTTTTCAATGTTCTAAGATACAAAAACTTGAGGGAAGAAGAACCACCACCACCACCACCAACCACTGCTTCTCTCTGGAGATGGATTTCATCTGGTGGAGAGAACAGTTGATCCCCCCATCAAAGGGAATTGCCTACTTCAAATAGTTCATTTTGCTAGCATGGCCAATTTTATCTATTAGCAAATTCATTTCAGAATTCCCGATTCCAGATTCTATGAGTCTTCACGTTTTTTGAAAACTTAACATCTTACTGGTTCCATCATTAATTAATGAATTTATTAAAATCTTTGACATGTGTTCGTTACATATAAAGTCATGATTTTGTTATTTTGAAGGAAATGTATACTTGAAATAGGGAAGCCATGTCTAAGATTTATATGTATATATGTATAAATATATTTATTTGTATCATTAAATGTCTTTGGTTTATATATATGCTTCTCCAAATGCTAAACACAGCTTTACCATTTTTTGTTCTAACATTGTACATTTTAATGTTTAAGTGATATTGTCCTAAACAACAAAAACCCTGCCATTTTATATTTGGGCAACAATGAAAAAATTCATTATGTCTTTTAATATCAATTTTTATAACCAAAATCATGTACTGCTGTTCTGTGTGTTTGTGTCTGTGTGTATAGAGCATGGGTATACATACATATGTGAACATGTTTGATTTCATGACATTCCAGCTCTAGGTGCCCCAGAGCCACTACCCACGGGCCCTTTACCTAGTAGTTACTTGGAAACACCTGCAGATAGCCGTGTCCTACCAGAGACCTCACAGTGACTCTCCCTATGGTGGGTCAGGAGCTGCTCTTGATGTGCAGGTGGTATCCATTGGGACTGACCATCTAACCCAGCTGCCCCTGGGGAAAACAATTAAATGTAACTGTGGTCCAGTTAAAACTGAGGACAGTCACTAGGCAGAAGACACAGGGAGAGCAGAACGTTGGTTGGGATTCTATCCTCCTCTGCCTGCTCTTGCTCACCTCCACCCAGCAGGTAAGGATTTGAGGGTCTGTGTTGACACAAGCTTCTGTATCCTCTGGACTATCAAGGGCAGGGATCCTCAGATGCTAGGGCACAGAGTGCTGGCAGGGTGTGTCCAGCTATGTAGGAGGGAATTAGAAGTGGAAGAAAACCCCTTTCACTGCACAACCTCGGGGACCAGTCCCTGAGATGGGCCCCTATGCTGTGTCATCTCAGTCATTCCTCCCCACATGGAATGAGAAGCCTGGGTCCCTGCCACCCAGATGATCTATATCTATAAAGTGCTGAATGGTCAGAAGCAAGTTCTCCTGGGGTAGTACTGAGTGACATCACGTCAGAACACCCATGAAATTGAGGAAGTGAATGAAGTCACCACGTGAGAATCACTATAGCATGATTTCCATTTTATAAAACACTAACAGGGCTGGGGATGTGGCTCAAGTGGTAATGCGCTCGCCTGGCATGCATGGGGCTCTGGGTTTGATCCTCAGCACCACAAAGATAAAGATGTTGTGTCCACCAAAAACTGAAAAATAAATCTAAAAAAAATTCTTTAAAAAAAAAACAACCACAACACAAACACTAACAAATGCAAACCCTCCTCCTCTTCTCCAGATCCTGTCCCAGGAGGGAGAAAAGGCAGGCTTAATCTGCCACCTTCATGTCATTTCCTGTCCCCTCTGGTCAAGCCTAGCGGCGGGATGTGTTGGCTGTCTGGACTCCGAAAGTCCCCAGAGCTCTTCAGGCCTTGGTCTCATTTAAGAAGAAGTTTTAAGAGCTAAATGCTCCAAACTCAGTTAATGAAATAGATAAAAAAGACCACCTAGATGTTTTGGACACGGATTTCAAGAAAATAGCCTAGCTTGTAAGGTTATTGCTGGGCACTAAAGTCCTTTTTCCTATGTGAAAGCTGATAATCATCCTTTAGAACTCTGTGCTCCTTCTGCTAATGTGACAGAGAAGGTCACACTCAGGGACAAGAGAAAACATTAGCTAGAGGAGACCTTTGGTTACACACACACACACAGCCTTTCTTTAGTTCAAGTACAACTATCCCAGCGCCTGTGCCGAGGCAGGCATTAGATTTGAAATTGAGAACAGAAGAGCAGACCCTCAGAGAGACCATCTCTCATGCATCTCAGTGTCCTGATAACAAGGTAATAAGCGGAAGGACACGCAGTGAAGATCACGGCAAGCTCTCTGGGAGCAGAGAAGACTCCTTACCACGCTTGGGAGGTCACACCCCAAAGAAGCCGGCACATGAGCCAAGTGAGACCTGAAAAAACAAATCGTTCACTCAAATACAGGCCCGTGTGTCCCAGCGTTAGAGAACACCATGAGCAAATATCAAGAAGATAAGCAGGCAGTATTCCTTACCACAAACATGAATCCCAAAGTCATTACACAGAGCGCAGAGGGGAGGCGGGGGGAGCGGAGAGATGAGGGGGGACGGTAAGCACCTTTGTGCTGGGGAGGACTGGATCATCCAATGGACGTTATATCCAGCACAGTGGATGCCATCATTTAGCCTTTCTCCAAAAGGACATGGTTTAAAGGCAGAGAAGGTCTAAGATGCTACAAACCACAAAGACAAACTGAGCAGGCATTATGATCAAGAGATTTCTAGGAGAGGGAGATCAGATGGTAAAATGGTAACTGAAGTTGAGGCTCGTTTAGAAGGACACCAAATAAAATAACCAAAAAGATATGGCTTTGGGAAGTCATTAAAAAAAGGGGAGATTCAACTCCAGGATATATACAGAACTCAAAAAACTTAAAAAAAATAATAACCCAATTAATTAATGGGCTAAGGAACCAAAGACACTTCATGGAAGAAATACAAATGATCAAATATATGAGAAAATATTCAACATCTCTAGCCATTAGAGTAATACAAAACAAAACTACACTGAAATTCCATCTCACTCCAGTCAGAATGACAATTAGAGAATACAAGCAACAATGTTGGTGGGGATATGGAGAAAAAGGTACCTTCATACACTGCTGGTGGGACTGCAAATTGGTATACCGAATCCCACCCCTATGGGAAACAGTGTGGGGAATTCCTCGGAAAACTCAGAAGGGAACAAACATTTGATGCAGTTATCCCACTCCTTGGTTTATACCGAAAGGACTTAAAATCAGCATGCTACAGTGATGCAGCCACATCAATGTTTATAGCAGCACAATTCATAAAAGCTAACCTATGGAATGAACCTAGATGCCCTTCAACAGATGAATGAATAAAGAAAATGTGGTACACACAGTGGAATATTACTCAGCCTTATAGTAGAATGAAATGATGGCCAGTAAATGAATAGAGCTGGAGACTAGTCATGCTAAGTGAAATAAGCCAATCCCAAAGAACCAAAGGCTGAATGTTTTCTCTGACATGCAGATGTTAACTCACAATACGGGGAACTAGGGAAGGATAGAGGCAGTTCAGATTAGAGAGGGGAGTAAAAGGAGGGGAGGCTGTATTGGGGTAGGAATGACAGTAGCAGGAATCAGACATTATAACCCTATGTGAATATCTGATTACATGATCAGTGGGATTCTACATCACATACAAGAATCAGAGGTTATACTTCATTTATGGATGATGGGTCAAAGTGCATTCTACTGTCATGTAAACTTATTTTTTTTAGCAATTTTTAAATTTGTTCTAATAAGAGATTCAATATAAAGAAGGAATTACTGGAAAATGTAGCTAAGTAAAAAGGAAGAATCATCCCATGCTCTGCTTGGTTCTGCTGTGAGCAGCTTTGTAAGAGAAATAATGTATGGACTGTTTAGTGACTTGAGAGCGCTAAAACAATATTCAAGGAGCCGCGAGAGGCAGGATGGGCATGTGTTAGAGAGCCAAGGACTTATGCAAATGAGACATCTCGAGACAGTTCTGCTAACATTCATAAGTCAAGGGAAAGCAGAATAAGCAGTTTGCTTTATAGGTAAATATACACTTACCATAAGAACCAGCAATCCCACTTCCAGGTATTGATCTAAGAGAAATGAAAACGTACATCCACACGAAGACTTTATTTATAGCATCACAGACTGAAATGGCCCACAAACTGGAAGAGGAGTGAAAAATTGCGGGGTGCCTATGCAGATGGTGAGGTGCCTACAATGCAATACTAATACAAAGGAATGGACTATTGATACACACAGTGCAGACAGACCCAAAGCACTGTGGCCACTGCACAAGTCAGACACAGCGGACCAGATACTGTGCGATTTCCCTCATGCTAAATCCCTACCAAGGCGGACCCCTGTGGGATGGGCCGACTGTCGTTGGCCAGCAGGAGGGAGTTGGGTGGAGGTCTTGATGGCAAAACAGCCATCGGGGACTTGTGAGGGTCATGGAAATGCTCTATATCTTGAAGGTGGGGGTGACTCTATAGCCATTTTTCAAAATTTATGGAATGGTACCCTTAAAATTTCTGAATAGAGTTGCATTTAAAAATAGCCATGAAGTCAATGAATTTTAAAATAGAATTATTAGAGGTGAAAAGACACTTTCTGAAATTAATCAGATTAGGCACAGCTCAAAAGGAAGGAGTGACTTGGATTACAGATTCAAAACGCAGCAACAAGAAAGGAAGGAGAAGATACAAAAGGATTTTCTACCATGAAAGGTAATTAGAAATTCTAACACGCGCCTAATCAGTTTCCTGGAGTGAGATAAAATGTAAAAGAAACCATTTGAAGATGAAATGGCTGAAATATTTCTACTTTAAAGACACTGAACACACATCCAGAAAGCATAACTCATAACGAGCCTCATAAATAAGAATTTATACCTAAGCATGTGGCATTAAAGCTGTGAAAGAGCAAAGATGAGATTCCAAACATCTCTACAGACAGGGCATATAATTTACAAGGAGACAATTAGAATTACAGAAGCAAAATTCGAAGCAATAAGGGAGTGTTAAAATATGCTGAATGAGGAAAAACCTGAGAACGGGGAACTAACAAAGCTGCCTCTCAAGAACAAGTATAAAATATAGACGCTTTTGGATATAGGAACACAGTTTATCACTACTCAGATTTACTGAAGGAATTTCTAAAGCACACACTGTAGAAAGAAGGAAAAGCGACCCCCCGAAAGGCTACGGTGCAAGGAGGAGCAGTGGATAAACAGGGAAACGGGTAGTCACAGGAGTGCGTGCCAGAGCGAACAGGAATGACAATGTGTGTAGTAAGGACAGGCCGCAGCACAACTGCACGTGAGCTGCAGGGGTTCCAAGAGCCAGGCTGCTGCCATGGGTGTAGGAAACAGAGGGATGTTTTTGATTGACTTTAGGATTTGCGATAGTATAAGGAACAGCCCCTAAAAATGAAAATAACAGGAAAAGCATGAACTAGAAGAAATAGAAACCAAAGATACAGAAATATTCAGACTAACAGAGAACAAAGCACACCTAGAGGAAAAGTACTCGAGGAGAGGTTCGGTAACAAAGCCAGGCCAAAATGACAGGGGGGCATGGGCCAGAGGGTAACATGGGGACCAGCTCCCTGGAAACTAGGAACCATTGCTGGTGCCCCCAGGGCCTTCCTCTGGGGCAGAGACCCACGTCCTCTCACTGCCACTGCAGGGGTGCGTCCCAGGGCCGCGTCTGATATGGCGTATCATATGACTGTTCAGGACCAAGTATGTTCAGGTGCCATTGTGACCCCTTCTGTTATCCGGAACTCACTTACCCATGACAGTGTGGGGATGGCATATGCAGAGAGAGATCAGCAAAACATAATGGAGAGTTCATTAAAACTCAGACTAGAGGAGCGAATTCCTGACTGTGGGTCAGGCCAAGACTTCTTAGGTGTAACATCAACAGCACGAGTAAAAAGAAAAAAATTAAATTGGACGTTATCATCAAGATTAGAAACCTAAAGAGAATTCTTGCTTCATAGGACATCAAAAACAGTGAAAAGGTAACCCGCAGGATGAAAGCTGTTTGAAGAGCCTGACCATATATATAATTTGCAATCTAAATAGGCAAAGAGCTCTTACAACTCAAAATCAAAAAGACATAATTTAAGAGTGGCCAAAGGATCTGAATAGATGTTTCTCCAAGGATGGTAAACAGATTTCTAGAAAACACATGAAAAGATGTTCAACTTCAGATATTAAGGAAATGCAAATCAGCACTCTGATGAACACTGTTACTCTATGCCCATGCACATGGTCACCACCAGAAGGAGACAATATCTGTGGAAGGGTATGGAAAGACTAACTCTTACACACTGCTGGTAGAAACATAAAAGGGTACATTTCACCATGGAGGACAATCTTGCATTTCCTCAGAAGTTTAAACAGTTACTGTATGACCCAGCAATTCTACTCCTAGATTTGCATCCATTGAAACCATCCATGTCCATGAAAAAAACAGTCTGAGTGTTCAAAGCAGCATTATTTAAATAGCCCCAAAGTGGAAACAATCCAAATATAAAGTGGTTAATGCATAAACCAAAAAAAGATGCAGTTCATCTGTACAATGGAATATTACTTATTCAGCTACTGCGAAGAGGAAAACTTCCAGAAGAAAACAGTAGGGAGAAGTTTAATGACACTGGACTGGGCGATGGCTTCTTGGGCGTGACCCCAAAAGCACAGGCAGACGGGAGGGGCATCCTGCAGGAACCTATCTGCAAATCACCTGCGAAGGGGCAATGTGGAGCACAGAGCTGCTAACAATAGCAGAACATCTAAAAAGAACTCAACTGAAAGATGTACAAACAACTTGAAGGACATTTCTCCAGAGAAGAGTCACCAGTGGCCAGCAGGCCTATGAAAGATGTTCAATGGCACTTATTGTCAGAAATGCAAGGAAAAGCCCCAGTGAGCTAGGAGCTCACAGCGGTCCTCCCAAAGCCAGAACATAACAGTACTGCAGAAGGTGGGGAAGTAGGAGCTGTGGGATTGTGAACTAGAGCAACCACCAAGAAAAGCAATTCAGAGGCTCAAGATTAATTAAAAAGAGAACCACCACATGATCTCACGATCCTACTCCTAGGTGTACATCCTAAGGAAGTGAAAGCCAGATCTCAAAGAGTTTTGCACAGCTTGTCAGGAAAAAACAAAACAAAACCTCACACATATTGCATGATTCCATTTACATGGGGTAGCTAAAGTGGTCCAATTCACAGGATCAGGGAGTGGGGTGGCTGGGTAGGGGGCACTCTGGAGACCCGTCTCACAATGGGAACACACTTAATGCTACTATTCGTACCTGAGGAAAAACTTAAAACAAAAATTACATGAAGTTACCATCTTAACCATAAGAGAAATATTAGAAAAAGCTAAAAGGATGGATACATGACTTTAGGACAACGTATTTTAAAAATGAGAATAAATCTTGAAAATTTGCCATAATTCACCTGAGAAGGAATAGAAATCAGGATTATTCTATCTCTATTAACGAAAATTAAATTTATAGTCAAAGTCTTCTCTGAAAGAAAAGGCCAGATGCCGATTATTTTCAAAGCAATTAAAATGAAGCTTTGATGAAACCATCAACAAACAGTACAGACAGGTCAGGTACTCGGCGTGTTCATGGACGGCCACCCTGGGCGGGGAGGTAAGGCAGGTGGAGGGGAGAAGTGTGAGCCTGTGTGGTTAGACCTGGGCGACGGGGTGGACCCACAGACCCAAATGGCCAATCTAAGACTGAAGGGGTGGGGGGCAACGCAGAACAGGTCCTGCTCATGACAATAATGCAGCAAATGTCCCGCAGACACCTGTAGTGATTTTTGAAGGTGAGTTTGCCTCTAACCTGTTAATCCAGGTACAGCTGCCGCAGTGAGATCCAGCTCACCCACAACCAGGCAGATCCGAGATGGGACCGACCTCCCCAGGAAGGTGGGCAGGGCAGGTTCTGGGGTGAGGAAGCATCCCAGGTTGAACTGCATCCTCACGACTTTCTCATGCTGAACCCTCCAGTCCCAGGACCTCAGATGCGAGCTTATTTGGAAATGAGATATTGCAGATGAACTTGGTCAAGATGAGGTCAAACCAGAGCCTCTGGGCCCCTCTCCAACACGACTGGCATCTTCTTATAAAAAGGAACGTGCACCGGGAGAAGGCCCCTGTGTGGTCGTGAGTCACAGGGCACTGAAGATCCCCTGCAAAGCCCCAGGGGAGGGCACCCTCTCTCACCACCTTTAGAAGTGGCAACCCTGCAGAGAAGTCAAGTTCAACTTGTGTCCCCAGAACCGGGAGAATAAACCTCTGTGTAAGGTACCTGGGGTGTGGTACTTTGTCACAGCAGGCCAGGACGTAAAAACATACAGTTCAGTACTTACAGACTCTGGGAAGGAGCAGCAGCAGCAGCCACGAAGCCCCTGCCTGGTGGCTCTCGCCCCACGCATAGTGGAACGGTGTGCAAATAAAAGGGACACTGTGGCCAGAGTGTTGTATGTGGGGGGTGGGCAGGGTCCCCCCCACACCCAGAATCCAGGAGGTGGTGAGAGCATCTCCTGGGGGAGAGGGGGGCGGGGAGATGGACAGGAAACAGGTCCCGCAGGCCCGTCCTCAGGGGTTCTGGCGGGCACAGGTGCTCGCTCAGGCAGACAGTGCCTGCGTGCTCCCCACAGCCACTGCTTCTCCTCACCCACCTCAGCTGCCCACTGCTGCCGCGTGCAGCCGCTGAGGCTCCACGGCTCCAGGTCACTCCCCTGTGGGAGGCACCAGCTCCATGACCAGAACTTCTGGCCTGTTGACTTGGTTCTGAGAGAAGTGCTGTCAGGTGGCTAGGTCAGGAGCAGAGGGACGAGCCCCACTACCGCTTCCTGCTGGTCACTTTCCTTTGCTCTTGTCCCTTCTACCTGCCCCCCAGCTTGCCATAGGTAAGGTAGGGGCAATTACAATGCCGAGCTTGCCGTTTCCTTGTGAGAATCACTTCTGCACTGCTTAGAGCAGTGCCCGACCCATGGTAAGCACCCCGTGAGTGTGCAAAAGAAACATTATGAAGGGCGAGTGGGGGGCGAGGGAGAGTGTGGGACAGAGTGTGGGACAGAGTGTGGGACAGAGTGTGGGACAGAGTGTGGGACAGAGTGTGGGACAGAGTGTGGGACAGAGTGTGGGACAGAGTGTGGGGGGGGGCTTGTGTGAGAGTGGGTAACCCCAAGAAACCAAAAGGGAAGATGTCTGCTTATGCCTTCTTTGTGTAGATAAGCAGAGAAATAATATTCAAAATTTTCCAATTTTGCAGAATTTTCCAAAAAGTGCTGAGGTGGAACACAATGTCTGGGAAAGACAAGGTGGCAATGATGCAGTGATTGGGAAATGAAGGGTTATGGACCAGCTAAGGGTGGCAAAAGACCCCAATGACCAAGACATTACCACCTGAATATTTGGTTCTGTTCAGAACTCTATCCCCAAATCAAATCCACAAATCCTGATCTCTTTTGGGGACCTGGCAAAAAAGCTGGATGAGATGTGAAACAACTTGAGGGACAGCATAAAGCCGCTGTCCATCACTAAGACCACAGGGCTGAAGGAGAAATAGAAGGACCCTGCCGATTAGAAGTCTAAAGTCAAGTTTAGTGGTCAAAGGGGCCTGCTATCGTGGCCTGGGAAAAGGTAGAAGAGGAAGACAAAGATGAGGAGGAGGAGAGGGAAGGATTAAAAACAAACAACGAAAAAACCCATTTCCTTGTGATTTATAGTCACATCTCCAATTAGAAATGCATCAATTACCCTATGTTCAATTCCAGAATCTCTTCGGTCATATTGTAGCCTCTCAAAGTGCTCTAGTAATTGTCAGTGGTTCATATAAAGTGGCCCTGTGTGTTCACAGCACCCTGAAACTGTATCAAAGTTGTCCATATTTCAAACATTTTTAAAGTGAAAAGGCACTTTTGTGTTCTCCTCACTGCACACTTTGCTGTGGGCATGTGAAGATGTCTCTGGTATTTAGAAATAATTTTATAAGGTGGTGTTAACTATGTGGTCATTGGCTACAAATCCTCAAGTATCCACTGTACCTATCCATAATCTGTTTAAAAACAAAAAAACAAAACAAGAAAACCACCGCTAAAGCAAACTCTTAATGCTCCCTGCTTGGAGCAGGTGCCCTTCAGGGAGGCTGTAGTTCAGGGCACAAACCATGAGGCTGGCCCTGCAGACATTGCAGTGGGCACCCATTCAGCTTCAGCCATCTTGGTTTTGTGTACAGTGATATAGTTTTCTGCTGCTTTTCTTAGCTGTGGAAAAAGGGGTGGGGGTGGGGTCAGATGGCATGAAAAGTGTTTAAAATTTACTGCACTTAAAAAAAATACAAACTTTTTTAAAAAACAGAAGAACCCTTTATTGTCAGCAAAGAGCCACTGCATCTACAGAAGTTCAAGAACCTTCTGTACTTAAACATTTGCAACATTGGATGTTTTGTATGTTTAGAATGCTGAAATATTTTTGAAGTACTATTACATTTTTAAAAGTTTTTTAATGCTTTAAAAAAGGAGTTGTTACCAACTTGTGATTTGTGCAGTGGGTACAGGGAGCATGAGCCAGTGATTTTTTTTTTTTTTTAATGAAACAGTAAGTAACAGTAATTTTGCACCAGGACAGCTTGGCATGGGTAGGGGCCAGTCTTGTGTCATGGCCATGCATGGATCCTGTGAGGGTGTGAGCTGTGGTCACAGTTTCAAAGGCATTTCTTGTAAGACGTGTGACCAAAGCCACTGCCTTAGGGTGTCCATTCTGTCAGAGCACCTGGCAGCCTCGCACTCATGGCCAGCAGTGGGCAACTCCTTCTGTGCAGTCTCTTTACAGGATTCTGAAGCTGCCTCTGGGGGAAAAGTGGAAGAAGTTGCAGTTGACTGGTGCCATCTGGCACTGGCACAGCTGGGAGCAGTGGCACATGCTGGGGTGCAAAGTTCCCGACTCACCAGCACTTCCCTCCGGCGCTGCACAGGTGACCACACCAGCTGCTGCCTGAGCAGCAAGAGGCAGCTACCTGCTCAGCGTCGCTCAGAGGCCCAGCAACAGGAGCCTTGTCAATGGTGGCATGAAACTGCCGACCATCCAATGGACAAAAATTAATAGGATCTATGGAGTTCACGGCCGGCAGGGGATTAGAGAAAAAGGACTTTTCATATATAGCTGATGGGATTATAAATTACTGCAGTCATTTCAGAAAGTAATCTGTCCTAAGAAAATTAAAAAGGCAACTGACTTTTGACCCAATAATCCTCTTTAGGCAAGGTATACCACAAAAATAGAGTTACCAGCATGAAGAATATATTTGTAATGGTGTATTTGCAGTAGTGTTTTTTTTGTGTGTGTGTGAGTGAGAGAGGGAGAGAGAGAGGGAGAGAGAGAGAGAGAGAAACAGGGAAAAATGCAACAGCAATACACTTGTTACACTGCAATTTTGGTTTTTCTTTTGGTAGAAAGTAGTCAGAAACAAAAAATCTGTACAATAACATTGATTTTGGTATGAGATTGAGAAGTCTGGAAGACAGACACTCCTGTTACAACAGGACAGTATTGTGCTTACTGTGATGAGCTTGTCCTACCGGAGAGAGGGTAGTGGGTTCAATCCAGTGGGCACATTCAAGAAATGGATGCTCACTCCAGAAGATGGTTTAATGGGAAAAATATCCGAGTCAAGTTCTAAGTGATGCTATCTACTCCCATCCCGGGCTCGCCTTGTCCTTGGAGATCTAAGCCGCCCTTCCTTGACCACAGCACAGCCATTCCAGGCCGAGGTTATGTGTCACACAGAAGGTTCCCTCCCCAGCACAGGACCCAGTCACAGCCCTGCTGGCACCGAATTGCAGTAGGAATCTCTTAGGTAAACCATACTAGGGATTTTGCAAGACATTATTTCCTTAATAAGAGTCCAGAAATAGCATTTTTAAAGAGAAATTTGGAGGGAGGAAAAAAAAAAAAAATCAACATTCCAAAACAAGCACAGGTGGAAGAAGGGTTTCCTCACCGTCTCCTTCCCCACCCTGCGGATAGCCTGGGTGAGGAGGAAGGACCTTCAGAGTCCTGGAGGTGAATCACTGGCTTTGGGCAGTAGGGCGCCTGGGGTGGAAGAGAGCACTGGCTGCGGGACCATGGGAGGGTCAAGGAGGAAAGGAACTTCCTCCCAGGAAGCCCTGGAGCTGGGGGTGGGGGCGGTCTTGAAGGGCTGGGGGTGGGGGCGGGGCTGGGCCAGCCCTACCATTTCCTCTCAGTAGAGTGGGCAGGATTGACACTGGATCCTTTTGCCTAGAACCCCTTAGTTTTGGAGAATAGTGTCCAAGACCACATGGTATGGGGCAGGGGCCATCTGCTTCTCCTAGGACCTTGTGGACTTCCAAAATGCAGACGAGGGACTCCAGGCAGTCCAGTGTCGGAAGCAGGAGGGTTCTGGGTTCCTGACCTCACCTTCAGCAGGCTGGAGATGGAGAGTGGAGGACACTACAGGAGGAGCAAGACTCAGTCAGCAGACTTGGCTTTAGCATGTGACCCGGTGGGGATGAGGGTGGGGATGCATGGGAGGCAGAAGAGATTTGAGCTAACATTTATCCAGTCCCTCCTTGGTTGAAGTCCTTGGGTTAGGAGCTGTCACTGCTCTTACATTCCAAGGTGACTAAGGCAATGCTGACCCTGATCTCAGGCCCAACTCCAGGGCAGCCTCCGGTCACTCAGGAGATGACCATGTGCATTTGGCCAGGAAGAAAGGTCCCAGTTAGTGGTGTGACTCGTCTGGCCTCAAGGTCTGGGACCTGGTACCTGGCCATGACAGGGTCCTTTCTGGGAGCATTTGAAGCAGCAGCATTCTTCAGGGAGAGACCCCAGGGGCCAAAGTCATTCTTCCTTTGGACTCAAGGACTGGCAATGCTGCAGGCAGCACCTCCTTCCAGAAGAGGGGGCACCTGGAAGTGGCCAGGGAAGTGACCAGGATGGTGGCATGGCTGGGGCCCGAGCCATACCCCCGCCCTCTGGACACTCCAGTTTTGTGGTCAGCAATCCTGTGGAGACAGGGCCAAATGGTCACTAGCGAAAGCTCCTCTGGGGTTTGTTCAGGTGGTAACTGTTAACCCTTCAGAAGAGGCCGATTTGTACCAGGTGCCAGTATTCATGAAGTAAATGTCCATGTACATTCAAGACCCCCAGGGGATGCCTGGAGCCACACCTAGTACTTACAGGGCTCAGTACTGTGTTGTTTTTCAATATACACATTATGATAAAGGTCATAAATTAAGCACAGTAAGATAATAACATTAACAGAAACATTTTAATACTATAATGAAGTCATGTGAATGTGATCTCTTACTGCTAACTTTCTCAGTTTGAGGTACAACAGTAAAAGCATGGATTTCTATAATTTTACAGATGCAAGATTTATTCTTTATTGTAGCTCTTAATCTCAGTGTGTTCTTTTCTCTCTTTATCAAGAAATTCACCTTTATGCTTAAAGGAAGCATTTTACAGCTTCTCTTTGGCAACCCAACTGCCAGCATCACAAGTCTTGTGCTTTGGGGCCATTAATAAAGTAAGGTCACTTAAATATCAGCATTACTATACCATAACAGTAGGTCTAATAACAGATGGTTAAGAGATTAATAGGTAGGTAGCATACACAGAGTGGATACACTGAGCAAGGCGGCTGATTCACATACTCTTACACAAGGGTGTACAATTTTATCACACTACTCTGAACAGTGCATGATTTAAAATTTATGTTTTGTGTTTGCAGTTGAATGTAGGGAACTGAAGCTGTAGAAAGTAAAATTGTGGACAAGGGGAACGACTATTCTCCCACCATGGTCAAATGTAAGCTCCCAATGGGCTGTTGTCCCTGAATGTTTAGCTAGAAGAAGGGCCACACAACTGGTGCTTCCGAGCCTGTATAGATGGCTCAGCTCACCCCCGCTTTCTGCAGCCCCATCTCAGTTCCTCTTCATGCTCTAAATATTTGTCAAGAGTCTTTCCCTCTCCTGGCAAAAATGAGGTAGCGAAAGCCAAGCAGGCTCATGCGATTTGTCAAAGTGATTGATACTGCCCAGCAGAGGGCCAGGGCAAAGGCTGCTTGCACAGCAGACGGGGAGAAAGATTGCTATCTACAACACAGAGGGAGACATACAATTTAAGAAAGGAGATTGATTTTTTCCTTAAACAAGAGGGATGGGTATTGCCACTCCATAGCCAGGGCTCTCCCTGGGAACTGCAGATATAACTTTGAGTGTTTCTTGCTTTCCCAGCTTTTGTTCTACAGACTTGTTTCACAGGAAGGCAACTTTGCCAGAAGCCCCGACTCACCTCCCAGCCTGGGCCCCTCCCCTCCAACTGTCCCCAGGTGGACATATTGCCATCTGGGTCTGGGCTGCAACCATCATGGTCAGGCTGCAGGGGACCGAGAAAGATTCAGGGTCATCAGTATCTGGGCACAGAAACATCCACCTCACCTTCACTCATTGAAAATCTTCCCAACACTTGTTGTGCTGCTTCGTGAGAATCCCAGTTGTGAGTAGGAAAACTTTTGATGATTTGCAGGACACATGGGGTACATGGTTTGTGTTCATTACAGTTTATTTCCTCCTCTTTGCTGTGAGACCCACATTATAAACCAATTTCTCTGTTGAAGTCCCCAGTGACTTCTTCCACTATGTGGGGCCATCTCTTTGTTGCTTATTGATCATATACTGATGTTCAGAACAAAATCTATCAAAAATGAAGCTGTGCTTACCTTCTGATCAAGTAATGCTGGTTTTAGCAATTTATCTAAGAGAGCAGTAGATACATACAAGGATGATTGGGATTATTGCAGTATTATTGGTTATTAAAAACAAAATATCTATTCATGGGAATAGTGAGAAGGAACAATATATTAAAAACAGCTTTCTAGTGCTTAGAGCAGCATCTGGCAAGTACTAGAATATACTCAGTGGATGTTGAACAAATGAATGCACAAATAAAATACAATGTGACCATTTCAAACAATAGAACTAAATCAAATATATCAGATGGCTAAGATGGTTAAGTGAGAAGGGGAGTTGCAGAACATGTGTAATTTGTTCCCTTGTAAAACAGATTTCTTCCCCCCTCCCCACTTCCCTCCATCCCCCTCTTTAAGTGTCTGAGCTTCACATGCACTGAAGTTACCTGTGAGACTGCAACAACACTATGGTGGTAACTTCTGAAGCAGGTTTGGTAGACCTGTGCTCTTTTTCATTCAACAAAACATTTGACAAATGTACAGGAAGATAAGTGGGTCTCAGATCTTCATTGCCAGTCCTAATGACCACCTAATGAAAACTCCACAGGGGGATGCATTATTTCCATTGAATCTTATGTTATTTTTACAATTAGGTTGTTCCAAGATGAATGTTCTGTGCATCTATCGTTGCCTGTTGAGACTGTATTAGCAGATGCAGACAAGCACAAGAAGCTTTTCATGTTTACACTTGATAGTTTGTTTCTTGATTAATTTCAAAACCATGAAATGGCTCAGACATTTGACACACTGTGAAGCTGGCCCAGCCACCTCCATTATAATCCCAGTTTCTTCCTCTTGAAGTAGGAGTATCCTCCCAAGGGTCATTGTGAGCATAGGATATAGCAATGAACAGGAACTGTGCACAGAAGGCTCACAGCCAGCACACCAGACATGCTGCAGGGAGCTTTGTGGCTCAGAGGAGGGGGGAGAGAGCACGTGGCAAAACCCAGGAAGGGATATGATCAAGTAGTGGCCACTTTCCTCTGCACCTTCTGAAGGGAGGAAGTTCTAGGTCAAGGGGCCATGTCTGGTGAGGACATTCTTGCTGTGTCTTAACATGGCAAGAGAAAGTCAGAGTCCTGAACTCATTTCTGTAGCAAGTTCACTCCTGCAGTAATGAACCTCATCATGTAAGAGCAACATCAAGCCACTGATGGAGATGGAGCCCTGGTGACCTGTCACTTCTCAACACTGTTGCATTGGGAACTAGGTTTCCAGCATATGAATGTAGGAGGACATGTTCAAACCATAGCAGCTACCCACTGGAGATGGGTGGAACCCTAGAGGGAGGCAGAATTAGCCACAGATGAGAATGGGCAGGCGATGCAGACATCTTGAGTCACTTACTGATCTTGCATACCCAGGCTGGGGACCAGCAAAGACACAGGCTGTGGGTATGCCCAGGTGGCTCTGAGAAGGGCAAGTTAGTGGCAGTTCCCAGTTCACTTGAACAGAATGGGACAGAAAAGACGCTGTATTTTCTCCTTTGGTTCAGAAGGAGGCAATGAACTGCTTTGAAACCTTTTTTTGGGGGGAGGGGGGTACCAGGGATTGAACTCAGGGGCACTTGACCCCTGAGCCACATCCACAGCCCTATTTTATATTTTATTCAGAGATAGGGTCTCACTGAGTTGCTTAGCATCATGCCATTGCTGAGGCTGGCTTTGAACTCGTTATCCTCCTGCCTCAGTCTCTGGAGCTGCTGGGATTACAGCATGTTCCACTGCACATGGCACTTAAGTGTGGAGATGGGATGCCGAGTACAGTTGCCCCCCCCCCCCCAGTATCCAGAAGAGAAAAAGGATCCATGAAATACTCCCCAGGGCTCCCCATGCACTGGAGGGGCTGGAGCCCCTTTCTTGTCAAGGTGCTAAAGAACCAAGCCTCAGGTCTCCTGCAGAGTGGAACATGCTGCCCATTTGGTGCAGGATGTTGAGGGAGTGGACAGTTGCTAGCCCATGCGATGTGGCTGTGGTTCTTGCTTCTGCAGAGTTTTGAGATCGAGTAGGTCACAGGTGGACACTGCATGAACTTCATCCATGTGTCAGGCACTGTCTAGCCTCTGGGAAAATTCAACATGGACAACCCCGTACAGTGCTTCTGCTGGCCTCCACTTGAAGCTGTTTGGGTTTAGACGAAGTGCCTTCCCAAAAGCTCAGATGTGAGACAATGCAAAAAGTTTTGGAGGAGAAATGATTGGGTCATAGCCTTAATTAATTCCATCAGGTATCAATTCACTGATCAGTAACTGGAGGCAGGTGCGTGTGGCTGGAGGAAGTGGTTCATTGGAGGTGTGGCTATGGGGTATATATTTTGTATCTGGAGAATGGAGTCTGCTTTCTGACCATCATGTGAGCCACTTCCCTCCACCACACTTTACCGCCACAATGTTCTGTCTCACCTTGAACCACAAAGAATGGAGCCAGCCTTCTATGGACCAAGACCCCCAAAACCATAAGTCCTCAAATAAACTTCTCTAAAATTGTTCTGGTCAGATCTTTTAGTCACAGCAGCGAAAAAGCTGAGTAAAACAGAAGTGAAGGCCTGCGCAGGTGAAGGATGGCTACCCACAAGACCAAGATGGCCAGGCCACTGACCGTCATTTGCTCAGCCTGGAATAGTCCAATTTCAGGAGCAAAGAGGCATGCACATCTGACTTTGTTTTGCTAGACACAGATGCAATTTCCTCAAAGCAAATTGTGTGATTTAAAGGAAACAGATTCTAACCAAAAACCTCATTTTTAGTGTAATTTTCTCTACTCTTGAAAAGAAAATGTAGCAAAGAGGAAGCTGTTATTATAGAGAATTGAAATAATGGGTCTTTGAGGGCTCAAAAAACTCCTATTATGTCTATTGTTTTAAGTCATTTCTGAGTCCTCCACAGGAAGACTACCAGAGACACTGGTGAGGGGGAGCCAGGATTAGAGTTTCTCATGTGGATGGTGCCTCTGAATGTCTTGGAAGGGCAGAGCCAACTCAGCACTTTGAGGTCAGGGTTGTAGAGTAGCCTAGACACATGTTGGCCAGACCCACTGGCAGAGGCAGCCGACCAGTGGTCTGGTCTTTGGATGACAAGAGGCCAAGAAGAATCCATTCTGTAGTCTTGGAACATGTGGGGCTGTAGGAGTTGATAGTGAGGAATTCACGCCTGCTCTGTGGGTAGTTCATACCTTTAGAGAGCTTCTTTGACTAGCCAGGTAGGACATGGCTCATTTGCAAATCATGGTTTTGATTTCATTTCTCTGTTGGGAGATCACTCAAGTTATTTCTTGGTTTTTCCATTTGGAAAACAGATACAAAAGATGACTTTATCTGATACCTAAGAAATCTCTGTAGCCCCATGGTGCTTCAGCTAAATGTTCTGTGAAGTGTATATATTCCCTCTACTATATAGTTCATAAAGTCACTGGGTTATATCAAATATACATGGTACAATAATATACATGGATTGATCTATGTGTACAACTTTACTTTCGAAATAAGAAAAAAGTAACAAAGACGAATCTGTTATTATAGATTATTGAAATAATGGTTATTTGATATATAGAGGGAATTTTTTTAAACCCTCAAACGTGTGGTCCAATAGTTTTAATGCAGATAGATGTACCTAGACATCTCTATAGAGAGATGTCTAGGTGTTGTAGGTTGCCAGGTAAATACACTTCTATTCAATTAGTCCTTCATTTAGTTGTTTAATCATACATTACTCATTTGTAGAAAGAGCTACCCTGTGTCCTACCACTTTGCAGACACTGAGAATAGAGCAGCAAGGGGAGACAGACACCTACTTTGGGTGGGGGCAGATCTTATAGCAACAGATGCACAAGTAGATTAGCATGTGTCAGTTAGCATGCAAAGCAGCAGCATGTTGAAGGAGGTGGGCTGTTTGTATGGGGTGGTGTCCGAGCACATGCCCCGGGTCAGGCTGCTGCTGGAAAGTGGACTTGCAAGGACAAGGCCCTGGACTCCAGCACACGAACTCACCATCACAGGGCAGTGGTGGTGAGGAGGGGAAAGCTGTGCTCAGTTATGGTCCTTCTACCTTAGCACTGTTGCTGCTGCCCCAAATACATGAGCATTCCACCTCTTCCATTTTCAGCCTTATTTTAGTCAAATTTTTCACCGCCATGACTAAAAGACCTGACCAGCACAATTGTAGAGGAGGAAAAGTTTATTTGGTGGCTCACAGTTTCAGAGGTCTCAATCCATAGACAGCAGGCTCCATTACTTGGGGCTCTAGGCGAGGCAGGACATCATGGCGGAAGAGTGTGGTGGAGGGAAGCAGTTCACACGGTGATCAGAAAGCAGATGGAGATCTCCACTTGCCAAATACAAATATACTCCAAAGCCATGCCCAGCACCCCACCTACCTTCAGTCAACCCTCAATCCCATCAGGTGATTAATTCACGGATTGGATTAAGGCTCTTGTAACCCAACCCTTTCTTCTCTGAGCCATCTTGCATTTAGTCTCAAGGTAAGTATTTGGTACATTCTTGCAATTTGGGGCAATGTTCTTGCTTTAGCAGTTGCCTGCTCCTGGCTCCAATCAAGACCATCGGGGCCACACGGGGAAACTCTTGTCTACTTCAGCCATGGTAAGACTTTTCCTTCCAGTGTTTTTCCTTAGAATCCTTTTGGGTATCTAAAGTTAGTCTTCACAGGTATTGATAGCTGAAAAGTGAGGCTTGGCCAAACCCTGGAGTGACCTAGATTTCAGAGAGGACTGCCTCTGAGCGACCTTGGTGCAAAGCAAGTCCCTCAGCAGAGCGCGGCTGCATGCACCAGTAAGACAGACCATCTGTGTCATTTCCATGTTTGTTTACTGTATGGAAATCACCTACAAGCTGATGCCACAAGCCAAAATAAAATTCACTCTTGGACAAAAGGGTCAGGATGAGGTGGTGGTTGTTACACTTCTCTGTATTTTATAATTTTCCCACAATAAGTCATTTGTAAATAAGTCAGCGAGTTAAAATAACTTTAGAAATTTCAGATGTCTAGAATATGTATTGTATACAAATAGAAGTAACCACATTTTTGCATCTTAGAACCATTGGTAGTGCCAGATAATCTGCTTGGACCAAATTTTACATTTTGTTTTGTAAAAATGTCAAAGTGCACTCAAGGGAATTGTGTGTGTGTGTGGGCATATGCTTCTAATTATGTCATGTGTATTTTGTTCTTTTAATTCTTGTCATCCTGTTGGAGTGAAAAAACAGGGAGTCACTACCTATTTACTTTGGGTGTGGGGTCACTGGTAAACAGTTTGTTGATCTGTTTGGTCTCGGCCCCTCCCCCCAGTCACAGGCTCTCTAAGCATTTCATGTTGATTTCACCTTTCAATCATTTTCTTCCAAAGCCTTTCCTGAAACCGACTATCCTGTGCAGGAGAATGAGAATAGACCCTTATCTCTCAATGTGCACAAAAATGGGTCCACTCAAAATGAATTCGAGACCCAGGAGTTAGACTGTGCAAGTCCTAAAGGAAAATGGAGTCAATGCTCCATAGTACGACTTTATCAGTAGGACCCCTACAGCTCAGAAAAATACCAGGAATTAATGAATGGGATGGCATCAATTTAAAAAGCTTCTGCACAGCAAAGGAAACAATAAGACAACATACAGAAATGGGCAAAAAAGCTTTGCTATATGCTCTTCTGGTAGAGGATTAATATCCAGAATATACAAAGAACTCAAAAAAAGAAAATCAGTAAATGAGCAAGTGAATAGACACCGCTCAAAAGAATACAAATGGTCAACAAATATATGGAAGAATGACTAACATCTTTAGCAATTAGCAAAATGTAAATCAGAACTACACAGATTTCATCTCATATCAGTCAGATGGCAGTCATCGAGAATACAAACAATAAATGCCAGAGAGGACATGGAGGAAAAGGACACTCACACTGTTGGGGGTACTGTAAAGTAGTACAAGCACTATGGAAATCAGTATGCATGTTCCTTAAAGTCCAGGTATGGGACCACCCCATGACCCAGCTGTACTGATCCTGGGTATTTATCCTGAAGAATTAAAGTCAGTGTACTATAGCGATACAAACCCACACACCCACGTTGGTAGTGGCTCAATTCACCATAGTCAACAACGGAACCAGCCTAGGTGTCAATGGATGAATGGATAAAGAAAATGTGATTTTATGTTTTTTATACACACACACACACACACACACACACACACACAAAATGGAGTTTTATTCAGCCATAAAGGAAATTGAAATTGTCATTTTTGGGAAAAATGGATGGAACTAGAGACCATTTTACTAAGCAAAACTCAAAGTCAATTGTCCTGTGTTTTCTCATATGGAAACTAGAAAGGTGTGTTTGAGGGTCTCAAAAAAAAAAAAAAAAAAAAAATCAAAGGGGGTGGGGAGGAGGGAAGAAAGTTGGCCAGCATCCTTCCCTAGAACTTACTGTTATATTGTGCTGTGTGCATGTATGAATATGTAACAACAAACCCCATCATTCTTTCTAAATATAATGCACCAATAGAGTATGAAAAAAGCCTTCCCTTTTATTAAGAACTGGAATAATTTTATTATCTTCCTGTTACTACATTTCCATTCTTCATTAGTTTCTGAAGGCCTCATTTTGGTTGAACAATTCATTGAATTACAGATTCCCCACAATTGAAATATCTATAGCATTGTGGAAATTTTCAAGCAGAAGCCAATAGGAAAATGTACCTAACACTTGACTTCAATGATTTTTATCTTTTCCCGTCTTCCCCCAATTTGGGGGGCATAATGAGGGTGAGTGTATTGCAAAAGAAATCCTAGACAGCATACTCTTTCTTTTGTGTATTTTTCTACCAGATGGTCAGTCCACTGCATTTCAAAACTTGGATTTCTTGCTGGGTGTGGTGGTGCCTGCCTATAATCTCAGCAATTATGGAGTCTGAAGCAGGAAAATCACAAGTTTGAGTTTAGCCTGGGCAATTTAGTGAGACGCTGTCGCAAAATAAGGGCTAGAAATGTAGCTTCATGGTAGTTCAGTGGTAGAGCACTCCTGGGCTAAATTCCCATTTAACAAAAACCCCACAAAACTTGGTTTATTTTTGTTGTTGTTGTTATTATTGGTACTGGGAATTGAACCACCACTGAGCCCATCCCCAGCCCTTTTTATATTTTATTTAGAGACGGGGTCTTGCTAAGAGTCAGAATCTCCCTCTTCTCCTGCAGAATAAGGGAGCCTCTGTCTCAGCAGTCTGGTTTGGGAAGGACCAATGCCCATCCTCATACACCTCCTGTCTCCCCTCCCTTGTATGCGTCCACACTGGCCCTCATGCTGGGGCAGGGAAGAGAGAAGCCAGACGACTCAGTACTCCATCTCCTTCTGCACTCATGTCTCATCTCTGCTGCTGGTTACTACTTCTTGTCACTGGCACTGTGGGCCCTTCATTCCCTCCCAATCACAGGCACTTAAATGTTCCTTCAGGTATAATTTGTTATAGCAGCAAAAAGAAACTCATACATTTAAGGTGTTTAATTTGTGATAATTAGTAAACCAACACAGATGTATCATTTTGCATGACTGGTATTGGAAGGGCCATGTTCTGCAGGTTCCAGGGCAGGATTTGTTTTCTATCATTCCCAATATCGAAACATCGAAGGTACCTCATTCCTTAGATGGTACATCTTTCTCCATCTTCAACCTATGATCTCTGCTTTTAGTAGCACATCATCTTCTGACGGAGCCTCTTCCTATATAGAGACCCCTGTGATTCTATTGGGGTCAAACAGTCCAGGACCCTCCCCCATGCTCAAAGTCCTTGACTATAGGTTCACCAGGCCCTGTGTTAGAGGTGTCCACAGGGTCTGGGTTAGGACGGGGCACCCTCAGTGGACTGTTACTCTACCCACCATACCATGCACGTGCTGTAGGGCACATTCACCCCCGCAGCACCTCCTTCCACATAGCCCCAAGTGCACAGTGAAAGTCCCTGCTCACTGAGGGCTCTTTTCTGGTTTGGTCACTTAATCCTCCTGGGGCACCGTCTGGTAACACTCATCATGGAAGTCCTTCCCACTCACTGTCCACCTTAAGCCACATCCCCTAGGGTTCACCCAGCCACTCTTCCCCCCCCCCTCCCCGTAGTTTGAAGAGCTTCAGGAGGCTCCATGGCCCATCCCGTCCAAGGTGGGTGGCATGTCCTCCAGCCCCCCCCCCCACTCACTGCTCCCAGCGCGCCACCCAGAGTCACCCTATCCACCTCTGCTTCGTCTAACCAGATGGCCACTGGGAACACGAGCTCCTTACTTTTCATCTTGTCTGATTATTTCTAGTACCTAGAATGTGCAGACCCATAGTAGAGGTTTGGAACTCATTACTATTGTCCAAATACGCACGGCCCCAGGGAGTTCTTGTGTCTAGACCTGCTCTCTAGTGGACAGCATTAGAGGGAGGAAGTTTGGGGAGGTGTCCAGGCTGTTCATGCTTCTGTAACAAGCTGCAAGCTAGTTCTGTCTGGTGAAGACTGCTCAGTCTCCCAGATACGCCCTTGAGGACCACTACAGCCTCTGGAGGGAGGCCATGGGTCCTCACCTGGCAGCGGGGGCCACGAAGGGCGAAAGGGGCCAACTCTACCAAACTTCTCATACCAGCACTGGGCTCCTCCTGAGGTTGGGGTCCTCAACCTAGATGCCTCCCCAGAGGCCCTACTTTCCAATATTGCTATATGGGGATGAAGTTCCACCCAAGATTTGGAGGGGACAAGGACATTCAAATCACAGGTGGTGGTCAAGTCGTGAAGGTTCTGCCCTTAAGAGTGGGATCAAGGCCCTTGCAAAAGGGACCCAGAGTGTGTTGGTCAGCTTCCTGTTGCTGTAATAAATACCTGTGAAGATGAACTTATAAAGAGAAAAAGTTTGACTTGCAGTTCCAGGGGTTTCAGTTCATGATTGGCTGGACCCGTTTTGAAGTAGCACCCCATGGTAGAAGCCAACTGCAGAGCAAAACCATTGCCAGGAAGTGGGAGACAGGAAAAGGAGGTGCTGGAGTCCCACTGTCTCCTTCAAGGGCATACCCCCAAAAGACCCAAGTCTCCTATGAGGCCCCACCCCATAAAACTTCCACCACCTCCCAAGAGTGCTCCAGGCTGGGGACCAAGTCTGCAGCCCACAGGGCTCTGAGGGATACATGTCTAAGCCACGGAACAGTTAGCTGACCCTTCTACCACTTGAGGACCTCATGGGAAGGCATCATCTGTGAGTCAGTGCAGGCCCACACCAGATGCTCTTGGACCCCCGGGTCTCCAGAGCCATGAACAATACTGTTCTGTGGTGGGTACACTATCCAGGCCATGGTGTTTTTGTTATAGCAGCTGGAGCAGACTAAGACTTGATTCAAACTTGCCACAATGTTCTAGATCCCTTGATGGTTACATTAGTAAGATAATTGCCTGTGAAGCTTGTCCTAGGACCAGGCTCCCTAACAGACATGGTCCCTGGCACCTGACTGTGGAGTGTCCCCTGGGTGTGTCCATCTATCAACAGCTTTATCCTGCTGGGGCGGAACGGGTGGTGCTCCACATTGATCACTCCGCCCAGATCTCTTGGCAACAGTGGGGGTTTGACTGACACCCACTTGATAGAGATGGAAACCCAGTTTAGGTTCTACAAAGCCCCAGGGGCTCAGCAGGGCTCAGGCCCTCCTGCTCTCACGGTGTCACCTCCTGGCTTGTGAGGAGACTACATTGTAGGCTCTTCCCCAGAGCGGAGACGCAAATCCCCTAAAAATGAAACAGCAACTTCGCAAACCCAAACAAAAAGCCCGTATCACTCACTCCCCAAGACTCGCACGGATTCACACCCCCACGTGGCTTGTAAGGATTGTGACAAGCGCAGACTGCCTGGGGCCCTTGTGTTGGTTTCTAGCAATCAAGTGTTTTCATTAATGCCATTTTCTTGCTGTTACTACTAGAAGATTAATTTTAAAATGCTTATTTTTCCTGTCTTCTCTGGATTCCAAAGTAAAAAGCTCTGTGTTCAACTTAGGCTTCCTTGAAGTGTGCACATGCATACCTATGTGTGTACACACACACACACACACACACACACACACACATTGACTTTTCAACCGGGATGGCCTGGGAGGTGGGCGTGTGTGCCGAGGCTGGGCAGGAGCCTGTGGGTCTTCCAAGCAGGGTTTCCTGCATTCTCCCTGCCTCGGCCTCCTGCCCTCCCAGCTTTCATCAGGGAAAGACCAAGATTTCTAGGCAGTTTCAGACCCACTGCTCCGTCTCACGGGGGCAGTCTGGTTCTGCAGAGTGAGTTGAGAGAACTTGGCTGTGGACACCCACAGGCCTCCAGCAGGCCTCGCTCTCTGACCTGCGAAGGGAGCCTCAAAGATGAACAAATGTGTCTCTGGATCCTTGCTTCCATGCAGGAAGGGGTAGGGGTGTCCCCGATTTTATGAGCCCATGAGAAGTGGCCTGGGCTGGCCTGGACAGGTCATTCAATGAGTCCATTTTCTCATGTAATTTAAGACATCTTTCTATGGTTCTTTTGAAGAACTGATGGTCCTGAACAAGAGCTCTGGACACCTGTGGGTCCACAGAGCAAGGCCCGTGGCAGGAGGTCAGGAAGCAGACGTCTTCCACCCTCCAGCTGTGGCTCGGGAGGTGATTTGATGGTTCTCAGCCTTCAGTGTCCTCTTCCAAAGCTGAAGGTGTCTCTGGTTGACGAGACTCATCCTGTGTGGCAGGCATGGCACAACTGCCCTGCCACTTTCTCCTCAAGCCGAGAGCTCAGGAGTCCCCTGGGAAGGCAGAGCTTCGCCTGCCTCCAGGGCAGGACCTAATCTGGCACTGTCGGAGTATCTCTATCAACCCCAACCAACCTCAGAGTCTTTCATTGAACATTTCAACCTCCACAGAAGAAATACAGAAAGCCTGGTTTCACATTCTGCTGCCTATTCTGGCTCACGGGGAGAGTTACTTGGGGGAAGTTTTAGATTTTAAGGTTTTGCCTCTGTTGATGAGGTCCTGAATGGAGTCTCCAGCTGCAGGGCAGGAGTGCAGAAGGGGCTGGAGATGGGCTTCCAGAGTGGACTCTGCCCTTTGCAGCCTGGGAATCTACTTGTGCCTTTGGACCTCACTTTCTTCCTCTGTAGGGAATTGAGGAAATAATCTAAGGAGCAGGGGGATTGAAAATATGGAGCACATGGGAGCCGTGAAGTGTTTTTTTCCTTTATGGTTTAAAAAAACGGGAGTTGCCTCAAAGACAAACAAGCATATGAAAAGGTCCTCCACAGAGGTTGGTGTTAGGTCACTGCACACTGAAGTGACACCCAGATGACGCCGCTTTTCACAGTCCAGATTCAGGACAGACAATAGCATTAGCTGGTTCGGATTCAAGATGGAGCAGCCGTTGGGAAGGGAGTTTGGCCGTCTCTCAGAGCGAAACATGCTTTTGCCATCCAGCTTTGCAATCATGCTCTTGATATTTATCCAAGTGCATTGAGAACTTGTGCTAACACCGAAATCAGCTCACAAATGTTTACAGAAACCTTGTTCATAATTACTAAAATTTGAAAGCTACCAAGATGTCCTTCAATAGATGAGAGAAGTAGTCAACTGTGGAACACCCAGACAGTGGCATACCCTGAACCATCCAGCCACAAAAAGACATCGGAGAGCAGTGAAGTTACACTGTTAGGTGAAGGAAGCCCATTGGAAAAGGTGACCCGTTCCGACATTCTGGAAAATAGAGACCAGTGGTTTTCAGGGGGTTGAAGGCAAGGAGAGAAGGAAGGAAAAGGAACAGCATAGAGGATTTGGAAGGCAGAGAAACCTTCCTGTGTGATGTCATAGCATGCACACATCAGTATGCATTTGCCCTGACCACTAGAGTGGACGTCAGCAACTGTAGATATGATGTGTCTGTGTGGCTTCATTGATAGAAACGAGTGTCCACACTCGTCATGGTATGGTGTGTTCATGCTGGTGTTGTGGGGAGATGGCCCGTGGGGACTGCACTTTTCTCTTAGGTTTGCTTAGAACCTAAAACTGCTCTTAGAAGGCCCATTAAAACAACAACAACAACAACAACAAAAAAGAAAACCTCAAGCACGCTTACCCAAGCCACGTGATATGTGTTCAACACTAGAAATTTTTAGAGAAGGAACAATTTTTAAGAAGTATCAACTTAACCTAAAGCTTCATTTAAATGACAGTAATGGTTTTCAGAAAATCCACCAGCAAGGGGGCGAGTCCTTCAAGGCCCAAAGTAAAGTAGCTAGAAATGAGAATTTAGAGTCCCAGAAAACCAACGTGAACTAGTCACATTTAAGAAAATATAATATGGTCGAATATTCAGTGAAAAACTTATTCATAAAGCTCTGAGTTAATAATTTTATGGGGTAGTAAATATTTCTTAAATCTTGGAACTGAGTCTAAGATTTAAATGCCACTATTTAATATTAGTACCATAAGCTCAAAAATCGAACTAAAACCCATTACTCTTCTCATTGAATGCATCCTCTTAACTACTATAGCTTTTCATAAAGCCGTGGCTGCACTTTGTGCAATGCATTTATGAAAGGATCTGTTATGACCAGAATTTGTGGTTAAAAATAACCACCTGGTGAAACTTAAGCACCTCTAAGTAACAGAATACAACCCACTGGCAAAAAAGATGGGCTACCGCCACACTCCACGGGTGACTTTCAAAACCATTGTATTGGGTAAGAGAAGCCAGACACAAGAGAACACTTACTATGTGACTCCATTTGTATGACATTAGATAAAGCAAATCTAATCCATAGTGACAAAGCAGGTCAGCATTGGATGAGCTAAAAGGGGCACAGGAGTGAGGGAGCCCATTAACTGGAAAGGGCCCAGCACTGACCCACCATTATGGATCTTGATGGTGCTGATGGTTATCTGGGTGTGTCCCCTCATCTCACTCCAGCTGCCATAACAGAATACCACAGCCGGGCAGTTTCCACAGCTCAGCAGCCAGGCAGCCAAGGAGGAGACCCGTGCATGATGGAGAACCTCCCAAGGCCACGGGCCTCCCACAACAGTGTCAAACAGGCTGCAGGACGGTGGTCCTCGTCTTGGAAGTTAAACAGGTGTCCTTTTAAAGTTCCTTCCAAATCAGGGACTTTGATTCTGCCTCCTGCTGCATCCCAGACTCCTCTTCAGTCATACATGATGACATGAGCAGCCACCCTGGTGTGCCAGGGCCATAATGTCACACCACACAAGCCTCGTGACATTTGAGGTGGAAATCTACCCATTTTCCAGAGGTTGCTAGTAAGGTCCAAGACAGGTTGTCCATCTTACCTGGGAGCACAATGTGGGCACAGGGGACAGAGGCAGAGCCAATGTTGGGAGACAGATTCCTTGCCCAGAAAAGGCTTGTGCTCAAATAAGCATGGCATGGCTCTTGGATGGAGAAGCTCCCTGGCCACCCACCTGTCTGCCTATCCCTAATAACCACCCCCACGGCTCTCTGGGTCAAGGTCCGTGGCTTGCTGCTTTGATCACCGTGCCCCTTACTCATGGCCAGTGAGCACTGCCATCTGGCCTCTATTATTGAGGAATCCCATGGGATTTTTGCAACAAAACAGCAACTCCACTGTCCTTCTGCCCTGGGAGGAGGGCCACAAGCAGCTCTGTGAACAGGCACCCTCTCAGTTCATATCTGTGTTGGGGGTCAGTGGATTGGCCTCTGAGCAGCCGAGTCTGCCAGGCTCTAGCACGTCCATTTCCAAGCCATCTCCAACGTCTCACATAACTTTCCACCTTTCTCACGGGTGCTTGTTCTTTCAAGGCTCAAGAGCCATCGCAGCAGGGGGTCTTTGCCGGCATGTTCACTGCTGTACACCATGGGAGCATACTCTTGAGTGGTTCCCCTTATCCAGCCTACTGGGTCACGCTCCTTGATCCAGTGTCTTACTGCATGGGGGCCGTGGAATGCACGTTTCCTTGCCATGCAGAGGTCCCCACACCATCTGCAAGCTTCTGACAGGGAGGCGTGGACCCAGTCTGGCAGCCCAGAGGTGGAGCGATTTTGAAGTTAGAGATTTTAAGTGCATTCACTAAGATGGCACATCCCGTATCGCGTGGCAGTCTCCTACCGCTGCATCTCGGCCCCAGAATTACTGTGGCGGACCTCCCAAGGTTGCCAGCCGAAACTCCTCTGGAACTTCACTGCTCTTATACTTAGGCCCCAGGCTCCAGCCTTAGACTCTTGTCCAGCAGCCGCAAGGACAAAAGCTACGTGCCACCAAGGAAAATGACTGGATTTCAAACTTAGCATTTGGTTACTGACTACATAACTTCAGCCTTTCATTGTCTTTCTCCAGGAAGCCACATTACGAGGGCTAAGAGAACTTAGGGGACGGGGCTAGTGGCAGGCCCTGCGAGCTCAGACGCACCCTTGTCTGGCAGTGCCACTTCCATGTGCATCTGGCATCTTTCTGCTTTGTTTTTTCCGATCCTTTGTTTCAGACTCTGCTCATGAGGGAAGCTGTATTAATGCAGGTGGCATATGGCCTAGAGTTCTTTGTATGGGACTAGGGCCTGCTTATGTGGGCTCAAGAGTGAAGCTAGTCACAGGTGATAAAAACCCATTCGAACGGGATGCCATTTGAAAGCCCGCCCTCCCTCCATCTTGGTCTCACATAACAAATCCCATCGTGCTGCATTTTGAGCAGCCCCTGGTTAGGGTGGCTCCTGTGGCGAGTCGCCTGCGTTTCTGTCTTGACCTGGTTCTCTTGTGGGCTCTACCCCGAGGTGGAACGGTGGCCACCAGCAGATGCTAGCTTAGTTCCTAGGCTTGGGAACCTAGTAAACGTCTCTTTTTGAACTCTTAATTTTTAGAAGATCTCTGGTTGGCCCAGCTTTAGGTTAGTAAACCCCAGGGCACAGGGGAATGTAGGCATATGGCCTACCCAGCGTCATATGCCCCACTTGGCTTCCCGAGTTATGTGGGGTTTTCCAGAAGTCAGTACATTATCAAGTCTTTTTGTTTCAAGTAGACAAAAATAAGGAGAAAGGCAGGAGACAGCTAGATTTGCCTGGATTTCCAGTTTGAAGATGCTTTTGTAAGGCCATCTGTATACATATTGACATCTGTTAGCTCAAGCCATTCTCTCAAGTCCAAGGCTCTGATCTTCATGAATGGATCATTCCTGTATTCACATTGCAGATGCAGGAACTAAAGGTCAGAACTGCAGTGTAGGTCATGTGACTGAGCATTGCTATTAGTCTAAACTACATGCAAATTTCAAAGACTTGGTATTTAAAGTATATAACTTAACATTTGTACCAAATACATGTGCATGCAATACACTGGATGTATTAAGTAAAATGTACTGCTTAAATAGTAAAATCGGGTGGAACTATTTTAATATGACTTCTAGAAAATTTAAAGATACACGTTTCATGTGACATTTCTATGGGATGGTGCTGGTTTCAGAGTCAGGCAGCCATGACTGTTCTAGGGTAGGGATTGGATGGGTCTGGGCATATCTTTCCTAGACTGCCCTACCCAGGTGCCAGAAACTGAATGGCTTCAACAATAGAAGCTCATCATCTCGTAACTCCAGGGACTGGCAATGTGGTCTATCCTCAGTTCAAGACTGAGGTGTTGGTGGGCTAGCTTCTTCCAAGACCATGAGGACCCGGTTTCTGGAAGTCGTTGCTATTCTGTGCCCCGTAGCACCATCAACACCTTGTTCTTCCCGCGACTCTATCTCATTCTCTCTGCCAGTTTCCATTTCCAAATGTCCCCTTTTTATGATGACCAAGGCATGTTGGATGGGGAATGCCCTGAGGATGCATTTCCAACTTCAGGACTTCAACACATGAATGGGTGACACATTTCAGCATGTAGCCCCAGGCTTTTCCGACTCCAGCACCCAGGCTTTCTCAAGACTCAATAATAGTCCAGGCAAGAGTGTGATGCATTCCGTGAAGAGAAGAGAAAGGGGATGAGGTGAAGGGCACCAGAACCAGATTGGGAATGTCTAAGAAAAGCCTCATGACACACAGAGGTGGTGGGGGGGAGGTGGTCTGCTATCTGAGACACACCTCCTAGTAAGTTTTGTAAGTTCTCTAGATTTTCCTACCATTTTGTCCTTTTGGATGGCTATAACAAAATGCCACAAACTGGTTGGCTTATGAATAGTAAATTTATTGTGAAAATTCTGGAGGCTGGAAAGCCAAAGATCAAAATACCAGAAGATAAGAGGTCTGGGGAAAACATACTTCCTGGCTCACAGATGGCACCTCTGGCTGTATCCTCACATGGTGAAGAGATGAGTTAGTTCTCCGAGGTCTCTTCTGTTAGGGCATGTATCCCTGTTATGGTTTGAATATGAGGTGTCCCTGCAAAGCTCCCACGTCAGAAGTGAAGTGATTAGGTCACAGCATTCACAGTCCAGTCAGTCCACCCTAGTGGGAATGGACTAACTGGACGGTATCTGTTGGCAGGAGGGGTGTGTCTGGAAATGGCTCACTGGGTGGCTCACTGGGGTGTGCCCTGGAAGGGTGCATCTTCCCTATGGCCTCTTCCCCCTACTCTGCTTCCTGACCCTTGGGCTGAGCAACCTCCCTCATGGTGTTCAGCCTCATCTCAGGCCCAGGGCAAAGGAGTGGCTCATCTATAGACCGAGACCCTCTGAAATCTGGAGCCCCAAATAAACTTCCCTTCTAAGTCGTCCTCGATTGGCACTTTGGTCAAAGCAGTGGAAAAGCCGACTAGATCATTATTTGTGAGAGATGTGCTCATGACCTAATCATCTACTAAAGCCCCACCTCCTAATAATGTCTTCTTGGGGTTAAGATTTCACACAAATTTGGGGGGACATAAGCAATCAACCTCTTGCATCCTATCTTGCTGCAGGCCTCGGTCTCCCAGAGGATATATATTTTTTTTTTTTTTGCAAGTCTCCATTCCAATCCACCTCCGAGAAGAGGTTGATAGGCATCTGGGGCAATATTATCTGGTCACATTCAATCCCAAAGCAGCATAATTTTTCTTAAATGAAATACCCTCATGATCACTCACTTCCCTCTTGAACGTTTCCCAGTATAGATTCATCTCCATGCTTGTGAAATGACTGAGGCTGTTGGGTTGTTGCTATTTTGGGGTAAGACAGAGATGTACGAGGGGACCCTGGGAAATAGAGGATGCTATCTTTACCCTGTTCAGACGCTGTTCATTACGTACACTCAGCAAATGATAAGCAGGCTGCAGAGACGCCTGAGCCAGCTCAGTTCCCACTGCTAATTTGGTTGTATTTTTTCAGAATGGTGATAGATTTTATAGCTTGAAAATATTGTTTCTTCCTGTTGTAGCAGCTCATTTGAATCCATTCATTCAGTTCATTCGATACAGCTGTGGGGAGCTGTGGTACGCTGTGGGGAGCTATGGTACACTGTGGGGTACACAGTGGGGGCCAGAAAAGCACAAACCTTGCCCTCCAGGATCTGAGTGGCCTTTACCCTGAGAAGGACTCCATTATTTAAGTGAGGTGCCATGTGGAAGTCCCCACTGAGAATAACTGTCTCCCTCACCTCTTCCACCTTCCCTTCCTTAGGGTTTCAAACCTACTTTTTGCTAGATGGTTCTGATCCAGAACAAATTTCTTGCTCTCTTAACGTTAGTTTTCTAAGTTGTAAAGAAGGGACCAGGGCTGATTTTCCTGGAGAATGCTCCCAAGGTTGTTAGACAAGGTCATCTACAGAAGCCACCTGGGGTGGTAAAGACTAGAACACAGAAAAATGGAATGCTCGCCCTGTCATGCTAAGTGGGTTTTGCAGGTAAAAATACTGCTTTATACTCTTCTCCATAAGAGCCAAAGAAAACAGGGAAAGGAAATTGATGGTGGAGAGGAATGAATGGAGTGAAATTACCACAAATAACTCAGTCTCCTGTCTTCTTCCCCTTCCCTGTCCCCAGCACCCATTGCTACCCTATGCTATGACACCTGGATTCTCAAGTGCAGCCCAGACCCTTACTCCCAGGCACCATGTGTTCTTGTTCCTCTGCCCTCTGGTTCCTTCCCCGGGATGGCCCTCAGACACCTGGAACTTGAAGTGTCTGATCTTGAATGCATTACTGGCTCCAACCTGTTCCAACCTCAGCTGTGCCCGGGTACCCAGCTCTGTCATGCCAGCACCCCAGGGGCATCCCGAGCATCTTCCTCTTCTCAGCACCCAATAAATGATCATGTCTGGGGCCTTCTGCACTCAGTGAATGAATGAATCCTGGTTCTATGTCTGCACCCTGAGGACAGCCCAGATGGCCTCTCCTTCATGTCTTGAGATGATGGCAGTAAACCATCAAGCAGTGAATCTTACTCAGTGAAGCCTCACCCTCACTTGTCTCCTACGAGCGTCACCCACCTAGAGGCGGTGTTGGATTCCTGTTGTCTTCACTCTTCTCCCGTCCTCAGTTCTCCACCTCAAAGTGTAGTCAGACACTTAGGCGTAGTAGCTACTATCACAGAACAGCTCCTCTACTCGCCCCTAGGGGCTACTGCCATCCCATTCTCTGGGGAGGGAGCCAAAGCACACACTACTCCAGCTTGCACAGTGTCAAACAGATTGGAGAGGAGTCAGGTTTCTAGAACATTCTTTGTGCTTGCTTCCTAGAGTAAAGGGACTTGCTCAGAGCCACATGGAGCCTTTCATGAATCTAACAGCCCTTCCCCAGCTCCTCTCTAGCAGCGAGTTCTTCCTGCCCCAGCTGAGCTCTGGTGGTCCAGCCCTCTCCATGTAGCACCGGCAGTTTGCATCTCGCTGGCTCATCGAGTTGGGCCAGTGCTCAGCACTGGGTCTGACAGACTCGGCTCAGCAGTCTGGACATAGACAAGTTATACATTTGTCACAACCACATTCTTACAGAGCTTCACCCATTGTCCTAGCAACGCAGCAGCGGAGCCCGATATCATTCTGTGCCCACAGGCAACGGGGATGGCTAGACTGAGTCAGACGGCCCCTGTTCTGCCCAGGCTGTCCCCAGTGTGCTGAATCCCATCGTCTCCCAATTGCCTTCTGCCCACCACCCCTCCGTGCTCTGGTTCCTGTATAGTGAATGAAGACTCCTGTGTCAGTGGCCCGACATCTGGAAGAACTCAAAGTGATTTCCATGCCTTGTGGAGGACCAGTGTCAGCTCTGCCTCTAGGGAATCCAAGGTGTGGGGTCTTTTCCACACTCTACACCCTCAGAAACAGTCAGAGCCCGGCCTGGAGGGAATAGAGACCATACTTGCTGGACTACACCCAAGGATGGCAGGAGGCATCAGGGCGAGGAGTCCCGATTATCCCTTATTCACCGAGCTGCTAGTCTGGGCCAGGATTTCTGCTGCCTGATTCATGTACATTATCTTGTGTACGCTTGGAATATCCGAGCTAGAGGTGTCTAGTTGCCCTTGCTTTTCAGATTAAGCAAGTGAGGCTCAAAAATACATAGTCATGTTGCTAAGTAGTAGGGCTATGACTCATTCCCAAGCTTTTCTGACTCCAAGTCAGGAATAAACAGGGCATTGGTATCAACTCTGAGTCAAACGCCAATCCTCTTACTTTGGATGGTGTCCCTTGCTTCTTTTCCTGTATGTCCTTTGATCTTTCATTCTGCCTTCCAAAATAGTCTTCCCCGGGGGAACCTCCCTCCAACAACCCTGATTCATATAACCTGACCACATCGGCTTTCCACTACCCAGTTCCTGCCCCGCGGGTGTGCGGCTTGGCACGTGCGCTGCTTGGCATGTGCTCTGAGATGTCATCACCGTATTCCATCTGCAGTTGAAATTCAGTTCTTGCCTTACTGATTGGGCAAGTTTCTATGCTGCTCAGCTATCGCAGTGTTACACTAGGCTCTTGGATTGTTGACAAGACAGAAATAACCTGTGTCCCCAAGGTTCTCCATCAATGATGGGCTGTCCCGGGTGCAGGGGCTGCCTTCCATTGTGTGGGGTCTTTGGAAGCAGGCAGGTCCGAGTCCAAGACTTCACCCTGATCATTTGAGTATTCATAAAGCAAGGACTAGGTATAATTTCCCAGTGTCCCTAACTGCTGTCAACCCAGAATTCCATCTCATGATTTTGCCATTTCAACAGTGTTATGTAAATGGCATCGTGCAATAGAAAACCTGGAGGCTGGCTTGTCACCCAGCATAGTCCAAGTTAGTGCATGTACCTATTTTTTTATTTCATGGTATAGATGTACTACAGTTTAAGCCATTCATGTTGAATGATATTATTTTCAGTTTTAGGATGTTATAAATGCATCTTCTGTGAACATCCACGTACAGGTTTTGTGCGAAGACAAAGGTTTTCATTTCCGAGATAAATGCCCTAGAGCACCATTGTTAGGTCCTACTGTTAGAGTCTAAAGAATCTGCCCACTACTCTCCTTAGTGGTCACCATTTTGTGTCCCTGTTCACCTTACATGAAACATCTGCTTTCTCTACATCCTTCCCAGTGTCAGTGTTGCCCCTTTTTGAAACACGCCTCTCCAGCGTGCCGGGAGATCGCCCCATTTCCCTAGTTGTCGGTGCTATTGAACATTTCTCATGTTCTTATTTGCCATCTGCACATCCTCTGGTGGTATGTTTTGTGTTTGTTTTTTTCCCCGTTTTCTAATTGGGTTGCTTGCTTGTTTATTTTTCCATGTCAAGTTTTGAGAGTTCCTTTTATACATGGTTAAATTATAGTTTTATATAAGTTACTGCCTGGGGTTCAGAGTCCCAGCTCCCCCTTGGCCCTGACCCCACCCCAGAGGGGAGTGGAGATGGGGTGCTTGCTTGCATCTTGGCAAGAGGCCCTCAGACTAGCCCTTGGTCCTGGGTCTGGGGGAGGAAGCGGGGCCACAGTCCCTGCTGTGGTTTGAGGCTGGAAGGGGGTGTTTGTTACAGGAGGTCGCCCCTCACCTGGTCTTTGGAGAACCCAGGCTTTTGCTAGGCTGGTCTGTTTGTGCTGCTTGGCTCACTGGACCCTGAAGAAACGGATTGGAGACAGGCCAATCTAGGATATTCGAGACCAAAAGGAAAACCTAGGACTCAGGATCCAAGGTAACTTAGAACCAGCCAGGGACCTCACTTTTTTAATGTATAACCCTCAGAGTTACAGTTATACTCTAAGAAAATAGAAGTTTGTCTATTTTATCTTCCCAGAGGTAGAAGCCTATTAGAGAAATTTTGTCATAACAGTTCAAGACAATGCTTGGGAGAAAAATGTCAACGTGTACAAAATTCTTCTTGGAGTCTCTTTGCCAGATACAGACATAAAATGTAGCCAGCTGATAAAGGGCCTGGGCTTATGGTTTTCAATTCCCTGGAAACCATTACTAGCCATGTTTCTTCAGCCCAATTATTTCACCCAGGTTAAAAAATTGAACCGTCTAGCTGGGCTCAGGGTGGCATTCTCCTGGGCTGGAGTGGAGAATTAACTTGGAGGCTCCATGTCAGTCCAACAAAATATAGTTCAACTTCTAACCAAGCAATGACCACTTCCACTCTAGGAAAAGAATCCCAATGGAACCTGGAGCACTGCACCGTGCAGGGCAGCCCCACGCTCCTGCTGCCTTTCTGATTAAGGCAGCCTGCTTGCTGTCCTTCCTCTCTTCCCCACTCCACGCCTCCATTATTTCAGATTAGCTGAGCAGTTTTTGCACTGGGCTCTGGAGCTAGAAATACCAGCAGAGCCCAGTCCCTGACCTCAAGGCCTCCAGCAGGACCACAGCAACACCGGTGTTTTGGCAATAGGTGTGGCAGGGGCCTTCCACAGGGGCCTGTAGCCGTACCAGGCATGGCAATGGCTCTTCAAGGCACAAATATTGTAGGGAGTTCAAACCTCAAATGACAGTTTGCTGGATTTAGTCAGCCATCTGTAGGGGAGGACATTAAGAATAAACCCTCCCTGTAACACATCTTCAGCCCAGCTCAGAAGCTCAAGGATGGAGGAAGAGGATTCTTGGTGGGTGGAATTCAGCTTCCAGCCAGAGGGGGCATGGGCTAAGGCGCTGGGAACCATTAGACGTCTGTCATACCACCGTCCGATTGTGCAAATGTGGATTTGCAGAATGCTAAAGATCCAGACAAAACCCAAGCCAAGTGTGTTTTGCTAAGGGCTGGGTTAAAAGTCAGTTCGGCAAATGCAGAGGGTAGTTTCAGGCTCTCATTTGACAACAAGCTGGAAGGATTCTCTGGCTGTGGGGTCCACTCTGAGGAAGGGACAACTCCCGGCCCTTGTCATAGCAGCCCTTTACCTGGCTGTGGTGTCAGGACAGGCTGGCACACGAGAATGAGCTGCTCATTTCCTGCAGGGCTGTAGGTTTCCTGGGCTCCCACGTGGGGCTGCTTCAGCTGGAGGGCCAGCTGATGGGAAGGTCCAGAAACTTTCATTCACACATCCTGTAGTTTGGGCTGTTGACCGGGCATGTGGCTGCCCATTGTCCTGCAGGCTGACTGGCATCATTACAAGGTGGCCTCAGAGCCAAGTTTCAAGACGGCAAAAGCAAACCAGCACTGCCTCTTGGTCTAGGCTCTGGAGATTGCAGAGGAGGGAACATCGAGCATTCCATGGTATAGGAAGGGCAGCCTCAGTTCACCTTGGGAAACTGCCCAAGCACGAGACTCAGGCAGGCATGACCATTGGGGTCACCTCCTATGAATCTATCCACACTAATACCGAGATTAGTTTCACCGTTTTATTGATGTGCAGATATGCTTAGTAGTTTACAGGAAACTTACACAGCAAACCGGATGAAGAATTCAAGGTAATGTTTCTCTTAAGTTCAACCTCATATGATCCTCAAAATAAAGTCTGCACATTTCCTCATGTTTTACAATTTATAAAGTTTTCTGATAGTGGTATGATCACTATGAGTTTTGTTTGAACTTCACAGAAGCCTGCTTAGTTAAATGTAGTATATTTTGGATATCTACCCACATCTCTGCTGGAGCAACTCGAACGAAGTTTCACAAACTGGGCGACTTAAAAAAAGTGTGTCTCACAGGAGCCCAGAAATATAAAGTCAAGGTTGCTTCCTTGTGAGGCTGTGAGGAAGCATCTGTCTCATGGCCCCCTCAGCTCCCAGGTGTCTGACCATCTCATTCCGTGGTTTGTCGAAGCATCACCTAAGCTTGGCCTTGACCTTCTATGGCATCCTCCCCATGTATCTGAGCTCAGTCTTTTACAACAAGGACACCAGCCCCAATGGACAGAGACCCATTCTCCAGCATGGGTCATCTTGACCAAGCACATCTCCACTATTTCCCAACAAGGTCACTCAGTTCTGCGAGCTAGAGTATCATATGTATCTGAGGGGCTGCAATCCATCTGACACCACCCACAGTGTGGAAAATGAAGCTCTGTGGATTTCAGAAGAGAATAGTGGATGCTCCACCCACACTTTATGCACATGTGCAGTGTTACTTCTCTCTGGGACTCCACAAAATGGAGTCCCAGAGAGAAGGGCCAAGTTAGTGAAAGTCATACAAGTCAGCACAGGCAGGGCCCTGGTTCCACTATACACCCTTCATCCTCACATACCACTAGAGACTGTAAAGGGCCCTTTGGTGAGATGTCCCGAAATCATAGATCATTTATAGCCTCAGAACAACTGTATTCTAAGATATTACCCCTGAGTCTAAAGCCCGACTGGCCTTCAGGCTCTGGAGAGGCCATTGCCCCCAAGACAAAAAGGTGTGGGTATCAAAAAGAAACTCAAGAATGAGTCCAACCACCAGGCAGATAGTCATCATGCCATGCTGTTGGTGAACAGCTCTGCTAGGGCCAGGAGCTAGCTCTGCTCAGTAGTACATGGATGCTCATGTGGATTTGCTAGTATTTACTTTCCACCTTAACCAGAAAGGTGAGAGGAGGGAGAAGCCCTAACAGAACCTGGCAGTTATACCGAGTTAAGGTGGATGAGTTAAGGGCAGAAGGCTAGAACTTGTGGGACAGAATGTCAAAGAAAGGAGCGGCAGGGGGAGGCCTCTAGCTCTGTGGAGCCTCTCTTTAGGGCAGGCATTTGAGGTCAATTCTAAGCCAGGTGAAAGAATCCTGGGAAGTCAGAAGGTCAAACAATGCCTGGAACTCGAACAGGGCGGGGGTAGGTCACCTTCCACCAGCATAGGTGGAAAGATGTTGTCATGCCCAAGTGTTAGGTGGCGTACTCAGTGTATTGCTTAGAAGGGTGGTGAAGTTAGCTGCAAGTCCAGGCTGCTTGGGATCTGCCCCTTCAAAGCCAAGAAGCCTCAAAATGAGCAAGTTGATCAAAACTTAAGTGCACTCCAGAAAAAAGCCAGACACTTTTTAAAGGAACACAACGAAATCCAGCACAAAAGCAGCGTCTAGAATCCAATAAAACTTAGCCAACCTGCTAAAATGGGAAGCTATCCGAGAACTGGAAGAAAAAACTAATAGGAGGAGATACAGGAATGACAGTGATGAAATTATCAGATAAGACCATTAAGATAGCTGTTATTAGAATATATGGGACATATTTATAACCATAAGGAGAGAGAAAAAATTTTAGAAGAGTTGAAAATGGAATCAGAAGTGAATAATGAGTTGGTATTCACACCAAGAAAGAAACTAAGCTTGAACACAGCAGCAGTGACTAGAAAATGAAGAGGAGGAAAGCAGGTGAAGAGCCTCAAGAGCTGCTTTGGTGAATGAAGTATTTGATAGATGTATTGAAGTAATCATGGCTGAAATGTTTCCAAACTGATGAAAACCATAAATCCAAAGAAACAGGTTCAAACTCCAAGAAGAGAGATTAGAATCAAATCATGGTAAAGAATCCTAAAAGTACCCAATGGGGAGAAAAGGCACATTGTCCGTTATGTACAGACAACTTGCTTTAAACCAGAAGCTAAGCAAACCAGAAGGCAATGTGGATCTCGGTGCAGTCTGTGCGCGCGTGCACTGTGGGGGGTGTATGTAGCATGGGAGTGTGTGCAACTTTGAGGCGTCCCCAGAAGCTTTCCAGCTGCCATCATGGTTTCATCCAGCTCCAGGAAAAGCTGGGCTGGGCCTCCTCGTGCTTCCCGTCAGTGGGCTAGCTTGATGATGCTCTGCGGCTCGTGAAGTGCTTACGAATGCAGGTGTGATGAGGTCTGCCTCAGGTTGTTGCACGAGTGCCCCAAATGCTCTTAATAGAAAACTTAGACATACACGGTCCACAGCTGGGAGGGAGCTCAGCCAGAGGCTGCCCACATAGGGAAGTCTTCAGTGACGTTATAAACGGGTCAAGGCAGCAGGAAGGGTGATAGATTGCTAACTGAGGAGCAAAGCAGGCGAGAGGCAGGTACGGGGCAATTCCAGTTTTATAGGTAACTTCCTGTTTGCTGTTGGTTATCTGAAAACATTTTCGTGACGACACTCCTGCGTCTGTGTAGGCCCTCTGGCTTCAGCCGTCATTGCACTGTTCCATTTGTCTCGAGTTCCACTTTTTCTTTAACCTATTGAAGTAAGATTCCCCTAGAACTTGGTTCTCATCTTAGGCCTCTTTTCCAGCATCACTAATGTGAAGAAGCTCCCGCAGGGTGTTTCTCTTGGATGACTGCAACGGCACCACAGGATGGGGCGCTGTCCTCTGCACAGCTGTGAGCTGGGCTGCTCAGCTTCCTGGGATTTTACCAAGAGCGGCTCCCACAGAGTCACCTGGTGTCACTGTAACCAACTCCCAAGTGCCTCATGAAGCGCTGAAGGAGAAGCCAATGAGATTGCCTCTGAGCCCAAGTTGGCCCACACCTCGTCTTCCACGAGACTCAGGGCAAGATGAGATGCTGAGAAAGTAAGTGATCTAGGTGACATGTTAAAAGACAGTTGATAAAAATCTTTCTATGGGACATTTGGTAGTTTACAAGGCGATTTACCCGCATGGCCAACTCGAGGAGGAACTTGGGTAGATTACCTACCACGTTTTTCCAGGTTCAAAACAGGTGTCCAATGCAGAAACACCCAGTGCAGAGCTTATTATCAAGGCCTATCAACACCCTTCTTCCAGTCCCATTCCCTGAGGGCAGAACTTGGGGACATAAGGAGGGCTTCCCATGGTTCTCTAATCCTATCACTCAGGGTAAGTGGCTTAGCCACCCAGAACATCACCCCCTTCTTTGGTAAACTAAGGATTTAACTTTTAGGACATCAAGACTGGAGATGGTGAATTGTGATGAACCTAGCACAGGTAGGGGTTTGGCACACATGGGTTCCTTTCGCTGCTGACCAGAGTGGTTGGTGTGGCAAAAGTCCTGAGGTCTGCAGTTCAGATTAGACCCAGCTCCTGCAGCAGTCAACACCACGGGACAGTAAGAGCAGAAGGCTGTGGTTTTAGTATGTGTGCTGCAGTGTGGGGCATGGTATGTGCATCATTTGTGGTATATGTAGGGCATGTGGGGTGTTGGGCAGGGCATGTGGGGTGTTGGGCAGGGCATGTGGGGTGTTGGGCAGGGCATGTGGGGTGTTGGGCAGGGCATGTGGGGTGTTGGGCAGGGCAGGGCAGGGCAGGGCATGTGGGGTGTTGGGCAGGGCAGGGCAGGGAATGTGGGGTGTTGGGCAGGGAATGTGGGGTGTTGGGCAGGGAATGTGGGGTGTTGGGCAGGGAATGTGGGGTGTTGGGCAGGGAATGTGGGGTGTTGGGCAGGGAATGTGGGGTGTTGGGCAGGGAATGTGGGGTGTTGGGCAGGGAATGTGGGGTGTTGGGCAGGGAATGTGGGGTGTTGGGCAGGGAGTGGCACATGCTTCGTGCAGCCTGTGTGAACTCACTTTGGGGATGTGGCTCTGAAATCAGGCTATGGGAAGTAGGATAGGAGCCCTGAGTGGGAGGTGGAAGCACTGGGTAGGAGATGCAGGGAGGGCAAAGCATGGTCTCAAGGGTCTTCTTGCTTTGGAAACATCGAGCCTGAAATTGAAGGGAGGTGATGACAGGCCTGGCATTCTATCCTATGTCCACACAGGGCCTGGCACAGGGGATGCACAGTGACTGCTACTCAGTGTTACTATCAATGAAGGAGCAAATGAAATCCCTCCTCATTCTGTTTCAATATATATATTATATTGAAAGATTATCACAGTATTTGAAGGAAACATTAATTTTTGTAGAAACATGGTAAATAACAGGAATTGTAGTAATGATCAGATCTCATTAAATTTGTCTTGCTTCCCCCCAAATCATTCAGGTCCTCAAATAGGCTCCAGTGCAACTCAAAAGGAGCCTGTCAGGTCTAGATACCCTCTCAGGGTCAGCACGACTGTTTACACATGTACCATCCACAAGACACTGTAGGGATCACCAGAAGAGTGTCACCCACAGGTGTGCATACATGCAGATCTTTGGTTTGACTATGTCCTACCAAAGTTGATGCATTGGAAACCAAGTCCCCAGATTCACATGTTGATGTTCAGATGTGGGCCCTAGGGAGTTAAGACCAGCTGAGGTCATGAGGGTGGGGCCCTATAGATGCCTTAGTGGCTTTATGAGGAAAGGAAGAGGCACCCAAGCTCACATGCTTGCTCTGTCTCACCGTATGATGCCCTCTGCCATGCTAGGGGGCAGGAACAGACCTGCTAGTGTCTGCACCTTGATCTGGGACTTCAGTCTCCAGAACTGGGAACCAACAACACTTTGTAAACTAACCAGTCCATCAGCAGAAAATGGACTAAGACCCACACACGCTAACCTTGGCCAGAGATCTCAGGGAGGACACCACACACATGCATCATGGTGTATGCATGCCCATAAGTCCCTCAATGGGACCTCCATGCAGATGCCTAGGAACATCCAGGGGCATGACCCCACATAGACAGCATGCATAGCACAAGCATGGAAATCCATGGACCCTCAGGAGATCAGGCTGGGAAGTTTCCATCCCTCAGAATTAGCCCAGCACTGACACTGAATGTGTGCACATTCCAAGCCTTGGTCCTGAAGGGGGGACCCTTTCCTACCTACGGGCCTTCTTTCTGCCCCTCGCACTTCCACAGCGTCCTCTTCTACCTCAACCTGGGATGCCCACCTGCTTCCCTTGGACCTGCTGGTTCTCAGCCACCTGGCGTGTCCATGGCTATAATAGGCATGCCCACCTAAGAGGGTTCCTAGGGGATCAGACTGCCATTTGGTGGGGGCTGAGGGTGGTGAACAATGGGCTTGGGTCAGCCAAGTTGCCCATGGGGATAAGATAGAAGGTGCTTTGCTTGCACAGGTAGGAGGGAGGCAGGACAGCTGCTCTCAGGAGGGCTTTCTTGGGGATCTGGATGGATGCAGTTCCATGGAGATCCAGCAGCAGAAAGGGCATTTGGGGAAGTTGCAGCAGGAGCAAAGGTAAAGATGGAAAGGTGAATGGGGACTCCACACGCTGCCAGGAGTGCACAAAGGAGGGGGTGAGAGGATCACTCAGAAGTAGGCAGTGTGGGTGGTAGCAGGATGAGGCAGGGCTTGTGCAGGATGGGCACTTGGCTCTTCCAGCTCAGAGACTGGGGCTCTGAGCAGAAGCCCAGCACTTCTGCAGAAAGCCATCCTGCTAATCGCCCTGAGGTCACAGTGCAGGAGGGACTGCACACCTTTGGAATCAAATGGCCCCAGCTGTGCCATTGGTCAGCTGGGTGACCTCAAGTTACCTCTGTTTAGTCACATGATTTGCTACATGTGAGATTTGTGTTTAGCACAGCCGATGAAGCCTGCCTGTGTCCAACTCTGAGCTTGTTCCTCTGAACATCCAGCGCCCCTTGCTGAGCCTGGCCTCCGAGCATGGAGACCTCAGGCTTCTTTGCACATTTGCCTTTTCATATCTGAAGATCTCTGGGATAGAGCTCGAGTTCTGTGAGACCCTCACCACCATGGGTCCCATGGCGAGTTTCAGCTCAGTCTCTGGTGACACCTACTGGTTCTTGGCCCATGGGGAGAAGCCTAGAGACATTCGAGATCACAGGATGTTGGGAGCTGGAGCATATAAAGCATATGACAGCTAATGATAACCATGCCACTCTGGGGTCACCTCCTGCTGGGCCTCTCTGCATTCAAGATCTGGAGGAATCTAAACACAGGTTGGGTTAAAAAGATTGTCCTGCTTAAAGCCTGCCCTGGGCTCCCATTACACAGTCTGTTAAGTAAATTGCTAAAGGAAGGAGGCACCCCAGTAAAACCCAGGTTTCTCCATGCCTTGCCCCTGTCCTCTCCCTGTCCTATGCTGCCCTTTTCAGTGATGTCTCCTGGGCTCATTTGCGTCCACAGTGCTGCTTCCGCACAGCTTCCCGACTGGCACTTCTCCAAGCCCCGCCTGCATCAGGCTGCACGACTCCAACAGCAGCGGTCCCAGGTCACTGTCATTGGCCTGGGTTTGGTTCCCTTTGGTGTGGCTCTCCCCTTGTGCCAGCCCCTGTGAGGACAGGGCCCACCTTTCCTGCTGCCGTACCAGCCTGGTCTGCACACTGTAGATACAGGCGAGGCATGCCGCCCTCTCGGCCTCAGGGAGGGAAGCCGAGGCAGGAAATGCAGCACCTGCCTGTCACGTGCAAGTTCTCAGGATCAAAACCTGGTCACTGTGCTAAGCCCCAGCAATAAATAAAGCCACGAGGTTATGAGTGACGGACCTCGGGCACGCTTGCTTGATAACAAGGGTCGACATGAAAGACTCGGCCAGGACAGCCTTGCAGAGGCCACGCAGCCTCACATGGAAGATGTTCTGCAAGGACATCTACTCAGCTATCTGTCTGACCTTGGACTGCAGCCACCCTCATCAATCCTGTGGCCAAGGATTCTTGCTTCAGAAGAACTTGTGTAATCCTTGTTCTGCCTTTAAAAGTCTCCTGGTATCCCACCCACGTTCACCGTGGCTTCCGTCGCAGGTTTGCCCCATGTTAAAGCCCTCCTCGCTTAGATTCCCAAACACCAGCATTCTTTAGAGAGTCTTATGTAGGCTGATCCTGGAAAGCCCACAGCTTCCCCAACCCAGTCTCCACCGGCTCTTGCCATGGGTGTGTTTGGTTGCCACAGACGGAAAGGAGTCTGTGTGGGGGTCACTTGGCAGAGAGAAGCTGGAGCCTAGGTCTCACCGTTCATACCAGTGTAGTCACACCTCTGGCCTAGGCAAGGGCTGCTGCCATCTGTCCATCCCCAGCTGAGCACATTCTACCAGGTCAGGAGAAAACAGCCCTTCAGAGCATACAGGTAGCTGAACTGCGAGGGCTGCTGGGAGAAGACCCCAGGGCATCATCCAGGCAGGCTGCATCTGCCTGAGCCAGACTCGATCTCGATCTCATGGTCTCCTTTGTACCCATCCTGGGTTCCAGGGTATCATGGGAACCCACCGACGCCATCAGAATATACTCATTCAGTACCTACTGTGCACCAGGCACCATCTGGGGCTGGTTGCACCTCCGAAAGCCGTTTAGGGCTGGAGGGCTTTGCCTCCCACTCACGTTTGTGGGCCTGGTCAAGGCAGCACATCGCGATGTTGCCAGAGTAGAACTCCGACTACCACCTGGTCCCTGTCATCTGAGGAAGTACTGCTGGGGCCATGGAGCTTGGCCTGAAGAAAGGGGGTTCCTTATTCTCCCCCTATTTGACTCCTAGTAGAAGGGGACGGTACCTTCCTGCTCCCCAACAGGGGGACAGGCATGGTGTCTTGCACTTCACCAGATGCCTTCTCAGCTTGACGCCACTGCTCTGCAGTGTGGAGTCTGCATTTTCCTCCTGAGGGGATACGGGGGGAGACGCTCTCGGTTCAGTTGCTCAGCAGCAGTTAGAGTCTGAGGGAGTCAGGAGCCAGGCTCAGGCTCAACACCCTTGGCACAGCAGAGGTGCCAGTGAGCTCAGCACTGCCTACTGTGTGGCCCTCGGACTCAGGCGACCAGTCAGTGCCTCCTTCCCTTCTGTGCGGTACTAGTGGGGCTATGGTGAGGACCAGTTCTGACCCTTGGTCACCGTTGTGATGAGTGCTACTTCCAAGTCCCCTGCGATCCCGAGTTGGCCAGCCGGCCTCGGAGTGGTGGGAGGACTGGGCTGTGTGTCTGCTGGTCTGAGTCATCCCTTCCCTCCTGCCTCTCCCCTGCTCTTGGAACGTCATCCGTCTCTGGTCAGCGGCACTCAGCAGTGGCTGCCCAGGGGTGATGGATGAGCAGAGAGTGGTTCCCGTCTGCCCCAGTGGGCTGTAGGCCTCCTTCCCGATCCCTGCTGGTCCAGCCACCTCCACCCCTAAGTCTCAGATGCATCTGAATCTTGTGAGCTATCTGCGCCTTATCTGTTTAAATATTGACAATCCAGGTCTTCCACCTATGAGAAGACTGATACGCAGAGTTCTAATGGGTACAAGGAGAAGGGGAATCTGCCGCCTAAGATCAGGGCCCAGGGCCCAGGGGACACTTCCTGGTGTTCATCTCTTTCACTGCTGTCTGACCTGCAGGGATAGCTAGGCAGGGCAGAAGCAGGGACAGAGCAGGGGCGGTGTGTGGCTGCCTGTTCTGTGGACAGCTAGTTGAAGTTGCCTGCCCCGCTGTAGCTGGGGCTTCTCTGCCTGTACCACACCCTGCTTCCCACCTCGGCCCTGAGGAAAATGGGTCCAGGGAGTCCACGGCTTGCCTCAGTCCACAGCTGACCACGTGAGGGGCTGCACCCCACCACCCTGGCAGGTCCCTTCACTGCGGTAGACACTCGATTTCTCCTAGTAACAGGAAGCTCACACCTGCAGAGCCATCTTCGTCACCCCCAGGACTAGGAGGGCTTCAGTCACACAAGATGCAAGGGAAATTAAAGCACATGGGTAGAGGGAAACACGGCCCTAGGCCACACTTCTGTAGACAGGCTTACTGCAGACAAACCCTCATTTTCCCGTTCAAGATTAAGGCAAAAACCAATCCAAGAACAAAGTAGGTATGATCCTGAATCCTGCTGAATATTTTCCGTTGGTGAAAGACATTTCTGATTTCTCCTCAGTGCTGTAGTCAGTCGCTCCTGTCCCAGGAAAGGGGGCATTGCTCTTCAGACTCAAGCCTCCTAGGAGACTCGCCGCCCAGGCCCATTCAGTTGCCTGGGAAATGGTGATCTGAGGAAGAGAGGGGACAACAGAGCTGCCAGGGACAGACACCTGTTTCTGTGACTGGAACACATACACAGGTTTATTTTTTCACATAAAAAAAAGCCTCGGAATCAGGGCTGCTGATGTTGGTTGTTGGGGCCCCTAGTGCCCAATTCTTTTGGTCCACCCATGTGGTAACCAGAGGGATGGAGATGTGGCATGTGGAGCTACGGCAGCCAACAGCTAGGAAGTGGGGAAGGTGCCGTGCATGGTCACGGCTGGACATCTTCCCAAGGCAGGCCCAGCTGACCTGTCCTTGTGTTTTGTAGATCGCATGACCACTTTTAGCTTCAAGGGGATGGGGGAAGAGATGGATTGTGGCTGGAGTAGACACGGATCAGCCATGACTCATCACTTGGGGATGAGCACAATGACATCTTGAGCCAAATCAGTCCTTTCAGCAATGGTGAAATTAGGTCGGGCTGTTTGGCTATAGAATGGCCCTGCTGAATCCAAGTCGTGGGCATTGACGAGCCAAGTGGGAAGCCCCATGTGGAAATTTGTACTTTCATCCTTTTTTCCGCTTGCCAACTTCCATGTCATCGAGTTGTACCACCTGTGCACTACCTACCCAGCCCCCTCCCGCACAGCTCAGGTATCAATGTAGTCCATTCTACTCAGATGTTTACCTGAGGCCATTAATGCACTTGGTCTATCTCCAGGGTGCAAATCAGACCCAGTGCAATCCAGCCTTGTCCGAGGACCTTCCAGTGCTGTATGTCAGTTTAATAAGTGCTGGAAAGACCCACACAGATCTCCCACCTAGCCCGATTTCTTGTATCCACGTTCTAATGAACCCTGGAGCGCCTTACAGGCAGGCACTGCGCCTCGTGTGTTATTGATCTCTGCACCCGGGCTGAACATTAGCCTTGTGTCTTACATCCCCCAGTCTTGGCCCAGTGACTGGCATATACCTGGAGCTAGTTGTGAACACTTATCTAAGTGAATCAATAAGGAAATTAAGAGATCACTATCCAAACTTTGGAAGTCTGTTTTACCTTTCAAAGTCTTGGCCAAGATACCTGGGATATAATTATAGAGTAAGAGGGGTTTGGGTGTTGTATTAGAATTATAAGTAATATACCTTTTTTTTCTGGTAAGAAATATGTAGGTAACTGCAGAGGCTCAGAAGTCCCAGGCAGTGCCCTCTGAAGCTGGCACAATTGGTTGGGAATCCCAGTCTGATAGCAGAAGACTGATTTTCAGCTCATACCATGGAGCAGAGGTGAAGTCCCCGCCACTCTGCCTTTTTGATCTCGCTCAGGCCTGCAACAATTAGATGAGACCCACCGTGTTGTGGAAAGCCATCTGCCCGAGTGACTGGTTCTAACGCTAAACCCACCTGGGGCTTCCCTCAGACATGCCAGAACCAATCCTCAGCCAGGTATCTGGGCTTCTCTTGGCCCAGTGAGGTTAGTGTTAGGATTAGCATCTGATACCAACCTTATCTCCCCGTCAAGCTTCTGAATATGCCAACTGGAGCCCAGAGCTCATGTGGGAAGCCTGCAGGGGGTGGGCTTCAAGAGGCATTTATTCGAGTTAGCGCTCTCTCCAGCTACTTGAAGTTAGAGTTTCCCCAAACACCAGGAAGAAACTTGCAGGTCTCCTAAGGATGGAAACACTACCCAATGCATGCATTAGGTCTAGAAGCAAAGTACTTCCTTCCACCTCCACCTCCTGGACAGTGGGTTGAAGTTGCAGTGTGTAGAGAGCTTGGACTCCTCTGGGTGTGCAAAGCCAGGCCTCCAAGTTTTCCTGGAATGAGGTCTCTAGCTTTAGGCTCCAAGGATTTCCTGTGGTCAAGTATAAACTTTCCAATGAAATGGCTTTTAAATGATATCTGACTCCAAGTCATTTTGTCTGTCATGCTGCCAAAGTTCAGGTAATGGATCCTCACATATATAACCATCCATCAGTGCTGGGCCCAAGGTTTAAACCTGGCTCAGTTCAGGGCCCGAACGAGCAGCTCGTTGTTTCCAAAACGCACTAGTTTACTTAGGCTGCCATGGTACAGGCCAAGTGGTTGAAACAGCAGAGAAGTACTGTGTCAGGGTCCTGGAGCCAAAGTCTGAGGTCAGGGCTGCTCCTGGGGAAGGGGCTGCCCCAGCCTCTCTCCTGCTCCTGCTGGATCCTTGCCTCATGGCACTAGATCCCCAGTCTCCCTGTGCGACTGTTTCATTCCTGGGTTTCCTTACTGCACCAGCCATGGTGGCTCAAGACCCATCCTGCTCCAGTACCTCATCTGAACACCACTACACACTGGGCTGGAGAGTGGGACCTCAACAGATCCCGAGGAGACAACCGAGTACAAACGAACCCATTTTTTCTTTAGGTCGGTCACTCCTGGTGGTATCTTTCAGGGTAAAATTGGAAGATACCACTTTCAAAAAAGTGGAAGTGACCCCATCTACCCTCTACATGTTTATCAAAGGTCCCTTGCAGGTCTGCTGTGAAATAAGAACTGAAAAATAGTGGGGGAAGGACGTGCCAAGGAGTGTACCGCCTACAAGACCCAGAGTCTGAACTGTTTCCGGCGTATTATCTCATCCAGCTCCCTAATTCCAGGTGCACCTCTCGACATTTTCCCCTGGAAGCCGTCATTTCATGGATAGTATAGGAGTCCTCAGTCTGACTGCTAGGCTGCGTCCTCAGGAGGAGCAGGGCTGGGACCTGCTGCAGGGTTCTGGGCTCCAGGTCCAGCCTTGCTTCTGATTTTTGCAGGCCACAGGAAAGAGACCATGACTCGGTTGTTTTCTAAAGTGAGATCACAAGGAAGAAAGATTCTGCGACAGTAGATTTATGTGCATGGCTGTGGTTTTGACTTGCTCCATTGGTCTTTGTATAATTTAGACACTTTTATGCCGTTTAGAACACAAGAATATGAATTTTGGTGGATTAAAATCTCATTTGTGGCCCTGCATCTCCAACATTTGCTATGAGCTCTCAAACAAGAGCATAATTTACTATTAGAACATTTTATCTAATGAAAAGTCCTGATCGATTTGGATCAATTTAGCTCAGGGTCTTTTTTCTTGGAGAGACAGTCTCCATAAACAAGAATCTTATCTATACCCAGAATAATGATGGTGCTCAAATTGCCCCAAGGCGGAAAGTTGTCTGGGCTCTTTCAAAGATTCTAATGGCAATTCTAATTACACCCGTGATTTAGAGTGATGGTCCTCTCTATCCGTGCTTTCAGAAGCACACAGGGAGCCCTTCCTTATGGTAGGAGACATTCCATGATCTCCTCCTCGTCCCCCCTGGCCTCGTCAGCAGCTCTGCTTCAGCTGCATTTCTTATTTTCTGGACCCTGAAATGGTTTCTCCCAGCTCCTTGCCTTTGGGCCACTCTTAAGACTAACCAAGTGCCATCTCCTTGGGGAGGCTTCCCACCTTCCCTGGTCAGGACCAGGTCTTTTGTCCCTGCTTTCTTGATCATTGCCCTGTTTGCTGGGTTCCTGCAGCTCAGGGTTGACCCTTCACCCTCCCAGGGAGGTATGCTCAGGTGGCCATGGCAGTGGTGGGGGTGCTCTTGAGGAATGCCCACTGACTTCCATGCTTGGTCTCTGCAGGTGACCAAATAGCACCTGCCATTTTCTGGTCAGTATGTCAATCACTCCTGCAAGAGCCACACATGTCCTCAGGCCTTTCGAGGACCCTTTCTTTGGGCAAGGCACATCTTTCCATTGCATCCCTTCCCAGCTCACCATGAGTGGACACCCTAGTGTCCACACTGCTGGTGTCCAGGCACCAGGCTCCCCCTCACCAGAACAAGGGATCATCATTGCCATCTCCACAGTGTCTGACCCAACCTCAGAATGCAAGTATGTCCCAATGAATTTTACTTCTAGGTATAACTAATATGCACTGGTCAAAAATAACTAGAAGACCAAGAGAATAGAGAAAGACCACCAGGGAAAGGGAGAAGGGTATAGTACTGGAAGCTGAAATGGGACAAATTATGTGTGTTTTAGGAAAATGCTAAGTGAACCTCACAATTGTGTGTAAATAATGCATAAAAAAAGAGGGCTACAGGAAAAAAAAAAGGTCTATTCAGGATTGGCTGTGTTGAGCTGGCCATCCAGATAAGCCTTGAAGCCTCTGACCCCTGTGAGCTCTGAGGCTCCTGGGAGAGAAGGCCAATGGCCATCCACTGCACACAGAGCATTCCTGTCTGCAGGGCTCCCAGCACAAGAGCTATCTTATCTACTCTCATGATCTGAGGAGAGAAAGCTCCTTCCAGGCGGGGCTGGAGCAAGAAATGGAGACCTTTCCCTGACAATTTGAGAACACTTGAGTAATAGGTGCATTTTGTAGACATCAAATGAATTTGTGCCCAGAAGCATCTGCACAGAGTCGTTTCCAGTAAACAGCCAGTCTGTTATTAGCGTCTATCTGGCCTCCTGGAACCGAGAGAGGTTCTGCCTGCTGTGGAGGAAAATGCTCCGTGTTGGAACCTGCTGCTTGCCGGCTCTGTGGCCTGGCCCCAGTGCAGTCCCAAGAGGTCAACCCGTCCGTTTCCCTGCTGCCAAGGGCCAACTTCCTGGGCACGTGTGTGACTTGCGTGTGCTCAGAATAGCCCATGCTCTGCTGGGCTCTTGAAATTCTTTTCTTGAATTTGTCTTGTAGCTGAAGTCTGCTGGGACAGTGGAGCCTGTGCCAGAGGAGCCCCGGCTAACGCACGTGTGTCCACTGTTGCTCTGTTCATCAGTATAGTGCTCACCATGCCCTGTGGGCACCAGGACACTGTCCACCAGTGGCCGAGTGAGCAGGGCACTGGCAGCCCCACGATGTCACACTTTCCACTGGGACCACAGCTTGGATTGACAAAAGATGCCGATGGCATTGTAAGAATCATGAACCAAGGAACCCCACTGTACCCTCTGTCAGTCACGTAACCTCCCTGTATTAGCCAGCTACACACGCAGACAGTGGGGAGGTGGGAGGTAAGAACTCATGGTTGGATTTCCATCCATTCCTTCCCAACTCACTAGTAAGTCAGAAGAAGTTCTTAAAATGTACAGACGACAGTTGAAAATAGCAAGTATCTCAGGCTTTCATAAGAGCTATACACACACGAGCTGAAACACTAGGTGGATAACATTGGTAGTTCTACGTGTTAGTAGGATGCTCTGATATTTGTATTTAAAAGTGACAATTCTTGTTCACACTACCCCAAAGTGGTCTATAGATGCAGTGTGATCCCTAACAAAATACCAATGACATTCTTCGCAGAACTGTAATAAGAGTCCCTAAGAATTGTATGGAACCATAAGAAGTCCTGAATAGCCAGATAAAGAGAGCAGAGTAGGTATAATGATTATGACAAGAAAGCCATGGTCAGAATATGGCCCCAGCACAAGATCAGGCCATGAACAGAACACAAAGGCCTGGACGTTCACCCTCACGTCGCAGCCAACCCATCTCCATCAGAGGGCGGAGAATGAGGCCCGAGGGAAGGCTTCCCCAGGTTGTGTTGGATGGGCATCCACGTGCCGAGGAATACAGTTACACAACCAGTTAAAAAGACTCGCTCAGAATGGTCACCAGAGGTGGTCGGTGGGGGGACGGGTGCAGCAGGGCTAGGGAAAGCGATTGCTAGGCGCCTTGTTACGGTCACATAGGAAAGAGGCTCCGAGGTGCCCTGGCATGGTAGGGTGACAGATGACAATTGTGTGTCACTCAGACATACAGAGCATAACAGAACAAAATTGGCACTGCACATTATAAAGGTGACACGTGAAACCCATGCTAATTGCTTTTTCTTTAGCTGTAAATAGCAAGTAAAACTTCCTATAAACAGGCCAAAGGGACTTGAGAAAAATCTTCGAATTTTCAGGTTTATTGGCACCTTTTCCCCCAGGGTTTGAGGTTTTATTAACAAGAGGCTTCCTATTTTCTCTTTGTACTGGGTCCTTCGAGTTATGCAGCTGGCCCTAGTACAGGGACAAAGGAGGTCAGCTGAAGGGTCCCACTCTGATTCAGTTCTAGGACTTCCACTTACCAACCATCTTGCCCAACTTAATTATTTCAAGTTGAAGTACAAATACAGACATAGCTCAAGTCTTAAGTCAGGCTCTAGACTTTCGGGTTCCTCTCAACAACCCCACCCTTCCTGTGGGATACCAGTTCTCATTTGTTCTGCCCCAAAATGTACCTATCACTCAAGTGTTTTCAAGTTGTCCCAATGGAAAGGGGCAGAACCAACTAATTGGTTAATCCAGTTGGCTGGATAACTCCAACCCCGGGCCAACGCCTGCGACACAAGCCACTTCACTAGGAACTATTTCAACATCTCCTGAGAGCACTTCAGGCTTCCTGCCCAGCCCACTCCATAACTGGCTCACAGATGGCATCTTTAACATGCCACTCTGATCATGTCTCCCCCCTATTATGTTTTAGAAGCCTTCCATGGCACCCTAGTACCCAGAAGGGGAGTGTCTTTGAATACCTTCATGTGGCCACCAGCCCATGCCGATATGGCCCCAGATGCTACCTGTTCTACTTCCCAAGTTAGTCGGGTCATTGTGAAGTGGCAGTACTTCCCAGGAGGAACTCTAGGGAGGATGGCTACATGGTGTTCCTCCACCTGATTGGCTTTTACCCGCTTTTTCAAATTCAGATCTGGTCTTGCCTCCTCCAGGAGGCCCTCCCTGACTTTATATCTGCACAAGGAATATAACCCAGGTGAACTCATAGCATCTCTGCCATCTCCCACTTCCATGTGTCCTTTCAGGATGTGGACACAGTGTAGGGCTCATTTCTCCCATTGGGCCTGTGGAGTGCAGAGATTTTTGTATGCTAATTATTGGGATTTGAATAGAAGGGGGTCTAAGGAATACCTGTTAAGTATCTTCCATCTCCGTCTTTAACAAAAAGACTCAAGCAGACACGTGACACTCTCAGGGCTGAGCCAGTGTCCTGGATGTGTGTGTGTACAGACCACCGAGAGAGGGAGAGCCAGTGTTCCTGAGCCCCTTGTCTGAGCCACTACAGACGCAGGGCAGCAAGGCTGCATGTCCAGGGCAAACCTGCTAAGGATGAGCAGAGGGGCACACAGTGGGTGCTAGCACATAGTGGGCACAGCCGGCCAACTGGCGACCACGAATCACCGCCGTCTCCGGGCGACTTTGAGGCTTGAGCGAAACGCCTTCCTTTGTGTTTGCATGAAGCAATTGCTCTTTATCTCGCGATGCTTACGCCGAATCCCATTTACCTCAGGGACATTTTTCATTTTCCTCTCCAGCTCTTATTTATTTCAGGCAATTCATCTTTTCTCTCGGTGCCCTTTGCTGCCACCTAGTTAATTGCTTGTTGTCCAAAGTTTTTCATGTTGAAGTTTACTTTTTTATTCTCTACTCAGGAATCATGGAGGTTTTTTTTTTTTCTTTCCCATTAGTAAAACGCACTGGAAATACAGCAATACAGCTTTGATTACCTTTTCTTTCCCTCCCCTGATGACGCAGAAGGGGAAGCTGTCGCAAGGAGAGGGCTACTCCTGCGTTCCCTGGGGCCTACAGGGCTCACCTCTGCTCTGTATGCCCACATCAGGATGGAGACACACTCCATCCCATCTGGGGGGAAGCGAGCTTGGCCCCCGCTTCGTTTCCTTTGGGGTCTTTGAAGACCAAGGTTGTTTAACTTGATGTAATGAGTTTCATTTAGAAATGGAACAATCTGGAAGCAAGAGTACTCAAAGCGTGCCTCACAGCCACTTTCAGAGACTCAGCTCTCAGAATGGGGGAGTCCATGGTCTGGCCAGCACCTACCTGAAGCCTCCCCCACATCACCTGACCTGCTCCCAAGTCCTCTCCTGGGGCTGAGTGCTCTGTCCCTTCCCTGCTCAGGCGCCAACCCTCATCCTGCTGAGTCACACTGCATGGCTCTTACCCAAGACTCCATTTTTTAAATAAATTTTTACCCCTATAAAGAATTCTATGAGTTTCACGATAGCAGGTTTTTCGTCTCACTGCCTTTATCTCCCTGGTAGGAGCTCAGAAATATTTGGCGAGTAGGGAGCAAAAGGCAGGTTCTTGGGCAGAATTCGGTATTATAACATACTTCCTGACGTGAAAATGATGCTTAACTGAAAAATACTAAAATTGTTTTTAAAACAGTGACCTACGGCTCCTAACAAAGCCTGGGGCATTGCCTAAAGGGGCCGTGGGGGCATCAGATAGCAGTTGCGTCATCATTCTGTGTTTCATGGTGGCCGTTATTTCCGTTTGCCAGGTGAGGCAACCAAGGTCCTCAAGGTCCCGGAACTTGCAGGAGCCAGGATGTGATGGATGGGGCCGAAACCCGCCTCCGACTCCAGGGCGGAGTGCTTCCCCCTGGTGCTCACCCACTGCTCCCTGCCTGCCATTTCTTCCACCCAGCACCGGAGTCCTGAGCCAGGGAGCAGCACCAAACAAGACCCGAGGTCAGACCTCATAGAACCGCTCATACAAGATGGATTTCACTGCAAGAATAATGTCTGAAAGGTCCCTACAAGTCTCAGCAACAGCAGAACCAGTGCTCAAGAGCAAATGTCAGAGGAACTCGGGTTCCTTCTGAGGGTGACCTCCCCGGCCTGCACTGCAGAGGCGTAGGTTTGGAAAATTGCTGTAGCACCATCACATTGGAGGGGGGAAATAACGATCGTGGCGGCCAGTTACAACAGTAATGATGATCATAATGGTGGCAAAGCGGCCCGACCCGCTGTATGGTGTAATACGCTTTCTGAACCTCATTTTATTTAATTCTCACAACACTGAGGTAGGCTGCTCAGATCAGAAAGGCTCAGCTCTGAGGCGTTGCATAACGAGGCCCCCGCCGCCCACCTGGTAGCGACACTGCTTGCATTCAGACCCCGCCAGGCTCTCCAGAGCCTTGGATGCGCCAATTACTCCACACTCCCACGGCACAGTGTGTCCTCTATTAGCATTTCTTAAAATTACCTTTCATTTTATGCAGAACTGTGAGCCCAGTTCTTTCTCATGTTCCTCTGTTTAATATAAACTAATGACCCTAAGCCCTGCCAAACAATAAGAGAAAAAAAAAAAATCAAGTGAATTTTTAAAAAAGCATAAGAAAAATGGTTGGAGAGGAGAACCAGATTGTTGTTTTGCTGGTGTGGCCCAGCCAGGTGCAAACACTGACAGGACACAGCCTGGCTTTGACCCCAGTCCTTATCTCCTGTAAGGCTCAGGGTTTATTGGAGGGCTCTGCTTTGCTCTTCTCACAGCTTTTGGGAGGAAGGGCAGCCGAGTCTGCATTCCTTCTCCCACTGAAGATGCCATGAAGGCATTCATTCTGTTTCACTTCATGTCCCACTTTCCATAGACCAGGGGGTGGGGGCTACTCTTGGAAAGGGCTTAGGGCCATTTGGATTTCCAAGTTCTTCCCCAGACTCACTTCTGATGTCTTGTTAAAGAGTACCAGATAGAGCCCCCAAAGTCAGTAACATGAATTTATTCTACTCAATTGTAGAAGTTTTACATTTGCCAAGTCTTGAACTATCAACCAAAAATCAAGACAGAAAAATTCCGCCGTCTGTCCTGGTCAGACTTGCCCCACTCGGGACCCAAGCAACAGCTGGTCTGCTTTCTGCCCATGTTGCTCTGCCTTTGCTGTGTGGATGCACTCACCCAGTGAGGGACCCACAGAAGCCAGCTGCTTGCCTTGGCATCCTGTGCTTGGATCCGTCTGTCAAGTGGGTGGAAGCTCCTTTTTATTCCCAAGTGAGGTTCCTTCTACTGTGGGCGCACGTGGTTTGTCCCGTCACTTGAGGATACTTGTGTTGTTCCTGCTTATAGGTGATTATGAATAGTCACTGTATATATTCAGATATAAGTTTGTGTAATGAGTGTTTTTCAGCTGAAAAAACACTTATACTAAGCAGTGGGATTGCTGTTTTATAAGCTAAACTTTATAATGAACTGACCAACTGTTTTCCCAATTGGCCCCACCATTTTACTCTTACCAGCAGCATAGGAGTTTCAATTAATGTCCTCTTACCAAGAGATATCTTCATTGTGGTTTCATTTGTGTTTCCTAATGACCAGTGAGGCTAATAAGCCTCCTTTCATGTATTCACCCAACATGTATCTTCTCTGGATGAACACCACTTGGTTGGAATATCATTTTTATGTTGCTGGATTGTACTTAATTTCAATTTTTAAAAATAGCATGTTCTGGAGAGATTGTGGACTACAGTTTGAAATGTCTTGTGCGAGTTTTGCTTTGGGGTAATTCTGGACTCATTAAGTTATGTGGGGGTGTTCCCTCTCCTAGATTTCAGGAGACTTGTGCAGAATTTCATTACTTCCTGAAGTGTCTGGTAGGATCCAGCCATAGATCCGAGTCGATAGGCCTTCATCTGAGCTTGTTATTCTCTTTAGGATTTTACTAATTCAATTTCTTCGATAGATAACCTGAATAATCATCTCTCCTTGAATGAGCTTGGTTGTTTGTCATCCAAGGAGCTGGTCTATTTCTAAGGCAGATTTATGTGCCCAGGATTCTCATCCCGTTTCCTTTTCTGTTCGTTCTCCGAGGACCAGCAGCAATGTCCTCAATCCTGATAGTGGTAATTTGTATTTTTTTCTTTTGATTTCTGGTTTACCAATTTTATTGATCTTTTAATGAACCTACTTTGAATTTTCTGTGCTGCCTTCCGGTTCAATCTCATTTCCGCTGTATTCTTTTCCTGCTTTCTACTCATTTTAATTTTTTGATTTTCTAAAGAATCATGAACTTAGGTTACCGATTTTAGATCTTTCTTCACTTCTAACATACATTTAGAAGTATCAATTTCTCCTCAACTACTTCTTTTGCTACGTCTAATAAGTTTTGGGTAGTTGTGTTTCCATTTTAACTGACTTAATATTAAGGAGTCCCTTAAGACTTCCTTTTCTACATGATATCAATACCTGCCCCCCTTGGGTATGGTTCTCTTTGGTTTGAACATTATTTTTGTGCATTTCTTGCTTGATTTTTGGTTTTTATTGTTTAGCCTCTCCCCCATTCTTGGAAAATGCCAATGACCAACAGAACACACCCTGTTCCTAAAGGACAGGAATGTGGGGAGAGCACACAGAGGCCCCCCCCCCCACCTTCAGAACCTGAGACTTCAGCCGAAGAGACAATGACTGAGCAGCAGCACCCAGGGAAGCCCACAGCAAGAGGCAAGGGAAAAATATTAGGTGGAATTTGAAGCCCTGGTGCCCATCCATAAAACAAGCACATAAAGCAAGCCCAGCTCCTGACAGATTAGCATAATAGCCACAATGACGGCCTATTGACCTCAGTATCCATTGCTCTATGTAATAGGGCTGATGTTTCACGAAAATGGGACTCAGATGTGACAGACTTTGGAATTATCAAAAAAATTCAGAATCACCGATTTGTCAAAAGCTATAATGGAAATGTAGCCAGCATGCAAGACAAGACGGGTAATGCCAAAGAGTCAAAAACTAAAGGAATCAGAAAGTTCTAGAAATCAAAACACTAATAGAGATGAAGACTGTCTTCAGCAGGCTAATTAGTAGCCTTGGTGCAGCTGAGCAGAGATTTAATAAACTAGAAGTCAAAGGAGATTACTCAAACCAAAATGCAAAGGAAAAAATAATTTTAAAACAATTTTAAAAAATATCACAGTACATTTGAGAACTCTGGGGCGATACAGAGTGGTGTAACATACAGGCATCTGGAAAACCAGAAGTGGGGAGAGAACAAGGTCTAAGGAGTAACTGAAGAATTAAGGGCTGAAGATGTTCCAGAACAGGTGGCCCACCAGGGGCGGCCCAGGGCTTCAGGTTCTCCACCGCATGTGTGCCCTCCCTGCTGCTCCTCAGCCGTCCTGTCCTGCTGAGGTCAAGGTTCTGGAGTGCCGGTGGGCCTGTCTGCTCTCCACATGTTCCTGGCCTTCCTTGAAGGCACCTTGTCCCTAGTTCTTTAGCCCCCTCTCATTCTCCAGGGCCCTTGTACTGTGCTGAATGGGCTCCCCTCTGCCAGCAGGGATGGAATTTTGCCCTGCCTCCAGTGGTACCCGTCTCTGCATATGAAACTCTTGGTTCAGTGACAGATGGGTCTGGCAGGCTTCATGACACATGCCCTTCCCTTCCCCAGCCAGAGCAGGCTTCTTCCAGGTCCTTCTGAGGCTCTGAGGAGGTTCCAGGGCGGAAAAGGGCCTATAAGGTATAAGGACCCTGCCCGAGACCGGCCCCCATGAGCTTCATACCGGCCTACCAGGAACCCACAGGAATACTGGTCTGTCCCTCTGGTTCATGTGGCACCCTGCTCCCGGAAGTCAACGCTGGGTCTCGTGTCTCCCTGTTGATGCCCATCTCTCCGGATGTTTGAATGTCAATTTGCCCCGACAGCTTAGTTCTGATGGGTCTAAGGAAAGACCGATTCTGTTCCCTTGTTGTAGGGAGGCAGCGAGCACTTCCCAGCTGTTTAATGTATCTCAGCTGAAACCAGAAATCCCTCAGTAAGATTGTTTGTATTCACCCCACAGACACTTGAGCATCCCGACACTGTGGCCTGAGGTCTTCCACTTTTCATAACTCTGCATCATTACCCATTCTGTCCTTGTGGGTCCTCCCAGGAGTCGATGCCCAGAATGGCTATTTTAGATTTATGGGGAGAAACACCTGTGAAGAATAAACGGGGAGGGGAAAAGCATGGACAAGGAGCCTCGAGACTCACAGCAGACCTGCAGAGGCGCAGCTCAAGCTGTGAAGCAGCCGCGAGCAAGGGTCGCACACTGGTAGGTTTGGTTGGACAGGAGCAGGCCACTAAGCCCCTGATCAGTCTGGGGAGAGCGAGTGTGGCTTCCACTGTGGTGGGTACACAGGGCGCCATCAGGAGGGTCCCCCCACCCCCGTGCATGCACACTCCCATGCACAGATGCACAGGACTCTGACCCCAACTGTACCCACCAGACCTCAGCCCTCTCCTGCACGCTTCCGTCTCCCCCACCCCTTCTTTCTCCAGTATTCCATTTTCCTGTTTACAAATCATATCTGCTATGTTCCATCTGCGCTTAGCTTATCGACTGTTCTTCATTTTAAATTTTAATTTCGCAGAATTTCAAGCTTATTTTTACTCAGTCCAATTGTCTGGTGAGAGGCTGTACCTTGTCATGTGTTGAAGTCATGGACATAATAATCACGGCTCTTTTAGGTCCTTGTCAGAAGATTCCAGTGACTAAGCCCAAGAGTGTGTTGTCTTTTTCCTTCTGAGGCTCTTTCTGGACATACCTGATATTTTATGAGAACTCCGAAATTGCACATGGAATGTTGTAGAAACCCACGCTGTTGCCGTCTGCAGGTGAAGTGGATTTCACATGGATCACTGGAAGCTGAGACAGACTGTGGTCCTACTAAAGTGGGAGTGACTCACGCCAAGCCAGTCAGGAGCTGTGTTTTCTCTGCAGTGCTTGAAAAGCCATTTTGACTTTAGATTCTTTGCTAATCATGAGTCCTACCCGATAACCTGGGGATTTTGCTGGAACCCATTCTCCCTCGTTGCTTGTAAACCCCAACTTTTGTCTTCTCAGTCCCTTGGTATTATGCTTCACATTGACTTTTGCTGAACCTCTTAGGTTGGACTATTTAAAGATACCCCGCACTGTGGAGCAACCTGCTGAGCGCTGGACCCACTTCTGTGCCCAGCTCGTCACTAAGACCTTGGGTCTTCAATTCTGGCTGCCTCCATGGCCCCACCTCCGTCTTTCCTTGCGTCTCCTGCCCCGAGGCTGCTGTCCTGTTCCTCTGACTTGCAGCAGAGGACTTTTGCCAGTTCCCTTATGTGGCATCTCAAACCCTCCCCTGAAGGTATGAATCAGCAAGTACACTTGAGGGAAATTGGCGCAGAATGTGGGATGATCGGTCTGCACTTTCCTCCTCAAAAATCCTGCTTCCCAAACCCTGGACACTGCCACAGCTCTCTGAAGCCTTCAGAACGAGTCTTCTAGCGTTTTATCATCTGTTCCTTTTGTTCCTGGTGATTACATTGCTCTGCTTCTAGCCTCTCCATCATGGCTGGAGGCACAAGGGCTAAGGGAAGAATTTGGCATGGGAAGTGGAATTTCTGGAAGACTCTAGAAACACAGGGAGGTCACTGTGGGGTTCCAAAATGGAGCTACAACATGCAGGTTGCAGGTAGAGTGAAAGGCATGTGGAGAAATGGCAAGACCCGAGTTGTTCGGAGTGGTTAGAGAAGGCTACGTTTCATTATGACAATCAAGGAGTGGAACAAAATTGGAGTAGTGGTTTAAGTGGCCACCCTCGAAGGACCTTGAATACAGTCGGGACTCCTTAACCCACCACTGTGGGAAGCTACCCAGAGGGTCTGGCAGAGACTGGAGTTTCTGAAAAACTTCCTTTCAGCAGGTAGTTCTTCTAGTGTAGTGCCCTGTGGGCCCGAGAAGAGGCCAGAGGGGCCTGGAAAATAGTCAAGAGGTTAGGAGTGTAGAGAGTGGCCGAGGAGGTGCTTGGAGGGCATGCCGATGCCTGGGCGAGACCTTGGGGACCCTGTAAGTTTTTCCCTAGTTACGGTTGCACTTCCTGTTTAGCCCATCATAAGACCCTTGAAACAGGTGCTGCTTCTTTTAAGAGGGACTGTGGAGGCTTGTGTCCCAAGAATTTATGCAGAAGCCCACTGAGATGCCATTGCTTCTTCCCACATCATGATGATCAGTGTTGGCTTTTCCCCTGGACCATGGTCCAAGTCTGAAGGCAACTGCCCAGTGACTCTGCAGGCAGCAGCTCCTGTGGGAGCATTCACCTTGATTAATTCACAAGCATCCAAGGGCTGGCAGGTTCAGGAAAGATGATTTCAGGAGTCCCCAGGGGCGTCTGCTTGGCTCAGAGGGTGCTCACATTAGCTAATCACACAGGAGTGGATAAGTGAACCAAACGCCTCTTTATTAAATTCTGGGAGAAGCAGCCCAGTCGCAGACAGACTTGTGTTGGTGTGTCTGCCACATCCTCCCTATAGGCAGGCTATCAAAGACTTTAGGAATACCTAGAACCTTGCAATGAATCCATAGAAGGTGAACTCCTAGCTCAGGAAAATGACCGCAGACATGCAGAATGTTTACATGCAAAAGTGTTTGTTGTAGTGTAATTTGGAGTGAAACGGGAAACAATTAAAATGCCTACAGTGGGGGGAATCAGTGAAATAAACTGTGGCATAATTACAATGAACCAGCATGTGATGGAGTCAAAATTACACTTGGTAATATAATTAATGAGATGCAAAATACAGACAATCTATTCATTTTACAGAGCAGATTGAAAACATGAACCACCATTGATTGATGGTGTGTGTATAAAGGGAGAGATTGGAGGAACACACTAAGACTTACTCCATGCTGATGGCTTATATTTTTAAAAATTTCTCCATTTATTTCATAAATTGTCTATGTAAATATATGTACATGTTTACACTTAAAATATGCACTTACACATTACAGATCACTATGTGACACGTGGCTACAGAAGAGTTCTGAGATGGTGGAGTGTCCTAGCAAAGGCCTTTTAGAGTCAAGCAGACCTGGCGGAAATCCAGACTGCCATCTTCTCAGACTAAAACCCACAACAGCAACAAAAAAGTCGAGTTCAGTTTATTCAAACACGGAGATTAGTGAGAACTCTGGCACTTTTCGTTAACCAGAAAAGCATCTAATGATGGCGTTTGTGTTCAAATAAGAGAACTATTTTTATTACTGGGGAAGATGACAGCAGAGCCCTGCCTTCCTCCATGCAGGGCTCCTGCAGGTGGGATTTTGAGAGTGAGAGCACAGGATACTGACTAGATGGACCAAATCTCCCTGGCCTTAGCCATTAAACCACCGTGCCTTTGGGGAGAGGGTATCTGGGCCCCAGGTATGCTTGCAGGACCCTTGACCCTCATTTGTCTTCTGCAAATTCTTCCCTATTCTGTGTGAAAGGCAGGACAGGGAAGGTCATTCTTTCTGATGACCAGGAAGTCTCCGCTTGGAGACTTCATTCTTGGGGACAACTCCCTAAAGACAAACCTTGCTTTATCAAGCAGATCAGTCAGAAATATGGACAGACTCCCCAGTCCTTTCCCTAAACACGGCACCACCTATGAATCTGACATGTGAAGTCCATTCTGCTTCAAGTCCTTCTAGAAGGACCCATGGAGCTTCCTGTGCAGGCTTCATCAATGCTTGCTTGCAGTTGGGTCTTTCTTTAAGGCAGCGTTTAAATCTAAACTCGGCATAGTCTTCTTAGCTGACGATTTGGGGTGAGTCACTTCCTCTCCCTGGTCCTCTGCCAAGCTTGATTTCCCCACCTGGGAGGGCCTTTGTGCCTCATCTTGTCCAACCTCCTCATTTTTTTCAGACGAACAAATGATCATTCCACCCCCAGCCCAACCACTCTGTGGCCTCATTGATCAGTCTCAGCCACCCTCAGCCCAGGCAGGAGGCAGCGGATGACTCATGGAGGGGACTGGTAATGAGCTCTGTGGCTGAACTGTCTCCCCGGCGGGTTGCTATGTGCTGAGGAAATTCACCAGGATGGAGTCTAATGCCCCTGGGAATTGCTTTTCTGATTTTCATTTTCTGTTACCAACCTTTGTTTTGCTAGTTAGAGTCGTGACTGTCCAGTGTTGGGTTCCTTCTCTATTCTGGGCAAAGGTGTGAGCTCTGCTAATGCCCGATGGCCAATTCTCCCAGTGCTTCTCACATTAACGGGATCCCTTTCAAGAGCCAGGATGTTGCAGATTAGCGATTAGATTTAGATATTTAGAGATGATGAACTGTCTGTCGCACAGCTTCTAGTGAGTCGCACAAAGGAGTTCATGATTATTAGAATAATGGTTTGCTTGGAAGCTTATTAGATTGTTTCCAAGTTAAAATAACAGGTTTCGAGAAGGTGCATAGCAGGTGCGAGTCCACATGGCAGGAGAGCATCAAGGACTCAGACCTTCCGCCCTCTCCCAGAGCAGAGATGCAGCCTTTCTGCACAGCATCTTTACCCTTGCTACCACTGCCTCAGTCCCTCATTTTAGGAACTGGTGCCTCCCGTGTTCAGTGGTGCAGAGGTCTAGACACATCCATAGTTACAAAAGTTGGTTTTAGTCAAGATCATGCCTCCAAAGAGTCACCTGCAGCCCGAGTTGGGGGATGGACAGAGGTAGTCACAGATCCAGGTGGCTTGGGGGAGAAGGTGTGGGAGAGGCCACTATCAAAATGCTGGCCAGGAAACTCCAGGATGTGGTTTCCGTTTCTTCCACACCTGCCATTTTTGATCCCCTTGTTCATTTTGGCCACTTTCCGTCATCACCCATCTTGAGATATTGTGTCCTTTTGATCCTTAAAGAGAACTATGAGCATCCCTATGGTGATATTTGTCACTGTTTAGGTGAGACTCATTATGCTGCATGTACATCCAGGATGTGTGGATATACAGTAGATGCTTAATTTCTGATGAACAAATGAGCGAGTGAAAGCTGACTTCTGTCTGGACTGTCGACTCAGGGCAATCTGGGAAGCAAAAGGCAGTTCAGCTTTGTGGGGAGCCTGGAGATAGATGTCTGGAGGCCAGCATCCAATGCCAGCTTCAACTCCCATTAGCAACTTATCCGCCTGGAGTCAGTTTCTTGTTCCCCAAAACAGGATGACAATAGTTCCTAGCTGTATGGTTTTTAGGATGGAAACATCCAGCCCATGCCTGGCAGAGTATGCCCTGCATAAGTATTGGCTCTTGCTGAGGGTGCTACAGTGTGTTTATGGTTTCGACATTAAAGATGGTTGCAGTCTTCTGCTTCACCAGTCCCGACCTAAGCTGGCCAAGTGTATCAGAGGGGCAGAGGCTGCCATGGTCTCCAGGAGGCCCCGGTTCAGATGTTTAGTGTTTGATATTCAGAAGTGGGATACAATAATTTGATGGAGTGGGTCTGACTTGGGGATGGCCGAGTCTCTTGGGCTTAGAGTGAGGTAGAAGGTAGATGCCACTGGACTATGAGACCTATGAGTAGAAAAAGATGTGGCCTGGTTTTGTGGCTTTTTCTGAGTTGTGCTGTTTCCACCGGGGTTCTGTTGTGGTATTTGAAGACCCTCTCCCTCCACTCCCAATCCCTGGAGAACAGACTGGACTTGGTGGAGGAACCAGAGGGGATGCCAGACAGCTGCCTCTTCCTGGACCTGCAACGCCCCCTGGTGGCCTGGAGCCCGAGTATCCATGCCCAGGTTTCTGAGCTGGTGCTCTTGCAGGCAGCAGGCTCCTGAGCTGCCCACAACTTCCTGGGTTGTTCTGCTCCCACCCCCCCACCCCCCCCAGATCTAGAGCTCTGGGAGGAAAGAAGAATCCCAGATTCAAGAGGTGGGTTCATGTGACCAAGCTCATGTGTGCCAATAACTTGCAGGATGCTCTGCAGCTTCTTGTCCAGGCTTTGAGTGTTCTCTCATAGCTGTACTGAAAGGACAGGTCATACACATGGGAGTACCTTGAACATTGTGACATCCAGTAGATTCTCATTAAAACTTAGCATCCTTGTCTGCAATACTTTCCTTTCTTTGCTAGATGAATTTTCTAGAACCCAAAAAGTGAGGCTTTTATCTTTTTAATAGATGTTACAGTCAAGTGATAAAGGTGGTGGTTTGCAGATCTCTAAAATCTATGTTACATTCCCCAGGAGCTCATAAACTCAATTGAGAGAAGGAGCTAAGCAAGAAAATAATTATTTTTAAGACTGCTTCATGACATTTAATCTTAAGTTTAAAAAAAAAAGAGTGAGAGAAGAGAGAGAGAGAATTTTTAATATTTTTTAGTTCTCTGCGGACACAACATCTTTGTTGATATGTGGTGCTGAGGATCGAACCCGGGCCGCACACATGCCAGGCGAGCGCGCTACCGCTTGAGCCACATCCCCAGCCCCCTTAATCTTAAGTTTTATTTTTAGTCGACACACAGTAATTGTACATATTTATGTGATAGTGTGGTGTCTTGATAAATGTGTGATTATCATACAAGAGTCATTAGCATATCCATCACCTCGAATATTTATCATTGCTTTGTGGCAAGAACATTCAGAAATCCTCTAGCTATTTTGTATTCCTCTATGCCAGTCAGGCAGTTTCCTCATTGTTATTCCTTCCTCGCTTCACAGATGGAAAAGGAGTTAGTGTTTCTAGTTACCACTCCCAGTCCACGGGGCAGCACAGGGAGGGAGGTAACCATGACAGTCACAGGAGCAGAGCACCTGGGGGTTAACAGGGCTCTGAAGTCCACCTCACCATGAAAGGACAATCCGGAGATGAAATTTTGTGTGCCAAAGACTTTGAAGCAGTATTATACTACCCCCAATATTCTAAGCAATAGCTTAGATGAATATTTAAAATATTAGAATCATGCAGAAGATACTGTTATTATCAGAACTTTGTAAACACTGTAGAAAGCATCCTAATGGCTAGAATTATGATCCAGATGGATTATTATGCAGCCATTTAGAATGACTAAAAGGTGGATACATGTATGTAATATAATGTAAATATGAGAATACAAAGTCGTACACATTTACACTTATAAAGGATAGAAGCACCACAGGAGGCCTGACATATCAGGGTGATGTGATTTGGGATATCGATGTCTTGTGCTAACAAAAAGAGAAAGTTTGTGTGAAGATACATGAATTTTATTTAATGATCTTAATCCCAATAACAAATAGCTTAGAAATGCAGCTTATTCTCAGTTGTGCAAGAGAAGACAATGACATGGGTTCAGAGGCCTCTTCAGGTTTGGTGACATTTACTCAGTGACGGGTAGAAAAGCTCTGGTAGTCACTGGAGATAGAAGCACCAGGGTCCAGGAGAATGGGTTTGGCTGTTTGACATTAGCCAAGTTATTAAACCCTTTGTGCCTGTCTATTGGCAAAGTTAGACTTGTAGGACCTGTGCTAACGGGTTCCCACGAGGGTTATGTTACTTAAGTTGGAAAGAATTTTGTTTTAAATTATAAAAAACAGCGGAATACATTACAATATTTTTTTTTTTTTTTTTAGTTTTCGGCGGGCACAACATCTCTGTATGTGGTGCTGAGGATCGAACTCGGGCCGCACGCATGCCAGGCAAGCCCGCTACCGCTTGAGCCACATCCCCAGCTCCACATTACAATTATTACACATACAGCACAATTTTTCCTGTATCTGGTTGTACACAAAGTATATTCACACCAATTCGTGTCATCATACATGTACTTTGGATAACCATGTCCATCACAATCCACCACCCTTGCTAGCCCCCTGCTGCCTCCCTTTCCCTCCCACCCCTCTGCCCTATAGAGTTCATCTATTTCTCCCATGCTTCCCCTCTCTAACCCACTATGAATCATCCTCCTTATATCAGAAAACATTTGGCATTTGTTTTGGGGGGCTTGGCTAACTTCACTTAGCATTATAAAAGCAGGCCCTAATCTTCATGTTGGATTAGGCTCCAATTTCCTTAATAAGACTGTTGTAGTGCAGAAGTTAAAACCAAGAGTCAATGGATTCAAACTATAAAGTTTCTTTTCAGCAGCAGAAGAAATTTGAGGTGAACAGAGCCTACGTTCTGGGAGCAAATTTTTACCCTTCACAGGTAAGGCACTAGTCTCTAGGGTATATAAAGAACTCAAAAAGCTAAGCACCACCACCCAAAAAAAAAAAAAAAAAACAAAAAAACAAAAAAAAACCCCAAAAACAAAAAAACAAAAACAAAAACAAAACCCCACAATCAACAAATGGGCCAAGGACCTGAACAGACACTTCACAGAAGAGGACATACAATCAGTCAACAGGTATGTGAAAAAATGTTCATTTCTAGCAATTAGAGAAATGCAAATCAAAACTACTCTAAGATGTCACCTTACTCCAGTCAGAATGGCAGCTATCACAAAGGCAAATAACAAATGTTGGCAATGATGTGGGGAAAAAGGTACACTCCTACATTGCTGGTGGAACTGCAAATTGGTCAGCCAATATGGAAAGCAGTATGGAGGTTCCTTGGAAATCTGGGAATGGAACCACCATTTGACCCAGCTATCCCTCAGACTACCCAAAGGACTTAAAAAGTCTACTACAGGGACACAGCCACATCAATGTTTATAGCAGCACAATTCACAATAGCTAAACTGTGGAACCAACCTAGATGCCCTTCAGTAGATGAATGGATAACAAATGTGGCATATACACACAATGGAATATTACTCTGAAATAAAAGAATAAAATCATGGCATTTGCAGGTAAATGGATGGAGTTGAAGAATTTAGAAAGTAGGACTGGGGGGGGGGAATCACCATCCTCTTTACAGTTAAGGTGAGAGGTGGGGAACCCTTGGGCAAGGACTGGGAAGGTTACAGGGACAGATGGCCAAATCACCTGACTCCCTTGGAGAGTAACGATATTATGGGCATCTCTGTAAGGGTCAGGTGGCCTCGTGAAGTTTGGGCTTTATCCCATGTGGACCTTTAGAGCTCCTAAGATGTAAGACAAGCCTACGACAGTGACCCAAAGCGCAGATTTGGCTGGGAGCTGGTATCACCAAGACATTGTTTCTTTAGCATCTTACCATGATACAGATGGCAAAAACTAAAACTTTGCATGGATTTTATGCTCCCATTTTAGGCTGGCGACACTGAAAAAACTTCAGGAAGGAAATTCAGCTGAATCTCATTGAGTTGGCCCAGCAGCAGACCGAGTTTGAGATGGCACAGCCATGAGTACGTTGTATTTTATGGTTTGCTTCATTTTTCACCAGGGCCATAAACCTGGCTGGCGTAAGCATGGTGCAGGAGGTCCCTGGGCTGCTTTGCTCTGGTTTCTCTGAATGCTCCAGAGCAGAATGTCAGCCATGCCAGGCAGGGAGTGGTGTGTGTTCTACAGCTGGGTCTAGAGACTCACACATGGCTCACCACGCAGATCAGTCAATGAGCTCGGTGTCGGGGCGGACAAAGGCAGCACAAGGCCCAAATTAAGGGCAATTGTGAGAAACAGGTTCCTCTCAATTAAGGATGTTTGACCTCCCCTAAGGCCTCAGACAAGAATTGTTCTGGGTACATTCATCCTAAATCCAAGTCATCCAAGATCATTAAGACGTCCTTATCTTATTCCCAAATATTTAATATCTTTAAGTCATAGGCAAAGTAGCACCTTTCTGGCTTGACTTCAATGCAAGTGACCTTTCAGAGGTGGAGTGACTCCAGTAAGGCTATTGACAGGTGGCAGGGACCTGAAAGGCACTGGGACCCATGCCACTTAGCCCTGGCAAAGACCCCATCTCTGAGTGGGTCATAGACCTGTGTTTCCCATGGGGCTTGATGCCCTTTTAAATTTTACTTTTCTTGCTAAGTGGTTATAGCAGGAACACAAGTCATTTGTAATCTCCAGGTGAATCATCAACTGGACAGATATTGTGTATCCACTGTCAAGCCTTTGTAAGTGCTGTATGGGATAAGAAAGGTTAAGTTTGTCATGCTAACTAATGGAACTTGACACTCCACACCTGCGTTCTAGGAATGAGGACCCAATGCAGGTTCTTTCCTGGGCTGCCCACCTTCTGGTCTGGCAGAGGAAACAGTATGACCAGGGAGCTGCAAATAAATGAACTTCATGGTGTGAATCCAATCTCAGCATCATCTGGGCTACCTCCATGGTAGTCCAGAGCCAGAGAACTCAAGTCCCCTTGGCAAGGACAGACCTAGAATGCTTCTCAGTGCTGGAACTCAGAATTCAGCTCAGAGTTTCTCAATTTCAGCACTATTGACATTAGGGCTGAAAAATTCTTGGTTGCAGGGCTGTCCTGTGCAGCCTGCCTACCAAACAGCCCCATGGATGCCTCGGGTCATCCATTCTGGCCCTGCTTGGTATCAAGTGGTATCAGCATCTCCTCTAAGCCCATGATCTAAGGGACTTTGAACTAGAACCTGGATCTCTTGTGATTTTCAGTGGGAGGTTCTGTTTGAAATCCTTAGATTCAAAGGAGTTTTGGAGCCAGAAATAAAGAGTGGAAATCATTTGGTCCATTACTAAGTAATTAGGTTGTAAAAAGAGGGACTCTGACAAATATTTTCTTCAAAGGTGCCTCTTCTATAGTGAGGATGTGTGGCTTCCATGTGCTGGGAGGGGATCTATGATTACCTGGGTTCACAGTGCAGGCGAAACAGCTGGTGTGAACTGACAACTGACAGTCCCTTCCATGTCTTCTCTGCATGCTGCTGGAAGGACATCAGCAATAGCAGGACAAAGACTTGTGGCTTACCTAATTGGTCAGCCAACACTCGATTTTCTGTGCTGCGATTTCTTGCCCAAGACACCATGTGGACAAGTGCTACCCTCTTTCAACGAGGAATTCTAGTTTGTGCTCTTCTAGGGTCTCTAACATTATTGGATCACTTCCCAAGCTCCCAAGCATTTAAGTTTCAACTTGCCCAAGGCCACAGTTAGCAGCTGATGGGGGTGGAGCCCAAGTAGGGTCTGATCTTAGATACCCCAATTCCAATTTGAGGACTTAACCACCACACTGGCCAGAGCTGGCTCTTGTTCTTTAAGATTTTCAAGGTCCAGTGAAGTTATTTGCCTTTGAAGTCATTTGTGATAAGACAGTTCTTAAATGTAAGATCAGAATCACCTTGATAACTTGTTGGAAGATTGCTGGCCCCCACCCATAGAACTTCAATCAGGTGGGCAAATTGAAACCGAGGCTGGTCTGAGGATTTGAAGCCCGTTTCAAGTGTAGCAGGGCATGTACACCTGAATGTGGGGATGATGAGTGTGTGTAGATCACTGAGGAGTTTACTTCCAGTTTGCCCTGATCCCAGTTGCTCATGCCTGGGTTCACCAGCACCCCCATCTCCTATTCTTAGGCTGCACATTAATGTGCATTATTCATGGTTATCGAGTTGGATAACTGTGGTTGAGTGCCTTCTATTTTTACAATAATTAAAGGGTTTAGAGGAAAATAAGTCGAGCTGCTTACGTGCCCTCAAAGAGCCTTGTAGATTGGGGGTAAAATGCTGGGAGAATAAGGATAGGGGCTCTGTGCCCTGTCCATGGTGCTGAAGGATTCATTGGAGAATCTTTGAGCCTATAGGATCTCGGTCCCAGACAGAACCAAATGGTTCTGTCCACACTTCCCTCTCCAGTTCTGAGACTCGGTTGCTTTCCAAGTCTACAAGGCCAACGAGGAAAGGGGTAGGAGGGGGAGCCATCAGGCCCAGGCCCCAGGAGGCAGGAGGTTCAGCTCTTTACATTCTCTAAGTTGAGTTTGAGATTAAAGGGCAGGCAGATGACAGATCCAGAAGCCCACTGACCATCAAGCCCACTTTGAGGGCCTGTCTGCTTCTGTCAGTGCTGGACTGGGCAGGAAGGACACTTAGGCCTGAGGACTCTGAACATGGTAGATTTGTTCAACTTAATTGCATAACCCACAAGGCTATGACTCAGCCTGATGATCCTTGGAATCCACACAGGCAGGCAATTATATTGGTCCTTGCCTCAGGGGGACTGAAAAGTTGGCACAACAGACCAACATGTGAACACTCAAACGTTAGTTGTACTGTCCCCTGATGAACTGTTAATACTTGTATATCCTTTGGACAGAGTCACAGCCTCTTATTCCTAGTTCTTGGGGAGTCACCACAGGGTCCTTAAATATCCACACCCCCTTGACAGCAGAGTTGCTCATTTTTGTATATTCAAGTCACATGCATATCTTGCTAAGATGCTCACTGTTGAAAGTATGGTCCTCTGACAAGGAACGTTGGCATTGCCCAAGAGCTTATTAGAAGTGTAGCATCTAGGGCTTCACACCTCAGACTTGTTGAGTCTTTATTTGTGCGCTTGTTCAAAATTAAGAGGCACTGGCCCAGAAAACACTATTAGATATGATGCACTCAGTATCTTTGACCATCTCTTGGTCCCTACATCATCCAGTCCTCTGCTGTGATCACTTACCAGTTACGTGTGTAATCATGAATTCAGTCAGGACAGCAACTCCATGAGATAGAATAGGGACTGGCAACTCTGGCCCTAAGCAAGTGGTGGAAGATCTCCTAGTGGCAGGGCCAGGAACTATGGCACAACAGGTACCAAGTGGAGGACCTTTGCATCTACAAATACCTTCTTGGATGTCTGCTCTGGATCTTCCAGAGAAACAGGTTCCAGCCAAGTTTTTGCACATTTGTGTACACCAAGACTACAAACTAAAATTTGGGGGTGCATAGAGGTAATTCTTCCACATTTCAGTCATTTTCTTACATCTATGTTTAGACCTTATACAAGCTACTTTTCTTTGGGGGGGTGGACAGTTTTTGAACAACATAATTGCACACTAATAACCAAGTGATCTCTGAACATTAAGTTATGAGAGCTAATAACTAACTGGGAGAGGTCAAATCCTTGCCTGCCCCTTTTCCTCTAGGTCTTGCCAAGGAGGTGGCTGTGGGTGCAGACAATTCCTGTAGCCCCAGATGCTGAGAACTGGGGTGTTGGTAAGTTTATTGAAGTGGGCCCTCCCTGGGGAGTGCAGACCTAAGTACATGCAGAAGTTACGTATTTCAGATATGGATCTCTCATGAACTGAGCCTCTTGAAGAGGCACATAGAGCCCAAAACAGCGTCTGGAAGATGGCACAGGTGGCCTGTGTTGCAGGTAATGAAGTATCAGGAGTGGAATCAGGAACTTCTCTCCTACAGATGTAACAAACTGAGCAGGAAAGCATGGCTTTTTAGAGGTGGATAAGCTGAGACGGAATCAAAACCAGGGTCCTCCCTGGGGCCCACATTCGACTGCCCATCAGAAATAAGTGGGGTTTCTTTCTCAATGTGCTCCATCCATGATCTACCAGATTGAGAATGGCCTAGAGGGGTGTGGTAGGCTGGACATGGGGAACTGTACATTTCAGACCCTTCTAGGAAGTGGACATTGTACCAAGGTAGAACCCTGGGATTATTGCAGTCCCTGGTGGGAAGTTCAAGTGGAGAACATGGCTGGTAATGTCACTGGCTGAGGGGTCCCTGTGATGATGACAACTCGGGGAAAGTCAAGAACTGATGGGTTTCTCCTTGGGAAATAGTTCTCATGAAGGTAGGAAGGCAGTCATTAAAAAAAATATTTCTAAATCCTCACAGGATCTGGATACATAAGATTTCAGCATTTAAAAAAGACTGGATACTCTAGCCATGTACAAAGATTCAAAATGAGATGTCCATTTCTCTGACAGCTGTGGAATTAAACTACAGATCAATATCAGGAAGAGCTGAAGAATTCTTATGTTCTAATTAGACTTTTAGCTTCCAAATACATGAGTCTAAAAGTAACTTAAAGGGGATATTTACAAGTCAAAATCTAGTGAGTATATAGAAGAAGCACCTCAGTTTAGAGGTGTGTAGATATGTTTGTGCCCCCACTGCACCTTCTGTTCCCTGGTCAGACTTCCAAGGTCAGCCCTGCTCTGGGAGTATGTGACCAGCTAGGAAGACTCATGGACCAAGTCCTTCAGGTGACCAGGCCAAACAGCAGAGGCCAATGTGGGCCTGGGGTAAGCATAATGGGAAACATTGTTTTACCCATCATGTCTGGGAGACAAGTCTGACCATTCCCTGGGGGTCCAGCAGATCTGAGTGACTTACTGATCAGGAGCCAACATGGGCTGTGGCAGAAAGGGCCAGAACAGCAGGGTCAGGAGCAGGGTAGGATGGGGACGAAACTTGTCCACTCCTTGGACAACACTTCGTGGAAAGGAATCTGCATATTGACCGTCAAAAGCATTCTTTCCTGTCCTTAGTGTCACCCTTGTGTCTTTCTAGACTTTCTTGATTGGCTTTAGAGCCTGAAGAACACCTAGGCCCCCCAGACCTCTGGACTTGTCAGGGATGCTGAAGTATAGGTGCTTATCTGGGAAGATGGTCTAGAGAAGGAATCCTGAGAAGTGGTGCAATTGGTGGCAGAGAGGAAACCACATCCTGTGAGAAAGCCCTTCTGCAAATTACACCTGGATACCTTTTTTGGCCAGCATCACATGGCATCACCAGGACAGTCTCAGAATTCAGGGTGCACCAGCATCCTCTGGAGTTCATGTTAAGTGTTTGAAGGTGCTCCATCAGCTGTATTTAACCAGCACTCCAGGTAAGTCTGACTTGGAAGGTCCAAGGAATACTGAGCAGATCCACTAATTTTCTAGTTCTCTTGGAAGTAGCATTACCTTAGCACCTGGCCATATATGGAGGATAAACAAGCAAAGGAACTTCCCAGGATTGCTAGATCCTCTGGCCAGCTTTGGATGAGTCTGTGGCAGGTGCCAATGGCTTAGGCAGCCAGGTCATGGACAACTAGGAGTCTCAGGGTAAAGTCTGCTATCCCAGTGAACATTGAGAAAAGTTGAAATGGTACAAAAGTCTGCAATTCATTCTGAACTGCATGATGTCCTTGTTCTCATTTTAGATGATTTAATCATGCCTTTCATCACATAATTTTAACTAGAGATCAAACCACAGTATTCCAGGAACCCAGCCATGCCACCATCTTGGTTAGCATCGGTCAGTCGGAATTCTACCTAGGGGCTGGACACAGGGTCATTGAGGGATTAAACCTTATTTTCCTTCCTTAAGGATTGAGAGGAATCTAGATTTTTCTACATGTAAACTATTTCTCTGCCACTGTATCAGCCAAGCTATGTTTTATGAATATCACCGATTTAATATCATTTCCCATAACTAATATGTTAATTAGCATGGTCAAAAAAAAATAAAGGTGGTCAAAGATACACAATTTAAACAGATCAATATCAAGTGAGGAAATAGAAGAAGCCATCAAAAGATTACCAGCCAAGAAATGCCCAGGACCGGATGGATATACAGCCGAGTTCTACAAGACCTTTAAAGAACTAATACCAATACTCTTCAATTTATTTCAGGAAATAAAGTTAGTTTGGGATTACTGCCTCTTTCTATGAGGCCAATATCTTTGTGTCTTTGCCTGGTTTGGGGATCAAAGAAAGACCAAATCAGACCAATCTAGTGAACTTAGACCAATCTAATGAACATAGATGCAAAACTTTAAGATTCTGGCAAATTGAATACAAAAACATAAAAAGATTATGCATCATGATCAAGTGTAATTCATCCCAGGGGTGCAAGGTTAGTTCAACATATGGAAATCAATAAATGTAATTCACAAATAGATTCAAAGAATCATATGATCATCTCAGCAGATGCAGAAAAAGCATTTGACAAAATCCAGCACCTTTTATGTTCAAAACACTAGAAAAACTAGGGATAAACAGGAACATCAACTTCATAAAGGCTATCTAAGCTTCAGGTCAACATTCTAAACAGTAATTGAAGGTATTCCCTCTAGAAATTGGAACAAGACAGGGATACTCTCTTTCACCACTTCTAGTCAACATAGTTCTTGAAACACTGGCCAGAGCAATTAGACAAAAGAAATCAAAGGGATTTGTATAGGAAGAGAACTTAAATTAGAACTATTTGCTGACGTTATGATTCTATTACCTAGAAGACCCAAAAAATTCCAGAAAACTTCCAGAACTTGTAAATGAATTCATCAAAGTAGCAGGATATAAAAATCAACACCCATGTGTCAAAGGCATTTCTGTATATCAGTGACAAAGCCTCTGAGAAGGAAATGAGGAAAACTACCCCATTCACAATAAAAAAAAATGATACTTGGGAATCAATGAAAGAGGTGAAAGATCTATACAATGATAACTACAGAATCCTAAAGAGAAATCAAAGATGATCTTAAAAGATGGAACGATCTACCTTGCTCTTGGATAGGCAGAATATCAGAATGACCATAGTACCAAAAGCACTATACAGATTTAATGCAATTCCAATCAAAATCCCAATGGCATTCCTCAAAAACAGAAAAAGCAGTCATGAAGTTCGTCTGGAAAAATGAGACCCAGAATAGCTAAAGCAATCCTTAGCAGGAAGAACGAAGCAGGTGACCATCAGTATACCAGACCTTAAATGATACTACAGAGCAATAGTATCAAAAACAGCATAGTGGGGCTGGGGATGTGGCTCGAGCAGTAGCGCACTCACCTGGCATGCACGGGATGCTGGGTTCAATTCTCAGCACCACATAAAGATGTTGTGTCCACCGAAAACAAAAAAATATTGAAAAATTCTCAAAAAAAAAGACAGCATGGTATTGGCACCAAAAAAGACTGGTGGACCAATGGTAGAGAATAGAGGACACAGACTAACCCACAAAACTATAATTCTTGTATTAGACAAAAGTGCCAAGAACATGCCCTGGAGAAAAGATAGCATCTTCAAATTGTGCTGGGAAAACTGGAAATCCATATGCAACAATGAAATTAAACCCATCTCTCTCACCATGCACAAAACTCAAAATGGATCAAGCACCTAGGAATTAAACCAGAGACTCCATCTAAAAAAAGTAGGCCCTAATCTTTGTGGGATTAGTCTCCAACTTCCTTAGGACTTCTATAGCACAAGAATTAAAACCAAGAATCAATAAGTGGGATGGAATCGAACTAAAAAGTTGCTTAGCAAAAGAAACGATCCAAGGTGAACAGAGCCTACATCCTGGGAGCAATTTTGTTTTTACCCCTCAGAGCACTAATCTCTAGGGTATACAAAGAGCTCAAAAAGCTAAGCACAGAAAAAAATAACCCAACCAACAAATGGGCCAAGGACCTGAACAGACTTCTAGCAATCAGAGAAATGCAAGTTAAAACTACTCTAAGATTTCATCTTACTTCAGTCAGAATGACAGCTATCATGAAGACAAACTAAGTGTTGGTGAGGATGTGGGGGAAAAGGCACACTCATGTACTGCTGGTGGGACTGCAAATTGGTGCAGCCAATATGGAAAGCAGTATGGAGATTCCTTGGAAGTCTGGGAATGGAACCACCATGTGACCCAACTATCCCTCTCCTCAGACTATACCCAATGGACTTAAAAACAGCATACTACAGGGACACAGCCACATCTATGTTTATAGAAGCACAATTCACAATAGTTAAACTGTGGAACCAACCTAGATGCCCTTCAGTGGATGAATGGATAACAAGATGTGGTCTATATACAATGGAATTTTACTCAGCAATGAGAATAAAATCATGGCATTTGCAGGTAAATGGATACAGTTGGAGAAGATAATGCCAAGTGAAGTTAGCCAATCCCCCCAAAACAAATGCCAAATGTTTTCTGATATAAGGCTGACTCATAATGGGGTAGGGAGGGGGAACATGGGAGGAATAGATGAATTCTAGATAGGGAAGAGGGAGGGAAAGGGAGGATGCAGAGGATTAGCAAGGATGGTGGAATGTGATGGACATTATCCAAGTACATGTATGAAGACAAATTGTGTTTCAACCAACTTTATATACAAACATGAAGTTGTGGTATATATGTATAATAAGAATTGAATGCAAAAAACCCACGAATTACATGTATAAAGACAAATTGGTGTGAACATACTTTATATACAGATATAAAAGATTGTGCTCTATGTGTAATAAAAATTGTAATGCATTCTACTGTTGTGTATTAATAAAAAAGGTGGTCAAGCTCCCACTCTAGAGATGTAATTTGTGGTTGAAATGCCACTTGACTGATACAAATTCCTTAGGGCAATGCTTGCCCCTTGAGCCATTGCTTAAGCCAATTTGTGCATCCTTTTATAATTCCTCATAACAAAGCAATATGAGTTATGTATGTCATAACCTCCATTTATAACATTTACTTGGGTTTTTAGATAATCAGATGTAGTAGAAGGTATTGCTTCACTTTAACAAGCAAACTAGTCATGAGGGATTAAGCAACTAGCTACGGACAGTTAATTGTGAAGTTAGAATACACTCTACTCAACCCAAATCTGCCACTGAAGTTTGAGTCAGTTGAGGATGTAGAAGTGACCGTCACACTAGAGTTGAGTAACATTGAACAGGCCACTTGCCTTCCTTCGGCTTTAGTGCCCACAAAAGGGCCAAGACTGAAGTTATTTGCTCCGACAGGTATTTGTAAAGCCAATGGAGAAATGCCCGAGACCTCTAAGGTGACAGACATATACCCCCAGGGTAGTGATGGGGACTTTGTTCCCAGAATGGCCTGTTGTCATCTTCACTCAGCACTGAAATGGTTATGAGAGTGAGCAGGCTGGGGCTAGCCTGGCCTCTCTGAAGCTTGAGGAAATGCAGTGGCAGTCATCTTTAGAGTATGATCTAGCCAAGTCGGGTTCCGAGGCTCTTGGTAGGGACCATTTAGCTGGGATGTGTGCCTGTCTCCCTGTGCAGCAAGCCCACCTCCCCACCAAGACAGGTGAGGATCCAGCTTTTCTGGCTCACTATTGCATTTTTCCATGTTGCTCCAGAGTTTTCTTAACTCATTTAAGGAGAGTATTCAGTCCATTGAGTATACACTATAATTTATATACCCATTTCCTTATTGATTATTTAAGACTCTTTCCAGTTTTTTCCTATTAAAAATAATGCTTCAGTGAGTATATTTATACATAGAGGTTGCTTTTCTTTGAGATAGAATTACATCCTTGGGCTCAGTTCCCAGAAGTAAATTATTGAGTTAAAGAATATGAATATTTCCATGGCTCTGCAAATGTATTGCCAAATCGCTTTCCAAAATATTCATTACAATTAATCAGAGAGGCTTTTACCCCAGTGATACTGTATTTGTTTTTTCCTTTGTTGGCAAAAATATTGTTTGTTGATCAATAAGATTTTCCATCGATGAATCTGAACTTCCTAATATCTATACATCCCATTTCTCCTCACTTGTGGAGACTTCGATGTGGCATTAGTGTCACCTCTGTGTGCCATGGGTATAGCTGAAGACTCTGCACAGAGCACCCTAATGTGGGCACCCATGGTTGGGGAAGGATTGGAGCCTCCAGCTTGTGGTGGAGCAGGGTTTGGGAACAGATGAGCTACAAAGGTCAAGAGGAGGGTTGCGATAAGTGTCCACGAAGTGGTGTGTTGAAGTGAAATTCACATCCCAACAGCATATAAGGCCTGGGAAGCAAGATCCCAGTCTGCAGCTGTAGGCTCATCCTTTAACCCGGGTAGGTAACAAGGGCCTGGTCATTCACCTTCTCAGGTATCCACTGAGCATCTGGCTCCAACTTTCAGTAGTGGAGCATGAATACCACAGCGTTGTGGAAGTCCAAGACCTGCCAATGGCACAATGGGAGGGTCAGTGGCTATAGGAGCTGGGTCTCAAGTGGCTGATACTTCTCATGGTGCTGGTTATGTGGGGCACCCTCAATGAGTGTTGAATTAGCAACTCAACTAGTGGCAAGTTGGGTGTGAAGTTCATATCCTGGTGCACATGTGAGGAGTAAGAAGATTGGGGGAAGGGGGCTTGTGAGGCGACTTCAGGTGAGGCAGGTCTCAGCAGCTAGGAGATGGCAGACTAAGCCTGTTGCTGGTGGGACATAAAGTAACTGAGGCCCCAATTTTTTCCCTAGAGGAGCAGCATAATGGCACTTCCCAGGGCCTGATGAAGATCGGCACAGTTCAGCTAGCAGGCCTTCCCCTCCCTCTCCTCTTCCAGCAGGAATTGAAATTATGCTTATCAAGTTAATTAGTGTAGCCAAAATATTTTGAAGCCATAAATCCGAGCATGATGGAGCTGATAGGGATGTTAAAGACAAACCTAATTAAACCCTCATGTTTTAGAGGGGGAAAAACTGAGGTCCAGAGAATCCTGATGTTCAATGCCATAAGCATGAGCTAGACGGAAAGATCAGGGCTTACCATCCAAGTCTCCTATGCCCTGGCCTGGGCCCATCAGACCGTGAAGTACTAGACGGGTCCCAAATGACGTCTAATGCTTCATCAACTGGTTTGCCTGCCTCTTCTGCCAATCCCACTTATTGTCCATATTTGGCCTCAGAGTCCACAGGCATCCTTGGGAAGGAGAGACTCTAGAAGGAGAACCCCTGGGAATGGCGTGCGGAACCGTCATGCCAGTTCAGGGCTCAGAAACAGTTTGGCTCGGTGGACCCGACAGCATATGGGCAGGGAGCAGTGATGCTGCCCCCCGTCTGTCCCTCACATCCTTTAGTGTGCAAATAAGCCAGATGAGAGAAGAGCCATCCACTTTGTAACTGTTTCCCATCTGTCCAGTGATGGCCTTGGGCTGGGTGTCCCCAGGCCCCTCCCAGCTCTAGCATGCCATGATCCGATGTCAACAGTTTTGATTGCTCATACTTCAGCGTGAGTAAAGCTTTCATCTTCCGAGAGAGGACAGTGCTGGGCAGGTGTCCACCCTTGCCTCGGCAGAGCATGCTGGCTACATCCATCCCTGGATCCTCTTCCCAACAGCAACATTTCAGGACATTAGGTGCAAAAGTAGCAGAGCCTAGCTCATCTGTCTGGCTTTTGATCCAGGCTTAGCAAGAGGAACAGTGGTCCCTTTGGACCAGGTGATCAACTTGAGGGACTGCAGACAGACAAGAGAACAGCCACCATGAAGTACTGTGAAAACCAGTTAGAAGGAGAGGAATCCACTACTTAATATGGCTACAAAATTACAAGCCCTGGGTCTCTGATCTAAGATAATGTTTTGCCCAAAATATTTGTGCCAGTTGGCAAGTGGATTCACAAGGATAAGGTTTTAAGATGTTCAGCACCTAACTTATTGAAAAGCAGCTCAGTTTAAAAGAAAAAACAAAACACAAAGTTCTATCAAGATTGCAAGAGCACTGCCTTTGGAGTAGGAGCAACCGGGTCTGCCCCCTGCCATCCCCTGGGTCTTGATATGAAGAATTTGATGTTTATAGCTCTTCACTTTGAAATTGAGAATACTGCCGAGATGGGTCCTTAGGATTGAATGAGTGTTAAGATAGTGTAGTTGGCACCTGGTAGATGTTCCATAAATACTTAAGTTTTGAAGCAATTGTAGTCCTAATCCAGGCTGATACAAGTAGCCTCATCTTTTCCATTTTGATTCCAAATTTATTCATGTCATCAGAAAGGCAGGGACACCAGGTGACGTCAGTCATGGCAGGATTTAAAACAGGTGTTAATTGACATTAAGTATGTTTTGTTTGCTGGGTGATGGACTAAATGCTAAGGAGACAGATTTATTCACCTGTCTTTGTGATAATTATACACAGCCATGCTGATAATCAAAGCCATGGCCTCATGCACGCTATGCAAGTGCTGTACCACCAGCCTATACCACCAGCCCCATTTACTAGGTGTTGACTGACCAAAGAACCTACCATCTCAAACCCTGGAAATGGGGTCCAGTGACATTTCTGTCTCTTTAATTGATGCATTCACATCTTGAGGACCACAAAGTCATAGCTTGAGACCTCAAATGGTGGGTTATTAAACTCTGCTACATTTTCAGGAAAATTGCTTTTATAACTAGTTAGTTGCATAATCTCAACTGAGAATGACAAAGCACATCTTAGATTCACATAATAGTGTTACAGCATAAGGGCCATGGTGTCCTTTGCTTGTGAGGACAAGGAGAGCAAGGCCAACCAACAGAATCCCAGGTAACATGACTACTCTTTTAGGAAGAGCCTTGGACTTTGTGGGCCATTTAGTAACACCGAGTTTTATTTGTGGGCTTGAGGTTGCAACTAGGTTTGTGTCTACCGAGAGATGCTGTCTATCACACCAACTCCAAGACATTTTATGGGACTTGGAGCAGACTAGGGTTGTTACTGTGAGCTTGTGGGATGAACACTCCACACTGCTGTAACCAACCTCTTTGGTCACTAAGTGTGGTTATAGCCCTTTTGTTTGCCAAGCCCTGTGGAGGATACAATACTGAGTCAGATTTAGGTTGTGCTTAGTGTGTTAGAGAAGCAAGACAGGTCAAGTGCAGACAGAATAAAGACACCTAGGAGAAGAACTGCTCAGGATTACTTGGAAGTTATTTCTGCACAAGCTAAGGAGTTGGAGCTTGGTGGCAGTTGAGTTGGGTTGTAGTGAACATACCACACACTGTTATCTAGCTGGTAGCTCCTTCCTATGTTCCCTCGCAAATCCTGACTAAAACCACTCAAGTTAGTTACCCGAGTATTTTCTGTTTCACAACAAAACTTAGATATTGGACAGCTTGTCCAAAAATGTGGAACTTAAGTAGGATGAAATTTGAGCCAAGCTGATCAGTTTGCATCCCAAGTGCTCCTCCTAAGCACACGCCTTGGCCTTTTGGTTTGGGTTGACTGATATTAACCCAGGAAGGGTGAGGAGGCAGGGTAGGCAGAATGTTGGGCCGATGGGGAGCGTGGCTGCTCAAGGCCTAGCAAGTGGGTTATGCAGGCTGGAGGGTCTAGACTTGACCCTACGGGCAGAGGAGAGCTGTCGCTTATGGAAGAGGAATGGCGGGAAATGCATCATGGTGGAATCCTGGAGGAGGGAGATTGGTTTAGAGAATGCAGCCATGATTTCTTCAGGACAGTGAGGCCTGGAGATGAGCAAGGTGAGAAGATGTGCTTTCCCTTGCTAGGAAAGCCTGCATTAGAGTGGGGAAGGGCAGCTCACTCCTGGGAAAGGAGAGAGAAGGCCCAGTTTCTAATGTGCTAAAGGTCATGTGCCTGTCAATTCCATTACTGGATTCACAACACCACCTTACCTGCACATGCATGTGGTGCCAACTCATGGATGATACCTGCTCATAGGAGCTAATAATGCTCACGTGCCTGGCATTTGCTGATACCCAACACTTGCCATCACACAAGCCACACCCACTTACCCGTGCACGTATGCCTGGCACACGAACACATGCCTAATGCTTGTGTTCGTCAATCCCAGGATGCATCGTGAATTTAGTATCATGGAAAAATGTGTACATATGCAGTTCTAAGTAGTCCGTTCTGATTAAGGTTTAGCCAATGGACTTTCTGGACCTAGGCTGGTAGAAGGCACCAGAAACTTTACTTGAAAGCCTTGGATTCTGAGGCTCAGAGGGGCTAAATAATTCACTCAGGTCTACAGAGCTACTAGACAGACCCTGGGCCGATTTTTATAGAAGAAACTGTCAGAACTGGAACATACTATTTATTCTTAAGATTACTAAGAGTAAAATAGTTCAAGAACTAGAAATGTGTATGCATTAACACTTAGCAGTTTCTCCAGGCACAGGGATTCTCTTTGATTTACTACAATTTTGGGCTTTAGTAAAGTTCTCATGTATTTTTTTGTGACTCTGTAGGACTTCAAATACACTTGGGTTTTAATGCTTTTGTGTAGAATGTTCTCTATATTTTGGCCTCAGATTTCTATATTTTGCCTATGATTCAGGACTCTGAAGACCTTTCATTTGACTTCTGTCTCTCCCATCCCTTCTGTGTCAGATTTATTATAATGAGAAGCAGGGCTCCTTGGAAGGATATGATCATTGGTCTGTAGCAGGAAATATTTAGTGGACCAGAGGGCCCAAGAGCCAACATGGAGGGGCATCCCTTTGCCCAGATGAAACTTTAGGTGATTATCAGCTACAGATGCAGTTACAATTACTGGGAGCTTAACAGTACACTTGCAGTCAAATGCACAGAGATCCCCAGTCAAAACCATAGCACAGAGCTCATTAGAACTACTGGCTTCTAGGGCTTAACAGCAAGGAGTCCAGGACAAGTCCTATCATTCCTAAGTCCTATCATTCCTAAGTGTTTTAGCATAAACAAGAAGTCTAGCTGATGAGGAAAGTTTCAGTTATAAAGACTGAGTTACCATTCTGCCGTAACTTATTATCCAGATAATTGCACCAGACAATAATCTCCTATTGCTGGGACCAGATAGCATAGCAGACATCAGGTAGCCGCACCTGAGCCATGACTAGCCACCTGCTCAAATGTTGGCGCATGAGGCATCAGGAGCACCAGGCCACGTCCACACCAAAGTTCAACTCCGATGGGTAAAAAAAAAAATTGAGAGGCAGCATCCTGAAAACCCTGTCCTTAGGCAGACTTGGGACAGTGGCCTGCATGCCAAGAATGCCCTTTTACATTTTCTAAGGTCATGAACATAAAGGATATGTGCCCAAGACCACACGTGGCCTTCATGGCCAGAAGTGTTTACTATCCCCTTCTTTACAAGAAGGGTTCTCCACCTTCGGAGTTTTCTAGAGAGCCTGCAACAGGGACAAACGTAGGTGACAGTGCATAGAATCCAGTAGTCAAGCAATGTGGGACATGTTATGGAACATTTTGTTTCACTGAGTAGCATAAGCACTGGGACAGGAGCTAGACTTCTCTGGATGGAGGAACACAGAGGGCACGGCATTATCATTACCAGAGGACAGTGGTTCCCAAGAGTAAAAGTAGTAACTTAAGAACTACATGTAATCAACAAGTCACAGTTATATGTTTATGGAGTACAATGTGGTTAAGATAAATAATTTGGAATGATTAAGTCAACATACTGTATCACCTTGCTCACTTTTTATTTGTGGCGAGACTTGAAATTTACTCAGCCATTTTGAAATGTTACTGAGTAGAGTCACCCCATCAGGCAATAGATGTAAAACTATTCTTATCTGAAACTTTGTATCTTTTGACCAAAAGGAACTTCTGGTCATCCCTATCCTTTAGTCATCCACTTTTTACTTCTGAGGTGTTTTGCATTCCATAAAAGTGAGATCCTATAGCATTCGTCTTTCTGTGCCTGTACCATTTCACTCAGCGTCTCCCAGTTAGTCCATGTTATAGGTGTCAGGGTTCCCTTGAGACAGCATGTTTCCATTCAGAGAATGTGCAGCGTCTTCTCTAGCCACTCATTCATCGGTGGACTCAGGTTCTCATACTTAGCTATTACACATGGTGCTGCAGTGAACATGGTGTGCAGCTGTTGGAATGGATCGATTTCATTTCCTTTGGATCAGAAGGGTTGCTGTGTCATATGGCTGTTCTATGTTTAGGTTGAAGAACTTCTGTACTATTTTCCATAATGGCTGTACTAATCCACATATCCACCAGCAATGTACCGGAGTTCTCCCTGTGACCTTGCCAGCACTTAATACAGAAGTATACAACAAGTTTGTAGGTAGTGTTATGTTGAACATGAGCAAACGTCTGTGGTTTAGAGTTGCATGCTAATACATAAAGTCACGTTTTGAATTTTCTCAAAAACACTTCAGTAAATCAAGATTGGGGTAGAGAATGGAACAAATGGGAAAATATTGATATGAACCTGGGAGATTTAAGTTTTCATTAAGAAAATTTGTCAAGTGAAAGAAATTAAACGTCAATTGTGACTGTCGATTTGACTAGACCATGGGATGCCCAATACCACTAAACACTTTCTAGTTATGTCCGAGGGTGTTTCTGGGAGAGATTAGCGTTTGATCTGGTGGGCACCATCCAATGTCGAGGACAGGCCCAAAGGAAAAAAAAAAAAAGGTGGGGGAGGAAGAAAACGTTTGCTTCTTTGTCTCAGGTTGAGAGGTGGTGTCCTCCTGCCCTCAGTAACCCAGTTCTTACATGTGGATTGAGCCAGAATCCACACCATTGACCCTCTAGCTCTGAGGCCTTCAGACACCACTATTGGCTCTCCTAGGTCTCCAGCTTGCAGAGCAGATCACGGGCCTTCTCAGCCTCCATTGTTACATTGGCCAATACGTTAAATACACAGAAGATCATGAGAACTTATGTACATTTTGTTTCTCCTATTGGCGGTTCCTCTGGAGAGCCCCAATATAAGTGTGCATGCATCAGGTGAGACTGCTCCACCCTGGGAATCCACGTCTGGGAAAGCCTGGCCCATGTCTCCATGCCATGCCTAAGATGCAATGGGTTCCATGAGGAGTTTGCCAGGTCACTAGGAAACGGGAGCAGCTCAAAAACCTCTGATCTTAGACACCGAAGGGTTAAAGTTCTCACAAACGAAGCAAAAACCCAGAAACCTTCAAGGCAGTTCAGCCTGGTGGTATAAAGTTGAGGCTGGAAGTGATGTTCAAGAGACAAGTCCATGGTAACCATGGTGTCAAGTAGCTTTTTAAGAACTCTATAGCTTAGTAGAGGTTAGGCCAGTTGGAGGTTCCCAGTGCAACTGAGAAGATAGCAATTTTCCATACTCCTCCTCTTCTCTCACCCACACAGGCTCTGGCACCCCCACCACAGGGGCACAGTCTGTTGTCGGACCTACAGAGGCACATTAGCAACCAGAGTGTGCAGCTTCCATGGGGTCCATGCCACTGAGCGCTTGTGTGTAGTGGCAGGTAGCCAACCGACATACAGAATGGTCCAAATGCCGAACATCTTCCTTTTTCACCCCTCATCTTCCTCCTCTTTATCCTTTTCCAACATGAAGGATGTCCTACAAATGGGCAGAACTTCACTCACTGTAAGGAGATGAGTGGTTCAGTGCTGGAGCAGAGTCATGCCCACTGGCAACTGACCCGACCCAGCTGCTCACACATGGAAGGACAAAGTTTAGAAAATTAAAAGTAGGAATTCTGAGATAGGTGGTTTTGTATATGCAACTAGCAAGAAGTATAATTATTGTTGACTAACCATTTAAGTGGAGCATTAAACCACTTGGCGAGAAAACTTGGCCAACTGACAAACTGGCCTCTGCCACTGGCCATCCGCCTATTGACTTGAGGAGCACAAAGACCTCCTCAGGTGATAGGGATAGAATTTATTGTGCCCAAAACACCCTCAGTACCCATTTACTAAGGCTCTTTAGCCATTTTGAATTTGACTGCCGAGAGCGGGGAGAAAAGCCGAGACCCTGCAATGGGACGTTACTCAAGGAGACCAGTTGGAGCCACGTTGAGTACTTTGGGTTCCTTCCACCATAGAAGGGACATGATTTGTTCTGATGCAAACAGACACATTCTGGGCAAGGGGCCCCTTTCCTGTGGGTTTTAGCCAGAATTCTCGTGCAAGGCTTTACTCAACATTTGATCTGTTGGCTCTAGGTGATATGTCTCATTAGGTCAGGGTACCCAGAGGATGGCGATCGTAGGACACCCAAGTCACATGACATGCTGTGTTGCCCAGGTACTACTCACACAATTGCTGAGGGGCCTGCCCTTCCAGCATTGACACTGGAGAGTTTGAGGGCTCGGAGAAACCCCTCTGGAGATGATTTGAGAATTATGTCTGCTTTATTTCATAGCAGAATTAGCTTTTGTAGTGGGTATGTGCCAATTTGCATGTAACAGTCATGATTGGTAATGTGTATCACCTCTGGCCCAAGACCAGACACCAAGAGTTCAGAAACTGCCACACAGGTTGACCTTGTACCAACAGGGGAATAACTTCTTGTCAAAGGAGCAAGGAAACAGCACTTCAGTGTTCCGACAGCACTTTGTCTGAAACCAGTGCTCTCTGTTAGGACTTCCCTGCTGCACAATGAGCAAGGTAAGCATTCCTCCATGAGGGTCCAGAATCAGGCCACCAACACCCGAGCAGGCATGGATTGCAGACAGCTAAGACATTAGCCCAGAGGCAAGACTGCAGAGAGCCAGGCATCAGTCTCCAGTTATCCCGATTCCATCGGAGCAGGGGGACATTTAAAGCCTTAACAGAAAAAAGTATGTAGTTCTTGGAATAAAGGGGAAGAAGTGCGTCCCCTTAACTCCAAATGTCCCACTTGACAAATTTGTGCTTACTGACCCCACAGCTCTGGGCTTCGTAGTGTTTTGTGTCCTGATCTCCAGAGGGCAATAGTTTCACCAGTGAACAAAAAGTTATGCTGAACTTTAAGCTATAGCTTCCATCTGGGAACTTGGGCTGCTTTGGTACAGAGAGCAGCAGGCAAGAAGAGAAGTTCCCATCTTAGGAAGTCAGTCCTCAGGAGATGCTGCCTTATGCAGAGGAGGCAGGAGGGAATATGGTGGGTACCCAGCAATCCACCTAGCTACCTTCTAGAGCTCTTGCTGACTTGGGATGGTAAATGCACAAGTGCAGAAAGCCAGTTCAAACCCTCCAGGGATAAGAGGCTGGGTCACTACCAGGTGAGCCACTAAGACCTGCAGAGTTAGGCAAGAGGGCTGAGGGGCGAGAGGAAACAGTGAGCATTACTTCCATGCTGGGTCGTCTTTCTCCCCACCAACCTTCCTTTCTAAGCCGATCCCAGTCAGGCCTAGTCATGGAGCAGCTTCTCCCTGAATTTGCATGAACAGTGCTTTCCCTCCCCTAGGCACAGTACCTTGCCTGCAGTCAGCTACTTAGGTGTCCAGCAGTATCTAAGTCCTTCAAGTCCTCAATAACCACATTTCCCCCTCTGTCCACGCATGCCCTCTTCCAGGAGTACTACTCCTCAGAGCCCCCTTTTAATTTCTCATTTTTGGTGCATTTTAGTTGTATATACTGGTGTGATTTCTACAGTTTGTACATTTGCATGTGTATACAATACTCAGCCTAGTTTGGCTAATATCACTTCCCAGCACCCCCTCCACCTCCCACCTTTGATCTCCTCCCCCCTGATCTCCCTTTGACCTTCATGAGATCCACCTCCACCTTTTTCCTCACTCGCCATCCTTAACCTCACATGCCATCCTCAACCTTTGGAGTTTGACTTACTTTAACATGATGGTCTCTAGCAAATGACCTGCAAATGACAATTCCATTTTCCTTTATAGCCGAGTAGAACTTGTTTATGTACAGCACATTTCTTTTATCCTTTCAACCATTGCTGGACACCTAGGCCTATTCCACAGTTTGGCTATTGTGAGTTGTGCTGCTATAAATATGGGTATGCATTCACTTCATGATGACTAATTCTGCAGGGCAAATACCAAGACGTGAAACAGCTGGGTCATATGGTTTCATTTCTTGAGTCTCCATCCTGGTTTCCAGAGTAGTTTTACTACTTTGTGGTTGCATTAACAGTGTGAAACTCATTCTCCACATCTTCTCCAGACTTTGTGTTCTTGATGATTGCCATTCTGACTGGTGTGAGAAAATTTCAGGGAAACACAAATCAAAACTACACTAACTGCTAATATTGAACACTTTTACATGTATTTGTTAGCCATTTGTATTCATCTTTTGAGAAATGTCTGAATTCATTAGCCCATTTACTGATTGGGTTGTTTGTAGTATAAAGTTTGAGTTCTTTTTATATTCTAGATAACTAGAGATGTGAAAGAACCTACCTAATGGGAGTAGTTGTTTCCTTTGCTGTACAGAAGCTTTGGTTTGATGGCATGCCACTTATTAGTTTTTGGTATTTCCTGAGCTTTCGGGATCCTATTGAGGAAGTTGCTGCTTGTGCCTAAAAGCTGAAGTGTTGACCCTATGCTTTCTTCTAGACGTTACGTAGTTTCTGGTCTAATTCCTAGGTCTTTGATCTGTTCCGAGTTAGTTTTTGTGCAGGGCAAGAGGTAAGTCATTTTTTCTACATATGAACCAGTTTTTTTGAAAAGGTAATTTGTTATGAATTGTAATGCATTCTGTAGTCATATTACCCGTAGAGCACAATTTTTCATCTCTCTGGTTGTACACAAAGTAGAGTCACATCCTTTGTCTTCATACATGTGCTTAGGGTAATGACGACCATCGCATTCCGCCGTCTTTCCTACCCCTATGCCCTCTTTCTCTCCAGTTTAGCTGTTGGGTGAAGAACCAGTTTTTTCAGCACCATTTGTTAAAACAGCTTCCTTTCTTCAATGTATCTCTTTTGTACATTTAAGGATCAGATGACTGCAGATGCATAAGTCTGTCGTCAGTTTACCACTGGTCTAGGTGCCCATTCTCTGCCAGGGCCATGCGGTTTGTTACTATAGTTCTGTAGTGTAATTTGAAGTCAGGTATCATGATGCCCCCAAGCATTGCTTTTCCACGTAGAATTACTTTGGCTATCCTGGGATTTTTGTTCTTCCAGATGAATTTTAGGATGATTTTTCTAGTTCTGTGAAGGATGTCCGATTTTGATGGGGATTGCATTGGATTTGTATGTTGCTTTTGGGATAATATTTAGACGATGTTAGTTCTGCCTGTGATGAACATGGGAGGTTTTCCATCTTCTGATGTCTCTTCCATGTTCTGTAGTTACAGGGGTCTTTCACCTTCCTGGTTAGATTTATTCCTAGGCATTTGAGGCTACTGTGAATGGAATTTTCCCTATTTCCCCCCCCTCAGATTCCTTGTTGGTATATAGGAAAGCTATTGATTTCTGTAGGTAAGTTTTGTAACCTGCTATTTGCCAAATTTGTTTATTAGCTCTTGCAGTCTTTTTAGCAGATTTGTTTTCTGGATCTTCCAGATATAAGATCCCGTTATCCGCAGACAGTGGTAATTCGACTTCCTTTTCTATTTCATTTTATTTCCTTCTCTTACCCAATTGCTCCTCAGAGCCCCAAGAAGCATCCCACATATTAAGTGCCACATGAGAGTCTGCTTCATGGAGGACCCAATAGGAAACAGTCTTGGTCCAGTACTCCTAGATAGTGGTAACATGTGGAGTCATGAGCCCCTCATTAAAGTGTACAGTTACTTCAGGGACTTGATTAGTGGTTTAGTGATATTACAGTTACATGTTAACTCATGAAATATAATTCTTTGATCTATAAGTAAACTGAACTCAAAGTTGGGTGAATTGTTCAGCTAGTAGTAAGATCTGCAATTGAAAACAAGGGCCATTTGCATAAATGGCTGTTAGCTTTTTTAAGATGCTTTTTTGTATGTGAATTTTTTTTACACTATTTTCACCCTAGATGCAGGATCATACTTACATCTCATGTTTACTCACTCAAGTCTTAGCAAGAGATTTGTATATTAAGGTTGACTATCTATTACAGAATTGTCATTAGAAGGCTTAATTTGACAACTTCAAAATCTTTCCAATGATAGTTTATGCTAATTTAAGAAATGACTTGGTCTATTAATAGGCTGTATGTGGAATTTTACAAATTATACCAGACTTATGAGTTACTTCCTTTGATCTGCACAAAAAATCCAGTGAGGCATGATTCCATTTTTCAATCATATACAAAAATGAGAAAATTGCAGCTCACATCATTCCTCTCGTCCTGCTCCTCCCCAATCTCCCCACGTCTTGCAGCACCCAGTTACTGTAAAATAGTCAGCAACTCTAAACCCCTACCAGATTCTTAGTGGATTAAAGCAAGTTTGTATCTCATCCCATTGTTCATTTGAAGACATTTCAATAAGTGAAAGTTACCTCCCCAGAGGTTCCAAACCTCAATCATAACGGCATATAAAGTCAGTTGCACATTGAACCATACTATGCACAGGCATTGACAGGAAAGCAAACCTAGAAATAAAGGATGTTCCCAAGCATTCTGGAATCCCTGAGCAGTTGGTTTCAGGGTAACATGGGGAGAAGGAGGCACATCATTGTGCTCAATATCACGATGGGAATGGGGAAGAGGGAGACCATGCTTGAGGACCAAGAGTTGTTTTCATTCAGACTCGGGCTCTTTAAGACAGATACTTGTAGGAAAAGGCCCACTGGATACTTTACTACTTTGTAGGTGTAGCTTGGTGATACAACATTTTTCTATATGTGTAAGGCCCGGAGTTTGATCTAGCATTACAAGGGGGATAAAGACTTGGCACCATCTGGTCGGAGGGTAGCTTAGAAGCTCTCAGCCAGAGGGATTGGGAGGAACCCTACGCACTCCAGGGGCCAAGACCTGGGAGCACCCTCTACCCAGGTGACTTACAGCAGCCTTGATAAGATGGCACCATACACACCCCTTACCAAGGAAGGTTCAAAACATGAGGAGGATGGCTCTGACCTTCTGGAAGCAGACCGGGCAAGTGTCATAAGTAAACAACTCAGCTTTTGTCACAGCCTCAGCCGAGGACTAAGGACTGGAGCCCCGATGTCCTCCAGAGCAGACAGGGGTTTGTGATCTCTAGCCAACCACCCTGATCCACTCTGGGCCTCACTCTCCCCTTGTAGGTGTTGTCTGTTTTATAGTACTGTCTTAAAGATAGCCTTTAAACCTAAGTGCTTTTTTGATACATCTGCAAACTTGTGTTAGGATGTTCATGTCCTTTACCTTCTATGGACAGGAGAAGGTGGAGGGAAATCCAGAGGAGTTCATTTGGAGTCAGTCACATGGCAAGTGTTATGTCTGGTTCTTTCTGTGAAGTGTGTCTGCGTGTGCAGGTTTTTATGTACGTGCCTCTGAGTTTAGATGGACTTCAATGAGGGTAAGTGGTTAAAGACTGTTGTCCTGCTCTTAGGGAACCATGAGGAGTGGACAGCAGTGTGGGGCAGATAGAACTTATTTTTCTAGGAAAGTCATAAGATTAGAAATGCATATAACTCCGGAGAATGAAAGAGATCAAGTTACAAAATATAGAACAGGTATGTTGCAGCCACACTGTATTCTCCATCTTCACCAGTGAGGAGGCCGAAGTACAGTAAGACAACTTACTGGAAGCTGCATAGGGATATACTTACAGAGGACTTAGGAGTTCATATGATCTCCATGTAGAGGGTGGGGAACTGCAGATTCAAATACTGGGCTGTGTGCCATTTTATGCAATGTTGAGGTATTTCTGTAGTTGGATCCTCATGAAACTATCCCCTGGTTTAGGGGAACGAGTGATTAAGAAAGCAATCTGGCCAAGACATTCTTCACTTGTAACAGCTTTGAGTTTCCTCCCACATGAGGAGCAGCCTCAGTGCAGACAGATTCAGGAAAGGTAACGTGCTTTCAGGTTCTACCTGCCCAAACTGGATGCCCCCAGCTAAAGAAATAGCCCAGGAGGGCAGACAGGGGTTTGCAATCTCTAGCAAACTCAGGCTACCCGGGGGGGGGGGGGGGGAGATACACTCCCGGATACTCTTCTGGTATCTGGTAGCCCAACCCTGTTTTGAGAAGTCCGCCTCATGCGTGGCGATCTACCTGGCCTCTGTATGGCCCAGTCTGGGAAGTGATGCTGAGCTACAATGAGCACAGTAACTTCCTCCATGCTTCAGGGGAACTCTCATCTCTTCCGTTCTGAGGTTTGTTTATGACTATCCTGGCTGGAGTTGGATCAGTTTTGTGCTCCAAGGGGTCTTTCCTACAATGGTCTCTTGGCCATCTACAATGTTCCCTGTGGGTAAAGTGGAAAAGGTCCCTAGTAGTCATGGCTCAGTTATCGAACAGCATTGTTTCTGATAAATCCATCTCCATCCTCCTAGCCTCTGCTCTTCTGCAGTATGGTCAGCTTAATACCAGGGAACCCAGCTCTAACAGCATCTAGTATCAGTCTCCATTTAAAGGAGACAGCGACCATCAAGTTCCAACAGTGCCAGTTGCTTCCCCACCAGGATATTGAACTAACAGTCCTCTGTTCTCTAGAGACAGGCAGTTGATGGGGTTTCTAGGTGTGTATAGTAGATGGGTTCTAGATTGCCTTCTCAGATAAGACTTTGGGTCACTTAGCTTTGAGCTACTTCAAGCTTCTGTCTCATCTTGTGAGCAACATCTTCCCCTCTCAAAGCTTACCTAATTTCTCCCAGTGGGTATTAAAGTTGTCTGCCTCCCAGAATCCTCGCCAAGACACTAAATTCCAAGCTAGGAGCTTGTACCCTGCCAGCACTCTGCCTCATTTCTCCTTGCTCTGGCCCAGGGCCCTAGAGCAACTATTCCCAGCAACTCTTCTGGTTCCCGACAATACATTTTGGTCAGATCTTACAGCTACTTTAGTAATTGTGTTCTTTTAACATTTAGCATTATCCCAATCCAGTTATCATGGGACTTGACAGTGTGTTGGTCTAGAAACCAGGAGCAGAACCAGAGCTTATGTTGTGAAGATCAAGATTGGGCTTAAAGATAGGTGCCTTAGCTAAACTTCTGCAGAGGTATCAGTAAACGGGGGAGGACAGCATCCTCTAGGATAGGTGGGCCAGTTTTGCCTGTCCAGAAGCCTCTGGGATCTGAGTTTATAATGGTCTCAGGTACACCCACCTAAGATCTCCCATTGCAAAATTTGATGACCCATTCCTTTCCCATCAACCTCGACTTTGGCATGGGAAGCTTTCCCAGACTGCAAGTACAGCCTTCTGAAGTTCTACTACTCTTGTATTTGTGTTAGGTGTCCAGTCTTCAGTAGTCTGCTTCCTGGCACAAGAAATAAGGGTCTTTTTAGGTGGTATCAAGAAAGCTTTGAGTTTTATACCAGGTTATGTTTGTCACTGATTAGAGAAACAGGATTAAACCAGAAGTAGTGGACAGGTCAGTGATAGCCCCTCTACCCTTTCCCCGTTCTCCATGGGTGAACACATTCCCCATGAGGCTACTGCATGGCGAGAACATTCAATTCTCTATTTACCACCATTGACTGGACCATTTTGCCTCCCAGCCAATAAGTAATGTGGCTCCCACCACCCAAATCTGTTTCCTTGGACCAATTCTGGTATCTACTATCTTCCATCAGGTTCCTCAAGATGAAGGTTTATGTGCAAATGGCTCATCCCAGTGTGATTTGAAAACAGGGCAGGAAAAGGGAGAGTCCACAGAGGGAAGGCTTATGAAGGGTGGCTTCAGCTGATCACGGAGAAGTTCTGGTGGTTACATTTCATACTACCCGAAAGGACCTAGAGATCCAGACTCCTGAACCACTAGCCATAGTCTTAGACCACATGGGGCAGGAGATGGGTTTCTCTTCCTAGAACTGGAAGTATAAACTTAAGTAGCCAAGATAGTACCTCAAGAAGAGGGCTGCATATCAGCACAAAGGAACTCAAATTTTGGCATGAGGCCCACACAAAAAGCCAAAGTATCAGATTTTCAGCAGGGTTTGTCATGAAGTTGTCTGCTTTATGGTCCTTTAGAAAGTAACAGGACAGGTACAGGTCAGCTACTCTTAACTCAGAGCAAGTCTTTAGATACAGTTGAACTTTGATCCTAGAAGTTTTATGTTTATGGAATTATGACATGTGGAGATTTTATGTATCCCTCGTTTATTTGCACAGGTGTTATGATTTGGATGTGGAGAGTCCCCCAAAAGCTCAGATGTGAGATAACGCAAGAAGGTTGAGGATAAATGATTGGGTTGTAAGAGTCTTAACCCAGTCTGTGAATTAATTCCATGATAAACATTAACTGAATGGTAACTAAAGTGGTGTATTGTGACTGGAGGAAGTAGGAATAGGGGAATGGCTGTTGGGGTATATATTTTGTATCTGGAGAGTGGCATCTCTGCCTCCTGATTGCCATGAGCTGCTTCCATTAGCCACTTCCACCATGATATTTAGCCTCACTTTTGAGCCGAGGAATGGAACCCCACCTTCTGTGGACCAAGCCCTCTGAAACATTAAGTCCTTAAAAAAAAAAAAAAAAAAAAAAAAAAAAATCAAAAAATAAGGCTTTCTCCAGTTACTCTGGCTGAATCTTTTTAGTTAAAGCAGAAAAAAACATGTTAAAACAGAAATTGATACCAGAAGTGGTGTCTTTACTGTCACTAACGCGACTCGGTGGTTCACAAACATCGAGCTTTTTGGAATTGGGAGGATTTTTGAGATGCTTAGCACACCCACTTGAGCTCAAGGGGAGTAAAGGTAAAAGTTCTTTTAAGGAGCCAGTGGGACACTCTTCTTGAACAAGGGGGCCTAGGAAGTTAACATGCTCAGCCACCCACTCAGGCTGCTGCATGCCAGGGTCCCTGGAGGCTTAGCTAACTGCTTCAGATGGTGGCAGCCTTAGCATCAACCATCTGGTGCTGGTAACGCAGGATGCTGGAGTCAGGGGGTCATGGAGTCAGATTTCAAAGGAAGGCCTTGGAAGCCAGGAAAAGTGCAGCAGGGTGGGAGTCCCTACAGACACCCGAGAAGGTAAGGTATGGAGAGTGCAGCAGGAAGCCAAAGCTGCAGTGGAGACTGGAGATTAAGAAATGCCAGGAATGCGACACCATTCTAAGAAAGCTAAAGGAATCAAGCAGAGACAAGCCAACAGGAAGGCCACTTGGGCTGCCACCAACAAGGCCATGGGGCAGAGGTACACAAGTCCTTTGGGGAGATTAGGCCCTCATGTGCTCTAGATGCTGGACATGGAGCTGTGGGACTTGTTTGCCCAGTTGAGTATGTCTTGCTGTGATCCTGTCCTTTCTCAGGGAATTTTGTGAATGGAAATGTTTATTCAGTACCTTTATACGTTGGATATTTGTAAATTGCTTTTAGTTTTATAGAAGCTCGCAATCAAGATTGTCTTGAGCCTCAGAACTTTGGACTTGAACTTTGAGCAATCTCAGAACTGGTGATACTATGGGGATCTTGGGAATGGACTAAATGTATTTTGCATTGTCAGATGGGTGAGCTCTTGGAGGCCAGCGGCAGAATGTTATGGTTTAGATGTGTATCCCCCGAAAGCTCACTTGTGAGACAATGCAAGAAGGATTGGAGGAGAAGTGATTGGGGTATAGCCTTAGTTTAATGCATGCATTAATCCCCTGTGGGATTAAATGAAGGAGGAGGATGGGGCTAGAGGAGGTGGGATTTGGGGCATCACTATGGGATGTATATATATTGTATCTGGAGAGGAGTCTATTTCCCGATCACCACGTGAACTGCTTCCATCTGGCACTTCCACCAGGATGTTCAGCCTCACCTTGAGCCCTAAGAAAGGGCAGTGGGCTTCTATGGACTAAGACCTCCAAAATCTTGAGCCTTAAGTGAACCTTTCTTCCTTTACAGTTCCTGTTGGGGTCCTTTTAGTCACAGCAGCAAAAACAGGTTAGTTTGCGAGTCAAGGAACCTCCACGGTTCTCTATAATGACCGGCTTCCCCCCCTACCAAAAGGGTACAAGGATTCTTTTTCCATATCCTCCAACATTTTAGAGTTATTATAAAGAGACCAACCAACAGGTGTGAGGTGATGTCCTACTGCAGTTAGCTTGCTTTTCTGGTTAGTGACGTTGAGCATCTTCCCGTGTCCCTGTGGGCCATCTGTATTTCATTTGTCTATTCACATCCTTTGCCAATTTGATCATTTTCATGCTGTAAAGTTGAGTTCCTCATTTTGAATATTAACCCCTTATCAGATGTGTGGTTTGCAAATATTCTCCAACCCAGATGTGGTCTGTTCACCGTTTTCTTCATTATGAAGGAACTCAGTCTGATATGGGTCTTATTTGTCTACTTTTGCTTTTACTGCCTGTGTTTTGGATCCTGTGTAGGGAAATATTTCCCTCCCCCAATGTCATGGAGTTCTTGGTCTTGTAGTTTCAGATCTTGTAAACTTAAGTTACTTTTATTTGGTAAAAGGGTTCATTTCATCTGTCAATGTCCAGTTTTACCAATACCATTTGATGGAGACTATCCCTTTCCCCATTTTGTTGGCACTTTTATTAGAAGTGACTGAAACATGGGTTTCTTTGTGGGTTCTGTTCCATTGGCTAGGTATGTTTTAATGTCAACACTTTGCTGTTTTGATTATGGTCTCTTTGTACTATGTTTTCAAGTGTGATGTCTCCAGCTTGTATCCCCCTTACCCCACCTTCTTTGAAGCCAATTTGCCTCAGCTTGAAGGGTAATCATGTGCCCTTTATAATGTTGAAGTCCATTCTCACTATATCATAAGATGTTAGCTTATCAAATGCTTTTACTGCATCTGCTAAGATTATATAACCTTTTCTCCTTCATTAGGAGTTGAATCAGATTTGCTTATGTTGCATTATTCTTGGATCACTAAGAAATCTCATTGATCATGGTGAATGACTGTTGTTGAGTTCAATATATGGGTTAATATGGTTAATATTTTGTTGAGGATTCTTACATTTATCAGGGCTAATTTCTTGTGCTATCCTTGTCTGGTTTAGTTTCAGGGTAATGGACTTTCAAAGTTAAAAATATCACTTCCATTGCAATTGGAGTTTAAGTAGTAGTTCTTTAAGGGTTCTTTAGGTGTTTGGAAGAATTGAAGACTTTGGGTTTCTGGACTTCTCTTTAATGAGAAGTTATTTATATAACTAAATCTTATTGATCTGTTCAGGTTTTCTATTTCTTGAAATAGTCTTGGTGCACGTATCTAGTGGTTATCCATTCTTTTAGGTTATCCAATTTGTTGGTGTACGATTTTCCATAGTATCCTCCCACAATGTATCATTTTGAATTATCAGTTTGAAGTTTCCCATTTCTCTGCATCCTGAGCAGGAGTTAAAAGTTTGTACTTTCTAATGTGTACTAACATCTTAGTTCTGCATTAGGTAGAAAGTTTTATGGATGTTTTTCATGTGTATGTTTAACTTTGTTAGTAATTATGTTCATTGTGACCTTCATACATGCATGATTTACTTTATTTCCCAGTATTTCCTCTTCCCCTTCTCCTGGTCCCCTTCCCTCTAGTTGATGGACCTTTATTTTCTTCATTTATACGTGGTGCTGAGAGTCAAACCCAGTGCCTCACAGGTGAGGCAAGCTCTACCACTGAGCCACAACTCCAGCCAGCCTTTGTCAGTGTTCTTTATATTTTAATTGGTGAATAATTATACATAAAACTGGGATTCTTTGTGACATTCATACATCCCCTATTACCTCCCTTGCCCTTTCTCTCGTTCTACTTTTCTTTCTTTTGTTTTCATGAGTATTATCTCTTGCTTCCACATAAGCCTCAAAAGTCATTCTTAGCATGATATTCTTTGTATTCCATCTTTCTTCAGTTCCCTGTTTTTTCTTTCCTGATTTTTTAAATTTTTTAAATTTTTATTGTTGGTTGTTCAAAACATTAGTTCTTGACATATCATATTTCACTTTGATTCAAGTGGGTTATGAACTCCCATTTTCACCCCGTATACAGATTGCAGCATCACATCGGTTACACATCCACTGTTTTACATATTGCTGTACTAGCGTCTGTTGTATTCTGCTGCCTTTCCTATCCTCTACTATCCCCCATCCCCACCCCTCCCAGTTCCCTGTTTTTAACCAAAAAAAAAAAAAGATGACCGAGTAGAACTCCATTGTGTATATATAGCACATTGCCTCTAGTCATCCATTGATGAACAGTGAGGCAGGTTCCATAATTTGGCTCTTGTGAGTTGTGTTGGTTTAAACATATGCTTTTTTTTTTTAATAAAAAAGTTGACAGTGGAATTCATTACAATTCTTATTACACATACAGCAATTTCCATATCTCTGGTTGGCTATTTCTTGGATAAAAACATGGGAGTGTTAGATCCGAGTCATATGGTGGTTCAATTCCTAGTCTTTTGAAGGAACCTCCACATTGATTTATGTAGTAGCTGGATGAATTTGCAGTTTCAACAACAATGTCTTTCTTGCTACATATATTGTTATTCTAACTGAAGTGAGATTTGATCTGGACTTTTGATTTGCATTTCCATGATTGCTAAGGATATTGAATATTCTCATGTTTGTTGGCCATTTGCATTTCTTTTGAAAACTGTTCATTTGCCTGTTTGATTGGGTTGAGATCTGTTCTGGATATTAATCCTGTTGAAATAACTGGCAAAGATCTTCAGTTTTGTAGACTCCATGCTCTTGTTTCTCTTGCTGTGCAGAAGCTTTTGAGTTTTACACTATCCCACTTAGATTCCTGCTTTTATTTCTTGAGCTTTAGAAGTCTTGAGGAAGTTGGTATCTGAGTCTATGTGTTGGTATGTAGGTCCTGTGTTTTCTTCTAGCAATTGCAAAGTTTCTGGTCTAAGTCTTAGGTCTTTTATCCCATTAGTGGTCTGATTAGGTTTTTATTTTTCTTTAGTCTTGGTATGTGTCTAGTGATTATCCATTCTTCTAGGTTATCTAATTTGCTGATGAATGACTTGTGCAGAGTGGTAGGGATCTAGGCTTATTTTACTATGTGGATATCCAGTTTTCCCAATGCCATTTCTTTAGAAGTTCACTAGAAAGTCCTTGTATAACAAAGTTAAATCATCCCAGCAGATGTGAATAAAGAGGCAATAACAAACCAAAAGAATGTGACACCCTAGTAGCTCAAAGCATTTCACCTGTCCTCAGACATCACAGTGGAGGAGATGTGGGATAAAGAATTTGGAAACAAATGATTAAAATTGTCAATGTATACCTTCTTTGATCTAGTCTGTTCAGACATTGTGCTTATTTTTAATCAGGCTTATTTTTAAGTGTATCAAAGATATAGAGAACACTTATCTGAAAGTGTTTCATAAAATATTTTTCTGTCGGTGGCTAGTTTTGTCCCCCCCACCATAGACAATTTGGACTATTGATGTAAACTGCCGTTTCATTTTTGTAACTGCTTTTTTTTTTTAAGTATCTTTGATGATCAAACCCAGTGCCTCACATGTGCTAGGTGAGTGCCCTACTGCTGAGCCACAACCCTAGTCTCCCTTACAAGTTTTTTGGTATATCTAAGACTGCAGGATGGCATTTCATAGGCATGCAGCTAGTTTATACCTCTAAGTCACCATAATGTTGAATTAAAAAACACTTTCCTATATAAAAATCTGGCCACAGAAAAATCTCATTTTAGTCTACATTTCACTTTATAGGACAGCGTTATATGAAACACTGACAGTTGGGAAAGACAATGGTTCATATATCAAGAGAAAGGATTTCTATCAGCACATCACCTATCTTGGAGTCACAGATCTGACAACTGCAGTTGAAGATCAGAAAGTTGGAAGGAGGGGAATGAGCCACAAATAACATTACGAGTCAATGTGGCAAGTTCATTCATGTCTTTGCTCCAAGAGCCCCTGGGCCCCATTTGGCTGGTTTGCATCATGAGGGAGATGATAGAGTGACAGGATTCCTAACCCCACAAACTAGAGGAAGTTTCCAGAGGCAGGAACCTAGACAGAAACAGTGAGGGAAAAGACTCAGATTGCTGTGGAACTTGCAGAGCAAGCACGTCTGGAGCCATTCAGTGTAGGGCCTTCCCAAACCTAAACGGAACATGGCTCAGTAAGAACAGGGGATGACCCTGCAAAGATCCCATCATCTTTATTACTTCCAACAACTCCATGCAAATAGTTCAGATAGAACCAAGAAGTTCAACTTGGAACAACCTCAAGTTGTCTATAGCATGTATCCTACACATCTTACAAGCAGGATCGTTAGTACATACATATTGGAAGGCCAAGGTTCGTCGGAGATTAAAATGCACACACACAGATAGCAGTGACTGCAAGCTGGTTCTAGCTTATATAGAAAGTGAGAGTCAGTTATCTTAAACCAGGAAGCTCCCAGGGCCAATCATAGTAAAGGTCAGGTCATCACCTATAGTTCACGCACATCCGCCCTGCATAAGATTCATGGGGGGCCCGAGCTGTCCACGAGCGTGGAAGATGGGAGGACCAATTAGAAAATTTTCAAAACAACTTGTTATCCGCCCACTGGCAACTTGCCCGCCGCCATGTTGCGTTAGGGGCTCCTCATCTGAAAGGCCCGGGGAGTTCTAGCCGCCCACTGGCAATTTACCTGCTGCCATGTCTGAAAGGCTCGGGGAGTTCTCAGGGAGACTCCCAACACATTGCTTCCAAGATACAGAATAGAGCCGAGGGTGCTGCTCAGAAGTAGCGCAGCACAAGCGCTCAGCAGGTGCAGGCCCGAGTTCTATCCCCAGCACCATAAAAATGTAGGACTATTTTTATGACTGAAAACATAACACGCCTTCCTTGGAGTACCTCAATCATTGTAGGGACAATTTAAGTCAGCCTCTCCATAAGAGTTTCAATATTGTGTCCCAAGTGATCAACTACATTGATTAGTATGCCAAACTGGTTGTCAAACCTTCTTAAGTGACAGGAGACATTGAAGCCAGAGATACCTCTCCCAAATTAGTGTTTCTCAAAACGTGGTCATGGACTAGCCCACCAAATCTCCTTGAGAATGTTTCAAATGCAGTTACTGGAAGTGCACGAGTCAATCTTTGGGGGAAAGATCAGAGGATCTGCATGTCAGCACACCTCTCCAGGGTGGCTGGTACATCTCACATTGAGGTGCAAGCTCAGTAGCCCAGTCAGGAGACTGGCCAGGTCTGAAACAACCATTCCCACTCCTGTTCCTGGAGTTCAAAAGAAACTGCTCTTGTGGCCTTGACATTTCTTATACCATTAGATAAGTTAAACATGGGCTTTCATAATGTTAGACTTTCCAGAATTAAGGCTTGTTAGAATCTAAGGTTGTCATATACTGGCAACCTTTAGTAGACTAGATACTAAGTTATGTACAACATAAGAGCAAAGTTAAGTGAGATGCAGGTCACAGGGCAATGGCCAAGCTGAAGTTTTCTAGCACACTAGCAAAGTCCCTCCTGGGACTTCTTTCCTCCCACATCCCTCAGACCCAATGAGCAAGAACAGTATTTCGTTCACAGGTGGTTTGATGACGTCAAGTAGTATTTCCCAGTTTTAAAAAGTCATTTATAAAAGAATTCTTGTTCTGGGGGCTGTGGATGTGGCTCAAGCGGTAGTGCGCTCACCTGGCATGCGTGCGGCCCGGGTTCGATCCTCAGCACCACATACAAAGATGTTGTGTCCGCCAAAAACTAAAATAAATGTTAAAAATTCTCAAAAAAATTTCTTGTTCTACCACTTTTAAGTGCATCAAGCACCTCTAAGTGTTAGAATGACAAGATATTTCACGTAAGAACTCATCTGATATGTACACAGCACTGGTAAGTTGCACATGTAGCAATGGTAATACTGACATACCTTCTAATAGGACCATTTTATTTTTGAATCTTCCTCCTTACTTCCTCCACTTCCAGTCCAGTGGATAAGTACAGGCATATGTAGTGCTAAGAGATGGTTGAGCAGATTCATATCCAGAAGTCACTTAGAGGACAAGCTTTTCTATGAATTAGTAAAATTAGCATATCTTACATTCTGTGCTGACTACTTGGTCACGCACGGGCAACCTCTTTAACATGTAGAGTGCAGATGTTGCAAAATCGGGACTTGTTTGTCCATTATATACACTATCTGCACAGCAAAACAAAGTGCACAAGACAGAAAAATGTCTGAAAATGTCCAAGTCTGAATATGCTACATTACCTTTTGCAATTGCCTCCCTCCCCCTCCTCCACATCACTGAACAAGTACAGACAGTACTATGCTGTTCAGGGGTGGTTTAACAGCTCCATTCCCAGAAGACAGCATTTCATGTATTTTAGCAAAATAGATTTTACAAAATGAGACTTCTCTACCTCTGTAACAGATCAGACACTAACACCTGGACAGTAAGAACTCAGTTTGTCCACTGTGTGCACGACAGTCTTGAAGGGCACATATGTAAAAATAGTTTGATATTTTCAAAATGTGAGCATTCTGGCCCCTCATAGACCCAGTGGGCTAAAATAGTCAAGTTTTCAGAAGACAATCCTTCCTAGGAATTTTAATACAGAACATACAAGATCTGTTTACTAGTTTTACTTTTGTCATACACTGGCAACCTCTTCAACATCTAGAGATAATATAAAGGAGAGAGTGTCTATACTATGTACATAACAGAAAACCCTTAGACCTAAGGAACAATGGTTCCTCTTGCCACGTAAGTACACTGGTGTGGAGCTCTGGAGAGCCAGCACTGACGCAACGTGTACGACTCATAATTTGCCCACCCACAACATCTTGTAAGAATTACAAGGTTTATAAGGTGTTGAAAGTAGCAAGAACATCAGGCACTCTAGGATATCTAGAAAACAGCTAAGTACTTTTTTAATATCTTGGTTGTCAACTACACATACAGTAGTGAGGAATGAAATGCATACAGAACAATGGTTATAGTAGGAAAATCCATCAATATGGCACAGGATCTTCAGAGTACCACCAGGGATTTTTTTGGTGGGGGAGGGATTGCGATTTTGCTGTGTCTAAAACTAGTTACATCAAACCTAGGTTTGTATGAATTTTGTTTCTACAAGTTTCAGGGGTTTGAATTTTACATCTAGTTTCTTTTTAAATGGTATAAGAGGTACAAGGTCTATGCATGTTTTGTTTTATGGATGACGCTAAAGCAGATATGTCCCTTGTCAAAGACACTCCTCCGTTGAATGGCTTTGCTCTGCTGTCAAAGATCAGTTGATTCTGTGCATGGGGGGAGGTCACTTTTCCTTCCTTCCCCCCACCCCATTACCATTTTCATTTGACAACACCCTCGATTCCTCATTAAATTAGCTATTCTAGAACCTTTATCACATGAACCTTAGGGGCTTCAGGTTGTTACTCTAATGAACATCTGATGGAATCCATGTAAGGGTTATTTTGGCTTAGGTTTGCAGTATTTTCAAGCCGACGTTGGGTGCATCCATTTCCTTAGACTTCTGATAAGCCTGGTGGACGGCAAAGGCAAGAAGCTGCCCACTTTGGGGCTAGGAGAGGCTGGGGTCCCACAGCCTCCTGAGGACACATTCCCCAATGACTTAAGGGCCACACCCCCTCGGCCCCTTTTCCCAGTGTTTCACCACCTCCCTCCAACATCACACTGGGGAATCAAATGACACATGACCCTTGTGAACATCTAGATTAAAAACACTTTGATACCTACACAAAGTAGTGTGCTTGGGTTTTAAAGACCATTTGTATTGAACCTATAAAGTTGGGAAAAATTGACACCTTATGAGTTTTATAGTGAATTACCATGGAACAGCTTGTTTAATCTGATGTTTGTCAGCAATATTTTGCAAGTTGTGTAATTTTTGTGTCACGTTTATACTTAATCTCAATTTGGAGATTGTCACTACAAGTAATTCTAGAATTTTCAGTTCTAAAGTTGTTTGCTAGTATATAGGAAAGCAGTTTTTAATGTTAAATCTTGTACCTTTAGCTCTTGTGATGATTGTGTCAACTTGACTGGACCATGGTTTCCTGACATTTGATCAGATTTTTGGATGTTTCTATGCGAGTGTTTTTGGATGGGATTAACACTTCAATTGCTATGAAGGGTAATCTGCTTTATCTCAGCCTAACATGGGTGGTCCTTATCCAGTGGGTTGAAGATCTGACAGAAGTGCTTTTTAGTGAAGCCGTCAGACATACCACTCCATCAGTTCTTGAGCCATAAGCCTGAGGTCTCTGGATTTGAGTTGCTGTACAGCCTTCTGATCTTCCATAGAGAATTGGGACTTGCCAGCCTCCATGATCATGCATGCCAAATCCTTAAGGAAGTCTCCATCACACATGTTTCTTCAGTGTGCCCCTGGAAAACCTTGGTTGATACATTCGCTGGATACTTGCTGATGAGGGCTTGTCAGTTCTTTGGATTCTCTCAGGTAATTGGGTCATCCTGAGTAGAGATGAATTACCTTCTGTGCGCCTTTACCTACTCATATCATTAGTGCTCCAACAAAAACTTTCTAGCAGTATTGAGTAGAAGATAAGGACAATCTGCTTTGATACCAAGTGTTTACTATCTTAATTTTGGCTGTAGGGTTTTTGTAGATATTCTTTATGAAACTGAGAAAGTCACCCTCTGTCCTTTGTTTACTGAAGCTTTTTGTCAGATTAGGTGTTGAATCGGATCAAGTTGTCTTTCTGCATTGGTATTTATAATCATGATTTTTTTCTGTTATTCAGGTCAACTTTTATCCTTATTGATTTTCCACCTAATTAATCTTGCAAGTTCTTTTATGTATTTTGAAGCTCATTTTAGGTGAGCATTTGAAATTGTTATGTCTTCTTGAAGATTTGACCCACTTTCCACTATGTAGCGCCACTTTGAGAATTCTTAGTTCTGAAATCTGCCTTGTCTGAAGTACAGCTATCTTGGCTTTCTTTGAAAGAAGAATCATCAGCATGATGTACCTTTATCCTTTTTGTTAGTATGGAGTGTTTGCTTCTTGGAGAGGACCTGTAGTCGAGTCTTGCTTGCATCCATTCTTATAGTTTGTCTTCCAATTGGTGTATTGACTTATTAAAGTAATTGATGCACTTAGATTGATGCCTAAGTGCGCTCAGGTGGCCATAACAAGACGCCACAGACTGGACAGCTTGAATGACATTTCCTCGATTCTGGAGGCTGGGAATTATAAGATGCAGTTGCCAGCCAACTAGCTTCTGAGGACGGCTCTTTCTGGCTGGGTCCTCACATGACAGTACAGGGTGTTTCTCTTCATCAGGACACCAATTCTGCTGGATCAGGGCTCAACTTTGACCTCAATGAACCTTAAGTACCTCCTTACAGGCCTTATATCCAAATATAGCCACACTGAGGGTTAGAACTTTGGTAGTGAACATAAGGATATTTCTGGGTCCATAGAAAGTTTCTGCCACATTTGTATCCGTTTCACATGCATTTCCAGGGTGCCTTTCCCGTCTTTGGTTTAAAAAAAAGTGCTGTAAGTTGCATATTATTCTCATATAGGCATGTTTCTCTAAACACTTTACTGTTTGCTCTAGAGATCACATGCATTTTAAGCTAATCTCCACTCACTTCTGAACACCATTTTGCTACCCAGATAGTGCATGTACCTCATAACTATTCGTTTCCAGTTGGCTTCCATAATAACCAGATTTGATTTGTTCTCATGGAGGCCAAAACCTCTGAAGTGAGGATGTTGGCTAAGCCCCACTGAAGGGGTAAGTCCTCATCTTTTCTGGCTTCTCATGGTTCTGAAAGCCTAACTTCTGCCCTATCTACACAGCCTTCTCGGGGCATGCGTCTCTTCCATTATGTGGATATTTATTGTTGTATTTAAGGCTCGGCCCACCTCAAACTCAAAGTGAGGATTTCAAGATCCTTCGTTATTTAATCTTTTTTTCTAAAAAGATAGGATGCTGTGACTACTATGCTAGAGATACATCATGGCTGTAAGATTAATAGCCAGGAGACCAGACATCTCAGAGGGCTGGCACATCACTTAGTACCCAGTTCAGGGCTTTCCAGGAGATAAGCCCTCAGTGCAGATGCATCTCAAGCCTTGGATTCTTCTTACTTTTACCAGAATAGCTCCAACTCCCTTTATGAGAGGAGCACCTGGCGACTTCTCAGAACACGTAGAGGCACAAGGAAGGGGAAGGAAACCAAGCTCTGAGAATGGTCTCTGGACAGAGGTCCCCCTGGTTAGGTGGTCATTTGATTCATGACTGCACCTTGCTGTGGGTCAGCTCCCATGTTATATCTTGAAGTGCTGCAAGAATAAGCAACTGGGATGTCAGTATCTATGACTCATCTTGGATATACATCGGACCAAAGGGGAAGAGTCTTCCCTAGGGAAGCCATCTAATGAGGATCACCCTGAACTCCTGGAAGCTATCTGGGTATTACGACAAACGTGTGCTTGGGGATCTCATTCAACTCACTCTACAGTATCCTTAACTCTCTGCGTCCCTTGTAACATTTTTTATCCATGATATGAAACCCCAGTTTATTATTTATCATTAGACAGCCATCTGTCTTTTAGGTCAATTAAGACTAAGAGATGCTATATTTATTTCTTCTGACACTTCATTTATAGAGATCTGAGTTTGGGGCCCACTTTCCTTCTCTTGGAAAGATTTGAAGTATTTGATTAGTATGCATTTGATGTAGGTTGTCAGTGAAGTTCAGCATGGAATCATTTCCGCAGAGCAAGTCTGCAGGGCAACTCCCCCCGAGTTTTGTTTGCCTGCGAAGATGTCTTTACTGAGAGCTTTGTTTGATGTTTAGTTCTGGGGGTTCTTTCCTACTCTTCCACTACTCATGAATTTCGGTGGTTGGTCACCCTTTATCAGGAAGTGCTACTTGTCCCCTCTCCCAAAGCTCCCCTTCCCCTCTGGCTTTCAGCAGTTGGAACTTCCCTAGGCAGGTGGGCTGGTCAGTGTGTCCATCTGGTATTCTCTAGCTTTCTGGACCTGTGTGCTGCTGTATATATTGGGCAGTTTTAGCTATTTAAATAGTGCTCTATCCCCAGGAATTCTAATTATTCATCTTTTGTGGAAATAATCCCACATTTGAGTTATTCTTCGTTTTCCATTTTTTTTTTCTTTGCATTGGAGTTTGGGAAGTCTACTGACCCATCCTCAAGCCCTTCAATTCTTTCTCAACACTGTTGTCTATGGAGGTAACTCGAATTTTTTAGGAAAATGTTAGTGCATTATACTCATGTCAAGACGAGCTCCACTACTGTGTATGATTTGCTCCCTTTAGTCCCCAGTGCTTCTCCTCCCCCTCTCTGCCCCTTCTACTCAAGGGGTCCTCCGTGCGTCTCCATCATATCCTGTGTTAGTCTTCATGCAGGGGCTAGCTTGTTATTTCTGGAGGCTAGAAGTCCAGAATCAGGGTTCCAGGAAATTTCAGCTTTTAGCGAGGGTTCTCTTCCTGGTTTGTGTAGGGTTACTGTATCATGTAGCTTTACACTTTGGGTATCCTGGGATGTAGAGAGGGAGGGGAGGAGAATGCACTTCAGTATTTTTTATGGGTGGGGCCGTGCCGAGAATGGGGCCCAGCTTGGCCAGCCGCCTACAAGCGGTATCACAGAGGGCCAACACTGATGGTTATGGCTTCAACATGCATTTTGGGAACATAAACGGCAGTCCATAGCCAAGTCCTTAAAACATCGAGTTGTATTAAGGAAATTTGAGAAGTCAGAAGACCTGAGTCTACACTTGGTACCTATTTTGTATTCAGGCCATGGTGACTGGCCTGTCACTGTGGAGAGCTGGAGGCATGGGAGGGATGAGGAGACCTAGTTAGAGCTGTGCTCCTCTGTAGTGTTGGAGTTTTAACAGGATGCTGCTGGAGCTGCCACATTTCTCATGTCCTTCCCCATCTCTCCTGACCTTGGGATTCCCCACCTGTCCTTCCTGGAGCGTTTCGTAGCCTTCCACTTGCAGCACTCTCGTACGCGAAGCCTTCAGGTGTGGCAGCAAGAGAAGGCTCTTCAGTCTTCCAGGGACATGAAGCCCACTGGTGGTTCTGCTTCTCTGGCCCATGGCCTCCACAAGCATCTGTCAGATTCCCTGCCCTTGGGGAGAGGACAGCTGGGGCCACTGTCCCGAGGACGCCTCCCTGCGCTATGGGGAGGAGCTTTGTTATGGAGAAAGCTCGGCTTATTTCACAAACATGAAATTGGGAATAAAATCCAAGGCCAAGAAGAGACTTTCTTGGCTCTTCACTGAAAATATAGTGGGTGCCTGATAGCAGAGCCCAAAGAGTAGGTCCCCCTAAGTCTTTAGGCCTCAGGAACTTGTCCCTCCATTTCAGTCCACATTAAACCCCCAACCGTCCATTATTACCACTGAGGTGTGTTGCTGTGTTTGTGGCTTCCGCAGCTTTTTCTCCAAGTAGGCAGATCTTGGCACAGACTGGATTTAGACACCCCCAAATTTCAGGGTGGCAGTGCCTTGCAAGCTTAGTTCTCTAGCGGGTATGAAGTTAGTCATTGATTTTCACCTCCCTGTAAAGGTTGAGAGCATGACTTAAGATCCAAACATGTTAGGGCTAAAGCCAGGAGGGGCCAGATGTCCATTTTAGTTTAGGTCCCTACGAAAGCAGAGCTTGCAACCTGTCCCTCTAGTATAAGGAGCTGGGTTTCAGGTGATCTCAGGAAGCAGAGATTTGGGAGAAGCAGCAGGGGATTGAGAAGCAGGCCAAGACATGGCTGAACAGCACCGGAGGAAACAGGACTGAACTGTGCTATGGCTACATTCAGACCTATGAGACCTCCCAGAATCGTCTTTGAGGACCAAAGGCTGGGCACTTGCCAAAGTCTTTAGGCCTTACCAGGAGGGAGTTACCCCCCAAATGTTCTAAGCTAGATGTGCTCACAGATCTAGTGGGCCTCACCACTTGGGCAAGGCTGGGCTAAACAGAATGGCTAAGAGCCAGTGCTTGACATTGTCTGCCCCCAGCCCAAGCCTGATCTCCTCTGAGGGTTTTGTCAGAAGCAGCTGAAGTCATAGGCATCCCATGGAAGTATAGCACAGGCATCCAGAACACCTTCAAGCCAACGTGTCCGAGTTTCCCTAATGCTTCCTTAGGAGAAAGCTCTCCATCAGAGGTCCCATTATGAAATATGTGGGACAATTCTGAAGAAGCAGTGCATTCCCCGTGGCTTTCCTGACCCAAGGGCCACCTATCCCAGCCAGGTGTGCAGATTACAAGTTCACATGTTTGCCTCTTGCCTGAAGTGTTGACACCTGTCCTGTTTCAAGCAGGGCATACAGTCTCATTTCCTCCTCCCAAGAAGATGCATTAACACTAAGTGGATGAGGTCGTGATCTCAGAATGAGAGACTCAGCCACACAAGCAGGGACCAGAACTGGGATTTAAACTTGCACTCTCATCACCACGGACTACACAGGCTGAAGTGCAGTATCCAGCTCCAGTCCCATTGCAGTAGGGCTGCAGCAAGTGTTTGCATAGTCTGGTCACATCCCTTGTAGATGCTAGCTAGAGCCAAGCTTCCGATGCCTCAGGGAGATTTTTCTAATTCATCCGAGTGGTCAAAATTTTCAAGTAAGGCCCACAGAAGAAACTTCTATAATTTCCATAAAGACACCCTGTGGCCTCATTAAGAGGTGGGAACCCCAAAATTCCTCCTCTAAGTGTGAGGCTGGTTTTCAGACACGGGCTTAAGTCCTTCTACGTGATGCCTGGACTGTGGTTGTGTTGCTTAGAATCCAGCTCTGGTCTGCAGTCTGACTTTCACTCAGCATAAACGTCAGGCCTGGTGTCTTAAATTCTGTGAGAACTGTCCCTATCAGTTCTGAAGGAACCCTGCAGGCTATAAATTTACTGCAGGATAAAATAAATGCAATTTAATATCCAAATATTTGAAGTTATTTTTTGTTGGAAGCTAGCTTCTAAGCACATTTGCCAACTACCTGTAAAAACTTGATTTAAATGTGGACCCACTTATTATAAACCATATGACTAAGTTGTTTTCAGACACCTGGTACCTCTCACATAAGTTCACCATAGGCCTTGACATGGTGGTCTCATTATGCGACAAAGTCCCAGATGAATTACAGTGCAACAATGTGGTGTGAGCTCTAAAGAGCTATGGCAACAGTGTGCTTAGAGCCAGAGGTCCTGTGTTTGAGATCTAGCCATGCCCACGAGCAAGCGTCTTTAGCACAAAGTTTGTTCTTTACGATTTTCATTATCTGCATTTTACTTCGGTCCTGCACCTGTCACTGATGACTACTGCAGTGTCATTGTGGAAAGGCATACAAGAACATTACTGCATGCTATCCATTTTCATGGGCTCTGCAATGCCTAGAGTTTTAGAGTAGAACCCTACCCCCCTAAGTATCTAGTGGGTTTAATCGCAAAGCTGGCATATGTTACTTCTGGGAATGGAGGATTTTGATCTTATATTTGGCAAACTCAGAAGAAAACGTGAACTAGGCTCTGTGCCACAGTCTACATTAAGATTCAAGAGGAAAGCTGCATCTTTCATTATGCACCAAAATTGAAACACTTCACTGTAGGCAAGGGAGCCATGGTGACTTCAGATGGTCGGGTGTAGCCAGGAAAGGCCAGCTGTGAAATCCAGCAGGAAGTGCCTCCTGGTGCTTGAAGGAGGCCTGCTCACCCAGTGTCCCCATGCCCAGGGCCTTGAACTCCACACCACTCATTCTTCACGGGGAGGAGGAAGCCAAGGGCTTTGCTTGTTACTGCATAACACAAATTCAGTTCTTTATTTTAGAGAGAAAAAGATCCCATCTGATTCTAATCCAAGTTCTGACACTTACTAGCTATATGAACTCTGGAACCACATTTCAAAAAGGTCTCCTATTGCCCATGATGTTGAGGTGTGTGTTATGAACAGCACCTGCTACTACTGGTTGGCACAGAGGTAAGTTTAAGCCGGAACCAAACTTTGAACCACAATTTCTTCATCAATAATAATTAAAGTCTGATATGTATGGGCAAAACTCCATGGTTAGAGCCTTGGGTTCTCTTTATGCATATTTTCAAATGTTATTCTAGGGACTATAGTTTGGAATATTAGATCAGGTTTCTATAATTAGGTTCAGGTTGTATTTAAGGATTTTTTTTTATAGCATCCTTAAAACCAGTGGTGTGTTACCTCCCCACCCCCTATTACAGATAAGAGGAGTAAGGCTTAAGAGATAAGCTAAATTGCAGAAGCTTACATGGTTCTTACATGGCTGAGGTAGATTTTAATTAGGTTTTATTCCCAATCCACATACTTGCAACTGCACTGGATTTCCCCCTTGGAGCAAAGATGGTTCTTAATTAAAATTGATCTTTAGGCAATTTCTTGCACTTGACTAAACTGTCAGACAAGTAAATCCAAGCCATTTGAGGCAGAACTACAGAACAGGTATTAAGTTTAAAGCCAAAGGTGTCTGGAGTCAGTCTGATGCCTAATCTTCATGCAAGACACATGCACAAGGGCCTAATTCTCAGCATCCTTACATGTAAGACAATATTTTAGATAGACCTAAAAATCAGAACTGACAAAATCCTAATAGAGATGGAAAGATTCCACTCCTTTCTTTCCCTGCCTCTTATTTTCTCCATGAGGCAATGGAAGTGGTACATGCGGCTCCATCATTTGCATCGACTTGTTATTTGAGGGTAAAATACGTGTTCCATCACTACTTTAACTTTCTTCCTTGGTTTTTGATGGGGCCAGGCGGCTAGAGTCCACCTCCTACTTTGTACCACCCAGCTCTGGGAATGTGTAGACTCTTTCCTTCCCAATGCCGAAATGCACCCACTCTCGTCTCCCTACTTTAAGAACTCGGGCTCAGCAAGCTGCAAAGCATAGTGGGGACAGGGCAAGTTTCAGTTCAGCAAACATGTTGAGACCAGAAAACTGCTAGCTGGGGTGACAGGCATGCGGTAACCACAGTGCAATGGCAGGAAAACCTAGGATCACATAGAAGTTTCCACTGTGTACTGCCCTTCCCCGAAGGGTTAGAAGGACATCTCTGGTCATGGCTCAGATACTCAATCCTAAACTGGGTTAAGTGACTGCCTCCTACAGATATTAAGGATCTGGTGAGCTTCATTGGTTCAAGATCTCTACCTTTTATGACCATCTTATAGTTAAGACATGCGAGTGTCTGGCTTCTTGCCAGCATTCATGATCTGTGGAGGCACCAAGATAGTGTTCATAAAATGGCATCACCTAGGACCTCATGAAGACATTTTTCTACAGATGAAAACAGTTACTGAGAACCACACTCTGATACCAGCTTCTGCTTGCTAAGTGGAGAACAGCTTCATGTCTGAGCCACTTGAACAGGCTGCTGGCAGCCACCCAATGCCTTCACCTATGGTCTGAGCATTTTCACGTTTGCTTCCCAACATGGAATTCCCTCATCTGGAGTGGCTGACTGGGAAACAAATCAACTCCAGCATCAACTCCCTGGAAAGCCTTCCAAGTTCACTCGCTTGGGTCCTTCCAGTGCAGGGTTTCAGGCTGTATTACTTCATCCCATGCCTCACTGCTCCTCTGGACTACAATCTCCTTAAGGTATATTGTTTATGTACCTGGTCCTCGTTAATAAAAGGGTCAGATATTGCTAAAAGTAATGGTAAATGACCACGAGAAGTCGATTTGAAGGACTGATCTGAAGACTTAACCCAATCTACCTCCCCAAAAAGTCTGCACCCCAAGATGCTCAATGTGACTGGTCAGCATAGTTTTATGCCCATCATGGGCGAGTAACAACCTTTGAGGCATCAGACTGACTCACATTGAACTCAACAGGCTATGAAGAGGCATACTTACGTTCTCAGATTTCATGGTCCTCATCCTACGAGCATATTTGTGTTTGCATGAGATGGCCCAAGTATAGGTAAAGTTGAGTCTTAGCAGGTATAAAAGCCTGTGAGAAATCAGTCATGCCTTCAGTTAGCTCATACAAATCCCATGCAAGAGAAAAGAGGATTCAGTGAGGTCAGACTACTTTCCTGTTAAAGCTCACACCCACAAATAGTACAGATCTTGATAGTACGACAGGATAGAGTGCCGAGAAGTATTGATAGCAAAATAGCTTCCGTTATCAAGTGCTTTTTCTATGCTGGATATTAACCCAAACATGTCACAGCATCAAAGATTGTTTAAGAAAAGACGAGGTAGCAGCTTAAGAGTTTTATCAAGGCAACACAGCCAGTAAGCAGGACGGATGCTGGATGGTGCTTTCAGAGCACCGTCTTTATCCTTAGCATCGACTCAGCACCAGCAAGCCTGTGGGTCACAGTAGCTCAGCAAGTCATCTTCATTTGGGGGCTTTATTAAATGTTATTCAGTTGTGTTGTCAAGGATGAGACATTTAAGTCATGACTTCAGAATCTACCTGCCCCAAACATTAGGTCTTGGAATCCTCGGGATTGACAAGAGTCCACATAAGCTCTATCAAAATCCCAGTTAGAGGCGGCTCACCAAGGCTGACACTATTCTTCACTTAGGGCTGTCGAATAGCAACTCATTCACAGAGGCTGTAAGGCAGACTCCACATCATTCTCCCAGGCAGGCTTGGGATGGCCCAGATGACGAGTGACCTTTTCTGTCCGATGAGGACAAGCCAATGGTAAGTATTCAAATCTGAACTCACCTACACTGAAGGAAGGGATGTTACACCTCTTGCCTCTCTACCAAGTCTTATTGGCCAACGTGCTGCATTTCTGGGAAGGTGGCCAAGAGCTACCCCACATTCAGTGGCCGTGTAACTGGTACACAAGTTTAGCTTGTGCAATATGACTCGTTAATCCCCTTTCGGATATACAGTCCCCTTACCCTTGTCCACATTGGTCATGGAAACCTCTGTCTTCCAACTGTGTTATACCCTTAATGTTGCCACAATGACAAAGTGACCTAGTTTCTCTGGAGAACTAGGTTTTAGGCTCGAGCACCTCATCCATCAGAACTTACAAGGGCTTGGCCCTGTAGACAATCGGGACCAGCACATCCATGGAGTTTCTATAGCCAGTTATGTGGACCCACACATGTGGGTGATGTCCAAGAGGTTTCAGGATCAATTTCAGTTTTTACTTTTGTTGCACCTAAGTTGTCTACTGTGCTGTCCCTGGTGTGTCTGCTCAACTGAGGTCCCAAGACACAAATGTTAAACAAGTTTAGGAAAGGTGGGGCTCCTCTGGTCCACACAAGGGCTGACCGACCATTGTCACCTTGAAGGAAGGCTTGCTACCAGGTAGTCCACGTGAGAACTTGGGAAAGATAAACCCCATATGAAAGGTCACAGGGCAAGCTCTAAAACCTGGCAGGTTGAAAGCAGAGGAGGAAGGAACAATGGTTAAGGCAGCCCAGTTAACACCATCAGCGGTGCTTAGCCAGAGTGGCCCTCTACTCTGCCCGAGCAGAGAGTTAGAGGCACACAGCAGTGGACAGCTCTCCATGACGTGCGACATCCTCCTCCCACCCACACACTCCTGGGTACCTGGAGTCTACAGAACAAATTGCACATCCGATACGCAAGTGAACTGGCGAGTCCTCAGAATTTCAGGGAATCTTGAACCTCTAACCAGTGTAGACATAGGCAGGAAAGCCTCAAATGTGCCTCAGCTAATCGGTTTTCCAACTGGTCTCGTGGAATTCGTGAGGACCCTCTAAACATGCTTATTTCCTAACAATTCACTGGAGCTTCTCAGAGACCTAAAGTTGCCTTGCCTTCCAGCCCTCAGGACCTCATACTTGATCCACAGCTCACTTCTGACGACAGTTTACAGACTGCATGAGAGCCAGCAGAACCTAAGTGTCAATGTGGAACAAGTTTTGGACACCCTTCTGGACAGTCCATTTCCATTTCCCTAGTTTTGAGCTTTTAAAGTAGGTGATGTGGACAAGACACCTTGAGAACGCTAGGACACTCGGACTGAGCAGTATGACTCAGTGGGAACATGTTCTCTTTAAACCTTCCCAGAGAACCCAGCTCCTGTGTTTAGTTCAGAGCACAACGTGTATGCACACAGATGGGGAAGCCTTCCTGCCAGTCCCGTTTCTCATGATCAGAAATCCTCAGTCACTTGACAAGTCAAGGATACACAACTGATAGAAGCCCACAGTTGGGGATGAGAGTTTTGAGAGCCCACAAAGGTTCTAGAGTTCAATTCACCCACAACACTCCCATGACAAGCCTCTTGTGGGTTTCTTCCATTGCCCAAGTACATTTGGAAGTTGGGACTTCACCTGGAGAAAAGACTGAAGTGAAGTTCCCCATAATGTACATGGGAAGGGGGCAGGGAGCAGATTTAAATAAAACCAGACCAACAGCTGCATAGTCGGGAAACACAGTTTAGGTGTTCAATCTCAAGTTCTAACATTTAGATTTAAATTATGTCTTTAAGATTGCAAACGTGTAGTTAACTTGAGGCTGTTGATGGGAAGAGAAGAGCATGCTTTTTTTGCATTATGCTCGATTCTTTGGATCACTTTAGTTGTAGCCTAGGTTTCAGAATGGATAGTAAGAGAGGCAACCTTGACATTGAGAGACTATGTGAGCCAGTCCTCCATATGCAAGAGAAGAATAAAACCTTACACTGACATTAGTCATGACAGTCCATATGTTGGAAAGTTGACATAAGTGACCAAGTTACAATTGCTATTCAATAAGAAATGCTAAAAACAATCCAAGTTACAACTTTGAGAGGACATACTAGTGTCTAGGATGAACATTATGGTGACTAGTGTTAATAGCAAAGTAGTTAAGAGTGAAGTTGAGGAAAAAGGTAGAAAAATCCTTCAGAATATATAAGAACATTGAATTGTGGCAAAATAAGTTGGCCAAGACATGTATAAATGGACAGCCTGAAATTCATAGGCAGAAGAAAGTAATTTAAGATTGGCCCAAATTGCTTTCATATTTGAAGATGACTAAATTAAGATGCATTGAAGAAACCCTGGAAACAGATTCATCTTAAGCACACATGGAAGAAGTTAACTGAATCAATGATGTGAATCAAGATTAGACTCCAGAGACCTTGATACCTACTACCTGTTCAGAAAGTGACCATTTAGCATGTCAGTTGAATGTTGCATGGCAGATACATTAGCTCCGATTTATAACAAGAGCAATCCTGTTTGCTAGATTGAGTTGCAAGAATGACTGGTATCTGAGTGTCACTGGCTTACAAGGCTTCTTGGAAGGCAAGTTGTACTTCCAGGAAAAATGTCTCGTCTTCTACCAATCAACCCTCAGGTAGCTCTACAACTTCCATTTCTAAAGCCAGCTCTATTTCTAAAGCCAGCTCTTCCACAATGGGATCTGAGGCTGGAGAACTGTCTCGTTAGCACATTGAAGGTGTCAGAATGTGATGCTTTGATACTGGCCTTGATGGAAGCCACTGGCCCTATCCATGTAGTTGTGCTCATCAGGACAATGTTTGCATGATGTGAAGACACAGCTAAGTAGAGAAAGCCTTTCTGCTTCCCGATCATCTGATCTAGGACTCTTCCTACCCAGCCTGCCATGGTGCTCTTAAAGATATATCCAAATCCCCACACTCCCTAACATGAATAAGCCCTGTCTGAAGGCTGCCCAACAGTGGCTCAGGAAGACAATAGGAAGAAGCATCTTCCAGAAGCATCTCCAGCGTTGGACCTACTTTTCCCTCAGACTAGTGTGTTGGATCCCAGGGTACAGTGTGTTGCCTTTAGTGCACATGCCATCTGGATCTCTAAGTGCTGTGTAAGCTTCCTCAGTAGCTTGAGTGATGCCCGTGGTGAGCAAGGGTCCAAGTGAAACATGTGGCTCTTACTCCCCACAACAAGCTATTTAAGGAGACACCTAGCTATGACACTGCCCTCTTAAATCAAACAGCCAGAATTCACTAGGGCAACCAGGATTGAGAACATGGAAGTCTCATGAGCTGTGTAAGGCTTCATGAGACTGGGGAGATATTGTAAAGTAACAGAACAAACTATGTAGAAGCCAAAGTTTAGTGTGCATCTTTGTGACTATCTGCTCACTTCAGTTTGGAGATCAGCCAGGACACGTGAAGGAATCTCTTAAGATGACAGATGGCCTTAGGAGTCCCAGGAGACTGATCTCTCCACACTACAAGGCAGAAGTGACCATCTAAGCCTCTGAATCACGCATAGGGAACAAAGCAGGCGAGCAGACTGCTCATGAGGACCCCACCTCTCCTGAAGGATCTGAACTGCAGGGACACCAAGGAAAGTGGAGTTGGCAACCTCATGCATCATCATCAGAAACAAGGCACATTTAAGTTTATATAAAGTAGCACTTTTCCCAGTCTCTCAGAAGGGCAGAATTCCAGCAGAGTAGAGAAGCAGGAAGACTTCACAGCACAGTGAATGTGACCACTTGTGGTTAGTCGCAGGTTGAGATGACTGGAGTAGTTATTAGTCTGAAAATCTGTTCTGCAGGAGGAACCATGTAGAGGTTGAGTCACTGCTACTTGGAGACTGACCAAGCAGCTAAGTTGGCTTTAGGGAATGGGTGGCCCTGGGCACAGTCACAGATACATAACTAGCCAGCTTAGAAATGGGTGATGTTGAGGTGGAAGAGCCCATGACCATCCCTTTGATGGCTGCATAGACAGACTTCCTGAGCTGGATGAGTTCTGAGATCTTGACATGTCAGTCCCCTAGCAACAGTGGTCACAGCCTAGACCAGGATGAACTCAAACTACACAGACAACCCTAGATACTTAGGGAAGTCTTAGATCATGGCTGCTGGCAGAACAGGCCAAACAATGTAGTCTCTCGGGGAGATGGGAGCAGTCAGCATTTCATTTATCTGAATCCCTGCTCTCTGAGGGGTAGATCTGCTCAAAGATTCACTTGTATTACTTGATAGATACAAGTCACACCAAGAATACCAAAGAGATAGTCAATACATGGAACTGAGCACATGTGAGCACCCTAGTAGGGTATGAAGTGTCTCCCCTTGTCCCATTAGGTTAACTGCAATCTCTCCACATCCAATGATGTGGAATTGCATCCTTGTGTAAAACAGGATATTATCTGATAGTCCACTCAGGGAACCTGGTCTCTTGACTGGTTGTGATCTTGGCAGACCTGTTTTTTTCCCCTCCCAACACTGATGTGCAACCCCAGGACACAATCTGATAGTACCTGGCTCCTGTCCCCTCAGTAGGTGATGCCAACACCCAATACGTCAATTGGCGGCTCTTCAGAGATCCTGGGGCTGCAGGCCCGAGTGTTGGGGAATTCACTGTTCAGCGAAAGAACTCGGTAGATGCCACGTCACGCTTGTCAGACAATTCAGGCAGGTTTTCTGAAGTCCAAGCGAGACTGACATCCAGGTGCACTAAGTGGTAGCTTGCTTAATCCCATCCCCCCACTTGCTTCTTTATCACCACATCTTAATTCCCCACAGCCCTACAGATGGTTGGGGATTACTTAAGACAAAGGTGGGATATAAGCTTAAGTACTGCTTTTAAAAGCTGTACACAGGACGAGTTCTAGAACTGGATCCCTCAGGGTGGAAGTCAAGGATTGGATAAGATTCTTAATGCCGGTGGCAATACTCCTGCCTCTTGTGCTAACTGAGGTCCCCCATGGAAGGGAGACTGGGACAGCCTGCAGGAAGCATGGTACACTGGCTGGCACTGCATGTTTCTAGAAGCAAGACAGGACAGGTGTTGGGGAGTACCTCAGGTGCAGTTTGCTTGGGTGGGGGGCCGTGTGGTACTTCATCCCCTGACCTATTCCACTTCCTCCCCATCATAATACCTCATACCCCAGGAGTGTGTAGGCATCTACTTCCTGTGTCTGTTCTAGGAAAACTTAGGTTCTATTAAGTGGCTACAGCGAGTCCAGCCTTATGTCAAAGCCTTGGCAGTGGGATTCCTGTACTGTCTCCTGTGGGCATCCAGGGGAGATGACAGAATATTAGTTGTGATCAAACTTGTGAAGAAATTTAGCCTGCTTCTCTTGAGCATTTCCAGCAAAACCTTGGGAAAAGTTGATAGGCATCCCTGCTTCTCAGAATTCCCCAGAGATTAGCCTTTCCAATGGTCAGATTTGCCTCATCTACTTCTGACCCCATGGCCCTAATCCCCATGTGGACTAAGTTCTTAGACTCTGCCCTCCTGGGCCTAGCTGACCCAGCCTGCTCAAGCTTAGCTGGGGTCATGTAAATTCTAGCTTCCGTTCAGCCTCAGCTACACCTGTATTTCTAGTCGGTTCTGGTTAACATTTTCAGCTGTATATACTTATGCTCTAAGGGGACGTGATTTTAGGACCTAGAACATCCCTCTTGAACTTGTATCTCAAAATACCTGCACATTTCAGATGGCATTGTATTGGCACGTCATAATTCTGCTTGATACCAATGATCTAGTGCAGATATTTCAGTAATCCCTCCAAGTTTCAAAGGTGTTCGTGTTCACAGTACTGACTCAGTGTCAGACACCTAAGTTGGCTCATCTTTCAAGGAGACCTCTGGTTTGTGCCACCAGCTAGGTACCTGAGGGGTTTTCAGGTTCACATGGAAAGTCCTTGGAGCCACAGGCTGCCGATTTCCAGGGTTCTCTGGAAACATTGCCACAGCCTTGGAGCACTGGACAGTTATGGCCTCTTTGCTCTTCAGAGGTTCTTCCTGCTCCTCTTGCCTCCATCCTGGGCAGTCAATAGCTCTATGGCAGGGAAACACCTTGACGGCTACTATCAAGGTCACCGAGGGCAAAGCAGGTGTTTGATCTTCTGGAAGAGTTTAAGAATTCTCATTCTCAGAAACAGAAGAGGCATCCACTGTTCACGGCTTCCCCACATTTGTCTCGATTTCAGAGGTTTGAGATTTAGGCGTGTAAGTTCCACATATAGCCAAGTAGTTTGAAAAGGTTTTTAACCAAAGGTACCAGGGATTCTTGTGTGATCTACCAGGGGAGGGACAGCTGGAAAGCCTTTGGGCAGGAGGGGCATGTTTAAGACAAGTCTTTCACACCCACGCATTCCTGGTCCTTTCCCCTCCTAGGGCTGTGCTGTTCCTCCTTCCATCATCCCTCCCAATCCACCTGGAGTTCCTAGAAACAGACATTGGGCCGACCCCGACAACCGGGGTTTGTAAAGTGTGTCCACTGCCCATTTCCAGTCTTGCTCTGGATATGTCAGGATGCTACAAGAGCCACCTCCCACCCCCTGCTGACATTGCTGTTCCAGAGCCCAGAGGCAGAGACCCAAGTTCTGTCTGGGCCTGTTCAACTCCAGTTGTCCCTAGGATTTCTGCTTGCCGCTCATTTCTAATGCTGGCCTGCTGCTTTAAGGTCTTTCATCTTCAGAATTGGGCCCGTTTTTCTACCTCCTTGTCCTAGATTCTCATTTTCCCCATTCACTAAGTCATCCTTTACTTGTACCACTGTAGTAATTCCTATGTTTTTAATGTTAAGACTATTTGTCTCGATGTATTCTTTCTCTATTGCCTTAAGTACACAGATCTTATGCAGAGGTCTCTCTTCTGCACCTGGAGGTTATTCAGATCACTGACCACTCGGAGAGTGTCCTCTCCACTTTAAGGAGATTCTCATGTATACCTGTTGAGGTGGATCTAAGGATCCCAAGTTCATGTTTCTTATCCCAAATCTACTTCCTAGAATAACCTGAAGATGAAGACAGCATTTGAGAGATTGAAAATTACAGGTTTAACTTCAGATACATGGTGCTAAGGGGTTTTCCAAGAGAAGCATTTGAGAGATTGAAAATTACAGGTTTAACTTCAGATACATGGTGCTAAGGGGTTTTCCAAGAGAAACATCAAAGTACCACTGGGGAAAAGGAGGTGGAGTTTAAGAATCAAAATGTGAAGTTGAGCTAGGAGAGGTCTCCAGGAAGGGACTACCCCCCTTGTTAGGGAGTTCTGTCACACCGGGGACCATTTCCTTCTCTACACCCATCAGGGCCAGCCGTCTAACTCCAGGGGACTACAGCTGTGGTCCCCCTTACGAACCCCTCAGCAACATGGCCAGCACTTCATTATCCTTTGTGCCCCTGCTTGGTTTAGGAGATCTGAGAAGTGTCAGGTTCCCAGCCTCCATCCCCCCAGGTACCTGTTTAAAGGCTTAGAAGAGGCCGATCCACATTTATCTCCAAGGGGAGGTAAGAAAGCCTAGAGTTTGGAGGCTTCAGATCTTTTGAATAAACCCCACGTGTCTGTCAACTGGACCACAGTCGAGGTGGGCAGGATCTGCTTGTTAGTAGGGAAAGGGAGGAATCCCAGAGCACTGCTGAGGGTGGGCTCGTTTTCTCCTCAGGCTTTGGAGCCATAGTGTGACAGTTTGGTGAAGCATGTCACCTGGGAGGTGAAGAGACACCTTGAAGCTGCATATCTTTGACTGCATCACAGAAGGATTTAAAGGAGAATGGGTGTTGGAGGACACCCTGGGCAGCTATTGGGTGCTCCTGCTGGCTCACTTGCCGACACTGTTAGACTGATGTACAGTTGGAATTCAGATGCACAGCTTAAGTGTAAGGACTACAGCAGTGAGGTCAGGTAACGGGAAACAGACATACGAGGCAACCGACATGGTGATGCACACCACAGGCAGAAGTTCTGTAACAACGGCGGAGGGCCCAATGGAAGGGGACTTGGAAGAGACTAGGTAATGTGATGCAGCTGTGTGTGGTTCCGTGGATTTTGCTGTGTTTTGGTAGGCAAGTTTGACAGGTTATTCCATTCTTGGCAGCCAACAACCTCCGAGACTAAGCTCCATCTACATTGATGTAGATCCTAGGGGGTAACTAATGAGAATTTAGAACACATGGGTACTGGAGGTCAGTTAAATGTCATGTGGCAACATGCAGGTAAGACATGGTCCAAGTGGGTCAGATGACCTTCCCCAGGGCAAGTTAGAGGACCAGATTCCGCAAGATCAGAGGACATCCCTAGGGACTAGAGTGGCAAGCCCCCCCCCCCCAATTTTAGGTGTGAGGATGATCTGGAGGGATTTCTAGCACTTCATTGTGACCATGGGTACCCTTCAGGGCAACTCACCTGGAGGGTCACCCTTTTCTGGGTTATTAAATAATATCTCCAGTCATCCTGCAACCCAAAGGGCCAGAAATGCTTCTTGCAAATCCAGGGAGGTGTTCAGAAGATGTTAGAAAAAAATTCCATCCAAAGATAGCATGCTAAGTAGGAGAGGCATATTGGACCTCCTAAAGACCAAGAGCCCAGAGAGCAGTGAAGCACAGTATGGTCCCAAAGCCTAGAATCAAAAGTCTGGGCTTTGGGCCTCCAAGAACTACCAGCCTCCACAGCCACCACCATACACCTTAGAAGTGGCGTGAGACCAGGGAAACCCCTAAAAAGGGTAAGAAAGGTCATAGGATATTCTGAAGGCCTTTGGAATAAGATTTAGCTCTTGTGGCCCCACACTTAGTGGCAGACCTCCCCAAGACAGATGCACCGAGTCGGAACACCCATCTTCCCAGGTCTCAACCCTTACTAGTTGTCCAAAGTTCAGAGAACTTCGGGCCCATAGGCATAAGAGCTGGGGTTCCCAGTTTTCTACGTTAGTTCTTTCCTACCTTGTATTATTTTTGTTTTATTATTTTTTAATAACACCAAGCCACATTTTTAGATCCATGATTCAGACTCAGTAGAATGAGGTGTATAAGCTCCGTTTAAACCAGCCATCAAGGAAGGCTTGTTCTTAGCACCCACACCCCATGCAAGCAGAGGGCTGGTCTACGAAAGTGGAGAGAAGCCAAGTCAGCCCCACACTGGAACTTCAGTGGCTGTGTCCTGGGAACACCCCCGGGCCTAGTTTTGTCACAGGAACCAGGAGCTGGGTGGTTGTGTTTGGGGTCACGGGTGGCTGCTGTGCTCCAACCTGCTGCAGCAGGACAGCGTGCACACAGATCCCAGGAAGGCAGTGCCTTGGAGTCTGACCTGCTGTAGCACTGTGCCACGGCAGCGGCCAACTTGTGCAGGACACTCAGGGGAGGGACCCATGGGGAAGTTTTGGCAAATCACAGAGTGAACGGAGACAGAAGGACCTAGGTGGAGGAGGCGTCATGTAGAGGGCAGCTAGATGTTAATGGCAGAAGTAGAGCCGTCTCCTCCCTACACCCTTGTCCCCCTGGGTTGGGGGCTCTGGGACAGAGCCAATTCATGCTTTGAGGTGCTCTGCCAAGGTGTTCTTCCCAGGGCCTGGAAGAGTGCCTGTGCTTGCCACACCAGGACTGCAGAGGAGACCTCAAAGTGCAGTGTGGGGGAAGGGGGACATCCTGGAGAGACCAGCAGTAGGTTCAGTGAGCAGGGCCTCTCGTCCCAAGCCCCCACAGCACAGCCTGCAGAGGCCCACGGGCCACCCGCTTACAGGGCATGGGAAGGAGAGAAGTTCAGTGGGTCTCCACAGCACAGGTGCAAGGAGGCAGCCTGGCCTTGCCCTGCTGAAGACACGCAGGCCTCACCAATGGCCAGAACAAGGCGTCTGGACACCCGTCTGAGTCCCAGCCCCGTGTCTCCACCCTACTCACCTCCCCAGCACCCAGGCAGTGAAGAGATGGCGATTTAACCTCCCCTGCTATGCATTCGCGTGGGGGCCACAGGAGACTCAGGAGTTCCTTAAGTGGTACCAGAGTGCTTTGCTAAAAATATCCAGAGGACAAACTACTGGACTAATGTTTCTCTGCACATCATCAGAAGTCGCTGCATTTTAGGAATACGGACCTGGGCCAGAGCAGCCAACTAATTGAAGTGCTTCAGGGATGGAACTGTGCTGCAGAGGGCAGGAGCCCTTCTCGTAACAGACACTTGCCGTTTAGTGATAAGCACAGGAGCAACGTGTGTCTTGAGCTCCACGTGGCACTCATCATTCCAATCTGAGAGATGAACTTAGTGATCCTGTTTAAGGTCATCCATTAGGAGACCGACACCCGTAGGAGTCATACTTTAAGTCCCCCAGTCAGCAGTGCCCTCCCTGTAGCCCTGTTCTAAGTTGCCCCACTTGGCTGGGGAGTTGGCCACAATAACCAAATTCAGGACAGCTGCTCAGGAAGTAAAGCTGGCCAGGGTTTAACTTCGGTAGCCCAACTCTAGCATCCAGGAAGCTATTAGCATCTTGAAACATGGGGAATTTAGGTTTAGTCAGTAGAAAGTAAAACTTTCCATGATATTTAGGACATACTAGGTGATGAGTAAAGTGAAGGACAGTTTAGTGAAAAGTGAGATTTAGAAGTATACTAAAGAGACATTGCTACTGGCCTTAGTCCTTTAGTGGAGTTCAGGAACCCCCTTTTTGAGTAGAAAAGGTTTCTACAGGTATCAGTTACCCAGCTCAAAAAGTGAGGAGCAGGCAAGTCTATAGATAGACCACATGTGACTGGGAAAACTCCAGATTTAGCCCAAGGGAAAAGGGACTGAACTGCACTACACACCTGACCACAAAGGAGCAACAGGATGTAGCAGGAGATAGAGGACATCTTCCACGTAGATAAGGCATAAAGCCTAGAAAATCCTCCAGGATACTTCTAATGTGTACACCAAGGCCCACCCTCACTCCCCTGCATGGTGGTCTCCCACCACGAAGATGGACAGCATCTGTGGTCCGCTGGCTCATCTTCGTGAAGCAGGCTCGAATGTGCCAGAGGCCACTTAGGATGCCTTACCCAAATGGGGCCATGTGGAACTAGTCACTCGCCTAGCGTCCTAACACTAACACGCAGGCTCTCTAGTGACCCGGAGCCTTGTGTTCCCTAGTCTGCCTGGGTTTACAGCAGGAAGCAATTAGCTGGGGGATGAGCTGCAGACAGGAAGCACGTTCTCCTGCTTGATGGCAGTAGAGGGGAAAGCCATAAGGCCGAATCCGACACAGGATCAAAATCCTTCCGCAGCATCACTGGTGCTGTCTCTAGTCTCAAGTCAGGAAGCCCAGGTTCACTATTCTTAAACAGTGATCATGTGCTGGGCCTAACGGAGAATAAGGCTTGCTGCATAGCAATAAACTCCGACTAGAAACATGGTCCCCGCCTGGAGATTCTATGCAATATTGGAATTAGAAAAAACCCAGCCCTCTTCCTGGCTAGAGGTTTCAGTTGCTTAGTATGTGGCTCAGGCTACTGTCTTAAGGATAACATGCACATTATGACCACGGGAAGGAGACGTCCCCCATCTCACGTGTAGATTTAGGCAGCAGGACTTGGGCTCTGGGAGATACTCAGAGGTTGAAGGCATTTGACACTATTTAATGGGTTAAGATTTTAGTCCTGGAAGTTTGCCACAGGATAGTAATGCCCACTACTAGTCACCTGCATGCTAACAGGTGTCCCTCAATCTTTGCATCCCACCCGTAGAGATTATAAACACAGGAAAGAGGAATCACGGTCTCGACTCGTGACCAAAGTCCTGAGGCCTTTGCTTCTCCATTAATGATGGAGCATCGAACAGGCTGTGAAAACCCCTTGATCCATAACAGGCACACATTGGGGGGCCTCATTAGTCACAAATCCACAGCAGGTTTAGTTTGAGTAGGTCCTGGCACCCACTCATTTAATCCTTAGCTACCACAGGTGTCAAACTGACCCAAACAGCTGGTGCTTACTAAGCACTGGGATAGCAGGTACTAATCCTCCATGAAGATAACATGAGGTCAAACATTTCCCGGAGTCTTTCAAGTAAGGAACGTATTACTGTGACTTTTGTTCACCACTGTAATGGCAGCCCAACCCCATTTGCTCCTTCACTGAAGATGGGGAGAGACCGTTTAAGAAACGTCTTCCCCGTCAGGACCTTCCATTTCTGTCCCACTGCACCCCCAAACCCACGTTCCCAGGCTCTCCTGCAGCCCGTGCCTGTCTCTCCATAATGAGTTGGAGACACTTGCTCTCCTGGTCTCTGTGAAGTTGGAGAGGAATAGATAGATCTTCCCTGCCTTCTATTAGGTTGGAATAAGCTCTCAAGTGTCTCCCTCTGCAGTTCTCAAAGAACATTTCTGAAGAAAGGAAATTCAGAGAGGATGAAATTTAGAAAGGAGGCCCTTCTGGGGGGAAGGGACCAAAGCCAGAGAGCCAGAGTCTTCAGAGAGTAAAGACTGTACCTTTAAAGGTCACAGAGACATGAGATCAAGAGTAGCCTGCCAGTCAGGGCAGCTCCAGGCGCGGGAGGCCCTGGGAAGACGGGGGCAGCCCTGCCTGCAGGAGAGCTGAGGCCCACAGGCTCACGATTCCCAACCACCCTCCCAAACCACCCAACCCCACAGGCTCACCATTCCGACCACCCACCAAGACCACCCAACCCCAGAAACAGCACTAAGTGCGCCCCAGAGCTCCTGGCCCAGGGAGGCCAGAGGGGCGGGCAGGGCTGCCTCTCCTCTTTATAGGGCTTCTTGCTCCTCCCCCTGAGCTCAGGAGAACTGGTTCTACCCGGGAGTGTCTTGCCTCCCTCGGCTGGGGCAGCTGGAGGCTTTCAAACACTCAGAAAGCTCATGCCTGGTGCCTGAGGCCTCGTGCCTCACCGGCCTTGGTCCCGTGGAGCGCAAGACCCGTGGCTCCGCAGCTGATTCCAGTCAGGAGGGCGCTCATCTGGGAGCAGTCCAGCCTCTGTGTGCCCCTCCAGCGTGGGTCAGTGCGCTCCCGGGCCTCCCTGCCCTGGCAGACCCCTGTGTGAAGAAGTCCTCGCCAGCCCCATGAGGGGTTGCTGCCGTCAGAAAATTAACTTTGAAATGTGCTCTGACTCTGGGAAATAGTAACAGTTCCTGTCCCTTTCAACTCAAGTCAGCTTTACCTTGTCAGTCAAGGGATTGATCCCAGAGAATTTAAATTTCATAATTTCCCCTGGGAATTCAACAGTTTGATGTATTAGTGCAGTTTTTATACAACAAGTTGACGTGACTTTTAATTGGCTTTCATTCAGGTGTTAAAACCACTTTCTTATTTTCGTGGGCCCAGTCATCACATAATGCCGACAAGTCACAGCTGACATTGTAAATAGTTTCAGGGAGCTGTTTGGGATTCACATCCATCCCTTACGCTCTTGCCAGGGCACCACCAGGAAGTCACTGTGACCACCGAGCCCCGGCAAAACCCAAGGATCCTCACCAGCGACCCACTCCTCCATCTGGGCCCCAAAGGCAGCTTCCTGAGCTCTTGCACCTTTCACCTGCTGGGCGTCCAGGTGACCCTTGGGCAGGAGGAGAGGCCCCGCACTGGGCAGCCCAGCTCTGCTCATTCTGTCTTCCCCTAGACCTTGCATCTTCATATGTTCTCAGCAGCTTTCCAGGCCATAAGAGTTCATTTTTAAATCATACCATTTAAAAAAAATCATCATTATTTTAAAATGATGATATACTTTTAAAAATTATATATTTTAAATAATTATTTTAACTACACAAACTTACGTGGTACATAGATAGGTAAGTTGACACAGGTATCCAGTATGTAACGATCAAAAAAGGGTAGTTAACACTTTTATCCCCTTAAGCATTTAAAAAATTGAACATGTAATAATTTTACATATTTATGAGGTAGAGTGATGTGTCCCTACATGTACACAGGACACGTGGAGCCAGTCAGGGTGATTACCCTTCCCAGCCCCCGTCATTGCTTTGTGCTCAGAGACCGCACTCCTCTTAAAATATGCAGGTCATTGTGAACTGAAGTTCCCTGACCAGGCAGAAGAGCTCTGGAACTTATTCCTTCTGCCTACCTCCCCCGTTCTCACCTCCGACAGCCTTTTTATTTATTTTTCTTTTAGCATCCACATACAGGAGAGAGCATGGGGAACTGGTCTCTCTACATTTACTTCACTTAACGTAATGTCCTCCAGTAAGTTAGACTCATTTTGCTGCAAATGATAGAATATTAGCATATCATGTTTTAATGGATGAGTGTGTTCCACTGTGTGTGCCAGTGTGTATGTGTGATGCTGTGTGTGTGTGCCAGTGTGAATGTGTGATGCTGTGTGTGTGTGCCAGTGTGAATGTGTGCTGCTATGTGTGTGTGCCAGTATGTATGTGTGCACTGTGTGTGTGCCAGTGTGTTTGTGTGTTGCTGTGTGTGTGCCACTGTGTATGTGTGCCAGTGTATATGTGCCAGTGGGTGTGTGTGCCAGTGTGTGTGTTCCATGCTTTTGTAACCTGTTCTTGCTGATGGCATCTAGGGTGAGTCTGTGTCTCGGCTGTTGTGAAGAGTGAGGTGGCCAACACAGGCATGCAGGAGGCTGCCAAGACATGCCTGAGGACCTGAATTGTGCCTGCTGGGGAGAAAGCCACCTCATTTCCCCTGTGCTGCCCACCAACAGAGGCTCCCACGTGTCTCTCACAGTCAGCCTGTCGTAAGCACTAAGGAGAAGGAGAATTCCACGTTGCCTCCTTTCACTCTGGCTACACTCCTCCCCTGATGCCTGGACTCCTTCCTGCACTCAGGCTGGACAGAAGAATAAAGACAAGGACGCCTATGTGCAAGCCAACCAGGATCCAAGATGGGGACACGGTGGCAAAGACTTCCTGAGTTCGTTGTGCAAGCGCAGACGACCCTCCTCTGCCTCCTCCCCAACAGGACAGCTAGCATCTTCAGAACTATGGCTCTGTGTTGGCTGTTGCATATTAACTCATTGAATACGGGCGTGGGTCCAATCTGCTGCCCAAGAAGCAGATTGCCCTGGAGGGGAGGGGAGCTGAACCTTAAGGCAGAATAGCTGAAAACTTCTGATAGGGCATTAGCGGAAGGAGCGGGACAACAGGGCAAGAAAGCAAGAACAGGATGTGTGGCAAAAGATGAACAAAAGCAAGAGCAAGACTAGGGCCACACAAAACCAGAACAGGAGGATCTACTACAAGAAGAACACAAAGACCAAGAGCAAGAAGAATCCACGTCTTATAAATATCATGGTATAGAGATCCCACTTAATATGGTTTTAAATGAGTGAATACATTATGTAGGTAGGAAAAAAACCTATGTTTCTGGTACATGACTCTTTTTCTTTGGTGATTGGTCAACCTCCTAAAGATGGCAAAACATAAATGCATTGAAAGAATCTGAAATAAGAGCAAAAGGAATCCCACTGAAACATTATATTCTGTAATTATCTCTCTATATAAATATGGTTCTGTGTGTAGGTATATGTGTATATATATATATGTGTATTATGACATTTTCATTTCCTGATTTCAAGCTATGCTGTGATGGACCTTTTAAAGACGTGGCATTTAGTGAAGAACACTGGCATAGTCTTGTAATCAGGAATACAACTCAATGAAGCATGTGTTGCCCTAATAGACATTTATCTATTAGAAATTTACGTAATCTCTGTGGGTCCCCCCTTCACAGGATCAAGAGGAGCCCAACATAGATGCAGGGATCACTCCACCAGGCTGCACTATGGGTAGTAAGACTCCGTGATGGAAAAAGAGTAGGAAGTGAGATCTAGTTTTCTGAGATTTCTTGCAGAGTTCACAGTTATTTCTCTGTTAATTGGCACCTTGCATTCTCCTGATCTTTCTAGATGTGATGTGATTTTCTCAACTCAAAAAAGTCTTCTCATAAAGATGAGTAACTTTAAAGAAGCACTTGGAGTTGGTAACTGCATGTCCTTGGAGGGTGATACCCACACTGCCTGTGGAAACAGTGCTAAAGTCACAGATCGTAACATTACAAACTCTGGCCTAAGCTCATCCATCTAGGAGCCCCAGAATGCACCACCGACTCATTCAGAATTTTTAAGAGTCATTCTGTACCTTTTAAAAAAGTGATCGGGTCAATCAGTGTAGGTTGGATACACAGCTGTGCATTTTAACTAAAATAGGCCATTTGGAAAGCATCAGCCCACCTCATCAGCCTCCCTTCTGCCCCACACGCAGAGCTGAAGCTGCATCCTGTTGTCACTTGTACCCTGTTGTCACTTGGTTTGATTCCCACTGTTTCCTGGGGTCGTAGTTTCTTCCTTTCTGCCCAGTGTCAATGGACACAGTTTTCCAAGACTTCACTTCTCCCAACTCCCTTGAACTGCCTCTAGAGCGTCTCACACCTGGCCTGGAACCTCTGGATGACCTGATAGTCTTGGATGAAGGGACTTGGGATGCCACTAGAAGTTCTGAGGTTCCAGGCTCCTTTTGTTGTCAATGAATCAAAGCAACATAAGATACCCTGTGAAGAGCTCAGACCTAAGGGCCAGGGGCCTCGGGTCCCCTTCTCAGGTGGCAACCCTGAGTTGTCCATAAATTGTCAAATCCTGTCTGATCCTCCAGTGCCTTGTGTTTAAAGTGCAAGTCTTGGCTGTACAGTTTCTGAAGTTCCCGAATTCCAGCTCTTAGATTCTATAAGGATTTTAAATTTCATAATCACACATAATAGAGTCAATGTCACTCTTTATAAAAATACATGAAAATGGAGAGTAATGGTGAAGCTTTCTTGTTCATTGTTTGAAAAATGAGTAATTAGGAGGACAGAATTATTGCCCAGACGAACAATAACCTTGGATGTGATGTTTGTAGACAATTTGTATTTTTAAATTGCATATTTCTTTTTGAAAGGAAAAGTTAGAGTCACTTATAGACAATTTGCTTGAGGCCTGGACATTATTTACAGCCTGAATGTGCTTGCTTGGCCCATGATCTTGGATGTGGTCCACCCTAACCCCTTCCCTTCCCCACTCCTGCTGGGACAACCACCTTGTCCTTCTTCTGGCCATCTGGGCACCCCCACAGTTCCACCCTTTGTCCTGTTGGCTCACAACTTCTTATAGAGGGGGAAATGCTTTCTGTTGCCAAGAATCCAGAAGTAATGCATAGGGAGCAGGTAAAGTTCCACTTGAGCCAACAGGGACCTAGAAACGGATTTAGGATCTGCCATTATTTACCCAGTGCCTGCTGGGTTCCAGCCCTTAGCTAGAGCTTTAACTACCTCGTCTCACACAACCCTGGGGTATAGTCATGCATTGCAGGCTGATAATTGAGAATAATCTTCAGATAGTTAAAGCTAGTGGTTTCCCAACTGATTTTTTAAAATAGAACTTTATTTCAAATGAAACGGCACGTAGGTACATCTGCACACACCTCATTAACTCACACACTTACATTTGATCTGTAGGTGACTTACCCAGCAATTACTGGCTCTGTAACAGCAAAGTGCCTCCCTGTGAGCTAACCCTTCCCTGCATTCAGGGTGCTCTTGATCACTTCATCTAGTCAAGGCTGATGGAGCTGCTGGAGAGAGCTCCTTTCCTCCTGGGAGAGGAGTCCAGTGTGAGACATTCTCTCTCCACCCTCGGGAGGGAGAAACATGAAAAATACAAACTTGCCACAGCCTGAGAACAAAGGCACAGAGGCATACAGTGCGTAGCTAAGGCAAAACAGAAAACACACCTTGATAGTCTCGAGTTACTGAACCAAACAACTTTGAAGTCTCACATGACCTTTGGACTAAAAATTACATGCAGGGATGCATTTCTTTAATGATTAAGTACCCTTGAACATTCCAACTTCAGATATGACTCAAAGTTAAAGGGGGGAATCATTAAGAAAATTCACCAAATACTTATTTGAAAAAGATTTTTATCCAAAATGTCCAAAACTTTTAAAATTCAAAAATAAACAGACACCCAATTTAGAAAATTGGCAGGTCATCTGAACAGACACCTTTCCAAAGATGACATACTGATGGCAAATAAGCATGTGAAAAAGATATTGACATTATAGGTGATTAGGGGAAGACTGCGTGCAGTTATGTAAAGTAAAACAGCAAAGTCATCCCCTCAAGTGGTACAGCACAAATGCCAGCCTGTGAATGGGCTACACCACTTTATGTGCCACTAAAGTGAACGGCTACAATTCAATAGCACTGTCAGTATCTAATGCTGACAATAATGCAGAGCAAAAAGACCACTCATCCATTTTTGATGGAAAAGCAAAGATGGGATCTTAGAAGACAGTTCAGAAGCTTCTCGGGCAGCCATTGGGTCCCTAGGTACTTACCTGAATGAGTTGGACACTTACGTCCAAAAAAATACCCTACACACAGATGTGTATAGCAGTTTTATTTGTGAATTGACACACACTGGAAACAACCAAGATGTCCTTCAGTGGGGGAATAGAGATGCAAGTCATGGCACATCCACATCATTTAGCACCAGATAGCCGCACTAGGGAGGACCTGTCAAGTCACGGGGAAACACAGAGGAGCCCTACCCACATGTTGCTAGGTGAAAGAAACCAGTTTGAAAAGGCGATGTTATATGGTTCCAAGTACATGGCATTCTGGGAAAGGAAAGGCAAAACCATACACAACGTAGAAAGAACAATGGTTTCCAGGGGTCCTGGGGGAAGAGGGAAGAAAAATAAGTGAGGTACAAGAGTTTTTTCTCAGGCAGTAAAACTGTATTACAACACTGTCATAGTGGACTACTGACAGGAAGCATTTGTCAAAAGCCATAGAACTGTACAACAGAGAGTACACTTTCATGTAAATGCTGGTCTTCAATTAATAGCAGTGTAGGAATACTGGTTCTTTAATGTAACAAATGTGCCACACTAATGCAAGATGCTTATAAGAGGTATGTGTCACTGTAACCAGAATATCTGATGAGAACAACTCAGAGGAGGAAAGATTTTTGGGGGGCTCACAGTTTCAGAGTCAGAGGTTCAGTCCAGGGTTGGCTGGCTCCAAGACAAACATGGAGGAAGGGAATGGCAGAAGAAGGTGCTTAGCTCTTGGCAGCCTCTGGGAAGCAGAGTGGAAACAAGGAGTCAGAGACAAGATGAGGTGGTCCCCAAAGTCATGCCCCCAGTGACCCAGCTGTGTTCCACCTGCCTACAGTTATCACTCAGTAATCCACTGAGATTATTAATCCATCAAATGGATTAATCCAGTCATGAGTCACAGCTCTTATCACCTGGTATCCTCACCTCTGCCTAATACATAAGCTCTCTGAGGGACATCCCAGATCCAAGCTACAACATAGGGGTGACTATGCAGGGGAAGGAGAGTATGTGGAAGTTTGTGGTATCTGTTCAATTTTTCCAAAACAATGGAGCCTATTCCAAAGGGTTGGACCACCAAGACTGAGGCAGAAAGTCATGAGTGATGGGAAAGAGGAGCAGGCAGAGGAGCCACTCGGGGAATGCATTCTATCCTGTAGCTAATGGGGAGTGGTTGAAGGGGTTAAGCAGGGGAGATGAAGCATTTTCCTTTGAGGTGGCGCTGGCGATGACTCCAGGTCTTAACTTACAGGGCTCTTCTGCACGTGGAACCAGATCACACCCGAGGAAGCGCTTTCAATCTGTTAATTGCTGACCTGGAGCAAGTTGCTGTTAGATTGCCTGTGGCTTCTGCGTAAGAAGCAGTGTCTTACCATTTCAATCGAAGACCATGGAGTCCTCATTATTCTACTTCCCATGGAGTTTCTGCATGTGACCTGTTAAGCAACTTTTCTGTTGTAACCAGTAACCATCAGAGGTGGGGTACTCTGGAAGGTGATGGGACATGGGGGGCACCCACATCCAATGATGAGGACCTGGATTAGAGCAAAATTCCAGAGATTGAAATTCAGAACATGTCTTAATCCAACTTTCTAAAATAAGGATAAAGAGGGAAAACGACAGGGTGTGTACAATCTTGAGGGTCGGGGAGCCACACATGTGGATAAAAAGCCCAGGAGGTTAAGTGTGTCTCCCAAAGAAGAGTTTTTCATTTGGCACAGCCAAAGTTTATTCTCATAAACAACTGTGCCAACAAGTGACAATTAATCTGGATGTAAAAGCAAGCAATAACTAGCATTTCTGAGCACTCACTACACACCAGGCACTTTTCTACAATTTACCTCATTGGCTGGGGCAGGGTGGAGGTACCCCTGTGTGGACGGTTTCACTGACTTGCCCAATGTTGCTATTCACCATAGGGGGCACGGTCAGGGGCAGAACAGCAGTCCACCTTCCAACTGCACCGTCTGAGCCACCATGAGTTTCTGTTCTCCACCCCAAGGAGGAAAGAGAGCTTCCAATAATATATTGTAATTTTAATTCCAGGAACACTGTAGAAGTTCAAAAATGGTGTTACGGGAGTACCATGGCCTTTGGGCTCAGACAGAGGAGATTCAAGTTCTAGTTCCACTACCTGCTAGGTCTGGGGAAGGTACAGAAACTACACAAAGATACATAAAAAGCTGCAGGTACTTTATTTAATAGTCTTTATGTGAACAAAATACAGTGACATCAATACAGCGTCCAGCACCCAATGTGTTGCGAATGCGCAATTCACATTAGACCAGCTGTCTTCATTTCATTCTTTATGATTTTGTCTCCTGAATGGATTTTCCCAGCATGATAGGTTGAACTGATTATTTTGGCAGCTCTATCTCCCCATGAAAACGAATAAATTGGTACCCGATTTGGTCTCATTAGTTTGGTAAATATGAGTCATTCTGCACAGTGAAATAACCTCTCGGAGAACTTTTAAGTGCTGTTTTTTAAATCTAAAAGCTGTGGAGCAGAGTTGGAGTTCGTTAATCTCACCAAGGCCCTGTCTGTGCCAGCAGCCAGCCTCTCTTCTCTGATATCAATAGATGCAAAATCCCTCTTTGATGACTTTAGTTTTGTGGCTTCTATTGCTGACAGTATAATTATATGGTTATTAATATCTTAAATGGCTTATCTGGCTGGCATATCAATGATAGTTCACTGAGAGAACAAAAACAAGGTTTCTCAGTTGGCAAGCTCAGAAGTGCACATCTGACCAAGGCGTTGGTCTCGTCGTCTGTGCCTGCCTAATGAGATAGGCATGGAAGGCTGTCAGTCTGTGTTTGCACAGGATAAGAGCTCAAGAGTTAGAAAAAAACAGGGCTATCACTTTATAGGACAATGTCCAAGATCACTGTTCGTGGCATGAAGTGAGGCACATATTTCTCTGTCCTAGCATTTAAACTGTGTTTCAGGCTACTTGGTACACTGTCTGAAAAAGAAAGGTGACAGACACCGATATCTACTTGAAGAGGTCAGGGACTTTTTGTTTACTTCTTGATGTATCCCAACTATCTAAAAGAGTACTAGGCAATATCAGGGGCTCTGATGTATAGGATGTATTCCAAATGCCTGATGTCACTGAAACTCTATTGTCACATATTGTAGTACAGCTCCATGGCCATCGCTAAGACCCTTACACACACATATACAACCACAGAATGAGGATGCTCGGTGCAGAACTTTTCTTCACATTCACTGTAAGCCTAGCATTTTCATTTAAATATGCAGTTAAAAGAGTCTCATTAACTTCAGCCATCAACATACCCTTCATCTGCTGTTCACATCCCTTGGTTCTATGGCCTAGTCTAGAAGAGACCGAAGGGAGTTCATGGCATGCAATTGTTGGAAATCGATTCTGCTGATTCTTCTCCGGAATAGCTCCCTCCCCTCTTCCTTTTTCCCACTACACTGCTATTTCAGTTTCTCCTTCTTACTTCTGTGGCCACTTCTAAAGTCCCCCCATTACTTCCACTAGTTCTAGTCCATTTTCCCCTCATGAAATAAGGCTTCCTGTTTGACTTATAAATGGTGGACTGATTGTGCCTTGTTCCCTCCTGGGCTCAGCATTACTTTCCAAATAAAACTAGACTTCCTGGGGGGGATTGGATAGTCCTTTGTGATTTCGTTTCCGGCCTCTTTCTGCCCTCCCTCCCTCCTCTGTCTCCCATGCCCGGGTTGCGCTACAGTTATTGATTCATTCCCAGAGTGTCCACGTGCCCTCTTCTCTTCCACTGCAATATCGAATCTCTTGTGCTCAAGGTAATATTCTTTCCAGAAGCAGTTCGAACATAACACCTATACCGAGGCACCCTCTCTCTGTCCCGTTTGTCATTGAGATACGGTCTACCATCATGCCTTTTTGTACTTTTCGATAGTGCATCTTATTTTTGCATTGTGGTATGGTTATTTATGTTCGTGGCTATTTCATCCCCCTGTCTGTAAGAGTCTGGAAGGTATAGAATATTGCAGAAACAGCCCCACTACTCTTTGGTTCTTTCCATCAAGAGCACAGCCCAGAACTGTCACCAATGCCCAATAAAAGGTTGGACAATAAATATGGAAAGGTTTAAGTGTGCATTTCCAGCCATGGGGCAAGTCAGCTGTTTTTCATAATTAGGCCAAATCCACTTCTGAAAAAATGAAGTGGGAATGAATATTTATACGGCTGTTCTGCATCTGATAGTCAACTGAGCTGCAGGTGTCCTGGGGCCATGGTCTCAGTCCTCTTGTGTGGTGACATAGCTGGCTGAAAATTGGACATATGGTGCTGGTCAGAAACCATGTTTTTTGTTTTTAAATATAAAAAGTACAAGTCATCTGTTTTAATGAATATGTGCAGCATGCTCCATTATTCTGTATTTTTCAAATTACCCAGTTTTCAAATCTGAAGACATACCACCTTCACCCTTTTCTGGCCAGCCCCCCTAGAGTAGAGAAGTGTGGGCCCCCTCCCCAAACATAGGGAAATACCTGTACACTTGCTGCCTGTGCTTTGTGACCTGGCTCCCTGGGGGGCCAGGCAGCATCTCATCAAGGTAACATTGCAGAGATCTGGGGAAGGGCTGCTGAGGGGAGGTGGATAGGGTGGGAAGAGGAGGTCTGAGCAAGCAAGCAAGCTTCTCAGCAAAGCCACTTGTGATCCCAAGATGTCCTCTGGACACCATACAGGGGGACCACCTGCACAGATACGTGGCTCCTGGGAGGTCTATCCCCAGAGCTGGGAAGCCAGAGATCTGGGGTGGGGGGCGCCTGGAAACAGCAACAGCTTCGTTATCATGCACTCCCAGTCATTGATGTGCAGGAAGTTTGAGGGCAGCACTCCATCCCAAGGCTGTGCCGGGTGGCCTGACAGGCTTAGTTGTCACAGTAGGAAATCCCCTGCTCCACCCCTACCCAACACTAATCAAGTTGCTAGTGCAGGGGGAGTTTCTTTTGAGGGGAGAGGGATGAAGGGGGAAGGAGGGGAAGGTATGTTAGGAATGTGAGTTGCCAAATAGCCCAAATATGTAGGGCTGTGGCCTGTCTAGCATTGGAGAGTGGGATTTTCTTCTATAGAACAAAACAAAACAAAGGCTGCCCTCAGTGCTGACTCAGCAGTGGACCATCTCTACCAGCTTTCCAGGGCCCAGTGGCAAGACACAATGAACGTGGGACTTAAAACCACAGAACCGGACTCTCTCTGTCACACTCCTGGAGGCTGGCAGTCTGAAACCAAGTTATTGGCAGGGCAGGCTCCTCCCAGAGGTGCCAGGGGAGGACCCTGTGCTTTGATCTTAGCTTCTGGGAGTGCTACAACATTTGGGGGTCCTTGGCACTCGGATTCATTGCTCTAGCCTATGCTCCATCATCTCACGTTGTTGTCATTTGTGTCCCTGAAACAGTGGCCCACTTTGAATATAGCTATTGCTGCTTATTTTTAAAAGGGACATGCTTTTCTTCTCCTCTTCTCCCTCTCTCCCCCCTTAACCCGGGGGCAAGGAACAGGATTACCTTGAGTTTATCTGTCCTGCACAGATATCCTCAGAAGAACTAGGAAGCCACTGTCTCCCAAATTAACAACTGAATTAACTTATTGGGGTGCATCTGGGACTCCCTGTCAGGGCACTCCTTGGAGTAGCTTCTTCTAAGCCCTCTATTTCCCCTGATGGGCAGAATCACAGCCTCTGGGACAGGAGTCCCCTGTGTTTCTCCTTTGCTGGCAAAGCAATAAAACTTCTCTTTCTCAATAACGTGTCCTTGTTATTGGATTGGCATTGGGGACAAGGATGGAGCTTTTGGTAACAAAATTGGTGAGCCAGATGGGATCCAAGAGCAGCCCCTGCTCTAGCTTTCCCCATCTATTTTCCTCTTCCTTCAAGGACACCCATAATATTGAGGTAAGGCTCACCCTCATTCAATGTGACCTCAACTTAACTTGGTCACACCTGTTAAGACCCTATTCTCAAATAAGGTCACCTTCACAACCTCTGAGTTGAGGACTTCAGAATGTCTTTTTAGGGGACACAATGCAACCAATAACTGTATCCAAGAAACAGTGTACAAGAATGTATTGCACAGGTCACCTCCTCGGTCACTGCGAGAAGCTCTAGAGCCAGAAGATGAAAGGTCCTGTGCAGCTAGGCTACTTAGCTCTCTCCATCTGTTATGGAGAGGGGGGCTAATGCCGGTGGATGGGAAATACTCCGGAGCTTTTTGATAAGAACAGAATATGGACTTTTCTGTGATCTGGGCATGGAAAAAAAACAGAAAAGAGTGATTTTTAAGACTCAAGCTGCTGAAGGGGGTTCTGTTGTTTAGGCCATGTCCATAACTTTGTTGCTTAACAAACAGTCCTACGAGAGGCTATTTCAAGTCCTCTTCTGAACTTAAGTGTGGTTCCTTCCAGGGTACCCTATGCTTTTATATCTTGTACTGTTACCTGGGGTTAAAATGGGTCACTGAAGGCTAGGATGGAAGGAATGGGCACATATTATACAATAGACATATTTCATGGAAGCCTAAATAACCTTGAGACCACCATGAACCAATGGAAACATAAAACTCTGCTGTTTGGTCAATTTTCCAAAACTTGGAAGAGGTCTCCTAGCTCATGTTGGAAGATGACTTCCTGACTTCCAGAGCAGAGTTTATTGAGTGAATTAGATTGACTGGGAGGATTGCAATTGGCTGTAGTCTTGCTAAGGAGACTTTGGCATACCCCTCATTGGGCCTGCTGCTTATAGCAGAGAACTGCCCACCCTAATGTGACTCCCCCTTTCAGGAGGTGACTTAAGACCAGTGCCTGGCTTTCAGAGGGATACCAATGCCTTAGATGAGGGGCTGTCCCAATCTCACGGCTCCCCACAGTATCACCTGAGCCCTGTGCTGCAACTGTGTGCCAGTTGCTTCACTCTTCTCCGTTTGTCCTTTCCGTTCCTGAAGCTGTACTTACTGAGGACACCCCACAACAAGCCTTTAGCATGTTATTTTCTCTTAGATTTGTTTCCAAGGTTTTTGCTTTCATACTTTCATCTTGACAGGCCACAGAGTATCACACTGGTCTTGTCAATGAATGAAATGATTCCAAACCCCCTGCTGAGCCGGTCATTCCAGAAAGACCTCTTGACATCTCCAACTTCTCTGCTGTTTCGGCCTCGCGGTCCAGCAAATCCAGCAGTCCAGGAAGCCTCCAGGAAGGCAGCAGTGTCCACGGAGACTCCAGGAAGTCCAGTTGGTGCGTCCAGCAGAGGCCTTCAGGGTCAGAGGGTAAAGCCACGACTACACTGGAGACAACCGCTATCCTCTTGAGAAGCCTCTTTTGTACTCTGGGCCCTGGTAGATGTCCAATGCCTGGTCAGGACACTAGTGACTTGCAGCCTCCCTCTGCTCTCTGTTACTTGAACCAGAAAAATCACAGAGGAATCATGTGTTGAAATGGAAATGATCTGCCAAGCCAGAAGGCAGGCAGCCTACAGGGAAAGGTGAGTCCCACCCCAAACCTACTCGCTCCTGTGCTTCGCCCTCTCCCTCCGCTCGCCTACAGCCCCATGGGCACCCCTCCAGTGCTAGTGGACCTGATGGAAAAGAGTGAAGGGTCTCTTTTGAAAGTGGATGTGTACCACATACTGCCATAACTACAGGTGGTTGGCTACTGCAAGGCAACCCTAAACAGGGGTGACCGGGGAGGACAGACATGAAGTGAAGTGATCTCAGTAAAAGAATCTAGGAGGTATTTTCTGTCTGTCCATCTTGCAGTGACAAAAAGATAAGCTTAGAGTTATTATAAGTGGGTTAATTGGCTTCTCCGGGATTTTTTTTTTTTTTAAATAACTATGAGAAGTTAGATGACATACACGTAGATGGATTTCTTCAAAAGGGCATAGGTAATGAAGATATTTGTGAAAAAAACCCTAAATGGACACCATATGGCACACACTATGGAGAAAACCTCAAGGTGGATGAGAGGAGCAACCTGTGGATTTCAGTCAGCCTCTTTCCCTGGCCACTCTGCCTTTGCTCTGTGGGTCTGCGCCAAAGGATTGTGGTACAGGGATGGAGGCCATGTATGAGCACATCCTTCACCAAGATGAAGTGGACACTGGTGCCTTCGTCAGAGACTAAAGCTAAGTACCCAGTGTGGGGAAGCATGCACTTCCATCTCTCCCAATATTCTTTGTTTATACCTCCTGTCCTGCTGCCCTCTTAGCTATTCCCTTCATTCTTGAAAATGTCTCACTTTAGATAATATATTGCATGGTCACTCTACGGACACTGCAGCCCTTGCTCAAGAAATCATCTTGCTGGCAGGTGGTAAATGCACTACAGCCTTCCCTTCCACAGTGATGTGGCAAAGATTTATTTACCCTGCAGAAAATATTTCTAATGAACCATAGTTCAATGACTTATAAAATACCCATCCATCACCATGTTATCCCCATTTGCAGAGATACTAACCAAGGAAATCATTTTACTGTGAAGGAGAATTTGTAATGAACTCAAATTTACAAATTAATTTATTTTCATCATGTGGCTCATAAAACAAAATCACTGGCTTGATAGATGGACTGAACTTCTGGGACTAAGGTCAATTTTTTTGAAGTAACATCTTACAGGTTGGGGTTCTGTGCCACTCAATAAAGTATATGCCTTAAACCAACAGTTATTCATATCACTTAGGATCCAAAGAGGAGGCAGAAACCACATAGCATTTTAAAAGTACAGAGATGAGAATAAAGAACTATAATAGGGGGCTGCTCACTATGGGGCAAAGAGAAATAGAAAAAAATACAGCAATGGCTGATATATAGAGCAGACACTACCAGTAAGGCTTAGAAGAGAAACTAGGGGAGATACCCACCTGCAAGAGCCTCACTTACTGATGAGGTAGACACAGACATCATTGGAAAGGATGTAGCCAAAGTCCACTGTATGATAGCAAAGTTCACAGAGGTGTCACATAAGTGGGATTCCCATGGAATACACCTGCTGGGACCCTGGAGGAACAGTCTCCCAGGAGGAAACATACCCCAGAAACCTGCTCACAGAGTATGTCACTGGGGGCATTCACTGGAAATCTACCCTGTAGGTTAGGGAAAGCCACATACAGGGACATACACCACTGAGGAAGTCAGGCTGAAGCCACTCCCACAGGTAGCTTTACACCTTTACCGTGCCAGGGGAAGCCACGTCTGGGAAGGTGTGGCATGCTGAGCTGGCTGCTGCATATGGCATCCACCTGGCAAGATGAGTGCACCTGAACGAGGTTCAGGAACAGCAGCTCCTTCCTCCTGCATTGTCCCTTCAGCATTCTCTAGTGACACCATTGTCAGTTGCAAAGAAGAAATGCTTATGGAGAGGCTGATTCCATCATGTAAATCAGCTTTGCATCACTGTGACCAAAGTGCCAGACACTAACAACTTCCAGGAGGAAAAGTTTAGTCTGGCTTACAGTTTCAGAGGTCTCAGTCCGTGGTCAACCAACTCCATTGCAGAAACATCATGGTGGAAGCTGCTGTGATAGCCAGGATGTGGGAGTGGGAGAGAGGAAGGAGCCAGGGACAGATATAGTCTCACTGCCATGCCCCCACTGACCTGCATTCTCCAGCCATTCCTCACCTGCCTGCAGTTTCCACTCAGGAGTCCACTCAAAGTATTAATCCATCAAATGGATTGACCCACAGAGGGGGTTTACCTCTCTCATGATTCAATCATTTTTAAATGCCTCATCTCTGAATCTTGCTGCATTGGGGATCATGTTTTCAACATGTGAGCTTCTGAGGAGATGTTCCAGATGCAAAGCGCTGCCTCCACATCACAGAGTAGGAAATAAGTCTGGAGATGAATACAGAAAACTGTTATGGCCACATCACAGTAGAGTGTTCTTCTCTGCACAGAGTACACATGTCAAAGATCTGGGAGTGAAGGAGGGAGGAGACTGTCATTCACTGTAGTTTGATTTTCATAAAAGCAGCCTTGTGGTTCATTGATTCAGATGATGCTCTGCAAGGGAAGACAACTTTACAGTAAAATTTGAGTTAAATCAGAATCTAAACCTCCCTACTAAGCATTTTGGTCTCCTTATGGTGTTATACTACCTTGAAAAGAAGAGAGTCGTTGATTTTGCCAGGGTGGTTGATTCAAAATGCCAAGAGAAACCCTGTTAACAAAATTCATTGTCAAGACACACACACACACACACACTGTCAAGAAAGACAATGCATGAGATCTGAGGAATGCACTTGGCTATTTTTTATATAGCTCCTCTCCAAATTATCAGTCAACGGGGAATTGTGGCAACTCAGTAAAGAAAGTTCTGCTAAGAACACAGATCCTCTGTGAATAAAGGCATCAATCACTCTGCCAGGAAGAACCTTCCACCTGACTGGAAGGCTGTGGAGAAATGGGCTAGATGGTATGGGTGGTGGTAGAAGATAGCCACAATTTGTTGACTCCTCCTCAAGAGCTCCATGGCAGTAACCAGAACTCACGTTTTGTTCATTAATTTGACCCCCTTCTCTTCTCCCCACTTTTAAAATTTAAAAATAACTGATGGTGACAAGATTTTAAGTTTCAGGTGATAATGGAAAGATATTGACATACTCTGGATCCTTTGCCTTTATAAACCTTGTAACAATCTGTGAATCAGTGGGGTTTACATAACGGGGTAATCCGCCAGCACAGGGGGCACTCAGGGAGGCTTGCAGTGCTTATGGAAGATTCTACAGGGTAGGGCCTGGTTAAGGACCTTATTGGTCACCCAAGACGGAGTGACCCTGCCACTTCCTGATGCACTTGGGACCAATCAGCATCTCTGAACAATTCTTGGCTCATCTGTGAAATAAATAAAGATGATGACACAATGCATGTGGTTATTATAAGGCCCTCATGAGGGAATGTCTATGAAGGGATGGGAAGATTTTAGAATAGTATAAAATTCTAGTAGATTTTTATTGACTTATAAAATTCTTATACCATGCTCAAGATAGATAACAGGAAGTCTCATAAAACTTTCACCTCAGTGTCTGTATCAACGTGTTCTATTAAAAAAAAAAAAAGAAACAAAAAACAAAAAAACAAAATAAAACAAAACCCTAATGAACAAGCGTCTCCAACACAAGAGGCATGATCTTACTTCAAGTGACTAGAGACGTGCACTGTGTATAGTTTGATCTGCAATGCCCTTCCAAGACTCGTGCTGAGAGCTTGGTCCCCAGCTGGTGACACTAGGGGGAGGTGGGGACTTCAGGAACTAGGGCCCAGTTGGACCGTATTTTAACCCCGGACCCTTCTCCCCATCCCCTTTCTCTCCCTCTGCTTCCTGGCCACCACAAGTTACACCCACTCCCTGCCATGAAGTTCTGTCTTACTATAGATCCCCACCCAAAGGACTCAGTGACCACAGTATGACCTTTGTGATCAGCTGGCTCCATTTCTTTTGGCCTGAGGTGGGGAAGGACATCATCACAGAAGGTGTGCTGGAGGAAGCTGCTCAGCTCATGGCAGTGGGGAAGGTGGCGGGGGGGGGGGGAGAGAGAGAGAGGGGGAGAGAGAGAGAGAGAGAGAGAGAGAGAGAGAGAGAGAGAGAGAGAGAGAGAGAGAGAGAGAGAGAGAGAGAAAAGGGGAGCAGGGGATAAGAAATACCTTTCCAACGCATGGCCCCAGTAACCTCCTTCCTCCAGCTGGGTCCCACCTTCCAAGGCCTCCATCACCTCCCAAAAGCCATTCAGCCATCAGTGGACTAATCCAGTCTTGAGGTCAGAGCCCTCATGATCCAATCACTTCTCAAGAGCCCCACCTCTGGATATGGCTCACTTGGGACAAAGCCCTTAACACATGAGCCTTTGGAGGCCATTCCAGATGTAAACCACAGCAGTCCCATGGAAAACTTGCAGTCTATGGCTCACCTTATGAATGCATCTAAACAGTATTCCATCACCTCCCCAATCTGCAAGACCTAAAGTCAGCTGTTTTGTACAGTGGTACAAAGCAAGTTCTCTCTACATTTTAAAGGATTATTCCAATATTCTCTACACTCTAGATCCCTTGAAACTTCATTAAAGATTCAAACCATTTATCTTGCTCTAGAGAGATGGATGTGAGCCAAATTCCTCATGTTACCTGACTGTCTCAGTCCAAAATATTTCAGTGGAATGGTGATGTTTCCAGAACCCATGGTCAGCAATGGTTCAGAACCAGTGTCTAATAGAATGTGGGGGAGCTTGCCTTTTTTTCTGATGCACAGTTAACTTTCTCAGTAGCCATAGATTTTTCTAGGGTCAATTTATATTTTTTATAATACATAGTCATTGTTTTTAGCAATTTCCAATTTCATTAACAAGTTCCATCAGTCCACCTCTTCCAACTGGGCTCTACCTCCTGAAATTTCCAACATCTTCCAATAGTGCCACCAGCTGGGGACCAAGCTCTCAACAGGAGCCTTTGGAGGACAATGGAGGACAATGTAGGTCCAAACTCTAATAGAGTGTGTGTCCCTAGATACCTGAGGTAAGATCAGGCTTGTTCACAAAATCGAGGTTGTCAAGCTTCTTTTAAAAATCTTACATATTTTTAATCTCCAAGCCCATTATTATGCCCTCTTTTAAATTATTAATTTGAATTAATGATTTTAATTTCAGTTCTTTTCCCCTGAAGCCCCAACACATTTTGCATGGTTTTCTGTCCTGTTTCGTTAAGCCTATATAATGGTCCATCTAGTTTTTTTCAGTCCGCAGTGTGACTTTTCTCTTTTTAGGTAGCTGCCTTCCCCACCCTCCTGTTGGCTTTTGTCTTACAGTTTTCTTACATCATGTTTTCCTGCTCCACTTTCCAGTGTTCCACCTCCTTGTGTGCTTTGAAAAGCCAAACGAATTATTTCCCATTGAAATGCAATTATATTGTATAAATGAGATAACGTTCTCTTTGGTCATCATTGAACAATGAGATTTTTTAAAATTTCATTTTTACCAGTAGATGGTGTGGGCCACAGGGCTTCTCTTGGCACGTGGAAGTGATAGGTCCCCTCAGAGCTCAGGTGAAGGTCATGCTGATGTGCTTCTAGCAGCAATGTCCAGGAGAGCTGGCCGGGGAACTGTCCACAGTACTGAAATGTCTTTTGTTTTCTTGTCTTGTTTTAAATCTCTCCAGCCTTTTTCGACGGGGCACCCTATCTCCATGGAATCTAGAAACAAGATCTAGATGCTACGTGTGCTAGTTACTAATGCAGTATCATTGTCTCCTGTCCCTGTCAGTGGAAATATGTATGTGCACGTGCGTGTGCAAGAGCACACACACACACACACACACACCCTTTAAATTTAATTGTTTATGTGTCCATTTCAATCCATCCATCTATATAATAAAAAAGGATATCAATAAATAGGGTCTATTTCCATATTTCTACCTAATTTCTTGTAAGAATCTAACTCTCACTCCCAATATAGTCTCTTATATGCTTAAGCTCCTGCATGGCAAACTGTGTCCCTGGACCCTCCTCCAATCCTGGATTTTGCAGACCAGGCTTTCTAGTCACGCTGGAATGACCTTGCAGACTTGGTTTGATTCCACTTTATGGGCTGTTGTTGCTGATTCACTTTATTTTGGCCAAAACTGAGTAAGAAACTAAATGAGAGAAAGGGGGGAGGAAGGGACTGAGGGAAGGACAGCTGGCCTGTCGAGTCCTTACTCAGCAGTCACAGCTCAGCCCAGAAGAATCTTCTTAGACGTTGCCACTTAGGTCATTCCAGCAGGATCTCTCCATTCCGACAGCCCCCAGTGCCCGCTGTCTGCTGCACAAGGTTCAGTGCTTCCCTATGCATCTCAAATCACTATGGCTGCTACATGAAATTAACTTGTATACAGTACCTGCCTCTGTCGGGCTCTGTGTTGGTGTCTTATGCATCTCCATTCTGCACCCCAATAGGCAAAATACACCACATTTGTTCATGCTCATAGGAGTCTGCATCCTCATCCTGTCCATAAAAAAACCTGAGTGGGAACTGCAATGGCTTCTCTAAGTAGAGAGCATTTGTATTTAGGTTGGACTAGATTAGAAAGCAACAGCCTGAACTCTCAGTTATCTGGAGAGGTGACTTCATTCATGACACCTGTGTTTTTCAAGATTACAAAGCTTTGTCACCTTCCTGGGACCTGGGTGAACAGAGGTACCTGTCTGGAGCATGGTGGCAGAAGGAGAAGGGACGTGGCGAGTGGGTGTCAGCTTGTGAAGTGTTTTTCTAGAAGGTGTGCAGCCCTTCTGGTGTCCACTGAGCAGGACGTGTAATTCTACTTCCAGGAGAAAGAAATCAATATCCTGCAACAACATTAAGGGGACTTCTATGGTAACTAAGAGATGAAATATGAAACCAAAACTTTTTTCCTTTCATGTTTGGAGTCAGTTTATATTTCAGTGTGTGGTATTCGCTTTTGTTAGTGTTCAAATGTGTGCACGCTGCCTACTAACACTGACTGTTCTTAACTATTGAAGGGTAAGCTCTGTGTTCTTTTGTTGCACAAACTTCTCTAACCAGAAGGTCAGCATCAGTTACTTCCTTTCTCTGGCCAATCATCTTTCAAGATGCCTGGTCCTTGCCTCCACTGCCCTGTGTGTTCCCATGGAACCTGCACGTGGTTCAGTGGAGTGGGATCCATCATGATTCTCCTTCTGATATCTTTTCCCAGTCTCTGCATGCACACCCTCACACACATGCATGATATAAACAGTTAACTTACAGATTTTTTGAATGAAGACTACAATCCTAGACTTAGTCTAGAAGGCTCTCGATAGTCTGGCTTCATACCATGCCCTGCAAACACCAGGCCAGCGAACTCCAGTTCTGTGCTTTCCTCACCACAGGCCCTCTGCCTCGAATGGCTCCTTCCCCTGTGCCTCACTAGCTATTCTCAGGACATCCTGTATCTCTGCTTCCGAACACTTAGGACAAGAGGATTCCACATAGATTTTGGGATCCTCTAATCACTGTCACTCCCAACTAGGCTGTCAGTTCAACATGGACAGACTTTGTGCCTGTCTGAAGACCAGCGCAGTATCATGGTGGAGGTGAGAGTTACCGTAAGTGAATTAAGGAGGCCTTGCTGATTTCTTCTCTAAAATCAATCTCTACCACGTCTGAGCCCCTGCTGAAATTGGAGCACTTTATTACATCCTCCCATTGTAGACAGAATAATGGCTTTCCAGAGTCCAACCCCTGACCCGAAAAACCTGTGGTGGTGTCACCCTATGTGCTGAGGAGACTTTGAGAGGTGACAAGCAAGGATCTTAAGGTGGGGAGGTTATCTGGCATGATACCATGATTCGAGCATTTGAAGGGAGAGAGGGAGACAGGAGAGGGACCTCAGGAGGCCGTGCTGAAGGCTTTGAGAATAGAGGGAGGAATCATGGCCAAGGAACTCAAGTGGCTTTTAGAAGGAAGAGCCAAGTGGATCGATTCCTCCTTGGAACAGAGCCCTGCCGACACAGAGCTTTCAACCCAGCAAAACCCACTTCTGAGATGAGGCCTCTGGAACAGTGAGAAAATAAATTTGTGTTGTGCGTCACCAAGTTTTCACTAATTTGCCACAAAGCAATAGAGAACAATGAGTCTGCCTTGAATTATACTAACTCCTCTCCTGAGCTCACCAGGGTCCGGGCTCCACAGAGACAGGGGCACCCACCTTGGTAGCCCAGAGATTGCATTCCAAACTGACCTCTCCATCCGTTCATGTAAATATTGAGGTTTGACTCTTATTTATTTGGGGGGAGACCTTTAGGCCTCTGTGTGAATTGTGAATAAAGAGAAGTGTCAGGGAGGGGTCCTCTATGTTCTATTTCCTATTTATTTATGTAGACAGCCCACATACCAAGGGGAAAGAGTCAAGTTGGTATGTGCCCTCCAAACGTGCCATGGCCCTCCTCTGTATTTCCTGTGCTAGTTCCTCTACTTGTGCCACTGCCTCCCAGAAGACCTGAGTGCTTGACTCCCGTCATGCCATGTACTAGAACTCAGCGGAGGAGGTCTCCAGGAAACCCAAGGCTACCCTCCAGGTTGCATGACAAGTGTTACTGAGGACCGCAGGAAGTGAGCCCAGTGTGGGACGAGAAGAGCCTCGCTGCGATGCCCTAACCGTCACTCAAATTCCTACAGTGAACAATTGCCCTCTAATCGGGGAGTAAAGCTGATAATGGAAACATGAAATGCTGCAGTCTAAGGTGAAGATGAAGCTGGGCTCCTTTCTGGTGGAGAGAGGTGCATTCTCTAAACCCTCTTCCCGACTCCTGGTATCTTACAAAGGAGTCTTCCAAAAGTCAGGCTGTCCCTTCACATTCTGGGCCCATCCATGAATTATGGCATGGCATCACTCAAGGTCATGGTTCAGCAGGATTTACTTTAAAAGGGTGAAGAAATGAAGCTGCTTTGACCTTTAAACTCCCCATGTCTGGTTTCCAATTTGAGTTTTTGAAAAAAAAGATTTTGGCATTGAAATAAACTGAAATTTGAACAAATTCCTCCTTCTGCTGAACATTCACACATTTCCTCCTCTGAAACGCCTTCATGTCTTCCTTCTGCGCTTCCCAAGTCCCCTCCACAGAGGCCGGCGTGGAGTGTCACATCCGCAGAGGCAGCCAGACGGGCTGTGGAAGAAGCAAGGGCATTTATCAGACAGACATCTGCCGTGACCCCGGGACTCTGTGGGTTGAGGTTTGACTCAGGGACAATATTGCTCTTTGTGCTTTCATAAATGTTATTTTGGGTGATCTTTGCAGCAACTCTGCTAAGAAATCTGTGCTTTCCATCATTTTCAGACATGATAACTTGAAGCTTATAAAGATGAGGTGACTCACCCTAATAACGGATGGCCAAGGTGGTGTGAGGCCAAGTCGAGCTTCTCATTTTCTCAACAGGAAGATTAGGACTAAAGTAGGAAGAGTGAAATTTGCCAAAATTACTCCAGGAGTTAGGATCAGAGTGAGCATTAGAATCTAAACTTCTGAGCTTGGGCATCAGTATGGTTCACAATTCTGAGGTCAAGGAAAATAAGAAGGGAAAAGGGGAGGGCAGCTTAGTTGCCATCTGATTCCTATCTTTTACTTGTATTGAGGGTGTCCAGGGTAGGTAGGGACACTCACACAATTAGATTGAATTTCCTTAGTTAAACAACAATACAACCATCAACTCTAGTATTTGATTAAACTGAATAAGCAAGACTTCTATCTAATATTTTCACCACAGAGGAATCAAAAACACCCATGTTATATGTCCATCCCCTTTATGTTTGTTTAAAACTTTTTCATATTTTGTGAAATACCATCCCTAACAAAAAGAGAAATTACCTCTGTGTCCCATATGCTCAAACCTAGTTCCCTAACAAGATAAAATTTCTATTAATGATTCATTGCACTTTCTTCCAGAACTGATTATCTGTATTTACAACACACATGGTGTTGGTGATTTAAGATGTAAATCGTATCCTAGTATACACACATTGTGTGAGTTCCGTCTTCCCATATTTTATCACGGCCATCTATGTCAGGACTACATACCTACTCCTTCTTTTTCCAATATTAAGTCATAAAGTGAATATATAAAGGAACTACCTGTCACAAGGTATATCCCTGAAGGAATTTAAACACCCATATTAAAATAAATGCCCCACAAGTATGCCGACTTTTCTATTTATATGCATAAGTCTATCAACTTAGCTTAGGAATAAGATTTATGAAATCAAAAACAAAGGTTCCATCTTTCTCTATCTGCCAACACCAGGCAATTTTCTGGGACACATTTTCCTTTTCTGTAATGTGGGAATGGTGATACTTAGCTCAGTGGCACTTTTGCAAGGTAGAAATGAGATATTGCATGAAGTTCCTGCCACAAAGAGCTGTGCAGAAACAGGGTTAAACGCTCTGTTTCCTCACGGGTTGGGTTCATCCCTTTGCATCAGATGATGCACTGCACGGAATGAGTGCTGTCACCCTTTCACACTTATCTAGACCACCTGGAGTGAGATGGGGCGTAGCCAATCCTAGCTCCTGTCTTTCCAAGTGATCCCCAACCCCAACAATCCTCAGACCTGTTGGAGACTACTGTCCATTGGGTCTACCCTGTCTCATGTCCCTTGCCCTCATGAAGTCCCCTGCCCAGTGGACTTCATGACATTCTAGTATCCTTGTGACATTCAAATGGCTTCTTGCCTAGACCTGCCAATCCCTTCATCCTTTCTCTCTTCATATAACTCTCCAGGCAAAATACCCATCTTTAGGTCTGGATTTACTTAGATCCAGATTTCCTCTACCCTGCTCTAGTGTTCACAGTTAGAAGTGATGGAAGGGGAGACGTTTAGACACGTGTCACTATGCTGATCATGTGTTTCGAGTGGGCCAGGGAACACGCCAAAGCTCATTATTTTCCCATCACTCACAGAGATGTAGTGTCGCGTCCCCTCTGCTTTTCCCAAACCATGAGCCAGTGCTCATCTCACCCATCCTTATGTTTATATCTTCTTTCAATAAAAGCATCAGCAATCAGAAGAGCAAGCTAGCAAGGCCACCCTGCCACAGGCGCCCTCCCCCTCTGTAGCCTGTTACCACGTTGGTCTGGGTTCGACCCCTCTGCTTGTGATCACAATCCCACTTGTCCTTCTCTATTTAAGAATGCCACTCGGGAATTTCCACTCTTCTAAACTCTCTTTCTTACTCTTTCTTATTCCACTGGATTGTTGTCATAGAGATGAGAGTGAGGGCCAAGGTGCTCTTGCCCGCACCCTGAAGAGCACGTTCTTGATCTCACTTCTCGCAGATGTCACTCCATTTTCCACTCCCACACTTTGCAGATATCCCTTTAGAAAATGTCTGTGCACTCTTTGTCCCCAACTCCTCTCTGTCAATTCCTTAAACCCAACTCTTTGTCCCCAACTCCTCTCTGTCAATTCCTTAAACCCAACTCTTTGTCCCCAACTCCTCTCTGTCAATTCCCAAACCCAATGGTTTTTGCCAACACTGTCCACCAAGCTCTTCCTGTCAGTTACAGAGAACTGCCAGGTCCTGGAATCGGACACCCACGTCCGGATGCACCTCTTGATTTACTTTTTAGGAGCATCTGACCAGTGGATCCTCTTTTCGTCTTGAACACATTCTCTACTTCGCTTCCTGGTTGCAGGACCCACTTCCTGCCATACCCACTGGGACCTTCCCCTTAGCCCCTCCCCATCTCCCTTTCTTATCATCCTTACCTCTCGACTTCCAAACACCAGAGTGCAGCCAAGAGCAGCCTTCACTTCTTCCTTTCTTTCACCTCCGCCCTGGGTGCTCCTACCCAGTTATAAGGCTGCAATATCGCACGACACCGGCAACTCCCAAATTTCATTTCCTAGCAGATCTTTCTCCTCGATATCAGCTTTCCATATACAATGACCCACTCAAGATCTCTAGCTGCACGTGTCCTCGTTTGCACCACCCATCTCAAGTCTAAATCTGAACTTTCAATCTGTACCCTGAAATACTAACTTTCCATGGTTCTCCCCGTCTCAGTGAACACCACCTCTAGTTTTCTAGTTATGTAGGCCAGTAATGTTGGGGTCACTCTAAGTCATTTTATTTCCATCATTCAACATGCCCCATGCATCATCAAATTCTGTTAACGATAGCTGCACACTGCATCAGGATCTGACCACTTCTCCCGCTTGTGCTGCTCCCCTGGAGCAAGCCCCCATCAGTGAATCATTGCAAAAGCCTCCCTTCTTGCCCTTTCCCTTTGTCCTTGCCCCTTCTGGATATTCCCCAGGAGTTGCGAGACTGATCCTAATGAAACATTAAGACAACATTTCTAATTTGTTAAAACTCTCTAATGTGCTGAGTAAGAGCTAAAGTTCTTACACTGGCTTAAGATTGCCAGGAAAATGTGGAGTTTCTAGAATTTCAATGAGCAGGACTTTTCCCCGGGGGGAGTCAGAGGCTTTTTGTAAAATTGTCTCTTAGTATGGTGTATACATTGAGGAGGAATAGATACTGAAAGGTTTGAGCATTGATTCAAGGTGGGGAAATAGTGAATATAGAGGATCCAAAGAAGACCTGGGTGTTCAAGGATTTTTAGGGAAACAAAGACAATAGATTCATAAAACAGTTCATCAGGAGACAAGAAGAACAGGATAGAGTTGAACCAGATCACAAAAGCTCTTAAAAAGTGTTCTGGATTATTTTTGATGGGCAACAGAGGAGCAGAGAGATCTTTTTTTTTTTTTTTTTTCTATAGAGGAGCAAGATGATCAGAACTGTTGAACATAATCCAAAAGCATGATGCTGGCTAAAGCAGCCTAGGGAGAGCAACCAGAACACGTCCACCGCAGGACAGGGTGGGGCAGCGTCCAGGGGGACAAAGGGGAGGCTGGAGAACATCACGTACCATATATGAGAAGCTGGCATTTATGACACAGGGACTGAGCCTTGGGCAGGCACTGAATGGTCACAAAGTATCATGATGTCCTAGAAATGGACGCCAGCTTCTGAACCACAGAAGAGGTGACAGAGTGGCAGAGAAGCAGGCCACGGGGTGAATTCCCCAAGTCTGCTGCTCTGTTATTGTGCAGATGAAAACAAAGGCCGAGTCTCCCTGACATGAAATGCTTGGAATGAGAAGTGTCCCAAGCACAGCGTCCCTGTGTCTCCGTGGTCTGAAGTTCAGCTGGAATGCTTGGACTGACTGGTCATGAGGGTCAAGTCAGTGCAGGGGCAAGAGAGGCTGGAGGAGCTGGGCTTCTGACATTCCACCACTTCTGTCCCTTGTTTTAGAAAACCCAGCCTTATTCTAGGCTTGGATCACTTTCATCTACTAAAGGTGACACAAGGAAACATGGCCGGCATGTGCCTAGCAATTGTCACCTAATGCATGTTTAATATGGAACAGATGTGCTGTGCAGGACGGAATTCCTAACTGCTCAGGATGCTCACATCTGCCACCATCCTCATCTCTTAGTACCACTGCCTGTCGTAGAAGATCAGATTCGTCAGGCAGAAATGTGGCCTCAGAAAACCATTCAGGCCTCTGCTAATTCTTTTTTTTTTTTTATTTTATTGTTGGTTGTTCAAAACATTACATAGTTCTTAATATACCATATTTCACAGATTGATTCAAGTGGGTTATGAACTCCCATTTTTACCCCGTATACAGATTGCTGTGTCACATCAGTTACATTTCCATTGATTTACAAATTGCCTTTCTAGTGACTGATGTATTCTGCTGTCTATCCCATTCTCCACTGTCCCCTCACCCCTCCCCTCCCCTCCCCTCCCCTTCTCTCTCTCCATCCCCTCTATATAAATCGTTTCTTCCACTTATATAATTTTCCTCCTACTCCTCCTTTCCTCTTATATGTAATTGTGTATAACCCTGAGGCTCACCTTCCAATTCCATGCAATTTCCCTTAACTCTCACTTTCCCTCCCGCCTATCATCCCTGTTTAATGTTATTCTTCTTCTCCAGCTCTTCGTCTCTACCCTGTCCTTGGTTACTCCCCTTATATCAAAGAAGACATTTGACATTTGTTTTTTAAGGATTGGCTAGCTTCACTTAGCATAATCTGCTCTAATGCCATCCATTTCCCTCCAAATTCTATGATTTTGTCATTTCTTATTGCATTCTTTTTTTTTTTTTTTTGGATCCAGGATTTTTTTCTTCAGTAAACATTTCATGGCTCTGTGAGGAGAGGGATACCTGGCTCAAAGGATCTGTTTCCTACAAACAGTTGGAAATATGTAGAAAATATCTAGATCAAAATTTAACCAGAATTTAAAGTGATCACTTAAAAAAGTGACCATGCTAATATTCACATTTTTAGTTGTTTTAGGAATTAATTATATTTTATTTGAATCATTTTTGCAGCTTGATTGGGATGATTGACATATAAACACACACAGTGTCTGAGATCTGACAAATGTGAGCGTGTGCCTGCCCGTGTCCCTGACCTCCTAGTCCTTCCTAGCATCCCTGTTTTTTCTGTGGTAACAGCATGAAATCCACTTTCTTTTAAAATTTTTTTTTAAATTTTTAGTTGTAGATGGACACAATACCTTTATTTTATTTGTGTTTTCATCTTTATGTGGTGCTGGTAATAGAACCCTGTGCCTCATGCATGCTAGGCAAGTGCTCTACCATTGAGCCACAATCTTCCCACCCCACCTTTTTAAATTTGTCTTTTTGTTAGTCATACGTGGCAGTAGAATGTATTTTGACATATCCTACATACATGGAGTATAACTTCCCATTTTTGTGGTTGTACATGATGTGGAGTTTCACTGGTCGTGTGTTTATATTTGAACATGGGAAAGTTTTATCCTATTTAGTTTACTGTCTTTCCCATTCCCATCTCCCCTAGGACTGGCTTACTTCACATAGCATGATAGCCTCCAGTTCCATCCATATACTGACAAATGCTGTAATTTCATTCTTCTTTACAGCTGAGTAATATTCTCTTATGTATATATACCACATTTTCTTTATCTATTCATCTGTTGAAGGGCACCTAATCTTAGCTACTGTGAATTGACCTGCTATAAACATTGATGTGGCTGCACCTCTGTAGTATGCTGATTTAAAACCCTTTGGGTATATGCCAAAGAGTGGGATAAGTGGGTCACATAGAATCTCCATACTGCTTTCCAGAGTGGTTGCACCAATTTGCAGTCCAACCAGCAGTATGAGTGTGCCTTTTCCCCCACATCCTCGCCAACACTTATTGTTATTTATATTCTCGATAATTGCCATTCTGAATGGAGTGAGATGGAATTTCAGTGTAGTTTTAATGCATTTTTAACAAAACTTTAAGTGCATAGACCACATTGATAACTGAGGAACTATTTTGTTCTGCACATCTCTAGAATTTATTCATCTTGTAGAGATGTAACTCTGTACTCACTGAACAGCTTCCCACTTCTCCTCCCCACACCTTCCACAGCCCCACCCCACTCTTTGCTTCCATAGTCTGTCTGACCATAATGGATTCCTCATGTAAGGAGCCACACAGTGTCTGTCCTTCTGTGACCATCTTATTTCATGCACCATCACATCCTTCAGATCCATCCACTGTGTCACAAATCGCAGGATGTCCTTTTTAAAGGTTGGATCACATTCTAATAATATTCCATGATGTATTGCATGACATCTTATTCATTTGCCAGTGGTCATCGAGGTTACTTCCGTGTCTTGGCTACGTGAACAATGCTGCCAGGAACATGGAATTGCAGATATCTGTCCTGCAGCCCAATTTCAATTCTTTTGCATATGTACCCAGGAATGGGATTCAGGATAGCATGGCCATTGTACTTTAAGTGTTTTGAGGAGCCTCCAAGAGCTACTGTTGTTGCTCAGTTTTACATTTCCACCAATAGTGCACAAGAGTGACAATTTCTCCACATTTATGTTAATACTTAGGTAGGGATAGGCATATACAGATATAGCTATCTGTGTATCTATCTATCTATCTTAGCCATCCTAACAGATATAAAGAGATGTCCATTTTGTGGTTTCAATCTGCATATTCTTGATGATTGGTGATATTGACCACTTTTTAGTACACTTGTTAGCCATGTGTCTATCATCCTTGGAGAAATATCTATTTAAGTCATTTGCCCATTTTTAAATCAGGTTATTTGTTTTTTCACCATTGGGTTGAACAATTCCTTATATTTTTGTATATTAACCCTGTTTTCTGATGTTATAACAGAATATCACTGATTAGGTTATTTATAAAGAAACAAGTTTTATTAGTTCATCCTACTGGAGGCCGGGAAGTTCAAGACTGGGAGTGGCATTTGGAGTGGGCCTCCTGCTGTGAGTGGGTGGCATCACAGGGAAGAAGTGCGTGTGAGAGTCCGGCGGTGCATGCAGCTGTCACTGAGATGGGTCCAGTCCTGCTGTGTGAGAACCCCACTCACTCTCTCCTGACCCAGAGGCCTCTTACAGTCCCTGCTTCATTTAAGACTGTCACCCTGGGGTCAGCCCCCAGATTCGAGCCAGGGCCAGTCCTTATCAGATACATGGTTCGTGAGTGCTTTCTCCTGTTCCTTTGCTGGCCAGAAGCTTTTCAGTTTGGTGTCCTGCGTCCCTTTTGAACTTCGGTTCTGTTAGGTACCAAGCTCTCCACTGTCTGGAAGAGAGTTCCAGCTTGCATCCTGTAACTTCAACCTTAGCAGCTCAATCAATATTTGCTTTGAACTCTTTCCCACTCAATCTCCTTTCCTGTGACTGCGCTATTATTGTTTCTGCCCTTTTCCTTGGAGGGCCACCCTGTAAGTGTCCTGAGACGCTTCCCTTTGACCTTGGCATCAGCCTTGGCCATGCCTTCTCCCTCAGGCCAGATCCTTCTCCCCTCCTGGACTCTGGGCACCTGCCCAGTCAAATCCAGTGACCACCATCATGCACCTGTATTTGTGCCTTTGACTATTCTCTGGTGTCCCAAGTTTATTCTTTCTTTATTTTTTGCCCTTTTGATTTCTGTGATCTTGTTTTGTTGTTGGCTTGTTTTCCCCTTTTTGGATTGGTGCACTATAATGATGTACAATAGTGGGCTTGGTGGTGGCACATTCTGCATGCACATAACATAACTAGGTCAATTTCATTTTCCTTTCCCTCCACTTCTCCCTTTGGGTCTGTTGCCTCTTCTGCAGTGCATTTGGATGGCCAGAGTGAGGGGTGCTATATCCAGCACCTCGGTGCAACCTGGTGCCTTAAAGACACTCATACACTCTTGTATAAATTAATAAATAATTGCTCTCCCATGGAAGCCAGTGTTAAACCATCAGATAACATTCTTTAGCTGACTTTCATATCATCTGAAAAATTGCATCAAATCTCAAATAGGGATAGACTTTCTGGAGGCCCTGAGTTTCATAGTATTTTTATCTGTGTGTTTCTAATTTAGCTCATTTTTATAATGTATTAAAATGTAGCACATATGTGTTCTCAGCTCACTCCACCATTAAGGCTGTGGGTTTTATTTAATAGCCAAACCAAGGCTTAAAGGGATTTGCAATCCAGCACCCAGACAGATTCTTGATCATGGCAGGTCCTCCATGCATGCCCGTCAAATAATGCACAAGAGGGATAGATAAAGAATGGAACAACAGTGCACAACATACATGTCCATTAAGAACTGCAAAACTTACCATTAAATACATGTACCCATTAATACATCGACACTTACACTGTGGGAAATATTGTGCTAGGTTCATGGCAGGAAAAGGATGGGACACTCACATGGGATAATCTGAAATGAGATTGGAAAGGGACAATTTTATAGATGTAGGCAGACTGTGGAGAAACGACAAGGATGAGTTCTGGGCCTTAGGGCTGCTACCTGCAGGAGTTCATTACTGTGACCCAAGGGCCCCAAGGATGCAGTGGCGACAAGAACCCCAAAAGAGAGAGTCCTGTTCGAGAAGCACGGGGGTCACACGGGAAGGCCCAGCCAGAGAGGAGGCCAGATGATGCCAACCTTCCAGAGGGGAGCCAGGGGCTTTCCAAAAATCTCTCCTTGTTAAGAGAAATTCTGAAGTGAGTTCCACCTCACAGAGAAGCAGTATTCTACCGCTTTGAATTCTAGGTGGCTGAGCTAGGAGAAACACCACCTCCCCGCAGCCGCCATCTTCCTCAGCTCCTTGGGTTTCCTATAGGGTAAGAATCTCAAGTCAATCTCTCGTGGCTGCCTATTCTTGATGTGGGATTCTGGTTGTTAGCTGCACTACGACCAGTATTTTTCAATGAGTGTCCTTCCCTGTCCTTTTGTGTTGGTGCCATGTGGTGGCTATTAAGACTGATTTCCTTCCACTGAAATCTCACAGTCCCTCAGGATCCAGTCACTGTTTCACATGCATAAAGTAACAGACACCACAGTGCAAAGCAGTCCATTTCTTGGGAGAGAAATAGAGGCTTCTGAAGGAAGCAGTGGGCGGAGATGTAAGAGCAGGAAGTGCACCATGATGATCTGAAGAGAGAAAATGGGATGGCTCCAACTTTGTTTTTCTTTTTCAAAATTGTTTTAGTTATTTCAGGTCTTTTATGGTTTCATCCAAACTTTATATTTTTTTCCTATTTCTGTGAAAAATGCTGTTGGAATTTTGGTAGAGCCTGCATTGAATCCTTGTATCACATTAAGTAATAGGGACATCTTAACAACATTGATTATTCCAGTCCATGAACACAGGGCCTTTCTATTTATTGGTGTCTTCTTCAATTTATTTCATCAAAGCTTCATGATTTAAGTGCAAAGATCTTTCACTTTCTTGGTTAATTTTATTCCTAAGAATTTTATTCATTTTGATGCTATCATAAATAGGATCCTTTCCCTGAGTTCTTTTTGTATAGATTGTTATTGGCACAAAGAAATTCAGCTAATTTTTTATATGTTTCATATCCTTCAATGTCGATGAAACCATTTTTATAAATGTCTGTCATGAATAAAATGATCATCAGTGGATGAAAGGGAAGGAAATTGTGGCGTGCACACACACACTCACACAGACACACACACACAGGTACACACATACACAGGCACATTATTTAGCCTTAAAAATGAAAAGAGTGATGTTTGCAATAATCTGGTGGAATCTGGAGGTCATTATGCTGAGGAACAAGTCTCAGAAATAAGTCACAGAAAGAAGCAATCTCATTAATAACCTAATTCGTGTGCCCCACCTGAAAAACAGACTTCATACTGAGAGAGCAGAGCCATGGCAGGCCATGAGCAGAGACAGTAGGGAGTGGGAGATGAGGGTCAGAAGGTACAAGCTTGCTGTTGATGAGGTGAGTCCATCTGGGGAGCTGATGTGTGGAAGGGGACTGCAGTGAATGATATAGTGCTAGACGCTGAAAATCAGCAAAGAAAGGAGATTTGGATGTTTTTGCTACAACAAAAAGATAACTCTGGAATATAATGGATGTTACATTGTGCACCCGCAGAGACCATTTCAACAAGGATAGGTATATCAGAGCATCATGAACACCTGAATTTACACAGAAAAGAAAAAAAAAACAGTAAGAATATTTTCAATAGCAGGTTAAAGAAAAAAATCAATAAACTTGAAGCAGAGCAATAGACATTTTCAAACTGAAACACAAATAGAAAAAGAAATAAAAAATAAAAACAAAATAGAAATCTAGGAGCTCTGAGATCAGGTCAAATAGTCTACCATATGTATACTTTGCATGCCGGGGAAGAAGAGCAAAAGGAATAAATACAGGACAGAATAAATGTTTCAAGTGATAATGGACAAGAGTTTGCCAAAATTAGTGAAAGACAACCAAATACAGATCCAAAAATCTCAGAAAAGTGCAGCAGAAGACACTCGCATACATTAAAGTCAAGCTTAGAAACACCAAGGATTAATAGAGAATATTGAGCACAAACAGAGCAAAAAGAGACATTAAGTGCAGAAGAATACAGAATAACGTCAGACCTGCTTACCCAAGTCCTGCCAGGCAGAAGACCTGGAATGACCTACTCACAATGCTGATGGGGAAAAATAAAATCTGGCAACTCAGAATGCTGTGACAATTTTAAAACTTTGAAAATGTTTAACAAATAAGCATGAAATATAGACTGCTTTGGACAAATAAAGCCAAGAAATTCATTACCCATAGACTTTCAATATAAGAAATTATAAATCATAAAAGCAGAAAGAGTAAAACGAGGTGAAGACTTGGATCTAATAGAAGAGCAGCAAAAGTTTTTAAAAAGTGCATAAATATATAAATGACATTTTTTTCAATTGTCATTCTACCTTAAAAATAATTATCTAAAATAAAAAGTAGCAACAATGTATTTTGAATTTTACCATAAATGCAGATGTAAAATAATATTGACAAAACCCCAAAGGAGGAAAGGGGCTGGCAGTGTGCTCTCACAAGATTGGTACAATATACGCATTACCACAAAATATCATTCAAAGCTGACTCTAATAAATAAGATATTTTTTTCAAGCCTCTATAAGCCACAAACAAAAGAGGTATAGTTAAAAATGCTATTGCCATTCAGATTTAATGTAAGTAGTCTAAAGACTTCAATGAAAAAAAAAAAAAACAGAAATTGTCACATTTGTTGAAAAAGAAGTCCCACCTGTATGCTGGCTACTGTAAACCTACTCTAAATATAAAGATCAAAATGTTCAAAATGAAAGGAAGGGAAATTGTGTGCCAGGCAAGCACAAGTCATAGGGAGGCAGGCAGGGAGACTCTGCTGATAACAAAGAGTGGACTTAGGACAAGGGATATTCCCAACACTTCTTTAAAAAATCATTACATCAGGGTAAAGGTTCTGATTTAGCAGGAAGATAATAAAACAATACCAAACGTGTTCCACGAACCAACATAGCTTCAAAATACATAAATAAATGACTAATAGAGCAAAAAGGAGCAATAGAGAAGTGCATTTGTAGTTGGAGACAACAACACTTGTTCTCTGTGAGTGATAGAACAAAGTAGGCAAAAAAAAATCAATAAGTATGTCGAAGACTTGAATGGCACTGGCATTTGGTTCATTGATCAAATGAATGTTACTACCACCACAGCACAACACGGACTTCCAGGTCCAAATAGAACCTTCACTAAGGAAAGCCACACCTAGATCATAACCTGCGCTTTACAAATTTCACCAAATTTGAAATAATACAAAATGGTCTCTGGCCAGGAGCTCACTATCTACCACTGTGCAACAAATTATTCCAAGACTTAGGAACTTGAACTGCAAATGTTCATTGCCACACATATTCCAGTGGTCAGAAATCTGGGTTTGGCTCCATGGATGGTTCTGGCTCAAGCTCTCTCCAGGTTTCAACCATCCTTGGGCTTGGGCGGGGCCTCACCCCCAGGCTCACTGCCACAGGGGATGGATGGCTGGAGGCTCTCCATAGTCCCAGCTCTGAGCTGGCTGTGAGGACCACCCTAGTCAACAGTGGGAAGGGACTGTACAGGATGTGGCTAACATAAAACCAGGGTCACAGGGCATCTTTGCGAAGGCTCTTACCAAAAACTACACCTAGAAGTCATCAACAGAAATCTATTTAAATAAATGGAAAAGATTCCATATTTATCAATTGAAAATCTATAGTGTAAATATCCTCAGAACACTCAGGTATGAATTTATAGGTTTACAGAATTCCAATATGTAGCAGATGTGCTTTGGTTCTGAGATAATAATTCAAATCAACATGTTCATTTGAGAGGTCATCTCAAGAACTGGAGAGTGGGAGACCATGTTAACAGGGCCCATGAAGAGCACCCGAGCTAATCTTTAGATTCAAAATAACTCCAATCAAAATGTGTGGCAGATGTGTCTTAAGATTAAAATTCAAATGAGAATAATTAATTTGGGAGTTGAATCTATGAAGCAGAGGGATGGAGAAGTGGGAAGGGGAAGAGAAGGCAGAGGGTGATCGTGGGTCACTAACCAAGTCTCCGCCGTGGGGAGCCCAGACCTCGGCCCCAGGGCAGAGCCCCAAGTCAACTGTAGACCACAGACTTTAATCTTATCCTCCCAAAGAGGAAAGAAATGATATAGGCATTCTCCTATATCATCCTGCCAGCTGTTGGTGGAGGAGACCTCCTAGGGATTTGGTGGCATTAATTGTGGGCAGTTCTAGCTTATTGTTTATATGGGCCAAGCAGTCCAAGAACCCCTCAGATACAAAACCCAGACAGGTACTGACAGTTAAAGAGGGAGCCACCATGCCCAGAAATAGTAAGGCCTAAGGACTGCGGCAGGACAGCAACTCCTAGTACAAAACACCCCTACAGTGACATCCCACGTCCTCAGTGACATTTGCTCTCGCTGCAACAAAGGATCTACGTGAAGACTCCTCCTGAGCATCTCACCTCCAACTGATTGCTTCTCCACCAGGTTTATTCCTGGGTCAGGAGTAGGGGCCCGTTCACTCCCAGGGAGCCCCTAAGAGATGGCCCTTGGAGCCAGAGGGAAATGCTCCCACCTCCTTTCAGGTGGGCAATGCTAGCAGGGCTGTACTGTCCATCATCCCCCGTCCCTCGGGAACCAAGCCCCCACTGCACATAGTCAGGAACACAGTCGCAGCTACGGTTCTTCCCACTCCCCCAAGCCTCCTTCCCTGCCTCCCTCTGTGTGTCTCTCTAAAAAATAAATGTTAGTATCAGACTAAAAGGTCTGAACAAGGAACCACAACATGTATAAATAATGACAGGAGCACTTATTGGATTCCAAGTAAGACTGCGGAGGTTACTGAGAAATGGTGTCACTGTTAGTCATCAGCGTTATCCTCACACGTACCCTGCTGAAAGTGGCCTTTATCTGCCCATGATGTATCTCATCCTGCCTGGAAAACTCTGACCTGGAATGACTCATATCACTTTTCAGCTCTTCGGGGCGAGGAGGTAATTACTAATACTTTGCTTCTAAGAGAAAAACATGTACTAGGTGTTTAGAGAACTTGCCGTACGTAGTCTTTGAGGCTTCACTCGAGTCAAAGATTAAATCAGAGTCAACTCTCGAGTGCTATAGCATCTGAGGTAAGGTAAAACAAAACCTTTGGAGTGTCCTTTGTTCCCCCTAAATAAGAATCTATTTTAATATTCAAAGAGAGAACTCCAGAAACCTCTTCCCCACAAAAATCACAACATGGCCAGGTTTTGAGTGGGAAGCAAAATTTTCCCATGCTTGCCTCCAAAGATGCCCAACATTAGCTTATTTACATATTTCCCTCAAGGTTTTTTTTTTCCTCATATGTATATAAATATGGATATCCTACATTTATAGGATTTACTGCCCTTTTCTAAGTTAAACCTGCATTTGAACCAGGTAAAAATTTTTCTTTACATGTCTCTATATGTACATACTCTTGTTATTTAAAAGAAAAAAAAAACACTTTAGTAGTGGCCCTAAGGGGATATATCATGCGTTATTTAGCCAACTATTCATCGTTGGAATGTAGGTAGTCTCTAGTTTGGACTGTCATAACAAAAATTCTCCTAAAATGAAAATGCAAACCTTTTCCTATATAAGGTAACTATTTAATTTCATATAAATATAAATACCTAATTCATGTTAGATTTTTATCATTTAGCAAAATCTGTAAGTTGTTAATACCTACAAGCAATGCACTGTCCCCACTAAAATGCTAAAATGTCCTCTGAACCAGTCTCCGTTCCTTCCATCCCACCTTCTTCAGATCGGCCAGAATGAGCACTTCAGCAAATGAAATCATTCACCTTCTTAAAGTCGCTCAGTGTCTTCTCAGTGCATTGCAAATACATTCCATGCTCTCAGAAAGCAAACGAGATTACACAGACCCTGCTACCAGCTGTTGATTCCAATGGCAGCTGTAACAAATCACCACAACTTTCTGAAACCCACAGCTTTTTATTTTATAGTTAGGACATTAGAGGTCTGGCATGGGTCTTGCTGGACTAGAACCAGGATCGGCAGGCTGGTTCCTTCTGGAGGCCCTGGGGAGAGTCTGTTTCCTTGCCTTGGCCAGCCTCTAGAGGCCCCTTCCTCCAGAGCCGGCAGTGGAGCCTTCCTGCACTGGCCTCCACCCCTGCCTCCCTCACTTGGAAGGATCCATGAGTTCATTGGATTCATCCAGACACTCCACAATGACCTTCCTGTCTTAGGTTCTTTAACCACAATTGTGAAATCCCTTCGCCATGTAAAAGTAACATGTACAGGTCTTTCTAGGACTTGGAGATATTACTCTGGTGGGGGGAGGCTGGAGAGGTGGGGATTCCTCTGTCCACCACATCTGCCCACCTTGTAAGCTTCCTCCTTTCTGGTCCTCGTTTCCTTTCTGCACTCAGCCATCCCGCGCCACGCGGGTCCCCCAGAGACACTGCTCTCTTGCCCCTCCACCTCTCCCTCTCACTGCTCCAGGTACCTAGGACATTTGCCCTTCCTGGGATGGGGACACCTTGCTTCTGCTTTGAGACTGAGTTCAGGCATGATTTTCCCCATGAGCCCTCCCTGCTGCCCAGATTCCGCCAACACGACTCGCTCCTCCAGCCACACAGCTCCTCACCTCCGTCTGGTGGCAGTTCTGACACTGCATTGTATCCAGTTGTCCATCTGCCTCGGAGCCCTTGAAACTCTGCCTCATCTCTACAGAAACAAATGTGGAAAGAGACCTCTGGTGGCTTGGCCATCGGGGTGTCTCACTGAACGCTAGGAGTCCTCGGCATCTCCCTAGGTAAAGATGAGGGAGATGCCCTCACCAAGGTCGGGTGATCTGCTGGATGACGGACGGGCAGCAGGGACAGAGCCAGGATCCAAGCCCCTGTTTGACCCTGAAGCACACTGACCACACCCTACTAGGAATGATCAGGAAGGTGGAGATTTCCTTACTTTTTTTCTGGCTCAATTGAAGGGCAAATTATGTTCTAGTAGTTTCTTCTAATGCCTCTGGGGAAAAAATAAAATAAAAATAAAACAGAAAACAAAACAACTTTAAACAAGGTCATCTTCTGAACAGAAGGTTTTGGATTTTGTAAGCTCATTGTCACCCCGGCTTTGAGGCTTGAAGCTACCCTTCAGTGACTCGTGACATACGCCTGTGCCAGGTGGCACTTGACACACTTCCATGGACCTTCCACACTTGTACAGACTCCCCAGGAAGTTTTAAACATGATGAAACAGCACTGCAGACTTCGCTTTTGAAACAAAGGTGCATAATTTGAGCACAGATGAGTCAGATGGCAGGTGATTTCCCAATTAGACAATTACTGAAAATTTCTCTCCCACTCAAGGGAGAGCATCCTCTCCCCAGTTTCCGTTAACTGGGATCCGACACCACCCACCTGTCTTTCCCAGATGATGATTTGACCCAGATCTTCCAGTCTAAGCCATGGGAGCCAGTTGCGAAGGCTCCAGAACACCTATTTGGAGCCATGCTTTTCAATCCTGGCTACTCTTAGAATCACCAAGCAAACTTTCTAAGCAAAACCTATACCCAGGCAAGTCTCAATGGATCTGGGTTAGAATGTAGGATACACGTTTCCAGAGCTGATGTGCACCTGGCACAAAGCCAATGCTTAGGACAGTGTCTTCCACTATGGCCAGAAAGCACCTATACGTGAACTGCTCCAGGCATTTGATTGATAGGTTTGTGGTTCCACCCAAACTGCCAAATCAGCTTCTCTGAAGCTAGAGGCCATGGGCATACATTGTCTTCAATTTCCCCACCCATGATTCCCAGGCTCTCACTCTTTTTTAATATAGAGGGAAACTAAAGCCACAAAAAAAATGGAAGGACATGACCAAATTCTCAGCCAGGTCACGACCTCATCCCAGGTATTGTGAGATGTAATCTGTCATTCATTCCTCTGGGTTGGAGGGAAGAGAATTTGAAAACTCCATCATTCTTTGAAAATTATGCATAAACTTCTTGAGTCAGATATAAAATAACACTTATACTAGAACTATAAACAAAATCATAAAGTCCATAAAACTTAAACAATATTAATGACATACATGAAATGGTTTTGCTGATATAAAGATGTCCACTTGAAGCTGCATGCACACGATAGGTTGTATGGACTTTGGCATGCTTTCTTGCTTTGTTCTGGGTGACTCCATTTCCCCTCTGCTTTTCTAACATCTAGTATTAAAGTGTGTGCGTGTACACACACACACACACAAACACACACTGGGGGTATAATTCACCATGAAATCAGTTTTGTTTTACTTGACCAGAGACGAACACATCGCTTACATATTAAGACTTCCTTTTTTATTTTCTCATTAACCTGAATGAATGAAATCAATATAAGGATATTTCATGACTTTAGAGTCATAAATATATCCCTACATCTGGTGCTAATAGCATTGATTACTCATGAGTATAGGGTGATCCAGAATGCTCTTTTATTTCCTCATGATTATTGCAATGAATTTACATGTGCACACACACATTTGCATACAGAATGTCAATACTGTTGACAGGATAGGTAAACCTTACTTACAAAAGTGCCATTTTGTATGACTTAGATTTCCCAGGAGATAAGAACTTGATTGTTCTTTTTAATTAATTTTTAATTAATTTAATGCTTTTTAAATTAAAGCATTTGTGCTTTTGTTTTTATTCCTGGACTTGGGGGTTGATGTTTCTTTGCATAACTAGGTCATTCTCTTTTAAATCTTCTAGTTTAACTAAGTAAAGATTTAAAATATCAGCTTGTTAAACATAGTGGACAACCAAAATAGGCAGTCAAAATTTAGGTTACGTGCGCGCGCGCGTATTTCCTGGTCTATCATTTAGAAGACTAGAAGGGCCATTTTTTACTTCCATAATATCATTCCATATCTTGATACATGATCTTGCAGTACTGTGCATATTGGACAAGAAATGAAGACATTTTCTTTTTCGTTGCTTTTCCAATTAATGTTCTACCTCTGTGATCATTCATTACCACTGAGGGTGCTTTCCTCATTGTGTACAAGTAGCTCAGTGTTCTTTGGTTAGCTCTTTACCTGTCTTATGTAAACACCTGCATGGGCACATCATACTCATAACGTTTCATTTAGCAAATCCATCCATCTATTTTTTAGTTATAGGTGGACACAATATCTTTATTTCATTTATTTCATTTTTATGTGGTGCTGAGGTTTGAACAGAGTGCCTCCCGGGTGCTAGGTGAGCACTCTACCTCCGTTCCACAACCCCAGCCCCTCCATCCATCTTTTTATTTGTGATTTTTAAAATTCATTTTATTCTTATATAGTTTACACTGACTGTTTTCATATAGGCTATATTTCTAGTTTTTACTACACACTTCATAATCGAAGATTTATTCTCTCTGTAATTAATTAACATGTATGTTAGAGAAACGTCTACACAATTTTTCCCTGAACACAATTTCAAAATACTGTTAACAAATAATCACTTTTACTGAAAATTTGAACAGCTACCCTTCCCTATATTAAAGTTATAAATAATAGCATGTCTTTTCTACCTCACTTCCCATCTCCTCTCTCAGCTTACAGTATTTAAATTATTTGAGGTCTGTAGTTAATGAGCTAAAGGAAAAAAAATAGGCCTTACTCCAGAGATCTTCTTTTAAATAAAACTATTTGAATATGATTTTAGGTTTATTGTTTTTAAGATTTGCTTTAGTGTTATTTTGTCCAGTGGCATAAAATCAGGTTAAAAATTGCGTTTGAGCCAGGTTTCCTATAAGTTAATTTGGAACAGATGATCATTTACACAAAATAGAGTAAGCCGCCCCAGGAACATGGACTGGCTCACTGTTCATTTAAAAAGAATTTTTGTTGTTTTGTTATTTTCAAATAGGATGTCTGAAAATATCTGGAAATCTTTAACTTTTATTCCATCTCCTATCACATGGCCACAACCAGCGCCCCTGTTGTTTAGTGCTGTTTCCAAGACCCACGGCTTCCTCCTCCCCGTTCAGATTCTCGAGCCCTTTGCAGTGGGGCCGAGGCTCCCAGGTGGCACCTTCTGGCGCTCTGCTGAATCCTCTAGAAGCTGTCAGCCTCTTCTACAGCCTCGGACCCCGTTTCTCCTGCTTGGTCCTTGACAATAGCCCTTCCTTATGCTCCTGGCAGAGGACCTGATGAGGCTTTGACAGTGATTCAGTCTGACTTGGACCTTGGCAGTGAAGGGCCTATGGCCAGGAAATGAAAACGATAATGGTGATGCCTCTTGTCACTCTTCCCAGCCTGACTCGCCAACCAACGTCCACAGTGTCGCCCGGAAGCCCAGCACGACACAGGACACTGCCCCTTTCCCACCAGATGCCTGGGGTCCTTATGAAGCACAGTTTCCCACCTGATCTGTCTTCCCTCTTAATTGTATGGGAGCCAAACCCCCTGTTCTCTGTGCAGACAGACCTTCCCCAGGGCTCCTTGCGGGCACCGTCCTTCCCACGTACAGATGGTGGGTCTCGCTCCATGGCTCCATAAGCTGGCATCCCAGTTCTCTCCAGGTCTCTCCCAACATGTCTTTGGCTCAGTGGAAGGCAGATTGGTGGTGATTGATTTATATCGTGTTATATTATATTATTATATTATATTATATTATATTATTGGTTTTTTAAAAAGTTGTTCTCTTTTCCAATAATGCTCATCTATTCTTTAAGGCTGGTCACTAATTGGACTAGACAACTTTTGGAGAAGGAACTGGACATTGCTGCCATATAAATATTATTCACAATACTTTGGTTGCTTAGAGGTGAGAAAAGGTCATGAGAGCTGCTACGTCTCCCTTGAAGAACTGGAGAGACTTCAGGGCAAACACTTCTTAAGTACTGCTTCAGAGCTTTGAATTTCTCCTGAGAGTCAAGTATTGAAAGTTGCTATTTGTTTGTATTTTATAGAATAAATGTGACCCCAAGAAATCTGAAAAATGGAACTGACCCCTTGGCAGTGATCTTTCTGTGGCCCTTGGTGTTCAAGTAGATAAGGAAGGGCAGCCACGGAACTCTTGGAGGAAAGCATTTGCTTGCAAGGCACCTGTTACCACCTAATAGCAACTGCTGTGTTGTCAATCACCTTGGAAACCGTGTGGAAGAATGGAAATAATTGAGTCACGGAGGGCAAACAAATGTGAATCTGACTTCAAACTCTATCACTTCAAAAGGGGTACTGAATGGAAATGACAAAGCCAGTCCTTGTCCTCAGAGGCCCACGCAGGGAATATGGCCTCAGACAGCACACTTGCCAAGCCTCGACCTGCTCTCCCATGAAGCAGAGGTCAAGCAGATGTCCGTTAGCTCCCTCTCTGCCATGTCTGAGCAGGTGTCACTCCCTGCTGACCGGAAGCCGAGTTAGAGCTCCCTGCAATCTCCCTCCTGCCCAGAAGCCTCAAGTCCCTGGTGGAGGGGGTTCGCGGACATCCCCATGTGGGGCACACTCCCCAAAACGGGGAATCGGTTTCCCAACTCTCTCGCACTCGTGCCTGGCAGGGGCCAATTTGTCTTTGTCTTCCCTTCATTCCCTCTCCCCCACTGTCTCAGGCACATGGGCCTCGCCGTCTCCCCTTTGGTTCCGGTCCTGGCCCCACACGCACCTTCAGTCCCTGCAGCATAGGAAGATGCACCCCTCCACTTGCTCAGGCCTTGCAGGTGCTCTTCAAACAGAGGCTCACAGATTTATGGTGCTCTCCTTCTGTGCAAGGCTCTGCACTGTGTGTGCATGTGAAGTTTCACTTTTCTCTCCAGAAGGTCAGAAAATATTTCTCTTGAATAATTTTTACCTCTCTGTGGAAGAACAATTCTGTTGAATTACTGATCTCCATTTTCAGTCAATGAGTTAACAGTATTATGTGCCTGTTGTCTCATTCATAAAATGATTCATGATTTAATGATATAAAATATGTGGCCTCCCTTGAAAGTCTTCCTTGGTAGAAAGAGATAAGAAAGAAGAATGAAAACAATTGCAAATGTCCCAAAATGTTTCTAACTGAATGAGTGAATTGATGCATGCCATAAGGGAATTTCAAGTTCATCCAAGGTGCTGTGGACTGAGTTATGTCCCTCCCAACTCACAGATCAAAGCAGTAACAACCTTTGAGATGATAGCATTTGGAGGTGGGAGGCTTTGGGAGGAAATTAGATTTAGATGAGGTCCAAGGGTGGAGTCCCACAGTGGGATTCATGTCATTGTAAGAAGAGGAGAGACCAGAGCTCACCTACCACCACCTCTCTGCTTCACGAGGATGCAGGAAGAAGTGGCTGTCTACAATTTGGAAGGAGCCCTCGTCAAAACCCAGCCATGATGTTGAACTTGGGCATTATGCTTCCAGTACTGTGAGGAGGACATTTCTGTTGTGTGAGCCGCTCAGGCTTGGTGCTCTGTTAGCCAGAAGTGACTATTACTCAAGGCATCTGCTGTCCACTGGGAAATACCACTTTATCACTTACCAGGGGGCCTTGGCCTCTCTGAGCTGAGGATCCTCTAGCCACTTTGCCCATAAATCAAGGCTCACCCTTCTCAGCCATTCTTTATGATCTGGGGGCTGAACTGTAGGAAGATTCAGTGAACAGAGTCTTCTGGGTCTCTTGCCCCACGTTTCTATAGAGTGTGGCCTCTGGGCAGCATGGGCAGAAAGTCAGGGGGCAAGAAGAAGACATGGGTGTTCTGGGCTGTGCCTTCCCTACTCTGCTGCCATGATCTGGCAGCAGGCCCCTCACTGCCCGACAGCTCCTTCCTGGTGGCCTGTCCTGTGCAGCTCCAGCTCCACCTGGGACCTGGTCTCTCACTGCTCTGGGTCACTCATAGCTGGGGCGCCACCTGCACCCCTCCGCTGGCAGTCTCAGGAGCCCTCCACATGCTCTGCAGTTCTTCCACACTTCTCTTGCTCTGTGAAGGTCCCCCATTTTGCAGGGTTTTCAGTGGAAACAACTAGTGAAATCGTGCTAATCCTCACCTGAAGACATTAGGAAAGTTGAATGCTGACTTGTTCTTGCATTCCAAATTGAGCAAGGAGTCTGTTAAATAAGAGCAATGATGAAACGTGACGACTAGTGGAGAAATACATTATCAGCGGAGCTGCCTAAGCCTGAGGACCAAATACCTCAGTTAGAAAGGACATGAAGGGTCACTTCATCCAAGCCTTCCTTTAGCTCCTTAGATCACTTTTATCACTCATTCTGGAAGCAGAATGTTCTATGGCACCAGACTATAGAGGTTCAGATCCCAGACAACATATCAACTGATCTTGGGTAAGTGCTGAAAACAATCTTAGTCTCAGTTTTATCATCTTTAAAATGAGCACAATAGGAACAGATTCAAATTCTTTATCCATAAACATTGAGCCCAGTAATGTTTCCCAATACAAAATATTTTCAGATTGCAGAAGCATAAGATAATGCAGAGCATGTTTCTAATATTGTGAAATGCCCCTATGAGGGTCGGGGGCAGTAGACTGTAATAAAACTCATTACTGTTCTTACAGAGAGAAGTGAATATTCATAAGAGTAAGATAAATGAAAATTATAAATAGTATCATACTGGTTTTAGCCGGGTTTTCCTACCAAATGAGTTGCGAAATCTCTTGAGTTTTTACTTACTTGCAGAGTTATTTTGTGACCACATTGCTTAACGCATCTCAAGCCATGAGCGTTGTTGGGACTGTAGCACTCCCTCAAGAAATTGCCATCCTTCACCATCTGCATGGACAGCTACACGGCGCTGCCCACACGCTTGTCGTTTCGAGGCAAGGCGCTGTCTGTCAAGTCCCCCTAGTTGTGGTGGGTGCACTGCGTCTCTTGGAGTAGCATTTCCAAGTTTAGAATGTTGGAAAGCAGAGCGGGATTTTGAGTTCAGTTCTTGCATCTCAAGCTCTGGGCTCTTCTCCTGTATGTATCTACTCATGCAAGTGAGGAACAGTAGGCTTGCTACAACCCCATGTGACCAGAGAGAAAAGCACACGGGAAGAAGGTGTGGACTGTCTCCTGTGCCCCAGAGCAGGTCTGGCAGGGCAGGGATCCACCAGTGGACTTGATCGGCCCAGGGGCTCCACGGACTGGGGTGAAGCGGTTTGTATACCTGCATCTCTATCTCGTTTTCAAATATACAGAGAAAGAGGTGCAGACATGTCCCAGAGAGTCTGTGGTAGGAGGCAGGCATGCTGTTCCAGGAGGTTGACCCCCGTGATTCGCTCTCCTCAGGTGAATTTGGTTGTGACAGCACAGAGCTGGTCCAGGGCTTGGTAATGGGATTATTCTGGCAGAGGACATTTCAGTGCTAATTAGCATAAGGACATCTTCCAGGCTTCTAGGGCTGGGGCCTGGCAGATGATAAAAGGTCTGGGTCCTGGATGGTGCCCTCTGAGATGTGTAAGTGGGTTAGAGAGAGGGTCTGCCACATCTGGTCATGGTGACAATTAGATTAGGGAGCAGACAGGGAGGGGGAGGAGGCCTCCAAGGTAACCTGTGGGGCCTGGGAGGCAAGCTGGCAGAAGCGTCACCTTCCAAAAGGTCACATTCAGCAAGCAGGAGCTCCAGAGGCAGCGTCGGGGTGCTGACTGGTAGAACGATGGTTTCAGAGGGCCCTTCAAGGGCTTCTTGTCCAGTGGCTTCCAAATGTCAGCCGCTTGGTGTGCTTGTTAGAAGTACAGGTTCCCAGGCCGTCACTGCAGGCCAGTAGCTTTGGGTTTGCTGGGCGCTGCTGGGGGCCCGTGACTTAAACAGGGTTCTGGAGGGTTCTAATGCACACACAATCCCCTGGCTGCTGACTCGCTTCACACCAGCACTTTGCTGATGGGGACCGTGGAATGAGGAGACTCTGAGATCGGAGTGACACCCACCCACATGGGAACAAGCCCTATGCCCATGTGGTCCCTCATTGAGTCTCCTTGGGTGGTACTGCAGTGGGCTATACTGGCTCTGCCTGTCAGAGGGGGATACCGAGGCTGTGAAAGGTTCAGGGACTTGCCCATGGCCACACAGCTAGGAAGTGGTGACCACGTGATGGTGCAGGAGCCTCCCAGAACCCCTGCTCCTGAGGTACATGGAAGGACTTCACACAGTCCTGGGGTCAGCCCCTACAGAATCCTAACCAGCTCACAACTCTGCCCTGGATGGTCATTCTCCAACACACTGGTTGTATTCTGTTCCTTAAAGAAATATGCTGGCCTCCCACAGCTCTGCACAGGGTCATCTGGTTTTCACCATGGTGCAAACAGAGACATCTTTGTGTCTGGGTGTGCACACATACACATGCTCAAATGCACACATACACACAGATACATGTCCACACAAATGTGTACACATAGACAAACACACACACAAACCTACTCACATATACAAATGCACACCCGCACAAACACAAACACACAGCTGCCCCTGGCACCAGGCTCCCCCTGACACTGGTCTGGCCACCTCCTGGCTCTCCATCCTCCAGGCCTTCTCTGGGGCCCCCTGCTTGGACTCCACACACTCCCTGGCCTTGGCGGGAGGAAGGGGATAGAATGCTATTTCTACTTCTTTTTCTTTGAATTGATTGCTTCCTGGCTGTGAGCATCACTTTCCATTTCTCCAGGACGCCTTCTTGACTTCTCCAACTGCACTGAACACCCTTCATGGATTTCCGATAAAGCCTGTGAGTCATCATCCTAACCCTTGTCATTTCACAGCTCCAATTGTCTAAATTGATTGCCTGTTGCTTCCACCAAAACACCATATTGGGTTTTCCTCACCATTAAGTTCCACTATAGCACTTGGTACACCATCGGTGCTCAATAATTACATGTGGGTGATTAATTTGAGTCAATAAATGACCTGTTTAAACATCACCTCTGCAGAAGGTCTTCCCTGACTGCTTCCTCGAGCAGTATTCCCAAGAGTACCATTTGGCTCATTCACAATAGTAATGACAATTTACAATTATTTTATTAACTGTTCACTGTCGCTCTTCCCCATGAAAACAGAAGCTGCAACTTGGCCCCCGTTCACTTCTAAAGCAGAGAGTGGCATGTCTTGTGCTCTGTGCTCTCTGCTGAGTGAATCAGTGGGCACCCTGCATCCTTGGCTCCTGGTTTCCCCACTTCTTCTGCAGCCTGCTGTCCCACCATGGAGGACCTGGACCCACTCACACTGAGATATTGGGAATGGGACTCTATGTGTGTCTTTCCAACGTGGACATTCACAAAGTCCGGGATTCACTGCTGATGAGATTGGACAACAGACATTATTATAAGTTCTTATTACTTGTGCCAAGCATGCAGGACCCAGCTCAGAGGTTGAGCTGTATTTTTCAGACTACTTACGGCAACATTTTTCCCTTTCAGATGTACTTGACAAATGAAGTCTATTCGGACTCCACTTCCATGAATTACCCAGATTTTTAAGCAAAATATGCTGGGCAATAAATCATCCCAACTTCTATTAGCTAACGTCTGGGAGGAAAGAGAAGGCATACATATATTGAAGGAGAATTTACGTTGGGACAATTAATAAAAGAACCACTTTGTCCTGTGGGCAGGAGGTAGGGAGTCCTGAGGGAAAGTCACACCCTGAAGTAACGACAATGGGAAGCATGGCACTGCCCTGCAGGAAGGTGGGGGTGGTTTTACTGGGACACAGAGAAGGCCAGCTGCTCTTGTTAGTCAGGGAGCCCAGCCCTCTGCAGAGCTCTCACGGGAGGGCACAGGCACGAGAAGGCTCAACACCTTGGTTTACACCTGTCCTCACTCCCTCCTCCTGCTGGACCCCCTAGCAGCCAGCTCCATCTGGAAGTGGTGGTGCTATGTGCCGAGAGCCTGGTGGGAACGGCAGGAAGGAAAGGCCGCAGAACACGGGGAGAGTCGAGGAGGAGAGACGGAGCAGTCATAGCACTCAACTTTAAGAGGAAACCAAAGTGCAGTCACGAAGAATTTTATAGAGATAACCTTGAATTGCTCTATTTATAAAGTATATCATTTGCAAACATCAGCATTTTAACGGTTATTAGTCTCAAATTACTCATGACACATTTCCAAATCGTTTGAGGTACATCAAAGGATCCGCACCAGACCGTACTGGGAACATCACTGAAGTTGCAGAAAAGATCCTTGAGCTGGAACACACATGACCTGCTTTACTACTGACAGATCATCTTTCTAGATGTAAAGACGTCAGGGCAAGAGGGGTAAAGTTATTTAAGAAAGGTTTGCAATATCATCTGCATGTATTCGTTAGGTTCTCCTTCCAGCACAGGAAATATCCAACAAGATATAAACTATATATTTACACAATTTGCACCTTGATGAATCCATGGGTTTTACCCATTAACCATATGAGCACCTGAGAACAACCACGATCCTTGTATTATCAGCAAAATCACCATTACGGTAATGCATTTTTGTGTGATCTAACCCCCTGTCTGTGCTTAATGGACTGGATTAATGGAGCATGGTGTCCAATTACTCACAAAGCTTCTAACATATCATCTTCCATGCCATTCACTATGGAAAATTGCTCTTCAATTTTATTTTTACCTCTGATTGTGACAAAACCACAGCAGAATTAGGTAAGCAGTCCTATTAAGAATTACTATAAAGAGCTAGAAATTTAATCTAAATCATATATAGTGAATGTATATTATTATGTATAAAAATTTTGCTACACATTATACTTCAGTGAACATGGAAAAACCATATTAACACATGCATTTTATACGTATTTGCATACCCACATACATATGATATCCCAATAATTGGAGGCTTAATCTAACTCAAACAATATATTTTCTTTGTATTCTGGACTTGGGGCAGAACTCTAGGGAGTAAGACCTATCTTCAATAGACAAATAATGACTTCCCCTAGATGTCCCATCCTAGTTGCCAGAATATGAGCATATGAGGAAATACAGCTCCAAAGATGATGTGCTGCAAGTTATGCAGACAGGGAGATCAGCCTGGGTTACCTGGGCAGGCCCAGTGGAATGACGTGGGCTTGTAAAGGGCAGAAGAGGAAGACAAAAAGGGAGGGGCATGATATTCAAAGCAGTGTTGTTTCTGGCTTCAAGATGGGGAAATCCTTGGGAAGGAATTGAATTCTGCCAATGACCTGTGCATGTCCTTGGAGATGGATTCTCCTGGAGCCTCCAGAACCTGCCTTCCACCTGCAGAGAGCCTAGGCAGAGAATGACTTTTGGCTAGACTTTTGACCCATACAAACTGTGAGATAAGAATAGACATTATTATTGCTGTATGTATATACATGACTGCATGACCAATGTGATTCTGCAACCTGTACACTCAGAAAAATGAGAAATTATATCCCATCTTATTCAAATGTATGATACGTCAAGGTCATTGAACTGTCATGTGTAACTAATGAAAACAAAGAAGAGATTTAAAAAAAAAGAAGTGGATTTTGATTCAGATTGCAAAATGTATAGCAGTTCCTGATGGTGGAAATAAAAGATTAACTACAGTGGGCTGACCAGAGCTAGAAAACTCACTTTCAAGATGGCGCACTCCCAAGGCTGGAAATTACTGTTGTCTTCCCTGGGGAGCCTGGAGGGGGCAGTCAGCCAGGACCTTGGCTACTTTTAGGTAACTTTTCCACATGGCTCTTAGCTTTTCACAACATCACGAAGGGGTTCTGAAAGAGAGTGTTCCAAAGAGCCATCCCAACAGAATGTACCCCAAAGTCCACGTGATTAGGGACTCTCCACCAGCAAGACAGGTAGGTGCTCATGTCTCATTGGCCGTATCAAGTCAAATGGCCAAGTCTAGACTTGACACTGCAGAGGACCACACAAGGACTCGATACTGGATGGTAAAATAGCAGTTCCCCACATCTGCCCTCTGGTGCCTAATGATGGAGCTCTTGCCCACGTACAAAATAGCAATTGCTTTGAGCCCAGAGCCTCACAGCTCCATCCCCGACAGCAGCAGGCTCAGGCTCGAAATCCAGAATCTCATCATCTAGTCAGGCTCCGATGCTCATCTACTCCCTCAGGTACTCTGTGCTCTGTCACAAGTTCTGCTAGCCAAAGAGAAAGTTATTTGTGTCTCCAACCCCCGGTGCATCCAGTATTAATGGTGAAGCACGGACAGGAAAACTGAAATAGAAACTTCAATCAAAAAGGGCAAGTGAAAGACGTGGCAGTCACTCATCCATAGAGCACCATAATCCAGGGCTCACACGTCACCGCTGCCCGCCTGGGGTCCAGTTCTATTCTTGGGAGTGGTTCTCCATGGCTCTGGGCTCTTAATTTTGTCCTCTTAGTCCTTAACAAATAGTTCATGTCTGTAACTAAATGGGTTCCTCAGCCTGCTTCTTAGGCATCATAGACTGTAGGCTCAGAGGTTTCTTTTCATAGTTTAAATTTCTCCACCCTTTTAATTTCTTTTACTTTTTCCTTAAAGTCATTGTGGTTTTCCTATGACTCCAATTAGGGTTCACCTCATGAGATAACGGTCCTGCTCAAGCCTCGGTAAGCTTCTTGCTGTGGGTGCTGCCAGTCCAGGTACTATGAGAAAATCTTATATAAGATTTTTTAGAAGCCCTTTTGTCTGGTTGAGAAGTTCTGTAATATGTCCCCTTTAGATTCTTAGGGGACTTTTCGTATGGCTGACGCTAGGAGGCTCCACCCTTAGGGTTTTGAAGTTATAACAAAGGATCCTCTGGTTGCACCCTTGAACTGATCTTGACTTAGACACCATGTTTCACAGACAGTTCCTTGGATTTGATTCATCTACAGGCCATTTCTGACACTGCGGAATATTTTGCTCTGAAAGCCCAGGGATAAGAAACAGTTTTACTTTTAAAAAATAAAATTCATATTCTCCTTCATATTCACCAAATGCTGCTTGAAAATGGAACATTTCTTTATATATGTCACCTTGCTCCCCCTGTACTTTGTCACAGCCATCTAAAAAAGAGTCAGTTGGCATTTTCAACATTCTGCCTGGAAATCTCCAGGTGGATCTGCAAGATTATTAGATAACGTTTTTTTTTTTTCCTTCCACATTATCCATGTGACAGTTTCATTACTTTTTCTGCAGGTACATGACTCAGATACCCTTTTGTCCAATTTTCAATTTCAATTTCTTTCCCTCTTTTGTGGTCTCCCTCTACCCTGGCCTAGAGCAAATGCCAAGGCTCTGGTTGTAATGTCAGCAACCCCTTTCTGATATCCATTTCTATTTTCACTATCCACATTGCATAACCAACCACCCCAAATACCAACTGCTCAGAACAAAACCCGGCATTTCCTCACAGTTCTGCATCCAGGCAGGGCTCAGTGGGGGCAGTGCCTCCTTCCACGTGGCTGCAGCCGAGATGCTCAAGGAGGCTGCAAGAGCCCCTTCCAGGAAGGCTCACTAGGATGGTGGGCACATTTGTACTGGCTGTCGGTGGGCCTCAGCCAGGGTTGACAGGCAGGTCCTCAGTTCCCACCCATCTTCACTGGTGGCTAGGTTGAGCTTCACACAGCACAGCATCTGGGTTCTGAGAGGCCTCTTGAAGAGAGAGTTCCAGGAGATCTAGCTTCAGTGACCATGACAATCATGTGGCCAGGCCAAGAGTGGAGATGAAAGGAGGCTGAGAAAGTGCAGTGGACCAGGAAGCACCCTCCATTGTGCATGTGGGGGGCTAGACAGCCTATGAAGGGACTCTGAATTGGGGGACAAAATCCTAGAGACAGGAAAATCAAAACAAGACAAACCCCAAAGGGAATTATGTACTACCTCTTTTATCTGAGCCCTTTTGTGTAAATGGAGACAGCTGAGGCTAGCTAAGACAGTCTTGAAGTAGAGCCAACATGGAAGACTTCTGTACCAGAAATTGAAATCTATGTGAAGATTCAGGATTGAGACAATGCAAAAACTGGTACAAAAATAAGCCAGTAGAGGAACAGAATAGAACAAACTTCCATCACATGCCCATAACCAGCACACAGTGCAACAAATACACGAATGATTCTGGAAGAACTGATCTATCAATTGATTGATTATTATTGATTCCTTCTTCATTGTACACATAAAGTTCCCTCCAGATAGATTTTAGATCTAAAGGTAAAAGGAACATTGTTATAGATTCTAAAGAGCAGCATCAGACAACAACTAATGCCACAGTGTGGGCAAAGCATTTTAGACAGAGAAAAACATGCACTAACCATAAAGCATTTTTTAAAAAGATAAATGTGTCTAATATATAATTAAGAATTTCTATTCATCCAAACACACCATTAATAGAGCAATTGTGTGAGCCACAGGTGGGAAAAGATGATTATCTGACAAAGAACTCATATCCAGAATAAATTAGTCTTTTAAATCAATAAGGAAAAGAAAATAAGTTGAACAGAAGAATGAGTAAGAGATTGAACAAGCACTTTGCAAAAGATTATATCCAAAAGGCCAGTGTGCATATGAAAAAGTGTTCAACCTCTCTATTCAAATGCACGTGTAAACCACAATGAGACCCTGGTGAAGGCCCCCAGACCCAAAGGCTAAGGCGAAAATGACTGACAGTACCAAGTACTCCAGGCATTCTTCAACAGCAGGGCTCCTGCTGAGCTAGTAGGAGTGTAAATTATCACAAACATTTTGTAAAACTGGTTGGCAAGAGCTATGAAAGCCCAACAAATGAGTGCTTTATGGCCCAGAAATTCCATTCCTAGGTAATCACAGAGAGCTAAAGAGCATTTGTTTTCTGAAGCTGTGTGTATGAATTTTCGAAGTAGCAACAAAACTGCAGACAACCCAATGTTCACTTTTGGTAAAATGGATAAACAAACATGGTATGTGCAGGTAGCATAACACAAAACAGTGTGTAAGAGCTAACCATGGCCATGCCTGAGGGCAGACAGGGATCTCAAAGAGTGGGGAGTGAACAGACCCAGACTCACCTCACACTCCACCGAGTGTGAGCTCATGCATTTAAAAGACAGGAGAAATTCACCTTTGGTGACAGATAGCAGGGTCTGTGTTGGTGGGGGTGGGAGGCCCCTGGAGTGGGGGTTGTGACTGGAGGGATGTGAAGGCCCTGGGGGGCCATTACTGGTTTTGTTTTTCTCTTTATCTGTGGTGGTTACACAAGCAATTTTACACTGTGAAAACTCACCCAGCCATACATTGCTTATTTGGGCACCTTGAGATTTTATTTTGTGCCCAAATGAGAGACAGCCCATTCTTTAGTTATTAAATGTGTAATCATAGACTATTTGACAACAATTCCAGTTGGAGATGCTTCTGGTGCAGAGGCTCCTCCAAGCTATGCTGAGAGCCGAGTCTGTATGGAGTGCCCCAGGGTCTGCCCCTCCTGCCTGTGCAGGGGCCTGGGCACAGTTCTGAGCAGACAGCAGCAGGGAAACCAAGAGACACATCAACTGGAGGAGCAGCTTCCATTTCATCCTGGCGTGAGAAGACTGCTAAGTGTGGGGTTGTTTGCTCTCAGTTAAAAACCACGAAATAGTCTCCACTTAGCACCCTCCACACTCCCTGAGCCATATGGTCATTGCTACCAGAAGTGGCCCGAGGAGGCCGCCTGACACGTCGTTGATCCCACATGCACAGAGGAGCATCTAGTCCTTCATCAAGGAAGAGAGGGAGCTCTGGGGAGAGCTGCGGCAGCCCTCTCAGGGCCCCTCGCCTGGTGCAGTGTGTGTGGGCAGAGAGCCCCACAGCCAGCCAGGCCCCTGGAGCTGAGGCCCAGCGGTGGCCGCTGCCTACCCACCCACGCATGGTCTTCAGAGAAAACAACAGGCTCAAAAACCGTTTTCAACCCAGAATACAGGTAGAAAATGAAAAGGCCTCTTTAGCAATTCCAAAGGAATTCTTTTTCTCCCGCAGCAGCGCAGGGCCGTTGTGAACGTGGGTATGTCCGCCTCCTGTTTGAAAGGGTCAGTGAATCAGAGTGACAAGCAGTGGGTAATCCCATGAGGAGGCAGCGGTCAGGGCTGGGGCTTGGACTCTCGAATCCCCCTGAACGTTCTGGATAGTGGCCTCAAGCCTTTCTCATATGGGAAGGAATCGCCCTCTCCCCTGCATTTAAAAAATAAAGAAGGCAAATTAAAAATATAACTATGGTTAATAATGAGACATCGTATTCTTGGAAATCTCTAAGGGAGTAGAGTTTAAGTGTTCTCACCACCAAAAAAAAAAAAAGTATGTGAGGTAATGGGTATGTTAATTAGCCCATGTGGGTACCAGGATGAATGCATATTCTAAAACATCCTGGTGTATGGGATAAATATATACACTTTTGTCCATGAAAACTGAATATATGTGCGTCTACATATACACCACACACATATGTATATGTCTGAATTTATTTATTTATAGGATTTTTTCAGACTTCACAGGGGATGCTGGCATCTCCCACCTTTGCCTCTGAGCAGGACCGGGGGATGAAACCCTGTCACAGGACCTATTCCTCTATACACCAACCAGCTTATGGAATCTACTCTTTATTGGCACGAGGCTGACAACTATGAACGAGGGAGGCTGCATCATCTACAGTGTGTCTCCTTCTGGGGTGCGCAGCCTCTTGCAGGCTCCTTGAAATGTGCAAATCCACATACACATTTCAGATCTGGCTGATGACCATGGATTTGAGTCACTGCAGTGGTCAGTGGACTGCATGGCCTTCTACCCAGCTTCCAGCTGACAGTCAGTTCCCAAGTCCAGAGCCCCTCCACAGAGGGGGACATGGGTTACTACTGAGAAGGAACTTTGAAGTTCAGCCACGGACTCAACAGACATTCCTCTTCAGGGACTGAGTTCAAAGACAGAATGTGCTCCTCGGTGCATTGGAGCTTGGCTGTGACTTTCATGGGAAGGGGACGGCTAAGTGACAGGGCCCTTTTTGTACCTTGCAACAGGCATTCCTAAGCCCTTTAGAAAGGAGCTGAGACAAGGAACAGGGGGCTGGAACCAAGGTAAGGATTCTAAGGGAAACAGAGATTGGATGAAAGAAATATTTAAAGATGACAGTTGTCAAGGTTTCCTGTTTGGTTAGATATGAGAAACTTAGGGAAAAAAGCCAGAGATAGGCAATGAATTGGAAGATGAGATCATAAAGCCCGAAGGGCACTTTATACCCTCAGAGTTGCTTGAAATTCAGAGAGCAGGGGAGAGCCACCCAGGAGTCACGAACAGGAGAATTAGGTAATTAGGAATGCTGTTTTACCCTAAAGACATGCGACAGCTCTGACAGAGCACTTCTCTTGGCAGACTCTAACCCAAACTCCATAGAGTGTTTTAAGGTTACTGGCCTCAAAAATGATGCATTTGGATGGTAACACATTCCCACAAAAATTCAAAGATGGCTCAATATCCGAGAATCTGGTAATGAAATTCAACATATTTACATAATCAAGGAGAAAAAAAATGAGTGAACATCTTAGTGAACATGGGGGGAGAAAAAGAAATTTATAGATTTAAATACGATTAATAATTTATTCATCAGTAACAACTCTCTCCAAAATAGGAATTAAAGGAATTTTAACTTGTTGGAGTAAAGTATACAATTTATAGCAGAAAAATAATTTACTAGGCCATATTTATGGAGTTTTAAAGCATTGTAATTTTAGAAAACGGTATGAGAATATTTGTGTGAATGATAAATAATTTGGGCTGGTGGCTGGCTCTGGGGGTGGGGGGAGATGAACATGAGGGGAGCAGAGGCCCACGGTCTGTCTGGGAGCTGTGTGTGTGTGTGTGTGTGTGTGTGTGTGTGTGTGTTTTGAAAACAAAGAAACATGAAACAAGATGGCAGGACTTTATTCCACTTATTACTTTAAGTGTAATAAGACTTGTTACTGAACACATTATATCATTCTCTGTGCTATTTTGTGTTTGAAACACTTTTAAAAAGCAGGAATACACATACAGGTTAGAGAAAATGTCTAAACAGTGCCCAAGAATATGGTGGCAGTGAGTTTCTCTCTGCCTCTGAGCCCAGTGTCCCCGTCCCTCCCAGCTCCCTGGGTCACTCTGTGTTCCCTGCATCAGCCGGTGTCCTCCATGTGTGGAGGCAGACAGCATGGACGGTCCCTGGTCAGCGTCTTTTCCTCACAAAGCAGTGGATCTTGTCTGCTGAATTGTTCAAGCAAAGCTCAGGGAGGCTCCAGAGGCGACAGCTCCTCTCGCTCTGATGGAGGAGGCCCTCACCCCTGCCCAGCTCGCAGCCCCGCCCCCTCCTCTCTTCTAGTCTGGCTTGCACACTGCCACGAGGCCCATCTTCCTAAATAAGAGGCCTGCCAAGGTGTCTCTCCAATGGGAATGGAGTCAGGCCACCTGGTCTAACCCTCACCAGCTGTGGAACCTTAAATGTCACTTGGCTCTCTGTGTCCTCCATTTGGGGTTAGCCCACCTTGGGTGGCTATAACAAAAATCCCTGAGCCTGGGAACTTAAATAAAGAGCTTATTTAGTTCATGGTTCTGAGGTCTGAACGTCTAAAATCAGCAGCCCCCTGATGAGCCCCTGGAGAGGCCCCCTTGACTGGGTGACACGATGGAGAAATGGGGGAACCGGCTGTGTGCAGAAAGGGCCACATGTAGTTCATGGCTTCACTTTATAGCAGCCTGCTCTCTTGAGAGGAAAATGTTAATGCCTCCTGCAGGCAGCACCCCCAATGACCTAATCACCCTGCTATGCTCCGCCTATATCACCTTTTCTCTCCATTTGAAAGATGTAATTAATTCAGACTTCCACCACCTCTTAACACCACCACATGGCATATTAATCTCCCAACGCACCAACGCCTGGAGGACAAATTCATATATATATAAATGCAACGTCCCTAGATTATCCACTGCATCTCCTTCACCAGCTCCTGGGCTCACTACACTCTCTAGAGTTGTTCCTGAAAATGTCACCCACCACTTCCCCTCTCCAGTCCCAACCTGCCTTACGCCTGGGCTGCATAGCACCAGCCACCTCCCCTGGCTCCTAGGATGCTGCCCTCACCTGTCCTCAGACTGATCTGGCTGCAGCATCTTGTGGTCATAGTAGTGTTTAACCCAGCCTTCAGTGCTTTCCCCCTGAGACATGTCTTCCAGCCCTCTAGCTATAGTTCCCTCCTCACCTGCGTAGCAGGGCCCCCCCAAGCAGCCCCCCTCTTTTCCCTGCAAACCTGTTCCTCCTGCACCTCCATGCTTAGCCTCTCTGAATGGCCCACCATTCTCACCTTGCAGTCAGCCTATCCCTTCTTTATCATACCACAGAAATATGTGCAGCTTTGTAATGTGGATATTGTTAAGCGTTAGCATGTAATCAATAGGTAAGTATTTGGCAGACGTCATACTAAGCACTTTACATGGATTAATTCATTTGGTGACAACCTCACAAGGTGGATACTATTGTTCCACTCATCTTGCCCATTAAACGGCAGCCTGGTAGTTAAGGTGCTTGCCTAGTGCAGTAAGAAAAGACCCTTCCTAATAAGACTCCCTCTCCGTTTCCTTTGCCAGCATCTGCATTGCAGCCACGGAACTGAGCTTCCCAAAACAAATGAGAGCAACTGCTTCCCTAGTTAATACCACCTCTCTAGCAAGGTACACCTGTGTCCTTCATCATCTGCATTCTGCTTACCTGACCAGACTCAGGTCCTGCTACTAACGCTTATTTTCATGCCCAGAAATTTCTCCCTAGGCAATACTTTGCACAGGCTTCTCAGGGGAGAAATGGGGCGAGTACCACTCGTAGAAAGCTCTTTGCTGCCCCCTGCCTGCCATCATGAGCAACGAGGGAGAAAATTGACAAAGAGCTCTGCATTGTCCTGGTACTTCAGCCGGCGGTTTCCGTGAATCTCATGTTGCACCAGGCTGTCCTGATGTGCTTGGTTTAGCTTTCCAAACTTTAATTGAAATTCCCAGAGGTGGGGCCCTAAGATCTGCAACTTGAGCGAGTGCCTCAGTTGACTCCTGTAAACGGGTGAGTTTAGAGAAATCACTTAAATGGAAAAAGAGCCTCGTGTTTAGGATTCAGACAGGTTCAGATCTCAGTTTTGCCCCCTGCCTGTTCCTGCTGGGAAGCTACATCACCTTTCTGAGCACCTCTCTCCATGTGAATGATGTAATATATTCATACTTAACTGGAGATTTTTCTGGTGCCTGATGGACATAATATTGACCAATTAACTCTGGTTCCTTTCCCATTGGATGTGTAGAGAGAAATGAGAATGAAATATCAATCATGATCCAAAACAGCAAAATAAAGAAAATAGAAATTCTTAGCTTTTAGTCTTTCTCAGACCACTTGAAATTTCTTCTTTGGACTGCAGACATTTTCTGCTTCCTTTGTCAACACGTATCTGCCTTCAGAAATGGTTCTACTATTTTCCAAAACCTTTTTCTTCTGCTTAAGAGTCCTTCCCAGGAGACCCACACAGTGCCTGACTCTTCCTAGACCTCGAGGTTGATGCTCAAGGGCACTGAACCCCTGGGGGGAGAAAAGATGAAGCCCCCAAAGACTTGCCTAGTGCAGTAAGAAAAGACCCTTCCTAATAAGACTCCCTCTCCGTTTCCTTTGCCAGCATCTGCATTGCAGCCACGGAACTGAGCTTCCCAAAACAAATGAGAGCAACTGCTTCCCTAGTTAATACCACCTCTCTAGCAAGGTACACCTGTGTCCTTCATCATCTCCCTTCTGCCTACCTGACCAGACTCAGGAGACTGGTGGGAGCACTAGGGCAAGCAGGACCTTCCCAGGGGTCCTGCTGTGTGTCCACAGTCCTTCTGCCTGTGAGAACCTGCTGCTGTCTCATGGACCGCCTCCCCTTTTGACTCCTGGCTGCCTTCCCACCACACTGACCAGGTCGTTCCCAGATGAAATGACTGAGAAGACTTCTCCTCCAGAAAGGCCTCAGCACCTTGGAATGAGATGGAGCTGGCCAGGGGACGTACAGCAGCCTCTGCCCCCTCTGTGGCAGCACTGCAGATGCCTCATGCCAGCATTCTCGTCCTGACCCTGTGCAGCGCCCCAGGGCCCGCGCCTCCTGCCCTCTGCTGGCCTCTCTGGCTTCCTGTGCCCTTTCACAATAGAACAAGGGTGCTTAGTGTGGCTTCTCTCCTCCGAGAGGCAGATTCTGTGCCTTATCAGGCCGCTGGACAGTCACCCCCTGGGGGATTCGGGAGTGTTTCTTAGTGTGTCCAGCTCTTCTCCCTCTCTTGTCCTGGAGCCCTGGCTTTGAACCGGGATCCCCCTCCCTCCCTCCACTTCCTACACTTGGCTCCATAAGCCCTCTCGTCCAGTGCTGGCCCTCTCTCACAGCCCGTCATAGGCTTCTCCTGATGCCCACTCCCAACCTCCCACCGCCACTCCACCCGCCGCCCACCGCCCCTGCCCCCCAGGCTCTGTATTCTTCCTAGAGCAGGTGCACCACACAGAGACCAGGGGCGCTGGGTATGTTGTTTGGGTTTCATTATAACTTATTACAAAAACCTTAATTGAGTTCTTATTCAAGGACATCAGTTACTGCTGTTGTTATTATTATTGTTATCCCTATTATTATCCCTATTATCATTTTTCTAAAAGGACTGTATATTTACCTCATCTGTGAAATTAATGCAATTATAACTCCTTCAAAAGCTTTTTGATCAGCATTTCCTGTGTGTGTGTATCCACACCTGGCTTCAAAGTACTTGCTATTGAAACATCTCTGCAGTGGAAATTGTAAGCCCTATTTTACATGTAATAAAGGAGAAGTTTCCATTAAACATACACTGCACACACGTTGTGGAAATTTCTTATGGCTTGTGGTGAGCAACAATCTCAGGCCTCCACTCTTCCTCCACCAAAGACCAGAAGCACTGGTGGAGGGACGGAGGCTTGGCCACACAAGCAATGTGGAGACCTTCCAGACCGTGACCCCAGGCTCCTTCATCAGCTCTCGGAGAAGTAGGCACTGCTCAGGATGAGCAGGAGATGCATCATCAATATTGAGCAGACTTCTACTGAGTGTTCTGGAGACTTCCTTTTAGGATCTGTGGCTTTGTGCTGCAGGCTCCTGGTTCGGGCCTGCTGTGGCCCTCCAAGCTCATTGACAGCAGCGGCCACTCACCTTGCCTTCACCTGTGGGATGGGACCCACAGCCGCGGGGTGTCACCACTGATTCCTTTGTGATGCCTGGCCCTTGCCATCAGTCATCTGGAGGTCCTTGATCAGCACAGTTTCAATGTTGACACGTTTGCCATCATGGCCTATTAAATCACAGCAGCCCTCTCACTACACCGTTCGAAGAACCTTTACGTGGGTGTATAAACTGCGAGGAACCACACGGTTCCAGGACTCCTGGCTCCAAAAGGGTGAAAGTGCGAGGTGGAGCCTGGGGCCAGCATTCTGCAGACACCCCACACCTTGGCATTCATGGGAGGAAGGGTGGCTGAGGTCCCGGCCTGCCCATGCTAGATCTTCAGTTTGCTAAACTAAAAACTCCAGGAAATACTAGCACCATGCACCTGCAGGTTCCTGTGGCTATGGATATCCCAAAGGACCTTAGTGGAAAGTTACAGTAGTCCACAAGTCAGGGCGACAATTATTCTTTTGAGTGCTTGAGGCAAACATTCTTTTAAAAGAAGGCCCCCACGTTGGTTCCTTTGCATAGATTGGTTGTAAATTGTTATGATGATGATGACGATGATTCTCTGATACTCTTGGGTCCCTAGGACAATAGTGATTAGAAGATGGTAGAAGTTTTTTACTTTTAAAATTATATAAATGAACACAGATTGTCTAAGGGGCTGGGTCCCCGTTGAAACTGGGCAGTGAGAGTTTCCCACAACGGCTGGGGTCCCGGACGATAGCCCACTCCATTCCCCGCTTTATCTTGCTTCCTCCATTTATCGTCATTCTTTTTTCTTATGCTCTTCTCCCTCTTGCCTTGTCTCCTGTCCTCCCTTTCTCCTCTTCCCCTTTCATGGGGCACCACGCCACCAGATGCAAGACTGGCCCAGACCTGGGACTGGGTCTGCCCCTCAAGGCTTTGCGTCTCGAGCTGACTGTGAAGGAAGCTGCCAGGAAAGGGAGTGGCATGCGGTCATCCCTAGTCCCAGGAAGAGGGCCCCCTAGCCCAACCATCATGCAAACCAGCACCACAGGGACAGCAGAGCCCTTACCCCAGCTCAGACCCAGAAATCCAGAACTTAGCTCCCATGCGTGGGATGTAAAACTGTGTTTTTCTAAACCATTTTTAATGGTTATTAATGTAACAAGATATAACAAGCGTAGACAGGATTATAAAACTTTGAAGATAAGAAAATGACCTTTAAAAGTTGTGAGATATTTCTATACACCAAAAAGAGATGGATCAACCATTTTCTAGGAAAGACTTAGCTTTGCGCCAAGGGATTCACTACCTGATAACACACATGTAAAGGGTTCTTGTCCCCAGGTCTTGGAGAAAAATTGAATTTGGGAAAGTAGCCCAAATGAGCTGTCTGAGACAAAATGTGGAAGGGTGTGTGGCAGCTGGGGACAGGAGCCTATAGCTTGCAGGCCAGGTATCTCCACGGGCTCAGCCACCTCCAATGGAGTCATCCCTTTCCTCTGCATGGAGTCAGGCCTTGACTTGCTTCCTGTTCTTTTGGCACTACATGACATCTCACAAAGCCAAAGAGGGTAGATCTCAGGGGCCCAGGGGGAAGCCAAGGCGCTCAAGACTCTGCCTGCTGGAGAAGGCAGAAGAGTGCACCAGGCTAGCTCTGCGCTTCCTGCCCAGTACCAGATCAGAGGTCAATTGATGTCCAGGGTTACAAGTCAAGGCATGTTTAATGTTAACCGTGTGCTCGCTCCACCTCTATCCTGGACCCACAAACCCCAGGCAGGAGTGACTCTCAGCCTTCCTGGCAGAGTCAGGCCTCAGACACCTCCACTTGGCCTCAGGCACTCTTCCAGGTTCTTTCCCCCTCAGTCAGTTACAACCACAATGCCTCATTGTAAGACAGGGTCCTGCTGGTTCTGGCATGAGCACCCAGACCCCTGCTTCTCTGTCTACAGGCTCTTCAAAGGGTACATTCAGTTAACACCTCTGTGGCTCTTACACAGAGTCCTCCTGCTCTTTGGGGCTGCAGCCTCCTTGGTCCCAAGTTCCCTGTGTCCCTGGAATAGCATCCTGATTTGGAAAATAACCCAGAAAGGGGTAGCAGGTAAGCAAAGTGGCTAAGGGAACACACCCAGGAACCAAAATGCCGACATTTACACTGGGATCTCACAACCTGGTAGCAGTGTGACTTGGAGCAGTTTACTGAATTTACTGACCCTTCACAGGCTTGCAGACCATCACACTAGCCTCTCTAAGAGCTGCAAAGAGTAAGCTCAGTGACTCAAGGGCCAGGCCCAACTCCACTCTCACCACCACCAACACCTTGCTCCAGGGGTCCTCATCCCCATCAGCAGTACCATCACCCCTGACACCTTTATCTTCCTTATAATGGAGATTTTTTGGGCACTGCATGACATCTCACAAAGCCCAAGACAGTGAGTTATCTAGCCTGGTGCACTCTTCTGCCTTCTCCAGCAGGCAGAGTCTTGACTAATACCATCACCACCACCATCACCACCATCACCATTACCTTCACCATCACCACCATCACCATTACCTTCACCATCACCATATCACCACCACCACCATCACCACCATCACCATTACCTTCACCATCACCATATCACCACCACCACCATCACCACCACCACCACCATCACCACCATCACTCCTACCTTCACCATCACCATATCACCACCACCACCATCACCACCATTACTCCTACCTTCACCATCACCATATCACCACCACCACCATCACCACCATCACTCCTACCTTCACCATCACCATATCACCACCACCACCATCACCACCATTACTCCTACCTTCACCATCACCATATCACCACCACCACCATCACCACCATCACTCCTACCTTCACCATCACCATATCACCACCACCACCATCACCACCACCACCATCACCACCATCACTCCTACCTTCACCATCACCATATCACCACCACCATCATCACCACCACCACCATCACCACCATCACCATATCACCACCACCACCACCACCACCATCACCATCACCACCATCACTCCTACCTTCACCATCACCATATCACCACCACCACCACCATCACCACCACCACCATCACCACCATCACTCCTACCTTCACCATCACCATATCACCACCACCACCATCACCACCATTACTCCTACCTTCACCATCACCATATCACCACCACCACCATCACCACCATCACTCCTACCTTCACCATCACCATATCACCACCACCACCATCACCACCACCACCATCACCACCATCACTCCTACCTTCACCATCACCATATCACCACCACCATCATCACCACCACCACCATCACCACCATCACCATATCACCACCACCACCACCACCACCATCACCATCACCACCATCACTCCTACCTTCACCATCACCATATCACCACCACCACCGCCATGATTCCCGTGAGATCACCATCACCATCACCATCGTCCTCCCTTCTGTTACTATCTGTGCTCCCAGGCGGAGTCCATGCCGTAGTTCTGGGAAGTCCTTGAAAGCAGGCCCACCCTTCACTCCTCATGTCTGTGGCGGTAAGAGGAGGTGCCCAGCCCTGGAGATAGGAGAATCACCTCCTTGTGGGTGAGACGGCACTACTGGGATGTGTCTCATTTTACAGAAGGGGAAATGAGGTCAGAACATGTGAATGGACTTCCCCCAAGGACCCAGTCAGGGGTGGCACAGCGGGGCCCCATACACCATCATCGTGATACCCTCCGTGATACCACCATAGTGAAGGTGACAGACTGAGAAAATAACAAGAAAAGGAAACCTAAAGACACAAAGATTCCAGAAAGAAGGGTTGGGGATGTAGCTCAGTTGGTAGAATGCTTGCCTTGTATGCACAAGGCCCTGGGTTTGATCCTCAGCACCAAAGCGGGGGAAAAAAAAAAAAAAACCAAAATAGCTGTTTTAACAAAATTCAGGAAAACACAGAGAAACAATTCAGTACTTTATCAGTGAAACTAAACAGAAAGAAAATGTGTGATAATTAGATTTTGACAGCCATAGTTCTCTGCGTTAGCCTAATGGTTTTGTTTTCCAGGAGAGAGGTGGAAGAGACAAGCAGACAGTGGCCAGACCCTAAATGACAACAGAACTCTGACTCACAACCTCTTCGACAAGCAGCTGGGAAGCCAAACCACCACCTTTGAAAAATTGACCCAGAGTAATCAGGACTCAGTCAATAACCGCCAACTTCCCGCTGCCAGTGGAGCCCACTTCTAACTCACCAATTACGTGAAGCTAAACATGCTCCCAGAACAATGGCACAAGAAGCTCTTTCCACTGAAGCTACCAGCTTTTCTGTGCCAATAACCTCCAGTCAGGCCCAGCTGAGCCTCTGCTGCATTCACCCCAAAGCCTCCTTCTTCTTCTGACTTGTCCCAGGGCCCTGCTGTCCCAGGGTTCTGGGGCGTTGGGCCCCGCTGGCCTGCCTCTTAGCACTACAGGAGGGCCACGTCAACTTTTGATGTGGCTGAACCTTTTGCAATAGAAATTCTGAAAATGGAGCCTGTTTGTTCTTATCTGGGTGATCTTTTTTTATTTCTACATGTTTGAGATAAAGAACATTTGTAACAGAGCTGGAGTAGCAAGGGGCTAATGGCAGGAATAGAAAACAGCAAGGACAAGGTGGACCTCACCAAGGCAGTTGCCCTGCACACCCAGGTTGCAGCTCTCAGGGCTTCAGCCTCTCCAGCCAAAACCATTGCAAATTTTCCTTCTCCCTCCCTCTGGTTCCTGGAGGCTTCAGTGAAAGCCTGCTTAACTGCACGGTTTACTGTGGCAGGGGCTAGCCATGCGTGACTGTGGAGACTGGGACCGTGTCTAACAGGAATGGAGATGTGCTATGTAATATACACCACATTTTCAAGACAATTAAAAATATAAATTATCTCATTAATAATCTTATACTATTGACATGCTTAAATAGGTTCGATAAAATATATTATTAAAATTAATTTGACCAATTTCTTTGTACTTTTTAATATGCTCTAAGAAAATTGAAAATATCCCGTGGCTCAGGATATATTTTCATTAGACAAGGTGAATTGGACCAGAGTCAGTACAAATTCTACATGTCCCAGCTGGCCAGAATCACCTCTCCGTGGGGGTGATGGAATCAGGGAGTGATCTACATGCTCCCTGTATCACCCAGCTTTGCATTCCTTTGACAAAACAGCTGAAATAATTAACATATACGAGGAAAGATTTATTCAGCTCACAGTTCTGGAGATTGCAGTCCAAGAGCAGGTGGATCTGTGGCTTTGGGACTCTGGTAGGGCAGCTGATGGGAATGGCAGGGAGCAACGTCAGAGCATACTGCTCATCTCATGGCCAAGAGCAAGAGAGGAAGAAGGGGCTGGGATCTCCAAATTCCATTCAAGGGCATGGCCACAATGACCAAAGGGCCTCCCACCAGGTCCAGCTCCAACGAGTTGCACCCCATAGTGCCATGCTGAGGACTGAGGGTTTAATCCTTAGACCTTTGGGAACAGTACCCAGGTCATAGCATCACCTCCAATGGCCTGTAGACTCCAACCTGGAGACACTATCATGCTGTCTGTGGGCTCTTTCAGCAGTTCCCAAAGCTGTGTCCAGGTCACAGACAGGGGTGACACTGTGGACTTGGAAAACCTAGCCTCTGCCTAGAGCTGGTGGGCCCTACAGTCTGCTGACCAAGCCTTCCCTGCAATCCTGCCCCCGATAGAGGCACCCTGGGTGCTCCTGGCCTGGACGCTGATTGCTGTCTGGCCAGGAGTAGTCCACCTGACACTCTTTCTTTCCTGCTCACCCACCCTATGCCTCTCAGGTGGTGTGGGGCGGCCCCTCCCAGTTGTGGGGATGAGTCCTAGTGGGCTTCTGCTGGCCCTGGAAATCCCTTGCTCTCTGACCAGCCACCACTTCCTTCACCTGTCTTGGAAATGAAGCCATGATGTGCAGTGGCCAGGATTCTGGGCACGGGCATGGCAGGGGAGTCAGCAATGCTGCTCAGGTGGTGGCTCTCCTTCTCAGCAGAGGAACAATCCCCTTTTCTGTTTCAACCTCTTTTTCCCCTCTGGAGAAGCTCTGGTGTGAGGTCAGGATGCTCAGAGCAGCAGTGGCCTTGTGGTGACCTTGAAGGACAGGCCAGGAAGATGATAGGGCAGCCCTAGGTTGGCCAGGCTGCTGGGACAAGCTTGGCACTGCCCAACTCAACACTTCCCATTAGGTGAGATAATTGACTTCCTGTCCTGTAAGCCCCTGAGAATTGGACATTCTGTTACTGCAGATGAGCACATGCAAAAACCATAAAAACCCTGGACCTTCTACAGCTGTTGATATGCTAAGCATCTGTCAAGGCCTAGCTAGGCCAAGTTCACTTGTTAGCTTGCAGACAGATCATGTGGTGGCTGTGTCCAGAGATGGGCTGACTTTACTGCAGCCCTGATCTTAGGGGACAGTGACAGATCAACCATTGAAGACAACCCTGCCCTCACCTCTGTGTTCCTGGAATCAGCTTGTGCAAGAAATCCCCTCCCCCTCCCCCCATCGACCTTGCCCCCCAGTGCCTCCAATGACACCAATGGGTTATTCCACTTTTCCTGTGAGTTCTGTTGTTCCCATGTGCCGAAGCTCAGTTTTTGGGTGCATACGCATTTAAGATCATTATGTCTGCATGATGAATTGAGCTTTTTCTTTCATTATAGAACATTCCGCCTTATCTCTGGTAATCATCCTTATCTTGAAGCCTCCTTTCTTATATTAATACAGCCCCATCCGTTTTCTCGTGTTTAGCAATTGCATCTATATCTTTTCTCATTTTTTCATTCTCAAACTGTGTGTCGTTAGATTCAAATTAGACGATTTTAATCAACGTGCACTCGGAGCTCATTTTTAACAATCTTATCTTAGCATTTTGTATGGCATGTTTACCCATTTACATTGAATGTCATGTTGCTATTTTAAGCTTAGGTCTTCCACTCGGGTATTTACTTATTTTCTCTTAGTTCCATCTGTTCATTCTTCCTCTGTTCCTTCTCTTGCATTTTTGATGATTTCTGGTCTTTCTTTTTCTTTTTTTTTCGACACCACCTCCTATCTGGGCTGTGGGTGGCATGGGTCCTCTAGAGGAGATGTAGTCCTTTGTGATTGTGGCCTCATTGGGACCAAGTTGAGGTGAGGAGGCTCTGGGTGGGCCCTCGTCAGTGATCATGTCCTTAGACTGTGGAGACACAGAGAACCCCAGTGAGGCAGAGATGGGAACCATGCATCCACAAGCCGGGGTCCACGGAGGACCAACAATGGCCAGAAGGCAGGAGGAGGCAGCGAGGCCTGCTTGAGTCCCCACTGGTACCTGGATTCCCGTCTTCTGCCTCCTGGAGGGAGGAGAAGAAATGTCTGCCGCTTACCACTTGGGTTTGTGGAGATTTGTTACAGCAGTCACAGGAAACTGACAATCTCCTCTGTGAATTTTCAACTCAGGCATATCTAATTATCACAGTGGACACTCACGTTAAGTTTACTCCTTAAAAAAAAATCTGTAAGTCTCACAGAGTGATTCCATTTGCTTTGTTCCTGCTGTTTGTGCTCTATATTTCACTTACATATTTTAAAAGCCTCACAATACCTTGTCATTTTACTTTAGATGGCTATTACGTCTTTAAGATAATAAGTACGATTTTTACTTATTTCTGTACATATATTGCCTACTGTTCTCATTTTTTTCTGAGCCCGCAGTAGGTGTCTTATTCTCTTTTTGCTCCCACTAGACTCTTTCACACACTTCTCATGGCGATGTTGAAGTCTCAACTTGCTAATTCCAACGTCTGGACTATCTAGGGGTCACTATCTAGCCAATGTTGTATCGTCTGATTTGGGGGCTGAATTTTAGTTGGTTTGCTTCTTTATGTGTCTTTTAATTTTTTAGTTACATATTAGACATCCTATGCAAGGGAACAGAAGATCCAAAGAAAATAGAAGTTATCTTCAGAAGCTTATCAGGTGTGACTGGTGACACTCCAATTCCTCTTTGGGCATTGTTGCCAGTTGGTAATTTTCTCCAAGAAGATGTCTGTCTGATTTATAGCTTAGAACCAGGTTTTTGTCCTGATTCTGGCCTTTTGCTTCTGGGGAGCTCCACCTCTGTCCTTCCTGGGTCCCCCAGCTGCAGCCCACTGCCACCTCACACTGGTGAAGGACCTTGCTTTCTCCCACACTTCTCCAGACCTGGAAAGAGTGCTGCCTTGCAGGCCCCCAAGGCCCCCAAGGGATGCTCTCCTCTCCTGCCCTCTAGCCTTGCCCTACACCGTGGACCCTGGGTGAGGCCCTGTGGGAGACACGGTGGAGTTACAACTAGCTCTGTGATGGGACACCCAGCAGGTCCATCCCCCCGGCTGCTCCCATATCTCGGAGCACATGTGCTGGCTTCTCCTACCCTCTACCCCACACTCACTTCCACACAAGCCAGGAGTGAGAACGTGGAAGGGCATCTTCTTCCCGGAGAGACCTCCTCCCTCTGTTGGGCCTTCTCTGCATCCACAGATCCTACCATCACCATGCTTTAGTTTACTCAGCCTGTTCTTGGTTTTGCGGGTGATGGAGATAGTCCCTTGAGACGTCCCACAAGTGACTGGGAGCGGCTGTGCCAGAAGTGTCACACTCCTTATCTATTGCTTTCCTTTCCTCAAGTTCTGAAGTAGGGTGGCCTTGTTCTTAACCCAGAACTCGGGATGATTCTTGGCCAATGGGCAGACATTTGGAAAAGGATGGCCTGGGTTGGTCGTGAGGGACCTGCTTATTTCACTCACACAGGTCACATAAATAGGCAGATCAGAACAGGCCCTTGCAGGTGGGCAAGACAAGCCCCCTCCCACCTTAGACCAGAGAAATCCAGGGCCCAGCAGGTCCACAGCTCCAGACTTGCGACTTAGTCACAGGCCAGAACCACCTGCCACGCTCACCTTCCCCCCCCCCCCCCCCCCGAGGAGTGTGGCACTTGGAGTCGCAGCTCCCTCATTAGTAAAAGAAGGAAGCCGGATTCAACAATCGGGCTGGCCGGTCCAGCATCAAGTCCAATGCTTTCCTTTCTGTGTGCTGCTAAAGCTTTCAAGGATGTGAAGGACGCGATCTCTGTTACGTCATCCGAGGGCCTTTCTATTTGTGCTTAATGGTTCATCAGACCATGGCCAGATCACAATTCTGGGAGGAAAAGAATGGCTTATTGTTAAAAACAAATGAGTAAATAAAAACCAAATGAAACAAAAATTTGAAATTTATTCTCACAAAGTCTAAAATTTGCCCTTGTAAAATATTCACTATATATTATCAATTATAGTAAAAACATCAATTTCCTATTTATTCCACTCCCAGAGATGACCACCATAAAAAAGACACATTTCTTATAATTTTTCTGGACTTATATTTGTGTTCTTCTTCCTTCAGCATGGCTTTACTGACTTCCCACTGTGTGCTCGAACATTCTGCCAGGTACCAGGATGCAGCAACAGACAGAAGGCAAAGTCCTCTCTCTCTCAGGCTGCGCCGGGCAGCGTTCCGAGGTGGAGACAGAGGAGACGTCCACAGTGGTGGCAGCAGCATTCCACCAGGGGCGGTGACTTAGAGTGGCCGAGAGAGGTCTGTTCCACAAAGCATGCTGTCTCTGTCACTAATGGAGACCCCGACAGTACAAAAAAATAAATAGGAAAAATAAATAAATCAAAAATTTTAAAACACAGGGTAAGAGGAGCTGGTACAAAAACAAAAAGGCCTGAAGGGGTGAGCACATCTAGCCAGCAAGGGGGGCCTGAAGGTGCAGAGAGGGAGGGTGGTGTGTGGTGCAGGGGAGAGTCCAGCAGATCTACCTCCTGCAGGGCCTCCAGAAGTGGAGGCTCTCATTTTCTAAGTGCATCACAGGGCACTGGTAGGTTTTAGGAAAAAGTTTCAGCATAATTCTTAATTTAAAATGGAGTTAAATACAGACACATATATAATGCATGCCTATACTAAATTAGATATTATATGCTCATTCATGTAAATACATTTTTATTGATGACATAGCCTTTACTGTTTTAGAGGAACAGGAATTTTCTACACAAACTTTTGGTCACATCTTTCAGTTAAAAGTGCAGTATATCTTCTCCTGGTGGCTCATGGGGACCACACACGGTTCTTTCCGACAGCACTGCATGCTTTCTGATCACCTTCTCCCGGGAGGGAAGTCTAGCTTAACTGGTGGCCATATCTGTGTAAGTGCAACTTGCTCATTTAAGTTATTGATGATTCACTTGGCTATTCAATGATTCAGCAGACATTGAGTTCCTGCAATCCTATAGCATGAGATAGTCACAGGGATCCTTGCCCTTAAGAAGCAGCAGTCTAGAGAAAGAACATCAGCTGCTGCAGGGCCAAGTTCTACTGAGCTCCAGGACTATGGGAGGCAGGTGTGCATAGAGTAAAAATTCTTCCAAGTTTGGAGAAATTAAGCCTTGGGGCATTGCAGGTCAGAAACATGTTCAGAGCATCTCACCCGAAAGCTTGAAGATGAGCTTGAGTGGCCAGCACACAGGGCAGGGTGTGTCCAAGGACCAAGTGGAAAGCTCAGAGCAGGACATGCACAGCCAGGGACAGGCTTTGTCATGAAGACACAGGGAGACATCCCAAGGAAGGAGAGACCCTGTGGCCCATCAGTCAGGACTCCTGGGCCCCTTGGCTTCTGCACTTGATTTCCTATATCTTCAAAGGTAAACCCCTTCCCTTCTCTGTGCCTGGATTTCCACATCTCAAGTAAGTTCTTTGATTCTTATGGCCTGTGACTAAGTAGAAAGTCTGACATGTTGTGGAAAAAGTATCTACTTTGACCGCTCCTGAACTCTGAGACACTGCCAAGTCTTTTCCCAGCAGACAATATTGAAACAATTAATGTCAGGAGAAATGCTGATCTCAGAAAGGGCATCTTCAACAAAATAAGGGGAATAATTAAATAATACTGTAGTTGTAGATTCAAAGTAACAAGGAGGTAATTTGTTCCAACTCCCATTTGATAATTCGACAATCCACAGTGGCACCGCCTGGAGGTCATCAGCCTTGGCTCCACTGTCCCCGTGGAAGGAAAGGAGCCCCTCTCCCACAGTGGTCGAGGTCAGCCTCAGTGCACTATGGGAAACCTGCTTGTTCTAGAAGGTATGGGGTTGTCCTGCAGTCCCACCCTAAGCTGCCAGGGTGTGTAATAGCTCCTTCTCACTGTGCTGGTCCGCCCAGGCCAGTAGGTACCTGACCTTCTAGACGTGGCGGCTGGGGTAGGGAGATTTCTTAATAAAGGACTTGACAGGGAACCCTGAGAGACAGACTCCCCTTCTTCTCTGTTTGAGGCCTGCAAATACAAAGATTGGAACTTGAACTGCTGTGCTGGTTTTCCAGCTATGGGAAGCAGATGAGAGAGTGGCAGAGAGAACACAGACCCTTCCCCTTTGGTTGCCTAAGCCAGTTTAACTTGGGATTTCTGATGGCTATGAGAAATGTGTCCTGAACGTTCTCCAAGGAACAGAGGTCGGGCGTACGTGTTACATTACCGTGGAAGCCAGTGGTCCTGAGTTCTTACTGCTCTGGCCTTAATAACCTGGACTGGATCCTTGGTCCAGCCAGATTCCTGAGCATTCTTTTTTTTTTTTTTTTAAAGAGAGAGTGAGGGGAGAGAGAGAGAGAGAGAATTTTTTAATATTTATTTTTTAGTTTTCGGCGGGCACAACATCTTTGTTTGTATGTGGTGCTGAGGATCGAACCCGGGCCGCGCTGCATGCCAGACGGGCACGCTACCGCTTGAGCCACATCCCCAGCCCTCCTGAGCATTCTTGACTGTGACATCTGTGCCTCTTCCATCGTCCAGGTTGGGTCTGTCTCACGACCTGTGCTGGGCACCTGCTTCACAGTACACATTCCATCTCAGCCCTGCCTGGCCCTGCCCAGCCCTGCAATGGGGACTGCTGGGTCACTCACAGGCTTATTCTCTTCTCTTCTTGATCCACATCACCTCCTTCTAGAGCCTCTTTCTCAGACACACTTGTAGCAGACCCTCTTCCTCTGACACACTTGTTAGCAGCTCCTGGTGTGTTAAGCACATCTGCAGTGGGCCTGCTTCATGACCCCATGAGTGCAGAAGTTGAGTGTCCCTTTTCTTAGCTCCTGGACCTTAGGAGGTGAGTAGGAAATGAGTGTTTTCCATCATTAACTGAGGGTCAGCCCTTGCTAGGCCAAGGCTTTGCAAACCATTTCCTTCCACCCTATGCTATAGAATCCCTGAGCCATGAGATCAGATTTGGAAGTTTTTCCAGATGTGGCACATTATCAGAGGCCAGGAGAAAGCCACATCTCTTGATGGACAAGGGTAGAGTCCCTGCTGGATGAGGTCTTGGGAACTGGCTAGTCCTAGAATTATTACTATCTTTCTGTTGGATTTATGAAGATACTGCAGATGACACAGGTCAGGAGTTTAAGAAATGTGCCTTACTGATTTCAGGGTCAGGGAGTGGCTTTTGTAGAACACAGTGTCAAGCCCTTTATGTAGATACATGCATAAGTTTACCCCCCTCCCTGAAGTGACAGTCACCATGGTTCCCAGGGAAGCTCTTATTGGCCAGCTGGAGGGATGGAGGTTAGGTAAGATGAGGCTACTTCAGCAATGTGTCCCTGAGCTGTATAACTCCAATCCTGGGTTTTAACCTCAGCTTCGCCACCAAAAGAGTAGATTCTTAAAGCCTAAATATGCATTGGAATTAACATGTCTTCCCTGAACATCTTGTAGAGGTGCAGATTTGGGAAACTGGATGACTGATGAGCGTGGTGTTTAATTAGTGTCCTTCCCAGGTCACAGTGGGAGACATCACTCAGTGTAATGGACTAGAGCTCTGTCATTGGTGTCAGCCTGATGGGAACCCTGACTCTGCCCAGACCAATGTATGGTCCAAGGTATCATTCTTCCATTCTAAACCTAATTCCTGATCTTTAAGTGGGGAATATAGAGTTGTTGGGGCATTGAAACAAATGAATAAAAGTCAGTTAGCAGAACACTTCTGTCTGTATAACAAGTGTTTAAAAACTCTTCACTATTATTTTTCCCAATGAAGTAAAAATCTAACTCAATATATTACTACAGAAGACTCCACAAGGTGAAGATTCATGGCCAACTGAGATGCTTACTGAAAGAAAAGGGAATGTGGAATAAGTAGTGTGAGAAGGTGGTTATAAATGGCAGCTAATCATGGACTCATTAGGGAACGGGGCACTGGGAACACCATGAATAGCTCCCCTTTATTTTGTTGTGAATATATATTCATACTTATTCTATATTTTTGTTATGAATATATGTATTCAGGAGTTACCTAGCTCAAACCAATGTAAGGTAAGAAAGGACTTTCACATGTGCCATCTAATTGAAGTCATGGGAAGACAGTGGAAGGGAAGATCACTGTGGAGATGACTCCCACACCTCCTAGGGGAAGAAGAGGAAGAGGGATTTCTACTTGTTCCTCAGGGCTGTTTCCCACATCACAGCCCCCAATGGCATGCACCCAAACCCATGCGCCACTTGACAATAACAGTGGTAAAATCATCACCAAATCCAAAAGGTGCTTTCAGCTCTTCTTGGGGCTCTCAATCTTGTCTTTGAGACCCTGTTCTCTCAGCCTCCTGGAAATTCGGCACCAGAAGCCATACTCTTGTGCCCTCCTTCATATCCACCCATCATAAACCCCCATGGGTTTCCAGTCTGTGGGGATCTAACTCCTGGACTCACCGAACCTTCCTGAGAGCCTTGCCTGTGCTGTCTCCTGCCTCCCGGGCTCTCATCTCTGATGGTGTTGGCTTCGTCTTCATGTTCCTCCCCTTCGGGGTCTGCAATACCCCTGCATTCCAACAGCTGGCTCTCCCAAGCCATGCCAAGCTCAGATCCATTAATTGCTTCTCTGCTAGACCCTTTCTCAGCTCTGATGTTTATTTGAAAGTATAGACATCTCAGGGGAAGACCGCTGAGTTGATTTTAGCCTTTAATCCATGGCAAACCAACATTCAAGGACTTTTTTTTTTTTTTGCTTTATTAATGCACGATAGTTATGCATGATGTTGGAGTTCATTTTGATGTAATTAAAGAAGCATGGAATAGAATTTGTTCCACTTCAATGCCCTGTACTTCCCTTCCCCACCTCCCTCCCCTCACCTTCTTCCTCTACTCCACTGGTCTTCCTTCTATTGGTTTATAGTTTTTTTTTTTTTAATGGTTGCCTTATAGATATACATAAAGGTGAAACTCACTGTGGCCTATTCAGGTATGGACATAGCACAGTGTGGTCAATTTTGGTTTCTCCCTCTTCCTCAGTAACAAACCTCATCTTCCCAAGAGGTGGCTGCTGTGGTGTAATTGAGGAGACACCTTGTACCTGTGGGTGTCCTGGGAAAGTACCTGTGATGGCTCCTGCGAGTGTGTTTTGCATGTTGAATGGTCCACTCAGAGTTGTGAGGACCGTGTTCTATCTGTTTGCTGCTCCCAATTGCTCTGTATCCCATGGTGTATATCACATGTCACCCCCGACAGGCTCTGGGGTGCTCCTAACACCTGTCACCACAGACAAAGCTGCGCTCACTTCCTTAGGTTTATTCCCCAGACAGCAGCTTCTCCACTGTGCCATGGGCTCTGTCCCTTCTGATTTCACTAATGACACCAATGTTCCCTCTAAGAGGGAGGACTGTCCAACCTGGCAGCTCATGAGAGGTCTCTGAATTCCCTCCAATATTCTGAATTGTACTTCTCTGTATTTTTGTCGTGGTATAAAGTTGCACCTTAAGTTGTTTAAATTAGCATTTTTTAATTACAGAGTTTGAACATTTTTTAATGAACATGTTAGTAATTTAGACTTCCCCATCTGTCAGTAGCCTATTTATAGTCTTAGCTCATATTTCTACTCCATTTACTGTCTTTTATTTTTATTTTCAGGAGTATTATTTTTTATTACTCATATAAATCATATGTCAGTTTCAGAAGCTGAAAGAATATTTTCCTGGCTTGTCATTAATTTAGGTTCTATGATTTTTTAAAAAATAGGAACCATTATTTTTCATGTAGCAAAAACAGTCTTGCTTCCCTGAGGTCGGGGCTTTCTGTTGTGTCTAATCTGTCATTGTTCGTCTCAGTTGACAGCCACAATGTGCCCCTTCTCATCTGAGTCAAAAGCCACTCATCATCTTGACTGCTTCCTCCCGCTTTGCCCCGACCCAGCCACCACCCTGCCAGCTGGCATCCAACTGCGGCTGAGCCCACACCCCACCGTTGCTCTGGCCTGGCCCCATGGGTCCTCCCTGGACTGCCCATGGCTGCAGTCTCCTGCTGGCTTCCCTGCCCCTAGCCTCCAGCTCCAGCCTCTGCCCACTCCATGCACCAAGACACTGGCTGAGCAATCACTTCGGATGCACAGCCTAACTGTCCCCTTCTCCTGCCGGAATCCCTCAGGGACCTGCTGGCTCACACTGTTTCCACCAGCATAACTGGATATCAGAATCATTGGACAGGACATTTTTTTCTCTTTTTAATCAGAACTTCTAGATCCTAACCAAAGTTACACAACAAAAACATTTGGGGGTATGGTTGGGGAGCTGTGTTCAGGTAGAACAAAGTCTCTTTCCATAGTACTACGGGTTCTCTGTCCTCCAGACTCTGAATGAAGGTGGCCCTCTGCACCCTCTGGGGAGTGGCCCCAGACTGCCTTGTCCCCGTCCGCTCAGAGGCTGCTGGCGTGGTGCTGGGTGGTTCCCTTCCATGCATTACACCGTTTCTCACTTCTCTGAAATAAGAAGTGTCGTGCCTTCCTCTTGGGAAATCTTTCCTTCCTCAGCATAATTCTTCCAGGCTTTTCTGGGCCACCTGCTCTGGCCACTCATGCTCAGACACCTTCTGTGATGTCCCTGTAGCATGTTCTGCACCACCTGCCTTGACCCTCACACCTCTTATTTTGCTTTCTAATAATTCATCTGTATATCTGTCTCTTTCATCAAACTCTGAGCTCCGTGAGGCAGTGATGTTCCATATCATTGTACCTGGGACAATAAGTCTAGAATTACAACCTGAAAAGAATGAAGAAATATGCTTAGCAGAAGGCTTAGGACTATCTATGGAATCGTAAACAAAAGCATAACCAATAGTAAAAATACTGATGGCATTGTTAATATGAATGAACTTCTGAGCCTGGAGCTTAATACCCCTAAGTTTATTGGAAGATTTGATCGTCCATTACTGCTCAACATATCACCCTAAACTTCGTGATATAAAATCTTGGTAACTTATTACTATTACTGCTATTACTGTTGTTTCCATCTCTTGTAGTTTTGGGCACGTGGCTTGTCCAATGAAAGCTTGGGCTGTGCTTGCTTCCTCCCATTAGTCTGAATCACCACTCATGCAATGATATCTAAGGCAACACCCTTAGAAGAATGTTCAAGAAAGGCACTTGTTGCATTCAGGTGTCAACAAACATTTATATTTTATATACACTCCTTCTTCTACTTGTTGAAATCCTGCTTATTCATAAAACCTGAGTCAAATATCTTGTATTTGCGAATTATAAAAAAAAGCTTTAGGCAGGATTGTTGATCTTGGTTAGAGATTTTATGTGTGTGTGTGTGTGTATGTATACACATATATACATGCAATATTATATGCTATGTTGCATATATATATGTGTATATACATATGTATATATTATATATATATATATATATACTTACACACATGTGTATGCAAGTGCAAGTACATGTATCTCCTTGAGTCTATCAAGAGGAAGACTACAGACATTCAAGGGAGTATCTATTGTAACACCTCTTATGCCTCAGATAATTCCTTAGATGGTTGAAATGTCATGTATTTTACTGAAAACCGTCAAGGTAGGTGAGGTAATACTCAGAAAAAGAAATGAGATTGATTGTCAAATCAGGCTAAAACTCTAAAGCTTTGAGCCCAAGCACAAGCACACCTACGCTATTTGCATATAGTTGAAAGCAGCAATGTAGAACCTCCCACTGCCCACGCTTCCTTCTTGGGGACTCTGTTCAGGCCATGATGTAGGAGACTGAAGCCCAAGTTGGAAGACACAATCTCCCTGAACAGAGGAGTGGAATCCAGAGTTCAGAGATATGAGGCAGCTGGGCTGGGGGCAGGAGCCAGTGGAGCAACTGTGAAGAGTTGGCTTGAGGTCTGCAGGGACACTCCCTTGCTGGCTCCCTCGGTGCTTGAGGAACTCCTGTGGCACCCCTGGGGTAGAGCGAGTCTAGAGTACCTGGAACCAGCAGCTGCAGGAAGGTGGAGGCCAGCAGATGCCTGCACAGCACTGCCTGCTGACAGAACGGCTTTGATTCCAGCAGAGCACCAGGCATTCACTGCAAACAAATGAAAATGTACATCTGCTCAAGGATTTGTACATGAATGTTCATGGCTGCTGCATTTATTGCAATAGCCCCCAGCTGGAAAGAGCTCAGATGAATGCATAAACAGAGGTGGAGTATCCCCCCAGCCGGATAACTTTCAGCACTAGGATGAATAAACCACCAATGGAAACAATATGGAGGAGACTCCCATCCTCCAGCTGTATGACTGAAGCAAGACAAAAGAATGCATGCCATGTGGTTTCATTCAGATATAATTCTAGAAGATGCAAATTAATCTGTAATGTCTAAAAGCATATCAGTGGTTGCCTGTGATAGATAGCAACTGGAGTGTGGATGGAGGATAGCTAGCAAAGGGTCCTTGGGGAATCTTTTGAAGGTGATTAAAATGTTCTGGGTCTTGGTTGTGGTGCATGTTTTTGCAGGTGTACCAAACTGTGAAAAGTGTCAAATTGCACATTTTAAATGGCTGCTATTTTCTATGCAAATTGCATGTAAATAAAGTTAATTAAAAATAAAAATAAGAAAGGAAGAATAAGCACATGAGGCACATAGAAAATAAGCAGCAGTGATAGATTTAAAATCGATTATATCAGTAGTGACATTAAGTACAAGTAGAACAAACATTCCAAATAAAAATAACATTTGTCAGATTAAACATTAGCAAAACCTAACTGTATGCTCTTTGAAAGCAACACACTGTAATGCAAAGACATTTACCAGTTGAAAGTAAAAGAATTCACAAAAATAACTATGCAGTCACTACCCAAAGAAAACTGAAATTGATATATGAATTAATGTCAGGCAGAGTAGATTTTAAAGAATGATATTTTTAAAAAGACTAAGAGAAATGTTTCACAGTGGTAAAGGATAAATTCAGCAGGATAGACATGGTATGTCCAGGATAATAATGAGTTTGTACATATCTGATTATATAGCTGCAACTACATAAAGCAAAATGACAGAATGAAAGGAGAAAGGGACAAATCTATTATTGCTGTAGACCATGAAGTAATTTCTCAGTAGCCCACAGATAAACATCAATAGAACAAGAAGACCAACAGATCCAGAGGAAATTTGGAAAACACAATTAACCTAAACTGACCTATAGAATATTCACCAAACACAACCTCCAGCAACCTACTGTTTTCAAGACATATTTTCCAAAATAAAATTATAGACATAAAGTGATTTTTAGAAATTTCAATTTTTTTTGTGAGTGTGTGTGTGTGTGTGTGTGTGTGTGTGAGTGTGTGTGTGTTGCTGGGGATTGAACCCAGGGCCTTGTGCATGCAAGGCAAGAACTCTACCAATGGAGCTATATCCCAAGGGATTGTAGTAATACAGTGTATGCTTTCTGACTGTGGGTGAATTTAATTATAATTCAGAAGAAGAGCTGGGGAGGAATTTTAAAGAGTTGAGAATAAGGACAATTCAGAATGACCCATGGGTTGAAAACTGGCATCAAGATAATTAGAAAAGATTTCAAATTATATGTAATGAAAATCTATTAATCTAAAACTTATGCTATTTACCTGAGTATGGGCAAAATTATAAATGTGTGGCTTCCAATGCATAACTTAGAAAAGAAGAAACTAATAATTTAACCTTCCACATTCGGTATCTACATACACATATAAAGGAAAATAATATAAAATAAACTAATATAAAAGATAATGTGACAAATAATATAAAACTACAACAGAAAAATATATAAAGAAAAATAGCAGAAATCAAACACAAAGAAAGTAGAAGGAAAGAAATAACCGCAAATAAAAAGGTAAGTTAATCTGTAACAACATAAAATGACAGAACAATGGAGAAGATCAACAAAATCAAAAGTTGGTTTTTAAAAAGGTAAATATAATTATTAAGTCTGTAGTAACACTGTGAAAGAAAGAAAGAAAGAAAGAAAGAAAGAGAGAGAGAGAGAAGGGAAAAATACCAACATTATGAATTAAAATGAGAGAAGTACAATCACTTTCAGACATTAAAATGGTAAAAAAGTTTATTGTAAAACTGAATGCCAAGACTTTTGGAAATCTAGGTGAAGTAAACAAATTTCAGGGAAAACACAATTTGTTTGGATGAAAAAGCATAAATAGCTCTTAATTGAGTAAGTGTCCTGAATCTAAAAAAGAAAAGATTCCCACAAAGAAAACTTGAGATCGGAATTTCTTCATGGGTGATATTTCTAAGTATTTATGAAAGAAAATATATTAGTATTACACAAATATGTCTAATATTTTTCTTCAGAAAAATAGAAAAAGTTGGAACATTCGGGATGGTTTTATGTAATTAGCATAATCCTTTGTGAAAACCAACAAGAACCCCATGAAAAAGGAAAATCACAATCAACATCTGTCATGAGCACTAGAACTTCCTAAGAGATACTGTCATATAGAATCCAACAACATATAAAATATATGATACAATTGGACAAAGTGGGATTTTATTTCAAGATTTCAGGCTTGCGTTAATATTAAAATTCTACTCATTTTAATTTACACATTAACAGAATACAAGTGAAAAACTCCATGATCTTCCCAATAAGTGTATGAAAAGCATTGGGAAAAATCTCTATTAATGATTTTAAAAATTCACAAATTTAAGTTAGATGGAACTTCCTTAAACCCAGATGTCACCTCAAAACTTTCTGCTAGCCTCATGGTTGAGGGTTAAGCATTTTGATGCTCTCTTTTGAGGATGGGAACAGAACACAGAGGTTGACTATCTTCACCTTTAAGCAGCTTTGCACCAAAAAGCCTGGCTAACGCAATCATACACAGAAAATAAATACGAGTTTGAAAAGGAATAATAAAGGCCATCTTTATTTAGAGATCATCCAACTCTACAGCAAGAATTGACAATTCAATTTAGAAAAGATGCTAGAAACAAGGACACTATATAAAAACAATTATAACAAAGAATAAAAAAATAAAATTGAAAATACTACTGTTGGTAATTGCATAGGAAAACATCTAGGGAAAATGGCTAAGCTTTCCACACCGAGCAACACAAAACACGGCTGAGAAAAATTAAGAACGTTTGATCAAATGGATGGATAATCCATGTTCATAGGTTAAGACAATGGCCAAGATAGTATTAAGATCTTAATTCTTAATTCATATACAGACTCAAAATACTTTTAATCAAAATCCAAGTTCATTCTAAGTTAGTATTATACAATACTTAAAAACAAGTTTGGAATTTTTACTATTGCTATGGATATAAAATAAACAAGGTGATATCTAAAAAGAAATTAGAAAATTTGTGTGTTTCAAGAGTTAACATGAAGCACAGTAATTAAGTAGGTGTGGGAATTGGCACAAAGATAAACAGAGACACAAGTCAAAATTGAATCAGAAAAGAGATTGACAGAGATGGTAATTTGATTTACAGTGACACATAATTTCACAGGAAGCAGTCTTTTCAATAAATTCTGTCTTTCTGAAACTCTATGATATGTATAGAAGGAAAAAAATATCCTTACAATCTCACAATGAATGAACAATTATTTGAGAAAATAATAAACAAAATCTGAAAGTTAAAAAATATCAAGCTTCAGAATAAAACAGGAGAATACCTTCATGACATGTTTCAGGAAAGATTTCTTAAATACGCTGAAAAGCACTTGTCAGAAAAGGAGGCAAATTAGACCTTATGAAGTAAGAGCTGCTCTTCAAAAGCCACAGTACAATAAGTGACTGAGCGGCACCTTGGCAGAGGCAGGTGTGACGTCCTGGTGTCCCATGCATCCTAGGCTCACATTGCTCAAGAGGCTTGTTCTCTCCCTGTCCTTGTCCCTCTCTTCATCTGGAGGCTTTGTGCCATCCCAAACTGTCAAGATTTCCTTTTACCAGCAGAGGAATCCAATTTTCACATGCCTAGTATGAAGATGTGAATCCAATTCTGTGGTCCAGTGGTGAGGCTTTATCTTGCAGCTATTCAGAGGAGGATAGAGGAGTTAACTTAAATGGTCAAGTACACACCAAACAGAAATCCACATGACCAACAGGGGGCATTCGCATGGACTTCCCAAGCTGCACAGATGTGGGTTCCAAGTCTGGGGATGGAATTTACTTGTTGACTTTAGAAAAATCATCTTGACCCCCTCTGAGTCTCATCCTCATTATCTGCAGCAGGATAACTATATGAGTGGTTGTTTTTAATTATTAAAATACCAAAATATATTCCTTGAAGTACCAGTTCTCATGATGCTAATAAATATTTCACATATAAACTCTTCCATTATCAAATAGGTTTCAACAGTTCTGGATATAATTTTTTTTTTTTTAACATCAAGACTCTGAAAATAGAAACCTAGGGAAAAAAAGGGATGTTTTTCCCCAGGGAACATTGCAATTCTCCAAAGGGGATTGACTGAGTGTTCAGTCTTCCAAGCTATGTTGGACCCAAGGAGAAACATCTGTATTGATGAAGGACTATCATTGTACGGATACCCTTGGGGAAATGATGGTGTAGGACCAAGCAGCCATTATACACTGCTACCTATTATTATCATATTACTGTGAGTGTTGCCACCACTATTACTGCTACAGTGTACATCATAGTTATTAGTTTATTAATTATTACTTTGTAGAATCATAATAAAGCAAGAGGCCAAAGTCTAAATGAATACAAGTCGCACATCAAAATTCATGAAGCATCATTTCCCAAACACAATTTTGCATGTGAAGTTTTGCTTGGTTCACCTCTTCTGAATTCTATCAGCTTTAGAATAGACAACTTGGAAATAGACAAATCCCTTTTCCCCTTGCTAATTAGTATGATGGATTGCTGAAATGGGATTGTTCCATCGTGGTAGAGATGAAGCCATTGCTTTTAATTAACTATAAAGGGATTTGAATTAATGCAAAAAGAAAGAAAAGTCCTGAATATGTCCATTTACCTGGGTTAATGACTAAGAAGGTCCAGGAAGTGGTATAGCTGTGCACTCACATTTGCTCCTGAGTACCTCACAGGACAACAGGTTTATATATAGCACTTTGCATATTCATAATTGTTTTACATGACAGGGGGTGAGGTGAACACGGTCAGAAAATGGTAGACTCACAGAATTCTGCAGTACCAACTTTTCTTCCACTGCCTTGCTGGATTATGCTATTAATTCCTCAGAATATTTGAATCATACTAGTTGCTAGGTGCTAAGTCATTTTCCATTATTCATGTGTGCAAACTCCAGTATCAATGTGTCTGCCTTTGTTTTCTTCATGTGATAGAAGCTCTAGACCACTCCCTTGCTGGCTCTCAGCCCCTCCGGCACCCCAGGCTCCAGGACACATAGAACACCAGCACAGATACAGGCTAGGGGAATTAGGCAAGCCTCTCTACCATTTTCTTCTCTTTCTTAGCCATAGACCAAGATGAACTCACTGCCTCTCAATCCCAAGGTTGCAAAATGCCAGGTCTTCAATCTAACACTAGGTTTTGGGTGAAGAATATGATAAGACTTTGTTATTCCTTGCTCTATTTTACCTCTTTCAATTTATGGAGCTACCTGGCCCTTGGCTAAACACTGAGAACCAGAGATAGTCATCGTTGAGTTGGGAAGATAAGCATAAGCAAACAAATATGATATGGTATGGCCTCTTCAATATGGAGCGGGTGATGGAAGTCACACCCAAGCAGAGTTCTGAAGGTTGAACTCAAGTCGGGCAGCTGGATGAGATGAAGAGAAGGTGCCATGAGCACTTGCAAAAGTGCCAAAAGATACAGAGGGACAATGGCCTGGCCCAGGGTAAATCAGAGATCTGGCCCACCACTGGCAGCATCCTGCCCAGGGAATCGACCTGCTATCTCCACTAACCAGTCCAGAAGTCAAACTACCATGTCCACCAACCAACCCAGGAAGCCAAAAAGCAATCCCTATGAAAACTGGCCTCAAATGGCTACATCTTGATTGATACCTGACAACTTCTCTAATTTTCTCCCCATTTCCACTCATGACCAACTGGAAAAGTGAAATATTCACTCCTATGAAATTGTGTAGGCTGCCCTCTGTGTAGCTGGCCCAGTCCAGCTTCCCTGGGCAAGAGCTTTCAACTGGGACACACATGAGGCCTTCGGCTCGGGCCTACCTTGGTGTCTGTCAGAGGTGAGTGGGGGTGGCTGGCTTCTTGGGTATAGCAGGCTCAGAATACCTAGGCTTGGCTGCTTCCCACTGGGGATAGTCACTTATTTCTACAGTCAAAGCTCGGAGTCCCAGAGGTAAAGTCCTCCAGCAAGCTCTTCCCATGACATCTGTCCACCCACTTCTCCCTTCTGGAGTATCCTCCTGTGACCATCTGACCACTTGTCCCCATCCCTCCAGCCCCCTCCCAGCTTGTTCCTGCAGAGTTTTGTCTGAATCCATGGCCCCGCTTAGCTCTGTCTTGTCTAGACTCAGGCAGCCAGTTAGCCGTTACAGAGCATTGAGGACAGATCAGCTTCTGCCCTCTGGGGCTGGCGAAGCCAGAAATGTAAACAAAGGATGATAGCAAACCATAAAAATGTGCTAAATGGAGATATGAAAACAAGTCATTCTGTGGCCAAGAACCAGTGCCCCTCAGATAGGTTTGGGTGGTGGGGCTCGATCACAGCGAAATCCAATCAGGCTCATCACTGCCGGGTGGCAACGGCGGGGAGAAGAGAGACCCCTAGAGGGTTTGGAAAGTAACTCAGCAACTTGGTTCCAAATGCACCTAAGGTCCCCATCACTCCACACACTGCCTGGGGTAGCTGATGCCCAGGACACTGGAGGAGGGCCTGGTACCACTGACCTGCTGCAGCTTTGTGCTGGGAGAGATGACAGCCATTTGGGGAGAGGTTGGCCTGAATGCTGTGACATCTGTGCGCAGGCTGCAATGAGGGCAGCTAGCACTGCAGCTCTGTGCTCTGCCCCAGGCTGTGGCTCCTTCTAGAAGCCCAAGGACAGCTAGGTAGACATGCAGCCAAAGCGGCTGCAGGGAGGGAGCAGATGTGACCCATGCTGTGCTCCAAGTGGACTAGTGTTGGCCACCCTCTGGAATCCATTTAAAACTTTGCTGGAAAGTTTCAGCTTTGCCAATCATGATGGGCTTATGCAGTGGCCGGCAGGTGGCTTGAGCCTGGGGAACTGGGGAGTGGCATCCTGCTAGAGCTTCGGAGAAAAAAAAGAATTTTAATGTGGACATAATAAAAGCAGCCAGCATCTGTCAGCTCCACATCAGCCCTTTGGGGCCCCACACCTCCAGCCTCTGCCCGGCTCACCCACAAGCTGAGTCATGCTCATTCCACATCACAGACAGCAGTAGTTATCTGACCATCAGCAGGTTGCTGATCCCTGGACCCACACTGCCTCCTTTAAGACCAGTAATGTCTGCCGTGTAGGGAAGAACCGTCACAACCCCATTTCACAAACGAGCAAACAGAAGCTACAGGGCTGTCACTACTTGCACATGATCACCCTTTGTGAGCTAATTTTGACACATCTGAATAACTACAAATCACCAACAGAAGCTCTAAAGGAAATCTCTCTAGGGGACTGGGCAAAGGAGTGGAGGGAAGGAAATGTCCCCAGAGAGCAACTTGGGCCCACGTGAGAGCACAGAACAGGAGCCAGAGAAACAGCAAATGCCCAGGTTTCTGTTGAACATGGTGACGTAGCATTTTACTGATACCCTGATTATTGAGTGTTTTGAGTGTCACTGGCTTTATCCTCCACGATCCCCTTGAGATGTCCTGGGCCACATTTGCCACTTGCCGAGTAGACTGGGGCTGCCTCCTCTGGGCCCCCTTCAGGATGTGACTGTCACCTGCTGACTTCTCTGCTTTCCTTCTGCATCACAAGGCTCTTAGGGCAGGGGCAAAGCTCAGCTGGTGCCCACATCCTCAGTGTCTACTTGATGGACAGGTACCAGGTAGGAAGGGAATGGTGCTGTGGAAGGCAAGCTCCTGAGTGAAAGAGAGAGGACAAGAAAGTGAGGAGGTGGGAATGTTACCAAATGTGGATGCTTGGGTCTGAAGTTGTGGTGCAATAGACCCCAAAAGAATTCAAGCACAGACAAGGCTTTGTTTAGGGGCTTCTGCTCAAGCCAGAGGAAGGCAGCACATGCTAGACAGGAATCCCAAGATGGCTTGAGCAAGGAACAAAGGGGGGTCATGCCAGAGCTTTGGGGTAGGTAGGAACTCAGTCTCTTGAGGTCATCATAGGTAGAGGTTGAACTCTAGTTGGCGCCAGGACCCTGCATGCCACTCACGAAGCATGACTCATCACTATCTTCTGTCTCCACTTAGAGGTGTGCACTGTACTATGCTAACAAGGTAAAGGTAGCTGGGTTATGTCTGTGACTATTTTATGCCTGCATTTTTCCTTTATCATCTCAGAAAGTCTCTGATATTATTTTCAGAATAGGCAGACCCTACTTTGGCTTTAGCTGCATTTCCGCTGACACAGTCTCAGAAGGCTGAGCTGACTTTCCCAGCCTCTCACATCCTTAGTCCCTAGGAGCCTGTTTTTCATGGAGGTCCTTGTGTCAGGAAGAGATGATGGATAAAAAGAAAAAATAAATCATAAGGGGCTTATATCCATTTTCTAAAATAACATGAGGAGAGCACTAGATTCCACAGCCTCAGGGCACCTGCCCTTCGAAGGCACCCCTCCTACCTTTTCGACCATTGTGGATGGAGAGAGTGGGGCCCTGAAAAGTTGATTCAACCATGCCTCTGGCCCTGTGCTGACCTACTGGGGACATCTCTACAGGCTCCTGGCTTCCACTTAGGGTTAGCGGCTTTCCGTCTAGTACTTGATGCTCAATGGATTGAGTCCCAGCCTGCCCTGGGGATGTCTTTGCTGGAGAAGAGGGGTTCTGCAGAGAGGGTTGGGGCAGGATGTTAGGGTCACATGGACAGAGCCAAGCTTTGATTTTCTCACTTAAGGTGTACATTTTGGGTAAGTTGTTACCTTCCCTGAACCCAGGTCTTCCTCTCTAAATGGAGTTAGTGGTATGTATCTCATGTGTCTGTCCTGATAGCTCCTTGACACACCTCTCTATTTCTCTCTCTCTCTCTCTCTCTCTCTCTCTCTCTCTCTCTCTCTCTCTCTCTCAAACACACACACACACACACACACACACACACACACACACCTGCCCACACTGTCCCTTGTATATGACTTAATTCAGTTAATTCCAAATACAGTTTGAATTTTATTTACGATCTTAATTCATTCTGCTTGTATCAAAGTAGTTTCCCCATGGGCTGCCCTTCCCTTCAAACTTCATCCTGTGGTCCAGATGCAGGGTTCCTTTGATTCAGTTAAGGTCCATCACAAAATAGAAACACCATATTTTTTTCAAACAGGGGATTTGGAGCAGATTCATTTTTTCTATGGGACTGCTGCCATAGCAAAGTACTACAAATTAGCGGTCTAAACAATAGCAACACAACTCCCCACAGCTCTGGAGGCTGGATTCTGGGGTCAAGGTGTCTACAGGATGCTTTCATCTCAGTCTGGATGTACTCCCAGTGTGCCTGTGGGTCTCCAGATTTCCAATTTTTATAAGGACACTGGTTGTCTTTCATTGGGGGCCCACCCTAGTCCAGCCTAACCTCATCTTCACTGATTCTATCGTCAACAACCCTGTTCCCTAATAAAGTCCCTTCTGAGGTATGTGGGGCAACATGAACAGGGGACACAATTCAATCCATACAGCAGGGGCTTTATTACAGAGGTGATGGTAAGGGCTGAGATGAGGGGCCAGCCAGGGGAGAGATGTACCCAACAGGAAGGTCCTGCTGCCCTTGACTAGGAAGAAACAAAAAGACCACAGACAGGCAGCTCTGGCTGAGCCTGGAAACCAGAGTCTTTAAGCAGCAGCTGATTGCAGATGCTGGGACCCCTGGGGGACACCATCATGGCCAGGTGCTGCCCAAATTAAGAGAAAGGGAGGGAAATACCTTGGTGGCTCTCTTTCCTCTTCCCTCCCATCTCTTGGCCTCATGTTTGCTGTCCCCACTGGGAAGCTAGGGACCAGACTGTTGGTAGGACCCAAGTCTCCTCTACTAGGCATATGAGCATGTGGAAGGCAGGCAATGGCCTGGGGCCACGTCTGCAAAGCATGTTGTCATTCTTCTCCCCCCATCACCCCTGCACTGCACACATGAGGAGTTAATTCTTTGCCCAGGGTCTTAAAGCCAGATTGTGTTAGGGCAGAATTTCCACTCACCTCTGCTGGCCCCCCGGGATTTGCTCTTTCTCCTACACTGGGTCAGCCAGCCAGAGGCAGGACGGTGTGTGATTCACACTTTTAGCCCTCCTGGGACCTAACACGGTGTCTAGCATACATTAGATATTAATGAATATTCACCAAAATACAAATGGTAGAGGATGAGTCATTCCCAAATGAGCAGCGGGGATGGCAGGAGGTTTGGAATCTAGAGGTGAGAGGACTGAGCAGAGAGCGTGGTTTCTGGAGGTGGAATAGGAAATCAGAGCAGGGTCTTGAGGGCACCGCATCAGAAAGACAGATTTCTTGAACTTGCGTGGTTGCACCCTCTCCAGCTCTGAGGGCGGGTCAACAGGTCCCTTCATGAAGTTCTCTTCCAGGACTAAGAGTTACCTGGCTGGCATGAGGCCCTGGGTTCAGTGCCCAGCACTGCCAAACAAACAACAACAACAAATTTCTTCCAGTACCCACCTCCTTCATCTACTCGGTCAGAAATGTTCCAAAGCAGAGGCTGTAAACTCAAATAGACCAATAGGCCAGGCAGGGATTGAACCTGAGAAGGAAGCCGTGGCAGCCCAGACCAGAGGGTGGTCTGGAGTCCAGGAGTGGGTGGGCAGGAAGGTGGCCTTCTAGACAGCATTTCAGGAGCTGGGTATGTGAGTTTGAATGTAAAATTCCAAGATGTTTGAATGATGGTAATTAATTCAGATGTTTTAAATACTGTGTGGGCGATAATGATAATATTCATGTCACCGTAAAGGCCACATATGATCTGCAGGAGACAGTGCTGCCCTTCTTCCTCAAAGAAACTGACACTGGAGAGGGACTGGCTGATGTTGTTATTCAGTTGAGAGCGGGGTGGGCACTGAGCACTGGCACAGGAGGAGCAAGCTGCCTGGAGCAAACAAGCTGTTGGTTGGGGGTCCCCTTGTTCACTGAAGACCCAGTTAGTCTTCAAAGGCTTGCTTAATTGTTCCTTGGATTGGCCCCGGCAGCATCTGGCTCTTTGCAGGCTGTCTGTTTGCAGATTCCCCGCATGGTCTAATTGTGCCATTCAAACTCAGAAAAGCAGCTCCAGGCTCAGCTCAGCATGTAGCGGGACTGGTCTCCAGGCCACCTGGGTCAGGGACCAGAAAGAGCATCTAGAGCCCCGGGAGCAAGGAGGGAGGAGGGGAGGGAGCAGCCTGGTTCCACCACAGCCTTCCCTGCTCTGGGCAACCACCAGGGTATGCACTCCACAGAGGCAGGCGTGCTGCACACCACCCCTGTGCCACCCTAGTTAATCCTTCCAACATCCCCATGTTACAGAGGACAACGTTAAAACGCAGAGAGTTTGCTCAAGGAAACACAGCGAGGTCAAGTTTTAATTGCACCCACCCCCTGGCCTTAGGCCCTCCCCCACGCACCTTCGTTTTTCCTCCAGGAAAGATCTGGCCTCAAGCTTGGCACCTGCAGACTGTGATTGGGGCTGCTCACTTTCTCCTCGCTCTTCCTTGGCCAGCCCACTGAAATGCTCTCACTTGTATCTCACTGTTGTTTTATTTACTTAATATTCAGTTGGTTCTGAGACTTTGAGTTTCTTAACATGGAAGCTTAGGTTATTGAACTTACAATTTTTATTCCCCTAATATTTGCATCCAAGCTGAAAATTTCCCTCCAATTCTTCCTTCATCTGCATCCTGCATTTGTTCTTGTGTTTCCCTTAACACACCATGTAAACTATTTTCTAATTTTCTTTGTGAATTTTCTTTAACCTCTCAGGCTACTTAGAAAAGCATTGCATAATTTAAACACTTGGGAATTATTTAGATATAATCATACCTTATGTATTTCTCATTGAGCTCCATTCATTCCGAGAAAGCACTGTGCATGTGTTCAATACTTTAAACCCTTCCTTGGATTGCCTGTCTCCTGGCATGTGCTCTGTACCACTGATTCTAGCCTGCCCCTGCCTTCCTGCCCTTCCAGACATTGGGCCATGTCTGGAAGCAGTTTGGTCATCACCAACAGGACAAGGATGCTGCTGGCACCTGGTGTGTAGAGGCCAGGGATGCTGCTGGACACTGCACAGCACAGGGCAGGTGCCATCACTGCCTATAACACAAGGAGCTGCAACCAGAATTGTAACAGAGCTGAATTGAAAAACACCACAAAATGCTGTTTCAATCAATATCTCTATGGATTCTGTCCATTGGTTTTGCGGATTACTTAGAGAGTAGCACTAAAATTCCCACATAATTGTAGACTTTCTTTAGATCTGTTAGCTTTGTTTCACATATTATTGATATTCTTAAATGCATACATACATCACGATGCTATGGATTCGTGAAAAAATCAATACTTTTACCATTACAGAATGTTGATCTCGTCTTCAACTACTTTCTTCAGCTTTAATATGACTGCAACAGATTTCTTGGACTGAACGTCTGATTGCTGTGTCTCCTTCTATTCCTTTACTTTCGGGTTGCCATGTCTCTGATTCTAACGTCTGCATGTTATACACGTAAAGTAATAATTGCTTTTTCATTTGGTTGGAAAATCCTCTTCTTGTTTTGGGGCTGTTTATTTTTTTTTATTTTTTTTTAATTTTTTTTTTTAAATATTTATTTTTTAGTTCTCGGCGGACACAACATCTTTGTTGGTATGTGGTGCTGAGGATCGAACCCGGGCCGCACGCACGCCAGGCGAGCGCGCTACCGCTTGAGCCACATCCCCAGATTTTGGGGCTGTTTAAACCATTTACATTTATTTTTTTATTGATTTTATTTTTTTCAAAAAACACGACAGTGGAATGTATTACAATTCTTATTACACATATAGAGCACAATTTTTCATATCTTTGTATAAAAAGAATTGGCGTATGTTCACGCCAATGCATGTCTTTATACATGCACTTGTGGGTTTTTTTTTTTTTTTTGCATTACGATTCTTATTACACATATATACTACAATTTTTCATATCTCTGTTTGTATATAAAGTAATGTAACTATTGGTGTGATGAGCTAAAATTTACAACTCTGAAATTCATCTGCTCTTTGTCCCACATGTTTTTTGATCTTTTTCTCCCCACCTTTCCTGACTTCTTTTCATGTTGATCTATTTTATCTTCTGGATTGACTTTTTAAAAAAGTTTACGTATTTTGCCAGGAAATTCTTATAACAGACAAGTTTCACATATACATTCTAAAGCACATCTATTGTGTCTATATATCATGGAGATACTCTCTCCCAGATGTGGATCCTGATGCACAATGCAAAATACAAGACACAAAGTCAGTCCTTCTGCCTCCTACACACATGGAACCTGGCTAGGGGACAGGAAACACTAGTGGCTGCCTGAGGCTAGGAGGGGTGGGGGACCATAAAGGCCAGCAGGAGGGGACTTGGACCACGGTGAGATGCCCTGAACCATGGCAGCAGCAGAGGGCATGACTCTGTGCACTGGTCTCAATGAACAAACACCATGGAGGATTTACTTCTTGGATTGGGGCTGTGGCTCAGTGGTAGAGCGCTTGCCTCGCAAGTGTGGGGCACTAGTTTACATCCTCAGCACCACATAAATAAATAAAATAAAGGTATTGTGTCCATCTACAACTAAAATTCTTAAAAAATTAAAATAAAAACATCTTTAGAAAGATGACATGAAAAAATTAGAAAGCATTTATATTAAATGCCAATTAAAGAAAAAAGAAATAAAACAACTGTTAGGCGAAGGGAAGAAGGCACAGTTGGAACTCTTAGAACATGGATAAGAACATTCCGGGAAGAAGTTTGGCTTTCTCTTCATTGTCTGAGATAGAAAAAGTTCCCAGTTAAAAAAAATCCAATTTCAAAAATTAAAAAAAATAAAACTTTTACCCTTACATTTGCATCGTATTGATGTTTAAACCCTGATCTTCCTGCTGGTTTGCCGTGGTGGCTCTGGGTGTTAAAAATACATGCTTAGCGCATTCCTGTCGCCTGCAGCTAGCCCCATACTGTGCAGAACAGTGCTGCAGAAGGGTACAGTTCCCCTTATAGGACCTGTGCATCCTGTGCTTCTTTTGTTTGTAAAGATTTAAAACCCTGGTCATTGTTGCCACTTTTGCTTTTGGCAGCCCCCATGCACCTAGCTGGATACTCAGTGATGCATCCTCCTTTTCCCTCCCTTGTTCACTTCCTGTTCCTGCTGTAGATAGAGGTTCCCCCTTCTGCCCTTTTATGTCGAGCTTAGGCACTTCCTCCAGCATATGTCATAGTGCAGATCTGCTCTTACCCGTCTTAAAATGTCTTGGATTCACCTCTGACATAGAGAGTGTTATGGTGAATTTACCGTTTCTGTAATTTACGGTTCCTCTCCTCCCCCAGCATTTTTAAAGATCTCATGCTCTTTGCACTGTTCCTGCTGTTTCTGGGGCAGTCTCCTGCACAAGGGTTGCTCCCTTGTTTGTGATATCTGTCCTCTCGCTTAGTTACAGGTCTTGGCCCCTGTTTTGGCCCCTGGACTCTGTGGTGCCCACCCAGGTTTTTCTGTTACTTGTGCTATCTGCAGTTATCTTGCTGGTGCTGGTCGATCACTTTCTGCAATTCTAACTTCTCAACCGTTATCTCTTCAAATATTGTTTTAGCCTATCTCTTCTCCCTTCCTCTCATGTTCCAATTACACACGAGTCTGACTGCTTTATGTTCTGTCCATCAGGTTCTGTGCCTGTCTATCCAACCGTCTTGCCTCTGCATGTTTCTTTCTGCTGTTTCCAATCCACTGTTTATTCAAGTTCACGGCTCCTTTCCTCTGACAGGTTGCTGTTAAGCCCTTTGAATGGATTTTATGTGATTTCGTATTTTTCATTTCTAGTATTTCTATTTAGATCTTCTTAATAGTTTCTGTCTCTCCACAGACATTTTCCAGCTGTTCACACACGTTATTCCATTTTCACAGTGGACACATTTTCCATATCCATTGTACAGTCTCCATCTGACAATTACACTTTTAAAAGCCAGAGTCTGGGCAATCAAGGTTCTGTGGATTTTCCCTCTTTTGATTGTGGGCTGCTAGCTCTTGCTCCTTTGCATGTCTTATATCCTTTGGTTCTATATCAAATGTTTTATAAAATGGGGAGAGGAGATGGAGCTAACTAATACCTCTGAGAGCGGCACACACTTTTCAGCAGGCTGCAAGTGAGGGTAGCACTCTGGTCTGTGTGTAAACTAATCTGCATGAAACTGGGGAGTTGCATGCTTTCACTTAGATTTAGTGCACAATCACCTTTAATTACTTCAAGAAAGGTAAGAAGACATTTCCTTTGGATACAGACACAGCAAACACTCTAGAAATCCTTTCATGCTTTACAGATTAGCTGCTGGATTTCAACAATCTACCTTTTTATCTCTCCTTAGATGTCAGCTTTTTGGGGTTTCTGGGGTTATTTTCTTCCATCAGTCTAGGCCCTGAATGTCTGTGCCTCAGGTGAGGCCAGGAGTCCAAACAGCTTGGGTCACTTCAGAGGGTGTCCTTGGTGCTGCTAACAGCCTGCTGTCTTTTCAGGCTGACCACCACACTCTCGCCCTTCAGAGAGTGGTGGTGAGCTCTGTGAAGGGTCACACGGCTCAGAAGCAAAAAAACACTGAATCAGCACAGGTGGAGAGTGCCATTACAGACTGCAACATCCCCTGCACTATGCGCCCACCCCCAGGCAGCACTCCCCGCCACCCCTCCACCTACAGGTCTCGCTCATTGTCAGGGAAGTGCCCAGGAAAGGAGCGTCTCTACTGCATGTCCTACCATCAGACACTACTTCTAACCAAAGTTTTGAAGATGCTACATATTATTGATCTGCTGATTTCTGTCTCTTCCAGACAGTGAGCGCTGACGACAGAAACCATCTCTGCATCATGTGCCCCAGTGTCAGGACTCAGCAGGCGTTCGGCAGGTGCTGAGCCTCATCATTATGAGCTTGGTGTGAGCTAAAGCCACAGCCTTGGGCACTGCTGAGTCATCCCTCAGATGGCTTGACAAATTGGTTATCTGGGGGTTTGAAGTTAGATTTAATGTCTTTTTTTATTAAGCAAGAAGAGAAGAGAATCATTAAAGTAATGACTAAGGACATCTTGATGAGGTGACATTTAAAGGGCATTGTCCGGGATCCAGTCCCCAATTCGGAGCCTCCTCATATGACATTATTGAATTCCTAGTTGCATGGCCTCATAGAATGAAATAGGACCTTGAAGCTGTTTGATTCAATCTCTTCATTTTAAAGAGGGGGGACATAGGACCTGGAAAGGTCTTTTAAACATTTGTTTTTTTTTTTTTTTAACCTCCCAAAATCAATTTGGTAGAAAAACCCGGCCTAGAAACTAGAATCCTATGTCTAGTCTACAAGACAATGGATGGAAATATTACCGCAACAAGTATCCCCACTGCACTCAAACTCCTGGCTGCTCACAAAGTGTACGTCCCACACCCTCCTACCCAAACCCCTAGAAGCCCTTAGCATGCATGTCTGCTGAGTCCTGCTACCTCATCTTTGACCAGCTTCTCTCAAGATCAGTGTCATTCTCCCCCTTTCTGTGAGCCCCTTCAGATATCCCAGCGGTCATCCCCCTCTTCTGGAACCCTGCAGCCCCTGCCTCTGTCTTAATCCCAATATGCATCATGTTATATCAAAGGATTTATTTTCATAGCTGCTTTCCCAGAGACAAGGGAACTAGGATACCCTCTTCACCATCTCTGCTTTTGGGACCTAAATCAAAGCCTGGGAGCTCATAATTGAGACTCAATAGCTACTGAGTGACAGACTAATTCAATTCCCTACTCAATGAAGACTAATCCAACTACTTACTTAGTGTTGGACTAATCCAACTCCTTACTCAATGACAGTAATCCAACTGCCTACTCAATGATGTACTAACCCAACTCCCTACTCAGTGACAGGCTAATTCAACTCCCGATTCAATGATGTCTAATCCAAGTCCCTACTCAGTGATGTACTAATCCAACTTCCTACTCAATGCTGTATTAATCCAACTGCCTACTTAGTGATGGACTAATCCATCTCCCCACTCAATGACAGAGTAATTCAACTGCCTACTCAATGACGGATTAATCTAAATCCCTACTCCATGATGGACTAACCCAATTGCCTACTCAATGATGTACTGATCCATCTTTCTACTCAATGACAGAGTAATCCAACTCCCTACTCGGTGACAGAGTAATCCAGCTTCCTACTCAGAGATGGATGGATCCAAGACCTACTCTGCACTAGGCCTTGGTCCTCTTAAAGCCCATAATCCCTAGACTTTATAAAACTCCTATCAGGAAAGAATTATTATACTGCTGGCACAGGTGAAGAGACTGAAGCTATGAGGTTTCAGCTAACTTGTCTGACAGGTACAAGTTAACAGGTACAAGTAGAAGACCAGATTTGTATCTCAGGTCTTTTGATCCCATATCTATTGTTGTTTCAATTATATATTTTTTTAATATTTATTTTTTAGTTGTACTTGGACACAATACCTTTATTTATTTATTTTTTATGTGGTGCTGAGGATCAAACCCAGAGCCTTGCACATGCTGGGAAAACCTTCTACTACTGAGCCCCAGCCCCAGCCCCTCAATTATATCTTAATAAGGGGAGTCTGGGGAGAGAGAATAATAAGTGAAGCACTAATGTGATATATTACATTCTTGTGCATAGATGCTGGTATATGTCAGAGATCAAATTTTTTGCTACATACAGGTGACCCTTGATATCTATGGGATCCATATCTGCCAATTCAACCAACTACAAATAGAAAATATTTTGGGGGAAAATGCCTCCGTACTGAATATGTATAGAATTTTTTCCTTGTCTTTGTCTAACCAGCACAGCATAACAATTATTCATATAGCATTAACATTGTGTTAGTATCATAAGTAATTTAGAGAAGACTATAGTAGGTAGAAGGAGGTACATTCATTATGTGCAAGTACTGTGCTATTGTGTATAAAGGTCTTGAGCATCTGCAGATTTGGGTTTCTATGTGGAGTCCTGGAACCAATCCCCTGCAGATCCTGAGGGACTATTTTTATACATACGTGGAAACATACATGCATGCCTTTAAATATAAATATGAAGACATCTATTTACATTGTGTGTATACATACACACATGAACACAAGAATACTTATATTGATTTAACATTCATTTGTATATTTAATTTGACACTTTCATAATCTAGACATTTGATATGGTGCACATGGGTCTTCATAAGAAATTTTTGCCCCATTTAGATGTCAAAAAGCCCTGGGCCTTTCTGCTCAGTGGCAACGGCATGGCACGGCACGAATAGTACCCTGTGTCTACCGAGGTGCAAAGTAGGAGATTAACACCCCAGCAGCCATCTGCCTAAGTAATGAGGTCCTGTTTTGCTTGCATCATGAGTCACTGCACCAGGCAGACACCTTGGAGTCCTTCTTCCCACAGGAGGTCTCTCACCCATGGAGGAGGCAGGCTGCTGTGGTTTGCCCACAGACCCGGAGAAGCTAGCTACGAGGCCACAGACAACAGAAAAGGGAGGTGCAGTGTCAGGAGGCGACCCCATCAGAGCAGCGTGAGGAGGTGCCAGGTGTGGACTCTGGCCCGGCTCTTCCTGATGCATCCTCTTCCTATTCCTTGTCACAGCTCCAGAGAGACTAGGGAACTCTCAGTCACCCTCTCCTCCTTGCAGTCTCCCAGGGGCACTAGGATGGCTCATTTCTAAGTTGGAGGGTTCGGATGTTGAAGCCATCTGCTGTGGCTCACAGTCTGGGCATCATTCTCTGGGCCTTGCTTTCATAAACACCACCCCATCTCAGACCTCCCTAGGTCTTGCCCTGCTCTTCGGGGCACAGAGATCAAAGACCTAGAGACAAAGTGGGGGGCCCTTCCTTCACTCAGGACACAGCTAACATGGGTGCTCCCCAGGGCAGGTGTGCACAGGGGCTGCCAAACTGGCTGTGGGGAAGGGCCTGGCAGCCCAGCAGTCAGAAGGGGAGGATTTGCTTCTTTCCAGCAGAGTGAGCTCAGTGACTCCCTGATGGTCACTTGATGGCTATCGCGATCCAAGCAGTCCTAGAGCGCCCTCTGCAGGAGCGACCAATTCCATCTCCACTTCCCCTCCTACAGCCAAACTGACTCCCTCCCTCACACCTACAGTTGGACTCTGTCTTTAAAACATCCTCCCTCGTGATCAACAAACCCACCTCTCCTTCCTCAGAGCTCTGGAGGGTGTGTGCCACATTCTCGAGTTCCTCAAGGTGACCGCCATGATGCAAAGCCACCCATGTAGGAGTTCACACAAAGAATGAGCTGTCTAGAGTCACACACATACACTTCCTGTTTGCCCTCCAGGAAATCCAGTTGGGATAGCCACATGGAGGTCTCTAGGTCTCTCTGGGAGCCTAGGGCTTCCTGCTCACAAGGGCAGAACACTCCATGCCCTCTAAGGCCAACAACATGGCAGAACTATGTGATGCACATGCTCACATGTATACACACATGCATTCACACACTCAGATACACATGTAGACACCCACAGATGAACACACAGGTGTGCCTACACATACACACACAACATGCACAGGCATAAAACATGCAACCATTCGCACAGAAACATGCATGTGTTCACACATATGCACACACACTGTAGGTGTTTCCATATGGGAGTCACACTTATGTAGACTGCTGCCTGCACATCCACTGAACACTGTCTGCATTGAGTGACTTCAAAATCCTTGAATATGTCAAAAATGTAATGGTAATATTCAGGGGTAATAATTCAGTGAAAAATAGCTCCAACACACCTTTTTAGAACACAATCATTACTATGCCTGAGAGTCCTGTAGTTGCTGATATCTTTAAACCAGGGATTCCAGCACAGAAAGTCAAGTCATTCTGTAGGAAATAGCAACACTGCAGAGAAAGGCACCCTGGTGGGGGCTTGGTCTCCACAGCAGGCTTGGCTAGCTGTTCTTTTCTTGGCTCCCTCCTGGCAGCATGGACTTAGGTGGACACTGCTTTCCGTAGCCTCCCCTGCTGCTGTGCATGCACCCTACCTCCCTTGTCAGTGAGACCTAAGCAGCGGCTGCCTGGGGTTGGAGGGAGCTCCTGGGACACTTAGGAGAGCACACGCATGTCACCAGACTTGCTGCCATTCTCAGTCTCGTAGCTTCAGAATCTACCCTTCAGCTCAGGGAGGCTGTAGGGATGGCAAAGAGGCCAGCCAGAGAACTTGGGCCACACAGCCACAGACACTCTGAGCTGCCCACCTCCAGGCTCTTAGGAAAACAGGGGCTGTCCTTTGGCTTCAGTTTTGACTGCAGGAGAAAGTAGCTAAATGGTGCCATGATTGTGTGGTATTTTTCCATAACAAACAAACAAGCAAAAAAAAGAAAGAAAGAAAGAAAGAAAGAAACCACCCAAATATTCACTGAGTGAAGAAGAATGGTTTGCTAATATGATAACATTTATATAAAGTGGAATTCTATACAGCACTTTAATTTTTAGGACAGGTTTGTAATAATGTTGGTCAATGCTTATAAAATTAAGGATCAAATCATGACATATTTTTACATTTATTGTGCATTTTTAATAAAGTTCAAATAGCTTTCTCTTAATGTAAAATGTCTTAAAAAAAAAACCAAACACACACACACACACACACACACACCAAATTGCTCATTCATAGTGAATATTTATGAAGGTTAAGATTCGCAAAGATGCTAATTTTAATATTTTATCTTTTTAGTTGTCTTCATGTTTTCTATGGCATCTGTTTTGTCAGAAGAGAAAAAGCTGAAGTACCCCTATGAGAAAACAGAAAGAAAATGTATTCTTCTCTTACCACACTCTCCTGGTTTCTTGCAGGAGACTCTATAATTATATACATAGAATAACTCATGGAGAAGAATCAAGTATAGATGCAGATGTGGAAGAATTGAGTTTCATAATTTCAATGTGGGATTGACAGTGTCTGCTGGCTGTTGGGAAAGTGGAGCCACTTTGGGGATAGGAACCTCACCCACAGGGCCTCTCCAGCCTCCTTTCTTCTTTCCACACTTTGTAAACTCTGATCAGTTTGGACACATTGTACAGGAAGCAAGTGTTTTCCCAGAAAAAAAGTTTCTTTGTGAACCAAGTAACTTATGTCACCTGAGGATTTGTGCAAAGCCATCTCCCCAGGAGCCTTTACTGACCACTCAATGTCACAGCCCTGTTTTGCTCCTGCTAGAGCACACAGACCTATGTGAAATTCCCCTCTTCATTTATTGACTCATTCATGGCCTCCACCTTCTAAAGGGTGAGTCCAAGTAGGACCTTGTGTAGCAGATAATAAGTACTCAGTAAAAACTTGTTGAATTCATCATTGCTCATGGCTCCTCTATGTCCTGCCCTGGAATCAGGTGGGGAGGAGGAAGAGATAAATACAACCCAAATCCTATTTAGCATGTGGTTGCTTAAGGCTTCAAGATTGTGACATTCAGGTGTCAATTAGTTATCAGATTGATTGGTTCGTGAGTGAAATTGGAATTTAAGTTTGACTTTTAACCCAGGAAAAATCAATAACCCATATCACATATGTGCTTGCACACACATGTTGATACATGCACACATATATGTACACCCACAAATGGCCCCTCTGGTCTGAGAAAACAGACACATTAGATACAAAACATTGTGAATGTATTGTTGAAAACTCGGATTTAGCTGGATAGGGACAAAGAACTGAGGTGTCCCACACTACCCATTGAGAAACAGGTTTACTATTACTGGCCTGAGCCCCTAAACACAGCTGCCCCGTCTTCCTCACATGCTTCTGTTGATAAAGAAGTAATGCGCAATCATAACTAGGTTCTGAGCCACATACCCAATTAAATGTTATCATCTTTGGCTTTATTATCCTGTAAAAAACGGAAACTCATGTTACAATCAGAAAAAAATTGTGATTTGTTGAACAAAGTAAATTGCAGTAGATATTATGGAGGGAGAGAGGGGAAAAGAAGCATTTCTTTCTCAAGGGTTAGTGTAAAAGAGGTAGAAGAGATATAATCAGCTAGTGTATAGTCACCATTTCTCTCCAAACAGACAGAACTAGTACAGTGTGTGTGTGTGTGTGTGTGTGTGTGTGTGTGTGTGTGGTGTGTTTAAGAAACTGGCTCAACCAATGATGTCTCCAGGCTGGGCCACCAGACTGAAGACTTAGAAGGAGCCAAGGCTCCAGCCCAAAGGCCATCAGACAGGAGAAGCCTGTGCTCAGGGGAGGTGAGTCTTTCATTCTATCCAGGCCATCAGCTGACTGGATGAGCTCCTTCCCATTAGGGACTCTCTCTGCTTTACCCACAGCTCTAGTTGGATGTGTATTTCCCCATCAGTCACAATCATGCATCGCTTTGGCATTATTGTGTTCATGAACCTCAAATGGCAGTCCCAGCCACTTGGGACCTGTACTGGCTCAGAAAGGGTCATAGCCAGTGGCCGAGGCCATTACTCGCACAGCCCACCAGAGGGCCCACTCCCATCAGGAATCATTCCTGGCATAGGTGCTGCCCCTTCAGTTTGGGCCTGCCTGCAGCCAGGCTCTCTCCACTGCCCCTCTGCACTGGCCTGGGCTCTCTGTGTGAGTCTAGGAGAAGAGCTCCATGCTGGGAGGCTGAGTCAGTCTCCCTGGGTCCAGTCTCAGATTGGCTTCTGTCCCTGGGATACCAAGGGAGGTCCAGAGGGTCCTCAGGCAAGAGCAGCGGTTCAGACATGGAGTCCTCACCTCTGCAACTCCTCTCAGAGGCCATCTGGCTTTCTCTGGGCAGCTCATGGCATGTGTAGGCTGCTCCATCACTGGGCAAGTAAAAGGAATTAAAGTGGCCCTCGCCGGGCACTGGCCACATGGTTTCAGGCACTCTACTTGCAATCCCATCAGCTAGGCTGGGGCTGTTGGAACATGGCGCTCAAGCCTGTAGCAGGACAAACACTCTGAGTTAATGGTGATGGGTGGATGGCTGACTGGCTGGCTAAATAAGCAAATGCCTTGACGGCAAGCCTCACTTTATGCACAAGGACCAGAGGCTGGAGCTGCTGGGTACATGGCCCTCCATCACACAGCCAAGCAACTGAACACACGGCTTCAGCAGACTCCAGTCTCTCAGCCCAGGTCTGGCCCCAAAGCCTCTGTCTTCCTGGACAGTGTGATCACAAAGCACTGTCGTCTGAGTTCCTCTCTCTCTCTCTGGGTTCCACTGAGGGGTCCGAGGTTTCCTCCCTTGGTGACCAGTGAAGGAGCCACACCAGTGCTTTCACATGTGAGTCCTTCCTCATGGGAAGGAAGCGCCAACGGCCAGAAGTTGAGTTTTCTTCACACGGAGGCTGAGGCTCCAAGAGGAGCAGTGATCTTACTCATTGCAAGTTGTGGACTTGAATTTTGTGCATTGAGAGCTCGTCCACTGTGTAGCTCCAAATGACAAATGACCTAACTCGTTTTTCTAGGGTGCAGCTCATGACTTTTTCTTGTCAAAAACAGAACCTTCCAAAAGAAGTTTGGTTACTCCCCAATGCCAATGAGCAGGAGGAAATTTGGAGAGAGTGAGAGTAGCTTGGGGTGCCTGGATCTTGTCTTGAGGGAGGGGAACATCTTGCCTCTGGGGAGGCAGGACTGGGTCTCAGGATAGGATCCTGGAAGGCAGGAGTGCTTGGTGTGGGGGAGTGAAGCAGTCTGATACTGTCAGGTGTGTAGGAAACAGAAGTCCCCTTTTGGAATGGTCTGTGGCCCCAGCTTGCATATCCCTGCATGGCCAGTTTTCCAACCTGGTGGCCCTGAGATCCTGCACTTATGCCCACGTCCTTCCTCTGGAATAGCTGCATGCACGGCTCTTGCCCCTGCCATCCATCTCACAGTCGTAAAGTGCTGGGTCCCTTAAGAGGCATCAGGAGGGTCTCCCAGCCGCCCTGCTCCTCTGGCTGGCAGTTGCAGAGTTCCACACCTGCAGCACCAGCCTCCCACATGCTGTGGGGCCAGAGATGCTTCACTGAGCCCTGCAAGGTGTTTAAGGGAAAGTGGCCCCAAGTGAACAGTTCAGGAAATACCGCCTGGAGGGGCACATGCTCAGGGGTACATTGATGGTGCTGAATGCTCCCATTATAAAGGACCTGCTGAAGTGTGTCTCATGTGGTGTTCCTGAATGATCATGACGTCATCCTTGTTCCTGTCCCCTGCCCATCGCCTCCTCTTCCTCTTCTCTGTCACCTCTTCCTCTCCTCTGCCTCCTCTTCCTCCTTGCTCATGAAATATCCTCTGAGCCACTTCTGATGGACCAGGGCTGGAGTGAAAAGCACTCTCCAGAGCCAGAGTGGAAGCCCACTGCCTGCGCCGCCTGGAACCTGGGGGCTCCAGGAGGTGGAGATGGGGGCGGGCTAGGAGGAGGAGATGGGGAGGCTTGGGCATTTGCATCCACATCTTCAGCCCAGGTCTTGTTGAAGTTGAGCTTCTGCCTCAGCTTCCTGTTCAGCATGGGAGCTCCTGTCCATCACTAGAAGCCGGTCTTGGGATCTAGAATTCTGCACTGGGGTCCTGCTAGTGGAGTGGTCCCTTGGACTCAGCACCTCACTGATCCTGTTGCAAACCAGATGCTTGGAGCGAATCTCTACCCTGCCTGACTCCAGGAGTTTCTCTGGCCTTGGCCCCTTGCTTCTATCCCCTTCCCCTCTGCATAGGTTCTCCTGTAATTATTAAAAGAACAGCGAAGGTGTGCACTGGTGTACCAGTGAGTTTAAGTTAAGCTTTATGATGACCAGAAAGATTTTCCAAGATTACCTTTACTTTCCAGATGAGGGAACTGGGGCTTGGCCTCCATAAGCTGCTTGGTGATGGACATGGGCAGAAGGTGGATATGCATGGCCTTGCTGTATCAGCCGTGTGGAGGGCTCCAGTTCCAGCAGAACTGAGCAAAGCCCCAGAGACGTGGAGGCTGCTGAAGCCTTCAAGGGTTGAGGCCTAGGTGGTCACGTGGGGCTCTGTGCTTCAAGGGGCCTCTAAGCTGGTAGAACACTCTTCTGTCACTATCTCAAACTTCTTAGCATTTTTATCTTTGAACTTATGTCTGCGAGTCCAATCTGGTGGGGCAAGAGAGGAGGCATGCAAATACAGATGTGCCTGTGTCCATGTGCGCGTTGCTCAGATGCCCTGGGAGCAGAGGACTGCAGTGGGCTTTGTCTTTCAGGAGCCGAGTGAGACTCCGAAGGAGCTGAGGCAAGATGCCACTGGGACTGGGGACAGGAGGCATCAGTTTCCCTGAGAAGCCACACTTCTCCTTGAAAAGAACATGCTCAACCTGCTCATGCTTCAGCATGAGAACAGAGTGTGCTTGACACAGGAAGGCAGTGGTGTTCCAGGAAAGCAGCGGGCCCAGGAGCCTCATGCCATTCTTTCTTGTCCTGTTCCTTCCCTCCTCGTACTGGAAATGAAGACAGAGGAGGCAGAGAACAGAGAGGTCACGGCTCCCCTGCCTCGCGTCCTCTCCCACGGGTCAGGGAGCAGAAGGTGGAGAGTGCTACAGTGTGCATCACAGAGTGAGAGACCTGGGTTTACCTGGTGAGGTCAAAATACCTCTGCAAGCAGCATCTGCAAAACAAAATCAGTGAGACTTCAGCAATTCTCTGTGTGAGTTAAAGACTTATATTTGCATTTAAAACTCACCTTACTGAGAACAAGGATGAGTAGAAACATAGAGATGCCCAGTTTAAATCTTTGTTTACTTAGAACAACATTAAACAGCAAATAAAAGCTATAATGATAATCCAACAGAGCGTGTGATGAGAAAAACTTCATATTTCCGTATCTCTGACAGCACCTTTTTCTGCTTTTTGAACAAGGCACCCTGAATCTCCATTTTGTACTAGACACAGTACAGTTTGTGGCCTGACCTGGACAGAATATTTTAAGCCAGAAGGGGAATCTGGAATGTTAAAACCCTGTCACTTTGCAAATGGAAAAGCTGAGGCTCAAGGTGGGTTCCTGTGGAATGGAGACCTCTGCTCTGGCCCTCCTCTTGCCCAGCTCTTGGCCCCGCCTCAGGATCTCAGAGCTCAGGACTTCCACGGCTGGGGCTTTGCTCAGAAGGGCTGTGGGCCCCGGCCCCCAGCCAGCCTGGCATTCTCTAAAGGTCTGCTCTGAGGGCAGAGGCAGCCTGTTGATCTGTTTTCTGAGAAAGCCCCAGAAACCCTGACCCCGCCCCAATAGAGTGTCTTTAGCCATACAAACTCCCATGCTGTGAGGCCCGTGGCCCACGGAAAACCCCTCATTATGGCCACACAATGCCAGAATGTCCCACAGCCTGGAATCCCGGCCTTATTCACTGTATTGTACCCAGAGAAAGAAGGGGGCCTTTAAGTGCAGAGAAAAGAGGGGGGCGCGTCTCCTCTGGAGCGCGGGGACAAGGTCCACCCTTTGGTGCTGGGGCCTCTGCTTTCCCACGGCTTCCCTCCTCATCCAACTGACTTTGAATCTAAAGGTCTTTCCAAGCTTCACCTGTGAAAAAGAAAGGTGCCTAATAGCCAGGGGCTGGACTGTGGGTATGGAAGGTTGGACGTTGGAGGCAGCGGGTGTGGGGAGGGCAGCAGCCTGGAGAGGGCCTTGGCATCCAGGTTTGCAGGCTTCACTGCTAACCGCCCTTCTGAAAGATCTTTCTGGACAACTCTTTTTCCCCCAGATGGAAAACACTTTATTTGTTCTACCTCTAACCAAATTTGCTCAGTCATGCCTTAAAACTGTGTCCTCTCTTCTTTCTTACGTCTCCCTGTCTAACCTGCCTCCGGGTCCTGGTTGGATCAGGACAACAAGAACAGCTCCCTGTCCTCATGCCCACCTGCCTGGCTCTAGCCCGTGGCTCCCCTCTCAAGCCCCTGAGTCCAGTTCCAAGCAGCCTGGCACAGAGCAGGCCTAGAGTCTGCTGCTGACTCCACACAGGAGGGACATTGGCACCAAAGGAGCCCTGGCGCCCACCCGCAGCTGAAACTCCAGTGCCGGCGGGCGTGGAGCCTCCCACCAGCCTTCCAGCAGCACCCACGGCTCAGTGTGACTCCCTCCTCCGGGTGGGTGCAGGTCTCTTGGGCTGTAAGAGACGATTCTATTCCATTGGATTCTATTATGAACCCAAACCCAGGCTGGAATTCTGGGTTTGCCCCCGCAGCTGTGGGAACTTGGGTGAGTGACTTAACCTCTCTTTTCTCATCATCTTTGGGACCGTTGAGACCACCAAGTGAATCAGATCTGGATTTCTCGGGCTGGTGGCTTAAAATAGCTCCTAAATGTTCCAGAGTGATTCTGAAGACTAGAAAAATTCTGGAACCTCAGGTAAAAGGGATCCATACGTAAAGAGTGAAGAGGCTTGAAAGAAGACCTGGAAGGGAGACGGTCACTCAGGTTCTGGCCTCTGGTTGTCCCCAGGGGTGCTTCTCCATGATCACTACCCAGGGGGAAAGCCACTTGATCCTCTGTGACCCTCGATGGTATGTGCAAAGGGGCCATTTCAGAGGGTGAAACGCAGGGTGGACTGGCAGGACCACAGAGCTGAGGGAAGGGAGAAGGCTGGGCCTGCTCTTTGCAAACCTGAGTCAGAGAGGGGCTCCCCACTCCAGCACCAGCTTCCCCGTCTCTAAGGGAAAAGGATAAATCGGTGCTTTTTGCTCCAAGTGTGGCCCACGGACAAATGCTTCCGAATCACGCAGGGACTCTGTCAAAGACAGAAGCCTGGGCTCCACTGCAGGCCGCTGAGCCCGAGCCTGTGCGGTACCTCGGCCAAGGCAGCGGCCCGTGAAAATCTAAAAGCAAATCGTCTGGAGTTGCCAAGGCCATGTCTGGTTCTGATGTCCCGGGATGGCACTTTCCAAAAGGCCCCTGCTGGTGCACAAAAGCGTGGCTGAGTACCCCATCAGAGGGGCTGGTTCTGCGAAGTACATGTGGGCATGACTCTGATTATTAACATTTTTCACATCATAAGGCATACTTCCAAATAAAAACGGCAAAGTCTTTGTGAAATGAAAACAGACAGTCTTGTACAATAAAAATCTACCACGGGGGTAAGCAGTGAAGATCTGATCATGTAAAATATGGGGACATGTGGAAGCAAAGTTAAAGAAGTGTTTTCATTGGTCTGAAATGTCACAAAAAATAATAAAATTGCACAACTGACTCGTATGTAACTGATGAGCACAGGCAGAGCCTTCTGAAGCTTCCCTTGTGAGGGAGGCAGGCATTTTCTAGAGCACACCTGTCCCCAACCTGAAGAGGACAAGACGGAGGTGCCTCCTCTGAGAGCAGAAGCCAGGCCAGGGGAGGACACCAGTCGCCTAGCAAGCCATCTTGCTCCTCTGCTTAGCCGGGGGCTTTCCTGTCTTTTTTCTCTGTGCCCACCCCTATCTCCTCCTTGACCCGCCCCCCATGTTCTTTGTACCCCAAGCTCAGACGGCTCTTCTAAGACTCCGTGGCTAAGGCAGCGGGACCAGACTCTTCTGAGCACGGACAAATGCCTGTACGTGTGGCTGGTTTCCATATGGGATCTCATTAACTACTGGGAAGTAAAAGATAGGATGAGCATCCTGAGCCCTTGTTACAGACGCGGTGCACAGGGCCAGAGACAGTGGAGGTGGGGTCAGTCACACAGCACAGTAAGAGGCAGATTCAAGAAGAATCTATACATGGTATGGAAGCCGGGTGTGCACTTCCCGCCCCTGCTGTGTGCAGGTAGCCTGGGCCCCTCCAGACCCACAGTCTCCTGCCCCAGTTTACTTTCTCTCTGTAAATATTTGTCAGAAAGCTTTCCCACTCTGAGGGAAAGGTGGGTGAGCTCAAAGCCAGGCTGGGCATGCAAGCACAGGCATTTTGTCAAAATAACGGATGCTGCAGAGCCACAGGGCCAGGACAGTGGATGCTTGCGGAGCAGATGGGGAGGATGTGTAATCCCTATAATACAGGCAGAGGCATGTAATTTAGGAAAGTGGATTTATTTTTCTTGAACAACAGGGACAGATAATGCCACTCCATGTAGCCAGGATTGTCTCTGCAAAGTCCAGACATTATTATTTCTCTGCCCTGCTTTGCCAGCACTGGCTCTACCAGCATCCACTGAGGAATGGCAAATGTGCAAGCCTGTCCTGACAGCCTGCTGGCCCAATGTCCTCGCCCTCCAGGCTATTTCCCTAGACAGGGTGGGCTCTGGGTACGGTGCGCCTTGGCAGGGAGGCCGGGAGCAAGTCTGTAGCTCTCTGGCTGGTTTTCTGCCCTGGCGGTGGGGTGAGAGTGCAGCCCACACTGGCCCAGTTCGTCTACTTCAAGCACGCTGGTGGTGCACCTCCCACCCAGCCCCCCAGCAGTGACAACTGACACATGAGCCATGCACCACAGCCTGCGGGTGCGGACGCGGGGCTCTTTTGCTTTAGCGCTCGGTGCACCAGCATCTCAGTTTCAGAGTCTCCTGTGGCTTTTGTCCTGCCCAAGATAAAGCCCATATATCTTTGTTGGGCTCCATTATTTCAGATATTTAAGAAAACAGGCAGGGTGTGGTGTGTACACCTCTCATTCCTGGAACTTGGGAGACCAAGGTGGAGAATTGCAAGCCCAAGGGCAGCCTCAGCAATTTAGCAAAACCCTGTCACAAATAAAAAAATGAAACGGATGGGGGATGTGACTCAGTGGCAAAGCATCCTAAGTTCAACACCCAGTACCCAAAACTAATAATAATATGATATTTGAGAACCTATATCTATCACAATTTAAATTGTGCCCCTTTGCCCACCAGGGGCCACTTCCAGAAAAACCCCACTTGACACAGACAAATGCAGAGTGAGCTATGAATCCCCAGAATCCCCAGGGTGTTGGTGCTAAGACTCACACAGGTCCCCAAATCTGTGTGATCATGTCCCTAATGTGAAAGGGGATAGTATGTGCATATAACCTGTGTATTTCCTCTCTTATACTTTCAACCGACTCTGGGTTGCTTTTACCCATCTACTACAATGTATGTGCTGTGCAAATAGTTTTTACACTATACACTTGGGGGGTAATGATAAGAAGAGGTCTGTACATGTTCAGTAGAGATGCAAATTTCTTTCCATATTCATGGATGCAGAATCCGTGGATGAAGAGGGCCAACTGTATGAACAAAGTTGTTTATTGCAGCACATTTTAACTGAGAAAAAGAAATGGAAATAACCTCCCATTGCTGGAGGAATCACGGAGGAAATTGTAGTCCGCGGGCCTGGTGAAGCTCTGTCTGCCATAGCATCTGGCAAATGAGGAGAGTGAACATCGTGATGGAAAGTGCAGGCTAAAGGAAGGCCATTCACCGGAACTGTACACGGACAAACGGATTCCATAGAGGGATGTCCCTGCTTTGTAGAGCAGGATGTGTCTAGACATCCCAAATGCATGGAAAAATGTCAGGAAGATCTCAAAGAAGTGTTCCAGCAATGATTTGTGGAAGGAGAAATGGAGAGTTCTACTATGCTAATTTCTTTCCTTATTAACAAGATAGCCCTGACATCTCGACATAGTCATGAACAAGACCCTTCTCCACCATTTTTTGGGAGCAATTCCCTGTTGTTGGTTTGGATTTTCATCAGATTTCCTCAGTGTTGGAAGCAGTGCTGAGCTGTGCATGCTTGAGAGTATGACTTGGCTCACGAACGCTGCATCCCTGCACGGAGAACTGTCATTTTGTTGTTATTTTACTGATTTCCAAATCCGGACATGGTGCTGCTTTTTCCTAGTTCTAGACAAATTGAATTAACCTCTGAAAATCACTCTCTTTGCTCATGCAGTGGGAGTTTATAAGTTGGGGTGCAGATGAGGAATGGCAGAGACGATCCATGGGCATATGCAGACAAATTGCCCGGGATGCCCAGGCATCTTAGAAGAGGGGACTCCTCAGAGAGAAGGCATCACTGATGCTGGCAGAACTGAACTGACTCCAAACCAGGGCAGCCCAGGACACTGGGGCCCCACATAAGGACAGAAACTGACCAGGGAATTGGCTTTAGCAGGGTTACAACAGCCCTCAGTGGCACAGTCTCTTTGCTTGAGTTGTTTTTAAAGGAACATGGGACAAGACCCAGTAAAAAGGAGATTTTGAGTTGCCAGAAAGTCAGAGTTTGTTGAACTGTGTCAGCCTTGCCATCCTGCCCAGGGTGGTGCTTGTTGGAAACCAGACCCACCGGTGACATCTGGAGGTGTACCCTGCAAGGCTCTTTGGCCACAGCCGTCAATGTCCATGTTATTATTTTCATTTTTCCTGGAGAGTCAGGGAGTTCTAGGAGGAAACATCAAGTCGATGGCTAGGTTCTTGCCTGCCCTGGGTCAGGCATATTCTTGGTGATATAGCAGTGACGGAATCTCCTGTCCCCCTGGATCTTGTTTCTGGCTGAGGAGAAAAAGAATAAACACAAAAATTAAAAAAAAAAATCACATCAGACAGCTCTAAGGACCTTGAAAAACAGCAAAACCATGGGGATCAGAGAAGGAGGCAGGTGGGGTGGCTGTGGAGTGCTGACAAGGGGACTTTGGCTAAGCCCTGTGTGGAGAGGGAGGAAGGACAGCTGGGAGGGCTGGGTCACACCAAGGCAAGGGGAAATCTGGAGTGGGGCCGCCGGGTTTGAGGGAGGTAAGGAGACCACTGTGGCTGGATGGGGGACTGACCACCATGAGCCGGGGCGGGGGGGAGTTGGAGAAGAGCATGGAGGACAGGGGTTTCCATTTCATTCCAAGCAGGAGGGAAAGCCACTGAAGACCAGTCAGGACCAGGGGGTTGGGGGCTCCCTCTAGTGGCTGGTGGGAGAACAGCCTGGGTAGGTGCAGGGAGGAGGTGGACCGGATCTCCTTGGGTGAGTGGTGGGTTCCAAACTTGCCCATCCAGCACTGCAGAGGAAACCCAGACAGGGTGTGGAGGGTGAGGGGGTGCTCCACGCAGCACTCTCTGTCTGGGGAAACACTCAAATTGCAGCCACAGCTGCTCTCCCCAGAGGCCTCCTCTGGGAGAAGTATGGAGGTCCCTGTCCTTACACGGGTGCTGCCTTGGGGCTCACGAAGGCTGACCCAGGCTGGTCCAGGTACAGAAGGAGCAAGGTTTGACATTCCAAGACCAAGTGCCCTGAATTGGAAGAACCTGGCTACCAGGAGCTCAAGGAACATTACAAACCTAACTTTGTGCTAAGTATGGATGTACTTTTTAAAATAAAAAGTACATAATTCTACAAAAAGTAACAGCAGTATTACCATGGTTAATTTGCTTTTCCCCTAAAAGGAATAAATGCAAGAAAACTAAAGCCAATTTTACCAAGGGAAAACTTGTTGGAGAGATACCATTCTAAACCAAATGGTCATGTTAAGGAGAACTCTCCAGTTTTCATCTCTGTGAAATGGGTTGAGGCATGATTTTAACTGACCTATGAGGAATTTAAAAACCTAATGGTTAATGGTTTGAAAAAATAAAATCGATTCTTACATTTATTAGGCAGCTCCTGTGCACATGACAATTTTTCCAGATGTTGGGAGAGACCCAATACCCCTGCCCCATGAAGTTATCTATCCAAATGGGGGAGACAAAACCAAACTCACAGAGAGCCTATTGGAAATGCAGGGCATGGAGGGCTGTTGAGCAGTACACAATCCACCCATTCATGGGGCTTCTATTTACAGGGTGCCCACCAAGCACCCAGCCCTGGGAAGGCCGTGGGCATTTAATGGTAGCTGGAGCAGCAAACATTCCCTCTCTGGGGGGAATCACCATTCAGACCAGATGAGAATGGGGGCTAAGGGAACCGCGCGATGACAAACGAAGGAGAAGTGTGACAGGGGCCTGTTGTAGAGAGGGCTGTCTGTGTTTATGGAGCGCTTGCCTAGGTCAGGCTGTGTCAGGGGCCAGAAGTCAGTCTGGGCCAGAGAGGGCCATGTCTTCTAGAAACTCAGAGACGGGTGGACACAAGGGCCAAGCAGGTCCAAATGAGGACGTCATGGGTCATTCTTATGTGGCCCTGGCAAGAAGTCCTGCACACAAGAACAGAGCAGCCAGAGAGGGGAGGGGTGGCCATGAGGGAGTGAAGGAGGTCCTCTCAAGGGACAAAGGGACATGGCTATGGAGGACAGTTGTGCTGCAGAAAGTGGGGGTGTGAGTCTGGAAGGGAGGGAGGCTCCCCCAGGGCTAAAATGTGAACAAATTGAAGCTGAGAGTCCCCCACCTGGAGGCTGCTCTCTCTAACTCCAACCCAGTGTGATTTGGCTGCATGGCAGAGACAGGAGCAGAGAAACTCAAAATCGTGTTCTGAGACCCAGGTCGCCACCCACCTTGAGGACTGTCCCTGGGGACTCGTCTCCTCCCTTCTCTGCCTCCTGGGCTCCTCTTTCTGGGTGAAACGGAATGACAGGTGGTAACTTCTAAGCTTCTCCCCGGCCTAGGAGCTAGATTCCTGGAGGGGCAGCATTCCCGCGGTCCTCCACAGGGGACCTCTGTGTAACCACTCATGCTCAGCCCCCAGGACTCTGAAAAACCTTTCTATCATGTGCACTTCCTAACTCTCCTTAGCCTGGATTTTATCAAAAGCCTTAAATTTACCCTAGAGTTCCTTTCCTATAAGGGTGGGAATGGCTGAGAACCACAGTTGTCAGCTGCAGAGGAACACTTCAATAATGCCACCCACCCATCCGTGTGGAGGGAAAATAAATCTCCCAGGATAACAGGTTGGGCAACACGACGAGGAGAGAATGCAGGTTGTTTCTCCCAGTCATCTGTTACTCATGGGAAGCAATCTGGAAGACTATGGGGCAAGCCTAAACATCCTGGTCACAGGATGGCAAGTATTTGTTTATCTTGGCTTCTCAGTATTTTCATGTATTTGGGTTTTTTAATTTTTTTTAATTTTTATTATAGTTGTTCAAAACATTACATAGTTCTTGACATATCATATTTCATACATTTGATTCAAGTGGGTCCTCTATATGACCAATGAAAACATTTTCATTTTGAATTAAAATCAAAAGTACCTTGTTTCCAGGAAGCTTCTCCCACCACTTGAGCTAACTTTTGACTTTTTTTTAATTGTTATTTTTTTAAAATAGCCTTTCGACCCAGCAAGTAGTTTTCTGAAGTCTCCTCATTGTGTGTGGTCTTGTATGTCTATTGATTCCATCATGTTTCATATCTGATTTCTCCAAGGAGATTGTAAGAGTCCAAGGAACAGGAGACACACTCTCCACTTGGCTTCTTCTCACACTTAGGGGGGCCACTTAAGCACCTACCTGCCAGGCCTGGGCACCTGCTGTGCCCTGGGCCTTCCACACATCCTCTGGAGTGGGGAGTTACAGTCTACACTTGGGATGACAAGACTGGGCCTCTGAACAGTTAGGGAACTTGCCCAATGCCCTTGAACTAATTCTAAGCAGAAAAAGACTTCCATCAGAAAGGTCTGGCCAGCTTTGGGGTGCCACACAGCACCTCAGGACAGGTAGCTCAGGAGGACCTGGAGTGTGACATCCCATTTTCACCCTGGGGAACAACCTAGCTGAACATGTTCTTGGGTCCTTCACTTTTCTGCAACTTTTATATTTTTTAACCTCTGGGTCCTATGTATCTTGAAACGCCAATCTCATGTCTGACTGAAACCTCACAGGCCAGCCTAGTGCCAGCTGTTGTGAGTGGAGCCAACTCAGTGTCATACCTCATAAATACCGTTGAGAACTTTCCTAGACCAAGCTCTGGGCCAGGGGTGGGAGTGCCCTAGTGAACACTTTACTGCCCTCCAGGAGATGAAAAGCCAAATAAAAATGCAGGAAGCAATTGTTTCAAAGAGGAAAAAAGAAGAGTGACAGATTTCTGTGAGAAATATTATAAAAAGGGGAGTAGGCAGTTTGTGAGTTTTTAGTAAATATTATACTCAAATCCCTCAAATGTTAGAATGTGATGATTGTGCTTGACTCTGCTATGTCAGACGGCACAAGTGACCTGAGCATAGGTGATCACCCAGTGGGTGTCACCTAGTCAAGGGAGCCTTTTAAAGGAGCTGACCACCTTCTCTGGCTGGTGGCAGAGGTGGAGGGCCGGGAGCACTGCCTTCATCCTAGACGGGGAAGAGCGGATGGCTCCCTGAAGCAGCTGATGGAGCAGGCAGTCCTGGAATCACAGAGCAGTCCCTGACTGACAGGGTGTGGGCCTACTGTGGCAAGGGACTGGGGGCTGCCAGCAGTCTGGGATAAACTTGGCAGAGAACTCCTCCATCTGACTACCAGCTTGGGCAGCCCTGAGCAGGGCCACCCACCAGAGACACAGACAGGTGTCTAGTTCCACAGAGGAATATGAATCCCGACTGGCAATTCCTGGAAGTGACCGTTTATGCTTCCCTTGGGCATCAGTTATCACAGCCATAGAATGAGTGATAGACATGAAAAGCAAATCAAGTCACAGGGGCACATTGTTTTACTCTGTGAACTGCATATCCGTAGAGTGGGGTGTGTAATGATACATATGTGGATTTTCTATTCCTGTTTATCACATCTTGGCTCTCTGAACACTTTGTCATCTCAGCGGAGAAACAGTCCAGAAGGGGAAGGAAGTGAGACAGAGCTTTCAGAATGGTCTTTCCAGAACCCCTGCTGGTTGTCTGCAGCTGCTTAATGTCCCACAACAGCACGCAGAGGATGAAGAGCTTGTGGCTGAGCACCGCTCTGAGGCAGAGCAGGTGTTCTCAAGCCCTGGGCCATTTCCCCGCGGAGCCTTTTTCCTGGAACATAATGGTGGGGAGAAGGGGCGGAGGCAGTGCTGATGTGGAATGCAGCCTGCCTTTCCTGGGAGCTCAGCATGGCTGTGGGGGAGATGTAGGAAGCCTGTTGTCTACATGGGGTCCCCCCCCTGGGTTCTCCAACCCCAGGAAAGATTCATTCCAGTTTTCTGGTGGCAGCAGCATAAGGTGTGCAGGTGTTGAAGCAACACACTGTGCCCCGACATGTAAGATTATTATGCATTAATTAAAAATTAGAATTAAAAGAGGGGAAGGAAGGGAGGATATTGAGGCATTGCCTGGAGTGGAAAGTAGGGTGGGGAGACCTTGAGTCCTGTCCCCAAGTTGTCTTCAGCAGCTGAGGGCCTGGGTCCTGCAGGAATAGTGGGAAGTACTGGGCCACAGGAGAGCTGCAGTGCAGGGGCTGTGCCACTCCTCAGTGTGTCCTATCCTCAAGAGGGGTCTTTATTTGCTCTCCTAGTTTCTTTTCTGGTTCTGCTGTCTAGTTTTCAGAAGTCTCCTAATTGTGTGCAATCTTGTATATCTATTGATTTCATCATGTTTTCACATATTTATGTAAAATCAGCCAATGAACACCAGTAGTTTGCTTTGCTGTTTTCTGTTTCCCCATAGCAGGCGTGGGGACATGTGCTTGGGTTCCTGCTCAGCTCGGCTCAGCTGGGCACATGTAACTACTTGTTGAGATACTGAGACCTGGGCCCTTCTCATACATGTGTGGTCACTCTTCTCGGCTCCCTGCCCTACCTGCAACTGAGGTAACCTAGCTGGGCACTCATCTCAGCCTGTCACCTTTCCTGATGCAGGACCCACTCTGACACAGGGCACACCTCTGCTCTAGTTGGCCAGTACCCAACACTGTCCCTGCAACAAGTGGCATTCTACAAGCACATGAGGAATGAATTGCCACAGGGTGGCTGGAAAAGGAGGCAGGACAGGAGGCAGGGGCTAGGATGTTGAGTGTCCGGGGGCCACAGATGAGCCCCATTGTGTCTGTTTATTAAACTGTTGCTACTCAGCCGGCAGCCAAATAAAGACACACAGTGTTTGGGAGACTAGGAGCAGAGGGATGGGAGAGGTCATTCAAATTAAGCCATGTTCTCATCTAGTTCAAAGTACCCCGCCTGGCCCACTTTTAGGAACAGCTCTCAGAAAGGAAATGCAGAAGGGCACCCCGGCCAGCACCGGCTCGGGTTCTGCCTCTGGGGGCTGGGAAGCCCACTGGTAAGAAAAGCCTTCCTATCCGACTAACCCGGGCTCCCTCCCTGATCCGCTGAGGGCCCTGGCTGGTGACAAAGGCTCTCTCTGAGACCCCACCATCCTTATCCCCAAATAAAGACACCATCTACCCCTCACCCCTCCTCACCCCTGGGCTGAAGTGACAGTCCCGAAAACAGGACCACCTGTAGGAAGCCCTGGCACCGAAGGGTGAGTGCAGGTTACTTTGTCACGTGCTCTGACAGGAGGGAAACTCAAGCACTGGTTGAGTGCTGGACAGAAAGCAGAGCTCTCCCTTCCCTTGCCCTCGGCGGGGTACAGAGGCGCCGCGGCAGCTGCCTCCCTCGGTGGTGGGCTATTTCAGACCGGCTGTAAGAGGGACCAAAATATCCGGCGGAGTCTAAAATTGGACAGAGTTGTCCGCGCTCTCTGGGATTCCTAGCGCAGCCTCAAGTGTCCCCCGGTCCCTGAGACACCTGCCCGGGCTGCCGCCAGCCTTCCGCGCCCTCCGCCCGCCCCCTTCCATTTGGGAGCTGCCGGCCCTCTGCGCGCGGGGACAGACTCGGCCAGCTCCCGGGGCTCTGGATCCCGCAGACTCCGCCCCGGCGCGGTCAGGCCCCACCCCGGGCGCCCGGGCCCGCCCCTCTGCTCCTGCCCCGCGCTCCCCGCCCGCGCCCCCGCCCCGCCGCTCCGCCCCGCGCCCCGCGCTCGCAGCCAGGGAATCCTCGCGCTGCGCCAGGGCGCCCCGGGGAGGCCGGACAGCTTTGTTCTCAGGCAGTCACCGGCCGCTGGGGCTGCTGCGCTTCTCCCCGGAGTGTCTTCTCCTCTCCCTACTTTTTTGTTTCTCACAGTTTTTACTCCATTTGTAAGTCTCAAGCCTTGCCTTCTAACTCTAGGCGCTTAGCTGTTTGTTTCAAAACTTGCTCTCTGGACCCCTGGCTGGGAAGGACTTCTTGAGAGTCCTGCCTGGGGCTGAATGTGATAGGTTTTGGAGGGAAAGTAGGTAGGCTGTTGACAGGTGACCCCAGGAGGGGACTTTCTGGAGCTGGCATCTTCTCCCAACACTGCTTCCAGGGGCTCCAGCCCAGGACAGAACTGACTGACACCCTTGAGCACCTCTGTGCCAGGTAAGGCCTGAGTCTCTTCTCTGCCACATATGCTGAGGTCACAGGCCTCCGTGCACTCCGACCTTCCCCATGGCAAGGGGGACAGCGGAGTGGATACAGGCTGGAGAGGGGGCTCTCTCCAGGTACAAATCTGTTTCCTGCTGAAGCCCTTTGGGGATGATCCCAGTTAGGAGCAGATGTGTGTGTGTGTGTGTGTGTGTGTGTGTGTGTGTGTGTGTGTGTGCCTTGCCTCCGTTTCAGAGGGACATGGAATGAAGTCTGGGAGACGGTACCTGTTTGATTCTCACTGGGCATCACCAGGATGACCACAGGGTTAAATGCCAGAGCCCTTTGAAATCGCTGCTTCTCAAGGGGTTTGTGCTGTCCTCTTCCTTTTTCCAGTAAGAAGAGAGAGAAAGACTGGGAAATGGAGGTGAAGAATATCTTCTAGGCTTTGCATTGACTGTCAAGGGACTTTGCCTTCTTCTTCTTCTTCTTCTTCTTCTTCTTTTTTTTTAAATATTTGTTTTAGTTGTAGTTGGACACAATACCTTTTTATTGTATAATTTACTTATTTATTTTTATGTGGTGCTGAAGATCGGACCCAGGACCCTGCATGTGGTAGGCAAGTGCTCTACCACTGAGCCACAACCCTAGCTGGACTTTGCCTTCTTGAGCTAAATTCAGGTCTCTTTTTTATCTGAGCATTTTCTTGCCCGGTTCCCAGCTTCCTTTAGACCACAGAGGTGTTTTTGACTACTTTTATTTTCTCTGCATATTGTGTTCTGTAGCAGACCGGAGCTTTTTGTCCCATTTATGAAGCATAATGTTAATTCAGTGTGTTTTTGGACAGTGAGCCTCATATCTCCCCATTGAAGGCCAGATGACAGGCAGACACGCTTGTCAGGCATCCATGAAGGAGGCCCTGCCTGCTGCCTGTCCCAGAAGTCTGCAGGGTCTCCCTGCTTAGAACTTTGTTGCATTCTCTGTCACCTCCCAGATCCTGAGCTGCTAGTTCTCTGTCTGCACTGGTCGTCTGTCTGTCTTTGATGATTTATGCCTAGCAGAATGATAGAAAGACCTAGTTTGGTTCAGGGCCTGGGGAGTTTCTTTCCAGGGCTTCTGTTTAGTTAGAGGGCTGCTTTGTGGGGCACACTGCCAGCTTTATGCTATTAGGTGTGGCAGAAGCTAACCTGTCAAGTTTTGGCTTCTAGTCTTAACTCTATGGTTTTTGTCCTGTTGTCATGGATAAACCCAAGGGTCTGTGCCGGGAGCCTCCATTTCCTCATTTAACAAATGGAGATGATAAAAGGAATCAAAACAGGTAACATGTGAAGTTTCCGAGACATGCAGGCATGCGATGTGTTGTAGTTTGCTTCTGTCTCATGAACCTGGGGTGCTATAGATGGAAGCACCCTGCTCCATCCTATGTCTTCTTGTCACTCAGATATTGAGCGGTTCTGGAAGGTCACCATGCTAGGTACTTGGGCCTCTCTTGTTAGGCAAGAGGTTGGATGGGATGGGGATCTCTTCTTGTGGGGGGGTTGTGAAGGGCTCCAGGAGAGCTATGGACACTTTTAAGTGTTCAGAGCAGAAATGCATTTGTATCTAGCTTTTCTAGAGTTTGTTCAAAGTGTCATAAGATACAAGTTTTTCCACCTACAAAATAGTCAAGTGGCCCTAGGTTGATGCAGCCCACAGAGTTTTAATGCTTCATAAATGTTTTAAAACTGCATTTAGATCAGAAAAGCCAGGATTTCTTGGAAACAGAAACTGTGGCTTGTGTGGAAAGATAAATATGACCATGGGAAGATCCTCCGGTGCAGAGGAGAAGACAGGTGGCCTCAGTGGCCTGGGGTAGGAGAGGCATTCTGAATAAGGGGCAACTGATCTGTTCATTGGATCATTGGGTGCCATATTCCATTTCAATTGAAAGAACTGTCCAGAAACAAGAGGGATAAACTTATTAAGTGTGATTCCTCCACTGTGGGAGGTATTCAAACACAGGTTGCATGTCCATTTACAGGGCTGTAGGAGGGCTGTTTGAACTCAGGTTCAGACTTGGACCAGGTGAGCTTTTAAGGGCTCTTCCTAGTCTGAGATCCTGCCATTCCTAAGCACTTCCTGTCAGCCCTAGAAGGTCCTCCTGCCTGCCTCTCTTCCTCCAAGGCTGTGCTGATGGTTCCAAGGCAGGTTCATTGTCTGTGGAGTTACTGTGAGCCAGGACTGAGTGACTTGCGTGCTGTTGGTATCTCAGTGTCAGAAACAAGGACCAGAGAGTTTGAATTACTTCTTCAAGGACAGGGAGAGGGAAGGCAGAGGAAAAAGATCTCAAAGATAATTTCCATGTCAACAAAAGGCTTTGTCTTCATGCTTGGAAACTTCTCAAAAAAAAAAAAAAAAGGCAACATTATTGATGTATAGCTCCCAAGGCAGACCATTAAATGAGAAAGGCCTGCAGGGAATTCTCAGGGCGAGAAGGTTCTTGGGGATTTTTGGAAATCTTTCACCCAAGAAATGAAGATATACTGAGTTGCCCCACAAAAATAGCTTCAAAGGCTGGTGAGTGGAAACAATTCAGTTTCCAGTCTACAGATGAGGACACAGAGCTGGAGAGTGAGAGTGACTCACCTGGTTTGTGTGTAGAGGTGGACGTGGGTCTTTAAGTCTCCTGAGCAACCTGGGCAGAAGGCTTGACCCCTCATTCTGTCTTCCTACCTGGACTTGGCATTGTGTGTGTGTGTGTGTGTGTGTACGTGTGCGTGTTTGTATGTGTATGTTGGGAGGCAAAACAAGTGTCTGAGGCCAGGTGGGCACCCTGACATCTCCTCTTTGCACGTTGCCTGGGGTCAGGGGAAGGTTCATGGAACCAGTGACTGAGGACAGTGGATGACATGGCATTAACATCCCTTGGATTTACTCTTTAGCACAATCAGTCCCTGAGCTTGGTCTTGGTAACACTTTGGACTGCTTCTTAACATTCTTGTGAGGGGATGCTTGCCATATGCTGACCATTCCCTTCTTGCTGCTGCCATGAGCATCTTGGCTACATGGCTCCTCCCAGGGGCCAGCATGTGCCTCAGCTGACTGCCAAGGAATAGGATTTCTGGGTCAGAGGACATGGTCTCTTTACTGGTTCTCAGGAGGTATTAGGACTAAGTATGCTCGGGAGGCTAACAGCTGGGGTAACGTTTTGGTATGAAGGGAAGTCCTGGCAGACACTCAGGGAATGTGGGGGGCACCACACCTGCCTGCTGAGGTCCTGGGGATGCCTTGCCAGAAGCTGAGCACAGGCCTTCTGTGATCCACTCTTCCTCCTCCTCCTGCCTCAACTTACATGCTCCCAGTTGTTGGGAGCTCATCACTTCCAGCTAACTCTGATTAGTTCTGGCAGAGATGAGAATATCTTTTAGTCTTTTTTTGTTTGTTTGGTTCCTAAAACATTTTTGAGAAAAAGGAGCCAGAATTTACACCGTCTTTTGTTTGGAAGTATTTCTAAGGAAAGGCCTTTCTTCAGCAACTTATAGGCAGAGGCAGGCCAGAGGTGGCTGACCTCAACTGCCCAGTAGCCACTGCCAGGGTCATAGTCTACTCTCGATGCCTGAAAGACAAGAACAGGCAGGCCAGTGACAACAACAAAGTCAATGAGACAATGGGTATGATTAGTTGCACGAATGATTCCAGTTAAGATGAATAAGTCATAGAGATCTGCTGTCTGACATTGTGCCCAGATATATAATGCTATATTGTACACTTAATAGTCGGTTAAGAAAGTAGGTCTACATCATGTGCAATCAGAACAATGAGAAGTTATTCTCCATTTATGTATGATGTGTCAAAATCCATTTTACTGTCATGTAGAACAAATAACAAAATTTAACAAAATAAAAGAAAGTAGGTCTCATTTTGAATGTTCTTGCCACAATAAACGAAGTGAAAATAAAACAGAACCACAGATATTTTTGTGATTAATCCAGGAGGACCACCCACAAAGGCTTTGTAACTCTTATCTGCTTTCATGAGCTCATTGGGTCTGAGGGCTTGAGGTGTCCATCAGCCTGCTCACTGGAAGGCAGAGTCCTCTCACACCCTCCCTGGGACTGCCCACCTGTGGGAGCAGAGGACTTGCTGCCTCCTAAGGCCTATAATGCAGGTCTGGATGTGGAGTGAAAACTCCTCCTCTTATCAGAAAAAGCTCTCCCCTACATTTCCATCTGATGGTCCTTATTTCATCTTTTTGGGTGAACTTAGAATAAACTAAATCTCTCTCCCATGGTACCTTTTGACTTTTGCAAAAACAAAATAACACACTTCTTGATCCTCTCTGCAGCTGAGTGCCAGTCAGTACCAGAACTGGGGTTCAAATTCACAATTTAGCACAGTCTTGCTCTTGATATTCTAGACTGCCTTAGGTGTAAATGTTTATAATTCATATAAATGAATATAATTCACATAAAGGTAAACATATGATTTATATAAAAAAGCAAACATAGCAGTTGGACATCTTTTTTCTTTTTAAAAACCATTCCTGGTTAGAGTGCTTTAAATCATAAAAATAATAAAGATGTATTGTAACAAGTGCATTCATCTCAGCAACCTCCTGTAGTCTGATCCTTCAATTTAAGCAGTAGCAACATTCCAGCAAATAGCCTTTCACAGCTTTATCTAGATCCAAACATGCACATCAGTCAAAATGTAGCATTTGAACATTTGGGAACAGTGACTGACAAATACTAAGCATGTGTTTATCTAGCATCCTGTTTGGTGTGGGTGATACTCCATGAATCACTGCCAGGTGAAGTGTAGGAAGGATTTTGTTTAGCCTGATCTGTTGCTTGTCATGAGCCCACCAGGGAGCAGGGCTGTCTCCTGCCATCATCAGCAGCACTGCTGGACGGAATGAGGCATGGGGTGGGATGTTCCCAGCACTCTGGACAAACATCTAACAGTGACCGATCCTGCCTGTATGTGCCTCCCACTGTTCCATGCCTGGCAGGACCTGTGTGATCAAGTGCTGTGCTCACATGGGGGCCGGGGGCAGGGGTATGCATTTGTCCCCCAGGAAAAGAGCTCCTCTAGTTCATAATTTCTGTATAAGCTTTGAACCACCAGTGTCTGCAAGGTGCTGGGTACAGTAGGGACCCGATGGTAAATCTCTGCAGAACAAAATAGTTTTTAAAATGGGGATTTAAAAAAAAGCTTCTCAAGGAATCAAAATCCATGCAAAATTCCTGACATATAGTAGGTGTTAGAGTAATAAATTACAATTTAACTTAAATCATGACTAAATGAGAGAATGAAATATTGAAGTTGGAAAGGTCATGTTTATATTGACCATGCCCAGCCCAGCACCCACACTTAGACATTTCCAAGAATGCTCACCCTTCCCCGCCTTGCAGCTCTGGCCCCAGAAGGGCTGTCTGCTTACAGGCAGTTCTGGTAATGCCCCCACTCAGCCCAGGGGCCTGGCATGGCCTGGGCTGTAATAGTGGTCATAAGGCGGTCTAGGTCTGAATCTGGCTCTTCTGTTTGCTAGCTGTGTTTTCCAGAAATGTTTAGAGCATCTCTGGGCTGGATCTCGGGGAAAGGGCTTAGGAAACAAGATGAGTGTCATCCGAGGGCCCTGGAATTTCTGATTAGCAAACAAATGTGACATCCTTGGCTACACCAAAGCCATAGATTCCTGTAGGAAATGGGCTGGAGAGTCCTACCCTGTGATGGCTGTGAGGTGTCTCTTGGTCTCCCTGTGTTGGGTACATTTGCAAGTCAAGTCCCTGGGAAGAGAGCTCACCCTGCAGCACTCCATTCTTGGTCCTTCTGGGTGCAGGCCTAACGTCTCAGTACTCACACCTGTGAGTGACAGGGCCCCGGGGGAGCTGCGGCAACTTCTTGGAAGAGCCTCCCCATCCCCCACTTGCCTTGTGACTAGGCAAAGAAAGTAACTCTTGTGCCATGTGCTTGCTCTGTTCTCAGGAATCAGAAGCTTCAAGACTGTTTAAATATATATGTATGTGTATATATACACACACACACACACACACATATGTATACGTAGTATATATATTAATGTCTATATATATATATATTTGTTTTAGAAAAAATGAGAGTGCCATACTAAGCTAGATAGACAGCTCAGATACACAACTCATTGATTCATTTCTCTCTTACACTGATTCGTGGAGCATCTGCTGTGTGCCCATCACAGTTCTGGGCACTGAGGAAGAGAGCCAGAAGATCCCTGAGTCTGAAAACCCCAGTGGAGAATACAGACCAATACACAGGTAGCTTTAAATGTCTCCTGTGAAGTGCTAAAAACGTGTCTGGGAGCCTGAGGGAGACGGCTGAGCAGTGGCATACTCCTTACCTAGGCAGTCAGTGGGGGCTTCACTGGAGAAGACTCATGAACTGGCTTTTGCAGTCTGGGGCGGGGTCTGCCTGGCAGGGAAGAGGTGGTAGCAGAGACAATGTCAAGGACTGACGAGGATTTAGGAAAAGAAAGTACTGTCGTGAGAGGAAAAGAGAGATGCCTTTGGAGTTGAAGAATGGGTTCATAAATACAGTGCGTTTCCATGAACCTGGAAAGGAAGGTTGGGATCATGTTGAAAAAGGCGTGGAGGGTCCAGAGAAGGTTTTAAGCTGGAAAAATGACATTAACAGGCTTGTCTTGTCCAATTATGTCTGTACTTATTGTGAGCAGGTTCCTTCACAAATGCAGAGTGCAGTAAACAAGGAATTTACAACCTGCTACGGAAACAGGCCTCTCACTCTGAGAAGGGAACCTGTCCCTGGAGGTTGTGTGGAGTGGCTGCTAGACGGCAGAGCTAGAAGCGTGGGTTAGAGTCCACGCTTAGGTGGGGACTCCAGTCAGCCTGGTCACCTGGGGTTGCCTGGTGTGAAGCCGAGTTCTGAATTAGGGAAAGGGCCCACTGCCTGTCTGAACTTGGCCCCTGGTCTCCCTTCAGCGGTCTCCTCTAAAGACGGGGGACATCTCTGCAATGCCTTCCTGCTTCCACATGCTAGAGTTCTGAGACGCAGTTAATGTCTGGCAGAGTAGCAAATTCCTGGTTTCTGGGGACATGAAGTTTAAATGAGGGAACTTAACAGAGACAGAGTGGATTCAAACATGGGCTGATCAGAAGTGGTGGGGAGCCTGTGTGGTCTGGTAGAGTTCTCCAGTGGAGTTATACTGGGGAAAGTTCTGTGAGTATGGGATTAGTACTGCAAAGGATCCTCTGGCCATGACACCTTCCTTCTGTTGAGTGCCTGGAGTTATCCTCTGCCTGTCACCATCTAGCTAGCTGGCTAGCCATATTTTCATGGCTCCTAGTCACTGAGTAAGGGAATCTAATCTAAGCAACAGCGGTGTGTCAGTCTCCCTTTATACAGATGAGGCACCTGACCCTCTGGGGAGACCAGCTGCACTCACAGTACCAGGGTGTGGTAGAGGCAGGAACCTCGCCAACGTCTGGTGGAGGCCCCATGGGGACCTGTGGCTCTCCCACTACACTGCCTCGTGCCACAGGGGAGGCACTGGTGGCCTTCTCATTCTCCCCCAGAACAGGCTGGCTGCTGGGGCACTATTTATATGTGCTGCTTCATCAGGACAGACTCTATCAAAATAAATTAAACAGAAATACCCTTCTGTGTCCTCAAGACCTGGTCATCTGAGAGTCTCCTGTGAAGTGAACTGAGACCGTGTGCCTGGGGGGAGAGGGAGAAGGAAAAAAAACTGGGAAGAATTCCATCCTGAAAGCGTGGAAGACCTAAGAATGGGGTTATGACAGCTCTAAGATGTCTGAGGAAATCAATGAAGCAGGAGGGAGCCACTCCCGTGTTCTGGCAGTGATGGGTGGCGCTGGCTGGGAGGCCCAGCCTCCAGGCTGTGTGGCCCCTGCCCGGTGGCCTGGAAGGGTGCACAGGGAGTGTATCTCCATGGGTATTTGAAGTCTGCCCTTGGAGAGGGAGCTGGAACAGGGCACTTCTGGGAAAGTGTGTCTAAGCTGAGTTGTCAAGGAAGGGGAGACGAGATAGGGAGCCTGGGAGGGCCGCGAAGGAGGCAGGGAGGGATGCCTGGGAGAGAGGCGAGTCTGGACTTCCTGTGTTTCAGGCCTCCAGGTGGGGCTGTCTCCTGAGCTTGCTCACCTCGGAGCTCCCACTTGGAAGGCTCATCTGATGAGAACTTGCTCCCATACCTGTGTGCTCTTCTTAGATCCCCAGTCTCCTTACTGTGCAAACAGCTGACTTGGTGGGTCGCACCCAGTGACTGCAGCCAGCCTCTTTCCTTGCTCGTGGGAACTCGCCCACCCTTGCCCCTGGAATCTCGAAGTGCATGCTGCCCCTCCTCCCTCTGCCCTGCCAGCTCTCCCCATTCTTGTCCCCGTGTCACATGGGTCTGAGCCAACATGCAACCAGGGGATACGTGGTGAGGCTGGGAGGAGGGGACAAACCCACCTTGCAGGTCCAGGAGGAGGACATCAACTTCATCCGGATCCAGTGGGTCGCTGCAAGGCTCATCTAGGAGTCTGACGACCACTCCGTGTGTTAGGGCCTCATTTGGCTCTTAGGAGGATGTGTAGAGAACCTTGGAAAGGGGCCGCTCTGAGGGTGGACACAGTGTCTGAGGCAGTTGGTTCAGGGCCCCTCTGACAGATGGAGGCATTGCCCATCTCCCCTTGTCCCCTTTCTGATCAGCCAGCTCCTGTCACTCTTCAGATCTCAGGTCACTGCCCCCAAGAGAAGGCTTTCCGTTGACAGTGTGTAAGAGTGTCTCACCCAAGTCACCTTCTATCACCTGATGCTGTTTCTTTGTGCTAAGATATTACTCTCTGAAAGTTATCCCCCTTCTTCCCCCTTTGTTCAGTTTCTCTCTTTTCTCCCCAAAGAAGTAAGCTGTGTGGAGATAGGGACATTGCTGCACCCAGTCACTATAGTGATGGCTAGTGCACTGTCTAGGGCTCAGTAAATACTCGTTGAAGTAATTGATCAATGACTCCAAAGAAATGGCAGAGTAATAAAGAAGTGGGAGATGGCTTCAAACAGTGGATGTGCCTTTCATGTCACTTACAGCACCAGTTGAGAAATCTTCATTGTTTCAAAAATAGGTAGATGTGGTTTGAGTCTCTTTTACAGTTTCTAGCCACTGGGAAAGAAACAGAACTGGAATCCAGGCTTTTCTTAGGGAAGTGATAAAAAGAAAAAGCAACCAATAGGAAATAATTGTGAATGCCCCATAGGTCAAAGAAGGGGGGTAGATTTTAAAGCATTTCTCTTTCTGTCTCATTTCCATCTCTTCCTTGGATCAAATTAATCAGTCCACAGTTTGGCAGTGAAGGACTGATGCAACTGTGTTCCAGCTTCTCCTGAAGAGACGAAACACCCCAGTGCACCATCGCCCTCCTGCTACTATTTGTGTCCTTTGTGTCATCTCTTCACTCCATCTGCTACTCCACAGCCTGTTGGATCTGCTTCCATTTTTATTTATGTTCTCATTCCACACAAAATAAGCATCCCCTCTCTGCTGAGTGTCGGGGTCCCTGGAACACAAGGCCTCTTCTGTGCATCAGGAAACTTATCTCCCAAAGGCAAAGAAACACTGAGACTCACAAGGCAAAATTACCAAGGGTATTAATGACATGTGAATCTGTTAACCAGTTAGCACCGACTGAATGCTCAGGTGTGCAAAACCATCCCGGGCTTTCAGGGCTAACCTCCTTCTTGCATTCGGTGTCATACCCTGCCATCACTTAATGGTCCCGACATGGCATCTTCTTATCTTCTTACCGACACAGAAACTGGCTGGACGTGTGTGTGCTTGCTGTATTTGCGTGGTGTAAGGAGGCAGGGATCGGCTTTGGCTTTTCTGGGATTTACTTTTTGTTTGGACAATACAATGTATGAAAATAAGAGAAGGCAGAAGGAGTGGGGGGAGGAGGATGAAGGGAAGTAGAGAGGAGGAAGAGAGTGAAGGGAAAGGAGAGAGGTAAAGAGAGGAAGAGCGCTGGAGGGCTGGAGCGCACACAGCTTTTCCACCTCCCTTTGTCTTTAGCAGGCAGCGCCGGGCTCAGGGCTGGGCCAGGAAAGAGGCAAGGACAGAGGGAAATGATCTGTAGAGTTTTGTGTTTTTAAGGACCACTGTGCTTAACTTGCAGAGGATCTAGTGGAGGGCAAAGCCAGAGAGCCGGAGAGCAGAGCAGTTAGGGTTCGGCACTGCTCTGGGCGAGAGGGAGCAGTGGCTGCTGGGGCTAGCAGGCACAGAGAAGAGGAGGTGCTGTTGGTTCTGGGGTGCACTTGTGGAGGATCAAGTGCTCGAGGAATGTTTGCCCCAATTCTAAGACCTCTGGGGAGAGACTGACTGCATTTGAGGCAAGACCATCTGCTTGCAATCCATCCTGAGAAACTTTTATTTATTTATTTATTTTGAGAGGGAGGATCTCCTGCTATTTTCTCTTATATTTGCCAGTGATTTGTCCTCATGCTCATGAGGATAACCAAGGGGTTGTCAGGGCTTCCATTTCCCGGGAAGGCTGATGTTTTCCCAGTTGGTGCTGGGGTATGGATGGCACAAGGAGGTCCACCTCTCTGGGAATGGGTTGGATTATGTGCACTCAGCAGGAGGCGAGGACTACTGCTCTGAGTTCCGTCCTTCTGCTTGGCTCTACTTGCTGTAGATGAATCTGGCCCCCAGTTCATATGTTGAAGCTTAACTCTCAAAGAAATGGTATTTGGAGGTGGGGACTTTGGCGATGCTAGCTCATAAGAGTAGAGCCCTCTGTCATAGGATTAGCATTCTTATAAAAGAGCACCCCTCACCCCTTCTGCTGTCTGAAGATGGTGAGAAGATAGCTGTCAGGCAGTGGCCCTTACCAGACACCAAATCTGCAGCCTTGATCTTGAACTTCCAGTCTCCAGAACTGGGAGAACTAGATCTCTTTTTATAAGCTGCTCAGTCTAGCCTTAGTCTGTTGCAGTAGCCTGGACACAGGAAGACACTGTCTCTAGTTCAGCTGTGTTCTCAGAATAAAGTCAGAATTTCTTATTCTAAAACCTGCTCAAGCTGTGAATTTGAATTAAAGGGAAATCATTGATTAATTTATTCACTGAATTTTTACTTAGCACATATTCTGTGGGCAGATGAGCTGGGCAGTGGGGACACGGCTTCTCTCAGGAACCTCCCAGGGACCCAGTTCATTAAGATATTTGGCACACGTGGAAGGGCCTGGCACAGAGCAGGGAAGGAGAGAGGGTCCACAGCGATGTTTCCCTCCCCATCCTTGCCTTCAGCGAGGCCTGGGTTCACATCTCCTCCCCATGGCACCCTGGCAATGGAGCCTGACAATTACCCAGCCTTGGGAGTCTCCCCTCCCTCCTCTGTAGGATGGATGAGACAGTCCCGGAGGTAGCTCCTCTGCTCAACGCCCTTTCTAACGTTGAGTTTGCGTGTATACCTGGGGTCCCACTTTACAAGTCAGTGTTCCATTTATCAAACATATTACTGCATTATTACAATATTGACAGAAATCAAATAAAATAAGACAAAGAGGGGGTGGTCCTAGCTCTCATAAGTGATTGACAAGGTCCTCGTGTGAGCTGACCCAAGTGCCTCTTCTGGGGCTGGGAACTTCAGGCAGAGTTGCTGAGTGTATTCTGAGCTCCTCACTCAGTTGGCTTTCCTCTGCTTCTTGGAGGGTCTTGGGGACATTTTATTGTTTTCCTTTTGTTCGTTTCATTCCTCATTCTTCAGTTTACCTTTGCCTTCCTGCAGATTCACTGATAATTTCTATAATTCCATTTTGATCTATTATCAAAACATGTTTATGGCTCTGGATACATCTCCTTGTACAGTTTCGTTAGTGCTTGCTCTGGGTGTTGCCAGGTACGTGGGCAAAGTCACAGACTAGGGGTGGGCGTTTTACCACTTTGAGGGTGGAGACCCTTTTTTCATTTAGGTCCCTTTACCCTCCTTCCCTTTGAAATACTAATGACATCTCTAGAATTTCCTCTGCACGCTCTGAACACCATATTGGATGGCAGTCTGTTATAAATGCCCTCCGCTCACCCCATGCCTCTTCCTTCCTAAACCCCAGCCTCTTTCTTGTATCACTTCCTATTTAGGGAACCTGCTCTGGCAATTCTTTAATTTTATTTTTTTAAATTTTTAATTTATTTTTTATTTTTATTTGTATATGGCAGTGGAATGCATTACAATTCTTATAACACATGTAGAGCCCAATTTTTCCTGTCTCTGGTTGTATACAAGTATATTCACACCAAATCTTGTCTTCATACCTGTGCTTTGGATAATAATGATCATCACATTTCAAGAGTAAGTCTGTGAGCCAGATTCTCATGGTTTCCTTACTCTCAGATTGTCTTCATTTCCCCTTTATGCCCGAGGGATATGTTTGCTGGATGTAAAACTATAGGCTAAAGGTTCTTTCCCTTTAGCTCTTGAAAACTGGGGCTTCCTCTCGGTTCCTTAGGTTTCAAGGGAGAAGCCTGCTGTCATTCATGTGGCGTTTCCTCCCCAGACAGCGCTTCACTCTCTCTAGACCCCTTTAAGAGTTTTGTGTTGAGTTTCCAGAAATTGTATTATGAGAGGTTTTGGTATGGACTTCTTTGGGTCTGTTCTTCTTGGGGGAAAGCACAATCCATACCTCCTGGATCTCAGTAAGTCTGGGGGTTTCTCACCCCTTATTTCTTCAGTGTGTTTTCAGCGCACGCTCCCTCCTCTCCTTCAGGAACTCCCATGACATGAGTGCCTGGTGCTTTGTTCTTGTGTCAGGTTCCTGAGGCTCTGCTGGTGTTTTCCCAGTTGATTTTCTTGCTGCTGTCCAGGTTGGGCGATTTCTGCCGCTCTGCTTTCCAGTCTGCTGACTCTTCACTCCACTATGATCAGAGGTTGTTACGTGTTGTGGTTATTGTATTTTTAGCTCTTTATTTCCCTTTTGCTTCCTTTTTTATATCTTCTATTTCTTTGCTGAATGTTTTTATTTTCCATTTGTTTCAAGAGTGGTTGTTGTTGCTCATTGAAGGTTCCTGTGACTTCTACTTTGAAAATACTTATTGGACAATTTGAATTATTTTATTGTTGGAATCAGTTCACTGGACTTTCCTGTTGAAGTTATGATTTCATAGTTCTTTCTGTTAAGGCTTATTTGCAGTTGTATCATGGACACTTCTAGTATTACCTTGTGAATCTGTAGAGCCCATTGAATTTGATCATTTAGCAGATAGCTGTCATATGTAGGTACGGCAAGATGGCCCAAGTGGGGTAGACGCTCAGCTCCTTTTCTCGGGCACCTTAGCAACTTAGATGTTTTTTTTTTTTTTTCCCCCTAAGGTAAACGTGTACCACACAGAATTCCACACCATAAAAATCACTGGAAAATATTGGGTTGGTCAGGGAAGAAAACTGAAAACTCACTCACATCACTAAGTATAGTAACTGGAAGTGGAGCTGAGACTAGTGTCACAGATGGGGCACAAGTGGCTTCTCTCCCTCTTCCAATTCCTACCTGAACTGACGCCCCTCAGCCCCATCTTCCACACTCTTAGTACCTTTATACAGCTTCTCTTCTAAGCTCCACACTCAAATGCCCTTTGACCTCTCGTTCTGGCTGTCTTTCTGGTATCTCAGACAGACTTACCTCAGTAGGTCCAACCTGAACTCCCCTTCTGCCCACGCCTTGCTCACAGGCTCCCAGATGCTCAAACTGGAAATCTGGCTTCCTTCAGGATGCTCTTCTCCCTCGGTCCCCCTGCTCCCTGCCAGTCACCTGGTATCATGGAGTCCACAGCTGGACCACACAGTCCATGGGGTCTCAGGGAAGGTGGTTGGCACTTCTTTTGGGTGTTGCCCTGGTCTCCTCCTTGGTTTTTCCAATCCATCTTTGTCACCAGCTCATCAGCAGATGCCTCTCCCATGCTGCAAATATCCACTGGGCCCAGGGGGTCTCTAAGCAAAGCCTGAACCCTTGCTCTGGGGTCAGCGCACCAGTTTCTAGACTTCCCTTGTTAACCTTCCTTCCTCACCCCTGAATGCCTTCCTCCCCACGGAGTCCTGCCTCTGCCCCCACCTGGATTTCTTCTTCCCTCCATCCCTTCCTCCAAACACCTGTGCTTCTGTTCTCCGTCTGAGCAGTGAAGATGGTAGGTGGGCTGTTCCTGGTGAAGAAGCACCCATCCTCCTGCTGCCTCCCACACACCCTCCCAGGCTCAGCTTAGATTGCACCTTCTCCAGGAAGCCTTCCCTGACTGACCAGCCTGAGTTAGGTGCCGCCGTACTCTCAGCTCCTGTGACTCTGTGTCCTCCTCTCTATTAAGAGCCCTGACCACATGAACGTAGACAAATCTCCTGTTTGTCTGTCTCTACCACTGGCCTGCAAGATCCTTGGACTCAGTGGACTGTGGAATGCTGGACATGCATGTAGGGCAGAGTTGGAAGGGAATGAAGTGCCTGGTTCCCCTGTGCGGTCAACATGGACTGAGCTCTCTGAGTAGCCAATTATGACAGTAATGGCAGCACTTTACCTTATTAAAATTATCACACCCATGGTCTCATGTAATCTGCTTCATGGATCTCTGAATAAGGGATGTTGCTTCCAGTTTAGGCGTGAGGAATTGGAAATTAAAATTGACAAGCCCTAAGTGATCTCCATGGCCAGCTGTGTTCCAAGTTTCTCATTTAATCATACCCAGTAAACCTGTGAGGTAAATGTTTTGTCCCCACTTGTATGCACGGAAGATCTGAGGCACAGAGAAGCTAAGGGCCTTCCATACATAGTCTGCATGGCTAGTGTGTGGCAGCTGGGAATTTAAGCTCAGGGTTCTGATTGAAAAGCTTCATCATTATGCTGGTTGCCCCAAGAGAAGCAAATGGTGACAGTGATAACATCTGGCCTGGCTTGGAGAAAGTCTTGAGTATATAGGTGTTGACTGTTAGACCAGGACACAAGAAAAGACCACTGACTCCAATTAAAATCAAATTAAAGCAAGCTTATTATTTCGACCGGCTGGGCTGCCTCTCCCTCCCAAAACGGCGGGAACAAGACAGCAACCCCACCTTTCCTACAGCCCAGCTTTATAGCCCAGAAAGTTACACAAAAGGGGGGTTACAGATAACAGAACTCTGACAAGCATCACACTAATGGTAGTTTACATTTTTTTTTCTGGCCCCAACATCAGAATTTATGAAGACCATTAGAGCCTCAGAGAGGGTCGTTGTCTGGCCAGGGAAGGCCAATATTTATGAGGTGTCACTAAAGTTTCAGAGAGGGCTGCTCTCTGGTCAGAGAGCCAGGCAGGGGTGAGTTCAAGGCACGGGCAGGCATTCCAAGCAGGTTCAGAATTTGCAGTAATTTATAGTAAAGCAGAAATTAGCTTTTCATGGCTTTGTGGCAAGATGGCTCCCAATTTTAATAAAAGATTAGGTTGGGTCTATCATTCCCCCCTTTCCTTATGTGTCCCTTTCAAATCTTTGATAGGGTAGGGGAAGAGCACTGAGGGAATTTTAATCCCTCAGGTAACAGTCTCTAAATTTTTAGAACTCACCTAAAACCGGTCTCCCTGATTTTACCTGACTTAATTAATTACTTATATTGATAATCTATTTATTTTTGGCTCCATTGTTGTAAGAAGAGAGGCGTCACTCATTTTGGCTTCTTCTGAGCTGAGAGAGGGTGACGTGAGGGGGCACGGCGTGAGGGACATGAGTTGCCTTTTAGAAGTCAGTTCGGTTTGAAGTCTGGTTGGGGAAGAACAGGTTGTAAAGTCATCTGGGGATGGGTGCTTCTATGAGAGAAACAAAAACCATGAGTACTGAGTAAATGTTGCAGCAGCTGGAACGTGTCACTGTATAGAAGTTCCCTCACCAGGCTTTAACATCTCCAGTTATCAGAACTGTAAGCATAACATTTAACTTTTAGTGTTACAGATGTCCTTCCCCATAAGATACAGTTTAATAATTTAATGTCATCTGATCTTGCAAAATTCTTTTACTAGTATGAGCTCTGTGTCTAATAGAGAAACCTTTAATTCTGTTACTCAGGGCTGGATAATCATACTAGCAAACACGAAGCCTACCCGTGTAGGTTAGGAATATGTGTAGGCCTTAAACTAAAAACTTCTGTCTCTGGCAGCTCCTCTTGATAGTCTCTTTTTATAGTTATCAGGCATTTCTGTCTGAGAATCCTTCTTTGTAGCCTCCAGTCTTACTTATTTTGGGAGGCTAACATAAAGTGTATACCTTAAATAATAATAATAATCATTATTATTATTATTATTATCATCATCATTATTATTATTTAAAATGCCCAGGAATGGCTGTATTTTGGTTTTAACTGTCTTTGCTAAGTCTTTAAGATGAAGCAGTCAAACTGACTTTTGTTTCTATCTATTGTTAACAGTCAGCTGAGTTTCCCTGGGAGTCCTGGGGAAACTTTACAGCAGCTTCTCAGTTCCGCTAGTGCCATTTGCCCTAGGATGGGTCCAGGCCTTGCTTGACCATGTGGCTTCCCTCGGAAGCATCAGGGATGTCTCCCTTCTCTGATGACCCTCCTCTTCACAGCAAGTGCACTGATTGGCTTTCTGTTCTCCAGTGGTCTCATTAATCTCCCTGATCGGGAGGTTATGTGGCCCAGAGTTGCAAAGCTCTTTAGAGAAGTCCCCTGTTCCCTGGATTCAGACTGACTCAGAGGGCAAGAGCCAAATATTGGTTTTTCTGGCCCTTTTAATTTAACTTTAATTTTAAAACTTAATCTTAAACATCCAGCAAATAAATTTTAACAGCCTTATATTAAGAGTACTGGGCTTTCATGTCTATAACTTTATAATTATTCATCTTTTTATTAATTGGGATCTGTATTATCCTATCTGTCTTGTAGGTGATGGCTTATTATCTCAAACTAACCCATGTTGTGTTCTTAAAGCAACACTTCTGTAAAACACTAACAGGGAATCTTTAGGTCACTTATAAGGAAATTACAAAATAAAATTAACAAGAGTTAACACTTAGTTCGTGTAACAGCTACCCTGAATTTTTGGCTGAGTTATACATTATATCCCCTGTTTGAGATCCTAGTAATCTTGACAGAAAAAAAACAACAAAAAAACAAACTTTTGAACATAACTTTAAATGAACTAAAATCTGGCCTACTGTTTTCATAGTCATTCTCACATTTAGTAAGATGGGACACAGAGCCTCATCTCAGGTAAGGCAGGGCTCTTTATAAATCTTAAGTGTTTTAGTTCTAAAGCTGATCTTTGTATTTTTAAATATCATTTTACAAAGTTTACATAAATTGTTTGAGGTCACATGAACATTAGCTAACACCATATGATATCACATTTAAAACATGAATTAAAGAAAGGCTGAAAGTTTTTAACCTTTACATAGATAAGGCTCTCATTAACTTAAAAATACATTTAAATTGTTCCCCAATGTAAGAAGTAACAAAACTTTACATATCTTATTGATAACAGGTAAATAAATCCCCAATATATTTTTTACCATACAACTTCCGAACACCAGCTTGATATAATGCTCTTTCAAAGTTTCTACCTTACAGACTTGTGTACCTGGAAGATATGAGCACATTAATAGCATCACAATTACACTGATGTTTCTACATTAACCAAGTTTAGCTTTTAAAGAAATGGCAGTACAGTGCTCTAAAATAACAGTTCTTATTTAACCAGTTGTTTAATTTTTATGGTTGCTTGCTCTGGAAAAAAATAAAACTTAATAAACACAATGTTATGGGTAAACTTATGTTTTAAGAAATTATTGTCTCTTTTAACACATGACTGATTTTTACAATCTTATACAGACTTTAGTACCAACTTATACAGACCTTAGTAAATCAATCAGATATCTAACAAAAGTACTCATGAATGAGTAATCCCATATCAAATTTACTTTACTTATTTATCAAAATATTAGACAAATGTATTGAACAGTGTAAACCATTTTTTTGTTGAAGGAAAAGTCCTAGAATCAAGGCATATTAGATATTTTATAGACATTAATATTTTATGAGTTTTTTTGAACACCTAGAAAAACTTGTAAGCTTAAATTTAAAGACATTTATTTTTATCTGTTTATCCAATTTCAATTGAACCATTTAAATCACATGAATTAAAGATCTTTGGATCCATTTTTTAAAATTTGTTTTTATGAGCGCTCCTTATATATGTTAATTTGTATATCATATATATGATATACGGACATATGTATATATATAGACATACAACACATAACAAAAGTGTGCACACATAACAATAGTAAAGGCCTTGTAGCTTTTCGCAGGTGAAATCTCCATTGCAATGTTTCAAAAAGTCCACAGTTGGTCAAAGATAGAACTGATCAGAAAAACATTAACCTAGGTCTGTAGGATCAAAATCAAGAGCTCAAAAAAATACAGAATCTAAGGAAAAAACAAGAGTCCTAGAAAAAAAAATACTGGCCAGTAATTAGTAAATACCATACAATTTACTTTTTTTTTTTTTTTTTTTTTTTTTTTAGGCCTCAGATCAGTCTCCTACTGAGATTGCAGGCTTCTTTCATTTGCATTTCAACAGGCGTCCTGGCTGAGGTCTGAAGGAGCAGGGAAAAACTGCTATTTTGAACAGACACCTCAGGCCTAAGGCATTTTAACCATAAGTCATAATTTTCAGGTTCCGATGTTGAAAATTATGATACAAGTTTAAGATACAATTCACAAAATTTTATATCTTTACATCTTGTTTTGTCAACAGATACCATACTATGATTTACTATCCTTGTCCAAATTAATGCACTGGTACACACAGTAACATTTTCCCAGGCTACCCAATTCAAAATTGGTGAAAAAAAGACTGAATGATTGGGAAGTTACTTGCCAACTTGGAAGTAGAGTTCTTTAGTTTTCCATCCTAAGTATTTAAGTTCTCTGGCATGAATTATCTGAAATCATAAACTAAACAATTACCTAAACCCAACTTTTAACTGCAGCATTGTGCAATGCATCAAAAACCCATTCAGATACCAGATTGTTACAATAAAACATCATCTTTTAGACACACATTCAGCCAAGATCATTCCCAAGAAACAATTTATAATATCAACACACTATTGCACATGTCTTAAAGGGTCAGAAACAAAGACACAGGACAGACAGAGAGGAGCTCCAGACTATGGCTGACAGACAGAAACCTTTAAAACAGAGCAGATAAGAGAAAAATCTCCTACACCAGTGGCACCATAGATGTCCCCACAAGGGGACCAGATATTTTCACAGAGGGGCAACCTGAAATATAAAATCAAGGGTCTCCATGGCGACTTTACTGCATTAAGTGTCTCCTTTTTCTTTTTCTCTTTTCAAGAAGACAGAGGTGGCATAATCCTTACAATGCAGGGAAGGAAGGAGGGAATTCCCCGAAGCAACAGGGCTTCGGCAGCTGCTGGGAGTCCCTCAGTCCCTCCTTTTACTTACAGGATTAGCTGCTCTGGTTGGGTTCCACCCCAAGCATGCTCCATCTCCTAACATTTCAGTAGTCAGCTCTCAAAAAGTTCCGGGAGGGGGGGGTGGTATCAAAATTTGTAACTGAAAGTTCGGTTCCTGACCTTAGAGCCAATTAATGCCAATTTAATAATGAGGACAGGGTTTTGAGAAAAAGAAAAAGGGAGTTTTATTGCTTTGCTAACAAAGGAGAAACACCGGGGACTCTGCCCAAAGGTTGTGACTCTCTGGATCTGGAGGGACAAGGGGTTTTAAAGGAGTCTCACTTGTTAACCTGGGAGATACTCAGTTCTTAGATCCCCAGCAGGCATTGCCCTCTGCAGTGGGTGTGCTCCAGCAGCCAGCCAGGGGCTTCTCTCCTCCTGCTTAACAAAGGGGGGTAAAGTTCATCGCAGTTCCTTAAAACACAGTCCAAAGGGGTGTCAGGCTGACTTGCTTTATTACCCATTTTCACATCCAATATCCTTAAGTTTTTACCACAGAAATCACACAACAAAACGCACAAAAACAAACAAACAAAAAAACATATAGAACACAGAACAAAACACAAGAAAACAGAAACCCGGCGCCGAAACAGAAAACAGAGGAGCAGTGCAACGTCTTGCCAAAGCTCCGGGGTAGGAGCGCGTGCGTGCCCGTCGGCACCTCTCTACCCTTCCAGAGGAATTCCCTACAGAACAGAACAGAAGACAGAACGATTTCTCGTTACTGTCCGGACAGGAGTCTATGTGAGCCTCGCCAGGCCACCTCTCTGTCATCAGAAGAGATCTCCCTTAACCAGATACCAGATGTTATAAAGGCGCCACTTACCTATAGAGGCCTCCTCCACCAGGTGCTTGCGAATAAGGCTCACTCCGAGGCCTTGGAACATCTCAAGTTGCGCACCCCCTAGAGTGGCTCTCCAGCCCGGAGCCCTGGAGCGAAGGCTGGCTTTAGAATTTCCAGCAGTCTGGTCTTGTGGTCTGGTCGGGCAGGGTCATCTCGCTGGGGAACTCCAAAATGTTAGACCAGGATGCAAGAAAAGACCACTGACTCCAATTAAAATCAAATTAAAACAAGCTTATTATTTCTACCGGCTGGGCTGCCTCTCCCTCCCAAAACGGCGGGAACAAGACAGCAACCCCACCTTTCCTACAGCCCAGCTTTATAGCCCAGAAAGTTACACAAAAGGGGGGTTACAGATAACAGAACTCTGACAAGCATCACACTAATGGTAGTTTACATTTTTTTTTTCTGGCCCCAACATCAGAATTTATGAAGACCATTAGAGCCTCAGAGAGGGTTGTTATCTGGCCAGGGAAGGCCAATATTTATGAGGTGTCACTAAAGTTTCAGAGAGGGCTGCTCTCTGGTCAGAGAGCCAGGCATGGGTGAGTTCAAGGCACGGGCAGGCATTCCAAGAAGGTTCAGAATTTGCAGTAATTTATAGTAAAGCAGAAATTAGCTTTTCATGGCTTTGTGGCAAGATGGCTCCCAATTTTAATAAAAGATCAGGTTGGGTCTATCATGACCTAAGAGGACATCGTCCACGTCATCACACAGAACCAAGTTTTGAATCCAGTGAGCCTGCTGGACATCAGGCAGCCCCACTGAGACAGAAGTTGCCTTCTCTGACCTGCATGTGCAGCTGACCTTGCAGATAGCTCAGTAGGGCTGTGCAGAGGCTCAGCACGGGGTCCTGGTAGACAAGCAGACACAGCTCAGTGGCCTGGCCACAGCCACACCATGCTTTTATGTCCTGACGAGATTCCTGCGTGAAACACAGCTCATCGCCCAGCAACACGGCACTGTGTCCTGTCCCCCAGCCCCTGTATTCCAGGGCGGAGGCCAGCCCCTCTGAGTCAGACAGAACTCGGATTCTGCCCAGGCTGCCCTAGTAGTGCACAATCTCATTTTCTCTCTCTAAATTGCTTTCTGCTCAGAGTTCTCTCTGCCCCCTCCTCTGGGTCCCTGAATAAGGAATGCTGGTTACTATAGCAATGGGCTGGCTAGTGGAAGGAACTCAGCCCAGTAAATTAATTGCTGGACTTTTGGGGGACTAATGGCAGAGCTCTGCCTCCCAGGGACAGGGGTGTGGCCTACGTCATGCCAGGTTGGCAGCTAACCCTGGAAACAGCTCAGGGCAGGGCTGGATGAGAGGGAGACAGTCCAGTGGTGTGCCAGGTCCCGGGCACCCTGCTGGCGAGGGTGGGGTGAGAGCTGCTACAAACCTCACATTTACTGAACACCTGCTCCATAGTTGGATCCCTGCTGCAAGCTTTGCAGAAATCATTTCCTGACTCTCAACCCCTTCCCCCAAGGAGCAGAGATCATTGCTTTCCTGTGGATAGGGGATCTGAGCACCTGAACTGCTCCTGAAAGCACTGAGCGTTCCACCTGGTCTGCCTCCCGCAGAGGGCATCTTCCTAGTGGGCAGAAGCATATTTTCTTCTTTACAGTGGCTTCTGGGAGATGTAGCAGAGGGAACACTTCCTACAGCCAGCACTGCCCTAATAAATCCTTAATGAAATGCTAGCAAAGCAATCCACAGGGCATTGCAAGAAGTTACAGTGGGGCACTTGGGATTTATTCCAGGTGTGCAAGGTTGGTTCAGCTCCCTCAGATCAGGCACTATAAGCCAGCACACAGGCAGCCTTGAGAAGCCAGATGCTCCCCTAGGTCCTGCCTTTCTCTGTGGGGGCCCTGGTCCTCTTCCCTGTGACTGGGTGATACATACATGACTTGGTGATTAGATCCTTGCTCCTTTTCCTTCTGTTTCTTTGCTTAAGTCCTACATATTAGAGATTTAGCCTTCCAGAGATGCAAGGCTGCTGTTGAGTTGCACTTCTGATTCTCAGTTCTCCAGGGCAGTCCCAGACTGCTTGACAGCGCAGGCCTGTGTGGGGCAAGATTCAGCACAGACTCACCCGTAGGAGCCAGTTGTCAGGCAGTGGTCAGTTCTGATATGGTGAGGCCCACCCAGGGGAGCTTTTAAGATAGAAATATGCAGTCTACGTCCTAGAGACCCCTGGCACTGCCCAGCTCTGCAGCTGAGACACTGGATTCTGGGCAGGTTAAAAACTGACTTCAGGTCCAGCTCTGGCTACATTAGTGATGTGGCCATGGGAGTGGCTGAGGTCTGGAGCCAAGGGTTGGCTATGCCATTTTATTATCCAGTCCATATGACAGTCCCCATGAGATGGATTCTCTTATGACTTCCACTTTGTGGGGGAGGAAAGGGAGACACAGAAAGGATAAGTCACCTCCTGATAACAGAGTCATGGTCTAGGCAGGATTTGTCCCCCCAGGCCCTCTGACTCGAGAGCCCCTGCTCATCAGCACAGGTGAGCTCTGACCCGGGTCCGTAGGACGATGGTCCCTGTAGCTCTCCTGCTGGTGCTGCGGGGGCCATGGGAGCACCGCGGGCTGTTTGTGCTGCTCCACGCAGCATGGTGGAGCAGACAGTCCCAGCCAGGTGAGGGCTCTTGGGCTAAGGGAGAACATGCCACCATTTCCTTGACCAGGTCAGTGGCTCTGCCTTCCATGGACAGAGGAGCTCCTGAGATGCTCTTTGCTGGCCTCTCTCCAAGGGAAGAAGATGGAGACCTTTCCCTCCCCTCTGGGCTGCCCAGGCTCATGACAGGGATACCCTGCTGGGCCCTGAATAAACACTTGTAGAAGGCAGGTGGAGAGAAGGGAGCCCTGGGGGTTGCCAGCAGGGAGCCCCCTGTCCTGGGTGTTCCCAGGGCCTCCATTCCCTTCACCCCTCACACGGGTTCAGGTCTGTATCCACTTCCCATTGCTGCTGTGACAATCACCAAGTTAACAACCTGCATTTGTTACATTAAATTTCTGAGGGTCAGGAGTCCCTCATGGGTCTCACTGGGATAAAACCAAGATGTGGGTAAAGCTGCGATCCTCCAGGAGTGCCCAGGAGAGACCCCTTTCCTGTCTTTCCAGCTTTGAGGATCTGCATTCCTGAGCCCCATGCTCAACGCCAGCGGTGGCCAGCCACATCTTTCTCTGGCTCTGAGTTAGCCTCCTCTTTTCATTAAGACAGACCCTGTGATTGTATCGAGCTATCCAGAAAGTCCAGGTCAATCTCCATAGTTTGCTAGCCGTGATTCCATCTATAACTATAATTCTTGCTTGCCATATAATATGACATAGACAGAAGGACTGCATGATGAACATCTTTGTTCTCATTATAGCTATATATTTATGTTATACGGGCATTACACATGCACACACATAACACTGCATTTTCCATTTTAAATACACAATTCATTGGCTTTAATTACACCCACGTTATGCAACTGTGACCACTATCTATTCTTAGACCTTCTCTACCACCCCAGACAGAAAGTCTATCAACTATTAAGCAATAGCATGAGCTGTCTTTCCATTTATTTAGATCTTCTTTAATTTCTTTTAGCAATGTTTTGTAGTCTTCAGCCTACAAGTCCCATACTTCATTGGTTACATTTATTCCTAAGTATTTTATCTTTTTTGAGGCTATTATAAACAGGATTTAAAAATGAAAAACAAAAAATTTCCCTTTCAGCTTGTTCATTGCTAGCATAGAGAAGTGCAACCAGTTTTTTTTTTTTTTGGGGGGGGTGCTGTCTTTGCACCTTGCAAATTTGATGAATTTATTCGTTCTAGCAGTTTTTTTGTGTGTGGATTCTTTAGGGCTTTGTGCATACGAGAGCATGTCATCTTCAGATAGTTTTACCTCTTCTTTCCCAGGTTGGATGCCTTTAATTTCTTTTTCTTAGCTAATTGCTTTGGCAAAACACTATGAGTAGAGTGGTGAAAGCAGGTGTCCTTGTGTCTTGTTCCTGACCTTAGGAGAAAAGCTGTAATTTTTTTCACTACTGAGTATTATGTTAGCTGTGGGCTTTTCAGATTCAGGCTTCATACTGCTGAGGAAGTTCCCTTATAGTCTTATTTATGGAGTGTTTTTTGTTGTGAAATGTCATTGGCTTTTGTCAAATGCCTTTTCTACTTCAGATGGTGTCACCATGTGTTTCTTCTTCCCTTCATCATATTGCCGTGGTGTGTTACATCAATTGGTTTTCATGCATTAAATTACTCTTTCAATCCTGGTATAGACAGATTCCTTTTGGTCATGGTGTCTGATATGTTTAATATGCTGCTCAAATTGACCTGCTCAACTGTTTGCTAAGTATTTTTATATCTATGTTCATAAACAATATTTATCTATAGTTTTTCTCTTTTTTGTATATTAAAGAAGATATATGATAAGATTTCTCTAAAAACCTGGGGAGTACAACACATATAAATCTCAGGTATAATTATCAAGGAAATTATCAAATTTCTCGAGCCCTGTAATTTAAAAAAATACAGAACAATGATAAATGCTCTATTTTGTGCCCCATACCCATCATCTATCTTATTTTCTTAAAAGTGGTGTCTAAGAACTTGCTGCTGATATTTGGATTTGTTAGAAATCACAGAATTGGTATGGGTTCTGCCCAGAAGAGAGTGTTTGAGTCTCAGTCCTTCCTCTAGCCCCGTGGGGGACCTGGGGAAAGATACGTGACTTCCCTAATCTCAGTCTTTGTCTTCTACAATGGGGATGATGGTGCCTGACCTGGGGAGTCATGTGAGATCAGGTAGCAATCAGACAGTGCCTGGCACATGCTGAATCATAAACAGTAGCTAATTATTTACTCTCATAGCTCTCCAATGATGTCTCTGTTCATCTAATGACTGTGTTCTAGCCACCATAAAATGATAAGATGGTTTAATAGCATCAGATGCTGCCCATGTGTCATTCATTCATAAATTATTGAGGTGTCCACTACCTGCTGGAAACGGTCCCAGACTCTGGGCAACAGCATCAGCAAGACAGATAAGCCCTGCACTCACAAAGCTTTGAGGAATGAGAGGTTGGGCAGCTGGTTCCGACTTTCTAAGGTTCTGTGTCTGTCCTCACCCTGGGCCACTGGTCTTTGGCTCTGGAACTCTGGTTGCCCTCACGTGGTCCACTGGGGAGAGTGCCTTTCTTCTTGTTCTTGTGGCCGTTGCCTGGCACTCTTGAGTAGACTTCTAAGACTCTTCCTCCTGCTTCACTTGTAGGGTGATCTCTAATGCCCTGATGGGATGAGTGTGCCTTGAAGGTGGGAGGGATCAGATGATAGAATTCATGCACCTGCCTTGAGAGGAGCCTGTGCCTCTTTCCTGCATGGGGAGATTCCAAGTACCCTGCTGGGGCTTGCAGATGCTATTCCCTCCGTCTGAAGTGATCTCCTACTTTTGTCAGCTTGAATCCTACTCAGCCTTTCAAACTCCACTTGGAAGGACCTGGAAGCCTGACCTCCCCTGCAGTGGCCTGGTGCTGGTCTCTGTCCTGTGGTCCTGTCACAGCCTGCACTCCCTCTTCCACACTTCCTTCATCCTGCCTTGCCATGATGTGCACCTGCATATCTAACCTGCATCCCAGGCTTGCAGGGTGGGCTCCGTGTCATTTGTCTCCCTGTGTTCCGCATCTGGCATGCGAGGGCCACTGGTGAATATTTATTAATGAGTAAACAAAAGGTGACATCTAGGGACTATTTTCCCTGTCCAGAGCCTTGGCTTTAACAATGACAAATACTTCTAGAAATAGACATCTGCAGGAAAATAAAAAATACAGAATGAGAAATACCCTTAGATAACAGACTTCAGGAACCCAAACTGCACATGAAAAGCAGAAACCACAGCCTTGCTCCTGCTTGGTTGGGAAAGATGAAGTGATGATGGCATCAGTGCTGCCAAGTGTGCAGTGGGAGGGGTACACACACACACACACACACACACACACACACGTGCTGCAGCGCTCTGGAAATCGGAGCCTTTGGGGAAAGCATTTTGTTTTCGTCAGCTTTTTTTGCTGCTATGACCAAAAGACATGACACAAGCAATTAGAGGAGGAAAAGTGTATTTGGGGCTCACGGTTTCAGAGTCTCAGTCATAGGTGGCTGACTCCTTTCCCCAGGGCTCAAGGTGAGCTGGTATCATGGTGGAAGAGTGTGGCAGAGGGAGGCAGCTCAGGACGTGATCAGGAAGCAGACAGGCGCCAAGCTTAGCTCATCAAACATATACTCCAAAGGAAGCCCCCAGGGACCCCCCTCCTCCCGCCATACCTTACACACATTGTGTTCAGTTATCACCCAGTTAATCCCATCAGGATCAATTCACTGATTGGGTTAAGGCCCTCAAAAACCCATCATTTTCCCTCTGAATGTTCTTGCCTTGTCTCACACATGGGTTTTTGGGGGACACCTCATATCCAAACCATAACAGCAGTTCATGAGAAGGTCTTGTAAAACTCAAAGAAAAAAAAACTCTGTTTTTCTACAAATCTACCCTAAGAAAATATATATGAATAAGGCTTAGGTAAAAAGATATCTTTATTACCACGTTAAACAAATAGAATGGCCTATTTAATGTCCAAAGGTAGAAATGATGATAAAAATAATGGTGGTAGTGACACAGGTGTAGTTCTAGGTAGCCAATAAAGAGGAAGCTAATAATGAGGAGGTTGATGAGGAATTTTTAAGGGATTGAACATCGTTCACAACATAATGTTAAGAGAGAAAACATCACCAGCACAGAAGGGGGGCTGCAGAGTAGCCCTGGATGAAGCAACAGGCATTGACCCAGTGTTCACATTCTAGTGTCACCACTAATAGCTGAGACTGTCCCTCCAAGCTCTGGCTTTTCCTCTATAAAGTGGAGGGAGATGGTGGTACCAACACAGAGCTAGGATCTACGATCTGAGAATTTAAGTAAGGTGGGGTAGGGAGACAAACTCTTAGCTCAGTTACTAGAAAAGGCCCTTAATACCCCTACTGTGGGTGCTTGGGTAATCTACACTTGGTGAAAAATGATCAGGTTTGGTGCCACCACATCCACACAGCATGGAGACGGAGCATGCTGGACAGTGGTGCCGATTCTGGGGTCAGGATCCCTAGGGAAGCCCAGTTATTGGCCTCCCCTTCTTTCTGTCTCTCTTTCTTAGTATGAGCATTAGCTGAACGCCCATTTGGCACTGACTGGGTGTTGACCTGGTCACTGGCGCTACAGAAACCAATAGACATGAGGGAGATAGACCCGTGGTGTGTCATGATGGGGACTGTGACGGGGGCCACAGCCAGACCTTGGAAGCCAATTGTGTTTAAATCCCTAGTAGGGCTATGGCTCAATTCACTCAGCCACTCCTTCCCTGGGGAGGTGATGAAGATCAGAGGAGGGGCATGAAGAGCAGTTCCCTCCCTGCTGTGTATAGAGTGTAAGCCTCCAACGATGCAGGGGCTGGGGAGAGGTGGAAACAGGACGGGCTGTGGAAAATAAAGGCCACAAATTGAATCTGGTAGTCATTAGTGTAAAACCCAGCACAGGGTAAATCAGGTTAGCAAAGTGCCTCTGGAAGGAGGTGTATTAAACCTGAATTATGCAGTGGCACTTGGTCAATGTGGAGAATGGGAGAGATTTGAGGGCCTGATGCTCTAGTGTGCTGGGGAGCAGGGTGTATCCTTGGGCTTTGACTCCAGGGCTGAGGGACTCCTGGCGCAATAGGGGTGTCCAGACTGTTGGGATGCTAGGCCCAGGGTGTCTGATCCCGGATGCATTACTGCCAGGAGTGTGGCCTGGGTGAGTTCCCTCACCTGCTGAGACTGGCTCCTTATAACCTGTACAGCAGTCTAAGCACAGCTACCCTCCAGGAGCTATAGGGTGGGTGGGAATCAGACAGGTAGACCAGCTGGAGGCCACTCTGGGGTTTCCCAGGATGGGCTACAACCTCTCAGAGCATGGTGGGGGGTAATGTTTGCATCTGGTTATAAGAAATCCCATGTGGCTGGAGGGCAGATGCTACAGGAGGTCTCATGCAGTCAGTGGTGCCCAGGTAGCTTATGATTTCACACACTCAATTAGCTTGCTCCCTCTGAGGTGTGTGTGTGTGTGTGTGTGTGTGTGTGTGTGTGTGTGTGTATGATGAGGAGCAAGACCTCAGAGATTAATGGTTCATCCGTGTTTGTCACCAGGCTCACCCTGTGGATGTTTTCTTCTGAGCTCATCCAGATTTGGGAGGTTCTCTTCCAATTCAATGGATCATTTTTTAAATGACTTTAGATGACATTGATAAAAAGCTGAAATGTTAACATAATTCAGAAAAAAAATGTAAGAAGAGAAACACCTCCACACACGCCTGCTTGCACACACACACATATCCACACATTCTCAACCTGTCCTGTGGTTTCTGTTTGCACAATAGTCCCAGCTCAGACCACTGGGGTAGCACACAGCTTCCATTGCAGTGGACATGCTGATTCAGCGGATGCAGTTTTGGAGTTCTCTGTGGTTCTTTGTAGTTACCCCCCTATGATCTTTGTAAACACAACTCACGTTGGTACTCTGCAATGATTAAGTTTGCTTTTATTCCCTTGCAATCTGCTTTTCTCTTTATTAAAATCTAAAGAAAGTACTCATAATTTGAAGCAGAAAAACTCTTATGCTCTTTTGCCTTTGGATAACCTCCTCCCATTGCAAGTGTCAGGACTGAAAAATTCTTGACTTTCCCCTTCATTCATAGATATTGGCTGTGTGTGTGCGTGTGTGTGTGTGCGCGCGCGCATGTGCCCGCACCCTAATCCATGTCCAGTTAGGTCAGCTTGGCATCAGCCCCCAGGCATCCGGTGGTCAGCAGGGCAGACGCTAGGGCAAAGGGATGAAGTAACATAAGCCCACTGCTGTGAGAGAGGCTCTGAGGGCTCATTGGAGGCAGCCGAGGGTGGCAGTCATGGGAGGGGACTGGGAAGGCTCTGGAAGAGCAGCTGCTGAGCTGGGACCTCCAGGTGCCCTCAGGTGAGTGTGAGGACTTCACACAGAGGAAAAAGCCCTCCGCAGAGGCCAGGGGCCATTTCAGAGCTGGCATCAGTGGGACACTGCTGGAAAGTCCACAGTGACCAAGTGCTGGACCCTCGGGAGGTGAGCGGTCATGGGGTGCACGGTTGCAGCAGGCCTGTGGATCTCCTCAGTCGGGCATGAGTTGGGCTTACAGGTGGGCTGTAGGCTGGGCCTGGCTGGGGTCCTCCTGCACCAGGCCCCCCACTGCTCTGCAGTCCCCTGGCCTACCTAGCTGGGCAGGTCCTCCGCACACACGTGCTAATTGGGTGGGTGAGGGACAGGTGGACGGGTCAGGGGGAGGGGGCACTTGCTTTCTCTTTGGAAGGTCACCTTCTTGGCTGCCTGAAGAGTTAAGCCGAGGAGTGAAGATTGGCTGGGAGGCTGGTCGGTCCCTCCCGTGGCCGTGGCCTTTCCACTCCAGCGAGGGGCTGCTCTAAGGCTGGGTCTTTCTCCACACAGGAGATGCTCTGCTAGACCTCGTCAGGTCTCTTCCTGGCCTGGAAATGCTGGTCTCCAAGAGCAAGAGAGCCACGGCAGGCCTCCTCGGGAACGCCACAGCCTGCCTCCTCTGGACGCTGCTGCTGTGGAGCGGGGACCGCGGCTGCCAGGCCCAGCGGGCAGGTAGGGCGCCGTCACAAGCCATGCCGAGTGTACAGCAGCAGGCAGCACGCACGGCCCTGCACCCTCAGTGTGGGGTGTGGGCCTGTGTGAGAGCCAGTAGCCCAGCAAGTGGGTGTGCCCAAGGTCCTCCAGTGGTGTGAGGAATAGCCAGCTATTGCATCAGGGCCTGGGTGTGAGGGGGTATGAGTGGGTGTGAGCACGTGAAGGAATGTGAGAGAACATGAGCACGTGTGTGAATGTGTAAGTGTGTGTATGTGACTGAGCATGTGTGGGTGTGCATGTGAACATGTATGAGTGTGTGAGCATATGCTGTGAGTGTGCATGTGGCTGTGTGCATGTGTGACTGTGTATGTGTGTGAGCATATGCTGTGAGTATGCATGTGACTGAGCATGTGTGAGTGTACGTGAGTATGTAAGTGTGTGTATGTGACTGACCATGTGTGAATGTGCATGTGAACATGTGTGTGTGCACATGTGCTGTGTGTGCATGCATGTGCTGTGAGTGTGCTGTGAGCATGTGTGAGTGAGTGTGAGTATGCAATTGTGCTGAGTGTGTGTGTGAGCATGCATGTGAGTGTGCATGTGACTGTGCATGAGACTGTGAATATGTGTGCATGCATGTGCTGTGAGTATGCATGTGAGCATGTGTGTGAGTGTGCATGTGACTGTACATGTGACTGTGAGTGTATGTGCATGCATGTGCTATGAGTGTGCATGTGAGCAGTGTGAGTGTGCATGTGACTGTGTGCTGTATGACTGTGTGAGTATGCATGTGAGCATGTGTGTGTGAGCAAGTTGTGTGAGTGCACATGTGTGGGATAATTGTGAGTGGCTATGGGAGAAAGTATGATGGTGTGATCCTGCGTGACTGTGCCTGTGGGTGTGAGGGAACGGGTGTGAGAGAGGGAGAGGGCAGTGTGTTGCTGTAACAGGTCCGGTCAGTGGCACGATATGCCATGAGCCTGGCCCTGTCAAGTGCATGCAGGGTTTGGGGCGGGGGCAGAGGGCGGGTTAGGGTTAGGGTAAGGCCCTCTCATGGTATTCTGCTCTGCGAGGGCTTCGGACACATCCCGGGGTGTGGTGACCGGTGGACACACTGGGGTCCATCAGAGAGTGTCCAGGACACAAGGAGAAATCCCTGTGGAGTTGACCAAGGCTCGGTAACATTTACTGGAGATGGGACACCAGGGGCCCGGGAGGTTGAACTGTGACAGGGTGGTTTTGCTGGGCAGCCCGAGGGCCCTGCAGCGGGGGAAGGCCCAGGCAGTGCTGAGAGACGATGGAGGGTCAGGAGCACAGCCAGGCTGTGACCACAGCACCTTCACAGAGTGGGCATTCAGGGTCCTCTGCTCCAATGGTTGGGGCTGTGGGGACTCCCCGAGGTGGCAGATCCAGGCATGAAATGCCACTCCCAGTTTACAAATGAGGAGCTGAGGCAGCGTGGCCCCAAGCCACAGAAGTGAGGCTGGGAGAACATGGAAAGTGACAGTGACATGCTAAAACTTTCTTCTGTGAGCCTCAAAAAATAAAGTTCACGTTATTTCTTTAACAATTTTACAGCATTTTTACTTTGCCTAAGACTCTCAAAGCCTGACTCACTAGGAAGTCTAAACACTATGGACATCCAGTTTGTGTATGAGGTCCCTGGGGCTCTGTGTCTGTCAAGTCGGCCTCAAATGTGCAGTTGATTCAAAGGTGGAAGACGTAGCAGTTTTCTCTTCCAGGCCCTCACCTCACAGAATGGAAGATGCCCGGCGTGAGGGCAGAGGGCACCTGTGAGGGCCTTTGGGTTCACAGAGCCCAGGCTATAGCACTTGATTCTCATGTGCCCACAATCTGGGCTGTTCCTTTGCCTCCAGGAGAAAAATGTGCAGAGAGCTCAGAGGGGCCTCTCAGTGAGGCCTCCCCAGCAAATGAACCTTCAGCTTTAGAACAAATTTGCTCTAGGATTATAGCCTACAGGCCCTGCCTGGCCCTCAGCAGCAATTATCCTGAATAGGCAGGGACATTCCTATCCTAAGGACAAAAGGATGACCTTTGTGTCAAGGAAAGCAACTCCCGGGGGAATTATCTCTGAGTCTACACATCTGGGCAAACACACTCCAAAAGCCCTAATCCTGTTAGGTACAATCCTGCCAAGACCCTCGAGGTGCAGACAATAACTTGGATTTTGAAAACAGGAAGGAAAGATAGGTATGAAATATTCAAGAGTGGCTTTGGTCAGGCCTAATTGTGCATGCGTGTGTGTGCATGGTGTATGTGTGTTTGTGTGTGTGTGTAATTACATATAACTATATTGTTTTTCTGACTTTTGGACTCAATTGCTTGCACATATAAGAGCGGAAGATATAGAATAATAAAGTTCTTCCGTAGCTCTACTTGCCATTGGTGAGCACTGCTGCTCAGCTGCAGGTTCTCTGAGGCACATGTACACAACTACACACACACACACACACACACAGAGAGAAATTGTTTTCCAGAAATCTTTTTATATTATACACAATACTTTGTAAACAACTTTCACACTCAATACTCTTTTGGGAAGCGTGTCCACACTGGTAGATGTGGGTTCCCTGGCAGCCATGACTGTGTGTGATCCATGCCTTGGCATCACGCTGCATGGATCAAGTGCACAATGGCATCGAGTTGTTCCACACAGACCATGGCTAGGATGTTTCCTTAAATTCTCTGATCATGCTCTGTAATATTCCTAGTATATCTTTTTTTTTTTTAATTTAGTTGTAGTTGGACACAATACCTTTATTTTATTTATTTATTTTTATGTGGTGCTGAGGCTCGAACTCAGTCCCTCACACATGCTAGGTGAGTGCTCTACCCTGAGCCACAACATCAGCACCCTAGTATATCTTTTATTCTTCCATCTTTTTTTTTTTTTCCTGTTTTCTTGGGATCAATCACAAATTTGGAATTGATGGATAAAAAAAAAATTCCATCCTTTATGAGAATGATGTGGCAAATTGTATGGCCACTTGTTGAGCAGATAGATGTCTTCTCCTCAAATTCACAGTGACCATCACTCTTTTTTGAACTTTGCCAATCTGGTATTTTAACTAAGTTTTTTTTTTTTTTGTTTTGTTTTGTTATGTTCCATTTTCACTATCTGCATGTTTGGATTTGTGTTCTAGCAGCTTCTGCAGTGCTGCTGCTGGTGTGACCAACAGCACCTTCTGGAGTGGTCAGCACCCAGGCTTCTTGACGGTTCCCCTGTATGTGTACCACTCTGGGGTTTAGGACAACACTTTTCCCACATCATCTAGTTATAAGATGGATGAATAAACTTGCTGCATGGGGCAGATGTGAGGATGAGGAAACTTGGTTTGTTTAAACAAAATCATCATTAGTTTAGGTAAAATCTATAAGCTATAAAGCATATAGCATAAAGCATTATAGAAATTCTTAAATTTACATTGAAAATACACAAATGGGAGATATCCTATATGTAGTAATGATGAATGAAATACTATAAACTATTTAAATATCCAGCAAGAGTGTGCATCAATCAGCTGTGTACATCCCTACAGGAAAGGCCAGGGAAATGGCCCTTATCAACCAGGAACTGATTTCTAGCATAGTGCTAGGTGTGGGTAAACAACTTGAACATCAGGTCTGATTCCCAGTAACTAAGCGGAAATTGAAGGTAATCAAGGATATATACCACGACTGGCAATGTTGTCTCTGTGGATGGGAAAACCAGTGTTCAGTTTGTGATTGCCTTTTCTGAGTTTTCTGAAATAGGCTTGTGTTATTTGTAAGTAGGTTTAAAAAATAGCAATAATAAAATTTACTTTTAAACCAAAATTGAAGTGCAGAGATTGACACCTAGTGGCGTTCCAAGGGTGTGAATCATGTTAAGGTGCTGTCACTATCCTCAGTGGAATTCACAGCAAGCTTGGGGAGGCCCCTCTTGTTGCTACCAAACAGGAGCCCTGTGCTCAGAATCCCGATTGTCACCTGCAGTGCTGGCAGAGCAGGCAGGTACTGGAGTCAGGCGCCTGTACAGGTCCCAGTGTCCACTCCTTTAGGGCCTTGGGGACATGCTTTTCCACAACCCATTTGCGCTATGTCACCCTTTCTCTTGCCCCTGCAGGCTGCAAAACTGTGCACTATGATCTGGTGTTCCTCCTGGACACCTCCTCCAGCGTGGGCAAGGAGGACTTTGAGAAGGTCCGTCAGTGGGTAGCCAACCTGGTGGACACCTTCGAGGTGGGCCCAGAGGGCACCCGCGTAGGTGTGGTGCGCTACAGCGACACGCCCACCACTGCCTTTGAGCTGGGCCGCTTCAGTTCGCGGGAGGAGGTCAAGGCTGCAGCGAGGCGCATCACCTACCACGGAGGCAACACCAACACGGGCGACGCGCTGCGGTACATCACCAGCCGCAGCTTCTCCCCGCAGGCCGGCGGGCGGCCGGGGGACCGCGCCTTCAAGCAGGTGGCCATCCTGCTGACCGACGGCCGCAGCCAGGACCTGGTGTTGGATGCGGCCACGTCCGCCCACGCTGCAGGCATCCGCATCTTTGCGGTGGGCGTGGGTGCAGCGCTGAAGGAGGAGCTAGAAGAGATTGCCTCGGAGCCCAAGTCTGCACATGTCTTCCATGTGTCCGACTTCAACGCCATCGACAAGATCCGTGGCAAGCTGAGGCGCCGCCTGTGTGAAAGTGAGTGGCCTGGCCTCCCTGTGTGGAGTTTGTCCCAGTCCAAGGGCAGCGTGCCCTGCGACCAGCATGGTCAGTGTGGTGTAGCGAGGCAAACGAGCAGCGCAGCAGGCGGAAGTTAGGTGAACAGCAGGTGCGGGGACAGAGAAAGCCGCCTTGCCTAGGGGTCAGTGTGGTAATGGATCTGGAGGACCAGCCAGCCAGTTATTAGGGAGTCTGTCTTCCCACTTCTGGGGCAGAGATGGAAAAGGCTTTGGGATTAAAGTCTTCCTTCTAAATCCTCACCCCACTGTGAGATGCAGGAGGACTAAAGGCCTGAGCGTCCATCTTCATCTCTGAGCTGGGAACATGGTCTTCTAACCAACAAGGCAGCACTTGAAAAGTCCTCACTGAGGCATTTGGCAGGTGGCAAGGTCTCCTAAGGGGCTTCAGTGAACCATCAAACAAGAAAATGGGCATACACAGGGTATGTGAGCTAACCAGGCCAGCAATCTAGCTGCAACTCTTCAGAGATGGTCAGGGGCTGTCTCTCCCAGCCAAGTGCTCTTGACCTGCAGCCCTGTGAGATAACCCCAGTTCTCCCACTTGTTTGTCTGGAATCCGTCTCATTGTGGCTGGGGGAGGACGGGCCATTGGGCAGGAGGCAGGCACAGAGCATGAATGGCTCTGGGGCTGACCTGGAAGCCTGACCTCCAGGATCTTACTTAGTGGGTCATTCTGAGGACAGTCCCCTCCCCAGGATAAGGAGGATGAAGTGGTTTTCTCAAGGTCCAGCTTATCTGTAGTTTCTACAGGTTAGACCTGGATGGTGCCTGTATCTTTCCCCACCAGGCCTGGCAGGGCTGTGCCTTGAGGCTGGGGAGGTGGGGGCTATAGACAGTCAGTGGACTAGTCTTAGTCTATCTTATTTACAACTGCAGGGGACCGGCCAACCCCTCCCAGGGAAGCCCAGTGGTCCAACCTCTATCAGGAGCAGGGATGGTCCTAGGGTTTGGGCAAGTGATGGGAGGGACTGGCAGTGAGAGCAATTGGGTGTGGCCTAGCAATTGGGCACAGGCCTGGCGTGTGCCCAGTCAGCACACAGCTGAACTACTCTAGGAACTTGATGGTTCTTGGTTTCTTACCACACATGGAGCTTATCTCTCTGTTGCTTATTTAATCTCCACTTATTTTTTCAACAGAAATGCATTGAGGATCAACTTTTTGTGCAACTTTGTGCTGATTTCTGGGGCTATAGAAAAACATGAGACCTAGCTCCTATCTTCAGTGTGTTCCTCATCTAGAAGCCAGGAAAGACATGAGAAGAGCATGTGATACTGGGTGGTTGAGGGGTGTCTTCATAAAGGTTCAGGCAGTCCCAAGGGCTGGGGTTTTGTGTGGTGAAGGCGGTAGTGATGTTGAGGAGGGAGGGCGGGCTCCCTGGAGGAGGTGTGCTCAGGTTGTTGGTGAGCTGTGGAGGGAGGAGGAGGTGGTGGGGTGGCATTAGGAGATGCCACAGCACAGTGTCTGAGGTCATGGGGAAGTGGGGGCTTTGTCAGATTATCAGAATTTCAATAGAGAAGACTTGTGTGCTAAGGTGAGGGCGTGTTAGGATTTTATGCAGGAATGTGACAGTTTATTAGGCAACAGGGCTAGGAGCAGATTCTAGCCTCAGGCCTCCCTCTTCCTGTCTCCAGGGGCTGGTCTCCTCCTGTGTGCCTATGGAATGCAGCTGTCACCATCATGTCACCATCCATGATTGGATGATGCCTCAGAGCATAGACCACAGAAGTCCCCACTCTAACTGACTTGAAGATTGAAAAGGCCAGAAGTCAGGCAGCTTGGCACCAGGAAAGCAGGCCATACCAGGCTTCTGTCTGGGTGGTAACGCAGCACCCCCAGACTTGTGTGAAGGCCCCAGCAGTAAATGGGTCCACTAGTGAGACACGGATGAAGGATCTGCTTAGAGAAGGCTCAGATCAAGAGATGGGCTGGATGAATAATTTGCCTGACTCCTGAGGGCTAAGGACGCGCTCCCAGCAGCAGCTCTGCCTTGGAGGTCTCAATTGCCCTCCAGACTGCAGCTAAAGGAACCGGGAAGCCCCACCCCCGCCCGCCCTTCCTGCTTGGCTGGGCCTCCAGGTAGCCTGGCCTCTTCTGATACCAGCTGACAAGAGTCTAGGTGCTGTCGTCCCAGTGGCCTCCTGAGGCTGGCAGAGGAGAGGATAATAGAAGCGGGCAGACTGGGGCTACCCTCGTAAGGCACCTCCCAGCGCCCTTAGAGCTCCGCGGGCCTGCCAATCCAAGGGGAGGGGAGTTCTCCCCCCTCCCCCGTCTGACATTCAGTCTGATTGGCTAAGGAAGGTCATGTGACTGCTCCTTGGCCAATCACTAGCCTCAGAGTGTAAGCCGGCTGCAGGCGCTAGGGATAGGGGCATTAACCCCTGTAGTCTTTTTAACATTTGGGAGTGGAGGTAGCTACCACACCTGTGCCTGTGAGAAAAGGAGTCTGATACATGGAGGAAAAGTAGCCGGTACCTTAAGAGAAGGAGAAGCAGGTGCAGACCAGCTGAGAATGACTCTGTGAACCTTGGGAAAAAACTCTCCTATCCCCGTAGCCAGGGTGCTCCAAATGCCTCCCTGGGAGATTCCAGTTCTCACTCAGTTGCCTAAGGCGAATCCCTTTTTGTAAATACAGCTGCACGATGAAGAGGGCTTGATCTATTCTGGTGACAAACCAAATAAAATGCCCTAACAGTGGCTTCAGTTAAAAACAAAGGAAAACAAAAATAAAAGATCTAACAGTAACATATTGGAAACATCTGGTAAGATTAGATCAAGGAGGCCACAAAATCCACACACCAGGAATCCCTCTGCACATGATAGAAGATGCCCCTGAGTGACTTCACAGCCTGAACTGCATAGGAGCTGTTCTGAATAGGGGCCTATTGATGATCTGGAACGTGGCAGAATAACAATAGGGGGTTATTTTATGAAGCAGGAATTCATAAGACCCATTTAGTCATGCCTTTAAGGACCATGGATGGTGGCAGCTGTTAAATTCAATCTAATCCTTTGGTCACTTTGTAACCATGCATGATAGTAGACTTTGTTCATTTCCACCCATCCATTCCTTCATTTTTATTCATTCATTAAACATTCATTGAGTGGTTCTTTGGTGTTGGGGCACAGCCAGGGACCCAGGATACAGGGATGGAGTTGGCATTCTCTTTGACCTCAAAAAGCACCTGTCCACTTGGGACAGCAGGAAAGTGGCAGACAGCTACACTATTGGGTGTGTGCATTGGGTGTCACCTATGTGTTATGTAAGTGTTAATATCTCCCTACACACACAAGAGTATAAGCATCACCAGGATGACGTCCACTGCTTTCAGTCCATGGTTCCTGCAGCAGATCCTGGCATTTAGGAAGGGTTCTCTAATATTGTTTAAAGGAAGTCGAGGACAGTGCCCTGACAATGAATTCTGTGCTTGCTGTTGTGATGTGTGTACTTTGGAAGTAATTATGTAGTGGTCTGTCCCAGCTCCTGCCAAGGGCCAATAATAAAAATCTCCCACAAATCAGAAAGCACACTCAACAATAACTGAAAACTTGAACTTGTGAGTACAGACAAATCGTTAGATTTTCAAGGTTGATGTGAGTCTGGCAAAGGCACACTGGCTGAGGCAAGCTGAATGTCAAAAATCTCAGCAGACTTCCTACAGTGGGACTTACGCAGAGGGAGACCCAGGGAGCTGGTTCCACTTTGCATGAGAAGAACTGAGGAGTCTGCCATTAGCTGAGCCTCTTTCAGCCTCGCTCCATCTTCCCCAGCCGCCATGTGGGCCCTGACACCATGCAAGTGGGAGCCTGGTGCTCCTGACCTGCTTGTTCAATGTGTGTGACTACTGAGCATTTGGCGTGGGTCTGGCCCAAACTGAGCCCTGCTGTAATTGTAAAACACACACTGGATTTTGTAGATTTAGCATGAATAAAAGAAAGTAATGCAGCTATGAATTTTTATATTGACTGATTATATATTGAATTGATAATTTGGAAAAATAGACTTAAATACAAGATATTAGTAAGAAAAAACCTATCTTGTTTCTTTTTATTACTTTTAATGAGGATACTAGAAAATTACTGCATATGTGGCTCACATTTTCTTTTGGGTTGTTGCCCTAGGGGTCAAGATCATTGCATGGTTGGCAGCATGGATGGATAGTAGTGGTAGTGAAGGGGTTGGGTTGGCAGTGTAGACAGTGGATATGATCCCACTTTCTTGGCCATTACACTTATTATTAGTGTGATATTTAGCATATTACCTGATATCTGTGAATTTTAGTTTTTACAGTTACAGATAAAAATCTTTCCCCCTCCCCATATAATAGCATGCCTGATGCATCGTGGGCTTAAAGGGTGGGGTGGTCATTGTTGCTGCCTCCTCCCCTCTCCCTCTCCTCCAACAATGCTGATGTTGGTGATGACGTATGAAGTTCTGGTTGCTTCCAAAGCCATGTGTGCTCTTTCCATTGAGCTTGGCTACTGAATGGAGGAAGGACAGCTCTGAGGACCAGCAGGTGTCCAGGGGCTGCCCTTTAGAGAGGAAGCTGAGTCTAGAGCCAATGAACAGGAAGTGAGGGACTGGTGTCCATGGTGGAGTGCAGTGTCCCCCTGCCCTAAGACAGCAGGGGTTGGAGTCTGTGGGCAGAAGCTGATCTGGAAGCCAGCCAGGAGTGGCCAAATGGGCAGAGGAGGGGTGGTGGGCTGAACTTCCTTTGGATATCCCATGCAGAAGACTTTCCATTGTCCAAATGCTTTTGGACCACCTGTGGACCTCACCTGTCCTACTTCTCAGGTCTCGGATGCCCCCATTCAGTGTTCTTTTAAGAGCTATGTTGGAATCCCAGCCACACAGCCTGCCACCCAGGGCTCAGCGGCAGGGCATAAGTGGGTGTGAATAGTTAATTTTCTCTTCATACGTGTCTGACTGTCTGTGCTCACATACACGGCAGATGTGTCTGCACAGAGTTGGCACCATGCTATCCCGACTTACCACTGAGGGCACGGTGCCTGAAGAACTTGAGTTACTCCTAAGGTGGCCTAGCTGCCTGAGGGCTGAGTGGGGAGTTTAGCCTTTGTGTGCTTGACCCCAGGTTCTGAGTTCCTCTGGCTGGTTCCACTTACATTAAAGAAGCAGCTTTAAATACCCATTTTACCAAAGTGTCATCAGGATCCTTCGTCTGAATGTCATGGTCCTTCCTGTCTTGTGGTTGATGGCACTGAGGTGCAGGGAGGCATGACAGGGACTACCGAGGATGACAGAGGCCAGGAGCGGACTCTCGGCTGAGGGGTCTGCCATTAGCCGAGCCTCTTGCAGCTCGGGAGTCCTGCTGGACATGTGATACTGCACTTTCCCTGGTCCCTTGCAGAGGTCTGTCTCACATTTGGTGACCAGTAGCTGCTGGCTGAGTAGCTGAGTGAAACTAAGGCTACTCAGAGAAACCATCATCTCTGTTTTGTAAGTGAAAAAAGTGCAGATGTGTAGGTGGCATGAGGCCGTGATGACCACAGTGACCAGTGTCAATAGAGGTGACACTGGAGCAGTCTCATGACCTGTGTAGGCCTCTCCCAGTGGCCTCTTCTAGGGTCCTCTGTGGTGCTGTAGTATCCCCTTGGCCTTGGATGCTTTCAGAGAAGTGCCTCCATGTCAGGGTACCAACTCTGGCTTCTCTGTGGCCTGAGAGAGGTTCCCAGGGGACCAATCTCAGCCTCAGCTTCCCACAGCCTATGGGGTGGAGGCTGTGGACAGGCCCAGAGCATCGGCTGTAATTAAGAGCTCTCTCCACCCCCGGCTCTGCTGTGGCCACAAAGCAACCCTTATATAGCTTATCGGGTTGCTCTAAGTGGTCTGTGGAATGCCAGCGGGGAGGGCCTCCACCTACTTCTATTCTGGGGACATGCTATGGTGGTCCTCTATCCCATCTCGTGGGCAGAGACCTCCTAGGTTCTGCCTTTTGTTCCTGGACTCCTGGGTGGGGGTGTTGGTCTGGATCAGGGGAGGGTAGGAGCTTCTCTCATGCTTGTGTGGTGCTTGCCTGTCCCTGACGCGTGGCCATCCTCTCTCTCTCTGCTCCTCGTGCTGCATGGGTAGCTGCATTCCTCCTCTAACGGGAGTTTTAACTTCTGGCTACTAATGTGACCCGGGGCAGGAGGGGGAGTGACTTCTTTGAGGTGAAGGGCAGGTCAATTCTATCCTTAAATTGTTCACCTTGACTCACACTGGAAAGATGTGGGCATTGAAGCTCGGTTCTGCATTTGGATTTGGGCGTGGTGGCCTTTAATTCACTACACCTGTTTTCTGCTGTGATAGCAGTGACTGGGCGGGCCATGGTCCCCAGCCTTTCTGAGGGCTCCCCCTTTCCTTGTCTCGTGCCCGGCAGCCAGAGCACCTAACCTTCCAAAGGAATCAGCTATTGGGTGCCCTTAAAATTTATTTCAGTAGATAACACAACTCATGTAATTAGAAATGGGCTCCATGGACATTTATGGTCACCATCTCACAACAGTGAATTTTAAAAGGACTCTTTATATGTGTTTTTGTGTTATTTTAATGATTTTTTTTGAGCCATATTCTCCCCTGGGAACTGTCCTGAGGCCTCTGTGGTCCTACTTGAGGGTAGGAAAGGACATAGGTGACAAAACAAATAGCAGAGTGGGCCAAGTGGCTCACGTGGAGACAGGTGCTCTGAAGCAGGTGGAGCAGGAGCCTTCTCAAGTACCCAGTTGGTGGGGGCTGGGGGAGCCTCTGACAGGGAAAACATTAGAGATGCTCTAGGAATGGCATGAAGCCCAGTGGGGAGGTCAGATGTACAGGCCAGGACTGATGGGCACAGGGAATGGTGGGAGCAAAGGGCCTGAGGTGGAGTCCATTGGGCCTGTGGGGGGGAGAGACCAGGGGCCGAGGAGGGGAGGCAAGGCCTGGGCCAGGTGTGATTGCCTGTGTCCCAGGAGGCAGAGGGGAAGCTGAGCCATGTGTTCAACCTTCCCAAGTTCGCACAGCTGGGAGGGAGGTCCTGGGGCAGCCTTAGCCAGAGCAAAGTCCACCAGAGTGCCCTGCAGTCACCTCTCCCCTGAGGACCCAGCCAAGTGCCGCATGGCCTCCAGGCTGGCGGTTAGCGAGTCTGCCCTGGGGAATTCTTGGGTCACTGGCTCCCTGTGAACGCGAGTTTTACAAAGTTATCAAAGAGGCCACATCCCTGCTGGTGGCATTGTCCCCAGTGACCATGCCTGCCTGACCACACTCCTGCCTCCCCCAGTGTCTATTGGCCTGGCCACTCTACACACATAGACACACCTCACACACCTCACACACCTCACATGCACACATTGGGAACACGTATGTGACCACAGAGTGACCCACACAGCTGTTCTCTCTGGGTGGACCCAGAGGCCAGAGAGGAATGGGTGGCAGCAGCAGCTGTGGGTTTGGAGTGCCACGTCAATGACTGTGGCTTGGCACTTGGGACCATGCAGGCCTCAAGCAGCCATTGGGTTCCAGCCCTGCCCTCCACCTAAAGGTCATTGTGAGTGCCCCTTGGGGAAACTTGTAATGATCGTGCTCCCTAGAAATAGCCATCCGGTTACTTAATTCTCATTATGTGCCGGGAAATTTTATTAGAAAATTACTGAAAATGATGAAAAACTAAAAGCCACCCTTCATTTATTTTTAATTAGTTTTTAACTTGTGTACTTCAAGGAAGAAACAGCAGACTCCCAGCTCTGCCAGCCAGATCCAAGCCAGTTTGATGCATGACCTCTCCTGACTCCAGCCCCTGCCTAAAACCAGAGAACTGGCAGTCACCCCACAGGAGCTTCTACACCCAGGGTCCTGCCACTTGCTTATTTACATGACAGCATGTGGCTGCTTCTCATTACTTGCAGTGAATGTGTCCCTTTCTGGCAGTGGGGCAGACACAGTGCTTTCTGAATGGGTGGTAGTTTGCTTTTCCCCTGGGCTCTGGTCTGCCAGGCCAGGGCTGAGCGGGGCTTTGTTGCAGAGAGCCTTCACTGGCTGGGGATTTGTTCCTGCAGGCTGCCTCCGTGAAGAGGTCTGCATTTCTACAGTGCACGGCCGAGGCACATGCAGAGGCAGAGGCCCTGGCTGCTCCCACCCAGCATCTGGAGCCGTGGCCAGGGTGTGACTCGCAGCCCCCTCCTTCCTCTCTGTGAACCTTGGGCCACTTGGGTAATCTCCTTCTGCCTGATCTCTTCACCTGCAAAGAGGATGTCACAGTGTTCCCTTCCTTGCTGAGGGTGTGAGGATCTAGTGAGGTAGTGCCAGGGACGTGCCTGGTGCGCTGGTGGGGCTGGGCACCTGCTCTCAGGATACCCACATGTACACACGCACATGCGTAAAAGACAGTTTCCTGTGTGTGACCAGATGATCAAGCCAGAGCTTAGGTCAGTGTTTCTCAGCACTTACTATTGTTTTCCCCTCCTAAAGAAGCCTGTGGAAGCAAAGTGTTTAACTGTCCTCTTCTCTGAAGTTGTAAGGTCACCCCTCAGCCACATCCAGCAGCCTGTGCAGTTGGGTTGACTGAGGCAGAAACGCTCATGTCTCCACTGCCCCATCCCCAAACCAGTGTCTGCCCCTCCGAGAGCAGCTGCCTGGGGGCACAGGAGGGGTCCCAGGAGGGGACTCAGGGTGGCCAGGGTGGGGTCCTGTGTCCCTCCCTCACAGACTGTGACTTTTGAGCATCAGGCACAGACAGTGGACTCATGTAAAGCCTGAGCTAAGTTCGGGCTTTTCTGTATATATTTGACAAGAGACTCCTTTTTCCTCTAAAATGAAGACAGAGTTAGCACTTTGCTTTCTAGAGCGTGCCTGTGTGATCTTTGCTCCCTCTGCAACCTGGCCTGTACTCAGTGCCAGTCCTGGGCCAGCTCTTGCCATCCCGTGGTGTCCTGAAGAGCCCTAGATGGATGTCAAAGGGGCCCGCATGGAAGCCCAGCTCTGCCACATTCCAGCCAGCAGCCACTGCCAGCAGCCTCACCCCCGAGCCTTGGTCTCCTCGTCTATAAAACAGAGATGATGAAGATCTGCTTGTGTTTTCAAACATCCTTGATGGTATTGTAATCACACAGTGTGTTTCTGGCCAGCTGGAACAAACAAACAAATATACACCTGTGAAAAGTCAAGCACCACCAAATAATGTGGCTGGGCCCAAGTCCCCAACATGGGAAAGGAGTCAAGTCTACCTGTCCTGAGCTCTGCACAGGGAACTGTCCCATCAGGAAGGGAAGGCCTGTCTTGGTGTAATGCAGGGAATGGCAGATGACGGTCCGCGGGCCACATCTGGCCAGCCATCACCGCCTGATTCCCTGGAGTACTGCTCACAGTGCACACTGACCAGGGCTGCCTGTGCCCGGAGCCGCCGCAGGCTCAGTGGCTGTGGCAGAGACCCCCTGACCTGCACAGGCTGCAGTGCTTACTCTGTGGTCCTCCATGGAAGCTGGCCGACCCCTGAGGCTGATTCTACACGATGACTGAGGGTCTGAAGTCACTGCCATAAGCTCTCAGATAGGAGGCTTCCTGCCCTCGGTCTCCTCCTCGGGGCACTGAGTGGAATGGGCATGGCTCCTCTGAAGGGCTCCTCTTCCCTTCCTTTCTGTGTCATGGTCAACATCGCACATAGCCAGCTGTCCCTCCACGTGTCCTCCAATTACAGGCTTTCCCCGGCCTTTCGTGCTTCTGGTTCCACGGGTGTTCGTAAGAAAGGCCGCGCCTCCCGGGTCTCACACGTGGACTCCCTCCCAGGTCCCAGTGGGACTAGAAGGGGTTTTGAGCTCTGATATGCATCAGTCCTCTTGCCACTGTCCAGCTGTGGGGACCTGTGCCAGCCACATGGCTCTGGTCCTGCTGCCAGGAAGCTGAGTCCTCACAAGCGTGACCACCCCATCGGGGGGTGGCAGCATGTCTCAGTGTTCCAGCTCATGGAGAGCCGTGTGAGCTTACCTCTTGGTTTCAGTGTTGGGTTGACCAAGGGGTAATGTGTAGAGGCCACAAGTAAATTGATATTTGTCAAAAGCACACAAGCACACACACAATCTATATATAAAACATGTTTAAATATAAATGTGTATCTCTATAATTAAATTTGTGGGGACATCTTGCACTTCCGAGCATTTCTCTTGTCCTGCTGCTACCCTTGCTTGTTAATCTTAGAGCAAGAGGCGACACAGGGTTACGGGACATGCCATGGCTTTCCCAGAAATGTGTCCACGAAGTGCAGTGCTCATTACAAGTTCAGGTTGCAGGGAGGAGAACGGAAAGCAGCCGGCCACGTTGTAGGGCTTCGAGGACTGGGCTGGGAAGGTCCTTTGATCATACTCCTTTGGTTTCCTCAGATTCCCCACACAGAGGCACATGCACACACACATATGTGGACACACAAGCACAGGACACACATTTATGGCCCCACACAGATCCACAATACAGGACTTTTCAATCACACACGTATGCACATGTGTGCGCGCACACACACACACACACACACACAACCAACGTTTATATGAAGGGCCTTCTATGTCACTCTTAAGCTCTTAAGGGACTGTTGGTTCAGGACAATAATGATGCCTTCCCTCTGTCCACAACTTGTAAGCATCTACTTGCAGTTGCCCAGAAAAAATAAATTTATTATAAACCTGTGTTTGCATTTTAAATATCCTCATGAAGTACCCACCCGTATTTTCTAGAGACCTGCTCTGGCTAGTCTGTGTGGCTCGATTGGTGGCAGATGCGTAGACAGCTCCTCTGCTTGCTGACATGATAGATTCTCCTGTCCTCTGGTCTGACAACCAGATGTGAGTGGGCACGGCTGATGGGGATGGAAGGTGAGACCAGGTGCTTGCTGGTCTCCTGAGGGAGCTGGAGGCAGGCGGGCTGCTCAGGAGGCCCTGCATGGTGGGGTCTGTAGCTCTTGGCACCTGCCCAGCACTGTGTTCTCAACCATGAGCATCTTCTGTCTTGGAGCCCCCAAATCTGGGGAGCAGGAAGACACGGTCCTGCCTGTGCTCTAGATGGGGTGGAATCAGAGGCCATGAGGGGGTGTAGGTTGGGTGTAGGGCCCCAGTGTGGAGCCAAGTGCCTTCCTTCACACCTCTGCTCACCTGAGCTGACTGGGCTTGGCAGAATCTGGCTGTACACTCAAATGGGGCCCCGACCCACGAGTGGCCTTCAGTGAGAGGACAAGGAGGACTGCAGGCTGCGTGTGCTGTTTATAAATTACAGAGGTGTCCTGGAAAGTCCATTCCATCCTAACTTGCATATGCACATGTGACAGCCTAGGAGGCAGGTAGGAATTCAGATTCCCTGGGTTCCTCAAAGTGACATGCAAAGACACGGTGGCCCAGGGAGACTCACAGCCTGGCCCCAGCCCAGTCCACGGCCTGGCCTCCTTGTCTTCACCACTCCTGCTTGATCTGGAACCAGGAGGGTCCCATGTGCATGAGCCAGAGCACCCTGGGTGTGAGGTCAAGCTTGTCTGTGTGTCCCACAAGCACCTGCTCCCAGGCCAGTGAGAGGCCTGGTCCTTCTCAGGAAAACAGGTGGGCAATGAGGCTGGACTCTTGGAAGTAGGCACAGGCTCTCTGGGGTGGGGTGTCTCCAGGACCCAAGCCTCTGGAACACAGTCTGGAAGAGGAACATGAGTCCGAGAGGGTCTGGTCCCTGTCCCTTCTCCTTTTCTGTGGGGCATGGTGAAATTGAGGGGCTCTGGGCATACCTGGATCCAAAGGTGGCTTTATTTATTTATTTATTTAATTTTTTTATTAGCTACACATGACATTACAATGATCTTGGCAATTCATACATTTGAATCATTGGGGTATAATTTCTCATTTTTTTTTTTTTTTGGTGCGGGGACAATTGGACATAAAAGAATATAGTTTCTAAAATCCAGGAGGCCTCAGTTGTAAAACTTCCATTGCTGCCTACCGGCTCTGTGGGTTTGGGCAGGAAGCATTACCTGTATTTTTGACTGGAATAGAGGAAGAAAAAACCTTCCATAGATATGTGGTGAAGATTTGAGGAGAGAGAGCTGCAGATCATGTGTCCTTAGTGAGCCTGGACCCCGTCCCCACAGCCTTCCACATTCCTGCCTCAGGAGGGGTTGATTGACCAGAGCCCAGAATAGACAGAAGCCTGGTCAGATGGAGCTGGCCCAGGCAGAGTACCGTGTGGCCCCGCATGCTCCCGGCCCACTTCTGCCTTCAGTCCTTATTTCTCATGTCCTCCAGGTGGAACTTTGGTAGCATGGACTCTCAGACTGTGGTCTGCTCACAGCAGGCCGCACACCAGCACCGAGCAGCCCAGCTGGGCATCAGCGCCTCTCCCTGGTGCAGGTCCCTGGGTGTGGGGTCGGGGCAGTTGGAAATGTCTCCAGGGGAACTCTGGCTCAGCCACAGTAACTCACCTCAGGTGGATAATCGCAGCGGTGGGGTCTAGCCTGAGCGATGTCTAAGGCTCCCTGGTCCACAGGTTTTGTTGATAGGAGGCCATGAACAGCCTCATGAAGTTATGAAGACAGACGGGGAGCTTGAGGGAGCTAGTAGACCTGAGTGCAGATCTTTGCAAACCTAGACTAGTGGAAGCTTTTATTCATCTTTTAGAAATCCTAACTCCTGAGGCCAGGCAGCACCTATCAAGGTGAGACACTGAGATGCTTAGGCTGGCAGACTGGGTTTGAGTTCCTGTGCTTGACATTTATCACCTCTTAGTCACTATTTAGCCTCTTTGTGGGCAGGTCTAGCATCTGCAGGGTGGGACCACAGCCTCAGTTTCCTCATCTGAAACATAAGGATGACAAAAAATAAGGCAAAAATCTTATAGTTTTGCTGCACACACTGTCCACACATTTAGGATGTCTCGGATCACAGGGGGCTCACCACACAGGGCAGGGGAGTGCAATAGTTAACACAAACCCATGACAAAGATAGCACTTAAGATTATAGATGCAAATCACAGCTGAAAGTAACAGCACATGCTTCATCCATTAGACAAAGCCCAGGGAGGGAGATAAGAAAGAACAGAAGTTTCCTCTCAGGTCAGGTGGTTCAGGGACCGCTCTGAGGGCACAGCCCAGGAGTGGGCAGTACAACTGCTGAATTTATGTAGGGGCAGGCTTGGCCTCACCTCTGCCTTGAGGGGCCGGTGCTGTGGCTCCTGTGGGGCGTGAGGTGATGGAGTGGAGCATGGACAGAGGCTGGTGTTCAGAGGGTCTCGGTCTGAGGAGAGTTTGGGGTTTATTCTGAATTGAGGAGAAAGGCAGTAAAGACTGTTGTGCTTCACCTTGAACTTCACAGTGAAGGATGGGAAGCCATCGGGTAGTTGGGCATCCTTCAGCATGGAGCTCACTGGATTTCTCACCAGGTGAACATTCTATCAGCCCCTTGAGGAGTTTTAGCCAGGGAGGTGCTACCCGATGTGTGCTTTAAGTTCCCTTCACCACAGGGTGGCAAATGGATCACCATGAGGGGACAGGGAAGCAAGGGAGCAGTCCAGAAGTGGGTGAAGGGGCTAGTTAAGTAGGAAATGTGAGTAGGGTCTTCATCAGGGATCCTGGCTCATGATGAGGACCAGGTGCAGCAGGAACCACTCAGAGCTGAAGGTGAGGCCCAGGCCAGAGCTGCTGCTCTCCTCGGGTGTGGGGCCACAGGTGTGGCAGAGCCCTGCTGCAGGTGAGGCCATTGGTGGCCATGGAGAAGCACAGAGGCAGCCCCACTGCATGCTCAGGCTCACTCCCCTCCCCCTGCAAACTGTCAGGAGGCCTGCAGGCTGCTCCCCGGTTCAGCACTCTGAGAGGGGGTGCCCTGGGGAGGAGGGGAGGCCCCCTCTGCAGCCTGAGCTGCACACTTGCCCCCCTCCCACCTCAGCCCTGCCTCCAAGGACAGCCCACGGAAGCCCTCCAGCTGCTCCTCTCAGCAGCTGGCTGTCATTCCCACCAGCCTTCCCGTAGCTGTCTGTGGGCAGCCCATGCCCGTTCAGGAGGGGGTCCACCAGCCCTCGGGAAAGAGGGCCAGGAGCAAGTGTCTCTGCCTAGAGGCCCGGGATGCAGTGAAGGTGGCCCAGCCTCACTGTTTTCTCCCATGTAGCAGTTGGGTGGCCTGATGGTGGCGAGCTGAGCCAGCCACTGCCCTCTCCTGGGGCTCTGGGCCTTCTGTCCCTGTGGTCTGCCACTGTCACTGGTGCTTTTTGGGGGTCAGGGCCTTCAGGTTAGACACAAATATGTCTGAGGCCAGGCTGTATGCTAATGGAAGAATGTGGCTGAGACTGGAGAAAATAAACACCACCTCATCTTGTTTGCCCTCTTCCCTGAGAACCACAGACTCCAGGAGGAGGCAGCAACACCCTGGAGGGCGTCTGGGGTCATGCAGCCAGTCCTGTGTTTTCTGGAAACCAGGAGAGTAGAGGTTTGTGCTCAGGTGTGCAGTAGGAGGGTCAAGGCTGGGTCTGACCAGGTCCCTCTGAGCACCCTTTTCCTGTTTCTCCCTTCTCCCCTCCAATCTGTGCTGTGGACTCTCACCTTCTCTTCAGGGCTAAGTGAAATGTCCTGTCAGCTGACCTCCAGATTTCTATGGGGCCTTTGCAACCTGATGATTCTTTGATTTTGCATTTCTCTATCTCAGAATCTAGGCCATGATGAAGGGGTTATTGGATTCTGTAGCCCTCCCACCCTGGGCCCAGCACTCAGGATGCAGGCTTGGGGACCTCCATCTTCTGGTCCCTGCCTGGGGAAGCCAGGTGGGGGATGAACTGGCAAGCTGGCTTGGTGATATTTTGCTCATCCCTTGGGGGTTCCAAGATCCAACTCTGCAGAAGGAAAAAGAGGTCCCTGCTGTGCGCGGTCTGGTTCCCTCGGGGATGTACATAGTACTGCCTATGATTTCTCTCCCCCAAGCCCTGCTAGACCCCACAGGGTGAGTGGTAAGAGCTTGAACAGATGAGGCTCAGCATGGGAAGGGCCTGGGATGCCACCCCAAGAGCAGCAGGCCAGGCTTGGGGCTCACGGCACCGGAAGCCAAGTGCTCCCTCCTCAGGTGGGTTTTCCTATACACTAGAGCAGGGACTCAGAGTCACCCCAGCAGGTGACACACTGTGGGGTTGGCTCTATAGAGAGGAGGTGGTGGTCACAGTGCCCTTACTGAGGTGGCCTGGGTTGGCTTGGCCCTGGTACAGTTGCCCCACGAGGCGTTTCCTCTTTATTGACATACAGTTGCTTATCTGTAAAGCCATAGGGCTGGACCATGGGGTCCTTCAGACTTCTGATCCCCAAGTCTGACTCTTGTCAGGACAATTTCAGATGGAAGTGGCTCCCTCCATTGTCCCCTCCAGCCTGACCCAGCAGTGCCAGTCCTTGAGTGGTTCATCTTCTGCCTTGGGTCTTGGGGGATGGGGTGGCGGGCTCGTGGAGCAGGGCTGACTGGGCATCCCAGGAGGGACACTGCTGCAAAGAGAAGAGCCCTGTTTGAGAAAGTGTGTTTCCTGCCATTCCCCAGACAGCTGCCTCGCCTGTCCTTTCCAGAGGGTAGGAGGAGGCCCATTCAGAGTCCCTGGAACCAGAGGTCAGGGAAGGAGCACTTGTGTGACACAGCTGGTATCCCTGTTGTCCCCATGTGCTGCCTGACCTTTCCCTGAACCTCCTCTGGCCTTTTCCTGTCACTCAGGATACCAGTGACCAGTGAGATGTCAACTCTCAGGTCGCTGCTACTAGCACAGGATTGATTTGGGGGACTGCCCCTGTTGCTGGAACCCTTGTCCCATGCAACCTGGGACCTCACTCTCCCTGGCTCACTCTGCCTTGCTGGCCTCCCCTCCTCAGCCTCTGTGGCCATCAGGCCTCACGTCACCCCTTTCAGAGTTGGTGGCCCTGGGACCTGGTTTGCAGACTGTACTCTTCCTTTCTCTGTGTGAGCATTCCCATCCACCCCCTGGTGCTCAGACCTGCTGCACACCAGCGACTTCCACAGCCTGAGCCCCGGCCGGGAGCTGGGTCTTGAAATCCAGAGGCCAGCTTTATAGATCACAGATGCTTTCTGATCACCTCAGGGACATCTCAAATGAAAAGTGTGCACTGGGCATCCAGGTCCAGTCTTCCGGGGACACTGAGCAGCACCTTCTCTTTTCCAGATGCTCTGCATCTAATCTGCCACCAAAGCATGCTCAGTTTGCCTTCACGGTAGATCTGAGCCTGTCCATTTCCCTCCTCCACCCATCGCAGGGGCACAGACCACTAGTGTTCCTCCCCTGACCATCAGGGAGCTTCACTGCTCTCTCTGCTTCCGCCCCTGCCCTTCACCATGGGCCCCTCTGCAGAGTGGCCCATCTTGCCGCAGCCCATGGGCACCATCTCGGGGCCCTTGACACCCCCACTCATCCCATTGCTGCTCTTCCCTGTTGATGGCCCCTCAGACATGGTGTCCACGTTCCACTCCAGTCCCTTGCTTGGGCCTCCAGTGTGTCTGTGCACCTTCCTGTCTTTGCCTACCTGCCACCATCCTGCCTTTCAAAGGTCCCCACCTTGACCCTCCAGCAGGGTGCCCAGTGCTCTCACCCAGCTCTTGCCTGGGCACTTTCTGCTTGTCATAATCACACAGTTACTTGGGATATCAATGGCTTTTCCAATCAGTCTCCATCGTCTCTGCTGGGTGATGTCACCCACATCCCACATGGGCCACAGATTCAGGGTCACTCCACATGATTTGGGCTGGCAACAAAAAGACCTCACAAACACAAAATACCTTTTGGGGGGTCAGAGACGACTCTGCCACCTCAGAGGTCTGCTCCCGTGCTGGAGGACAAGAGGAGCAAGAGAGGCAAGAGGCAAGAGGGCGAGCACACCAGAAACCCCCCTATTTATTGGGAAGAAGACATTCGATAGAGTATTCCACCCAAATAAGGCAAGGGTAGGGTTTGAAGGTGGAGTCTTGCTTGGTGACGTCTTGTGGTCAGCAGATGGATTTACATCTCGTCAAGTCACACTCATCTCAGGATCACAGGAGAGCGAGAGGAAAGGCACACTTGAGTCACGCAGCCCAATCAGCTCGTAACGCCAGACCAGTCCCTCATACGCTCAAATGCACAGGGCTCACAAAGAGCCATGGATGGCTCGCGGCAGGATGATACTTGGCATTTGCCCTCTGTTGCCTGCCCTGGACCTATCCAGTTCCAGGGGCGTGGTCAGCATGCATTTTGTGTGGGACCAAGGGAAGAAGGCTGGGTTCTGGAAGGTTTGCTGTCCCCTGGGAGTTGCAGCCTTGTCAGATGAAAGGAGTGAGAAGGAGTCTGAGGGCCTGTGGCGCTGGTGGACAGGGCTCTGCTGCCCGCCAGCCCACTGTGCCTCCATCTCATCTGCTCCTAGGCATGGTCTTCACAGTCTCTGGTGAGGCCTTGGTGCTAGGCCATGGGACATTCCCCAGGAGGGAAGCCAGATCCAAGGAACCCCTGGCACACCTGGGTCACTGATGATGGGCTGTCCTTGGATTGTGACACTAATACAGTGACCCTGCTCCCAGTAGCAAGTCACTTTCTGCTGGGCCTCCAGCATATCTGCCCTTGCCCTCCTGGGCAGTGGGACTTCCTTACCCTGAATTGGGGCTCCCCCACTCTCTGCCTGTGCCCCTTCAGCTCCACAATCCAGGCCCTTCCAGCCCCGGGGCTTGGTGCTTGCTGGTACCTTCTACCTGTCGTGCACTTGCCTTGGCTGGCCCGTTAGTCTCAGTTCAGGTGTCAGTCACCTCAAAGATCTCCCCAGATCAGCTAACCGAATGTCACCCTGTCACAGCAGGGGCGATATCCCCCATGGCACAGGTGACACATGGTGTCCAGCTTGCACCTCTGTGGCTCTCTACTTCCTCCTTGAACATGACCTTGGAGGGAAGGAGCCATCTCACCCGTGCAAACACGTGCTTGCCTTGTCCTTGGCCAGGACATCTGTGCCAGACACTTGGAAGACATGTGTTGGCTGAGGAATGAGGGAATGAATGAGTGCTCACTCATTAGGTGACAGGTATCTTGCCCAGGACTTCCCATCCACAAACCATCCAATCTTTAGGACAGCCCCATGGGGACCGTCATTTTGCACAGAGACAAAGAGGGAGGACTGGCATGGAAGAAATAAGGCCTGTGTGACTCCCTAGCTCTCTCCTACTGGCCTTGGAGTCACCTTCTCTCCTGGCCTGGCCCTGTTCTTCTCCTTATTCAGCAAGCAGCTTGTGCTCCGGCTGGGACAGGAGATGGCCTCACAGGGCCTCTCCTCACTCCTTGCTCTCTCCCTCTGGTCTCCTAACAAAGATGGCTGCACCCCAGCTCACCATTGAGAAGGGTCTGGGTTGTGTGAGAGCCCATCCATCTCACCTCCTGTTGCACCTTCTGCTTCTGAGATAGTGGTCAAAAACAGGAGAAGGCGACTGGTTACCAGCATTTGCAGCTGTCAGCAGGTCTGGGGATTTTTCTTTCCAGAACTGCTTTCTTTGCTAAGTATTCTATCAGGCTGCCTCTGAAACACACGAACAATCCCAAATTGGCTCCCTGACCACACATCCCTATAACTTAAAGAACCTGTTTGATGTGGATCATCCAGCCAGAGGATCTGTGGCTTCTGCAGAGGTGGCTGTGCCCAGAACTTTGATCTAGAAGAGAGTCTACAGAAGGTTCCGGAACAGGAAGCAGAAGTGGAACTGGGGATAAGAACCCAGTGTCTGACCCCAGGTCAACATTGTGTTCCTCTGCACTATGGCCCTGCGATTGGTTAATAGTATCCCCACCCACCTTTATAATGTGCAGAGAGGCTAATAATTCTCCTGTAAGACATGGACAGTAGCAGCTGCCTTGCCTTGCACTCCCAGGGTGCTTTCCAAGGCTGAGATTGTATGGACTGTGGTTGAGGGAATCTGAATTCTACATCTGAATCCCTGGGCATAGTTTCTGCCTCTGCCATTTGCTGGCTACGTGATATCAGAGAAATTAATCTCTCTGAGCTTCTGCTTCCCCATGTGTAAGTGAATGAATCCAATGGTGCAGAATGAGGAAGAGCCTTCGGCAAGTTAGAACTGCAGAAAGAATGGGATGCTTCAGAAGGTGTCAGACTGGCCATCTGTCAGTGCAGGCTTTGGAGACCAGATTGAGTCCTGGTTGGCTGGAGGAACCTGGGCAGGTGCTGTGGAGAGGCTGCATCAGACCAAGACCCTGATGCCAGAGGCTTGATGCTCATCAGTCACTCCCTGGCTTAGTGGCCTTGGGAAAGTTACTAACTTCTTCATGTCCTTCTTTCTGTATCTGTAAATAGTAGCACCTATCCCAGAAAGCTGTGGCGAGGACTGTTGAGTGTGTTGATGTATTTCACATGCTTGCAGCAGCGTCCAATGCGTAAGAAGCTGTCTTATTGTGTCTCCTGGTCCCGATTTAACCACTTCCCCCAGCAGAACAGTTGAGAGGCCCAGAGTCAAACCACATAGCATGCCCAGTGCATACCTGGAAATATGGGCACTCAGTCCCAGGAGCCATTGGGACTGTGCCTTATTTGCACAATCCCTAGGGCCCTTGTGCCTGGCTCAGTGGCTGCCACTTCTCTGAGGTGGAGGTGTATGGATGATTCCCTTGTGGGCCTCTGAGCAGCAAAGGCACAGGGTCAGTGTCTGCAGGCATCTGATTCATGTTTCCCTCCTCTGCCTCTCCCCTGCTCTCTTGGAATGTCATGGTCTCTCTGTGGCCAGCTGCATTCAGCAGTGGCTGGGAAGAGGTCATGGATGAGTAGTGATTGCTTCCTGTCTGCCCCAGCAGGCTGCCAGGCCTCCTTCCCTGGCCTCTGCTGGTCCCGCTGATCTCCTACCTAGGTTCTGCCACCTGTACTCCTAGACTCCAGATTCAGGTAGGCATTTATTCAGTCACTCCTCCCATTTGGTGGGTTTGTTAACTTCTGTTAAGCATCAGTTTCTATATCTGTGTTAAGGGAACAAAATCTACCTTGTTGGATAATTGTTGTGGGTTAAATTCCAGGCCAGGTGAGTAGTATACCATGGGTGTTCAATAACTGTTTTCCCAAGTGGAAAAATTATGGCTGACAGTCAGTGGGTGGGGGGCTAATCCATAGATGTGTCAACACAAAGTACCAGGACACCAGAGACCAGCTTGTGCAGACCTCTCCCTCCCAATAATGAAACACACATCCACTCCCAGTTTCCCATTGAGTAAACCGATTACAAGTTCAAGTGCATTTCCAGAAAGACTGAAGTATATGCCGGTGTTTCCCCTTAGAGCAGCAGCCCTGATGGACCCATAACTCCCGGTGGGTGCAGTGGAGCCCCTGCATGTGGCTTCTCTCCTGAAGTCTGGGGTGTTTATTCCAGCCACCTAAAGACTGCGGGAAATGTCCCCTAGACAACAGACAAACAATAAATGGACTCCAAGGGAACAGGTACTCTGTGAGCATCAGTCCTTCTCTATGTTTTCAAAAAGGGAAATCAACCAACCAGGAAAAAATCAAACACGTTTTTTTGTTCTTGAGAACTTAACTCCATCTTTAGTTCTGGAACTGCTTCTTTTGTTGATGCTGGATGATTATCTGATAAATCCTTTTCTGAAATGTCTCTGCTGGGGCAGTGAAGGGAACCTGGTCTGCCAGTGGCTCCTTTACCAGGGCACTGATGCCTCAGTGTGCACCCCATCCGCTGTCCTCAGGCACCCAGACAGGGACTCTGGCTGTCCAATTGGTCCTTTACCCTTACTTATCAGTGCTGCTCATGAGAAGGAAAGGCCTGCGGTCTGTGGCGCTCCCACCTGCGGGTGAAGAGAAGCTCACGGCAGTGACTTAGACAGGAACGAGTTTCTGGTTTTCATGCTTTCACCCAGGCTTGGGCTGCTGGATTTGGAGTTCCCCTACTTCCTCAAATCTCCTGGGTAGGCCCCCAGAGATCATGTCCTCCACTGGAAGGAGGAGGCAGGAAAGTAAAGTTGCAACCCATCCACCTGTCTATCCCCTACGACAAGGAAATCAAGGTGCTTTATGGTCTACCCTCTTCTCCTTCCAACCTCAGAAAACTTGTGTAATTTCTTTCCTTGGCTGCAGCTCGGCCACATGTCCTTCCCCAGCTGCAGGAGAGCTGGAGAGACAGGAAAGGAATAGCCAAATTGGCTTAGGCCAGCCAGACACAGCTTGCCTCCTGAGGAGACAACTCTGCCATTCTAAACTAAGGCAGCATTTCTTCAGCCGGGAGCAGGCAGTGGGTGTCAGGCTGCAGTTAATGGCGTCTGCTACACCTCTGTGGCATAAGCCCTGGAGCCCATGAATCTTCTCACTGGCTCACTAAGACAATGATGAATGCCGTGCCCAGAAGGCCCTCCAGTCGGCCGTTCAGCACCCACTTCTTAGCTCAGGGTCATTGGCCACTTGGGTTCAGCAAGAACTGGGGCCTGCACAGGCCTCATGCTGTGAAGACAGTGGAGGCACAGTGCAAACTGAGGGGTCTGGAGACCCACCAACTGGGACCGACTGGCCAAACAGCACCTTCAACAAGGTGCCCTCAGCTTTGGGACCCCAGGCTGGATGCATGGACACAGGGCCCTGCAGGCATCAAAGGTCCAGCAGAGCCTCTAGGATGGAGGGGCAGGGACCTCCAGCAAGGGAACAGAAGGTGCCACAAGCTCATGCACTTTCTGTGACCTTCATGTGTTTGGAGCCATTCACAGCAGTTAACTCCAGAGTGATCTGGAGGCAGAATCAGGGATGATGGACTGTCCGTGTTTACATACCTAGAACATCAGAGCTTGGGGTCCATCTGGAGTTGAGTACATACTTCAGTTTGAGTGAGAGTGAATGTGGAAACACATGGGTCGTAGCCAAGGTGTGGAGGTAACCTGACCACAGAGAATTGGAATGTGGCCGAAGGGGCTTAGCCTACCTCTGTGCCAAGCAGGTGAATCCCAAGAGCCTGGCATTTCCGGAGAGCCTGGCTGAGCGGGTATTCAGGAGCCCCTTGACTAACTTAACCCAGTGGCTAAAAATGCACCTTGAACCTCCTGAACATACAAAGTTTGGTAATGGTATGGAAAAGGATTTGCGGTTGTTTGGAAGTTGATTCCTCAAAGCAGTTTGGGCAAGTTTTGCCTTTCTTGAGGAGATGCCATTTCTCCCGTGTCTGTGACCTTCGACTTGGCCTTGCAGTCTGGATCTGGGAGCGAGGTCCTCCTCCTGCAGAATGTTTGCAGACAAGACTCAGTGGTGCAGCCCACCCTGAGCTCCAGCCTCCTGGAATTTGTTCACCAGCTACGATGGAACCTTCTAAGTCAACTCCTTTTAAACCTTAAACTCACATAAGAGACATGTAATCCCCCGCCTGTCTTTGGCAGGCTGCCAAAGTTAAAGCACTTGGTTGTCACCCCACAGCTGCATCTGTCCCGGGTGGAGCTGTCTAAATATTGCCCAGTGCCTGCGTCTTCTCTCATATTTAGTTCTAGACAGACAGCTTGGTGCTGTTTCCAAAATAACCCTTCCATGGGGTTTGTCAGACCTGGTGGTGCCTTTAAGGATAAGCATTAAAAATAACTCCTCCCAAATCAGGGGAGACCTATTTGTTCTGCACTGCTGTTGGGCTAATGGAGCCTCAGTGACCCTCATTGAAACACTGATGACCCCAAATAGGAGAGGTGGTTACTGCACATAGAACTGATCGGATGGTGAACTGTTCAGTAATGTGCAATTAAAATAATAACGTGATAGCCAGATTGCTTCCTGGGCGGGGCTGGATCTGCATGAGGTCAGCCAGCTGCTTCAAGTGCTCCATCTGAGGGATTGCTTCCTTCCCCTAGGTCCTGGGTTGATCTTGACCAGTCCCCAAAGCAGCTATGCTGCAGGTGTGCCTTTGAAGGTCTCTCCTGTTGAGATGCTCACACTGAGACTATAAAGTGGGCTAGCAGTCCTGGAGCCAGCTCTTGGACCCAACCCAGTGAAGCTCAGAGCTACTGATTGTCCTGGGATAGGTAGAAGGATCCAAAGAGCTCATTTTTGAAAGCCTTTTTTTTTTCAAGTGAAGATTCATGAAGACTTTAAGATGAGGCATTAATGTAGCATCGTGACTCTTTTTATTTTTATGACTTTTGTATAACTGAGAGATTTTCATTCTTCTGGCATTTGCCTTCTCCTGGAATTGTACCTGAAGCTTCATTGGGTGACTGAAAGGACACCTTTCTGGTCCTGTCCCATCCACGGTCTCCCGGTTGACTTGGGGTCCCTGTGCGCGTGCCTGCCTTTGTGAATGAAGCTCCTCATCTGTGTCTCACTTGTTCCTTTGTCTTTCCAGCGTAGTCTTCCGTTCTTCCTTACAGAGAACCTTTTCCAGGACAGCTCCTCTGTCCTCTGGGCTGGGTTGGGGGGTGCACCTGTGCCCTGAATCCCCCCGTGGGACCCCCACTCATCACCTATTCCCTCCTGTGGCCTAGTCTTGGTCTCAGTGTCTAGTTTCCCATAGTTGCGAGGCCATGAGTTGGATGGAGATGGGGTGATGCTTGTTAATGTTTCACCTGCAGAGCGGTGCTTCCCCAGGACACGAGTGGAGTGTGGACTGACAGTGGCCTCGGTATCTGCTTGGGCTTTGGGAGGGGTGGGTCCGTGGGGTGTCACACATCACAGGATGATGGGGGCCATGCTTCTCATCACCCTGTCTCCTCTCGTTTCCCTCAGATGTGCTCTGCCCCAGTGTCCGAGTAGAAGGAGATCGCTTCAAGCACACCAACGGAGGCACCAAGGAAATCACAGGTAAGTGGGACCCACGGCTCACATGCTTGCTTTGTGGTACCACTTGCTGGACCTGTGTGTGACCCTCACACACAGGGGTGGCCTCTCTGGCCCTGTTCTCAGCTGCATCTTCCACCAAGGTCTGATGGCGTGATCCATTCAATAGTGGAGAACATTCATGGTTTTCCATTTGACAGGCCGTGGCTATTCTATAGGAGTCCCTAAAAAATGTGTCAGGTGGCATGCGTTTGTAAAGGAGCTGGAGGCTAAGCAGGGAAGGATGGGCAAAGCCAGCAAAAGAATGGATCCATAAATGCACTTGGGAGTGAGTGGGGCTGCACTGTGTTATAAATATATGAATGAATCAGGGCAGAGGAACAGAGAGACACCTGACTGCAGACACTGCCACAGAGAGAAATTCCACAGAGGCTCCTCCAAGGCTGTCTCCATGTAGGACAGAAGAGAAGTTTGGGGAAGTGCATGGAGGGGGCTGGCCAGTGTCCCCATCAGACTGGTAATGCTGGACACTCTTAGCCTCCCTGTGGCTGGACATCCTGCTTAGCTCTTTAAATGTATGGATTCAGGGTGGTTTCTCCCCCCACACCTGGACCCCAACCCTGCCTTCTCACCAAAGCTGACTCAGTCAGGCTCCTCTTCTCCCTCTTCCACCTTCTCAAGCCCAGTTCTGACCATGTGCTCGTGGGCTGCTTTCCTGCCTCCCAGGGACCCTGCCATGTCATTGTGCTCCTGTGGAGTTCAAGATACCAGCTTTGGCATCCTTGAGCCTGAAAGATTTTTCTAGAATGTCAGAAGTCTGCTGGGCCTCTGTGCACAGCAAGCAGAGGGTGCCAAGGAGGTGACATTCCCTGGAGCATCCCTGAGCCAGCAACTTGGTGTAGAATCCTCCCAGCCCTACCTTTCCTTGGGGGATCATCCCCAAGCCCATGTTGGACCCATTTCCCGGTGTTTCCCAGCAGGGTCCAGGAGCATGGCCTGCTGTGTAACTGGCTTCATGCCACATCCTCTCAGCTCTTTCCTCTTCTGATCCCCAACCCTGTGCCCCTCAAGCACCTCCAAATAAACTGCTAGCAGTTTGGGTGGAACCCAGACAAAGACAAGGGACTCGTCTCTCCTGTTGGGCATATGGTGAGCAGAGGGGGCTTAGGAAGGCTGCCACTGTGTTGGCTGCTCTGTCCAGTTCCTGAGATAAAGGTGATGCATCTCTGGGCTCTGGGCTCAGTTTCCTTGAAGTGAGCGTATGACAGCTGAACCATGCTGCCCAGGTGCCCTGTGCCAGGCAGTTAGACTTGGAGAAGCACCAGACACTTAGAAGGAGCTCGGTAAATGTTTGTTGAATGATCAACCGAGTGGATGCATGATTGAACCGAGTGAATGGAAGAAGGCTGCAGTAAATCCTGAGAACAGGGATGGGCAGAGGGGAGCTGGATAAATGGGTAGATGGACACAAGATGGACAGAGGAAGGAAGTGCAGAAGAGAGGAAGGAAGAAAAGGAGAGAGGAGGAGAAAAAAGAGAAGGTAAGTGAGCCCATATCTGCCTGTGTGGCCTGCAACTCAGGCTTTCCCGCCATTCTGCCTACTCAAGAGCAGTGTTTTTTTGTTTTTTCCTACTTAAGAATTACTGATTCTTGCTGGGAAGAATTCGAAAGTGTGCTTGTTTGGGTATGTGTGTGTACACATGTTTGTGTGTGTGCAAATCCTATATGTCTGTCTGCACATACTCGTGTATGCACGTGTGAATATGCAGATCTGAACAAGTATTTTCATCTCTGGATGTGAGGAGGATCCTGCTAAAGAATCTGTTTGGTGGTTGGGTAGAAATGAGACGGCCTGTTACAAAGCCTCCCGTGTCCACCCGCACCAGTGGAGTCCTGAAACCTCCCCTCCCCTCTGTGGAGGCTTCGTGGAAATGATGTCTGGGGCCAGGTGGGCCTCCATTTGCAGGCAGAGCAGACACCTGCCCATGCAGCTCTGAGTCCACAGGGAACCTGCTCTATCTGCTGTCTACTATGATAATTACCACCCTGAAAAATATCCAGCTGGGTTGAAGCTGAAAAGGGAGTAGAGAGAGATGGCGCCTCAGACTTGCCAATTTAAATATAACTGGATAATCTGAGCAGCTTTTGTATCCTGGAAAAAATGCAGTTCCCCAAAGCCTCACCTCCAGGCTTTTCCTTAAATGACTCTGGCTATTTTCGGGGTTATCTGGAATAATGAGGAGGCAGACAGCAGTAGAAGATGAAAACCGAGACAGGGATATTAGATGGCCCCATTGCCTGCCAACGGGTCAAGGTCTGAAGCCTCAGTTTCCCCACTGGATAACAGTGGATCTGACCAGAGTCTCTGAGGGTCCCTCAGCTGTCAAAATCAACCTGCAAATCCTTAGCACTGAGAATGTGACACAGCTTTCCTGGGAGTTGGCTCCTGGTGCTTAGGAATGGCAGGCCTGCTGCGGGTCCTGTACTTGGGCTTCCTTCTCCTTCCAGCTGGGACCCGACATCCAGATAATCAAATCTCTTACTCAGATAGGGATTTAGGATAAACAAAGAGAAATACTGAATGTTAGAAGAAATGCCCATCATTCATTGGGTGGCACAAAGCTCAGTTGTAAACCTTGAGCTCAGGCCCTGGGCCCACGCCCTTGTGAAATGATGGAAATGCACAAGCACAAGGAGAACTGGGGTGAGATTGTGCAGCTCTGCTCTGGCCTGTCCACTAAAGCTCTCTGTTCAGTGCAGTTTTTGCAGGATGAGGGGTGCACAGTAGGTGCCTGGCATGGGGGGGGTGGTGGCCTCAGAGCATCCTGGGGACACTGCTAGTTGCCTATCTGATTTCCAGCTGCAGCAAGGTGCCCCTGGTGACTTTTACATTGACCAGTTGCCTTACCTCAGGGCACCTTGCTCAGAGCCACCTAATTCCCTTCCCAGCTCTTATTTATTTCAGGCAATTTGTCTTTTCTCTCGGGTGCCCTTTGCTGCCACCTAGTAAATTGCTTGTTGTTGAAAATTTTGTCATCGCTAAGCCTTCCTTTTCATTCACTGAAGCCAATAAAAGTGGACCCAGAAAGTACAGCAGAGGTCGGCTTTCCTAAAACCTTTTTTTCTTTTTGTAATTCTCCCACATATAACTGCTGAGGGGAAATTCAGACGAAGGTGGCACCTTCTAGTGACAGCTGACAAAGCTGTGAAGCAGAGGAGCAGGCCTGTTTCGGGGTCCTGGTCCCTGGCTCTCTGGGGATTGGGTGCGAGTCCCTCTAGACTTGGCAGATTTCCATGAGCCATGGCCCTGGGGGCTCCCCTGTGGGCTGCAGCCTGCAAAGGGCACCCCTCACCCTAGGTCACTGGGAATGAAGCCCCCAGGATGCTACCATACTGCCCACCATTACTGGGCTGGCCTCAGGGCCCAGAAAGGGCCAGGTCCCAAACTCGTTCCCACCTCGCAGTCTCTGTGCCTTCACTTGGTGAAGGACTTGGTGTTGCTCCACAGAACCTCAAACTACAGGGCCCTGCAGGGTCTTCTCGGCCAGTGTCCTCCAGACCCAAGTGGCAGCCCTCCCCACCAATTTGGGCTCTCCAGCACCCTGCTAAGATGGCTCTTGGGGCCCATGCATGTGGCAGGCCGGTGGGTTGTCCAAGCCCCTGCACTGGTGCCTGGTCAGCCCCAAGAGCTGTTCCTCCCGGGCTGCTTAGGCACCCAGAGCTGCAGGCCCCCATGCCTCTGCCTGAGGCCATGTGTGGACTGAGGTCTCTGGGCCGCAAGTCCCCTCTCCACAGAGGGGCCTCCTGACAACCCACGGGCCTGCCACGTGGGCTGGGGGCTGCGCTGGCCCAAGTGCAGAGGGTGCAGTGGGGAGGCTGTCCTCTGTGTCCTTCAGTGAGTTTCTCCCTCCGCCTGGTGCTGCCTGTCTCCAGCAGCTCAGGGGTCCCGTGGGATCCTCGCAGGACTCTTCCCTGATGGGAGTGGCGGACTGCTCTTTGCTGAATTTGCTCTTTGGAAATCTGGTCTCGTATAACCAGGTGACCGTGGGGTGTTCTGGGGGAAGTGGCAGAGGAAGCTGCAATCATTATGACAAGAAAGTGATCAATATAAAAGCTTCATTGCGGGCCACTTGGTGTATGGCAGGCATGCAGGGAGAGCATCGTGTTCTGTTGTTCAAGTCACAGAAATCCCGAGGCACCTTCCAGAACAATCCCCTTTAAACAGATGAAGAAACCAGGGAACAGGGATGTCAGGCAACCTGCCCGAGGCCACACAGCAAGGGCATCGTGGTTTCAAGCACAACCCAGCCCTGTCTGATTCTAAAACCCCAAACCCCCATCAGCATGAAACCCCTTCCCTCCCTGCCCATCCTCCCTCAGGACTCGACACCAAGCAGATTCTCTAAATCAGGTCGGGAATGGATAAGCCATCTCGGTGGTGCAAGGGGCTTTGGTCATTATCATTGAGCCCTGTGAGCTCATTTCCTGTTTTCATGGCAGCATCTTAGAATGGTGGAGAGAGCCAGGGACTTGGAGTGAAGTCATGGGTGATGTGCCACTTATAGCAAGCCTTGTGCCGCCCTGGGGATGCACGGCTATTTCATCCCGGCTGCCTCTCAGCCTCCCTCTACCCTGGGAGAGCTGCCCCAGGCCGAGGCCACAGTCCCCAGTCAGTGTGGTGTCTGCTGTCAGCCTCCACCGTGGGCGTCGTCCTCGGGCCCCTCTGAGGAGCTGGTCTGCAAAACCCATCAGCCCTCCAGACAGGTCTGGACAGCTTTGTAAAGCATCCCACCCTAGGGAAATGTGGCTTGGGATGTGCTGTGGTGGACGGCGTCTGGTCCCTCCAGCTCTATGGACTTCCGGCTGTCTGCCGAGTGTGTGCAGGACCTTATCCAGTTGTCATAGCAGCCCTGTCTGCTGGACACTGTGGTCTTCCTTCTACAAGCAAGGGCTGGAGGCTCCTGCTGGGACGGGACTTGCCAGCCTTGCACAGATGCAGATGTGGGCCTGGGCAGGTTACACCCCATCCCTCACCCCAGCCCAGGCCCTGCTTGTCACATCACTTTACATTGACAGTGACTCTCAGGGCCTCTATGTGGGGAAACAAACCCAACAAAAGCACCTTTCAGTCGTGCAAAATCCTGAAGAATGTCTTCTTCTCTGGGATATATCTTTAAGTCGGGAAACTTAAATGCTACCAAACTATAATCAAAACAAAAATTGTAGCAGCAGGAAGGAAAGCCCTTCAATTGAGGGTTTGCTGTGGAGCCAGCACGTGCTCAGGGCTTCTGCAGCAGCCAGGCCTGGCGGCAGGAGACACCAGCCGCCTCCCATTTGTCCTGTGCTTGGTTGTGATCAAGGATGTCCTGTGGGAGTACAGCAGCTGCATCCCCTGCACCTTCTTGCTGGGATGGGTGTTGGAGCCCTCTGTCGGGGTGGCCCTGTTTTCCCTGGACGTCAATTCTTGCAGCACCTCTGTCCTCTGGCAGGGTGGCAGGCCAGAGAGCACTGTGCCTTCCTTGCCCCTCACAGTCTCCCTGTGTGGAGCTCACTTCCATTTCTTCTCTTTGCACAGGTTTTGACCTGATGGATTTGTTCAGTGTGAAGGAAATCTTGGGGAGGAGAGAGAACGGAGCACAGAGTTCCTACGTTCGGATGGGATCCTTCCCTGTGGTGCAGAGGACAGAGTGAGTGGTTACATCTCCTTCCAGACCCAGCCTGGAAGCCTTGGGAAAGGGCAGGAGAGGGACTGGCAGCCACAGTGGCACACAGGTGCTGAGTTGGGCTTTGTCCTGCTCAGTGGTGCCTCAGTGGTCCCAGGAAGATGAAACCTCTGACCTGAAAATCCAACCTGTGTCCTTGACCTTCTAGTGTCCTTGACCTTAACAGTTCTCTGGTCCTTTTATGCCCATTGCTCCATACACATCTTGCATTAATCATATACATTTTTCTATCAATTTAGGTAACAAACATAGAGGTCAGTGGTACATAGCACCTCCTACAGACCAGGGCTGCAATGCATGTGGACACAGTCCTTCCCAGAATCACCCAGCGGTTCTGGCCAGTGGAGTCCCAGCTGCGTGTTGACTGGGGCTGGTCTCACCCTCTGTGCCTGGGTGCTCTGTTTTCCAACAGAGGGGAATGTCCCCGCCCTGCACTTTCCCTGAGAGGATCTGTGTAAAGGTCTGGCCAGCGTCTGACACCCAGTGGGTTTCTGGTCAAGGGCTAAACATGATCCCAAAACAAAGGCTCAGTTTTTCTCACTGCAGACAGATCATGTGAAAGTAGAAGTGATGCTGCATGCTGCCACCCCGTCTCCATCTTAAAACTCTTTAATTGCTTCCAAGCAAATGGCCCCTGTGAGACCTGGCCACCTGGCCTCCCTCGCCACTGGCCCGTCTCCGTTCTGCCAGCCTGACAGACACCTGCCACCTCACGGCTTTGTCGATGTCTTCCCTCACCTGGGACCACTGCTCCCCTCCTCCCCCAGAGAGGGCTTCACCATGGAGTTTCCAGGACACTGTCTCTGAGCTCCTGGACCAAAAGGCTGTCTCTTTGGGCACTCTGCTCACAACCTGCGTTCCTGCACCACACATGCACACACTTGCTGTTGTCAATCAGCCGTGCAGTTGGCCTTCAGGGACAGGCCCAGGCCGCTTCCCCTCACACAGACCGAAGCCCCCTGGGGAAGCTCGGAACCAGAGTCGGGGACCAGCGGATCTGGCCATGGTGCCTGCCCTGCCGGCGCCGGCCAGCGGAGGTGCCCGCACGTCAGGTCGGGGTTCGCACTTGTAGGTGCGGTCCTTCAGCTCAGTGAGCCTCCTCCATATGCCAGCTGTGGCCCTGGCCTGGGTCACCTCATCTGTGGCTCCAGCGCCTGTGTTCCACGAGGTGACCACAAGGAGAGTTAATGGGGCAATCCCCTCCTCTCCAGAGCCTGGCTTCTTGCTGACCTGGAGGTGGCAAGCGCAGGGGTTGAGTGGACTCTAGGCTTCGTCCTCACATCATGACCCGATGCGATTCCCCAGCCATAGGCCTTGTAAATAGAAAAAGCCTCGTATAACTTCTCCTCACAGGAGAGTGCGACTGGGAGAGAAGGAGACAAAGAGAGGAAGCGAAAGTTCAAATCTGAAGCAAGGGCCCAACAGGAACCTCCCACTTCCTAATGATGCCTCATCAATAGAATGTTTTATTTTATTTTATTTATTTAATTTTTTTGGTTTGCTATTGGGAACTGAACCCAGGGGTGGTCTACCACTGAGCATGTCCCCAACCCTTTTAACTTTTTATTTTGAGACATGGTCTTGCTAGGTGACTGAGAGTCTCACTAAGATGCCGAGGCTGGCCTCAAACTTGTGATTTTCCTGCCTCAGCCTCCTGAGTTCTGGGATCACAGGCTTGTGCCACCACACCCAGCCAAACCTGAACATTGCTTTAGGTGCTGTTCTGTGGAATGCTGGATGGGATATGGTTTCTGGATAATGGACTTGAGCTCATGTTATGTTCACAGTTATCCTAAAAAGGACTTTCTACATGGTTCACATTTGTTTTAATGGCAAAATTCCAGAAACAACATCAAGCCCACGAAGCTTTGAAATTTTAAGGAAGAAAAAATTTGCATTAATTTCTAAAGCTTTGAAATTTATGCACACACACACACACACACACACAATCTGCAGGGTAATTTTACTCATCTTGAAAAGGGATGACACTTTCAACATGTATGCTTTTTGATCTCTTATTGGATAAGCAAAGGGCATTTTATGTGTCTTATCTGATTTATTTCTCACTACAATAAAATGAGATAAACTAGGCAGGCATTAATCTCATTTATCTATTCAACATTTGAGACTCTAAACGAGGCAGTAACTGGTTCAAAGCCTCACAGTTGTGGGAAGAGGAAGTGGGCTTCACGCTCAGGGCCTCTAGCTCCAGACCCTGGCCCTTGGCACTGCTGCCCCATAATCTTCTAAGTTCATATGGAAAGGATTAGATTATGACATTTTCCTTCCTGATCATTCTGTCAAGGGCTTCCCCCTTGACTGTACTGACTTTTTCTTAGGATATGTGTGTGTGTGCGCACGTGTGTGTGTGTGTGTGTCTGTGGATGTACTTAAAAGAAGAGAGTCTGTTCAGAAAGAAAACAACAAGAGAGTTGGACTCACTGAGGAAATAAGGAGATTTGTGGCTACCAAATCTGTGTCTGTGACACATTGGGAACCCTGTCTTCCCCCGTGGGCAGGGAGCAAGGCTGTCCCTGAATTCTGGGGACTCCCAAGTGCTGTGAGTGACGGGATGTTCTTCTGCCTGGGAGTGGTCCTGGGTGAAATCTCAGTGCAGGGATTGACACTGAATAGCTGCTGGGCCACCTCCTGTCATAGATGTGTGCACTAAGGTTCCGAGAGGATCAGTCTTTGGCCACAGGTTCTACAGCTAAATGAAGGGCCCCTGAGGATCTGCAAATCTGAGAGCCAGGAACCCAGCTGCCTCCCACTTCCCTTCCTGGCTGTCTGGCCAGACAGTTCCCACCTCCTCCAGTGGCGATGCAAACGAAGGTGCAGGCAGCCGACATTCAGGCCCCACGGGTGGGGGCTCTGCCCCGCTGTGCCCTCACCTGTAGCGTGAGCATCAAATTCTTCTGCGTGATTTCTTCACAGGAGAGGTGACCTGTGCATCACAGATCAGTTGGGCCTGCATCGAGCCCTCAACCAATACTTATTTTTAAATTAAATCTTAGAATCTTATACCAAAGAGATCATCTGTGAGTAATTTATTGAATCTAAAAAAACACTACAGAAAAGCCAGCTAAACTTCATTCTGAGAGGATTTGTGTCCAGGAGAGATCTGTGGTGGCCAGGGCTGCTGGAACCTTCTTCTGGGGAAATTAAACAGGCCCTGCATTATGGACGGGGAAAGGATCTCTCTACGGAACCAGTGTTCAAAGTTGGCATGCCTGCACACTCTGAGCTCTGTGGTAGGTGCTGAGGGACAGTGACTTGTCAGTATGTCCTCACTGGGGACCTCTTGAGGAAAATGTGGGGAGACGGAGGGAAAGAGGGCAGGTGGCCATGAGTTGAGCAAATGGAGAGTGATGTGTGGATAGCTTTTCCCAGAACCCTGTGGTGGAGGAGATCACCAGCTACCAGCAGGGATGCCAAGTCCTTTGCTATCCCAGAGGGTTAGGGGTGAGGAGCTGCCCTGAGAGGCCGGGAGTTTGCTCAGGAGCCTCGGTGTGTGGGATGGGTGGAGATGGAGGACAGTGGGCTGAGGATGCCCGGGAGCACAGAGAGTTGGGGGCTCGGATCTTGTTGAATGACTGGGTGCTCAATTTCCATTGCTGAATTTGGAAGACGAGAGGCAGTTTGGGACTGGCTAGGGTGGAGCAGGGAATTGTGGACGCCTCTAGGTGATAGGGTAACCCACAGTGGGCTGGGCTGAGCCAGGGCCTGAGGGAGAGCAGAGGGTGTCTGGTGCCTCAGTCTAAGTGCCATTTCCCAGGTGGTTCAGAAACAACAAAAATGCATTTCTCCCAGATCCGGAGGCCAGGGAGTGTAAGACTGATCCCCACAGATGGTGGTCTTCTTACTATCACCCCACATGAGGCAAGGAGTGAACAAGCTCCATGGGACCTTTCACAAGTCCCCATCTCCCCATGAGGGTTCCACCCTCAGGATCCCTTCACTTCCTCAAAGCCCCATCTTGGGGTTAGTGTCTCAATATGTGAATTTTGTGGGGACACAGATGTTGTGACCGTGGTGTCCTGGGACAAAGTAGTGTAAGACATCGCGGTTTGGCCTTCTGAGAAGGAGTGGGGCAGGGAGAGGTGATGGTGAGGAGTCTCCAGGGCACTTGGTCCTGGGGGAGTGGCCACTTGGCATTCCTTGTTGATGGTCAGTCACAGCGACCACAGAGTGACTGCAGGGCGTGCTGCAGGGTGCCAAGGGCAGGGGTGGGAAGGCCAGGCAGGGCCACCAGCTCAGGGTCTACAGAAGTTCTTCCTGACCTCGGGAAGAAGCAGCATTTGTAGGCCAAGAAGGTGGGTGTAGAAATACTCAGGAGGTTGGGTTGGCAGGACTCAGGGTGACAGGCGTGTGGGCTGCCACTGCCAGCCCCGCTCTCCTTGCTAAGCCTGGTGTTGTCTTTCTCCCCAGGGATGTGTTTCCCCAGGGTCTTCCCGATGAGTATGCCTTCGTCACAACCTTCCGGCTCAGGAAAACATCTCGGAAAGAAGACTGGTATATCTGGCAGGTCATTGACCAGTATGGCATCCCGCAGGTACGGGCAGCCTGTGCGTCTCCAGGGTCCCAGCCCTCGCTGTTTCCTTCTCCCTGGGGATGGCATCTGTCACCGTGTTTCCTCCAGGATCTTAGTCCTGGACCTAGAGAGGCAGAGGGTCAGGTGTGCAGAGCCTCAGGGAACCTTCAGGGAACAGTCACATGACCTGCTTTCCCTGATCATCCGGGGAAGAGAACCTGGCTCCTGTCCTCAGGGACCCTGCCCAGGCAGAGAGGTGGCCAACAGCTCTGTGTTGGTGCCATGAGTGACACAGCTTTGTGACATAGCAGAAGAGATGGGCCAGCGTCAGATAGACCTGAGTGGGACCTTGTGTCCACTCCTCTCTGAGTGTGACCCTTGGGACCAAACTTGCTCTGAATCTTGCTTCTCAGCTGGAAAATGGAAAACAGAGACTATCTGCCATGAATGGTTGTTAGAAGAGTCACATAAAATGACATATGCAAACATTATCCAGAATAGTTCTGATACATAATAAAAACTTGTCAGGAACGGGTCCCTTCTGATGAATGCAGTAGGTTTTCTTTGATTTCTTAGGGTTTCTTATGACCGAAGCTCTGAACTTTGTCTTCGCCCACCTCTGGTGTCTCCAGGCTAGAATGGCCCTTCAGTGGCACGTAGCTCAGTGAGGAAAGTCAAATCTCAAAGTCAAAGCCGTCATACAGTCTGTCGGCTTGAGATGAAAGCAGTTCTACCTTCCCTTCTCTACAAAGCTTCTCATTCTCAGAGCTTGCAGACGGGCCACATCTGTGTCTTCTCCTGGAAGCGGAGCCTGGTGCAGATGCTGCTCACCTTCAGCTGGAGGACACTGTCTAAATTTTTGTGTGGGGATAAAAAAACCCCAAAACACACTCAAGTGATTCGACAGATACATAGTCGCGATCATCTCGACTCCTCCAAAGCAGCCAGTCCCTGTCCTGCGACTGGAGCCGGATCTGGCAGGGCACACTCTGTGTACCAGCACGCGCATGCTCTTGGTGGGGGCCAGGGATGGCTCTGGGTGATCTCAACTCACTCAGTCCTCATCACAGCCTTGAGCAGCTTCTCCTGTCCGCCTCTCACAGAGGAGAAGATGGAGCCACAGGGGGATGAGGACTTTGCCTAACGGTTCACAGGAGTTGAGATGGGAACCCAGGCCATGCTCTCCCCGTGTTGTGCTTTGCACTATGTGCTCAGCTGGCCCGGCCGTAAGCCTGCTCCGAGTGACCTCTGCAGCATCCCTGGTCAACTGAGACATGCACATTTACAGGGTAACTGTGAGAGGCCCAGTGTTTCCCAAGAGTGGAAGGCAGAAGGAGGGCTGGAGACTCTTCTGTGGAGGCCACTTTTCTGGAGAGGAGGCAGCTCACTGAACCCCGTCCTTCTGCATCTCCTGTTATGTGAATTTGCCTCTCCAGTTTCTCAGGTCTGGCTGGTGGGACTGGGCGCCTGCCATGACATTCCTGTGGGTGAGCCCGCACCACCCCCTGTCTGGGTTCTCTTCTTTCATGGCATTTGCAGAGCCGTGTGATCCTTGTCTGCTCTGTCGGTATCCTGTCCTCCTTCTGCCGGAAAGAGCAGGGGTGTTACTGTAGAGCCACGTGGAGGATGAGTTTACCTTGAAAGTCTTGTGGCTCATGTTTGGAGAGACACCTGGCGGTTCACTTTCCCTAGGCAAGCCTTGGTTTAGTGCCCTTTGCTGGATTTGCCCACACGGTCACCTCTGTGCCTTTGGGAATTGCTGGCCAAATACAGGGAATGAGCTGCATGCAGCATGGGGTTAAGGCACAGGATCATTAGACCTGCGGACAGAGCCGTGGTCTGCGGACCTCACTGGGTGTTTACAAGCACCCTTCGAAGCTAGCAGTTTTGCTCTTGGTCATGTGGGGCACTCACTCACTCCAGGCATGATAAAGGGAAAGGAAGGAGTGCTGTGTGGCTGGAGCAGAGGGCCCATGTGTCTCAGGGGCTGTTGGAGAGGAGGCTGCAGAGCTGAGAGGAAGCATGTGGGGCTTCGTGTTGCAGAGTGGGCTCTGGGCGGGTGCAGGCTTGGGGGCGGATGCGTTGGTGAGGAGGCTGTGGTCACAGTCCAGGTGGGTGATGCTCACTCAGACCAGGCAGGGACAGAGAAATGGGAAGAAATAACCAAACTCAGACCGTGCTTTGAAGATGGAACCAATAGGGTTGGCTGATGGGTCTGAGAGGTGAAGTGCCTTTCCCGAAGCCACCCAGGAAGTGCTGGTAGACACGAGGCTTCCATGGGCCTGTGGGTGCCTTTCCTTGCTCTGTACGCTGACGGAGATTGAAACATCCATGGGATGACCAAGTCCTCAGGAAGCCCTGAAGGTGGCAGGGACACAGGTTAAGCCTGTGAGATTATTCTGAAGAAAGAGAAGACCATGTTTAGTCAGGAGAGCATTCGAGTGTGCATATTAGGAGTGTTAGAGTATTAGATGGGGCTCTGTTTTTGCCCTATCCATGATTATAAACAAGTGAGACGTTAGTTAATCCACGGTCCTCCTTGGCTATACCGAAGCCAGGTTGTGCCCAGAAAGAGCATCCAGAAGGCCTGGGCTGTGTCATGCTGGCTGAGGCTGGTCCCTGCAGAGGGGGTCTTCCTTTACCTCAGGGACTTGCGTGCACTTGTTCATTCATTCTTTCATTCACTACATTTTTTACGGAGTCCCCCATGTGTCCTTCATGGAACTGGAGTTGCAGAGATGAACAGGAGAGGAGAGAAAGAGTGAGGAAGGCAGAGAGTAAACGGGTGGACGTGAGATGAGGAAGATTCCACATGCTGACATCTCTGCTTTGCAGATGTGAGCAAGTCAGCATGCCTGGGGACCTCAGGGTCCACTTGCTTTGTGTCCACTGGGGAAGGGTTGGGTACAGTGGTGTCTCGGAACTCACTTGCTCAGGTTATCTGACCAAGATTTGGAACAGTGCTGGCACAGCAGTACCATGTTAATTGTTGACACGCATACTTATTCATTTCAATCTCACAGTAGGTTGAGGAAGTAGGTACTCTGTTGTTCCCATCTTATAGATGAGGAAGCAGTACAGAGTGGTTAAATAACTTGCCTCAGGCCACACAGCTCTAAAGTGACTTACTGGTTTGGGTCAGTGAGGCAGCCAACAGCCTAGGGGACCCAAATTCCTAATGCACATTTGGATGGAGCAGGAAGGGTTTGAGGTGAGAATGTGGATCAGGGTGTGTGTTAAGGGGTTCAGCAGGAACTCTGGGCAAGCTGCTACCCAGGAAGATGCGTGTCTGGTGAGATGGTGAGCAGGGAGGCCCCCAAGGAGCCATGGCACAGGGAGGAATGGCCACTCTGGAGGCCTAGGGAAGCCAGGAGGTGGGGCAACAGATGGCCGCCCCTTTCTCCCGCTGCCCTTTGATCTCTGCTCCAGTGGGCTTCGAGGGGCTAACCTTATCTGCAGGCCAAGGGCTCAGGAGCCAAAGGGGTGGAGCCTTGCAGATCAGACTCTGGGTGCAGGGAGCCCGCAGGCGGGTCAGGGCAGAGGAAGACGGACGCCACGGAGGAGGAGTGGGCATGTGCCCTTCCACTCGTCCACTCCATGAATTCTCACTGCACGTCCCCCACGTTCACGCCCCAGTGAAGTTTCCCTCTGGTCCATTGTTGCTGGACTTGCCTGTCACAGAGGATGTTCCGCGAGTTCTGTAGAGAGGATGAAGAGATGAGCGTGCGGCTGGGAACATGTTCAGCCATTCATTCTTACAGAGCGAACACAAGCAGAGCTTTCTTCCAAGCTGGCCCTCGGCCAGAGGCATTGCGCACAGGCTGGCTTCTCCAGTGACCCAGATGAGGAGCCTCTGCCACCAAGGGGCTTACTCCACTGGAGCTCCTACCGAATCTTCAGGGTGACAGACAGTACTGGTTGACAGACACAGCCAGTCTGGTACCCAGCACCCCACACAACACGTTTGGTTTAGCCCACCCAGGGTTGTAAGAGACCCTGAAGCTAGCTGGGATTTCTGGGTGGTCTTGTGACTTCACTTCCACCGCACCAGTTGTCCTGCCTGTCACAAAGCCTCTCTTACCTGCATAGCCCCTCCAGGCAGGTGAGTTTGGGGCCCCTGGACTGACACGAGTGGTTATTCCACTTGACCTGGGGCTCAGGGCAGCTCCTGATGCCCTTGTACCAAGGAGAAAGTTGAGGCTCAGAGAGGTGATGTGACTGGCCTGAGGTCAGACAGCAGTTGAGCAGGTAGGAGTCACAGCGAGGCTCTGACTCAGCTTGATGGGGCCGGCCTCTGCCATCCCCTGCACTTCTCCTGTTGCATGGTCCCATGAAGCTAAAGGCACCTACTAGGTGCTCTAGGAGTCTCTGGTGCCTCTTCCCAGGTCTCCATCCGGCTGGACGGTGAGAACAGGGCTGTGGAGTACAGTGCCGTCGGTGCCATGACAGATGCCGTCAGGGTGGTCTTCCGAGGTCCCCGGGTCAGCGACCTCTTTGACCGAGACTGGCACAAGGTGGCCCTGAGCATCCAGGCCCAGAACGTCTCCCTCTACATCGACTGTGCACTGGTGCAGACGCTGCCCATCCAGGAGAGAGAGAACATCGACATCCAGGGCAAGACTGTGATTGGCAAGCGTCTGTATGACAGCGTGCCCATTGACGTGAGTCCCAGGGCCCGTGCAGGGCTTCACTTAGCCTGCAGAGCGGAGTGGCCCAGAGAGGTTGAAACAGCAGCGTGCAGAACTCTCAGAGCTGGTGCAGCTGCATCGTGGGGCTTTCTTACCTGAAGTCATGGTGACATGGGAGGGGAGGAGGGTATGCCCACGCATGAGTAGAAAGAAGGAAAGCCCCAGCCTCCCTTGCATGTGGACTCTCTCTTTAGAAGGGGGGTAGATGCATAGATGATGCTTAGGCTCCCTCTGAAGTCCTATAGTGGAACTCGGGGTAGGCGGGCCCCAGAGGAGGATGTGGGGCCTGGGCAGGACTTGTTGGGCACCATGAAGGTTTCTGGGTTCCAAGGCCCCTAAAACTCATTGGCTCTTCCCGTTCCTTTCCAGTTTGACTTACAGCGGATTGTGATTTACTGTGATGCAAGACACGCGGAGCTGGAGACTTGCTGTGACATCCCCTCAGGACCGGTGGGCAGATTCCTGGGCAGGGGCTGCAGAGGGAGGGGTCCAGGGCTTAGGAAGGGGAAGCCAGGGTCGGGGGGCATTGGCCTTCAGGATGGGTCTGTGGGGAGCTGGGTGCTCATGTTTGGGTTCCTGTCCACACAGCATGGGGCTCAGGGAGCTGAGTGAAACAGGTCCTCTAGGGGGCTGCTGCAGTCAGGGGGGGGACCCAAAGCTGCCCATCAAGTGATGAAGCCCAGCTTCGGGGAGCTTGGGAGGCAGAGTCTGGAAGGTGTCCCAGGGAGTGACCAATCCTCCGTGCCACCAGTGCTCAGAGCTGGGGAGGCTGCAGTGCCCTGGGGGAGGTCAGGGAGGTCAGGACATAGATGGCCCCAGAGACCAGAGGTGGCCCCTTTGGCCCCTCCATACAGGATCTGCTCCAGTTCGTAACTCACCACCTAACCCTTTCAGTGCTCCCAAATCCTAGTTCCAAGGCTTTCTCCAGAGATGGGAATTGGGGTGGAGCCCACTTTCTGGTGCTGAAGGGTAAAATCCACACACAATGCACAAAACTTGACTGGTGCAGTCCCCAGGGCTCAGTAAGTGCATGGTCACTGCCTATCTCAGCACCCTTGTGGTGTACAGGTGATGGGCGTGGTTGTGGAAAGAGAGGGGAGGGAAGAAAGGAAGGAGAGGAGAAATGATAGTGTGCAAGAGGATAGAAGGAAGAGGAGGAGGTGGTGAGGCTCAGACACCCCCTACCAGGTGCAAGACCCCGAGGAGACATTTTCCCATTTGTCTTATTAAATCCTGTGATGATATTGTGAAGAAAACACCCTGTGCCTATCTAACAGATGAACACTGAAGCTCAAGGGTTAAGTGGTTCCTGCAGGTTTCCCAGTCGGCCAGAGGAGGGGTTGAGGCTGGACTGATCAGACCTGGCTGGCTCCAGGAGCCAGGAACCCACTGTCAGACAGCGTGACCTCCTGCGTCTCCACATACTCAGGATGCTCATGGTCGTCTGGTTCCCTTCGCTTCCCTGGCTCCTTGGAAGCTTTAGAGACCTTGGCCCTCACCAGGGAGCAGTGGTTGGATGAGCAAGCAGATTCTGACCCACTGGCCTTTCCTTCCAGTGCCAGGTGACTGTGGTGACAGAGCCTCCGCCTCCACCCCTGCAACCACCCACCCCTGTCAGTGAGCAGATTGGGTTCTTGAGGACCATCAACTGCTCCTGCCCACCTGGAGAAAAGGTACCATCCATCCGGAGTCTACCCTTGGTTCCCAGCCTGCAGCCCCAGAGAAGAGTGGGACAGGGCTGGTCCTCAGAACCACGGGGGCAGTGAGGTGGGAGTTTCCCATCATGCATCTGGTCACTGGGTTAGGATGCCCCCAGGCTCACAATGGCTTTCAGCCAGAACACTATTCCTGTTTGTTGGATCTCCTGTTTTTTTTTATTTTTTTTTTTTTATTTTGGAATTCACCAGAAGGGGAGATGCTCAGACCCAGCTCGAATTAATGTTTTCCTAAGGTTTTTAATGGTGTCCTGGGATTTCTCTGGCTCTGATTTGTGTCCTCTCCACTCATGTGCAGCTAAGTCCAATGAGATATGTTGCTGAGTAAGACCCAGAACAGGACCATGAGTGAGGGTTTGGGCATGCTCTGCAATTTCTTCTCAACAATTCCTTTAATCAGCCACACTCTATAATCCAACTCTGTGTACAACAGTGAAATGTATTTGTTTCCAATTTTGAAAAGCAGTGCATTTCTAGGAACATCACTAACACATCCATTGGGCTATGTCTCCTCATGTGCCTGAGGCTCTGATTTGTCTGCTTTTTCAGTAGACTAGTGGCCCTTGATAAGAAAAGTGTTTCTCACTATTGGAGCTGAGAGAACCAAAACATATTCACAAAGGATAAACCAAAGTAGAACTGTGCAAGGAAGGTTTCTGGAGTCTGCTAGACCACCACCCCAGGGCCCTTGACCTCAGCATGCACTGTGCCCAGCTCCACCTGCACCTGCCAGGAACAGGCCAGCATAGAGGAAGGATGCGATGGTTCTGTTTGGGGCTGGGAGTACTAAGACCAAAGGCTGAAATGTGGTTATAGGTCGCCGGTGCAGGCACACTTGGGATGTGTTTTTAATAGTCCTCTTGGCAAGGTGTCCTGGCATATTCTCCCTTTCTCTCTCTCCTCTCCTCTGTTAGTTTTCACATTCTCCCTCTTTATTTTTGCTTTACCTAGAAATCCAGACCCCAGGGGGCCAAACCCTAGGGAGGAAGGGCCCTTAGGAACTCTAAGTCAAATGGGCTTGCCCATTCCTGGCCCAACTTGCCAAAGGCCTAACCAAAAGCCATCCCATTGTGCCCCAAGATGGGGCCTTTTGGGTGTCACAGATGAAGTTAAGAGCCTCAACCTGATGCCCAGGTTAGAGTGGAACAGACAGAGGAAGGAGCAAGGTGTGTGCACACAGCACAGGGGGCTGGCTCCTCCTGCAGCCAGGCAGCTCAGACCTGCTCAGGTCTGTGGGTTGGTTCTGCAGGCCAACAAAATAACAGAACCCCAATCCTTCTGAATCCTGTTGCCTTTGTAACCCCCAGTGAGAAGGGCAATGGTCTGGAGAGGTTTTAATCTCTAGCCACCATGCACAGACTGGGAGCTCAGCCAAACCAGCTCTGCCCAGGCCACAGCTCCCCTCAGAGCCAGGCCATGCCCTGGCAGGACCTCAGGAGGGGAGTCTGGGGTCCAGCAGTCCTGGCTTCCCTTTCCCGTGGCTCCCCACTCTCTAGCCCTCCCCTGATCTCCTTGGTGTGGTTTCAGGACATGCCTCCACTATTCCACCCTGCATGACCCATGCTGGGGCCCAGGTGCCAAATAGCCTCATCCCACATGTTCCCCTTCCAGGTGTCTGGCAGTAACTCTGGTTCCTTGGAGGGGCTGCAGTTTTCCCTGCCTTCTGGCATTGGCATATGGAGCAGCTTTGACCTGGAACTCTTTTTCTACCCTTTGGGTCCTCTCTCTGACTACACCTGATCTTCTAAGACATGGCCAAGGAACCCTTGCTGATTCCCCCCTCCTTCCCTCCAATTATCACCATCCACCCAGGCAGTCTTTACTGAGTACCTGCTGTTTCCAAGGCATTAAGTCCCTTTCTTCTCCCTGACTTCCACCTGTCAGAACAATGACCATGCTGTCCCCTGGTCTTAGCTCCCATAAGTCCTACTTCTGGAGGACATACCCTGAATCATTACATGTCTGTATTTTGGGGGACTACTGCTTCTCTTTGTTTAGAGAAGGCTGTTCAGTGATATCTGAATGGATGGATAAGTGCCCAGTGTTTGGAAGGGTGGATGGGTGGATAGCTGGAGGGACAGTGGGAGTGAGGGATAAAGGCGCACACCCTCTCTTCCTCTTGGCAGGACAAGGTCCTGCTGTTGAAGCTCATTAGTCAGCTGACACAGTGTCAGCCGTACATTCTGGATGGCATCACTCAGTGACCCATTCTGTATTCAGCCCATCATTTCTTATTTCTGACCTTAGACATAAGTGTCTACTATGTGCATGACATCCTACTGCACATGGAGACTTTTAAGACAGAATATGGCTCTCGAAAATCCTATAGTCTGGTTAGGGAACCAGGAACTCAGACACCTGGCTCACCCTTGGGAGTTTACCATCAGGCCTGCTCCAGAGCTTCCCAGACACAGGTAGGTGGGAAGGTGGGAAAGGGTCAGGTAGAGGAACCTCATAATCAGCTCTTGAAGCAGGTGTGGCCTCTGCCTCCATCTACATTTCTGTGAGAACCACAGCACAGGGGCCCAGGTGGTCAGAGTTCTCTCCTTGGGGCAGAGCCCTGGCCACAGCCTGGCTTTTGTTCCAAGGGATTAAATCTTCCATTTGGTTTGCCAAACCTGTCTACTACTCACCAAGGCCAGTGCAGTGCCTTCTGGGTCTGCTTATATCTCTATGATCAATATTGTGGCGAGCATAAATGTGTCCAAGGCCTTGTGGGGGACACTCTGAAAGGTCAAGTACACACAAAATTATTAATCTTCCTTTGCAGGTACAGAGGTCCTCTGTGAATGCACTGGGAAGCTATGTGCTCCTGAAGTAGTCACATGTGACCAGAGCGTGGGCTGTTAGTGGAGGGAGCATGTGTGGGAATGGGTGTGGGGTAACCTTCATTAATGGGGTGATAGATCTACCTAAACAATCATATGAGCCAGGTTGTATTTGTCTCCTGTATGGAGTACTTACAGGTAGTCACCAGCTGCAGATCACATTTTTAAATCCAGTAACAAGATCGTTTTTCCCATTTAAAAAACTGAACAGTTTACTTTGAGAAATTGCTTATAGATATGTTGTGCTTTGTATTTTAGTGAAGAATAATGACATGGACCAATAGCAGCCAATGTAATTTTCTTTTTAATTGAATTGATGACATATTTTTGGGCAAAAAAAAGTCCATGGAAAGCATTTTCTTTATATTTGTTTACATTTGATTTAGAAAAATTGCAGTTGCATGTATTTGTGAGGCATGAATGGATGCTATAATGTATGTATACAATTTAGAATGGGTATCCAAGCACAGTGGCATACACATGTAATCCTAATGACTCAGGAGGCTGAGGCAGGAAGATTGCAAGTTCAAGGCCAGCCTCAGCAACTTGGTGAGGCCCTAAGAAACTTAGTGGGAACCTGTCTCAAAATAAAAAAGTAAAAAGAAAAAAAGGACTGGGGATGTGGCTCAGTGGTTGAGCACCCCTGGTTTCAATCGCTGGCACCAAAAGAAAAAAAGGAAAAATGTGAAATGAGTGAATCAAGCTGATTAACAAATTGTGCTTAGCATTTATTCCTCCTGTCTGAAACTTTGTGCCCTGTGACAAATGTGTCCCTCCCCATTCTCCCACTCCCAGCCTTGGAAGCCACTCTCTGCTTCTGTGTTTGGTATTTGGGGATTTCAGGTGTAAGTAAGGGCTTGTGCATTGGTCTTTCTGCTCCTGGGTTTGCTTGTTTCTCAGTACCCTCTGATGCCCGCCTCTGGAGGCCATGTTCAGAGTTTCCTAGGTAGGTCTGCAGTTCAAGAACTCTTGGCTGGTCAGCCAGTTCTCTTATCCAGCCTCTGGTCAGTACTTGGCTTCCTTCAAGGCTGGCTTTTCAGTACATGGGGTGGCAAACCAGCTCAATGGAAACTGAGGCTTACTTGATTGTCTGTCTTCCTTTAGGGCGAGAAGGGCGCAGATGGCGCTGTGGGACTCCCTGGTCTGAAGGTCAGTACTGGCATGGCGGAGATGCCCTTTGAGGCCTGTGTAGTCCTTGCTCCACGCTGTCAGGGTGACAGAGGGCTTTAGATGTCTGTCCTGCTCGCATCTTGCCCTCTTGCTTGTTGAAAGGCTAGGGTAAGAGCCAGAGGTGTCAGGTTTGGACCTGTGAGTCTCTGAACTGCTTAAGACTCCTTTCCTTAGACTGAATGTTCTTGAGTATGCAAGGGCAAGATGGCGAGACCCCAGCTAAGAGCAAGTCTGTTCTCACAGATCTAACCCTCCAGGGATAGTTAATACTCCATAAGGCCCTGCAAGCCCATGTGCTCCAGAGATTTTTAAGAAATTGGGTTTTTAAAATTTATTTAAATTGCATAAAATTCTTGTGTACAAAATTGGTGAATTCCATAGTCATACAAAGCCAGGTATTCCCCTGTGGGCCCCCATTCTCAGTCATGGGCCATCTCCTTCCCCCTTTCATTCCCCATGGTGCCATTTTCTCCCATCACTGTTTGTCTTGGAAAACTGAGTCCTCAAGGTGCCAATTGGTATGGTCAGGGAGTGGGAGAGTTCCACACCAGTGTGTAGTGTCACCCAGTGTGCTGCCTGGGGAAGGGGCTAGGTGTGGTGGTGGAGAACCTGGGGATAGCTGGGTTCCCCACTTCTGCTCCTTCCCTTTCTCCACTAGATTCCATCTGCCGGGCTCCTCTCTCCCCCTTCTGTTCTCCATTCATCTCCCCTGACCCACTTCTGTCTCTTTCTCTCCCTCTTGGTCCCCTCCTCTTGCCTCTCCTGGTTTTGAGTCCACCTGTCACATCACGATTGAGCACCTGCTAAGGGCCAGGCACTGAAGTTGACACAGGGTTAGAGGGTGGTTGGGTCTTGTCCTCAAGTGCCCAGGTTTGGTGGTGCATGCAGATGGTGCATGCGAGTAATATTTGGGTGACTTAGGTCACCTCCCTCTGCCAGGGTAGGACTTGTGGCCTCATCATGCAGTTGGCAGAGATGGCATCAGCTGCTCCTAGGGATTCAGACAAGGTTGGTGGTGGGCAGCCTGAGTGCAGAACTATCCCCAGCTAACTCAATGCTTATTTCTGGTTTCATCCCCTCAGGGAGACATAGGAGCCACTGGGCCACTGGGTGCTCCTGGACCCAAGGGAGAGAAAGGGGACATGGTAAGTCATATGCTTCTTCTCTGTGCGGTTGGGCCATGTGGCTGGTGTGGGAGACCAGGGCCCTGATCATGCCAATCAGCCTGTGCTGAAGACCCAGTGAGAGCCAGGCACCAAGCCCATTCCACCCATCGGAGGAGACCCATCTCCCTTCATTCTGGTCATGGCCCTAGTGGCTTTCTGTCCTGGTCTCTTGCCCCTTCACCCATCCCCAGAATTCTGTACCTCCAAATTCACACTGTTGTGTTTGCTCATATTGGCCATTTCATGGGCTCCTCCCTCACTCTGGCCATTGTACATGCTCTTTCTTCTGCCAAGAACAATTTCTTCTCCACCCACCCTGTTTTCTCCTACACCCTTTTCTGCCTGGTGGTGGGTCAGGAAAGACATGAAAAATCACACACAGTTCAAGAGCCCAAGAGCTGGGGAGTATCTGGCTCCACCAAGATACCTAACCTCTCTGTTATCCGTTTTCTTATCTGTGACGTGGTGATGATAAGCAACCTGCTCAGCGGCAGTTTGAGTATTTAGTGAGTTAATGCTCACCAATGACCTAGAACAGGGCGGGAAGTCTAGTAAGGGCCATCATTGCTGCCACAATCGCAGCAGTGGGCAGCATCAGTGATACACTTTGGTGCCAGATGAACCTCAAAACTTGTCCTTGGCACCAGTTGTGACCTTGGGCAGGTGTCTTAACTGACAGTCTCATTTACCCCATTAGCAAAACGGGAAGCATGACAACTGTTTTGCTTATAAAATGCTATTTGTGAATGACAGTTGCCTTTTTGGGTGTGTGGGATCATAGTTGGTTCCTTCTACTTACCATCAGGAGGGAACCCCAGATGACAGGGCAAAGTCCCTTCACAGAAGAACTCACCCAGATCTCCACTGCCTTCACCCATGTCACTGTAACCATCCAATCCACTCCTTGCAGGTGCTTTGTGTGATTCTGTTAGTTCTTATAACTTTTGAGATAGTCTTATTGCATCTCTAATGGGAATGGCACTGATCATTGACATCTGAGTGACTGTCCCCCATGACAGTCACTCATCTGCCATCTTCATCTGTTTTAATTCATCTGTTTTAATCTGAGTCCTGAGCACCCAAAACCACATAGTGAAAATATCATGAAGGAAGTAAAAATGCAGCTAGACAGCCTTCACTGCCTCTGAGAGGAGTAGAGGAGAAATAAAGAAGCAAGAGACCTAGAAAACAAGGAGGGAGTGGTCTGGATGTCAGCAATAGAATTATGTGTGAATGAGCCAAGCAAAGAGCAGGGATTTTCAGACAGAATATAGAAACAAGATCCAGGTACCATCCTGTCCATAGGGGACACAGAGATACACATAGAGTTCTCGCCTTTCATGGGCAAGGCCTTGGGCCCATTTCCAGGACTGCAAAGCTTAACAAAATGGAAAATCCAAAAGATACAAATAGGTAGAAAGTAGAAGGATGGAAAATAAATATTCTGAAACCAAAAGGACACAAAAATGGAGTAATTATTTCAATTTTGGACAAAATAGACTTTCAAACAAAAGTAGAAAATAAAGAGGGATATTTTATAATAATAAAGGATGTGCCTTTAGAAATGAATAAGGAACAATTATTAACACATAGCACCTAATAGCAGAACTCCAGAATACACAATACCACTGACAAGATTGACAGGAAAAATAGATGATGCAATACAGATGGCTGGACACTTCCATTTCTCGTTTTTAGTAATGGACAGAGCCAGGAGGAATGCAGGGAAATAGGAGCTTCATACTTTGCTGGCATGAAATGGTGCAGCTGCTTTGGAAGCAGACTCACAGTTCTCAACAGTTCAAACACGAAGGCACCGTCTGACTCAACAATTCAACTGCAGTCCTTGATATATATTTCAAAGACACATAAGCATATGGCCACAGAGAAACACACACACACATGTTATAGCAACATTATTTGTGATTACTAAGAGGTGAAACAACCCATGGCTCATCACCTGAACCATGAATAAATGGGATGTGGGTATCCATGCCTCATCATGTTAGTCTGCAGGAGATGAAGTCTGCTACATGGTACCACCTGGCTGACCCTTAAAAAGACCTTGCCAAGTGAAAGAAGCTAGTCATGAAAGGCTTCCTGTTGCATGCTTCCAGGCACACAGAATGTCTAGAATAGGCACATCTATGGAGAGAGAAAATAGATGAGAGCATGCCTGGGACTGAGGATAGGGGAGTGGGGAGTAACTGCTAACTGGAGAGGGTTCCTTTTGAAGTGATGGAAATGTTCTAAAGTCGATTGTGGTGATCATTTCACAGCTCCCTAAATACATTAAAACTTGAAGTGGACTCTTGAAATGAGTGAATTACACAGTGTACAAATTATGTGTCATGAAAGCTGTCGTGGAAGCAAAGAATAGTACCTGTGATATTGAAATACTGGAAAATTAAGTGAGATGGCACTCAGGAGAATCCATATTCAATACATAAGAGTTCATCTATTTCAGAGGCTCCTGCAGAGCTGATGAAAGCATCCAGCCTTGTCAGTCTCAGGGTGATACCAAGCCTTGGGGAAGTAAACTTGGCTTTCTGATTTCCTTTTCCTAGGGCAGAGGACCTTTTGTCCAAGGAGAAAAGGGTGAAAAGGTAAGCACTTGCCTTGATTGCACTCCTCCAAGGGAAGGTGGTGGGGACTTGGGTTGGGGGAGGTGTATGCTGGCATGCTGCTACCTGACGAAGATTCTTGTGGGGAAAAGAGGTGCTCTGCACTGAGTCTAGCATCAGTGCATGTTCTTCACTCAAGTGGTCGAAGCATATGCAGTATTCACAGAAAGAGAGAAGGTGGAGACAGGAAATGGCATCTGGGAGAAGTGGGAGGCAGGATTCACTGTCTTGGAGATTCATGAAGAGTCTGTTGGAGAAGTTGGCTCTTGAGCTTCAACCAAGCCAAGCAGGGTGAAGAGCATGAACAGATGTGGAGGAGAATGCTTGCTTCAGATGTGGTGATTCATAGTGTTTAATAATGATGACTTTCAAGAGCATGGCAAAGAGAGCTGGAGAAGCAGTTTGAGGACCACCATGTTCAAAAAGTGTGTGTAGGGGGACGGAGTCATTGAAGGGTCCATGCATGGTCAGACATGCAGAGGATGCTCAAACAGCAGGTGTGGTAGATGTGAAGGGAGACCCACCTGGGAAATTTGGGCAGTCAGGGACGGCTGTGGAATTTGTAGGGAAGGTCATGAGGACAGAGCTGGTAGTGGCAGCAGGCCTGAACAAGCAGAGGCTGGGAGGATTTGTGGGAGGCCTAACATGTTCTACTATTAGTTTCTTCTTCTGACACCTGAGGCACCTTCTTGGTGCCCAGAGCCATGCCTGAAGCCATGCATTCTAGGTCCTGTGGCCATGGGGACACAGCTGCAGCCAGGAAGCCTCCTTTGTCACTTGGTGCTGCAAGCAGAGGCAGAGAGCCAGGAAGACTGGCACTCCCACCTCTGTCCTCAGTTGACACATTGACTGGCAGTTGGCATTTGTTAGCAGAGTCTGATCTAGATTCTTCCACACCATGGTGTGTGATTTGCAGTGAGTCACCTCCCTCTCTGTGTCTCCTTCCTCCTCTGTTAGAGTGAGATGGTGGGATGTGAAGAAGCACAGAGCCCCCTTCAGGCAGCAGCTCTGAGAGCTGGGAATCAGCCCATCCCCAACTTTGCCCTCCAGGGCTCTTTTCTGTAATGTAGAGGCTCTGCTTCCCCTCTGGGGATGAGTGGGCCAGGGTGGGCCAGGGAGTTGGCTGGGGCTTCAGGGGTCTCGTGACTTATGCCGTGGGACAGTGCTTAGCAAACTGACTTCTCTGCTGACTGCTGTCTTCAAAGCAGCTGCTGGATTCCAGGGGGATTGCACAGGGAGCCCAGTGAGTCCAGGAATGCTAGTTCTTATTCTGTCTATGTTTCAACTTGTTGGTGTTGTAATTATCTACTGCCTATCTGCACTAGGCATTCTCCTAAGTGCAATCTGAACTTCACACCAATGAGGAGAACATAGCTCTGAGGTCAATTCTCCGGCCCAAGGTCACACAGTTAATAAGTATCTGGAAAACATGGATTATTATTACAGTGAGGGGGAAGCTGGGGAGCTGATTGGGCCACCCCTCCCCCTTCAGCTGAGCAAATTGGAGGGTAGAGAAGGGGAGTCACGCAGCTGAAAAACAGTTGGAGATCTTGACTTCCTGCCTCTTCCAGACCCCTACACTACCTCTCTCCTGGCACCTCATCCCGTGACCAAGGCCATGCCTGGTGCCCATGTTTAGAGACCCTGGAAAGGCACAGGGATGGCAAAGTGCCCCATGAAGTCATCCTTAGGTCAGCGACTAGACACTCAGCATTTGGGTGAGGGGAAGAATAATAACAACGACCAAAAATGTCCTTTGTTAAGCGTGTTCACTGAAATCCATATGGCAGTAAACAAGACTTCATATGGATGGTGCGCTCAGTGTCAGTGTGGTGTGCCAGAAAAATAAAATCAGACAGTGCATATAAGAAACTCAGCTAAATTTACTGGGCTCACTGACTCACCAGCAGACAGAATTTTGGGTCACGGAAATATGATATATCATCTTTGATAGTTTTTCTTAATTTTTCCCAGGACCATAAACCCAAGAGTGATACTGAGCAAGGGCTCACTGCCCAATACACAGAAGCCGGGACTGTGCACTGGGCTTTTTCAAAAAGAAAGCTATTCACTGATGGCAGACGACAAGGAGGGAGAGAGGAGGCAAGCTTGGCTCTCTCCCCCTATTGGCTGATAGAGAAGGGACTTAAGGAGCCTGGTGTGGGAGGAAATAGGGGCTGGGTGGTTACAACTGGGAGTCTTGGTGGACTAGTCCACACCCAATGTGCTGCTCTAGGGGAACAGGTCACTCAGGCCTGTCCTGCAGCTGTTGACCCATGCCTCACTTCTAGTCTAGGTCTGCGGGGCCCTGTTGGCATTCCTCAGCTTCTGCTCCTCAGTGACTTTTGGTTCCATCAGGTTCTTGAGGTCATTTTAGGTCAGGTCCTGGGTTCTACACCTGTGTTCTGAAAGTAGCTTGAACAGTTTCTAGGAACAGGGAAGTTGCCATTTTATGGCTCCGTTTCAACAGGAGGAATAGAAGAGAAGTCTCTGAGCCAGACTAGCAGCACAGGCTCCTTCAACTTTTTGGATGGTACCTTTATGGGCTTTGACCACACATCTGAAGATGGTGTCAGGATGCTGTAAAACCACCTGAGTGTTCTGAGATCATCAGGTAGGAGAGTCTTTCTTTGTAAGGTGGTTCACCACAAAGCTAAATGACTCAGGAGCAAATCACAAAAATGAGGAAAGAAAACCCAAGGCCTTCAGGGTGGAATTAAGGAAGATGCTTAGAAAGTCAGGTTTTCTGCCACCAGCTGAGGCAGCTTGCTCCCCGAGTTTCTGGTGAGCTGAAGAGCCCTCTGATACTTTGTCCCCTGATCATTTGCATCTGGACAAAACATCTTCTCCATTTTGCTGTGGACTGCGAAGCTGTCACGTTTTGGGGGCAGGGTGCCTGGAACTCCTCAGCTCCACATGGTTTCCATTGCTTTGAACCTGCCACCATGCTGAAAACACACAAGTGCCTGCGAATTTGCAGTGACTTTAAAATGACACTGATGTCACCTTGCTCTGCGTTACTTGGCAGGTGGCATCCAGTGAGTTTGGAGTGCACACTGGACTGTCCTACTGATGTGACATGGTCCCAAATGACCTTCCTCAGTATTTGTCTTCTGCTGCTACTGGGTTTGTCTTTTCTAGGCTCCTCCCCCATTGCCTCTAAAATATCAGGGGGGCTTCTGCTCAGTGATCTTAGGTGTCAGGCACCAAGCCAAGTGGTTTCAGGCCTCGTCCTCTTCATCTCTCCCAATAATGGCAGAAAAAAGGCACAAATATCCCCACTTCATGGGAAAGGGCATCAAAACTTAGAAAACCATACAAACACATTAATGGTATTTATTTCATTATACAGAGGCATGGGGAGATGACAGGTTGCTTATTATAAGTTCTGGCTTATTCAGAATGATAGGGACTGCCTCTTGAGAGTTGGTCAGCTTTTTTGTTGCGGCAACCAAAAGGCTTGCCAAGTACACTCCGAGGAGGAAAAGTTTGTGTGCTCACAGTTTTAGAGGTCTCAGTCCACAGATGGCCGACTCCATTCCTTGGGGCCTGAGATGAGGCCGAACATCATGAGAGAAGAGTGTGGTGGAGAAGAGCTTCAGGACATGGTCAAGAGGCAGAGCAAGAGCTCTGCTCAACAAGGAAAAATATAAACCCCAAGACACCCCCAGGGACCCACCTCCTCAACCACAGCCCACCTGCCAATAGTCACCCCTCAGTCAATCCTTTCAGGTGATTAATTCACTGATTAATTAAGGCTCTTAGAACCTGGTCACTTCACCTCTGAACTTCTTGCATTGTCTCAGACATGAGATTTGGGGGGACACCTCACATCCAAAACATAACACTAGGGACCAGGGAAGAACAGCAAGATTTTTCTGTTGTTTATAAGCGCCTCGGTTTAAGGAGTTCTGCTGCAGCAGCCCAAGCTAAGGTAGACAGAGGGTTTCTGGCCCAGGTGAAATGCATGGCATAGCAAGGAACCACAGACACATTGCTAATTTGCTGTTTCTCTCTGAAGCATTGGGTGGTGGCACAGGGATGTGATGAACACAACATCTGCCTGTGGGAGCAAAGGGGAGTGGTGGAGGGCAGGATGAAGGGTGTTTAGGGAGGGGACGCTAGAAGCCATGCTCTTGACCACCCTGCTTCTGACTAGAGGGGACTCTGCAGGTGACAGTCAGGTCTGCTCTCATAACAACACTTCCCTGGTTCCCAACACAGTGGACACCATGTACTGCCCACACAGTGGCCCTTCTCACCTGAAGAAGGTGGTGCTTCTTCAGTGTCTCTAAGATACAGCTTTGTTTGAAACTGTGAGATGAGAAAAGTTCTTGGAGGTGGAATAGGGCCACACAGGTGGATGGGGGATGCCTTCTTTCCAGAGTGGTGATCTTCCAGGAATGATTTCCAGAAACCGTGATACTCATTCATATTAGGGACATCATGGCCCAATTATTGGTGTCCCCTCACAACTCACATGTTGGAATCACAATCTCCAAGGCAGGAGCATTAGGAGGTGGGCCATTTTGGAGGTGAGTAGGTCCTAAGGGTGCAGACCTTCTGTGTAGGGTCAGTGCCGTTGAAAGAGGCCAAGGAGAGACCCTCTCAGACACTCTTCTGCTATGGAAGGGCACCACAAAATGTCCTCTGTGAATAGGAAGTGGACCTCACCAGACACTGATTCTGCTTGTGCCTTGATCTTGGATTCTCCACCTCCACGGCTGTGAGGAGTAAATTTCTGTTGTTTATAAGTGCCTCGGTTTAAGGAGTTTTGCTGCAGCAGCCCAAGCTAAGGTAGACAGAGGGTTTCTTGCATAGGTGAAATGCATGGCATAGCAAGGAACAACAGACGCATTGTTAATTTGCTGGTTCTGTCGGAAGCACTGGGTGGTGGCATTAGGAAAACCATCATGCAGAATTCTCTTTCTAACACCAGTGAACATATGTGGAATGGTATATGGACTTCATCTGAAAAGAATCTACCACTTAGTGAAAAGACTCATGGCCTAAGCCCTTTATTGATTCTTTAATCTGTGCCAGGTTATTTGGTTTTTGAGTGGCAGCTTCCTAAGCCCCTTGTATGGGACTGGACCATGCCCAATATCACAGAGCAGGTGAGGGTCTGGGGCTGAGACTGGGCCTGTTTGATACAAGACACAAGATGAGAGAAAGATCCTTGCTCTTGACCACTACATTGGCCAGTGCCATCCTCTGTCCCTCTCTGAAAGTAGGACTACTATCTGGGAATTCTAGATCCTAAAAACTTGTTCTGTCATAGGAATCAATTTCATGTTATGACTGCATTGTAGAGCCTTGGAGCCAGAAAATGTAAATTACATATTTGTATTTATATGTGTGAAACTTCTAAGATTTATTTATGCCATCCACTTCTAGCTTGGGGTCCTTTCTCTTTGTTCACGGTTGGTATAATCAGCTCCCCCATTTCCTTCCCTTAGCGTGTGTGTGTTAGTGGACATCTCCCATGGTTATTGCATTGGATAGCTGTGGTTTAATGCCTTCCATTTTTACAATAATTAAAAGGCTGAGGGGAAATCTAGTTTCGCTGTTTATGTGTCTATGGGGATAGTTTTATAGATTGGAGTTAAAATACTGAGGAAAGAATGATGCTCCTAGCCCTGTCCATGGTGCTGAAGACACGCACCTAGGAGCAGTTGTGAGTTAATGTGTCTTTCAGCCCCAGGCAGAGCTGGATGGGGAAGTCTGCATTTCTCTCCAGCGCCATCTGACACCCAGTTGCTTGCCAGGTCTAACGGGCTAGTTTCAAAATCAAAGACTAATCAAAAGGGTGAGAGCATTGAGGAGAAGGGAAATAAGTGCTGGCAACTGGACTGGGGGGTCAGGGAGGCTGAGGGAGCAGACCCTAGACACAGACTGGCTGGATCCAGACCTTGATCAGCCACTTAGCAGCGTGACTGTGGGCTGTTACTTAACCTGTAACCCTGTAACCCCAACTTTCCTCCCTCATCTGTGAATTGGCAAATAAAGCACTCTCTGCAGAGGGTTGCTGTGAACACTAAATGAGCTAATGAACATAAATGACTTATATTTGTAAAAAGCGCTCATAAATGTTAAGCTTAATTACCATTATGCCAGCATAATGTTCCATTCTCATGCTCCACGTGACATCTGTGCTCTCAGCATTAATCAGATCTGACCCTCAGAGGTGACAAAGAGTGGGAACTCTGTGCCTCTCGGTGAGGACAGCTGCAACACTCGAGGCTCAGGAAGCCCAGCAGGAGTCTTAGGAACTATGCTTTAGGGGGGCAGCTGTAGAGTTCTTTCCTTTCTCCAGTTCATCTGAGATAATTCACAGTACATCTAAGAACGATGACAGTACCTGCATTTACAAGCACTTGCTGGCTGCCAGGGTCCATGTGCATGCTGTTTGATTTAACTCTTGAGGAAGAGGATGTTCTCATTTCACATGGCATTTATACTGAGACCAGGTACCAGTGACTTCCTCTGTAAGTGGTGGAGGCAGGGTTTGATTCCATGTTTTCTGATTCTGTGACCTGCATTTGTCTGTTCTAAGGAGTGGTTCTCAAACCCAAGATGGTGCTCAAATCACCTGACTGGTGGGACCCCATTCCCAGAATATCTGCTTCAGTAGGTCTACAGCAAGGCAGAGGCCCCTGGAGCTGCTGATGCTGCTGGTCCAGGGACCACACATTGAGAACCCCTGCCCAGAATATTCCCAAGACCCCACCTAAAGGGCCTGCCGTGCCTCCTACCAAATGGGTGAAGATAGACTAACATAGCACCTCTGGTAGGCTCATTATTAACATTTAGAAATGCCCTGATAGCTAATTAACCAAGAGTAAGAGGGGTGTGTGTTCCCTGGTACCTCTGCATCGTGCCCATGAGTTAACAGGGCGAACCTGCAATATGATCTGGATGCTGATGAGTGGGTGTGGATGGACAGGTAATTTCCTGCTACATGTTACCGTCATGTGATCTCCAGATGGGGTCATGGAGATGGTGAGTGTGTATGTGTGGGGTGGGGGGTAGAGAGTTCAGGGCTGGATTTGGAATCAAGCCCCAATTTTGAGTCACAACTGCTAGCACACCAGTGGGAAGGCCCAACTTCTCTGAGCCCTGGTTGTCTTCTGCTGTGGATTTCATGGGCACTGTCTATTGCTATGCTGTCCATGACCTAAGTGTTGTTTTCCTTTTAATAGGTGCAATAAGGAGGCTCAGAAAGTCCACTCAAAATGACAGCACTCATTGCTTACTTTGCAGTCCCCCTTCTAGGAAGCATTTCCCCACCTTGACCAGGAGGCTCTTCCTCCTTGAACCACTCTGTTCATAGCAGATGGAGCTGAGAACAGGAAGGGGAGTGTCTTCCTCCTTACTGCTGCTATGACAAAATGCCTTAGACTGAGTAATGATGAGCAACAGAAATGCATTGCCCACAGTCCTGGAGTCCAGGAAATCCTAGCTGAAGTGCCAATTCTTAGCAGAATCATGAATCGCTCTGCCTTACAGATAGCACCTGGTTGCTGTGTCTTCACAGGCAGAAGTCCAAAAGGCTCCCTTGAGCCTCTCTAATAAGGGCACTAATCCCCCCTCCTAAAGTCCCCAGTTCCTGATACTATTGCGTAGGGGATTTGGTTTTCACGTGTGAAACTTGAGGGGACATAGACATCCAGGCCACAGTGGGAAGCAAGCGTTCTGCTGAGCCAAGGTGCCCTGGAGCCCCCTTTCTCCTCCCCTCACTTCCTTTTCTCCTCCCCCTCCCTTCCCCTGCATATTATTGTGGATCCTTAGCTACACTTGCTTGGGCCTTGCCCATCACAGGGCCACCTCCGGTCTCTGTCATCCTCCTTGCTCACCCACGTGGAATTGGGGGCAGCACGTGTTTTAGTTCTTAACAGAATGCCAGCAACTGGCATTTTAATAATATTTTACAATCTACAAAGTATGTCGTCATTTATTTCTTATCTGAAATCAGCATGAAACTGTCTTACAAATGACAAAACTTAGGCTGGGGGAGGTCAGGTGGCACTCTTGATGGGTTTTGAGTGGGCAGTCTAGAGCTCTGGCTTTTTCTTTCCAAAGCCACTGAGGGCAGGAGAAGGGAGTCCAGTGGGGAATTTTGGAAGGTGTATCACAGGGGCATGGTAGTATTTTGTAGCATTAATATTAGATGACATTAAAATGAACTATCTGGGTCAGGTTAACTATTTTGGGGGGGCACAATTTCACAAGCCCATCTAATGAAAGGGCTTTGATGACAGGAAGGTGGAAATTTCTGACTGTCCATTTGCAGGGCTTTCTTGGCTATCTTAACCAAGTAAAACAAAACTCGAAGGAGTTGTTACACTTTTTCAGTCAGCTTTGTCAATACAGAGCAGAGGTAGCCCACTCCTGTGTCAAAAGAGAACATGGCTGGTCCTGTCACGCTGGTAGCTGGTCTTGTAAAACAAGATGCCAAGTCTTCTGTGTCCTTGGGACGTGTGGATCCTGAAGTAGGCATGTCCCCTGCCTGCCTGGAGCCTGGGACTCAGCCTTTCACCAGCCCCCCCACAGTCATGGTACTGAGGGACGGAGAGAATTGGAAGCTGCAGTTTGCTGGCCGTGGGGACCTTTGTCTTCTCACCATACCCTATGTTTCACTTTGCTTTCTGGGGTGACATAGTCTAAGACTAATTTTAAAGCAGGAGCATCTTTGTTACCCTCCCTTAGGAGCACACAGGGTTGGAGAAGGAATGGAGGTCACAGAGCACATGGGCCCTGCACCAAGGCAGGCCCTGGCCCTGTGGCTTCGCTTTCCCCTCTCGGGTGCCAGTCTTGTGGGGGGCCAGATTCAGAGATATGCACCAGGCACCCACTTGAAGAGAACAGCAAGGCAAGAAAAACGACCTCTGTGAGGAAAGGCACGGATTCCAGAACTTTCCAGAGTTCGGAGTTCTCTCTGGCATTGTCTTTGGTCTCACCCCGACTCCCTTTATTAGATGGCCCTGGGAGCAACAACGTCCCCTGCCCCTACTTTATTTCTGAGGCAGGAGCCCTCCAGGACACCCTTTCCTGCCTTGAGCTGAAGACTTCCCACCCTGCAGGAGCCAGAGGACAGACTGGCCTTTCACGGACCCGCCATCCTGCATGGTAACAGAGGCAATGGGTGAACACATTCACTGTGAGGGCCTGATGCTGGGGGAGGCAGCCCCCAGGGCTCTTTCCTAGAGAAAGTCCTTGTTTTTTGTGATGTCTCCCTTTTGTAAAAGACTGAATTTCAGCCTTCAGGTTACAGGGATATGACATTAAGGAGGCTGGTGTTCTGGAAATGCACAAGCCACAGGCTCTCTCAGTGCAGGAGGAGTGGAATGTGGGCCTTAGAGAGGGTAGAGCACACGGGCTGAGCCTGTCTTTTCTTGACCACCAGTCTCCTGACCCTGTGCAGAGCTTCTGCCCTCCTGAGGCAGTTAGAGGGTAGCTCTGGAATTGCCAGGGAAGTGGGGCTGGTGCTCAGGACTGCAGAGTGTCCATTGAAGTGGTGTGGGTGCAGGTCCTGCTACATGCTATCAGAATGTGAAAAAGCACATTGGTTAGGAGAAGCGGGGGATGGACTTGGGTTAATCTGATGCCAGGCTCAGAAATGCCTGTCTTTCTTGGCAATATCATGCTGGTTGATATTAGAATGTTGAGGCCACAGGAGGCACTGCATAGAAGTTTTAGAAGTATACATATGTGTGCATACGTGTGCATGCTTCTTAATTGAATTTAATTTAGTTTATGGACAAAGCTAGAAGTTTTTAGTGTCCGATTGTGTCTTTGGAAAAAAACACCTTCTCAGAGGGTTATGAGAGGGACTGTGTCTGATGATGTCTGCAGAAGTGCACTGCTGCACACAGGACTCTGTAGCTGCATGTGTGGATTCATCAGTCTGTCTGATCACTGCAGATACATCACCCTCATTGTGCATATGGAGGAAGCCCAGGTGGAGGCATAGCCTGCTCAGGGTCTCGTGGAGGATCGAGGGGGCGAAGGCAGCTGGGCAGAAGGTCTCAGGCAGCTTCCATTTATTTGAATCAGGTGGTGTCAGAGCTGGACGGGCGCTTAGAGACCCTGGAGTCCCCTCTTTTAAACTGCCTCCCCAGGCCTGTGGCAGGTGTGTGTGTCTGCAGGAGGAAGGGGGATGAGGAGCCTAATCCAGGTGCCCCCTCACCCCACAGCTGCTCCTATTTATGCTTGTCATGTGTATCTGTGTGTGATTCCTTAGAATTAAGTTTGTCATAAGTTAAAAAACATTAAATATTTGTCCTAGCCCAGTGCCTTTCAGCCAGGAAGGCTCTTGCCTCCTAGGAGGCATTTGGCAACATCTGGAGACATATTTGGTTGTGGCAACTGGACGGTGCATCTGGTATCTAGGGATCTGCTAAGCATCCCATGAGGCCCAAGGCACCCCTGCCATGAAGGCCTGCTCAGCTGTATGTGCCCCTCTGCAGCCCAGGCTGGCCTCCCCTCTACATGTGTGACATCTAGCCCAGAGTGAGAGGGCCACTCTTGTGGACTCTTGTGAGGACAGGGTTGCAGACCAAGCTTCTTGATCATGCTGTCAGTTCATACAGATGCTCTGGAGATCTTATGAAGGGTTGCCCCTGATGTGGTAGATCTGGTGCAACTCTTGGGAATCTGCTTTTCTTCCTCTCCTAAGTGATGCTTGAGCTGCAGGCTGGTGTCCACTCTACAAGGAGCAGAGTCCTATCTGCAGCCTCCTTCCCTGTACTTGATTCAGTGTACCTGCACCCTGAGAGCCTAGCCCAACACTGTCCTCACCCTGTACCAATTGCTAATCTCTTTCTCTCCTTCTAGGGTTCCCTGGGCCTTCCAGGTCCCCCTGGGAGAGACGGCAGTAAAGGCATGAGAGTAAGTTCTATTCCCATTGCTCCAACCTTCACCAAGAACCTAAACGGAATAGGCTGTGGGTTCTCTGCATCTCTTTTCCTTCTCCATCTGTAACTGGGTATGAAAGGTCTCAGGTCCTGATTTGTAAGAATCCCATAAGTTCACAATTGACAATACATTAGGACAAAAGGTCTGAGGTCCTGGAAAACCAGGAAAGAAAGGGGAGTTCTTTGTGTCCCTGGACTCTTGGTCCCCTCCAGGTGGCCACACTCCTTCTCCATGAAGATGGACGTCACTGGGACTCCAATTACTATGCTTCCTCCATTCTCCATTCAAATTTGTTTTGTGGACCTCTGATGGTAGGAGCAAGTGGGAGTGGAGATAGCATGGGTGGTGAAGATGAGATCCTTTGCTTATAGAAAAGCACCAGAGGGCAGCCTGGGACCCTCCCGCATCCTTTTGTGATGAGTTCTGAGCTGCCGGGGATGGGTTCTCCCTGTGTCCTGGGAATGGGTTCTCCATGTGTCTTTGGCTGCTTTGGTGTGTCCTGAGGGCTCTGACCATATGCTAATTTGTATGCACAGGGGGAGCCAGGAGAGCTGGGGGAGCCCGGGCTGCCTGGAGAGGTGGGCATGCGGGTAAGTGTCGCTGTGAGCTGTGCTCTCCTTATGCTCCTAGGGGACAGGTCCTGATGCAAAATGAGGCCCTGTGAGTATAGATGAGATGCTCAAATGTTTCTTGCCTCCCCTTCTCACACAGCACAAATATTTGTTTGTCTAGCCACATATAGTCTCTCCTAAATTCTCAAAAACTGGATCATGTAACTGGCAATTTACCTTTTTCATTTAACAAGTGATTTGAGACCTCCTTCCAAACCCACCCAGAGAGCCCGCAGCCCACCTGTAGTGTCCCGTGACACAGAAGGCTTTGTAATTTGTATAACCTTTCCCCTACTCATAGCTCTGAGGGTTTCTTTCTTTTTTATTGTATTTTATATTATTTATTTTTGTTCTTTTTAGTTATACATGACAGTGGAATCTATTTTATATACTTATAATTTCATTTGTTTTCCTCTAAAATCAATGAAGCAGTCAAGCATGCACATGTGCGTGTTTCTCCTCAAGTCTTATATATTTTCATTGCAGTAGGAGACACCACAAAAGTTGGGATACTGTTAGCTAAGGAAATGCACATTTTTTTAAATAGATATTTCCAAACTACTTGTTCAAAGGCAGTAGTGGTGGATGGTGTGGGCAGCAGAGGAGCCTCCAGGCTCTGCAGATTTCCTCCAGGCTCTTTGTGGAACTCTTCAGGGTGTACCCACTCTGGGGCAAATGTAAATGAGAGCCACAGGAATCAGCTGTGCTTCTGCAAAAGATGTGATTGTGTCCAGGCCAGATCTCAAAAGGCAGAAGGATGTGGGGCAAGTGGAAATGGAAATTGCTGCATCTGGTCTCAGAGGGCACGCCAGAGCTGTTGCTTGACATCTGGCCGATCTGGGTGTGAGCATGGCTCCATCAGTAGGGAAGAGGAAGCAGAGGTCCAGGGCTGTCTCCTGGAGAGATGGTTCAGGCAGTGCAGGCAGCTCTTGGGATGCAAACCTGTGGATCTTTGTATGAAACATGGTCACTGACTGAGCAGCTCTTATCAGTTGTTTTTATCTCTAAAACTTTTCTTTGTGAATGCTCTTCTGCAGGGTCCCCAAGGACCACCTGGACTTCCGGGACCTCCTGGGCAAGTAGGAGCTCCTGTAAGTAAAGGCTCCTGTCTGGGAGGGATGCTGTCTTTTTGCCCATCAATCAGGAGCCCGGCTCTCTGGCCAGTGCCTCACTGAATCTGCTTGATGAGGACTTGCTGTTGGCACATAGTGATGCCCAAGAAGCATCGGTCTCTCTTCTTTTAGACCAGAATTTCTTAAATGCTGAGGTACATACGAATCACCTGGGGGATAGGTTTAAACACATTCCTGAGACCCCCATTCCAAGGTTCAAAAACAGGATAGAGCTCAGGGGTCTCTGACACTTGGTTGAAAGAAGCCACTTTCACCCACCTGTCCAGTTTGCCCCCTCTGGAAGGTAGTGAAGTCTATTGGATTTCCGGTCCCTAGACCAGTGCCAGTCACAGGTGCAGAGTCTCCAGTGGGTAAAGGAGTGGAGAGTGGGTGACTATGGCATAGAAGGGCCCCGTGGCTTCTTGAGCATCAACCCTTTCTTCATTCTCATTAAAAAAGGGTTGAGATTGGCAGCAGTGTAGAAAGTCACTTTCAGGCCAAGCAGCTTGCTCAGCCTCCTGGGCACTCAGGACCTCCCATCTCAGTCTGCACAGCCCAAATATTTAGATGGGATTAAAATAGAATCCATGTCCACTAATCCCCAGACCCAGGTGTCCCTGAAGACCCTCTGCCCTTTAGAACGGTGTCTTGTGGCTCTGATGCTTTGCTCTTCAGTACAAATGCACAAATTATTCCTGGAACCAATGGGAAGTTCTGAGATGTGTCTGCCATGTTTAACACCCTTCCCATGGAATGCCCAAGGGTCCCTTCTTCGAGAAAGGAGAGAAGAGGGAGGAACCACACAAGGAGTTCATAGCACAGGGCCCTGCTGCTGCTCTACAGGAGGGGCCAGTGCAGCAACTCTTCCCTGGGGCAGGAGGAGGGGTGTGTGTAAAAGGCCCCAGAGTCTCCAATTCAAAGAGGGCCCCTTTCTGGAATCCATGGCACAGTGGAATTGCAGGCTTCAGGTGGAAGGGTCTGACTCTGAAGCCACATTTCTGCCCTTGGCCAGGTGAGCTCAGAGGTTCCGGTCTATAGCCATGAGAACTGGTTAGCCCAGACCAGGAGAACAGCCCTACAGGCTCCCCTCTACCCTGGAAATGGCCTGGATCAGTGACCCCGGCCCAAGGAGGAACCCGGGCCGCTGTGTGGCATTAGCAGGACTACACTGCTACACAGGGTCTTCACCACCTCCCTCTCCTGCACCGGGAGCTGGAAGCTCCCAGGAGGTTCTCCAGAGGCCTCAGGGGTCTAGCCAGAGAAGCAGGCTGTGGTGATGTCACTGCTCTTACCTCCGCAGGGTCTCCAAGGAGAACGAGGGGAAAGAGGACCTCGAGGAGAAAAGGTACGTGCAGGCTGTGCTGATCATCCACAGCACTCTCCACTCTCCAGCGGGAGGAGGTGCTGGGACTGTCCACGCTTGGTGTGTGTATGTGTGTGCAGGTATGTTGGTGCGCATGACATGTGTGTGCACATATGGGTATGCATGTGTGGTGAGGACCAGTGCGGTGAGTGTCAATGTCCCACCCTCAAGGTAAGCTGTGCTGAAGGCTGTGGTCTCCGTCCCTGCAGGCCTAGCATCCTCTCCAAGAGACAGAGGTCAGGGCTTCCAGACAGAGTCCTGGCTTGGGGCTTGGAAGGTCCTGGTTCTTGCCATGGACTGGCATCTGACCTAGCAAGTTATAGAACTCTGCTCCTCAGTTACCTTGAAGTGAAGAAAATGGGGGGTTTGTGGTGCCATTGATGAACAGGTCCCTGGGCACTCAGTCTTGGCACCCACTGAGTGTCAGGTACAGGCCACATCCAGAGAGGACTGAGACACAGGCGCTGCCCTTAGGGGTCCAAGAGCTTAGGGGGCAGAACAGATACTTACAAAGTGAACACAATGCAGAGCCACAGGTGCACAGTGTTAAGAGTAGACCCCGGAACTTAGATGGCCCTCAGTGTCTGATGAATCTATGAATGAATAGTAGACACCTCCATGAAATCCTGTCTCAAGACCAGGTCCCTGATAAAAAGAGCCAGGGTGAATCAAAGGTGTAGAAACGCAAGTGGAGGACAGTAGTCTGGATGGAGCCAGGTTTGTTCAGACAAGAGGCAGCTACATTTGGAAGAGATGCAAACCCCCAGAACCCCCAGGACCTTGGCCTTTAGATCCAGGTCCAACACCAGCATGGGGCCTCAAAAGAGAAGCCCAGAAACCCTGACCAGCTGGAAAGGCAGCCACCCCTGAGAGGCCAAGGTTGTGACTCGAGGCCTGGAGTTGAGCCAGCCTGGAGAGAGGGGCATCCAAGAATCCTCAGGCAGGAGCAGTTACTTCAGGGCCCACAGAGGTCCTGTTCATGGGGCCCTCAGGTGCTTCACCTGGGGTCAGTGTTCGGACATACACCCCAGCTCCAGATGATGTGGGTTCAAGTCACCCAGTGCTGATACAAATGTGAAAAGGAAATTTTAAAAACAGTCCTCCTGTGAGGCCTCCACTGCTCTTGATTTGTAGACCCGAGGAGTCTTGGCATTTGTCAGCTCATCTACCCAGGAGGCTGGTACTCACAGGGGCACCTGCTGGTGCTACCGTGTCTTCTGCCTCATGAGAGAATATTGAGGAGATCCTGAAATAAATTAAAAATTACCTATGAAGTGTTAATGTTTTTAATGTGCCATAAAGGATCCAAAAACGTCTAAGCATGACTTTTGGCCTAGGGAGCCTTCAGTCTGACTAGAAATGTGTGGGAAGTTGGATTTAGTCATCCATTCATTAATCCATCCACTCTTTCCTTCATTCATACACCACCCCCCAGCAGTGCTGCCTCAAGTATCCCCTTGACCCTCTGACTCTGGGCCCACGCATGGCTCCCTCCCAGGTCTTCCTGGGCTCCTGGCCTGCCCAGAGCTTCCTCCTCTGTGCTTCTTGAAGCTGTGCAGTTTCACCTGACTGCCGTGGTTGCTTGTGTCCTACACACACATGAGTTCTCAGCTTCTTGAGCAGGACACTTATGCCTCCTGCATCTCGGGTCCTCACTGGCTGAGGCAGCACTTGGTGCAAAGCATCTGGTCAGTTCTCATCTCGGGGACACACTGGTATGGCACTGGGTATGAGCTGGGATGCTGTGGGAGCCACGATCAAGCTTGGATTGCAGAGGGCCTTGAGCGCCAGTGTAGTGTGAACTTTGGAGACATGTGGTGTGGGTGCAGATGGTTTATTTTGGAGTGCAGGCTGAGATGAAGCCACAGGTCTGGATGAAGCAGCAGACAGGAAGCTGTGTCATGTTATCTAGGACATGTCACAGAGACAGAGCACCCATGAGGGCTCAGGTGGGCCCAGGCCACCATCTGAACTGTGGTCTCAGAGTGCCCCGGGTGCTATGGCTTCAGTTCTGAGGATGGTGAGACCAGCTTTCCCAGAAAATGAAGACTGGCCAGCCGAGGGGTGACTGTGGCCTTGTGAGGGGAAGCCTGCCGCTGAGAGCTGGACTGCCCTGAGCTGCCTCAGTTTCCTCATCTACAGAATGGAAGAATTACCACCTTCCATGTAGCTTGTGGGAAGGTAAGAGGAGGTAACAGAAGTGTCCAGCTCGTAATGCATGGTCCATAAACACTTGCTTCCGTTCCCACCTGTGCTAGAGGAACCCAGCTGTACATGATTCAGAGCTTTGTTTCTGCCAAACACTATTTGGAAACAGCAGCCTTTCCTGAGGTGTTGGGCAGCCTCTCCAGCAAGCTCCTAGCATCTTGTTTGCATTAAGACTTTGTCTAGTCAACAAAAGCTGCAGTCCTCTGGACATCCCAGACGTGTAACAGACTGGAGAAGCCTGGCGCACTCTCCTTATTGTACAGTGGGGGAAGCTGAGGTGGGGTATTCCTGATGCCATGTGTTCTGTGAGAAGAAGAACAAGGTGTAGAAGCCCCTCGTCCCAGCCTTTCTTTCCCCTGTGTGGTAGTCCAGGCCTGAAGCACTGAACACGGTGGGATGTTCCCCTGGACTCCCTCCCTAGGTGGCCCACAGCCCTTTCTGCTGAAGTCAATGTGGAGAAGCTCAAGAAGTGGAGGGCACCTCCAAGCCATGTCCAGGTTCAGTTAGTGCCTTCAACAGCCTGAGTCCCTCCAGTGTGTAGCATCCCCGTGGGGTGGGTCAGCCCTGCAGTGATTCTGGAGACTATGTTTGGACCCCAGCTCTGGAGTCTGTCTGTGGGCAGCATAACCTTTGGAGAGCCATTTAACCTCGAGGCTCAAGTTTCCTGCATGCAGAAGTTTAGAGTGTCTACCGCATGAGACTGCACCAGGATTAGATGAGTTAACTTCTCTAACAAGCTTAGCAGGGTCCTGGGCAGTGCGCCCCGAGTACAGAGGGTGAGAGGAGAGACAGAGAAGCGGGGAGGGCGAGCTGTGCATTCTGCTAGCTCGGCTTTGGGTGTGATTTCTGCCTCTCTTGCTGATGTGCTTGGGGACTTGGGCACCTCCATTTCTCCATCTGCCAAACAAGAAGCCAGGGCTCCATGCTGCCCTGGGCCCTTTTCCAGTTCTTATATTTGATGGGTACTTAAAGTAGTCTATGTTCTCAGGAACCTCTCTGACTCTTACATCAGCAAGAAGGAAGTTTCAATCTTCCCTTGAGACAGGCCCTTCTAGCTGCTGGGCCATGTCCCAGCAGAGCCTTAGCCAAGAGTCACCACCCATCCATCAGTGTGGGTGTTCACTGTGATGTGGGAGGCAGCCCTGCTTCTGGGGCTTTTCAGAAGATGTCTGTGTGGACACAGGTGGGGGAAGGTTCTGTAGGTGAGAGTAGTTCCTGGTGTTGAGGGACAGTGAAGCCCAGAGGCCGTCAGGGGCTGCTGAGTCCTGTTGGTTGGCAGACAGTGAGATGCATCTGGTGGGGACAGAGAGGAGTCCACTCACTAAAGACCCTGGGAATTGGCCACTGTCAACCACAGTTTTGTCTGGAAAACCAGGTGCCCTGACAACTAAGGGTGGCTCTGGGCATTGGGAACATGTACTGGGTGCTGAGCCCTGTGTGCTTAGGCCCAGGGGTAGTGGAAATAGACCAGGGGCTAAGGGTCGGGAGGCCCGGACTCTATTTATGCCAACTGCACAAAGTGGTCTCTTCTCCCGGGTCCTAAATTTCCCCATTGGTTGCTGGGGCTCCAGCCTGCCAACTTTAGAGTTTGGAAGAAGAGAAGGAGCAATAACAGTTGTGGAGTCAGCAGAGAGGAAACACAGACAGCTCTCCTCACCCTCTCCTCAGATCTCCTTCCATGAACCAGTTTTTTCAAAACTATGTAGACAATAGAGCTTGAAAACAGAAATGTGTTCATCGGCCTACTAGATATATCCAGTGACTTTTGGAAGAGAACATGTACATGAGTGCATTGTCACAGATGCAGGGTGAGAGGAAGTCCAGCTGTGGAGCTGAGAGAGGATCTGGGACATCTCCCAAGGTCAAATCCAAGGCTGCAGGTGGTCCTGGGGGAGTTGTCAGCAGTGGCCCTGGGAAGCTGAGTTGGGCAGCTCTTTCCTGTCCCTCGCCCCCAGATTAAGGGACAGAACCATATCCCGGGCAGCCAGCAGTCCCCAGGAGGAATGGGAAGGCCAAAGTCAAGGAGGTGACCTTGAAGCTGAGCTTGAGTGGAGCTGACAACCAGCAGAGGGAACAGTTAGCACAGTGTGGACACAGGGAAGGGGAGCGTGTCTGCTGGGCTCAGTGAAGTGTCGACATAGGCACAGACCCACCTCGGAGCATCGGCCTTTCTTCATCATCTGAGTTCTTATAGCCAGCTGGAAGGACACTTGGTGAGGACATGAAGCCCTGACCTAGGTCCACTAATGGGACGGGCCAATATCTGTGAGCACTGTCTCAAGGAAACCAGTGCAAATCTGGGAGAAAAATGTTACTGCTCCTGGACTGTCCTCGGAAGCAAGTGCTTCAGGTGTGCCACCTCCTGTCTTAGTCACAGGTGTCTTTGAGGAAGGGATTATCCTCACTCCTATGAGACATCATGAACTAACAGTCTCAGAGAGGTAAAGCAACTTGACCAAGTTACACAGCTAGTGCCTTTAAGGGAGCTCTGGGTGGAGGCACGGCCAGCTGCAGTCAGTTCTTAGATGTGTTCCAAGCAGGGGAACATGGTGCATGTTCATCTGGGTGTACTGGATGGAGCAATAATGCATGGAATGTGCCTGTGGTTTTTGCAACTGCATTGCAAATCCCACACATGTATCACAGGCAGACCCAGATGACAAGGAGGGTTGCAGCTCACAGAAGCTACAGGGTCATCCCTGGGTCACAGAGTTGGGAACTGAAAGGGACACATGCCTGATTTCTCTGACCCTTCACCTCTGTTCCTTGACACTCTCTAGGGCTTTGTGTGTGTGTGTGTGTGTGTGTGTGTGTGTGTGTGTGTGTGTGCTCATGTGCATTGGGCCTTCCTGTGCTGAGAAGTACCTGATGGAGGGTGGAGCTGAGCATGCTGGGACACTTTCCATGACAGTGACCACAGCGGTGTCTATTCAGCTGATGCCTGTTGATCACATGCTTGTAATTCATTTTTTAATTGTCCTTATTTTTCCAGGGCGAGCGAGGCCTGGATGGATTCCCGGGAAAGCCAGGGGAAACAGGAGAGCAGGTGGGTGGGTGCTCAGGATGGTGGCTGGGTTTTGCTAGAGGACAGAAAGGATTGATATCGAACTCCAGAAGGCCTTGGTCCCTGGGCTTCCTTCCTGTCAGCTGAAGACAGCAGGAGGCTTAGTGACCACATTCCAGTTGTGTGACCCTCGTTGACTCTACTGCAGAGCTGGAGGGTCCCAGTGAATAAACTACTTTAAGTCAATTGTATGTTGAGTAGCATGACGTGTTGCCATGAATGCGAAGACTATGGATGACATGCTCATGTCCCACGTGACATGCATGTCCAGGGGTTGCTGCTCCAATCTTGTCCATAGAGTGCAAGATTAGAAATGCTCGGCAATATGAACTGGGTGAATCAATCAGGAAGCATAGCTACAGGGGAATGAGATTAAGCCGTGGAAATTGTGCAGAACCCTCATGTGCTGGCCCCAGGGAATCTGTCAGATACATGGTTAATGGGGAAAGTGCATCGAGGACTTACAACACACAGCTTCTCTCTGGAAAGATAAACAAGATGGTTGCCCCTGGAAAAGGACGGTGGCAGGAGGATAGGGTGGGAAGGAAAATTTTATGCACTTATGCATGTGAATGTATGACATATTCCAAAAACTCCTATGCACTTTTGCAGGTGAATGTAAAATATATTACAAAAGTAATTAAATTTGAATATTCTTAAAAATAAAAGTTAAGTAAAATTGTACATTCATTTTGAGGACTATTAGAAAGATGCTTATCATATTGAATGTATGGTTTAACATACTTATTAGTCAATATATTTATGTAAATAAAAAATAGTTCAGAATGTATGTAAATTAACTGTACTCAATATATAAATTAATTATAGTAAGCATATCAGTTTTAGCGTACTTAAATCCCATCACCCAGAAATAATATCTGGATTTATATTTCCTGTCATTTAACAAATTGAGATCGCATTTTTCTTATATCTTGCTCTCCTTTCATTGACATTATATGGTAAACACAGAACCATTTCTTAAATATTTGCCCAAGGTACCACCCAAGTGGCATATTAAAAATATTCATGGTGTGCTGCTTCCGTGCCAGCACACACTGGGGACACCCACTGGGTGATGGCTGAGAGAGGAGGCCCCTTCCCAGGAGAACCTTAAAAACACAAAGAAACCACAGGCTGTGGTAGAGGGTGGGCTGGGGAGCAGAGGGAGGGCACCTCCTCTCTGATTCCCTGGGGGACTCCTTGTGGGTGAGTGGGCTCTGTTCATTTTTGCTAAAGGTGAGAGAGCTTGTGTGTGCAGCCTTGAGTGTGCCTCCATGTCATTAGGACAGAAATCTCCGTCAGTAAGTGAACACTGCTTGTCCAGCTGCCCCCAGATCCCTCCTTGCTTCTCCGAGGAGCCTGACATGAGGACTCCCAGTGTGGGTCTCCTGGGGCCTCTCCCCTCTCCCCTCTATGGGGATTTTCTGGGGTATTTTTTTCTACTCTGGGGATTGATCTCGGGGCCTCATGCATGCCAGGCATGTGTTAACCACTGAGCCACACTCCCAGCCCTTTTTATTTTGAGACAGGGGGTCACACTAAATTTACTAGGCTGCCTCCAACCTGTGACCCTCCTGCCTCAGGTGTGCACTGCTGTGCCAGGCTCCGAGGACATTTGCTTGCTCTGGCTTTGGTTCTGGCCACTCCTGAAAGGGGACATTGTGTTGGGGCACTGACAAGGAGGCAGGCTCTGCCTTCATCCTCTGGGGCCTCAGTTTTCCTGTGGCATTAGCTGGTCCTGGCTTTCCCTCTTCACTTGAGCATGGAGACCCAGCCAGTGCTCAGACCTCTGAGGATTCCCAGAGAGCTCCATCAGACTTGGCCCTCTGTAATGCCTGGGCCCGGCAGAGGAGTGATTTGCTCCTCCTGCCTCTCTCCCAGGTTCCCTCTGCCGTGTCCCCTGCCGAGTGCAGCACCACACTGCAGTGATTTGAAAGAGGGAGAGGTGGACATGAAGATCTAAGTTATTGGAGAAAGAGCTTACTAGCAGGAAGCCCAGTCCAGAAAGTCTGTTGTGGGGGACCTTGGCTTCTGGGGAAAAACAAGCCACAGGTTCAGCGGGGCAACTGACAACTCTTTCCTTCTCCCCCTCCACCTGCATAGCCCAGTGCCTGTCATGACCCAACTTTGCTTCCTTTCCCCCAGGGCAGACCTGGCCCTCCTGGTGTGGCAGGACCCCAGGGAGAGAAGGTAAGCCAGGCCAGGGGCTGTAGCACCAGCTCCTGAGTCAGCAGATGTGTGAACTTCCCCTTGATCACACCAGGATCGGGGAGGGGGTGGGGTGGGAGAGTCCTGTGAACAAGGTGGGTACGGAGGAAGCAGGGGGAGTTTGGGCATCAGGACCTCAGCTAGCAAGACGCTGCTGCTATCACATTTAAGTAGTTTTCCTTCTTTTAGGAATAAATATCCATTAAAAAACAAACAAACAAAAAGCCCCCTATTATATGACATTTAGATGTATTAAAATCTTTTACTACTTAAAATGCTTCTAGACTAAGATAGGCTGGGAATACACACAACTAGTAATCTTTACAAATTCCTTGTCCTCTTTCTTCTCCTTCTGTTCTTTTCTCTCCTCTACAACATTTCACATTTTTTAAAAAATTAGAATAAGAGTCTTGAGGATATACTAGGCCTTTAGTAAATAAAATAAAGGTTGTATCCTATTATACGGGTTCTCTCTCTCTCTCTCTCTCTCTCTGTCTCTCTCTCTCTCTCTCTCTCTCTCTTTTAAGCATTTTGGAGAGGAGAGCAAAGTCTTTTTATTTATTTATTTATTTTAATGTGTAGTGCTGAGGCTCAAACCCAGTGCCTCACATGTGCAAGGCTAGTGCTCTACCACCGAGTCCCAGCCCCATCCCACATGCCATCTCTTTTAGAACACTTTCCAACAAGGCTTAACCAAGCACATTTTCTGCTTAGGATTTCTGTATCTCAAGTAAAATGCCTGCATGTAAAAGTTTGTTGTCAATTTTGCATGCTTATAAAAATGCTGTGAACGTGACTCTCATGAGTACTGGGTAAACCGGAGGATGAAGGGGAAGCTCATGAGACCCAGGCCTGTGTGAGTGCAGGCTAGAGAAAGGCAGGGCGAAGGCTGTGGGGAGCAGGGTTTACTGCTGCTGAGATGAGGTCAAGTAGCTTTGCTTCTCAGAGGGACCCAGGCAGGGCTCAGGTAACATCATCTTGGGGCAGCCCAGTTCCTGGAGTGTGGTCTCAAGAAGTAGAGAGGGTATGCACCATAAGTAAATAAGTAAATAGGAAGCAGTGGCTAAAGAGGCCTCAGCTGAGAATTCTAGCAACTCCCAACTCACTCACCTGGGCTTCCATTCAGGTGCATTGATTATTCTCTCACCTTCTCGTGGTCTCTAGAGTTGAAATTGACATGATTGGGTTATTCTGGCATCAAGATTTTAATACATTCTTGCAGTGTTTTGATAGGAGATGCTGAATCCTAAAATTGGCTGCCAAGACTCTGGGTAAAAGGGAAGTTTATGCTCCTAAGAGATGTGCAGGAACATTAGCTCTGAGCAGCCTCCCTGCTTTAGTGATAGGGCACTGGAGTGATGGGATAATGATTTTTGTATCGCCATAGTTGACAGATGTTCCCCAAGTGGAACCAAGATTTAGCTCATGCCCTGGGGAACCTGTCAGGTTGCCTGCTCATTAAGAAGGAGGAGTCATGATGAGAGCCTTTTGTGTTCAATGACAAAGAAAGTGGACAGAGTCATCACAGCATTTTCTTGCTTGTTTATCTGATAGCTGTTTATTGAATGCTGACCATTTGCTAACTCTGAACTTGACACAAGGACATGGCAAAAGATATGGTCACTGCTCTCACCGTAGTGCCTGCTGTGTGCAAGTGCTCACTGAGTAGGAAGTTTCTAGCAGCAAATAGCTGTGACGAACCCTGAGGTGTTCATGGGACACCAGCCAGATCTAGGCACTGGGCTGAATGTGCAAAAAAGACAAAATGAGACTCCTGTCCTCTAGAAGCCTGTGGCCTAGACATAGAGATAAGAATCAGACACAGAAGCTTCAAAAATATTGTAGGGAGGCAGGAAGTCCAGGCATGGTGACCCTAGGTGTGATAGAACATGGACAAGGTCCACTGGGCTTGTAGGAGTGAGCAAGGACCCTGAGGGGGCAGCAGCGGAAGGTGGCAGCAAGTCGCTGAGTTGAAACGCTTGTTTCTACACAGGGAGACGTGGGACCTGCGGGACCTCCTGGTGTGCCCGGCTCTGTGGTGAGTGCCCAGCAGTGGGTGGGAATCATGCACTCAGGTGCTGATGGACCCAGGGCCCTGCAAGAGTCCTCGTCTCTGAGCATGAGGCAGAACTCTGCTGATGCTGCCAGTTGGGTGGAAAATCTTCAACACCAAAAGCCAGAGAAAAGGCAGAAGCCACTTCATTATAGTGTGTGTGTGTGTGTGTGTGTGTGTGTGTGTGCGCGCGCGCGCGCGTGCTCTTAATGGAACCTAGAGAGGTTGACTATTGCTGAGAAAATTCCAGCACCTTTGCTAACGCCTGTCTGTCCCTCAGGTGCAGAGAGAAGGCCTGAAGGGAGAGCAGGTAAGCGGGTGTGGATCCTCCTGTGGTGGGGACTTAAGGAGGAGCAGAAGTAGGAAAGGCCACAACCCTACAGCTGGGCTCAGGCACAGCCTTCCCACGTCCAGTTGGCTTTCTGGAGTACAGGTGCCAGCATCCATGCCTCTGGGTCCCCGTTGGGAGCTCGAGAAATAAACTCTAGTCGGGGAAAGACCACGGGGGGTGGTATCCCTGGTCATGTGGAGAAGGAAGTTGAACTAACACATGACTTGTGTTTCTAGGGAGCTCCGGGACCCAGAGGTCACCAGGGCCCACCTGGACCCCCAGGAGCTCCGGTAAGCCATCCCCCCAACCCAGGGTGAGCTCTGGGCACTCTAGGCCTGGGCAAGGGTAGTCCCCGTTACGAGCACGGCTGTCTCGGAGGCCTTTGCCTCACCATGGTAGAGCTGATCTCATCATTCCAGGAGGAAGTGCTGGGCAAGGTGAGACCTCGGGCCACAGCACACGCAGGAGCCAGGCGTGGAACTGCCACGGAATTCCAAGCAGGCTGTCCCCAGTGCCCTCACTCCAAAACCAGGCTGTGACTGGGGCTGCCAGGGTTCTAGTTTCCTGGAGTTCTAGTTTCCTCCAGATAAAACAGAAGGCACTCAAGTGCATCACCTCACGCAGGTTTACTCCCCCAGGCTTCTGATTGGTGCTGATGAGGCGGCACCCTTTGATTTCCCTGTGTTAAGAACATGACTGTGTAAATAGCTATTTAGGGAGAGGCCACTCTAGGGGAGCCCATGATCGTTTGTGCTGTAAGTTCAGACACTCCGGGTGGCCAATGAGAACATAGTGAACAACAGGAGGCCCAGTTTTACAGTTGCCCCTCCTGGCAATGGGTTGCTGCTGCTGCTAAGTTGCTCTCTGAAGGAAATCAAGCAACTCTCATTTTTATGTGGTGGATGAGATTCATAATGAATTATTGAGGCCCAGGCAGCATCAAATACTTGTGTATGGTTTTGCTGGGATAAAACTAGAAGAAACAGATGATTTTCCATCCCAGTATCATTAGAAGAATTTCATATAAAAAATCATGGACAAACTAAGCTACTTCTTGTCTCTGTGATGTCCCCAGGCTCAGATTCCCACTGGGGAGAACTGCATGGGGCACCTTCACCTACAGACAGGCCTCTGCAGTCTGTAAGGCTGCACTGTTCCCTCCCATCCTTTTCCAATGAAGGCACTGGTGTTTGCTCAAAGTCATATCGCTTTTGAGAGGCAAAACAGAACTTGGAATCAGTAATCTTGGAATGTGATCTTGGAATCTTGGAATCTGCCTGACTAACTGGTCCCCACGCCCTTTCATCACTGAGAGCTCATTATGCAGGACCCATGAAGGTCTTGAGCCTCCCTAGGTTCAAACACCAGAAGAGCACAACCAATCCTGCTGCCCCGAAGAGCTGTCCATGGTCCTGCAGATGTGTTAAGGCCCGGTGCTGCTGATAGAGTCGGATTCAGTACAATCGTAACATTGGTGCTGAAATGCCTATGGACAGAGTTCATGGAGCCAGTGACCTCGCTAAAGCCTTTATTAAAGGGGACAGTATTGAGAGGCCTAAGACTGAGGTTCGTACGGCCAGGATCAACTCCCCTCCATCGCTAAGTCCACAGAGTTGTTACTTAACACATGTTTGTGGAATGATGGCCCCACAACATTCTTGGGGGCATTAAAGTGGGGCCTGAATGCAGAGTGAGCTTGTAAAGAGCAGGATGACTTTGGGATGACTTGGGATCAGGAGCCAAAGCACTTGGCTTCACATCCCTATTCTTCCACCATGGAGATTTTTGAATTTGGTACCGGGGTCTGATCTCGTTTGATCCCACTTGTTTCCTCCCTAATTTGGAAATCATCACCATCATCTCTCACATAGACATGCCATGAGTGTTAATAAAGTATTGTGAAAAACCTTGCTCCATGAAGACTTAGCCCAGTGCTAATACGAGCTGTCATTTCTATCTTCTTGGGAATCCCATCAGCCCCTGCCTTGGGGGCTTCTGCAGAGCACTTGCCTTCTACATATTCACTGGATTAAATTGAACCGAGAAGCTGGCTTCAGTGACTCTGTTGAGAATGGAAAATTTTGAATTTGTGTTCAGCAATCCCAGAAAGAAGAAAATATATCCTATTCTCTAAATGGGAGCAGGGTGCCGCATTCTGCATCCAAATCCTGGCATCTTCCATTCTTTCTCCAGAGGAAACAGGCCTGATGGCTGGACCAGTCTCAGGCTGAGTGATTGAAGGGCCAGCTGGGCAGATCAATGTCAAGCGTTTCTTGATGCTTAAAGCAAACTCATTCCTGCAGGGTTGCCTCACACTGTATGCCCCAAGCTCAGCAAAACTCTTGTGAGGAAGGAGATCCATATATTAAATTCCTGAAGCTTGGCCATTCATTTATCCATTTACACGATGCTATTAAATGCAAAGACCTGGGACCTAAATACAGCTTGATCATGTAATTAGTTATGCAACACTTGACCATAATAACTGTTAGTATTATAACCATATTTGCTTAAGGTGAGGAAATTGAAATGCAGAAAGAATGTTTCCAGCCAAAGTCCACCCAGAGGTGGTGAACCCGGTACTGGAGCTCAGGGTCTGAGTTGTCCACTGAGCCTCCACACCTGGCTCCAGATGCTGTCATTCAGGGTGCTGCCAGAGGCTGTGCACAGCCTTAGAATCCATTCCTCTTGTGATCTTTACAACTGCTCAATAGCTGGCTGTATTATCTCCATATCAGAGAAGAGATTACTGAGGTTCAACCATGTCGAGTGTCTTATCTGAGGTCATGCAGCAGATACATAACAGGGTGAGGGGTCAGGATCTGAATTAGGTCAGTGTGCTACCCTCGCCCACAGTCAAGGTTCCCTGTCCAGCTGAAATTGACCTTTCCTAGATAATTTTATGCATGTGTCTGGGCTGTTATACTTTGCATGTCACTGTTGCCTGAGAATCAGCAAATCCAAGCTAGTTCTTTCCAAAACAGCAAGCCATGGGGCATGGACACTGGGATTAGAGTTAGACACTTGGATTCCAGAAGATTCTTCTGTGTGTGCTTTATGGAAATTGGTGATGCAAGCCATTTGAACCTTATTGTGCTCATCCATAAAATGTATACCATGGTGCTACATCTTCCTTATTAAGCATACTTAATTAGATCAAATAAGAGCAAAAGTAGATTGGAATGAAGGGGATGTCATCTCCTCCCCACTCCATCAAGATGTGATAATATTTCTGTATTCAGTGAGAGAGAGAGAGAGAGAGAGAGAGAGAGAGAGAGAGAGAATGACCCCTGCTGTTGAACCCTGCATTCACTATTCTCCCTCTCCCCCTTTTTTTTCCATCCTGAAGGGTCTGATGGGTCCAGAAGGCAGGGGTGGACCCCCTGGTTTGCAAGGTCTCCGAGTAAGTACCTGTCTTCCCTTTCTGATGCCCCACCTTGCAACCCATGCCCCCATTTCATAAGTTCCAACGGAGGAGATGAATTCACTCCAGAAGCTTGGGATGAGTGTTGGAAGCCAAAGGAAGGTTTGGGCTCTGCTCACTGGCCTTTGGGAGATCTACCACACGCTCTGAATTGGGTTGGTCCTTGGGGACATGGAGATGGGTCTTGCCCTCTGCTGAGTGTCCAGCATATAGAAACTGCAGTGCTGTGTGATTAGGGTTCCCTGGAAGAGGGAGGCCCAAAGTAGAGAGGGCACAGAGATGGGCAACTGACCCAGTCTGGGGATGGCCAGGGATGTTTGAAGGAGGTGATATCTGAGCAAAGTTTTGAAAAAGACACAAAGAAAATAGGCGCAAAAAGGTAGAATCTGCCAACTCAGTTCAGCTACTTTAAGCAGATTCACTTACTATCATACATCATGTGGCTCAGCATTTGATTTAATCAAATTGAATTTAATTTAGCACTTGTCTTCTTATCTAAATTGTGCACACCTAACAGGTTTTAGTTCACCAGTAAGCTTGGCTTCTGACACAATGTCGTAGGCTTAAGGAGGGCTGCAGAAGCACCTGTGGGTTAGATGCCCCCCTGGACACCCCACAGCCAACTAGACTGGGACCCAGACTGAGCTCTGTCTACAGTTCCCAGTAGGTGCCTGATACGGAATAGGGAGGCAGCGCAGTTGTTAAACTCTAACCTTAAGCTCATACCATTTTTGCTGATTCACATGGAAAAGTGTCTGTAGATCCCACCCACCTGCAGATTGGACCTGCAGCTCCAAGAATAGTGAACTCACTGCCTTGGAGGTTTTCCTGCAGGGGCCAGGTGACCACTGATCCATGGGTGGGTGCACATCCTGACATATGGCAGAAGCAACCCCAGTCCCATTTACAGCCCCTTTTAGCATGCAGATTCTGCAGCTCAGGCAGGTGGATAGTGTTACACGTTTGCTGTGGATTGTCATTTCCCTCCCAACAAGGAGGGAGCTGGGCCACAGCTCTACATCCTCCATCCTGAAATTGGATAAACCTGCCCTTCTCACCCAACACAGACTCCAGCCTGTCCAGTGAACTTAATTGTTTGATTTCCAAAGGATTCTGCCTCCTATAAGTCTCTTGGATCTTCAGATTCTAGTGAGAACTTATTTTTGGAATCTAGGTGAGCTTGTAGAAAAGTGTCTCAAAGGTACTTTAGGTGAAAGAGAAGAGTCAGTTATCTCAAGCAACAGACCTTGGGTATGCCACCTCCTATCAGTCAATGAGGCTGTGAAGTGAGTTGCTTGCTCCTCTGGAGGGTGGAGGGCCCTGAACCTCCTGGGTGTGAAGCTCTGCCTCACTTTCCTGCAGCTTGGTCTCTCCAAGCCTGAGGCCTCCTTGTTAGAGGGGAAAGGCAACCCCATGGCCATGTTGCCACGAGGCCCGGGATGGTGTGACCCTTGGTGGGCAGCAGACTGTGGCAGTGTCAAGGCCTTTGTCCCCTCTACATCCTGGTCTTAAGGGAAACCAGCAGTCTTCACACACCACGTGGTCGGTGTTCATGGAACCTGCCCTCATTGGTACGGACCTGTGGCAGTATCACTGTTGCTGATGCAGTACTAGGTGGAAGGTGTTCACCTGGAGATGTCTATGAGCATCTTTGCTCTTTACCTGATTTTCTTGTGTGAAAGAGGACAAGGAGCATCTTGCTGTCAGGCTCATACTCTCTTGGGCATGATTTCTTGGAACCTTCTGGGTGTGCTTCCGAGGAATGGCTGTGTCTCACCCGGGAGTGCTTTACTCCTAAGAGCCACACCAACCACAGATGCAGTGGGTGTCTGGCCTGGTCCCAGCCTCACAGCTCAGGGGCCATGGAAATGGGGAAGATGCCCCAGGCCTGGAGATTTGAGGAACGAGGAGAGTCAGGAGAGCAAGCTGGGTGGGGTGTGGTATTTGTTGAGTTCTGGTTATGTGCTGGTCCTCACCAGAGCCTCCGCAGGTGCAGGGCATGTCTGAGGGAACACAGCTCCTTGGTGGCCTCTCAGGGACTCCCACCTAGGACTGTGTGTCTAAAGCCTGCCTGCCTCCTCCTGCTTCCTTTCCTTGTATGTGTGAGACATCAGCCAACTCAGTGAGCTCTCGTGATTGCAGGTGCTCTCTGCTCCATGCTCTGGGAGTTCCTGAAATACCCAAGGGCTCCCCTGCCAGGCCTCACAGTGGGCTCAGAAGCTTGCTCTCCATGCATGGGGGCCTGACAGGTGTTCTGGTGTTCAGAGGGGTGAGGGGCCTGGGCTCCAGGGAGGTCTGCCTAGAGGGGTAGCAGGGCTGGGTTCCAGGTGGTGCGGGGAGAAGGCACCACCAGGGGGTAGGGGCGGCCTCCAGGAGCCAGTGGGATTGTGGAGGAGACAGTGGGATGTGGAAGTGGACACAGGAAGTGGGCCTGAGGGGGCTCTGCACACTGGCTCACCCCGCAGCTCTGCTGTACTTCATCTGCAGTGTGGGGCACAGCGCTGCAAGAGGGCTGTGGCCAAAGCTTCTCCTTCGTGCCAGGCCAGCCCTGAGTGGGGCACTCAGCTGACCCCTCTTCCTTTCCTTTTGGTGTGGCTCTTCTCCATTCTCACCTTTACTAGTTTATCCTTTTCCTTCCCTGTCCTTTCCCTTCTCCTATGCCCTTCCTTCCAAGTTCATCCAACCTGCAAATAGCACCCCAGTAGGCTTCTCCAGCACTGACTGGGGACCAGACGTGTCTTAAGCAGCTGGGTAGTTCAGCGAGGATGGGCCGTGCCCTGATGATGGTGGTGCCCTGCAGGCAGTGGAGGAGAGACATCATAACCCGCATGCAAGTACGTGATGCAGGCAGGCCGCGTTGAGAACGTGGCACTTAACCCAGCTCTCAGGAGATGTCTGCAGGCTGGCATGACAGCCAGGTTGGGACACCAGGTAGAGGGAGCAGCTGGAGTTCAGGGCCTGGGGCAGGGGAAGATGAAGTCAGAGAAATGAGGAAAAAAAGCCTCGTGGACCATTGTAAAGACTGTGAAGGAATTTTGAGTCAATTGCTTACACTCAACATACTTTGTTATGAAAAAAAAATCACAGGAAGAAGTAGGAAGAGGAGTTCGCTGAACCTCCATATGCCCAGGACCCACTTCAACACTCTGAAGCCTTAGGGGTGATGTTCTATTTACACCAGCACTCACTTCTACCCACCACTGGATCAGTTGGAAGCAATTCCAAAAGGCACATTATTTTGTTTCTAAATATTTCAGTACATTATCTCTAAAAGATAAAGGATTTTAAGAGAAACAAAACAATGAGACCATTATCCCTCCTAAATCTGTAAAACTCTGGCTTGAAGTTTCATCAAATATTTATCTGCTGTTCAACGTGCTGCTGTCTCATACATTCCTGGCTGCAGTTTGCTCACTGCAGACTTTTGAGAACAGCAGTGGCGGGCTGGCTGACATTCCAAACACATCCATTTGGCTTCTGTGACGAGAATATATATTACAAGGAGCGGGGAGACCAGTCCTGGGTTCCCATGGGGATGGAATGGGAAAGGTGGCAGCTGAGGCCAGGGATGGGGACAGGAAAAGCAGAGGCCTTCGGAGCACTCACCCTGGTCCAGATCACCCAGCAGGAGTGGGAGAAGACTGAGAAAAAGGCAGAAGCCATATCCTGAAATGCCAGCCCCTGGCAGAGGACTGGCCCAAGCTGCTTTCAGGCGGGCCAGAAATGGCATTGACACTGGGGATAGAGGGGGCAGAGGGGCTCCTGCCTCTCCTGCTTCCTTTGTGACTTGCAGATGATGACCAAGGGAGTGGGGTCTTTGAGGCTCCTGGCCCTCCAGCAGCTCCGGGTGATTCTCTGATTTGGACGGTGCTCTGTCCTGCAGACATTGCTAGCTCAGCACCTGCAGTGATGGAGGAAGGAGAGTAGGAGCTAATTGTGATGTTGTGGGCTTGGAAGCCGCTTCCTGTTCTGTCATCTTCTGGCTGAGTCAGGAAAACCCAAGACAGAATGACTTATTCAGAAATTATATCTCTGCTTCCCTTGTCATGACCTGTCATTTCCTCCTCATCAATTTCAATTGAAACATTACTCGGAAGAGCTCCCGAGTGCTGCTGCACACACTCAGGCTGCTGAAAGGCAAGACACCAGGCAATGACAAGGTACAGACACGTGTGAATTGAGAAGCAGAGGCTAAAGCACCGGTGGGGAAAGGAATTCAGGCCTCTCTTTTAGAGATTAGTAACAGGCGGACGCTATAATCCTTGGCAAGGTAAATCCATTCATTTTGGACAAAGCTAGTATTTTTCCACAATGACACAACAAAGGAGGAGAATTGGAAACTAGGTGCCCTCTGCACCATCCAGCAGAAGAGCAGGAAGTGCCCACCCAGCTGGAGGGGGGTGGGCAAGGGGCTCCCTGCCTCAGGGGTTGCCCTTCCCTTTCTGAGGTGAGAACCCGCCCGGCTTGTCTGAGCTAGACAGCAAGCACAGTCACTTAGCTGAAGTGAGAGATACTGCAGATGCATCTGAATTGGAATGTTCCAGCAGAGGAGCCAGCTTGGCTGCAGGCCGCTCCGGCACTCGGACACTCCAAGCCTCCAAGAGAATCACTTTCCAAAGATGTAGTCCCCCTCGTTGTCCACTCCAGATGCCACAGTTGTCTCTCACTTCAGCCCCTTCCCATTTTCTGCAGAGGGCTTGACTGATATTTTTCATATTTGAGAATTTGTTTCCTTTTTCTCCATTAGAATGTGAGACCATAAAAAGAAAGGATGTTCTCTTTTTTATTTAGATATCCTCATTAAGGAAAAGAGGGCCTAACATGTAAAACACAAAGTTTTATATATACATACAATGTATGTGAAATATGGAAACATACAATTTGCATAAACATCTAATGACACATTTAATAAGCATCTCAGCAAGATGAATGCATGAAGCATGGATTGAGATCTCTGGGTACCGATGTAATTGAGTGGCACGAGGAAAAGGACAGGACCCTAAACTGGAATCTGGTCACCTGGGTTCTGATCTTGGACGAGAAATGTCCCTTTCAGTGAAGACAGCGTGAGCCTTGCTCTGTGGGGCAGAGTCCTGGGTGACATAGCTGAGATATCGTTTGCATATCATATTTTCTCTTCTCTGGATCAAAAAAAAAAAAAAGAAAGAAAGAAAAAGTCTTGTTTAAGAAAATCCTAGATTGTCAGGCACTTCAACTTCATGTCAAGTTTGGAATGTCCATACTACAGACTCGTCATGACAGAAGGGGATCTTGAGACTCTCAAGGAGAAAGACTCAATGTCCAGAAAGATAACATGGCCTCTCAAGGTCAGGGCAGCCTCCTCCTTCACATTAGCTTGGGAGTGTCCTCTGTTCCTCTGATCATTTTCTCTGTATCTCTGGTCCCTCCAAACTTGTCTTGTCCAATGTGGTGCCTCTTCTTACTAAACCGCGAAGGCTCCCTCCTCCTCGCGCTGTCCTGGGCTGTGTCGCCCGGGTGAGAACACACCTTGGAAGGGGACTTCATCTTGGCAGGCGTTGAGCTTGAGTGAGGCAGAAAGGAAATGACGATTGCTTCAGGGCAGGCACCTACCAAGGCACCCTTGTGGAGATTGCCTTGGAGACAGCCGGGACCCTTAATAACCGACTGTGCCACCCTGTGGGCTGCCCTGGACACGTCACTTAGTCTCTGGTGACTTCCCTTCGAGTGGAGGGCTCGTGCTGCCCACAGCCCTGATCTCCCACCGTTTTGGGGGAGAAGACGGCAGTCTTGGCAGGGGCGGCCTGGTTTGCATTTGTTTTACTTTTCCATTTTTAAAACCTTTCTTCTGCCTTTTCCTGCTCTGCCAGATGGTAACAGCATTGTTTGGATCACAGGCTCCTGTTTGATTCAGTCCAGGACCTGGAGCCAGGGTTTCTGTCAGGGCACCCTAGGTTTTTCCTGAGCACCTGGTTTTATCTTCAACCAGTAGAAAATAATCATGTTTGACATTTGGAGGCACGGAGAAGAGGAACCGAGCTGGAGGCCATACGGAGCACATTAGAATGATGCACACAAGCAATCCTTTTATCTGTTAATGGCCCCTCGAATGGCTGTGTTAACTCATCCTGCCTGGGAAGGGGTTACTGTTCTGAATTTATAGGTTTCCCTCCTCTCCACGGGCAGACGGGCAGCCTTGGAAATACCAGTCCTGCTCAGCATCCTGGCATTCAAAATGTCTTGGAAAATCTGCCCTGGTGATAAACTGCAAACACTTATCCAGATATTGTCCTGGGTAGAAATTTAAAAGAGAAGAAAAATGACAAGGTACAGACCTATTGTTAGTAAAACAGCTCTTTATTGCAGCAGAACTTGTCCTTGTCGGCACTTCTCAAATCCCTACCATCAGTTATGAATCAAAAATGCAGAAATGACATAGCTGCTACTGCAATTCCACTGCCAAAACTACTACAAGAACACCACTTCCACACTGCCAATGTTGCAACCACCACCATTAACACCACCATCACCATCACCACCAACACCACCATCATCACTAACACCACCACCACTACCATCATCACTACCACCATCACTATCACCATCACCACCAACACCACCATCATCACTAACACCACAATCATCACCACCACCACCAACACCATCACCACTACCACCATCACTATCACCACCACCACCAACACCACCATCATCACTAACACCACAGTCATCACCACCACCACCACCACCACCATCACCATTACCATCACCACCAACACCACCATCATCACTAACACCACAGTCATCACCACCATCACCACTACCACCACCATCACCACCACCATCACCACCACCATCACCATTACCATCACCACCAACACCACCATCATCACTAACACCACAATCATCACCACCACCACCACCACCACCATCACCATTACCATCACCACCAACACCACCATCATCACTAACACCACAATCATCACCACCATCACCACTACCACCATCACCACTACCACCATCACTATCACCACCACCACCAACACCATCGCCACCATCACCACTAACACCACAATCATCACCACCACCATCATCACCACCATCACCATTACCATCACCCCTAACACTGTAATCATCACCACCATCCCCACTACCACCATCACTATCACATCACCATTATCACCACCACCACCATCACTACCATGATCACCATCATCACTACCATCACCATTATTACCACCACCATCACCACCACCATCACCATCACCATACCATTACCATCACCATCACCACTACCATCACCATTATCACCACCACCATCACCACCACCATCACCATCACCATACCATTACCATCACCATCACCACTACCATCACCATTATCACCACCACCATCACCACCACCATCACCACCATCATTGGTGAAGAATACAGAGAACCCCTCCGAGTGTGTTGAGTACTCAAGTCTATAGAATCACTGGTAACTTTGTACTCTACAGCTGGTGATTCTAACTTGTTGGCACTTAGGCGGCACCCGGGAATCCATATCTCAAGTATGATTGTTTTCCCATTTTGGGGCTGCTACTTACTGTTGGGGCTTCATTGGAGGAGGTGGCGTTGACTTAGGATGTGATTTTGACAAATCTAGATGGAGTGTTACACACACAGGCAGCAGTGTGGGCAAAATCTCAGAGACTAGAATTCCCAAGGGGATGTTTGAGGCTGAGCTATGTAGCCCCTATGGCTACTCCCAGGGGATGGGAGAAAGAACCCTGGAGACTCCTGGGAGGCAGAGGAGTAAGGGCACAGACAGCTCAGATGGTGTCTCTGATGAGGAGGAGCCTCTGACTTTCAGAGCTGGGCTGGAAGGGAGCGCAGGGGCTGTAGCTGGCCAGGCATGGTTACCTTGGTGCATCTATGGACGGTGCCCTCACAGCTGATCCATGACAGGTTTTGCCTCTGTTGGGAGAGAGACTGCCTGTGACACTACTCTGACTGCAAAGTTCTGACATTTTTCTTCTTTCTCTGGCCTCTTGCCACCTTCTTGGTTTTTTCCTCCCTACTGAAATCCTCATGCTGGCAGTGTTTGCCTGTGTGGGTGGATTTCTTTGTTTCTCTCCTCCCCACCACATCCTCTTACCTGCCTGCAGGTCTCCTCCTGACTTATGTGTTTACTTCCCAGGCACAGGACCACCTCCTGACACTGTGCCTGTCTGGAACCTCATTACCTCGTAGGTGGCATCCCCTGGGCATGAGCAGCATTGCTACATATAGTCTCAGCCAGCCGAGGAGGCAGGCTGTGGACACCTCGAAGCACCCCAGGAGCCATGGCACCACTTGGCAGAGGGGAGCTCACCCCGTGCACCATCACGCAGGCATCTCGGGAGTGATTCTGCTGAATTGCAACCCAACATTTGCATCCCTGCTGCTGTCTGGCCCTTTCCTGTCCATGCTCAGTGTTGCTGTCCCTCTGTCCCTCATCTCAGCCTTTGCCATCCAAGAGGCACTCTGCTGGCTGGGGTTCTGAATTCTGATGATTGTTTACCAGGTGCCACTGACCTTGAGGGAAAATGGTTTATTCATCTTGTAAATAATCAGTGACTCTCAGTGGAATAACCTCGGGCAATTATAGGGGGTGTCTGTCTAGATAGAAAATTAAAGGTGTCTGGTTTCCATTCCCCAGGGAGGGGGGCTGCAGCGCTTGGTGCTCTCCTGCTCCCCACCCTGGGGGTTGCATTCATCACAGCAGGATCTGACATGCCTCCAAGGCCTGGCTGGTTTCTGAAGGGATCTGGGACAACATTTTGCATTTTACCTGACAAATGTCAAAAAACTCATTCTGAGTTAGACCTCAATGCACCCTGCAGGTCTATGGGCTCTGCAGCAAGGGGCTTGGACTCTGGGGGCTGTAAATCAGGTGGACTCATACTCTCTGCAAGTCCACAAACTACCAAGCTGCATCTTCCCTTCCTCCCTGACATTGCCTACCTGGGACCTCTACTGCTGTCCCCACTGCCATCGTCTGACACCCCTCCTAGGTGGGGCTTATCAGCTGTGTAGCAGTAACATTGATCTCAAAAGCACAGGTCCTTTATCCAGCCCATAAATGTGTATGGTGTGTCTACTGTGTGATAACTACTGTTCTGGGCCTCAGAAAACAGGGTCAAACAAAAGCAGAGCTGACCCACCATCACTTTCATATGGCATGCATCACAGTGAGGACAGATGGCACTACATGGAGAGGACCCTGGTGTATTGGTGATGACCCAACCTAGGGAAAATAAGGAGGATGAGATGAGGGGACACGACTGGGCAGAGAGCGTGCTGATTTGGTGAGACAGGCTAAAGAAGGCACTCAGATAAGTGGGCATTTGAGCAGAGACCGATGGAATTGAGGAATTGTTTTCTGTGGATCCCTGGGGGAACCGGCAGTCCGGGAAGAAGGAAAAGCCAATGGGAAGACCTCGAGGTTGGGATTATTTGGCCCTTTCAAGGTAGAGGACACAGGCCAGTGTGCCTGGGGGTGGGAAGAGAGCTAGGAAGTGAGAAGACGGGCAGGGGATGGGGTCAGAGGGGGCAGGCTGGGCCACTGCAGGTCTGTTCTAAGTGGGAAAAGAAGCATTGCACTGCGTTGGGCAGTGGGGAAGAGTGTGGGCCACAGGTGGAGGACCATGCCTGTTTATGGGGCTGCCCCACTGGTTCGGGGATGGGAGGGGATGGCTTAGGCTGGGCATGGAGACATGGCTTGCTCAGCTCCACCCCAGCCTCTGGCTGCTTCCAGAGTCAACACGAGGTGTGCAAGGCTGTGTGGTATTCACAACGCTGGGCCTGAGGGAGGCCCTGATTGGTCCAGGGCATGCAAGGCCCCTGTGACTCTGCTGGCCACACGCTTCCCCCAGTCATGCTGCCGGCTGCCAGTCATGCTGTCTGAGCCCATGTCCTACTTTCCTAGGCCACCTCTTGCCCCATCTCTTCCTGTGGCCAGCTTGTCCCGTGGGCAGCTCCTCCTCCTCCCACCACCTCAGCACCCTCCTCCAGGAAGCCTCCCCAAGCCCACAGGCCCACCTCAGGGCTCTGGGACCCTCCTAGGTGGGGCTTATCAGCTATGTTGCAGTAACACAGTGCCTGGCACAGAGCATGTTGAGCGTGTGGGTGAACCAGCAGGAGGGAGGGGCAGGACTGCGTCTTCCGTTTCTCCACGGCTGGCTGAGTCTGTGTGGGGCCCGGGGGTCTGAGCATTTCCCTCTGAGCCCAGCCTAACTCTTCTGTGCAGCCTTAGGACCTGTTTGCCCCTCCTAGGGCAGCATGACCAAGAGCTCGCACCGCCAGCCTGTTCCAGGGTGATCTCTGGAAGATGTCGCCCTTGGTGGTGTTCCGAGGTGGAGGCCAGATGCGGGAGCGCTGCACAGGACAGGAACGCAGAGGGCTGCTTCAGGGAGGCTGCCAAGACTGCTTCCTGCGCTGGGCACTGTGGAGGAAGGCAGAAAGGAAAAGAAGGAAGTGGGGAGGGAGGAGGAGAGCAGGGGAAAGAGAGGGAAGAAAAAGGCCCTCCTGTGTGAGAGGTGGGCTCAGGAGCGGGGCAGACGGGCATCACAGGCAGCAGAGAGCAGGCCCATGAGAAGGGAGCTGAGGTCTGAGTTTCTAGATTCTGACACATGCAGAAAGAGTGTAGCCAGCATAAGTCTTCTCTTCAAGACATGCACATCAAAACCACTCTATGATCCACTTCACCCCAGTCAGAAGGGCAGCTATCAAAATTCAAATAACCACAAGTGTTGGCGAGGACATCAGGGAAAAGGCACACTCCTACACTGCTGGTGGGACTGCAAATTAGTGCAGCCAATATGGAAAGCAGTATGGAGATTCCTTGGAAAACCGGGAATGGAACCACCTTTTGGCCCAGCTATCCCTCTCCTTGGACTATACTCAAAGGACTTAAAAACAGCACACTACAGGGACACAACCACATAATGTTTATAGCAGCACAATTCACAATAGCTAAACTGTGGAACCAACCTAGATGCCCTTCAGTAGATGAATGGATAAAGAAAATGTGGTATATACACACAATGGAATATTACCCAGCATTAAAAGAGAATAAAATCATGGTATTTGCAGGTAAATGGATGGAATTGGAGAATATTGTGCTAAGTAAAGTAAGACAATCCCCAAAAACCAAAGGCCAAATGTTTTCTCTGATATGTGGATGCTGATCCATAATGGGGATGAGGGAGCATTGGAGGAATGGAGGAATTTTAGATAGGGCAAAGGGGAGGGAGGGAACCGGGAAGGGGACAGGAAAGATAATGGAATGAGATGGACATTATTACCCTAAGTACATGTTTGAAGACACGAATGGTGTTAACTCTACTTTGTGAACAACCAGAGATATGAAAATTTGTGCTCTATATATGAATTTGAATGCATTTTTCTGTCATGGATAACAAATTAGAATAAATAAATAAATTTAAAATTTAAAAATAAAGACAGCACAGAGCTGGGTGGAACCCTGACTCTGTCACTAGGTACGTAACAAACAGGTCTCAGCTTTCCTGGGACCTGCGAACACCTGCTCCACAGGGTCCTCCTGCAAGGAGTGGCAGGAAGAACCAGGAAGAGCTGGCCACAAAACTGTCACTCACAGAATATAGGACTTACTCAAAGTCTTGTTTTACCTTTTTAAAAAATCTTTGCTAGCGCTGCTTTTGTTAAATCAGGAAAAGTTACAGGAGGAAAACAGACACCGCCCCATTATTCATAGGACCTTGTTCTACACTGTATGCCGTTACCACAAGGGTGTAAATTGAATGTGCCAGTACACCTTATCCCTGTAGGGAGGTGGACTCAGTCCAGTGAGGGTGCTCGTCCCCCAAGGTGCCCCTGCCCTGCTGTAGGGCACATAGTGTAGTAAAGATTCTAGCCACAGAAGGGCCTCAGGGTCTACACACCCCGCCTCATCCTTGGGGGGACACTCTGTCTGTGATGGCTGTGGAGACACAGTGACGCAGGACACAGGCAGGGCCAACCAGGGTGAAAAAGCAAGATTGGTTAGCAGATTGGATGGTAAGGTGAAGTTTGTGAAGGAAAAAGGGGAGAAAAAAGAAAAGTGTGTGTGTGTGTGTGTGTGTGAGAGAGAGAGAGAGAGAGAGAGAGAGAGAGAGAGAGAGAGAGAGAGAGAGAGAGAGAGGGAGAGAGAGAGAAAGAGAGAGGGAGAGAGAGAGAGAGAATGTGTGTGTCTGGGTGAGATGGTGACCTCTGCACAAAACATCTCTGGAAGAATCAGGCAGCATCTGGCAGGTTAGGAAAGAAGCTGGGTGGTGGCCGAGAGCTAAGGAGGTTTTTCTCAGGTGTAACTTTTTGTGCCTTTTGAATTTGGGGCCCTGTGTAATATACAAAGTGGGATCCATAGCCAAGCCCTCTGACCTGAGCCTTAGCCCCTTCCCCACCCCATACTGCTCCTCTGTCGGGCACTCCCGAGGGTCAGCCTTGCAGTTTGAGCCATGAAGACTGAGGTTTCCACCGAGATACATTATCATATGGGCTCTGGGAATGATTGCCTGTCGGTTAATTTTGGCTTCTTCTTTTGCACCCAGGGGAAGAAAGGTGACGTGGGCCCACCAGGAGTCCCTGGATCACTGGGGCTGCAGGTAACTACTGCCTTTAAACCTTCTTCTATAGGAATGCTGCTTTCTCCGATTCAGGGAGTGACTGGGGCTTCTCAGGTTGGAGCCAGAGTCCTGCTAGTCACTACCAACGTATTAGAGAGAATGGTCAGTAGCTATCTCTGGCCAGTAGGTGCAGCTCTCCAGGGACAGCACGTGGTCCCCAGGAGGGCGAAGCAGGGAGCAGAGTGGTGAGAGGATGAGCTGAGGATGGGAAGGAGCCCTACCAAGTGGCCAGAAAAACCAAAAGACAGTGAGGACCCGGGTCCTGGTGTGGGTGTGACTTCCAGCCTGCTGGGACTGTGGCCAAGTCCCTTCCCTTCTTTGGGCCTCAGTTTCTGTAAAGTGGTAGGATGAGGGCCTCCATCACAAGGCCTCTGGCCTGGGCAGGGACTGCTCGTCACCCCTGCCTGTCCTTCCATCTCCGCCCTCTGCTCCTGTGCTTTCGTCTCTTGGCCTACTCCTATGGTCCCCAGGACCCAGCTGGTCACCCTGCTTTGGTCCTGCTCCCTGCCTCCACGCACTTCCCTGTGGGCCATTCTGGTGCTGCTCCAGCGGATCCCCACTGTGCTCTGTGCAGTTGGCAGACTCAGGGTCCCGTGGTGTTTCACAGATGAGAGGCAAGACTCCAGATGCAGGGTACCGTGGTGTGACCAGAGGGACGATGCCTGGAGCCCACTTCTGGCATTGCAGGTGTCCAGGTCCCTTCACTCTTCTGTGTCTTGGGTCAGTTCCTCCCCCTTCCCATGCCCAGTCTTGTCCCCAGGTTGGTGAACTCACCACAAGCAGTGTCATGGGGAGAAGATGTGGAGTTAGAGAGTCAGAGAGACCCTGGTTCACCACTTTCTGATGAGGGGATCCTGGACATGTTCTTTGACCTTCTGACTTTGGTTTCATCATTTGGTAAAAATAAGAATACTGGGATAAAGAGAAAAGCAGACTGTGACCGGAGACTATGGGTCCCCAAGGCACAGTGAGCACCAGGGAGCGATGGCATCCCTCCCTGTTCTGGCTGTACTGGCAGTGAGCTGGTGGAGGGGGTCATCCCCAGACCCGTGTCTGGCTCCCCCCAGGGCTGTGGTAGAGCAGCTGGGCTTAGCCCTGCCTGTTCCCTGAGGGATACCTCTGTTCCATGGGGAGCCACGGTAATCTGCCTTCCGCCAGGCATCACTGCAGGCTGCACTTGGAACCTGCTCCTGAGTCTCGGATTTCACTTCAAGCCCCTCTCAGTTGGGTTGGGAAAGACCGTGGAGTGAGGAATATATCATTCACCATGATTCACAGTGTCCTAAAGATTCCGTACCCATTTTGGTATTTTGTTGTTAACAAGTAAAACTAGAGTGGGTTTGGCATTTGCTGTCCTTGCTTTTTGACAAGCAAAGCTTGGCTCTGTTTTAAAATGTACCAGCAGCCAGGTCCAGTGTCACACCTATAGTCCCAGCTGCTTGGAAGGCTGAGGCAGGAGCATTACTTGAGCCCTGGAGTTTGAGGCCAGCCTGGGCCACATAGTGAGACCCTATCTCAAAATAAATAAATAAATAAAACAATATAAAATTCACCATCAATGCAGCTCTATCAGATTATCTTGATTTCTTTTTTCTCCTTACAATTCTGCTGTCCTGAGAAACATGGTTCTTTTCAATTTGAGCTTTGAAGCCATTTTCATTTGGCAGATCTTCCCTGCACTCCAGGCACAGGACTGGGTGGTAAACATGACCAGGCTTCCCATAGCAGAAATTTGCCTGGCAGAGTGCATGCGGCCTTACTCAGGGAACGCAGAACCAGGCGGCATAGAGTATGCTCAGCCTGGTGCCCTTGACTGGGCCACTGCTGAGGGACAGGAGGCTGCCTTCCAGCCAGCCATGCCTGAGCCAAGAGGAAAGAGTTTCTGTAGGTGTTTGCCACCCCTCTGTGACACTCTTCCTAGCATATCCATGGGCCTGTTACCATTTTCTTCTGCTTATCACCTGTGTGTTTGTTCATTTGTTCCTTGAGTCATTCCCTAAGCCAAGCTCACTCTGCAGCTGTGAAACCTCAGTAGCCACCATCTGTCACCTGAGGAGCCACGTGCCCCGGGTGCAGAAAGACGTGCCAACAGAGACGGTGTCACTAGTGTGTGCCTGGATTTTGTTTGTATTCAGGTAGGGCGAGGCCGGGGGATCCAAGGCCATTAGACCAGGGCTCCCCTCTATGGGAATGGTGCCACCGAAAAGATAGTTGGTCACAGTTCCCATGTGGGGGAGTGGGGGGCACTTCTTGCAGAACTGCCTGGGGCCACATCAGAGTTGGTCCAGAGATCGGAGTGAGGGGAAGACATGGGGAAGAACCTACATGAAGGCTCTGAAGGGAGGAGAGGCAAGGAGGCTGCGTAGTTGGGGCGTTTAGGATGGGTGCAGAAAGATGTGCCAGCAGAGACGGTGTCCCTAGGGTGTGCCTGGATTTTGTTTGTATTCAGGTAGGGTGAGGCCGGGGGGGGGGGGGGGGGATCCGAGGCCATTAACCAGGGCTCAGGCTCTAGGCCCTAAGGCTGGTCTCTGGTTTGCCTGGCATCTGGTCCTGAGTGATTTTTGGCAGGATAGTGTCCTATTCCAGTCTACAGGAACCTGGTGGAAGGCTGTAGGTGGAGGTAGGGACTAGGGTTTGTCAATTTGCCTATTAAAGTCTTACTTGCAGGTAAGTTGTTAATTTCTCTAGAAGCTAGCTCCAGGGATCAGCAAGATCTCAAGATGCCAACGCATCCTAAAGCGGGGTGTGGGACTGACTGATTCATACTAAAGGACCATCCCCTGTACTGAGCTGGGTTTGGAGAGTGGCAGGCCTCTGTGGAGGCCATACAGAGTCCCTGCACTGACCTGGAAAGCAGTGGCGATTCCAGAGTGGCACATCCCTGAAAGGACATGTGTTAGTCATTTTTGACACAGGCGGCTTATGGGAGGAATGAGGGTCCTAGTTCTGGAGGTTCAGGTCCAAGACTGGGTGGCCCCTTGATGTGGGCCTTTGTGAAGGTGGGTGTATGTGTCAGAGTGAATGCTCATGTCTGCAGCCAGGAACAGGGGATGGAAGAAACTAGGGGACTCTGGTCCCTTTCGCAGGCACACCCTCTCACTGGGCTCCACCTCTTGGAGGTCCACAGCATCCCCAACACTCATCCTGGGACAAAGTCTTTCACTTCGGGTCCTTGGTGGGACATTCTTCATCCCGCCATAGCAGGCTAGTTGCAGAGGGGAGGGCAAGCATGTGTGTGTAGCTTCTGCCGTCACCAGACTCTCCCTTTAGCCTTCATACTCAATTCTGTCAATTCTTTATAACTTCCTGTGAGCGAAGGGTGCTTGTCTCCACTTAGGGTCTAAAGAAACTTGGGCTCAGAGTGGTGAGTTAGTTTGGCCTGTGGGGGGAGAGGTGCCTAGTAGTTCCTGTGCGGACGCAGCCCCAGGGAAGTGGACGGGCGATAAGAGGCTTCCTGTGCCTCCTTTTCAAGATGAAAAACTTCATCTGCTGAAACGTTGTATAATAAATATGCATATCTGCACTGTCCTTTATGAGGATTCTCTTCTCTGAAGGGTGCATCACAAGGGCAGTACCGGTTGGTGCTGTGGGGAGTATGGAGTCCTTTCAACTGGAAGCAGCCAGGGGCGGAGGCTGGCCTTAGAGCTCTGTGGTGATGTGCCTGTGAACCTCAGTGCAGGACCCCCTGAGGCAGGCAGGACCACAGTGGGGCCTCAGGGATCCGCATCTGAGGGGAAGACAGATTGTGAACACCTTCCTGTAACGCCCGTGCCTCCAGGTTGCGCAGGTAGTGTGGTGGCTGTGTGGATTTATGCAAGCACTTCTCAGGCAAACCCCCCCCCCCACACACACACACTCGTACATGTACTTCAATGGGAGCTAGGTGTGATCAGGGTACTTATTTGCTATTTCTTTATTAATGATAATTAGGCTAATTGGTTATTTATGCATCATCATTGTAACCGCTAATTGCATTAGATAGCTGTTTACTCCGTGTTGGAGGATCAAATGTTGTTTCATTAATAATAATTGGGCTGATTGGCTAATTAATATGTGGAGTCATTACTTAGTTGTTTTGTTAATAATAATGAAATCAGTCGTGTTTTGTTGTATTCATTTAGATCTACTGGCTCATGTGTCACTCTCATTAACAACTGGACTAACTGGTTCTTTAGATATCTTTATTAATGATTAGGAGGGAAGTGTCAATGGTGGTGTCCTCCCAGGATGGCTGGTGCACTTACCTTCTTCCTTCTGCTCTCAGTGACCTGCAGTCTTCCTGCTGCTCTGAGTCTCAATTACTTAAGGCTATGAGGTGACATGAGGCCACCTTGCATTTGACCCTAGACACCCAGAACCGAAGCCCTGTTTGTCACCTGAGCTCCCAGCTCTCCATCTCTCTGCCAAGAGAAGAGCGACCTGCCCACTGCACCCGGGAGGTCCTGACCTTGGTGGCTCTTGCAATTCAGTTTTTCCCTTCATTGTCCCCCATTTGTTCTTGAGCCTTGATCTTCTCATCTATAAAGGAGGGAAATAAGGTGAGGAGTCCTTGGCTTTTCGGCTGCTGCTGCTCTGGCTCAGCTGCGGCAGCTGGAGGAGGAGGGAGTCCCTTGTCTCTAGAACACCCAAATGCCTTGGAGCCTGCAGCAAAATAGAAAGCAAGTCCAACGTTGCTTTCCTACAATTTTTCAGTCTTCTATTTTATTTAGAAACTTACCAGTGAGGTGACTCAAATAGCTGGTCTGTTGGGGTTGCGCAACTTGATTTTCAGGAGAACAGGGGTGTGGGGTGAAAGTGCCCATGAAAGCCAATCAGAAGGCCCCGGAGCTTGATTCAGTCTCGGCTGCAGTTGTGGAGCTCCCCCATAAGGTCCCCAAGGCTGGAAGATGCTCAAGAACCACGACCCTCATCCAAGAAAGTCGAGGGAGTGTCTGGCCTTGCTGTGGCCTGTTATCTTTTCTAGAATATCCAAAAGCCTCCCCTGGAACACTCAGCTCGCAGTATTGGGCCCACCAGCATCCTGTGCCCTCTCTACTCACCCCCAGTGGCCTCTCTGGCTCCGGTTCCTAAGGCTTTTTCTTTATCTCAACACATCAACGCTGAGCCCGACACTCACTCTGCCAAACCCACTGTCCCTTCCCCTGCAGAATATTTCCATGAAGGCCCACCCCCCTCCCAGTATCTCAGGCCACATCCATGTCCCAGTCCAGTTGGCCACGGAATGGTGCCCTCACTCTTCCAGGCCAGCCCCTGGTCTGCACCCCTCCCTGGTACTCCTGCCCTCTGGAGCCTGCTCAGGCTTCCTCCCTGTTGACCTGGTTGTCTGCCTCCTGGTCCCCTCTCCCAGTGGGTTCTAAAGATGGCGGAAATGTGCCTTCTTAGCTCAGTTCTGCTGTGTCGCTCTCTCAGGGGACCTCTATAATATTTGTGCTCCCTCAAAGACGAATCCCAGTGTTTCTTACTTACCCCAGCACGCTGCCCATCCTTTGTTCCATGTCCCCACACCCTGAGCCCCCGTTCCTGTCCTTGCACCACCAGCCTGGGCTCCACTGTTCCATCTGCTTGTGGTGCCTGTCTCTTCTCTCCCACCCCGCCTTTTTTCAGGCTCCCCTGGGTCCCTCAAGAGCTCAGCTTCCCTCAGGTGCTGCCTGACCTCCCCCTGTGCTTCACCTGCTTCCTGCGACTTGGCAGCATCTCTCTTGTCATTCTCGAACTCTACCCAGGGAGTGTCCCTGGGGCTCTTCCACATGTCATGGATTCCTGTGACTCAGCTCTGCAAAGAAAGTGCTGCACCTGCTCTCCACTGGCAGGAGCAGGGGCCTCCCCCAGTCACACAGCTGCTGGGGCACTGAGCTGCCTGGGGTGCCTGACCCCAGGGTGGCTTTCCAGGGGGTCACAGGCACGGTTCCTTTGTCCTACCAGACTGTGGTTTTCTGGTGAAAAGGAAGGGGCTCCTTGAGGACACAGTGCGTGCTGGCCGCATCCTGGCTTGACTGGCCCCTTCTTCCATTCTGGGCTCCTGTCCTTCAGGGCTGACGTTGCTCCTCATCACGGGCACGCTGTACTCTGCCAGCAGTGATGGGTGGGGTGTTTGCCTTTCCTTTCATCCCCTAAAGCCTCTGTGGGGACAGGAGCAATATCCCATGCAGGTTGTTAGAGGACAGAGCTGCCATACAGCCTGGGTTGATGGGGTCCCAAAGGTCCCCTTAATCCATGTCACAGGGTGTCTCTCTGCTGTTCTTTTACCTCAAAGCAAGAAGATAGTGCCCAGCCCTGTCAGGCAGACTCTGCTAGGTCGATGTGACACCCCAAGCTGAGGGTTAGAAGAAGGAGTGTGACGCCCAGGGCATGGGAGATGCTCATCCAAGAAGGACGAGATGGTGTCTGGCCTCTGTTATGTCTTCTCATCTAGAAAATGCAAATACCTCACCTGGAGTCTCTCTGCCAGGCAGAGGACAGCACCTGGATTTGAGGGTCCTTGGTTGTGTCCACAGTGAACAACACAGATCTGAAAGCTGCATGTGGCCTGGACACAGCAAAGCTGGGCTACCCAGCAGTACATTGGAGCTGCGGGCTCCGTCTTACCCCAGGCTGAGAATGAGTGGCCATCTCGTGTCTGACCACCCATGTCCTCTGCTGCCCTGGTCCTGTCCAGTCTTCTCTGAGCTCTACCTCTCCAGTAAAGACAGGCCCAGGCTGCCGAAAAAGAGAGTGGGAAGGGCCTCAGATTGGCTCATCAGGCCAGGGCCCACAGGCCCTGGGGATCCTGCTGAAGCGCTGTGTTTCCTGGAAGCTGCCGGTGCCTTGCTGCTGCTCGTGGTGTCCTTGCTTTCTGAGAAGGGTGAGCTGAGAGTGGGGGCTTATTCCCAGCTCATGCCCTAAGGAGTCCAGTCCCTGCCCAGGGTACTGCCCAGGTCGTCTGGGCCCCAGCCGTTCCTTCTCAGAGCAGATGTCCCCAGTGGGAACAGATGCTACCCCAACCCCAAAGACACACCAGGTCTAAGTGACCTACAGAGAAATCTAAATCTGGTGACATCCTTTTTGCTTTTTGATGCCTATTTGTGACTCCATGTGCCCCTCCAAGGCAGAGAAGGGAACAGTTCATGGATGCAGCAACCTCTGCCATTTTTTAGTGTGTATCGCCCTCTGGTGGTCAAATCTCTGAACACAAATTGCTTCCTGTTCACAGGACTTCTAGAATTTTCTCAGCTCTCTACCATGCTGGTTGATGAGGGAGGTGCAGACAGAACAAGAAGGGCTGGCCCTTGATAGTCTCTGGGACAGAGGAGCAGTTGTGCTGACCCTGAGCATGGAGCAGGGAGAGATTGATTCCGCCTGGGGAATGGAAGGCCATTAGGAAGGCTGAGGAGCCAGTGGAGGACACGTCCAGAGAGCGTCCTCTGCAAGTCCTCGAGGTTGAGTGGGCAGTGATTGGCAGTCGGGGAGGTGAGGGGACAGGGAGGTTGTGAACAGACCTGGAAGAATTCTGAATGCAAGGTGGAAAACCCAGGACCTAACCATCAGGGAGCCAGAGCTACTGAGGGAGCTCTCAGCTGCGACGTCACTGGGTGCTGTCAGAGCCTGTCAACACTCAGGGCTCTAACCCCCCTTCTCTCTGAGGGCCCCACCGTTGCACAGCTGCAGCTGGCCCCTGTGTGACCCACTGCCCACCGTCTCCCTCGGTGTCCTCCAGATAGCAAGCTGCCTTTCTAAACACACATGTGACCAACAGGAATCTTCTTAGACTCTCTTAGTTACCGAAGACTTCTGGGCAAAGTTGTCGCTTGGCCTTGGCTCCCAGTCCTCTGGGGTCCTGGCCCTGACTACGTCTTGTTCCCATGTGGAGCCATTGGCCCTTGCTCAAACACACAGCCCCTTTAACTCCAAAGGCCTTGAGGTGCCTAGCTCCACCTGCCGTGGTCAACCTGGCCTGTGGGCAGTTTCTTCTGTCTCCAGGACCTAGGAGTCCCCTATGACCACCCTCCTTCCTCCCCCAAGTGCAGAGGGTTGCTCCTGCTCTGTGCTCGCGGCCCAATCAGGGCACTGATCTTTTCTGACACAGTCGTCTGTTTACCCCTTTCTTCCCTCCCCGCGGTCACCTGCAGTGCAGACAGGAGCTGTCCTGGTGTTTGTTCACTAGTGGTACCTGCTGCCATTCGCAGCCACTGAAGGTGTCCAGGGCACAGGTGCAGGGAATGGACGATGGCAGTTACAGGCCTGGGGTGCAGGCCTGGAGAAGGACTGCCAAGTCTGGCCTCCGTCAATCTCAGGGAGAGCTTTTAAAGTACAGACGCGAGGCTCTCCCCAGGCCTACAGAAGCTGCAGGGCCAGGCCCTCAAGACCCCTGCTGTTCACCCAGCTCTGGTCCCTGACTAGTGATTGGGAATGTTCTGGAAAGTCTTTGTGAGTGGGTTATCCCACTGTGTGCATGTGTGTGGGCATGCATATATGTATGTGTTCACTTTAAATGTTCAAATATTTTAAATCTGAGTTTAATAGATAAAATTGAAACAGAGAACTCCAGTCTTCCTCAAGCTGGGAATAACAGCTCCTGGGCCATATGGGTCCCGAGGAAGCTGAAGGCTGACTTGTTCTTGGGTTCAGCGCAGCCTGGTTCATCTACATGTGTGTGTCACAGGCTCTATCAATCGTAACCGCTTCTGTAGCGCCCACAGAGAAGCAACTGAGCTGCTTCTCCCCCGTTTTCTCAAAAATTCATTTTGACTTTTTACACTGTTTGCTTATTTCTTAATAAGTAGGTGGGTATCTGAATCTGGCCAGCCAGGATACAGGCAGGTTCCTGGTCTGGTGAGGTAACAATACAAAGATGCTAAGTTCCCGTCACCAGAGAGCGACACTTGTTAGTGTTTTGCACACTGTGCTCCAGATCTTTCCTTTTTGCTCTTGTTCCTTTGTGTTGAAATAAGACATCTCAGATAAAGCCAAGCCCCTCCTCGTCATTGTGCCTACTGCCCTCTTTCTCTCTCAAGTGCCACCGTCACCAGGAGGCTGCTCTGTGCTCTTTTGTAACCACTTTGCTCTCTCCTTACAGGGTCCCCCTGGACCCCCTGGTGTCCCAGGACCTCCTGGACCAGGAGGCCCCCCGGTAAGGTCACTCATGGTGCTTCCATGCCTGTGGGGTCGGGGCATCTGCCTGCATGGACACTTGCCTTTGCTCTGCCCAAGTCCAGGGCAGAGGTGCCAACAGGAGGACCTCCTCTCACAGACACCCCCACGTCTCTGGACTCCCAGGCCTTTGGGCCCCTTGATCATAACTAGCAAGGGAGCCAACCCAGCACTGAGGCTGGTGGCTGCTGGAGACGGGGTGCAGGTGGCATGTTGGGCTCCTGGGCCCATTCAGGTGTCTGCAGACACTTGTGACTTGACTTTCAGGCAAAACTGAACCAGGGCAAGGGTTTGTCAACATTTCCCCTCCCATGTTTTGGGGGACAACTGGAAACTCCCCCTAGTAGGCCCTGGGTGGGGCAGACCCAGCAATGGGCAGAAGGGGCCATTCCTTCCTGCCCCAGGTGGAGGTGAACATGGCAGGGACCCCAGCTGCTGACCAGATAAGCTGTGGACTGCCCAGCTTTGGAGATGTGTCAATTCTGCATCTTACTGGGCCAGTATGGAGGGTGGTGGAGGCCCAAGAGGTGCCCTCCTCAGAGCTCTCAGAAGCCAGGATCCGGGTCAGGAATGGAGTCCAGACAAGGATCATATCTCCAAATAGTCTAACAGCCTCCCTGTGCTCCCTTTCCAGGGTTTACCTGGAGAGATTGGCTTCCCGGGAAAACCTGGGCCTCCTGGCCATGCGGTGAGTGTCCTGCGGCGTCTCCCTCCTACCTCCCCCCTCCTCCATGGCTCGGGGTCAGGCCATTACTGCTGACCCTGGGAGCCCTGAGAACTGATGACTCCCCATACCCTTGGCTCCTTGAAGCTGGTTCCAGGCCCAACACGCAGCTCCTTTCCCCTTCTGCAGAGTCCTCCTGTCTGTCTCCTGGGACTGCTCCACGTGTCCTGGCCAGGGTGTGGATTGGGGCCACTCTTCCTAGGCCACCACCCTTGCTGTTGTTACCCAAAGACACATTTGAAAGTCCCTCGCTTTGTAAAGTGTGACCCTCACTTTGCAAGGTGGGACGACTTGTCCACGGGGACGCCCAGAGGGTAGCAGAAGCAAAGCCCCAGATGAGAGAAAGGATGCAGGTGGGGCCATCTTCCCTCCTGCAGGTGGAGCTCAGCAGCTCAACCATCACATAGGAGCTGGGGGTTAAAAGCAGGGTGTCTTCTTGCATGCTGGCATGTCCTCTTCAGGGCAGTGATGCAGAGGCTGGCAAGACTCTGGCACCATGTGACAGAGAGCTGGACATGCCTGATGATCTGCCCTGGGCAGCCTCTGCTCCGCTCTAAGGTATTTATTTCCTTGTGACATGGTGTCCTCGTGGAGCTGCTGAGTGGGGAGGGCCATGGCACTGATGGAGGCTCAGACACTGCAGAAGGACGAGGAGGAGGCGAAGCAGGCTCTGCAGTGCATGGCAGCTCTCCCCTTCTCCACGGGCCACAATCCGCTGGTGCCTGTAGATGGAGCTCCCAGGAGACAGCCCCAGAGGTCTCTGCAGCACCGCGTTCTGAGCTCAGTTGAGCCCCAGCGCATCCTGCCAGACCGCATCAGACATAGACGCAGTGTTGTGGCGTGCACTTGGGTGAACTGACACAGATCTGGAAGGAACCCCTGGTGAAGTGCCTTCCTTGGACACACAGTCAACTGCAGTGTCACCAAGAAACATGGTGAAATGGGTGTCTTCTGGCAGCTCAAACACATGAGTCTTTTGTGACTCAGTGGATTCATCAAAATGTGTATCAGTGTGAAAATTCAGAAGAGGGAGTGTGTTATGCAAACAAAAACATATTTTAAAAGGCTTTTACAGTTTTCTGAGGCCATGGTCACTTCAGGTATAAAGTGTGGCTTCTGGCTTTTGTGACTGCTCTTGTTCAAGGTCATTCTTGGGTTGCTCCAGGTGGCCTTGAACGAACCTCCTGCAGGTCTGTCCAGTGATTCCCATGACACTGCTGTTTGGATATGTCCCTGTCCTTTCAATAACCAACATCCCAAGCTGGAGATTCAGGGCATCTTAAATAGGGTGATAGCAAGTCTGGGGCAGAAGAAACACCAGGATTATAAAAGAAAACACCTTTTACTTTTATTGAAGCATTGAGGATTGAACCTAGTACTTCATGTGTATTAGGCAAGTGCTTTGCCACTGAGCTATATCCCCAACCCCCAATTCCACTTTTTAATTTTATTTTGACACAGGGTCTCACTAAGTTGCCCAGACAGGCCTCAAACTTGTGATCCTCAGCCTCCCAAGTAGCTAGGGTTATAGGCATGTGCCACTATGTCTGACAAGCATTAACTTTAAATTTTTTAAAATTTTTTATTTGTTTTAATTAGTTATACATGATAGTAGAATGTATTTATGCACTTTGATATATCATGCATAAATGGGGTATAATTTCTCATTTTTCTAATTATACATGTAGAATCACATTGGTCATGTAGTCATATATATGCATAAAGTAATAATGTCTGTTTCATTCTACTCTCCTTCCTGTCCCCATTTCCCCGCCCCTCCGTTCAATCCCCTCAACCTAATCTAAGGTAACTCTATTCTTCCCTAGTGCCTCCCCCTATTGTAAATCAGCATCTGCATATTAGAGAAAACATTTGGCCTTTGGTCTTTTCAATTGGCTATTTTGCTTAGCATGATATTCTCCAACTCCATCCATTTACCAGCAAATGAAACAATAGCTCATGAGATCTGTCACCAAGAGAAATCACGTACCTTATATCCATCACTGAAGAACACGTATGTCCTGATCACCATTGAAAGCCCAGGGGATAAGGAGAAGATGGAGTGTCCCCAGTGTAGTGGAAGGAACCCAGGAGTGGAGCCAGAGACCCTTGTGGGTCCCCATTACTAGCTGTGTGACCTTGAGGGGGTCACTCAACCCTGGAGCTCTTGTCCCCTCATCTGCAGCAGCTGTAGTAACAGCTGTCCTGTGGCATTGTAAGGAAGAAGTTTAAATTGAAAAATCCAACTCGGAGGCCCTTGGTGTTCATTCCCACCAGGAAAAAAAAAAAAGACAGTAGTGCCAAACCAGGCCAAATGCTTGCTCTTCTGAAGGACGAGGTGAAGGAAGGATCGGAGTATGAAGTATGAAGGAGAATCGTGTTGTGGCAGAGAGACTGTGAAGAGCAGGGCAGTAGTTGGGGACAGTGTCACCCCTAGTGCTCTTGGAAGCTGAGAGAAGGAATGAAGCACAGAGGGTCCTGTCCCTCCTTGCCCACCTGCACATCTTGGGAACTGGACCTGGGGCACTGACCAGAGGTGCTCTGTCTTAGCAGCAAAGTGTGTAAGGAGACCAGTAACTCTGGGGAGGGGACGCAGCTGGTGAAGGAGGAAGGCCTGTCCCCCTAGTCTCAGAGTCAGCTCCTGGATCCAAACGACTTAGTGCAGTGTTTCCTAGATATGACTTTTATTCTAATTTTATTTTTTTCCTACCTTAACCCAGGGGCCACCTGGAAGGGATGGGCCGAATGGACCACCAGGTCTGCCGGGATCCAAGGTGGGTACTCCCAGGTTGGCATGGGTTTGGAAAACAAACCCAGGAGCAAAAGAACTTCTTGGTTGTGGGTGCATTGTAAAATGGCCTTGATCAGGATCAGGTTGAAATGTTTGGATTTACCAGGTCAGATTGGGAGAGCTCTTTATTTCTACTCAGATAACTGGGGAAGGATGTGGAAGCCTTGGGCATTAAAATCAATCTGTTACAAACAAGTATTTATTTTATTTGAGGGAATTCTCTCAAATGCCCTTATTAATGTAAGATATTTCAATCTAAAAAATATTCCAATTGGGCCCATTATAGCAGGATTATTAAGATAAAAGTCCAAGTTAAGTATGAGAAAGTAGAGAAGCAAAGTCATAGCTTAAATACTTCAAGAGAATATTTATGATGCAACAAGTTTTTTTTTTTTTTAAGAAATAAACTTTTTTTTTCATAGCCAACAGCAAAGGCTCAGGTATTCATGTCAATAGTCCTTGTAAGGCAACTGTTAATGGCAATATTTGAATACTAGGGGACACTTCATTCCAATAAACAAATTTATTGGAAATTTCAATGTTTTTCATGACAAAATACAGAGTAAGTATGAATTTAACTTCTTTGTATGAACACTTTATGGAAATATTTTCCATTTCTCTCCCTCATCATTAAGGAGACAATGGCTAACTAAGTACTTTGCATTCTCAAAAGTATTTATTCTCACAATGCTTTTACTCAAAATCTCTCATTAAGAAAAGTGTCATTTCTGGTCAATCATAATTATAAAATTAAAATGAGAGCTGTGGGATTTGAATGGCAGGAGGTGGCATGTGCTGTTGTGTTGGATCACCAGAGTTAGGCAGCCACTGGGGACCAGGGGGTTCAAGTCCACTTGAGGACAATGGTCCTCTTCCTTGCCTGTCTGCAAAGATGCAGGGATTCCTGCAAGCAGGGCCCTCGGCTGACTTGCTTTTATTCCTTACAGGGAGACCCTGGAGAGAGAGGGGAAGGTGGCCTGCCTGGGAAGCCCGGACCTCGGGTAGGACTTCGCCACCTTGCTCATCGCACTCCTCATTCTACTGGGTATCCTGGGCTGTGCGGCAGTCCCAGGCACCCCAGTGCGTGTCAGCCAGAGCTGGGCAGAAAGCAGATGATTGAAAAGGGGCTATTGAGCGGGGTGAGGCAGGGTAAGGGGCTCCAGCTGGCCATTAGCATCCCCTGAGGCTGGCCACAGCTGAGCCAACACCCGCTCCAGGGCAGAAGGTGGGAGTGGGGAGGGTGCCCAGAACCAGGGAGACCTGTGGAGAAGGAGCATCCCACTTGCCCTACAGGGAAGAGCCAGGGGGACACGCACCTCTCCCCTTCTCTTGGCTTCTCCTTCCCTTCCTCCTTGAGTTTTGCTTTCCTCTGATGATTCCTTGTGCCTGGAGCCTACAGAAAGCAGGAGGCAGCCCTGGAGTCGGGCATCCTTGGGCCTCCAGGGGGTGGAGCAAGTGAGGAATGGGTGGGGGACTCGGGGAGTGATTTAGACCCAGCACCCACTGTGAACCCAGAGCAGCTCAACATCTGGACCTTGTCGGAGGCCAGCATGCAGTGAGCAGGGAGGAGAGGCCGGCCCTGTGAGTGTGTGTGCTGTGTGCTCAAGGACGTGCACCTGGGGCTCTGGGGAGCCTGCAAGGAGGGTTACCCCTCTGGCCCCCACCTGCGGTGCTCCCACCTATGAGGTGTGAACTGCTGAAGGTCGGTGCCCACTGCTGGCCTCTCCTGTTACCACACGAGTCAGGCGTGCGGTGACACAGCCAGCTTTGCAGGAAGGAGGGAGGCTCCACACCCACCCAGCCAAGCATGGGAGGGGCCCGACACCACCAGGTGGCTGGTTCTCACCTTGCTGGCCAGTGGGTGCTGCCAATGCGCAGATCCCAGGGCCCTGCCATCCCTATCGTCTCTCTTTAGAAGGTCAAATTAAAGAGGAATAGAGAAAAAGAAAGGCAGAAGAAATTGAACCCATCTGATTCAGTTATACCCCGGTTGACCAAATTGTGGCATGAGCATCCCCAGGCACCATCCTGGAACCTCCCATTTCTGAAGCTCATATTTGGAGAATTGAACCCTCCCCCTTGTAGGGCCCAGCGAGTCCATCACTTTCCTTTCATATTTTAAGATTCAACATTTGGTGTTTAAAAAAGTTTATAATGGGCTTTTCTTGGTTGTGGCATGAAAAAAATGTTTATCATCTCTAGCAATTAGAGAAATGCAAATAAAACTACTCTAAGATTTCATTTCACTCCAGTCAGAATGGCAGCTATTATGAAGACAAACAACAACAAGTGTTGGCGAGGATGTGGGGGAAAAGGCACACTCATACATTGCTGGTGGGACTCAAATTAGTGAAGTCAATATAGAAAGCAGTATGGAGATTCCTTGGAAAATTGGGAATGGAGCCACCTTTTGACCCAGCTATCCCTCTCCTTGGACTATACCCAAAGGACTTAAAAACAGCATACTATAGGGACACAGCTATATCAATGTTTATAGCAGCACAATTCACAATAGCTAAACTGTGGGACCAACCTGGATGCCCTTCAGTAGATGAATGGATAAAAAAAATGTGGCATTTATATACAATGGAATATTACTCAGCAATAAAAGAGAATGAAATCATGGCATTTGCAGGCAAATGGATGGAGTTGGAGAAGATAATGCTAAGTGAAGTTAGCCAATCTCAAAAAACCAAAAGCCAAATGTTTTCTTTGATATAAGGAGGCTGATTCATAGTGGGGTAGGAAGCGGGAGCATGGGAGGAATAGATGAATTCTAGATAGGGTGGGAAGGGAAGGGAGGGGGAATGGGGTTAGAAATGATGGTGGAATGTGATGGACATTACTATCCAAAGTTCATGTATGAAGACACAAATTGGTGTCAACATACTTTGTATACAACCAGAAAAAAAAAAGAGAAGTTTATAATGGGGCTGGGAGTGTGGCTCAGTGGTGGAGCTCTTGCCTCACACATGGGAGGCACTGGGTTTGATTTTGCATGCTATCCTGAGGTGGTGGTAGGGGGATCACTGGGTCTTGAAAGCACCTAGCCTAGCTATCAGGGTCCCATTGGTTGAAATCCTGTTATTTCCAAGGAAGGATTTAAAGCATTTGGATGGGTTTGCTGTTTGTTTTCATTCTTCACTTCATGGAAGTGTTTTGTTTTTGAGTCAGCCATGCCTGATAATTGTGTGTTCTCACATTTGGGAGCTGGCACATAATCGTGGGCTTCTGCAGGAAGGATGCCAGCTCTCCCCTGTGGTCTTCTGGAGCTTCGCGCTCCCTGTGTGTGGCTTTGCAGTAGAGGGTTGATTTCGAGGAACCTGGGGATGCAGTTAGGGGTCCCTCGGGGGCTTCCCATCTGTGTGCCTCACGTTTCTGGGAATCATCAACGACTGAAAGCTTCAAGCACAGATGTCTTCTGCTCCGTCTCACCTGTGTCGTTTTTGCATGATTCTAGTGCTGAGTGCGTCAAACGTTTCTCTGAGAGTTGGAAGCTGAGTTTCAACAGTAGGGGCTTCTCAACCTGTGTGTGGCCCCAGAGGAGACCTGGCATAGGGTCAGTCTTGTTGCTTTATTTGGACCAAGGACTGGCTGAAGATGAAAACCCTTTCCGAGATGATTCTGGAAACCTTGGGGATGGTGGCGTGGAGAGTTCACTCTGGGCGAGTTGCTCTGCGGGACGCACAGGGCACCCGCATTCCAGGGCTCGCTTCAAGAATTCACAAGGATGGCAGCTCCTTCTCTGTGTGCACTTGGATGGGGGTTCACAGCACAAGTTCAGGGGCATTTTGATGGACTTTAAAGTTTTTTTCTGAGTACACTCAGCCCCTTATCCTTGCTCAGCAGGCACGAAGCAATTCCCCTTGCAAATGTCACCCTCCTAGCAGATTTAAAGTGACAACTTGAGTGCTGAGTATTTGCACAATTCTGGCTACAGCAATTCTCACTAATTGTGCTTGTAAACATGGGGAATTGATGGGCGCATTGGAGTGCATCTAGAATTTTAATATGTGCTGACTCCAGATGCCAGTTCCCCTTGTGACACTGGAGCTACGGGATAAATTATGTGCTTACACTGTGCAAAGCCTTGGGTTATCCCTCCCTTTCCTTTCTTCTCTTCTCCCCCTCTCCCCTCCCCTCCTTTCTTTCCTCCTCTCCTTTCCCTGTTCTCCCCTCCCCTCCCTTCCTTGATAAGTACTGATGGTGTGGCCTTCACTATCAGTTGAATCTGGCATGACTCTGGGGAAAATTCTTATGTGGGTGCACACTACCAACTCATTCACGTCCACTGATACATCAGAAAACCACATTTCTTTATGATAATTTATACCAAAGATTTTATTAGAAAGAAATTGTCACACAAGAAGTTAGTGATATTCTAGACATATGGTTAGCTAGAAGCTGTAGTCCCTGTCAGCCCCACCACTCACCTCTGTGCACGGATGGTTTAGGAGGGTGTGGTGGACACAGAGGCTTGGTTCCTAGGGATCAGAGAGAGAACCCCTCTTCCAGTGCCTCCCACTTCAGAGTGCTATCTAGGAACTGCCTTAGTCCCTTTTGGTTGCTGTGACAATGTTACTTTAAACTTGGTAATTCATAAACAACAGAAATCTCTGGCTCACAGTTCTGGAGGCCAGGAAGTCCAAGACCAAGGTGGCAACAGACTTAGTGTCTGTTGAAGACACCCTGCTTCATAGATGGCATCATATAGCAGTGTTTTCATGGATGGGATGGCAAGAGGACTCCCTCTACAAGGGCACTCATCCAACCCTGAGAACTCCACCCTCATGACCCAGTCAGCTCCTGAAGGCCCTGCCTCCTAGCACCACAAATTGAAGATTATTTCATAGGAAAATTTTCAGGGGAGCCATTGTCATAGCAGGACTCTAGTGGAGAAGAAGAAACTTTCAAAGGAACAAGACCAGTGTGTACCTCTTTGGGGTGTACTTTCTGAACTAATCTTGAATGACTAACTGGGAACTTCACGTAGGACTCTCTTTATTGTAGCATACCATGGGACAGGTCACTGAAACTCTAACCTACCTCCAACTACAGGGCCCTGCCTGTCTTTGTGAAGAGACCAAACAACAATCATGGGACACCAGTCACCTGCTCAGGTTTCAACAGCTTCCTTTCACTGTTGGTCCTAGCATGGAGTCTGTGTCTCCCTGATAAGGTTTACAGTGAATGGATTCAAACTGAATGAACTCTGACAGGACAATTCCAGGAATTATTTCTTTCAGGAGAATCAAAAGATAATATGAGAAATGCTCCTCACTTTGGTCTTCACAGCTCATAACCTCGGGCCTTTACCAACGCTCCATAGTGGAGAGCTGAGGGCTGTGGCTGCAGGGGCCATGGATGTGGGGAACCCCCTGGGGAATGAGCATGGAGGATAATGGGGTGTCTGTCATTCTGTCCCCAGGGTGAAGTTGGGGAGCAGGGCCTGGCAGGCCACCCTGGAGAGAAGGTCTGTTCATTTATGCCTTTCCCCATTCATTTCATTCTTGTTGATTTCTTTATTTGTTGTTATAAACTACGTATTGTGTAAATTGCTCATATGCCCAGAGAAATCAGTCATGTCTTTTGAGAGCTCACTACATTGATTTCGTGAATTCATTTATTTGCTCAATAACTTCCAGCATGTTCTGTGTATCAGTTGCTATGGTGGGCATTAGGGTCACAGCCACAAACAGGATAAGCTGGACCCTGGAGAACACTTGAACAGCTGTCGTGAGTGGTGGCATGTAATGTCACCTGGGGCATAGGAGAAGTCTTTCAGACTTGGGAAATGTCGGGAAAAATGGTGACGAGGTGACGTTGTAATTGAGTCCTAAAGGACAGGAGGAGGTATACACCCAGATAGGTGAAATGAGGGTTCCTGGGAGAGGAGATAGCTCACATGGGAAAGAGTGCGGGGCTGCCCTGTTGGACACGTTCTCTAGAATTCTCCTTTGCCCACTGCTCTGCTTTCCGTGTGATATCCACAAGCCTAAAGCAGGACCTGGAGAGCAGTTAGCACATGGTCTGTGCCTTAGGAGAGCCCTCCCAGAGGTGCCGAATGGACAGATCCACGGTTTTGTTCTCACAGGGAGAAGCAGGCCTCCCGGGTGCTGCAGGCTTCCCAGGTGTGCCGGGAGAGAAAGGAGACCAGGTAAGTGTGGCTGCCTCGTCCCAGCAAGGCCACCAGCCTGTGCCTGTGGAAAGGCCCCTGTGGAGTCCTTTGACAGGAGGTGGCAATTTTGACTGGGTGAATAGAGTAGTTCTCAATGTTGAGGGGAAAGAACTGGGAGGGGTGTCAAGTGCCAGAGTCCATGAGTGGGACAGAGGACAGGGGCTGGGAGACACCCCTAGAAAGGAAGAGTGTCTTCAGAGAGAATTGATGGGAGTGATGGGTGGGAGGCACCCCACCTGCCAGAGGCCAAATGGAAGGTCAGGTGCTTCCCACCTAACGGGCAGGACACCCTTTACCTTAGGAGGATTGAGACTTAGTGTGGGTTCCAACGTTTTCTAATTGTCTTTTACTATAGGGAGAAAAGGGTGACCTGGGACTTCCTGGCCTGAAAGGTGACCGGGGTGAGAAGGTAGGCTGCTCACTGCATGGTGATCAGTTACCATTCACTGCTCGTGCCTGGGGTTAGAGGAGTTTTTGTTTATTCAGAATGGACTTGTGTGACTCCAAAGTACATTTTTGAGGAAAAAATAAGGTAGACATAAACCTTGTTTGCAAGTACAGTCCATTTGGACAACAATAGAAGCAGAGATGACATGTTCATCCAAACAATCTCTCCCTGAATTCCAGCACAGCTTTAGAAGGTAGGTGTCAGGGTCCTAAGTGTGTGGCAGGCAATGGAGTCTCCAAGAGGGTGAAGAACTCGCTGAGAACCAAGCCTCGTGTCCCTGACTCCTGTGTCATGCACCAGCATGTCACTGCGGTTGGTTCTAGAGCCAGCCACAGAGCCAAGATAGACTATCTCTGTTGCCCAGCCCTACTGTGTGTAGGTCACAGAAGGGCGACCTTGGCTTCGACTCCCAGCACTCTCTGCAACAGGCACAGTCCACATCAGGGGCCACTCACTCAGAACAGACGAATGGAGAGAAGGCAGGGAAAGGCTACTTGCACGCATGGCTAGTGCAAAGGGAGACGGACCTGGGGTGGCGATGCCCTCCAGGGCAAGGCACAGCAAAGAGGCCAGGAAGGGCCCAGAGCAGATGCCCCAAAAACTGTGGGAGATGAAGCCTGTTGGGCATCCTGTTTGAAGGGTAGGGAAACAGACGGCCAGCCTGTGGACTGGCACCCTCAGTATCTCGTCCTTCTTCCTCTTGCCTCCAATCTCCTCCTGCCAAATCTGGACACCAGAGGAAAGGTCAGTGAGACCATCAGGCAGGACGGGGAAGGTGCAGGGGTGGATGTGGGCACCACATGGAAAACAAGCACAGCTATCAGCCAGCACCCTCTGTGGGTGAGGAGAGCAGGGGGTCCTGGTGCATGTCTGAAGCTACAGAATCACTTTCCATGGACTCTGGTCCACAGTCCCTGCAGTTGTTTGAAGGCTTCTCCCACTCAATCTCAGCAAGCAGGCTGCGCTGTGCCTGGCACTGGAGTAGCACCCAACAGGCATTCCATCCATTTTGCCTCCTGTCAAAGCCCCAGAGAAACACACGGGGTGGAAAAGCACAGTGGACCTTTTAGACATTGCTTGGTGAAACATGGAACTCGTCAGCTGAGCCGCTGAGCCTCGCATACTTGGAGGTGTGCTAAGATTTTGTCCTAGGTGGGTACCTGTCTACTGTACCTGTCTACTCACACATGGACCTATGCTGGGATTTGGTAAGATTTTGCTATTGGGAAGCAGTTCATTAGGTGGCACATGAGCGAAGTCGTCCCTGAAGCCAGATGTGCGGGAGTAGCTTGCCTCTGATGCTATCTGCTGGTTGCATGAGAGTCCAAGGGAGCTTTTGCTAAAACACTGTGAACTTGAACAGGTGTGAAAGGCAGGGTTTCTGCACAGTTGAGCCTGTGCGTGTCGTGATTTCTAGTTTTCAGTGTCTTGCTCTGGTAAGCAGTGAGTTCTGAGGTCATTTCCATTGGAATCCGCGTTTTTCTAAATAGAGAGCTGAAGTCCAGAGAAGTATAGAAACTCAGCCAAACTTAGGGAGCTCAGACATGGCCAGAGGGTGCACAGGATCCAGGCAGCTGCCTTCTCAAGCAGGCAACTTCAGCCACAATAGTCTGCATCCTTCCAACTAGATTCTAGCCCGGGAGGGATGCCACCCTCAACCCTGGCAGCCCAGGAAAGCCCCCAGCCATCTTCCTGGTGCTCTCTAGCACAGACTGGTAGAAGACTTCCTCTCTGCTAGACCATCACTAATAAAGTGACAGTGAACAAGATGCAGTTCAGCCTCCAAACATCAGACACTAGAGGAGGCAGCCACGGGATGGTTGAGAATCCCACCGTGAGAGCTGCTTTTCTTTGCTGTTCATGCTCGGCCTTGGACCACATTACACCTGAAATCCCACAGTGACTTCATAAGTATGCACCCACACAGCCCTCAGTGTGCTTGTGTGTGTTTGCCTGCATCTTGGTGGGAAGAGAGCTGTTACAGAAATCAGAGGTAGCCTGGGTCCCCTTCCTGGCTCCGCGTGCTGTGTGGCTCTGAGTGTCTTGTCTGCCCCCCTGTGCCATGATGGACAAGCTAAAAATGGATCTTCACGGACCTCCCTCCAAAGATCCTTGTAAAGTGGAAATGATACTCGGCTTGTGAGTGATTCAGGGCAGACCTACTATGGGCAGAACAGCCCTGAGCACCGTCCATGTAGGGAACTTGCTAATCCTTAGGACAAACTCTGAGAGGAGATACGGTTGTCAGTCATATCCCCACTTTGGAAACTGAGGCACAGAAAGGCTAATTCCATTGCCCGCAGCTGCAGGATAGAGTCGAGAGCTGAACCTGCCAGGGCCAGTCTGCAGTCCTGGCTGTCAGCATCACAGTGCTGCATGCTGGGCCTGACCCTGAGAAGGGGGACACCCACACACCACCGGGCCTCGCACCCTCCCTCCTGCAAGGTGTCTGCTCTCAGGTTGTTCTTTCTGTGCTCTCTCCCTTCTGCCCTTGCCCCGACCGGCTCCCAGGAACACCAGGAAACTCATTTCCTGAATGCAGACGATACGGAAAGCTCCGTCTCTGTGCCATTGCTGGTTCAGTAATAAGAACAAAGTTTGAGGAAAAGGATAAAGATGTTTTATTGCTTTGCTATTAAAGGAGAAAGGCAATGGACTTATATCATGGATGCTTCCATTTCCAGTGCCGGGGGAACAGTGAGGGTGTGAGGGCTGTTTCCAAGTATCATTATCCGTAGATCTAATTTATATTTGACTAGTGTCCTTGAAAGAGCTGTTGTCCAGTCCCCAGGACCGGGGCTTCTTTATCCCTGTGGACAGTGAGGGGAAGTTGCAGATAACTTGGCTTGGGACAGGAAAGAATGTTATGTTAACCTTGCCTCCCCATGGATGGGGAGAGGAAGAAAGAGAAGATAAAGGAAGAACCCAGGTGCAGTGGTGCATGCCTGTAATCCCAGTGGCTTGGGAGGCCAAGGCAGGAAGATCGTGAGTTCAAAGCCAGCCTCAGCAAGTTAGTGAGGCGCTAAGCATCAGTGAGACCCTGTCTCTAAATAAATTTCAAAATGGGGCTGGAGATGTGGCTCAGTAGTTGAGTGTCCCTGAGTTCAATTCCCAGTACCCATCCCCACCAAAAAAATAAAAAAAAAAGAGGATGGTAAAAAGAAAAAAGGCAGTTTTAAAATCAACCTGAAGTGGTCAGCAGCAAGGTTTATATTCAAAGCGTGAAGTGGACCCTGTTATGTGAAAGGGGCAGAGGAGACCATGGAGGCCCTCCAGTGCTTTGGCAGGATCACAGGTAGACTCCAAAGCGTCCCGATGCCTTCCTGTCCAGAGAGAGAGGTAGCAACAATTTGGGGTAAAAACATTCAATATAAGACTTTACAGCAGCACCATCCCCTCCTGACTGTGGAGCAGACCCTGCCCCTTCCTTGCCCCTCTGGGTCCCCCACTCTGTGAGCCTTTCCACCCGACTGACAGCACCTCAGGTGGGGTGGGGCTGCTCCCTGCTCCTCAGGGGAGCCCAGAGTGAAACATCCAGGGGGAAGCAGGTCTGGTGCCCAGGCTCCACCCCAGCCACGCCTCTTAAAGTGACAGAGCTGCTAGGCCTGTCCCTGGCACCCACCGTTCCTTCCCTGCCCCGCAGCTCTGGGGTGGGACAAAGTCTGATTCCGCAGGCAGCAGGTCCTCTGTCCCCTGTCCTCCTCCATTTGCACCTGTCATTCATGCAATTTAGGAACTGCATGGTCACTTGGGATCTGCTGGGGTCACTTGGGCTCTTTCTTGGTAAGGAAGTGAGTTTAGGTGAGATGGCCTCTGAGCACAAGTCCCACCCCGTCAGGAAGGCGGCTGGGAGAAACCGGGCACCAGGTGCGTTTCCTCCTGCATCTTCTGGAACTCCAGTCCAGCTCAGAGCGAGATTCTGGGTTTACTTCAGGCTCAGCACTGGCCGCTCCTGTGAGTCTGGGCAGGAGAATTGCAGCTTCTGTGCCTCAGTTTCTTCTTGGGGATACGTAAATACCCTATGGGCGAGTCTACAAGATTGGGATCATACATGGGAGACACATAAACCAATATCTGAAATTAAATATTAAGTAGTGATAGAAATAATGATAAAAATTATACAACTATTATTTATGTTGTTTACTCAGAGTGGCCTTGTCCATCAGCTTGACCCAACCTTGTTCATTTGTCCACCCCATGACCATATTACAGGGACGGTCAAAGGCCTAGCCCTGGGCCAGTTTCTGATCTAGCACAGACACTATCCCCTGGCCCCAAATGGCACCTGCAGGGTGACAGCTTCAGAGACTGCTTTTGCTCACTGTGGTTCACTCTGCATAGAAGAGATCTAGGAGCCTTGTCCCCACTGTGAATGTACCACATACCCTCCTGGGGCTCACTCAGTTGCTACATGTGCTGTGAGTCGTAGGCATTACTATCCTTATTGGGCAAAGAGAAGAAACAAGCCCAGAGGTAAAGTCATTTATAAAATGGTAGAGGTGGGTTTCAAGCTCAGGTGACTCAACTCCCAAGCCTGTGTCGTTCACAGGGATAAGACTGTTCCCTGAACTTGAGAGCAGCTGGCTTCTTTCTGAGGGAGTGGGTCCGGGCTCCTAGCTGAGGGAGCTGAGCTCCCATGTGCTTATCATGCTCAGAGGCACAGGTGGGAATGTCTGCTGTAACAATCAATACTGGCCATGGTCACGATCAAGGGAGAGCAATGTCACTGTCTTCAAAGGACGATGGACATTGTATAGCTTTATTATATAAACTCAACGGAATAGAACAGAGTGATTTAAATAATCTATAGCTTTATGGATCAATATAGAGACTTCTCAAACCCTGTGTATGTGAGTGTGTGTGCGTGTGCGTGTGTGTGTGTCTGGAATCTTTATAGTTGAGAATGTACATTGGCCTCAATCTGCTGGTCTGACTCAGCCTGTGCTGGGACAGCACTCATTTCTGTTGCCTGGAAGGTGATACCAGCCCTGTGCTGCATTAAGCAGGTGGCAGAAGGATTAATGTTCATTAACTCTTCGTTTCTTCATCTAGGGTGAAGCTGGCCCTGCAGGCCCGCCTGGGCTACCTGGAACTGTAAGTCACTCTGCTAATCTTTTCTACTTCTCTAAATTCCCAAGGTATTGGGATTCCTCCACACACACCACTTCATTAAAATCATCTCCAGATTAGAGTTTGTCAATAGTCAGACCCCCTCCAAGGACTTATAATTTAAAATTATATCTTCTTTAAAAAATCACCCTGAGCTTATTGGTTTACTTTATTCAGCAAAAGCACAATTACTACTCAGCAGAATGTGCGATTCACACCGAGAAGACATAGGCACCTGTTATGTGTGGGCACTGAGGTCCAAAGACAAGAAACCATTTGTCCAGCATGAGACTGTATCACCATGACCCAGGCTGGGCTTCATCCTCTGCCCTGTGAAGGTGTTTGGCCACCATTGTGAGTCAGTGCTGTGGCATTTAGAGCAAGGGCTCTAGGGACAGAAAGAACCAGCTCTTACCTCTGCCACTCACCTGCATTGTGTCTTAGATATGTTATTTAACTCCACAGAGAGTAAGCTTTCTCATCTGATAGAAGATATTATACCCAACTAGCTTATACATTTTTAGTACAAATTAACTGAAATAATGCAAAGTACTTAGCAGAGTTCCTGGTACCTAATAAACACTAAATATAAAACTGCTGCTATTATTATTTGTCTTACACTCAAGAATCCTACAATGGCGCTTTATTTGGAATTGTTTTTCATTGTAACATTTCTTCCCAGACTTGAGCTTCTCTGCTTTGAGCAACTGATTTCAGGAAAGTTGTTCACGGCTTCTTGTGCTGGCCCCGACTGGGTGATTGATTGGTTGCTGGACAGAGCAGGGGTGGAGAGCAGGAGACGAGACGGCCTGAATTCTCAGCAGTCCTGCTGGCGGTGGGGCAGGACATCTGACTCAGCACTGTTTGTCCGGCAGCCCTTACTCCATAGCTCCATCTTCTCCCTAACCCGTACCCTGTGAAAATGAGGCTCAGATATTCCATAAAGATGTTAGAAGAACCTCAGAATCAGAAATTTGGGGCCAGAGTGGGGGTTGTATGAGATTATTGCTTAAGATTGTGATACGGCCTTGACAAGGCTTCAGGGAGGTGAGCACCCTTGCCTTCTGGTGGGGGAGCAAGTTGGTAGTGCCCACTGGGAGCTGCTTGGCCATATGCACATGCCAGGAGGTGCCTACCCTCGAGCTTAGCTAGTCCATGTCTAGGCTTCTAAGTTAGACAGATATTTGCATGTGTGCATTTAAAAAATGTGTGAGGATGAACATTGTAGTGTCACTTGTAATAGGGAAAAATCTACATGACCATAAGTATAGAATTAAGTACATCAGACCATCTGTATCACAGAATCCTATTTTATAAAGAAACACACACACACACATACACACGCACACACACACACTATACACAGGGTCTTGGAAAGATATAGGTACACTAATTAAGTGGAATAAGACAAAGTAAGTGAACAAATTAATTTGTGGATCATTGTGCATTGAGAGATTCAGAGCACAGGCTCACAGCCTGCTTACATGGCTGGCAACTGCTGGAACTGCATTAGGAAGCTCACGTCTCTGGTCTCTGCTCAGGGTTCTTATTGACAGTGGTGGGCAGAGGCAGCTGGTCTACCTCCTACAGTCTCTGTGAAGAGCCAGGAGTTGGCGCATGGGAACAACGGTGAAGAATACATTCAGTTTCACTATTCTGAGGAAGTCGCATATTTCTATATGTTCATAATTGTGTGAAAACATAGAGAAAAGGTCTAGAAATATGAAAAACTGTTTTTTGGGGGGAGGGAAGAGACTGGGATTGAGGACGTGGAGGGGAAGGTCTAGGAAGCCCCTTCTCCCTTCCCCGGTGAAGACCCTGGGTTTTAGGGCTAGCCCCCAGGTTCCCTTTGTCCATTCGCTTTATCCTTTGGGCTCCTTCTGGGAGCCAGGCCATGGCACAACTGGGGCCTGATGGAGCTTATAGTCTTGTAGTGGAGATAAAGTCTGATCTTACAGTGGACAGGATAAACATTACAAATTAGAGTAAATGTGATCAAGAAAAAGAGCAAAGTGCAGTTGATGAGACTAGCAATGGACCTAGCTTACCTAATTCATATTTGAGAGCATGACATTTAAGAGATCTGAAGGGTGGCCATGGCGGAATGCAGGGGGAGAGCATGCTCCAGGGCTGAGGAACCATGTGTGCAAAAGCCCTGAGCCTGGAGAAAAGCCTCCTGGGAAGCACTCGGCTCAGCCAGGGTGGGCCAGCCAGGTGGTAGCCAGGCTGGAGGGCTGCCCCAGGCACCATCCATGAGGTCTTGGCTGAGGGCACTTTGCACAACAGGGCCCTCTGTAAGCCCTGGCTCTGCTTTCCTCTGCCTATTTCCCTGCCTGGCACATGGCAGGCGACGGTAGTGGAAAAGCAGACGTGGAGGGCTGGATCCAAAGCACAGTCCCAAGCACTGTTCCAGTGGCTTGTCCAGGTTATTCCAGTGTGTCCTTGTAACCCCCCGAGTGAAGAACATTTCATCCCTTTTTACTGATGGGGACATGGAAGGTGACAGAAGATATTCAAGGTCACATAGGGTTGGTGCTTGAGGTTCTCATTGTCGAAACTAATAATCACTGAAGGGCATTTTCTTTCACTTGGCAAACCTTTCAGAGTCAGCAGCTTTGGGGCTCCACACACCCCTATCTTTCTAACTTCTGTTTTTTTTTTTCCAGACATCCCTGTTCCCACCGCACCCAAGAATGCCTGTAAGTAGCAGAGGAAAGGGAAGAGACTGGGATTGAAGACGTGGAGGGGAAGGTCTAGGAAGCCCCTTCTCTCCTTGCATAGCCTGGCATGTTAGCAGGCAGGGGGTGCTGTGGTGTGGGCTGGAGCGGGGCCGGGTGGTGCCGGCCTCAACTCTTCATGCCAGGCAGCCAGGCCTGTGGGCTCCCGGCCTGGTCCTGGCAACAGGCGGGAAGAAGTCCCTGCATGGAACCGGCCCTCATGTCAGGTGGGACATTGCAGGGACATTCCAGGGACACAGCTCCATAGTCAAGGGCAGATGCCACACCAGAACTTCAGCACCCAGAGCTGCAGGTGCTCTTGAGGAGAAGCAGAGTTATTGAGACGGCAGAACATTCAGGAGTTGGAGAGGGGCAAAGGTGTCCTGAGGGTGCTCCTGTAGGTGGCAGTGCTTTGAGGGGCCCCGGGTCTGGGGGAGGCTGCTGAGGGGACATGGAGAGCACAGCCTGCTTCTGCACCCTGGGAGGTGGCAGAAGGAGGGAGAGCCTGGTGAGCCAGGAGACACTGCCACGCCTAACATGACACACCACTAGAGCCCCAGGAGCCCTCTCCTCCTTGCTCATGGCTGGCGCTTCTGGAGGTCTTTCTGCTGTTGGTGGCACTGAGGCCAGAAAGTGGGCCTTTGTTTTGTTTGTGTCTCTCCAGTTGTCAGGAGGTGACCCACTGCTCCATGGCATGTGGCAGCTGAGGCTAGAATGGGAAGATCTAAATCCCCGTGTGATTTAGAAAGTTTAAGGTGTCCTCTGGATGGAAAGGAGCAGGTGGACAGATGCAGGCCGGGGCTGAGAACCGTGCAGAGGAAGGATTTGTACTTCACAGATGAAGGGGGAGGAGGCGGGGTGGTGGCACAGCCATGGGGAGTGTGCACTTGAGGAGAAGCTATTGGGAAGGACCTGTCAGCTGTGATGACCTGGTGGGGGTGACTGTCCCCACCTGAGGGCTGCTCTTAGAGGCAGGTTCCCGTGGCCGTCCCCCAAATACCTCGATGTATTGCTTCACTGCCCCGGCGTCTTCCCTACTTAGGTTGACGCTGAGTCCCCTGAGATTAAAACTATGGAATTGCTCCATAACAAGACAGCTTTCACAGTATTCTCTTGGGACAGTGCAGGGGGAGAGGGTGGAGAGGGAGGGCTGCCCTCCTTTGCCTCCGATTCCAGCAGTGACATCCTTCCTGCAGGGAGGATGGGAGCCAGGAGGCCTCTCTCAGAATCAAACCAAGCAAGTAGGAACTGGAGGGAAGGGAAGTTCTTTTGCGAGCCATTTCACGGCTCTCTCTGGGACTGGCTTTGTGTTGGTGGGTCTGGAAAGTGTTACTCTGTTGGACTTCTCACTGCTCCTTGAGGTGTGCCTCTCAGTCCCTGCGGTGCAGGAAGAGGCGAGATCTAGAGGCACCTAAAAGTTTGCTGCATGATTAACAGAACAGAAAGGAGGCACTCACGTGGAGTGGAAGCCCGGCTCCCTTCCCTCCTGGATCCAGGACTTGGAGGCTCGTGAGAGTGGCTAGTGGGCAGCCTAGTGAGGTGGCCTGATGAGATGGCTTATGGAGATCAGAGCAGGCTCTTAGATGGCGTGTGTACCTCTTGAGATCTGGAGGAAAAGTGGAGGAGAGAGGGACAGATAGCTGGAGGCTTGGGGAAATGACAGTAGCAAAGTGGGGTGCCAGGAGCTAGCTCAGAAGCAACCATGTTGGGAAAGCTCAGGGGGCAGCCTGATCCCACCGCTCACAAGGCATGCCTGTCCCTGCTCCTCTCCTGCAAGATGGCCCTTCAGCCTTAGAAAGACACCTGAGCCTTGGAGCTCTGCCGTCGAGGCAGCCTCTGCCCCCTTACCTTCTTCCTGTCCCCTGTGGGTTGCAGGCTATAGATTTCCCACGCTTTCTGGGAGGTGTGTTGGGAACCCCAGGTGTGGCACCTGCAGCCTCAAGGAAGAAGCCCTGCCCCTACCCCACCAGATGAGTCCATCTTGGGCACACCCAGAGCACTGCCTTTCCAGTCTCTCCTATTTCTTCTTTAGCAATAGCTGGACACACCACTCCAGCCACCCAGAGTCTAGGGCTCAGCTTCCAGCCTGTCCCCAAAGGGCTGTTCCCCTTAGCAAAGCATCCACCTCACTCTCCTTCAAGAAAGGGCTGTAAAGGATTACCATTCATTATGATCCACCATGTGCCATGGGCTGGAAGGGGATATGGGTCAAGCCATATGAATAAGTGTAAAATTACCTGAGCAGGCATCATGCAGGAGAAGGACCCTGGTCTCTGTGAGTCAGTACCAGGAGGACTTGGCCAATTTGGAGATCCACTTCTCTAAAGTGGGGATTCTGGTCCTTAGAACTGGAAGAGTCAGGCTCAGTTAGAGTCCCAGGGTAGTGGGAGAGAAGAACCCTGGGCAGTAGGGTCAGCCTTTGGGGGACCCTGGTGACCAACCAGGTGCAGCCATAGAACTGGAGGTGGCCCTCCTGCCGAGGGAGGGGTGTGTATGTGCACTGTGAGGAGTGGGGGTTCACTTTCGAGTGGGCTGTACCCTGTGCTTCTTACCAACAGGGAGAACAAGGGCCAAAAGGAGAGAAAGGTGATCCGGGAGTGCCTGGGGAGCCGGTGAGTGCACACACACTGTCCTTGCTCCCATGCCCTGTGCTGACCTGTGCCACTGGAGAATGGGCCCCCTAAGGCCCACAAGCTCTAGGTCTGAGCAGTACAGTCCACCACCAGGAGCCCCACTGAACTGAAGGTAGCCCCTTTCTTGTTCCCCAGGACTCTGGTGACATGCCCTCTGCAGATCTCAAGTTATACCCATTGCATGCGTTCCCGCCACACCCCATCTGCTCAGAATTAGGGTGATGAGCCACTTTATGGATGGATGGTTTCATTGCAGGGACCACAGGGACGTCCTGGAGATTTGGGCCCTCGGGGACCCATTGGACCTCCGGTAAGAACGCCCCTACCGCCTGTTGGCTCCTCAAGGCCTTCTCGCCTGGCATTTTGGGAAAGCCCACCAGAGGGCGCTGCAGCAAGTGCTGTAAAAGCCAGAATGTGCCAGCACTTTGCAAAGCATGCTCTTATGCAGCCGCCTGGGGCCTGACCCTGCCTCCCCAACACCTGCAGGCGCATCACTAAAGGGTTGACCCAGGAGAGCTCTGGGTTCATTAGACAGCACGATCTGGAGAGAGGTGGTCCAGCAGGTTCCCAGAGCATTTTCAGAAGCAGGAAATTGGCTCCCCCTTCCAGCCATTGATTGGCAGCTCTGATTTAAATAATGCTTGTGCTGATTAGCGTTTTAGTGTTATTTTTCCTGGTTAGGCTTCTTGCTGCATCTTCCCTGGGCAGCTGTTCAGTTGTCTGAGGAGCTCTGTTGGGGTGATCTGTCTGGCTGTAATACCTTAGGGCCATTTGCTGGCTGGGCCTTGGCCCTCCTGCCCCTCTGAGCCTTAATTACATAAAGCCTTGGTGAGGACACCCAGGTGACACCAGGGATCTTAGTGAGGATGGACTAAGTCCTGATATGACAAATTCCTGCAGCGGACCAAGAAACAGTGGTTTCTGTATGTTTTAGACCCTGCTCCTGTCCCTTCAGTTTGGATCAGCTAATTCCAACCAGCCAGGTTTGGTGGGGACTTTCCTCCTGTGAGGGTGAGGACAGGCTTGCCTCATTTTCTGATCTCTTATCTCTCCCCTTTAATTTCCTCATAGGGTGGCAAGGGACAAGATGGCACACATGGGGCCCCTGGAGCAGCTGGAAACCCTGTGAGTCCTTGTGTCCCGCCTGCATCATGAGGGACCCCACAGAGGGGGTGCCAGGGTACACTTCTGCCACATGGCTCCCCTCTGTAGGCTAACTAGGTGGGACATGGCCAAGAAGCACAGCCCATGCCTGACAGCTGTCCAGGCCGGGAGCCTCTCCAGCACCAGGCACAAGGAGAGCTGCTCCGGCCTCCACAGCATTCCCAGCCCACAAAGGAGATTTGCACTCACATGGATGGTGCACACAACAGACATGCGGGGACACTTCCACTCTTTCATGAATCTGTTACTCTGAAAGGTGTGCCCAGGTTCACATCCACCTCTGCACACTCTTTAAGCCCACGTACACATACCCCAACGCACATACACACTCAGTCGGGGAAGTGCACGCAGGCACACACCTGCATGCCTGCACCTTTGGAGCTGTCCAGCTGCTGCTCCTGGACCGCCTGTCTGCAGGGTCAAGATCAGAATCTGGTGTCTGTGGTCTCACGGGGTTGGCACTGGTCCCATGGCATGGTGCAGTGCTGCAGAGCCCAGGCTTGTCCATGGTGCTGGTGGGAGGCAGGATCAGGCTGGCCTGACCAGGTCTCCCAGGAGTAGTAGTGGGAGTAAGAGGAGCAGCTGGCATGGGCTCTGCTGGCATATTGACAGGAGTATTGACAGGAGCACACTCACATGACCAGGCCACCTGTGCCTAAGGCTGAGTGGGGACCGGGGCATCCAAGTACTGAACAATGAGGATGCCACAGAGCAGGGCAGAGTCCAGTTTCTGTCCTGAATGAAGAGAACCTTGGACCAAGCTCAGGTAGAGTGGCAGAAGTTTAGGCAAGGGACCTGGGAGCATGCTCTGTGATTTCTGACCCTGAAGACATACACATCCTTGTGACAGTGGGGGACAAGCCCAGAGGAAACATGAGCAGTCTCTAGTGCTTTGAGAACCCCCTGCTCCCCATCCCCATGGCATAGACCTGCCTGGAATGTCCTCATGGACGTCTCCTCCCATGGATCCTGGCCCAACCACCAAGTTCTAGTTCAAGTGCACTCCCTCCAGGAAGCAAGGAGAGCTGCTCCGGCCTTCATAGTCAAAGCCCACACACACACACACACACACACACACACACACACACACACACCCCACACACACACACCTGCTCCCCTCTAGGTGCCCTTTCTCTGTGAATGGCACCGGTGCCTTCAGCATGGTGCAGACCAGAGGCAGACTTGCTGTGCCCATGCAGACTCATGGTCTCCAGGAACCAGCAGTTGATCATAAGCTGGTCGTTGCTGTCGGCATATTCTCCATGAGTGCCCTCTGTGTCCAAACCACGCTCAGAACCCCTTGTCTCTGTGGCCTTCAGGTCTGGTCCATGCCCTTTGGCTGACCTTCCTTACCCAGAGCCTCTCCTCTGCAGCTCAGGATGGAGCAGTCTGTTCCCTCCTCAGCGACTCCTTTCCTCATGCTTAGGCTGAAAGCCACCTCACTAAGACCCTCGCGTGTGATGGGGCTTCTTCCCCTGCCATCCCTGCCTTCCACATGCCCCACCCGACTCTGTGCCTGGGCTGGAGGAACTGCCAGGTCCTCTGCCCTCCTGTCCCTCCCCCACTCTGTCTGATGCCTGCTAGTAGGTCGGGAGCCACAGCCCTGCCGGGGAGGATGTGGTAAACCGGAGCCTGGTGGGGCGGGCAGCACTGGAGAGTGGCCTGGATAGCTGTTTGCCTTTGCTTCCTTGGGTGTTTCTAAACTGCTACTGTCTCTGAATAGGGTGCTCCTGGACCTGTAGGGCCCCCAGGTCCCAGTGGACCCCCTGGAAGCGTGGTGAGTAATCAGGAGAGGGTGGGGACGGGCAGTGGGCGTGGCCTGCAGGGCCTTCCACCACATCTGCTTACCTACCTTCCCTGACACCCAGAGGTGTGGGCCCAACTCACAGGTGGGGACATGGATGTCCTGGCAAAGTTCACCCAGCAAGAACACACCTCAGGCCCGAGGTCTGGCTTCAGCCTCCAGTGGTTCACAAAGCTGTTCTAAGTGCAGAAAGCGTCTACATTCTGCTGATGTTGGAATCAACCTCACAGAAGAAGTAAAATGAACCTCAAGAAGTCACAGGCTCCCTGACTGGCTCTAGGGACCTGGATTCCAATCCCAGCCTCCACAGAGAGCTTTGGGACCTTGGTGAGGTGATCCTTGTAAAGTGGAGGCCGTGGGGCGTGCTGGTCCCTGTTAGGGTCCCATCTCACTGCCCTTCTGATCCCACCTCTTCATGAGGATGCTCCAGGTGTCTGCTAATGGACTGGCTTTAAGATTCACCGTGAACATTGATTTAGATTCCAGCATTTAACAGAACACACCATGGCATCTAGTCAAGGGCTGCAGAGAATCTATCCTCTGCCATAGACTCAGGTCAGTTCTGTCCATTCATCAGACCTTCTCAGGTGTCGGTCATCACAGTGCAGGGGATGACTCCGGACATTCCTCTGTTCGAGGCCCTGCTCCTGGGGCAGTCATGTGTCAGCTCACTTCATGCTCACAGTAACCCTGTTGGGCGGATGTTATCATGGGCTCCATTTTACAGGGGAGGAAGCTGAGGCCCAGGAGATTGAGTCGGGAGTAAGGGGTTGCATGGATGCTCGGGGAAATCACCACAGCAGCTCACCCTTCCCTCAACTCACATGCCCATCTGGAGTCTGCAGCTCTGCTCTCCTTTGCTCCTAGAGAGCACTTAATCCAGTCACATGACAGGTGGCAGCAGCACCCCCAGAAGCAGCCTTGAGCGGATGGGCATGTGAGCCACCTAGCTCCTTTGCCCGGGTGGAGTGGCTCCTAGGTGGGCCCCAGAGGCCCCTGCAGGACTCGCTTCAGTGGCTCTCATGTTTCTAGCTGCCCACCCCTCCACTTCTTCACCCCTCTACTTCTCTGGGATGCTTGTCAAAATGCTTTCAATTATGGGGGACTCCATGGCACTGTGGTCTCTAGTGCTGAGCCTGTGTTCTTTGGGTCATCTGTGTCTTCTTTGGTGATCACTCTACTAAGGCCTGTCCTCCAAAAGCTCACAGCCCAGAGCAGAGCAGAGCCCTCTGCAGACCGGGCCTGCTCTTAAGAGCTCTGGTGTGCAAGGTGCACGGCCAGACTCCGGGGAGGAGACGGGCCTTGGGGAATGTAAGCAGCAGGGGGAGGTGGGACAGAGCTCAAGTGGGACCCAGATACCCTTTGCTGGGGACCACAAGCTGTCAAGCAATTCACCATGTGAATAACTGTCCTTTCTTCAGGGCTCCACTGGCCTCAGAGGTCCCCCTGGGAAAGATGGGGAGCGTGGTGAGAAGGTAAGACCAAGGCAGTCTCAACACACCAGCATGTGCGGCCCAGGCCTGGTCTAGGAACCAGGAAGCAGAGGGCGCTTTGAGGAGAAGGGTCCTGTGCCACTACTTCACCTCATTCAGTTCTTATAAGAGACCCGTGAATCAGATTGATGCCCATTTGACAGGCGTGGAGACTGAGACTCTGGGCAGTTGATTGCTTCACCCCACATCTCCTCACTGTTAGGCTGCAAAGCTAGACCAGTCCAACTCCAAATCCCGCTTTCTCATCTCTCCACGCCCCAGCACAGCCAGTGTGCACCTCGACTGCGTCTTCCTCTGACCGAGCACTGCAGGGGTGTCTGAGGCTGACTGGCCATGCTGAGCCAGCGCTTGGATGACTCAGGTGACACATGGCTTTAGACTTGGGTTGAATGGCAGCTCCCAACTGGGTGCTGCTCCCACCAGTCTTCCAGACATGTCTGATGGGCAGCACGGGGGCCAAGAAAGACTGGCACCTGGTAACTAGAGACCAGGGATTCCCGCTAAAAATTCCACCATGCACGGGATGTTCCCTGGGACACACCCAAGAATCATCCACCCTGAATGTCTGTGATGCCAGGACTGAGAGACAAACGCAGCCCCCTCCTCACACCTGTAGCTGCTCAGCTGTGAAGTGTGAATAGGTGCTGTGCAGACCAGCTGGGCAACTGGGGAGGGGGGTGGGGGGCACATGCAGAGGGCTCAGCCCTGGACAGGTGGTGCGTGAAGATAGTTGTGCCCTACCCTCCCTGGGCCAGCAGGTGGCACTCACAGCCGCGGCAGGTGCCCAGTGTGCTGTGGCTTCCCTGGCTAAGGCCTCTCCCAGAACACAAGTGCCAGATCCTTCCAGCCCAATTTTCCTGGAACCTTTTCTGAACAATCGCTTGATATTTTCCGTTTTTGTAAAATATAACTAGTAGGTATAATTTGCTTTTTGGCTTACTTTTAAAATGTGTTTTTTGACTTAGTTTTAAAAATATGTGTTTAAGAGACAAAGTGATTTCTTACAGGTAAAAACGATCAAGTAATTTAGAAAAAACCATGGGTTCTTGAAGCGTTAGTTGATCATGAGCCCAATAATTACCCTTATGTGATGAAGGTGCTAACAGTTTGGAGGAGGGGGAGATAGTACCTTCTTTGCAGTAATAAGAGCACCCAGATTAAGCAAGGGAAAGCACAGCCCTTGCTGGTATTTCTTGAATGCGCCATGTCTGAGGGTCCCCACATTATAAGTAGGGTGTTGACAACCTAGAAGGGTAAACCTTAACCAAGATGCTAAGTGTCTGTTTTATGAGGACTAGTCTAACTTAAAAAGCCAGAAAAGTCAATGTGCTAGTTGGTGCGTGCAACCTGTAGGGGGAGCCAAACGCCTTTCCTTGGCTAAGCGCAAGCCCAGGCTGAGGGCTAGAGAGGGCCCTGGACTATATTTGGAAGGAAGCCTCCTGTGCTCTGCAAAGTGGTAAAATTCCCTGACGTCACACTGTGCGCCTCTCTCCCTGCGTCCAGTGGCTGGTCTGGGGCTAAGGATGCTGATCTTGCTGGGGAGACCTGTTCCATCTTGCTTTGCTGTCCTGGGCTGAGATTACCTCACCTCTTCTACATCAGAAATGTCTGGAGACCCTGTGACTGCCACTTAGCAGGGAGTCCCCTCCAGGAAAAGGCATCCCTCTGGTTCATGGGGTTTGACTCAAGTTCCACGCAGGGGGCTGCTCACAGCTTTGAGGTCAGGAAAGATGAGCAAGCTCAAGGCCAGCTCCCCCCCACAGATCCTGGCTCCCTGTCCCTTTTGGAGCCTGGAACTCCATTCATCCTGTTACAGACTTCTCATGTGAACAGGGATTCGATTCTGTCTTCAGTGCTCCAGGGAGAAGGTTGAGTGTCATATTTGGGGAGGATGTCAGACAGGCTGTCACTGAGGTGAAGAGATGCCGTGTAGTGTGACTGAACTCTCTGGTGGAGGCCGAGCTCCTGTTGCTGCTGGAGCTCCTCTTTGAGAACCACTGGTGTTCCCCACACTGGGTGGAAGGCTGCATGGTAGCCCTGATGACCCCCCGTTTCTGTGTTCCACGTTGTATTAAGTGGCTGGGCCGCCTTCACAAGGGATCGCAGACTAAGTGACCTAAACCACAGAGAGTTATGGTCTCTTAGCTCTGGAGACCGGAAGTCCTAAGTCCAAGTAGGGGCAGGGTTGGCTCCCTCTGCGGGCTGTGGGGGAAGGATCTGTCCCAGGTTCTCTGCTTGGCTGACTGCCATCCATATTTTTCCTGGGTCTTTACAATGTCCTCCCCTGCTGTGTCCAAGTGTCTCAAAGGACACCTGTCACTTGCATGAGTCCAACTTGACCTCATCCTAACTTAACTAATCACATCTGCAGATGCGTTATTTCCACATTGAGGTAGGGGGTTAGGGCTTCGACATGTGAAGGGCGTACAAATCCAACTATAACACCCTTGGTACAGTCAGTGTGTCTGTGTCCTAGCTGGACAGGCTTCTAAACTGTTAGGGCAGCCCTGGGGACCTACCACCCATTCAAGGTGGTCCGCCATGGAAGAGCTGAGCTCTGTATTACCCTGGTCTGGAAAATGGTCCTATTTTCTCTCCAGGGAACAGCAGGGGAAGAAGGAAGCCCAGGACCTGCTGGCCCCAGGGGCGATCCTGGTGCTCCTGGGCTCCCTGGGCCACCTGGAAAAGGGACAGATGGCGAGCCGGTGAGTGGCAGGTCGGGGTTGGGATTCTGTGCCTGGGGAACCAGGCTAAAATTGGAAAAGGGAAAAGAAAATACCAGACTCACCACTAAACTTGACAGAAACAGAATCACAGCTAGTACCCTTCGGCTGGCTGGGAAAGGGTGGTCTGTGGGCAAACAGCTGTCCACCCCCACCAGGTGAGATAGATTCCAAGGCCACCACAGAGGCCCAAGACCACAGAGAGCTAAATCCTGCATGTCACTGGGCAGCTCTGATACCGCAGGGGGAGGAAGAGGCTGGGCCATGAGTCTCCCTGCTCTAAAAATATTTCCAATCAAATTGATAGTAAAATGGGCTTTATTCAAAGCCAGCTATAAAGGACGATAGAGGAAAATTAATCATTTCAAAGGTTCTATCTCCCAGAAGAGAAGCTCTAGGGTAAGGAAAGCCTTTAAAAGGGAGAAAGGGACGAGCAGGGATCTCACAGGCTCAGTCTCCTCCTGAGACCCTGAGCCCCCTCATGTCTTCAGAAGGACCCTATCGCAGCAGAAGGAGCCAGCATCTGTGTCTTCACAGGGGAGTGAAATTCCCTCTGTTTATACATTACATGCTGCTTCTCTCTCCATCCATATTTAGGATAAAGCTTTATTTACAAATTCAGTCAAGTAAGAGATTTAACAATAATAATAAAATAGAAAAATAAAAACAATCCACTGCAATAAGTTATTTAAAACTGATAAATTGTTTGTTTCTGGAATTTCCTATTCAGTATTTTCAGACTGTGGCTGAACCACAGGTAACTGAATTCCTGGGAAGCAGAATCACAGATGGGGGTGGTCTGCGCTTCCGTGGCCAGTGCAGCACAGTGTGGACTGCGTGGCAGGCAGGGCCAGGTCCTGGGGACACAGAGATGGTCAGTCTGTGTCCTTAGGTTCTTGGGACTGAGGGGAAACGGTCGTGTAGACCAGTACCCCTGGCCCACAGCCGTCCAGGGGCTTCCTGGTCCCCTCTGGCTCTTCCAGCTGATACTTCCAGAAGTCAATTGTGACTGTCATTCAGCTGTGAGAGCAGCAGCCTAAAGCTCTTGTTCTGCTCATTCTCTCAGGGTCTGCGTGGATCGCCTGGAGCCCCTGGACCCCCAGGAACCAAGGTGAGTAAGTGCTTGACTGCAAACTGTACCCCACAGGTCGCACTTACAAAGGGACCAGGAGCTTCTCACAAGCAACTCGGTCACCTCTGTTCACCTCCACATTTCGCTGCTTGTCACCTTCCTTTTGACTAAGGGTTCTACGACCTGTAACTGTTACCTTGAAGCAGTGGCTGCACAGTCAGTGCTTAATAAAAACTTGCTGTTTTAGTCAGCTTTCTGGTCGCTGCTACCAAAACATCCAACAGGGAAAACTTAGAAGAGGAAATGTTTATTTTGGGTCACAGACAGTTTTAGAGGTGCAGTCCATAGACAGCCCACTCCACAGCTCTGGGCCTGAGGGGACACAGAACGTCATGGCAGAAGGCACGGCAGGAAAGCAGCTCTGGAGATGGCAGCCGGGAAGCAGAGAGAGAACTGTGCTCTTGAAGGACAAAATATCCACCCCAGAGACACACCCCTGGTGACCGACCTCCTCCAGCCATACCCTAACCTGCCTTCAGTTCCCCTCAGTTCACCCATCAGAGGATCAGTTCACTGGTCAGGTTAGGGCTCTCATAATCTGATCATTTCACCTCTGAATGTTCTTGGATTGTCTCATGCATGAGCTTTTAGAGGACCCCCCCCCCCCATCTAAACCATAACACTTGCTGACTAAATTAAATCAAGAGACATTGGCTTCCAACTGGCAGAGTAATAGATCTGAGTGGTCTTAGATTAGGTGATCCCTGAATCTCCGAGGCTTAATACAGTGGCTCCTTTACCTTGAGTCCAAGGGACATCTTGGTGTGTGGGAGTTTGGATCCATAAAGCCATCCAGGGACTCATTTTCTAACCCAACAGCTCTTAGGTCCTCCAGGGTCTCAGCATCTTCCCCCAAATCCTCAGTATAGAGGGGTAAGATGAGGGGAAAGAGAATGGAGACTGGTGGGAGGAATGAGCTAGGCCTAAGGTTAGAATTTATGTCAGCAACCCTTAGTGAGAGGCCTGATGGGGAGGCCGGGGGTATCATCCAGTTGTACACCCAAGGGGAGAGGGCCACACTGAGGGCACCAGCAGACTCTTCCTCTATTCATCAGCAGTTGCAATCCAAAAAAGGTGACTTTCCCCTGCAGGGTGTCCTTGAAGGAACTTTCCCAAGCCAGCAAGGATGCCCTGGAGCTACCTTCAAGAGGATTCATTGATTCATGTTCTTAACTTCAGCACCAATGACCAGTGCACTTATCATTTAATCCATTGCAGTCTCCTGAGCTTCCCACCCAGGTCAGATTTCGGGGTGCGCTTTGGGAGGACAGCAGTGCTCAGGAGGTGTTCCTGGGGCCCCAACAGATCATGGCCCAGAAGGCAGAGTGGATATATAGACAGCAAAGGCAGATGAATGCTGGGGGATGGGGGACTTGGCCTCTCATGAGCTCAGGGGAGGCCTTTTGCCCAGTCTGGTTTGACAGCAGGTGGCTTCTTGGAGGAGGTGGCATTTTTCCTGATTCTATGTGTCTGTAGCAGCTGGTAGGGAAGAAAGCAAGGAAGCAGTGACGTGGGGCAGACACTGAGGTAGGGTCCAGAGTGCTCATGGAGGGGCTGGACCGTGAACAGCCACCTCCGGGGAGAATTGTTTAACCAGCTCAGGGCACAGGCTTTAAAGAATGTGGGTCAATCAGTGCTCAACATTAGACTGCTTGTTACATTTTTGGCTTTAACCTGATGTACCTATTGAAAATTACACAAATGTGAGTGTTATTTGGAAATTGTATGATTCTTACCGACTTGAACATGTTTTCAAAAACAGTTATTTGGAAAGTTCTCATGTGCCTTCAGTGTTGGGGCCTGTCATGCCCCCCACCTACCCTGCCACTTACAGCCAACGGGGACTTTTCTGAGGCGTTGTCCCTTCCATCACATCCAGGATTTTAAGATTCAGCATCCAAATATGATGCTGTTACGGGGAGTTTTACTCCAAGCCCCAGAGACTAGTCGCTTGTGCAGGCCTTTTGCTCCCCTTATTCCTTGTTTTGTGTGGCTGTGTCTTGGGGATCTCAGCAATGGAGCCGGGGTGCATTGCTTTTCAAATTGTATGTGAAAGGTTTGTTGAAATAATATCTAGTCTCAGGAAGCTGGAGGCTCCAGGGACGGTTACTGCATCTCCGTTACACTTCTGGGCTTGACGGTTTTCCTCTGTTCAAGTGGTGACCGCTGACATTACCCCACACCCTACTGATTGAGGCTGCAGCATGCCAAGGTGCTTTCCTCCGACTGGGATTGTTTCATTGTGTGTGTGAGATGTGTGTAAATATAAGACAGCCTCCTATTTTCTGAGGAACAAGAAGGCAGTAGCTTTGCCTGGAGTTGGGGGTGTATACAATAGCCCTGTGTCCTGCAGCAGTGGGCCCTGTCGGTGTGAGCAGGACAAGGAAGCAGGACACGTTCCAGTTTCTGGAACCTCAGGAATTTACACCCCCGGAGGAGCATGTGGGAAGTCCCCTGCCATGCAGAGAGCCCAGGTGGCTCTGTAGGGCCTAGAGGACACTGGTGGCTCTTAGGATAGGAAGTGAGGGCAGAGCAGCACAGTGGTTCTCCAACTATTTATGATCCCGTATCCAGCCATACGGGCTTTTCTCCCTTATTCCTTTTATTTTGTGACTGTTTCATTGGAATCTCAGCAACAGAGCCGCACAGTATTGCTACTGTTTTCTCAGGCAGAGTGTGGGGGGGGGGAATCAATGATGTCATACCAATAAAAATAGCTCCCAGCACACAGTCCCATTGCATGCTGAGTAAATATTTGTGATCCTTATTTGACTGCCCTGTATGTCACCCAGAGAGGCTGTATGCAGTCTACAGGCATGCTATTGAAGAACGCCCCAGGGGAACAGGGAGGCATCCATGAAAGTTAGAGAGGCGGACGGAGACCCCAGGGCAAAGAGCATGGAGACCCTGACCTGGGCTCAATTCCATGGGACTCGGGATCAGTCATGCTGTCTTTGGTCAAATGTTTCCCACTGTTTAAAAGGTGAGACTTTAAACAGGTGTCCCATTCCAATGTTGGTATTGTGTAAATTTGTAAATTGGATGTGGTTTAGAATCATGGTTTCCATAGTCGATGCATTGGGAAGAGAAGCTGGAATTTGGAGATAGCATTAGTTGAAGAATGAGTGATTGAGGGACAGGAAGGAAGGAAGGGAAGAAGGGAGGGAGAGGTGGAGAGGTGAGTGCCTTCTGCTGTCTGCTGGTGCTCTCCCGGTGCCGAATGGGTGAGCCTTGGGAAGGAGGGGGCTAGCAGGGATTCTCATCAGCACACCTCAGCCCTTCCTGGTTACTTAGAATTGCAGGAGGCTCTTAAGGACACTTCTCCTTGTCCTGAGTGGCACTTGTTTCCAGCAGAATGCCTGGGGTTTGGCTTCCTGCAGAATCCCAGTTCAGACACTACAAGATATATAACGTGAAGGCAAGTGCTTCATTTTTTCTGAGACTCTTTGTTCCTTTTCTGTACGTGGAAGTAAGGAATATTTGACACTAAGAACTCCTTGGGAGAGAGCTGACCTTCTGGTGCACAGCTGCTGCCCTGTGTGTGGTTCTCCGTGCAGGACCCCAGACTTCTCACACATGCCTTCCCCAGACTCTGTTACAGATTCCCGTGCACATGCCCTTTCTTTCATGCCCATCGACCTCCCTGCTTCTGCTGGCAGAACGTTAAGGACTTTTGCTGTATTCTCAGGGCCCTTTAGAAGTGTCTGTTCATTAAGCCGTGGAGTAGTTTTGGAGGAGTTGTTAGCATCACAGCAGACCACACACAGAAACAGAGCCAGATCTGACCCCAGTATAGAAAAACGGTCAGTTACTCACTGCCCCCAGGAAGGGGAGGCCTTTGTCCCGTACTCCTTCCTCTGGAGAGAGCTTATTGTGCTCAAAGATGGTGTGAATGATGGGGGAGGCTTGCTCATTTTTAGTACTTGATAAATATATGTTAAATGAACAAAGAAATGGAGAGTTTCTATGTTCTAGCTCCTTAGAGAGAAGTCAGAGGGTGAAATGGGCACGCGGTCAGTGGGAGTGTCAGATGGATGGAGAGGTGAAAGGCGTCTGTAAGAAGATAGAGGAGTGGACCGGGCAGCCATGTGTGAATGGAATGACTGGGTGGGTCAGCTGATGGGTAGGTGTTCGGAAGCTCGTACTGTGGATGCATGAGCGTCTCTGAGAAGGCCACCGTGAGTCTAAGAAGCAGAGATGTCAGAAAATAGCACAGAAGAAAACAAATCAGAGTGCTGTTGTGGCTTCCCTGGCAGGGGTGAGAGCTTGCTGGTGTGTGGAACGTGGCCATGGGAAGAGAAGGGGAACCCAGCGAAAACCGAAAATAATGATAGGAAAATCACATTGAAAAACCTAAAGCGAAACCAAGTACGAAAGAATATGGATTTCTCTGATATTTATATGTGTTTAGCTGGTTTTCTATCTGCTAACTCTGCCGATAAAGTGATAATGTGTAAGTATAATCCTGAGTGTGTGGCACAGCTTTGCATCCCTGGGACCACGTGTCTGATGAGAACCGTAAAAGAGGAGAATTGTATTTTGGCTCATGGTTTCAGAGGTTCCCTCCGTGCTCTGCCAGTGCCACCCACGGCTTTGGTCCTGGGTCAGGAAGAGCATGATGGTGGGAGTGTAGGACAGGGAAAGCCGCTCAGCTCCTGGAGGCCAGGAAGCAGAGGGGCTCAGGAGCCAGGGACAAACTGTAACCCCCAGAGCATGCTCTCAGTGACCTAAGGTCCTCCAGCCACCCCTTCCTGCCTATGGTTAATCCACTTCAGTGGGTGAGTCCAGTGATTAGGTAACAACTCTCATAATAATATGCAGGGACTCTGCTGGATGTGGTTATTTTTCTTGATGAGGGTCCTAAGACACAGAGACGAACTTACCTAGTCGGTCTTGTCACTGTCCTGGACCTGGACCTGGAGTCGCATGACAGTGACCACTTGACCTGGTCCACTGTGGCCAGAGCTGAAGACACACAGCAGGGATCAGGTTTGCTCTGAGTTCATGACCCCTGTTTCTACATTGGTCTTGGTTCTTGACCTCCTCTTCCCACCCTCCCCATAGTGCTCATTTGAGTTCCTCTCCTGAGCATCCCGTGATCCCAGAATGGGCTACCCCACATCATTCTGAAGAAACAGAATGCACAGACTGAAAATTTGAAAAATAAAATATGTTGGGGAAGGAACTACTGGGAGAGTTGAGGGTGGGCCAGGGATGCTGAGGTCCAGGGATTGGTGGGCTGTGGCCTGGCCACCTGTGGGCCTCTGGGGTCCAAGGGGAAGAAACAGCATCAAGGGAGCCCAGCCAGGGATCAGATCTTGGTCCCTGTCTTCTGTGAGAAGGTGGCCAGGCTTATCTTCTCCATCCCCACAAACGATGCTCTGCTTCAGAGCCTAGCATGGGTACTGACAGTGAGCAAGCCTCCAAGTGAGTCATTCTTTGGGCTTGGAGCCTAGATGGCTGTTTCAGTGGACAAGCGTTGTCCCTGAGCCGCAGTCCTGCTGCAGGAAAAACGCCTCATCTTAACGGTCCAGAATGCTCTTTTATTTTCCCTTAAAATAGAAGAAGATAGACTACTTATACATGAGAATTAAAAAAAAATGCTTCAACACATACATCTTGGTAAAGCAGTATGTTGCCCAGCATTCTTGGGTTCTAGGCAGAACCAGTTGGTTGCACATTATCTGGACAGCTCTACAGAACTGCCTCTGAGGATGTTTCCGTTCATCAGACAAGTTAGCTCATCCTAGGGACAGTAAGTGGCTGGAGCAAGGCTGTCTGCCACCTCAGTCTCAGGCTTGGCTGCTGTCCAGCTGACCTAATAAGTACAAGAGGACATTCTGTTGCATGAGATTGTTGGGCCCTGTGCCTTTGGGATCAAATTTAGTTTGAATTATGGAGAGGTAGTAATACGCACGCTCCATGTCTCAACATTTACTGTGGGGTCTGGAGCAGCACCCCAAACAAACTTGTTAGCAGTGATGCAATAAACATGTGTGAATGAATACAAATGGGAGGGCCAAGGACTGCAAGTAGCCTGTGTTGGCCCCAATCAGGGCTTGCTGTCTTGGAGCTGTATCAGCACTTACTTCCAGAGACTGAGGTGGCCAAGGTTGTGGAAGAGGCCTGGCTTGCTACACTCAGAAAAGTGACTCACAAAATGTGGGTGTCAATAAACCTTGATGGACTGATGAATCCGTTTACCAGCGATTGAGGCTCGGAGTTGAAATGTGGGTGTTGTGTGGTTGGGGTAGAGTCATAGACTGGAACTGTGGTCACCACTGTGGGAGGATCAGAGTGTTGTAATCGCTTTTAGAACCATGGTCAAGGTTGGGGACCGGTCAGCCTTGGAAAGTACATGACCACAGTCATTGCTGTGGTCCATGTGGTGCTGGACCTCCTCCTGGGAGCCGAACCATGGCACATGGAGGCCTGGCGGTGGGAGAGGACGTTATGGAGTGGGAGTCAGGACCCCTGGAGGGCATGGTTATCCTGTACCCTGGACCTCTCCTTCTGGCACTGACCTCTCAATCTTATTTTTTTTTTCTTTCTAGGGGGACCGAGGAGCACCTGGGATCCCTGGCTCTCCTGGTAGTCGTGGTGACCCGGGCATCGGGGTTGCTGGCCCTCCTGTGAGTTCTTACCCAGCACGTCCTTGCTCTCCAGGCCACCAGCCTTTCCCTGCTGGCTCCCGTAGAGTGTGCGGCCTGGGCCTCCCTATAGGGACACCCCTGCTCCAGCTAGCATGGTAGTGAGCCACTGGTCTGTTGGGGTGGAAGGTCTACACACATGGCTGACATAGGTGGAAGACTAGGTGTACTTGTCGTGGGAATGATGAGGATGCAGCTTTTGGAGAGAACAAGAAGGGAAGATCAATCTTATCAAAGTTTAAATAGTAAAAACAAAGACTCATGGGACAAACTCTGAGAATCTTAGATCATAGCCTGCGACGTTAGTCTGGTGGGAGAGGGGGTCTGGAACCGGAAAACAATGTGGGTTCATGGATTCCAGGCCCCAACCCCCAGATGAACTGATCACCCTGCTTCCCCTAATGAGTACAGATGAGAACACAAGTGAAAGCGCATCTTCAACACCAAATCCACTAAGTGGTCCTCGTAGCGTTGGTTTTAAGGAATCTTTTCCTGTCCGTCTGCTGGGTGTGAGTGCAGACGTCCCCAGAGGTGGCGGTTTAGGAATTGATGAAGCCTTTGAGTTCTGAGGGCTCGTGGGGTCAAGGAAGTCCAGGCCCTCATCCAGTTTGAGGGTTGCTCTCAGTGTCCATCAAGCCCCCTGAAGGCGTTGAGAGAGAGAAAACACACTTTTTCCAAGGCCTGTGCACCTGGCTCTGGAATTGAGAAATGTTCTTCCGTGGAAAACAGGTATATTTAGTAGAAGTTTCTTCTCAAAGAGAACAGTCTGTGGTACTCTGTATCCTGTCCATTGCTTCTTAATCTTCCCTTTGTGCCGCAGAACACAGCTTTTCTTCCTCCCTCCACTGAATGACAGCCTTTGTTAAGACAGCTTTCTCTCGAGGTCTTATTTTCTCTTTAGTCCTTTCTTTGCTAAAGACACCATATTGCTGCACCTTCAAATTGCATTTATTTATTTTTTCTTGACAGCCATGACTTACTATTATTTAAAAGATAGTCGAGTTACTCTTATTTAATAGTAATAGACTTACTATTATTTAAAAGCCCTTTTCAAATGTCCTCACTAAGTCTTGTAATATCCAAACTACCTACACATTCATGTTGTTGTTGTTATTATTTTGATCTAGATGCACAATCTAACTGTGCCCCTATTAAGCATGACTGGGATATAACTAGAGCACAGTGCCCAGTCTCTGCATGCTTTTGCATGTAGGAAATTTGGAACACAACCAATGATATTCAAAGTATGCCATTCTTCATATTTAATCTCAAAGAAGAAGAAGGGAGATCCAATTTATCACCACAAGGTCATTTGTAAGAAAGTTCCTCTAATTTTCCCTGAGGTCTTCATGCAGCCTAGAGTCATCCGGGGCATCTTGATGCCTCCCCCAAGTTCTCCTGGCCCCCCCTCTTCTGCCCACCCACTCTAAAGCAGGCCCCATTGCCTCCTGCCAGGCTGGAGCACCCACTGCTACTCCCATCCACTAGCAACGAGGGTTCCTTTCAAGGTGGTAGGAGAATGGGGGACTCTGTCTTCTTACATGTCCCTGAACACCATGGGAAGATCCTTGAGAATATTTACTTTGGTCTCTTTTCTTAAAAGAAATTCTTAGCTAGAATTTCCGATGAATACTTCATTCATTTCACTTTATTTCACTGGTTTGATCTTTATCTTGGACTGTGTTTTTCGGTCTCTGATAACTGAAAGGTTCAGTGTGACTGAAGATGCAGTGAAGAAGCAGGTTAGCCCAGACTTTCTTATTTCTAAAATCCTCAGCTTGGGGGGTCCCCTTCCCCTGCAGTGAGGGTTCTGTTGGACATGGGGATTACCCTTTAGGATAGAGAAGGGACTGAGAGGGAAACTGGGAGTCTGAGACCTGGAGGTGGCACACTCCCTTAGGTAACAGGGTCTGTGTGTCCAGGGCACTCCTCAGGGACTCACTGTACCCAAATCAGAAAGCCAGCCAGCAGGGCTGGATGCAATTCATCTACCTCCCATTTAAGAGCCAGCGAAAGCCACCCATGAAGTATGTCCCCACATAAGTGTGTCCACCTGAAAAATAATTGGCTTGCTCCAACCCAGAGGCTGTAAATCAAGTGTTTAGTGTCTTCCTACCACTTGGATTTATTAAAAGCTTCCGTGGTGCATGAAACCTTATTGAATCATCATAAATCTTGTCTTTGGCCTCCAGCCAAAGTTGTTGCTAATCTGGGATCTGCATTAAGGGTTCCAGGACATGCTGAGAGGAGGTGTGTGGAGGAGTGAGGGAGGAGTGTGTCAAGGTCATTGGGGATGCTGCTACCCCTTTATAGGAACAGTGCCCTTTCTGAGCATTCTCTCTTATGGGTTTCGAGCATCACATCCACCACCTCATTCAGTCTCCTGGGAGCTGATGGTGCCTTTTGGCTGAGGCTAGGGTCCCAAGAGCAAGGAGTTTATTTGGGAAGTGATCCCAGAAATCACTATTAGTGACAAAGTGAGAGAGGAAAAGGAAGAGAGACCAGGGAGCACATGTTAGTGAGCGGTGGCCCTGTGGGATCCTGGGTCTCAACTCACTCCATTGACCCAGGGTGATCACAGGGTACAGTGTAAAGTCTTTCTGCAGAAGGAGCATTGAAGCTGGGTGTTAGTGTTCTAACACCTGTTTTCCCAGGAACTCAGTCTTCCCCCTGCTTGGACTCTACAGTCTTGTGTGGCCAAAGCAAGCCCTTGGACAGGTGTCTGCAGCAGGGAGCTGCCAGGGTTGGTGTGTCCAGGGAATATGGGGGTAGGGGGATGACATGTCTGGACATCACTGCTCTTTAGTGAGCATTTCAAGATTCAGAAGGTCCAGTGGCTAGTCAGTGTCAGCTGGTTCAGGAGCAGGACTTCATGCAGACACACTTTCCATACCCTCTGAAGCCAGTCCTCGTGCCTCTGTGGCATCTTGTTTTGGGGCCTCAGGAGGACAGACAGACTTGCTCATTCAGTTCCCCAGAGAAAGCACATGAAGTGCAGATCTGGCTGTAGGTCAGTCTCCACTTTCTGCCTCCCCTAAAGTCATGGTCCAGGCCTTTGGCATCCAGGGGCAGTGCTGCCCTGGCAGGGGGCCCAGGACTCTGTCTGCCAACCTCTGCTTCCTCAGTAGACAGGAGGAGGTGCGGCGAGGCAGGTGTTTGGGGTTTTGGCTTACTGCTTCAAAACATTCACAAACAAGAAAGAACCCTTTAATCTTCAGGTTGTCTCTGATCTTCCTTTAGCAAGGTTTGCGATGCTAAAAAAATAGCTTGCTCAGGCTGTGGGAGGGTCAAAGTACCGATGGGCCTCAGTGACACCAGGAGCTAGGACTCTGCAGGGAACAGGCTCCCACTGACAGCCCACAACCCTGGATCCCTTCTTTCCACCCTGTCCCAGTTTCCTCATGATAAGGTGACAGTGATTTCTTCAGCATCATCAGGGGAACCGGGAGGGACACAACCTGATGCTCTTGGTGGTAACACTGGACTCCCTGCCTTGCCCATGTGATGTCAGAAGGATCCTCTTCCCCCTACATCTTTCTCAACCTTCGCAGCCTGAAGTGCCTGAAGCTGGCTGTCTGGATGCCTTATTCAGCCTAGATGCTGGGCACACACGCCCCAGGTCAGGCTCACCCCCCTCCAGTGGTCTGATAGCCTGAGGCGCCAAGAAGCTCAGGAACCAGCTATGTGCAGGAAAGCATTTCAGGTGCCTGACCAAAGGGTTTGCTTTCTGCACTCCTCTGCTTTTCAAGGAATGACTGAATCATGATAGAGATGGCAGCCACTAAAACAAAGAGTAAGGCCAATAAGCAACCCACCTCCGCTGGCTAATTGCAGGGAGTGAGCGGGTGCCTAGAAATGCTTCCTCTCACAGGCACCTCTCCGTTCGTCCTCCCAGCAACCCCACCAGGCCGACTCCAGGTTCCTTTCCTCTTAGAAATGAGGAGAAGACGGGACATGAAACCCCTTCAGGAGGGTACTCTGGGGAGATGGCAGAGTGAGGGTGGACCCCAGCATTCTAACGGAACAAATGTCCGAACCCACTTGTTAGGAGCTTTTTGTCATGATGACAAAATACCTGAGAAAATCAAAGGAGGAGAGATTTATTTTGGCTTCATGGTTTCCGAGGTTTCAGGCCATGGTCGGCTGGCTCCATCGTTTCTGGGCCTATGGTGGGGTGGAAAGTCATGGTGTGAGAGTGGGAGGAGCAATCACGAGGCAGGAGTGAGAGAGGAAGGGACTGGGGACCAGATATGCCCTCCAGGGATACAGCCCAGAGACCTAAGTCCTCTAACTATGGCACCCTTCCTGCTCCTAAGTTCACCACCTCCCAATAGTTCATTAAATTATGGGCCCATCAATGGCTGAGCCCTCTGATGAGGCTAGAGACCTCATGGTCCATCTCTTCCTCAAACCCCACCTCTGAGCATTGCTGCACGAGGACCCAGCCTCCAACACATGAGGCTTTGGGGGAACTCAGATTCCATAGCACCACTGTTGCAGTGGGGGACAGGAATGAGGTGCTTAATGTACATGTCAGTCATCACCTATGCTAGGGTGTCCATATTCACTCCTGAAATATCGACTTATATGTCAGCCACATTTTTAAAAATTCATTTGTCTGTTTGCGTTATCACACCTGAGTCATTATCACATATCCCAAGATCACCTCATAACACCATCAAGCCTCCAGCCACTGTTTACACTTCTAATTGTTTCACAAATGCCGCGCTTTGGCAATTTTCTCTTCTTTGAATCAACAGCCAAGAAGTAAACACGTAGCAATTGGTTGGTCTTTGACTGATTTCTAGATTTTGCCTCCATTCTTTTGGATTCCGTTTCAAATTCATCTGCTGATGAAATCAGGTTTATTCTTTGGTCGTAAGGTGCTTCCCACAGAGTGGGGCTGCTGCTGCTGCAGTTCTCGTGTCCCTCTGTCCCTGTGCTTCTGGAGGCTAGATCAGGTTCAGGTCTGATGTCTTCACATGTGCTCTGCCATGGGGAGGTGCACGATGTCGGGTGGAGCCCCTTTTTGTTATGTTTGTGCCCTTGGCTGTCCAATGCCTTCATCAGTTACACATCAAGGGCTGCAAATTGGTGCCCTTATACGTCTATCAATGCCTCTTGCTTCATTAGCTGGAATACTTCTGTAGAGAGAGACCCCCCCTCAACTGCCCTGTGTACCCTGTGGACACCTCACGTGGAAGGGAACAAGTCATGCTCAAGCCTTTCCACTGATTGTTTGCAAATAATGACTTGATGCTCTGACTTTTTGCAAAGGTGAGCAGAGAGATGTTTGTCTGTTAAGCAGAATTTTGGACTCATAACTTTAAACTTACATGTTGTGATTATTCTTCCTTTCGATGATCAACTTATTTTATCTTATGCTAGTGGGAGTCTATTCAAGTTGACCCTGAGTGCTTCTGACACAAACCTGGCAGTCTTTGATAATGGCCTTGCCATCTGAAATGACAAGGCGTTCTAGGCTTGCTGTGTACATTCTTTGTCCATATCTCTGGTCAGTCTTTTGTTCAAGGAGTAGCAGTTCTTTCTGGTGAAAAGTGGTATCAAAGGCTGAAATTGGAGGCTTAGGTAAAGTGGCTCTTGAACAAACACATTGAAGGACATAATTCTGGAAAAGAGTGCTGTAATTACCAAAGACGTACTCAGGCTCCAGATCCCATTAGGTGCTCATTAGGGGTCTTCTGGTGTCCATATTTACTCCTGAATCCTCCTCTGCACGCTCTCATATTTCTTAAAAGGAGACAGAGAGAATAACTATGGGAATGCCAAGACCTGCAATAATGAACACTGCTGGACAGAAAATCTGTTCTTCTGAGCAGATTTTGTATTAAATGACATCAGAAAGGAAATGTGGAGCCTAGTATAATGAACAATTTAAATGCTTGAGGTAGATCATGGAATTTAATTGGAAAACAAGGAGTGATGCTAAAATGACTTGGCAGCATTCCCAGGCCAGCAGCCAGCTGTCCCCTGCCCCTTTTTCTTGAAGTATATGTAGGCAGCCGTGGTGGGAACCACTCCACAGTGGAACAGTTTGGATGCTTGCGTGTTGGTCTGTGGGCCCTTGCGTGGCGGAGGGAGCCATGCCCTCCAAGTTACATAGACCAGGAGAGCACCTCTGAGTCCAAAATTTCCCTGATTGGCTTTGGCTAAGGTTCTTAATGGGTTTTAGCTTCAGTTTCTCTATCCACAGCACTGAGACCTGCTCCTGCAAGTCCTGGTGTTTTAGTCAGATTTTTCATGGCTATGACTAAAAGACCTGAACAGAACAATTATAGAGGATTTGGGGGCTCAGGGTTTCAGAGGTCTTGGTCCATAGGCTGGCTCCATTCTGGCTCAAGGTGAGGCTGAATATCATGGTGGAAGAGTAGGGTGAAGGGAAGCAGCTCACATGATGTTTAGAAAGCACAGAGAGAGACTCCACTTCCATTTCCAGATATAAAATATATACTCCAAATGCATGCCTCCAGGGACCCACGTCCTCCAGCCATACTCTACCTGCCTTTAGTAACCATTCAGATGATCCCTCTCAGGGGATTAATTCACTGACTGGTTAAGTCTCTTATAACCCAATCATTTCTCCTCTAAACCTTCTTGCATTGTCTCACACGTGAGCTTTTGGGAGACACTTCACATCCAAACCGTATCACATGGATGGTCCACCAGGGTCTCAAGTCTGCCCTTAGTGTGCCTCATCCTGAGTGGGAAGAACTAGTCCTTTTCCAAGGGGTGCAGTGTGGGGAAGCCAGGGCTGCTGAGTCCCACCCCACACAGGGTGATGGAGTAGAGGTGGGGCCAAGTGTCAGGAGCCACGTGGGAATAACGATGGAGTGGCAAGAGATTGGGGCAAATGGAGGAGGTTCCAGGGAACTTCGGTAAGCAGCATTTTTGTGTGGGCAGGGGCGAGAGCTTGTAGCAGTGTGGCCTGAAGACTCCAGTGGCCCCTTCTAGGACAGTCTGAGACCAGGTTAGACAAAACCCAGGGCAGTGTCAAGGAGTGTCCTTCCTACTTGCTCACTAATTTGTTGTTTGTTTATTTGTTAGGGCCCTTCCGGACCACCAGGAGACAAAGGACCCCCGGTACAGTATGCTTTCAATGAAGGGCTGGGTTTCTACGAGAGGAATTCTGCTTTAATCGAAACAATTTTAAATGATAGGCACCAAAAACTAAAGTAGTTCCAGAAAATTCCTAACATTAAGTGGTGCAGACTCTCCAAAATACGAGCACTGGCCTGTGGGATGGGATGGGATGGACGTGGATTGAGTGGGAAGGGGCTGGGTTGTCTAATCCATCCTGCCTGTTTCCAGTTGGGCAAATGAGGCTGGCTTTGCTCCTTGGCACCTCTTCATCACAGAAGGATGGCCACGGTTTAATTAATTTCTTCAAATTGCCAAAGGAACGGATTTTGAATTCTGGCTTCTGGCTTCACTCCCCTCCAGTCACAGGTCCACGAACAAATGAGGGGGTGTCTCTGAGTCTGCAGCATGGGTGAGGCAGACCCCTGAGCTAGGTGCAGAAATGATGGGCTTATTTTACGCTAAAGCAACTGAGAGCCCCCAGGAAGCACCTGACCTCATAAGCAGCAACCATTGACCCTGTGGTTTTTCACACCTGGGATGATAGTGCACCTTTGGTCATGTACACACATTTTAAATGTTGTTCATTCATATGATTTCTGTGATTAAGAAGGATAGGGATTTTTATTCCTATTTTTTATAGATGAAGACATTGAGGTTCAGGTTTATTAATTGATAGGCATGCCATTCTAGAGCAAGCTGATGTAAAGCAGAGGTAAGGAATACGGGGTTCTAGGAGGGCTGAGTGTAAGGGGAGGCCTATGGAGGCCCTGGAAGAGGAGGGTTAGCTCCTGAGCAGCAGGTAGTGTCTTGCTGGTAGGAAGAACTGATTTCCATTTGCTGATATATTTAAGGAAAAGTATTATGGGAAATGAGATCCATAATAAAAGATATCTGTACAGTTTTCAGATGCTGTTCAGACATTTTAAATGGAATGGGATGGCCTTTCTTGTTAGAAGTGGGGAATGTCATGTGGACAGAGCATTATGCTAGGCACAAAGACACTTGTTCAGCTAATTAAGATCCCCAGGGCTGGTTATTCACAGGATACACAGGAGAGAGCTGGGATTCACACTCAGGCCTGGGTCACCCAAGGAGCTGTCCTTTCCACTTAGAAAAGGAGCGTACAAAGGGGGCCTGGGTCTTCAGGCTCAGAGTGTAGGTTTTCCTGAGAATCCTGTGTGTGGAACACTTCCATCTCCACATGAGCTGAGCAGGGTGCTTTTGGCACATGCATTTGAGATGCCAACAGGCTATTTGTGTGATGAGAGTGGACTATTGCCAAGCAACGTGGGGCCTTATTTGCTTACACTTTGGGATGTTTTCTCTTCTTTTCATCAGGGATTGCGAGGCTTACCTGGATTTCCCGGCCCCCAGGGACCAGCTGGCCAGGATGTAAGTAAAGAGAAATGCCATGGGCTTAGTCAAGGCTTTTAGAGGCCCCTGGATGTCCATCTTCCACCCTTTCCCGGCCTCTTTTAACCATGTGGCCAGCTTGGTAGCTCAGTCAGGATTTCTAGAAATCCCAAGGTCTTTATTTATAGTCCTTTGCTCTTATGTTTGTGGCTTATAGTTTTGTGTGTCCAGTTTTCTTTCTCATGTTTGTTCTTCCAGGTCTCCCACAGAACTGTCTCCAATTTCTTGGCCAATTTCTTACCGAGTTGGCCAGACAGTTCTGCTTGGATTGGGTACTACCTTCTTTGGACTTCTTCCTGACCCTCCCCTGGAATGGCCCTTTCCCTTCGAGGGGACCTCACAGGTGTGTCTGTACACCTGAGGATGTGTCACTTCCTACTTTGTGACAGTAGCATCCTCTTACATGTGTTATCTGTCTTTTGCTCAGATAGATCTGGGCTTCAAGGGTATGCTTGTCTGTAGATCCCTGATAACAGTGTGCCAGGCACAGAAGGTACTTGATCCATACTGGTTGACCTTGCGAGTGAATGACAACCCTGAGTTCTTAGGGGAGAGAGGCCCAGCATGAATAAGCAATAGCATTCACTGCTCAAGTGTGCTCAGGTATGCACCCTTTCCGCTCTGTCCTTTGAGTTACAATCGGGAGCAATAAAGTCCTCTTCTCTTCCTTGGATTCTATTTCAAAAAATAAGGTTACTCTCTGATTCCTGACTCTAAATATTAAAATATAGCTGCCCCCCCCAACATTGTGTTTTTTTTTAGCTGACAGTAGAAGGACTTTCTTTTCCAAAGCCAATCAGTCCCTCCCCCTGTGTTTGCAAAAGGATTTTCTGTGTGTGTGTCAGTGTGGAAGGGGACTCATGCACATGTGCTTGTGCATGCGTTCTCTGTGTGTGCGAGTTTGTTTTAATTTCTTGTTTACAGTGAGGTTACAGGAAGGTAGCTGTCTGTCGTAAGTGTTGGACACTGTCACTACTCTCTTGGGAAGCTCTGAATATTCAAACTGAACTTGAAAAGCATGAATTTTTATCGGTGCTCATCTTCAGAGTTGGGTGATCATTTTTTCCTACCATCTTATCATGGCAGAGACTGAGGCTGGCAGAGGGGGTGGGTAGAATAGGTCAGGATTATGTGCTCATCACCGTTTACGGTTTCTCTCCTTTTTCCCATAGGGTGCACCAGGGAATCCAGGAGAAAGAGGGCCTCCTGGAAAACCAGTATGTCACCTGAGCATTCCGGATGAGTGTTGACTGTCAGAGCTCCAGTGAGAAATAAAGTGCAGCCCAGAAGCCTCAAGAGACTTAACAAGGGGGCTTTTCCACAACTGTGGGCCAAGGGAACTGATAGGGGATGCTGTGACACCCAGAGATAAGTCACACTGGGGAGTGTCGCCAGTTGTGCTTATTTTCAGAGCCAAAGTGAGAGCTAAGAAGAGGGGATATGAGCTGTAGCGGTGGGTTCAGAGTTGGTGCCAGAGAGCTTGGCCCGAGGGAGGGGGGGCACGTCTCTCTCGCCCTCCTGTAGTTTCTCGGTGGTGCCTCCCATCAGGCCATCCTGAGCACAGGCCAGCAGGTCAGCAAGCCCTGGGATGCATTTCTAGGGGTCTAGCCTCCCAGGGCATGGAATAGGCCAGCACATAATACAAAGAGGGCCTGTGGTGAGGAGATTGACAAGACCATCATCTATTGCTCATTGCTAACTTGCCTGTTTCCTACTCCTCGGCTGGGTTGCCATTTGGCACTTTTCAGAGTGGCAGAAATATTCTTCCTTGCCTCACACGACAACAGTGGGAGCTATGGAAGCTCAAGCAGGTGTGGACTGCCTGAGGGCTGAGTCCTTGGCAGTCTGGCTGCAGAGCAGCCCAGAGTCCCACAGGTGTCCCTGGGCCCAGCACCCTCATCTTCTGGGGTGACTTCTGAGTGAGTTACCAGTGCCAGAGAACCCCAGAGTTTTAGCCAGATAGCCAGGCAGGAGGCCTTGCTTCCTGGAGGGAAGGAAACACAGGATGAGCAGTCGGGGGGCGGGTGGAAGGCAACTGTGCAGACGTGAGAGCTCTGGGAGGGGTTCCTGAGGAAGGAAGAGAGGGTGGCCACTGGGACTGGGAATCGCAGGCCTCAGGAGTGAGCACACAGTCTGGTGTCAGAGCCAAGATGGATCCAAGAGGCTCCTAGTCTCTTCTGCAAGCCTGGCTGCTATAGGTTTCAGACAGGCGCCTGAGTTGGTGGGCACAGCAGAGACTAGCACAGGGACCAGCTGGTTCTGAGGGTCCTGAAACTGAAGCCTTCTGAAGGGATGAGCATAAGGTGTTGTTTGAGGCTGGGGACAGCTTCACCTCTCCTCTGTGGAGTCAGTTTTATGCCAGGTAAGCCTCATGGAAGCGAGTACCGTGTGCAGGGGGAGGTCCTGAGGAAGTGGATGAAGAGCAAGAGTCAGACCAGAGACCAGCAAGAGTTTAAGTGGTGTCTGCCACACGTAGACCTCGACGCCTCTATGCCAAGAGAATTAAGTTGACAGAGTCAGGCTGACAATGTGGAAAATCATGAAGGTCTCTCAGTTGATCACCACAGAGCAGAGAGCTACTGAGAGAGGGATGGAGAGGGAGAGGCCGGCCCACAGAGTCAGGTATAGAAATGCAGAGAGATGGAGAGACATGGGGAAAGATAGACAGAAATCAGGACAGAAAGAGGGAGGGAGGGAGGGAGGGAGGGAGGGAGGGAGGGAGGGAGAGAGAGAGAGAGAGAGAGAGAGAGAGAGAGAGAGAGAGGCAGAGAAAGAAAAAGAGCAAGCACAGAAAGGCTTAGATGCAGAAAGAGAAAGAGGTCTTCTTTGGACCACCTTTAAATTCATGGAACCTGCTGCCTCCAAATGGCCCCAAGGGTGGAGAGTGACACTCAGAGTTCTGGCCTCACTGATGAGAGCTGCCAATGTGTCAGGGTCCCCAAGACCACCCTCAGTTTCAGAGATTTTCTGGAACTGACAGAACTTAGGCAATGGTTATGCCCGTGCATATATACCCATGCCTCATTAGGGTGTGAGGATGCGGATTAGAATCGGAAGAGAAAAAAGTGTATAGGAGAGTTTGCAGGAGAGACTAGACAGGGGCTTCCTGCGATGCTCTCTGAGTGCCGACTGTGCCTAAGCCTACCAGCTGCCGTGTGTGACATCTGCACAAGGTGCTGCACCAGAGCTCACCTTGGCCTTAGTGCCCAGTGTTTTTACTGGGAGTTGGTCGTGGAGACGTGGGGTGCTCACATGACTGACCCTAATTACTCAGCCTCCAGCCTCTCCAGAGGTCAGACTGATGCTGTGTGGCCAAGGTCCCTACCATCAACCACCTTGTTAGCATTGACTGCCTGCCTTGGCCAAGGCCCTGGGTAAACAAAGATGCTCTAACCAGGTAGCGCAGCCTGAAGGCTTAGAGGTGATACCCAGGGACCAGCCAGGAGCCAGATCTTTCTTTGGAATGTCCAGGGTTCACACACCCAGGCGTCTGTGTTAACTCTTCATAACACAGTTGCCCATCCTCAGTGGGTGGAGAAAGTGACTCACGGATCTTCCATGGCAGCACCCACCTGGGGAGAAGCATAGAATCCTGTGCCAGGAGTCCTCATGCCCGTGGTTATTGTTCTGCAAGCAGAGGCTGCGGTGGGGTTCTGGCCCCAGGGGTGGGTTAAGGAGGGACTGTAAGGTGAAACCTGTCAGGATGAGGAGAAGCAGGACATGATGGGGAAGAGCCCACTAGGGGAGCGTGTTCAGGTCATGTCTGGCCTTGGCCTGATCCCATGTGGAGTCTAGAGCATGGACAGGGCCTCAGAGCTGCCCTGCCTTCAGTAAGGCCTGCCCTTGGCCTCCCCAGGCCGGTCACTGGCTGTGTGACCTCCCTCACGTTTCCAGCCAGCACTCCCAGCACCAGGGGGATGGCGCACCAGGAGTAAGGAGGGTCCAGGTGGGCACAGACGGGTCTTCTAGAGCCAGACACTTCTTGCCACGTCTTGTCTCAAGCCATGGGGCCTAGTAACAATCCACACTGACTCCTGGGAGGCAGAGAGGACAGGCTATGGACCATTTCGTGTCCACCATCCTAAGGTTAGTGGTCCTTCACAGCCCCGTTCCCACGTACCTTCTGGAGGCCTCTCTTGTGAGTTTTGGAGAAGTTAGTCAAAGAAAGACCTTAGTGAAGCCACGTCGACCACACTGTACACTGGAAACTCACCCATTTCTGATGACGTGTGCCTTTTTCACTCCTCCTGAGACGAATGTCTAGCCACATTGTCTAATAGGGCTCATTCTCATCATATAAAACTCTCAAATGTAGTATAAAAATACCCCAGATAATACAATGCTGGTAACCTAAAGATGTCCCAGTGTGAACAACTTGAACCCCTCCTATTGTGACCTTCCCAGGTGAACATGTAAGGCTTCAAAATAAAACTTTCCCTTTTGAATTAAAGTTCTAATCTATTACATGGCCAAGCTTGGCCTTGCTCCAGAGGGCCTGTCTCCAGTGACTAAAGGGCATTGACCTTGTGTTTGATGACTGCATGCTCAGTGGGTGCTCATAGCAGTGCTATTAATTCCTTCAGGCACCTCCAAGTCAGAGTGACCCCAGTCCCCTTCTTGCAGCAGCCCAGAGAGTTGGTGGCTTTACTGAGCACATCAGCATAGAGAACACCATGAGCATGTTTCCAGCCACCCCACTCATCATCTCACGCACACCGAGGTCACCACCATCAGATGAGTTGTGGGTCCCAGGATGGGAAGGAAAACCCAGGGTATCAGGAAAGGGGGAATAGCCAGAAATTGGCTCCAGGTGCCCCCGAGCTGCCAGGAGACTTCCAATTCATACACCTGGAGTCCAGCATATTCAGAAGGAATCATACACCTGGAGTCCAGCATATTCAGAAGGAATCACACACCATGAGTTAAGCTGTGTGTCCCACTTCCCATGTTGCAGGGGACAGTAGGCAGCCTTGCCTCTTCTGGGCAGGTTCTCCAATCCTTTCCCAGAATTTGAAGTTCTCAAAGTAGCATGCCCATCTCCAATTCTTACCTAAGAGACTCTTCTTCCCTCCAACATCTGCTTTTCCTTTCCGCTTTCCTCCCTAGCCTTGCATGCTCTACACCAAAATGTGAAAGGAACCTTCACACTGTCTCCCGCTCAAGGCTGGCACAGTCATAAAAGGCCACAATCCAACTCTCAGGGCTTGAATGTGGATTCAGTAATCTGCAGCTTCCTACGCATCGTCAGAAGCTTTGTAATGACCCTTGAGTTCTGAAGTCTCCTTTCCAGAATTAAATATTTCCAGCCTGAAATAGTAAAGAAAGTTTAAATTGCTGTTCACCTGTGAGGGCTGAAGACTTTGGTTTAAATTCACACTAGCTGTTAGTTACTGAGAGCAGCTGCTGTTGCCTGTCTGGGAAATCCATAACACAAGAGTGCAGACGGTACCTGTACGACCAATCAGATTTTGATGTGGGTGAAGAGGAAGGAACACTGGGAGAGGAGAAAGGGCCAGCGGAAGGAGACTGGGGACCCAAAAGGCTGTCATTTAGACATGGTCAGGGGCAGCAGTCCCAGCTGGCTACCTTGGAAGGGTCATCTTTGGGTGGCCTTGGGCTGGGGACATTAAATGGGCCATTGTCTCCTATGCATGCACAGATGTGTTATGAGTTAACATCTTGAAAGCCATTCACTTTCTGGAGATGCATGAAATGTACTGTGTGTACGCACATATGTATGTATGTATGTATGTATTTTTTTTTTTTTCATTTTGACAGGGCCTTTCTTCACTACTGTCTCCAGGGGACATAAATCTCTTGGTTAAGGTAAAAGCATAATAAATGTGCATGAATGTTGAAAATGGTGATGGGGGGGTTTTAGTATCTCAGTAATTTTCTCTGAACACATAAATGATAGCATTAACAATAATAGCAGAGCATGTGTTGAGATTTCACTGTGTGCCCTCTGACGTGCTAACATCTATATTATCCAATATGGAAGCCACCACATGCATCTATTTAAGTTTAAACATATTAAATACAATTAACACTCAGGTGCTTGGTCACACTAACCCCTTTCCAAGCACCTACTGTCCATCGTGGCTGGAGGCTACATCATAGGGAAATACAGATATGGAGCAGAAGGTTCTCGACGGGACTAGCTAAGTGCTTGGTATACACCTCTTATTTCACATACTCTGTGACACAGGAGCTACTCAAGTTCTCTGTCATGTAAGAGACTTGAGATACCATGAGGGTCTGTTAATAAATAGACCTCTGGGGTAAAGGTTGGGTTTAAAGCCTACACGGGGCTGCCTTGTGCTCTGATCGGGGTCTGCTGCAGAGGCACACAGCTTGTTCATGGTCCTGCTGATGCAAGGGCCAGAAACACAGGTTCAGGGTAGGAAACAGCTGCCAGTCTTTTAGCTGTGATGGGTCCAGACTTGGTGTAGTCTCACCTGGTTTCTAGAACCACAATTGTTTTCCCTGTGAGATGCAAAGGCTCTGAGAAATTGAGCATAACTCAGCCAAAGTTAAGTATAATCCCAGCTGCAAAGAGCAGGACATGGCTAGAGTCCTCCATGAAGCATCCCAGGGTGCCCGGTGCCTGGCCAAGGCTTCAGGTGTCAACAGTGAGGAGCTGGAGATGTGTAAGTGGGCAGAGAGGAGAAGGGGAGATTCATGTTGCAGAAGGAGCAGCTGCTGGGGTGGTGTGCAGGAACCTTGGCTGTCTCTCCAAGCCCTCGTCTAACTCTGGGGAGGGGTGATCCTGGATTTGGGGAGGTGTGGCACTGGATTTCTTACAAGTGATCCTTACCTCATTCCTTATATTCTAAGAAACACTGGAGGGAAACAAAAGAAAGCAAGAACCTCTTCATAAGTTTAGGACATTCAGTCTCCCTACACACTGAGATATCTTCATGGAAAATTATATACTTCATTAAAAAATGAGTGGTAGCACAATAATTATTGATTTTTATTGACAAGAGAGAGTTTTTTCCCCACTGTCAAAGACTTGACAAGAAATCAGTATCTATCGATTAAATCCCTTGCTTATTACAGGATTGTGTTAACCTAAATCATTTCTCATAATTCAGTCACGCTGCATCTGCCCCTTCTCCCCTGCAGCGATATCAACCATATTATTTATGCCAATAATGACAGGAGTGAATGCTGAGGATTAAGCACAACACCTCAGGGCTAGACATCGAGACAGATACGTTGTCAGTAGACACTCCCCAAGTGCTACGGGCTGCAGCTGTGTTCATCCAGGCTGCTGAAACCTCAGAAGGGACGTGGGCACCTGCAGTCAGGGTGATCCCGGAGACTCCCAGCTCCCCAGTGCTCTGAGCCTGGAAACCTGTAGCAGTAGCCTGGTGGGTGGGTGTGGCCAGGCCTGCAGAGCTCTTCTGCTTCCTCTGCTTGCAGCCCAGCTGCTGCAGATGTAATACTGAGGGTCAAAGCCTGCGGTCTAGTCCAGGTGACCAGTGGCAGGTCCTCCCCTGCTGAGAAGACAACTTTTAGTACAGAATATGTACCTCTCCCGAGAGTTTTATCACATCACATATCTCATTCTGCTAGTTGGAAATCTGGCTGGGTAGAATATTTATCATCTAAGAGTCCCTGTTAAATGGACTTCCATGGTTGGATCTGTGCCCAGGGAGACCAACTTCAGGATGTCTCCTTTAGACATCCCTGGCATAAACATCATTCTATTCAGAACTCACAAACAGCTCTATGGTGTGTTCTGTTACTGACTGCATTTTACAGATGAGGAGGCTGAGGCCCAGGTGGGTATGTTGCTAGCACAGGCCACAGAGCTGTAGAAGGAGAGCCAAGACTCCCACCCAGCACAACCAGCTCCACATCCTTTGCAATAACCTGTCTGCTACGGGATTTCATCTCTGCACGAACCAGGACTTCCTGATAGCTATCTGTTGAAATACAGGCAGCTCCCAAGTTCCTGCCTGTTGTCTAGAGATTTTGAGATGTGAACTCCACAACCCTTTGGTAGGGATATTGTAGTAATGATTCAGATGCCCAGGAAGAGTTGGATGAGATGCCCTGGAGATGATCTCTGCTCCTAGAAGTGAAGCTTATTTTTTCCACATAACAGCCCCATTCTCTAGGTGGTAGGCAGTTACTGAGTACTTATTTACTTGTTAGTCTGTACTGCACTGACCACAATGCTGACCATCATGACACAGCTGGATTTGCTTAAAATGTCTCAGACAAAAGGAAGGAATAGAGATTAGAAGATACCCAACATCTATAGACTAGATACAATGAACTCTGAACCATGCTGGGCACTTTGCACACATTTTCTAATTTAAATTTTCAGAGTTTCCTAAAGTAGGAGAATGGTGCTCATTTACAGATGGGGAAATGTTCTCACAGATTGAGGGACCGCCCTGAGTTAACTTGTAAGCCGAGGTGTTTGGAGCTAGTATTGATGACCCAGGGTGTTTAATCTGTGAATGGGGCAAGATGGCATTTCTCAGGAGTAAAATAACTGAAACCAGAAGGGCACACGCAGCAGCTAAACTTCACTGTGTTCTAGGCATGGTGTCAGATATTTTCCTTTCGTTGTCTCACTTGTCATGGGACTTTGTGGTCCCCATATCACATATATAAGGAGACTGAGGCTCAGAGAGAAGCCAGGATGCCAGATAGAGGTTTCCGAGAGGTCTGGACAAGCCCACCTGGTTGGAAACGGGACTCTCAGGGAATTCAGAGAAAGTGTGAAATGCTCTCCGAAGAGGGCATGTGTGTTCAGGAGTGATGGGGGGTGGGGTCCCAGGAGCCAGAGAGAGCATCACTAGGACTGTGGGTGGCACCCAGTCTCACCCTGTGCTCATTGAACAGACTGGGACAGTAGGCCAATTACAGGTTCCTCACCAGTATACAGGGGCTGCTGGTAGGTCTGATCTTCAGGGGACTATTTCACATAGTGTACAGCTAAGGCAGACCCAGTCTGCCTTAAATTACAACAAAGAAAGAAGATTTTGTATTGCTCATATATAACTTCCTGATACTATTTATGCTGTAAAGAAATATTCTCCATCTCCACCACACACTCCAAGTCCAACCTAACCTCAGTGGCCAAAATTCTTACTGTCACCAGGCTAGTTTTTTTTCCTTTTGTCTATCCAACCACCCATCCATTTACCCATTCATTATCCACCCACCCACCCATCTATCCATCCATCTACCCACCCACCCATCCATCCATCTGCCCATTCACCGACCCATCCATCCATCCATCCACCCATCTACCCACCCACCTGCCAGTTGTCACAGGGTTTCATAGCTGTTATCTCATTTTCAAGTTCTATAGGAGAACATCTAGGAATAGGTGAGTTCCTCCCTGCTCTGCTACTTTTCTAAAAATCAAGAGCAACCCCAGTCTTTTTCATCTTATTTACCTTGCTTCACATCCCCAGTAATTAGCATTCCTCACTTTCCAAAAAAAATCCAATCAGCCTCTCAGAGCACCCACTGAAGGAAGATGGCACAAGACTCCAAAAGTTCAGGTAGTTCATTGGTCAATCCATTGGTGGTGGCTGGGTTGCCTGATTCATTCATTCATTGAACTCATGTACAGTGGAACACTATTTGTTATGATCTGGACAAAGAAAGAGAAGATGACTCTTCTCTGTGCTCTAAGCACTCACATTTTCTATTTTGCTTGGTGGGGAAAGGACGAAGTTCTAAACAGAACACTTGGACATTGAGGCAAGTGCTTCAACTCTGTGACCTTCTGATGATGAGCTGCCCCTGTCCTGAGGCCACCAGGAGGGCTTCTTGGAGTAGGAGCCATCTAAAGAATCTTCAAAGACTAAATGGAAGTGAAACAAGTAGAAGGAGGGTGGGCTGGAATTGCTTCTGTGCTTGAAAACCTTGAGGAATGCCATTAGTGGAGACGGCCCTCACTGAGTGTGAACACTCGTACTTCCATATGCCTTTGCAGGTCCCGCCTGTGGTGCGTTCAGCAGGCCTTAGTGCATCCACTTTGCGTTGGTTGACCCCAACTAGCCATAAGTTCTTCAAGACACACGCTTACGGTGGTCCCAAGGCTCAGCACTGTGCCTAACCGAGCGGAGCCTTTGCAACTGTTTTTTCACAGAGGGAGTGACCTAGTGAATAGTGAATGAGTAATCGCAGCTACATGCACTGGGAACTCTCTGTGGACACCATTCTCATGACTTACTTGTGTTATCTCACTGAACTCATTGTAAGGAGGGGAGGAAGAGGGGAGGGTTAAAGAGGAGGGACTTGGAGAGGTGACTGTCTCTTGTGCCCAGGAGTAGGTGAGGGTAAGGCCAGTGAGGGGGAACGCTGTGCTCCAAAGTGGAAGATCCACCAGTGACACAGACAAATCAGAAGGCCTACTCCCTGAGCTGACAGAACTTTAGATTTCCTCCAGGGACAGCACTTACCTGCCTCGAAGAAGTAAAAGGAGCCCAACTCCAGAGAACAGTCACTGAATGCTCCCCTGGGGCAAAACATAATGCTAAGCCGGGTCAGAGCTCAGCTGTGTGTCCCAGCAGGAAAGTCCCCAGGGTGGGCGCCTGCTGCTCCTTTTTCTCCTCCTTTCTTCAGAAACCACATTCATTTGGCAGACAGGACAAAGACCCCAGCTCCCAGCCTGTCTGACTCTAACCCAGGAACAGAGCCCATTTTTGTCAATACTAAATGCTTGTCTTAGATCTTCACTGCTATTTGTTTATTTTTGTGCACAGGTCCATGCGTTTTGACATCGTTTTCTCAGCCGTGCACCCAGCAGTATGGCTGGCTTAAAGTAGGGCAGCAATGCAGACATTCAGCACTGAGATGCAAAGCTTTGACGCAAAAGTGTCTGGATAATGACTTGTTCCACCATTTTCTTTCCCATCTTTGCTGGCATCTAAAAACAAAGTCTCCATCCAGTTGTAGGAACCAGGGCCACTTTGCAAGTAACTCTCACTCATTTCTTCTCTCTTTCCTCTCTCAGGATGTGTGCAATGATTGTCCTCCTGGCCCCCCTGGCCTCCCTGGTATGCCAGGATTTAAAGGGGACAAAGGTCTTCCAGGAAAGCCAGGGAGAGAAGGCCCAGAAGGGAAAAAGGTAAGGAGAAAGGGGGGACTTGGGACTTTGTCATTGCAGGTGGAAACCTTCCGGTGCTCATGCCTTCTGAAGGACTTAGGCTGTGAGGGGTGAGAGGGAATGGGGAACACTGGGCTGAGAGGACAGAGCTACAGAAATGGTGGCTGGGCATCTGCAAGTCTTTGCCATTTTAAGGAAATGTGGGCCACGACATTCCAGGACATGCTGATGTCTGGTCATTTGCATCCAGTCATTCAGATGATCCAGTCTGGAGCACAGCAGGCACCCAGTGCACCTCACTGGCCCCACTGAGCCTACCTCCTGCACACAGGGGAGAGTCGCCCTCTCCAGGCCCTTCTCTCTAATCCTCCCTCTCTTCCTCCCCTCCTCTCTCCTTGCAATAAGTGTTCAGTGAGATAATACAAATGAGTCGTGAGAATGGTGTCAGGAGACAGAATGCCCAGGGCATTTAGCTGTTACCCATCCATTCTTCACTCCATCACTCCCTCTTTGGAAAAGAAGACTGGCCTTTCCCCCTTTTCTTCACCATTCAACAACCATCAGCTGCCCACTAGGTACCACACTGAGGCAGGCCTCCAGATTCCTAATGCCAGCCAGCCTGCCTTCCTTCCATCTACCCACTCGCCCACCCACCCATGCTTCCATCCATCTCTTTGTCATCACCTGTTTGTGACCCCTATTAAGTGTGTGTCCTATGTGTCAGTGAATGTGCGGACACTGGGGAGAACTCAGAAGAGAAAAGCTGTTCTTGTGAACCTCGTGGTCTGTTTCATGCAGAATGAGGAGTAGGTGGTTCTGTGGGTGTATGGAAAATGAAATCTTGCAATTTAGAAAACCAGTCCACAAAGGTAGAAGAGAAAGAAAAAATATTAATAATGAGTAAGCAGTAAATCAGAGGTGAGAGCACCACGGGTATCATTCAGAGATTGTACAGTCAGAGCCTGACTCTTTACTTATGCAAGCTGATACACTGTGGAGTGCACATCCGTTCTCAAGATAAGCAGAGACTAGTCCTTAAGAGGACGCAGCAACACCATTTGCCACCAGTCTTCACCTAGTAACAGATGGCCATCTGTATCACTAGTTGGCCAGAGGAAAGGTAAACACCTCCCCTCTCTGTAACAGGAGGTAGTTCTGAAACTTGGAGAGAGTTCTTACCACTGCAGGAATTGGGAGATAGAGCCATTATCTTCTTGTTGACTTTATTCCAAAGAGATGGATCTTGGGTCCTTGAGAAGCACATTCCTAGATTATAAAGCTAGGAAACGCCTTCTACAGCTTTTACAAGGATTCGTGTACATTCTAAAGAGAGAAAGAACTCACAATGACAGCTTTCTAAAGTGAATGCTCCAAGATAAGAGGTTGGGGAGGGTCTCTGCCTTGTTTTCTTTTTAAAAGTAGTTGGGTTCATCCCAACAAATTCAGACATGCCTGGGATCCACTTTAGTCCATCACACCCCTTTTCCTTCCATCCTCCTTCCCCTCTCCCATTCTCCTTCCTCTCCTCTACTAGATTCCTTTCACTCATCTACTAATCTATATTTGACTGATTCTTTCTACCTATGCATAAAGGTGAGGTTCTCCGTGGTGTATTTATATATGCACATAGCATGATTTTTAAGAATTTATTCTGCATTGCCTACCTTTACCTGACCCTCCATTCTGCCTCTTGGTCTCCTTCTTCCAGGAGAGGTAAGTCTCTGTATGTAATTTGCATTTGCCCTTACATGGACAGATACAAATGCAAATGTGAATTTCCCCTTTGTTCTTCTCTGGGCCTTGAGCAGTATCCCTCTCAGCTCCACAGACCTTAACATGCCAATGCTTCCACATGTGTGCATTAGGATACCAGAAACTGGTCCCTAGCCCTGGAACCCTGCAGGGAGACTAAATTCTAAATTCAGGAATTATAAAACTGACTTCACTAAGAATACTTGATTAAATCTCCCGATGGTCAAGTCATCAAAAATAAGTACTGTTTTGATTTGTAGCATTTGTATCATGTGGGACAGTAAATGGACATGTTTGTCCATTTTTCCCTCTGTGTTATGGTCTTTCCCCAGGCTTGCCTTTAAACAAATCAAAAGACCATGATTGGGTCAATTAAGATGTGTAGAGTTTGGGGGTGATGCCAGGAGTCTTCACCCCAGGAATTCATCCTCAGTGGCTCTCAGGGCAGCATCTCCAAATCACTTAAGGAAATCTTCAGAGAAACCCTGTCCCGAACTCTCCTCCACAGGTCCCTTGCATCACCAGGGCAAGACAAGCATCACATGTTGATGAACAGAAATGGCAACTCAGGCAATTCAGAAGGGCACACCACTCCATGCCCACTCCTGGCAAGGCCTGGAAGGTGGCCGGAAAACCCCATCCTCCCACCTAAGCATCCCCTTTCAGAGCCAGGCAGCTGACATCCCTGGCAATACAGAGAAGGAAGACAATCAAAGCACATTCTGTGTGTGTAGCTATGCATGTACAAATACATTAAAGTGCACACACACACACACACACACACACACAAGCAAGATGCTACACAACCCAGAAGCTCTTATTCCAATAGCCTCCTCCTCCTCTTACTATATTGGCTATCCCTCACGTCCTTCCAAATTTACCAGACAACAGATACCTACTTCCTCACAATGTCTGAAGGGCAGGAATCCAGGAGTGGCCACTCCCATTATTCTGGCTCAGGGTCTTCCTGGGTAGCCCTCGAGCTGAGGTCATCTCAGGTTCCATGTGGCAAAGACCTTTCCAGGCCAGTTGCTCTGGGGCTGTTAGCTGAGTCTCAGTTTCTTACTGACTGTTGAAGGAGGTCCCCTCCCTTCCTACACGAGCCTCACAGCAGAGCTCCCTGGTGAGAGCCAGGCATCTTTACGCTGTAATCCCTGAAATGACACATCATCATCGTCCCTGCTGTATTCTGCTGGCCACAGCCAAATCCTGGTACAAATGGGGCACTCCAAGGTGTTAACATGGGATGCGGGAGGCACTGGGCTCCCGTGGTTCCTGGCTGCCATACCCACGAGCCACAGTAGTGGTGTGCACACAATGGCATAGCCACACTTGGTGCCACCACTTGCCAAACCCTTTGCCTAGAGATTCTGGAGTCAGGGTTGGATGCAGGGGCATCCCGTGGGTCAGTGATCGGGTCTGCAAGGTCTGTGGCTTGGTGATGACTCTGACATGGGCCCTAGACACTCATTCTTATTTTTTTTTCTTCCCCTTGGTTCCTGCTACAGGGAGATGCTGGGCCCCAAGGCCTGCCTGGGCCCCCAGGAGTAGCTGGACCACAGGTCAGTGAGACTTCATATATATCTCTATGTGTCCATTCTGCTCATCTTGCAGGTTCATCTAAGTTTAAGGAAGAGTGATGGCAGCTGTAGAGGAAATGTGGTCTTAAAATCAGAAACCCATGTTCCAGGCCTGATCATGTCACTGACAATTGTAGTGACCTGGGGCAGCTCAGTTTAACCATGGAGCCCCAGCTGCTCACTTAAGACTCCCTAAGGGCTGCTCAGGATGAAATGCCTGAAGGGATTGCCATGTGTGATGCCTACTGGTTAAGGCACAAGCTTTGGGATCAGACACCCCCTTCACTGCCCACTACTGCTAAGGATGCAAGCAGCTTCCAGATGTGTTAGAGCTGATCATAGAACACATACACAACTTGGCACTCTAAAAAATATTAGGAAAGTGTATTACAAATGCAAGTGAGAGTTATGGTCCTCGTGTGAATGGGGAGGCACTCATTTAAAGCCAGCACGAACTCTGGATTCAGAGCCAGGAGGCCTCCTGGGAGGAGTGGGTCTGGTCTCAGCCACAGAAGAGGCAGGGATGCCCTCTTAGGCTGAGAATGTCTTGGCTGTTGTTGGTGATGGTGGTTGGCTCTGAGAAGAGACAGCAGGGGTGTTGTTGGCATGGGGGCAGGAGAAGGCAGGGACATGTCCCACTCCAGTTCCCCCTCCTCATCAGTGGCACTCCCCTGGGGATGCTCCCTGGTGCCTAGTCACCTTGGTGCTACTCCAAACCATGCCCCAGTGCTCAGAGACAGCTGTGCCCTGTGCCTTTTCCCGTGGCTGGACGTAGCATGGCTCATCTGGTTGGGAGGCAGATGTACTTGTCACTAAAAGAAGAGGTCAAGATGTAGGAGATGGAATCCCATCTCAGCCACAGGCACAGGAATATTTCTCAACTTCTTCCCACTTCCTTCTTCATTAACTGGGAGTAGCCAAGAGCAGCAACCCAGAGGCCTGGGCACAGCTGGAGGCAGGATGCTCCTGCCCACACCTGGAGTCTTGCAGGTGCTCAGTCAGTGTTATTACTTCTTCAGCTCCTGGGGTCACACCTTTGACGGGGCCAGAGTGCGAGTGAAATCTTGGACATACAATGTAAGGGGAAGCCAAAAACCTGTCACCAATGCAAATAATACTTTAAGGCAACATTTTTAAATTTAAAATTAATGTAATAGTTTGATTAGGATTAACATAAAAACATTTAGAATAAAGACAGGATCCCACATCCACTGAACATCTTTTCCTAATACAACAGACCATTAAGATCCCTTTGTTTAATATCAGTTTAATATCTTGTCCATTTTGGATTCTTCTGCATTGATTTTGACTTTTCACAATATTGCACTGGAATATTATTCATCCTGGATACTGAGGCTTTTGGTAGCAAATGTTGCTGCTTTTCTTGCCTTATTCTAAAAGTCCAGCCCTGGGAAACAATGTTGAAGAAATAACTGTTACTGTTACAAAGAAATCAAACCACCACCACCAACAACAAAAACATGTGATGTGGCCACAGCCAGACCCATGGTGAATCAGGATGGGAGATATATCCAGGTCTCCTGGGCCCTAGTTGGCAGGTTAAGATGTGCAACATTTGTGATCCATAGACTTTGTGAGGATTTAGAGGATTTTTACAGCCAAGATCTATGCTTTAAAAACCACAGATATCAGGTCTCAGTGTGTGGAACAAGAGATTTTGCCCAGGGCAGTGCCTGCTTGGGAGTCACCAAGGAAAGGCAGCAACATCCAATGTCTGCCACTCTCTCTGTATTACCCTTCCCTTCTGGGGTCACTGCTAGAGGCTCAGCTCCCGCCTGGAGAATTCTGTGGGCCTCTAATTCCAGTTGATCCTTAAGTGCCTTTGCTGTCAGCTTCCTGGCTGCTGGGCTCGGCCTTTGTGAAGAGATGACCCTTATTCAGAGAAACAAAAGCAAATCAATAACACAGATGAAGAGTTTTCTACAGAAAATATGGAGTGTTTTCTCCATCAGCCCAGGCCTACATGAAGGGCTGATGATTTGGGATAATGGCTTTTTGTGTATTTCCTTACAATTTGCCAAAAGAAGGGTTTATTCTTTTAAATATTCTGAGAAATTGAAGAAAACTCCCATCTAGGAAAACAAAATTTAGTGCTCTATCTGAAAGACAGGGCTCTTGCTTCTCTACTCAGAGTTGATGGTGACCTTGAGCTGCCCTTGGGGCTCAGAGTCCACCCTCCACAATGAGCTCTCCAAAGCTGCTGCATGCAGCCCACAGAGGGTCCTAACTCACTGCTTTACAGCATGGCTGCCTGCATGATCAGCAGTCCTGGGAGGTAGAGATGTCATTCGACTTACAGATAAGTAAAGCAATGTTTAGCAAGAGTACATGTCAGGTGTCAGACTACAACCTGTAGGTAACACAACAGAGGTCTACCCTGCTGGTTTAGCTTCAGGACCCCACTAGTTAGCATTCCATTATACCTCTGTCAGCATCAGCACCAAGGACAGCTCCTGGAGTAGGACAATGTTTATGTGACTCTGATGATGTCCCTCCCTGTAAATAGCTTCTTCCCCTTATCACTATTTATTATTTCGGCAAATGAGTCTCAGAGGGATTAATGGCTCCTCTGCATGCTCATGCGTTTGTGTCTTGGTTTCAAACACCTGCCCATTTCTGTGTTCTTCATTCTATCCACCATGGAAAGCATTTCATTTTCTCTCATTGCACCTTCACTCACCAGGTAATGGGGTCTAAAGGGAGTCTGTGGTGGACCTGGAAACACTCTGAGGAGCAGAAATCCTCTCATGGAGGTTCTGCATGTTTCTGGGATGCAGAGATAACTGCTGCTGTTGGCACTGCCAGAAAGGGCCACAGGGTCCCATCCTGTGCACAAGCATGTGCCCCATGCTCTCTCCAGGGGCAGGCATCTTCCCCTACCCATCGCTGACTCCATCCTGAAAAACTGTCACCATCATCCCCTTAAACAGTTTCCTCCCAGTCAGGAGGTATGGAGAAAGGTCAAATTTGCACTTTACCTTCTGGGGTCTGATGGAGAAGAAGACCAACAGGCTGATGAGTGACTCTCACAAAAGTCACACTGAGGGTGGAGGTCCTCAGAGTCTTGGGCCAGGCCTGGACTTGGAAGCCAGTAGCTCTCTGGCCTGCTTTGCCATTTGTTAGTTTGTTGTAGCTAATTACTAATTATAGGACTTGGGCATATGTTTGACTTCTCTGAACTTTAGGTCCCTCGTCTATAAAAGAATGTGTATCCTAACACACAAAGAAAATAAGAGGACTAAATGAGAGAGATTTAGAAAGCACAGCTTGTGGGAGTGTTTAATACAGGCCACTCCTAGGGGGACTCAGAACTCTTGCTCCAGTTGAGCTAATATCAACCACAACAGGGTTGGGGGAAGAGGGAATGACTTTAAGGAAACTGACCTGTGGGACAAGTGCTAGCCTCTAAAAGCCACCAGGAGGAGGTGGGGTTTTAGTTGTGTGCAAGGCTTAGGCAGGGATTTGTCAGACAGTGAAAGGAGAAGCTTTTCCAGACAGTGAAATGGTATGTAAAATTTAGAGGCAGAGTTTGCTTTGAGAGTAGCAGAGACTTATCCTTTGCCAAGTTTAGACCCTGTACTCAAAGGTTTGTAAACCCCTCAGAGAATTACCTGTTCACAAAGGCTGACATTCTCACAGAACCCCTAGTATAAAAATGACCTCTAAATAATTAAAAATGCAATTTAAAAATTATAACTTTATCATTGTTATTTATATTTATTCATAATTAATTTATATTAATCATATTTATATTAATGTATAACTAAGTATAATTAGAAGCAAATGGAATTGTTTTCCAAACCAGTAAACCTTTCACAAAGGGAGAAGAGAGAGAAAAATGATTTAATAATGTACCTGCATTAAACCAGAGGCAACAAGCATTCAGGGCTCCAGAGCCTGCAGAGGGAAGGGGCGCCTCATCTGCCCTGCACTTGCCCGCTGCCAGCAGGCTCTCAGGGTAACCAGTCCTCAAGGTGAGGACGCAGCCGCACTGTCGGTTGTGTGTGTTCACCCCAGATCTGCCCAGTAACTGCCATCACCACCTGTGTTCGATAGTTGGCCTTCTCCAGGGGAAAGAGAAGAGCCTCCCTTGTTTATGACAGGTGCTCTGCTGGGCTGTGGAGCCGGGCATCTGCCCAACTGAGGCTCCAACCCTCCCCCAAGAACTGAGAAATAAAACTGTTATCTTGCTGAATATATTCCAAAAAGGTCCCCAGAAAGACATTCCTGAGTTCCTGGATCATATTTCAGGCAAAAGACAGATTGAGCTTTGGAAAGGATTTACATACAGCTCAAGGAAGCAGAGAAGGAAGTCTCAGTGACAGGTTTTCTGAAGTACTCTACAGAAGGAAGGGTCTCTGCTCTCTTATTTTCAACTGGAGGACTTAAGGCTTTCCCAGGGCTCCTCAGCAAACACTCTAAGAGACCTGAAGGTGAACTGGCAATCTCCCTGGAATAAACATTCCAGGCACACAGGGTCTTTCATCTTTTTTATTGATTGTTGTACCCTGTGTGTGTAACAAGGGGCCTGACCTGTGGTCAGCATGTCAATCAGCCTCCCTGACTACAAAGCCAGTGCTCTTAACATCATGGAACCCAAACCAGTGGAGATCAGTGGTCAGGGAAGGGTGGGGAAGGAACAGGAGAAGGGAGGAAGGTGGAGTGAGCCTGATCAGATATTCCCCCTGTGAATTTCTCCTTACATATCTCTATATTGCATTAATTTTAAAAACTATAAATAAATGAAAGAAAGACCAGTAGAGTAGAGGAAATGGGACAGGGGTGGGAGAAGGAGAGAGACTGGGGACTGAAGTGGAGCAAATTATGTTCCATGCTTGTATCATAATTTCAAAATGAATCCCAATATTATGTATAACTGTAATATTCTAAGAGTAAACAAACAAACAAACAAACTAGTAGGACCAAGCATCATGGCTTAGGGAACCTTCAGGAAAGTAACTCATCAGGGAGAGACAACTTGGCCATTTGATAATCAGACAGACTTGTCTGGATTAGATTTCAGACCTTGCTTTTTTTTTTAACTATGTGACCTCAGGTGAATGCCTTCACCTGTCTGGTCTTCAGATTTTTTTAAATCTAACATTCTGTTAATAACCCCTATGTTGAAAGAAGACTTATTGGCTAAGTTAGAGATCATAAACATATTAAGTATTTTTGGTATCATCTCAGGATATAAATAAAGGCATATATTTAATGAGATTTCATATGGAAAGCCCTGGCAGAGTGCCTGGCAACATAGGGGCTCTGTAAATGTCAGTCCCCTCTCTGGAAGGAAATGAGTCAGGCTTGGAGGTGGTTGTGTTTGCTTTGATCTTTGGCTGCGGTGGGCAGGGAAGCAAGACAACTGTGGGGATCCTGAGCCACTGACATTTCCATTGTTCCCAGGTGGGTGTTCAAACCACTTGAAAGCCAGACCAAGGACTGGAATTTGAAAGGAAAGCACTTACTTTGAGGCAAGTGTCCTAAATGTCAGGGAAGCAGTGTGCTACTGGATGCCACCTCTTTTCATTGATTATAAAGCAGCATGCAGACGGTGCACTAGCTTTATTGATTTGGAAACAGTAGACATGATCACATGCAAAACTGTTGGAATAATGCGGTCCCATACAAACCCATTTTATTCTCTTCTAAACAATGGCATTTAGCCTGTCACAGACATTAGATCACCTAACCACCCCCTGCCACCCGACACCCTTGGGGATGAAGGGCGGGAGTATCCTCGGGTGGTCTTCCACCAGTGAACTGCTGTGGCCTGATGCCTCTGTGAGAGAACTGTGGGTCTGGACCCAGAGGACCCACACAGACTGCCCACCACGCTTCACTCACTGGATGAACTAACAGACCCGAGCGGGGGCGTGAGCTGCTCAAGACGCCAAGACAAGGAGCACTAGGAATGGAACTGGAGCCAAGAGCGACTCACTGCCAAGGACTTATTTTACTGCAGAATGCATTATTTTAAAGAAACTGTAATGTTCTATTTAATAACATTTTACCGAAATACATTTGTTAACACAGTACATGTAGATCCAGGATGAGTGAGAGTTAGGACATTGGAACCTTTGAATGGTACTTTTACGGTTAGTCGATAAAAATATTTTAGATAGTTTATTTATTCTGAGTGTCTTGATGCCATGATAATGAAAGGAGGGTCATGATGGTGATGGTGGTGACAATAATGATGAGTAGTGGCAGGTGATCAGAAGAGAGTCATGATGGCGGTGGTGACAATGACTACGATAGTGGTGATGATGGCGATGGTGACAATGTTGGTGGTGGGGACAATGATGATGATGGTTAGGATGATTATGATAGTGGTGGTGAAGATGATGATCTGGTTACGATGATAAGACGTGATGGTAGATAGTGGATATGGAGTGCCAACCCTGAGCCTGTCACTAATCCAAGCACTTTGTAGATTTTAGGTCAGTTAGTTCCCACAACAAAGATACCATTGTTATTATTCCCATTTAGAAGAAGGAGACAGACTCGGGGCACCTTGTCCAGTGACACCCAGTAAAGAGTAAGGGGCAGAATAGCAAACACAGTGATCACACGGGGATTCGTGCGCTCTCCCTGCTCTAGCTCTGTGTTTTCCACGTATGGTCTGCTTGCCTTCGTGGGGTCACCTCTTTAATTTCTTTTTCTGATAAAAAAGTCCACTCCTCTGAGGATTTGAGTGGCTGCTCAAGGTCCCACAGCTCATAAGGAAAAGAGGGAGAGCATCTAGAGAGGCCTTCCCCAGAGTCCAGGGAGCAGCGTCCCTGTCTGCAACCCTCTCTTCTCCCCTTCTCCACCCTACGGCTGCTCTGCAAAGCCCACCAGCTGTTGGTCCTGCTCTTGCCTACTCACTCCCATGGCGCCCAGTTTCCTCCTGAATGCTTCTCGCCCCCAGCCTGGACCCTCTAGCCCACCTGACAGGACAGCCACAGCTAAGACCTAGGGCACCCAAACCTTCCAGATATCCAGTGTCTACAGCTAAATCCGGATTCAGGAGCTGACACCCTGGACCTTCACCAGTGGGACCCAGCCACCTTCCCAGACCCATTCTTGGATGCCCCCCAATGGTACCCAAAACCCAGTTGAGCACTGACTCCAGCCGCCCCTCAGCCAGACCTTGTTTTATCTGCTGCCACTATATCTGACACCGAGGGAAACCTGTGAGCGGAGGGTGGGTGAATGGAGGCGTGGGGAGGATTTTCTTTTGTATTAGCTCCAATGAAAATCCTATTGACTTCTCTTTCCTTTTTTCTCTCTCCTTCCAAGGGGAGCCAAGGAGAGCGTGGTGCCGATGGTGAGGCTGGACAGAAAGGCGATCAGGTAGAGGACAGTTTCCTTCATGATGCGTCACCTTGATGAAAGGTTCCTCCCCAGCAGCGTCTGGCCTGCTGCTCCGATGCCATCCCTCGCCTCCTCTTGCCGCTCCGATGCCATCCCTCGCCTCCTCTTGCCGGCAACAGGAGGATTACAGGGCATTTGGACACCTCCCTCCGGTCTCTCTGGCTCACTGTCACCTGCTCTTCCCACATTGACTTCTTTTCCCTTGTTGTGTTTTGTACCTTTCTCAGGCTGCTTCCTGCTCCCTGAAGGGGTGGGCATTCACAGGGCCATGCCCTTCCTCCCTCCCCCAACCCCCATTCCCTGAGCATGTGTGTGGGACTCTCAAGGTACATGGAAATGCCCCCCACACCCTTCGCTCTGCCACTACCCACCCAGGACTGCTGCACCTCCTCTCCTAACATGTTTCAGGATGGCACCACATTGACACCAACGTGCTGTCCTAGGCGTCTGAGCACTGCCTGCCCCTTGTGCCAATCCAGTGCTCCAGGTGGGCTCCCTGCAGTGGCCTTGTTGCTGGTGGAAGGGCTCCTGTGCCTCTGCCCTGCAGTGAGCTTCCTCCTCACTCTTCATCTTTACTGTCCTCTGCCTCTCACGCCAGTGCTCCTTAGAAACCAGCCCCTTGCCACCACTGCCCCCAGCTCTGAGGTGCTCAGGGAGTGAGGGACACATCCCTGACCTCACCGGGCTGGCAGTGCTGCTGTGAGGGTCACAGGTGCAGGATAGGAGCTGCACTTGAGGGTGGAGTGAGGCTCTCAGCCAAAGGCTCTTCTGTATTTGGAAAATAAAATCCATTTATCTGTTCCTTACCAGAATGCCACAGCAGGGGCGAGACCCTCTGACCAAGTGCTAAGTGGGCAGGGCATGGAGGCGCAGGGCAGGATATCATTTCCCACTCGGTGGTGTGTTTGTTCAACATTGTCACACTAGACTAAACATTAGATGCCACAACACACACCTTAGCTCATGTGCCTCATCTGCATCACACAGAAGCTTCCCTTCTGCAAGGAGAAATAGAGTCTTTTCTTAAAATAACTGAAATATGACCACAGTATCCATGTCATAATATGATAATCCCAGTTGACTTTTATTAAGGAGCTAGACAGACAGACAGACCTGCCTCTCCATATTCCTGTGTCTGGAGAACCAACCACCCCAAGATTGAAAATATTAAAAAACACTTGCATCTGTACTGAACATGTACAGACTTCATATTATTATCTACGTAGTACAATACATTTTACAAAGCATTTACATTATATTCACTATTATTAGTTATCTGGAGATGATTTAAAGTATATGGGGGAATATATGTGAGTTATAGGCAAACACTATGGCATTTTATGTAAGATATTTGAGCATCTGGGATTCTGGTATCTATGGGAGGGTGGGGGTTCCTAGCCCGAACACCCTGTGGATACAGAGCATCAATTGTGTGTGTGTGTGTGTGTGTGTGTGTGTGTGTGTGTGTGTGTGTGTGTGTTATGGAGCAGTACAGTATATCTATGCAGTAGAGAGTATTATAAAATAGACCCCCAAGTACCCAGTCCTCAGCCACAATCACTGTCAGATATTATGTCCACTCTTGTTTTCACTGTTTCCTTAACTACTTCCCCATGACCGTCTCCTCACATTATTTTAAAGCAAATCCATTTCCAGGACATAAATGTTTCTTTAAACATTGTCAGTTACCTTTACTACCTATTGGGACACTAGCAATGTGTATAAGAGATCCTTTTTGTTGTGTCTTCATTGGATTATTGCCTGATAAGTATATCTGAACACAGCAAAAAACTATTCAAGTTCTCCATGAGTTAACTCTCATGTTTCCTAGGGGCATCCTGGAGTTCCAGGCTTCGTGGGTCCTCCAGGGAATCCTGGGCCACCAGTAAGTCCAACTCAAACCTCCTTCTCTCTTGGCCTTGACATCTGAGCACATGCCCATACTTACTGGAGATGACTACCTCTTATTTTAAAAGATGGGCTGAAATCTCAACAGTGCTTAGGGATGAACTGAAATGGGAGAATACAGAGGCACTGGCGTGGCCCTGGTGGGCAGTATACTCAGAATGGGTTGGGATCAGGGACATGGGCAAGGACTGATGAAGTTGTATTTCAAGATTAGGATCTCAAGTAAAGGCTTTCTTTTCATAGGAATGGGTCCTATGGTGAAAGGCCCAGGATCAGAAAGTACTTACCTAAGCCCTGATTTTTCTGAACAGACTTCAATCTGTAACAATAGTAACAGCTAAAAATTCTTGTTTATTGTTGCTGTTCTAACAGTTCATACATTGCTATCCTCTGCACTTCTTATTCTGATGGCTACAACATGCACCATGAGTGTTGTCCCATTTACTGGGCTTCCTAAGCAGACATATCTCTGCTCCTGCAGAACTATGGCCCTGATATTGACCAATGACCTTAGCATTTCTCTTTTCCCTCAGTCCAGGCTGCCTCATTCTTTTTCTTTGTGGAACCCACTGTTTGAGCTCTTGTGTCCTCAAGGGTAGCCTGGTGACAAGCAGTGGAAATTAGTGTCCCTGCCAAGCCCAGGAGCCCTGGGGTTCTCCATGGGTTCTCCATGAGGTTCCGTCTCCCAGACCTTGCCAAGCAGGGCCCTTGGTCATGGCTAAAATAGCACTGAAAGGGAACCCACTTTAAATAGGGAACAGTATATCACAATAGATTTTGAGAAAAAGGTTGGGTTAGGACTATAAAGGTGAAATATGTAAAATTAAGCTTGCTTTGTCTTCTAAAATGACACCCACTGACTTTTAATTGCAACTATACGTTCCCTATTTGAGCAAATCATTGTTTTATATGTCTTTTCAATGAAATCTTTTTTTTCTTTGATGTTTTAGGTATACATGACAGAAGGGTATATTTTGACATATTATACATACATAAAGTGCAACCCATTTCAATTTTGGTCCCATTATTGTGGTTGCATATGATATGGAGTTACACGGTTGTGTATTCATATATGAGCATAGGAAAGTTATGTCCAATTCATTCCACTGTCTTATGAGAGCATGAAATGGCTTTTAAAAAATTTTTTATTTTTTTTTCTTCATGATTAACTTTTACAGCAAACTCATAAAAGCTTTCTCAGTTTTTGGAAAACCTACCTCAAATCTCAAATATTCAGCTCACTCCCCTTCTATAGTGTCTTGTGTTAAGACCCTTTTGACTTCTTCAGCCTGGATCCTAACAGCTCTGCTCCTGCACATTTGTGAAGGATCTTTAGGGGATCGGTCAGTTTGCTATCACTAAACTTCATGGGTTTTACAGTTCTTTCAAGATTTGTATTTCCCTTAATAAAGTGTCTTGTATTGTGTTTGAATGTTATTGAATTTTGTAGCCTGTGATAATCACAAAAGGAAAATCTGGCAAATGTGGCTATACAATGGTTCCCAGGGACAGGCATTAGCAATGACAAAGAGGGACATTTGAGAGGGACCTATTTATTAAAAGAAACAGTTCCTTGAAGAACAATTTTCTATCATGACAACTGTAGCTTTCCTGTGAAACCTGCTAGCTGAGGAATTCAGAAAATGAATATTGGGTTAAAGCTCCACCCTTACTTCATCTGAAGTCCATAGCATGTTTCCACTACAAAGGAATCCCTGCTCTCTCCTCTTTGGAAATTGCAGTAACTTGGAATCTGGCAACCATAGGAAATGACTCCTGACTTCTGAATCTTCTGCTAAGTGATAAATCTGAAACTCAGAGACAATCACAATCAGAAGCTGGCTTGTCTGTCTCCAACTGACTAATGCTTTCAATTCACTCAGCAGATGTTAATTGAGCTTCTATTTTGTGTCATGCCTTGTGCTGTTGATTGCCTTTGGGAATGGATGCTGGGTCAGCTTTCCTTTCAGGCTCATCAGCCTGTCCTGCAAGAGCAGAGAACTCACCTTCCTAGGCATTTGTACAATTTTTGAGTGCATATTATTTGGCAGGCCCTGTCTTCGATGCCCAGAGATATAGGCACCAAGCAGGAAAGATTCTTCAAGCTTTTATTTTCTTGTGCTCAGTGAGAATCCTTCTTCTAGTTAAAACCCTTGCCCTAGTCCCAATGTGCAGTAGAGAATTTTATTCCAACTTAGCAGATTTCCAAAGTCTAGGGTACCCAAAACTTCTGCTTAATGTTATGTAGAAAAAAAATCCAGATTTGAAGTAGAACATTTATTATTCTGTTTTGGACTAAATGTATAATTAAACCCACAACTTGTGCTAATTCTTTAAACATTACCAATATCCCTTCATTTCATGAACATTTGCCTGGGTCCTTACCTGGTGGAAGAAATAGGGGCAAATCAAGCTACATCCTGTTGCAGGAATTTGCCAAGCATGGAAAAGGACACTTCTTTTCTACAGCTATACCAATTTCCTTGAAATCCAAGGCTATGCTGTGGTCAATTTTATACTCCTAAAACTTGGTTGGCACCTGGTAAAAAATAAGCATTCAGTAGTGTATGTAAAACATTTAAATAAAGGCTGCTGGATTGGTGTCAATAAAGTGCTAGGAGAACTTTCTTGTTTGTGCCCTACTATTTAGTTGGTGACTGCAGTGTGCTGGGTCTTTGGAGGGACAGTAGATTCTTCTAATATGGGAATGCCTTTTACAGAGAGCCCTTAGGATGCTCCTAGTGCTGATTCTTGATGTGAATTAATTTTTCCAGTTCTCTCTGCAGTCTATAAAGCAGATTGCTATCTTCACTATGGAGGGGAAACACCATTGCAACATGATAGTTCAGGCAGCTTGGAGGGGACACATAGTGTAAGAGCTGTGCATAGCTCCCTGTCTGTAGAGGAGGGAACAATGACGTTTGCCCAGTTGTGTGAAAAAGCTAGTCTTCTGCCTTGTTTGTTCTAGGGAGCAGATGGAATTGCAGGAGCTGCTGGAGCACCAGGAATTCAAGGGCCACCGGTAAGTTCCTTGAGGGACAGGATCTACCTTATGGCTATCTTTAGGCCTTTTGAGAACCCATGTATTTGCTAATCTTTTCTGATTCTCTGAACCTTCCATGGCCCAGACATTCCTAAGCTTCCACTTATGACCAGTCCTGTGTTTACAGGAGGGACTGCTTTTGGGGGGCCTGATGACTTTGCCACTAAGATAAGTGTTGGGGTGAAATGAGCTGGCAATCTGCAATTCCAGAATTCAGCTTACAACCACCACTGCAGACAGGCCCTAGGTTCAGGCCCCATTTCCCTATTCTTTCTCAGGTACTTTCTGTTCTCAGCAAGTGTGGTGAGTGGAGGGGCTTGGGCTAGCCCACCCTGAGCTTGTGACATGCTCCAGTGCATCTCAGACACGAGGCAGCCACTGCTAGCCCATCAGATCCCAAGAGGGGTGAAAACATCAAAGGAGTCTCTGTTCAAGGACCCAGAATCACAACTAGTACCATTGCCACTTGAATTTTGTGCTTTTATCTGGTCAACACAAAGCTGTCAGAACCACATTTGGCTTCAGTGCCAAGAAGCAAGGGTAAAGCATGGTTCTGCAGGCATTTTGCTGGTAGCAATACATGCATGATGTTCAAAGGAACATGTAGAACAGTAATATCCTTCAAGTCATTTCACTGCTGCCCCTCCACTATCGCCCAATACGATATCATTGTATCCATCTTATAAATCAGAAAAGTGGGGATTGGGGAAGTCAGATGATCAGTTCAGGATCACATAGTGAGGGTATGTACCAGCCAGACACAAATCCTGGTCTATAGGAACTTCAGCGACATAATCCAGGACTAGCAGGAGAGGAGGTCAACCCTGCCCTGGAATTTGGAACCTTGTTCAAAGGGCACCTCAGGCGTCTTAGAACAACTTCATCCCTCTCAACTCAGGACATCAAAGCCCAATGGGTTAATTAAGTCTCTTGTCCAAAGTCATCAAGGGAATCAGTGTCCAAATTGGGACATAAGTCAACCTGAAAACCCACAGTTCAGTCTTCTTTCTGCAGTCTACACTGAATTGCCTCAGAATGTTGAGACTGAATATGGACAGCCACGTGGTCCTTCTTAGGACCATCCTGTGGTAATCCTTTTGAAGCAGCCCATCTACAAGTCCTAGGATGAATTAAATGCTGCAGGCAGCATTTCATTGATCCTCAGACTGTAAAATATTTCCCCAGTAAAAACTAATCGACTGCTTGCCTAAAGGGAATATCAGCTATGAATCCCAGAAGTGAAATCATTACCTTCCTAGGAATTGACTGTATTAAACAAGACTTTCATTCTGTCCTGGGACTCCTGGGCAAGGTATGCCTGTACCTGAAGCTGTCCTTGGTCCTGGTACTTTACCATAAACCACAGACCAAGACAGAGTGGAAGTTTCCTTAGCCTGAACAATGCATAGTGATATCTTTTTATTTTTTAAAAAAAATACTTTTTAGTTGTAGTGGACACAATACTTTTATTTATTTATTTATTTTTATGTGGTGCTGAGGCTTGAACCCAGGTCCTCACACGTACTTACTCAAGCACCCTACTGCTGAGCCACAACCCCAGCCCCACATATTGATAGATACAAAATTAAAAACATTAGATGGGTAACAATAATAAAAATGTCCATGTAAAAATAAACATTTCCACTGCTTTTTGAATTAGCCAATATGGGGATTTGTTAATCTTTTTGACATTGAATAAACTCCAGTACTGTGAGTTTGAGCCCCCTGAATTGGATCCCTTATAGTTATTCTTATAAATAGAACATCCATTACTATTTGATGCCTTTAAAAAAAAAGTTGTTGAGTCCATAGTAGCATCTGTGAGACTGCATGAATGTAGAGCCCTAGATGGTTGGGATTCTAAAATAATCCTGTGAGCTTCTTACCTTAATGCTATTTATTTATAAAGTCAGCGACTCATCAAATATTTTCAAAATCCAAACTTAATTTGCATAAAGTATTATTCTTTTCCCTTTTTCTTAAATTTCTTTGAGATGCTTAATAAATAATTGAGTAGATCAATTTCCATAGCAAATAACTAGTGTGAGCGGATTTCCAGTAACAAGCACTCTGGATCTTTGGGAGCCTTTGGCTCCTCTGGTGGGAGCAGGAGGAGCAGGGAGAACACAGTGTTGCCAGCAAGGCACGGCATTCGGAAGGTGGGTGCCCCTGGGCTTCCTGTGGGATGGTCGGGTGATGGAAAGCATGTCTCCTGTGTTCCCTGTGCCTTGCCTTCTGGTCTCTCTGCCAAGGGAGAAGCCTGGACAGGATCACTGGACACAGAAGCCAGAAGCTCAGTCCTCTCCTGGATCTGGAACATGCTGCTACATGACCGTGCCTTCCTCAACTGAGATGTGGGAGTGGTGTGGTTCAGGGCTTGGAAAACTTTCCCATAACAAATAGCAAGCATTTGGGGTTTCATGGATCATATGGTCTCTGTTTTAACTATTCAGCTCAGCTGTGGTAAGGCCGAAAAGGACCCAACAACTGGTCAATTGAAGGGGGTGACTGTGTACTAAGAAAACTTCGCTTACAAAAACAGGCAGAGGTTTGAGGTTGGCCTACCCCTGAATGGTATCACTGTTGCTTCCATTCTAGGGTCTTTGAAACCACAGCCTTCCGGGAAGTAATCCAGAAAAGTCTATTTTCATATCTAAAATCCCCTAATGATGATTGAACTTTTGTCCCATATTGACAGAAACCTTCTGCTTCATTTCTTTTGTGTGTGTAGAGTTGTGGTGTGGGGGAGGTGAATTTGAGTTGCATTGTGTTGACTGTTTTGTTTTAGTCTAAGTGACAATATGGCTAGATGTCCCAACTCTCCTGCAACGTCACATTATGAGTCGTAGGTTCTGCCTGATGACACAAACATAACCAGGGCTTTCTACTTTCTGAAACATAAGGAATAACTTCTTAACATGGATGCAGAACACAAATCCTTCTGAGAAAAGGTGTTGGCAAATAAGTAGTAAGCCTAAAAGCATTATTCTTTTCTCATCAGTGCCTAAGGCCCTATTAAAGAATCCCAAGCTAGCTTCTCAGTGTCTTAATCATGCATTACTAATGTCTTTTATTGTCTTCAGGTATGGATAAAACTCAATTATTGAGTTATATTAAGTTTGAAAAGTACTTAATAAAATAAATGTGTTTCGGTCTCCTGATGGGAATATTTTATATGCTGCTATTTAAAATCTGTATAAATCTGAAATATAAACTTTAGTTTGTTTTTGCCTTTGTTTTAAGAGGATTAAATAACAACCCTTTAGAATACCTCATTTTATGCCATTAGAATGCAAAACCTGACATCAGTGTCTGTCTCACAAAACACTGGTAAGAGATTATAAAGTCGCCAGGAATCTGCATCTCAATACAGAGATGTGGTGATATAAAAATGCGCATCATGAAAAGTGGCACTGAATTCTTTAAGCTGATGTAGAAGCCCTGATGGAAGATCATGTCTTTGATGCATAAGATGGGAAATGAAGTGTTAATTAATGCAATTTGTTAAAATAGACTTTAGAAACCCCACATGTCTTTTCATAGGGAAAAAAACACTCTCTAGCCACTTCTGATCAAAGGTTCAGGTGTCTCTCAAAAACAATTAAAATAATGAAGCCATCAGTCACAGCTTCCCCTAGCTCAGTTTTTCCTTGCGCTGGGTCCTATAGGTGCAGAGTTGCCCTGTCTGTGTGTATGGGTGGGAATTAAGTCTCAAGAAGTTAGGGGACAAATGTCAGGATCTGGACCCAGGTCTTGTGGGCTCCAAAGGCCCATTCTTTTCTTTCCAATAGCCTTCTTTTTCTTCTTTTTCTTCTTCTTCTTTTTTTTTTGGCCATCAGTCACTAATTTCCTGAGTCTCTGTCGTGTGGCTGGAACAGATCTGGGTCCAGGCCACTGGTAGTGGGGATGACCTGGGGAGCGAGCCTGGGCAGTGAGGAGGCTGGTGCAGCCCAGCCCACCTGGGGACTTCCAGCACCTGTCAGTCCTGTGTGAGGACTTTATTTCCAAAAAGCCAAATGATGATTTCATGATGTCTTATGTCTTGGATCTTTCAGGGAAAAGAAGGTCCCCCTGGCCCCCAAGGCCCATCTGGAATACCTGGAGTCCCGGTAAGTGGCATTTAACAAACTTGAGTTCCACTTTTCAAAAACAAGCAAGCAAAAATGTATTCTTCTATTGTTGAAATACGGCTTGATCACTAGTGGAATTTCAGATGTTACAGATCTTTAAAAGAAAGAAAAATCATTAACTCGCTTGTTGGCCAAAGCAAACTAAACTTTGACATTATTCTTAATCTTGTTCTTCTTTATTGTATAATTGCTTGTTTCTTATCTATTTATATAGTGTTTTTCTATCTCTCCTCTCTCTCTCTGTTTGAATCATTCATCAACAATGCACACATATGCACTCAACATCACAGCTATTTATGGTAATTAGCTACTTGTGATAATATAAACATTTTTTTCATTTCCATGCTACTATTAAGTGTTCATAAAATTCACATACAATATATCCAGTTAATGCACTGAAATATATCTGATTATTCCTCTGTTGCTTCATAAATCTTGCAATTATTTTTAAAGCTACAATGGACAATTTTACATGCATAGGGTTTTCCTAATTTCTTTAGGATGATTCCCCAAAGTGGAATTTACTTGTCAGAGTACAGTAATAGCTAAGGTCTTGATACATACTGCAAAATGACTTTCCCTGAACATTGTTCCAAATATCTCAATTTAACATGCTTTTCAATAAAGTCCAGATTGGCAACATATTTGTTATAAGGTCTGCCTGGAAAGGCCACATGTTGCCTTTGTCACCTGGGTTTTTTGAGTGCCTCAGGGCCTAGCCTGTATGTGCAGGGGCACCAGCTGACCACAGTCCCCAATTGCCCTCCACCCATAATCTTGTCCCTAAACAGACTGTGATCTTTCCTGCCACACTGGACCCATCCTCCAGGTCACAGAGCCTTTGAATGTGCATTTCTGGAAAGCCCTGTTGCTGGCTTTTATTTTATTTTATTTTTGTTTGTTCGTTTTATTTATTTTGCGGGGCTTAGAATCAAACCCAGGCTTCAGGCAGGCTAGTCAAGTGCTACTCCCCAGCCCCTGCCGAAGCCTGATCCCTCCTGTCTTGGTCCTGGCATGGCTTCTTTATTTGCCCCAAGACTAGGGCAGACCTTCTCTTTCCTTCTGGATGCCTGTTCCAACTGGGAGACACTTGCTGTTGGTGGAAAGGGGTGATGAGTGACTTGTTGATCCCATCAAATCATTGATTTGACACACTGGTCAGGAACTCTCTTGGGCTAGCTCTGGGGACATCACAGAGAAGAGTAGCTGTTCATTATGGCATTGTGTCCTGGGCTGTAGCTTCCGTGAGAGCCGGGCCCTTTTCAGCTCTTGTTCAGTCTTGGTTCTCCACCCAGAGTTGCGTACGTGGCAAATATTAATCAAGGAAGCATGTGGGTGATGAATTGCTTTCTGGGGCCCTTCCTCCTAGAAGATCTGGTAATAAGCTCCTGAGCGTCATTGTTCCAGGCACACAGGTCCTAAGTGATATGCTGGCATGTGTTGTCTCTGACGGAATAAACTGTGGTCCTACTATGTTACAGTAGCTCAGGCATACTTATTGATTTAATTCTAGTGATGGCAAAGTTAAGTGGAGAACATCTCTGGTAGGGGTTTGTGTTGATGCCTCATCATTAAAGTTCTGGGGTGCTGGGGAAGGAAGCCACCTGAGATGTGATTGTTTTATGTTCATCATCAACAGCACACGTGCGTGCACACACTCACACACACACACACACACCCCTTTGTGTCATTCACTGTTTGTGATGATAGAAACATATCTGCCCCTCTCTTACTCTTCCTCCCTTCCTCCCTGGCTTCCTTCTTTCCTTCAGAGGCAAATCCGATGATGCCCTCTCTCTTTCTGTTGACTATTGCCACTGTGAAGCCGAGGTGGCCTCCCTGGCCTCTCAGGAACGGACCTGGTCCTTCTCCGTCTCTTTCTCACCCGACTCCCCTCAGTCACTCTGCACCACTGGGCCTTCCTCCAGGAAGCCATCCCTTCCTGGGTAGCTCCTCCCTGCCTCCCGCCTCTACAATGAGGACCAGGCTGGCTTCAGTGCGGCCTGCCTCTGTGCCCGCTCCATGCTCAGGACTTCTCCCACCAAGGCCCCAGGCGCAGGCTTTCCTCCAGGCCTCCGCTGAACATCATTGGCTCCTGATATGTGCTCCTGACACTCCCCAGCTGGGTGAGGAAGGGACTTGAGCCAGACCGCAGGACCACTGCTGTACCCCCTCCCAGCAGTTACAGTATGAACCGACCGTGATGTCATTGACTTCTGTCGGCCTCCTCCCCGCCTCCCCATAACTGGGCCAAGCAGGTGCTTCCTGATCTGGACTGAATGAAGGACAAGATGAGTGGTGCTGCGTGAACGGCAGCACTGATCACCCACACAGCATTCAAGGTCCCAGCCCTCTAGGAACCCGTGGTTTTATGGAGAAGCCAAACCAGACAGCATGATGCTTGTCCTGACAGAGGGTCACACCGGGGTTGTGGGAGCCCAGGAGGTGGACACCTAAGCCAATGAGGTGACGCCCCAGGCTTCATGGAGAGGTGACTTCAGTTTTGTAGGTGGGTTAGACCCGGCTTAGACCCCAGCACCTCAAATTTTTTTCAGGAAAAAATGCCAGGCAAAAGACTCAGTCTAGACCCAGACAGAGGTGTCTGTCCCTTAGGAGTGCGATTAGGGAGTGGCTAATTCCTTCCACTTCTGCAGGGTGCTGAAGGGAGAGGGGGCCCCGTGAAGCTGCTGACATCAGAACACTGACATTAGCATGCTGGAAAGTGAGACAGCACCTCTCCCTATTTGTTGGGAACCAGCTCTGAGCCAAGCACAGCGCAAGAAACACCCTTCACACATGTCCCAGTGTGAAGTCCTCCCCATGCAGTGTGTGTGTGGGGGGGTATCCCTGCTCAGTAAAGGTGGAGGACCGAGGCTCCAAGAAGACCCAGAATGCTCACGAACACACAGTTAGCAAGGGGCAGCTCTTCTGTCCCAGAAAAGCATGCCTATTTCTGAGATGGTCCTGGAGGCCACATTTGGTCCTCCTCAGCATTTTCTCGAGTTGCTGCTTCAGGAGTTAAGTGCTGCCCCAGAATTGCCCAGTTCTCCCCTTTCCCCAGCCTGAGTGTGCTGCTCTCCTTGGTAGGCTTCATCTTGTTTCACTTGGTTTCTTCCTGATCCCCTTCCCTGTGACCTCCATGCATGGAGGAATAGTTCTGCAGTTAGGCTTTTAATTGCAAAGAGGATCTGTGTATGGATTGGCTGACTCGGCATTCACACACTGCCCAGGGGCAGCATTCCTAGAGGGCTGCAGGTGTCCACTGAGCTTCGGGCCAGCAGCCCGGGTGGTCTTTCATTCTGATCATGCTCACAGTGGCTCCCTTGTGCCAAGCCACTGAGGTTCAAGCGCCAGCAGTAAAAGTGTCCACCTTCATGAGCAGCCCCGGTAGCAGAAGCAGCACATCAGTGGGAGAGGAAGTCTGACTGCAGTCTTGTGGTGCCTCTGCAGGGCAGGCTGGCCTCTCTTCAGGAGAGATGGCACCTAGGAGCTGAGAGTTTGAAGAACTTGCCCAAGATGCTGTGACTTCAGTTCCCCTCTGCCTCCTCCCCTCTGCTTTCTCTCACAGACCAGGTCTAGGTGCCCAGGATTGGGCCCTCAGCCTCTGTCCTCATAGCTGGCACACAGATTAGCTTTCCATGCCTCAGAGACCCTGAGGGATGAGCACGAGGAATACTGGGTCCCCTCTGGGATGAGATTGGCAGAGGAGAGGGAGTCCTAGCTCGGCTGCGTGAAGAGCGCATGCCAAGTGCCCATGGCCTGTCCACGCCCAAGCCGACCCCTGGCTTTCACTCTCTGAGCCCCATGTGTGTCCCGGGAGCTGTGACCCCCTGCTTATTATTCCTCAGCTCTTCCTCAGCTCTTCTTCTTCTTCCTCAGCTCTCACCTCCCCCATCTCACGTTCCACTCTGGAGGTCGATAGACGAGGGTGTGTTGTCCTGAGTCTGAGTCCATGAAAACGCCCGATGGGGCCTCCCTTAGATCAGACCTGGAAAGAGCGACCCTTTGCACCATGTGTTGCTTTTCCAGCACGTGCTGGGTGCTGTGAGTCCGAGGTCTGCGCCAGATCTTGGTGTTGGGAAGGAAGCCATGAAATGAGACCAGTTCTGTGCGTGGAGAATGAACCTAGCTGCTGGACGCGCGGGAGAAGGACTCTTGGAAGCAGTGTCTGTCCCCTCCCCTCTAATCTTCTTTGACCTGATAACTAGCTTGAGTTTCTCTTGCAGGGCGAAGAAGGCAAACCGGGCAGAGATGGAAAGCCAGGTCCCCCTGGAGAGCCGGTAAGGGGCTCTGTGCTTCTTATCAGTTTGCATGTCAGATGCACAGGGTCTTGATAGTGGCCACTCCGAGCCTTCTGTGAACCAGGCTCAATGGACGTGAAATCTCATGATGATGAGGCCTGATTGGATGCCACCAGCACTTTGGTCTTCATGACTGGGGCTGGGGTGCCGCTCAGTGATAGAGCATATTCTCAGTGTGTATGAGCCCCTGGCCCTGGGTTAGACCCCAGTACCACAAACAAGCAAGACAGACAGATCCCACACCTGGACGGGAGGATTCAGGTTGAAGTCAGCAGGGTCTCCAAACACCCACCCCAGGGGCCTAGCTGAATGATGGTGTCTACCCCGGGACACCAGGCAGCTGCTAGAAGGGGTGCGGGCTTTCTCTGGGTGATGTAGGGCTGCTGCAAGTTACAGGAAAGGGCAGAGGCACAGGGTGGGGGGGGGGGCTGCCCTGCTGTGCACATAAACCCAAGTATGTGTATATTTTTCTAGTTTTTACATAAAGGAACTCCGTGAGACCTCATAGGACACCAACAAAAGTAGATTCGTCCATGGAAGGATGATTCTGAGCACAGGCTATGGGGTGGGAAGGCAATTCTCTGCTCCATGGTGTTTTACTTTATTATTATCATTTTAATTTTTCAAAACATGAGCATGCATTATTTATTTATAAAATTACATTTAAAATATAGCAATTAAATTAAAATCTTTTATGCCAAAATTACAGCAACTACAGTACTAATCAGGTAACTTAGGGTGCCGCTTTGCTCTCACAGGCTGTGTGACCCAGAGCAGGTCAGACAGCATCTCTGGGCTTCAGAATCTTTTCACATAGAATGAGGATATTATATCAACTTTCAAGAGTTGCTAGAGGATCCCATGAGGTGGCAAAACTGTGCTTCTTTGGTAATTATTTTTGTGAGTTACTTTTTCAACTACCCTGCTTTAGGTCCTGGTGAGGAGAGAGCTGTGGATTCTTCAGAGCCTGATGTGAATTACATAAAAGTCTCTACAGCAAGCTGCATGCTCCATTTAATTTGCTTTGTCGTAAACTATTATGACTCATTCCGATCTTACGCAACTTGCTGGAAGTACCTCCTTTGTCATTTTATAGTTTGCCAGCTGCCAAAGCCAGAATTCACCACTGAGAGGAAAAGAAAGAGCTTTCCGCAGCAAAATGGAAAGCTCTTGCAGAGTCATGCCACCTAGCCCAGTGCCTATGGGGGACAGGACAGTCCCTGGGGGTGGTGCACATGGGGGTGAAGCCCAGCTCGTCCTTGTGGCCAGTAGCTCATGCAGGAGACAGGCTGGTTCTCCTGGACCAGGAGGGACTCAGTGCCCTTGCTCAGGGACCCCTGAGGTGCCCATTCCAGAGTTCTCCTGTGGATCCATTCTGGGAATCCATTTGTGTCCTTGCTCTGAGCTGTTTGGGAGGAGTTTGGCACAGGATGGATAGAACCTGGGGACCCTGAGATATCAAGACAGACATGGTGCAGGCAGAATGCTCGGGAGGGGTCCCAGGAGGACCAGAGAAAGGAGCAGGGAGAGGGATTGCTCCTGGAATGGCCTTCTTGCACTGCCCCTGAGGCAGGAGGTGGTGGCTGGAATATTTCTCCATCCCCCGCCAGCCTGTGTGGCTGCTCCTGGAGACGTTGGCTGCTGTGCACTTGGCCTTTCCCCACCCTGAAATCAAGCAGCCCTGGGGCCAAAGAACGACCTCTTTCTGCAGACACTCTTTAGGTGTAGGAGCTGTGATAGTGGGAAGGGACCCTCCTGGGTGGGCCCAAGCACGTGGCTGGGAGGTGAGAGCACTGACAGCTGTCATAGATGGCCCTCTTCACCTTGGCCTGTTCCTTCCAGTTCTTATGTGGGGGACACAGATAGGCAAAGAGACAGTAAGAATGGATGGATGGATGGATGGATGGATGGATGGATGGATGGATGGATAGACAACTTTTTGAATTGCCTGTTGCTTAATTTTTAAATTAAGATGCAGTTGAGCATTGAGTATAGTATATGATTAAGTGCAGAGTCCCTGGTGACAAGATGTCTCAATTAGAACCCTGCTATGTGGCCTTGAGCACATGACGTAACCTCTCTGTGCCCCCATGTTTTTCCTGAGGGATAACAAGAGTGTGCCCCTCATTGGGCTGCAGTGAGGATCCATTGACGTCATGGTATAAAGCACCCTAGTTATGCCTGGCATGTGGATGACCCTCAGTGCCAGTTGGCCTGGCTGGTAATCATTTTTCTGCTGGTAACTTGGGTCATCATACTTGACTATGGCCTAAGGCAGGCTAGGCCTGTGTATGCTCCATCACAAAACACCTACAAGGGACGATTGTCCTGAATTTACAACTGCAAAATAGATCCAGGAAGAGAAAGGACACACAGTTAGGTTTGGAAGGTCCAGGACAGAAGGCACCAGCAGATAAACCTGGACTCAGAGCTTTGAGCTCCAGCCTTCTCCCTGCAGTTTTTCTTCTAACTCCAAGGATGTTGCTTTACCTCTCATCTCCCCCACAGAGTGCCCTGTGTTAGGCTCAGGGCTCACACCCTGTGGAATAAGATGCTCAGAGCATTTGGGGATGGATCCGCCCCCAGGTACCATGAAGGAAGACCCAAGGGCTGCCTGGTGGGCCATCAACCAAATTTGCCCTTTAACTTTCTCTTTCCAAACCACCTCTGCCACTTTATCTGGACCTGAGCCTCCCCAGGGCCCTCATCAGTTTTGTTTTGTTTTATTTATTTGTTTGTTTGTTTGTTGGTGACTTGTTCTGTCCAGGGCAATGCCAAGGTATGGGAAGTAAAGAACTTTAAATAGCAAGACTTGTCTCATAGCTCCTTTGTATTGGAGAAGATGGGTGGGAGATGGCATGGAGATCCCAGGCTTCCCTGTGAGTGGGTGCTGCTGCTGGCAGGAGAAGAGCATCCGCCTGGGTGTGGCATGAAGCTGGGATTCTGCCTGGCTTTGCCCTTTAGAAGCTCAGTAAAAATATCACTACTTTAATCCTCAGTGCTGCCATTGGACAAGTAGAGTGGTTGGTAGCTGCCTTGAGTGCTTTTGTGAATAAGGTCCCTTAAAACCAAGATGGCCATGTGATTCTTGTCAAACCAGAGCACTTTGGACAGTGAAAGGGACTGTCCTTTAATTTAATCTGGAGATGAAATCTGTATAAACAGCAGCATTCCAGGGCATCCAGGAACATGACAGACCTGGATTCCAGTGGACACTGGTGTGGGACAGCCCAGGACACCAGGGCCGAGGGCTGGCAGCAAGCTCGAGGGTTGTGGAAATACAGTGACAGCAAGGGCAGAAGCTGAGAGACGGGAAGTCCTGAGAAACCTCATCCTCAATCTCTTCTTTCCTTCTTCCCTCCAGGGCAAAGTGGGAGAGCCAGGTCTACCAGGAGCAGAGGGTCCCCGAGGCCCACCTGTAAGTGGTCCCTAGCACAGCGAACCCATCAGCCACTCACATCCTGATGGGCCGGGCTGGCGGGGGCGGACGACCATGGGGATCTGCAGCCCCTCTCCTCCAGGGCAGCAGTGATCCTGGGTGATCTATTCTGCTTTCTCCATACCATAGCCGTGAGATTGATTTCAAAATCTCACTCATCACTGGCGGGTTGCTGTTCCAAGTTTTCTCTGTTCTTATCCTCTTTATTATTATAATATCTTGGGCTTTTCTCTAGATGATAGAACCTACAAACGAATCTTAATTTGTATTTTGAATACTTTCCATACCTATCTTTTTTTTCCAGTTATGAAAGAAACCAATTCTAATTGCATATCAATCATACTGATAATTATTAATAAGAAAAGGAATGGCATAGAGAAGAAAATAGTGACTGCTAATCCTGTAAAACAGAAGTAAAGCACTGCTAATATTCCAGCATAGTTTCTCCAATCTTCTTTATGCAAAATTACAACATCTGTGCATTTAAATCTATATCTAGTTATTACACACATAAAAATACAAAAAATGAACCCGTGTCTTTTGTTCAATGAAAATTCTAAAACACAGTTATCTGATAAGAAGTGGCGAATCAGAATGCTATTTGTTTCCTTAATGTTGCTTTTATTTAAAAAAAATCAATAAATCATCTGGCCAGTATTCAATAAGGAGGAAATAAAACACAAAAATCAATTTTTCTTTTTCCAAAATCTCCTGCCTGCACCAGGAGGAACCTGAGAGTGAGGACACTGTTACCCTGGAGATTAAAACACAGAATTAGCAATTGATGTTTTTTCCAAACGTACTTTAAATTGATGACCCCATTAAATCCTTTCTAAAGGCATTTTTTAAATTTAATAAATGAATGCTTACCATGGAGCACTGTACAACCCCTGAAAGTCAAGGACAATTCTCATGAATGATGGTCAGATTTCAAAGGAGGGGGACAGGACCTCTTCTGCACTGGTAGTTGTGAGGATGGAATGCAGGTGGGGTGTCCACGTGGGCAACGGAAGCCCTGGCTCTTCTGGCTGCTGGGCACCTGGGAGGAGAGCATGGCAGAGCCCCTGCCTCTGTGGCTGGCATTGGGAATCAGTGTCATTGAGGAACATGCTGGGACACAGGCTGTTCCCTGCCCTTTTGAACATTCTTCATGTCTTATTCAGTCCTCCTGGTGACCCTGTAGAATAGGTTCTTGCCTCATTTAGCAGGTGTCAGAACAGAGTCCCACTGGAGAGAAGCAAAGCCCCCAAGATCCCATTGCTGAAAGGTGGGAGCCATGGTTCAGCCAAGACTGGGTTCCTCAGTCAGCCCGAGCACATCAGGCGGCGGGGCATAGGGCACCCTCCCGTGGACAGTGCCCCTGGCTGGGTTTTCATTACCTGGTTTGATCAAGCTGATGTCAGGACTGCAAGGTGTTAAGTATCCTTTCTGAGGTTATAGTGGTTGAATCTGGATCCAGATCTGAGACAGCTTCCTCCTCCTCCTCTTCTCCCTCTTTCCTCCTCCAAGTCCTTCCCAGTCACTTCCAGGTCCTGACTGCTCACCAGGCTTCAGTCCTGGGTCCCCTTTGTGAATCCCCACCACAACCTGGCAGGACAGGACCAGTCTCCCGTTACAAGCCTGAGGCTCACAGGGGAGAGAAGAAAAGCTCAGGATTGGCACACCTCCTGTCCCCTTTCCCACTGCCCCAGCCGGGGCCCTGGGTTCCCACTGCCCACTCCCTTCCCTGCTGCCCTGACACTTCCCACAGATCCAGAGCCTCGTCCTGGAGTTGAACAAGGTCACACCTTCTCATCAGCCACTTTGTGATCACAGTGACTTCAAGGAGGCCTCCCGAGTTGGAGTTCTCTTCAGGTGGCCTTGCCCAGGTTTCTGACTTCCCTGGTAGGGTCTTCCCTTGTTTTTGAGATTAGGAGATGGAATCTGGAGGTAAACCAGGGGAGAGCCTGATAGAGGCAGCCAGGTGACAACTCTCTTGGTCTTGAAAAGGGCACTCTGGCCACAGACCCCCTCCTGGATTGAGTGTGGAAATATAGAGGTGTGCTCTGCAGGCAGGCAGGCCTGCGTGTGAATCTGAGGGAAAGGCAGGCCTGAGCCTCAAGTTTCTTTATTTGTTAAATAGGAAAGGAAATTCCCTTCTGCAGGACCCCATGACCTGGAGATGAGCATGCACAAGACCCGCATGGCACAGTGCTGGTGGGACCCACAAGGCCCTTCCTGCTCCCCTCTCCCATTGCTTCCCCACCCTTCCCTGCCTTGCTCCTTGCCGCAGTCTTGGCTGGGCACAGAATCACGAGCCACTCAAGCAGGAACAAAACTTTATTTTTGAGAAAGCCGCCAATACTCTGTAGGCGCCAATCGGTCCACCCACGCGCGCATCTACCGGAATCAGCCGGCCCGGAAGGGGGGGGGCTTGGACCTCCCCCGGAATTCCCTCCTACTATCCTTCCCCAACCAATGGGAACTCTCCAGGAGTCCCGTAACATGAGTCCAAGGTGAACAGCAGGAGTCCAATTTCCATATGAATGTAAATCTTAACATAATCATATCATCTCAGTGGCTAGCTGGCGTCACTTTACAACCAAAGGTGCCGTGCATCATATTATTTGCTTGTGGCTCCTAGCAGCTCCTATCCCCTTCTTTCCATCTGGGCCTGGCACAGAGCAGGGCTCCACACACCTGGACCCCCATCCTTGGTGCCACTCTCCCACCCCACAAGTCTGCTCATAGGTGGAATAACTGCATTTTCTTTCTTCCAGGGCTTCAAGGGACACACAGGTGATTCTGGAGCACCTGGTCCCCGGGTGAGTGGACACCTCTCCTGGGAGGCTTTCCTGGGTGACTCAGCTGACACTTCCTAGAGAGGACTCTTGGGCCCAAGGCAGGGCAGTACCATGGTGTCCCAGAAAGAATAGCGGGCACAGTTGGCAGTGTCATCCCCTCTTTGGTTTGATTCTTCTAGATGGTTCTTCTGGGGCCTGACCGTGACAAAAGCCAGTTAGTCCAAGCAGCCTGGGCTCAGGTTGGTTTCCTTTGTTGGGGCTGTGCACAGCACTCCTGAGCCCTGTGAAGCAGGTTCTGATAATGGGCTTGATTTTCAGAGAGCGAAACTGAGGCTCAGAGGTCTGGGTGGTTTTCTCAGGGTCCAGATCTTGTATTGAAACACATCAGCTTTGTCCTGGACGGGAAGGCTCCAGAGTCTGTTTTCTTATCCTTCACATCTTTCTCTCTCTTCCAATGCCCCAAGTAGAAGTGGCCTCTGGGATCAATGGCTAGGTCCCCTGCACATTGTAGAAAACTAGAAGAGAGTCATGGGTAGGAAAGCCATTGATCCACAGATAAGGAGGAGGAGTGGAAGGGCCTTGTCTGACTCAAGCTGTTCTTTCCTGCCTGAGGCCTGGGGAGATACAGTTGCCCTAGGCACTTGCCAATGGCCTTGGGTACACATGGACACCAGCTCAGGGCCAGGGCTCTTTATGCAGAGGCACCCTGCTCTGCTGGGACCTTCCAGATCAGCAGCCACCTGCATCTCTGCGTCTGACCCAGGTCCACAGGTGGCCTGTGCTTGAGGCAACCTGAAGCTGAAGTGACTCCATGCCTAACAGTAGATTTTCATTTCTAGGGAGAGCCTGGTGCCACAGGGCCCCCTGGCCAGGAAGGATCACCAGGGAAAGATGTGAGTGGGGGTGCTATGGGGCCTGGCAGGGTATGGGCATGGGGGACAAGGAACGGATGCTCGATTCACAGTGGGTGGTGACAGCACTGCAAAGACACAGGTGATGGCACACGGTTGGCTGGCATGATGGAGAGCGGGGCTGTAGCTCCTGACAGTGCACACGACTTACCATGGATGGGAGGCTTTTCTGGATTAATCATCTTGTGTCTGTTGGGACCAACATGGGCTCAGCAGATCCAGCCTTACATGGACTGGAGGGGCACCTCGGGGTGCTCTGGATCATTCCTCCAGTGCCTCTGCTTCCCATGCTCAACGTGAACATGCGCCCCTCTCCACCTCTACTCCTCCTGCTGTCCTGCTCTACACGGCTCAGATGGCTCCTGCCTTGGCTTGGTCATGCAACTGGGCAGGGCAGGAAGGGTTTTATCTGAGTTGCACAGAAGAGCAGACCTGAGATCCAGGGAGGTTAAGGACCTGGTCATATGTGTCAGAGGCAAGGAGAGGTTAAGGACATGGTCACACTGTGTATCAGAGGCAGGTAGAGCCAGCTAGAGCCACATCTGTCAGTTCAACATCCCCGCTACACCCCCAGTGATGATCACCCATGGCACAGGGCATCCTGCAGGGCCGTCTGGCAAGTGGGATCATAGCTTGCCTCCTGGCACTGGGTGCCTGGTCAGAAGTCTGGATACTTGGTCCTGAGGTCCAAAGTGGCCTCCTGTCCACTTTAGGCATCCTTCAGGACCAGGTTTGGACCTGAGAAGGTAGACTCTTCCCAGGAGCTGATGATTATCAGAAGCACATTGGCTCTTTAGCTGATCTGCTGTCATGAGATGAAGTACCTGGACGGGATCTCAGGAGAAATCCCTTGTAGTCCCCATGTCTTCCCTTAAAAAACCAACCCGAGTGCAGAGCCCTATGCAGCTAAAGTACAGTACACCTCAGTCCCCCCGCTGGGGACCTCTCAGCTGCTGAAGCTGCTGATCTAGCCCACCCCTCTCACTTCAGCTTATAGAAAAGGCAATGGAATGAGCCCAGGCAGGAAGGGACTGAGCTCAGCTTGCATGGCACGAGGGTGGGGCTGGGACAGCACCAGGTGCCAGGTCATGGGGAAATACTTTCTTCCTCCATTTCAGCGCTCTGGCTGTTTTAATTAAAAAAAAAAATAGGATCCATTTCCAGAAGGCTTATTTAGAGGCACATCCAAGCCTCTTCGTCATCATCCTTCACATGGGTAGGGACTGCCAGTCCAGGAGGCTACTCAGAAGACCACATCATCATGCTTTGCAAACCAGAAGGTGCTATGAGCGTGGCTGGCACTCTACCCTCTGGGTGGCGGGCGGGCATGGTGGTTCCAGGTTGCTATCTAGTGAGTCAGGAGAACTCCAAGAGCCCTTGACTTCTCAGTTCAAGTTGGGGCCATCTGAAGTCACTGAGGGACCATGTGAAATATGTCTGATTAGGTAAATCAGTACACTAATGCAGAAGGCAGAGCTGCGAGCATTTCTAAATCTGTGAAGTGAGTGTTTTTACATTTGGAAGACAATCTACGAAGGGCATCTCTTCACTGCTGGTTTTCCTGGGTCTTTTGGTGAAGTTTGATACATATTTGAAGTGGAGCCTTCCTCATCTCCACCCAGTGACTCTGTGATGATGTGACCCTTCTCTGTTTTTTCCAGGGTGATATTGGACCGTCAGGACCACAGGGTCCCCGAGGGCCAAGGGGCCCACCGGTGAGTTTTGCTTGAGGCTAAGTTGCTCATATCCTGGTGTGTTTTGGCAGCAATGTTGGCATGGTGAGGTTTGGGTCTTTCACCCTGGCACAGCCATGTGGTGTTAACAAATGGTATATGTCACAGAAGGTGGGAGCAGCCATTGCCCTAAGCCCCTGGGGCCTCCCACACACCAGGAGCTTTGCTGGGACCATTTGCATACAGTGCCACCTGGCCCAGCAGGGCCTGTAGGACCTCCCCAGTCTCTCTAGCTCTGGGCCATCCTAAGAGCTGGTACTTAGGACACACACAGGTATCCTGGTGCTGCTACAGCACAGTGCTGTGGACTGGGTGGCCTGAACATGAAATGTTGCCTCGTGGTTCTGGAGGCCGGAAGTCTGGGATCAAGGTATCGGCAGGCTTGTTCCTTCTGAGGGGGAAACCGTCCCACATCTGCAGCAGCTTCTCGGGGTTTGCTGGCCTCCTTGTGTTCCTTGCCTCGTGTAGGCATCACCCAGTTGTCAGGTTTCTGCTCGCAACTAAAAGGCTCGGGGTCACTCCAGGGGAACTGGGCTAACTGGGCTGTGCAAAATAACCATACAAGAGACAAAAATACCTTTTTCTTTGGGGTCGCTGTGACAGCTCCTCTGACTTTAAGGATCCGCAGGAAAAGAGAGAGAGAGAGAGAGAGAGAGAGAGCACTCGTTGACCCCTTTTATCGAGGGGACGCCATTCAAATGAGGCCAGGGGTCAGGTTTCGGGGGGCTGAGTCTATCTTCATGATGTCCACTGTCAGCAGGTTGACTGACACCTGGGTAGGCCACACTCAAGGGCACAGTAAGAGAAGGGGACACACAAGGCACTTCCATGGAAGATTCTACCCTAAACTGGACAAGGGATTATCTTACAAAGGAAAAGGTGAGCATAGCTCCACCCATGGGCTGTAGGAAGACACACCCATGCACGAGACACCGACCCTCGAACCCTAGAAAGGGAGGCCTGATGCCACATCGCCCTGCAGGGGAGTTAACTCAGTCACGTGCTAGGTTGGTCTCCTACCCCCAGTCTCTGCCTCTGTCTTGGATTGATGCTCTCCCTGTCTGTCTACAAGTATTTCTTTCATCAGGCCACCTGTCATATGGGACAGGGCTCACCCTGTGGAGGTATGAACTCATGTGAACTGCTTACATGGGCTTAGTAGAGTCTGAGCCTGAAAGGCGGCAGCCAGAAGCATTCTCGTGGTTTCTGATTTTTACTCTATCAGGAATCGTATTGTTAAATGTCAAAGCTACACATGTGCACAGACCCCCCGTCAAGTTAGCGGGTGTTAGAGTCAGACTTAGGATCTGGAGGCATGGACCTTCCATTCCACAGCCGCAGGGCTCCCACCAGTGTCCTCTCCTCTCTCAGCCTTGTCAAAGCCCCTGCTGGGGTGTGACATGACATAAGGACCTGCTCCTCAGCCATGTGAACCAGTGTTTCTGAGCTTGGTCATGTTCGGTGGCTTGTTTGCTTCTTACACAGACTCTGAGTTAGCAGGTCAATGAATGAACGAGGCCATGACTGTGTCCTCGGTCTGTGCCGTGTGCACCAATCACCAGGCCGCGGGCTCATTGGATTCCACAGTGCTATGAATTAAATATTATGAACGCCTTTTACTACTTGAAAAATGTCCTCGGAGGAAAGAAGTGGTTTCCTGAGCGCTACATTGGCCCAGGTGACAGATTCTGTGGGAAACCTGGTCCTCTGCATCCGGTCGTTTCTTTGTTTCGCCACCCTGCTGTGTGATGCTCTGGCCGAGAGCCCTGAAGGAGAATTACCTTTGTTTCTTCCCTCAGGGTAACAATGGATCACCAGGCTCTCCAGGAGACCCTGGCAGCCCAGGAAGCCCAGTGAGTACTCGGTTGCTGCCACCTGATGGCATGGGTCACGCTCTGAGAGGGCTGTGGCTCATGTCCCATTGTCTGGCCTCTGTCCTTGGAAGTGTCAGTGGGACTGTGGGTCTGAGTGGTGGAAGGTCCAGGAGCTGGAGATCTCCTTCACAGCTGAAAGTACATGTGATTTTGCACCTGGTTCCCTGTTGTCTACACTGCAGGCATCTACACCTCCCAAACACAGGGTGGAGTGGGGTTGCAGATGGGCGTTTGATGTTTTCAGAGAGTGGAAAGGCAGTGTCCCACTTAGCAGCTCTGACTGCCTAAGATGACAGGGTAAGCGTGCAGCTTGCAGATGGGGGTGGGTATAGGGGGTGGGGAGAGCAGACTGGACCAGTGGGTAGGTGGTAGGAGAGGTGGTGTGGCTAACCAGCAGGGCCAGGTCACTGGTTAGAGGATTCCGATTTGGGGTGCCGTCTGGCTGATGGGAGGCACAGTGGGGAAGATGTTCTTTGATAGGATCTGGGGTTGGATAAGTCAAGCCTGACAGGAGACTGCTCCCAGCCCAGCCTTCCTAAACTTTTATAATAAGAACTGCTCTAGTCTGCAGTCCTATCCAGGAGCCCGCCTGCTGTGTGGTGAGTGAGCAGTCACTGCCCAGGGCAGCGAGCCTGCCGGTCCTGGGGGGTTAACTGTGGGTGCTATGGAAAGCCAGGTCCACAGTCTCAGGAAACCGGGCATTTGGTCACCCTGGTGGAGGCCATGCCCCTGCCAGATGAGGGTAGCTGTGCTAAAGGAGTCTGCCTCCTTGGTCAGCAGCCCCAGGGCAGGACTTGATGCTGGTGAGGCACAGCAGAGGGGGCAGGGTGTGCCATGGGGCTGGATCCACCCTGTGCACAGCTGGCACACATGTGGGGCTTCCCAGGAAAGTTCAAGTCAGGAGATTCACAAAGACTGAGCCTCCTACACCATATGCCTGGCATCCACAGGGGTGGAATGGTCCCATCTCAGTTGAGGACCCCTGGAGGGGCCAGACACACCTGGGTATTTTTGCCAAATATCTATCCCACTTGGTGTTTGCTGCTCTGAAAAGGAAGGCCTCCAGCGGATTCCGAGGCCATGTCTTCTCTCTTGCTGGCCCGTGTCAGGACCCTGACCCCTTCTACATTGCCGGGAAGGGGGCTTGTGTTCCATTGTGTGGCTGCCCCTGGTCTTCGGTGTTTGGAGTGGTCCCAAGGCTTCTGAATCCGCTTGAGTCAGTAGGTGACCTTGGAGATTGATCCTGCTTTTCTTTGCAGGGCCAGAAGGGGAACAAAGGAGAAAATGGCAGCCCTGGACTTCCTGGCTTCCTGGGGCCCCGGGGGCCTCCGGTAAGCAGAGAACCACAGCCTGGCCCAGGGTATCTGGCTCCAGGTTGATGTTAACATTCAGAACTGTCCCTGCCCCCTCCTGTGTCCTGGGGCCCATTTGCTTAGGTCATGATGATGTGGTGTGGGATCAAAGTGCATCGAGACAACAGAGGGCTCAGAGCCACACCTGTGTGGGATCCCTGGGTCCAGCTCCACTCAGTGCCCCCTCCATCCCGGTGTTAATGGTGTGGCTGCTCCTGAGCAGTGGGTGTGCTTTCTAGGTAACAATTATTCCTCAGTCATGGAGATAGCGGATCATTTGTCCAACCTGTAAGATGCGCCTACCACTGTTTTGATCCCTCTACAAATACACTGAAATCTCGTAGGACCCTATGAAGCTACTCCTCCCTTTTTACAGAGGAAGAAACTGAGGCACAGGAAACTTAAGGAGGTTGTAAGGGGGCTTTCAAGGTCCCAGAGCCTCTAGTAGAGGACCGAGATTTGCACTAGGAGCCCGCGGCATCCTGCTTCACTCACAATGAGCCTGCTCCTCAGGAGGCCTCCCTCCCACAGCTACATAACGTATAAAACTGGAGTCACTCCTGGTGGGGTCACACACTTCTCATTGCTAAGGAGCCCACAGCTGCGGGCTCCCCTTTCTACTGGGGACACATTTTTTGCCTTCCCCTGCATGGAATGACCTGGGTGAGGGGAACCATTGGTTACTGTCTCTGCTGGAATGAGATTTGAGCGACAGTGTCTGCTTTGAGCACCGTCTTGTTTTTTTCTGTCTGCTGATGCGGAAGGGCCTGCTGACACTTTGTTCTGTCTTACAGGGAGAACCAGGAGAGAAAGGTGTACCAGGCAAAGAGGCAAGTGTCCATCCCTCCTCCACTGGTAGCTCTTCCTATGGGGGCCACGGGCCTGGTGTCCTGGGTGGGCAGCCTGTGTGGTCTCCAGGCCCTGAGCTTGGAAAGACCCCTCTGCTGCTCTGCTGTCACTGTGTTGAGATCATAAGTACTTGATGAAGAATGGACACATATGACTTGGCACAAACCCTACAACCAGTGTAGCCACTGTGCACACCATCTGGATGACAGCATCCTGACCTACCTCAGCTTCCACCTGTCAGCAGGCCTTGCCCACGCAGACTTGAGAGACCTGGGTTGTGCCCAGTTCTCTCCATCACTTCCACCTGGATTCTAGTCTGACCTGCTTCCCCTTCACCTGCACCATCATGGGGTTTCCTCAGCCTTGCCCCCCGCTGACCTGTCCATACTGCAGCCAAAGATCTGTGGGACAGAAGCCCGCGATGGCACTTTGCAGGTCACCTCTCAGCCCTGTCCTCTCCCGGCCCTCTCAATGAGATCCAAGAAGCTGCAGCCCCTGCCAACACCCCTCCTCTCTCAGCTCCAGTCACTCTGGACTTCTAGTCCTGGAAATGCCAAATTTCTTTCCCAGGGTCCTCTTTTCAGAAAGCCTGCCCCCCTTCTACCCATGCTGACTTCCCCTGGTGGCCAGGGACGAAGCCGATGATCCACCATGGGCTGCTGAGCACCTGTTTTGCTCTGCCCTAGCCCAGGAGCCCAGCACAGAGCGGGCACCACAGGTGTCTGCTGAGAGATACATAGAGGGACAAATGCAGAGAACACAGTGGTTGGAAATTGTCACCTTCCTGTCAAAGACTGTGCTCTCTCCTGGAGGGCCAGGGACACTGTCCCTCTGTGCCTTTGGGCTACACTTTATTCACTCAGACTTCCTTGAAGCTGGATCAATGTCTTTATGTCTGGCAAGGATTTGATCCTGGCCCAGCCACAGCTGACCACTCACTGGGCACTCACTCGTTGACCAATCACAGCTCCTGCTTATTTGATTGAGATGCAGGGGACACACCCTGGCTCCCCTTTCTGAGGGATTCATCAGTTGCATGTGCTCATAACTGGGCTGCTGCCTACATGAATTCTCTCTGGCTCCCTATTGCTTTTCAGAATAAAGTGCAGGCTAATCAGGCATCCAAGGTCTTCCCCAATTTGACTCCAAGACAGGAGCTCAACCCTGCATAATATGTCCCTGCCTCCCCCATCTCCCAGGCTTGGTCTTCCCTGTGCTGCCCACCTGGAGTGCCTTTCCCGGCCTCCTCTCTCCTCTTAGATTCTACCTGACCTTTGGGGCTCTGTGCTCCCCAAGGTGCTTCCCCAAGCACCTCATTGTGCTTCTGTGACAGGAATCAGGTCTGTCTGCTTTGCATTGGAATCAGACAGAGGGAAGGCAAAGAGGCACACCTCTGCCCCACATCTGGGCAGAAAGAAAGTCAGTTGTCCCTGACCAGGGACGGCCAGGGACCCTGGCATGCGGATGGACTCTAGCCGAAGGGATTAGCAAAGCTTTTCAGAGGAGCTGATGTGGGGGGCACTGCGGGCAAAGAAGGAGAAGGAGACATCCCGAGTGGACCGATGGACAGAGGGGCCGAGAGGGAGGCAGCTGTCTGCGGAGTCGACCATGGGGCTGTGACCCTCGTTCTCAGGGTGACCACCCTCCTGCAGGCTGGGAAATGTAGAAGAAGGCCACTTCTGCAGGTTGGGAGTAGGTACAGAGGGCTTCCTGGAGGGGAGGTCTGCGGCTAGGCCAGTGAGCTACATGGACAGAGGGCAGGAGCATAGCGCAGGCCAGGGAAGATGACAGGCGGAGCCAGGAGACCTCAGAGCTGAGTGCTCCCTGCCTGGGGCCCAAGCCTGTCACCTCTGCTGAAGCCATGGCAGCCGAGCCAGAGGGTAAGTGAGGAGAGCTTGTCTGGGGCTGATTCATGCTGGCCCTTGGGGCTGCCAAGGGCAGTGGAGTTCTGACGAAGAGGAGGACTCTGGAGGGTCCACACAGGCTGGTGCCATCATCAGTCAGCGGTGGGCAAGGACAGAAGGACAGCAGAGAAGAGGAGGAGGGCCAGGCCCAGGGTCTGGACAGGTTAGAGAGGAGCTCTCTGGGGATCTCAGGATCCCTTGTCCTCAGCTCCCAGAAGAACCGAGAGAGGCAGAGAAGCCAGGTGGCCTGGCGCGTGACTGCTGTCCCTTGGTCTCATTGCAGGGTGCTCCCGGGAAGCCAGGAGAACCCGGATCCAAAGGAGAAAGGGTGAGTGGGGAGTTCAGTCCCCTGGCAAGGCTGCAAGTGATCTTTCCACAGTGACCAGGGGTCAGGTCCAGGACAGTGAACACATACCCCGCTGGACAGCCGTCTTGTGCAGTGGCTTCTGCTCCTTGTTCCTGGAAAATTTGGAGCCTCACTAAGGCAGCTTCTTTCCTGGGGATGGCTGTAGTCTTCCCCCCATTTCTTTTTGGTTGTTATTTTGAGGAATAAAATCATCATCATAATTACAAATGCAAGAGAAAGTGCCGGGCGGCTTCGGCAGATCCCCTCTCCATGTGTGAATGCGTGTGCGCGATGTGCCTGGCTCCCAGAGTGCCAATGTGCTGGGAGCCGGATTTGTTGCTGGAGGTGACAAGGGAACAGATTTTCCCATAATGAGTTGCCTTGGCGCCACACTCAGAGAGCCTTCCTTTACATTTCATTTCTCGAAAAAACAACAGGGGAAAGGTTCGTTGTTGTTGTTTGTTTCCTGGAAGAGGGAGCAGGGAACCTTGTCATCCTCGGGACAGCTGCTCCCTTGAGCGGCTTAGTAGGGCTCCTTGCCACAGTCCTGCATTTGGGCCACCATCGTGCTGCGAGGACAGGGATGTCACCCACCCTCTTCCCCACCCCCGCTTGTTTTCCATGGTCCTGCAGAGAATTTATCTCGGCTTTCTTTGCAAGTTGGATGGGTGGGGAGCTGGCAGGCTGCTCCTGCAGCCTCAGGAGATGGAAGTGGAAGCAGAGAATCCCAGGCCTCCCTCCTCCTCCGCTCCCCCCTCCTCCTTCCCTTGACTTTGACTCCACTGATCTTGCCTGTGGCCAAGACAGGGTTGACTCCCTCATGAGAGTGTCCCTCAGGCGCCCTTGGGGGCGATGGCTTGAGTTTGGAGGGGAGCCAGGGGATTGGACCGCAGGTAGGAACCTCTTGTCTCATATCTAATCAATAAACTGAGCTTGTCTTTCCCTGGTAAGTGGTTTCATGGAACCTGGCCAGGGAGCCGAGACTCCCCGTTCCTTCACACTCCTGGGAACACTTGAAATATGGGACAAGTCCTCTCACCGCAAAGTGATATGGAGATGCGCAATGAATAGGAAACACTGTGCATGTGACAGGGCCTGGCATCTAGGTGGTTAGGGACCAGTGACTTAATAGACCCCTGAATTCAAAATCACCACGAGATGTGACAGCATCACAGTGCCCCATGAAGTGCATACCAGCTGAACTGCTGCTTCATTCACTGATATTCTGAGAAGTGTTAAAATGTTCATTTCCTTCCTTCCTTCTTTCCTTCTTTCCTTCCTCCCTCCCTCCCCTCCTCCCTCCCTCCCTCCCTCTTTCTTTCTTTCTTTCTTTCTTTCTTTCTTTCTTCCTTTCTTTCTTTCTTTCTTTCTTTCTTTCTTTCTTTCTTTCATCTAACACAGGGCATTAACCACTGAGCCATATTCCCAGAGACACATTCCCAGACCATTAAAAAATACACACACACACACACACGCACACACCCCCCCACACACACATTCATCATGTATTTATCTAGAGAGAGTGTCTTGCTAAGTGACTTAGTGCCTTGCTAAGTTGCTGAGGCTGGCTTTGAACTTGTGGTCCTCCTGCCTCAGCCTCCCTGCTTGGATTACAGGCGTGCGGGACCACACCTGGCAGTATTGACAGTTTTAAAGCAACATAGGGGCATACCTAAACAATGAAAACTGCAAGAAAAGTAACTGCGATGAAAGTGAAGTTCCTCTTCCATCTCCCACCTTTGCCCTGGCTCCCAGGCTGTCACTCTGTGGCTGCTCTGAATCTCCCTGGAGTCTGTGCATACACCTGGGCTTCTGACCTTGCGTGTTCCTTCTCCTCTACCCTCCACACACTCCACAGGTCTTGCTCCTGTCATTTCCACTTGATGGCTGCAGAACTGTGAAGTCTTCCTTTTCAGAGACTTGGGTCAAGTCCTAGCTAAGCCACATTCCAGTTACCTTATTGCTCCTCTTCTTGGTCTCACTGTCCCTCCCTCTCTTTGCTACATCCCAGCAGCGGAGTCCCATTACTGCACTCTGAGGCCATTGATGAGGCTGTGTTTAGACCCACTGTGCTCTCGCTCTCACACCATGCATCTAGCACTTCTGATTCAGGGTCAGGGAAGGGGAGACAGGGCCTCAGGCAGTGGGTTGGCCAGGAGATGACCCTCTGTGGACTCACTAGAGCCAGGACTGGGAATGGGAAGCACCTGGTGAGAGGGTGCACTCTCCCCAGCTGACAGAGGCCCAAACGGCACCAGGAGGGGGCTGGCAGCTGGGCCCCCAGTCTCTGTGGCCAGCCAGCCCTCTTTGGGCAGGCAGAGGAGCCGCCTTTTGAGGGTGCAGCCTGGGATTGGTAAATTCTTTGTTTTTTAAGGTATAAGGTGAAAAGTTGTGCCCCTTCCCCTTTCCCCTCCACCCCTCCCAATTAACCATGGTGGGTACCCCGTCTTTCTAGCAGCTGCAGCGTGCTCTGTTGGGTCCATGGGCCAGCACTTTGTTCCTGCTCCCCAAATGACAGAAATGCAAGTGGGCTCAGTCTGGGACTGGGGTTTGGGAACCAGCCTTCTCTTCCTGGCCCCCGCAGACTCCAAGGGCAGGTGGCGTTCCCTCTCCGGGCCTCCATGTCCTCATGCTCACAATCAGGATGGAGGGATGGCTCTGAGCCCTTCTCACCCCAGGTTGTGCACAGGTCAGCCTGGACTGGGCCTGCTTTCCGGGTTCCTGGAGGAGAGCCCGGCGCCTCCTGCAGCTCACCTCCTGTTTGCCCCCATCTGCACCCACACTGATGTGCTTCTCTCCTTCTCCAGGGAGACCCCGGGATCAAAGGGGACAAAGGACTGCCTGGTGGGAAGGGCCAGCCTGGGGACCCTGGAATCCCAGGCCACAAAGGCCACACAGGCCAGATGGGCCCCCAAGGGCCACCTGGGGAGAGTGGACCAGCAGGGCCCCCAGGGCCTCCAGGCCAGCCAGGCTTTCCAGGACTGAGGGTAAGGATGCCAACATTACTCCAGACTTGGGCTTTTGTGCACCTGAAGAGAAGCCAGGGAAGGGTGTGGCCTTGGTCCTCCAGGGTCTGGCTGTGTGAATTCACAGGTGACCTCCCCTCTCTGAGCCTGCCCTTTCTTACTGCAAAAGGGATGAGTAAATTTTCTTCTCATTTGTTATGATTAAATGAAATAACATGGGTGGACTAAGTTAAGATATCAAAAATGGAGTCCTCTGTCCTGCTGTCTGTCACAGTGGTGATGAGTCCTCCAGGCTTCATCCCTTGGGCTGTGGAGCTCCTCTGTCCCAGGACCCTGTGCACAGGTCACTGAGAGGAGACCAACTCCCAGACATGCGAGCTCCCCCCAGTGCCCACCTCTGCAACTGCACCTCTGCACTCTGCCTCCCTGGGCTGCTCATTCTGCCCGCTGGGTCTCATTTGTCCCAAGTGTGACAGGAAAGGCTTGTGGAGAGTAGGGTAGATTTTTCCTTTTAGCACATTTCTTTCTAGTGGCAGGACTCTTGTTTTACCTGCCTGGTTACACAGGCACCCTTGCCTATAAATGACAAAGCAGAGTTCCCCGGGTGTATGTGTTGGTGGGGACTGATTCCCCAGGCTCTGTGACCTCCCACTCCCCACCAGAGGCCACCTGGTCATCTGGGATCCCTCATATGCCCTGAGCACAGTGTTGGGCACTCCGTATCCTGTCTGCTCTGTCACTGTGTGTGCCTCCCTTCCTGGTGGTCGTGGTTGGTCTGAGGGAGGCTGGGCAGCAGAGCCTGTCTCCCAGCCATATTCAGGGGAAGGCAGGAGGTCTTGGTTGACTTCTGAAGCCCCAGAAAGCTCACCTAGTCTACACACCCTCTGCTGTGGGTAGTGATGGAACTTCTGAGACTCTCATACAGAATCCCTGGCCAGGAAAGAGCAGGAGAATAAGGAGATGGAATCCCCTCCACACTAGCCCATGCCAGGTGCTTGAGTGATAGAGATGAGCAGAGCAGTACCCCACCCTTGAGTGGTGATTCTGCTCCAAAGCTGTCAGGCAGGTACACTGCTCTCCCAGGTCCTTTTGAGAACTGCTGCCACTTTGGGAGCCTGGGACAGCACTCTGGCCTCTCTGACCTTCCCATACATGGCCCAAGCATCAGGACTTGCTCGACATTTGTTAAGAGCCAGCACAGACCAGCCAGGCCGGAAAGAATCCTGGGAGCTGGAGGGGCCAGGTGGCCTGACAGAGGACTCAGAGATGATCCAGTGGGGGGCAGGCCTCGGGCTATGCCTGCAAGCCAGGACTTTGGCAGAGAGAGCTTGGGTGAAAGACCCCATGGGCCCAGTGCTGGGAAGAGAGGGAGTGACTTCACAGGCACAGTGGTTTGTGCTAGAAGGAAACCTGGCGGAAGACCTGGACGGTGTGGAGGCAAGGGCAGCAATGGCTCCGGGAGAGTCCAGGCTCCGTATGGAAGTAGGTGGCATTGCCTGCAGGGCAGAGAGGGAAGAGGGGGTGAGAGACGTAGGACAGAGTGATGGGGAGGCTGTGCTTCCCCACTGACGCGGTGGCTGGGGACTCCGTGGTTTCCCGAGTCATGGGGGCTTGGGTGGCAGGAGCTACAGGGAAAGGAATAACCTACCCGCCTCCCTCCTAGGGGGAGTCCCCGTCCATGGACACCCTGCGGCGGCTCATCCAGGAAGAGCTCGAGAAGCAGTTGGAAGGTGAGTAAGCAGCCCTCTGTCCTCCTCCAGTGCTTGGGCAGCCTGTTTGGAAAGTGCCCTGGGAGCAGCTCCCCTGTGGAGTAGCAGGGCTGAGGAGGGGAAGCTAGAGCAGCAGCAGCACTGACCCCAGCACGGGGGCTTTGCCCTGGGTCAGGAGCAGCACTCAGCTGACACACAGGTGCTGGGGCCTCCCAGCATCCTCATGGGGAACACGTGGTGTTAGGAAGATGGCAAGGAACAGGGATGCTAAATAGCTACCTAGGGCTGGAGAGCTGGCAGGACCTGGCCAGGATTCGCACCTGGGCTGTATAATCCATCCTCTGAACCACAAGGTTCTCTCAAATAATTGCCTCTGTTGTGAAAGCCTAGCAGAAAGTCACAGACGATCCTTCTGCAGGAAAGAGGAGGAACCTGTCACTATTTCAGGCACAAATGGACAAAGGGAGAGGGCTCATTTATAGATTTATTCATGGGGTCATGTCCCAGTTACTCTGCATCTGACACGTGCCAGACTCCTGGGTCTGAGGACACAGAAGTAAGCAAGGAGGCCTCTTCCTTCCCCTCCTGGAGTCCAGTTGGAAATAGTCCATATCCACATCAGGCGGGCAAGAGGTCATCACCTGGAGCTGACTGCAAGGGAGAGGTGGGGTGGATGAGGGGGCACTCGAAGGAAGGAGAAGGAGCTGGGTGTGGTGGGTCTGAAGGATCATGGGTGGAAACTCCAAGTTCTTCCTCCTGGGTAATAAATTCGGGGGTTAGAAATGGCCTCTGCACCTTACAGAGTTTCTAGACAAAAGTGGGCACAGCTGCTGTGTCTGGCTGTTCTGGATGGAGCCTCTGCTGGGCTGGGTCCTTCCTTCCAGCACTCCTTTGAGGAGGAAGCACTGAGTCTACTGTGAAGAAGAGACAATCAAGGCTCAGAGAAGTTGAGCAAATTGCCCATTTTGTAGAAATAGATGATAAGTCCTTGTGGGGCCTTGTTCCTGAGCAGCAGGAGGGGGGCTTGGTCAGGCTGAAGACCCCACCTCTGCCTGGGTCTTATCCAGAAATGCTGGTCTATGTCACAGTAACAACTTCTGCAGGACCAGATTCTCTGTGACTGGATGCAAAGGAAGATGGCCTTGGTGGCCACCAGGCCCACTGTATGTCCTGCCCAATGGAAAGGCATGCCAGGCCAGCAACTGGACTTTTGAATTCTGTAATCTTCAACCCTTAGACTTGACACTCAGCAGAGAAAAGTTGCTAAATATATTTGTATACTCCACTGAACTCTCCCCAGGCCTTGGTTTTATAATTGCTGCTACTATGCCTATTACCACCACTAGACTTCCATTACTACCCCAAGACTTCTGTTACCACCAGAACTCCGACTGTGCTTGCTATCGCTACTGCCAATGATTCAACTACCAGGGATGATACTATACTGCTGCCAATGAGGCCACCATCACTGCCAGTGTAACTAATACTGCTATTGCCAGTACTGCCACTACAGCTGCTACTGATGATACCACTACCACCACCTTCCAGAACTACCACTACTACTAATACTGCTGCTGCAATACTACTACTGTTACTATTACTAATACTACTGCTATCTCCAGCACAACTACTATTATTGCCAAAACTAATACTCCTACTGCCACCAATACTACTACTGCTACTACTGTCTATATTATTTCTACTGCCCAAACTACTACTAGCTCTGCTGCTGATCCTACTAGTACTACTGCCGATACTTCTTCTACTGCAAAAACTACTACTGCTGCTACTGCCAATACTGCTATAGCTGCTACTTCCAATAATATCTCTAGAGATGATGTCAGTACCACTGTGGCTGAGGTTACCACTGCAACCAGCATCAACATCACCACAGCCGTTGCCATCTGCTGAGCACTTACCAAGGGTCAGGCACAGCTTTGCTGGAATCATGTCACTCTGTCCTTACACCAACCAGGGAGTGGGTGTTATTTCATTGCCTCCTTTTTACAGAAGAGAAAAATGAAGGCTATAATTTTATTCTATTTTAATGCTGAGTAATATTCCACTGTTTAAAAGAGAATAAAATTATAGCATTTGCAGGTAAATGGATAGAGTTGGAAAATATCATGCTAAGTGAAATGAGCCAATCCCCCCAAACCAAAGGCCAAATGTTCTCTCTGATATGTGGATGCTGATCCATAACTGGGGTGAGGGAGATTGAAATAACTTTGGATTGGGAAGAGGGGAATGGAAGGGGATGGGGTATGGGGGTAGGAAAGATGGTGGAATGAGACGGACATCCTTGATGTATGATTCCATAAATGGTGCGACTCTACATTGTGTACAACCAGAGAAATGAAAAGTTGTGCCCCATTCTTGTACAATGAATCAAAATTCATTTTGCTGTCATGTATAACTTATTAGAACAAATAAAAAACATTTTAAAGAAGAGAAAATACAGACTGAGAGAGGCCAAGTGGCTTGTCCAAAGCTGTGTGGCTGGTGGCAGCTGCCTTGGGCCCCCAGTGATGGCCACCACCATCAAGGCACCCTATGGCCTGTCCAGTCAGAAATGCATGTTCAAGTGCTGTACCTGTGCTCTCTGTGTGTCACGGGTGCTGTTTGTGTTGCTGTCTTTGTAGTCCTGGTCCCTTGCTTCCTAGCTTTGCAGGGAGTTCCCATTCTGCCCTTTATCCTCCATCCATTCTTCATGAGTGTCTCTGTTTTCTGTACTCCATAGCCAAACTCGCCTACCTCCTGGCCCAGATGCCCCCGGCACACATGAAGGCATCTCAAGGCAGACCTGGCCCCCCAGGACCCCCTGGAAAAGATGGGCTTCCGGGTCGAGCAGGCCCCATGGGAGAGCCTGGACGCCCTGGCCATGGGGGTCTGGAAGGACCCTCTGGACCCATGGGTCCCAAAGGTGAGTAGACACAGGGGGGTGGTGCTCGAGGGCTGAGGAGAGGGGGTGTGAGCTGCAAGTTCCACTGAGCCACGTTCCTCATTCTGTTCTCACTCTCTGTAGCTTGGTCACACCCTGAATTTTGGCATCATGTAATTTTTTCATATGTTTAAGAGGTTTTCATACTTGACATTTTAGCAGAGTTGTGCTAAGAAGATGGACTCCACTCCCTCCCACTTTCTTGTTCTCCCTCCATCTCCCCCGATCAGGTTTCAGTGGTACTGTAACATGCTCTCCTCTTCCTCTGCTGAGTTGAGAAGTAACTGAGGAATGAGACATTTAATCTCCAGGCAGTGGGGAATAAGTGCCAGCTTTTAAATTACATCAGGAGACTTTGAGCTACAGCAGAAATGGCCATTAACTGTCCACTGTCAGTGTCCAGCACTACCTGGACACTGCAGCACTGGACAGCCGTACGTCTCTCCCTCAAGGGGAGGGTCCTGGCTCCCTTAACCCACCGCATCTTGGGAAGCAGGTCACAATGCTTGCTTCCTCTCAGCCAGGCAGATATGAAGGGCAGAGAGGAGGAACCTGATGCCACCCCAGCCTGAAATTCACTCCTTTCTGATAAAGACTAGCACAGGGAAGGAGGGTACAGGGTAATTGTAGCTGCTCCTGGGTGATTGGGAGGAAGGGAAACAGATGACTCTAACATCTCCCATTTCTTTATTATTAATTTTCATTCTCTGTAATAGTTCTACATGAAATTGTTTTTGTTAAATTTGTGTGTTCTAGTTCAACCCACAATAGTTCATAAAGCAAAATACACAAAAGAATTGTTCATAACAAGCATAAGGCCTAGAAAACAGTAGACTGGCAGAATCCTGAAAAAATGTAATAATTAAAACATTAAAAATGGGTGATCCAAAGACGCCACGAACTAGCACAATTTAAATTTGGATTACAAAATATATATATGATGTATCCAAGAAATATTTTGGAAACAACATGGCAAAAAGAGATTGATTCAAGAAGTGGGAAAGAAACAATTTAATTATCCTATCTGTACAATCTCAACTCAAATATGGTCCAAATAACCCCTGTGGGAATGACTCCGATCTCTGAATATGGCCCTGTTTTTATTCTTAGGATGGCACTGACTGCAATCTGTATCACATAGAACATTCCTTGAGAGTGTGTGTGCTCGCGCGCGTGCGCGTGTGTGCGCGCGCGCGTGTGTGTGTGTGTGTGTGTGTGTGTGTGTGTGAGAGAGAGAGAGAGAGAGAGAGAGAGAGAGAGAGAGAGAGAGAATGCGTGTGTACACGGGGATGGGGAGTGTGAGAGCCAGAGCCAGGGTGGTTCTGAGTGGGACGCTGCAGCCACAGTGTTGTGCCTCATGTCCTGCAGCTGGGACTCCCTGTCTCTGCCCTCGTCATGGGTCTTTACCCCCAAGGGAGCATGTTTTTCTCCACAGGTGAACGAGGAGCCAAAGGTGAGCCAGGTGCACCTGGAGTTGGCCTCCGAGGCGAGATGGGACCCCCTGGAATCCCAGGTATGGGGCGTCTGGGGTCTGCGGGGGGAGTGGAGAAACACAGAGATGCACTCCATCTGCAGCCACGCAGGACTCAGAAAGGGAAAGATGGGTTTGGTTCAAGTGATGATGAGACAGAACGGCTCCATTTTTATTAAATATTTCTAAACTTCTTGAGGCAAACCTCATGAGTCAGAAACCCCAATAATTTATTGAATATTTCAAAATGGCTAGAAGAAAGGATTTGGATGTTCCCATCCCAAGGAAATGATCAATGTATGAAGCAATACGGATGCTGACTGCTCTGACGTGACCACTGCACATTTTTACATGTCCAGGAATAGCACACCACGCCCCGTAAATACACACAAACACAGGCAATTACCATGTCAATTAAAATGTAAGTGAACAGAACATCCTGAGAAAGAGTCTTGTGCACTGGGGCTGATGATTAGTGGTCAGGACTTGGTGTCTCCCTCTGAATGCAGAGGCACCTCTTAGAGCTATGGTTCTGTCTGATTCTCAAGCGGAGAACAAGCTCCCTCCTGGCCCAGGCCGACCCTGTCTGTCTTTCTCCATTGGTGGCTGCCTTAACCTTCTGGTTCACATGGTAAACTAGGACACTCCCTCATGTCCTGTACTTCTGGTCCCTAGCACTTGCATGGACCATTGTAATCACTCAGACTAGCATACCCCAATGGGAGGCTCTCTGAGCAGACTTCAGGTTCTGGTGCGCATGGAATGGGGGGTAGCAGGGCTCCTTGCTCTCAGAGGAAGCACAAATCACCTTCTGTTTCTTTTGCTTCTTGCGCCAGGTCAACCTGGGGAACCTGGCTATGCTAAAGATGGAATCCCAGGGAGTCCTGGCCCTCAGGGAGAGACAGGACCAGCTGGACACCCTGGCCCTCCAGGCCCACCTGGGCCCCCTGGCCAGTGTGACCCTTCCCAGTGTGCCTACTTCGCCAGCCTTGCTGCCCGGCCGGGAAATGTGAAAGGCCCCTAGAAGCTTCTTGAAAGTCAGAAGACTGTGGCAGATTTCTGAAACTTGAACTTGGAGCCCAGTGGGAAGCCAGAGGCCTTGAAACGTCTCATCTCTTTCTCTCTTCCCACTTTCCTCCCTCCCCCTTTTCTTTCTTTCTCTTTTTTCTTCTTTCCCTCTCTCTCATTGTCTTTTCTTGAGAGACCTCAGAATTATTAAAACCAGCAGGTGCTGCTGGCTGTTGAGATTATTATTAATATTATTATTATTGTTAATTATTATTATTCCATATTCTGATGCTTGTGAGTTTTTCCCTCTCCTCGGAAGCTGGGGAAACTTGATTGTGGGGCAGGAGGTGCACCTATCTGAAGTGCAGCTGCCAATTTTTCGGAAACTCTTGGTGCTACGAAGCCCCGAGCAGACACCTGCCCAGACACCTGCCGAAGTTACCTTTTTCCTTAAACAAAAACCAGGAAGTGGAGCCAGTGAGCTGCTGTTCCACCTGCGCCCAGAGATTGTCCAGGGAGGAATCATCTAAAACCACCTCCTCCCAGGAGAGAGGCAGTAGGCAGGAGGGAGGGTTTTGCAGACTTGAAGAATGTTCTGGACTCCTGAGGGCAAGTGCAAGGAGAGAGCTAAGCCCTTGGGGCACCTCGACCTCTGCATTTCAAGCTTGCAGAAGCCAAGAAATGTCAGGGACGTTGGCAATGGCTCTGTGGGCCAAAGGAAAACCAGTATTGAAGTAGCCTGGAGGTTAATTTGCTCCTCCACCACGGGTAGGACTCCTTTAACCTCCTCTTGTTGGTGTCAGTCATATTAATTGTGAAATAAAGGAGTCCAGTGACCACTCTCGTGTTCCCTAACAGTGGGCCACTGGCCAGGGCACTGACCAGAGCTGTGTCTCCAGGGTTCCAGTGCTGAAATAATTGCTTTTGGTGGACATGTGTGTGACATGCCCGGCAGAAACAGGTGCTCAATAAATTCGAGTTTCCTCCTCAGTTCCTTTTGTAGATTCGTTTCTTACCTCCAGCGTCTGCCTGTGCCTCCTCAAGTGCTAGGATAAAACTGGGGTACAGAGTCCCCTTGTTCCGTATGCATGCTGGCGACAATGACGGCATGCATGTGTGTGACTGGGCTAGCCCTGGGTGACTCATCCTCCCTCCTGCTCCAAAGCCTCTTGGTGAGCTAGCCTGGGGCTGCTCCTCATCGAGACCCCCTTCAAGCAGCTGTCTGTATTTTGCACTGAGAAGAAGCCACTGAAGCGTGTGTTATGCTGGGTCTCAGGAGGAAGGGAGCTCGGAGCAGAATGCTGCTTCAGTAGGACCCACCCTGCCAATGTGCACCTGCTGGGGGACTCTCCCACGGCCTGAAGAATTGCTCTTTCTGCTTTTGTCCCCTCTTGACTGACATTTGATTGAGTGATCCCCTGTCTCCTTGGGAGCTGTCAGCCTCTCACGACCCCCACGGCATTTTCCCACTTTGGGCCCATCTGTGGTCCCTATTTCAACTGTAAACATCCAAAGGAGGCTGAGGCTCTCAGGGTGCGGTGTCCCTGCAATGGTTTTAAAGTAAGATCTGGGCCGCTCCTGTGCTCTGTGCTCCTTCAGTTGGTGCTGATTCTGGGGACAGGTGGGTGTGGTCTAGGGGAGCAAGAGCGTCCCCAGGGAAGGAGCCACCTTCCTCTGGTCCCCTCACACCTGCCATTTCAGCCGGTTTTCACAACCACATATGACACAAAGCATTGTCTTGGCACCTTCTGTGGTTTGTTTTAGGAAGCATCACAGGCTCCCTCTCATCCTGACCCGTGGCAGGAGGCACCACTTCTCTGCCCGGCCAAGCACAGTGCCCTGTACGTTTGCTGTTCTGTTTCTTGTTTTTTGTTGTTATTTTTAAATAGACTATATTTAGGGCAGTTTTCAGTTCACAGAGAAATTAAGAGGAAGGTTCAGAGGTCCCCGTGCTCCCCATGGCCTGCACTCCCTGGGCTGCCCCAATGCCAGGACCCCACGCTCAGGAGACCTCGTTCACCTGGGCAGCCTGCTCCCTGTCACCCAGCGCTTCCTCATGGTTTTGCTCTTGAGATGGGTTTGGACTAACGTTCTATGACATGTGTCAGTCACAACAGAGTAGTTACCCAGCCGTTCCGGTCCCTGGGCTCACCAGTCCATCCCTTGCTCCTCCCAAGCTCTGCCAACCGCTGGTCTCCTGTCTCCATGGCTTTCCTTCTCCAGAAGCTCACCCAGATGAGTCACACGGTGTGCTGCCTGTGCAGACCGGCTTCTTCTGGGAGCAAGTGCGCATCTGAGACTCCCCCAGGCCTCTCCACGGCTCCGCGGCAGGCCGTTTCTTCTGGGTGCCGAGTAGCACTTCATGGCCTGCTGCAGCACAGCCGATGTGCTCACTCCTGTCCTGAGGGACATCTTGTGTGTCCCTGGTGATTCTGAGTGAAGGGCTTATCAATGTCCTGTGTTGGCTTTTGAGGGGCAAGAGCTTTTAGCTCCTTTGGGCAAATGCAAAGAGCCACGAGTGCTGGGGCCCTTGGCAAAGGCAGGCTTCGTTTGTCTCCAGAGTGGCTGTGCCACTGGGCTCCGCCCCAGAGGGGAGAGCTCCCTTCCCGCCCTGGCTCACCTTTGACCTGCCAAGCAGCCCATGAGTTTGTCTCCTTGTCACCAGCAGCAAGTTCCTAATGACCATGATATTCAGCATCCTTTCCCAGCTGTTTTTCAATGGTGTGTCTTTTTGATGAAGTGTGTTCAGGCCTTTTGCCCATTTAAAAAACCAGACTATCTGATTTGTTACTGTGGAGTTCCGAGAGTGCTTTGCAAGTTTGGATAATAGTTCTTTATCATAATCCTGGCATTCCCCAGGCCCCAGGCTGCCCGGGGTGAGGTGATCCTGACACAGTCCATGGAATCAGTGGGTGAGCTGGGAGGAACACTGAGCACAATGTGTCCCATAAAAGGCTGGTCCTTCCTTCCGCCCGGAGTTGACGTGGACATGAGTACTCGCCTACAAGGACAAGGCCTGGTTTCTTTCCTCAGCACTGAAAAAAAAAAAAAACACCCTCATACTATGAAAAATAATGGCAAAGTGTGTGTGTGTGTGTGTGTGTGTGTGTGTGTGTGTGTGTGTTGTGTGTAAAGTTCATTTGTCTGAGGTGGGTTTTTTATTGTGGTCTATTTATTTTTTATTTTTTAAATATCCTTACTTGACAAATGAAGCCTGGCTCCCCTGTCCGTAGGTTGCCAGGATCATTTCTGAGTTCCAGTGTGAATATCCCGCCCCTGGGAGAGCCTGGTGCAGTTCAGGTCCACCACTGCGTCAGGTGGGGAAGACAGGCTCAGAAAGACGGAGTGACGTCCCCGTGAACGATGGGGTCACCCAATACCGGCTCCATCCCATTTCTTCAGCTGCTGCCGCTAGGCCCTTGGTGGAGATTCACGGGGAAACTGCTTAACACAACAGTCTCTGGGAACGGCTCCAACCCACTGAACCAGGGTCTCCAGGGTGTTCCTGATGAATCTGTGTTTTGAAAAGTTTCCCAGCAGGTTCTAGAAATCCCAGCCCTCCCCCGCTTCTTTCTTGTCTCCCTCCCAGGCTGAGCATGGAGGGGGGTCTGTTTCTTTTTTATTTTGGGGGGGTACTAGGGATTGAACCCAGGGGCACTTAACCACTGAGCCACATCCCCAGCCCTATTTTTTGTATTTTATTTAGAGACAGGGTCTCACTGAGTTGCTGAGTGCCTCGCTAAGTTTCTGAGGCTGGCTTTGAACTCACAATTCTCATGCCTCTGCCTCCCAAGCAGCTGGGATTACAGGCATGGACAACTGCACCCAGCCACATCAACTCAAGTCTGAAGGTTTAGGCAAACCCAGAACTCAGGCAGATGTCTCCACAGATTTCAGGATCTGCAGAGATACAATGCCTCATCTTTATTTTTCTAAGAACTGGGCAGTTGCTGACTTGAATTAGGAAGAGATGGATCATGCACAGAAATGACCCACAGACTTGGTCTCAAACCTGCAGTCTCTGGCATCTTCCCCCAATCTTCCCTCCATGCTTCGTGGAGGGCTGCAGCTACAGCATTCATCTCTGCAAACTTCTGTTCTTCCCTTGGAATACCCCAGTGAAGGAAGAGAAAGGGTTGATTCTGAGCCCTGAAAGGAGAAGGGTAGGGCTGGCACAGTAGCTCAAACTGCACACACGCAAGCTACTCAGCACATGATGGCTGAGGTGTGCTTGAGGATACCCGGGCCCACGTGGGTTTCTCCTGTCTGGGATTGGTAACACAGACTCCCACCAGCCAGGAATGCAAATCCTGCCACATTCAGGGTGTGCCTGCTCCACTGTGCAGGGCACATTTGTGGTTTACTGCTGAGGGGCAGGTTGGAGGCCGCTGATCTGCAGGCATAGCTTCCCAGGTGGAGTGTAGCCAGGCTGCAGGCGAGACCCTGGGTCCCCACAGGCTTCCAGCTGGGTTGGCTGAACCCTGTCTCAGACACTCCAGTGGTGTGAACCTAAACCTGGGGACATCCCTGGAACCTCAGTGTTCTCGTCTGCTCAATGGAACTCACAGCGTTTAGCCACAGGGTTCATATGGGGTTAAATTTCTGGAAAGCTGGAGGGCCTGTGTGCCTGGATCTGCCCACACTTTCATAACAATTTCAGTGGCCGTTATTTTTAGTCTTGTTTTTCCCTGTAAAAATGTAGCACTCAGGTAAAGTGACTCTCCCCAGGTCACACAGCAGTAAGTAGTCAAGCTCTGGGGAAGAGTATAGGCTCCCTGACATCCATCTTCTCTAACCTGACCGCCTCCACCTGGCACAGGGCAAGGCTGGACTGTGTTCAGGACCTCTCCATTTTTACTTATTCAGCAAACGTGCAGCCCCAATGCTACGCAAGACACTGTTCAGTCGGGGTTTTCAGAATCACTTTTCAGGGATCCTAGAGGGAGCTTGGCAGGGAGCAATAGGGACGAGTCATCTCACACCTGCAGCTCTGCAGCCCTGCCCTGACTCCCTGACTGCAGCAGAGGAGGGTCCTGGGGGAATGGGGGAGAATTCGGAGCCACTGGGTGCATGGGAGCACCTGAGCTGGGCTTCCCACGACACATGAAGAAAGGTGGTCTTCCACCTGGAAAAGAGCACCAGTGCCCTCAGCTGGATTTAGACCCCTGGAGGGAGCGTGAGGAAGAATCCATGAGCCCAGGATGGTTCTCAGTGGCCGAGAGAGAGTGAGTTCAGCTGCAGAGAACAGGAGCCTCATTTGGGATGGTCAGGCAGAGGCTGCTGCAGGTGCCGGGGCAGTGGACACACTGCTGGGCAGGGACCAGCCAGGGAGACTGTGCCAGCTCTGTGGAGTCATGGTTTGGGGTCCAGGAATGGGCCAGAGAGGGCACTGGGAAAAGCTCACAGGGTAACAGGCAGTCACCCAGAGACACATTCAGAAGAGACAGGTGACAGGAGTGGTGTTGAAAAGAATCTGCTTGACCCTGATGGGGAGGAGCCAAGTGGTCCACGAGAGAACTGACGATTATAAATTATTTCTAAATGGCAGGTAGCGCCCTGACCCTGGGCAGGAGTTAGTCTGTGTCCCTCATGACCAGCTTCAGGGCAGCCATGAAGGCCATGGCCATCTGAAAGATGAAGCATTCAGGACTCACAGAGGTGAAGGGGCTTGTCCAAGTCCAGCAGCAGGGGACGGCAGGGTGGAGCTGAGCCAGGCACCCTCTCTCCCTCCGGAGGTTGGAGGCACTCTAGGGTTCCGCTTAATGGGCTCAAGGGCAGGGGCTACTGGAATGAAAACCAGGAGCTGCTATTGGCTGCCAAGGAAAAACAGAGGTAGGAGGACAGAGGCCAGCCCCTCCCAGTCCCCAGGGGACTTAGGCTCATTCCTGTAGCAGCACAGGTTGGGCTGGGAGGGGCCTGGGGGAGTTTAAGCGAGTCTTAGCAGACCCGAGGCCTCCAGGACTAATGGTGGCAACTAGGAGCAGCCAGAGCCCAAGCAGGAGCCAGAGTTGGGTGGGGACAGAGCCTCGAGCAACACCCAACTCCAGCTGCTCTGACCCCAAGTAGCCACGGGTTCTGAGAGGCACTCACCGAGACAACAGCAAAATTAATTTCTGAGTCCCAAAACATTGCAAGGGGACTTGGAGCCATTCCATGGCTGAAACAATGAAGGTTCAAAACGGGAAAGTGACCTGTCCACGGTTAAGTTGCAAGACAGTGGCCCCAGGATCCAGGTTACCGCCATAGCCAAGAATCATCATGGCCGCTTGCCTTCTGCCAGTCCCCTGGTGTTTACCCTAATTAATTTGTCTTCCATATACATAAGAACACCCATGAACTCATAGCTCAATATGTTAGTATATTTTTCTAACATACATTAAAATAAAAATGTAATTACTACAAGTGAAAGCCTGCCCATCCATGTCCCCAAGGTACTCATGCACACTCCCAGGCAAACACGGCCAGAAAGTGTGTGTGAAAGACTGGAGGGAGATTCCAACAGAATTGGCCTGAAGTCAATCACTAGCCACTCGGGGGAAGTTGCCCAATTTCTTGCCTGTAAGTGGGGGGCTGATCCTGAACCCCAAGGGTTCTAGTGAGGTTTTCGGAAGATCATACGAAAGACAGTATTTGAAGCCAAAACAGGATCAATACACATGCTGTGCTCAGCCATACTGGTGCCTGAGGCAAGGGGAAAAATTAAAAACAGTGATTCTGTCTTTATTTAAAATGTAATTTTTTCCCCATGGACTTTTTTTGCATTGATTCTGATTTTTGAAAAAAACATTCATTCAAATATTCCTCCTGTTTAGTGAGATTTGGGGCACCCCCTATAATTCATCATCACCCCTATTTCCTGCCCTGTTGAAGTGGTCTGACCTAGGGCCAGGGGAAGCCCATCTTGGCAAGAAAATCAGACAGTCCACGGGGCCCAGCTGCGTTGGTTCAGAGGTATCACGAGGTGAGGAGCAGGTCACTCGGCAAGCATAGCAGGTTACCCAGTGGAGCAAGAAGCGGGGGGGGGGAGGGGAGCAAGGTGGGGGGGTCCCTTCCCCCTCCTCTATCATCACAGACAAGTTGCCGAGGCCCAGGGAGGGGAAGGGCTATCTAGGAAGACGCAGCCTAGCAGCCGGCCAGAAGCAGCTCCAGGCCCCGACTGGAGGGTCCAGCACTCTGCCACACCCACTTCCACTGCAAGATCCACGGGAGTGGCCTGAGCCCCAGGGACAGAACTGGCTCCCCCCAGCACACCCTTGCTGCTGTCTCCCTGGGAACCCGCTGCCCACAGAGCTGCCACCAGAAACTGTATCCTGGCCAAGCCTGAGTGGCCCACCTCAGCCATAGCGGCCTGCAGTCTCTGGCCCTGACCACCTGCGAGGCCTGTAGGGTCTGTACTGCACCAACAACCTCTTGGAACTGCTGCCAGGCACAGAGGACACGGGGCCTGCTAGTTGGCTGATTCCTGAAGAGAAGAGGTGGCAAAGTGTGGCCGATTGTTCCGTCCCCATGGCCCTGTCTTCTCCCAAATGCATCGTCCCAGCACACCCACACCCAGATCCAGAGCTGCAGGTGGTGCATGCTCAGCTCAGCTGCCCTTTCCAGGGCCCCCTGTGTGTGGCCGCTGGTCTCCTCTGAGTGGTCTGACAAGTGTCAGCTGGCCTCAGACACCCCTCCAAATCCAACTCCCAGGATTCCACCTTCAAGTCCTTCCCCCATGACCATGCCAAGGCTCCTCCTTCCCTAGGTGCTTTGCTGTCCCCTGCGAGGTCACTCTCTGGCCAGGAAGCCCTGCGTCCTCACCCCACTGCCCACCTGCCCGTGCTCCTCCCTCTGCAACCTGGTTCCCCCATCCTTGGGGGCCACTCCCACCTTCTGCACCTAAGCACAGCTGGGTGGCCTCCAGTTGGACCCCAAGAGTCCATGCTTCCTTTGCCACTTTCCTTTGTGTGGGCTTTGGGTGGGTTTTATTCCCTGTATCTTGGTTTCCTCCTCTCTAGAAAGGTTAAGAATTAGTGGTTTCTTTACAGGTAAGATGGGAGGGAAGTTTAAATAAATTATTCTGTGGAAAGTACTTTAATATCTGGCACATGGTAGCTAAGCAGAAAAGGCCATCATTATCATGGCTACTATAGCAGGGTGGACTTGAAGCTGACCAGATACTGAGAGAGCAAGGAGAGTAAGTAAAGAAAAGAGCTAGGGAAAATACCGTGGCTTGCCAGGCTGGATGTCCACACTAATTGTCTTTCAGATCAGCTACCCTGGAGACCTGAGGGCTTACCTGGCCTTCCCCCACCCAGTCATGGGCGTGAATATCCCCTGAACATACTGGCCCCGTGGAATGAGAAGACCTCTCAGGCTCTGAGATTCACCTTTCATTCCATCACCCTCGTCTCCTGTCCTCTTCCTCCACCCATCGCCAGCCCTGCCCTGGTACAGCCTTGCTGATCTCCTGCCCGCACAGGCCCCACACCTTCTCCTTGGCCTTCGCCTTTCAGCCTCCAGAACACATGTCCCGAAAGCCCAGAGCTATGCTGAGCCTCCTCCCAGCCTCACACTTCCCATGACCGTGGGCAGCCAGCCACCCATTTCTTGGAAGCCCACACGCACCCACACTCTACCTGCCTCTCACAGGGAGGTAGTTTTAGATGAACTTTTGCAACATTCTATGGAGGCAGAACGACTTGTCTAGAATTAAACAATTACTGAGGGGAGGAGCTGGAACTAGATCCAGGCATCCTGACTCAAGCCCAGAGCTTTGCAACCACCCAGCAGAGAGCTCTCACCTGGGGAAGGGGCTGCCATCTTGCCAAACATCCTGCATCGCCAGCACTTCCTGCTAGAAATTGGAGCATTCCCTGAAGATGGATTGTATAGTTTTAAAGACTAATAAAAAATGAGTGCAGAATCCAGGAAGGAGGCACTTCTCTTTTCTCTCTGTGGGTCAATTAGCATTTACTGGGTGAGCACCATTTTCCTGCTCAGCATTAGTGAGACCCAAGAGAACCACAAAACTTTGTTCTTGGTATAAGGAACCTGACATTCCAGATAGGGAGATAAGATGAAGCAGCCCATTGGCCTCTCTGGGCTGAGCTCTGTAAATCCAGCTCCATGTGAAGGCCTATGATGTACACCCCTAGGGGGTCCACGTGGGTGTGGACCCTAACAGCAGGGCCACTCAGTGAGGAGATACACCCCATCCTCCCCACTCCCAGGACCACGTGTGGATTTTGTAGGAGCAGCAGCCTGTGTGTGCTGGACCCAGGGTTTGGCACACATCTGCCTGGTCCTTCAGATCAGATGGTCTCCCTGGTCTAGATGTTCCTTCACTTGTAATCCTTCAGACACAGAGGGCCAGGTCAGGTGGGGCGCAAGAACGTCCTTTAGACATAACAGGTTTCTCCTCGAGCTGCATGCCAGGGGAGGGGGCTCCTTCTGTGGGGAGTTGGGAGTTATGAGGACACCTCGGGGCAGATGGTTTGGATCTGGTTTGGATATTCTTATCCTCTGCAGAATTTGTGTTGGATTAAGCCCAGTGGGTAGTGTAGGCAAGTGTGGCCCCTAGGAGGTGATGAAGAGTCAGCTCTGCCCTCAGGAATGGGTCAGGTGACCTTGTCCACGGGCTCAGTGGAGGGATTCTGCCAGTCTTGCCCTTTCACCTTCTGGCATGTGAGGACCCCAGGTTCTTCCTCTCCACAGGATATGGCATACAAGGTCTGAGGCATCTTCTTGCAAGCAGATGCTGAACCTGCTGGGCTCTTGATTGTGGACTTCTCTGCCCCAGAACCACGAGAAATAAATATGTGTTCCTTATAAATTGTCCTGCCTCAGGTATTCCTATAGAGCAGCCCAAGAGACTCAGATAGGCCTCTTTTAAGACCAACCTGGAGCTGGGTATGGGGCACACTGCCAATGTCTTGGCTGGGCACAGAATCACGAGCCACCACACAGCTTTGTAGATTCAAACAGCAATTCTTTATTCCCGAACTCACACCGGCCTCCACACACGTTCTGGGGCAATCCCGTTCTGCCACCGCCCAATTCAACTACTCCACGAGGCTTTTTTCCCAAAATCCTTTCTGAATCTCATGAGAACTCAACGGGAGCTCAGGCAGCAGGAACACCCTAATCCCAGCAGCAATAATCCTCAACCTCCAACTTCCCTAAAACCCCTATTGTCTTAAACTGGGAACGCCTTAAACTCAAGGAGGGGGATACTTCCTCAAACCTGATCAGCTCTAAACCCAGATCCGCCCTGGTCCTTGAGCAAGGTCACCTTACATGCAATGTCAACAGCGAAATTCTAAGGCAAGTCCATTTAACATGGGGTACGCTGGCAAGGAAATTTTGATGCGTCATTCCTACTTGGCAATGGCCCTCAGCAGCACACACCTGTGGTCTCAGCACCTCAGAAGGCTGAAGCAGGAGGATCACAAGTTTGAGGCCAGTAGGGGCAACTTAGCCAGACCCAAATAATTTTTAAAAGCCTGGGGATATAGCTCTATAGCAAAGTGCTTGCCAGCATGGTTTGATCCCCAGTGCCACAAAACAAACAGACCAACCCAGGCAGAGTTCTCTGCTCACAGTCTCCTGAAAGAGCCTCTGGGCCAAGGGGTTTTGGTGGCAGAGGGCAAGGTTCCCCTGCCAAGCCACATCTGGGATCCTTCAAGTTCACGACCAAAGAGGAAAAGCAAAGAAAGGACGAATAAGAAAGGAGCTTCTGTTACTGTGGTTTGAACCCAAGAAGGAACGTCCCCTGCACAGGCAAGCTCCATGTAGGTGAGCTCGCTTCCTCGCTTCAGAGGTGGAGACGTGGGGTCAGAGAGGACACATCAGTGAGGACAGGGCCTTCTCCCTTTTGCAGGGCCAGGGAGCATGGATGCACACCCAGGCAAGGACGCCGACCTCCGGGCAGTCGATGGCTCTTGAAGTGTTCTTGTGTCTCCTTTATTTCACGGCACGTGATGGGCGTGGCAAGTCCCTGATCACCTGTGTTTGATGACAGTGCTTTGAGGATGCCCTTCGTGGATCAGTGGATATTGCTGAACACACAGGACGAGCTTCAGACTGGCTTGTGGGTTATGTCCAGGGCCTAGGTCCAGGGGCTGCACTGTCCACAACTTAGCAGAGGGCAATGGTGGGTATGGCCAGAAGCCAAGGTGTGCACGGGAGGCACAGTTAAATAAATATCTCTGCCTTCAGCAACGTCTTGTCCTTGTGGGCAAAAGGACAACAGAACGCTCAACACACACAGACATTGAAAAGGTCAGTGACAAGACAGAATAGGGTGATACAAGACAGAACTTGTGTAGGGAGACGGGGAAAATCCCTGAGGTCTCATTTGAGGTGAAACTTGGATGTTGAGAAGGAAGACAGGCAGGCCACGTTCTGTTGGGGGAACAGCATGTGAATAGGTCCTGTGGCAGGTCATGGCAGGTTGTATTTGAAGGATACTGAGTGGAGGGTCTGCAGGGGAGAACAACACTGAGATCAGAGAGAAAGGTCATAGGCCTTCAGCGACAGGATCAGGCTTGGATCTTATTCTCAGAGTAACTGCTGTGATCTGAAGATTTCACGCCCCCTCCACCATTCATACATTGGAACCTAATTACCTAAGTGAGAGCACCAAGCCCTGAGGCCTCTGGGAGGTGATTACCTAAGGGCGAGTGCTCACAATGGGATTCCTGTCCCATAAGAGAAGTCTTGTGTGCTGCCTGGCCACTCTACACCATGTGAGGTTAAAGCTAGAGGAAGCCCTCAGCAGATACCAAGTCGGCCCGCCCTGGGCCTTGGACTTCCCAGCCCTCAGATCTGTGGGAAATAGACGTCTGATGCTCACAAGCCATCCAGGCTGTGGTAGGTTGTTACAGTGTCCTGGAAGGACTAAGAAATGGCACCTGTGTCCCTGCAAGGGCTGCCGTCTCTGCAACGTAGGCTCTCACTGCAGGAAGAGAGCAATTCCCAGGGTGGTCAAGAAGGAGGGGTCCAAAAATCCTTGAGCAAGAGCCAGCCAAGCAGGAGGAAGCCAGGCAGATCCAGAGAAGGGAGGCTTCCCTGCAGCTCTGAAGGGGCAGCTGTGAAAGTCAGCGGGCGGAGGGTGGAGACCTGGCCTCAGGCGTCAGCAGGTGGAATGATTCACAGTCGCCGAGGCTCATTTCAGAGCAGTGACGGATACGGACCTAAGTGGGTCACTTGGGGATTCACTGGAAGTGAGGGTGTAGAGGCATTGGTGCCGAGAAGCCCTAAGGGACTTGCTGGTAAGAAAGGTGGTGGTACAGCTCTAAATGTATGTGTGTACAAATGATCTCTCTATCTAATCTACCCCTCTATCATCCATTTGTATATCTCTGCCATCTATCTATTATCTATCTATCTATCTATTAATTATCTAATTTACCCATCTATCATTCATTTATTTATCTCTATCCATCTATTATCTATTGATACCATCTAGTCATCTATCATTTATCTATTTATGTATCTCTATCCACCTATCTTTCTATTATCTATCTTTCTATTATCTATCTATCTATCTATCCATCCATCCATCTCTAGGATCTAGGTTCCAGGAGCACAAATTCATTGCCTTCAATTTTTCCAGTCTTGATTTTGGCCTCATCCCCCAGGTGCAGCACCCTTCCTCCATATCACTGTCAATCAGGAGGGTTCCCCAACTTGCAGGACACGCCACCCATGGAACCCTGGTTAACTGACCAGGACAACATGAAAGAGGTTGATGCACAGGATTTGATCTCTTGCAAGATGAGGCAAAGAAGCTTTAGAAAAGAATATGGAGGCTGATGATGGAGGATTTTGATATGAGAATGCGACAATGTTTGAATAGCATTATATGTACTGATGGAAAGAAGCCAGGAAAACTTTTATAAGCAAGTAAGTGATGTTATTTGGTCCGTGTTTTAGAAAAGCAGCCCTTCCTTACCTGCTCAGGAAATAAAATAACAAGAGATTAAGAGTTGAGAGAGAAGGAAAAAGAGAATAAAAGCAAAGTAGCAGTTATTCTGAACAGCAGGGAGGTCAGAAGGGAGGGGAGGCTTGTCTTCGGGGAGAAGAGCCAGGGAGGAAGAGAGCATTAGCCAGGACCTTTGCAAACCAGGCACAGGTAGCTGGGAGTGCACGGGGCGTGAGCACCCCAAGAAACCAGCCACATTTCCCTCTGCAAGAGCAAGTCTTACAGGCTTCATGCCAACTCTGTTAGTCAAGGACTTCTTGCTCTCTTCTCTTGCTGGTGTGACTTTTTGTCCCCAGCCTCTCAAGCACCACATAATCACAGTTCCCCAGTTGAGAGAGTTTTGTAAGAAGATAAATAGCATAATTACTTATGTGTCAATCCACATGACGTTATTGCACCGAGCAAACATTAACTTGAGCTGCTGCTGCTAAAACAAGATTAAAATCTAATCAAGATGTTCAAGAACTACTTGTCCTACCTTCAATTTGTGGTATGAATCATAGTTAATATTTCCTTTTTTCTCTCAATTGCTCATTATAACCTGTGCTGTTCACTTTAGAAATGCAATCATCTGCTGCACTAGCCCCAGTTGTGAAGACCAAGTGATATTCCACATCTGGGTGAGTGGAAGGGCAAAGAGTCTTCTTTTAGCTTCTGTTGAGAACCTTGACCTGGAGTCCAGGTCATCATGTAGGATGAAAATGCTCATCAAAGTCCGTGAGCAACCCATCCATCCAGGGCTGGCCCAGGAACAACAGCAGGACCTGAACCAGGGTCAGGGTGGTGGAGGGACATGAAGGGACATGGTAGGTAGATAGGAAGCCAGAATGCTAAGCGGCCACCAGAGATCCCTTGATCTGACAAGTCAGAGCCCAGGGCTGGCAGGGAGGATGGGAGCTCTGACAAAGCCTGAAGTGAGTTTTTCATCTGCAAAGGTTGACCCCATTCCTTCTCTGCATGATGACTTAGGTGTTGCAGATTCATGGACAAGTGGGGAAATTGTCCATGAAGGAGTTTATATTCCACAGAGCAGAAAATTCTGGAACAAGTTATTATTTTGAACATAACTTCTGAACAAGAAGTCATTCCTATACAGCTCAACTGTTCTTGATGCTCCTTTTCAAGACTCTAGGATCCCCTTTGTCTAACTAACTTTCAAATAATGTGTGGGTATTCCAGTTACATGGCTCCACCCGCATGATCTCTGCCACCCTTCATCTACCCCTGCTTGCAGACATGGGTTAAGCTCTTGCAAACTTGGACAGTGCTCCTATCTGAGCTGCAGGTGCCTGCCTCCTTCAGCCCTCCAAGTCACTTCTTCTGAGAACAATTTTAAAAATGTTTTTATTAGTAAATTATAGTTATACATAAAGTGGGATTCATTTTGACATAATCAGACAAACATAGAATATAATTTGCTCCATTCCAGTTCCCAGTCCTTCCTCTACCCTCCAACCTCTGGTCACCTTTTCTCTCCTCTACTGGTCTTCCTGTAAGGGTCCGGTGAACGTCGGAGGAAGAGACCACCAAGAGACCGACTCATGCAACAGCAAAAGGGGGTTTATTGAGGTTCCAGCGCGCTGGGGCTCCAGGCTCACTCAAGAAGGGAGAGCGGCCAAGAGCCCCGAGCAGGGGTTGAGCAGTGCTTAAGTACACTTTCTTAGGGAGGGCGGGGACTTTGCATACATCACAGTCTCCTTTAACAAATCACCATACACCTCAGGAAAATCAAACAACAATTCTCAAACATGATTAGTACATTCATTGGCGGGAACAGGTCGGGCAGGAGTGATAGGTCAGTCCTAAGAAGGGGGTACATTCAAACTTATTGGTTTGGGCCCTGAGATGCCTACGTGCCAAGCTGCACAGGGTCCTAGGTTATTAAACAACTAAATGGTCAGGGGGAATATCTACTGGGCAGTCCCGGGAATTGTCCTAACAGCTACAGGAATTTCAGGTTTTGAGTGTAGCATAGGAACTTAACAATGCCTGGTCCTTTACATTTTAACTCAGGCTTTGCAGCTTAGAAACTTTACCCTTTCATTCCTTCTGTATATTTATTGTTTTTGAAATTGGTGCTTGATAGAGACCAGAGAGGTAAGATTCACTGTGGTATATGCCGATATGCACTCAGCATAATCTGGTCAATTCCATTCCACAGTCCCCCCCTTTTTTCATCCCTCTTCTCTCTCCCTGAGTCCCCTTCCTCTGCTCTGATAATCTTATTTTCATGGGACCCCCACCCTTATTTTGCTTTATTTCCTTCTTTTGCTCTCACTTCCACCTATGAGAGAAAATGTCTACTCTTGATTTTCTGAGTCTGGCTTATTTCACTTAGCCTGATGTCCTCCAGTTCCATCTATTTTTCCAGAAAATGCCATGATTTTATTCTTCTTTAAGGCAGAGTAAAACTCCATTGTGTATACATACCACAATTTTTCAGTCCAGCGTGTTAAATGGATAAAGAGAAAGAGCAAGTCTACAGCCAAAGAATACACCTTTTTATCATGGCAGCCCGCGTGATATGAGCATCACATTGAGACAAATGTTAAACCGCACAGTCTTCTTAAGGACACCTCTTAAAAAATCTTGACCTAAAATTATTTGACAAGCTGTGGTTATATATTTTTATTGGGGAAAAAGAACCTGTAATTTCACACTCGCTTGCTATCATTTGCTGCCTTCTGAAGGCTTTTGCTGCTTCCATTGGAATTCTGGGTTTGTCATTGAGAGATGAGGTGAGATATTTCAAAGATGCCTGTGTTCTCACTGTGCAAGGCAGATTCTTCAGCCTAAGTCTCAGCTTCAACTTCCCATCTCACCAGCTCTGTGTCCTGTAGCCTCTCTCCACTACTGGCAAAGGCCCACGTGGCCAATGCCAATACCACCCTCTACCTCTGTCATCGCCTCTGCTGGCTTCCCTACTCCCCACCCTGCTGGCCTCCCCTCACTTATTCACTCTTCCAAAATGCCCTTCTCCCTAGAGCCTCCACCACCAAGCTGAGTTCATGAGTACTCCTGGAGGGTACTGTGGGTTGACCTTCCATCTCCTTTCCCATGTCTCCTACACAAACATCCATTCATTGTCTCACCATATGGAGGATTTGTCAGTGAACACCAAGGACACAAAAGTGAATAAAACAGACAGGCTTCCCTCCAGTCGTGTACATGTAACACAGGATTTGGTTGGAGAAATAAGTGGATTATTAGATAACTACAGGTGTGTTGAGTGCTGCAAAGGAGGGCCATAATGGTTTCACCAGTCAAAACAGGGAGACCATCCAAGAACTAGGTAGATCTTTTCATCTTCTAAGGTCTTCTTTAATTTCTTTCTTTAGGGTTCTGTAATTTTCATTATATAGATCTTTCATCTCTTTGCTCATCCAACTGTGTACACTATTGATTAGATAGTCATTCACAGAGGAGGTGGGCACCCAGGAGATGCTCACACCACAATAAATACTGTCGCCTCTGCCTTCACTTATTTCCAGAGCTGACCACTCCACCACACCTCCCACCACCCCCTGGATTCTGGCTACTTCACCTTCTGCAAATGTTCTGTGAACACCTGAAAAGAAGTTGTGTTCTTTTCTTTTTTGAAGCTGTGGATGCTGCAAAGTACTTGATCTGTCTCATTTCCATTCCTGCCACCCAGACTAGTTGCTAAGAGTAGCTAAAAGAGATATTCACAACCTGGCCAGGTCGAGGACTCTTCTGCTCAAAGTTCTCCAGTAATTTAATGCCATTTGCAGAACAAAATCAGAGCTCCACCTTGACCCTCAGGGCCTCACGGGCCTGGTTTGGCTGAGATCTCTGGTTATTGTTGTCTACTCTTCCCCAGCCACACCCTGTCCTTGAACTATACCAACTCGATCTCCTGTCTCTAGACTTCATTTTATTTTTCCATCTCTTTCCTCCACCCACCCTACCAGGACAATAGCCCTGAAAACACTTGACTTAGTTCATTTTTCTTGAGGAGACTTACAGTCTCCTGAGAATACATGGTGTGTCTGTCTGTATCCCCTATTGCAACGTAAACCCCATGTGGACAGAGATGAGATCATGTCTGAGATATTAGAAATGCTAAGAAACTTTTCTGGGGAGAAGGAAAGAAGGCAGAGATGAGAGAGGTAGAGAAAAAGGAAAACATTGCATATCCTACCCCAGACCCCATGCCTGGCCCCACTTTCTTCTACCTCTCCGGAGTCACAGAGGAAAGACTGCTATTTCTATGAGCAAAACTACTGTCCCTGTCAAGGTTGTGATGTAGAAAGTGATACAACTTTAATAGTTAGAGGAGGAAGAGGACTTTCCACAAGCCTTCAGAAAACCACAGGAGCTCTGTGGAGGGGAAGGGCCGTGGGGTACTGGCTGGAAGGCCTGACTGGTGTTCAAGGAAAGACATGAACCTTGAACCTAGAGGACTCTGAGGCTGCACTATGAAGGGTTGGTGCCTAGAGTAGAGGAGAGGGTAGCCACCCCTGTTCCAACTTCCAGAACCTCTAGGACACATTCAGTGAGAACTGTAAGGTGCTAGACCCAGGGTAAGATACCCTATGTTGTGGAGCCATTCTGCAATGGTGCAGGTAGGCAGGTATAGGTAGGGTAACCACCTATTCTCGGAGGAGGGCTGGTTGCCTGGGGGACAGTGATGTACCTGCTTTTCACTGAAGCATCTCTGAGTATCATTTCCAAGAATGCATTTTGTATATAAATAATGATAAATTCTGATTACTTGGAAAGAACAGGGAGATTTCTTGGAGCAGGTGAGGCAGACGCATTCTGAGAACACCTGAAAAGAGGTGGAAGAAGTGAGAAGATTCTGTGAACACCTGAAAAGAAGTCTTCTCACTTCTTCCACTTCTTGAAAAAAGAAAAGAATACAACTTCTTTTCAGGTGTTCACAGAATAGTGATAAAAACCAACTATATATTTAGCAATGGAGAAAAAATATTAAATATAGTCCCCCAAAGTAGAAATAGTAGACAAAACTCTCATAAAGATGCAACAAACTTTCATATTAATAGCAACACCATTTTAAGAAGTCTTTGCATCTGGAAATGAAGAAGTACAACTACACAATTCTTGGGTCCAAGAGGAAATAAACATCAAAACAGATAAGTTTCTAGAAGAAATTGATAATAAAAATTTAAACATGAGAATTTGTGATGTTCATCAAAACTGTTCAGAGGAACAGCAAAAGCCATAAATCAGTATGTCAAGGATTTTTTTAAGTTATAGAAAACTGGTAGATCTAGTAAATAAATTCAAGATTCTAGACTAATATCACACACAAAAACTAGCTATTCTACTGGAGATGAAGAGAGAGAAATCACAATTCAGAAGATTAAAAAAAATCCTAGTGTAAGGGTCCAGCGAACGTTGGAGGAAGAGACCACCAAGAGACCGACTCATGCAACAGCAAAAGGGGGTTTATTGAGGATCCAATCCAGCGTGCTGGGGCTCCAGGCTCACTCAAGATGGGAGAGCAGCCTAGAGCCCTGAGCAGGGGTTGAGCAGTGCTTAAGTACACTTTTTGGGGAGGGCAGGGACTTTACATACATCACAGTCTCCTTTAACAAATCACCATACACCGCGGGAAAATCAAACAACAATTCTCAAACATGATTAGTACATTCATTGGCGGGAACAGGTCGGGCGGGAGTGATAGGTCAATCCTAAGGAGGGGATACATTCAAACTGATTGGTTTGGGCCCTGAATGCCTACGTGCCAAACTGCACAGGGTCCAGGTTATTTAACAACTAAATGGTCAGTACCGGGCTTCGTCTTAACTGCCTCAGGAATTTCAGGTTCTGTGTGCAGTTCAGAAACTTTACAATACCTAGTCCTTTACATTTTAACTCAGGCTTTGCAGCTTAGAAACTTTACCCTTTCACTAGGAATAAAATTACTAAAGGAAGCAGAAGGCATCAAAAATAATAATGAGAATGATATTTTTAACTATATGGAATCACATTTGAACTTTGGATTAAATAGCTATTTTCCTAGAAAAAAATATGATTAATAAGTAGCAACTAGAAAATCAAGACACATCAGCTATCCTCAAGGCATAAAGATCATTTAACTTAATTCCATTTCAACTATTCCAGCAAATATAGAAAGGAAAAAAATAATCCATTATTTTTATGGACTGTGACATTGAAAGCAGAAGCTGACAAAATTGTATTTTAAGAGAAGAAACTGCGTGAGTTACATAGAAAAATCAATTTAGAATCCTGAGCGAAAAGCCAGGCAATAGAATTCTGTGGCCCCTTAAAATAATAATAGTACATCATGATATGCTTAAGTTCATTCCAGAAGACAGAAATGGATTAATGTTTACTGATACATGTATCTTACTATTAGAACAGAGTGATTAAAGTGATATGACCTTCTCTGTAAGTTGTAAATATGTTTTTGACAAAATTTGTTATGCATACTTGATAACATTCAATAAAATAATAATTTTTTAAACATAATATTATATTACCTAGGAGAAATTTTCCAATGGCATTTGAAAAGAGGACTAACTCAGGGGAGTGATATTTGGAAGAGAATAGCATGTTTATCACGATGCATAGGCAAGTGATTACATTATATTATTATAGTATAAACCTGTCAATTTTCAGAGAATCAACAAAAATCACCACAAACAATGATTTCATTAAAAGTGAGTGCACAAAATCAACATTTAGGAAGCCAAGACCTTTAAAAGCACAAACAAGCATAAGTGGGAAAGGTAATGAAACATTTCCACTTACAATAAAGGAATAAAATACATTGAAATCAGTTTAGCAAGAAATGCATAAAACCTTTATGGTTAAAACCGTAAATGCTCCAAAAGGGCATAAACACATACTCAGAAAATTATGACGCACTCCTGGAGAGGAGAGTCGACTTTGAATAGAGATTCTACCTCAGGCAATGCACGCATTGCCGTGGTTCTCATTAAAGAAGTCACTGGGTTTTGATGTAAGTTTTCACTGACCTCAAGCAGAACATGGGCTCCTGGCATCTTTCCTCTGAGGCTCTGCAGAATAAGAACCAGGGGTAACGTTGATGGGGACCAAGAAGAGCAGCACAGCTCAAGTGCTGGAGGGCGAGGGCAGGAAGAGGAGGAGGAGGAGGAAGGGCAGGAGGGAAGGAGGAAGAGAGAAGGGAGGAAGAGGAATTGAGAGCCATCTGTGCATGCTCACAACAAACAAACAAACAGAACCACGTATGACATGTCTTTTCTGTCACCATTACGCTTATCCTCTCCACAATTTTATAGGTGTGTTATAGCTACACACATTGATGGAACTTGTACATGCACAGCACACAACAGACCTATATCATATCTATGGTGGTTCCCTTCCTTTCTTTTAAGAAACCTCCATACACATTTCCTTAGTGCTTGTACTAATTTACAATCCCACCAACAGGGCAGAATTGTTCCTTTTTCTCCATATCCTCTCCAGATTATGTCTGTTTTCAAATGAAAACCAAACAAACGGAAGGGTGGCAGGATTAAGTGGGTTGTTTGGAGTCATGCAAATGAGGAGGGGCAGACCCATAAGAGGAGAACACCTATTTGCTGACCCAGGATGAGTCTGCATGCAAACATGCAGGACTGGGCTTCTGCTCCACAAAGTAAGACTCTCCAGCTAGTTTTTCTAGAAATACCTGGGGGTGTAAGGATTGGAGATACCTGGAAATAAAAAGAGTGAAAACCCCTGGAGGTATAAAGATGGGAAATACTTGGAGATGTTAGCAATAGGAATACCTGGCAGTATGAGGCCGGGAGAGGATATACAAGGACTGGAGATCCATTTTTCATTCGCTACCCTGGCTTGATTTGAACCCAATGTAGAGAACCATATTTGTAACATAATAACAGAGCCCTTCTGAGGCAATGATGAATGATGCCGGGTGACAGCCCACTCAATGAATGCCAGTGTGTGTGTGTGTGCGCGCATGTGTGTGTGTGTCAGTGTGTGTGTGTGTGTGTCAGTGTGTGTGTGTGTGTCAGTGTATATTGGGGGTGGTGACCCAGTGTGGAGCTCAGTGCCTACCAGGCAGCAAACAGAAATGCCAGATGGCCCATCATTTTTAAGAGAATCAGGAATTTTTATAATTTCAGATCAAGAACTTCTCAAAAAATTTTGTGGGTCAAACAAAAGATATGGCCCCTGAGAACCAGTTTTTGACACCAGATTTCAACCTAATAACCCCTCTGTCAGTTTCCATGTAAGGGAGTCCAGGGTGAAAGGGTTGGCTCAGCTCTCATGGTGGAGAGTGGCAAAGTGGTGACAGAAGCGGGGACCCCAGCACTGTGCCCTGAACTCCCCCGATACATGAGACTGTTTCTGAAGCAGGAGGCACCTCTCCCAGGAGGTGGAGATGGCTTGTGTGCATGACACAGAGGCACCCTGGCTAGACCAAGAAACCTGGGGTCATTAGTCCAGCTTTGTGTTTGGGGACATCCAGCTCAGGACTTGCCCACAGTCTCCCAGAGAAGGACTTCTCTGCAACTGGCCCTTGCTACTTGTTCAACTCAGAGGGACCAAGCTGAATTTCAGGAGCCACATGGATGACCATGACCATTAGATAGCACGAGGGAGCAACCGTTTTCTGCTCTGTGGCACCTGAGCCACACGGGGCACCTCCCCAGAGTTTACTCCATCCCCACAACACAAGGGGTTTCTGTTAGTTAGTCCACATTATACAGAATTAATCTGCATCTCAGAGAATTAAAAGGCAAGTACTCAAAGCCAGAAATCTGCTATATGTGGATTTACTCCAGACAGGATTATGGTCACATACATTCTCTACAATTTATCATTTCAATTTTAGTGAAAAGCAACCAGAGCATGTTCAGACCCACCTGGGTGGGGGCACCTTAGCAGAATGCCTCCATCATTTTCCTGGAGTGCATTTGTGTTTGTATTGGTGCTGCTATTGGCACCTAAGTCATAGGATCTAGAATTACAGGCAGTATTTTTCCCGTTGGGGTATGGGATCATGGGAATTATCAGATATTTTCTGAGAGGTCTAAGAGTTCCTCAAATTTGAGGAACTAGTTTTCATTTCCTCTTTGTTTTTCAAATTTATTAAAAATAAAAACTGAATATTGTAAGGGTCCGGCGAAGCGTCGGAGAAAAAGACCACGAGACTAGCTTCATGCAATGGCAAGGGGGATTTATTAGGGATCCGTTCCAGCGCGCTGGGGCCCCGTGCTCACTCAGGAAGGGAGAGCAGCCCAGAGCCCAGAGCAGAGGTCAAGCAGAGCTTAAGTACACTTTTTGGAGAGGGCGGTGGGCTTTGCATACATCAGAACAAATCATCATGAGGCGCGGGGAAATTGAACAACAATTCTGATACATGATTAGTCCATTCATTGGCGGGAACAGTTTGGGCAGGGGTGATTGGTCACTTCTAAGTGGGGTACACATTCAAACTGATTGGTTCTGGGGCCTGGATGCCTACGTGCCATGTTACCTGGAGCCCTTAGCTATTAAACAACCAGGGAATCAATGGAGATATTTACTGGGCAGTTCCCGCATTGTCCTAACAACTTTACAGAGATTACAGGTTCCGGGGATAGCAGGGGAATTGTAACAATAGGCTTTTACCTTTTAGCCCAGGCCTTGTAATCTAGAAGCTTTACAATGCCCTAGTCTTTTACACTTTAACTTTAACTCAGGATTTTGCAGCTTAGAAATTTTACCTTTACAATATACTTATAGTGTAAAATATATGACTAAACGAAACTGATTAATGTATCCCTTTCCTCATATTCTAGGTGACATCTTGTAAAGTCTACTCTTTTATACAATAGTGTACAAACTAGCCACCATGATATTCAACACATCTGTTGACTTACTTCTACCATCTAACTGAAATTTTAAATTCTTTGACCAATGTATTTCCATCTGTTTCATGACCAGCCTCTGGTAACCATCATTCTACTCTCTATTGTTTTGAGACTGTTTTAGATTCCGCATCACTGTGGGATCATGTGGCACTCGTCTTTCTGTATCTGGTTTATTTCATTAGCATCAAGCCTTCCAAGTCATTCATGTTGTTCCAGACCATGGGATTTCCTTCTTTTTTAAGGTGGAGAACTATTCCATCATGCCTGTTGTTAAGGTGTAGATATGAGGTGTCGCCCAAAAGCTCATCTGCAAGAAAGTTTAGAGGTGGAGTGTTGGGTTATGTGAACCTTAACCCAATCTGTGCATTAAACCTCTTAAATGGACTAACTTGGTGGTGACTGTAGGCGGGTAGGGTGTGGCTGGTAGAGGCAGGTCACTGCCCTTAGGGTATATATTTTGAACCCCATGGGCAGAGTCTCTCCCTGCTCCCTGAGGGCCATGTTGTGAGCTACTTTCCTCCACTAAATCATTCGTCTACGATGTCTTACCTGACCTTGGACTCAGAACTATGGAGTTGGCTGACCATGGACTGAACCTGTGAAACTTTGAGACAAAATAAACTTTTTCTCCTCTAAGTTGTTCTTGTCAGGCATTTTGGTCACAGAGATGCAAAGCTGACTAAAACAGAAATTAAACCTTTATCAGACGTTATGTTTACAAATGCTTCCTCCCATTCAGTCGGTTGTGTCTTCGCTCTATTTATTGTTCCCTGCACAGAGCTTTCTAAAATTGATGCAATCTCTTTGTCTATTTTTGCTTTTGTTGCCTGTGCTTTTGGGGTCATATCAAGAATTTTCCCCCCAGAATGATGGCAAAGTTTTGCATTTATATTTTCTCTTAGTAGTTTCATAGTTTCAACCTTGTTTAAATTTTTAATCCACTTTGAGCTGATTTTTGTGTAGGCTGAGATAATGGTTCATTTTTTTTTCTCTTATTTGTGGATATCCAGTTGTCCCATCATCATTCAGTGAAAAGGCTGTCATTTCCCCAGTGCATGTTCTTGGCTCCTTTGTGGATGGGTCTTTGGGTCCTGCATTCTGTTGTGGTGGTCCAGATGTCTGTTTTGTGCTAGAACCATGCTGCTTTGATCTCTGTAGCTTTTCAGTAGACTGGGAGGTCAGCTGGCACGATATCTCCAGCTTCATTCTTTTTGTTCAAGACTGCATGAGCTGCTCAGAGTAACTTGAGCTTCCTAATACATCTTAGGAGTATTTTTCTATTTCTATGAAAAAGGTATTAAAATTATATTGAATTTGCAAGTCACCTTGGGTATGATGGACATTTTAACAAGAAAGACTCGTTCAAGCCAGAAATGGAGGCACATACCTGTAACCCCAGTGACTTGGTTGGCTGAGGCAAGAGGATTGCAATTTTTGAGGCCAGCCTGGGCAATGCTGTGAGACTCTGTTCAAAATAAAAATCATATTAAAAGAGCTGGGGGTTTATCTCAGTGGTAGAGTTCCCTGGGTTCAAGAAAACTCTTTGGATCTACGATTATAAGGTGTCTTTTCATTTATGGTAAAGTTGCAGGATACAGAGTCAACATAGAAAAATCCATAACATTTCTATGCACTAATAACAAACTATCAAATACTGAGTCAAGAAAACAATTCTATTTACAACAGCATACACCTTTTTAGGAATAAATTCAACCAAAGAGCCTTTATTATCCTGAAATCTGAACTTTTTGTTCCTGCCAACCCTTTGGACTCTCTGAACACAGTGGGGGGGGGGGCGTCCAGCGGGTTCCTGTGTGGAGGGTGCAGCTTCCTTCCCAATCCTAGGGAGCTCTGAAATCTGGAACCACGTTTCCCAGAACCCCCTCCTCTGCTTTGTTCTCTTTCAGGGCTGACCTTGAGAAAAATCTCCATTTGGAAGGAGGCAGTGAAGGTGAGGCCTTTTTAATGCTCTGGGGGTTAGTGTGGGGCGCCAGGTCCTGTGGCAACTGCTTACATCACAAGAGATATTCTGTAGGTGGAACCCAGGCCCAAGACTCCCCCAGCTCCCACCAGGTCATTCTATGAAGCTTTAGAGTCTTGGGTCAGATTCGTGTGCAGCTCCTGGTCAAGCTCTCCTGCTGGTCATGAACTCACTGGCCTTGGACAAATGTCCTTGTGGATTCCAGTTCATCCTCACAATTCAGTTGTTTCTTGTTCTGTGCTACATTGGTCTAGATTTTACCTCCAACTATGGGCCTGAACAGCTATGGTGACACTGGAAAAGCCAGGTGATGACTCTGTCACCAGCTCTTAGGGTGATGTCACAGCTAATCCCATAACACACTCTGTAATATCTCTCACTGAACCTTGTCCTGCTCCTCTGACCAAACTTGAAATAGAGAAGATCCCTGACTCACATTTATAGCGTTAAGGCTGTAGTTCACACCACGCCCAAACCCATGAGTTTATAAAGTGGCTAACTAAACTAGATCAAACAAATAATGGCTTTATAAGTCTATGTGTAGTTGATCCTGCTATGATGTAATTCACACGTTCCCAGGAATGACCATATTACATTGTTAAATTGTAAGCATGTACAAACATGTAACAACAAAGTTCACTAATATGTTTAATTTTAATGTACCAATAACAATAAATAAAATAGTGAAAAAAATCACTGTACTACTCAAAATCATAGAACACAACCCAAAAGACTTATAGGAACATGCAGGGTTAGAGGCACAACACTTGAAAACTTCAACAGTGATGCATTAAAATAAGAAATAAACTTTAAGTGGTAGTGCAGTTTAATACATGCATAATGGTTAAGGTCAGCATCTACAGCTTAGGAGTTGGTGGAAGTTCAGCAGGCTTGTCTGATAGGAGACGGGAGTTCCCAGCCAGATGTCCCTATCCGCAACCTCCAGTGAGGTCAAGCCCATGAGTATGGACCAGGAAGGAGGTCATTGTCATAACCCAGGTGGGACACAATACTCACTCATTCCAGGGTGGTGGCTGCAGGGGAGGTGAGATGTGATGGAGTTGTGGATGTGCTTGGCAGAGGGTGTGTTTGATGAGAAATCACACTTGGATTGCAATAGAAAATACAGAGTTGAGGGTAATGGGAATGACAGGGAGAGGGAGGGATTCTAAGGGACCTTTGCACTTGTTAATCTCTAACAACACGGCTCACCAAGCTCAGAGGGGGATGGGTTTAGGATATAGCCCTGGCATGGAAGATGCCATATGGCAAAGCTGTTGAACAGGCGAGCATTGGAGTCAGGCAGATCTGGTCTTTAAACACCAGGGCTGAATAATCTGGGACAACTCACTCCATGTCTGTGAGAGTTTCTTTGGGGCTATTGCATTTCCTTCCTCTTAAAATTTTGACAAACATGAAAGGAACAGTGCACCAAAGCCCCCAGCTCTGTGGCCTGCGCACAGACACCAGGCCAAGCACCCATGTCATAAAGACTACAGGACTCACGTTTTTGTTTGGATCATGAGTGGGCCATAGAATTTGGCCATCAAAAACAAGGAGGGCAGGGGGTGTCTGGCACAGCATCAAACAAGGTACCAGGAGACTGGGCTTCCACCTTGACTCTGCCAAGACAGTGAGTGTGTTTCTCAGGTGGCAGCATCATCTGCAAATGAATTAGGGTCTCCATCACAAAGGGTTGTGGGGGACCACAAAGTAAAGTCCTACCCAAATGACCAGCCTGAGCCTGGTGTACTCCTCTGGGTGGGTGCGAGTTGACTTTCAAACTGAATGGGTGGATTCTTTGGCACTAGTCAGGAGCTTTTCTGTGGTTTAATGAGGGGAATATCTTGAACAGGATTTAAAAATCTGCTCATTGCCAACCTTTTCCAAGAGACCACAGTTCATAATTGCTAATGACTCTGGCCTTGCATCTCCCAGAGCCACAGCTCTCCTGGGGTGGGAAGAAGTCATATTAAAGAAGTGGCCAGCAGACTTTAGTACGTTTATTTTCAAAGTCTTCAGGCTGCCTAGCAACCACTGAAATTTCTATCCTTTAAAAATTTTTTTTCCAAATGTGACTTAGTCAGGGGAGGGGAGGGAGGATAGTAGAGGATAGGAAAGGGTAGCAGAATACAACAGTTACTAATAGGGCATTATGTAAAAATGTGGATGTGTAACCAACGTGATTCTGCAATCTGTATTTGGGGTAAAAATGGGAGTTCATAACCCACTTGAATCTAATGTATGAAATATGATGTCAAGAGCTTTGTAATGTTTCGAACAACCAATAAAAAAAAACAAAAACAAATGTGACTTAGTCACTAAAGCCTGCTCCACCCCAATTGAGAAAAATGTGCATCTAGTCATCAAGATGCTGTCATGGCTTCTGTCCCCTATTCTACTAGGGAAGCCAAGTCCTGCCAGAGGGGACGCCTTGGTCTAGCAGGTCTTCCTCTGAACACGTCTATTTCATCTCTGCCACACACCCTCTTTATGCATTGATTATTTCTTCTGCTTCCTAGGGTGATCTCTGAATGGCCCTGGGGGAATATATCAGGTGCCAAAGCCAAAGAAACCACCCCTGAATTTCATTCTCACCTCATTCATCTCATCCTGTGGCACCAAGGCAGAGGGGGTCTTCCCAGGGTAGCTGCTGGCTTACACTGAGCCCCAGAGATCAGTGGGCAAACAGAGATCCAGTGCCAGCCCAGGGTCAGCATGCACACCTCTGATTTCTAATTCGCTGCATTTCTGTGAGCTGTGGTACTGAGGGGATGTGCACAGCATTTGAAGAAGCTCAGTCTTAGACACATTTGACCACAGAAGCTCTGTGCACAAATAAAGGTCAGGGAGGACCTAAGAGATATAAGATCTAAGGTACAAGAGACAGAGAAGATAAGTGCCACAAGATTGGGGAGCAGCTCTCATTCGCCTTAATGCAATACAGGTATGGTATGGAGCGTGTCTGCAGCTGGCCAGGGGCGACTGTCCTGGCAGCCCAAATTCCACAGCTTTTGGAAGTCCAAAACCTCCCTCAGTTTTATGCAAATAGATGAAGAGTGTTGATTTCCTCTTCCTCACCCTCCTCTTAACCTTGAGCTCTACTTCCTGTTCCCAGGTCTGATGCTCCACGATACTGCTTCAGATGCCACTTCAGCTCCTCAGTATGTCTTCTTAGGTAACAAAGACACACAAAATTCAACTCACATTAAACTTTTAAAAGAAGAACTAAGAGGTGGAGCAGGGAGGTGCAGGACAATACATCATAAACAACTTCATGGTATATATTTGAGTTCTCAAATATTACATTGGAGCATTCATTTCCCAAGCAAGATAAGATATTTCTTTGAGGCCACTTAAGGCCAAACACTAGGAGCTAAATACACAGTAAACAACAAAATAGGCATGATTGTTCTTTTCAAGAAAGTTACAACATAACTTTAGGGGACAGATATTTTTAAATAATATAAATAGTAATTGTTTGCTCTGGTTTGAGTAGGACTTGTTCCTCAAAGATCCCTGTGCTGGTCAGCACTGTGACAGGCAGTGGGACTTTAAGAGGTGGGGCTTAATGGGAGTTGATAGGGTGATGACCACCCTCAGGAAGGGATTGATGCTGGGTTAGGTCTCTCAGCAGTGGATTAGATCTCATAAGAGCCACTTGTTACAAAAAAGTGAGTGGGGTGCCTGTTACTTCCTGGACCTCTGGCTCTAGCACTGGCCAGGTGACCTCTCTCTTGCACACACTCCTGCTGTGTGGCGTTGTCTGCCATGAGACCCTCATCGGAAGCCAGTGCTGGTCCCATTCTCTGAGGCCTCCGGATCTGTGAGCTAAGTCAACCTGTCTTCTTCATAAAGTGCTCAGCATGGAACTTTCTTAAAGCAACACGCTGTGGACCAGGACAGCGCTGGGGAGAACTCCAAGTGACAGGAGTGCGTGCGACCTCTTCAAGAGGAGGTTCAGAGTGGCCCGGTGTTCTCACCTCATTCTGTTGGCCAAAGCAGGTTGTGAGATTCGCCCTTGTTTGAGGGGTAGCTGAAAAGTGTTTAGCTGAGTCCCGTTGCCAGGCTGTGGCTACGGGAAGGGAGGGGGACCTGAGGGATGCCCTGTAGAGCAGCATCTTCCTCACCCAAACCAAAGATGGGCCCCCTCAGAGAGCCACTCACATAAGGGGGCCACTGTGGGGGATCGGTCATGGGAGAGAATGTGTGGCCTCCCTGTGGGAACCCCATGTCCGCTGCGCTTGTGGGTGTGGCCGATCTTGGAGCAGGCAACACAGCCTTGGGGAAGGTCGGCCAGGTAGCAAGTTCAGGCAGACAAAGGCTTGAAGGCCAAGCTCCTGTGGGTGTTCCCACACTCTGGAGTTACAGGAATGGCCTCAGCACGCTCAGCTCTGTGATGGCCAGAGGCTGGGGTTTGGGGCTGGGTCTGGGGCCTCCCACAGGGAGCTGAGGTGCTGGCAGCAGCAGAACTGCAGTGTCCAGAGGGTGGGCCAGGGAGGGCAAGCAGGAAGACCATCCTGTTGGGATGGAGCCCCTTACAAAGAGGCACAGAGAAGCCACTGCCCACCAGCCCCTCCAACCCGGGCACCCCTCCACAGTCACTGCTCAAGCTCTCTTCCCCTGAATCCGGGGCCAAGCCTAGAAAGAAGGTGAGGACACTACACTCCTATCCTCCCCACCTGCTTCTCTTGTCACCAATTAGGTACCAATGAGCTCCCCTAGGGAGGGCGGGGGCAGGCTGGGGAGGTCGGAGGCCTTGAGAGGAGTAAGGAAGAGAGGATAAAGGAGCAGCGTGAGTCTTAATAGCTGGATGACAGCTCCAGTGACTGAGAGCAACTAAAAAGAAATTCACCGAGTCTGACTTAGATCTCACAAAGACCACTGCCCAGGGAGGATTTAACTGCAAAAAGGAAAAGCACTTCTTGTTCCCCCTCCAGGTTTCTTAGGCTCCTCCTGAAAACAGCAGCTTAATGATTCTGATATCAATTGTGATTATAATAGATGGCAAGAGGCTCTTTTGGGTAATATCACTTTTTTTTTTCTTTTGAAAGTCTCTCTAAATTTATCCTACGTCTGTAGCTGCAGGTGACAGGGAATGGCTTAGGACTTTTAAATGGAGTTTTATTCTTTCTGCTGTAAGTTTTAAGTTATCACAAAGTAGTAGACTAAAATATCTTTCTTTTTGACTGTTTATTATTAAACACATGATCCATGATTGTCCTCCTGGAGAGAAGAGGAGGAAAGATATTCATTTCCCAGCAGAAGAAGAAATTAATGGAAAGTGGATGAATGTCAAGGGGGATATTAGTTCTGGTGGAAACCACAATTCAAAATATTCATTTCGGAGACAGATGCAGACAAAATGCAGCACAGGCACTCATTGGCCATGCGGTTCTCACAAAGGACTCAAACCAGAGAAAGAGAAGTGAGTGTCCTTAATGAATTCACCACTTCTCGTTCATTAAAATTTTAAAGTTGATAAAAACAACACAGTTGAAGTAATAAGTGAAATTCATTATACATAATAAACTGGTACTTGAATACTTGGTGTGTATTGAATCTGGCTGGCACTGATTTTCTATAAATACCAAAATTTAGTGATTGTCCCTGAGCTATTCATTAAACTTCAAAAGCCAATGCATAATGAATAAGAAATCCATTTGTTCATTAACTTATAAAATGAAAAATATTTCCCTCCTGGTTATGTATCTGATGAATTTGGCCTTGAGACAAGTTAGCAGTCTATAAACATTCCCCCAGGGCTGTGTCTGGCCCAGGAACCTCCATTCCCAGGAGGGGGACGCCTGTCTACAGTTTGCTCCGGTGCAGGTGGGCTGCCCAGGCTTCATCCAAGTGTGTTTTGCTAGAGAGGAGAGCTGGGATCATCTTAAAACCTAGCTTCAGACTATGCCCTGTAAGCAAGTTTTAGTGGAAGCTGGTCACATTTTCAGACACCATCTCTTTCTGTCAAGGTTCTCTAGTAGCTGAAATCCACACTCAGGCAGGGTACAGGAACATATTTTAGCTGCAGGCAACAGAATTCCAATCTGTGGACTCCTTTTCTATTTATTTCTATTCATTGCTGTAAGAGACGCTGTCATAACTTTGACCTCCATTTATGCATTGATTCACTGGCCCATCCATGCATCTATTCATCCATTCAATAACAGTGAATGCTTTGATACTGGTGGAGAGATGCTTTGTGCAGATGTTATTCTCAGTGTGACAGGAAGAGCCAGAGACAAGGCAGGCAATGTCTTTGCCTCAAGGAACTTGAGTTGTAGTGGGGACAAGTGACCAAAGAAATAAGCCAGATGATTTCAGTAGCAGATGGCCCAGAACTTCAGGCATTCTGTGGAAGAGCTAGAAGCCCAGACTTCTTCAGCCAGGCTATAGGGCAGTAGAAAAGGAGGTGGGGGGGGATGAGAGAGTTGTAGAGAGCAACAAAGTCACTGGGGGAAGCCAAAAGCAGAAAAGAAAGATGAAAGAAGACAGGAGAACCATTACTGAAAGTCTTTTATGATTAAGCACTTAACAGGAGATGCCACTTAACTTTTAAAAACTAGAGCCTAGAAAGTTAAATGCTCATGATGGGACAAGGAGGAAAGAACCAAAATGTGAAATGTTCTTCAAAGGCAGGTAAAAAGGTGAAGTAGGAAGAGAGAGAAGGAGAAGGGAGGGGAAGGAGTGGCCAGTAGGCAAGATGTGCTGGAGGAGGAGGAGAGGGGAGGAAGGGGGAGCTTGCCTTGACAAAGCAGCTTCCCTGACTAGTCCGGGGGTGCATGCCTGCCATACCAGCAGCTAGAGAGGGTGAGGCAGGAGGATCACAAGTTAGAGGACAGCCTTGGAAACTTAGCGAGACCCCGTATCAAAATAAAAAATAATAATAAAATAAAAAGGGCTGGGGATGCAGTTCAGTGGTAGAGCACCCCTGGGTTCAATCTCCAGTACCAAAAACAAAAAAACAAAGATAAAACCAGAATGAAAGAGGCAGCTTCCCTGACATCTGCTGCTCATGGTTTTGGAGGTTTGCATCTGTGGTTGGCTGGCGCCATGGTTTGGGGACTGAGGCAAGGCAGAACATCATGGCAGAAGGATGTGGTGTGGGAGAATTGCTCATCTCCTGGCAGCCAGGGTGGGGGGCAGGGAGAGAGAGAGGAGAGAGCAAGCAGTGGCCCTGGGGAAGATAAATACCCTTCCAGGACATGCCCTAGTGACCACTTCCTGTAACAAGGACCTGGCTCCTCAAGAGTCAACTACCTCCCAGGAGTGCTATCAAATCATGAATCTATCAATGGATTAATCCACTATGGAGCCAGGGCCGTCATGATCCAGTCACTTTCCAAAAGCCCATCTCTGAAACTTGCTGTAGTGTGGACCAAGCCTTTTGCACATTACCCTTTGGGGGACATTCCACATCCGAATCATAACAGGATCCAAAAAGATATTATGATTCAAATGCCTGCCGCAGTATCTGGCACATTCGAGGAGCTCGACAGAGCGAGGCAGCCATAGCAGTTCAAAATCTGATCTGCACCAAGAACTTGAGCAGGTTTGGGGAGCGCTGCTGCCTGTGATGGTTTGAATCTGAAATGCCCCTCCGAGGCTCATGCATTGAAGGCTTGGTCTCCGTGCAGCAGAGTCCAGAGGAGGGGCCGTTGGGGGGTGATGGGATCCTGAGGGTTTTCATGAACACCTAACTTAATGGGCTACTGGGAGGTACAAACCGTGGAATGTGGTTCTAGATAGAGGAGCAGGTCATCTGGGCATGACCTTGAAGGGTACATTTCGTCTTGGCTCCTTCCTCTGTCTTGCTCTCCTTGCCTCCTGGCCATCGTGAGGTGAGCAGCTTAGCTTCCCCTTGCACTTCCTGCCGTGATGTTTTGCCTGGTCATGGATACAAAGTGACAGAGCCAAAGCACCATGGTTTGAAGCTGTGAGCCAGAATAAATCTTTCCTCTTCAGTTGTTTTTCTCAAGCATTTTGTCACAGTGACAGAAAGTTGACTAACATACCATCCCTGTTTTGCCCAAGAATAAAATTAAGCCCGGAGAGGTGAGGAATCTTGTTCAAGGTTACTGGCTCACCAGCAAATGGAGGGCAAGATAGGCCTTTTTATTTTCAGATCTGCTGCAATAAATCTTGCCTTAGATTCTGGGGCAGGATCAAAAGAAAGTTGCGAATGACAAAGCAGTTTCTGGCTTTTAAGAAATGGCAACAAAGCCCCCATCGTGCCTCTCTCGCTGGGCCATGCCAAAGTGCTAATGAAGGCATCAGTCATATTGAAAACAGGCTGTTCTCATTAACCACAGGGCAAACCTCATTTCACACCCAGATGGAAAGCATCCCATGGTTCTCGCCCAACCCTGCTTCTCCTGCCTGCAGTCTCTCAGATTCCTCCCCTGCTCTTACCTCCTAGGGCATGGGCTGCTGATCCACCAAGAACACCCTGTGTGAGTGTTGGAGGTGACGGGGGCCCATAGTGGGGTGAGTGTGAGTTCCCAGGGCACGGTCGGAGGTGATGGCAAATTCTTGGAAGGGTTTGGAGCATGGGTGACATGTGCACAGCTGGACTGAGGGAACAGATGTTTGCCAACGGTGGGATAGATGAAGGCACCCCTCCCCTACTGTGGTCCACACTGGGAAGGAGAAGAGACAGAACCAGAGTTCTCTGGCTGACATTCTGAGGGCCATAATGGGAGCTGAGGAGGGGATATGGGAGGTTGGGGCTAGTCTTGGCCCTTGAGGACCTGGCCAGTGGACTGGTGGCTGTGCACAAAGAGAAGCTGGCCCCACAGGGAGGGCCATGCAGAGGATGGCCAGAAGTTGGTTCTGTGTGTAGGTCAGGGGTGGAAGGGGAGGAAAGCAGGGAAGTTGACCAGTTCCAGTGGCCTTCTGCAGAAGTGAGGCCACCTGAATCCAAGGTCCTCAACCACGCTGGCAGTAAGTACCTGCAACACAGTGAGAGGTAATGGCTGGAGTGATGTTGAGTTGACCCTCTCTAGACTCTGTGGGGACCTAGAGGCCAGGACCCTTTTCCATCTCGTTGTTCTAGTTCTCAGAGTGGACACTCAATACATGTTTCTCAAATCAGGGAGTGAAATGAACCCATTTGCAGGCAATAGAAAGCTGACCACAGGCCAAGGATTTCCTGAATTTTGAAAGAAAACCCAAGTGCAAAGATGTTTAATCTATCATTACTGAGCAATAAAAAGTGGAAACAACTTAATGGTGGTGGCTAAATGGAAAGGCACACACTTGGGATGTTTTGCAGGTCATGAGAATTATGCTCAAAAATCTAAAAAAAAAAAAAAGATGGAGAAATAGTTATCTCATGAAGTGAGCAAAATTAGAAATTCCAAGTCTTATATACCATGTTATCACTGCTGTGTAAAAAAAAAATACAGTTTGTTTTTTAAATCTATAAAGAAGAAAAGCAAACTCTAAAGGATAATATATCAAGATGTTGATAGAGTGTTTCTGGTTGTCAGGTGAGTAATTTTCTTCCTCTGGCTTTGATGTAATTTCTAAATCCTTTTGAGTAAGCATATATTACTTTTGGAATGGAACAAATAACCCATTAAAATCTTTGTAGTGTGTGCTATGGCGTGTGCTGGGAATGTTTTCTTTATGCTCTTCAAACTAGGTGTTCATATTCTCTGACTCATTGAAGATTGTACCTCCTTCACCAAGAAACCCAGTCTACTTCATGCCAAGGAGTCCTAACCACTCCACCAGCTTCTGATCACTAATATTTCTTTACCACCATAGGAGAGATGCTCTACCTATTATTTAGCTATAAGCTAACTCTGTGGGGTTAGCTTCTTTTAGGAACTTGATAACAGCCTCATTCTGAGTCTTCTCATGTCCCAGATCTTGTACTAAGATTGTTTATAAAGGATTCATTTGTTTCCAACAATAAACATGGCTTATAGAGCCCAGAAAGGATGCTCACAGAAACTAAGTGACAGGGTTAAGCTCATTTTTAATTGTGGGCCCAAGATTTGGATTCACCATTTAGTGGACCAGCCTTCCTTCCTCCCATTCCTTTCCTTTCTCTCTTTTCTCCCTTTCTGTCACTTTTGCACTCTAAGATTGTTTGTTGTGTATATAAGAAAGTGGGGGGCATGCTGTGGTGACAGGGCTTGTCTTTTGGCCCAGCCCCTCTCTTCTCAGCTGGTGGTTAAGATGTGGAATAGCCTAACAGCAAGATTGCAAACCACTGGTCAGACGTGCAGAGCCCACCTTGCACCTTAGTGTCTGAAGGCCCTGAGCATTTCTTACCTTTCCCGAGCCTTGGTCTGCTCATCTGTCACATCATGTGGTTGCTGGGGTGCTAAGGAGGTCTTGTGTATGTGGCTCTTGGAATGGTGTCTAGCACGAGCAGGTCTTTAATACATGCTCCCCCATCCCCGTGAGTATTCTGACTCCATTCCTGTCCTTCCCTCTCCCTTCAAAGCCAAAATGCAACTCCTCAAGATGTGTGTGAAATGCAGCTGCAGAATGGGCTCCTCTCCAGTTTTCCAGTCAAGGGTCGGCTGGCTTGGAAAGGCCTCTTCACTCTCCATGGAGGACAGCGTGGGTACCAGATCAGCCCGGGGCAGGGAGATCGGGTACTGGACGTAGCACATCAGCCATGGGGTTTCCCAAACCCCAGGTGTCAGCAAGGGTGTTTGGCCCCGTCTGAGCATGGGGTCTCTCCAACAGATTTCCGGGAAGCTCGCTCAGCAGTGCTACAAGGAGCCCTCCAGGGACACACGTTGTTCCCTAAGTGTGGAGCCAGCCCGGCCACTTGTTTGTGAGAAATCTCAGGGACCTAGGTTGCTTTGGGGGAAAGGATGCTAACCACTTTCAGAAGGCCAGGCCCTTGCCCTGGCCCTGCTGAAAACAGAACGGGAGAGACATCATTTCAAATCTCATTTTTTTTTCTTCGTGATGGACTCACTGCACTGAACACCACATTAAACAGTGCTTTGTATGATCTTTTCCTCTCAACCAGCAAGTGAGCTGGAAATTGAGTTTCCATTTTAGCCAGAGCTGAGCTAGTGGTGAATAATGAACACGTGCATTTCTCGAGAAGCTCAAGATCTACCCAGCTGCAGAGAGGCCCCACTGGCCTTCCCCTCCCCCATCAGCCATGTCCCACTCTCCAGGACAGTGCTGGTCTTCAGGACATGAGCGGGACATAGCATCATGGATCTGATCATCAAGAGTAAGTTGGTGTGACATATCCAAGATGGCCAGTTCTGTTGGCTGCCCATCTTTGCATTCTCAGTACTTAGCAGTGTTGACGTTGATGCCAGGATTCTCATGCCAGGTCACACAGGCTGAACACTACCAACTCCAGCAGTTGCCATTCATTACACTGATCAGGCACAGGGGCTCCTTCAAAGATGGGCATGTCACAAGCTCCATGGCTGTGCTGAAGCTCCTGAGGAAGACATAACTCTTGTCTCCTCATTATCAGTGGCTTTTGATGTCTTGGGCTGGGCTGTGGAATCTGAACTGCAATGTGGGCTTGGATCCACCATTTACTTGGATCTGAGCTCAGGGTCCAGTCCCATCTTAGTGTGAGTGGAGTGCAGGAGGATGTGTAGTGATTTCCCATGGCTGCTCTAACATGCACCATACATTCAGTGGCTCAAAACCACAGAAATTCATTTTCTTACAGTTCTGGAAATCCAAAATGCACCAGCAGGACTGTGCTGCTTCTGAGCCCATGGGGAGAGCCTGCTCCGAGCCTTTGGAGGTGACCTCCTCCAGATACCCTGCAGGTTTGGGCTCCTGACCCACATTCGTTTGACTTCTGCTTCCTTTACGTCCTCTGATTTGATTCTGACCATCCTGCTCCTCTTATAAGACACCAGAGTGTTAGAGATAATCCTCCTGCCTCAACACCCTTTCCTTAATCACATCCAAATGGTACCTTTTGCCATGCAAGGTGATGTAGGCACAGATTCCAGGAATTTGTATTTGGACATCTTTAAGAGGAGGCATTATATATCCAAAAGGAACTCCCTTTGACCCTCAGGCAGGGGTGGGGGGCTTTTCTTTGTTTCCTATATTCAACTTCAACTTACACTTTGTTTAAAGAAAATGTTCTCTAAGGCAAAAAGCAAGTTGTTTGTGTCAGTTACACGTCAGTCTGAGCTACCTACCTCTCTGAGATTGCAGAATTCTCTTTGACTCAGAGACTCAAGACTGACTCTCCCTTAAAGTCTTCTGTAGACTGAGTACTCTCTGCCCGCAGGCCCCTTCTCTTAGATTAAGGATGCAGTTCAGCACGTCTGGGACAGGCCATGCTGGTTCACATTTTTAGCCAATACCCAACGGGGTTCTTAGTCCCAGGAGAGTATGGAGGATGCCTCTCTCCATACCCTGCCTCCACCTCTTGGAGCCCCACCATTTAGCACAGAACTTCTTGCAAGAAAAAGGGGCAGGGATGTGGAGATGCATTTGCTAGGAGCCTAGTGGGTGTTTGAAACCGTGCCATATACAAATAACCTGCAATACTGACCTTGTCATCTCCACTGGCAGAGGGGGGGCTGGAGGTCCCTGATAGGAATCAAAAAGACACAAATGGTGAGTGCACGATGTTAAAGGAATAATCCTATAAACAAGGCCCACCATGCTGACCTCCACGCAGTTTCCTTTTTTAAATACAATTTACCTCCAGCCCTGCCTGGCTTCTTTCCCCAGCCAACTACTTATTAACTAAGACAAATGCAAGCCCCAAATTTTCAGAACACAAGTTAGCCTGAAGTGGGGGACTTTTGTGACCAGGTCCCAGAACCCATGAAGATAAAGATAATTCCCCCTAATTTTAAAATGTGTAAGAAAAAGTTCTAATTAGAACAGGTCAACATGGGCAAGGTGACCTAGAATCTGATGTCATTCTGCTGTCATCCAAAAGTCATGAAGCACACCTGGGCAGAATTCTCTGGAAACTTCCCTGGGATCCCCAATAAAACTAGAAGACAGGAGGCGGGTGCTATCCTTCCGGTCCCTGAGAGGACGCACTCTCTCCCTTCTAATAAACTCATGCCTGTCACTCTGAGTGACATGTCTGAAATCTTTCTGCATGATCGAAAGAATCAGGGTTTGAAGGGGGGCCTCCTCAGATGCCTCAGCTTCTTGCAGGCTGATGCCCTGTAACAGTCCTGAGATATACTTTCCTGACCCAGCCAGTAAAGGATGCAACTGGGATTAGACCTGGTCTGTCCAACATAAATCATGCTCTGTTACTCCACAGAAAATGTGGCAAAGATTTCAATGGAATCCATTCTTGGACAAATACACATTAACTGAGACTCATGTCACCTGCATTAAAATCTCTGGTTTGGGAACCCATTAGGGGATCTATGAAATAAGTCGACAGGGGGATGAGATCGCCCCATGTCTTGGCCCATTTGTATAATGTCTGCTGAAAAATGCATTGTTTCCGACTTAATTGTTGTTTTCCTTTTAGCCCAAATTTTCCGTATAATTGTGTCAATTTTCCATTTTAAGCATTGTGTTTAAACATAACCATGGCTTGCTGTTGCTCTCAAAGGAAAACTGTGCAACAAACAACCACGTGGAGATTGGACCAGTCATTAGTTAGAGAAATGGAGGGGCTGGTAAATTGTATAATTTCAGCCAAACCCAAGGCCTCAATTTCCATTCAGAGTGAATCGGCTTAATTGAAGAGCATTATTTGCCAATGGACAAAGAGGGAGAAATAGGTAGGAGCCTCATTAGAAATAATGGCAGGGAGTGGTTCCTTAACCAGGTGTTCTCAATGTGCTTATGTTTTCTTAGAAAATTAAGGGGACAAATGGCATAATAATGTACCTACAAACTAGCAGTTACAAGGATTTGGATGGATTTCCAAAGAAGCCCTAGCATAATAAAACTGTCAATTAAAGCTCATCCAAACCAGGAGTATGCTTAAAAAACAATTTTGCAATACTTATAAATTAGCAAAGAATGCCTGCATGTCCTTCAATGTCCTACTGGATAATTGTGTCAATTTTCCACTTTATCTTAAAAACAATGGGTGGACATCACCAAACAGGAACACACAGGAATACTTAATTCTCGGAATGCCTCTGGCTTACTAGTCACTGTTGGGCAGCATCACATTGTGAGGATGCATGTCAGGGTGAAGTTAGCATTCAGTAGAAATTTAAGTAAATAATTTCTGGCGAAGAAGGTAACCCACAAAGTTTATTGACCGGAAGCATATAGACTAGTTTTATTTCTAATTTGACAAACTTACACCATATGAAATAAGTTTGTTTGCAAACACACACAGAGGAAATGTTCTTATTAGATCACACACACACACACACACACACACACACACATGCACACACAAACACACACACACACACACACACATATTCACACACACGTTTTCCTGGTTTTTGTTTTTCATTTGAAGTAACTTTACCATCTTGCAGTTTCCACATTAATGAGTCAAACAGATCTTTGACACATGTTTTTCTGTGGATGGGATTCAAGTTCCAACTTTTTGAGAATTCTGTTTTGTAGGTAGGAAACCTGTAAATGTATGTAGTAGGTAGGAGAGTAATTGCAGGAAGTCGGGTGCTAGAACCCCGAGAGTGGTGGCCTTGGAAGGACGGTGCGGAGGTCATTCGCATCCTCACAGTCAGCCACCTGCCAGCTCCAGCACATGGTTGCCAAGGAGGCCTGCATTCAAATACTAACACATCTCATTTTCTTCAAGAGAAGACAAAGATCTGAATTTTTATGTGAAATTTCCTTTTAAATCCAGAACTCTGTCAGTCAGTTTGCAGAATCCTTGCCGTGATCCACCAGTGTGGAACCTCCCATGGCATCTTGCTGTGCCAGCTAAATGCATTCCCTTGCCTCTCCAGGTTTACCCTCCCAGGTGGGCTCACACCTCTAGCTCTGCTGCAGGCACGAAACATGCAAGTATCTGAGCGATAACTGAAAAATATCAGCAATGCAACCGCCTCTTTTCCCTAAGTATTTGTAGAGTATCACATTCACCCCATGCACTCTTATTCTGTTTTTTACCTTGTAAATGAATCAGGGTGAGACAAAGGGGGAGATGAAGCAAAGACCAGGAGAAGCTTTACCTGTGGATGAGAAACCAGGGGGAAGGAAGAATGAGAGTTTCAATGTTGGCTGTTTGCCTAGAGATGGGTGGAGTTGTTTATAAACAGCTTGAAACCTTGGAAATACAGGTAGATAGGTATTTGAAAGGTGGTGGGTGCAGTGGAAAAAATAGAGGGATTTAGATTCAAGCCCATGCCTGCCATTGTCTACTATGTGCTATGGGAAAGACAATCAATTGATCTGCGTCTCCAGTTTCTCATTTGTAAAATGGATTTCAAATACCTCAATTATAGCAAGATTACATGTTTAGAGAAAATATATGGGAAAGTGTCACTTGCAGAGTGTGGGGTAGAGCAGTTACTCAGCAGGTTTTATATGGAGCTGCTGATGAAAGGCAGTTGCATGAGGCATTTCTGCAACAGAGAAGGGACAGAGTCCCAGTGCTTATGGAGACCATCCTCTACACAAGGGAGAGAGCTGGGTTGGGGTTGCTGGCCAAAAGCCAGGGACTAGAAAATAAGTCATTTTGCAAATGGAAAAATGAATTCAAGAGGTATGAAATATACAAGTCAGATCAGAGGAAGGCAAGCCTAAAGGAAGATCAGAGGTCCATGGTGGGCAGAATGTAGAGGTCCTCCATGATCCCTGCCTTCTGGTCCTGATGAGTGGGTGCAGAACCCAGGATTGGCTCCTTACCAAGAGATTACAGCCAAGGGATGAGGACCACGTAAGCCATGATCACATGTTTATGGTAACAGTGTGGGAAGTTGCAAGGTCTGCTTCTCTGGCAGGAGACTTGCTCCCTCTTGCTGGTGGTAAGGACCATGTTATGTTGTGAGCTGCCCTTGGAGAAGACCATGTAGCAAGGACCTGAGGGCAGTTTCCAGCCAGAGAAGGGTGAGAAACAGATACCCTCAGTCTGAACATCTGAAAACACTGAACACTTCCATCAGTGCCCCGAGCTTGAAGCAAGTCCTTCCCAGGCCCAACTCCCATGAGACAGGAGATCTGGCCGAGGACTTCATTATAACCTCGCAAGACTCTGGAGAAGAGCACTCTGCTGAGCTGTCCTGGACTCCTGTCCCCATGTGAGATCAGTGTGTCTGTTTTAATCTATTATAGATGTGATGACATCATTAGGGAACAACAAATCGAAAATGAGTGGCCAGGATCTGGAAGTGGGTTGGTCATAACCGGACCTGCGATGGAAGTGGCTGTGGAACCTGAAAGGAAAGTGACCTCAACACTCGGAGCGACCAAGAGATCTTTTTGCAGCAGTGCAACAGAGGAGAAAAGAGAGAGAGAGAGAGAGAGAGAGGGGGGGGGGCAGAGAGCAGAGAGCATGCGCGCAAGGGAGACAGAGAGATCAAGAGAGAGAGACAGAGCAAGAGAGCAAGAGAGCAAGAGAGAGAGGGGCCCAGCAGGAGGGAGTTTTTATAGCCCAAATCTAACGGGGCCTCTGGGTCTGCAAGCTGCCTTGTTGGCACAAGGGGGGGTTGGGGTTGAGTGTTCAGCCTTGGAGCAGGGGTTGAATGTTCAGCTTTGACGCAAACAGGTGATAAAGGACCAGACAGACGGGGGTTTGAGTGCGTGGGCCATCCTGCAGCTAACATTTGCTCAGCCTGCCCTGCAGATAACATAGTTCAGCCTGTTCTGCACCTAACAGAACCAAGCAGCAGGTGGAAAAGGAAGACTTTTGGAGAACATGATGCAGAAGGTCATGGATAATTTCTTTTTAATTATAAACAAAAAATAACATAATTGCACTTGGCCAGGAAAGGACTCTGGGCTCATGTTGGTGACCTTTTCCTAGAATGTGGAAGTTAATGTACCCCATCTAACAACTGACTCGTTGAAGGCAAACATCTCACACTGAAATACTTGTGTACAGGGTTTTAAAAAGTGTTATTATGAATAAATGATAGAAATGTATGTAAAGTGCATCAGACACCATGGCACCTACCATTTAGAATAGTCATGATAGCTCCAATAGCTAAAGCTGTCATCTCCTACATGCAACCACGTTCTAAATTGACATGTGTCATTCTCAGGTGTGTTTTTGGACTTCTACCACATCAATGATTAGCTACAAGCAACCTCAAATGTTGGTTGATGAGTCTGAAATGTCTACATAAATGGCCTTTACAATTCCTTCTTTTCCAATCAATAGCACACAGTCTACATCAATCATTTTAGTATCATTTTTATCATTTATAAATGAATTACAGTTTATCCATTCCTTGACTAATTTCCTCCTGTTGCCAGCACTGCTCACACTCTTTTGCAAGGCTGGCAGGAGTGTTAAAGAGCTCACTACTCTGGGGAGCCGGTATGATGCTCTATCCCAAATGGTCCCCCAGTCTACTTGTGGGTGTCCTCACGTGTCCCCAGAGGGCTTTAATCTCTTGCAAGATTATCCTTGGAAAGCGTGGATTGAATAATTCCCCAGAGGTGTAGCAACCAGAGGGCTCTCTTTCTTCCATTCCTCAGCCTCCTTTTCTCCGATCCCTCCCTTCTTTCCTTGCTGCCATTTATTCAATCCTCAGTGGAAAATAAGGTGCAGACAAAGCTTCCAGCACCATGAGCAGTCGACAGTGGAGGAAACTGAAAGTCAGAGAAGGAAAGAAACTTACCCCAGACACAAACAATGCAAAGCTCATCAACAGTCCGTGCATACCTCACGCCTCCATGGCCAAGACTGGAAGCCCAGACTTGGTCCACTGTCCCTTGGTTTATCTTTCAAAGAAATTACTGAAGAGCTGGCTTGCTATACATTTTCAGCAAATGCTACACCCCAGCCCTTTACTTAATTTATTTTTTAAAATTCTTTTTATCTTGAGACATAGTCTTGCTAAGTTGCTGAGACTGGCCTTGAACTTGTGATCCTCCTCCTTGGCCTCCCGAATCACTGGTATTCAGCAAGTATACCATATGTTGGTATGACACATTATATGCTATTTATACATTTTTGATGTAGATATGCATGCACATGTGTGTATACACATGTATGTATAGATCTTGTTATGAAATGTTCTAAATCTATTTTAGGTTAAATTATTTTAGTAGGTATATTACTCTCTGTTTCAGTTTTTTTTTAAGAAAAATACTGCAGCATTTTATTGAGGAGACAGGAATAAATGCTATGAACTGTTTTGGGTTTTCCAGTTCTTTGCATGATCCCAAGGAATTTAACATTATACTATTGGCCTCTCATAATTGTTTAATAGGGACTTGTAGTGTGAAACTGCTCAAACTAGTAGAGGAGGTGCCACTTCTAGACCCTCCCCTTGGGAAAGGTGCCAAACTTCCCCTCCCCCATTCACATATCCACATACTCTCTGATGTTCCCTTTTGAATCACTTGTAGCATAAGGTGAGTGCAGTAGTGAGTGATCCACTAGCTGGAATGCACAAGGCCACTTGCACATTCAACAGCACAAAGGTCACTCACAGGCCAAGTTGTTACTTTTCAATCAATCTTCTGAGGTCATCATAAAATTAAAATAATTATACGGAGCCAGTAGCCACATATCATTGTTTTCTTCATTATTAAATATGAAATAAAATCTGTGTCACAGAGTCACTTTGTATGTGCACAAGGGCCATGAGGTTTCCTTTTTAAAAGTAGTATCCTTTTGCAGTGGGAAAGTTCATCCACTGAGCTCTATGGATGTTTGAGTGCCATGTGCCAGAGGCAGGCCAGAGGAGCCAGAGGTGCCAGAGCTGACTGGCCATGCTCAGGAGCATCTTTCCTTGACGACAGAGTGAGTTCCGAGTGGCAGTGGGACTCGGCTCACTCTGTCTTGTGGCTCTCCTACTAACTTTGTGTGTTGTTTGTTTTTGATTCATTGACCTCACTCTGTCTTGTGGCTCTCCCTACTAACTTTGTGTGTTGTTTGTTTTTGATTCATTGACCTCAGTGACTGCCCCTTGGTGGCAGCAAGGCTGGGGGTTTGGTTTATGACCTGACCATTTGTCAGTCTCTGTAAATGGCTTCCTGGAGCATAGACATCTAGTCTGTTAGGTGAGAAATGACAGATAAGTTGGGTTTTAGGGTTTTTTGCTTGTATCTCTATTTGTTTTCTTGCGTTCAAATCAGATTGAGAATTCCATGGCCCCTGGCCAAGACAACTGTTCTTTGAGATCTGGATTTGTGATTTTTTTTGTGTGTGTGTTTGTCTCTTGATCTTTGGCTGAAATTGAAGTTCAAATCTGTCTCTATGTCTACGTCTATAGTTCAAAAAGATGAGAGGGTGATGTGTTTCCGTGTCCAGAGGGTGTTAATAAACTACACTATGAAGCCTCCTGGGTAAAGAAAGGTGCTCTGTTCTGATGGGTTTGCTGAAATGAAGTGGAGCTGATAGAAATTGAATATTCCTAAAATCTCAGCATACAAGAAAACTGAACTTTATAAAAAATTAAATGTCCTACACTAAAAAAAAATATTTTGGAGCTAACTCAGAAATCTTTTAAGAATTTAGGAAAAGACATAATTTATCATGAATCACCATCTACATTGTGAGCTTTGATTTTTCCACAATCTACATCTCATTAAATATTCTGGAAAATATCAACAATTCCTTAAAGTATATTAGTGGAATTTGATTTATAGTTTAACTAAGAATGATATTTTTGATTTATTATTGTCCCATATCTGGAGGAATTGTCACCTTCAAAATAAAACTCAAATAGAAACATCTAATAACAACTTGAAATGTAGATCCCATTGGTCAAATAACAACTTGGTCATGAAAGAAATAAATTTTGATAGGTTTTCATACTACTTGTCTCTAAATGGTGTCTTCCATTTAGCGGGGCATCTTTTATTTAGTTTGGCCGACACTAAGTATTTGAGAATTTAATGCAAGATGTCACCTAGCATGAGAACTAACCACAAGGAGCAAAGCTTTGAGCCAAACCGGCTTAGAACAAAGGGGCCTCCATAGGGTCCTGGATGTGTAAGTCCAGGAGATGACTCTGGCTTCAGACATAGTTCAGTCCAGGTCTGAATTATGTCACAAGTGTCCCTCTTCATTCTCAGATATGATTGCAGAATGCCCCAGAATTCTAGGCTTTGGTGACAGGTTGGGGTTCTAAATCTCAGAGGACAGTTGGGAGTCTTTGCAGATCATTCTTATAACAGACCAGAGGTGACTGTCTGGGTGTAGGTCATGTGCCCTGTTCTGGGGACTGGAGGAGTCCCAAAGAACTGCATAGACTGAATGGGATGACAAGGGTGGAGGAGAGTAGCATCTCACCGGAAGGAAGCCTCGCAGATCCGATGTTTAGAAGTCTGTGTCTGGCACGCCTCACACCTTCAGACACAGCTAAATGCCCCGTGCCCCTGGGCGCCCATCCAATTGCATCATCCGCTCACTGCTTTGTGATTATGAAGTCATCTATCTTTTTCCATGAACAGAAAATGTGGATGGAGTCAGAGAAGCCAGCCAGCTTTTGGTAAATGTTATTTTGCCTAAGTGGTTAAGTTATTTAAATTGACCCCTAAAACAACATTGCATGAATGTACTATTATACTCATTTTCAGGATCAATGACAGGTGACAGGGCTCCTGAGTGGCAACATCAGCATATAAAACCTGGTCACAAGGCAGCCAGTGGGGCTGTGGCTCACTCATCTTCGTAGCCATGCTGCAAGTGGCCTGTCACTCCAGAGGTCAATACGTACTGAAGGGGAAGAAGAGGACAAGCAGCAGGAAGGTAATTTTTAATTTTTTCTTTCTGGAGTATTCCTATTTTTCCCCTTTGCTGAGGACAGCCCAAGTGATTATGTGGTGTTTGTGTCCCTTGAATCCCAGCATTGTTCAAACTGCTCTGTCACTGATTTTCCTCATGGTTCTCTGTCATACACATTCAAAATGGGGGTCAGCTTGTATTGACGTGCAAACTGGCCATGAACTTCTGTGTCTGGGCTGTGAGCAGTGCACCTGCAGCCCCAGGGCAAGCACAGCCAGCTGCAGGTGGTGGGGGGCTGTTGCTTTGAGGTGCCCAAGGGCCCATTTGTAGGGAGACAGACTAGGTGACTTGGAGTTTTTTGTCTCTCTGGAATAGATAACCAGATAAAATACAGAACACTCAGTTAAACATGAATTTCAGAGAACTTTCATTTCTGTGCAATCTTAGGGACATATTTATGTTAAAAAAGAAAAGCAAATTGTCTTTTGGCTGAAATTCAGATTGAACGAGTCATCCTTATTCTTATTGGCTGTAGTTGGCAATCTTATTCTTTGAGAAGTCTGGATTCTGAGGTTCTCTGGGATCCCTCTGGCTCCTTTGCTGACATCCTTTGGCTCCGTTCCAATGCCATCCCCACAGCCAGCCCATCTCAGAGCCCCGTGGTAATGACTCCTGAAATCTGCCCATGCCACTGCCCTGGGCAGGACCCTGGCTAACATACATGTGGGGATAGAACAGCCCTGAGGGGTCTCCTGCCTCCCCATCTCTACTGTGCTCCTGATCCCCAAGGACAGATATGGACAAAACCCAGAGCGTCTTGTGGAGGGCTCAGTGTTCCCTTCCAGGAAGGAGCACTTTGTCCAGGCCTGCTTCTTTAGGCACATGTCCGTGTAGTAACCAGCTCCCCTGGACAACACAGTGAACTTGCTGTGCTCTTTGCCTCCCTGTAGGATACGCCTCTGTCTTTAGCCCACACACTGCTCCATCCTTCCCAGTCTTCTCGGGATGACCCCTGTCCTATTGCTCTGACGTTGTTCCTACCAGGAACATTGTGAGGTTTTCTTGTTTGTAACTCATAAGGAAGGCAACTGGTATAAATCAGTGTGTTATTCAACTTTTCATTGCCATGACAAATTACCTGAGATAAACAACTTAAGAGGAGGAAAGGTTTGTTTTGACTCAGTCTCAGAAGTTTCAATCACTGTCAGCTGGCTCTGTTGCTTGGCGGGAAGAGTGTGGTGGAGGAAAGCTGCTCATCTAAGGCAGCTAGAAAGAGAAAGAGAGAAAGACAGAGAGAGACTAAAGGGTGGTGGACAAGATATATCCATCAAGGACATGCCCCTAGTGACCTCTTCCTCCAACTAGACCCCACCTCTGAGAGTTTCTACTCTATCTACTCTCTTACTCTATCCATCCCTCAATGGATTAACCCACTGATGAGTTCAGAACCCTCAAGGTCACTACTGCATTAAGAACTAAGCCTTCAACACATGAGCCTCAGGGCTGTTCCTGGTCCAAACTCCAACAAGCAGTAAGTGGATGTTTCAAACTGGAAGATTCTCTTCTTGATCCTATAACCCACATTCAAGAAGGTGGATGTATATTGCTGAGGCTTGGATTCTTATGTGTTGATGCCCCCTCGACAGTGCTCTGCTGTGGATTAAACAGCAGGGTAAGTTTGGGCCATAGTTGGTCCTTATGGCTTGGCTTTCATTTTGCTTGTTTTTCTCTTTCCTCATTTCAGTGAAAAGTCTTTTCTGCTGCAGATCTTAATCCAGATTGTATTAGAATACTCTGTGTGCTAGTCTCATGAATTCTGAGCTTTATTGTGATGAGGGGTTCTCCCTAAAGATGGCAAACTCTCCAACAATCTCTTCTTGCATACAGCACATGCTTAATAATGGAGGATTTCAATTGTATATTTCCACATAATCTTAGCTAAATGGCAGTCCTCTTGCTTTCAAAAAGAAGCATGGAACAATCTGTCACGTGGTGTCAAATCGGTTCCACACACTCCATAGGAGATGCAATGATGTGTCAATTAAATGGTTGATTATGCAATGAATATATAATTTTCATATTCATAAAGCAATCATCCATTATTAAGATTTCTTCTCTATTTAAATGAAAAGGATCCTTTATGTAGGGTGTTAGTAAATTACTTTATCAGAAGAGATGGCATGCATTTTATTTTAGACATCAAAATCTTAATTGGAGCCTTCACGGCTTCCAAGGATGCATTTATGCAAAACTATTGTTTAGGGGATGGCTTGGGTTTTTTCAAAATGAAGTGGGTAAGCGTGAAGCCTGCCTGGATAATGACAATCACAGGTCTCTCACACGCAAGGAGTGGGCTGCATTTGTTAGTCCTTTTGCTGCTTAAAAATCCCTCAAATGCAGGCAAAACTAAGGCCATTGTCCTCACTTACAGATGGAGCTGAGGGCAGGGTCTAGCAATTCCTCAGAGGTGGGGTGCCTGCCAATGAGGGGCCTGCTTCCCAAGCCCTCTTCTAGCAGTCTTCCAGCTGGCATCCACCGTTTCCTGGCTCTCAGCTCAGGAGTCACCTTGGATCCCGCTCGGCATGCCTGTGGTGCACTCCTCCCACATCCTGTCCCTGCACCCCAGTCTGCTCCTGGCTGCAGCAAGTTTGGTGCCGTCCAACTTGCTGCAGCAGAGTAGAGCAGGTGGTGGGTGCCTGTCCACTTCATGCAGGTCTTAGTGTAGAAAGGACTTCCACAGTCTATGAACCCCCATTCCACATCTGCAAATTCCCAGTCCTCCTCTGCTTCTGTTACATCCCTGGTGAGCACAGCCAGCATCATAAGATATACCATTTTTCCTAGGCTGTCTGGCTGGATGACTATTATAATACATAAACTCCATAATACATAAATTTGGGTCATTTGAGTCAAGGTAATTAAAAAAAATTAAACCACAGTTATTTTGCCTGATAACATACAGAATAATATCTCATAGAATATTGAGAAATTATATATATGTATATATATATAGGAAAGAGTTAAAATCACCTGTACTCTCATTCCCATACCCTATCTTGATTTTATATATCTTCATGTCATTATGTTTTTTTCTAGTTTTGTATAATAATAGGATCACACCATAAAACTGTTTTTAGCTTCAATTTTCCATTTAATTGAACATTTTTCTTTATTTTTAAATACATGTAAAGAATAAGTTGAGTAGTCGGCTAGTAGGTTTTCATCTTTTCTTTAATTCATCTAGCCTCCTCTGTCATTGAACACTAGGATGACTTCCCTCTCCCTGGTTTGTGTTACTGTCACAAATGCAGGACATACTCACATTGCAAGAAAAGGTTTACCTGCGGGCTCACAGCTCTGCCCTTCACTCTATTTTCAGGAAGAATCACGAGAAGACCCAGCTATGGGGCTGTCCCACCTACTGGATTATCAGAAACAGGCATCTTGAGAAGAGACCAGTTTGGTCCTTCCTGACTTTGCTGAAGTGTGTCTGTGGAGGAGAGGGAAGCTATGTTCCCAGCTTTGTGTTGGGCACGCACAGTGCATGCAGGGTGATATGGATTTCAGTTCTGACAGAGAAGCAGGTAAGGGGCAGGTGCCCCAGACGAGCGAGCAGCATAGTGGTATGACCAGGTGCAGCTGGTGTGGGATGTTTGCATGCCTGGATTCTGCAGCCCAGGGTGACTGCAGGTGACAACCCTGAGTCTGATTGTCAGCTGCTGTGATAGTCATGCTAAGCAATTTGAACTTTATCACATTCCAGAGCAAACACCTTCTAATTGATAATTAGCATTTATAATGCAATTCACAGTTTATGGAGTGCTTCCAAAGCTCTTGGTATTCTCCCAACCATGCCTTGTGGAAGGGCTTATCAGGGGTTACCCAGCATGTACTTGACTCAAGCCCCCTCTTCTGAAATGCTTTGATGGACCTGGGCCCAGGGCACTATCCTCTGGAGGGCTCCTCTGAGCAGGTGTATCTGTGACTGTATGCCCCCACTGTATGCATAACAATGTGTTCATGGTTGGCACCCTGTCCTCAAAGATAGGATTCCCTGTGTTCTCAGGGCTCTCACGCTGCAGGGGTCACTGCATCAAATCCTATGTTTGATACAGAGTAAACAAACATGTGTCCATGGTATTTCCTCCTGCATCCTCTATACTGAAACCCCTGCCTCTACCCCAACACACTCACTGAAATCAGCCAAATTCCTCCCCATCCACCATTCCCCCAGGGACACGGGTGAGTTGCCTACAGGGGTGTCAGTTCTGCTATAATGTGAGTGTGCAAGGAACAGGTAGGGGGTTCCAATGTAAACCTCAGGGGTAGGGTCCCTAGACTGACCAGCAGAGTGTCAGAGCTGGGAAGGACTGGAGCATTGCTTTATTCTGTCCTCTGGTTCCCTGGCATGCCCAGTGTCACAAAGTCCCTGCTGTTGGGAGGGAGCCACAGTCCTGGTTGGGAACTCCAACTCCTCAGGCAGAGCCCCTCCTCCCAGGATGGAATGGGAGGTGTGCTACAGTGTCCTGGCCATTCCTCTTACAGTGAAGAAGGGTGCTGCCTGGACAGGAAGTACAGTTGGCTTTGGGGTGAGGCAAAGGGCAAAGGTACTGGAAAATGGGCGGAGGGGGATGCAATGAATCCAAGGACTGTACATGACATAGTCAAGGGAGGGGCATAGATATAATCAAAACAACTCTGGTCTCTTGGTCTCTGCAGAGAGTGTCTCCACCACCAGGCTATGTGGTGCTTGATGCCAGGCAGAGGACTGTCTGGAGGGGAGGTGCCCACATGCCCCTCAATTTGCCTTTGACCCTACACTGATGCTAGACCCAAGTCCAGTGGCCAGGGTGATAGGTCTGACTTTGCTGCATGCTCATAATGCCAGCTTATTCTTCAGGAGCACGGGTGAACCCAGAAGACATTGTGCTGAGTGAAATAAGCTGGTCAAGGAGGATAAATCCAGTATTATCCAATGAAATGAGGGCCCTAAAATAGTCAGACTCATAGGGCAGAGAGCAGAGAGCGCTCGCCAGACTCCCAGCCTCTCAGGAAGAGGAAATGGGGCATTGGTTTTCTATGGGTACAAATTTTCTGCTATGTAAAATGAATAAATTTTAGAGATGTGTTATCCAGCATTGATCATAACTGGATAACATTGATCATGGATCAATACAGTTCATAAAACTGTATTGTGCACTTTAGAATATGGTAGAAGAGAAGACCATATTTTAGGTGTTCTAGGGAAAAAGAGCACAAAAAGCATAAGAAAGTTTGTGGATGTGATGGATATAGTTAATACTCTGGTCATGGTGGTATTATGAGTGCCTGCATTCGCCCAGACACAAGCCGTGTACATTAAATGTATGCGAGTTTTTTTTTTTTTTTTTTTTGTATATCAACTACAGCTTACATGATGGCTAATTTTATCTGTCAACTTGACTGGATTATGGTATATCCAGATGGCTGGTAAAGCATTATTTCTGGGCTTGTTTATTTCAGAAAGAAATTGCCATTCAAAGCACTGGATTGAGTGAGGAGGATCCATGCTCCTCCAATGTGGGGGGGAGCCTCCAACTGGCCGGCCGAGGACATGGATAGAACAAAGAGCAGAAGAAAGGTGAGTTGTTGGTGTTTCTCTCTCTCTCTCTCTCTCTCTCTCTCTCTCTCTCTCTCTCTCTCTCCCCTCCCCTTCCTCTCCAGGACATTCATCCAGGGCACACAGGGAAGATCAAGCAGCAAGAGCCCTGGGAAGGAACCAGTCCAACACCTTCATCTTGGACTTCCTGCCTCCAGAATGATGACAAAGTGAATTTCCGTTTTCAAGCTGCTCAGTCTGTGGTATACTGTCACTGTAGCCCTAGGAAAATATCACCCCAATTCATCCTCGGGGGAGGGGGTTCGGGGATAAAAAACAAGATATGGATGGATGGGCAAACTTGGAAATTCTCAGGGGCTGTTTTCATATCTGTTCAAATGAAGTCCATGAAAACGATCATTGTTGTAAATGACAATTACAGAATGCTTATATTTGAGGAACATTTGCTGCCATAACCCTACTTAGCAGAAATAATGTATTCTAACAAGGAAACTGAGGCACAGCGAGGGTCTTGCTTCCCACCCAAGAGAACAGGGCTAGGAAGCAGATAGGCAGGTTGGTCCGGGCATTCCACACGGAACTGGGGGAGCTGGTGGTGGATCCAGCCTGCTGCCAAGTTCCAGGGCTCTGAGCTGATATCACATGCTCTGCCATGTACTCCAGAGTCCCCCGCAGGGGAGGTGCTCAGACAACCTTTGGTAAGGTAGACAAGAATGTACCTGGAAGGGTGCTCTTCGCCCAGGGCTCACCTCCACCATGGGCCCTTCAGAGCACTCTCCTCTGCAGCAGTGAAGTGAGTTCCAGAACCTGGAGGGCCTGGATTTGAGCAGCATTTGAGCTGTGTTTTCATGGGCAAATTAGTTCACCTCTCTGAGCCGGTCTGTACATCTCACTGGGATTGGTGATGATGATGGCAGTGTTTGCTGTGTGCCAGGCTCTCTTGTCCATGCATTACCAGTCCTGAGCTACTAAACTGTCACCAACACCTTGGAACAGGTCTGGGGGGACACGTGATCCTTGTGAAGAGACTGCAGAGGAGTGAGGCGGAGTGCTGGTAGAACATGACTTTCCTATGTATCATTGTTAGTTTTCTTTTTGCAGCACTGCGGATCAAGCCCAAGGCCTGGCGCGAGGGAGGCGAGCCCCCTATCACTGAGTCACTCTAACATGGAGACCTAAAAGTAGAAAAACTGAGGAGGGGAAGCTGAGGGGAGGTGCTTCATGGGCAAGGCCATGAGACCCTGGGTTCAATTCCCAGCACTGCAAATAGATAAATATAAATGAATAAATAAAAGATCCCCAAAGCCAGAGTCCTGCTGGGCCACTCCAGCCTTTGCTGCTTCTAGGCGTGGGGTAAGGGGCATGTCTTCTCTGCCAGCGGAAATAGCAGGGTGGATCCAGGATTAGGGTGTATCCTGCAGTTTGAGGAAGTATCCCAATCCTTGGGTTTAGGGCGTTCCCAGTTTAAGACCTTGGGTTTTAGGGAAGTTCGATGTTGAGGATTATTGCTGCTGGAATTAGGGCATTCCTGCTGCCTAAGCTCCTGTTGAACTCTCGTGAGATTCAGAGAGCATTTTGGGAAATAAGCCTCGTGGAGTAGGTGAATTGGGTGGCGGGAGAACTGGGATTGCGAGAGAACGTGTGTGGAGGCCGGTGTGAGTTCGGGAATAAAGAATTGCTGTTTGAATCTACAAAGCTGTGTGGTGGCTCATGATTCTGTGCCCAGCCAAGACTGCGGCACTTTTCTGTCTGGGTTTAGCAGGAACAAATTGGAGATATGGATACAAAGAAGGCAGTGCATTACTTCTTTTTAAATGAAAGCTCCACATCACGTGGAGTCAAATAAGCCAGACTCAGATTGTCCAGGGTTGTGTGTTTTCTCTCACGTGTGGAAGCTAGAGAGAGAAAAGGAAGAGAAAGGTGTGTGTGTGTGTGGTGGTGTCTCATGGAAGTCACAGGGAGATGGGTGCAGTAGAGGAAAAGGACCAGGAGGGGAAAAGGGGAGGGGAAGGGAAATACGATTCTGGGGAACAAAATTAACCAAATCATGTTGTTATATCATGTGTGGTATGAACATAAAACAACGAATCCCACTGTTCTGTGTAATTACAGCACACCAAAAAACAAAATACAAAAAAAAAAGAATAATTTTTTTTAAAATTTAAAAAGCTCTATAATTACAAGGGATATCTACACCTAGTGAAATCTCTTGATCTCCCTGTGTCTAAGTTTTGTAGCATGTAAATTGGGAACAATGTCTCCCTCATGGTGGCAATGGGGACCAGGGAGGAGTCCGAATGTGAAATGCCCCACTCGGTTCTCTTGCCTGTACTGGGAACTGAGAAGCAGATAGTGGGTAGGGGAAGAGGAAGAGGAAGGGGGAGCCTTGCATTGTGCACACAGACACGGAAGACACCGCTGCCCCTACAGATCCCATATGCCACTGTGCCTTGGAGGTGACCTGCATTTTAGAGGGTTCGAGGAACACCCACTTACCAAGAATGCCTTCATCTGGCCCAGGAGAACGCTCAGGGCCAGGGTCCCATCACCCTACCTGGGACCTGTGGTGGAGTGATTAGTGCCAGGCTGGGCAGACGCACTTAGTGGTGGGATGAGGAGAACCCACCAGCTGCTGGCTGGTCACCTAAACCAGGTCAGAGAACGCTGCCCTAGTGCCCAGGTGTTCATTCCCACCTCTCCAGAACACAGCCCGGAACTGGAAACTTCCCTTCCTGCCACATTTGGGAACCGCCATCCTCTCAGAGAATGTTTTCCTCATCTCCTCTTGGCAGCCACCCACTCATCCAGCATGTCTTCTGAGTCTGCAAACATCGCCTCCTCTCTGAAGCCTTGGGCAATGCCGGCACCACGTCCCCGCCCCCACGCTCTGCTCATTCCCTTAGGCTCTTTACACTTCAGGTGACCCTGACCTGTCCTTTAACATTGTTTGCCACTCCCTGCAAGTTCCCCATATCTGTCACCCACTCCTCACAAAAGCCTTGGTGTTCCAGCCGCAGGACACTGTTCTTAGGTTTTGAGGGGTGAACACAAAAGAATGAAGTTCCTGTCTGGAATCCCATTGTGCTTCCCTGGAAAGGCTCATGTTTCAAGTCCAAATTCAAATGCAACCTTCTCTGAGGCTCCTCTCTTGACCTCTTGGGGCTGCCTCCCATTGTATCTGGTCTGACACACCTTTGCAATACACCATTGCATGACAATCTCATGTTAGCCTTGTGGTGAGTACTCATCTAGGGGCTTGAGTTGTGTTTGAATGACAAGAGCTCCTCAGGACAGGGATCACGCACAGACACCCGCCTCTCCCTCAAGGCTCCTGTCCATGACCACCTCAAGGGAATGCAGCTCTGGCTCCAGTTCCCCACCATGGTTCTCCATGAACTTCAGGTCTGCTCCCATGTGCAGCAGAGGTTCTTGGACTCTGTCATCTGTTTCTCCCATCTGCCATCCGTCTTTGCTTTGGCATCTTCTGGTTTAAAGACTTCCTCTCCTGCTCTCATTCTGGGAGGTTTTGATGACCCAGGAATGACTTGTCCAACTCCCTAGCCTCTCTCTCATGTGGGACAATGTTTAAGTGTGAAAGCTTTGGAATTGGAAAGATCTGGAATGAAAGCCCATCTCAGTAGCTGAGCATGGTGCTCCATCTAGCTGGGCACTGGCTTTTTATCTGTAAGCCAGAGATAATCGGAGCCACTTCATTATCCAGTTGTGAGGACTTCAGCTACTCCATGTGTAATGCTTCACGAAATAAAGAAAACTACCCTGCAGTTGGTTCACACAGCTCTGGCTCCACACTCCTAACCACGGGGTCTCCTTCCATTTCCCATCCTGTGATAGCAGGGTTGACCCCAGGACTAAGCCAACCCCAAGCCCCAGAACGCTTCACTCAGACAAGCCTAAGTTCAGACAGATTCTTTCTGAGCACAATGCCTGTCTTTCTGCTTCCTCTTTCCTTCCCACTCTCCCACCATTTTTTGTTTTGCCTTCCCAGATGTATCCAGTTCCCAGTTCCTTTCTCCTCTCTCAGTCTATCATGACCCATCTCTTCAACCAACATCCTGTAATCACCCTGAGTTCACAGACGGCCAAGCTGTCTCCATCTCAGTCCTGCTAGAACCCCTGGAGATCCAAGCTGCCGTCCATGACCCGCATTTGCCCCTTCACAGCAAACTGATAGCATGTCCTGCTCTGGTTTCTCACACCAATCCATGTTCACCATTTCATCAAAAGCTCATTCCGACTCGTCCTCTCTGGGAAGGCCAGCCCTCTTTCTACCTCTCAAATAAAATCCCACCCCACCAGGCACTGGAGACCCTCCTGCCCGTAGGGACTGCCCTCTGCTCCCTTCCAGCTCCCTCCCGAGTCTCTCATCTCACCCTTCATGATGCTTTCTTCTCAGCTTTTACACAGGCTCAAGTGGTTTCCTCCCCAAGAAACTGTTTCATCTCTGGAAATTTGTTCCTTTGTTCCATTTAGCAACTGAGTCAATAATTCAAACACTTCCTACCAAGAAAATGTTAGCCTTCCCCATGATCATCAAATATATTAAAGAAACAGATGTCACTGTTATACAAAATAATTTGAAGAAATAAAATTGAAGGAAAACTGCACAACTTAATTCAAGAGGGCAACACAACTGATTCTACAACCAAAAAAGTTTTCCAGAGTAAAGGAAAATTATGTTCAAACCTCATTCATCAACAAAACAGCTCTCTAAATAAAACACGGGCAGCCTGAATAGAACACAGTTTGCAAAACCATAGAGCTTACCACCAATTAGTTTTCAGTCCAAGAGCACATCAACATTATAGGACATGTTGTAAGGGTCCAGCGGAGCGTCGGAGAAAGAGACCACACAAGAGACTGGCTCCATGCAATTGGCAAGAGGGAGTTTATTGAACCAGCATGCTGGGGCTCAAGGCTCACTCAGGAAGGGAGAGCAGCCCAGAGCCCAGAGCAGAGGTCAAGCAGAGCTTAAGTACACTTTTTGGAGAGGGCGGGGGGCTTTGCATATATCAGAACAAATCATCATGAGGCGCAGGAAAATTGAACAACTCTGAGACATGATTAGTACATTCATTGGCGGGAACAGTCTGGGCAGGGGTGATTGGTCACTCCTAAGTGGGGTACACATTTAAACTGATTGGTTTTGTGGCCTGGATGCTTATGTGCCGAGCTACTTGGAGTCCTTAGCTATTAAACAACCAGGGAATCAATGGAAATGTTTACTGGGCAGTTCCAATATTGTCCTAACAGCTACAGAGATTACAGGTTCCGGGGGTAGCAGAGGAATTTTAACAATACCTGGTCTTTTACTTTTTAGCCCAGGCCTTGCAATTTAGAAACTTTACAATGCCCGGTCTCTTACATTTTAACTCAGACTTTTGCAGCTTAGAATCAGCTTAGAAATTTTACCTTTACAATGTTAATATATTATTAATGCAATATTTCATTAATACAGGTGAGGAGAGAAATAGCTGTCTTGTCTTAATAGATATAGAAAAAGGTTTTGATAAAATGTCAAGGATCATTTATTATTTTAAAGGCTCAGTAACAGAACAAATTAAAACCTTCCTTAAACTGATAATTAATGAACATATATAAACAAAATAATGAAATGATATACACAATATTGACTTGTTCAAAAGCATTCTCTTTAAAAATAAAGATCAAGGCAAGACTGCTCATTACCACTTCCTCTAATCTATGTTTGGCCAGGGAACAAGAACATCAAAGAGAAATAATATGTGTAAAATATAAAAAGGAAGATGGGCAACTGCTATTATTCACAGATAACTGTTTACATAAGAAACCAAAAAATCTATGAACACATTATTAGAATTAATAGGAAATTACAGGAACAGGATTTCTGTTGTCTAAATGCTCTGCACTCCCAATTCATGGGTTGAAACCTAATCCTCAGTGTGGCGGTATTAAGGGCCTTCCAGCATGAATAGGCCCGGAAGGAGATTAGTGCCCTGGATTACAGAGGCCCAGGGGATTTGCTTGCCTCTTTCCTGCTGTGAGCATCGACTGAGAAGTCTCCATCAAGGAAGCCAACAGCCCTCACCAGACACCCAATCTTCAATTTCCCAGGCTCTGAGATTTTAAGATCTAAATCTCTGTTTGTTCATAAACCACCTAGTTTGTGGTAATTTTGTTATGGCATCCCACACAAACTAAGAAAAGGGTCAATAAAAGCAATTACTCTTGTCAATTGCACTTCTACCAATGATTGGAAAAGAGGATGTACCCGGGAATGAAATGGAGCAAGTTATGTTACGTGCATTTGTGAATGTCACCATGAGCCCCATTCTTATGCATAATCATAATACCTTAGTAAAAAAGAGAAATTTTTGTTTTCAATGGGATATTTAAAATGGCATCAAAAATATGCATGGTACCTAACTTTAAATCAAACAAATCTTTGCAAGTGCTTTAAGTAGAAAATTTTTAAATTATATTACTGCATAAAAGGCTGAGATAAATATATAATCTTTCTTCATAAATATGCCAGTCATTTCCAAATTTATCTATAGAGTCAATGCAATTCCACAGCAAACCTAAGTAATATTGTCACAAAAATTAACAAACTTAGTAAAAAATTCAAAGGGAGAAAGGAATCACAGTCTCATTCCTTCCTTAATTCCTACAGTCTGCTCTTGTCAAGAATAGCTGATGGACTTCCAAAGAAGGATGAGGTGTATGGTGTCACCCTGATAGATAACACTTTGCACTGTAAACGGGAGAATTATAAACAGTGGCGTGTTGCACTCGAGAGGGAAAAATAAAGCCCACCATACGAATGGAACCAAAGAGCAAGCCCAGGGTGAGTCCCCTCCGCATCTGAAAGGCTCTTCCCTAATAGAGCTGGTGTTGCGGGTTATAGGCAGAAGGGTTGCAGGACAGTGGATAGTGCTGGATAGCCAGATAGAAGAGGGTTAGGTTTGGATTTGGAGTGTCCCTCAATAGCTTGTTTTGAAAGTGTGATCCTGAAGCAGTACCGTTCAGATGTGGGATGACTGGAATATTCAATGATTAGAATACGGGGCTCTGTCCTCATTAATGGATTAATTCACTGTGGCTGAATGAACAACTGGGAAGTGGGGCCCTATTGGAGGAAGTAGGTCACTGGTGGTGTGCCCTTGGCAGGGCTTATCTTCCACTGGCCCCTTCTCCTCTCTCCTCTGCTCTCCGTCTGTCATGAGCTGAGAAGGTTTCCTATGACACACACTTCCGCCATGATGTTCCTGCCTTGGAGCCCGTCAACCATGAACTGAACCTCTGAAACCATGACCCCAAATAAACTCTCCCTCTTGACTTGTTCTTTCCAGATATTTGGTCACAGTGGTGAAAAGCTGACTAAAACAAAGACTTAAACGTAAAAAGCAAAGATTTACAATCATATATATATAAATATATATGCGTATAATATACGTAATGTAGTAAAATATATAATGTGCAAGTTATATATATGGATTTTAATGGCCTGGAAATATAAAAATGCCCCTAAAGAGAACCAAAAAATATATTAAGATAAATGACATAAACACCAATTTCTATTAATTAAGACACCATGGAAATGTGGATAAACTAGACCCACAGTGTCCACGAAATACTATGAAATAAAAAGAATTCCTATAAATACAAAAGAAAAAGTTAAGTGATCCAAAAATAAAAATGGGTAAAACAGCAAAGAATAGGCAACATGAATGGCCTAATTGTCATTTATAATCAGCAAAATGCAAATAAAAACCATTTCTGGGTCAAATGCCATTTCCCATTGATTAAATTAACAATGTCAAAGCCTGACCTACCCCGTGAGGGGAAGACATTGTGCCACGGGAAGCCATGCCACCTGCTAATGTGAATTTGAGCAGTGCAGTCATTACAAAAGCTGTGGCATTACCCAGGAAATATGGTGGTGAGTGTGTTCTGTAACTTGGCAATTGTCATCCTACGTGTAGAGGAAAGGCGGGCCTATCTGTGTCAGGAGATGCACAGGGGTACTCACAGCCACTCCCTTGGAAACTTGTGAGCACACCTCTACACGCACACACACACACAGAGGGCACAAATGTATTCTTATACTGGAATATTATGCAGTGATAGCAATGAGCTTCCTCTGTCATAGTCAGTGAGACACAGCTTCCTACATCAACAGAATGCTTCTAAAAACCATGTTCACGCAAAAGGAAAAGAAAAATCTCTGAATAATGTGCATAATTTGGGCTGGGGTTGTGGCTCAGTAGTAGAGTGCATGCCTGGCACTTGTGAGGCACTGGGTTTCATCCTCAGCACCACATAAAAATAAATAAAATAATGGTATTGTGTCCATCTATAACTAAAAATATTTGAAAAAGAATGCACATAATTTAATTCTGTCTGCTCAATTATTTTAAAAAATGCATTGTATATGACATAGATATGGCAAAATGTAAAATATGATACATAACAAAACATGGAGAAGGAACCACAGCCTGCTTCTCTCCCTCTTCCTCTTGCAATCTATCTTCTCTTATCTGGTCTATTTCATAATTTTCAAAAGCCTCTTAGAACAATAGAGAATGCATTTAATCACATTTTATTAAAAAAAGCATTGATACCACAGAAGATTAATTTACTTGAGGGGGGTTTTGTGTTGAACTTGTATTGTTCCCATCCAGGGCAGTAAGGCATGGGTGGACAGGGAAACAGATTGTGGGACATCTGGAATGTCCAATCAAGCCCTGCCCACCATGGGGAATAGGAAACAGCAGCTCAGAAGGTCTGAGTGATTTCCCCAAGATTCAGATTCAGTACTAAAGCAAGACCTAGGCCTCCTCATTACTCCCAAGAAGACCATGCAGCCCGGGCAGCCCAGGAGGGGATGTGACTGCAGGGATCTGAAGAAATAGGCCTCTGGGGGAAAAAGAGTACCTTAGCTGGCACCTACATGCCACAGTGCCCTTCAGTACCCTGGACCACCCTACTTAGGTGGGGCTCATGTTCTATTACCCAGAGGAAGAATTTTGTCTCGGAGAGCAGGGGCAAGCAGCAGCACACTCAAGATGAATTCTTCCCCCTTTGTATCTCACCAAGTGCAGGCCTTGGAATGGCGCCTGGATTTCTGCAGACAGGAATGATATTGAAGCCCCAAACATTTCCATCAAGAAAAGCGAGAGTGCCCTGCCAACTCCCCAGGCTGTGTTCCTTACAAAAGAAGAATTTGTCCCCAAAGTATGTAGTCATTTAATGTAATGATTCACCAACTTTGAAGGATGGATATATATATATGTTTTTATCTTTACTGAGCTGAAAAATAGTATGTTTTCACAACTTAACAAGGGCATTTTTATTTTTTTTGGTACCAGGGATTGAACCCAGAGGTGCTTAACCACTGAGTCATATCCCTAGCACTCTCATATAACTTTTTTTTAAGACAGGGTCTTACTAAGTTGCTGAGGCTGGCTTTGAACTTGCAATTCTCCTGCCTCAGTCTCCTGAGCTTCTGGGATTACAGGTGTGCACCACTCCACCCAACAGGGCATTTGGTTTTAATGCCATCATGCTATCAACTCAATAGACTCCTCCTTTATTCTTTTTTTTTTCCTTCAAAGTTCCTGACATTCTTAAAGATAAAAGTGATTGTTTTGTTATCAACTAACCTCTTTTTTTTAAGGGGGGGAGAGGAGTAGTGAAACTTTCTCAGCATAAAAGAAATGGGTGTCATTAATTGTGATAAGTGATATAAATTCTGTACTTTGAATTATCAGTCACACATTATTCAAACCTATATTGAGGTGTCTGAGGAGAAGTGCAGTGTGTAGATCCAGGGACCAAGACTACACAGGGCCGAACCCTGGCTCTGCATCTCCCCAGCGTGGGGGAGTCCTATTAGTCAGCTATGCCTCCGTTTCCTCACCTACGAAAGGACTGGCTGATAACGGCACCTATCCTGTTTGTAGTCAGTGGAATCTGGGAGTGGATTTTGAGATTGCCTAGTAGTTTGAAAATCTGTGGCTTTTGACTGATGACAGATAGAACAGACCATTCTCTGCAAAAATTTCAGCTGCACCCAGAAAGCTTGGTGAGGTAAAAGGAGAGCTAATTTCTTGCCCATCACAGTCTGATGAAGGTCAGGCAGTTGTCATAAGGAGCTTCAAGGTCAGTTCAGGGCCTGACCTACCCCATTTTAAAACTTGCCATTTGTTTTTTCTTACTTTTGTTGTTGTTGTTGTTGTTCAGTTTCAAATATAGAATAGAGGGGTGTGTGAGTGAGAGAGATGCATGCTTTCTTTCCCAACACAGGAATGACCTCTCTTTTCTGCTCTTTTGACTGTGGGTGAGGACTCAGTCAGATTAGTGGTTCTCAGTTGGAGCCATGCTGCCCCCAGGGACATTAGTCAATGTCTGGAGGTCACTTTGGTCATCACAGGTCACAACTGAGCAGGGAGGCTGCTCCTGAGTCTAGCAGGGTAAGGTCAGGGGTGCTGTGCACAGGGCAGCCCCTCAGGACAAGGAGCTGCCCAATCCCCATTGGTAGTATGCTCAGACAGAGTCACTGAACTAGGTAATAACAGTAAGACATCTGTGAAATTTATAGATATAAACCTCACAGAAGAGGAACCAAAGAGAGCACACAGGTGGTGATGACATGGACTGACCCACCCCTTCCAGGCTCAGCTCCCTGTAGCTTTGTGGATTTAGTCAACATCAACACCCTCACCTTGGTTCCTACGGTCCCTGTGAAGGTGAAATCCATTCTGATGTACAGTGTTTAGGGTAGCACTGGTGCCTAGTAAGAACTCGACCAGCTCAGAGCTTGCTGTGGTCACTGTCACATGTGGCCCAAATAAAGCACTGACCAGACCCTCTGGGAAAACACACAGGTGGTGTGCTGTGGGCTGAACGGCAGTGCTGCACAAGACCCATCTCAAAGCTGAACAAAGTCCACTTCTCCTAAGGCCCTTCCCACCCCTGTGCCAATCAACCCAGCTCTTGATTAAACAGACCCATCATTTCATCACTTTGTTTGTTTGCTTATTTATTTACATTGATGGGGATTGAACCTACATATGCTGTATTACTAAGTTACACTGCCAGTCATTTCTAAACTTTTTATTGTAAGACAGGGTCACACACGCACAAAAAGATAGGATCTCACTAAGTTGCTGAGGCTGGTCTTGAACTTGCTGTCCTCCTGCCTCAGTCTCTGGAGTAGTGGCATTCCAGGTGTGCACAACTGCCACCAGCTCAGTCAGTCAAATTAAATACAGCAATTGAGCATCTATTGTAAGTACAAAGATGTTCAAAACAAACTTTTGATTTTGAGTTTTCAGGCAAGACAAGACAAACACGAGAAGAAAATAAGCCCCAAATGCATTCAAATCAATTTTTAAGATGTATTGAACATCTTCTATATGTTCCAGGTGCTGTGCTACCAGTTGAGGAAAGAAAAGCCCAAGCTTTTCCAGATCTGCATTGAAAGACTCCTCAGCCTATAGTAGCAAATGCATTCGAGTCTGAATAATAGCATTCCTGATCTCTGAGCATGCGTGAGGCTCGCAAGCAGCTCAGTGCAAGCAAGGGTTAACTCTCACACAGGTCTGAGGCAGCTTCATAAAGAAAGTCCTGAGCAGAAAAAGGCTTGGGGGATGAATAAGGATTCCAGGATGTGCCAGAGCAGGATGCAGAAACTAGACTCATCTGAATGCCAGGCCTGGAATTCAGAGCCTTTCCTGAAAGTGCAGAATTCCTCCTGAAGGATCTTAAGAGGAAAAGAGGAGGATCAAAGTGGCAATTCTAAAAATCGATATGGTGTGAAGGGAGATGTCTCTTAAGAAATTACTCTATTTCAGATAAGGAATAGGATGACCCTGGGCCATCTGGGTGGCTTAGTGAGTGGTCAGAATGGAAAGTGTGAGCAATGAACACAGCACTCTGCTATTTCTCCAACTCATCCCAACAAACATAATCAGAGCTCTCACGTGCATAGCCCCGTGTTCTGTGTTATCCAGTTCTTGCACCCACAACAAGCCTGTGAGGTGCATTTTATTCTCCTCGTTTGAGAGAAAAGAAAATTGAGATATGACTAGATTGAGTCCATCTTCAAGGACAGTCCATAGAGATCAGTGGTGCCAGATTTCACAGTCGGCCAAGTTGCCCTGGTCTGAGTTCTTCCATTAGAGGATGAGAAGTTTCCTGCCTCTGTGGAAGTCTTGCCTCCTAAACTGACCCAAACCCATGGGGATGCATGGTCCCCAGGGGAGGCTATTCTAAACCTGCCCCTGCTGCAGCCCCAGAAATGTAGTGTGTGCAGAGTCTGAAAGCCTTTCCTTACAGTTACTTCTTGCTGCCACAGGATGTCACCATTGAAAACTTGCCTCCCACAGAAGAAATGTGGCCCACTGTGCTGGGATTTTTGGTTCACCCTGAAAAGGCTCCAGCCCCATAGATCTCTGTAGAAGAGCCATCTTGCTCCACACCCCAGAGCTACACTCCAGAGCCAGAGTGTCCCCTGATTAGCTTCCCAGGTGTGTCTCTCAGTGTGCCCCTCTTTCAAATGGGCTATCATCTTCCAGTCCTGGGGCTGCATCTGTTCAGTATCTTTGCCAGAAGCCCAATCCTCCTGTCCTATCTGTCACTATTTATCTCAAAACATCAAGTTAAGATTACATCCATTTCCTTAGACACACCATCACTCACAAGGGCCTCCTGAAGAACTAGATGGAAAAAAAACAGACCTCTCCTGGGGGCCCTGTTATGGATAAGTTTGAAAGCTATTCACGTGATTGAATGAGAGTTGGTATTTAACTAGATGCTTAAGATGAGAGGTGCAGAGAGAATGAGAGGGAAGGAAGCCTAGGATGACCTTAGGTTTCTGGTCCTGTTATTCCATGGACCGCCTCATTCCCTGGGAGGGGGCATAAGAGTCAAGTGTTGTTTCTGCACTTGAGATGGTTCTTCTGGGCTCACCAAGGGCAAGGCAGGGTCTTTCCCTTCTACACCTTTTGCAGCCCCTTAGCTTCTCAGGGGCTCACTCTACCAGGCTGGGGATGTATCAGGTGGGGACAAGGCATTGAGTATTCCCCTTCTAGGAGAGGGCATTGGGTTAGGGAATCTCTGGGCTTAAAAGCCATCATCCCAGCTGGAAGTCTGATGGGTGTCCTGCTGGTCTATCCATGAGCAGCATTTGGAGAGGAAGACATCACAGTAAGAATTTGTAATACCGTTATATGGAGGACAAGGCAGGAGGTTCTGGGACAAAGTCAATCATGCTATCTCAAGGTTCCTTGAGAGCCTAGTCACAAATTTATATGTATAAAATGTATGTATATCACATATATATGTACACATAGACACACCCAAACATATATATATCTGTATGATTTTTTCATTCAAAAATAAAAAATGTATGATAGACGTGTACATGTAATTCTCATTCCTGTGCCAAATTTTTCCACTCAGTTCCACCCCACCCAGTCCCCCAAATTAAGACATTTCTCCAAGGTCTTTTACAGCCTTCTAGCACATATCCATGCCAGTACAAATATATGTTTATATGTATGTCTGTCTCCTTGTTTCACAAAATGATTTTGCTTTAAACATGTTCTGAACTTTTGCTTTTAAGTTACTGCATCATGGATTACTTTCATTCAGATAAATGAAACCCATTCTAGTGCAAGAGAACCAAGATCCTAGATCATCTCCTCTACAAGAGACTAGGAAACATAGAGGAAAACTTGCGGGGGGCGGGGGGCAGAACTTGAATTGACTTTCAAAAATGAGTGTGAATAAAAATGCAATGTCAATGTTAAAATAAACATTGTATGATTTTTTTACAAAATATTTTTAGCTGTAGATGGACACAATAACTTTATTTAATCTATGTATTTGCATGTGGTGCTGAGGATGGAACCCAATACCTCACACATGCAAGGCAAGTGGTCCACCACTGAGCTACAACTGCAGCCCCAACATCATATGACTTTGATCACATTTTTATAAGTTTAAATTAAAGGTATGTATTTTCTTTTTGGAAAAACAAATTCATTTATTCATTTATTTCCCATTCACCAAACATTCCTGTTCCCGTCTTGACTGAGTGCTATGGGGAGAATAAGCAAAGCACAGACCAGGGACATAACCTGCCCAGGCCCCGTGGCAATGGTCTCCTCGCAATGCCCTTTTCTGCAGCTTAGTGCCCATCCTGTCCACTGCTACAGGGTCAATCTGGATGACCTTGCCAACATTCTGATCCAGCCTCTCTCCTGCTGAAATTCTTTCAATGTCCTCACTGTCCTCAGCATCAAGTCCCACCTTCTTACTTGAATCCCAGTGCTTCTGATAGGTGTGGCCACTCTTGCCTGGCCTCTCCTGGCATGCTCTGCTCATGCACACTGGGTGTGCATGCAGTGTGGATGAAACCACCCAGCTGGCCTGGCTGGGCTCCAGGCCTCTGCCCGCCTGTCCTCAGGTTCTAAAATGAGTAATCTCCTACACCTGTCACCTCTCCCATTGCCTACTTTCAAGTGTCTTTCCCTTATTCCTTATAACCACCCCCCCCAACTGGGTTGGAGGTTACTCACACTGATGGCAATATAACCTGTCTCTGACTGGAGTGTGAGTGAGCATAGCCCAGTGTAATGGAATGAGCACTGGCCTTCCAGGTCCCAATCTTAGTTCCTCCTCTAAGGTTATCTTGTCATCTGTGACTGACATGCCGTGGGAACACAGGGATAGTGAGAATTAAGGTGTCCCGCGTCAAATGCCCCCTGAAGGGAGCTGGGTAGACGGGAGCTAGCTTAGCCTCCCAGCGATCTCTTCTCCTCTTTCTTCGGAACCCCTCGCATCTTTACGCCTCCATGATCCCCTTAAAGTAAGGAGACCAGCACATGATGGGTGAGTTAGCTGGTTGCGGCCCCCGCTGACGTCGTGGTGAAGGTCTGGATTGCCAGGCAATCTCACACGGTGCCCAGTCGACCTCACGCCCTGCCCCGGCCTCTACTTGTTGCCCTGGGATCCACTTCCAGGTTTAACTCCCTGCTGCTGGGGTCTGGAAAGGACCCCCTCTTTCTGTTGCATCCCCGTCTTCCAGCTCGGGAGGGCAACCCCGACGTGGAGACTGAGCATGCTCGCGGCCGCAGGGCTGTGAGGGCCGGACGTCTGTCCAGCGGCTGGCGCCCTCCTCAGGCCCGGCGGGCGGGCGGGGTGGGTCCGCTGGGCAGCCTGCCCGGCCGGAGGCTCCGAGCTAGGAATCGCGGGGGAGAGGGACCGAGGTGGGGCAGCGCGAGCGGCGCCTCCCAGCCAGTCGCGCAGCCTCCCGGCGGTGCGCTGCGGCTGCGGGAGCCGAGCCAGCGGGAGCGGCGGGCGGGCTCTCCAGGCCGCGAGGGCGCGCTGCGCGGCGCGGGGGTCTGGCCGCGTCCCGGCGGGGAAGGAGAGGAGCAAGGGCGCCGGAGGGGAGCGGAGCCCGCGGGACGCGAGCCCTGGGCGCCCGCGCAGCCTCTCCGTGCTTTCTCCCGGCAGTGGCGGCGGCCGAAACCCCTTAACCGTATTCGCAACCTGGCCTCCCGGCGCCTTTCCTGGGGCTGTCCGGAGGCCGTGGCCGGGCAGCTGTTGCACCGAGAGGGGGCAGCTGCGGAGTTCCATAACCATAGCAACCGCATCAGCACCACGGCGGCGGCAGCGGCGCGAGGGCAGCATCCTCTCGCTCCTCCTCCAGGCAGCCTCGCCTTGGGGACCTGAGACCCAGCTCGCAGGTGCCGCGGACTCCTCCGTCCGCCACCGCTGCTGCAAGTGTTGGCGGCTGGAGAAGGCAAAAAGAGGAGGGTGACAGGCCCGGAGCCAGCCAAGCTGGGCCCTAGGAGGTGAGAGAGGGGAGCCCTGCAGTAGGAGACAGGTAGGTGAGCGCGCTCCGGGGTCTGCAGCTGCAAACTCTCTGTGGCAGTGACGTTTCTGGAAGCGTGGTTGCTAGTTGGATGGCTTTCTATTACTGAACCGGGATTCTGCCGCGAAATGTGGTTGATCTTCTGTTTCCTCCAATCTTTCCGTCCTTTGATCTTGCCACACATCTGGGCAGGTCTTCCAGCGGGCACGAAGGGGCTTCGTGGTGATGGGTGAGGAGATGCTAAGTTAATAAGGTGGTCTCCACAGAAGTCTCAGGTAGTGCCTGAGGGGGCACATCCGGACCCCTGTCCACCCAGTTCCTCTGAGCTGAAGAAGACCATGTTGGGGCAGAGGGGGCAGTGGTAGCCACTTTCTGGTGGTCCAGGCTGACTCAGAAACCCATTCTTTCCTGTGGCTTGGTTTGGGGCAGAGGTTGGGGGGAGGCACTGCAGCTCAGCTATGACATGGAAGGGGACCAAAGCATACACCAGCTCTTCAACCATAAAGACAGCTTCCAATCCAGCCACTGGAGGGGATGTGCAGACAAGGAAAATAGTAACTCTTACCATTTGGACACCAGGGGTATCCCTGGAGTTTTTCATGCCGTTAGCATTGACTCTTGGCGATGGGGTGGGAGTAGAAACACATCCTTAAGCTAGCAGTCAAGATTGCCCTCTCCCCTTCTCTTTACCTAATTTCTTAGAAGTGCATGGAGCACAGTGTTGCCTTCGCCCCTTGGCCATTGGCAAACCGGCCCACTTTCTGAAAATCAAAAAAAATCCCACTTCAGTTCTCCTTTTGAACTGGGGTGGGGGATTATTTTCTATCAGGTTGGAATGCTCTTGATGTTCAGTGATATTTCAGAGCCCAGAGGCACCTGGGCTATCCATACTGCAAGAGGGAGTGTTAACTACATCTGTAGGCCAGAGGTTAGAACATAATTCCAAACCGAGCTCAGCTGGGAACAGGGCCCCAGAAGACTGTAAGAGCAGGGAGGTTTGGTTAGGTGAGTAATTTGGGTCTGAAAGCTCTTTCATATAGGTAAGTAGGTCTCTGGGTAATTTCCAACATGGACAGCCGTTGACTTTGAAAGGGTTCTCCCTTTATATCCTGGCCTCAGGAGACTGTGGTAAGTCCCAGTTAAAAGGCTATGTTCTTTAATTGGGCTTTTAATTTATGATGTAGTTATATTACCTGAGGGGATGTGAGTTGGCCAGCATTTCATCTGGGGATTTATGTCATAATGAGGACAATATTATCATATTGTAGCAGACGGTAAGATATAGAGGAAAAAGGACAGGATTTAGAAGTCAGAAAACAGGGGTTTGAATTTTAATTTCACCACACACTTGCTGTATGACCTTGAGTTGTTTCAGTTGCTCAGATTTCTTTCTCTCATCTGTGGAATGGGATGCTAAGACTCGTTGCAGTTCACCAGTCTCTTGTAACTATCAAGTGGGATGATAGAGAGGGTGGATGGAAAGGACTTTTAAAAACCTAATGCCTTGTGCAAGTAAAATGTATTATCATCATCTCACAAATAAATCACCTTTTTCAGATCAGCAAATCATGTAACAATTGTGGGAAGGCAGTGGCTATATTATTCGGTGACTCATGGTTGAAACACTGTAGTCTGGTCCAAGATACACTCAGGGCCATACAAAGAGGGCTTTATTGGGGGAATATGCTGCATGTCATCCTTCTTGCTTACAAGAGCTGAAGGTCAAGAGTTTTGCCATCATGTGCAGTACTTGTCTAGTTTGACACAGTGAGGTCTGCTTACCCCAGAGTGGAAATAAGCAGCTGATCATGTAAACAGACTTGCACAGAGTGGGATCTCACTTAAAGGTTGGTTAGATGGATACATTGGATACGTTGTAGGCTTCTTTTAGGCAGGATCCCCTTCATCCAACTCTGCTCTGTAATGCCAGAGCAGAGTTTACCAAATGTTTGCCTATTTTGGTGAAATTGAACACTTGCCCCTTGATTTCCTTGCTGGGGGAACTGTAATTTCTGGAAGGAGCCTATGCTGTGTTATATCATTTCCTGATCTTTTCTACTCCTTTGTTTGCTCATGCTGGTCCCTGCAGAGATAGACCATTTCTTACTTCTTTCCACCCTTCATGACCTGATTCAGAGCCTCCCTCCTGTGGGACACCTTTCCAGGGTCTCTCTCATGTGCTTCTATGACACTTTGGATCTGTTTTGTGACAGGTTGTGCTGTGTCATTGCTTGCATTCATCCTGGTCCCCTCTCTAAATTCTGTGCTTCCTGAGGGCAGGGGCCTCCCCCTATCCTACCTTGGCTGTGCCAAGCACCTGGTGCAGCAAATACCATGGAGAATGAGCTGCGTGATGGTCGGACCTTACCTGCAGCCTGACCACCTGTACAGGAGGACCATTACGAAGGCTGTCCCTGGCTGCTCTCCCTGTCGATGTGCAGAATGCCTGGGTTATTGGGCATTATTTAGGGTCAATCTACTGAAGTGGAGCCACGGAGAACAGAAACACATACTTTGCCTCAAAATGCTCATTTTTTTTTCAAGTGGGCACTTTAGAATAGCTGTAATCTGGTGTTGAATGGCCTTCATATAACATTTGCTGAAAACCTCCAATAGAATATTTTAGACTTAAAATGTGTTTCTCTCCCTTCAGTTTCTTTCCTTGATTTCAACTCCTATAAATGGGAAAACATATAAATTGAATTTAAAAGGTCTAGGTTTGAATCTGTTCCAAAAGAATGTGGAACTACGGCCCTTGATCTCCTTGTGCCTCAGTTTCCTCACTTATAAAAATGTGATTATTAATGCCAGTCTCACAAGGAGACCAAGCACTTGGAGTGAGTTGAAAGTAGGATAGTAGAAGCTTTTAATGTAAAATATTCTACCCCAATATATTTTTTTTCTTTTCCTTAACTTTTGTTCTAGAAAATGAGCAAAATCCCTCTGCCTAATTATGTAGAATCAGGCAAAATGAGCTTCAAATCCAGGCTTCTCCTCTCATTAGCTCTGTGTGACCTTCAGGAAATCATTTTGCTCTCTCAGCCATTTGCTCTATCTGCATAGTATTATGATGACAGCTACCTTTCCAGGTAGGTTGGGGACATATACACTAAGAAAACAGGCATGTAATTTCCAAATGCTAGATACAGTTGCCCATAACAGAAAATTCCAGAATATTTTGAAATTGTCAGATTACATTTCTTCCCTGAACTTCACCTACCTATACTAAGGAAATAGATAACAGTATCCCCCCCCCCCACCGCAGAGTCTCCTTTTTGTTAGGTGTATAAGGTTCCGTGAGGAGTAAGGTAAGCTAAAGATTCAGATCCAAGCACTGAGTCCCCCTGTGACAGTGACTGCCTAGCTCTATATCAGTGTTCATCTCTGCTGATCTATGTCCTCCTCACCCAGGTGACATCTGTAGCTCTCTCTCTAGCCTTTACTTAGAGGCTCTTAGTTTTACACTCTAGTGTGCTCTATACCCATACCTCCATCACCAAATTTCTCTCCTTTTTGAATTTTCCCAGCCAGATGCTTCCAGAGTTTCCAAAGCGATCCTGAGCCTTAAGAGTTGTTGAACGCCCACCTCCATCTCTCCAGCCCAAGACCCATTCTTGTCTTCCTCCAGGCAAGAAGTTTGGCTGCTGTATCCAGCCTGGAAGGTCTTTATTGCACACAAGCACCTGTCTTACCTGAGAGGGCTGGCGGAAATTCATGACATTGTTAATATCAGCTGAGCTTGCCAGACACTGGGTGCTCAGCAATGTCTAGTGTTTCTGCTCAAACATGAAATTTTTCTAGGTGGCTGCACAGCCATGTCAGGAGTGCTTGTGGATGGGGGGCTCAGATCTCAAAGGAAACTGGATCTGTGAACACAGGCTCTGTGACCCTCTGCTCTGGTGTAGATGGAGTGGCACTCTGACACGTGGGGTACGGGAAGTGTGCCTAAGTGACCTGCCTTGTGCCACTCATCATGCCAGACCCTGGAAGTCACTCATGAACAAGGCAAGGTCCTTGCTTTTCAAGGGGTAAGAGGGATGTCCTTGGGGGATCAGAGATGGAAACTGATGAGAAGGAACCAGATGGTGCTCAGGGTGTGGCATGTGGAGTCAAGACAAGGACTTCTGACCCCTTTCCTGGGAGGGATGGTCAAGGATGGCTTCACAGAACAGGAGTCTAAGCTGATGTCTTGAACTTCCCAGTGGAGAACAGAGGAAAAGAAAGCCAGCGGAGGGGGTGCCATGCAGGAGCTGGAGGCAAGAGCACTAGGGAGGGCCCTGAAGACGGGAGGGTGACGTGAGGCTGGGAGAGGAACAGGGCTGGTCTCCCAGAGTTCCCTGAGCCAGTCTGCAGGCTCCTCCCCTCACCAGGAGCCACACCCAGGCTTGGAGTTGGGGGAAGGTGCTTCCAGCTGCACAGTGGAGGCCAGACTGGGGGAGCTGGATGGAGCGAAGAGTAGGTGGCCTCAGAGCCTCTTTGCTGATCAGAGGCCCCTGAATTCAGGGATGAGAGCTGGGACGAGGAGAGGGGATGCACAGGAAATGGTGTGGGAGGGAACGTGAAGGAGGGAGGAAAGGAAGTGAGCACACTGCGTCACCTCTCAGGAGGATGTCCCGGGACACTCTAGGGACTTGGTACCAGTGATGCGGGCCAGGGGGAGCTCACAGGTGGCACTGTCACAGGTGGCACTGGGCGTTACTTTCCATCCTCTCCAGGCTCTCTCTGGCTCTCTCAGGCCCCACAAGCCAGGCTTTCACCAACCTCCCCACCTGGCCCTGCGCTCTGCCTGGGGCAGCCAGGGAGACTGCAGGGAACCAGAACCGCGTCGCCTTCATCTGCTCCAAGCCCTGCATGGCTCCCTTCCCAGGCTGTGGGCTGCTGCACCCTGCAGGACCTCAGCCCTTCCACCCCAAGTGCTGCCATGGCTCTTCCTCCTTCTCCCAGACCCGCCTGCTGCCCCCACTCTGGCCTCCTTCCCACCACTTCCTCCTGGGATGCCTCCTCTCCAGTAACCACATGGTTGTGCCCACTTTATTCTGGCTGTGGCTCAAATGTAGCCTTATCAGAACATTAGACCACCCTGGACCTACTTCTAAAGCAACTGTTACATCCTTTGACCTACCTTTCGTTATAGTACTTATCAATATATAAAGCTCACTGCAGAACTCCCTCTGGTAGAACACATCCTTTCCTGTAATATGTGTTCAATGCATGTTTGTTGAGTGAAAGAATGAATGTAGGATTAGCTTGAGTCTAGGGGAGGTGCTCTTCCCAGCACAGACAGGGATGACTTGGGGGAGAAACAAAGACATGTTCTGAAGAGTGGATTGAAAATTTAAGCGATTGCTTACTATATTCGTCCAATGTTTCAGGCATGAGTAAGCAGTTAGATAGATACCAAGACTACCAATGATAAATCTCTTATGAAACATTTCTTGGGACACTGAGAACTGCAGTTTCACTAATAGAAGAGCCCCGAGTGAGGGACGGGGAAGCCTGAGCTGCACGAGATCTGACACTCATTTTTATGTCACTTTAGGCCTTTTCCTTCCACTCCTCTTTGATGGCTCGCCCTATGTGTTAATTGAAGGTACAGCTCTTTCATTTGGCTTCATCATACAGAAAAGATGTTTCTCTTTGAAAGCTTGTTTCTAATTTTGTTTGACTTAGGCAGATGTTGAAGTGACGTCATAGCCTCTGAGCTAAGTCTTCAGCTACGGGGGGATGGGCCAGAACAGAGGGTGAGTGTCATCCCAAGGGGGTGGAGAAGAGGGAACGGCAGTGACCACCTGTGTGTGAACATTCCAGAGGGATCCCCTGGTGTCCCCCTCTGAGGGGCATCTTTCTGGCACAGTGCTTCCCTCAGGAGGCTCTTATGTGGAGTGAGCTCTGGCTGAAATGGCAGGGGTGGCCCTTACCTGTTGGTCTTTCTCAGACATGGCTGCCTCTCCTGGACACACCCTCTGCTGTGTCCAGCACTGGGCTCACAGCCCCCAGGGTGCTTCCACGGACACCCAGCCCCTCAGTCCTCCCAACACTCAGTGCCTGTCATGTTTTAGTATCTGCTTCTGGGGGCTAGGTCTTGAGTCCTGCTGGTGCACCTTTGTGAGCTGCAGAGCTGGGTTTAGTTTATATCAGAAGCCTGAGGTCTGGGAAGAAAATTGTATGAAGACCTAAGACAGATGTTGTAGGGTTAACTCTAAAATGAGTGATCTGTGTTCTTTAAGCAGCCACTTAAACTCCCTGGGGTCATTTTCTTAACTGGGCAGTTGAAGGGCTTTGAGTGAGTGCAGCTAATCTCCTCAACACACATTTCCTCAGTGCCTCATTCTGTTCTGGGAGCCCAGGAGGTGAAGAAGACAATGTTCATTTCCTTAAGAATGATATAGCTTGCAAACAAGACAACTAAGTAAACAAGCAGCTATAATATTCCACAATGAGGGCAAACCACAATAGAGAGCAGGAGCCCAGCTTGGCAAAGAAGCGTCTGAGATAAAAATGAGATCGAGGAGATACACAAGGTAGAAGGAAACCAGTGTGAAGGCACGGAGTCGGGGCAGAGCCCTGCACACAGAAGGACTTGCAGATGTGAAGTTTCTTGAGAGAGAGCTTAAGACAAGGGTAGAAATGAAAAGACTGAAGAGGTACGCAGAGGGGGGGCCACGCAGGGGCTTGGGCATCTCCTGCAGGATTTCGTTCTTCATCTGGAAGCTAACGGGCATCGTGGGAGGATTGTGAACTAGGTAGAGACAGATACACACATGCCCTTTGGAACTGCCCATTCTGGCTCCAGTGTAGAGGATGCGTTGAGAGAGACGCTGGCAGACCTGGAGACTCTGTGGGACCACAGATATGTGGAGGTAGAGATGGCCCAAACCTGGGGGAAGACAGTAGGGACAGAGACAGAAGAACAAACTTGAGACATTTGAAGTCACTAGAATCTTGGGACAAGTTCAATGACTTGACACAGGGTGGAGGCGTGGAGAGGGATGAAGGATGGCAGTCGGTTCTGTGACATGGTCTGATGGATTGGCCCTGCTGCTGTCAGTGGCCAGAGACACAGTGGAAAGAACAGTTTTTAAGGGGGAATGATGAGTTCTGTTTTGAAAGGTAATTTTAGGTCTCTGAGGACGTCCATGTACCTTTTAGGCAATTATAGAGACATCAGTCAAGCTCAGAAAAGTTCTTGGCTGAATCTATAGGTTTAGGAAATCAACAGCACATGCGAATTGAGGGCCTGGGAGGAGAAGCCATTGCCCCAGGGAAGTGTATAAAATGAGGAAATGAAAACATTCTTCTGGACCCAAGGTCTATACCTTTGCACATCCCAAGCTAAAACAAACAAAACCCCACACACTGTGCCGGTTCCTTTGCCTTGGAGACTTGACTGTGTCCCCACGTGTGTGGGACATCACTCCTGATGTTCCTAGGGCTGTCTCCTTCCCCTTGTCCATGCCCCTTCTTTGCAGGGGTCTCTCTGGGTCAGGCTACTCTATCCCCTTCTAGTTTATATAGGAGCCCAGGAGGTAAAGAAGACAATGTTCATTTCCTTCATTTCCTTTATTTTTCTTCATAGAATCGTCTTTATGTTACTCTCTGACATGTTGTTACAGGTATATTGGTTTCTATTTTCTGTTGCCCATCTCTGCAAGGGGGTGCATCCATGGTGCCAGGACTCTGGGTGTTTATATTGCACCAAACAGAACAGTTCCTGATACTCGTTAAGCATGCAATAAATATTTATCAAACAAAGAGAAGAATTAATACCAGAAATCTTCAATAAGGAAATGATACTTTTTGGTTTTTCAAGACCATAGACCTGTTTAAGCACCATTTAGTATTACTGGTCAGAAGGTGGACATCTAGTTCAAGACACAATGAAGCTTGATCCCTGCTGTTGCTCCTTCTCCCGGGGTGGCCTGCCCATTTGTCTCAGATAAATGTCTTTCTAGTTTCTAACAGAAGAGAAAGTCCCCACCTCAGGACTAGGGTGAGAGCAGGGTGGGCCATGCAGCTGATGATCCACCCATGAAGCTCTAGAGGATGCAGGGCTGGGTATTGGCCACTTCCTAGGGACCAGCTCTTCAGGATATATCTTACCCACTGTTCTACTTAATCCAGAGATAAAAGCCATGATCTCCTGGACAATTGCTCAAGTTAGGGATCCCCTGAAGTCGTCCTGTGAACTCCGACTAAGTATGCACGTTCTAGAAGTCAGGAGCTGCCTGGGAGCCTGCAGACATCCCTGCATGGGCACTATGTGGTGGCTGCACTCTCTGCTGAAAGCTCGCACATCGGGCCTTCTGAGTGGACCTGAGGCAGGGTTGTGGTAGTGAGAGCACAAACTTTAGCATGCGACAGATTTGGGGTTGAATCCCAGCTATGACCAGGGTGACCAGCTTGTAACCCTTTTCCTAGAACTGATCCAATTTGGAAATCAAAAATCCCCCATCCTTGGAGCCCCTGTAGCCCTGGACAGCCTCCGTGGACTGGTCACCCTTGTTCCGACCCTCGTTCTCCTAATGAGCCTGGGCAGTTACTTGGTCTCTGTAGAGTAGTGCTGCTTTCTCCCCGTCTTAGGCCAGGGTTCTTGTATGTGGAGCTGGAGATGGGGCCAGACTGGTTACACAGGAGGATCTCGGCCGGCAGGCCCACGGTGTCCCCAGCTCAAGGCAGAGGTCCAGGACTTTGTCACTGCAGTGTTCCCTGGTATTTCTGGGAAGAGCAGCTCCTGTCAGCCAAGGCCATTTGCAGAAGACCAGGCTGACTATGGGCTGTTGTCAGCTCCCAGAGCTGTTGAGTGATGTGTGCACCCACAGGGGACCAGAATGGGACACCCATAGCATCCACTTCATTCCAACTGATGTTTCCATTAGAGGCCCCCAAGCCTTCCAGTAAGACAGATCAATTCCTCAAGGTCACTGCTGTGATGCTCATGAGATGCAGCCATACCACCCTTGGAGCCTCTTAGAATATCTGCACCTGAGGGTAAGAGCCTTGAAGACATAATAAAATGGTCTCCCTAAGCCCCTCCATGCTAGGAAGCCCTGCTGTGGACTTTCTCCCCAATTTAGCCAAACCTTCTGTTCACCTCTAAAAAGCATCAATGCAAGTTGGTGCTACATTGGTGCCTAACCACCTTTGGCTGCACTAGTGTGTCATTCAGCTTTTTATTGCTGTGACCAAAATACCTGACAAGAACAACTTTGCAGAGGAAAGATTTATTTTGGTTCATAGTTTCAGAGGATTCGGTCCATTGTCAACTGGCTCCAAGGCAGAAGCACCACAGCAGGAGGCTGTGGTGGAGGAAAGCTACTCAGCTCAGGGCGAGCGGGATGCAGATGCAGAACAGGAGGGGAAGGGGTCAGGGACAGGTATAGTTCCCAAGCCACAGCTCCAGTGACCTGCTTCCTACCACGCCCACCTCTATACCTCGATGCACTGGGGACCATATTTTCAACTGAGCTTTGGGGAGCATTCCAGATAGAGTTACAGCTAGCTATCTTCTCATGTGCTGCCCCCAACTCTGGTAACTTAAGTAACTGAAATGTGGTTCCTTCACCATCTGAGTTGACCTTTATTTTAGGTGTTTTCCATGTCCTGGCAGATGACCATGGTGCCATCCTGGCCCTCACCTTCTCAGCTCAGGCAGCTTTTCCACAAGCCTGCTCAGCTGCACCTCACTCACCCAGTGCTATGAGACCTGCTCCACGCCCCAGATGAGCTACTGACACAGCCTCCCCTCCTGCCTTGCTTGCTGAGCTCCTGCGTGGCTGCCATTCTGTGATTTTGTGGGTTTCTCCAGCCAACTCTTTCTCCTCTTTCTCTCAACACATGAGCCTTCTCTTTCTGTGACCCCGTTCCTTCCCCACATAGCTTTCAGGAATACAGTTTCAGCCACACTCTTCCCAATAACCTCATTGTAATCTCAACTTCTCTTTAGAATATGGTTAGACTTCAGTCATGTGACTTTACCTGTATTGCCCTTAAAATAACATGGAATTAAATTTGAAAGTTATATGAAAAAATAAATAAAACTGAACAACTCCTATGGTAATATTTGAGATGCTGTAGGAAGTCAGAGTTTATTCTGATTACAGACTGATCTGAATACTTTCATATCACCCAGGAGGATGGAGGGACTGGCATCTCGCCATGAAAACCAAGGCACTTGATGGGCTCCTTCCTTGATGGGAACTCTGTATGGGATTGGTCAAGGAAAAACTGTTACAGGGCCTTGGGACTCTGAGTGAGGGCCATTAGAGCTGGCTGCCCCTTAGGGGTCTTTGAAGCCATCTACCTATGACAGCACAAAGCAATAATGTATGTTCAGAAGTGTGGCTGTGAGTCACCAAAGAAAAGCTAAATTACAGTCTGTAAACGCTGCTGGAGTAAGACAGAGCAGGAGAATTTCTAAAATAGGTTACATTAGAAATTGCTGAAATTTAATATAAAAGTATTTGAGGTTTAAAAGATTTGGTATAAGTTATTTGGAAATTAATTTCTGGGGCATGCAACTTCACAGCTGAGGAGTCACTGCAGGGGAAGAGAAGCCAACTGAACTCATGGCTTTTGTAAAACATTGTTGACTTTAAATAAGAATATAAAATGCACCAGAGAATAAATTGCCATTTTTAGTTTGTTTAAAGAAAATGTATAAAGATAAGATTATCCTTGGAATCCTGTGCCCACAGTAGAATTCATCAAGCTTGGTATTTTAACATGCTGGCTTCTGTTGGCCTTTGGGGAGAATAAAATGAATAATAATATAATTGCTTCTGAATTCTAAAATGAGATTCCCCTAGTACTGCCCCCCCACCTTGAAAGCATGTGATTATTGGAAACAAAGAATGATTCTAGCATCATCTTTAAGTGACAGACCAGCACTGAGTTATGACCTGGTGCAGATGAGAGGGAGAAGGAAGTGCTAAGCTTCCACTGTGCGTTAGGTTTGGAAGAACGTGTGTTTGGAGGAGATCTTTCTACTTAATCTTCATGTGGGAGCTATTAGCCCCAGTTAAAGCCCAGGAGAACCGGCACAGAGAGGACAAAAAACCTGCTCACAGTCACACAGCTAAGTCAGAGTGGAAGCCAGAACCTGATCCCAAATTGGTTTGACCCCAAAACTTGTTCCTTCTCATCCACTCTGCAAATGTTGCTTGTGAAATTTACTTAAAATTTAGCCATAGATCATAAAGGCAGAACCAAAGAAAGAGCACCCCCAAGCCCCCCAAACCAAAATAAAACCTCAAAAACTTCTAGGTAACCAAGATCTTTGACTTTTAACCGCCCATCCATGTGATGGAAAGTGGAAGGGCTCCTGTTTAACTTGGAGGGGTCCTGTGCTTAGAGCTTCTTGGATGAGTGCTTGTGCCAAGTCTGTCCCCAGCACATTCAGCCCCAGGATCACGGGGAACACGGCAAACGAGCTCCCTAAGAAAGATGCTTGATAGAATGAGGAGCTGCTCAAGTTAGAAAATAAAAAGATGAAAACAAAAACGCAAAGGCAATCTGTGTCCGCCCCACTTATTCAGTCAAGAAGTCAAACGTTTAGTAGCTCAGTTTTTCTTTTTCTTTTTTTTTGAGAGAGAGAGAGAGAGAGAGAGAGAGAGAGAGAGAGAGAGAGAGAGAGAGAGAGAGAGAGAGAGAGAGAATTTTTTTAAAATATTTATTTTTCAGTTTTCGGCAGACACAACATCCCTGTTTGTATGAGGATCGAACCCGGGCCGCACGCATGCCAGGCGAGCGCGCCACCGCCTGAGCCACATCCCCAGCCCCTAGCTCAGTTTTTCAATACTTTATTTATGTATATTTCTTTATTTATCGATCTACTTATTTATTTTGCACTGGGGGTTGAACCCAGAGGCGCTTAACCCCTGAGCCACATCCCCAGCCTTTTTTGTATTTTATTTTGAGACAGGGTCTTGCTGAGTGGCTTAGGGCCTCACTTAGTTGCTGAGGCTGGCTTTGAATTCTTGATCCTCCTGCCTCAGCCTCCAGAGCAGCTGGAATTACAGGTGTGCACCACCAGGCCTGGCTTCAATACTTTATTGACTACCTTGAGCCAAAATGAAAAAAATAATGCATGCGCTGAAATTGCAGCTGTGCCCTTTCTTCTTTGTTGATATGGTTTAATTCAGTGTCCCTCTGGATATTTTTATTCAAAAGTTGGTGATTAATGTACGTGCCCAAACTTCAGAAATGTTAGTGGAACGCACTGCACACACCTAGACTTGAGTCAGTGTTCTGCTCTGAGGTGCATCCCATTTCAGGTGAGTGCCACCAGTGGCAGGTAGCCAGAGGCTTGTCTGGAGTCCCTGGGTCTCTGTAGGAGCAGAGAATGTGCCCTGGCCTGGGGGATTCCCCTGCAGAAATTCTGGGGTACTGAGTATGAGGGGGCAGAATGTGAAGCATCTGCTAGAATAGGCTGGTGGACCCATTTGCAATTTTAGCCTAATGCATTCCTGCCTCTCCCCATGCCCCACCCACCAGCTTCATCTGGATGTGCTCCTCATTGGTGCAGGTGTCCAGACTCGCCTTTATTGTCATGGATTCTGCAAAGCCCGCCCCACCCCTCAGGCATCTCACTGCAGTGGGGCTCAGGTAGACCACGGCAGCAAATTGTTTGTGGGAGCTCCACTTCTCACCACCTGCCTCCTATCCTGGTTAGCTGTGCTCCCCTGGCCAGATGATTCAACCTCTCTGTGCTTCAGCTTCTTCATTTATAAGATTGGGGTTACATAGATGCCTTATTCCAATTCTGGTAGCATTAAAAATCATACAGAAGTGCAGTGAGGAACAGTGCCTGGTCCACAGCAAGACACAGTAAATGCCACCTTTGATGCTTTAAGCACTGACTGGAGTCTGTTTGATGGCTGTCCATCAAACTGCACAAATTCACACCCTCCTCCTCCAGCTGTGCCCTCCTCCAGCGGAGGTCCTTGACTCGCTTACTTTGGACCCCTGTCCAATGCTGACTCCTCCAGCCCTCTCTTCACCCCTGTCCTTGGCACTGGCAGATGCCCAGTCCCATGGGAGGTCTTGGCTCCTGGAGCTGGTCACTATGGAAGCTTCCTGAATCAGCTGGGAGAGAGCAGGTGACTGGACATGGATTGGACAGGACGGCAGTAGGAAGGACGGGCTGTCATCCAGCACAGAGTAGAGCAGGAGCAGGACAGGCAGCGGGAGTTACCCTCCAGGGACTGGACTCCAGGACTACTCTGAAGTGGGCCCTGTCCACACAGTGGTTCACCCAAGGAACAACCCTGGGTTCTTTCTCAGATCCCACCCTGCTGGGTTAGCTCAGCCGCCCTCTGCCCTGGTACCCCAGCGGCAAGGTGTGAGCAGTGGGCCTAGATGCTGCCCGCAGAGTCCGTGTATAAAAGAGGCCCTGCCCCAGTTTCATCTCTGCCCGCCCTGGCTCTGGTTTGGAAACATGTGTAACTTCTCTGAATCTGTTTCCTCGTCTGTAAAATGAGGATAACATGATCAGTTTTGTCCTCGGCGGCCTGGACAAGCAAAAGATACAACCACTGCCACACGCGTGGCCTTAGCCAACGGCCGGACACAGACACACAGAGCAAAAGACTTGAGAAAGAAAAGAGTCTTAAGTGTAGTAGGTGCCAAGCCCCGTGCCACATGCTGCAGATGCTGAGAGCAGGCATACTTGAGTTCCATCTTCTAGAACTTAAATTGTCCCAGTGGGGAGAGTAAAGAAGCCAAAAAATATCAGGCAGTGGCTTCTTTTTTTTTTCCCCTCTTTCCAAATATGCCCTTTAACACATATTCCTTCAACAAACGTGGATTTTTCACATGTGATCTTCCCAACAGTTTCATAAGATAAAATAATTTCCTTGTCGTTTTTTCATAAAAGAAGATTCTGAAGTTCAGAGTGATTGGATGCCTTGCGCCAAATCATGCACATTTGGTCCCAGAACCCAAATTCCAATCTAGGGCCCTCTGAATCCAGTGTTTTGCAGGAGGCTGAGTTACAGAGAGGGAAGCGCTCACACGGCACTGTGGCCTTGCTCAGAGTGACTCACTTCTCTAAGGCTTAGTTTCCCCACTTTTTAAGTGAATAGAGATGGAGGTGATTCCTAGTGTTCTTTCCCAGAGGCTTTCTGCCACCACAGAGTAATTCTTTGAATTAGTTCCTTCTCTGAGACTTTTTCATGTTTTTGCTTATTTCTCTCACATATTTTTTGTTTGCGTTCTCCCTTTCGGTGGAGGTATTAATCAAGTTATATTGTTATACCCTGTGCATGTATGAATGTGTAACAATAAATCCACTCTTATGTGTAATTATTAGGCACCAACAAAAATCAAAATATAGAAAAATATTAATTAAAGTAGTTAGGTGTCAAAACAGCAACAAGATTTCATGTTGGACGTCAGCAGTGTGAAGGTTGGACCCATTTATTAGTCTACCTTTCTCACAATGCTTTCACAACACAGGTGCACATTCAGTGTCCGTATGATTTAGTAGTGTAGTCCAGATTCTGTTGTACAACCAGATGACAGCAGCTACAGAGAGAGTGATCTCATCATGTCAAGGAACAGATGATTTGGAACCCTGTTAGAATTAGTGAGGTCCTGACGTTCCCCTGAACTGCAGCCCAGGCTGAGACCTGGTCACCCAGCCATGCTCTCCTGAGCTGACCTCTGATTGTGACAGGCTGCTTCCTTCTCTGCAGTCCTCACTTGTCCCAGGGAGTCCCAAGGAGTTTGTATGAGAAGATTAAATTGTCAAGCATGGTGGAGCCAGAGCTAAATTCCCAGAGGCCCAGAGACAACCGGATCCAAGGGACAGTTGCATTGTTCAGCGGTATTTGTTATTAGTTCAATCCTGCCAGCACAATTGGCCCCACTGAGGACCTTCCCAGAAAGTTCCTGCCCAGGATTCCACTGTGCTCAGAAACAGCCTACCTCAAACAGTCTCCGAGCCTGCCTAATGGTGCAGGCTCCAGGGAATAAACCTCAGGAGGGATTGTGGTGGAAAAGAAGTAACACAGGGATACCATTCCATTTTGTGTCACTTTTTTGTACTAAGACTTCAAAGTGCTTTATAATTTAGAACCAATAATAAAAGACCTGAATTTAATTTCTTTTATTCATTCAGAGTAAATCACAGAGCAACTACCTTAGGCCAAGTCCAGTGCCGAGGATAGAAAAATACCACCGCTGCATCCACCACCATCCCAAGGAGCTTGTGTCTGTCGAACACATTTTAGCAGGTGTTAGGTTAAGCACTTTGAGGGCATTATCTGTTTATTCTGTGGGGTACTAAATTCCAGAGGTATGTGGCTTTGTGATGTAATAAGAAATAGACATTTTGGTCTCAGTCTGCAGATGGCTGCCCAGAGTTCCTAAAACTCCTCATATCCCACCTGATAGGAGCAATAAAGGTGAAATGAGCACCTCTGGTTACTCTCGGCTACATCTGAGTTGACCTTAACAAGGCCACTTATGGCAGGCCCCTAGAGTTGGGACCTGATTGCCAAGGGACGGACCCTGTGCTTAGAGAGTTGGAACTCTCAGACCCCACCCAACCTCAGGAGAGGAGACGGGGCTGGAGAATAACTTATTCACAATGGCCAGGGACTTCATCTTGCTTGCCCCCGTAATAAAGCCTCCAGGAAAACCCAGAGCTCTGGTTCTGGAGAGCTTGAGGGTTGGGGACACAGGGGAGGGGATGCTGGCTGACTGCACACGGCCTGGGAGCTCTGTGCCCACTCGTGTGCTTGTCCAGTACATCTCTTCTTCCGGGCGGTGCCTTTAGAATAACCAATAGGATAAATACAAGTTTTCTAGGGTTTTGTGAGCTGTTCTTGTAAGTTATTGAACATGTTTTTGTAAATTAGTGAACCTGAGGATTGGGTCACAGGAGTCTCTGACTTATAGCTGGTCATCAGTAAGTTCAGACTGGAACTTGGATGGGCAGTTGGGGTGTGTGTGTGTGTGTGTGTGTGTGTGTGTGTGTGTGTGTGCATATGCATGTTGGGGGCTATTATGATCTGGATGGATGTGAGGCGTCCCCCATAAGCTCATATGTGAGAAAATGCGAGAAGGTTCAGAGGAGAAATAATTGGGTTATGAGAGCCTTAACCCAATCTGTGTCTTAATTTATTGAGTAGTAACTGAAGGCAGATAGGGTGTGGTTGGAGGAGGTGGGTCACTGGGGGATGTGCCTTTGGGGTACATATTTTGTATCTGGTGAGTGGAGTTTCTCTGTGCTACCTAACTACCATGTGAGCTGCTTCCCTTCAACACTCTCTTCTGTCATGATATTCGGCCTCACCTTGAGCCCTGAGGAATGGATAATACTGTCTGTGGACTGAGACCTCGGAAACCATGAGCCCCCAGATAAACTTTTCCTCCTCTGCAACCATTCTGGTTGGATCTTTTAGTCACAGAAGCAATAAGCTGATTAAAACGGGCAGTCTGGTGGAACTGAGCCCTTACCTTGGGGGTCAGTGCTCACCTCAGGTGGTCAGTGTCAGCTTTGGTGTGGAAAACAAGCTTATTTGGTGCCAGAAGTGTCCACTCTGTGCTTAGAAAAATGGTTTGTTTCCTCCTTAGAGTGTCATTATGACTTCTAGATGCACCTGAGCTGGGGCACTTGGTACATGCAATGCAGTGTCCCTTCAGTTGTGTTACACAGCAACCTAGGACTCTATTTCACAAAGATGTAGAGGATATAGAAGTTGTTCATAACCTTAGTTGATGGAGGCCTTGCTTTAGCAGCATCCTCCAGAGCTGGGTTTCAAGCCTGATAAGGCAAGACCACTGCTCTCTGGGGTTTCAAAGTTTGGAGGAGTCTGCACCACACTTGATTCACTCCTCCACCTACTGAGAGACATCTTGACAGTTTCCGAGTCTTGAGAATTATGAATAAAATGTTGTAAGTTCTGCTGTAGAATCTGCTGTGTGCAGATTCTTGTGTGGTCATAAATCTCCAACTTGTTTGGGTGGATACCAAGAGGCACAATTCGTAGATTGTATGCTAAGAGTATTATTAGATTTACAGAAATGGCCAAACTGTCCTTCAAAGTGGCTGTCCCTTTTTTGCACTCCCTTCAGCAGTGAAAAGAACTTCCTGTTTCTCCACATAGCAACCTTTGTATTGTTAATGTTTTGTTTTCAAGATAAGAATTGGCAAGGGCCTGGACTAAGGAGGTGGCAGTGAAGAATTGTTAGCAAGTTCTAGAACTATTACAGATCTAGAACTATTATAGATCTAACAATAGTTCTAGAACTATCAAGATCACTAGTTATTGGTGTTCTTAAATCACCCAGTTTGACTTTGGATTGATTTGGGGTGTCAAGGGAATATGATGAATCTTGAATGATTCTAAGGATCTGGTTTGGATGCAAAGATAGTGATGCTACTTGGAAATAGGAGAGTGAGTGATGGAAGTTGAAGCCTGAAGCTTCAGTATGAGACCTCATTAGGAGCGATCCAGAGCCTGTGGATTTGGAGAGAGATCTGGGTTGGACGCAGAAAGACAGGTGTTGCCAATGTGAAGTTGCAGTTGGATTTATGAACTATTATGTATGTGACTCCCCAGGTAGAGCATTGGATTTATTCCTGTAGAAAAATAAAAGAAGGGGCAGGAGTCAGAATTCTGAGTGGTAAAGAAATCAACTTCCATGGGGTCTCAGGAAAGGAAAGCTTAAAAAAACCAACTATGTCTTACACAAGTTTTGGTGCATCAATAAATAATTGCCAAGCTGAATTACCCAATTACTTTTGGGTCTCTGTTGTTCTTAGCAAACTTAAGTTACGGCTTTTAAGCTGTATGTTTTCCACTAACAGCAATTAGAAAATGCAATGTGAATTTTGCACAACTTGGTAATAGCATAAGGTGGCACCAGTTCTTGTCCCCAGTGAGTGCTTCTGAGAATCTGTGCACAGAATGGTCTGGAAACACATCCCATGAGAGGCTGACGATGAGCTGAGCTGAGTGGTTAGGAATTAGCAATGTGAGATTTATTCTATTCACATATTACTGGCAAATATCCTAGTACTCACTATGGGATGGACGCTGTTCAACACATTGGAAATACAGAGCGAAAAAACAGACCAAATCTACAATCCCCAGAACCTCAGATCTGGTGGAGTGAATTGAACAATACATAAATTTAAGAACAAATACGATAGGAAGCAATATGTATTATGCAGGAATATACAACATGGGAGAGAGGAGACAAAATAACTGATGTTTCAGATGGAGCTCACAAGCACATCCTCTCTGATAGGAGTTGTTTGAGCAAAGACCTGGAAAATTAGGAGGCAAGTCATGTGACTAGGAGGAAGACATTTCACTGGCAGGAGCTCCCAAGGTGGCCTCTGGATGCTTGTGTCACATTGTGCCTTGACTCTCTCTGAGATCTCCTTTTTTATATCTGGCACAACAGGCATCAAACCGGCTTGGAATGAGGGAACTTTTATTCAGCTCCTGCTAGGTGCTGGCACATTTTATTTAGCACATAGCTTTTCTTATTTGTCCCTTACAGCAATAGGTAGCATTATTATTCCAATTGGCAGGAGAGAAAATAAGGCTCATAGAGTAAATAATTTGCCCCAGGGCACACAGTCAATGGGTGACAGAACTGGAATGATCATTGCAGTTTGTCTGGCTTCAAAGATTTACCGTTTGCTCAGCCACCCACCCCATCCTGCATGCATGGCCCAGCCAGCACTGTGGACTGTGCTTACAGAGCAGATGAGCCCTCTCTGCACTGCAAAGAAGGAACCGGGGCTATATTTGTTTTCGGTTGACCAGCTGGCTTTTTACAATGGATGTGCAAACCTCAGATAGAATCACTGAATCTATTTTTAAGTTTTGCCTGAGACACATTTATATAGTCAAATAAAATATGGAATACTGATCTTTATGTAGTGTGCAAACGAAATCTATCCCAAGGCCCTCCTTGTGCCAAGGGCCCCAGGGGTGGCTTGTATTTGAGGAAGCCCATGATGTTTCTAGTTTTATGCACATTTACACAATACTTGGACTGAATTAAAACAATGATATTACAATTAGAAAAGATCTCTCTCCCTTTCTCCTCCTCCCTCTCCAATTTCAGTCTCCCTGTCTCTCTCCTTCTCTTTCTCCCTCTCCTTCTCTTTCTCCCTCTCCCTTTCTCTCAACATAATAGTTTAAAAGGCAATATAGACCTGACTACCAATAGATCAAGAATGTTTTTCACTATTGCATTTTCAGCCTTCTGTGACTGGGCCCATCTCTGTTTGTGAATTCATGAGTCATTGGACAAAAGGCTACCTTCAGACTTCTGAGGCTCTTCAGGAAATGTGTCAAGGGGGCAGGATGGATCTGGCTGGAGAAATGGCTTTTACTCCTTATTGTTCACATTTCAAGAATGCCATCTCCTACAAGTTATAAAGAAAATGGCCTCGAGGTTTAGAATCCTCCAAGGTGTCTATTTCTGTGTTCTAAGCTTCTAGGGTCTGGGTGGGAAGGGGCAAGAGCAGAGGCTGGAGAAGAGGAAGGACTCGGTCCCTTGGTCCAAAAGGGTTGAACAAGGCATTCCAAGGGTTCTGTGCTTGACCCTACAAGCATGGTAGATCTTTCAAGGTCTTTTAAGCAAAGGAAGGGCAGAGCAAATTTTAGGACTTTCATGGATTATTCTCTGGCCATGAGAACATGGCTGTGTGTTGGGCCAGAGTGGACACTGGATCAGCACTTTCTATTCTGAATGCTTAAAATTCTCTTTTATGCTGCTATCTCTCATTATTAATGCAAAGCTGTAAATTGTCCAGAGGAAAGCTGGTCACATGGTCGCAGTCTTAGATGGAATGAAAGGTGAATACTTTTTGAGTTGAGAAGAATTTAGTTCATTTTAGTTTCTTCTTATTTTTTTCAAATATACTAATTTACATGAATGGCCATGCTTCCAGATAGTTTCCGATGCCCATGTGCTGTATCTCCTCTAGATACCATGTGCCATTGGTGGTGGAACGTGCTTCCTTTTTCCTGAGGGGAGACGTGGTGGCACTCACCCACACATCTGTGTTAACGGACCGGTCAGCAGGATGAACCCTAGAAGCCACTGGGCAGCACCAGGCTGACCCTCCCTGTGTGTGGCACCCCCAGCAGTTTGTACTGGAGCTGCCCAGGAAGCCCCACACACGCTGTGGGATGGCGACATTTAAGTCCTAAAATGAGCAGGTTCTTCACCTTGCCTGGGGAGCCCTTCCACACCGCCGTAATCTCTCCTCCACCTTCCCTTTCCCTGATGGAATTTCAGCAGTTGGAAATGTTCCACGTCACAGCCTCCTTGTGCTGCCTGTCTTCCTCAACCCTTCCTCACACTGGGAGGAGCGGACTCCACCTCCTCCCTGCACTAGGAAAGCAAATGAAACACCCGCACAGGGGGAAGCCCCTCCTTAGCCCCCCTGTTCTGCACATGTCACTCCATCTGTGTGCAGCCTTCCCTGAAGAGTGGGCCTCCTGCTCTGTGCAGACCTTCCCTACCCACCCCACCCTGGCTCCCAGCCTCTTCCACTTCTTCTCAGAGCTTGCTCCCTGTGAAATTCCCTCTTACTTCAAAATGGTCAGCCTCGTCCTGCCTCCTGGCCCCAGTCATTAGCTTGTCAGCTTGTGTATAGGATGGATGTTTCTCTCCCTTGTCAAACTCAGGCCACGCCCCGTGGTGGTGTCCTTTCCACTCCTCTCTCTCCTCCTGCACGGCCAGGTTCCACAAGGTGGCTAAACGTGCTGAATTCATTTCCTTGATGTTTATTTATTCTTTTCCCACTCTTTGTCACAACAGTGCAGATTACCCGTCTTCTGATGGCCAGACTCTACTGTCTTTGGAGAGGGAGCTCTAGGAAGACCATTTCTCCACTCTGTGAGCCACTGGTGTCCTCCAGCTTCATTCTTTTCTCACCTTCCTCCTTCCTGGCATACATTTTCCTGCCTTCCTTTACCATATCACCTTAACTTCTTGGCTTGCCGTCCACATGCTGTATTTCTCTCCTTTGATGTTTTCATGGAAACTACAAATCCTAGGTGTCTTATGGACCCTGGAGGCTTCCGTCACTTCCTGCAGCCTCTTTTCTCAAGGCTGGCTTGTTCACTCTGCTAGGCTTAGTCCAGAAGTGCATTTCAAACCACCCTCACCTCAACAAGTGCGACGGGACTCTTGATAGTACCCCCCTCCCGCCTCCCGGCCGAGATTCCTGTCCAATGGGTAAGGGGTGCTTCATCCGTGTTTCTCTGAGCCAGAGGCAGACACCATCCTTCTCTGTATGATGCCCCCACCCCCAGTCACCTGTCCCTCTCTTGTCCTTGCCTCCCTCCGTCGTCACTTTCCTCACTGTGACTCTGGAGACGCCACTCTCAGCTCACAGCTCTGCCATCTCAGTCTTCCACCTGATTTCCCTGCAGAACCCAGCCACACCCTGCCCAAGCCAGCAGAGGATCTGATAGTCTCAAAAATGGGGATGAGATCCTGCTCCTCCCACCATTCCCTGGAACTCTCCGGAGGCTTGGAGGAACCAGGAAGCCTCTGCTTCAGTGTCGCCTGTGTGCCTGTGGCCTATCTGTCCCTCACCCCACGAGACCCCTTAGTCTCTGCACTGCAGTTTCCTCTAACAGGGACTTGGGGAGTAAGAGGCAGGTATTCCAGGGAATGCTTAGGAGATTTAGCTGGCACACAAACAGAAGATGCTAGAACTTTTACCTATATTGGTTTTGTAATCATAAAAATAAGAAAAAAAAAGGCTTCAGTATTTACTGTTCTGCATATTGGTGCCCCCTCAGTCCAGGCGTCAGGTGGTCAGATGTGGAAGAGCAAGCAACCTAAGGGAAGGGGGCTCCTGCAGGGCAGATTGGAGTGGTGTCCTCAGACATCCTTTCTGTTTCAGTGTGCTGTGACAATATATCATCTACAGGGCCTCATTATGTAGATGTGTGCATTATGGTATTTAGCTTTAATTAAACAGTCCTCACAAAACAAGCAGGTGATTTTAATAGACTCCTGCAAGGAAACCACAGATTGACGACAAGGCTGATAATCACACTTGGCATGGAAATCAAGGAGAAGCTTCCTCCAGTCACATTGCAGGTTAAAAAGCAAAGTTGATCTAATTAAGTTACATGATAAATTACGAGTATTATCACAAGGCCATCTGAAGTCGGGCTTCACACTTGTCCACATCCTCCCTGAACCCTGGCCTCTAAATACGCAGAGACCTGAATGTCGTTTACCTCTAAGTACAAAGGCTACACAGCATCTGACATGTGTCTGTGGACATGGGGCCTGTGGTTTCTGTTACCTGCTGGCGACGTGTTTGCCAGACACTTGCTGAGGCTGTGCGTGTCCTCCTGTAGCAGGGCCTCTGCCTGAGGGACGCGCTCCTCCCATTGTGTTTTTCCTATTCAGCCGTTACTTCCTCCGTACTGCTGCCATCACCTTCGATCTGACATGGATGTCTATAATTAGTCCTTTGCCTCCTTCTCTAGCTGCATGCTCCCAGTGGAGGAGGAGGCCCCTGCCCATGCGCACTGGCTCCACATCCTAAGTGTCGACTTGATAACTATTGAATGAATAGTCGGTGCATATCCATCAGTTGCTGGGCTAGTTGCACTGCAGTTATTACATTTTCCAATTAATGTTGCTCATTGCAGAGTATGCCGGAAGCTCTGTGCTGGGAACTGTCATCTAAGTCTGCTAGAAAGCCAAGGATATAATCCCCACCCCCTCCTCCCAATGATACTAATCCTTAGGTGGTATTAGCATACAGTTCAGAGAGTTGTGTCTGCTCATCCATTCCTGTGATTGTCCAGCTTCCTTGCGTCAAAGCATGCCATGACGAGGCTAACTGAGGGCCCTCCCACACTTGGCGTTCTAGGGCTTGGGGCTGCACACTCATCTCTGCTATCCCCTTGAGCCTGCTGTCTGTCCGTGCGAAGTGGGCTCCTGTTCTCCAGTGTCCTGAGACTTCCCTTCCTTGATTTCACTGGTCCCTGATATCGTGCAGACACACACTGCTTTCTCAGGTTCCCCATCAGTGTTTATATCGAGTCATCGGCCACAGACAGTACTTGGGACTGTTTAGAGAAGTGCCTTGTCATGAGTTTTCTCACAAAAGGTCCCTGGTCTTCCCTTCCTAGGTTAGTCATGCCTGTCCTTTTGATAGCCTTGGTCACTCAGTTTGTTGATTCCAGGAGCCTGACTACCTTTTTATAGTCTCTTCTCCTCTTCCTGACATGGGAAATTATTCTAACTTTCAATTCTTTATTTCCTTAGAATTTTTAAATCTTGAATTTTGGTGTTTAAGAGAAAACTTTCTCATTAGAGCTTGCTGAGTCAAAAGCAAGTTATGATAGACACAGGAGAGACCAGGTGCTTTGTATCTAATGGGCAATCATAAATGCTGTGTGTGAATTTCAACATCCTATTTGAAAAGAAAAAGAAAGAGTGGGAGCAGGCGAATAAAGACAGTCCAGTGGGATCTTAATCGAATGGATTGGTTTGGGACTGGGAGACATATGTAGAAAATTTCATGTTAGTGGAATGTGCAGGCTTTCTTCCGTCCATAGATAATGAGTCACGAGGCACTGACAGCTGATGAGTCAGAAGACACAGTAGGATTCTTCTCACTCCATCTCCTTGACACATGTGTAAATAAAATGGCATAAGAGGAATGCAAGTGTTCCGGTCAGGTAGGGGAAGCAGAAAGGGCCTTCAAATGTAAACTGCCTATGAGTTTTGACACATATCTGGCTCTGTAAATTCCACCGGGATGTCCTGTCACAAACATTTTGTTATACAAATTTTCAAATGAATGCCCGTAGTTTCTATAGCAGATTTCACAATTGCTAATGTTTTGTAATATTTGCCCGAGTGGCATAGAAATGTATGCATGATTTTCTAGATCATTTGAAAATAAGTTGCAGACTTCAAGGCTGTATAACCCAGATACTTCAGCGGGCTTCGAAGAAAAAGGTATTCTTCAATGAGACGCCAAGGATGTCACTTTACTAAAGAAAATTTCAATATTTCAAATAACATTTGATGCATGTTACACATTCATAATTCCTCAATTGTTCAGAAAATTCTTCTTAGAGATATTTTGAGAAGAATCCTGCCAAAGTGTATGTGAGTATTTTGATGTTAAATATTTAAATACATCTATTTAAAATGTTTGTATATTTTAAGTCGAGAATAGTCTTTCAAATTTCCCTTACAACCCTCCACTCTTGACCTGCACTGATTGACACAGTAGATTAGCTGTCTTTTTACAAATTCCCACTAGCAGGAGTTGTCTGTTTCTTTATGGTGTCGTTTACCCTGGTTCTCTGTCCCCTGTATTTCAGAAACACTAGCAGGCAGGTCTAAGGCACTACTATCCAAAAGAACATTCTATGATGATGAAAGTATTTTATGTATATCGTTCAGCGTGGTTGTGACTAGCGGCAATGAGGTTATGGGACCCTTGAAATGTGGTGAGAATGACTAAGGAGATGGATTCTTAATTTTATTTAATTGACTTAAGTGTAAGTAACCACATGGGGCTAGCCACTGCCAATCTGACACATGGGTCCAGAGCCTTGAATAAACCCGAGTTAAATCATCCATCCATTGTGCCTGAGGTTGCTTTGCCCCAATTTCTGGTGTCAAAGGCTGCCACTCTGCACATCCTCAGATAACACCAGGTTTACACTGAGCAGCGACCATTCTAGGGAAGCAGGTGGGCCCCAGATGGGGTTCTGCAATCCCCTGTGCGCCTTCATAGCCCAGGTCACGAGCCGTCTTTTCACCCACCTCTGGGGGAACCATGCTGCTTGGACTCTTCGGTGGCCAGGCACCTGTTTGGAGTTTGCCTTCCAACCGGGGAGAGGGGCTCCGGGAGAACAACCAGGAGGGAGTATTTAGTCGCCCCGTGCTTCTGGGCTCAGGCTCTCTCTGTTCTTCTCACTGTCACACAGATTCATGGTCAGCTTGGCAGTGGTGACACACTGCCTGGCCCTGAATCATCAAAGCCAGGTTTATATACATTTGCCACACCACACTTATTAGGGAAAGAACTTTTAACAACAGAAGTGATGCAAAACTTTTCTCTTCTGACGAGACATGAAGCAAATTAAACAGAACATCACAGCCTGACATACAGTTAACTACAAGCTTTAAAAATAGAAAGGTTTCCAATAAGCCACTCTTGCTGCATTGACACAGATAGATTAATTTGCCCTCACCGCTTCTCTTGTGAGATGCAGCCTTCTTCTTTTTTTTATATATTTTTTTAATTGTTGGTCGTTCAAAACATTACATAGTTCTTAATATATCATATTTCACAGTTTGATTCAAGTGGGTTATGAACTCCCATTTTTACCCCGTATACAGATTGCTGCATCACATCAGTTACACTTCCATTGATTTACATATTGCCATTCTAGTATCTGATGTATTCTGCTGTCTATCCTATTCTCTACTATCCCCCTTCCCCTCCCCTCCCCTCCCCTTTTCTCTCTCTACCCCCTCTACTGTAAATCATTTCTTCCACTTGTATTATTCTTCTCTTACCCCTCCTTTCCTCTTATATGTAATTTTTTATAACCCTGAGGATCACCTTCCATTTCCATGGGATTTCCCTTCTCACTCCCTTTCCCTCCCACCTCTCATCCCTGTTTAATGTTAATCTTCTTCTCAAGCTCTTCGTCCCTACCCTGTCCTTGGTTACTCCCCTTATATCAAAGAAGTCATTTGGCATTTGTTTTTTAAGGATTGGCTAGCTTCACTTAGCATAATCTGCTCTAATGCCATCCATTTCCCTCCAAATTCTATGATTTTGTCATTTTTTAATGCAGAGTAATACTCCATTGTGTATAAATGCCACATTTTTTTATCCATTCCTCTATTGAAGGGCATCTAGGTTGGTTCCACAATCTTGCTATCGTGAATTGTGCTGCTATGAACATCAATGTAGCAGTGTCCCTGTAGCATGCTCTTATTAGGTCTTTAGGGAATAGACCGAGAAGGGGAATAGCTGGGTCAAATGGTGGTTCCATTCCCAGCTTTCCAAAAAATCTCCATACTGCTTTCCAAATTGGCTGCACCAATTTGCAGTCCCACCAACAATGAACAAGTGTACCCTTTTCCCCGCATCCTCGCCAGCACTTGTTGTTGTTGGACTTCATAATGGCTGCCAATCTTACTGGAGTGAGATGGTATCTTAGGGTGGTTTTGATTTGCATTTCTCTGACTGCTAGAGATGGTGAGCATTTTTTCATGTACTTGTTGATTGATTGTATGTCCTCCTCTGAGAAGTGTCTGTTCAGGTCCTTGGCCCATTTGTTGATTGGGTTATTTGTTATCTTATTATCTAATTTTTTGAGTTCTTTGTATACTCTGGATATTAGGGCTCTATCTGAAGTGTGTGGAGTAAAGATTTGTTCCCAGGATGTATCTCTCTTATTGTTTCTTTTGCTGAGAAAAAACTTTTTAGTTTGAGTAAGTCCCATTTGTTGATTCTAGTTGTTAACTCTTGCGCTATGGGTGTCCTATTGAGGAATTTGGAGCCCGACCCCACAGTATGTAGATCATAGCCAACTTTTTCTTCTATCAGACGCCGTGTCTCTGATTTAATATCAAGCTCCTTGATCCATTTTGAGTTAACTTTTGTGCATGGCGAGAGAAAGGGATTCAGTTTCATTTTGATGCAAATGGATTTCCAGTTTTCCCAGCACCATTTGTTGAAGATGCTATCCTTCCTCCATTGCATGCTTTTAGCCCCTTTATCAAATATAAGATAGTTTTACTTTTGTGGAGTGGTTACTGTGTCCTCTATTCTGTACCATTGGTCCACCCGCCTGTTTTGGTACCAGTACCATGCTGTTTTTGTTACTATTGCTCTGTAGTATAGTTTGAAGTCTGGTATCGCTATACCGCCTGATTCACACTTCCTGCTTAGCATTGTTTTTGCTATTCTGGGTCTTTTATTATTCCATATGAATTTCATGATTGTTTTATCTATTTCTACAAGAAATGCTGTTGGGATTTTGATTGGCATTGCATTGAACTTATAGAGAACTTTTGGTAATATCGCCATTTTGATGATGTTAGTTCTGCCTATCCATGAACAGGGTATATTTTTCCGTCTTCTGAGGTCTTCTTCTATATCTCTCTTTAGGGTTCTGTAGTTTTCATTGTATAAGTCTTTCACCTCTTTTGTTAGGTTGATTCCCAAGTATTTTATTTTTTGGGGGGATATTGTGAATGGAGTAGTTGTCCTCATTTCCGTTTCAGAGGATTTGTCGCTGATATACAGGAATGCATTTGATTTATGCGTATTGATTTTATATCCTGCCACTTTGCTGAATTCATTTATTAGCTCTAATAGTTTCTTTGTAGACCCTTTTGGGTCTTCTAGGTATAGAATCATGTCATCTGCAAATAGTGATAATTTAAGTTCTTCTTTTCCTATTTTTATGCCTTTAATTTCTTTCGTCTATCTAATTGCTCTGGCCAGTGTTTCGAGGACTATGTTGAACAGAAGTGGTGAGAGAGGGCATCCCTGTCTTGTACCAGATCTTAGAGGGAATGACTTCAATTTTTCTCCATTCAGAATGATGCTGGCCTGTGGCTTATCATAGATTGCTTTTACAATGTTGAGGTATGATCCTGTTATCCCTAATTTTTCTAGAGTTTTGAACATAAAGGGATGCTGTACTTTGTCAAATGCTTTTTCCGCATCTATCGAGATGATCATATGGTTCTTATTTTTAAGTCTATTGATGTGGTGAATAACATTTATTGATTTCTGTATATTGAACCAGCCTTGCATCCCAGGGATGAATCCTACTTGATCATGGTGTATAATTTTTTTGATATATTTTTGAATCCGATTCGCCAGAATTTTATTGAGGATTTTTGCATCTATGTTCATTAGAGATATTGGTCTGTAGTTTTCTTTCTTTGAAGTGTCTCTTTCTGGTTTAGGCATCAGGGTGATGTTGGCCTCGTAGAATGTATTTGGAAGTTCTCATCTTTTTCTATTTCCTGAAATAGCTTGAAAAGTATTGGTGTTAGTTCCTCTTTAAAGGTTTTGTAAAACTCTGATGTATACCCATCCGGTCCTGGGCTTTTCTTAGTTGGTAGTCTTTTGATGGTTTCTTCTATTTCCTCTATTGTTATTGGTCTGTTTAGGTTGTCTATATCCTCCTGACTCAATCTGGGCAGATCATATGACTTAAGAAATTTATCTATGCCTTCACTATCTTCTATTTTATTGGAGTATAAGGATTCAAAATAATTTCTGATTATCTTCTGTATTTCTGAAGTGTCTGTTGTGATATTGCCTTTTTCATCCCGTATGTTAGTAATTTGGGTTCTCTCTCTTCTTCTCTTTGTTAGCATGGCTAAGGGTCTGTCGATTTTATTTATTTTTTCAAAGAACCAACTTTTAGTTTTGTCAATTTTTTCAATTGTTTCTTTTGTTTCAATTTCATTAATTTCAGCTCTGATTTTAATTATTTCTTGCCTTCTACTTCTTTTGCTGTTGTTTTGCTCTTCTTTTTCTAGGATTTTGAGATGAAGTATGAGATCATTTATTTGTTGGTTTTTTCTTTTTTTAAGGAATGAGCTCCAAGCAATGAATTTTCCTCTTAGAACTGCTTTCAATGTGTCCCATAGATTCCGATATGTTGTGTCTGTGTTTTCATTTAACTCTAAGAAGTTTTTAATTTCCTCCTTGATGTCTTCTAAAACCCATTGATCATTCAGTAACCTATTTTTCATTCTCCAAGTGATGCATGATTTTTCCTTCCTTCTTTTATCGATGATTTTCAGTTTCATTCCATTATGATCAGATAAGATGCATGGTATTATCTCTACTCCTTTATATTGTCTAAGAGTTGCCCTGTGACATAATATATGATCTATGTTTGAGAAGGATCCATGTGCTGCTGAGAAAAAAGTGTAACTACTTGATGTTGGGTGGTATATTCTATATATGTCAATTAAGTCTAGGATGTTAATTGTGTTATTGAGTTCTATAGTTTCCTTATTTAACTTTTGTTTGGAAGATCTGTCCAGTGGTGAGAGAGGTGTGTTGAAGTCTCCCATGATTATTGTATGGTGGTCTATTAGATTCTTGAACTTTAGAAGAGTTTGCTTGATGAACATAGCTGCACCGTTGTTTGGGGCATATATATTTATGATTGTTATGTCTTGTTGGTGTATGGTTCCCTTGAGCAGTATGTAGTGTCCCTCTTTATCCCTTTTGATTAACTTTGGCTTGAAATCTATTTTATTAGATATGAGTATGGACACTCCTGCTTGTTTCCGCAGTCCATATGAGTGATATGATTTTTCCCAACCTTTCACCTTCAGTCTATGTATATCTTTTCCTATCAAATGCGTCTCCTGTAGGCAACATAATGTTGGGTCTTGTTTTGTGATCCATTCAACTAGCCTGTGTCTCTTAATTGGTGAGTTTAAGCCATTAACATTTGGGGTTATTATTGAGATATGGTTTGTTCTTCCAGCCATATTTGTTTATTAATGTTACTAAACCTGATTTGTTTTTCTCTTTGATTATTTTCCCCCCTTTACTGTCCTACCTCCCACTGTTGGCTTTCAATGTTATTTTCCATTTCCTCTTCCCGTAATGTTTTGCCAAGGATTTTTTGAAGAGATGGTTTTCTAGCTGCAAATTCTTTTAACTTTTGTTTATCATGGAAGGTTTTAATTTCATCTTCCATCCTGAAGCTTAATTTTGCCAGATACACGATTCTTGGTTGGAACCCATTTTCTTTCAGTGTTTGAAATATGTTATTCCAGGATCTTCTAGCTTTCAGAGTCTGTGTTGAGAGATCAGCTGTTATCCTGATTGGTTTACCCCTAAATGTAATCTGCTTCCTTTCTCTTGTAGCTTTTAAAATTCTCTCCTTATTCTATATGCTGGGCATCTTCATTATAATGTGTCTAGGTGTGGATCTCTTATGATTTTGCACATTCGGTGTCCTGTAGGCTTCTAGGATTTGGGATTCTGTTTCATTCTTCAAGTCTGGGAAGTTTTCTCGTATTATTTCATTGAATAGATTGTTTATTCCTTTGGTTTGGAGCTCTGTGCCCTCCTGTATCCCAATAACTCTTAAGTTTGGTCTCTTTATGTTGTCCCATATTTCTTGAATGTTCTGCTCATGGTTCCTTAACAGTCTTGCTGAGCTGTCTATGTTCTTTTCAAGTTGAAATACTTTGTCTTCATTGTCTGATGTTCTATCTTCTAAGTGATCTACTCTGCTGGTAGTATTCTCAATTGAGTTTTTAAGTTGGTTTATTGCTTCCTGCATTTCTAGGATTTCTATTTGTTTGTTTTTTATTACCTCTATCTCCCTGTGAAATTGATCTTTTACTTCCTGGATTTGTTTATGTAGTTCCTTGTCAAAGTGATCTTTCATTGTCTGATTTTGCTGTCTCATGTCTTCCTTGAGACTCCAGATCATCTGAAGCATGTATATCCTGAACTCTTTATCTGACATTCCATCTGTTGCAGCTATTACCTCTTCTAAAGTTGAGTTGACCTGCATTGCTTGTGGTCCTTTCTTTCCTTGTCTTTTCATACTGCTCACGTTTCTTTCTGCTTGGTGAAGCTGTTGTGTTTTTGAAATTTTCCCCCTATTTATTTATATTGCTCTTGTATAGTTGGGAAATCTCCCTTGCAGGGCAGGTAGTGGCTGTGCTCCTCCTCTAATTAGGGTGATCTCTCTACCACGCTGGTCGGTCGCAGGTCTGCCCACCCTGCGGGCGCGGGTGGCGGCTCTGCTCTGCCCCCACTCCAATTCTGGTGACGTAACTACCACGCCCTCGGGTCATTGGTCCTGATCCGGATGTGGGCTGCGGCTCTGCTCGGCCCCTACTCCAATTGGTGTGACGTGTCTACCATGCTGGCAGGCCTCTAGGCCTGTTCCGCCGGTGGGTCGCAGGTCTGCCTACCTTGCGGGCTCGGGCGGCAGTTCTGCTCAGCCCCCACTCCCAGTGGGGGTACCTGACTGCCTCTCCAACGGGTCGCTGGGCCTTTTCCGGACACGGGTGGCGGCTCTGCTCCACCCCCACTCCAACCAGTGTGACGTGACTGCCTCGGTGCTACTTGTCCACCACGCTGGCAGGCTACCGGGCCTGTCTTGCCAGTGGGTCGCAGGTCTGCCTACCTTGCAGGCTCAGACGGCGGCTCTGCACAGCCCCTACTCCAAATGGGGTGACTTGGCTACTGCGCAGTCGTCGGGTCGCTGGTCCTGTTCTAGGCGTGGGCGGCTACTCTCTTCGGCCCCAGCTGCAGTTGGGGTGTGGTGATACCACGCCGGCGGGTCACTTGGCCTGCTCTGGGCACACGCGGCAGCTCCACTCTGCCCCCCTGGCCCCCACAGCACCCAGCAGGACCCGGACCGAGAAGCAGTCACTGCAGGTTCCCCAGCCCTGGGCCAAAGCAGCTTCGGGAGCCAGAACCCGGCCTCTCCGATCCCGGCTCATGCTCCGCTAGGAGCAGGCTCCAAGGAGCGACCCCCGCGGGTTCCCCAGCCCCAGGCCAAAGTAGCCCCGGGAGCCAGAGCCCGGTGCACGCTCCGCTGGGAGCAGGCTCAAAGACGCAGCCCCTGCGGGCTCCCCAGCCCCGGGCCAAAACTGTTCCGGGAGTCAGAGCCCAGCCGCCCCGAGCTCAGCGCCCGCTCCACTTGGAGCTGGCCTCAACATGCAGTCTCCGCAGGTTCCCCAGCCCTGGGCCAAAGCAGCCCAGGGAACCAGAATCCGGCGCTCAAAGCCCAGTGCACGCCTTGCCAGGAGCGAGCCCCAAGGAGTATTCCCCACAGGTTCTCCAGCCCCAAGCTTGAGCGATCTGTCTGCGAGACGCAGGCAAGTACCAGCCTGAAATCACCTGTTCCGTAGCTGAATGAGCTGAGATCAGTAGAAAACAGGGATGGTTACATCAGCTCTTCAAGATGGTGGCTGCTGTCCTCCTCCGTGTCCCGACCGGTGTCGAGAGTCGAACTGGACCGCTTCTCTCCTCTGTCTCAAAGCCGGAGCTCAGCACTAAGCACGGCCATTGCACCACTGGCAGGAGCCCCCAGAATCTGCATCGCTGCACTCCCGCTCCAGCACCTCGCCGCTTCCCAGCCTTATTCTTTTTTGAGTTCTGTTGTTTGGTCATTAATTCCTAGAGCAAGCACCAGCTCTTCCCACAGCAGCTCCCTGGGCACAATGTGGCTTCCTCTGCCCTGAGGATCTCAGCTCTGTCCCCACCAGCCCACCTGGTGGTGGGGTCCTTCGCAAAGCCTTTTTCCCACTCTTGTCACCTCATGGACCATTTTCTAGTATCATCCCTGGGTTTGCTTCACTCTGAGCCTGATGCTGACCTACTTCTCCCTCCTGACCGAGATTCTGACCCACTCTTGTTAACTGGGTCACAGCGCAGCCTCCCTTGCTCGCTTCCACCTGTCTTAGTTTCAGAGCCAGATAAGAGGTGTCAAGAGCACTCTGTCTTCTCCTTAACGTCAGGGGCTCAGCCCTCCACTGTGCCTCTTCCCAGGCCCTCTGCACACAGGCAAGGCCTGTCCCTCACTCAGCTAGAGGGAAACAAACCTAGGCTGAGGCCTAGGGTCAAGTTGAAGAAATAAAGTGATTCATGCACCAGCACCTGGGGTCAGGAGGCAGCAGCCAGAGGAATGCAAGGGCTGAGCAGAGGCTTCACTGTTCTCAGGGGAGGCTCCTGCAACTCCCACCTGCTGCTAGCAGTTGCTTGAGAGGGTGTCTGGCACACAGTCACAGGGTGTGGGAAAGCAGCAAGGCAGCTGAAGGGTGGTGACTGCATTTGCTGGGGGTTAGGATGGGCTCATGGGCGCGAGAGGAATTTGGAGAGGCCTCTCAACAGCTTGAAGAGAACACGGTGTCTAGAATGGAACAGCCTGTACCCTCACCTTACTGTGTGACCTTAGGACAAGGAGATTGACCTTGAAACCCCAAGTACTTCACATATAATTAGGGGGTGCAATGAACTTCTCACAGAAAGCTGAAGGTTTCCAGGTGTGGCTTGTCTGAATGATTTTAGCGTTGGACTGGACACAAAGGGCACCTCTCGAACACCCACCAGAAAAGGGTGGGGCGGGCCCTTGACCGTTCACCTTTCTGCTGTAAAACACCTGCTGTAAATATCGTCAATGAATGATGCTCTTGCCCCGATCCCAGGACCTGCCTAAATCGCATCCCAATACCCAGTCGTAAACAGAAGAGCCAGGCCCCATTTGTGTATCCATTTCCCGGCTTTGACTTGACAGTTTTCTCCTGAAACTGCAGCCTCTAATTTTCTTAATTGCAAAATTGCCCTCAAGTCTGTGATTCCAGCTCTTTGTTTTTTCCTCATTAATTGTTCTCTAAACAACATGTGTGGCCGATAGCTGTCCCCCACCTCTGTGTGGTTTCTTCCACAACTGCAAAGAGTTCTTCTGTGGCCAGTGGGCTCTACGTGCCAAGGTCCAGGGAGAGGCAGGGTCTGCTGTGCCTCTTGCCACCTCAGAGCTTGAGGGAGGGTTTCTGGCGGGACACCTAGGACAGCAGTCCAGGGGACTCATCTCCCATGAGGATGTGCGCCGCTGACTTGTTTTGGGTACTGAGTTCTGGGCAGTAGGCCCACTGCCATCCAGATGCAAGTGTCTCTGTTTGGACAGTGGAGAGTGTCCTGAAATCCTTCCATTCTGTTTTTTTCCATCTTGGAATTTCACTGTGGCTTCAGCAGCCTCCTGTCTTCTTTCCCTCCTTTTCAGGGGGTCACCTCATCCAGGACTCTACAGATAACCATTTATGGATTCAGAAGACAGAGACGGGGACTTGGTCTGAGGATGCCCCTGGGGCTGGTGGGCCCAGAGACACTCCTTGGTCCCCTGCTTCAAGTGGGAGCGTGTTACTCTTTCTTGGTATCCTGTGTCCCATGCACAGAGGCTTTTGAGAAGGTCTGAGACGTGGAGGGCTGGAGGTGAGAGGGGTTTATTGGGGAGCCCTACCCTAAGAACTAACCATGCAGACCAGGGAGATGTCCACTCCCATCTCCACAGAGGGAGGAACCCAGCCTGAGCTCCCTGCCCACGTCTCCTATCTGGGTAGCTGACCCCTGCACAGTGGGGTCTCAGCCTCCTCGACCCTCCACACTAGACCACAGTCTTCTTGATGTCAAGGTCGGTCTCCATCTCCATCTGTCTGTTATCCTGCAGTGTCTGGTGCACAGTTCTGATTGTCAACTCACATCTGATGCAGGCAAGAGGAACACAGTGAGGAGGCAAGTATTTACCCTATACTTTGGAAAGCAATTAAATGAGATCCTAGAACCCAAGCTAGGATAGACTTGAAGTTTTCAGTGCCCTATTCATGTTTGTTATTTTAATAATAATAATTTCTAGCAGTATTACCCCTCAGTAGGTTTCTCTATAAGGAGCTCGGTGTTTGTGCATCCCTGTACGTTCACCCCAGGGATTGTGTGGGGTGAATCCTGCCAGGACATCATCAAATCATCCCAAGGGTCCTTTACTTGGGGAGCTGAGGCAGACAGGCTGCAGCCAGGAGATGGGGGAGTGGGTCTCGGCTTCCTGCTCTGTGAGGCTGCGGACTTCTGGTAATGGAGTCCTTCTCTGACAGAGACGGCCTCCGCGGTGCTGATCTCATCCTGAGTCCTGCTCGAATCCCCTGATGCCTCGGTCTCCACCCTCCCCAGCTCCTGGCTGGCCCTGTCTCTCCTTGCTCACTGCCCTCGCCACACATGCTGGACCTTGAATTGTGGTGATGGATAGTGGGCCTTTCCCCTGCACTCTGAGGAGCTTGGAGGTTGTGACCGTCCCTGCTCACTTTCCTCCAGCCTGTACCGCAGTAGACCCTGCTGTACAGTGTATAGCAATGTAGACAGCAACAGAACTCAGTACATGTTTTCACCAAAAATCCATCAGCAGAAACTTCCTCTGAGGGCTGAGATCTTTGGTATCTTCAACTTTACTTATTGACAAAGGTGCCTGTGACCTGAGATCTCAGGAAAGTCGGGTTTTAGATGTTTTTTTAGGCATCATCCATTATTATTTCTTACTCTCTTGATTATTTTAAAAATGCTATGTGAATGTTTTGCCATTAGTTCATTTTCCTATGAGATATAGAGGAAACCATAGACACGGGCTGCTCACAAGCCCCAGAGAAGTGGTGGAGAAAGCCCGCCCAGAGAGCTGACGGCCTGCCCCACTGATCCCACCGACAGGCACCACGGCCCTCCCCCTTCAACATCTCTCCTCACCCGCGTCTTCTTCTCTCACGCGGGTCCTGGTAGGATGGACAACTCCTGAGCATCCCCTTGACCCTCTGTGTGGAAAGGCACCGACCCCCTGTTTCTCAAATGAAGTTGAAAGTTGAACAGACTCTGCAAGGAAATGAACTGAGAGGAGGAGAGCTACTTGGGCCGACTCGGGGCCCAGAGCTGCCCTGGTCCTCCTGGCTTCACACTACCCACCTTTCTCCTCTGCTTCTGGGCAGCTGTTAAGGGCCAGCAGGCTCCCGGGAGGACGATTGGAAACCTTAAGCCCCAAAGTTCTGTCCTGGCTCTTGTTACAAATATGGGTCCTGCAGTAAAGCTGCCTCCTGTGGAGCTGCCTTAGTTTACAGCAGAATGCTGGGGCCTTAATCCCAGCTCTCCACATCCTTGAAAGAACCTGGACGTGACCTTCTCTACCAAGTAGGAGAGTGTTCTGCAAGGTTACAAAAACGAAAATAAATGCAAAGAACAATAGGACAAAATGCATCGTTCCTGGATAGCCTTTGGCATATGACCAAGTAGAATTCAGAGGAAAGGAAGTGAATACACACACACACCTCCCCCCACGCACACACAATTTTTCTGTTTTTGAAAGCCTTTACATAAGATGGTTCCTTATCATAAGGATCAGTACCACCACCAACACCATCTTCATCACCATCAACAGTCAACAGTACCACCACCATCAATACCATCAACTTCACCATCACCATCACCACCATCACCACCACCATCACCATCATCATCATCTTTACCATCACCACCATCACCACCACCATCACCATCATCATCATCTTTACCATCATCACCATCACCACCACCATCACCATCATCATCATCTTTACCATCACCACCATCACCACCATCACCATCACTACCATCACCACCATTACCATCATCAACATCTGTCAAGGTAACCTTGGATACTTGACTCAGCTAGTCTTAAATTTGACTCAAGCTTCTGAGAAAGGAATGACAACTCATCAGTGGCACCTGTGTCACTGAGGCAGGATGACAGTCACATGCGTCATGCTGCTCTAGGTGGGTGGTTATTAGCCACCCTCTCTCACCCTGATGGGTTGGGTACAATGGAGAGGAGATTGTCATTGTTGAGTTTGTGCTGGTTTCGAGAGGAAATGGATGGTATCAGTATGGCCATGGCTGAGAGAGGAACTCAGGCCTGGCCTTAGATCCCAGCATAATCACAGTTGGCTGTGAGAGCCTGGGGTGACTTGCTTAGCCTTTTGAACTCTGAGCTCCATCTTTTGTTCTTTTGTTATGTAGAGTTGTCCAGCTCATTTCATAATATTCTTATGCAGATTAAATGATATATGTCTAAGAAAGCTTTTAGAGATCATAAATATGGTAATCCTGTAGAACAGAGTATTGGTTAAAATTTCATTGATATATCTTTAAAACAAACTTAAAACAGCAGAAGTCTGATGTCCATCCTGAGACCATGTTTCTTCTCTTTATCATTTCACAGTACTGCTCAAATCTTCTGCAGTATTTCCTCATTGCACAAAATCATGACTTCTCAGAACCAAATGGACTTTACAGACATCTGATCCTCCTGTTTCCTTAGTTTTCCAGTGAGGATTGGTATCCCAGAGAGGAGTGGATTCCTTAGGGTCCACCACCTAGCTCACCCCTGCAGTTTAGTGCTGCTTTGTGTGTCAGCCAGGCTTGCAGTCAGCACCAAGGAACAGAGAACTTGACTAACGGTGGCTTCAGCTGTTACTTACATAACAATCCTAGAGTTGACCAGTTCCTGACTTTCCTTTGCCATCCTTCGCTAGTATATCCTCTCTTTGCTATGATATAATGACCACAGCTCCAAACATTGCTTCTCTATTCCAGGCAGAAGAAAAGGGAGCAGCAGCCCAGCCGTTCTTTTCCCTTCTCCATACCTTTTTAAATAGGAAAACAAATCAAAACAAACAATAACAACATCAAAAAATAAACCACTTTCCTGATGCCTCATAGAATATTTCCTGTTTGTTTCATTAGTTAAAGCATGGTCACACTAACATATAATCTAGGGAAAATTCTGGGAGGTGAACACCTGTTTTCTTTGTCCCGTCTACAGTCAGAAGCAGACCAAGAGGAGGGGCTGAGAGTGAATAGCCTATGGGTTAGGCAGCCAGCAGCACCGTCATACCTGGGTGATTTCCTTTGGTATGAATTGCTCCAGAACATTCATGAGGTCCCTTTCACCCTTCACTTCCAGCTGTGAGTGGGTCTCAGTCCCTGGGCTAGTGCTGGACCTGGAGGAAGGCTTTGGCTTTGGGCTGCAGGTGTCTCAGGCTCTGCAGTATAGTGCTGGGTGGTTTCAGGAGCTCTGAAGCCAGACATCCCGTGGAATCTTCCATTCCTGGCTTTACTGCTTAACTGGTTGTGCATCTTTGAAAAATTAGATCCCTTACCTGTGCCTCAATCTCCTCATCTGCAATAGTAGGATAATGCACCTGCTTCCTTGCAATCAATGCAATGAGGAATGAAAATGAACGTCATATTAGATGAAATGATTGAATAGCAGACAGACTATGAATGCAAAGTGCTGCACCATGTGCTCCTTGCAAGGGCTTAGACTGCAAGTTAAGCAGATCACAGAATTCCTTGCAGGAAGCCTACTGTAGGCCCAGCCCCATCCAAAGGGCTTTTGTGTCAAATTATGTTAAATTAGTTATCTCTTCAACAAACTCAAGAGATAGGTTCTGTTGTTATATTCATTTTATAGCTGAGGACACTAAGCACAGGCATGGGTAGAATCTATGTCAAACCAAGGCAGTGTGACACAGTGACCACCACACCACCATGTAGATGTTAAAGGGAGCCCAGTTATTATCTTCCCTGTTCCATATGCTCTGGGTAGAAATAAAGACAGGAAAACCTGAGGCCTCCGAATGCATGAGCTTTGGCTGTGGGACACCAGGGCCCATGCAGGGTTTCTCAGCCTCACCTCAGTCTGTCTTTGGAATAAGGCCTGTGAAGAGCTGAGCTTCAGGGAGGAGATATCTTTCAAAAAAATTGGAAAAGGCTGACCCCTGATTGCCATCCGCCAGATGGGAATGTCACATCAATGCTGTCTGTGTCTCTCGTGGTCTTCCTGGTCCTCAGGGCGACTACTGACCAGGTACTGGAGGTGTCAGGGTTGTTGGTGAGCTGAGGACAGTGCTCTCTGATGGACGGTGGGCGAGGCTTGGGGGATCTCTTGAAGAACTTGTTCAATTTTATGATTTCAGGATCTTGTAGCCCTAGAGGTCCCAGTTGACCTTGTCACCAAGACCTTGTATCTTGTCTTCTTGCCAATTCTGCCTTGTTTATCTGGCTTCCTCCCTTGTCCCACCCCCACACCCACTTTGGCAGTTATGTGAAGTGGCTCTGGAACAGTGTCAACAGGTTCCCTTAATGCCCAAGGACCTGTCCTTTTGGAGCCTGCTGATGCTAATGTCCTGGGTCCTGTGATGTCCTTCTTTGACTCTCCCCTGAGCTATGTCTCCTCAAGAGTCCGCGATGCTCTTCAGAGGCACTGTGGTCATGACCTTCTCCAGCTGACTTTGTGACTCTGTGGGCGGCTGAGCCGATTTAGAAGCCCGGCTTTGCTGTGTTTGCCTGGGCTTTTCTGTGAAAGGAATCCCACGCCACGTACTGTGTGGACACCAGTGCATTCTGGCAAGCTGCAAGTCAGGAATCCCACACTTCACTCTCCCTTTTCTTAAATTAGCCATGTCTGGTTGAGAAGCATCATTTGTCCCTCCTTCTGAACTCAGTGTAACTCCTAAAACGGCAGAGAATTAAATGAGCTCCGAAATCAGGGGTGGGCAAACATTTTTCTGAAAAGGGCTAGAAAGATAGTAAATATTTTAGATTTTTCTGGACATATGGTCTCTGTCACAACTACTCGACTCTTCCTTGCAGTGAGAAAGCAGAAACAGACAATACAGAAACAAGCGGCTGTGACTGTGTTCCAATAAAGCTTTATCGACACTGACAGGCAGGGGCCAGATTTATGGTAGGTTTGGAGCCAAGAAGGAATCCTGAAGTCCTCAGGATATAGCACTCTTTTGGCCTAATAGCCACCCCATCCACGTCCAGGATTCCTTTGTTTCTGCTTCCTCCTCCCCATAATAGCCTGACCATTTTGTTTCAGGCCACATCCTCTTGCCTGGGTCATGCGGAGTTGGCTCCTTTGCCTCAGATTCCTCTCCTCTCACCTGTCACTCAGACTGTCTTCAGACTGCACTGCAGTGCGTGTTGCCCTCACCATTCAGTAGGGATGGAGTTCCAGCCACAGGAGGCTGCAAACCCCAGGAGAAGGTGTGGCGTCCTCCTTCATGGAGCTTAGTGTGCGGTGGAAATCCAATAGGCAGCCATCCCCGTGAGGGGATGCAACTTTAAATATGAAACAGACGCTCGTTGCGTATCCTATAAAGCACAAAGGATGATGAAAATCCCTGTAAAATGAAACATGAAAGTCAGATTTTTGCTTTAAGCCCTTCAATGGCTCCCTGGTGCCTGCTGCAGGTCACTGGCTCAGAGCCCAAGCTGCCCATCTGTATTGTCTTGTTGATTCGCTCAGCCATAGGAAGGCTTTGGGATCTGAATTTTCAGCGACCATCTGTGTGGTGTTGGGGCAGTTGGCTGGAGGACTGCACTTGGAGAAGCTCTGGCCTGGACCTCAGGGCGGGAAGACGCTGCTGGGCTCAAGCACTGGTCCTAGTGCCCATGCTCCCAGCTGCTCTGCTCTGGCTGTCACCTCGGCTCAGTGATGGGGAGCGGGGGCTCCTCACCCTGCCGTGCACACCGCCAAGCCCTTCTCCCCGCCCCTTGGGGCACACACCCTCCCCCCAGCCCCTCGCCTTTTTCTCTGGCTCCTGCTCCTCCTGGAGATCCAGATGCAGATTTGGCTGCAGTCCTCCCTCCTGTCCCCGCACAGGTGACCCAGCCTTTTACCTTCTGGGCTCCTCATTCCACATTTAAAGTTTCCCTGTGTTCCTTTTACATCCTCTTTGTTGTCCCAGGTTCCCAGGATGATTTCCTGGCCCTCCACGTTTCATGTTCCCTGTCGCAGATGAGAGAAATGGGTGGAGGGAGAGAGGCAGCCGGGGCCGGGCCCCTGCAGCCAGGTCCCTTCATCTACTGAGGGCAGACGTGTGTCCGGCAAAGCGGCCAGTCCTCTGCTTTCACTCCCACAGCACGACCGTCCTCACTCATCTTCTCTCTGATGCATAAAATGTGCTGCGAGGGACACAGGGAAGCTGCCATTTGGCGTGTGTTCTCCTGAGGATGAAGGCCACAAGCACTTTAGGACAGTCATGCCGTCTCCGCTGGACGCAGAGGCGTCACTGTCACTTAGGTGGTGGCAGAACTGCCCAGAGCAGGCTCAGAGAAGCCCACCCCTCACAAGCTCAGGACCCTGAGGGCAGGGACCTCCCACGGAGGCACTCAGTGGTGCCTCCTTCCTGACCTGGGTGCAAGGCTTACATAGAAACTGCAAAGAAGGGACCCCCTCGTCCTGACCTCGTGCTCCCTCAGAGGAAGCCCCCCCCCCCCCCCCCCCCCCCCCCCGTAACCTCTTAGAAATGCACTTGTTTGGGGCAAACTGCAAATCTGCAATTGAAAAGATAGCGAGGATTCGGAAGATGACCTGACTCGGTGGATCCCAATGAGCTCCTTGCTGACTGGAATGTAAGTAAAGGGAGAACATTTCTGTGACACATCCAATGGCGCGGATATGGGTTTGACACGATTATGGAGATTTTCATGGTTTAGCTGCATTTGGGTGATTTTGTAGCTCTGGCCACAACACAAAGAAGACCCTGAATCTTGGTTTTGATGCAGATCTCTTCCCCATGAGGGATGCCGATGATACATTGCTGACTCTCTCGCTTATTCTTTCAACACACATTTGCTGAGCACCTACTAGTTTCCAGCATAATGTTCGATCTTCTCACACCCTTCTAAGTAGAGAATTTATTTCTCCCATTTATTCTGGAACAGAAGTCGAGGCTCAGAGACGTTACATGCAAAGGCAAATGGCATGTAGGGGTGGAGCTGGCATGTGGAAGGGTGCGCCTGACTTCAGAACCAGCTCACGCAGTCACTGTTCTGGCCTCACCAAAACCTCCAGTAACCAGAGTTATCCATGTGGGAATTGTGGACTGCCTTGGATATTTGGAGGCTGCAGCTCCATACGACCCTGATTAGTTTGCTCCTATCTCTTGTCTTCTGATTCTTTCATTCATCCACCCATCCACCAGTGCATCTGCTCATCCAACCACCATCCATCCATTCACAAAGAGAATAATGCCAGGCAAGAGGAGGCCGAGTCAGGATTTAGAAGTAGTTGGTTAGTGGACTTAGAAACTTCTCTCGTACTTAGTTACCTCCTCTGTAAAATAGGTATTATTTTAGTAACAGTAAGAACTTACATGTTACGTTACAATAAGGATTAAATGGGGTAGTGTGAGGATCTCAGAACAATGGCTAGAATTTTGTAATTGCCATGTCATTACTATTTATTATTTAAACTGTTATGCTAATTTGGGTAGAATCTTAAGACAGGCTGGGAGGCCAAGTGCTTGAAATATGAAGCCCTGGTTAATTTGGATGTCCATGACCTTGAAATCTGTGACAACTGTACAGACCAAGGCCCACTGCCTTTACTCTTTCTCTCATCCCCGGGGAAGGAATCTACACACGCAAAGTCCACGAAACTGCTTGGGGACATTGAACCTCTGAAGCACTTCAGAAGGACCTATGTACCAACAGTGGTGTATTGGTTGGATTGCAAGCATCTTATTTCTACATTAAAAAAAAAAGTCTCCCGAGGACTTTCTCTCTCCAAAGATCACAAAATTACTTCTGGTTCCCACATTCATACCCTGAGTGACATGATGAAATCTTTCAATGAATCTGAGCCTTGGTTTTCTCATCCATTACGTAGTACTCATTTGTTGTCTTAGGATTTAAGTGAGGTCGCTCGTGATCGGATGCCTGTTCCCTGCCCAGCCCTGGGCTGAGAAGAGAAACAGGGCAGAGCTCTGGTGTCCATGGGGTCTGCAGTCCTGAGGGTAGCACAGGTAGCAAAGGAGCCATCCCAGGGCGAGTCCAGTCACCCTCTGTTCCCATCCCTTCTGCGTTCAGCGGGACTCTCTATCTCTGGAGCCACAATAGCACCAAAGGGCTTGATCATCATAAAAAAGTGGACTCGGCAGGAGTTTTGCGCAGCATTAAGTTATGACATGGATTAAATGAGATGATGCGTGAAGTTCCCCTCTAGATGGACTGAAGAGGAATCTGTGGTTGCAGCCACCCCTCCCTTTTTATTTAGGGCTGAGTGACAGGAGGACTGGGCTCCTGGTCTGACCCTGGTCCCTGGCCTGGATCTGCACTTACTGACCTGGAATATCAAGACAATCTTACAGTAGGTTTGGCCTCTGTGTCTTCCTCTCTTTAGCAGGTGATTCAAACAGATAAACTCCCAGGGCCCTTCCAAGAGAAAGCGCTGTCCGTGACAGTCATCTCATAATCCCTGTCAGTGGCTCAGAGACTATAAATCCCTTAAAAGCCTCACTCGAGGGAGGCATTTAGGACAGCCATCTTCCACTTGATGGATGGTGGAGAAAATGGGTCCCTAAAACATGGCTGGGATCCATTAATCCACTTACCTGTACCTGAGCCCGTTTCCCGGCTTGGAGGGCTGGCCTTTGAAGAGAACCTTGGCCAACTCAACGGCTTCAGTGCTTAGGATGTTTGCCCAAAAGGCATTTTCAAAATTATGCCTTTCCATTTTAAAAGCAGTGGACTTAAAAGAAATCCGTGAGCAAGTGCCTTCCCTCCCCACTGCCTCTGTCTCTTCTGCTGCTGCGTCTGGACCGGCGCAGCCCAGCCTGGTCCTGGCGGTGAGCTCTGCCATCTGTGTTACTGTGGGACCCCCCACACCTTCCCTGGGAATCGGATTCTTCTTTCGGGAAATGCAGAGAGTGGGAGGGATGTAGCAGAGACCCTCACACTTTGCAGGGATTAGTTCCTGCCCTCTCTGGATCTTGAATGTCCTCCAAATGCCCCTGTGCTGAAGGCTTAGTCCCCAGCCTGTGGTACTATGGGGAGGTGGATTGCTCACTTCTAAGCCCAGAAAGTCTGGCTCCCTGGCTTTCTCACTGGATCACCACCCTCCACTGCTCTGAAAAGAGAGCTCAGAATGGCACAGGACCTTACCTTGCTGGTCTTGTGGAGTGACCTTTACTCTTCCCCGTAGCCATAGGTGGCTTCCTGGCTTTTGCTCATTTTGTGGTCTGACCTTCACCATTCTCTAAAAGAGTAAATCTTCAGCGCAGCTGGAAACTTCTTTTGCTGGTGGAACTCAGAGTCCGGCAGACAATAGGAAATGAGCACACCTTCTCCTACACAATGGGGAGGAGCCTGCGCCTATTTTGTGGTTGTCTTTGTTGTTTTTTCACTGGGACCTATCTGAAGAGGTCATGAAAGACATAGCCGCTGCCCCTTCCTCTCTTGAACCACTTGCTCCAGGAAAACTGCCTTTTGTGTCACGGGGACACTCAAGGAGCCCTGTGGAAACAATATGGGGAAAAGCTGAGGCCCTGCCCACCACCAGCACTAACTTACCAGGCCTGTGGGTGAATCTTCTGGGGCATGAATTCTCCAGCCCCAGCTGAGCATTAGATTAGGGCCACCCCAACTGACACTTGGGCTTAAGTTTTCATGAGGGACCTTGGACCAGAAAATTCCACTGATCCAGTCCTGAATTCCAGGTGTGCAGTGAATGTGAGATTGTAGGTGTTGGCTGTTTTCAACGGCTGAATCTTGAGGTTATTTGTCCCATAGCATAGGTATTTACACACCCCTCTTTATTATAGTGCAACAGCAAGAAAGACTGGGGAATTCTAGTTAGGAGAGGGCACTAAGATCACTCTCCATCTCTTGTTGTGAGCACCATTCACATTCCTGGGCTTCTCATTCCTTGTTTTATTCCATGGACTATGGCCATCTCCACTCTGAAAGGTAGATAATATGGATGAAATAAGAAATAGTTCATATTAAATAGAAGTCATCTTTTTAAAAAATTTGTGCCTCTAAAGCAATACTTCCTTTTTTGATACATATTTGCTTCCGTCTCTCAATGTAATTCATATTGTACAAACTATGACCAACACAGGAAAGAAGGAAGGAGAAGTAGGAGCTGTGTCATTTCTTTCCTACGCCTTTATACCAGAACACCCTGACAAAGACCCTGCTGATGTGCTCTTCCACCACTTGTTAACCGTTGCTGTTGGTCCTTCTTTCTCAGGACCAATGTGGAGACACATTGAAGAATCACACCTTCCCCGGGGGGTCCAGAAGGCAGTATCTCTAGTGAGAGAGGAGGAGGGGTCCTTAGAAGGTGAGTCAGGGTGTTCTCAGCACAATGTTTTACCCCAGTTGATGGAGGGGTCAGCTACCCTTTGGCTGAGCTCCCCACACCTCTGTGCGGCCCTCCTGGTTCCCGGATTTCTCACGTGCAGCCGGGAAGTTCTGCGGCGTGGGGTTGGGCCCTGCTCTGAGTGCCCTTTGCGGTTGCAGCTACTTTGCTTCCTTCTCATCCTCAAGATCTCCTCCATTCAGGGCTCCTGGCAGACCTCTTCCTTCTGTCCTAGAGGTCTCTCTTTAAACAACATGGGGTGTGCAGAGAGATGGGTGCTAGTGGCCATAAAAAACCAGATCAAACTGTGACCATCTTCAATAATAAGGGAATGCATTGGAAGGGTTTTAAGAAGTTTCAGAACTAGTAAAATGGCAGAGATTTAGTCCAAAAAATGTGCAGAGACTGGGCATCCCTTTGAGCTGTGGGACAGGGTTGGGAGTAAGGTCTCCAGGGGATGAGCAGGGTCTGGGTGCTGTTCTGAGCCCCCCTTTTAGAGCAGCGGCTGTGGGTCCACAGAGCAGACCCCACAGCCAGACTGCCGGGTATGGACCCCAGCACTCCACCTATTTGTTTTGGAATATTCTCCAAGCTACTTAAACCTCATGAGCCTTGGTATTAGTATTTATCCAGTGGGGGTAATAAAGCACTATATTCACTGGGTGAAGCTTAGATTAATTCAGAGGTCCCTGTGGCATGTGCAGCACAGAGCCTGGCACAGGGAAGCACCTGGCAAAGGCCTGTGGTGGCTACAACCTCCCTGCGGTATTGAACACAGGGTCGGCTGCGCTGGAGTCAAATGCCATGAGGGTGGTTCCAAGTGGACAGGGAGGAGGGTGTTTGGTTCCATGTTGAAAGTCGGCTGAGTGGTTACCAATGCCACTAGAACTTACAGCAGTGGCAAAATCTTCAAAAGGAACAGAAGGGGTGAGAGCTGAAGCTAGATTCTAAGCATCATTTAAATGAAATAAAATGACCACTGGAGTTGAAATCTTTGTTAATCAATATTTTCTTTCTTGAATTTTCAACTTACAAATGATTTCTGCCTGAGCCAGTGCTGCATTTCCTCATTCAAAAGGGAATGGATCACCCCTCCCTGGACCTCATAATGACCATCGAGGTTAGGCAGGCTGTAAGTTAATGGCACAGGATACTGGGTAGGTAATTCAAGAACGATCTCAGAGAATGTGGGCCTTACCCTGAAAGCAATAGGACTTCATTACCGAGTTTTAGCAAGAGAGTGAGGTGATCAGATGGATGTGAGGCTCACGGAGGATGCATTTGGTAGAAAAGTGAAAAGAGATGACCATCCTGGTGAGGAGCTGGTTATGCTGATCCAGGCAGGAAATAAAAGAGAGTCAACCATCACCAACTATGGGAAATGAGAACCATACATTTAAAAAATATTCTGGAGATAAGTGGATGGAGTTTCATGGCCAATTGCATAGGATATATAAGGACTTGGGACATCCATGTTGATTTTCATTTTCTCAAAACATAGAAGTTAAGAATACAAACTCTGAGTCAACTGATGTGCATTTGAACCCTAGTTCCACCATGTTTACATAATATACTGGTGGATGAAATGACTATTTGAGTCTCCATTTTTCTTGTCTGTAAAGTGTAGTCATAAGCTATGCCTTCCTCCCAAAGGCTGGAGAGCGGAATGAGGTCAGGCACAGTGCCTCTGTATGGTGGGCAGCTGGCAAGTGTGAGCTGCTATTATGATTAATTAATGGACCTCCCAAGGCCCTGGTCCTCAGAACCACACATTCTAATTCAGGTGTCACCCTTGCCTCTCTCTGCCTCCTACTTCATGTTTAATCACCAGGCCCTGTTGATTATTCCTCCTACACATTTCTAACTTGGGTTCACTTGTCTTTATTTTCCACCTCTACCCCCATCCCACCCACCCCCAATAGTCTAAACCACCATTATTTCTCACCTGGACTGCAGTTAGAGCTTCCAAAAAGGTCTCCCAACACCCATCCTTGCCACCATCAAGTGTATATACCCACGACATCCAGAGAGCATACTTCAAACCACAATTTGGGTAACAAGGTTGCAGGATGCAAGACTAATACATAGAAGTCAACTACTTTCCTGTATACTATCATTGAACAAGTGAAACTTGAAATTAAATTCATAAAACTAATTACATTAATACTTCCCAAAATACAACACTTAGATTAAAAACTCATATGATATCTATATGATCTGTATCATAAGATCTGTATGAGAAAACTACAAATCTCTGGTGAAAGAAGTCAAAGAACTCAATAACTGGGGAAACATCCCATGTTCATAGTAGAAAAATTCAATATTGTCAAGATTATCCGTTCTTTCCCCTGGATCTATAGAATTAATGCAATCCCAATAAAATCCCAATAACTTATCTTTTGATGATTGGAAAACTGATCCTAAAGTTTCTGTGGAACCAAAAACCCAGAGAAACTGGTGCAATATTAAAGAAGAGTATCAAGGCTGGAAGGCTGACCCCACCTGACTTCAAGACAGTAATCAAGACTGTGTACTTGTGGTGAAAGAACAGACCAACAGATCAGTGCAGCAGAACAGGGATCCAAGAAATTGTCTACACCGTGTGGTTGATTATTTCTGACAGAGGAGCAAAGGCAATAAAATGGAAAAAAAACACACCTAGATCTTTTCAACAAATGATGTTATGACAGTTGGACTTCAACGTAGAAAGGAAAAAAGTGGAACTAGACACAAACCTCACACACTTTGCAAAACAAAAACTTGAAAATGGTTCAGAGACCTAAATCTTATAGGAAAAATTGCAAAACTCATAGGAGATAACATAGGGGAAAATAGAGTTGAGTTTCTGTTTGGATCTGACTGGGTAGTTTGGCATCAAAAGCACCAGCCATGAAGAAAATAATCAATAAGCTGTACTCCGTTAACATTAAACATTCCTGCTCTGCAAAAGAAAAGGACACTGTGAAAAGATTGGAAAGATGAGCCACAGATTGGGCGGAAATATTTGCAATAGACACATCTGACAAAAGACTATCACATAAAACACGGGAAATCTCACAACTGCATGATCAGGAAAGAAACTACTGCATTAAAGATGGACCCAAAAGCTTAACCGACAGCTCCCCAAAGAAGATATACAAACACAAATTAAGATTATCAAGGAAATCATCTTTAACAATCATCTTTAACAAATGTTCCACATCCTGTGGCATCAGGAAAATATAAATGAGGCCAATACTAGATTCCAAAATCTAGAAGGTGACCCCCCAGGAAACTGGTGAGGAAGAGAAACAGCCGGGCTCTCATTCACTGGGGTGGGATGCGGAATGGTCTGGCCACTGTGGAAGACAGTTTGGCACTTTCTCATAAAACAGAACCAGGTGACTGGGAAACCCAACAGATGTGCTCCCTGCTATTTGCTAAAGGAGCTGAAAACTTATGTCCACACAAAAACTTGAACACAGATGTTTATAACTGCCGACACTCAGAAGGCAACGAGATGGCCTTCAGCAGGTAAATGAGTAAGTAAACTGGGGTCCATCCAGACAATGGAACGTTACTCCAGGCTGACAAAACTCAGCGGTCAGGCTCTGAGAAGATGTGGAGGAAACTTAATGAATATTGCTTAGGGGAGAAGCCAGGCTGAAGGGCCACAAATGCAGGCTTCCAGCTGAAGGCCCTCTGGGAAAGGCTGACCATGAGGAGTGTAAACTCCCGGTGGTTGCCAGAGGTCATGGAGCGGGAGGGATGTTGAGGCTGAGCAAAGCAGAGTTTCAGGGCAATGAGACTACTCTGTGTGGTATTTTAATGGTGGATGCACATCATTATCCGTTTGTCCAAGCCCACAGGAAGTACAGCGCCAGGAGCGGACCCTAGAGTGAGCCGTGACTTTGACTCATAATGACTTGTCAGTGCAGGTTCACTGACTGTGACAAATGGTCTACTCTAGGGGGGATGTTGATAATGTGGGGACACAGGGGGCATGAAATATCTGTGCCTGCTGCTTCTTTTGCTGTGATCAATCTGAGCAGATTCCTCCCTACCTGAACAGGCCAGTGACTCCCAATGTTGAGTTGACTCAGCAGAGTCTGAATCTGGAAAGTGCTCTTGGTCCTGAGTGAAGGGCCTCTGATTCTTCCCAAGGTTTCACTCAGACCACTGCCCACCTCCTGTCACTTCCTGCTCCCCCCTCAGCCCCTCAACAGTCCTTTGTACACCACCTGCCAGCTCCTGCCCCACCCTGAGCGAGGCCTCGTCTCCTCCTGCAGGGTCCTCTCCTGGCCTGCTCCTTCCCTCAGGTCCCAGTTGTAATCTGGACCAGCATGACCCCATCACAGCACCCTGGAGAAGGGCATCTTCCAGAGAAGCTCTGATAGTGCCTGCCTTTGCCTTTTATCCCACCTACTCCAACTCTAGTAGAATGCTTCTGTGAGCTGTTGAATGGTTTTCTCACCAACTCATGACTTCCTTTTTATCACGTCCGGTTTGCGGTTGGCACATTTCAGATACTTAGATAACAATTTTGTATTGTGAATACACCTGGGTTTCAAGTGGCCTCAATTCATTTGCAGTAAATGTAACAAATAATTGTATCAAAGAAGTGACAATTGGGCCATTGCAGCAACAAATGGGAGAATTTAACATGTGTTTAGTCTTTTAGGAAGTGTTGCCCAGACAAAGATGGGTGTGTGAGGAGAGGTTCTCTCTAAAAGTAAAGGAAATCATCTTTCAAATCCCAAGACCTGCAGTCACTGAGCTGGGGAGGCAGCCAGGGATATAGCTCCAGTCCAAGGGCAGGCAGCCTTGAGATCCAGGAAGAGCTGGTATTTCAGGCCTAGTCCCAAGATTAGAAATAACTCTTGTCCCAGCTGGATGGCAGCCAGGCAGGACGGGCTCACCCTGACTCTGGGGAGAGTCAGCTCTTTTGGTCTGTGCATGCCTTCAACTGATTGGATGAGACCCACCTGAAGCAGGAAGGACCATTTGTCTGTCTCATCCAAAACACCATCACAGAAACACCGAGAGGAATGTTCCACCAAATATGTGGGCTGGCCATGGTCCAATTCAGTTGACTCAGCAAATTAACTAACCGAAAGGCATCCCAACACTCCCCTCAAGTACGTTTTGGTGGCTTTCTGACTTCCCTCTCCATCTTCTGTTCTTTGACGTGTAGCTTCTCAGCACTCCTATTTCTTCCTTGGATTTGTGGGAGACCCTAGCTCAGTTCACCAACTGGGTCACAGGTGGACTCCTCCTCTTGGCAGTGTGGGAGGGTTGGTGTGGAGACTCGGTTGTTGCATGTGGACTGTAGGATGCTCTGTGATTGCTGGTACTCAGAACAGCTCTGCCTGCACTCTGTCCCCTGCCCTTCTTTGTCTTCAGGTGACCTGGGGCTTACCTGATGTGCTGTATTTCTTTATATTCATACATTTAAGAGGGCGTCATGCCTGTGTGCCATCTGCACCCACTGCTCTCTTTCCAGTCTCTCCGGCAGGGCTCGTCCCGTCTGTGGTATTTAGCAAATCCTGCAGGAAGGATGAACTCACCAATGGCAATGGATGGATGGATGGATGGATGGATGGATGGATGGAAGAATGACAGTTTTGACAATAGAGATGTCTTGGAGTGACTACTTAGTTCTGTTCGTGTGAGTGCTGCCTTCCAGGTGTGACAGGAGGTCCGGGGAGAGGGCACAATGTCTTTCTTAGGTTGCTTTTGTTTCCAGTTTGCCAGTGAGTGCCCCCGTGTAGCGCTCAAAGAATGAATGGAGCTCAGCTTTTCTGGCTCTGGTTTAGAGAACTTGTTTGGAACCAACAGCAAAAGAAAAAATAAAAAAATAAAAAGAAAGTATCTGAATTGGATAGACTAGATTTCAATTTCTGTCTCAATTACTTATTATTTCTGGAACATTAGTTTCCTATTCTATTTTTGGGGGGGTTTGACAAGATCTGCTTCACCCAGATCTGATGAAAAATGAGGCTATTACTTGCTGGCAGTAGGGTAGATAATGGACCATATCTCTCCACCACACATAACTCACCAACACAGTCCTGCCTGGAGACGGGGCCTTGGAGGGGTTCCCACGGTCCATTCAAATCAAGCCTCAAGGTGAATCCTGAGTCATCTGCAGGAGAAGCGGAGGTGGGCTGCGATCCCCTAGCTCAAAGGACACCCGTCCTCACACATAGGCTGGGGCGGCTCCTCGTGTTCGCCTGAGAACCATCAGAGCCCTTCCAGACTCATGGGTGGCCTTACACTAAGATCCACCCACTTGCCAAACCCCACTGCTGTCCTGTCTTCTTGAATCACAGGCTCAGCTGCAGCACATCCTCCCATTCCCCTGGGGGTGGGAACTCCCAGGACAGTCAGGCTCTTGGATGCAACATGGTTTGCCTGGAATTCATTCCTCGAGGCTGGGGAACTGAAGATCTATTCCTTTTTACATTCTGCTTCCTATGGAGTGCCTGGCCCAAGGTCCTGCCTGTGCTCCAGAATCTTTTTGATTGTTTTTGTAGCTCACCCTCTCTCTCTCTCTCTCTCTCTCTCTCTCTCTCTCTCTCTCTCTCTCTCTCTCTCCTCTGTTTTGTTTTGCTTTGTGTTTGGTAGTGAAGGTCAGATGAAGATAATACAGTGAAAAAAATATCAGTCTTAGAAGCTGAAAGGTAGAACCTAAGTCCAGGAATGTCAATGAGCTTGGCCTTTTTAAACTGTTGAAAGGGGCAGTGTGGGAGGGTTGGTGTGGAGACTCGGTGGTTGCATGTGGACTGTAGGATGCTCTGTGATTGCTGGTACTCAGAACAGCTCTGCCAGCACTCTGTCCCCTGCCCTCCTTGGTCTTCGGGTGACCTGGGGCTTACCTGATGTGCTGTATTTCTTTATATTCATACATTTAAGAGGGCGTCATGCCTGTGTGCCATCTGCATCCATTGCTCTCCTTCCAGTCTCTTGGACAGGGTTCATCCCGACCATGGTATTTAGCAAATCCTGCAGGAAGAATGAACTCACTGAGTATCCACTTACAGTATCCACTCTAAGGGATGCTGCATGTGCCTGGCATGTAGTAGGTGCTCACCAAGTGTGTCGTGCAAAGGAAACATTAAACAGAGAAACACCCCCCACGTTATGCCTGTAGAGAGATGTTCAACTGTCAGGAGTTTTATAATTCCCCAATTCTTCTTCATATTACAGTCAGCCTTCCATGTACACAGGTTCGGCACAACTGCATGACAAAATATTCAAAAAAATTCCGTCACTACTAAACAGGCCCAGATATTTTTCCTTGTCTTTATCAGGTATTATAAGTAAGCTAGAAATGACTTAAAGTGCATAGGAGGAAGTATTTGAGTTAGATGCATATTAATCCATTTCATCCAAGGGGCTGGAGGATCGCAGATTTTGGTATTCCAGGGGCCCTAGAACTAGTCTCCCCCAGATACTGAGGGACCAGACTAGGAGAAGCTGGACTCTCATCCCGTTGGCACACACCATGAACAGGTCATGTCATATTTCATGACCTGTACTTTCTCTTTGAAGTCGAGAGGGAGGAGAAAGCTAAGCAACCTTTCCATCCTTTGTCTTCAGCGTTGAGACCCACCTGTCCACCCTGACACATAAGCTCTTAACCCTGCTCCCAGCAGCACCTCTGCTGGGGTGTGGCTATTCAGATGCATGTCCGTTTCCCAGTCCTCAGTTTTTCTCCCCCCATTCCTTTCTCCTCCCCATTCCCCCAACTCCTCTTTCCTTTGCTAGGTAAATTTTTATTTGGTGTCTGCTCTGTGCACTGTCTAGGTAGTGGATAAAGAAAAAAACAATTCCTTGTTGTTTAAGAATATATGTAGCTGGGTCAAATGGTGGTTCCATTCCCAGCTTTCCAAGGAATCTCCATATGTCAAGATCATTGTATTGTCTTGAACAACCAATAATAATAAAAAAGAATATATGTAGCAATGGAGGAAAGTTTAAAAACTAAAGCAACATGTCAGGCTGTGTTGAGGGCAGCGTGTCAAGCTCTGTATGTCACCATCAGGATGCAGATGCCGATAGAGATTCCATTTGTTCTTACTCCGGTTACGAGTCCCCTTCACAGTATCAGTGCCCCACTCTGCCCTCATGTCCACCTAAGGGACTCCTTGTGATAAGTTGCAGTCTTGTATTTCAGCCATATCTGCCCTGTGGCCATGAGAAGTCAGAGGTCCTCTGAGGGCTGCCCAGCAGTGCCCTACGCTCTCACTGGAGCTGAGGCCCAGACCTTCTCTCTTCCTCTCTCATTGCCCCTGCCACCCAGTGTCTGTGGAGTCCTCATCAAGGGGCAGCCAAGCACAGTAGCCACTTGGTCCTGAGGAGCTTGCCGGAATGGTGCTTCCTCCTCACCCCTGGCTGTGGGTTGAGGTGGTTTTTCTGCCACGTGGGGCCTTGGTGCTGGGTGTTGGCTGTCTCTCGAGTCCCCTCAGGTCTGTGTTCAGTGTCTAGTCACCACTTCCTGACAGAGTGGCGGAGCACTCCAGAGGGCAAAAGTAGAAGCGAGGCTCTGGAACTCCCACGGGTCACTTTGGGGGCCTTCAACTATGTAAAGTGGGCCACGGGGAGCTGGGACCCGTGGGTGGAAATTGTCTACACCCATCTTGGGAGATAGCAGAGCCATGTTTCTGGTCAGCCAGGGGAGGCCGGCAGCATGCGCACAGCTTGGAGGCTGGGTGATGAGGATGCTCTAGTAGGTGGGAGGGACGTGATGCAGTGGGTCAGCACTTCCAGGCATTTTTCATAGATATTTAACAAAGCTCTCATTTTACCTTCATGGGTCTCTGTGTCTTACAGAGACCATAGTCCCGTCCACCTTCTTCCTGGACATTTGTCCCTCTCTAGCTCTCATTTCTTCTTCCCAGTAGTACCCAGTTCTTCATCTAGATGAATTTTCTCTTGAATGCGTGGTCTTGGTTGGAAGTGAATTCAGGCAGGTGACTGATTTGCAGTGGCTTGAGGGGCCAGGAAGAGCCGTTGACCACAGCCCTGCCCTTGCTGACCCAGCATAGCCAAGGCTGGGCTGGTGGCCTTAGCATGCTCCTGAGGCTTCAGGTCTTCAGTGGGCTGAGTCCACCACAGAGAAATCCTTACATTTCCTGCAGCTCAGTGGTGGGAATCTGGAGAGCGGGACAAGGAGTTCCCACCTGTGAGAGACTCAGGAGGATCTTGACGATGGCTTCATTATGATCCTTGCACCTTCTCCATTACCCAAAGTTACTCCTCTTGCATAGGTAAGCCAGCATGAGTGATCTCATCCCAAGAAGTATGATTGATTCAGCCACATAATCCGTGACTTGTAGAAGCACCTGGAGGAATGGGAGGCACTTGGCTGCTGAGCTGTGAAGAACTGAGTTCAAGTCTCAGATGTGACGTTTTTAGCGATATTGTAACAATGGAAGGTCACCTTCCTGGGTGCTAATTTCCCCATCAGTCATGTGGGACACACCAATGCATACCTATCAGAGGAGTTAGGCCTGAATCAGAGAGCAACTGTGGAGACCCTGGAGGAGAAATTGGCATGTGGTGGGAGCTTGAACAGCGTTAATCAGTTATTAATATGCGTCACCCCTATTCACAGAACTTGGAGATCCCTGGCTACTCCAGGCAAGGGAAACCCAGACTGTTTCGTCCCCATAGGTTACATCTGCCTGCTATGCACAGCAGCGTGCGGAGCACTCCAGGGGACAGAAGGTGAGCCTTGTGCTTGGTTTCCAGTGAGGACACTGGAAACCAAGTGGGGTGACATGGGGTAGTGGATTGGATTGGGCTTGGGGTCTGGGGCAGGGCAGTCTGGGCTCATGCCTGGTTAATATTATACCCCCAGATCTCATTTGTTGTTGACCCCTCATGCCAACTACACAGGGCCAGTCCACGATGACAACTGATGATGTATGAGAAGGTGCTTTGAACCTGGAAGAACTCCATTTCTGTGCTTGGGTCTCAGCAACAATTTTCAAGGCTACAGGCACTAGACCTGTGCATTGTGCAGCTCCCTGTGGATAAATGAAGGCCTTCAAGTGGGCAGGAAATAATCCAATTTCCATGAAAGTTAATTGAGACCTGTGTTTTCTGAGGCTAATGGCCTGGTGAGAGATGTTCTGTGTGGAGTAATAGGATGACCCACTTGTTCTTCCAGGTACCAATTATCAGGCAGAAGGCACATCTGTCTCTGCTAACCTGTTGGCAGTGACCTCTCCCATCCCACCCACAAGGTTTCCATGGCAATTACAGGGCAAGAGAATCACCCAGTCAGAAGACAAAACTGTTCATGAGTGAAATGCAGCCCCATGAAAGCCTTTGTGTCAGTCGTTGCAACATTTGATTACAGAGCTGGAGCCCTGCTGGCGAAGGGTTCTCCGTGTGGCACCAGGCTAGGCCCAGGCTCAAGGAGAAGCACCATGGCTTCTAGGCTTGCAGGGCGTGCCTTTTCCCTGGGGGTAATTTAAACCAAAATATGAGTGAGTATTTGAAGAATAGCCACAATTCAATATGAGGCGTGTGTGAAATGAGGATTGGATATCATCTAGGGAAGTTCTAGCTCTATTGGTATCCCTGATGAGTGCCAGCTGTTTAGGATAAAGTGCAGATCTCTCTCTCTCTCTCTCTCTCTCTCTCTCTCTCTCTCTCTCTCTCTCTCTCATACACACACACACACACACACACACACACACACACACACACACACCCACATGTGGATACATATACACATTCCTACATAATGTGTATGGGTGCATCGTATACACACACACACATATCCACATACAAGTGCTTGCCTGTTCGCATGTTCTTCTGTTTTTTGTGGGTCTCTGTGATTTAGTGTAAGCCCTTGTCTTTTCTTCACTGTGTCCCCAGGTGCTCCCTATATACACAGTGATGGAACTAAAGGTCCCCAGGACCTGTTCTTGGAGGTAAGGTAGTGGGTTAGCATGGGCTTCTCTTTGATAGCAGCCCTTTGGCCACCTGCTTAATTTCCTTGGGCCTCCATTTTCTTGTCTGGAGTCAGTATTACAGTGGCTGCCTGGGATGGGGTGCATGGAAAGGAAGTGTGGGGACATATGCCCAGCCATGACAATGAGGAGCCCAAACAGAGGTGGCTGTTTTCATGCCCTCCCATGATTCTTCTTTGTATATCTAAACCAACGGCCAACCCAATAGCTTGACATTCAACATGTACCTGCACCCTGTACTTCTGATCTCCTGCAGTACCACTCTGGTCCAGGCCACTGCCACCGTTTACTTGGTTCACTAGAATAGCCTTTTAACTAGTAACCTTCATTCCAACTTTGCTCCCATATAATCTGTCCTCTATAGACTGGTGAGAGGGATCTGTTGAAATGCAAATAAGGTCGCACCCTCTCAAGACTTTCCCATGTCCCCTCTTGAGTCACACTGTATTCCAGAGCTCTTACCTTAGTCTACAAGGTCCCACATGAGTTGTCCCTGGCCCTCTCTGACCTTGTCTCCTGGCTCTCTGGCACCTTACTCTGCTCCAGCCACATCCACCCTTGTCTCTTCAGAACTCTAAGCCTGACAATTTGCTATTTCTTCTGTATGAGAATCTGCCATAGATGACCAAAGGGCACACTCTCTTACTTCATTTTATCTCTTCAAATATCTCCTTGGAGAGCTCTTCTCTGGCCACCTTGTCTAGAGCATCCTCTTCCTACCCATTCCGTCCCGTGGTTTCTTGTCCCACTTGTTCCTTTAGAAAGATCACAACCTGAAACATGGAACATTCATTTTTAAATCTCATGTCACTAGAGTGAGACCCCCGAGAACAGGAATTTTGTCCCTTTTGGTCACATTTTTCATGCCTAAATGATAGCCTGGGGGGTAGTAGGAGCTCACGTGTGTGTGTGTGTGTGTGTGTGTGTGTGTGTGTGTGTGTGTTAAATATTTTAAAACTCTGTGCACAGGCCTTTGTGGTGTTGTTCCTTTAGTCTTGCACGTTATACCCGATCCTCAGTCCAGAACACTCTGATTTATTCTCCAAGGCGTAACTCTGTCTCCTCTAGCAAATCCCCTCAACCCTCTGGATAAATAGGTCTCTCTGGCTCCCTGAACATCAATAATAATTAGTTGTCTTGCCTGCTGGTCTCTTAACTCCTCAAGGGCAGATGAGGCTGTTCTTATTTTTATGAACTCAGTGCCTAACCCAGAGACCAACACGTAGAGGTGTTCAACATACGTCTGAAGATAAAAGATAGATTTATGGTGATAGCTTCAGATTTTCTATGGAGAGGCAACTTCTCGATACCTAGATTAACAGAGCAGGAGTTGGGGGAGAAGTTGAGAGCAGGAAGCAAGGTTTACAAAGACCCCAATAAAGGGTCTCAATAGCTGAGACAGAGTGACAGAAACCGATTTCTCACACAAGCAATGAAATTGACAATGAATATAAAACAGAAAGCTGATCATTTATTTAGGTCAAGTCTATGGTCCTGGAACTATGTGTGAAACATAATAAGTGCTTAATAATTACCTGTCAGTTGACTTATTAATGATTACAGTATGTTAGCTGTCTCCCAGCTCCAAATAGCTAATCTATCCAAAGATTTTGTCCCCGGATAAATATAACTTTCCTATAACTATTATCTTTCTGTGATAAAAACTTTTCACCCCTTAAGATGCTTCATTTATTTCTTATTTTATTTTCTCCCTTTTTGTTTTTTGGTGGGGATCAAGCCCAGGGTGTCATGCATGCTAGGTCAGCACTCCACCACTGAGCCTGAGCCACACCCTAGGCCCATCATTTTTTATTGGAAATCCAAGGGACATGCAAGTTTTATAGCTGATTTTTGTTGCTATTAGCACTGTGTCATCGAGGATAGTTATAATGTCTTCAGATACTAATATCTAAAGGTGGGTGCCCAGACATAGCCTCTAGTCCTAGCTACTTGGGAGGCTGAAGCTTGAGCCTGGGAGTTGAGGGCCAACCTGGGCAACATAGTCAGCCATGACTACAAAAATAATTCTGATATCTAGATTATCTGCAGTCAGTCTCTATTGATTGTGTCACCCAGAAAGGTGGCTCTAGAGTCACCTCCCCTTGGCTTCCTGGAGCTTCATCTCTGAAGTGCCCGGTGTGCTGTCTGGGGCAATTGATTGGAGTTTGTGGATCAAGGACCTCATTTGGAGTCAGTTAGAGATCTGTGTTGCTCCTCTGTCTAGTTCCTTCCTTTCTAGGCTCTTCCCTCATTTTACAGAAGCCAAAGTTACCCTGGATTCTGTCCTCTGGTCCTTCAGGTTTTATAGGAATGGCTCCCTGGCCCATGCTGAAATCTCTATGAGCAGAAACTGGGTCCTCCCTGCTCCCCCAAGTCAGTTCTCCCTGGGAACCTTCTGCTTTTTTCCAACGCTGCATTGACTGTGGGAGCTTGCTTTTCCTACCGTCCAGTGCTGTTAAATATGCTCTGTGGGAGGGCTTGTCCTGCTACCATTAAGGCCCAGGGAAGGATGACTCTGTCACATCTCCAGTGCTTGCAGTCTCTGCCCACTATTACAGAAGTCTAGATTTTGAGATCATAAAAAAGCACATCCCTTATCACATCATGATTTACAAAGAATCACCTCTTAAAGCAACCCAGAGTAGTGAATGATGCCAAGGTCAAGCGCTTTCATTTACCAAGCGCGCCTGTTGATTGCCTATGAAAATGCATACGCACATCTCCTAAGGCGTGGATGAGTATCTTGTTCTATAGATGAGGAGACTGACACCCAGGCAGTCTCCAAAGCCTGCCTGATTTTTATTATAGAAAGGAAGAGGATTGGTGCAGTGCCAAGTCAGGAAGGGCAAGCCATCACATTCCCAAGAAGGGAGAAGGAGGGGGACTGGTCATTGATGTTGGGTTGGGAGCAGGGCTCAAGGGCGGTCTGGACACAGTGGGACCTTCCTCGTTTTGTGTGTGTGAATTTGAATTGCCTTTGAAATATCCAAACGAGTGCGTCTGGAGCTGACAAAGACTCTTTGCCCAGTGGAGCTTAGTCAGGCTCCTGAACCTCCTCCTAGGCCACCTGTGCATTTCCTTGTAAAACAGTTTCAGCTCTGTTAGTTCATCAAGTGTCTGGCCACCCTCACTATCTGACCTGGTTTCTCATCCTACCATTTCCCAAGTGGTGGCAGGTCACCTTCACCTGCCTTCAGCATACTCCTGCCAGTCCCGTTTATCCAGAGACTCCTTCATTCCTTATGTTCCTTCTTAGTGATTATTTAAATCTATTACCCAAACCTGCTCCTTAGCTATAAATTCTCACTTGCCCTTATTGTATGCAGAATTGAACCCAATATTACATCGGGGTTTCCCTTGCCATCGTCCAGAATAGAATCTGTTTCTATTTTTTTTTTCCATTTCACTGTCTGTCTCTGGTTTTGCTTTGATAGAACTCAAAAGTGCAATTGAACTTGATTTGAAGATTTATGAGGAATCATCATTGAGCTGGTGTTGGAAGGTGCTCAAATTCTACCTCCTTTTAGTTCTCTCTTTTATGGTAGTTTCTGATTGTGCCTATATTTTTGCTGAAGAAGTAGGGTCACAATAACTCTCAGGGAGTTCCTAAGAACGTGGTGCTCTCAAGGGGGCACCACGTGGTTTCTCCTAGATGAAGGGGGTAGAACTTGAGGACTCTGTCTTGCTTGAGAGCCCCTTGAGGAATGATCATAAAAATGATGTTATAATAAAACTGTGCATTTAAATTGCCTCTTACTCTTAGAATGACAAAGTACTTTACAAACATAAATTGCTAGAAACCTTTTAGGTTAATTAAAATGAGCAGGTTCCCCTGTGAAAGAGGGCAAATGGCTTTCTTTCTCCCTTCCCCCCTCACCTTTGGGTGTTTTAACAGGTGAATGAATTGAGGCACAAGTGTATTCTTTGACTAATCAGAAGCATTCTAAGAATAGGCAAATTCAGTATTAGCTGATTTGGCAACCACATTGCAAATATCATTCATTGCTTCTTTCATTAATGAATAACAATAGCACTAATAATTTAATGATCTGTAAGTGCTGACATTCACGTCAAGAGCATTTGTACTGTTTGTGCTCCCCTTTATTGAATGGCTGCAGTGAGTCACACGTTATGCCTGGTGCTTGCTTTGCAGTAGCACATGTGTCCCTGCAATGGCACTGTAAGATGGGCCTTATCTCCCTCTACACTACTGCAGGGTAACGTTCATCTTCACTTTACTGCCTCTGAACCTAAGATTCAAAGCAGTTTGTTACATGGTCCTGCTGCTGAAGGGGTGGGAATGGTGTTTTAATCAGGTTTGTTATACAGTTTTCTGTATTCTTCTTCTCTACCATTATTATTGCCAAACTGTATTGTTCTTTACTTCTCTATTTTAAACTCCTGACCACTATGGCACTTCCATCAGAAATAGCAGTGCCTCATAGATGGGAAGCCTTGGCTTGGGATGTCCTAATGACAGCTGGAGGAGGTGAAGGAGGTGAAGCCAGCTGCTGGTGGAGCTTAGATGCAGGGGCCTTGAGAAGCCACATAAGGCATTTGATTTTTCTCTGTATATGTGTCATCCTGCATATCAGTACTAATATAAAGCTTGCAGGGTCCAAGGGGCTGGGGAAGGAAGCCTCATTCTGTTTGGATGTCATTTATCAGTTGCTGCAGTAGAGACACTGCTAAATGTTGTTCTCAAAACAACTCCACGAGGCAGGTTTTCATCTTCATTTTACAGAGGAAGAAGCTAAGATGCAGGAAGGCTAAAGGATATGCTCAAGGTTGCATATCCCTTGAAAAATGTCCCTAAATCATTTAACCCTAAGACCTGTTCCTTCCATTCTCATACTGTCTGAAAAGTCTAATCATATTTGATGGCCAATCAGCCCGAATCAAATCTTCCACCGATGTTGGCCTGCTGTGTAAGGATTTCCTGTTCAATACAGACACACGATGCCAAGTTTGCATTAGAGACTATTGTGATTCTCCAACCTGGCCAGACCAGCAAGACAGCAGAGCATCTCTTTCATCCTGTTCACACTGGCATAGGATATCCACGGAAGGCTTTGCGCAGATGGAAGCCCAGGGTGCACCTTTGCGTCCTGTTGGTACCATTGATGATGAGGTTTGGATTCCCTCTGGTGACTTGGGGTGTTAGATTGCAGGAGGCAGCCTATGGGCGCACAGTGCATTTCACAGTAGGCTATACTCAAAACGTGGTGTCCAGTGGCAAAACAAACACCTTTGATACCTGGTGTCTGATGTGACCTAATACATTTCTACAAATAGCCCTACAGGGCCAGCCCTTCACATCACCACCACCTCCTCTCTCTACAGGGACAGCACACATCATACGCAGTCGGGGTATTTTCCAGGGAAATGTTTGGAGTGACCACAAATGTGTGACCTTTTCATCAATCCATACACCTTGAACCTACTAAGTTCTTCCCAATGGCTGTCTCCTCTTGCTCTCCAGGTTTTCTTACCTGTTTGTCACCTAAAACATTGCTTGGTCCCATGTCTCCCCCCCGCCCACCACTTCCTGATTAGCCCGTGTGAGGTTAGCATTACTCACGCGCTCCCCGAAGTTCACCTTGTATGAAGGTGGAGGCTTCCCTCACGAAGACACTGTGTTATAACGTGAAAGCACCAGAGCCCTCCTCGACAATGGGGCACACGGGGTCTCAGGCGGCACAGTCTGGCCGTTAGGAAAGGCAGACTGGCATTGCCCTTGTCAACAAGGCAAAGAGAACAAGGTGATTGTGAAATATCTGCTGAATCCAGTCTCACACTAGATGACTGTGGACTTCAGTGCCATTGAGTAATCCCATTTGATGTCTCCCCTATGATTTTTTAAGCAAAAGGGTGATATGATTAAAACTGCAATTTAGAAAGGTCATTTTGAATAGACCAAAGGAAGTTTATGATTTTCAAATATGTGTTTGGATTCATTTGTTTTGATTTATTTAGAAATGTTTACTGTGAACCTAATTTTTTAGGCATGTTGAGACCTGATGACATGATACAGTGGAAAACAGTGAAAAGTTCTAAAATTCTATAGACAATTTATCAATACTGCTATTCCATTTGGTAATATTATTAATACAGCTAATGCATTTTAATAAACGACAAGCTGCAACACAATAGGATTTCAACGGCATTCCATGACAGTAGTGATGCTGCATTATAATGCCGTATTGGTAGCTGTGTGGACTTTCAGTTCCCTCACCAGTAAGATGATGGTAATGCTCCAAGCCTGGCCCTGTGCAAGTGTCAGTGAGATGACATGTACCAGCACAGAGCCTGGAGCATGGCTTCAGCCACTCTTGGGGGCTGAAAGTTTCCTACGTCTGAGAGAAGAGCAGGTTGGTCCTAGGCCAGAGGCTTGTGGTTGGTGGCAGGAAGGTGGGACTGCCCAGGAAGCATCTGACTGAAGTCACTTCTAGTATTTAGGCAACACTGGCTTGGAACCCCGTGTCCTTGACCATGTGCTTCACAGCAGCTCCAGGATCCAGGTTTTCTTGGTCTCCCTACTTCACGCACTGCTCACAGCTTCAGGGACTGCTCTGTGTGGAGATAGCAGTGGACCACAAGGGCACAGCCACACTGGAGAGGGAGCTGGACATCATCTCCAAGACAGACAAAAGGAACAGAAGCACAGACTCCTTAAAGCCCAGCAGCCTGCTACCATTTCTACTGTGACCAGACCAGCTAGGGCAGGGCGCTGGCCCCTCGTGTCTAACATACCTGCAGTGGAATTCTAGCTTGTGCTGCTCACAGCATGAGACCCAGGCCAGCAGGTTGCTGAGAGCAGCCTCAGGTTCCTCATCTTTAGAATGGGAACACTCACACCTACCTTGACTTTGAAAAGTCAATCACAGACAAATACTCAATAGATGTATTCTCTTTCTCCTCCTCCTCCTTCTTTTAAACTTTCCTAATTATTCTCACTCTCCCCTAAAATGAAGGTTCAGAATTGAATAAATCAAAGAGATTCAGAAACAACATTAGATTCATATTTAGGCAGCAATTGATTTCTTTCCTTGGGTAAGAAAAAATTATACATCTGTTTCTAAAATATGAAGAGTGGTGATTATGATTCATGCACGCATGATTCACAGAGAAAGCTGGAGCAGAAACACAGCTAAACTAATAATATTCCATCCTTGTGACTACAGATCCTCTAAGCTTAGAATGTGCACCCAGAGTCAGAGCAAGGATCCCAAGGGCAATCTTGATGCTGCTTTTAAGTGGCACAAGCAGAAACGATGGTGGTTTCCCCGTCACCCTCCTCCCAAGTTGGCCGGTGCCATGTGCAGCGGCTGCACCCTCCATGCACTTAGGTCCCAAGTGCGTTGGTTTCTGGTAGCGATGCACAGCAGGGCTTCATCTTCTATCCTAGACTACAGCAGCTGTTTCCAGTTAGTGCCCCAACCTCCCGTATTGCTCCTTCTCCTACAAACCCATCCTCTCTTCCCACTGGGGTAAACTCCTTAAATCTTTGGTCAGAGGTCAACTGTGTGGCTGAGAAGAAAGTGACGTACTTGAGCATCAAGGGCATTTGGGTGAAATTCTGAATCTGCTGTCTTCTCACCACATGACCCTTAAGCACTTGACCTTGCTGAGCACAAAGTTCTTCAATTTTGAAATAGACTTTGCATCTATTTAGCAGTCTCCAAGAGGATAAAGCATACCCCCACCCCCACTATTTGACACAGTTTCTGAAATGCAGTAGGTCATCAGTAAGTCCATATACTCTTGTGGCTCTCCACTGCAGACCTTCTAAGCCATCCATGTGTGCCCTGTACCCCTTGCTATCTTTGTGCCGTGGACTACCCTTCTGCTCCCTGCCTCACTGTTCTGCATTTCTTTATATTCTACCATCCGTGTCCTCTGGGAACTGATTGGAGGATGGACACCACTCCGTTGCCATTCCTTCTCACTGTCTTTCTGTGGGCACCTGGACTGCCCCCAAGAACATCAAGGCTTTCTGGGATTTCATCACCCACAACAAACTGAAGCAAGCAGAGCCAGAGATGGAGGCCATCATATCCCTGTCACAGACCACCTGGAGCAGGCACTGGGTGCTCACACTGTGCCAGGGGTCAAGGTGGATACAGACCTGAGTAAGCTGTGGTCACTGGCCTTCAGGAGTTCACAGCTTAATAGGAAGTGGGAAGGCAAAACTAACTGCCCACAAATGTAAACCAAGCAGAGTGAGAAACACAGAGATGGATTGGTAAGGGATCGCATGCATCAGAAGGAAGCACGCCTGGTTCCGAGGGCATGTGCCAGACTGTGAAGGAGTCTGTGCCGTTTGAGTGGAGGTTGGTCAGCTGAGGCTTGGGGCAGAAGAGGCCATGTGCTGTGGGTTTGAGCTGGCCTCCAGGATTAGTGTGATTGACACTAGCCAATCACATCTGCCTGATTGAAGGGGGCACTGAGGTAGAGAGAACGTTGCTGGAGAACATTTTGATCCCCCTCAGGAGAGTCGCTCCAGGGGGATTTGTCTCTTCTGCCCTTTACATCAGTATAACCTGTGATACGTGCAGCTCTCTTGCAGACGTGCAGAGACCCAGTCTTGGGTAAAGCTGCAGCTTCGAGGGCTCAGGATAGGAATTTGTGAGGACCCTGAGTCCCTCCTGCAGCAGTGTTCCTGGGCACAGTGCCTTCCCCCAGGAAGCCTTCAGTGGAGGGGGGACAGATTTTTCTCCACTATTTAAGCCTGGGATGGGAACCTTTGTGTGTAAAGGGCTAGATGGAAATTTTTTAAAAAATTTTATTGGTTGTTTTTAGTTATACATAAAAATAAGATTCATTTTGATATAATTATAAAAGCAAGCAATAGAATTTGCTCCAGTTCCGTCCCTAGAACTTCCCCTTTTCCTTCCCTCCTCCCTCCCTCCCCTGTTCACTTCCCTCTACTCTATTAATCTTTCTGCTATTATAGTTTTTTTTTTTTAAATCAGTGTTCTGTGGATGTACATGATGATGAGAGTCACTGTGGTATATTTGTCTATGTACATAGCAAAGTAGGCCAGATGCATTCCACTGTCTTTCTCTGCCCCACCCTCCTCTCTTGCATTTATAGGAAGTATGTTAAGCTTCTGAGCCCTACTATCTGTTGAAAGTGCTCAATCCTGAAATCATGACATGGAAGCTGCCATAAGGAACTATAAACCAGGGAGTGTGTCTGTGTTTCAATAAAAACAGTCACATGTGTCAGACCAGGCCTGTGGCTAGGGTGCATGCATCTCTGGTTAATCCTTTTGAATCAGGATTATTTCTTTCAGGCAACTATGCCCACAAACATATTCTCTCTTCCTTTGCATTGATTCATATACTCAAGGGACATATTGTAAGAAGCATATCACTTGCATATTATAGTGTCCATGTCACTATACTGAAAGTCCCAAATCAGCAGGGACATGCATCCTCTTGAGCAATGCCTGGCCCAGAAGCAGAGCTTGCTGAGTGTGTGAGAGAGTGTGAGTGAGGGGGTGGACTCGGACAAGCTAATTCATCTCTCTTTGTTTCATTTTGCAGTTGATTCCCCCTGTTTACATCAGCTAATGGTGATATTAGCTAGACGTGAACATGAGTCTCTATGCACACTTATTGCGCTAACTAAATTACTTCAAGTGGCCAATCCCCTTTCCCTCCGAGGTATCCAGATTTGTTTAGTGAAATAAAGGTCACTCTAGTAACAACAGCAGCTGGCAGAGCCTCCCTGTTGGGCATGGTATTCACCTCATTTTATAAACTCCCTTAAGGAATCCTGTGGGGTAGCTGCCATTATCCCATCTTAGAGATGAGGAACCTGGAACTCCGGGAGACAGAATAAGCCATCCACAGGCACAGGTGTTGGCATACCTGAGATGTCCGACTCCAAGAACCTCGTCCTCACCACTGTACTCTGACAGATGCCTATGATGACATCTCCTATCTGGTTTCACCATCTCTTTTACAAGTTGACTTCATCACTCTCCCATTGAAAGGTAGAACCTCCTTCCCCTCCATCCATCCTGGGCCAGATCTGTCTCCTGGTTTGAACAATAGAATGTGGGAGAAGGGATGCCATTCACCTTCCAAAGTGCGCTTTTGGGATTCTCAGGTCCCCCCTCACCTCCATGAGTGCTTCCTCTTGGAGGAAACAGCATCATCTTGAATTCTGCCCAGGAGGAGAGAGGCCACGTTCACGAGGCACATCCTAGCCGCAGCTCTGAGGCTAACATGGAGTCACCCAGCTGAGATCTGCTCAAATTCCTGCTCCTGCAGAATGGGGAGCAGAGAGAGTGGTTCTCCCTTTAAGCCACCCATGAGCTTCAGAGTGATTTGTGTCCAGCTAGTATTTGAAATACACTCTGTGCTTCCATGTTCTGCTGAGCTTTGGAGTGTGCGTATGCCAAGGAACTTCTTGGGTGTGGCTCACTCTATGCAATCAATAAGTAATGGATGCCATTACCAGTGCAGGTGGCGATGGAGACAGCAGGAACACAAGGTGCTCGTGAAAGAGCTCAAGAGGGCAGCTCATTTCAGAGTAAGCTAAAGACAGGGGTGGAAAGATGGCCAAGGGATTGAACACCGTGTGGTTGGGGAGGGTGGTTTACCTGAATGTATAACCGTAGCCCTTCTCTAGACAGTGCACCTCCACTGCAATTTCATATTTTAGGTGCACTCTTAAAAGAACTGGGGGCAGTAGGTGAAGGAAGAAGCCCACAAATCTGGGGCCCCAAATCTCCATTTTGTCACCCTCGGTGTATGATCTGAAGTTTATTTTCTCAGGCCTCAGTCAGTCCCTTGTTTGTTATGGTGGACACACAGGATTCGTGAAAGGGGCCCTGCCCGATGGGAAAAAAAAAAAGTCAAAGTACCGGAATCTAGTTCTGAAAGTCAGAGTTCCAAGAAGCACATCTCAGGAGCTCGTTGGTCTCTGCCGGGGCCCTGCTGGCTGCACCTTTCCTGCTGCTGTTCTGCTTATGAGCTCGCGTGTTAACCAGGCTTAATGCAGAACAGAACCGCCAAATTGGATTTGCGGGTTGTCATTACCAGAAAGCCACAGCCTGGGAAGCTGCTTCAATGGAGCTGGAGAAGAGGCTCAGAGAGCAAAGCACTTTTCCCAGTGACACCTGGGGTGGCCCGATTTCTCGTTTCTTTTGTCATCACAAATTGTTGTTTTGTTCTTGAGGTGCAAAGGGGGTGCAAGTAGAGCTCACCCCAGGGCCTGTGTTCACACAGACACCTCCCACGTTCTTCCTCTGTCATAGTGGCAGCCACTCGATGGAAGGAATAATGGCGATGAGAACAAAATCCAACTCAAGACAGATTTGTTGGTGGCCTGTAATCTGTAATGCAGGTTTTCTGGCACATGGGATCAAGGTATGGATAAGGCATGATCCTGCCCTTGAGCTACTCATGAAGTAAGAGGAAAATAAATTATAGCACAGGGGGATGAGTCCAAGTGCAGAGAACAGAGAGTGCCAGGTTCATTATCTGCCCGTGCACCTGGAAGCCTCCCTGACCTCCTGGACTAGCTCTAGTGCCCAGTAGACTGTCAAAGCTCCGGTGTTTCATTCATAGCATCCACCACAGTTGGAAACTGCATTGGAGAGGGACCAATGTGCACACAGCCCTACTGTAAGCTCCAGAAGAACAAAGACTATGATTTCTATTCCTGCGGAATCTCCAGCGCCGTAACTGTCTCCTGCATGATAAGTCCCTGGGGGCCACTTGCTGTAGGAAATAGCAGAGTAGAAGGTCTGAAAAGACTTTTCAGAGAATGAGAGTGGAATTAGGTTTTGAAGGATGCATAGAAGCCTGCATCCAAGATAACAGGGACAAAATCAGTCTTAAAATAATGTGAATTTGAAAGGAAAGTTGGCACCTCTTGGGCCCTATGGAATTAGCAATGTCCCATACTAAAGCTCACAGACATTCACAACTTTAAGAAGGTAGGTTTTGTGGTGGAAATAACTCAGCTTAAAAGGATTAAGAGTCAGTGGGTTCTACACCCAGTCTCTGCTGCTACTTTCTGGGTAGTCTTGAATATGTTGCTTGATCTCTGATCCAGGGTTAACACTGTTTGTCCCCTCAGAACCAGGTGAACTAGCACAGGTGGTTTTGTTGGCCACTGTAGATGATGCTCTAGACATTCATGCCTCCAATTTATTGTCATTCCATTACACAAGTTGCCTAGGTTCCCTGGCCCTGCTCTAAGTGGACAAGTCACAATTGTGTTGTAGGCAGAGAGCCTCGTGTCTGGATCTGCTATGTCATTCCATCATCTCAGGGACCAATGGCAAGGAAGGAAGTCTGGGACTGAGCTCTCAGCACTGCAGACTGCCAGCTCTGGCTTTGAATCCCAAGTCCTCTGGTTCCCTCATGTGTGGGAGAGCTCTGTCACTCAGCCTTGGTTTCCTTATATTTGAAGTAGGCTAATAATACCTCATGTCTATGGCTCTTATTTATCTATTTCATAATTCCACATTTAAAAAATCAAGAATGTATCCATATGACTGCAGAAATGATTGGATTATAAGTTGTTGTAAAACATTTACCCAAGAACTTGACACACGATTTGCACCCAATTAATGGGAGTCCATCCTCGTGGTGCTGTCACTGCAACTGGAGAAATAAGGTACAATGAGAATTAAAAGAGCGGGAGGCCTTGGGGTGGGGGTTGCATATGGCATAGGCCGTAGGAGAACAGTCCTGCTTTGGATGGGTAGGATGAGGATTTCAAGCACATGGAACAATCTGGGTTGAGACCAGATGCAGAAACTTGTAGAGTGTGCTTTGGATACGTTGAGAGTTGGTTATGGAAAGAATTAAGGTGCATCAGGGGTGCAAGGCAATAGAAATTGAAGCATGGGAAAATATCAGGGGGTGGTGCCTCTCTGCAACACCTTCCTTCTGGGGCTGGACAAGCCTGGCCGTGTATTGGGCACTGCTGCATGGCCTCCCATACTGTGAGCAGCTCATGCTGACAGGTGGTGGTGAGGTAAGACTCCCTCCCTGTCACTGCCAGCATTTGCTGTGCCAGAGACTTGTTGCAGTGTGAGCTCACCAATGTCATCCTCATCCACTTTGTAAAATTGGTTGCACAATTCTGCCTCATAGGTCAAGGATCAGATCATTTAAATTGTATCTTTGAAAATTAGACTTTGCTTTCAGGCAAAACATAGTAATTACGGAGAAAGTGAGTTAAAAGACACATCTAAAAATATCAGTCCCATGGAAGAAATTTTTTATTAAAATGTACATTTATTGAAATGTACATGCAAAGCATGTGTGTGCATGTGTGTGCATGTGTGCATAATCTTGATGTTTTTTTTTCCCACACATAATGATCCAGCTAGCCAGACCCCAGATCAGGATACAAAACACAATTCTCACCCTGGCAACCCCAGGGTACCCCTTTCAGCTACTTCTCACCCCCAGGGGTAGCTGCTCTCCTCACTTCTAAGAGCTTAATTTGTTTTTGACTGGTCTTCAACAGATCTGTATGAATGGCATTGGGTAGGAGTTCTTTGTGGCTGGCTTCTTTGCTCAAACACTGTTTTTCTGTTTGTCCATATTGCTACGTGTACAGCAGCACCTCATTTCCCACCACATCATGTGGCACAAAGTATGGACACATGGCAATTTGTCACCCTTCTAATGAGAAGTGTGCTGTTTCCAGCACCGGAGCACCAGGTAATGGTAGTCACATCCATATGTTTTTAATGCATAAATGCAGGCATTTCTGGTGAGTCCTTACCACAAATGGCACAGCCATGTAGCATAGATGTGCAGGTCTGATTTTAGTAGATGCCACTCAGTGGTTTTCCAAGGTACCTGTACCAGTGTACTCTTAATTCAGAGCCCATAAAAGTTTAGATATTTCACATCTACACCTCTACTTGATGTGCCTGCTTTTTAAATAGTAGTCATTCTGGTCCAAGTGGTCAGAAGTAGTATCATATCATGATTTTAATGTGTATTTACCAGTTACACATGAAGTTGGAGTTTTATGTAATTACTAACTTTTGGTGTCCTATTTTGATGTACAATTCGAGGCTTACTTTTCTTCTCCCTGTTCTGTACTAACATTTTCCAGTTCCTATGAACTCCTTGATGGTGCCAACTGAGTCTCATTCCTTTGCAAGTTTCAGCACCTGGGACAGCACCGGAGGAGCTGCTGCTTGACTGCAGCTTGGTGGAACTCTGGATCCTCACTGAGTGAGAGGTGGGGCCAGGATGGAAAGCCAGGCCCCTGGATGTTGCTCTCAGGAGGGTGAGCGAGGCTTAGCTCACACTTCCTTCTCCATTGTGCCAGAATCATTCCAAATGGAATGTTTAATTGAGCCAGTATGGGGCCAGGCTACGGACAATGGGCATTCTGATATGGCCACTCTAAGGAGCACAACTTCAAGGGCCAGGGCTTCATTCTCTGAATGGATTTGTGAGTACAGGATGAGGCTCTGTCTCACTCCCTCCCCAACCGCATCCCACTGGTAAGGAGCCTGGCTCACTGGTTGGGTGTCTTCCTATCAACAGCACTTGAGGTTTCTAAGCATGTGCTCATGGCTGAAATATACCTAAAACATGTGGCTTTGGGATCCTGTGTTGCTTCCCATTCAGTTTTGAACCTTGGCAAGGCTGCCTGCGTTCTCTGTAATGTTGGGGTACTCTCACCCACCTCCAAGGCCGCTGTGTGGATCACATGTGTCCATGTGGGTAAAATACTGTGGAGCATTTCCGGCAAGTAGTGAACTCTCACTCAACATCAGCTCTGCTCGTTGGTAGCAATGCTTGAAACACATGGGGTTGGAATTATGTAAAAGATAATTACAAGCATGTTATGAGTGCAAGGGGCCTTGAGATGCACTAGCAACAGGCATGTTTTGAAGTGAAAGACAAATCAGGGGAGTAGAAGATGGATCATTGAGCAGTGTAGAGATTAAATGGTACCACTGTATTTTTTTAATACCTTATTTTGTTTATTTTGTTTTTTTTATGTGGTCCTGGGGATTGAACTCAGGGCCTTGTGCATGCTAGGCAAGTGCTCTACCACTGAGCCACAGCCCCATCCCAGTACCATTGTATTTTAAGTTTACTGTAAGAAGCCACTGGAGAAATATGATATGATATAATAATAATATTCATAAAATTCAAAGTGATGTGTGGTTCAAAAATGTCATGGGTTCCAATTTTAGAGAGCACATCAAAAATGGAATCCTGCCTATTTCTCCCCCCTCTTTTTAATATTTAACCCATCCATGTATTAATAGAGACAATGATTGAATATCCATGAGGACAGGCACCAAGTCTAGTGGAAAGACTTCCCTAACTGGGTTTCCTAGTGCTATTGATTCCAACCTATGGATCCCTGAACAAATCACTTACTCCAATAGGGCTATCATTTTCTTGTCTATCATTTCATATGTATTTATGAAATAATGCATAGAAATGTCTTACTGCAATGTTTAACACTGAGAAACAGAAATTTCATCAAGGGTAGACAATTAAAATAAAATAAAAAAACACCATTTTGTGTAGCTCAGTAAGGAAGAATCTGGAAAGACAGTAAAGGTGAATAGGGCTACATGTGTTCCCCCACATGCAACATGAGGCTGCTGAGAACAGGAATTTTATGGTGTGTGAATTCAGTATTGCTGGTGCGTAGAAGACTGTCTGACATACACTGATACTTCGTGAACTGAACGTATATTTGACCCTCCTAATTTACCTAAAGCAGAGAAAGGAGAGAGACTAAAATGCGGCTGAAACAAGGTCAGAAGTGAGACATTTAATGTAATTACGCATACAGCCCTATTTTATTTCAGCTACGGTAGAGTGAAGGGAACCAAACAGGTGCTGGACAGTGTCCTGAGCATTGCAGGTTCAGTGTGTCATGAAAGTCACTTGCCTTTAGAAGATGACTAAATTACATTTTGATTTACAAATTTAAAGATTCAAAGATGTTAGGGGTTTTGTTCAGGATTGTGTGACTGAAAGATGGCCGGTGGGTTGGACTCGAGCTCCTGTGCTGACCTCTCCTGGGCTCCTCTAAGCTCTGCCCTTCATCGCGTGCTCAGGAAGTGCAGGGAATGACAAAATGTGCCCACCTTCTACACTGCATCATCACACACTGGGCACATGCTTGAAGACCAAACACGAGGGGGCCTGGGAAGGAGGAGGGTGCTAGGGAAGTGCAGGGAGGCCAACCAGAGAGGCCTGGAGTGCCATGCCAGAAAGTTTGTACTGGAGTTTCTGGACACTGGGAAGCCATGGAGATACAGATGGGGAGGTGACTACGGAAGGCATTTCTCAGGAAAGGGGCCTATGAGGATGGAGGGTCAGTGCAAGTTAGTTACTATGTCACTGTCTCTCATCCTGGGGCTCTGGAGAGTACAGGATTGCCTTTGAGGTCATAACCCCTTGATCAGTTCTTCATGCTGATTGAGTACCACACAAAACCTCTGTTGTGACTTAGCCATCCAAATCACTGACGATCTCTTATGTGTGATCTTCACCCCTGCTCTCTGGGAAGACTTGGGGAATGGAAGGAGTGGAGGCAGGGATCCAATAGACTCGTCCCCCTCTCTCTGATGCACTTTGGTGGGCCCAGTCTGCCTCTTCCCCTCCCCGGGTCTCCATTCCCAATCCCAAATTGAGTTAGCTGACCTGAAAAGTCCCTTCCTGGGCAAAGATCTGTGATGGAGTCTGATGTCATTGTCACCACTGATAGCCACACTTGGATCAACCGGAGCTGGGGGGGGGGGGGAGTCAAGGTCATTTCTAGTCACAGGAGGGAGCTGTGGCTTACTAGACTCCTGTCCTGGACCAGAGGCTCTAAGTTCCTTCACTGGAGGAGTCATAGCTCAGCAACTGAGATTTGCAAGAATGTAGCTGTTTTTCTGTGGTTGAGACTCATATCTGCTTTAAACTTCAGGCCATAGGCAAAAGCAATGGAAAAATCCAGAATTTCTAATCATTTTTCTGGGTGATGGAAGCTAAGTTCTCAGTTTACAGAGAGCCACAACCTTGAAGATGGGGCTCAAGAATGATCGAGCATGTGTTTGGCCTGACAATTACCTGGCCAAACCAGCATCTGTAGAGTTTTGTATCTTCCCACAGGAACCTCAGCTGTCAGTCTCTCACCCCAACCCAAGACCTCCACTTGTGCATCCCAAGGCCTTTGCGGTCCCTTGGTTGGAAACTAGTGGAGAACTCAGAAGACTTCTGTGTCCTCAGCTGCTGTGTGCACAGGGCTTCCTCAAGTCATTTCATTCATTCCTTCTAATAGAGACACTGAGCTGGCCTGTTAGAGGGAACCCATCAGTGTGACCACCATGTCCACTCTTCTTTTAACTCCCTCAAATTGCCCCAGGCCCTTCAGACCTTACCTTCGTTTTAAGTTAGGAAAAGGAGAAGGACCAATGTCTCAACAATGTGTTCTATCTGTTGTTGTTACCCAGATTTCTAGGGCTTTTGAAACTCCAAATTATTTGCTATTAAGTTAAAATCTTTCTTATTAAATTCAGAAGTCTCTTTTGAAGCAGACCAACCTTTTCGTGTTCTAATGTGCCGTCTGTCCTGGGTTGTGGGGAATGCAAGGTGGTCCATGGCCCCAAAAGGACTGTCGTGGAGGGACAGCAGTCTGTACTGAAGAAAGCATCTGTTCCTAGTCTAGAGCTTCCCTCCATTCCTGTGGTGACCCTCACTGCCGTTCCCTGAAGGCCCATGACGGCTTCAGTCGTACCCTTGAGGAAACAGGCTTGCTGAGTTAGTTGAGTGGCTCATCACAGGGCACTTATCCTAGGAAAGGGTGTATCAAAAATCCTCTGTCTCCATTAATTAGATAGAAACACTGAATTGTCTTAAGTGGTAATCTGCTTCCCGAGTTGTGTGTGTGTGTGTGTGTGTGTGTGTGTGTGTGTGTATACTCAAGGGTGTTGAGTGGATTACATGATTTCAGTATCACAGAAGTTCTTTAGCTTTTAAAGTCATTGACCTCTAGACATTTCTTACATTCACTTATTTTGTATTCTTGCTCCTGAAAATAAAGTCAGCATTCTAGGTGGGCTGTTGGCAGGTGAGGGCTGTTGGACGAGCTGAGCATAGAGGGAAGGGAAAGCAATTGCTGCCTGCACTCCTCGGTTGGCTCTGTAGGCTTTACTTTGTGTCCCATAAGATCTCAGGTGCTCCACAAGGTGGTGGGTGGCTTTGCTGGACTGCATCACAGCATCCAGCCAGGGGCTGGGCATGGAAGTGGGTGAAGGAGGGTGTTTCGGTTCCAGTTTCGCCCTCTTCCAATGGAGGAAAGTGGCTTTCAGGTCTATGTTGAAATTGTCAACGCCGTGTTCCAGGGGAAAATTAATTAGTTTTTGCCATTCTTCTTCCTTCATTGGATTCATTCAAGGAAGAGTAATAAGAGTAATTCAACAGTGAGAAGAGCAAGATGAATACAATACGGTCCTCGTTCCAGCTGGGTTTAGTGTTTTTAACAGAACTGAATAATTTAGGCATTCATATGCTTGAAGTTCTTCAGGCATCCCAGAGAAGGGAGTTGTAGACCCAAAAAGGGGGCCTACAGGGAAGGTTTCCTTGATAACTGGAAGGATAATCCTTAAGGTGTACCATTAAAAATGCTTAAGAATTAACCATAAGGGCCGGGCATAGTAGTGCATGCCTGTAATTCCAGCAGCTTGGGAGGCTGAGGTAGGAGGATAACAAGTTCAAAGCCAGACTCAGCAACTTAGTGAGGCCCTGTCTCTAAATAAAATATAAAAAAGGGCTGGAGATGTGGCTCCATGGTTAGGTGTCCTGAGTTCAATCTCCTGTACCACAGGGAAAAAATAATTAAAAAAAAAAAAAAGAATTAACCAGAAGACGGGAAGCTGTTCAGGGCAAGGAAACAGATGAGCAAAAACTTGGAAGCAGGAGAAAGGTAGCGGGACTAGGGGTCTGAGCAGGAAAGTGACCGTGCAGCAACGAGGCTAAAGGCAGGAGGGCCAGAGAAGCCACAGATGCAGGAGACAGGGAGGGGCTGCTAAAGGGCTCCTCCTCAGCATGACCCCAAACTGGCCATCCAACAGCTACTTTGTGTCTCCTCCTCTTTGTGGCATGGTGAAGATGAGGGGCTACAAGAGCAAAATAAAAATACTTGGAATTATCTTCAAATGAAAAGGGACACTGCAGGTTCACCCAGCTAGAGAGCAGGGACTGGGTAGTTGCCACCACTGGCACACACAGCATGGCCGAGACAGCGCCCATCCTAGCCTACAGGTCACCCTAAAGCAGGGCCTGAGACAAAGCAGTATGTGCACACAGTACTGAGAAAGGCATGGTCCCAGGGAGCAGGAGGAGGGCCTGGGAGCAAAGCCCAGGAGAGAGAGCCAGTGTGGGTGACATCTAGGTGGCCATCTCTGTGGCTGCTGGGCAATATTCCTGCAGTAACCAGAGAGCAGTGCCTAAGAAGCAGTTGGAGTGCATTGCAGGACGCCAACCCCAGGGGTAGGAAAGGGGAAATCACTTACCATTGCTCCTGTTCCTTTATTCCCTTGGTCAAAATTTGCTCCGCAGCAAGTTAAGATCCCTGCAAAACAGACATGCATGTGTCCAAGGCAGGTAGGAGAGCAATGCTCCAAAGAACTGATCACTGCAAAGATGATGGGAATTGGAGCTGGATGAGGCCAAGAGGATCCAAAACAGTACATAGAAAATTGTTGATTTGTACTGCATTAGTTATCTCTGCCACATAACAAATCACCCCAAGGTTAGCAGCCTACAACAGACAACATTTGATGTCTCTGGCAAGAATTGTGCTGTGGCTTAGCTCAGTGATCTGGCCCAGGTCTCACCATGCTGCAATCGAGGTGTTGCGGGGTCGTAGTCCTCTAAAGGGAGATCCACTTCCAAGTTCATGCAAATGGCTATTGACAAAATTCAATTGCCACAAGCTGTTGGCTGAGAGCCTCCCTCAGTTTCTTTCTACGGGGAAGCTTATAACATGATACCTGGCTTTTCTCAGAGCTAGCAAGAGATTGAGCAAGGCAGGAACCAGAATTCCTGTAATTTGGGGAGAGGACTACACAAAAGTGTAGATATCAGGAGTCAGGGGTCAACGGGGCCACCTTAGAGTCAATCGTCCATGCACACAATGCCTCATAGGACACAGTCCTTTTATACAACTGTGGAAATCAGCCCAGTCTTTCCAACCTCTCCTCCAAAAGCCCTTCCCGAAAATCTCTGAGCCCCTCTTGGAGAGAGGTCTGCTTTCTCTGATTTGGTGTTGCCTAGAGGAAGCTCCATACACCACCTGGTGTATTCCATCCTTGGTCCTCTGCTTGTGATGCAGCAGAACCTTCCATACCCACCACCGTATGAAGTACTGATGGTGTGGTGTTCAGTCTGAAGGGCAGTCTCACTCAACACTTTAGGGTGTGGCACCTGAGGCTGGGCTTCTGTGTTTACGTTCCAGCTTTGTGCCCTTGATATACTGAAATAATCTCTAAGTCTCCTATTTCCTCCTCTTAAGTGGAATAGTAATATCACCAATATCATTGTACTGTTTTGAAAGTTGGCTAATTGAGTATGAAAAAGTACTCAAAACAGTGCAAGATTAGCTATAATTTTCTCTGTATATCCGTTCTCGGGATTTCTCCTCCTCTGTACTGTGGCTGAGGCGGGACTGTCCTGTGTGAGGCGGGATGTTTGGCCACTGTTTTGGCCTCTGCCCTCTGAATGCCAGTGACATTCTACAGTGGTGAAAACCAAAAGTGTCTTCACACATTGCCAGAAAAATCACCCCCACCCCAGCTGACAAAGCCTTGGAAATTCGGTTGAAACTGACACTGGGTAGATAGGAAAGTGGGTCTCTCTGGGGGAGGGGAACAGACAGAGAAAGATCCAGAGGAACATGTAGCATGAGACAAGCTTTCAGAGCCTCCCTCTGCCCGGAGCATAGGTCAGCTTCCCACCTAGCCCTCCAGGGGTGCGAGGAACCACTTCAGTTCTCTCTCTCAGGTGGCTCATCTGTAGCACAGAGATGAAAATTGCTATTTTCTGGATCACGGTAAGGATGAAATCAAAGGAGCCCCATGAAACCACGGGGAGAAACTTCACTCTCGGTGGCAACAGCAGGCTCCTTGCTGTCTGAAGAGCTCTGCATTCTTGGGTCAACATTAGACCATCCATTTGAACGAGGCCTCCCAGATATGTGACTCTGATACCATGCGTGGTCTTGGGCTGTGCTCCCTGGAGGGCAGATGTGGCCATCCACAGGGCCATTTCAGCCCAGTGGAGCATGTGGGTGGAAGGCCACAGGGATTATGTGGACATGTGAAAGGTTGAATGCAAAGAGGAATTGGAGGGGAAGCCCGTGCCCACATGTCCCGTGGGATCCTTATTTAATTTTGCTGTACAGTGAATCAGATAAAGCACTTTGCAGTCCTGGTGGGTTTGCGCTACTATAACAAACTCCATAGAGGGAATGGCTTAACAAACACTCGTCTCTTAGTTGTGGAAGCTGAGAAGTTTAATATCAAGATGTGGGCAGATTCAGTGTCTGGTGAGGACCGGCTTAGTTTGCAGACTGCCCTCCTCCTGCTTCCTGTTCAGGTGAGGAGAGATCTCATCTCTCCTGTCTCTCCTCCTGAGGTCACTAATCCAATCTGTGGAAGCTCTACCCTCGTGACTTACCTCTCAAAGTCTGCACTCCACATGCCATCCTCTCGGGGTAGGGTCTGCTGTGTGAACTCGGAAACAGACCTTCCACCCTAGCCCACATTCCCTGCATGCTCCAGGCTGGCCTGCGCCATTCACTCTGATACCAGGAGCAGAATGTTAGTGCCTGAGAGCAGCAGCTCTGGGGACACACTGCTATGGTAGGTTCAGCACTGCCCTTTCCTGCGGTGGGCCTTGGGCGAGTAGCTTGCTCTCCTTGTGCTTTGGTCTCCTTATCTTCAGTCAGGTGCACCTGCCACCCTGGGTGGAGTGATTGACAAGAGGGATCACTGAGCTCCAGGTGTGGCCCCGGGTGAGTGCTCTGAGTGTCATGCTTGTCACTATTATTGAAGATGTGTTTTCTATTTCCTGAGAAAAATAAGAAACTGCTTATCAGTAAGTGCCTACTTGACAGTATTTGCACCAGTGTTTCTGGGAAGGAAGGCTTGAATCAGTCTGGAAAAGAATGTTCTAGGTACTCTTATGTCTGCAGGTGTCTAAGGCCCCATGGAGTTAGGAAGTGACCTTAGCTGAGCTTTCTCCTTGTTCTTTCTGCACAAGAGCCCCTATTATCTGGAGAGCATCTATACTACACACACACACACACACACACACACACACACACACACACCAGGGACAGGTACACAGCAGGCAGTGGGTAGCCCTTTATAGGCTGCTGGACTGGTGGGAGGATTATAAGCATCTCTGGGGAGTGGGGCCTGCCCAGGTGAGCCACACCTGTATTCCTGAGCTGATTCTTCCTGTGAAGATCCACTTGAGCCTGAGGATTTTCAGAACTGATGGGCTGATTCTGCTGTCTGCTCTCCTCTAAGATGTTCTGTCCAGGGTGATATTGCGAACCTCTGGGTCACATGTGTCACCTGGCTCATGAGAGAGGAAGTCTGAAGGAAGAATTTAAACAGAAGGACTCATCCCAGGTCCTGTTGCCCAATTGGCCAAGGGTAAAGGCCACTCTTCTTCCCTTTGTCAAAGGCAAGGAACACAGATGTGGGAGGCTGAAACTGACACTGGCCTCCAAACTGACACTGGGCTCCAAACTGACACTGGGCTCCAAGCCTGGGCTGTGAACAAGTGGGTTCTTTTCAAGCTCGTGGCTGTCAGTCACTTTGCAAGAAGATCAACATATCACCATGTGCCTCCTGTGTGTCTGACCCAGTGTCCTTAGCTGTGACATAGGAATGGTGGAATAGGTCACCAAGGCTCAGAAGGTTTCAGTGACTCACACAGGGCTGCAGAGCTGGCAGGGAGCTTCCCTCAGAGAGTGTGGCGTAGGATACCAGGACAGGGGACAAGTCATGTAAGAATTCCATAAGCAGGAGGGTAGGGCTGCATCGTCCTAGAGCTGCTTGGCGGGGGTGGGGGTGCGGGGGTCCTCTCTCACACAGTGCAGCGAGCCACAGGCTGCGAGAGCTGCAGTGTCGGCCTCTGAAGCTGAGGGTCCCACGTTGGGTTGAACACAAAGCCTTTCTTGTCATATTTTATATGAAAACATGTCAAGGTTCACTCCTAAAATAAATGCTCACTAGAGGATCCCTAAGGGCTCTGCCTTTGAACCCCAAACATTTTGTGGATTTCCTGGACTTCCAAGGTGCTCACTGAGCCCATGGCCCTAGGCAGGTCCATCAGAGGTCTTGAAATGGCTGACGGCCCGGTTTCTGCAGTCACCAAACTTCAGGAAACAGATGGCAGATGGTTGTCAGTGTTTTCAACCCTTTCTCTGAGGTGATCCTTCTCAGAACTCGGGTTGGTTGAAACATGAACTGTGTACAGGGGTATCGGAGTGTAGGATTGGGGCTGATTCAGACGAGGGGACGAGCTCACTCCTCATCAGGGTGGAGACAGGCTGTGGGAAGTCCGGGGGCAGCCTTGGGGTGGTTCCCTGCCTTGGTGGGCTAGGCGAAGGCTGGGCAGTGCGTGTGAAGGGAAACGGGGACCCCTCAGCTTGCACCAGGCAGTCCCTCCACACTCGGCTGCTGCCAGAGAGTGGGAGTCTGACCTGCTTTTCCCTGAGTCATCTCTCCTGGCCCTCCCCCTCCCCTTCCCCTCTTCCCACTTGTCCCAGCGGTGGTGGGTGGAGGGTGAGGTGAGATGAACTGGGGAGACCCTGGGGCATCATCCTTGCGGGAATGACCAGGCTTCAGGCCCAGCACAGGGTCTGTGACCCCTAAGCTCCTCCTGAACACCGCATCCTACCCCAGCCATTTCAGAATGGAAGCTTGATAGCAAGTCACTCTAGCAGGCCAGGGATAGGTGGCAGAGATTTTTGTCTTCAATCAGCTGGGCTGGGACACCCAGTGCCCACCACCCTACACATCTTGGTCCATTTTATATTGCTCTAACAAATAACACGACTGCATAAAATGATAACCCTGAGAAGCTGATGTGGCTGATGGTTCTGGAGGCTGGGCAGGCCAATACCAAGGCACTGGCACCAACAAGGGCCTTCTTGTTGTGTCATAACATGGTGGAAGCATCCTCCAGGATCGCACAGGATGCAGACAGATTTGGGTCTCTCTTTCTCTCCTTATAAACCCACTAACCACCTAAGCCCACCAAGGCATATCTTGCAGGGTTGCAGTGGTAGGATGATCATAGAATGTATTATGCAAACCCACATTAGCTATAGCTGATCCTAATTATTTCTCAAAGGTTTTACCTCCAAATACCAAAGACATGAATTTGGGGATTAAGTTTCCAACACATGGAACATTTGAAGGGCAAAAACTGTAGCACCCTCTGAGCTGGGGTACCTCAGCTGGGGTAGGAACCTGCCTTCCCTGGGATCTCAGACAGAATCTCAGCCTAAGGTTGCTTGCTTCCAGGATCTCCCAAACCCAGGTTCCAAAGAGATCTGGCTCCAGGAACTCCTTACCCTAAATATCCATCACCTAGCCAATAGGTTTTGGTTTTTATACAGTGACGACTACTCTTCAGGAGCTTTGGGGAATACATCTGAATAAAATAGTGAGGAATTATCTGTGCACCAGATAAGCACTAAGGATGTACACAGGGATGGGAGAACAGGTGATGCTTGCCACTCAGGAACTAATTTGAGAAGGAAATAAAAAGCCTATGGTTTGCTAGATGGTTCCAAAAATGATGACATACATTGATGGGTCCTCCTTACTTTTTCCCATATTTTTTATTGGTGCATTATTGTGGTATATATTGGGGGATTCACTGTTACGTATTTATACATGCACACAATATTACAATATAATTTGACCAATATTGTTCCCCAGCACTTCCCCTTCCTCTTTTCCTCCCTCCTACCTGGTCCCTTCTGTCTATTCTCCTGATCTCACTCCAGTTTTCATGAGATCTCCCAACACCTTCCTTTTCCTTCTTCCTCTCTAGCTTCCACATATGTTACAAAACATGATACTTAACCTTCTCAGTTTGACTTATTTCACTTAACATAATCACCACAAGTCATCCTTTTTCCTGCAAAGGATATAATCCATTTTTCTTCATGGCTTAATAAAACTCCATTGTGTCTATATACCCCATTTTCTGGATCCATTCCTCTGTTGGTGATACCGAGGCTGGTTCCATAGTTCTGCTATTGTGAGTTGTGCTGCTATAAACATGGGTATGCACGTGTCCTTGCAGTGTGATGACTTTAATTCTTCAGAGTAAATGTTGAGGAGTGGTATAGCTGGGTCATATGCAGGTTCCATGCCTCATCTTTCAGGAATATGGTTCCTCTTTATGACCTTGACCTTCCAAGGGTGTATTTTTACCCTAAGGTTAAGTAAGCTCAAGGATTCCTTCTGTAATTATGGGTTTTTGTTGAATTTTACCTTGATATGCTTTGAAATTGGAGTTGGGTGGATGTGACATGAATGGTCATGGATTTTGACATGAGCATAATTGCTTACCAGGAACCTGTATCATTCATTTGTAAAGTATTCCTCCTCAGCTGGGGGTGGGGTGGGGGGGATTAGGTGGTGAGGACAGTTCAGGCTTTTATTCAATGGGCATTGATTGTTCTAGGCCCTGATAATACAGTGTTCTAACATTGGGCTTTTATTTATTTACATATATTGTGTGTGTGTGTGTGTGTGTGTGTGTGTGTGTGTGTGTGTGTATGATGCTAGGGATGGAACCCAGGGCCTTCCATGTGCTAGGCAAGCACTCTACCACCAGCCCCTTTGATTTTACTTTAAGACAGGGTCCTGCTATGTTGCACAGGCTGTACTTGTGGTTCTCCTGTTTCAGCCTTGCTGGGATTATAGGCTTATGACCTGAGCCTAACTTCCAAAGGAACTCTTGCAGAGACCCCTCTGCCATCTATAAATCTTGGACTGTGGACAGAGGAGGGTAGGACCTCCAGCCCCAGTCATTTGGCTTCCCCATCCCCTTCAGGGCATCCTCAAGGATGCCTCTGCTCTGTTCTGGGACTTGAGCAACAGCAGTTAAAACCCACTTCATGGAAAAGAATGGTTGGTAGAGAGGAGCAAGCACAGCCTCCATTCTGCATGGGCTGGATCGGAATACTGCTCTGGCTCTGAGCTGAAAAAATTATCATAAGCATGAAGTGTTTGGTTGTAAAAGGTGCTGATAATAAGGCATATCTTGCAGGGTTGCAGTGGTAGGATGATCATAGAATGTATTATGCAAACCCAGAGACTCTGAGAATGCACATGGATGCAATTCACATTTCAGCCAGGGCACTAGACCTTGGCTGGGAGTGTCAGAGGAAAATGAGGACATGCAGAGTAATTAAAATGATGCTCTGCAGCAGTGGCCCTAAAGTGGAGGTCTAAAACACTATTATTGCTATTATTATTCCTGCTGTTGTTTTATTTGTAATGAGATTGAGGCTAAATATGACACAAGCCAGTGCTGTGGTAGAATGAGCCCTGCTGTAGAGTCCTGGGGGACTGGATCCAAGTCCAGCTAATGAATGTGTGCTTTTCTCCTGGTGTCTTCTACTAGTCTGTCAAAGAACATACCTGACTTAGAGCCTGGGGTGAGAAGAGAGGTCTGGAGACAAACACAGAAAAGACAAAGCATTTACCGCCTTATCCTCTGGTCTCACCATGATGTCCCAGTGGCTGCTGCAAACATTTTTTCATCATAGGCTTAAAAGCGTTGCCTGGACATGCTGCCTTAAAAGTAATAAATGGCCCTCACTCCCAGCCCTCACTCCTGGGGAATGCACTTCACCATTTCCTGCTCCCTACCCAGGGAGCTTCTATTTGCATCCTATCCAAATCAAAATGGGCACCCTGGGTTGACTCTGCTGCTTGATGGGCTGGACCCTCGCACCAGGCACTCTGAATGAGGCTGATTTGTGTTAACACCTGTGGCTCACCCTGCCTTGCCCTGTGTGCACCTGGTTCCCGAGACCCACAGGGATGGGAAGGAAAGGAAACAAGGCTTTGACTTGTAAATTGAGCACATTTAATATGAAATCATCCTCCGTGGAACATGCTATATTTAGTAGCATCCTTTTGGCATAGAAACATTCTTATACTCCTCTTGGAGTTGGCACTTCCTCTCCCCTTGGGTCCTTTAACTTGTGCTTCCTGAAGGAGCCCCACTGGGTGTCAGACACCATGCTGCAGAATCCCCAGCACTGGCCCTGACCCCTCCAGGATGACCTGATGGTGCTGGGTTCACAGCAGTTGGGAAGCAGCTCACTCAAGGTCACACAGTCCTTGAATTGAAGAGCTGAGCTATAGAATGGTAGCCTCCTTCAGGGCTGCATTGAAGGGAGTTGGAGGGAGGGGAGCCAATCCAAGTTCACCTCCAGGTGAACACTTCCCTAGCCCAGGGCGTGGGCCCAAGCTGGAGGCTGCAGTGCATTTCCTTAGGCTGTAAGGCTAGATACAGTGTCCAGGCCAGGGAGTGACTGCCCTGGCCAGCCAGGTAGCTCCCAGAGACCAGGCGGCCTCTCTCTCAGGCACTCCAGGGCTGTGATGGGCAAGGTTGGCAGTGCCTCCTTCTCCAAAGCTGGCGACCTGAGCATGGGTGGTCTCCAGAGGAAGGGCAGCAGGGACATGAGGTTGGACTTCCTGGATCTCCCTGGGAAGGAGGCCCAATCTGTGGACTCTAACCCAAGAAGTGGAACCTAAGAAGAGACAGGGAACCATAAAGTCAGAGCCAAGACACAAACTGAAATAATAATGGCTAATTGTTTTTGGAATCTACAACAATTTAATTATTTCCACTGAGCTCTTGGATAGTTATGTAGCATAATGCAAACATGCATAATATTGGAGATTGTATGTTTTTAACTGAGGTGGAACTCACATAACAAAATCAGCCATTATAAAGTCCAAGTTGTTGACATTTAGCACATTCTCCATGTTGTGCACCTGCCTCCTCTGTCTCACTGTCACTCCCATCACCTCAAACGGGAGCTCATACCATGAAGCAGCCATCCCTACCCCACCCCTGCACAGTCCAGGGAATCCACAGACCCACATCTGTGTGGGCTGACCCACCCTGGATATTTCAACAATGGAATCTTACAGTGCGTGACCCTGTGTCTGGCCTCTTTCACCTGGCTGTTTTTAAAGTCCCTGTATGTTGTGGGGTGTTTTTGCACCTGGCCATCTGGCTCCAGGGGAGTGTGAGACATTTCACCTCTCATAGAACCTGCTGCATGGAGGATCCCAGATGGGCCTGGAGTCTGAGCCTGCTGAAGTGGCTTAAGGACAGAGCTAAGCACTGGGTCAGGGATGGATTGCATGGCTCTGCAGCCTAAGGCAGCACCCCTTGGACAGGTGCCAGCGGAGGCCTTGGCAAAGTAGTCCAAAAAAAAACCCCCAAAAAAACCTGTTTTGACATATTTTTAGCTTGCCTCCTTGAATTCTCCAGTTTTGTGACTGAGTGAGCCACATCTGTCCTGTGGATAAATGCCTAGGGGCATGAGTGTCTTAAAGCAGAATAGGTGCTACCTGGGGTGGGTATAGAGGGAAGGAAACCAAATGGGCCTCTTGCTCTGTAAAGCTGTGAGCTGCTCTTTGGTCGGTCCTGAGTGAGGTCTGTCTACGTGGGGTCAAGTGGACAGATTGAATGTTGGCAGGGAGGCCTACCTCCTGCACACCGCCTCTCCACAGCTATGGGGCAGGTTCCTTTTCAGCTACAGGTCTCAGTTTTCCCACCTTTAATGGTTGTTGTCATGTACAAAGTTGCTGTGAAGTTTAAATGAATAAGTGGGTGCACCCATGGACTGGTGTCTACTGGGTATCCACGAGTGGCCTCTAAGGGCTGTGTCGATGCTGGGAGAGAGGACAGAAACCAGCGACTCTGTGCTGAGGATGCAGCTGATCAGGTGGAGCCTGCATGCGAGCTCGAGCCTATTAGTGCTGTCTCTTGTGGGCTGTCCTATGAGGCTGTGCAGCGCTGAAGCTTCTCCCTCCATTTCTTCCCCTCCTGTCCACTCTGAATGTTATGTCTCCAGTCATATTCTTGCCAATGTGTTTGCTCCAGAGACACATGATCAAGGGTGTGGCCAGGGCTGAGGGTTCAGTGGGGAGATGGAGAGAGAGTCCTCAGAGGTGCCAGGCTCCCAGGCCTCAGGGCCAGGAAGCGGCAGTGCCAGCTTTCCTCCAAGTCTAACCCCAAGCCAGGTCCTTTTCAGGGAGCAGAGATGCCCCTTCCTTGGTCAGATAGGTAGACTGAGGCCCATACACAGGAAAACACGTGACATAAATCCCTCTCCAGGGGAGCCCAGTGACTGGGATCATGACCCTGGTGTCCTGAGTCCTGTTTGTTGGACATCAACTGAAAAGTGGCACCAGTTTGTTAATGGAGACTGAAACCCATGGCTATGCTAGGGATTTTGGATACTATTTGAATCATCCGACATATTATTCTCATTTTGCAGATATAAGTGAAGGCCCACTGTCTGCCTAATGTCATATCTATGCTAAGCAGCAGTAAAGTGTTTAAAATCAAGTCTTCTGGAGTAGAGGATTTTTTTTTTCTTTCTGTCCTCCAAGTGCAGAGATGGGCTATTCTCTTTCCTCTGTGAATGCTCAGGGCCCAGAATATTATTGGTATACAATATGTGCTCAATAAACCTCATGAGACATCCATGCCCAGGAGACTCACCTGGGAACCAGAAAGATCAGATTCATCTAGTACTGGCCTAGGCGGGGGCACCTAATCTAGAAGGATAGACACTCTCAGAGGCTAGAGGACGGCTCCTAGCCACCCAGGTGGTCAGTAGTACAGCATGTGTGCAGCCAAGAGTGTCTGACCCTGAGTCGCCCCTTCCCCCAGAGCTCCCTCTTTCTCCCAAGGGTGCTGTGGACGTGGATAGGATATTTGCATTGCAAACTAGCCGACCTTCAGGCTAACCAGGCAGGTGCATCTGGAGTCTCTATCAATTCCCAGGCTGGCAGATCTGCTGGGAATTCCTCTGAGGACCCAGCAGCTGGGAGAGAGCTAGAGAGCAGAGAGGAAGGCAGGGCTGCCCTGGCACTCTTATTGTGTAAGTGGAGACATTTGAATATAATGACTGTAACTGCAGTCTCATTAGATAAGTAGCACTTGGGACTGAGGACAAGTTTCCCTCATGGCAACGGCTGTGGGGAGGACAGCGAGATGACAGCTCACCGCACTGGCGGCGGCCCATGGGCCCAGTCATGGGGTGGCCAAGAGGGGCTGCGTGGAGAAGTGCAGAGAATGGAGGGAGATGGGGGTTCAGAGGTGGGACCTAGAAGTGCCCATTAATAACCAGCCTCAAGTGGCCACAGGTGCTCTGCTCTCTGCTCCCCAGCGTCTCTCGGGATGATGCCTGCTGGTGTGTGCACAGCGTGTGTGACCCTGCGTCCTCGCTGCACACGGCTATGGCCTCCCTCCAGTGCTGCGGCTTTCCTCCATGGACTGTTCAGCTGCTCAGACCCGAGATGGGATCTGCTCCCCAGTCAGTAGCAGTGAGTCCTGGGACGTCATGAGTGGTCTGAACCTGTGTCCCCAGCAGTAAACTAGGAGCAGGCCCCCTCACAGGGCTGCTGTGGGTGGACTGGGAGCCCGTGCCCAGGACTCCTAACGTGGGAGGGACTGGATGAGCCATGACGTTCTCGGACGGAAGGTCTCCAGGTCCTGCCTCAGTCTGCAGGCACCCTCAAATGTCTGTCTGGGAAGCAGCAGAAGACGCATGTTCTTGTTGATGTCTGAGGAATCAAGCATCGGGCCAGCCTGGATCCAAATCCGGGCTCCAGATCTCTTCTCTGACCCTGGCTATGTTACTTAGTCTTCCTGAGCCTTTTCCCTCAGCTTTGAAATAGGGATAGTGATGGAGACTCTGCCCAGGATTACTGGGAGACCGAATAAGATGGTGTGTGGTAAAGCACCTGGCCTGAGTCCTGGTACAGGAAAACTGAATAAACATTGACTCAGAATGATTGGGTGCACAGCTAAGGACCTGGAGGGTCATGGACCAACACACTCCACAGACCAGTGGGTCTGGACCTCAGGTATTTCCGACAGGTACTAAATTCACTTCCGACAATTGAAGTTAGAAGATGTCTGTCTAGCAAATGGGTTTTGGGTCTTCTTTGGGGAAGTGTTTCTGGCAGCCCCTACTTGGCTAAGGCCTGGAGACCCTTGGACTTAGGGTTGGTTACTCTTGGACAAGGCAGTGATTCCTTCCCTAGCCTGTCATCGACCCCCAGTGTCCCATGTGCTCATCATACCACTGCTTGGCTCCAGTCTAGCCTGACTTTCCACTTCACACATGAAGAACCTGAGGCCCAGAGGGTGCGTGGTGTGCTCAGAGAAGACCTGGGGTCCAGGTATGGGTATGATAACCCCTTGATCAGAATGGTTGTCCTCACATCAGGTCATCTGTCTGTCCACTCATCCACTCCACAGGCATTGCACGGATGCTTCTCACACTGCCCTGCTCCACAGGACAGCAGAATCTAGGAGAGACACAGGGGGGAATGTAAAGGAATGAAGGATGAGCTGGGGGAGGGGGGGGCAAAGCCTGAGTTCAGTGTGGGCGACAAAGCAAATAGCCTGATATTCCAGCCTGCACTCCCTGAGGTCACAATTCCATTCAATTCATATTAAATCCTCACCACTGGGTTCAGGCTCAGGGCTTTTCTGCTTGTATCTCTGCCCTGCAGCCTGCAAGCTGAGTCAGGAAGCACGCTTACTCTGTGCAGAGAGGACCTGGCCTCATCCAGGGACATAGGGCTACTGGCTGCGCAGGTTTTTTAGCTCCTGTAGGATAGAAATCAAGCACAGACATCAAAGAGGGTCAGAAAGAATCATTACTGCATTGATTATGGCAAGGTGGCCACCCTATAGCCAGAGTGGCAGGCATCCAAGGGACCACCCCACACAATGGCAAGGAAGTTAGAAGGTCTTAGGTCAGGAATTTGCATATTTGTATGTTAGGTGGTAATGATCATGACTAGGTTGCCATTTCTTAGTGTGTCTGCCCCTGCCATTTTGCACATGGTCAAAAATGTGTCTCAAACTGTACCCTCCTGAGTGTATCTATCTTTTAATAGGGAGACACAGTGACATATATTTCAATGAGGGTCCTGGTTACTTTTGGCCAAGAGGTTGTGCCATTTCTTGTCTATCAGTTTGATATTTTCGAGTCGATTATCTGAACAAGGGGTGTGGCTGGGAGTCTTCGTACTCATCTTAATTGTAAATCACCCAGTGTCTTAGCATCACCAGCCTATCTCAAGAGCACTCTCATAAGACGTGATTTTTCCACCTTGGAGGTTGCCAGCAAATGGGGCCCTATTGGAGTCCCTGAAAAGTCCTGTTGGATCAGCGATTAACTCTGCTCAGCTTGGAGATTCCAAGACTTATTCAACCAAGAGAATCTTTGGAAATAAACACCTGTCAGAGAATGTTCTCGGAACGCAGTCAGGAGGCTGTTTCTGATCCCTGCCCAGAGGCTGGTGGTGGTGAGCAGAAGCAGGGGACAGAGGGACCACCAGAGGAAAGGGAAGCCACAAGCAGCTCGCTGTCACCTGCTCCTGCCAGGACTCAGCTAGACTCACCCATCTAACTCTATGTTCTGGACAGTTCACAGATGATGACTTACAAGCTCAGGAGACATTGCGTTGCCCGACTCTGGTCAAAAAGCTGGAAATCAGAGGGGTTGACACTCAGGTCTAATTCTAGAACAGTGTTCTTTTTTTCATCTTGACCTAGAGGGACCACAGTAATATAGCTAGGCTAGGAGACGTAGAGGAGAAGGTGAACGTGGGTAGGGGGATGGGCCGATTGGGAGTTTCGGTGGTGACCCCACATTTCAAAAGGAACTGCAGAGGGTGTCGGGTGTCAGAGACAGCCCACAAACAGGATTTATTCTTTTTTTTTTTAGCTTTTTTTAATATTTATTTTTCAGTTTTCGGTGAACACAACATCTTTATTTTATTTTATGTGGTGCTGAAGATCGAACCCAGCGCCCCCCGCATGACAGGTAAATGCGCTACCGCTTGAGCCACATCCCCTGCCCCTTGTATAGCTTTTTTTTTTCCTTTTTTTTTTATTGGTTGTTCACAACATTACAAAGCTCTTGACATATCATATTTCATACATTAGAATCAAGTGGGTTATGAACTCCCATTTTTACCCCAAATACAGATTGCAGAATCACATCGGTTACACATCACATTTTTACATACTGCCATACTAGTGACTGTTGTATTCTGCTACCTTTCCTATCCCCTACTATCCCTCCTCCCCTCCCCTCCCATCTTCTCTCTCTACCCCATCTACAACAAGATAGGGATGCCCCCTATCACCACTTCTATTCAGGATTTATTCTTCTCTGCTTTAAAACAGAGCTCCTCTTCAGCTTGAGGCTGCTTTCACACTTTAGTGTGAATTACTCTAATTAGCTAATATCTTCACAGGTAGCAAAGTGCCACTTAGTCTTCTGCCCCACATGGTTGCCCAAAGCGGGGCTGGAGCTACACGTGGGGAGTAGAAGCCAGATGTGGATGGAGGGCCTCCTGGGCCAGGGACCAGAAGGTGCAAAAGCAGTTTGCAGGGGTAGTCCTGTATTCAGCTGGGATGGTTCGCCTTATTTGAATATGCAACATCCCCCTCCAAGGCCTTTTCCATATGTGATTCAGTCCCCTGCAACCACTGAGCTAATGTCCAGTCCCACCAGCCTGGCTTGGCTCCGTGCCAGGGTGGTGACTGCGGGAGACTCATCCTCTTCCTCAGGGCAGTGCTTACCTGGAGCTGCCTGTTGGTGGTAAGGAGCTGGGGAGTATGGCCAGCTTCCATGGTTCTAATCCAGTTTTGCTACGGATTTAGCTGTGTGACCCTCAGGCAAGTTGCTCAACCTGTCTGTGCCTTGCCTGTAAAATGGAGATGAGGATAACAGTGTGTACTGCATCAAGTTCTGGATATGGTTAAATTAATCCTATAAAAGGAGCCCATTGAGGTCTGGCTGTCTCCTCCCCTCACTCTGCTCTCTCTTTTCACTCCTTCAGCACAATGGGATATTACAGGGCCACAGAGAAATTCCTGATGAATGATGGCTTCTTCATTGTGAGCTCATGGATGTTGGACTCACCAGTATTTATTAGTTCAATTTTCTCTAAACATTTTTTCTGCACCTACTCTGAGCTTTTGGAATACAGTAGTGACAGGGATGACAGATAAAGTATAGCATGCTCAGTTAAATTTGAATTTCAGACAGACATATTTTATATTTTTGATACAAATATGCCACCAATAGTGCATTATGCATTTTATTCTTACTCGCTGGGTCTGGCAATCCTAACCAGTGAACAGAGAAGCCAGCTTTGTTCCGGTGGGTGTCGACTTGCAATAAGGAAGAAATAAAGACATACCCAGGTAAAGAAGCATGCAGTGAGGTGATTACAGGGGGACCGCTCAGCCTGTCGTTACTCGTGGGGCCCCCAGTGGCTGTGCGTCCACTTGTTCCAGGAGGGAAATTGCAGAAGAGGGCAGGAGGCAGGGCTTGGTTTGGTGTCCTTTGTGTTTCTCGCGGTGACAGTGAGCTGCACATAACACACAATGCACCATCTTACCCATTTTGAAGTGAGCAATTCAAAGGCTTTCAGCTGGCCTGCTGTGTGGGCTCTGGCCCCGCCTGGCCCGCAGCATTTCCATGGCCTCTGCAGAACTCCACATCCATCCACAGTAACACCCCTCTTCCCATTCTCCCCCAGCCTGGGGCAACCACTGATTTGCCTTCTCTCTCTCTCTCTCTCTCTCTCTCTCTCTCTCTCTCTCTTTCTGGGTTTGCCTTGATCTGGATATTTTTTTATAAAGGGAATCATGCAACATCTGTCCTTTGTGTCGGCTCTGTTCACTTAGCATGCTGTTGCAAGGTTCCTGCAGGTTGTAGCATGCGTCAGAACTTCATTCCTCTATCTATTTGAGTCTATTCCATTGTGTGGATGAACCCACTTGGTTTCATCCATTCATCCGTTGGTGGCTGGTAGTTAATTTCCACGTTTTTCTGTTATGGATAATACTGATGTGAGCGTCCATATGCAAGTTTTTGCTTGAACAAAGGTTACCAGGATTGGGATTGCTAGGTCATGTGGCAATGCTATGTTTAACTCCTTGAGAAACCTTCAAACTGTTCTCCACATCGACTGCTCCATGTTATATTAGAGGGCTCTAATTTCCCTATCTCCTTGTCAGCACTTGTTTTCTTATGTATTTTTAAAAAATTATAGCTATCCTAGTGGATATGAGATAATATCTCACTGTATATGTGTTAGTGTGTGTGTGCGCGCGCGTATGTGTGTGTGTGTGTGCGCGTATGTGTGTGTGTGCGCGCGCGTATGTGTGTATGTGTGTGTGTGTGTGTGTGTGTGTTGATAGACTTTACTTTTCAGAATAGTTTTAGGTTTATAGCAAAATAAGGTGGAAAACACAGAGATTCTCCATTTACCCCCTGACCCCACACACACACAGCCCCCCAGCTGTCCACGCCCTCACCAGAGCAGGACCTGTGTGTTACAACTGATGACCATAGCTGGGCACTCTGTTCTCACCCCAAGTGCACACTTTCCATGAGGGTTCAGTCTTGATTCTGTACATTTGGTGGGTCTTCACAGATGTATAGTGATGTGCCCCCACTGCTGTGGTACCTCACAACATTCTCACTGCCCCCTAAATCCTCCATGCTCTGCCTGTTCATGCTCCCTGCCCCAGACCCCGGACAGCCACCAGGCCTTTACCTGCGTCCACAGTTTTGCCTTCCACGCTGGCACATGGTTAGAGTCATGTGAAGTGCAGCCTCTTAGACTGACTTCTTTCCCTTAGTAATGCACCTGTGGACTCTTCCATGTGTCTCCGTGGACTGCAGCCCTCTGTCTCTAGTCCTAGCCAACGTTCTATGGTCTGGATATAGGAACGTGTATTTCTCCTCCTGTTTGAGGACAAACTTGTTGCTTCCATAATTAGGAACAAGCTGCTGAAAACACCTGGGCTCAGGCTTCTGTGTGGAGGTAAGTTTTCAGCTTCTTTGAGTAGATACCAAGGAACATGGTGGCTGATCTTGTTATGAAAGTAGCTTGGTTGAGCAGGAGAACTGAATTCTTTCAAATGGCTGCACCCTTTTGCATTCCCATAATTAATGAATGGGATTCCTGCTGCCCTACATTCACTCAGCTCTGTTGTTGGCAGGCTCTAGGCTGTGTGGTAGTATGGCATTGTTTTTTTAATTCACATTTCTCTGATGTCAGGTGACTTGGAGCATCTTTTATACATATTTGCCCTCTGTGTAGCTCTTCTTGGCTGAGATGTCTGTTACAGTCTCTGACCTATGCTTTTCCTGTGTTTCTCAGTGTGGCTTTGGTTTGTATTTCCCTAATGACTCACGAAGCTGAGTCTCTTGTCCTGTACTTCTTGGCCATTTGCACATCTTTGGAGGATCTCGATTTCATTTAGAAGGTGATATGAAGCCAATGGGAGTTTGCAACCAGGAATTCCATGGTTTGATCCTCTGGCTTCTGGCTGGAGACTGGAGGAAGCAAGGACACCATGATGAAGGGACTCAGGATAGGAGAGATGGCTGGGCCTCTAGAGACAGTGGTCCATGACTCTGTCACTCTGTCTCTCTGGTACTGTACACCTGGGTGCATGAGGCCAGCTGGTGCCTCACTGGCCCCTCTGAGGAGTGGAGTGAAGCACCATCGTCACGAGTGTAGGACCAAGGAGAGCCATGGGCTAGGAGAGCCCTCCCAGGTCTGGCCTGTGGTGGGAACCTGGGGAATGGCAGTGCCCCCTACCAGCAGCAGCCAGCCTCCATGAGGACAGTTTCGTCCACTGGCAAAATATGAGGTTGTGGTCTCCTATTCCTTCTCTGTCCTCTCCTTGCTGGATTGGGGGAGAGTGAGCAAAAGGGGGCAAGAGAGGGACAAGGAGTGGAGAGGTAGGCTCATCTGAGGTGCTTTTCCTCCCTCCCTCTGTCTCTGTCCTTCCTCTTGAGTGGACTCCCCACCCCTGGTCCACAGAGCCTCACGGAGGCCTGAGCCTGCAGGGGTTCTCACGGTGTGGGAGGGGTGGCTGCAGCGGGCTAGAGGAAGGTGCGGATCCCGTGAGTCGTCTCTTCCCTCCCTGCTCAGCTGGCTCCACGGTGTGGGCCGGGCCATGAGCCGCATGGGTACTGACAGTTGTGTAATGGAATACTTACCATCCACCTTTGATTCTCCAAAGGCCCAGTAACATTTGTCTATGGTTAAAAATGTCAGAGTAAGTGGACGCTCAGTTTTTCACCTGCTCAGCTTCCACAGGGAGCAGGTCCTTAAGGCCGTCTCCACATCCCTCTGCCTCTGAAGGAATGACTAGGCCCCCTGCTTGATCCACTTGTGTAGCTCTCAAGTCCCCTGGTGTTCTCTGGTACGGTGTGATGGCAGGCTGGTGAGGTGTCCCTGCCCCAGACTCCCGTCTTATCATGCACAGTTCCCTAGCCCCCATCAAGGCTCTGACACACTCTGGGCCCTTAGTGGGTATTGATGTCTGCTGAATGGTTGAATGAACCCGTGGTCTGGTCACCACCAGGGACGTGCTGTGCAGCCTACACAGAGACATTTACATAGGATGGTTCTTTGTAAAACGCAAAAAGCGTAAGTTCATGATTAAGCCATTCCCCGGATATGTTGTCCCTTTGTGATGACTGATGTCTAAGCTTGTAGGAAGTTCCCAACTTTCAGTTCATTTTGCGCCACAGTTGGAGGCAGCTGCCAAGACCCTCAGCACGGGCAGCTCTTCCCCTGTCCTTCTCCTTCCCCTGCAAATCTCCATGACTCCCCCTGGCATCTTCTGAGACCTTCACTGTCCCTTCTCCTCACTGACCAAAGGACTCCTAGCTCAGTCCACTCTGTTGTAGAGCCACCCAGCTGTTTATTACCAGGGTGGCCTAAGGTAGCTGTGGCTGCCATCCTTGGTGTCAATTTCTTTACACAAAGACATGGAGATTTTGTGATGATGTGGTAGGTTGGGTTCTGAAGATTCAATGAAGTGAGTTGTTGAAGGATTCAGGTATTACCCACTTCCCTCCATGTGTCCCTTGGCCCCTGGGCTATAAGTATGTTTTCTCTCAACCTGGAGCTCCTGAATCCTACATTTTCTTCAGGACTTTGCTCCATTTCGACCTTCAGTTCATTCAACAAATATTTCTGGGTCGCTGAGCCCTGTGCTGCCCACCTAGGGCACAGCAGTCCATGAGGAGAGGAGGGGCTGTTCCCACAAGAGGTGGAAATCAAGCAAGCAGGTGATTTTATAGAATCGTTGGTACTCAGACAACAATACAGCAAGGCGATATCTAGAGGGGAACCTCAGGGAGAGTGTTTATAGTCATCATGAATATAATGCCAATAAAAGGCAAGTTGAGGAAATGATCTTTGAGCTGAGACCAGGAGAGAATTTCAGGACCATTTCTGAGCAGCCTTGGAAAGGGCCTCGGAAGCAAGTGTGAAATCCAGGCAAAAGCCTCAGGCACATCTGAGATGGACAGACTTGAGGAACCACGAGGGGCCCTGTGTGCAGGGCATCTTAAGTGAAGGGGAGGAGGTCATGTTGGACCATGTTAGGTCCTGTTGGCCTAGGAGAGGGTCTGCAGCTTATTGACCCAGGGCATGGGAGGCTACTGCAGGTGAGATGATTGGAGTTGCTTATTAGAGAGGCCTCACCCTCTGCTGCCCAGTGGAAAAGGGACTATGGAAGGAGGAGCAAAAAGAGCAGTGGAAAAACTGTGGAGACTTGTACCCTTCAAACGAGAATTGAGGATAACAGCAGGACAGGAGGTGACCACTCACCGACCTCTAGGTAGATTTGGGGGATAAAAATGCCAGGGCTTCCTTACATTCCTCCATCTGCCCCCACAGTCTACACACACATGCACACGCTCATACACACACACACACACACACATACACACACCTTGTTTTTTTTAGTCAGTTTTTCCACAACTGTGACCAAAAGACTTGATAAAAACTATTTTAGAGGAGGAAAATTTTTATTTTGGCTCAGGGTTTTAGAGGTATCAGTCCATAAACAGCTGGCTCCACAGCTCTGGACCCAAGGTGAAGTAGAACATCATGGTGGAGAAGTGTGGCGGAGGAAAGCAGCTCAGGACGTGGCCATCAGGAAGCAGAAAGAGAGTTTTACTCACCAGGGACAAAATGTATACCCCAAAGGTACTCCTCCAATATCCCACCTCCTCCAGCCACACCCTACCTGCCTACAGTCACCCTCCAGTTAATCCCTGCCAGTGAGTTAGTGCACTGATGAGGTGACATCCATCATAATCTGATCATTTCACCTCTGATGGTCTTTATATTGTCTCACACGTGAGCTTTTATGGGACAACTCATATCTAAACCATCATGCACCCTTTACCTGGCAAAATAAAATGGAGAGCTGTTGGTCTTTCTCCCATTACAGCCCACGCAGCCTAGCTGCAACAGAGCCCTGGTCTTCATGTATCTCTGGAGGCAGCTAATTGTAACTCATCCTGTGTGGACAAATCCGAGGCTCCATTTTGAAAACCCAGCACTCAGTGGGCCTTCAATGCACCTAGTCAGTAAATAATGAAATAAATAAGGGACTGGAAGTATGAGGGCTTGAGTGACCACTAGCAGGTAAGCCTCTCAGGAAGAGGAGGAAGCCTCCTTGATGGGTGCACAGCCACCTTGGTCAGGCCTGGCTCACTGTGAGGCTCAGTCCTCAATCTCAGGCCACATGTCGTAAGTGGGAACATGTCAGTGCAGACATGTGCTGTGAGCTGGGCCTCTGGCTGGGTGAGGGCTGAGACCAGGTCCCAGCTCCGGGTGCAATGTCTTGTGCATTCTGACCATCAGGGCTCATTGGTTCCCAAGCAGGGGAGGACAGGGTGAGCAATGGTGCCTGGGGTCTGTGGGTGGCTGGGAAGAGGTCAAGAGGGGAGAGCAGAGGAGCGGGCACTCCCGTGAGCACGGTGACCATGGTCTCCATTGTCCACATGAGCCCAGCATGACTGGAACAGAGTTTATACACCAGTGGGCAGAGCCTCACAGAAGGAAGAAGCAAACCCCAAATCCTATCTACTACCTTTTAAGAAATAGATATCATAATTTCAAAAAGAATCATGCAAGAATTGGGTCACAGGAGTGTCTTCCTCAACATGGATAACCTCTCACAGAAAGAGAAAGGAAAGAAAATAGGTGTTTCTTTGATGACCTCCAGGTTGAGTGTTGAAGATCCAGTGGAATCCATGTTGGCGTGTCTGAGGGTCTGTGCCTTCCCTCCGCCCTTTACTCTGATATTCTCATTGTCATAATACTGACTGAATACGGCCAAACGGGGAAACAGAAATACAGACAGGATGCTCAGGACGCACCAGCTCATGCAAGAGACCCCACACGCCAGACTCCACGGATATCTTCTGAGTCTTCACTTTTCCCTCTGGACACATGTATTTCCACAGATAAGGGAAACTGAGCCCCACAGTATGGAACTGTAGGCACAGAAACACTCACTGGAGCCAATATTCGAACCAAAACATATCCAGCTTTAAAAGCGCTGATGGAAAGTCCACAAAGCAGAGTGGCTCTGGGTGCCTCTCAGCTTCAGAGCTTCTGTACCCAGGAAGTGCTGATTCTGGAACTGAAGGCCACCAGTGTCGCTGGCATCAAGATGAGTAGTTGACTGTGTAGAAAAAGGCACTTTAGTGGCTGCAATCTGTGGACCCATAATATGTGATGTTCATATGGGTGGGTTCTGTCCAGCCAGTGATTCAGGCTGGTTCCTTTCCCTGTGGACATGTCCAGGCCAGCCTAATGCCTGTGACCACCCTCATCTCCACCCTCTCCATCTCGCTTCTCTCTGTCACCATGGAGTGACTTTTTTTCCAGTAAGGACATGTCTATAGGGCAGGTTTTGGGGGAAATGTTCACTATGAATTGCAACCCCGCCATACTTTCTTCTTTTCTTTCTTTTACTTTTGGTATTAGGGATTGAACCCACCGTGCTCTACTACTGAGCCAGAGCCTAGTCATTTATTTATTTATTGTTTTTAATTTCAGACTGGCTCTAGCTAAGTTGCCCAGGCTGGCCTCCAACTTGCAATCCTCCATCCTCAGCCTCCCAGTTGGTTGGTCAGTGTGGGAATGCAGGGGTGACCACTATGCTTCCATTCATTTTAAAGAGGAACAATTTCTAACCCACTTCCAATGAAAGTGCCATTGCTTTTCTAAATTGCTATTCAGAGTGTCCACTGTCATCACAAATACAGTGCTAAGGAAAGTAGCAACTACTCTAAGTGTTTCCTGTCTTCCAGATTTCACGTATACTTTAATATATGTCCTTTGACTTCTGCATGAAGGGCCCTGTTAGCCCCTGTTCACAGATGAGAGGATAGAGAAACAGGAGCTCCTGCACAGGATCAGGAATGAAAAGGACAGGGTTCCTGGACGGGACAGAGTGACGCAGAGCTTCGCAGCTCCCCCTGTACTGAGTTGTGGTCTCAGTTTTCTTTCTGCAAAAGGTGGGCATTGGGCTTCCTCACTCCCAAAGGCCCCCCAGCTCTGTGGGACTCTGGGTACAACTGAAGCTGCAAGAGAGACCTGCCCCAGTGTGGTCTGCACCCCTGGAAGTGAGGAGCCTGTGGTGCACCTCATATTAACCAGAACACAAGCAAGACTGTGCTGCCTTCCTCGGGGCTCCCAGGACGTTCCAGAAAACATGCTGTAGCATTGTCTGTAAAGGCCTCCACAGTTTGCTGTCTGTTTTGGCTGGGAGGAGGGCAGGCCTAGGAGGGTGTAGAAGGTGGGAATGGAGGTTTGCGGATCTGGTGGGTGGTCAGTGTGGGAATGCGCTGACGCAGGCTGAGTCACGGCTGCACTTGTGAGTCTAATGACAGATGCTAAACAAAATTGGATCCCAAACCACCAAACCCAGGGCACAAACAGATAGCACTTCTGAAATGCCAGCCTGACTCACTGGTGGGGGCCCTGTGTCTTGCACTGACCTCCTCTCCTGTTTATGCTGTGGCTTTGGGGGATGGACGGGCTTCCTCCTGTGCAGACACAGCATCCCTCCCCTGCTGGCTCCTCCGTGGGACCCTCTCAGGCATGATGGATGGTGCACACCTTCCTTCTCTTCTCAGCAGACACAGAGGACAAAGGGAGCTCAGGGGACAATTATTTTGGTCACCAAATTCTAAGTTAGGGCTGTTTCCAAGGGTCCCAGAAAACTACATCACTTTGGAAAGAAGAGTCATCAACCTGTCCCTTCAGTCATGGGTGTCTTTTCTCTTGCATTGGTTTGGCTTTTCATTCCTTCCCTTGTTTGTCCCCCAAATGTCATTCCATGCCAATGTTTCTGCTGCGTTTCTTATTCAATTCAGGGGAAGACTCTTCTTTTAAGTAGCTCAAATCTAACTGGAAAGATAGACATGCTCCAGAGCATAACATGGGCAGGGTTGGTTTGGCATGCACAAGGCAGGTGGGGAATTGTGTTGGGGAGGGTGGTGGGGTGGCCACTCAGGAAGGACCACCTAGGGAAGCTGGACATGACACTTAAGGATGGGAGGCCTGTCAAGTCAGGATGAAAGGTGGGCCATCCAGGTGGAGATGACCATTTGAACAATCAGGAACAGTGGAGCACTCTGATGAGGATATTTAGAGAGAATTCACCTGGGGAGGATGGTGACATAGTGACATGAGAATGGACCAAACATTTGAAGAACCACAATAAGGGTTCAGGCTCTGCTTGATGCCAGGCTGCACCTGTAGCACAGGTATGTCTGTCTGTCCCATCTTACCCTCACGACCATCAAAGGACCCAGATGTTCAAGGTGCAGTCATGGCTTTTCTCTCAGATGCTGCTCATGGCCCAGAGCTATCCAGACGTTGTTTCCTCAGTCCTAATGTGAGGGGGCTAAGCTGCATGATCCCTGAGTTCAATACCAGGTCTAGAGTCCCAGGATCCTGAAGAATCCTCAGTGCATTCCCTTCCTTCCACATTACCGTGTGTGTGTGTGTGTGTGTGTGTGTGTGTGTGTGAGCTCTGTTTACCTCTTGGGGTTCCTTTTGTGATCAGATGAAGTCGAAGTCGTGGGTGTGACAACTTCTACCACTAGGACCATAAAGGTCACTGGACTAGGTTGGGAGGCAGCGGTCCTTAGTCACATGCTCTGTGACCCTGGGCAGTCCAGTTTCCTCCCCAAGCCTCACATGCATTACCTGTGTGAAGAGGGCGAGGTGACCCTAGGGTCCACCGAGTCTCCATCCTTTGATGAATGAGGCTTCAATACCTGTAGAGTGCCGATCACCTCCCAGGGTTCAACAGACACCTCTGATGCTAAGCCTGCTGACGTCTTCATGTGACTCAACTCAAATTGGGTGCTGTCACTCTGCAGAGGAAATGCCCATAAAACATTTATAGCCATTAATGAATGCAGAACCTTAAAATTAGATGCTGTGATATTCATAGACTCTCAAAGCTGTCAGGAAGCACAGAGAATGTCTACTTGAAGCTTCATCCCGAAACAGGAATCCCCTCTTTAGCTTCTGGGGCAGACGACATCTGCCGGCATTCTTTAGAGATGGGGAATCTGTGTCTTTCAAGGCAGGTGTGTGTGGCACCTGTTATTTCTGACTCAAGTTATTTCTGTTGTTGTTCTGAAAGCTCCCAACCCTAATGACTGCAACATGCAGTTATGGCCTCCCTTTCTTGGGTTTCTCCAGGAGGAAGGAGGAAGCTTATGTTTCCCCAGGACCCAGAGAACACAAGAACCCCTCCTCCGTGGACCTGGCCTGGGCACCTCGTGTGCTTGGTCCAGCACAAGGTCCTAGCTCATGGGTTCTGCACACTGCTTACCCAGGTCTTTACTGGCCCCTTACTCCAGGGAGTTCTGCTTGCCCACCTGCCCATCCAGTGGATTTCTTTGTGCATCAAAGCTCAAATTTGTCCTGCTGAGTTTTTAACTGCATAGCACCCATATTTACTGCTATCATAGTGATTCAACTATTAGCATGATTCACTATTTATTGAATAGCCATAATGTTGCTGAAAAATAATATTGTATTAATTTTCAAAAGGGTAACTCACTTCCAGGTAGATGTTATACCATGGTAGGGCTACAGCTGCAGAACCCAGGGCTGACACCTGATGGGTAGGTGACTGTGGAGTGGTTAGGAGGTGACCAGGTTACATTTCTTGACTGCCTCTGCAGGAAGCAAGTTCACAGTGTGCCTTTTTACAAGGTACAGCACACACTTAGGGATGTATGTGTGTGCATTTTAGGGGTGGAAGAAGCAACAGGGTGCCACCCATTATGGTGACAAGCTTAATTTGGTGAGCAGCCCAGCAGCTTCCAGCACTGTCAGAAAAGGAGTCAGCTCCTTGCCTAACAGGTGAAGGCGGTGCTGGCTGTCAGCCTTAGTGGCACTGCCTTGTCTTTGGCTATAGAGGCCACAGCCTCTATGTGAGTGAGCTGTCCTTCTAGGAGGCTGTGAAATCTTATATGCCTTCCTGCTTTGATTTTCACATGCAGCCTAAGATGAGGGGCATAGAATCTTAAGGGAAACAGGAAGCTGTCAGTGTGTGGGATCCTTCCATTGGCACTGTCTTCGGGTAGGAAACACGGACATGCAGAGCCCTCATTGATTTCTGCACCAATGGAAAGAACACTTTTTAAACATCAGGGGCTGAGAGCCTGGGACAGCATTTGCTTAATGGGTGAGTGTCAGAGTCCTGAGTCCTGGCTTCCCCCTGCCCCACCCAGCTGGGAGGGAAGCTTTCAGTCCTCCAGGTAGAGGTACCTTGTCAGGGAGGAAAGTATCATATCTCCCCTTCCACCTCCATAAATCCATTTCCCTCCTTGTGGTGATAGCTTGCGCCTATTACACATGTACTACATGCCAGGCTCCAACATAGTGTGCATTTGAAATTTGAAACCGAGTCACAGAGAGATTAAGGTCTTGCCTCAAGGTGGTTCTGTTGCTGGGGGATTGATCTCTGTGCTGCTCTGGTGCGCTGGGCTAAGGTAGGGTGACCTTGTGCATCACGGCCATCACCACCAGGTGCTGCTGCCTTCTCTGCACCCTGATGTCAGGCTACCTATCCCTGGGACACAGCTGAGACTTGATGTATCTCCTCTGTCTGAGTCTGCTGATTATCCACAGATATGTGTCCAGTTCTTTGAGCAGTCCTAGGTGTGGGACCCCAGTATGTTGCAAAAAAGAGCACATCAGGAGAATCTCCTCGTGACCAGCAGGCCCCATCCACTTGTGATGGATCCTAGCCACCTACTGAGAGGCCAGGGTTGTCCCATATTCCAGATGAGAACGTTGAGGCTTGGAGATCTCGTGTGACTTGTCCAAGGTGCCACACAGAGGTGAAACCCAGGGCTGATACTCACTGGGAGTAGATGAAATGCTGTCACAGAGAGAAAGAAGGGGACTTTAGGGAACCCCCTCAAAGATGAAGAAATGCTAGTTTTCCATCTCCTAATGAGATGATTTGCCTGGCAAGGGGCAAGTTCTCCTGATGTGGTCATGCCAGGAAGGAAACTAGAAGAATTTACTTCATTAGCAGGCTGCCTGGAGATATAGGGGGAGGATGTGCCCTGAAGATTGTCTCTCCTACTCCTCTCAGACCCCAGAGCAAGAGCAGCATGTTTTGGCAGGTCTGGGTGCGAGTGTGGACCTCCCATGGCTTACTGGGTCTCACCTGGGTCCCCTGTCTGCACTCAGAGTTCTCTGCAGCAAGAGAGGTCCTGCCCTGGGCCGCCCTCCTCCCATGTTGGAATTCCTGCTTTCATTGTTTCAGCGCATTCACTAACACACGTGCCCTTTCCACAAGGTAAATGCTGGTGTGTGTGAAGGTCAACATCCTCTTTTGTGTTCGTTTAAAATGTCAAAGGCCACACACTTTGAATAGTGAAGTTTCAAAAAAAAAAAATTACCTTTAAAGGAAACCATGTTGGTAACAGAATTTTTTCCCTAATCTTTTCTCTGGTATCTAATGAGGTACCAGAGTCATGGTATTTTCCAAAATAGTATTAATGTTTATCGAATTTCCTCAGAGGCAACGGAGAAGGCTCTAAAACATTTTGGAAAGTGTAAATAACTAATTAAACAGTTTAGCCAGAAAATAGACAATTACTCAGTGTTAACTACAGGAAGCCCAGGCTCCCAGGGAAGCCTGCACAGTGAAGGGGGAGGCCCAGTTCTTTGGATCTGGATGGCATGAAAGACCATTTGAATTCCTGCCAATTGCATCGAAGGCAGAAATAGCATTAGTAATTGCTGCTTTTGACGAACATGCGGATCTGCCAGAACTGAAGTTCTCCACGTCCGAGGTCGTATTTAACCATCAGGACCATCCTCGTGCATGGGTTCTCTCTGGCACCCTTGCAGAATTGGAGTCCTTGAAAGGTCCCATGATGTAGAACCCCGAGGCGGCAAGTTAGCGCTCAGACGTGGCATGGGAGGAGGGGGATGATGCCGTGCCTGGAAATGGATGGAACATGAGCACTTCTGGAGTCATGCTGAGGGCAAAGAGGACCCAGTGCAGGCTTTTGGAAGATGCAGGACATGAGCTGCTTGGTGGTCTAGAAAGGTCACTGTAGCGAGAAGGTGGAGAATATGCTAAGGTGTTAAGGCCACACAGAGATTGGCCTGAAAGAGGGGATAATCAGGCAAGAGGGTGGGACTCCCCCTCCTATGTGGGTGGCTTTGGAGACATTGAAGAGGGGCTGGACTTAAAGAACTAAAGATGGTGAGAATTAACAGCTCGTTGTCTTTGGGGGTAAGAGCGGGAGACAACTAGGTAAGTGGGGGCAATATTGTGCAGATTTGGCATCCAGAGGCCTCTATTGCAAGGAAGGGGTTCTTCTACTGGCCCCCCTAATGGAGACAGAGCTGCAGGCCATTTTTGTGATGAGAGCAAGAGCTCTCCTGCTTCCCTACCATGTTGCCTGATTCGGAATGGCTTTGTGTATACCAGTCTGAATAACAATGACAAAATACGGGAAGGAAACACACAGAGAGAACAGGCTTGAAGAAATCTGATAATGGGACAAATAAAGAAAGTTCAAATAAAGCCTTCCTACAGTTAATTAGACGCATCTTGGTGGCTTAAGCTTTATGTGTTGTGGGTGGGCTGAGACTGACCTGTACTGTCAACCTCCACGGTCCTTCCTGGGGACGTTTGCTGTCTTAGCTTTACAGAGGAGGAGCCTGAGGATTGGTACATTTTAGACATTGAACTAAGTTATAAAATAGGCCTCTGAATCCTGGTTGGTTTTCCCAAGACCCAAGATGGACACAGATACCCACACCCAACACACACCATCATGGAGATCCTGCCTCAGCCCCTGACTGCACTTTGCATGGTGGTTTAGAGATCCAGACAGTTTATACAATGCTAAAAGAATACTAATTTGATTCCTAGAAGAGAAGCATGAACATTCCTTCCAAATGGTGCCTTCTTGCCTCCGTGGGTCGTACCAGTGGGAGATAGATACATGGCTCTGGTCCTGGCACAGCTCTAGGCTCCACACGGTGTCCCTGTGGGAGGTGGCAGCAGAACAGCTGCAGGGAGAGTGAACGTCAGTGTCCGTGTTCCCAGATCCCTCCTGGAGGGGGAGAGCTCGGTGCAGACTGCAAGAATCCAACTCTTTCTTTCCTCCTCTTTTCCTCCCTCCCTTCCCCACACGCTGGATAGTTCTGCTTGCGGTCCTTCTGTGGGAGCCCCTCAGTCTGACTTTTGCATTCTCAGAACCTTGCCAGGCCTCAGTCCTGGACAGTCCAGAAAGGGCCAGCCCCAAGCCTCTCTGTAGGTAGCTCTAATGACAAAGAGCTTGCTTCCTTCCACCACAAATCATGTCATTGTCCCAACTCTGAAGTGATCGGGTTCTGATCAGAGTGGCTGCTTTTCCTTGTTAGCTTCACGGCCTCCCGTGCCCACACTCTAGCCCACACTCTAGCCTGAGCTTTTTTTTTTTTTTTAATCTCTTGATCTCATGTGATTGTGAACCTCTGCTGGTTGCCAGATGCTGTGTGGGGCCTGACGAGTTTGGAAACAGGAAATCTCCTTGTTTCCTAGGACTTTCCACCCAGCCGTCTCCTTCCTTGAAGGAGAAGGGGGAACACTCTATGTTCTCCAAGTATTTTTTGTTCATTACTTTAATGAAACCCTGTTAATAATGAAAACATTTGAATACTTCACAGATATCTGCTTCATGGGTCACCATTGCATGCCATTCTCTGGGGTCGGAGGTACATTTCTCTGGACCCTCGGAAGCAGAAGCCCAGGCCCCGGGGCCGGGTGTGTGAGGTGGAGTCCAGATAGGAAATGAGGCCCCCCTCCTGGCTCACTGCTCCTTCCTCAGCCTCTAGGATCAATCCTTGCTGATGAAAGATAGACATGGCCTTCCTGGGGACAGCATCATCGTACAACCTCTTGGGCAAAAGGCAATTTTATTGTCATTCATACTCAAGGTGGGAGCCCAGCATCCCAGAGCTGGGTCCCCGGGCTTTGCCTGGACCCCCCAGTGACCGTTCATTGTTTCACAAGATGGCTCCGACCATCGTTGGGCAGTGGGGTGGCTGGGAAGTGCCCAGCGCAGAGCAGGACTGCAGGGGCACTCAGCCAAAGTATTTTTAAACTCACCACTCAAGATTATGTTGAAGGAAACCAAACGGGACTATAAATTCACTACATCTTCTTCTACCTTGTTTCCCACTTCTGTCTTCTGAAGCAGAACTAAAAATAGTCTGTTTGCTGGGATTCATGATGTGCCAGGCTGTCCTAAAAGCCCAGCGTGAATTAGCATTTTTAATTCTTACAATAACCCGGGAAGAAGGCATTCTTATTCCCACTTCACAGATGAGGAAATGGGGCCGGGAGGTGAGTAGGATCCTGAGGTCACCTCAGGGCACCCGGACTTGAGAGGTCTGACCTAGAGCTTCCAGTCAATTGCAGGGCCCCAGGACCCCAGGGGCCTTGCACAGCTCGGGAGGAAGCACCAAGGGCAGGTGTGCTGGCTACAGGTCAGCTGAGGTTGTGAGCCTGCTGAGGGTACCCACCTGACCTCTGGACGGGGACACTGGCATGCGTGACCTGGGCTGAGCTGTGCAGAGGCCTCCTCACTCAGAAGCCAGTGTCCCAGGGAGGCCCTGCTGGGCCCAAGTCCCACACCCTCCCTCTCTGCCCTGGGAGTCACTTCCCAGCAGTCACCTGGTCACTCTGGCACTGCTGTTGCTTTAGCCAGCTTTTGTGTCATCAGTGTGACCAGAGGAGCTGACAAGGACAATTTCAGAGGAGGAAAGTTTCTTTGGTCTTCATGGTTCAGAAATCCATGGCATTTCCCTGGGCACAAGGCTCAGCAGAACATCATGGTGGAAGATTGTGGGGAAGGAAAACAGGAAGGAGGGAGAGAGGGAGAGAGAGAGAGAGAGAGAGAGAGAGAGAGAGAGAGAGAGAGAGAGAGAGAGAGAGAGCACGCGCACGCGCACATTCTGTTCCCCAGGAACAAAATATAAATCCCAAAGACATCCTCTCAGTGACCCACCTCCTCCGGCCACACCCTACCTGCCTTCCTTACTCCCCCTAGTTGATCCCTATAAGGGGATTAATCCACTGATTAGGTCATGCCTCCCATAATCTGATCTCTCCACCTCTGAAGTTCTGGCCTGGGCTTGCACATGAGCTTTGGGGCACACTCATGTACAAACCACCGCAGTCATTGAGCATCTCGAGGGCAAAGCTGTTTGCCTTTAAGGTCCTTCATGAACATGGGAAGCTTTTCCATCTTCTACATTGTAAAGGTCTTTCACCTCTTTTGTTAGATTGATGCCCAAGTTGTTTTTTTTTTTTTTTTTGAGGGGCCATTGTGAATGGGATAGTTTTCCTGGTTTCTCTCTCAGCTGATTCATCAGTGGTGTACAGGAACACAGTTGATTCATGGGTGTTAATTTTATATCCTGCTACTTTTCTGAATTCATTGATGAGTTCTGGAAGTTTTCTAGTGGAGTTTTTTGGGTATTTTAAGTATAGGATCATGTTGTCAGCAAATATGGATAGTTTGAGCTCTTCTTTTCCTATTCATATCCCTTTTCTTTTCTTTTGCCTAATTGCTCTGCTAGAGTTTCAAGGACTATGTTGAATAGAAATAGTGAAAGAAGCCATCCCTGTCTTGTTCCAGTTTTTAGAGTGAATGCTTTCAACTTTTCCTCATTTAGAATGATGTTGACCTTGGGTTTAATGTATATAGCTTTTATAATGTTGAAGTGTCTTTCTACTATGCCTCATTTTTCTAATGTTTTGAACATGAATGGATGCTATATTTTGCCAAATGATTTTTATGCATCTATTAAGATAATCATGTGATTTCTGTCTTTAAGTCTATTGATGTGATGAATTATGTTTATTGATTTCCATACGTTGAACCAACTTGCATCCCTGGGATGAAATCCACTTGATTGTGGTGCGATTTCTTTTAACCTGTTTTTGTTTGTGATTTGCCAGTATTTTATTAAGAATATTTGCATCTAGATTCATCAGAGATATTAGTCTGACATTTTCTTTTCTTGATGTGTCTTTTTGGTATCTGGATGATACAGCATCAGAGAATTTTATAAGGGTTCTCTCCTTTTCTATTTCATGGGATAACTTGAGGGTGATTGGTTTTATTTCTTCTTTGAAAGTCTGTTAAACCTTAGCTGAGAATCCTGGCCTTCTTTTTCAGTAGGATTTTGATGGCCTCTTCAATTTAAGTGCTTGAAATTGATCTGTTTAAATTTTCTGTGTTGTCCTGATTCAATCTGGGTAGGTCATATGTCTATAGATATTTGTTGATGTCTTCAAGTTCAAGATTTTCTTTCTTTGTTTTTTGGAATATACATTTCAAAATGTCTCTGAAATTGAAGATAGAAAAATCTTCCAAGCTCCTGGATAGGAAGAATTAATATTGTCAAAATGGCAATACTACCAAAAGCACTATACAGATTTAATGCCATTCCGATTACAATTCCAATGACATTCTTCAGAGAAAGAAAAGAAACAGTCATGAAATTTATTTGGAAAAATAAGATAGTCAAAGCAATCCTTAGCAAGAAAAGTGAAGCAAGAGTCATCACAATACCAGACCTTAAATTATACAATAGAGCTATAGAAACAAAACAGCACATTATTGGCATAAAAATAGACATGAAGATCAATGGAACATAATAGTAGACACAGAGACAAACCCACGTATATAAAGTTGTCTCATACTAGACAAAGGTGCCATAAACATACACTGGAGAAAAGATAGCCTCTTCAGAAATCTGGGGAAACTTGAAATCCATATGTAGCAGAATGAAATTGAACCCTCTCTCACACCTTGCACAAAACTCAACTCAAAGTGAACCAAGGACCTAGGCATTAGGTCAGAGACCCTGTGCCTAATGCAAGGAAATGCAAGCCCAACTCCAAACCTTGCTAGCTTAGGAACCAACTTCCCCAACAAGACTCCTAAAGTGAAAGATGTAAAATCAAGAACCAATAAATGGGATGGTATAAAACCAAAATGTTATTCAAGCAAAGGAAACAAGAATGTGAAGACAGATATTACAGAACAGGAGAAAATCTTTGCCACCTGTACCTCAGAGCATTAATCTCCATGATATATAAAGAACTAAAAAACTTAACACCAGAAAACAAATAACCCACTCAATAAATGAGCAAAGGAACTAAACAGATACTTCACAGAAGAAGAAATGGTCAATAAATATATAAAAAATCGTTCAACATCTCTAGCAATTAGAGAAATACAAATTAAAACTACACTGAGACTTCATCTCACTCCAGCCAGAATGGCAGGTATCAAGAACACAAGTAATAACAAATATTGCCGAGGAGGTGGGGAAAAGAATACACTGATACATTGCTGGTGGGACTGTAAATTGGTTCTGTCACTCTGGAATGCAGTATGGAGATTCCTCAAAAAACTAGGAATGGAACCTCAATTTGACCCAGTTATCCCACTCCCAAGTATATACCCAAAGGACTTAAAATCAGCATACTACAGTGATGCAGCTACATCAACATTTATAGCAACTCAACTCACAATAGCCAAGCTATGGAACCAACTCAGGTGTCCTTCAACAGATGAATGGATAAATAAAATGTTACACACACACACACACACAGGAATATTCCTCATCCATGAAATATGACTTTGTGATTTTTGCCAGTAAATGAATGGATTGGGAGACTATCATGCTAAGTGAAATAAGCCGATCCCCAAAAACCAAAGATCAAATGTTCTGTCTGATATGTGGATGCTAAGACATAACAAAGGATGAGAGAGATAGAAATTCATTGGATTAGACAAAGGGGAGCGAAGGAAAGGGGATGGGGAAAGAATAGGAAAGACAGTGGAATGAATTAGACATAACTTTCCTGGGCACATATATGAATTCACCACAGTGAATCTCCACATCCTGTACAGCCACAAGAATGGGATCCTAATTAGAAGAGGTTGCTCCATGTATATTTTATATGTCAAAATATACTTTTGTCATGTATATCTACAAGAAAAACAGCTCCTCCCTTTGCACAGCGCCTGGATGTGTGTCTTTCAGCAAATGCAAGTTTCAAGGGGAACATCTCAGAGTGTAGGTGGCTCTGGGTGTAGTAGGAAATTGGTGCAGAGACGTATGTGGTGTGTAAGGGGTGTGTGTGTGTATGGTGTATGTGTGTAGATTTATTGTGGGTTGGGTGTGTTGGTTATGTGTGCTGTTTAAGTGCTTGCTGGGTGTGAGTCAAGGTGTGTTTGTGTTGGGCATATGCTAGGCATGTGTCCTGGATATCTTGTGTGTGTGATGAATGTTGTGTGTTATATGTCTACCTTATCTGTGACATGTGTGTCTGCTTTTGGTGGGTATTAGGTATGTGGTACGTGCGTGTGTGCATGATTGTGTGTGTTAGGTCAGTGTCACATATCTTCTGCATGTACATGTCAAATGCCTGTTCTACAAAGTGCCAGACACTATATTAACCCTGTCACATACTTTATCTCAAACCACAAAGATGACCATATGGGTGAGGTGCTCTTGATGGCCCCCGTTGGTGATGAGGAAACTGAGGAACAGGGTTTAAATGATGAGCAGTGGTCACTCAGCTCACAAGGAACCTGGTCAGCTCAGGTCCATTCCAAACCCCTGGTCTCGGAGCCAGCAGTTCTCAGGCCAGTGTTTGCCCTGGAATCCCTGCGGACTTGTTAGAGCCCAGATCCCTGAGGCGGTCCCTGGTGACTTCTGATTCAGCAGGGCAGGAGGGGGACTCAAGATTTATCCTTTTTTAACCAAGTGATGCTGATGCTGTCAGTCTGAGGACCACACCTGGAAACCACTGCTCCAGGCACTGTCTCCAGAGAGGGCGGGGCCAAGGAAGCGCTGCTGGGGTGCCGAACACACAGAGCCCTGCGTGGGTCCCAGCAAAGCCAACAGCGAGTTCTGAAGTTGGCGTTTTACGTGGAAGCTCATCCTCCTCACTGGGCGATGGGGACTTAAATCTAGCAAATCACGTGTTACTGAAAAGGCAAAGGCAGCTTTCCTCTAAGGAACTGTATTATGACAAGTTGTGGAACTCTGTCCTGTTAGCAGTTTTGAACAACAGGGTGGGAAGTCGTGTTTTCTAAGGAGGGAACAACACACCGTCTGGTGTTCTCCAGGACCGGGCATCTCTTCTTCTGTATTTATTCCCCAGAACACACTGACTCAGTCATTTTGCCTATTGTTCTGGAGCTGGGAGACCAAGGTCACTGGGCCCCCCAGTCTTGCACTTCCATTGAATGGCGTCTGTGCCTGTGTGAATCTGAGTCAATACTGCCTGAGGCAGGATTTGAGGGCTGGGTGGAATGGCGTGTGGACGTGCCCGGGTGCAGCGTGGCTGATGGAGGCCATCCGTGCCGTGTGCTCTTCTTGCTCCCCTTCATTTCTTTTCGGTATGTTCTCCCTATCAGGATCAGAGAAAGGACAAAGGCTGGACAAAGAACAGGACTGAATGCTGACAGCTAGAGGCAAGGAGTCAGCTCTTTGAGGACTGAGGCTGGCTGGGGGTGAGGAAATGTGGAGGAGTGCAGATGTTGTTCTTAATGCACTAATGAAATGAAGTGAAGTGGCTTCTGTTGCTGGCCCCTCCATCCGGCTTTCACTGGGAATGCCTCAGGATTGAAATCTAGTGGTGTTGGTGACCTGGACTGGACGCGGGCCTCAGGCAGGAGCGTGGTTCTCCCACAGGTTTGCAGCACGTTTTATCCACTAGGACTTCAGGTCTGCCAGGTGGAAATCCCATGTTGCAGAATTTAGAGACGTGGCTCCCAGAAGCCGCTGCCTTTTCACTTGCTGAGCGGCAGCTCTGCACCATCAGAAGCAGGGCCGCGGAAGAACGTTGCCAGAGCTGAGAGCCCAGCTCAGGCTCAGTTCGTCCCCGTGCTGTTATTCTTGGGAACCAGCCTCACATGGTGCTGCTAAGTGCAGTAAGGCAGGCTGTCAACCGCAGTGACAGGCTGACACTTGAAGCATGTTGGGGCAGAAAGGAGAAGGGCTTGGAAGGAGACCCCACGACTCCACTTTCCACCCAGAAATTCTAAGGGTTCTCCTCCTCCCTCCTTCCCACTCCCTCTCTATCCCAGAGGTCATGCAGCCAGAACAGCTGGGGGCCAGGTACATTGCCTGCTGTCCCACTGGGAATCCTACTGGGTGACTGGCATTGTCCCCATGGTGGTAAACTGAGGCTCGTGAAGGAGAAGAGAATGCAGCACTAGAACATTCTACAGTCGAAGAGTGGCTGCAAGTCAGAACCTTTTCTGATCATTTTATCTGCACAACGAGGCAAGGATCTTCATCAGAAATTTCCTTTTGGAAAAAACTGGAAAAGATATATCAAATAGCGTATGCAGCACCAAGAATATAGGGGTGCTTAGTAAATTCAATTTCTTTTCCTGGCTGATCTCATGTACTCAGAAAACCCAGCCTGCCTGATCTCCTTCTGAGTTTTCTCCCATCCCAGACCTGGACTGTTTTAATTTCACTCCTGCCTGTCTTGTCACTCAACTCTCTTGTCACCGGGCTGGAAAAACGAGCACCGCGTCTAGTTGGGCCCAGCCTCTGCCTGACCAGCAGCCACTGGCTCTCTTCCCTTGGTTGCTAGAACACACATTTTCCTTGCCACTCCCTCCACCAGGATTCACAATACGGTGTTATCAGTGGTGATTAATCATATTAATGGTAGCTAGTCCACGTGGAGTGTGCGCTGGTGTCGGGACTCTGCGGTGCGCAGCATGGAGTGTTTACCTAATCTTCCCATCGTCCTCCACCACCGTGTTCTAGTACTGGTCCCCATGTTGCAGAAGTTCAGTGACTTGCTTAAGGTCACATGGCTAGAAAGCAGGAGAGTGGGGACTGGAGCCATGAAGGAGGGGCTTGCCGCCACTGTCCTGACAGGGAAGGGCAGTGGACCTGCCTAGCTTTGGGGTCAGCACACCTGGGTCTGAGTCGAAGCCCTTCCAGGTGTGAGCTGCATGACATTCGCCAAGTCACTGCAATTCTCTGTGCTGTCTCTTTTAATAGGAACCCCAAGTGGTGACACTGAGCAGAGACATGGAGCTCTCTTGGTCCACCGAGTTGCATGTGATGTGACTTCCTTCTGGGGCTGCTGGGTTCTCCTTGTGGGACCAATGTCATCTCAAGCTATTAATTTCTCTCTTTGTTTTCCAGGTAATGAACCAAAAAGATCATGTCTGAAGTTCAAGGAACGGTTGAGTTTTCTGTAGAGCTACATAAATTCTATAATGTGGATCTCTTTCAGAGAGGGTGAGTATGCTGCACAATCTGTGTGTGTGTGTGTGTGTGTGTGTGTATGTGTGAGAGAGAATGTGTGTGAGTGTGAGTGTATGAGAGTATATGTGTGTGTGTGTGTGAGTGTGTGTGTGTGTGAGAGAGAGAATGTGTGTGAGTGTGAGTGTATGAGAGTATATGTGTGTGTGTGTGTGAGTGTGTGAGTGTGTGTGTGTGTATGTGTGAGAGAGAATGTGTGTGAGTGTGAGTGTATGAGAGTATATGTGTGTGTGTGTGAGTGTGTGTGTGAGAGAGAATGTGTGTGTGAGTGTATGAGAGTATATGTGTGTGTGTGTGAGTGTGTGAGTGTGTGTGTGTGTGAGAGAGAATGTGTGTGAGTGTGAGTGTATGAGAGTATATGTGTGTGTGTGTGAGTGTGTGAGTGTGTGTATGTGTGTGTGAGTGTGTGCATCTTTTCTGAAAGGGGGTGGGGAGGGAAGGTTATATACTGGGAATTAATGAGGAAAGGATTTTCATTATTTTTTCCTGCAAATTGAAAAATTCAAACTTTTAGTTCATCTGAAAATAAATCATTTGCTGACAAATCTAGAAAATGCTAATTTATCCTTCCCACACCCCTTTCTATCTTACTTATTTTCAATTCCTCTTTAGATATATAAATTTTAAAGAAAAGTGAGTCTATGGGGAGTGAAAATTGTTTGTGTACTACTGATAAATGTGTGTGTTTGCTACTTGTTGGGCCATCTCTCCTGAGCTACATATTGTAAGATATTTCAAAAACTGAGACTGTTTGTATGTAATAATGTCCCTTTAAGAATGTAACAAACATACAGTTGCTTTCATTTTTGGGGGACATGGTCTGACTATGACATTTTACATGTGAACCTACAAGGTCTTCATGTTAGACTTCTTCTCAGGATCATGAAATGGTTACTATGTTGGTCAGCTTTTCACCACTGTGTCAAAATACCTGAGGAAAACAGTTTAGAGAGAGGAAAGGTTTATTTTGGTCCCTGTTTTCTGTCCATGGTAAGCTGGTTTATTGCTGAGCCTGTGGGAGGCAGAGCACCAAGGCAGAGAGATCATGGTAGAGTGTGGTTCCTCATGGCAGCCAGGAAGCAGAGGGAAGAAGGGCCTGGAGCCAAGATCTACCTTTCCAGAGCATGTCCCCAGGGGTCTACTCCTCCAACTACCACACCTCCACAGTCCAACAGTCCATTCCCTTATGGACCCACTGGAGGATTAGCCCTCAGATGAGGTCAGAAGCCTCATGATCCAGTCACTTCCCCAAAGCTGCATCTCTGAACACTGTGGCCTTAGGGACAAAACCTGTAACACATGAACCTGGGGGTGTACAGCAGATCCAAACCCTGACGTTGCAGAAGGCAGCTAACACAGACTGGAGCTGTACACATTCACAATGGCTACAACTGAGGTTTCCCGCATTAGTGACGAAGAAATCAAAGTCTATACAACCCGAATTTGTTTGGTGCTCATGTTAACAGCAGACGAGAGTTCAAAATAATGGGTATCTATCCATTTGCTTTTGCTCCATAAAAACCTCCCCTAAATGTAGGAGCCTGGAACAACAAGTCCATCTCCTGACTTTAAGGGTAAGCACTTTGGGCTGAGCTTGGCCCGGTGGTCTTGCTCAAGTGGACCAGGCTTGGCCTGTCTCAGCTGGGCTCCTGCACAGGTCTGGAGCCTGGGCTGGGAGGCTGCTGGTTCTCCCCCTCCAGCAGGGCAGCCTGGGCCTGGTTCCAAGAGCCAGAGCGGAGGCAACACAGACTCGTTTTTCTTTACTTTAAAGATTCTTACACATCTATGGGGTACAGTGTGCTATTTCAATGCATGTGCATGGTGTGTGATGGGCAGGTCAGGGTGGCTGGGATGTCCCTCTCCTCAATCACTTACCATTTCTTTATGTTGGGAATGTTCACAATCCTCTCCTCTGGTTATTGTGAAGTACAGAATTCGTGGTTGTCACTTAGCCTCACATTATTATCGTGATCATCCAAATGTCAGAAGTCATTCCTCCAATCCAATTGCCCCCCTTATCGACTGGCCACCTTCGCTCTCTTCCTTCCTCCACACAACTCTTCTGAGGCTCTGACAACCATTAGTCTATTCTTTATTTCCCTGAGATCAACTTTATAGCTTCCACGTATAAAGTGAGAGTATGTGGTATTTGTCTCTCTGTACCTGGTTTATTTCACTTATTATAAAGTCTTCAAGGCTCATCCATGCTCTCACCGATTATGGGGTTTCATTATTCTCTATGAGCACATAGTATTTCTGTATGTGTGTGTTTGTGTATACGTGTGTGTGTGTGTGTGTGTGTGTGTGTGTGACTATTTATCCAGTTTTTTCATCTATGGACACATGGACATCTAGGTTGATTCCACATGTTGGCTATTGTGAAGAGCGTCTCTTTGACATACTGATTTCCTTACCTTTTGCTACATACACAGTACTGGAATTGCTGGATATGGTAGTTAGTTCTATTTTAAGTTTTTTGAAGAACATCTACAGTCTTCCTAATGGCCATCCTAATTTTTGGTATCACCAACAATGCATTAGAGTTTCCCTTTGTATTAGCTATATCTCCTTGTTTTAATTGCATTTCCCTGATGATTAATGACGTTGAGCAGTTTTTCAAATGCATGTTTTTCATATGCACACTTCCATGATCTACCACCAAGGTTAGACTCTAGTTTCAAAATGATAGTTATGAAATTAGTGCCTTCTGTGTGCCATGGTCCCTTCTTACAGAGGGTGAAATTCAGTGGTTTGGGAAGGTGACCTGGACCAGCCCGTGTAGTATGAGAGATGGGGAGTGATTCTGGGACCAGCTTTCTGTTCCAGGAAAGGAGGCCCACAAGGCCTTCAGATGGGCTCAGGAGCTGGGCTTAATGAGGCAGAGCTCTGTGCTTCCCCCTGGAAGCTCCTCTTGGTCAGAAGTTGCCTGCAACAGAGATGAGAGCCCTGAGCTGGGGACCAAGATGCCAAAGCCGGGCTCTGCTCCTGCTTCTGTGTGGTCTGTGGGTACGTCCCTCTGCTCCTCATGTTCCACATTTAGGAGGGAAGGAAGGAAGCAGCTTTGATGATGTTGTGTGTCATCCTGGTGTTTGACACTTTTCTATTCATTACCTCCTGGCTCTTTGTGACCAACTACAGAAGGAAGACATATGATATTCAATTTTGATAGGCAATTTGGAGTCACATAGCCAGGTGGAGAGAGGCTGCGGCTAAGTCTCTCTCACTCAAAATCTTGAGCTCTTTCTATTATTTAAGGCTAACCTCCAAAGTGGGCGGTATTCTCTCCAGGGTGCACAGAATAGCCATCAGTAAATGGAAAGGGAATATTAGAACTTCTGCTTGCAATTGTGTAAGCCCACAAGAAGAAAGAAATGAAGCTTCACTGATAAATAGAATCCAGGCTGGTCCTGGAAACCTTACTTGTTCATAGGTCAGACAGTTGGTGAGTACCTTCCTGTGACTCAGAGACCAAGAACAAAGAGCGCAGCCAGAGCACAGCCCGGCTGAGGCCACCCTCACATCATATGAATCTGTAAATTGTTTTCTACCTCCAACTACAAAAACCCCCTTAGAACTCTGAAGGGATCGTGAGCTAAGGTGATATTAACAAGGAAGAATGCAAACATCAGGAAACCACAGAATGATGCTGATCCGACTCCTTGCAAAAATCTCTTGATACACACTGAGATTGAAAATGACAAGCTATCAAGCTCCTTGATCCATTTTGAATTAACTTTTGTGCATGGCGAGAGAAAGGGATTCAGTTTCATTTTGTTGCATATGGATTTCCAGTTTTCCCAGCACCATTTGTTGAAGATGCTATCCTTCCTCCATTGCATGCTTTTAGCCCCTTTATCAAATATAAGATAGTTTTAGTTTTGTGGATTGGTTTCTGTGTCCTCTATTCTGTACCGTTGGTCCACCCGCCTGTTTTGGTACCAGTACCATGCTGTTTTTATTACTATTGCTCTGTAGTATAGTTTGAAGTCTGGTATCGCTATACTACCTGATTCACACTTCCTGCTTAGCATTGTTTTTGCTATTCTGGGTCTTTTATTTTTCCATATGAATTTCATGATTGCTTTCTCTATTTCTACAAGAAATGCCGTTGGGATTTTGATTGGCATTGCATTAAACCTATAGAGAACTTTTGGTAATATCGCCATTTTGATGATGTTAGTTCTGCCTATCCATGAACAGGGTATATTTTTCCATCTTCTAAGATCTTCTATTTCTCTCTTTAGGGATCTGTAGTTTTCATTGTATAAGTCTTTCACCTCTTTTGTTAGGTTGATTCCCAAGTATTTTATTTTTTTGAGGATATTGTGAATGGAGTGGTTGTCCTCATTTCCATTTCAGAAGATTTGTCGCTGATATACAGGAATGCCTTTGATTTATGCGTGTTGATTTTATATCCTGCCACTTTGCTGAATTCATTTATTAGCTCTAATAGTTTCTTTGTAGACCCTTTTGGGTCTGCTAGGTATAGAATCATGTCATCTGCAAATAGTGATAATTTAAGTTCTTCTTTTCCTATTTTTATGCCTTTAATTTCTTTCGTCTTTCTAATTGCTCTGGCCAGTGTTTCGAGAACTATGTTGAGCAGAAGTGGTGAGAGAGGGCATCCCTGTCTTGTTCCAGATTTTAGAGGGAATGCCTTCAATTTTTCTCCATTCAGAATGATGCTAGCCTGAGGCTTATCATAGATTGCTTTTACAATGTTGAGGTATGTTCCTGTTATCCCTAGTTTTTCTAGAGTTTTGAACATAAAGGGATGCTGTACTTTGTCAAATGCTTTTTCCGCATCTATCGAGATGATCATATGGTTCTTATTTTTAAGTCTATTGATGTGGTGAATAACATTTATTGATTTCCGTATATTGAACCAGCCTTGCATCCCAGGGATGAATCCTACTTGATCATGGTGCACAATTTTTTTGATATGTTTTTGAATCTGATTCGCCAGAATTTTATTGAGGATTTTTGCATCTATGTTCATTAGAGATATTGGTCTGTAGTTTTCTTTCTTTGAAGTGTCTTTGTCTGGTTTCGGAATCAGGGTGATGTTGGCCTCATAGAATGAATTTGGAAGTTCTCCCTCTTTTTCTATTTTCTGAAATAGCTTGAAAAGTATTGGTATTAATTCCTCTTTAAAGGTTTTGTAAAACTCTGCTGTATACCCATCTGGTCCTGGGCTTTTCTTAGTTGGTAGTCTTTTGATGGTTTCTTCTATTTCCTCAATTGATATTGGCCTGTTTAGGTTGTCTATATCCTCCTGACTCAATCTTGGCAGATCATATGACTTAAGAAATTTATCGATGTCTTCACTATCTTCTATTTTATTGGAGTATAAGGATTCAAAATAATTTCTGATTATCTTCTGTATTTCTGAAGTGTCTGTTGTGATATTGCCTTTTTCATCCCGTATGCTAGTAATTTGAGTTCTCTCTCTTCTTCTCTTCGTTAGCATGGCTAAAGGTCTGTCGATTTTATTTATTTTTTCAAAGATCAGAGACACGGCATTTGATAGAAGAAAAAGTTGGCTACGGTCTACATACTGTGGGGTCGGGTTCCAAATTCCTCAATAGGACACCCATAGCACAAGAGTTAATAACTAGAATCAACAAATGGGACTTACTAAAACTAAAAAGTTTTTTCTCAGCAAAAGAAACAATAAGAGAGGTAAATAGGGAGCCTACATCCTGGGAACAAATCTTTACTCCTCACACTTCAGATAGAGCCCTAATATCCAGAGTATACAAATAACTCAAAAAATTAGACAATAAGATAACAAATAACCCAATCAACAAATGGGCCAAGGACCTGAACAGACACTTCTCAGAGGAGGACATACAATCAATCAACAAGTACATGAAAAAATGCTCACCATAGCTAGCAGTCAGAGAAATGCAAATCAAAACCACCCTAAGATACCATCTCACTCCAGTAAGATTGGCAGCCATTAGGAAGTCAAACGACAACAAGTGCTGGCGAGGATGCGGGGAAAAGGGTACACTTGTTCATTGTTGGTGGGACTGCAAATTAGTGCAGCCAATTTAGAAAGCAGTATGGAGATTTCTTGGAAAGCTGGAAATGGAACCACCATTTGGCCCAGCTATTCCCCTTCTCGGTCTATTCCCTAAAGACCTAAAAAGAGCATGCTACAGGGACACTGCTACATTGATGTTCATAGCAGCACAATTCACAATAGCAAGACTGTGGAACCAACCTAGATGCCCTTCAATAGACGAATGGATAAAAAAAATGTGGCATTTATACACAATGGAGTATTACTCTGCATTAAAAAATGACAAAATTATAGAATTTGGAGGGAAATGGATGGCATTAGAGCAGATTATGCTAAGTGAAGCTAGCCAATCCCTAAAAAACAAATGCCAAATGTCTTCTTTGATATAAGGAGAGTAACTAAGAACAGAGTAGGGACGAAGAGCTTGAGAAGAAGATTAACATTAAACAGGGATAAGAGGTGGGAGGGAAAGGGAGTGAGAAGGGAAATCGCATGGAAATGGAAGGAGACCCTCAGGGTTATACAAAATTACATACAAGAGGAAGTGAGGGGAAAGGGAAAAATAATACAAGGGGGAGAAATGAATTACAGTAGAGGGGGTAGAGAGAGAAGAGGGGAGGGGAGGGGAGGGGAGATAGTAGAGGATAGGAAAGGCAGCAGAATACAACAGACAAGAGTATGGCAATATGTAAATCAATGGAAGTGTAACTGATGTGATTCTGCAATCTGTATACGGGGTAAAAATGGGAGTTCATAACCCACTTGAATCAAAGTGTGAAATATGATATATTAAGAACTATGTAATGTTTTGAACAACCAAAATAAAAATTAAAAAAAATAATAAAAATGAAAAAAAATAAAAAAAATGACAAGCTAACCAGCTCCAACAGTATCGGGCAGAGAGGTCTGGAGTTCTTCACTCCTGAGCATCATTCCCTGCAAACCTCCGCCTACCTGGGTGTTGGGCCTTGAGGTCTTGGCAGGCCTGTGTGAAAAAAAATCTCCATTAGGAAAACATTGCAAGTGACACATCCAAGACACCAGTGAACCCCTGTGGATTTGCCAAGGAGATGAAAACCGAGTATGGGCATCATGACTCTTCACCAGGCCTTGATAGTCTCTTTCTAGAGCTGCATGTTTGCGGGGGCAGCTTGTTTAGCTGAGCTCACTGATAAAATGTAATATTAAGTTATGCTAAACTAGAGCCAGGGCTTGCAATCACTTAATATGTATATATATTTTTTTAATAAGAAAAGGTGAGGTGTTCTCATATAAAAACTCTATTTTTTATTTATTTATTTATACGTTCTAATTTGTTTATATGACAGCAGAATATACAGTACACATATAGAGCACAATTTTTAGTACACATATAAAGCACAATTCATAGTACACATATAGAGCATAATTTTCATATCTCTGGTTATATTCAAAGTATATTCACACCATTCATGTCTTCATACATGTACTTAGGGTAATGATGTCCATCTCATTCCACCGTCTTTCCTACCCTCCTTTCTCCTCCCTTTCCCTCCTTCCCCTTTGCCCTATCTAGAGTTTATCTAATCTTACCTTGCCCCCCACCCCCCACCCCTTTATGAATCATCATCCTTAAATCAGAGAAAACATTCAGCACTTGTTTTTTTTTTTTTTTTTGAGATTGGCTAACTTCACATCTGCATTATATTCTCTAACTCCATCCGTTCACCTGCAAATGCCATGATTTTATTCCCTTTTAATGCTGACTAATATTCCATTGTGTGTATATACCACATTTTCTGTATCCATTCATCTACTGAAGGCCATCTTGGTTGCTTCCACAGTTTAGCTATTGTGAATTGTGTTGCTATAAACATTGATGTGGCTGTATCACTGTAATGTTCTGCTTTTAAGTCCTTTGTATATAGACCAAAGAGTGGGATAGCAGGGTCAAATGGTTTTCCAAGGAATCTCCAAACTGCTTTCCATATTGGCTGCACCAATTTGCAGTCCCACCAGCAATGTATGAGTGTACCTTTTCCCCCACATCCTCGCCAACACTTGTTGTTTGTATTCTTAATAGCTGCCATTCTGACTGGAGTGAGATGATATCTTAGAGTGGTTTTGATTTGAATTTCTCTAATTGCTAGAGATGTTGAACATTTTTTCATATATTTGTTGATTGATTGTATATCATCTTCTGAGAAGTGTCTGTTCATAATAGGTTATTATATTCTTTCTTCTAAAAGACGTTTTCTATATTTCTGATGCATGTTGTATATAGCATATATACATGTTCATGATGTTGAATAAATATAGAGATATTGGGGTTGCATGCTCAAAAATGTTATTCTTCCTAAGGATGCACATCATTAAGATTAAAGACAGAAGAGAGACCGGTAGGGTAGAGGAAAGAGACCAGGAGGAGGCAGAAGGAGAGGAAAGGGGCACACTGGAAAAGATCTTGACCAAATCCTATTATCATATCATGTGCTTATTTAAATGTGCAACAATGAATCCCTCCATTATGTTTAGTTACATTGAACTGACAAGAAAATGGGAGATAATCCTATGATCTCATAACCACTCCTCCAAGGGGGAAAAAGAAAACAGTTGGAGACACTCATCCAGGAGATCAGGAAGACTTTCCCCAGCTCCCAGCTCTCCATGCCAGCTTCCCATGGTTCCCAGGAGTGGGCACTTTGGGCACAGGCTTCAGATGTGGGTAAGAGAGAGATCATATAATTGAACATGTGTAGGGTGGGCTTCATGGCAGCTGCTTCTGTGGACAGGCCTAGGTGTGATTTGGGGGAAGGAATTAGACCTTTTAGGGGGATGGCATGAGTTCTAGTATCTACAACTCTTATCAGCAGTAAGGCCTTGAAGTTGGTAACCACCAGCCCTCTGGATCCTGCCTCCAGGGAGCTATGGACAGGCTGGATGTGATGGTACCATGATGTGCATCTGTCAGGCCGCCCCTGACAGGCATGGCCCCTGATGGCTAAGAGTTAAAAATTTTATGCTATGAATCCCACAGGGCCCAAGCTTAAAGTGGAACCTAATTGCTCTCCCAGCGAGGGCTCCACAGAGAAGGGATGGCTGCAGACCAAGCATGGTGGGCGAGATAGGCCCTTGGGAAGCTTATGAAGGACAGTGAATGAACCCTATAGGAAGGAAAGAGATAAAATGTAGGGTTTAGGGAAGCTGGGTCATTTTGGGGTAAAAGGATAAATGAATATATATTTTCTCTTTAGAGCCATAAGGATGGTGTGTCAGTCCGTTTTCCACCACTATAACAAATACCTGAGATAATCAATTATAAAGAGAAAAGGTTGGAGCTGGGGTTGTGGCTCAGTGGTACAGTGCTCATCTAGCACATATGAGGCACAGGGTTCGATCCTCAGCAACACATAAAAATAAGTAAATAAATGTCCAACTACAACTAAAAAACCATATATATATATATATATATATATATATATAGAGAGAGAGAGAGAGAGAGAGAGAGAGAAAGTATCTTTTGGCTCAGAATTTTGAAGGTTTCAGACCATGATCCATTGGCCCCATTTCTTTGGACCTGTGGCCAGGCAGCACATCATAGAAGCATATGGTGGAACAACACCTCCCATCTCATGGCTGGGAAGTAAAAAAAGAAAGAGGAAGAGACCAGGGTCCCACAATCCATCTGGAGGTTATTAGGTGATGATCTAGAGACTTTCCTCTAGTCCCACCACCTCCCAGTAGCACAAAGCTGGAAAGGAACCAATGAACCCCTGGCCCTGTGAGCAACCTTCCAGATCCAAATTACGGCACTCCATCCCTGGCCCCCAAAGGTGTGTGTCCAACTCACAATGTGAAGTGCATTCATTCTAACCCCAGAGTCTCAAAGTCCTGACATTACAGCATGGTTCAAATGTCCAAGTCCAAAGTCTCTGAGCCCCTGTAAAAATCAACAAGAAATTCATAGACTTCCAGGATACAGTTGTGGGGCGGACACAGGCGAGCGTTCTTATTTCAAATGGAAGAAGCAGGAAAATGGCAGGGGGGAATTGGATCAAGGCAAGAGCAAAACCCAGTAGGGGATCATCTGTGTCCAGCATCCAGGCACATTGTGGCGGGGTCAGGGCACCGGGCTTGGGGAGCTCCACCCCTAGAGCCTGGCTGGCTGCAGCCCGTGCCCGTGGCCACTCCCTCTCGTAGGTGTGTTTTGGTGCCTCAACATACATTCCACCCTCCTGGTGTCTCTTCCTTCCTGGGCTCTCCTTTGCCACTCCTCCTTCACTCTCACAGCTCTGGGCATTGCCCTGTCATGGGCTGCCTCCAGGGGCTCTCATCCTGTAACACACCACATGGATTTGCTCTGAAATCTCAGTGGAAGCCTCCAGATGTCACAGTTCTTGCTTTCTGCACGTCTGCAAAGCCAGCTCCACATGGGTGATTCCAGGGCCCACTGCCAGGGCAGGCTGCCTCTGGGCTACCCGAACCACACGGCTGCAGCAGCCTCTCGGTGCCTTGCTGGCTTAGGGTGCCCCAGGGCTCTCCTCCAAAGACAGCCCTGGAAAGTACTGGAACCAAATCTGCATTTGTACCTCAACATCCAGAGGGCTGTGGCCTTGCCAGTTCACTTCCAAGCTGTCCTCAGGGCAGCTTTCCTATCCTTCTGGTGCAAAGCACAGGGCTTATTAACCCCACACAGCTTGGTTGAAAATGTACATACACTACTTTTTAGCCAGGATTGCAATTTTTTTTCACTCTTCCTACTTTGTTCCTTTTTGCTCCCAATTCTCACTATTAGTTGAGCTAAAAGCAGCCAGTAATGCCCCTGCTGCTGCCTGCCTGTATCCCTGCCTTGGCGTTTGCTCCACCGATAGCCTGTCACAGTTGAGCACTGCCTCCCACAAGGTCTCAGGACGCGGGCAAAGTGCAGCCGGGCCTTTACCTTGGGGGTGGTCGAGTGCCTTACTCTCCCTGTGGGTGGGGCCCCCGTTCTCCTCTGGAGCTTCCTCATCTTGGCTTTCACTCTCTGCCTTCCTTCTCTTCTGAGGCCCTTCAGAACTGCCCATCATGCTGCACCTACAGTGCCCTCAGCTTTCTCCAGCTCCTCCACTTCCCAAAACCATCCTGAAGGCTTTTCCACACCATCAGATACCTAGTAATGGTAGAGGCCCAGCTTCTTGGTATTGATTTTCTGTGTTAAAACCTGGGATGATGAACACAGAAAGATTAAAGGTCTGTTCTGGCTCACAGTGTTGGAGGTTTGAGTGCATGACCAGCTGGCCTGGTGGCTTTGGGCTGTGTTGAGGTAGCACATCGTGATAGAAGCACCTGGCCAAGCCTGTGGCTTACTTCATGTCTGAAAGGGAGGGGGAAAAGAACAGGAGAAGGAATCAGAGAAGGGAAGGGGAAGGAGAAGGGGTGAGAGGAAGAGGAAGAAGAAAAGGCAGAGGAGGAGGAAGAGGAGGAGAGGACGGGGGCCTGCAATCTCCTTCAAGAGCCTGTGGTGACTTGGAGACCCCGCACCAGACTCTGAGACTTCCCACTACTTCCCAAGTATGCTAGTTGGGGACCTAGCCTTAGCACCTGGCCTTTAGGGGACATTCCAGATCCAAACTACAGCAGGAGAAAATGAGGGCTGGGGTTTGCAAGAGAGGGGTGTACTTCCTCAGACCCAGTGTGCCCATGGCCACCCAGGCTCCCCTCTTTCTCCAGTTGATCAGAGTGGGGCTTATCCCTCCATCTAGGGGTCCCAGCTCCTGGTTCCTTCGTCTGGACACAAAGCAACCTGGTCTCAGGGTTTCATGAGATGCTGAGTTGGAGGCCCAGGGGACAGAGCTCAGCATACTGCCTGGGAGTTCTCCCTGAACAGGGAGCCACTTCCACATTCACTCTGTGGACCTTGTTCCAGGTCTGGAGCGCACACTGCCTCCTGAGGATGTTTGCTCTGAGCAAACAGTCAACTTGCATTTATCCAAAGTCTATATTGACTGAGGCAAATTCTCAGAGGGAAAACTTGTCCTCAAAGCAGTCAACAAATATCATAGGGTGCCACTCCTACGCTCAGCAGTGATACTTGTGCTGACAAAAAGGGAGGGGCAGAGAGGGGCTGGGGACCTGGCTTTGGAAATCAGACATGAACGTGAAGCTACACTCTGCCACTTAGGAGCTGGGAGAACTTGGGAAAACGCATAGAAGCAACATTTTATGGCCTGTCAAATGGTGATAACAGAGCCCATCTCACGGGTGCAATATGAAAGGTCATGCCATTCATGCATGCAGATAAGCTAGCACGGTGCCTTGCTTCTAGTAGATGTTGTGTAAACGGTCACAATTACTGGAGCACACCTGCCTTTAACCTGTTCTTAATACCATCCATGCAGTTCCTACCCCAAATGGTGTATGTGACCACCTTACTTTCCTCTGAAAAATTCTCTGCTTTCCTGTTGCTCTCACTCCCTCACCTTGTGCTCAAAACCTGAATGATTTGGCCTAAACTTCAACTTAATCATCAGTGCTCAGGTCCTCCTTGGTTCTCCTCTAGGCTCCCCTTGAAAACCACCCTGTGCAAGTTGCAGCTGGACTCTGTCCTCTGCAGACCATTCCTGCAGAGTGCTGTCCAGCCTGCGTTTCATGCATCCTCATCCATCCCTGAGGCTTAGCTCTTCAACAAGATGCTCTGTGCCGTCATCTACTCGCAGTTCATTACCATGGACACTAGCAAGCATCAGATGTGGAGTCAGGCTCAGAAATACAATGAAAAGATGGAACCCTGCCCTCAAGGTGTTTACCAGCTGATGAGGGAGACAGATAAGCCCACAGGAAATGGCCATGATGTGTGACAGGTTCTGTCACCACAACAGACCTGTTGCACTGTGAAGAGTCACAAAAGGGGGTATCCAATCTGTAGGCAGAGACAGAAAAACACCCCAGAGTGAAGCAGCAGAGGTGTTGTTGAAGGATGGAGGGAGGTCAGCCCTGCCGAGGAGCTGGAAAAGCAGGAGCCAGTGACTCAGTGACGTCAGGAAGCAGAGACCACCCAAAATACCAAAGATGATATTCATGGCTGGAGTGAAGACGAAATGGGGCAGGAAGGGATGGAAGGTAAAGGAATGATGACTTATTTATTTATAACAGTGTATTTGTGGTTGACTTAGAGCTGCAGAGCAGCTAAGGGTTGTTGGTGTTTGGTGCAGTGAGTTTTCTCTTCTGCAGATGGGAGCTGGTTAAGCGTGAGGATTTGGGCTTATTTGCTTTATGTTGCCAGAGCCTAGCCCAGAACTGGTGCATACTGGAAGCTAAACAATAGCTTATAATTGATGGCCTTAAACTTTGCCATTCTACAAATTCATCAATACAGTGTATCATTCTATCAATAGAAGATGAGTCCTAATTTCTAAAGTATGGTTTAAACCATTGCTACTCAAAATGTAGCCTGTGGACCAGGGCAGCATCCCTGGGAGATTGTTAGGAATGCAGATTCTTGGCTACTGTCTAGGACCTGCTAAGTGTGAATCTCAGGAGACCATGTTCTAACCTATTCTCCTGGGGATTGGAGCACAGGAAGCCGTGCTGAACGGTTTTTGGTGAAAATCTCCACCTTGGTCATGTACTGGAATTACCTGGAGACTACCTACAGACAGAGGCAATAAGAAGTGTGCACAGAGGGACCAAGGTGCCAGCACTTATCAAAGTTTCTCAGGCAGTTCCTAGGCTGCAAATGCTTGGATTCAGATGAACTGAGGATTCCACATGCCAGGGAGTCTCAGCCTTTCTTTGTTGATCATTTCATCATAAAGAAAGAGAGATCCAATTCATTCTGGGAGTGGGACTGGGCCATCATTCCTTTTGCACATCTTTATTCTGTAGACACTACAGATGTAGCCCTAGCTTTTCAGCATGGTGCTAGGGTAGGAGAGCAGGAGGAAGATCTATTTCATATACAGTTTGACAATTTTCTCATACAGAAATACTTTCTAGCTGAATGATTAATTATAAAATCCTCTACATGCATATTTGTCTATCATCAATATATACTCATAGCCCATGTGTCTATTTAAGAGAGCATAAACCTTCATTTCTAATGCTGTTAGTTGACATGGAGCTAACATTTGTCCTTGAACATAAGTTTGAATTCGGCTTTAAATCTTAATTCATTCAAGGCTATAAATCAAGCTGGTTTCCAAGAGAAGTTTTTCTTCCTTTGATATTCAAATTCATCTCCTGTCTTTCCTCTACTTGTTTGTAGTCTCATGAATTTCTGCTCAAAGGTTTTAGATGATTTCACAGAAAAATTCTTCCCTATCCCACAGAATAGCCTCACAGAAGGACCTATGATCAGCTCGATTAGATATGGTGTAAAGTTCAAATGCTCACAGAAATGTTAGGATGAAACCACCCTCTGAGCAGATGCACCTGCCTTTTCTCTGCGGGAATGAACAGTGGAGTCCTAGGTCAGTGACTCCCACACTGTCTTGTGCTTCTACCCAGTGGTTGCCATCCCTGCCTGACTCCCAGTGACAGCCAGCTCCCCTGTGAAATCAGCTAACCAGCCCTGCTGTGCCCTAATAGACTCTGAAATACAATTATCTTTGCTTGCCAGAGATCAATTAATTGATTTGTCTGATTCTGTCAAAAGCAATTTTTTATTACTTCCTTTATTAATATATGTTTAGATCCTTTTCATTTCTCCCCATGATTTGGAAAAGGAGTGGGGATTATAACTGTTTGAGAGACCCCTTGAGTGTCAGGTTTTTCAGGACAAAGAAGATGCCCTGGTAGAGCTAGGAGGGCAGGAGGAGGTGACCATGCGAGGTTGGAGTGGCCTGGGTTCCCACAGAGAGGCTCTGTAAAGGCTGTGTCCAGCATGATGGACGGTTGCCAGGTAGGACTTGGACACACCTGAGAAGAGAAGGATTTGATACATTGTTTCAGTCCAATGCCTTTTCAATTATGCCAAACAGTACATTCCCTTTATTTTTACATTTAATGAATTCTTATTTAAATATTTTATTTGATTTAAATAAATCAAATTATTTACTTGACTTAGGGTATTTATTGCTGAAAGTCAGGACTTTCTCTAACACCAAGAAAGCACATACATTTGATGACCTCTTAGTCTTTCTTTCTCTGACATTTCATAATTATTGCTTTAATAAATGTTTGACCCCCTCTTCATGACATGTCATTGTTATCATTATTTTTGTGAGTTGTGAATAGATTTTGGTTACCCAAGTGCTTATGTACGTGGATATTATAGATTATTTTTCTAGCAAATCCACATTCATATAACGATTTCCCTGTCCCACTTTTAGTTCATTTGCCTTTTAATCTGTGACTTCATGAGTCCGCCGCTGCTTTGAGCCTTTTATTCTCTTAACCCCTGGCTGAGGACATGCTCAGTAGGTGCACAAGGAAAAGTCCTCCCCAGGGAGCTGGTGTCACCCTGCAGAGATGTAACATGCCTCCACAGCTCAGAGCCATCCAGGGCCTCCCCTCCTGTGGGGAGGATCAAGGGCAGAGCAGACTGCCTCTGGGTAGTGTGGGCACCATGGCTCTCAGCCAGGTCTCTGGAGGTGAGTGGAGCACAGCGCCATGAAGGGAGTGCCCTGGAAACCTCAGACAGCAGGCGCCAACCGTGACTCCATTCCCCTATTACCAGCTGGGAACCCATGGGCAAGTTTCTAAGATTCTCAGATCCCATTTTCTTCATTTGTTTTGCAACAACTTCATTAGATATTGATGAGGTAATACTTGTAAAGCACCCAGTATAACTGTCCAGTACTTTACCAAGGTGGCCAGAGCCCACTGTTGCCTCTCTCCCATCACCTATCAGAACTGTCCAAACCACCTGTCTGGTCAGGTCTGAACTTGGGGTCCTTGCTGTATTGCAAGCAGTGCTTCATAGTCCTGCCAATCCATCAGGAAGGGGTCTCCTTTCAGGGACAGCGTGATGGGCTTTGGGCTGGTTCTCACCAGCTTCAGTGGGATGAGTCACGCTTCCTGTTCTCTTATTGGTTCTGACCTGGAGATCCTGGACAGGACGCTGAGAAAGACTCAGATGTGGACTCGAGTTGTTCACAATGTCCCGTGGGAGAGAGAGATGGGAGAAAGTAGTGTCAGCAGTGGAGGGGAAGGGCACAGTCCTGGGACCCTCAGCTGCTCCTACCAGTGGGTCAAGTAGCCAGTAAAACTGGGGGAGGCCAGATGGCATGGTCTCGGGAGGTCAAGGCTAGCCTTTGCCAGAACTATTTTACATGTGATCATGTTTGTGTGACAATACCATTTTGCAATACCATTTTGCCAACGGGTGTAGAATAGATTGTGTCAGGGTCCAGAAGCATTGGGATATCTTGTGCCTCTGCTCTTGAGGCCAGCTGGAGTCTGGGCTGAGATTATAACTCAGCCTGGCTCAGCACCCACAAGGCTCTGTGAGCTCAGAGTGTGTCCAGGACTTCTACCACCCCCAATCACTGGATGCTCCTGTCAGCCCTAGGAGCTAGGCTTTATTGTTTTCATCTTATGGATGAGTGTACCAAGGCCAAGGTCACCTACTACTGCATAACAGGGTCGGGGGTTGAATTTATAACTGGGTTTCTCAAGAGTCGATAGCATCGGTACTGCTTTTTATTTTGTTGGTGAGGCCACACTCCAAAGAGTAAATTCACAACTTAAATACATTTGAAGGTGGAGAAACTTGCAAAAGAGTCAGCTCTATCTGTTGGGGAGATGCAAGGAGAACTAGGGTAAAGAAGTTGTAGCAACCAAGGATGTGAGCCAAGGGCTCAAGCACCCAAAGGTATTTACCACCTTAAGTTTGGCCTCAGAAGGTCAAGGCTAGCCTTTGCCAGGACGATCTGTGCTATGAAAGTGACTGCAAGTATGGATGTCAGCTGGTGCTGCAGAGAATCTCACTGTGGGTGGGGCACACCAGACATGTAGCCAGGTTTTCCATCCACTGTGATGGGAGTTAACGTGGAGCTAATGGGCATAGCCATTTGCCACTCGATGCTCTCTGTGATTGACACTTCCAGTGGAAGGAGCAGAGGGAAGGCTTCTGGGAGGAAGGGGAAAGGCCCAAGAGGAACTTAGACTTTCTCTTCCAGGGACACTGCAGGAAGGTTGGGTATGGATGTCTCTCTGGTTGGATGAATGTCCCCAAAGTCCATGTGTTTTAACCTGGGTCTCCAGAGTGGTGCTATTTAGAGCTGAACCTTTGGGAGGTGGAGCCTTGTGGGAGGTTCTTAGGTAATTGGAAAGATGTCCCCAAAGGGGATTTGGGGGCTTCATCTTGGTTCAGTCCTTCTCTTTTATGTCTTGGTCTCTGATGTAGGCATTTTGCTCTGTCACACACTCTACACCCTCCCCATCCAGTAGCCCCAGCTGGAACTCAAAGCAATGGGTGCTACTGACCTTGGGCTAGAATCTCTAGAACTATGTGAGCCAGATAAACCTTTTCTCTTATGAGCTAATGATCTCCAGGGTTTTGTTATAGTGACAGAAAGCTGACTAATACAGATTATTTTACATGTGATCATGTTTGTGTTACAATACCATTTTGCTGAAGGGTGGAGAATAGATTGTGTCAGGGTAAGATAGTGCCTGCCTGTCCATAGCTGGCATTCACATATCTGAATTCATGTCACTTAGGTGGCAACACAAAGGAGAAACTTACTAAGCAGTGTGACACAGAAGTTTCTCATTGAACTCCAAGCCCAATTGAATTAGCACTTTCTGAGAAGTTGGATTCACATTAGTAAGCTCAAATCTCACTACTGATTTCTCTCTTCTTATGACTTCATGAGCAATAGAACCGCAGGAAAGAGTATAACACAATTGGAGCAATGTGCTTTATAACTGGGAAAGTTTCTAGTACTCTCTTAGTTCAGGACATGGAGGAAGAAAAATGATAGAGTAATAAGGATTGGGCAAGGATGCCAAATGGGATTCCTTCCTCTTTTTCTCCACCCTCCTGTGTGGAGACAGAGGGAGAGGAAGGTGGGAAGGAGAGAAGATGAATGGATACCTGGCTCCCAGGGAGAGCCCAGGGTCCATCCCCCAAGCTGTACTCAATAAATACAAGGGGAAAAACCTAACCATGAGACTAAGCATCTATATTTAAATAATGTAACAGTGTCTACTAGTGAGACGGTGCCGGTCAAGGTCTCTGCCTTTAACCTATCAAACTGGCAGAGCTTCTCCATCTAACTTAGGGGCTTACCCGGCCCCGTGAGTTTAAGCCCCATCCTTGTGCCAATGACTCCCCAGTTCACGTAACCAGCTCAGCCTTCATGTAGTCCCTTGTCCTGTACAGGTGCCGAGGGGTCCAAGGTCCCCTCCAAGATAAGTCGGGAAAAGTGCATTGTTGATAACACAAGACGGCTTTGCTGGCAAGGGGGAGTCGGTGCTGCTTGGTCCCCAGGGCTTGCTGTAACAAAGCTCAAAACCCTGGGCGTGCGAGACAAGAGCAGGTGTCCTCTCCTAGATCCAATGTCTGGAAGTCTGAGGGAAGGTGTGGCTGGTCCCTTTCCAGGGCTGTGGGGGCTCTGTTCCCTGCCTCGCCCCTGGCTTCTGGTGGTTTCCTGGAGGTCTTTAATGTCCTTGGCCTTAAGCCCATCGCTCTGCCCCCCCCCCCTTGCCTTTGCTGGGTCCACCTGTCTTCATACGGTCTTCCCTCTGGGCACGTCTGCCTCTTTGTCCAAATTTCTCCTCTCATGAGGACCCCAGTCCCCTTGGGTTAGGACCCTCCCTGATGACCTCATTTTAACTCCATCAGCTCTGTAAAGACCCCAACGTCATATTCTGAGCTGTTGGGATTAAGACTTCAGCATCTCTCTTGTGTGGGGACACAAGTTAATCCTCCCAGGTAGTGTCACTGGTCGTGTGGACAGAAGAGAATTCACAGAAGCATGGGAAAACATGAGCTGTGTGTGAAGTGACAGAGTCCCGGGCAGTCTGCCTGCACTAGCTCAGGACTGAAGGGGGTTCCTGGAAAAGTCCTGTGCCAAATGGCAATGTGCAGGTCACCCCATGGGGACCAAGGTGAAGCAGCACCTGGGGAGTGACAGCCCTGGGGAGCTAAGCAGCTGCCACTGTTCTGACTTTGGAGGGGAAGCCCTGGCTGTGACCTGGTGGAGGGCTAGCATCCCGGAGCTGAAAGTGGATGAGTAAGAGAGCATGTGGGGAAAAGTGGGACGGTTCATGGAGCTTGTAAAGGGCTCCATTCAGCTTCCCTGACACGTGAGCCTAGAACCAGGCCAGGAAAAGTGTCCTTTTTTATCAGCAGGCAAATAGCTGGGTGGTGGAGAATGCTCTCAGAGGACAGATCTGCAAACTGCACTGAGTTGGACTGATGAGCTGGCTGGAGAGGCAGACAGCCCGGTGCCCTTGCTGTCCTGCTGCCTTCTTTTGAGTACTAAGGACACATGCACGTTGACAGAGGTGAAGTTTGGAAGGGGGATTGCACTGAGCACTTTCTGTTTACAGCACTACTTCACGGGGCAGGCTCTATTTTGAATATTTGAAATGTGAAAGCAAGAGGCCTTCTCAGCTGGGGGCATAGGGATTCAAAGAGGTCTGCTCAGTGGCTGGAATCATGGCTGTGGCTCAGAGTGCTGAGTTTGAGTTTGATCACAAGACCTCTGAGCTGTATGGCCAGGGCAAACTCCCTCACTGCTCCTGGGCTGAAAACAGAGATAATGGGGAGCTAAGCAGCTGCCACTGAGCACTTGCCTCAGGGAGTTTTGTGGACAAAAGGAGAAGCCTGTGTATGGCTCTTGCTACTGTTGGCTCCATGATTGCTATTTATCCGCTTCCCCCTCTTAGCTGCTCTGCACTGTCTGCGAGGGAGCATTATTCTAGTGTGTGGTTGGCCTGCATCTGGTTCACCGTGAAGCTGGTATTTTCTTGGACACACTTTGCATTTCTGGCTCTGCTTTGCTCAGCGGAGCCTGTGGTAGGGATGCCTGAGCAGCCAGGCTGCCTCTATGGGGAGATTGTTCACCCATCTGCGTGTCTCCTCCCCTCGTTCATCCGTGCCACCTTCCTCTCACCATGCCTATATGAACAGCATGATGGTAAACAGCAGGAATTAAAGACAAGGGGAAGGAAAGAAAGGGAAAGAAAGAACCGCACTGTGCTTAGTCCTTCTCGGTCCTAGGGCTGTGCCAGGCATTTTATCTACATCACTTCATTTAATTATCCCTGAGAGGCACATCTCATCTTTCCATTTTATGCATGAGCAAATAGTCTTCAACCAAGAATAAAGCAAAATAACTCACAGGAAGCCATGTGGGCCCCTCGGGAAGGTCCATGGTCCCCTCCTAGGAGTGCCTCACTCCCAAGCCCACTGTCTCAGGAGTTTGCTGCTTTCTTTCCCAAACCCACATCCTGGGTCCCCACCCTGAAGCTCTTCCAAACTGTGTCAGCCAGCTGAGGAAAGAGGAAGCTTGGTGGGCGCCCCCTTTGCCTTTGCAGCAGTTGTTCACAGGGGGCCTCCCTCCAGTGAGCCTGGGAGTGTCCGCCTGCCTCTCCTTGGTGTGCCCTGTTCAGGGCTGAGGCCAGGGAGCCCTGGCATGACGTCTCTGCTGATTGGATTCTGGGGCTCTGTGTTCCCTGTGTGTCAATCACAGGCCCTAGAAGTGTGTTGACAGAGTGGAGCCCGCCCAACCTGGTGAATTAATTCCTAACTATGTCCCCAAAAGGAGTGGTGGCGAGGATTCAGAACTGCAAGAGCACCCATTTGTCATCAGTGATGGTGTCCTGGGAAAGTCTCTGTGTGTGGCTCATGGTTTCTCTGAAGGCCAGAACAAAGACCTTGGGATGGAAGGAGGGCAGGTTTTTTAAATACTCAGCATCTGAAAATGTGCCATAATGGATTTGCCCTGAATGCACGGGGTTGCTGGACAAGGTGTTAAGATGGTTACCTCACACCGAGCCACCCACTGGGCAGGAACAAGGTGGTGAAGGGTAAGTCAGAGGGTGGGAATCTTCAGGTGATATTATTTCTCAAGTTCAACTTTTTATCAGGTGAATCTCACAGAACAGCCAAATAGGAACGGGGGACAATGGAGCCAGCCTGGTTGACATTTCATTGGGAGACCACCTTGGAGGCCACTCCTTAGACCCTGAGTACATCAGTGTACACATTTCAGCACTGGAATTTGGAAGGGGAAGTGGTAACCACAGAATTAGCTAACACATGAGCCTGGGTCTCTAGGCTTTCTAGCTATTATCTCACTTAATTCTTAACTGCAGGAAATCAGGACTCTGATCTCTTTGCCATTTTGTAGAAAAGGACCACAAAAACGATGTGAATTGCAAGGTGGCACTGCTAAGAGATTGCTGCATGCCACTAGAACAGATTGCAGAGTGTCCTGGGTGGATTCAGAGACTTGTGATTCTCCCCAAACTGTGTGCTCTGCCCCAACTCACCACCCCTGGAGATCCACAAATGAAGTGGATGGGCTGACTGGGGACAAAACAAAAATCTCCAGAGATTTAAGAGGGCTGTCAATCATGAAAGCAGCAGGCTGTCTTTCTCTGGACTCCCCTCCTAACAGAGCACCGGGTTTTTTGTTTTTTGTTTTTGCCAAGGTGGGGGTGGGGTGGATATTCTTCTGTGGTCCCTCTGTGACCTGGGTTCCCAGGCCCAGTGCTGATGCAGGGATGACTTGCAGGACTCTGAAGCCTCCCTGTGGCAGGTTCTGATGTTGGGGCAAGGCTCCCAGGCTCCCTGAAAGCATATGCATCCCTCTTATTGTCTAGCCTTGAGCCTGTCGAGGGCCATGGACTATCGATGATGCTGGAACTGAGGGCTTGTGTTCCGAAGTGCTGGGCTCCATTTGCACTCTTGTCCAGAGAGTACCCTGGTCCTGGGGGTTTAGGACATGCTGCTTCTGAAGGACCCCATCGGTGTTGGCCAGCCACTCCATGGGAGAGATGTCATTCTACTCAGACCTGTCCTCACCACTCGCTCTCCATTCACTCTCTCTCTTTCTTTCTTTTTTTTTCGGGGGGGGGGGGAGGGGGTATCAGGGATTGAACTCAGGGGCACTCAACCACTGAGTTGCATCCCCAGCTCTATTTTGTATTTTGTTTAGAGACAGGATCTCACTGAGTTGCTTAGCACCTCACCATTTCTAAGGCTGGCTTTGAACTCTTGATCCTCCTGCCTCAGCCTCCCGAGACGCTGGGATGACAGGTGAGAGCCACAGTGCCAGCTTCCCTCTCTCTTTTGCTCACTCATTTATGTACTTAGCAAACTGGACTCAATACCTATGTACCACCCAGGGTGCTAGAAATCAGGGACCCAGAAGTGACATACATATCCCTTGAGCTACTAAAGCCTCATGGTAGAAACCGGCACAGAATAGCTCAGTATAACCATGACAGACACCTGTGAGCTCTACTACTTGCCAGCCCTCTGCTGAGCACTTTATCTGCATGGGAACTGAGGCAACCCAGCTTCTGTGGTGGGGACACTGAGGTGCCCAGGGCATGCGTGATGCTGTGAGGGTCTTCTCCTGCCGCATCTAGCTGGCCCTTGGTGGACTATGGAAAGACTGAGAACAAAGATTGGGTGCCCTCCCGCCTGGATTTGGGAATGTCAGCTGTTATTTAGTTGGGTGACTCTGTGGCTTGGGACATGGGTGGATCTGGAGAAAGCTGACTCAGAGTCCTCAGAGACCAGGCTGATCAGGTTCTGGAGAAGGGATGGAGGGCACCATGTGAAGCCACGTGTTTCTGTTGTGATTTTGCAAACTTGACTCTCAGGCAGGCTCCTGTCCACCCCAGACTTTCCAGAGTTCTGTGCGTTCTGCTGCTCCCAGCTCTCCACCTGCCCAGCAGTGGCTAGAAGCACCCTTTCCACCTACAGCATGGTCCTGCTGCCTCCTGCTTCTGATTTCCATTTCTTCTCACGTATGACCTATTTTGGAAAACTTCCTGGTGCCTTGTCCTGGGTGACAGCCTCCCCAGCTGTCCTCTGTCCTACGTCTTATGCTAAGCACCTCCCTGTCACCCTGGAAGCCAGCCTCACACATCCTGTGTCTCCCAGGCAGGGTTGGCACTCAGCAGGCTCAGGCAGGGCTTTTTGATGCAAGAGTGATTTGGTTGAAAGATGTTGACCATCCTCATCTGTTTGTCTGCCATAAAACAGCACTTCCCAAGCGTGTGGCAGATACAGTGCCAATGTCTCGGTCATGGTTATGACGCAGGCAGCACAGCCCCTGCCCTTGGTACACAGATCCAGTGGGAGGACAATCATTCAGTCCAAAGTCTCTTTTTCAAGTCCTCTGTGCCATTTGCACGACATGCTGCAATGCAGGTGCCACAGGAAGCCTGGCAGCAGGCTCCTAGGCTAGACTGAGGGCTCAGCAAAGGCTTTTTGAGGAAGGAACATGGAAGAGGAGGCACAGAGGTTAATTAAATGATAGCCAAGTGCAGGTGGGAGCACAGAGGCCAGGTGAGGCAGGCAGGCAGGGGGCTCTAGAGCAGGAACAGTGACTTCTGGTGCCAGGGGGCACATGGCCATGATGTCACATTGAGGATCTTTAATTGCACTGCATTGGACAGCCGGCCCTGGAGAGCTACAGGCAGCCATTCAGGACAGAACCTCAGAGTCATTCTTAACACTGGTCTTCCTCACTTCACAATTTACACACACACACACACACACACACACACACACACCACACACACACACACCACACACACACACACACACCACACACACACACACCACACACACACACACATTATCATTCATGAGATATCCCCAATTTCCCACTCTCCTTACCATCCTCACTGTGGCCATCTCTCTCCTCTTTCCTGATGCCTGCTCCTGCCTCCATCTGCTCCCTGTTTCCTCCTGTCCCCACTCTGGTCAGGAGACCAGCCAGAGAGTGTCCCCAAACTTAATCCAGAGAGGGTCACTTCCCTGCTCACAGCCTCCCAAGGAGTCCTCGGTTCACTCAGAACAAAAGCCCAAGATCTCATACAGCCTGCTCAGCCCACCCCTGACTTGCTGGGCCATGTCCTCCTCCCCTCCCGAGCTCCGTCCCTCATAGCATCTCAGCCCCCTGGATGCCTTCCTGCACCTTCAGCATGGTCCCCAGAGCCTGTGCCATGTCTGTTCCCCATACCTGGAGCTGTTCCCCGTGTGTCTACAGGCACAGGCCTTTCCCCCATCAGCCTTTGCTCGTGTCTCCCTCCCTGTTTACACCCCACACTGCTTCGTCCCCCAGTGGGTGCCCTCCTTCACGCGTCACCTCTTTCCACATACCAGGAAATGACACACGTACCCTGGGTTTGATATTTGAGCTTCCTGCTAACATGCAAGCACACAGAAGCAGGAATCTGAGATTAATCTTCTGCATGAATAGAGATCATATGCACTCATGTATCTTAAAAAATCAAATTTTCTTGTGGATATCAAATCCCTTTTCTCCTGATAATTTCTTTGCACTTAAACAAATGGCTATTTGCTAAGGAGACCTATAGCCACTGACTGTAGGACAAAGTCTGAGTGATAGCCAAATTTAAAAATACTGCCAAAGCAAGGATTTTTATATTGCCCTGCTATGTTGGTCAATAAGAGAGAGACAGAGGTCAGGGCCAAGGTCCACAGTCAAGTTCTGGCCACTAGAATGGCTTCGGGACTGAGTCATCTACTCTTTCACAGGATAGTGTTCTGGAGCAGTCTGGAGATATCAGCAAGGCCTGAGTTTTAGTAAGCTCACAGTGTGGGTCGGGATCTCGGGTTGGTTAAGCAGATATTAATTCTCAACATCTTACTAGTGCTCTCCTAGCCCATGCCTTCAGGAGTGTCTGTGTGCAGACATTGTGCTGAGACTTGGGGTATAAGCAGGAAGGAACACAATACGGTCATGAAAGATTTCCTAGAAGGCAAGCAATGGTGACGTGGTGCCTCAGGAATGGGGGTCAGTCCCGGGCACTTAGATGGCTGAGGCTGGACAGTGAGCTATGCGGGCTGCATCCAGGAGGTCCTTCTTGGGGATCAAGGAGGGAACCTTTGAGATGAGTGGCAGGTGCAAGGGTGTGGAAGAGCAGGATGCACTTGTAGAGCAATAGCACCATACACCAGGCTCACAGGAAATAGGAAGAAGGTTGTCTGGAAGATGTCGAGAAAGGAAGAGGCCCCACCTCAGAGAGGGAGCTGGGCAAGAGGCAGGTTCCCCATGCAAAGCAAATGAGGTCCAAATTCAACTGCCCCAAGGCACGTATTTGAGGGCTCTTGGGATTCTCTTTGCTGCGGTATCTGGTTTTGAGGTAAATCCCCCCAACTGAGCAGAAGGTACCTGTTTCTTTATCTCTTCGTAAGTTATTATGCTGATCACCTCTGGTTCAGTCATATTTTGAATATTATTTTTCTCTACATAGTCTAAGGTTTATCGAAGCACTGCTATTCTAAAATAAAAGAGTGTGTGTGTGTGTGTGTGTGTGTGTGTGTGTGTGTGTGTGTGTGTGTTCTCTCCAAGGCTATGCTCTTATAGGACTTGGTGTTTGCTGTCCCTCAAACTCAAGGACAGGGGCAGCACTGGGAATGGGTGGCTTTCCAACTGCCAGAGGCTGGCATGGTCCCAACTACTGGGCATGCAGCCTCCACCTTCAACCTGTGACACCTGATTACAGATGAAGGAGAGACGCTGAGAATAGGAGCCCGTGATGAACCTGAGTGGGCAGCACCCAGCTTGGTCAGAGAAGGGAGTGAGGGTGAGAAGGTGTGTAACTGTGTGTGTGTGTGTGAGTGTGTGTGTGTGTGTGTGTGTGTGTGTGTGAGAGAGAGAGAGAGAGAGAGAGAGAGAGAGAGAGAGAGGAGAGACTAAGCAGGAGCAAGCCATCAGTCAACAGGTCACCCACCCCCATCCATGTGAGCTTTATCAAGAGGTTTCTGCATCTTCCTCCTAAGCATTCAAGGCTTTCTCCATTTTTCCATCTGTTCAACTCCATATTTATGTAGTGGCATCAGGCTGTTAAACTTCCTGGCCCGTCTTTTCCCAGTGAGCCCAGGAATGATAATCTGATCTTATTCATGTTAGCAACTGTGACCAGAGTGCCTAGCTTTGCAGGGCCTGGTGCTGCCTTCTCCCAGCCATCTTCTCATTTAATCCTAACAGCTTTATTGTGTGGGCTGAGCCTACAGCACTCCTACTGTTTGACCCCGGAACCCCTGCTCCGCTCAGCCCCTCTCTGGTAGGCACAGTGTTCCACAGGATCACTTGCCTCATGCATGGTCTCTTGGTTAAATCACCCTCCTCCACTGGAATTTCAGAACATGTCTCTTAGTCATATGGAGTGTAGGGGCATTTTGTTGTTGTTGTGTTTTTGTCTGAACAGCTTTGCAGAAATGATGATTCGCTTGATGAGGAAATGGAAATTTTTACACAAACAAGGAGATCCCTTGACATTTCCAGAATTTCTTCAGGCACCTGGTAGTTTTCATATCAAAATATATGAAAGAAACAAGGGTATATGGAGAGGAAAATAAGCCAGAGTTGTTACAGTATCTTCGTGTAAAAGGCATTTTATGATGGAAGGAGATATTGGTCAGAGGAACAATTGGCTAGTGTGTTTATTTGTTCCTCTATCATCTTTCTACTTATCCATCCATCCATCCACCCATCATCCATCCATTTATCCATTTTTTCTCTTCCCCTTTCTCCCTCAATGATCTATCTACCTCTTCTTTTACGTAGCTTTTAGTGGTAGCATATATATGAACTATGACTTGTTCTAGACAACTTGTGTCTGAGTGTGTATGTGTGTGCATGCATGAGTCCTTTTAGGAAGGAGGCAGTGTAGTAGGTGATGGCATCCAGAAGGATGTTTTCTGCTTACACACACTATGCATGGGATTTTCCCGTATAACCTCATTCATGTTCCACAAGAGACCTACCAGATAAGTGCTTTTACCCCTCTTGGACAGATGAGAAAACTGAGGCTTGAAGAGGTGAAATGGCACTGAAGTGTCACATACCTGGTAGGTGGCAGAGCCAGGATTTATACTCAGGTCTGACTCCAAAGACCATAACTACTCCTGGAAGCACCATTCCCTAACTTCAATTTCCTTTATGAGGAGAATAATGGTAATAGTAATGTTAGTCCTTGGAATTATCACCAAGGTCTTATTCTGGACTGTGCTAAATTTGGCACGACACCCTCACTAACCCTATGATTCTGGGTCTGTTTATCTCTATGTTACAAGTGAGAAGAGAAGAGTTTAGAAAGGTTAAGTAATGTTCCCAGGCCACACAGCTTGGAGGAAATGAATGTGATAGTCAGATAGAGCTCTGACTTTGCAGTCGATGCCCTTAGCTGCTTCACTTGCGCCCTACGGTAGGAGGTATCTTGGGCCACCTATTTACATAGTTACAAATGCCAGAGTAAATGTTTGCAAAAGAAATATCTATTTGTCGTTTCTCACTTCCCATCCTGTACTCCTGCCAAACTCAGCTTCCCGGGACTCCACACATGCGCACCGGCAGGCACCCCTGTACCTTTTCCAAGCTGTTTCTCTACCTTTGAGGACTTTCCTCCCTTCCCACCCGGGTTGCAACCTGCCCATTTTTAAAGGACGAGCTGAGATGGCATGTAAGCCTCATTGTATTAATTTACACTTGTGAAATGGGTCAACCCTGAACGACTCAGGAGAACTCATGTGTAAAAATTCTCAACAGGCAGGCAATTTCAGTTATCCCTGGGTCAAAGCCTGCCTGGCAATAGTGGGACTCACTGGGGAATATGGAAGTGTTGAACAGTTTCCTTCTAGTTCTCTGAGGGCAGCATTTTGGCAAAGCCCCAAGGAAACCTGGTGACATGGACTATATTTCTTTCTTCTCCAGCCTCTCTACTGTCTTCATTAGTCTTGAGCTCTTAGCTCACACCATTATTTCTTTTCTTTTCTTTTTTTCTTTTTGTATTGGTGCACTACAGTTGTCAGTACTGATGGGATACGTTGTTATACACTCACACATGAGCATAATATAGCAACAAAACATGGCCAATATCGCTGCCTAGTACTTCCCACTTCCCACCTTGCTCCCACCCCTTAGTCCCCTTCCCTTACTGATCTCCCTTTGATTTTCATGAGACCCACCCCCACCTTTGTTTTCCTTTTTCATGTCTTGCTTCTGCACAGGAGAAGAAACATGACCTTTGTGGCTTCTGTATTTGACTAATTTCTCTTAACACAATGGTCTTTTGTTCCATCCCTTTTCCTACAAATGACATAATTTTCGCTGAAGAAAACTCCATTGTGTGTATACATCACATTTTCTTTATCCATTCATCTGTTGATGGACACCTGGGCTGGTCCTATAGTATGGCTGTTGTGAATTGTGCTGCTATAAACATGAGTATGCATGTGTCACTGTGATGAGATGACTTTAATTCTTTAGGCTAAATACTGAGAAGTCACACCATTATTTCTTAAAATGCAAAGTCGACCCCTTGTTTTTCACTATCTTCTAGTGACTTTTATTGTTCAGTTTCCCTGCTACCTTGAAGCCATGTGGCCTTGCCAAAGCCACACTTCCCCGCTCGGGTACTTACCTGTGTCCTCAGCTGCTCTCGTACCTCCTTGCTACCAATGGTCAATTTTCAATGACCATAATCAAGAAGCAAGCACATGAGTCATGTGGACATGAAGCTTGTGATGGCTTTCTGCTTTACCTTAATGGGAATGACATTTTGTTTGTTTGTTTGTACTTGGGACCAAACCCAAAGTGTCCCACCATTGAGCTCCATCCCAGCCCTTTTTAGTTTTTATTTTGAGATACGGTCTTACTAAGTGGCTGAGGCTGGCCCTAAACTTCCAGTACTCTTGCTTCAGCCTCCTAAGTCACTGGGATTGCAGGCACGCAACACCACACCCAGCTCTGGCATTGGCTTTTTTAATGCTTGGGCTTTTCATGCTATTTTGGACCTTCACTGTGCTCCAGTGACATTTCAGCTACTCCTCATTATGTGTGAGTTGACCCCAATTTTAAGGATACTTTTGAAGTTTCATAGACATGATCTTGCATCTCGATTCTTCTTTATAAGCAAGTTACTTTTCGCTTTGAACTTCATGCTTCTCATAGGAATAGTAGAGGAGGTAATGGCCATCTTTGTGGTCAATATTCAATTAGAACTGTCTGTAACACAAGGTTGTCTTGCAAGAACCAGCAGTTACCATTATTCTTACCCTAATATTGTGGTTATTCTTGTTGCTATTGATAGAGCATCTGAAAGCAACAAGACCACCAATCTTCATTCTGGTAGAAGGAATTTTTAAAATCACTTAATATCCATATGTGCATATTCAATCTTGTACAAATGTATTGGACACAATGGAGCAAGACTGGACCCTAGCATGGTCTCTGCAAATCTTTAAGGCACTTCTTCCCCTGCTCTGTGTCTACTTCCCACAAGCAAAATATGAATGAGTCATACTTAGAACGATGACTGTTCTTGTGCACAGTGCAGGGTCTCTCTGTGTTGTTGTTCCTCACAACAATTGATTTTAAGATAATGAATCCTATGATAAAAGGTAACAGGAACAACTCAAGGACACATGTCATCAGTAAAGTGACAAATCCAGCATTTAAAACTGGGTCAATTTGAAGACATAGCTGGAGTGCTGGGGTTCCAAGTGTACCTTCATTTCATGCTTTTGGTCCCTCTGCATGAAAGCCATGTGAGCTGTGTTTGCTTCTTGAACCTTCCCACACCCTCTGGCTGCTTGGAACCAGTTGTGGGTTCTGGTCTTGCCATTTAGAAGGCTCCTCTCTGCAGAGACCACGGCATGGTATGATATTGCACAGTGGACTTTCTCGTCTGAGATTTTAAATTACTCATGTCATTTCAAGCTGTGTGAGTTGCTGGAAGGCCTGCTTTCTCCCAAGCTCATTTAATCAAGCATCACAAATGTGAAGAAAATCAAATGCTGCCTCGCTTTGGAAGGGAAGAGAGCAGACCCTGCTGAGCATGCACCTTGCGCCAGGCATCTTGGAAGAAAGGAGCTTTTGATTTACCTGCAAATGGTGCAGTCACTGTTTCAGAGCAAACTTGACCTATGTCCACCCATGCAAATTAGAACCTGTGTCTGGGTTGACTCTTTAAGTAGGAACAACAGGTCCTTAGCCAATGGGAATAAAAACAACAGAGAGATGAGGGCTAGGCGGGGGCACTTCCAATCTTCCTGCAGCCTGGACATCTTTTATTTTTAATATACAGTAACTCCAACTAAGCTCCTTTTGTTGCTAACTCAAGTTCCTTCAGGATCCTGCTCCTACAGACACAGACATTTGTTTCTGAACATATTGGTGTTATAGGCAAGAATAACCACAGCTGTAACAAGGCCCACCACGTAACTGATACCCAGTTTTGCTTGGCCTGTGTATCTTGATGTCCATATCAACTGGGGAAGACAACTGGAATCTTCATTGGCAAAGAGAAGAGCTGAAGCTCCTAGGGCTGAGGTAGCCTTCAGTCTCCAGGAGAACCATCAATGTTGTTACCCCTGCAGTTGTTTTAATATGAATGAGAAAAGAAGGCAAGGGGCCAAGTTACAGACCTGCCCTTCAGAAGTCCAAGTCCTTGTGTCACAGGTGGTGGGGATCATTGTTTTCTCCAGCTTGTAGGAGAATCACCCGGGAGCCTCATCCATATTGCTTTATTCACTGAGATTTCTCTGAGCAATAAAATGTGTTTTTTCCTGAAGGCTCAACAGTGGATTTCTTAGAATTGTTCCAGATTGCTCCTTTATTTGCTCTGCTTGGGTTTTGTATTTCTTTTGATTGGAAGGACAGAGTGGTGGCAGGGATGGAAGATGGGGGACCAGTGGTATGCTGATAAATGTTTAAAAACTGGCTATTAAAAAAAAAAGATTGATAGCATGTGTCCATTTCCATGCTGTGAATCCTCCCACATGGTCCATTCCAAGACACCAACTTGAAGTCACACCCACGAGGTTATGTGCCATCAACCTACCACTGCCTGGTGCGGGAAAACCACTTACAATGCAATCACTAGAAATGGCCTTCACTAGAAATTCAGTGTGAAAACAATTTGAACAAATGTTTATTAAGTGCCTACAACTCAGATATGCCAGTAAATGCTGAGATGTTGGCCATAGAACTTACATTTTCAGAGATTTTTTTTTTCTGGTTTGCTTTTGTTTTCCTTTCTTAAAAATATTTTAATTGCTGCATTATCGTTATACATAACAGTGGGGCTCATTTTGACATATTCACACATGTGTGGAATGTGATTGACTCTATCTACTTTGATCTCCAGTACTTCCTCTTTCTCTCCCTTCTTCCCTCTTTCTATTCCCCATCCTCTGTCCCGCAGGTATTTCTCCATTGATTTACTTTTTAAAAAAACGACTTTATTTGTTTATTTTTATGTGGTGCTGAGGATCAAACTCAGTACCCTGCATGTACTCTGCAAGTGCTCTACCCTTTTTCACTGTTTTTTTTTTAATTGGTGCTTTAAAGATAAACATGAAGGTGGGGTTCACAGTAGCATATTCATATATGCATATAGCATAATTTGGTCAATTTCAGTCTACAGTTCCTCCTTTTTCTATCCCCTTCCCTTCCCCTCAATGCCTTCCTCTGCTCCATTGATCTCCTTGCTATTTTCATAAGACACCCCCCTCCCCCCTATTTAACTCTAGCTTCTACATGAGAGAAAGCATTAGACTCTTGTCTTTCTGAGTCTGTTTTTGTTTTTAATCGCCTAAGGGGATGAATGATCTCTAGGGACTTCTTCAGTCCCAAACAAAAAATACAATGTCCAAAACAAGAAAGAAAGAAGAAGACATACTTAGAAGTCAGACTGTCTGTGTTTAAATCCCGATTACAGCTTGTCCTGGGATGGTTATCTAACAACTCTGTGATTTAATTTTCTAATATGTAAATTATAAAATAACGGTCCTCCACTCAAATAGTGTTTGCAAGCATTAAATGTGTTGTTATGTGTCAGTTGTGGAGAATAAACCTAGCACACACTGAGAATCAATACAAATGATAACAATATTAATAACACCAAAAATTACCCCAACAGAGCTGTCAGCAGTGTGGTGAGAGAAGCCATGCAGAGGCTCTGAGAGTAGAAGGGGTCAGGGGAGGAACTAGTTTGCCTATAATAGCTGATGCTGATGGAGACCAATAGAGAGCATCCTCTAACTTAGATTTGGACCATGCTAGAAGCTTTGAGTGCCAAATAGACTTCACACTTGGTTGGAGAGATACTGGGAGCATTGGTGGTTTTCCATCTTTTGGTATTTTAACCTACTGCACCTTTATATTGAAAGTGGACTTGGTTTCCTTGGCTGTGGATAGTTGGATCTCACTTTTTAATACAATCTACCAATCACTGACTTCCAGTTGCAGTATTTGCATCACGTGAGTCTCCATATGATTGAGCTCAGGTCTACAATCTTGCTGTTCATTCCTTTTCTCTTTGTCTTCCATTTCCACTTTTCCTGCCATTGAAGAATAATTGTGCAAGTTTCATATTATTATTTTCACTGTTGGCGTCTGTGTTGTTGGCTGTGGTTCTCTGCTCAGTGGTCAGGACGGGATGTGCATTCCTCACAGCTGCGGGTCATAGAGCATCAACCCCTTCACTTAGGGTGGGAACACCTCGCACCCGCGTGCCCAATCACCACCTGCTCCTCCACGCTCTCCTTGTCTTTTGTGTAGATGCAATTCTTCATCTGGCACTGCTTTCCTCTCTGAGGAACCTCCTTTGCCTTTTCTAGACTTACCGTGAAGAGCCCAGTGGTCTGAGGCACACCCCACTGAGGATATCTCTGGGAGTGGGTTCTCTTTCTCTTAGATTTGCTCATTTGAAAACACCTTCATTTTTGGAAGTATATCCATGGAATACAGAGTTATGTGGAAACATCTCCCCTGGAAGCCTGAAGCTGTTTCTCCATTATTTTTTGGATACCAGATTCTGATGAGAGTCACTATCTGTTATCCTTTTTCTTTTTTTTAATGTATGGCAGTTGCTTTTTTCTGTTCTTATGTGTGTGTTTTGAATTTCAGTTTACCATATTTATTTGGCCATTTGAGTTTGCTGTGTCTCAGTTTAATTTTCATGGGATTTGCAGAATTCATGGAACCTGTGAGTTTATAATTTCATCAAATTTTAAAAAAATGTAAACACATTTATTAAATTAATTTGTTGGCTTGGCCCCCTTATCTCTGGGACTCATCCATATGTTAGATGCCTAATTCATCCCTCAGCTCACTACGGTTCTTCCTTTCATCAGTCTTTTTGTTTGAGTGTTTGTTTTTCCTTTCTCTTGTGCTTCATTTTAGATAATTTTCATTGCTGGACCTGTAAAGAGACTTTTTTCACTGTTTTTCTGTCTGATGTGAAGCACCCCCTGGGGCACTGTCCTGTAGTCCTGGTCTTCCCATTAACCAGCTTTGTCACTTGGAACAAATGTCCCAATTATTTTGCTTTTCAGAGACTCCGTAGATAAAGCCAGGACTTTTAAGGCCTTGGCTCTGCAGTCAGGATGGGTGGTCAGTGGTCAGGGGTGTGTACTCGGAAGTCATGTTTCTAGGTTTCTCCTCGGCTCTGCGATTTCACGTCGTAGAACCTTACAGAATGGTTATGCTCCACAACTTCACCTCGTGTTTAACACACTGTGACTGTGAGCGTCTCCCCACGTGGGGACTCTGATGGCCAGCTGGGATGATCTGTGGATGTGCTTGGGGCAGCACTTGGAGAGCAACATTAGAAGTCAAAGTGACTGACGGTTGTCACTGTTGCTTCAGTTCTGTGAACTCTGGGAGAACACTAGTCAGTATTCCTACACATTTCTGTGGGGAGAAGGAGGGAGTTTGTTTAGGTTCTATGATTTCCTGAAAATGATAGCTAGAGATGGTTGCTTTATTTTAAGGAATGAAGGTAACTCTGAAGAGTGGAATGGGACTCTCTGCTTGATTTAGGAGTCACGTGACCTTGGGATTTTTGAAAACTCTTATTTATTACCTATAAATGGAAATGACAACAAGTAATTCGTAGAGTTTTCATGAAAATTAAAATCGATCATTTTTGGTGTGAATACTAAATAGTTTCAGACAAAAACAATATGAAATAAGAGCAGAGGCTGCAGCTGGTTTCCCGTTGCCTGGGACAAAAGGTTTGCAGTTTCTGCTGGACCCCTTGCTTGCCTTGAGTTGTTAGGACAGGTAGTGCTCACAGCGCTGCCGAGAGCACTTTACTGTCACCTGGGGCTCTTGCTGCAAGCCCTGTTGGAGAGTGCCAGTAGGTCAGGTTCAGCCACATGAGGAAACCTTCCTCCTCCATTAAGTAACCTTACACCGTGGCAAACAAGAAAACCTGCTGCATTCACCCATCAAATCCCAACCTGGATTCTTAAATTTTAGAGGCTCTCATGCAAAAAAAACCTAAGTTTTTCACTGCCAGACCAACAAAGAGAAACAAGGGTTGGGTAGGAGAAGTTAGACTGCCTATCTCACTACTTCTGAGTTTTTCCCTACACAAAATATGGCCCAGGAGAATCCTAGAATCAGATTCCATCAGAAAGGGAAGGGTTCTGTTTGGCTTTACATAATCAGATACTTGATGAACTCCAGCTCAAATATCACAAGATGCCACAGAAATCCAGGAGTAGACAACACCAAAGTGTTTACCAGTGGGTGGAATCAGGGTGAAGTATTGTAGTTATTAGGGTCTGACAATGTCCAAATGTCCAGATGAGTTCTACTAAAAGGTTAGTGGTCTTTTCTCAAAAAAAAAAAAAAAAAAAAAAAGAATTCAGTATTGGTTTTTGGTTTTGGAGGTAAACAGAACCCAACAGAAGGTTTATAATCCTGCAGTGGTGAGCAGATATGCACAGAGCAGCCGGCTCAGTCCTGGAGAATAGATTGCATAGTGGAAACTACATGTAGCTTCCAGGGTCCTTTCCTTTAGTGCATTTGGAACACCAGGGCCTCTTCCTGGCAGCCCCTCCCTGCTGGGGAACTTCACCTGAGTTTCAGGGCATGTTCTACTCTCAGCCAAGGTCAGATATGGGAGACTGTGGTTCCCAGCAGTACCAGGTTCCTTCTGGGAACTGTACTCTGGCGTGTACAGGATAGTGGCATAGAACTAAGACATAGCAAACAGCAATTCCTGATAACACGGAGACAGCAGAGTTCATGTTTACATGACCAGAAGGGAGGTCGCTGCACACTCCAGTATTTATATATTCCCAGGCAGTTTCCCTACAGATGGCCAGCCTTAGATCACAGGCCACTGCATTTTCTTCCTTTTAAATTTTTTTTTACTTTGTTTTATTTAGTTATACATGACAGTAGAATGTATTTATGCACTTTGATATATCATACATAGGTGAGATATAATTTCTCACTTTTCTGAGTGTACATGTTGCAGAATCACATTGGTCATGAGTCACATGTACACACACAGTAATCATGTCTGTTTCATTCTACTATCTCTCCTATCCCCACATCCCCTGCCTTCCCCTCCCCTCCCTTCACTTCCCTCTACCTAATCTAAGGTAACCCTGTTCTAAATCATCACACATAAATGAAATGCATTCCTACACATCGGTGATGAATCTACTGAAAGAGAGATTAGGAAAACTACCCCATTCACAGTAGCCTCAAAAATAAAATAATATACCTGAGAATCAATCTAACAAAAGAGGTGAAAGACTTCTACAATGAAAACTACAGAACACTAAAGAAAGAAGTTGAAAAAAATCTTGAGAAGATGGAAAGATATCCCAGGCAGAATCAATATTGTCAAATGGCCACACTATCAAAAGCTTTATACCGATTTCCCTGACTGCGTCAGTGTGGGTTCTGTCATGGCAGGTGGCTGTCAGGGTGAGGCCCTGGAGAGGACCAGCAGTGCTTTGCATGGGATTCTGGAAGCCCCATGGGAAACCCTATGTGAAGCCATGCATAGGGACCCATGTCACCAAGAGGGTCACCTCCCCATCCAGAGGAAGCTCCCCAAGTCCTGTAACCTCTGCCCTCTCACCACATGTTCCTAGGGAAGCCCCACAGTTGTCCAGTGGAGGTCACAGAGCCATTCCAAGTCTTACACAAATGTGAGCATGCCTTACAGGGAGTGGTGGCAGTGGTTGCCAGTTACAGGGTCCTTGGCACATGCAATGTGATGTCTCTCTCTTTAGATATGACATTCATGTTTCAATATTTACTGTAAATGCAAGGAAACTGGGCCTCTGTAAGTATAGGGTCTTTGGGAGTTTGAACCTAGGTCTGTGGGACTGTGAAGTCCTTTCTGCCCATTCCCTCCTGGGGCTCAGGCAGAGCAGACCCAGTTCAGAATAGTCATGCCCACACTTTCTAGTGACCTTGGCTGATACCATGTGCTTGGCTCTCTTGTCATCCTCAAGTTAGCAGCAAAGACATTTCACCTGTGCCCAGGGTCCTCGTCATCGGAGTGAACGTTCAGACAGGGAAGGGAACAATTCTATTACCCTGGGATGAGAGGCTGGAAGCCTGCAGTACTTTCAGCAAAGGACCTCCCCTATTTTTATTATTGTTCTGCAAACACTCACTGAGACTCGCCATTTTCCATGTACCTTTCATATATCAATCGTTTAATTTTCACAGTGGCATTATGAGTGCGTTACTATCATTGCTATCCTCATTCATACAAAGAGGCAGTTCAGCAGAGGGACATTAGATACTTTAGTCAAGATCACACTGAGAACAACAGGATAGAGAACCTTTATCTAGCTATGTGGGCAGAGCCACGTCATGACAGAACATTTCCTCTTGAGTATGCCATTTTGTCTGGTCAGGTACTGGGTGCCGTGGGCCTCCCTGAGCCTTGTTCCACTCAGAGAATCAGCTCCTCCATCAGCTTCACCCCAGCTGTGAGGTTGGAGGGTAGATAGGGGATCACCGCTGTGGGAGACATCTGTTTCACGTTTCAGGTAATAGTAACAAAGATAAGCTAGGCACAGTGGTATATACCTGTAATTGCAGTGACCTTGGAGCTGAGACAGGATTCCAAGTTCAAAGCCAGCCTCAGCAACTTAGTGAGGCCTTAGGCAACCTATTGAGACCATGTTAAAAACATAAAAAGGGATGTGGTTCAGAGTTTAAGTGCCCCTGGGTTCAATCCCTGGTACCAAAACAAAACAAAATAAAACAAAGCAAAAATAAATTAACAAAGACCCCACAGACATCGTTTCATGGATGGAACATGGGGTTGGACATCACACACTACCCGTGTCTTACATGCACTCTCCTGGTGTGAGCACCAGTCACTAGCTTGAGCTTGCCTACTTGGCTTTGGGACCTATGAGTTGCCTCACCAGAGCGTAAGTTTTTGACCTTTGCATAAGAGTGATTTATATTCCAGGTCATGTCAAATGTCCCTGGGTCAGAGGGGCTAATTCATAATACACTGAAATGAAAGTAATTATGACACAATAGAGTTCAGTGTGCCTACTGCAGGTGAATACTTTCTGGTTTTATCAGCCTAACGAAAACTGTGGGTTTTTATGTGGGTCCTGAGTCACTTGCAAAGCTGTAGACGTCAGGATCGAGTTGTACAGCCCTGCTGTTTGCTGAGGGAAGCTCCCTCTTCTGTCCACTCACCTGGCATCTGTTGAACGACCACTGTGTTCCTGGCCTGTGTTAGCTGCTAGAGGCACAGAGAAGACATGCCTCATCTGCCCCTGCAGCTGTTGGGGATGGACGGTTCTGTGGTTAGCTGAGGACGGAGGATTACCTGATCGATTCTCCTCCTTGTGTAGCTGTTAGAGCTCTAAGGAATGCAAAAGAAGCCCAAATGTAGCACTCCAAGAAGACAGAGGGGAATCCAGGGCATAACAGTGACATTAGAAATCTAGTGATCAGAGCAATGGTGTGATTGGCCTCCCGGTGACAGAAGAGCAATGAAAAAAACAAAAACAGAGAAACTGGTGAAAGTTAAATGATCTGGCTTTATGTTCCCTAACACATATTTGGTTTTAACCAAATGGTTCTGTAGGTTATCCCTTACATTTCCACTAACTGGTCTGTTAGTCAGTTTCCCATCGCTATAACAAATTCCTGAGATTAGTTAACTTAGGAGTAGGAAAGGTTCACTTTGGCCCACAGTTTCAGAGGTTTCAGTCCATGGTCTCTTGGCCATGGTGGCACAGGATGTGACGGTGGGTATGTTGAGGAGCTTTGTTCATGTGATGGTGTCTGGGAAGCAAGAAAGTAAAGGCAGCCAGGCGCCCAGTATCCCTCTCAAGGCTACATCCTAAATGATCTAACTTCCTCCAATTACACCCCACCTCCTAAAATGCCACCATCTCCCAGTGGCATACAAGCTGGTGGCCAAGTCTTCAACATCTGGCCTTTGGGGGACATTCAAGATCCAAACTACAGCAACTAGCTCTGTGACTATGGGCAAATTCTCTGTCCTCTCTGAACCGTGCTTTGAGTATTGTTAGTGTGGGGATAATCACTCCTACCATTTGTCTCATGGGGAGGAAATTTGAAAGCCTGTGTACTTCATGGCACTGTTGTAACAGTGTAACAAATTCCTATGATCTTAATGGCTTTAAATCTTTCATTTGTTGTCTTAGAGGTCTGGAGGTGAGAACTCTGAAACGTGCCTCACTGAGCTAAGATCAGGGTGTCCGAAGGCCTGCATGCTCTCTGAGTCTCTGGGAGAATCGGTTTCCTGAGGCTGCTACCTCCCGTGGCTGGTGGCCCTTCCAGCTTCAGAGCCACCCCTGGAGGGGGGATCTTCCCCTTATGAGGGGCCCTGTGATTTTACTGGGTGTGTCCTGGTCATTCAGAATGCTCTCCAGACCTGTAGGCCATCTGGTTAGAGGCCTTACTTTTTTCAGCAACTTTAGACTCTTTTTTGCCTAATATACTCACAGATTCTAGAGAACAGGACTCGGATGTCGTGGGGGCAAGATATTATTCTGCCTACCACATGATGGAAAAGGTGGAGTTTCATGTCACTTTTACAGATGGAGGGAAAGAAAGGATGGGTATATTTCCAAAAAGGAATTCTGTGTAAGTCCAGACAGTGGGTTATATGGGCATGAACCCCCAAGTCTTCCTGCTCCTCCCTCTTCTGTGCCTGACGACTGGAACTCATGGCCCCTTCTCTAAGCCTAGTCTCAAGGACTCCAGCTAATGCTCCCCTCATCACAGTATCTTCTTTCAACCATCCTGGCTAGAAAGATGGTTAATAGGGACCCACGTATGAAATAGTAAGGTTGCGCTTCAAGATTTGCCTACCTTATGTACTACATGAACTTGAACATATTTCTCTCCAGCTGTTAATTTTCTTATTCAGATGTTAACATCATCCAGACATCCATGTTACTCTCTTTAGTATAGAAATCATGGTAAGTGCATCACATATATTCTGTAGCGATCAAATGATATCATCCATGTGTGGTTTATAGATACATGAACTGGCAGAAATTCCTCATCAAACAAAAGAAAATTACTAAAGGAGCTTCAGCATCTGTTTACTTAGAAAATAGCCACATGGTTCAACTTACTTGGAACTAACTTCTTTCAGTGTTTGCCCATACAGCTTGTGAACTTCAGGATGATGATTGATTTCTCAAAGTGAGATTCAGTAGGGTCAAGTACATGTAAGAAGAAAGAATTCTAGAGGGCTTTGGCATTGGTTATAAAAGGTTACACACAGAAAAATGTGATTCTGATGAGGTGTAGTGGGACAAAAAGGTATACATTCATCCCAGAGTTAGAGTCTTTATCCCTTTTCCTAGCTCTGCTGTTACAGGGGCTAGATCTCTCCAGCGCTCCATTTCTTTGGGAGTTAACACCTGAGATGGAGCTATTTTTCACAGAGGATTTCTGGGAAACCAATAAGATGGTGTAAGTGGAAATTCCTAGTGCCCAGTGCCGGTCCTGACACAGAGAGGCTTCATAAATCTCGAATGCAGCTGTTCTGCTGTGAGAGCAGTCTGAGGAAAGTAACGCGCTGCCCCTGGCAATGATCTGACTGTCATGGGTTCACAGAAGAAGTCATCCGGATGTGACAATTGGTGGTGATGCCCATGAGATTTGTGCCCATTCTCCTGGTGACGGAGATTGAGATTCACAGGTAAAAGCAGCAACTTGTATTTTATCCATGGGGTTTGCCGATGGTCGGCCACTGGGCTTCGCCTGCACAGTCTGTTGACACCCGGCTGTCCTGCTGATGCCGTGGCCATGGTTGCTGCTCTTAGCTGTTTTTTCTGATGCTGTGTTGTCATTGCCACTCATTTACAAACTCACACTTAACATTTTATAGAAGGTTTACTTAAAAAAAAAATCTGTCTTTCCCTGAAAAACAGAAAGATCTAGCATCACACCATCAACAATTTTTCCCAGTGGTGACCAGTCACTGCTAAGTCACAGTGGCCCCTGTGGATGGGGTGGCCAGCTTCTGCTGCCACAGTGCCCTCTCAGATGCAGTTGCTTATGGCTATTACTGGGATTTCCTTATGGTGGTTGTCTGAGTCTGTTTTCTGTGGGGATAGCAGAATACCTGATGCTGAGAGCCACAGCCAAGTAGGAATGACGCATGGCATTTTTGGTTGAAAGGTGACCCCAGCAAGCCATTGAGATGATAATGATTATGTTAATATGTGCATTCAATTGGAGATTAGACCCCTGCTGTCTGCCTGGGCCTGCTACTCATTGGTTGGGGAAGTGCGGTAGGAGGGAATTCCGGAGGGGGGAGTTCCTGTTGGTGTAGTGTGTCCCAGGAGAAGGCCGCAGGCGTGGCATTGGTGGGAGTTTTGGAAATAAAGTTTGTTACTGCTTGAGTGGCTCGTGATTTTGTGCCCAGCCAGACTGCGGCAACCTGAGACTGGGTAATGTGTAAGCAACAGGAAGTTATTTGGAGACTGGGAAGTCCAAAGTGGCGGGGCCATCTCTGGTGAGGGCCTTCTTACTGATGGGGACTCAGCAAAGTTCTGAAACAGTATGGGGCATCCCATGGTGAGGGGCAGATGGAGGACTCAGGGTCAGAACCACCCTCAAGATAACCCATTCACCCAATTAATCCATCAGCCTACTTAGGACCTAGTCACCTGTCAAAGGTCCCCCTGGTCCTGCCTCTGAATGACTCACAATGAGGACTAAATGGCAACATGTCTCAATGGGGACATTTGTACCATGGAAGTAGTACCCACATTTCCATCAACAGTGAAAAAAGAAAAGCTAGATTAAGTGGGATCTAGAGTATCTTTTTAGATTTTCTTTCACTTATTTTCCTGGCTCCTGTGGACATCTGAGTTTGCTCAGTCACTGATTGTGCTGTTGAACTCTACCGGTGCTTTCATTTTTATTTTTTTCAATTAAAATTTGGATTTTGAGATGCTTACAGATTCACAGGCGGTTTTAGCAAAGAATAGAAAGACATCCTATGTACTCTTCCCCACTCTCCTCTATGGCAGCGTCTGACAAAGTGGTAGCACAGTGTGACGGGTATTGTCCCAAGTGGCTGTGCCATCTACCATTACACACACACACACACACACACACACGTGAGTGATCCAGTTTTTCGGTGCAGTTGCCAGCCTTCCGTGTTGTCCGTTTTTCATCGTACATTCTTATGGACGTGTAGTAGTACTTCCTTGTGGTTTTGATTTGCACTTTGTATTGTTATGCTCGAATTCAGGACCCCCAAAGACCACCAGAGATCCAAGATCGATGTAAGCAGCAAAGAGGTGTTTATTGCGAGCTGGCTCCGTCCTCCGCGCGCGCGCGCACACACACAGCAACTGGTGACGCTGAGAGGCCCCGAGCCCAGGGTTTGCAGCAGTTTTATACATTCTTTGGAGAAGGCAGGGACCTCACATACATCATAGCAAATCATCACACACCGCGGGAAAATCAAATAACAACTCTAAAACATGATTAGCACATTCACTGGCGGGAACAAGTTGGGTAGGGGTGATTGGTCAGAACAAAAGGGGTATTGGTTTGAACTGATTGGTTTGAGCCAAGAGGGGTGTAGGTGCTGAACTACATGGTTTCCCAATATGTTATCAACCACCATAAACTACTGGGAGGGTCATCTGGCATCCCAGGTATTTCCCTGTCTCATGCTGATTGGTGGCTGCTAGGGGATTGCTATGGATCTCCACCTAGCCTGACTGAGTCAGGGACACCTGGCGCAGCAGATCTCTCCTGTTATTTGTAGATAAACAACTCAGCAGGGTGGGAATGTGCCTAGGAGTGCTCTGTGGGTTTTTCCAAGGACAAAGGTCATGTCCCTTTCTTGGACAGGCTTTGCTCTGAGGTAGAGGCTGGTTTTTCAGTATAATGAGGTCAAACATTTTTTTAAAAAAATCTTTAATGGCCTATGTCCGGGGTGCACAGCAGGAGACCCCCACTGCAGTGCAGGGATCCCTACAGGCAAGCAAGTCACAGATCCGCCGGCTTCCTTCGTTACCCATTTTTAATTTTTATATCTTGTGGTGAGCACACCTAAAAGCTACTCTCTTAGCAAATCTTCACCACACAATACAATTTCCTCGCCTCCAGCCCTCCTGCTGCCCGCTAGATCTTAGGCTTATTCATCCTATGCGCTTGGAAATTTATATCCTCTGATCTGCGTTTCTTCCCTCCCTCCTCACCACAGGTAACGCACATTCGACTCTCTACTTCCAGGCCTTTGAGACTTTCTTTAGACGTTCCCCATCTGTCGGATGATGTAGTATTTTTTTATTTCTGAGCCTGGCTTATTTCATTTACATCCTGTCCTTCAACTTCATCTGTGTTGTTGCAAACGGCGGTATCTCCTTTTTGAAGAATGACGACCTGGAGAAATGTAGATCTCACTGTGAGAGCTCAAGGAGGAGCGGAGGAGCGTGCGTAGCCCCCTTCAGTTCATCCAGCAGAGGGGTCACAGGCACAGCGGCGCTCCCACCTCTTGGAGGGTCCTCTCTGTCACTGTACCTCATGGCTTAGCAGGTTCCGTCCCACCAACCTACACAAGGCCCTCTTCCCTGCCATCCTCACCAACGCTGGCTGCCTCTTGTTGATAATCATCCTAACAGGTGGCAGATGATGTCTCGTCCTGCTTCTGATGTGCTCTTCCCTGAGGATCAATGGTGTTGAGCACCTTTTCAGGCACATGGTGGTGTTTTGAAAAAAAGTCTGGTCAAGTTTTTTAATCGGGTTCTTTGTTTTTCTTGCTATTGAGTTCTGTGAGTTCCTTATGTATTTTGGATCCTACCTCCTTCTCAGCTACATGGTTGGCAAATGCTTCCTCCCATCTGTAGGCTGCCCCTGTCCCATGGGGCATTTGCTGTGTGGATTGATGTAATCTTCTTGTTCCGTTTTGGTTCTGTTGCAGTGCTTTCAGTGCCACATCCAAAACATTATGACAAAGACAATGTCGAGGAGATTTTCCTCCATGTTTTTTCTTCTTGGAGTCTTATGGTTGGGGACTCACCTTTAGGTGTTCATACCTTTCACATTTCTTCTTGTGCCTGGTATTAGAGGGAAGTGGTTTTCCGTCCCCTTGCCTGTGGCCAGCCGTTCCCCACATCATTCTTTGGTGATTCTTCCTTCTCCATCGTGCACTCCTGAGGTCCTGTCCCACACTGGTAGTCTGTGTACTCTGGGGCTTACTGCTGGGCTTTCCTCTCTTCCGGGGGAATATGTCTACTTCTATACCAGCGCCATGTTGTCTTGATCACTGTAACTTTATAATGTGATTGGAAATAAGGATATCTGATGCCTGAGGCTTTGTCAATCTTTCTATTACTATTTTTTTACTATTAAAAATATTTGTGACTTCATTTGTGTTTATGATTCTCTATTTCTATGAAAAAAAAAAAAAACACCTGTAATTGGAATTTTGATGGGAGTGTGCTCAATACCTTGCTGGGTGTGGAGAGAGTATCCAACATCTTTTCATGAGCTTATGTGCCCCTGTGGGTCCTCCTTTGGGAAAGTTTTTTCTTGTGTTTGCCTACTTTTACTTTGTTTGTTATCGTGAAGATTTGTGAGTTATGAGTTTTTTCTAGGTAATGATCCTTTGTCAGGTAGTCAATTCTCATATTCAAGGGTGTAATGTTCTAAAATGCCTCCATCAATTAGCAAACACTGAGCTACTGCTCCCAGGGTACACATGCGGGCAGGTCCCCCTGAGCCTCTGGTCCCGTTTTCATCAACTGACCAACATGTAGCTGTGCTTCGTGTGTGTTTCTCTCAAAGACATTTTGCTTAACATGTATTGCTGATTTGTTAACCTTGATCTCTGCCGATAGTACCCTACCTCATATCTCAATAAAGTTTATCTAATACACAGTATTTTCTCTGCCCTTCCCTTGGGAACCCTAATTAACACTCAGCTGAATGCATGGGGCTATTTTAAATAGCAGAATTGTCAGTAAAATCCACAAAAACACACACACACACACACAAAATGTGCCATGAAACAGACTGCAAAGAGGACCCTTGTTTGCACAGTTGTTAAGGCTAAGTCGGGACCTGCAGATTAGATGACTGGATTTTTTGCCACAATGCTCAAGCCTTTGAATGACCATGAGGGTGCTACTGATATTGCATTTGGGTTAACAGATTTTAACAAATAGACAAATCCACAAATAAGGAATACACAAATACTGAATATCAGCTGCATACTATTTGCAAATATTTTTCCACACTGCAGCTTGTATTATAATCCTCTTAACAGCATCAGTCACAGAAAAATAAAAAGGGCGAAGTTTTAGTGAAATCAAATTTATCAATATTTTCTTTTGTAGACCATGGTTTGGTGGTAAGTCTAAGATTTCGTCTTAACTCCGTATTTACAATATATTTAGAAGCTTTTTCTCTTTGTCTAAAAATGCTACAATTTTCTGTTTCTCATTTAAGCCTGAGATCCTTTTTGATTAGTTCTTATGTAAGGTGTGACATTAAATCTGAGGTTGGTTTGTTAGTGCTGTTTTACCTACGAGTGTCCAATTGCTTCAGGGAAATTCATTTTCCTTGTTTGTAAAGAGTCACAGGCATATTTATGCCCTTGTCACTACTAGCTGGCAGGTGGAGGCTGGGCTCCTTTTACGGTCTCCCTTAACGTGTACTCAGTGGATTCAGTGGGTTCCCCATACTGTCTGGCTCCCTCCTCCAGACCTCCTCTAGGATGCCTGGAGGTGAAGATGGTGCTTCCTTGCAGCCTGGCCTGGGGTGTGGGTGGGTGTGGGGTGCCTCCTCCTGTGTTGCCCAGCTGGGGACAACAGCTATTGTTGGAGAGTGTCTTTCCTCCAGGCTGCCTACCCTACTGTCCTTTGGGTTCAGGGGAAGGCTGGTTATGTGGGGCTTTGTCTGTGGATCCTAGCCTCTCTGACTTGCTGGCTTCTCCAGTCCCCATTATGGGGTTAGGAGGCAAGAAAATGCAGAGAACTTCCCTAGTTTTCCTTGTTTCTTGAGGTCCCTGGTTTGTCTCTGTTCCCTAAGAATCTTCTGTTGCTTGTTCTGTTGTTATCTAGAGTATGTACATGTGCTTAGTGGCATGAATAGAGAAAAGCAGGTCTACTCCATCTTTCTTGAAGCAAAAGTCATGGCAGATAGGTATCGTTTTTATCCTATTTTAAAGATAAAGGAACAAGCTTAGAAAAGTTATACAGTAGAGTCACACAGCTCACAAGTGACACCCAACTATGGTCACAAATCCAGAGCTGTGCTTTCTACTCAATATCCCCTTCGTTTGTCACATACACATCAAAACAGACATGAGCCCACCCACAGAAGCATCCTGTGTGTGTGCTGCCCCTGAGTCACTGGCAGGGGACTCTCCCTGCTAAGAGCCCAGTGAGCCATGGGACGGATGCTGATGGCTCATGGTCCATTTTCCTTGGAGTTCACTTTGTTTTATTCACAGTCCGTTTCATAATGGGCTTGAATCAGCAGTCGGGGAGCACAATTATGACGTCAGAAATGTTCCCAAGTGCATATAAGCAAAGGGGTCATTAATTGCAAAGCACAGAACTTCAAAAAGATGCGTCGGCACTTGTCACAAAAAGAGGGCACATGAGAGAGTTTACGTAGAGCATGAGAGACTGCAGTGTCCCCAGATGACAGGATTTGGAAATGGGAGTAATGTGTTGAAAACAAGCAAAGATAAATACACTGGGGCACATGTTTGTCAGTATCTCCAGAGATGACAGCCACTGTGTGTCGTGTGTGTGTGTGTGTGTGTGTGTGTGTGTGTGTGTGTTACAACACAAGAGAGCTCAGCTTATATTATATGTGAGTTTTTCACCACCTTTATACTGACTTTTTTCTTGTAGTGATGAATTTTCCTGACTAAAGAGAAACCACACCTCTTAATGTAACTGTGTCACGTGACTCGCCTATTCTTTTTCTATTTCCGTCACTTCCAACTTTGTTCAGTCTTGTATGATTTCAAAAGAATTCGACTTCCTGCCTCTGACTGTGACCCACCCCTTTGCCTTTGCCTTTCAGCAACGCCTTTCTCTTTGCTGTGGGATAATGGTGCACGCTGCCCAGCAAGCTCCATGGTTTCCAGTGACCTTCTGTTTAGAGGTCACACTGAGAAGTCCAGCCTTCAACCATCTCTCATTTGCTCTCTCTCTTCTTAGGTATTACCAGATCCGAATGACCTTGAAGGTGTCCTCCAGGATCCCTCACAGACTGAGCGCTTCGATCGTGGGACAGGCAGGTGAGCCGAGGGAGGCTAAACCTTCCTCTGCCCCAGTGCTCCAGGGCATGGAGGGAGCAGGGCATGGAGGCATCCAGGAAGTCACCGCAGGTGCCACTGGATGGAGGCCTGCTGGAAGTGAAGGCTTGTGGTTGAAAGTGGCTTTGTGTATACCTTGTTGCAAGGGGGACCCGATGGAAGGAAAACACACTCTTCCAGGGATGGCTGGTACCTGAGGGTAAACTGGCTGTGGAGGGTTGGTTAAGGTCAAGTCAGAGGCAAAATGGGTGGGAGATGGCATCTGCATGAATGTAAGGAGAAGCCTGTTGGTAAAGAGCGCCTGGAAGTCAGCTAGGTCCACAGCACTGGGTAAGTGGACAGTCAGGGTGGCACTTTTCATGTACCATCAGGGGTCCCAAAGCCCTGCAGCCAGCAGGGGAGGCTGCCAAGGACAGCTCAGGCCCCATCGAAAGGGGGCTTGAAGATTAAGCGGTGACCAAGGCTCTGAGCAGACACTCTGCAATAGAGTCGAGTCAGAAATACGGAACTCATTGCACAATAAGTAAAGACAGGCAAAGATGAATTAGTGGAGACCCAAGGAGGCTATGTTAGTGAACTTGGGAACACCGTGTAGACTCGCGCTTTTTGTTCACATGAGGAAGGCTTAGCGGTGGAGGAGAGAAAGTGAGGAGATGAAAAGGCAGAGCTGCACAAAAGCTGGTTAATTTTAAAAGAGTAGCCAAGAGTATCATAGGAATCAAATCCAGCAGAGCTACGTGTGAGGTCAGAGCTCTTCCTTATAGAGTTCTCTAGGAATTGACGTGATATGGTGAGTGAAATCCTGTGCTATTGAGTTCCAGCAAGTTCCGTGTGCAGATGTGCTGTTCTGCTTAGGTCACCTTGCAGAGGTGGGGGCCGTGGTTCCTCAAGACAGCAGAAAGATATCAGGGAGGGCCCATGTATGGCCAATGGCCAACTCAAGTCCATGATCTACAAAGAGAAAGACACAGCTGACCACCAGCGTCGGACCCTCACAGTGTGTTAAGTAATAGCCCAGTCACCGTATTTCCAAGACCTTGCTTCTCTTCTACTCCCCTTCTCTTCCCTGGAATAAACCAGGCGTCTGAGACGAGGAACAGTGGCCGCTCACTCTTCTCTGCCCAGTGTAAACTCAGGCTGATTCAGGAATCGATGATTCCCCTCCTTTGCTCTCAGCCTGCGTTCCATGGACTTCCAACAGAGGGAGGCCCATGGTGTCACAGAGAGAGTCAGGGATTTGAACCTTGCACTGTGTGAATTAGGCTGTGACCCCAGGTGAGTTATCAGAACTTTGAGCTTTGTTTCCTCACCTGAAATGTGGGACAAAAACCATCCTCCATCAAGTTTTTAATTTACAGCTTATAAATGAAAAGCACATTTTATAGAAATCATAAATGTCAATGAACCAGGACAGGAACAGTGAGTGGCCATGTGCCGGCAGTGGGAGGCAGGGTCCTCATCTCAGCGTCAGGGTAAAAGTCCAGTGAGATCCTGGAGGCCAGGAGAAAGACAGCCCGGCTGACCAAGGGAGCGCCATCCACTGGCTGCCACCAGGGATGGCACCTCTTCCCTGAGACTCTGGGAATAGGAGCTCTGCTCCCTCATTGGCTGAGGACCTGAAGACAGCAAGGCATCCAGGGACGGCAGAGCCCAGAAGCAGCCCAGGAAAGAGAAGGGCATAAGATAGTGCTGCGGAGAAACAGTGAAAGAAAAACAAAATGTGCTTCAGGGGAAAGTTCTTCTCTTATTTGGTCTGGCTTGGCAGCAGAGTCACCGTGATGCAGGCGGCAAGTCCCTGTGCTGCATGCCACAGGCTATTGCGAACAGAGGCCAACCATCGTTTACCACCTGACGGTTCCACGGTGAGGGAGAGACCATGTGTAATCTCTCCTTCAAAGTGAATTTCCCAATTATATTATTTTCAATGAGGTACTGCTGCATTACAGAACCCTCCAGAAGCTAGCACTTGAGACAGTGGTTTCTTCTTGTTGATGTCTTGAGTTGGCTGGGTCAGCGGGGACAGAGCTTTCAGGATGACTCCACTCATGCCTGGCCCTTGCTTGGTCTGGCGGAGCTTCTGTCTCTGGTTGGCGACCCAGACTCCTTACCTGGTGGGTGGCTCTGCCACCCAGGAAAGAAAACCCAGAAGACCCAAGGCTCACTGGGGAGACCAGGGACAAGGCCAGCCCACCTTCAGGTAGGGAAGCAGACCCTGGCCCTTCCTGGGAGGTGCCGTCTGCGTGTCCCTGTCAGGAGGACGTTGGCAGTCATGTTTGCAGATAAGCATCCAAACACATTCTCCATGACAGGTGTGCATTTCTGGAGAGAAAATAAAAAAAATAAAAATATGTTTTGGAAACAGAGCAGGATATATTGAAAAAGAAGCAGGGAGCCTTGAAGCAGAACCTAATAACGTCTTCAAGACTCCTTTGGTTGAACTGTCTTGTCAGAGCAGATTCTTTAATTTGGGTTTTTTCCCACTTGGCTTCAAATGGACGTAGAAAGGAGCCGCTGGCTCTGGAGAGGAGAATTCAGGAGCAGTGAGGGCCACAGGCTCCTGCTCCCAGGTTCCCATCCATCTCATTTGGAAGGTACCTCACCAATTTGCTTTTCAGGTCCTCATCTATCCAGGAGGATGCAGGTGGTACTTGTCTCAGAGGCGTGTGGTCAGGGTGAAATTAATTAAGAAACATGATAGGAAGCCGCTGGGCACTCAGAAAGCCCAGGGTCACGTCACTGTCAGAGGCTTTGCTAGGATGCAAAGGGGTGTTGTCTTGGTCACGGTGTTCTCCCATGCCCATCCTGGGGACAAAGCCCTAGGCACGGGAGGCTGCTTTTTCTGCCCTGGCGGTGCACTGGGTCATCTCCGGAGGTGGAAGTGGTCCAACGAATACCGAGTGAGATGGCATCAGACGAGGCAGCGGGTCCATTCAGGACGGCCTAAGATGAGGGCCAGGCATCTTGGTAGAGGAAGGGGGTCCTCACTGAGGCTGGGAAGGATGAGAATTTGGTCTCACAGACAAGGTCAGGAATGGGCGCTCCAGGCAGAGGTGACAGAGTGACCAGTACCAGAGGAAAGCCGTTCATGGACTGATGAGACATCCAGATCGGCCACTGACAGGACCATCCTGAGAGGAGAAGCAGAGCTGGGGTCCGACCGGGAGTGGTGCCCAGCCACACTGGGGAGATCAGTTCCATTCCACAGGCAGAGTCAAGTGAATGTGGCACTGTGACAGCAGAACCCGGCACTGCGCGACACGTGGCTGTCTTATCAATCAGGGACAGAATCATGCTTTTGTCTTCTCGAATGTCAGTCCTCTAACAGCCACATTCTACGGAAACATATTTCAATTCTGAAGGAGCTTTATGAACAGATTGTTTAGATAGGAAACAATGTCTTATTGAATTTCACAAGCTCTCTGTTTACGATTAGATCCTGCGACTGCACTTTGCTTTGTTACACTGTTTTAAATGGTGACTTGCTGAAGATTTCTCTGGAAAACTGATGGCTTGTTCCTGAGTTAGCTGTACATGTCAGTGAGTTGACTATGACAGGGTAGGAACAACCAGGCCCTTGGGCATTCTGGAAAGATCCCAGCATCACAGAAGTGACAGGTACATGAACAGATGACAACTCTAACAGTTCATGCTCATGGGCCCAGGTGCAGTGTACAAAGGGAGCAGCTTCTATGGATGGGGGACCACTGCAGGCTTTGGCCCTGGGATTCCAGATGAATCTAAGACCCACAGGGTCTCTATTACTACCAGAAGAGGCAAGTATAAAGAGCAGGTGATTTTCTAAGGACTAACCAACCAACCCCAGGACACCCCTGAACTATTCCAAAACACACAAGGAAAGCCATCACAATATCTGTCTGTGGTTCTACTTTAAATTCAGCTGAAACTGGGAAATGGTTATGGTTAGATGAAAAGATCTGATTCTTGGGGAAGCAGGTCCTGCGGTCGACGGGGCCTGGACTCATGTTAAATCCCACTTGACCACCCGAGGGTTGTCTGAGCAGAGAAAGCCCTTCACCCTCTGAGCCCTGATTTCTTTTGCTAGAGCGGGGCTAATGATAACTCCCACACAGAGCTGCTGACGGGGGTTGAGAGCACGATGGGGAAGGCCCTAGGATAGTGCTTGTTGCATAATGAAAAAATGCAGTGCAACTCTAATTAAAATCAGTTAATGAAGAGAGGGGATTTGATGTGAAACAGAGGCACCCTGCAGGCAGATGAAGGAAGGCCAAGGTGGGACAGGGGTGCCGTAACATCCCATCTGAAAAATCCAGGCTGTGAACTCAGGATTTTCCTATCATTGCTGTGTCCGTTTTCTCCTTAGAGAGAGACTGGGTCTAAGCATGCAAGCCACAGCCAGGCTGTGCCTGAGCTCCTGAAATTGCTAAAATGAGACCCGACAACAGGGCATAGCTTACCCACAGCCGCAGAGACACTGCAGAGACAGAACTGGTGCATACGGGGTCACACTTTTCCTTTACATGTTATGGGGACTCTCAGAAATGTCATTGAGTTTCACAGTACTCAAATTGGTATTTCTATGTACATATATGTTTATGCACATAAGTACATGTGTATGTATAGTGTGCCTAATTAAATTCAAATAGTCTGTTTGTTGCTAAAGTAGACACTAAACTTATATTTGTCAGTCAGGTGTGTGACATTTTGATTCAAATCAATATTTGCCAAAATTTTCAGATGCATCTTACAAATTAGAAAACATATCATGCCCTGAGCAAGACAGAGATGAATGATGGATTAATTGAAATGTGAGAGTTAAGGATTAGAGGAAGAAGACCTAGATGGAAAAAAATTTTAAATTATAATTACATTATTTCAAAGCCTTGTTTTTTCTTTTGAGTTCAGAATTATAAATAATTGACAGGTCCCTGACTGTGAAGAAATGTTAAGTATACTTAACCTTGGCTATTTCTTTCCACCAAAGGGTTTTATTTAATAGCAATTGTAGTCCCTTCCTTTCTGGAGATGGTAAAAGAAAAAAAAATGACATTTCCCTTGGGGAGCTGATCAATCAGGGCAGAGGTGGGGGAGGGGACTGTCCAAGTAGATCAAGCTACCATGGACGGCGAGGCGTAATGTAGGCATATGCGAGTCTTTGCTCATCAAAGTAGGAGAAAAGATGGCACAGTGAATTGTGGAAATGTATAAAAATTGCCATGATTAGTTTTAGTAATGTTTTGAGAGGTAATTTCCATTTCCATTAAGTGGAAGCATTTAAGAGCTTTGCTATGTAGGGGGCGGGGGAGAGACATTTATTCTTCAAATGAATCAATCTAATTTCTTTTCAGGGTCCATTAAAGTGCACCTACATATCAAATATGCCTGTTTTCATGGAGAATGCTAAGCAGGCAAAACACTCCAGCCAGGCGGGGGGTGGGGGGCAGTCTCAGTTCCTGCCTGGGCCCAAGGAGAACCAGCCTCTGATACTGTGTGCAGAGTGGGTGCCCTGCCTGGCACAACCTTCCAGGAGGCTCTTCATTGACTTGGCTTCTGCCAAGTCCCAGCTCCCAGCTCAGGCAGTGTTGCTTCCTCCCCTCCACATGTAGAACCCACAGGAAGTTACTCTGCCAGCTGGCCAGGGAGCCAGCTTCCCCTGGGTCAGGCCAGGTGTTCACCCTCTTTTGTCCTTGAGACTTCACCTTGAAGCTGCTTGACCTCAGGACCCCCTTCATGAAGTTCTCTTTCCTCTCCTGTAGCCTTGTGTGCTTTCCTTCCTCTCTGTTCCTGCTGTCCCTTTCCCTTGGATGCCCCTCTCTTCCTTTCCCCTGCTCCACGTCTCTTGTCCCACTGGACTGGCAGGAAGACTGCATGTGGTCTTCCACTGAGGACCAGGTTGCCCAGCGGCCATCTCCTACTCCATCAGAATTAACAATTCCTCCTCTGAGCCTCTATGATAGGACTTGGATCCATGCAGCCTGGATCCCTCCCATGCAAGCCCTGCTCCTGCCTCTGTGCCTCTCCTACCCTGTTGTATTGTTTGCAGTTACCAGAAGCTGGAACCTCACTTTGGAGGACCACCTCCAAGCTATAGGATGCACTTTGTCCTGAAGTTGAACTTGCCTGAGAGTTTGAATCCCACTGTCCCCCTTCCTACCCGTGGCCCCTGCAGAAGACCCATGTTGACTAATTGAAGGGCATGGAAGTTCAGCTCCCTTGTCTCAGGATGGGACAATGCTCCAGAGTGTCCCACAGGGTCAGGCTGAAGAGCTCTGCTCAGGGCCTCTAGGACGTGCTAGGCCTGTCTCCCTCTCCCTTCCCCACCCATGTGGTCTCATGGAGGGCAAACTCACCACAAATTCCTGGCACATGCATCCTTGACTGCTGTCTTGCCTTGTATCCAGAAACCTCCAGATGTAGTCCAGCAGTTAGGAAATAGCCCTGGGAGTTAGCCAGACCTGAGTCACCTGGCTCCTTTCACCCGTTGCCAGTGGTCTTAGTGCTATTCTCTGCAAAAGGAGTTACTTGTGATAAGAAAGATCCACAGAGCTGTCTGGGGGTTGGCTAGGGGAATGTGTGCCAGATTTAATAGATTTCCTGGGGTGCTGGGAGCCCACACATGCTGGGTTCACAAGCATACATGTGCACGCTGGGATATCACATCCATGTACCACCCTCCTACTGCTTCCGCAGGAGTAATCCTTAGTCTACCCCATGTGTGATGTGATTTCTATTGAGATATCCTCATGGGATCAAATTCCTGGTTCCTGGAAGTCAGTCCTGTGACCTCAAAACTTGATGGCTGACTTGTGGCCTCATGGAGCTCAAAGGCTGGGTGTGGTAGCGGAGGGAGGGGAGTGGCGGTCATGCTGTGAGTGGTGGAAGCTCAGGAGGAGGATATGCAGGGTGCACAGGCTCAGGAAGCTGCTCTCTTCCTGCCTCTGGGTGTCCTGGGTCACATCACTGTAGGTCTCCTTCTGTTCTGAAAATAAGACAGTCCCCCAGCAGGTCTCCAGGACTTCAGTTCACCAGAATGGCATCCCTGCTGGGCCATGTCCTCACAGAGGAAATCTCCCACGGCCTGCCCTCCCCCAGGAAGCTGCACTAACCCCTGCACCTGTAGGCAGGCAGCTTGCATGTGTAGGCCAGGTTTTAGGCAAAGGAACCCAGAGATCCAGGTGAGGGCAAAGGGCAGGGCCCCTGAGGTCTGTGTCCAGAGGGTAGCACGAGGCCTCACGCCTCCCCGTGGATGGGGAGAGCAGCCGCCTTCAGAGCAGAGAGAGGCACCAGCACAGACCCATCACTGACCCTGGTGACCCCCTGGACTCCTTGCCAAGCTCCCAGGCCCCACTCTCTGTAAAACAGAAGAACAACAACACTGTCTTGATGCAGTTGTCTTAGGAATGGAGAACGTCAGCCCGTGTAAGCCCCGGCACCGGCACCGTGAGCTGTCAGTCAGCGCTGGCTGTTGATGGGCAGGGGAAAGCTCTGGGGCTGAAATTAGTCCAGGGGGCCTTGTGCTTGCTCGTGTTTCCTGTAGCCGCCTGAGCTCTGGGCACTGGTCTTGGAGGCCTCTGAGCCCAGTTGCCTAGCCATGGGCATTGTCTCCTGTGGCAGGGACCCTCCCACTGCTGGTTTCCAGGTGAAGTGGAGGGTATGAAGTTGTGTGTGTTAAGGACTGTTTGGACCTGCTACAGTTGGCCTATGAGGTGTCTCCCCAGCTCCTCTGTTCATACTCAGAGGAGAAGTGATGATGTTATGTGACCCAATCAGTGCATCCTAGTTTGAAGGGAGTGACTGGGTGGTAACTGTAGGCAGGTGGGTGTGGCTGGCTGGGTGGGCCCCTGGGCTGCCCTGGAAGTGTGCCTCTTCCCTGTGGCGCCTCCCTGTCCCTGCATCCTGGCTGCCATGAGCAGAGCAGCATTGCTCTGTCGTGCCCTTTGTCCACGATGTGTCTCAGACCCAGAGCGATGGAGGCTACCGTTCACAGACGGAACCTCTGAAGCTCTGATCCTAAAGTGAACTTTTTCTCCTCTAAGTTGTTCTTGTCAGCTATTTTGGTCACAGCAACAAAAAACTGACTAACACAGGGTCTGTGCAGACATAAATCTCACTGCTCGGTATCTGGGTGTTATATAATTCTGCTGGGCATTTTTATTTCCTGAAAGATCAGGAATCAATGGCACTCTTGTTTTTTATAGCAGGCCTTTGATTCATTGTACTATTTAAGTGTGCCCAATAAAAAATTAGGAACATATTACCTCAGGCAATCTAACAGAGCTAAATTTTCCCACAGAGGTCCAACAATCTGAACAATGAAACACAATTTAAACCGAAGTAGAATTGCCCTGGGGAGTACTGTTAGAAGACCAGCCTCCCACAGACCAGCTTTCAGTACATCTGGAGAATGCCCTTTCTTGCTGACGGCAGCCAAAAAGGGAGGATGGTCGTATGTTACAACTTCTCATGCAAGAAAATGAGCAGGGAAACATTTACCTTACTTTTTATATCCACATTGTGTTTGGACTGTCTCAGAGAGATTGTTCCCCATTTTGTCTTGTTAGCTAATTGGAAAGAGGAGGAAGGACATCTCTGAAGAGTGTAGTCAGGATGCTCTTGAAGGAAGAGCGCTTGAGTTCTCTCTCGTCTACTTTTTGCTTGTTTGGTTCGGTACAGTATATCTACTTTAGTAGGTGGTGATTTTTTGAAGCCTTTACTTGTCTTGATCCAGCACACGTACATTCTCAGGGAAACTTGAAATCCAGGTGCACAGAGCCATCAAGCCTGAGAAAGCGGTTCCTCCATGTGTGCCAGGTGCAGCCTCTCCAGCCCTCTGGAGAGTTCAGCTTGTTGTGTAGCCACTGCTACAGGAAGACCAACCTCTGTCACTTCTTCACAAAGCCAGACGGAGAGAGGTAATGAAGATGATGTTGGGCCTCTGCTTAGAGAATAAGTTTGTTCATTTTTCTTTCCTCCTTCTCCCCTTTCTCTTCCTCTTCTTTGGGTCACGACAGTAGCAGTGGCAGCCAATGTCTATGCAGGGCTCACTCCACAAACATGCCCCAGCTGCTCTTCTGACCCCCTTACATATACCCTCATGCACTGCTCAGTGATGGGAATATGCTCTCAGAAATGTGTTGTGGGTAATTTCTACCATCATGCAAACATTGTGGGTAATTTCTACCATCATGCAAACATCTTAGTCTTATACAGACTAAGACAGCTATGACATTGCCAGGTGACATCGTCTCACAAGGCCACCATGGTGTGTAAGGCCCAATGTTGACTGAAATATCATGAGGTGGCATGTGGCTCTTTGGACTTATCAACTCTCACAGCAGCTCTGTGGGGTGTGTGCTGTGGCTACTCTTGTTTTACAGGCGAGCATGATGATGCACACTCTTGGTGAGAGGTGGGCCCAGAGTCCAGGCTGGCTTGGCTCTGGACTGCAGCAGGTTGCTTCTGTGCACCCTGAAGCTGCATCCTCAGCAGGTTTGCTCTGCACTCTCTGGTCTCTGACCCCCTGGACTCATCCTCTGCTACTTTGACTCTTTCTAGAGTGCGCTGCGCCATGTGGATTTCCAACTCAGGTTCTGAACATAGGATCCCTCTACCTGGAATTTGGTGGTTCTTCTTTCAAAATTTGTGTAGTATTCTCTCAATCAATTCAGAGTGTTATGGTTTAGATATAAGGTGCCCCTAAAATCTCCTGTATGAGACAATGCAAGAAAGGGTGAAACATTTGCGTTATGAGAACCTTAGCTGCCGCAGTCTGGCTGGGCACAAAATAACCGAGCCACCACACACCTTGTAGATTCAAACAGCAACTCTTTATTCTAGAACTGTCACCGGCACTCTACACGCACGTTCTGGGAAAATCCACCTCCACCGGGCTCTGCATCCCAAATACTCACTGAATCCTGCGAGAACTCAACGGGAACTCAAGGAGCAGGCGCCTGGGGCAGCAGGATATACCCTATTCCCAGCAGGATCCCGCTTAAACCTGGAACCGCCCTAAACCCGGATCCGCCCTGGTCCTTGAGCAGGGTCACCTTTCTCAAACATTCATGCAATGTCACTGCAAATGACCTGGGTCCAAGGCAAGCCCATTTCCACAATGGAGAGTCCTCCCTCTAAGAAACATGGGGTAGGCTGACAAGGAAATTGCCATGCGTCATTCCTACTTGGCTATGGCTCTCAGCACTTAACCTAATCAGTGCATTAATCCACTTGAGTGGATTAACTGTGTGGTGGCTGTAGACAGGAAGGGTGTGGCTGAAGGAGGTGGCTTGCTGGAGGCATGCCTTTGAGTTTACGTTTTGTCCTTGTAGACCAGAGTTCTCTCTCTCTCCCTCCTGGTGCCATGTTCTCAGCTGTTTCCCTCCACCATACTCTTCCACCATGATGTTCTGCCTCACCTTGGGCCCCAAGGAATGGAGCAGCTGTCTGTGGGCTGAGACCTCTGAAATCCTGAGCCCCAAAATAAACTTTTTCTCCTCTAAAGTTGTTCTTGTCAGGTCTTTTGGTCACAGCAGTGAAAAAGCTGACTAAAACACACAGTTAACTCAAATGTCACTGAAAGAGACATTCTTGCACAGTTTAAGAAAAAAATTATTGAATTTCTGCTTTACTTGTTACCACATGCTTCCTTACGCTTCAGACTATTTCAGTTAGTTTTATTATATATTTGTTTACTTATTTAGTGTTCGCTTTTCCTTTTGAATTTAAAAATAATGCTATTTTCAGCAAAGCATTTGAGCACTTTATATCTGTGAGTCTATTTAAATAGTCATACCTTGCCCATGTGAGAGGAATAGTTCTCTTCTCACAGAAGAGAAAACTCAGCAATAGAGACCCTCATTGGCCTCCCAAGATGCCCAGCCAGTGGGTTGTGGAAAGAGGATTCAAGTTCAGTTAACCTGGCTGCAGGGGCTGGTGGGACTTGTGTATTCCCTACTGCCTGTGCTGAGAGAGCAGGACCTTTAGCAAGCAGGGAATGAGGGAATCGTTCAGGCCTGTGAATAGGCAGCCTGCCACACAGCTGGTCCGATAAGGTGCACCTGAGCTTCAACCTGAACTGCCCTCACCACCGACGGAAGGGACATCAAGTCCTATTGGTTGGGTCTTTCTCCTCCTCCTCAGCTCTCGGCTCCGGTGCGTGCCCAGGTGCATTGCTCTTGCCCTGGTCCATGTTCTTCTTTCCTAGAATCAGCCTCCTGAGCAACCTCAGTCCAATGCCCCAGCCCTCATCAGACATTCACAGTGACACTGTTTGGTTCTGTGGAAGGGCTTCTAGGGTGCTGTACACAGTACCTTGTTCCAATTTACTTTTTACACTTTGAATCAATGCGATGAATTAAATGTCCATGTTAGTATTTTTGTTAATATTTATACATGGAAGACCTACTTTCATAGTGTAATTTCTAGCATCTGTCTGTGTTCAAATCTTGGCTCCACCTTTTTGAAACAGTGAGACTTTGGACAATACCACGTGCATCAGTTTCTACATGTGAAAATGATGGCCAGAGCAGACCCTGCCACCTGGGTCCTTCTGGGGGTTCAGTTAGGAGGCAGGTCCTCATCACAGTGGCAGTTCCGGAACAGCTACTTCTCTGCCCCCATCTCTGTGCCCAGTCTCTGGGTGGGCTTCTGGTTCCCACTGTCACTGTGAGAGGAATCAGTATGCACAGGTGACAGGGCAAGCAGACACGCAGCCTCTGGACACCAGCCACATGGGTCTCATATGAACGAACCACAGGTGACTGTATCATCACTACCAGGTGGTGATAATGTGGTTACCTGTGGTTCTCTATGGTTACCTCTCACTTCCTGAGCTGCTTATTTAACTTTCACATTCACGAGGAAGAGTGTGGACACTTTTTAGAATTAGATATGGAACTTAGAAACAACACTGGATTCCCCTTTCTTAATCAATTTTGGAGTTATTGAAGAGTATCAAAGGCAATAGTGACCCTGGGAGGTAAAAATGAAGACAAAAAAAAAGGAAAGAGTCAAATATGAAATAAACAAAATATTTATACACTTGCAATGGTTATCCTAAATGTTACATATGCTGTCTCTTGTGCTGCCAAGGAAACAATGCTTATCTAAGCTCCATAGCTTCTGATTTCAAACTTGCTTGACAATCAAAATTGCCTTACAGCTTCCTTATTTTGTCTCAGAAAATATTCTACATCTGAACTATATGAACTAAATTATATTCATAAAATCATGTTTGCATGTTTTCTAAATTGGACTTTGACCTAAGATTGATTTGGGGGCTTGGGGAAGAAAGAGCTCCATTAGAGAAAAGTAATTATAATAATGTGTTAAATGCCAAGCGCCAGGGCCCCAGAGCTGGTCTCCAGGAAGACCTAGCAGAGGCCAGTTCCTGTGGACTCACCAGCAAACACACAGGGGCCGGCCAGAGGCCAGAGGTGAGCGTGAGACCACACGTGGCACATCTGTGGATTTTGGAGAGAAGGCAGCCAGGCCTTCAGAGTCAGCCTGAACCCCACGGTGGGCAGGGAGAACCAGACAGGGGGGCCCGGCAATGGGCAGCCGAGAACAAGAGAACAAGACAGAGCGACAGGGAATTTCAAAGGGGAATCTCAGTCCATAGTACCACGAGTTACAGAGGGGCTTTGATATAGACTAGAAAGTACTCATTAGTAGCAAATTTCTAAACCTTATCTTCAAAGCCTTTGAAATAAAACTTTTCTTCCTTTTTTTCTTTCCGTCTTTTTGGTGTGGTGCTGGGTGTTGAATTCAGGGCCTCACACATGCTAGGAAAGTGCTCTTCTGTGTTCTCTTCCACCAGATCATCCAGTGCCCCAGTACAATTTCCCTCCCTCCCATACACAAAACCTTTAATCCTCCAGGTAACAATAATTGTGCTTGTTTTTGAAATTTTATTTATTTACTTTTAAGTGCATTGTAGTTACATATGGTATTGGGGTTTATTTTGACATAATTATGTCCCCAGTACTTCTCCTTTCTTTCCCTTCCTCTCTTCCCCTCTTCTTTTCCTCTACTCGGCTGTTCTCCCTTCTGTTTTCATGAGATCCCCTATTTTTCCCCTTATTTTTTCTAGCTTCTGCACATGAGAGAAAATACACAATGCTTGTTTTTCTGAGTCTGGATTATTTCACTAACACGATGTTCTCCAGTTCCATCCATTTACCAGCAAATGCCATAATTCCCTTCTTCTTTATGGTTGAGTACAACTCCATTAAGTTTATATACCACATCTTCTTCAACCTAGATAACCCATAAAACTCTACCAGAAGACTTCCACAGCTGATACACAAATTCAGCAAAGTAGCAGGTTACAAGATCAACACACATAAATCACTTCTGTATACTTCAATAATGAATCTGCTGAAAAAGAAATTGGAAAAACTATCCCATTCATGATCACCTCATAAAATAAAATAAAGTACTTGGGAATAAATGTAGCCTAGGAGATGAAAGACCTCTACGCTGAAAACTGTAGATCATGAAAGAAAGAAATTGAGAAAGACCTTAGAAGATGGAAAAAAAAAAACAAGTTCTTGGATAGGCAGAATTAATTTTATCAAATGACCATACTACCAAAAGTGTCATACAGATTCAATGCAATCCCCATCAAAATACCAATGACATTCTTTAAAGGACTAGAAAACAGATTTAAAATTTCATTTGGAATAAGAGATTCAGAATAACCAAAGCAATCCTGAGCAAGAAAAGCAATGCTGGAGATATCACAATACCTGATCTCAGATTATGCTACAAAACCTTGGTAACAAAAACAGTATAGTGGCTCATGCCTGGAATCCCAGCTGCCCAGAAGGCTGAGGCAGGAGGATCACAAGTTTAAAGCCAGCCTCAGAAATTTAGCAAGGCCATAAGCAACTCTGTGAGACCCCATTTCTAAATAAAATATATTTGAAAAGGGGCTGGGTATGTGGCTCAGTGGTTAAGCAATGCTGAGGTCAATCCCCAGTACCCAAAAACAAACCAGCATAATATCAACACCAAAATAGTCATGAAGACCAATGGGATAGAAGTCACAGAGACAAACCCACATAAATACAGCCATTTGATGATTGACAAAGGTTCCAAAACATATGTTGGAAAAAAGATAGCCTTTTAAACAAAGGGAAAATTGGATATCCTTATGTAGAATGAAACTAGACCCCTATCTCTCACCCTGCACAAAAGTCAACTCAAAGTGAATCAAAGATCTAGGAATTTGACCAGACACTCTGCAAGTGCTAGAAGAAAATGTAGGCCCAACACTCTAACATATTGGCACAGCTTTCAACACCCTTAACAAGATTCCTAAAGTGCAAGGAATAAAACCAGGAACCAATCGGTGAGAAGACTTGAAATCACAGAGATTCTGCACAGCAAAGGAAAGAGCATGGAGAGAGCCTGCAAAAGAGCCTATGGTCTTTTCCACCTGCTTCTCAGACGTGGGATTAATATCTATAATATATAAAGTACTCAAAACACTTACCACCAAAAAATCAAATGGCCCACAGACACTTCTCAAAAGAAGAAATACAAATGTCCAACAAATATATGAAAAATGTCCTACATCTGTAGCAAACAGGGAAGATTATATCAAAACTATATAGAGATTTCATCTTACCCTGGTTAGAATGGAAATTATCAAGAATATAAATAATGATAAATGCTGACAAGCATTTTGGGGGAAAAGGTACACTTTTACATTGTATAACCACTCTGGAAAGCAGTATGGAGATTCCGTAGAAGATTAGGAATGGAGCCACCGTATGAGCCACTTTTGGTATTTATACAAAAGGTCTAGCACCAGCATGCTATAGCCATACAGCCCCTCCAGTGTTTACAGCAGCACAGTTCACAGTAGCCAAGCTATGGATTCAGCCCAGAGGCCCATCAACAGACAAATGGATAACTGTACTTTTAAAAAATTTCCATAACACTCCTCCTGAACATCCCTTATGAGTCTCAGCTTTATCACCATGTGTCATCACAGGACCCGTGGTGTCACACCCAGGAGACAGGACGCTTGTCCCCTCTGCCTTTCCCCTGCCTTTATCTCTTCCCACCTACTCTGCCTTCAGATCTCTGCCCACAGGTTGCTGCTCCAGGAACTCTCCCCAGCCTGGCTGAGTGGCAGGCACCTTTGCTTTGTGTCAACCATCCCTGTGTGTGTGCAATTATTCATGTGACTAAAGGTCCTGTTCCTCCCTTGGTCATCACAGGTTCAAGCTCGGTGAAGGCGGGGACCATGTTTTCCTTCTCTCGATTCTTGGCACATGATCTAGTGGGTAGACATGCATTGGCCAGCCTCCATGTGCCTCCATGTACAGCGGGTAATTTTGGACTCTGTATCAAGCTGTAGCCCACAGGACTCGGTGCCAAAGCCACGGTGAGATTTGCATGCCGGGTTCCCCCAGCGTCTTCCTTCTCAGATGAGGTTGCCACTTTCTGTGGGAGGACGAGTGGAAGAATCTGTCCCTTGAGGCCTGTCCTGAGCTGAGTGTTGGCCATCCTTGGGCTTATGCATTGAGAAACGTGGGTGAAGGGGTCTCTAACCAAAGGAATGAGCCACCAAGGGTGAGATGTGAGAAATAAGTCAGGAGTGTGTGTGGAGCTATCAAGATCCCACTCTAGGCTAGTTTGCTCTCACAGAGAACAGACTCTGAAGATCCTTGACTCTAAAGCTCTGAAACAGGAGCCAGAGGAACAGACTGGGAAAATGAAGTAATGCTTTGAGACCAGAAAGGATTTAAAGACTGAGTGGAGGCCTTGTAGACACAGAGTCAGGAAGTGAATTAATTAAGGTCACTAGTCTGTGGCAAATCAGGGCTCCAACTCAGCCACATGAAATCTAGTGGACACTGTCCACCTTAGCAGTTTTTTGTTTGTGTGTTTGTTTCATCATGACAAAGGCCCTCCGTTTCTTTGCAGTTTGAATGGTCAGGAATTTGTGTAAGGTGGCCAAGATAATTAAGCAGTTAATATAATTTTGATTTTGTTATCATGAATGTGTTGATATTTGGTCATGAAAAAACTAAGCTTTTCATTTGCCCCATTGTTTTCTTTTTAATGCATTTCATAGGATCCACTTAACTTCTCCCTTTATGTTGAGTGCTTTGATTTCAGTATCACTTCTTGTGATGATATAAAAGTTTTTTTTTTAATTTTTCATTTCTTCTGCTTTATTTGCATGTACTTACAAAGAATTAGGGAACATAATGGAGTGAATGGATAGGCATAGTACTGCACAGTTATTACCATCATCGTCAGGTGGTACAACTGCAGCCTTCTGTAGCTGCTTTTCTTCTATGTGTGTTAAGAGTGTTTGAAGTCTACTCTTAGTAAATTTCAAGTGTGCACGGCAGTATTGTTGGCTGTGTTCAGCATGCTGGATGTTATCTTCCCAGAGCTGCTGGATCTGATAACTCAACATTTCTCCTGTGACCCACTCACCCCTATTGCCCCTCCACCCAGGCCCTGGCCACCGCTCTTCTGCTCTCCTATGGCTCCATCCTTTCACTTTGTCCCCGTACCAGTGAGTCAGGCAGTATTTCACCTAGCACAATGCCCTCATTCTTCATCCCTGCTCTTGCAACTGTCCTTTCCCCTCTTCTTTTTATAACTGAATACCATCCCATTGTGGATACCACATTTCTTTATCCATTCATCCACCAGTGGATGTAGATGGCTCTGCTGCCTTCCTACCATGAATAGTACTGTGATGAGCACCTAGAGCAGATATTACTTCAAGACAGCGATTTGGTTTCCTTGGGACGTGCGCCCAGAAGTGGGATGCTGGATCATATGGTTCTTCTATTTTTAATACTTTGAGGAGCCTCCATGTTGTTTTGCATAAAGGCCTTGAGAATTTGCACTATCACCAACAATGCAGAAGATTTCCTTATCTCCACATTCTCACCAACAGCTTTTATCTTTTGACTTTTTTTGGGGGGCGGGGGTGGGGTAGGAATTGAAGTCAGATGCCCCCAATTACTGTGCCACATTGCCACCCCTATTTTGTATTTTATTTAGAGACAGGGTCTCGCTGAGTTGCTTAGCACCTCGCTTTTTCGGAGGGTGCTTTAAACTCTCAATCCTCCCAAGCTGCTAGGATTACAGGCTTGTACCACCAAGTTGGCTCTTTTGACCTTTTGATAATAGCCAGTCTAGTAGGTAAGAAGTGATATTTCAATGAGGCTGATTTACATTTCTCTGATAATTAATAATATTGGGGATTTTTTCATACACCTGATGGTCATTTGAAGGACTTCTTTAGATAATTTTCTGTTTACATTTTCACATATTTAAATTGAATTATTAGATTGTTGGATTATGATTTTTCTTCTTGCTGTTAGGTTTAGAAATATCTAAATATTTTTAAATCTATCTCTTATTAGACGTATAGTTTACAAGTATTTTCTCCCTTTTCCTCAGTTGTCTCTTCACTTCTTTGATTACTTTGCTGTGCAGAAGCTTTTTAGTTTGATGTTACTTTTATTGATTTTTCTTCTGTTTCCTGTGGTTTGAGGAACATGTCTAAAGTATTTGCCCAAGCCAATGTTATGGAGCTTTTTTTCTAATAGACTTATAGTTTCAGATCTTAAGATTCAAATCTTTTGTCTATTTTAGTTGATTCTTGCCTATGGCATGAAAGATATAATTTAATTCTTATGCACGTGAAAGTCCAGTTTTCCCAACACCACTTATTGACAAGGCAGTCCTTTTCCTGTTCTGCACTCTTGACATCATTGTATAAAATCAATTCCCCATAGATGCATGGATTTATTTCTGAGCTCTCTCTTCTGTTCCAATGGTCCATGTTTCTTTTTTTTTATGCCAATACCATGCTGTTGTAATCCTATATCTTTTGTAATATACTTTGAAATAGGGCACCATGATAGCTTAAGCTTTTCTCTGCTTGTTAAAGATTGCTTTAGCTATTCATGTTGCTTTATAGTTTCATATGAATTTTATGATTTTTTTTCTATTTCTGTGAAAAAAGTAATATTGATATTTTGATAGAGGTTGCATTGAATCTACAGATTGCTTTGGGTAGTGTGGACATTTTAATAATATTAATTCTTACAATCCATAAAGATAGAGTTTGTGTCTTTTTCAATTTATTTCACTCATGTGATATAGCGTGTAGTTCTTTCACTTCCTTGGGTAAGTTTATCCTTAGATATTTTATTTTATTTTTTTTTTCTATCACGAGTGGGATTTTTTTTCTTGGTTTCTGGTGCAATAATTTGTTGTCAGTGCATAGATCCATAAATGATTTCTGTATACTAATTTTGTGTCCTGCATTTTTGTTGAATTTTAAAATCATTTCTAACAGCATTTCATGATGTCTGCAGCAGTAATGGTCTCTACCTACTCCTTCCTGATTCCGTTGCCTTTTCTCGCCTAATGGTTCTGGCTGGTCCACCAGCTCCATGTTCCAGGGAGGAGTGCAAGTGTCACGTGGTGTTCTCCCTGCCTCAGGGGGAGGGCTTCTGACTTCTCACTGATGAGAAGAGGCAGGCTGTGGGCTTGTGACATACAGCCTTCTCTGTGTTAGGATGTGTACCTTCTGTTCCCAGTTTGCTGAGAGTTTTAACATGGAAAGATGTTGAGCTTTGTCAAATGTCCTGACTGCATTGATCAAGATGTCTCCATGTCTTTGTCCTCATTCTTTAGATCTGATGTGTCATGTTTATATATTGGTCTATGCTGAGCCATCCTAGTTAGTCATGGTGGATGATCATTTCAATGTGCTGCTGAAGCAAATTTGCTAATAATTTGTTGAAAATTTTTGTACCTATGATTATCAGAGATATTTAATTGTAATCTCCTTTTCTTTTAGTGGCCTTGTTTGTATTTGGGGTCTGGGTGATGCTGGCCTTATGAAATGAATTTGGAAGGATTACCTCCTCTTTCAGTGTTTGGGAGAGTTTGAGGACTGACATTTGATCTTCCTTGAATGTTTGTGTGGTGACATCTTGGGCCTAAGCTTTGTCAGTGTCTCTGTCTCTTGCCTGAGAAATGTCTTCCATCAGTCAGATGCTGGTCAATGGGTATTCATGTAGGTAAATACCAACACGTGCCATTTTCTCAGTCTAATTTTGTCTACCTCCGTCCAGTCAGTCTTTAGTCAACTTGTTTGTTCAGATTTAGGCTATTGTCAGGTGGCTCTGCATGTGGCATTTTTGGAACATTCCAAACAAGAAACAGCTGACATTGGATAAATTTTGCAATCATGAGCACTTAAAGCGGGATACAGAGATGGAGAAAGTCCAGCTGGCGGTCACTGAGCCCCTCATCATCTAACCTATGACATGCAGCATGGCTTGATGAGACATGGGTTGGAGGCAGGAGAAGCTGAGTCTCCATGGTTAATGACGTAGTCTGCTCCCCACCTGGATTTTGGGCTTTATGGGAACAAAGGTGAGGGGGCCTTTGACCACCTGCTTTCAGTCTCTGCCTGTCTCTTCTTGCCATGCTAAACTCAACTTCCTGCATAAATATTAGCAACAATATGCTCCCTCCCTTGGGTTTTTAGCACCCTACCCCAAGACCTCTGTGAACAAATCCTTGCAGTGGATCTCTCTGCTCCAACTACAGTAGCTCTGTTTTTCCAGACCAGACAGTGCTATAACGACACCATAAGCCATTCGATGTAAAAAGATCAACAGAAATAATATACAGCAGAAAAATTTGGAGTTCCAAAACCAAGTTTGATGTATATATTTTTTTCTTTGCAGTGCTGAGGATAGAACCCAGGGCCTCATGCATACTAGAAAAGTGCTCTTCCACTGAGCTGAACTCTGTCTCTACAGTTTCATTTCTTAAATGGGCCCTTTCCCCTTGAAATCAGCAGATAAAACCTTGGTTCAAAGGGATAAAAAAAAAAAAAGCCAAAATTCAGAGTTATGAATGCTGGGTTCTCATTCTGAAGAATCAAAATCTGGGTATTCACAGCTCATAAGGGAATGAGAGATGTCAAGAGCGGGACTTCAATGGCTTCTGTGCTGTTTTAAATCCAGCTCACCTCTAAGCCTGTTGCCTGCTCAGAGTCACATATTATGGCCACCTATCAGGCACCTTAGACCAGCACGTACCCCCTTAGCTCCACCTGACCTGACTCAAGCATGTGGATTCTGAATCTCATAAGCACCTAGCACATAGGAGGGTCTCATCAATGCCTGACGGGACCTTGTGCAAGGTTCTGGACTGTTCTAAGGATCTCTCACTGGGAGGCATCACAGTGTCTTTAAGCCCTGGTCTCAAGGCTCCAGACACTGTCTTCCTGAAGCAGTGTGTAGGCTCATGTTTGCCTGGGTGATGCTTCAACCATCTCAGCTTTCTGATGCGCTCCTCTTCCCTCCACATGGGGACACCAGGTCACGTCTCAGCAGCTCTGATGGTGCTCCTCAGTGGTGCCACTTGCATATTGGGTAATCACTAGATGAACAAAAAGATAAAAAGAATTAAACCCCAACTCTTTCTGGCATTAAAAAAGGCATCTGACTAACTCAGGATGACTGAGGTGGACAGGACATGGGAGACATGCAGTGTGCTGTCAGCTGCTGAGGGCGCGGCCTCCCAGGTGAGCTGGAACTGAGATAAAAGTGGACACATGCACATTCCAAAGGTCGGTCTAGAAACAGGAGTTGAGCCTGATGGTTGCACAGGTGCCCGATATGGAAGGGTTGATTGTAATGCACTCAGGTGCCTGCGGAGAAATGGAGTTTTCCTCCTTGTCCTAAGAGGTCCAGAGAAGACACTGCAGGGCTGGAGGAGTCCTGAGGACTGCCCAGGGACAAGGATGCTCTGGCCAAAGCAGGTGGAACTGGAGTGCACCTGTGCAAGCTTGAGCAGAACACGGTGCCTATTCCTTGAACAAGGAAATGAGTCACTGGTCATCAAAGTGATCTACTGGTCAGTGATTAGACGTCCCTCAACAGAGCTGAGGGGAGAAGATAAGGCAGATGTGAGAAGGAGATTCCCTGTGATTCCGAGACAAGGAGACTTCTGTTAGGTGAGGTTTCGTGGCAACTGGACATTCGTGCATCCTGATTGTGGAGGCTCGAACAGCTGCCTGCAAGGACCGATCTCCCTGACAGGCGACACCTGAGTTTTACTTGACAGCTGGAAAAGCCCTGGTATTGCAGGCTATGCTGAGAGTATATTGGGGGAAAAAATGATAAAGGAGCAGATTTTATCCACAGAGAAACTGGACATGTAGCCAGGGATATGAAGTGAAATGTCCAGAGGAACTCAGACCACTAGTAATACAAGACCGGCTTGTCAGGAAGGTGTGGAAAAGACAGGTGAGCGCATGCTCACGACTGTTCTCAGGGACTTGTCTGGTCAGGACCTCTGCTTTAGGTGCAAGTTCAGAGAGAATTTAGGTTCCATGTACCAAAATACAGCCAGAGGGGAGGATGTGCCATCACGAGATCATCTTGAACACATGCCGTATACAATGATCTTAGCAGACTTTGTTGCATGGGGTTGGTTTTCAAGGAATTTTATCTTCTTCCTTTCTGTGTCTATTTTGTAATATATAAAATATATATATTTAGTTGGCCCAATATTTAATTTGAGTTATGGGGTACGGTATGATAATTTGATACATATATCAATGTAATACACAATGTGCAATGATCAGATCAGGGTAGTTGGCATTTCCACCTCCTCAAACGTTTATCATTTCCATGTATTAGGATCCTTCGGACTCTTCTAGCTTTTTCTGAAATACCTCATAAATTGCTGGAGCCTGGTGTTGCCCTACTATGCTCTGTGGCACAGACACTTTGCACTTCCTTCGTGATGGCACGCCCTCTTCTCTGGCTGTATTTTGGTACGTGGAATCTAACTTCTCTCTGAACTTGCATCTCCAGCCCCCACCCCAGTCTCCAATGACCACTATTCTAGCCTCTTCTCTGAGATTTTTAGCTTCCAGAAATGAGAGAGAACATGGAATACTAAACTCATCTTTTTACTTTCATTCTCCGTCAGGAAAATACGTTGGGGCTCACCATGCTCCTGGCGGACAGCTCTGCCCCCGCCAGTGCTGTCCGCCTTCCTGGCCTCAGCTAGCCCTGCTCAGTCCACCCTGCTGACACCCACTTCCTCAGATGCTCCTGCTCGCTCCTGTTGTTTGACCCAACAGCAGCAGCCCCTCAAGGGGCTTTCCCCTGTCTCTGCTCTCCCTCTGCCCCCACCTCTCCTCCCTCTGGATCCATTAGGAGGTTTTATTCATCTAGAAGGGCTTCTCTGGCCTTCGAACCCTGCCCTGTGGACTTACCTCACTCACAGCACCCCAGATGTCCCCAGTGTCACAGCTGCTATGGGCCCCTGTTGTTCTCTCTTCCTCAGTTAAACTTCACTTTAGCACAATGGAAATTGCTCATGAGTCTCTGCTTCTCCAGTGACAGCCTGTGAAATCTGCCTGTCAGGGAGCAGGACGTGCATCCTCTGCACCGCCATCTTCTCCTGCAGGGCTCAGCATTATGGTGCACTGAAAATTTGCTTCACGAAGGGATGAACAAGCTTGGTTGGTTTGGTCGGTGTGCACAAGAGCTGGCGATGGGAGGTGGGGTAATCAAAGAACAATGTAGGTTGCCTATTTCATTAACTTTACTCTTTCATTACTTTTGCTACATAAGTAATACAACTATGTTCTTTCAATAATTTCATTATTTTCCTAAGTTTGTTACACAATTCTCTATTCTCCTTGAGGACATTAGTTAAAACAAACTGAGATGGGCTGGAGATGTGGCTCAAGCGGTAGCGCGCTCGCCTGGCATGCGTGTGGCGTGGGTTCGATCCTCAGCACCACATACAAACAAAGATGTGTGTCTGCCAAAAACTAAAAAATAAATATTTAAAAAAATTCTCTCTCTCTCTCTCTCTCTCTCTCTCTCTCTCTCTTTAAAACAAACAAACTGAGAGAGATCTCTGTCTTAGATGACTACTTCAAAGAAGCCCTCCCTGGTGTGTTGATATATATTATCTGTATTACTTTCTGTGCTCTTCCCACCAATAGGTCATAAGTAGATTTTGGTTTTCGTCACTTTCATGAAGTTTCATCCTGTGTACTCTTAAGGACAGTGGTGTGTTGTAATCAGAGTGTGCCAGAGTGTGGTCATGGACACATTTTCCTGTTTTGTGACTTTGCCTGGGCATCTTGAAACTGGCCATGGGTAGGACCGTGTGCACCAAGAAATCAGCAAATATTACAACTCTGGTCTGTTCTTGGGAAGCCAGCCAAGCAGAAGTAGCATGTCACTGTTCAGAGGACTTTACAAACGATGGCGATTCACTCAATATTTCTGTACCAGCCTCCTTGTCTGAGTGCGTGAACAGCTTCTCTAGGGAGAGCCCAGGAATTTGGTTTCATAATCAGTCACGGGGTATGCAGACTCAAATATTTTTGAAAAAAAAAACTGCCTAACTGTACTTCAAAGTGTCCTTTTAAACACATTTATTTCTGCAAACCAATCCAGAAGGGTGAAATGTAGTTATCTTGCTTTAGTTGGCATTTCCCTAATTACAAAGGGGGTTGGCTGTCTTTCCATGTGTTTTAGTCAGCTTTCTCAACGCTGTGACCAAAAGACCCAACAAGAATGATTTTAGAGGAGGAAAATTTATTTGTCACTCAGGTTTCAGAGGTCTCAGCCTATAAGTAGTCCACAGCTCTGGTCCAAGGTGAAGTAGAACATGTTTGTGGAAGGGTGTGGCAGAGAAAAACAGCTCAGACCTTGGCAATAGGAAGGAGAAAGAGTGGGGGGAATGCACAAGAGCACGCTCCTTACCAAGGACAAGATATAAACCCCAATGGTCCATTCCCAATAACCCACCTTCTCTGGCCACACCCCACCTGCCTACCGCTATCACCCACTTCATCTATTCAAGTGGATAAATTCATTGATTAGCTTAAGGCTCTCATAACCCAGTCACTGCATCCCAAAACTTTCTTTTATTGTCTCACACATGAGCTTTTGTGGGATACCTCATACTTAAACACAACACCATGTAATTTATTAGCAATTTTTATTTCCCCTTTTAAGAATTTTCCATTTCAACTTTTGCCACTTATTCTTTAATTTGCTCTTTAAATAATTTTGTTTCATACTTACTTCCAAATATCTTTGATAGTCAGTTTTGACATGAAATAGAATGTATCTTCTGTTCTATAGCTTTCTTTTCACTGTGTTTTAGGTCACTTTTTTATTATACAGACATTTTAAATGTTGAAGTTTAAGCATCAAAGTTTTTGCCCACTAAATTATTTAAGATGGACTTTCCTCCTCATGCAAATACTCTTCCCAGCAACCTGATTCTGTGACATCAATCCCTTTTACTGTTGGAGAGACTGAGGTTTGGGCAGTGAAATGGTTGGGTATATGTTCCCAGATCCATTTGGCTCTGAAATCATGGTGTTTACGAGCCATAGTTCCATGTGGCTACTGGGGGCAACATCAGGAGTTTGTCATGAGTGACGCCCTAGCAGCTCCCTTATGGCTCAGCCTGTCCTGGATTTCCATCTTGCAACAGGATGTTTCGTCCCCACAGGCATCTCCTGCACAATCTTGGACAGCCTTTAAAACGGCACCAGGATGATTCTACTCCCCATGTGCCCCCCTCTGGTCCATGAGCCATGGTTTTGTGCCTCAACAAATTCTGAACATCATCACTTATCCCAATGCATTGGTTCCGCCTGGCTGCCTGGCATTGCCTAACTTTCTGAGAATGAAATATGCATGGCCCTGTGGTCTCCAGATTGTGCATAGTGAACAGAAGTTCTCCAAGTGCACCGTCCACACTTGGTTTAAGGGAGGTGATATGTCCTTTCTCCTTCTATTGGAGTTGGTGTGGAGACTGCAGAGCCACAGCTTTCTAAAATAAATAAATAAATAAATAAACAAACATATGTATACAGACACAGATGCACACACACACACACACACACACACACACACACACACACACACACCTCCAAAATCGTTTCTTCCCTTTCTATCTGGCACCACGTCACCCTGACCTCATCTGACAGGGAGTTCAATTGCCGTCTGCTTGGTGATGGGTTCTGCTGTGACTCTTCTCCCCCACATGGGTTTTCAGTGTCTGTTCTGACCTCTGTCAAGCTCCAGTTGTAATGACCTATGAAAATACCTGTTTTCACTTTCAGATTATAAATTTCTTCATCCACATATTAAGGGTATTAATTATGAAGCTGTATTCCCTTAATTTTTCATTTTTATAACATCCATGACGTTGTAGTCAAATGCTTATGTGAGCATTTTCTTGAAGTTGTTTCTTTTCCTGTAGAGTCAGTCCTATGAGGTCAGAAGCTCTGTCTTGTCCTGGCGTGACAACCTTGTCCATCTTGGTTCTACTCAATACTTCAGTTTTGAATCCAAAAGTTGATGGTGGATGACACGGTGAACAGATGAGTGACAAGAACTTCATGTGGCTTCCAGCATCCCCTGGAGACCCTGTTCCCTTTCCCCTGAATCCTGTTGGAAAGCCCCACCTGAGAACACATTTGCAGGGATTGGTGGTTTTGGTTTACAGCAATTCAGATCCACACTGTGAAAGTTTAAGGCATAATAAAGTCATGGCTCCTGGAAGCTAAAGCTCCTGCTCATTTCCCTGAAGTGCATGTGCTTTGCCCGGGTCTTCTAAAATAGTGCCACTGTGGGGCCACGTTTTGCAGGGATTGGTAGTAATGGCACTAATAAACTTCTATCAACTGCACAGCTGAAAATACCAAGCACTGGCGAGGTTTATTGTGGGTGTTACTTTACACATCTTCATCACTGTTTTGAAGAAAAGTTTCTCTTCCAGTTTTTCAAAGGAGGATCCTGAATCTCAGAGAATTAAAAAAAAAAAAATGAGTAGGGCCAAGGAGTGAGATGTTTCTGAATTATTGCTGCAGTGTGATTGTGAATTTCATTTCATCAAGTGAATAAATTGATGTGAAGCACTTGCCATGTCAAGTGAGAAAAAAATAAATAGGCTGATGGGTTAGTTCTTTTATACTCCTCTTCAGGCCATTACTGTATTTTTAAAGTTGCATATTGAGCACTCTCTGTGAAGCAGCTATATAATATATTACATTCTATGTAATAGGTTGGGTCTGTCTGAGCAAGAGTAGCCCAGCTCTCACAGAGGATTGTCCAGAGTAGAGGCCATTGCTATACAAATAATCACGTGGAGGAATTCTACACCAACTAATGTCACAAAGCCAGGAGAGAGGCTTGGCCAGAGAGGAGATTAGAGGAGGCTTTCTGGCTGGTAGAGAAGCCTGAACTGAGGGATGAGCAGAAGTCAACTCTGTCCCCAGCAAGGGGAAGCACCATTCCATGCAGAGGAAGCAGCATAGACCAAGGTGACATGGGGACAGGAAGGGACTGACCTGCCAGTGTGGCTGGAGAAAGTCAGCAGGGACCCAGAGTGTTGTGAGAATGAAGGGGTGTAGAGGGACACATGAGCTCTGACGACTATATAGGACATTTTTGTCTCTTTATCCTAAGATGTATGGAAAGATCCGGAAAGGTTTTGATCTACTTTGCATACTGAACAGATTGTTCTCAGGCAAAACTGTGCAGAGATCATCTGCACAAGAGTCCAGCTAAGCAGAGGAGGCCATCTATTTCCAGGTAGAGGCAAGGTGGTGTGATTGAGATGGAGGAAGCGGGGACACTACTCGGGGAGCACACAGGGAAAGTGAGGCTACAGGAGGATCCTGGTGACTTAGACGTCTGCCTTCCACTGAGGCTGGAGTATAGAGATGCTCACCCAAATGAACACTGTTAGAGCAGAAACACACTTTTTTCTTAATTTCCCTTTTACTGATGGTATGGGGAGATGATCTATTTATTAGAGCTCTTATTATTTGCTGTGGTTTTAGGTTGACTTCAAAATTGAGAGAAAAGCCCTAAGATAATCCTTTGCCTGTTTTATCCCTGACACAATGGCTTCCCATTGATCCACCCGCCCCATAAGAGTGGCTCATGAATTGTAATCGATGAACCAACACTGGTATGTCCTTGGCACTCAAAGTCCATTTTTACACTGGGCTCACTCTTGGTGCTGCACATTCTATGGGTACAGACAAAACTAAGCACCCCTGGAGTATTTTACAGAGTGTTTAAGAATCTTTGTGTGCACCATCTATCTACCTCTCCCTCCCTTGGAGTCTGGCAATCACTCATGTTTCCGTGGTTTTGACTTCTCTGGAATGCCAAGTAGTTGGAGCCATTCAGTGTGTAACCTTTGAAAATTGGCTTCTTTCCCCTAGTAATATGCTTTATGGTTTCTTTCATGGCTTTTCATGGCTTGATGACTTGTGGCTTTTTATCCCTGAATAATAATCTATTGCTGGGATATACCCCAGGTTATTTATCCATTCCTTCACTGAATCTTAGTTAGGTTCAACCTTTATCTTAGTTAGGCTCAATTTTAGCAGTTAGGAATGCAGCTGACATGAACCTTTGTGTGAGTTTGTATGTAGACTTGCTTTCAGTGCCTTTGGTAAATACCGAGAAATACAATGGCTGCACCTTGTGGTAAGAAGATGTCTATTTTTGAAAGAGAACAGCCATTGGCTTTCCCAAGCTCCCTCCCCACTTTGCATTCCCATCATGAGCCAACGACTGTTCCTATGGCTCTTTCCAGCATGTGCTCCTGTTAGGGTTTTGGGTTCCAGCCATTTTAATAGGTGTGTAGTAGTATTTCATTGCTTTAATTTGCATTTTCCTCATGACGTAACTGTGGAACATTTTTTTTCTTATGCTCATTTGCCATCTGTATAGACTCTTTGGTGAGGTGTCTGTGAAGAACTTAGGCCTATTTTTAAACTTGGGTTGTTTATTTTCTTATTCATGAGTTTTAAGAGTTGCTAAACAAATTATGTTGTGTGCACATACACATATATAACAACAAATCCCACTATTGTGTATAATTTTAACATGCCAATAAAAATTAAAGTAAAAAGTTATTGGTATATTTTGGGTAATAGTATTTTATCAGATAGGTATTTTGCAAATATTTTCTCCCAGTCTGTGGCTTATCTTTCCATTCTCTTGGCAGCATCTGTCTCAGAGTAGAAAATTTTAAGTTTTTTAGAAAAACATTTTAATTTTCATTAGGTCCAGCTTAGCAATTTTTCTTACATGTGTGATAGTTTTGTTACATCGTGCCAGAACAAGGGCACTTAGATATTTCTCCTATGCTATCTTTGAAGAAGACAGTTCTCTTTGAAACATGTCACACACATGTCACCTTTGGGAATCTAAGCAAAAGAATTCAAGTTGGCACCTTAACATTCAGGTCTTAATCTAGAGGAGAGATCTGAGCTAGAAATGTGAATTTCATGCAGGGCCTATGTGCTGATGCCATTTCATCACAGGACTTGGGGATTGCACAAAACAGACACCTTGCTGCTGTCACAGAGCATACACTCTGGGTGGAATAGAAGAGTCCATATACCAGTGGCATTATGTACTATGAAGAGAGATAAAGCATAGATAGCATGGGGCTGAGGAGTGAGCTGGACTGGGGGCAGGCAGGTAAGTCATAGGGCAGGGGCTGAGGAGGAGGCAGTGAACAGGGGCCAGAGAGTGCAGAGGAAGAGGGGGGCAGCTACCTCACAGCACCAAGGGGAGAGGGCGTCTGGGGAGGCTGTGAGGCTGCAGCATGCAGTGAGGATTCAGGACCCACATGTACCAAGGTTCCCTGGACTTTAGACAGGTAGGGCACCCATTGCCTGGATGGACGTTTTAGTGGTAGAAAGAGAACAGAGACTAGATTCTGGGTGTTCAAGAACAAGTAGATTAGTGAAAAAGGGCTTGGCAGAGGGCAGGTGCTCCAGGAGGTGGGGCACTGGGTACAGGACAGGCAGAGGAGAGGTGCTCCCGGAGGAGGGGCAGTGGGGACAGGGCCCGATCAGCAGAACCATCCTTTAGGTACTATCAGAGCTGACCATGGTGCAGAGTGGGTTTCTAGTGAGAGAATATTGAAAACAGTCAGCATCAGTGGGAAGGATGTGATCCAGTGCGAAGGTTGAATGTCTTACACAGAGCAGGAAGAATAGTCAAACAAAACCTTGGGGTAATTAAGAGTTTGCTTTTCTTAGGCCTAGGACTGACTCCCACGGCACTGGAGTAAATGGCATGACTGGACCCAAGGGACGCCCACCCACATGCCAATGCATGATTACCAGGTGGCGAGTGATCCTGAGGGAGGTAGAGCAATGAGGTGTGACAGCTCAGCAGTGGGGTATTTAACCAAGGGTGAGCTGTCCTCTGATCTTGGTCCCATAATTTTCTGGAGCTTGGTGACAGAAGTCATGGTGTCTAAAACAGCAAGCTCAGATGCTGGTCTTTGTGCCAAGATGATGGTGCGAAGGGACTTGAGCCTGGGGGAACAGGCCCCTGAGAGTGGACTCTGCAGCTGCAGCGATTGCTTCTGAGAACGTGCGTACATGTGCATTGATTCTGGAGGCAAGTGGCATCCAGACAGGCATTGCTGTGACCTCCAGATGGTGGTTGTAGAATTGGCCCCTACACCATGGGTTGAACGTGTCTTGGGGTTAGTCCCTTCATGCCTGGGTGACTGTCCAGGGTCATGTGAGTGAGCAGGAAGACCTGGACTTGCAGGTGGTTTTGGGCTTCTCTGCTGCCCCTGGGACTGAGTAATCCATCTCTCCAAGCCCCCAGTTCCTATGTGTGAACTGTGTTTCTGTGTGACTTTCCTCCAGCTGTCGCTTCCCCTGTTGGATGAATCCTCAGATGTAGGATAGTGGCTCAGAGATGAAAATACAGACCTGGTTCCCAGCCTTCTTTGGGGGATAATCAAGGATCCCAGGCCAACTTGCAGCACTTGTTTGACAACTCTTTTGTGAGCATCTCTTCATGGGGAAGAGACCATTGTTGGTGTCCTTAAGTTGCTTATAGAACAGAGAATGGGGGGGGTGAGGTGGGTGGGTCTAGGGGAGTGGGAGATGGGAGAGTAACAGGTAGACTATGTGGTGCATACCAAAGGTGTCAAGATCGGACATGGTCAGGGCAGATGTGTTTTTCCTAAAGACAATGCCATCCATCATTGTTATATCTATGGCCACTGGTTTCTTATGAAGAACACCAGACTCACAGAGCATACGTGATCTGCAGGTGCATGGAGCCCAAACTGGAATCAAGACTTACCTTGTTACAAGAGCCCATGCTGCTTGGGACTGCATTTAGTGCTATAGTAGATGCTGCTTTCCTGCTAGGAAAATCTTTATGGAAGAGGGAGCATGAGAGGCCACTGAGAATCAGGCAGGATTTTGAGACCAAGGCTATCAATTGATTTTAAAAAGTGCCAGTCACACACCTCCCATGCCGAGCACCTCGGTGGAAGCCAAGAACACCCTGGAGAGGAATGTAGCTGCCAGTGTGGGGGGAGCCCTTGGTCTAGTGACAGAAAGACACACAGAACTGAGGGTCCCAATGACAGGCATCCTAATGAAGCGGGTGCAGGTTGATGTGACAGAGGGAGCAGTCATCCTGCCTGTAGCACGAGGGCAGGACAGCTAGAGAAGGAGAAATCAGCAGGATCTTCATGGGTGAGAAGAAAGGTTGGTGAGAAAAACATGTCAGAGGAAATAGAATCTTCAAAGAATATTTTCATGTTGCCCACTGTCAGGAAAGCTGTGCTAGGACTGCTGAAAATCCTCATCAAGTAACAAGATAACATTTTTCTAATAAGGAAGAAACTTGCATTGAGGCACTCTGGAATCCCAGGGATTCTGGAGGCTGAGGCAGGAGGATTGAAAATGTGAGGCCAGCTTGGGTAACTTAGGGAGACTCTGTCTCAAAATAATAAGCTGGAGATGTAGCTCAGTGGTAGGGTACCCCTGGGTTCTATCTCCATACTGAGGAGGGGGACATGGTGTAGGGAGGAGGATGGAAATTAAGGAAGTAATTAGAACATTTTAGAACATTGAATAATATCCTTCTTGTATAGTAAACTGTAAACATTCATTTTCTTTGTCTGATTGTATACTCATAACCACCCTGTAATTAGAGATTATAAACTCCATTTTATAAAAAAAAGAGGATTTTTAAAAAATCATTCCTTATTATAAGGAAAAAATGAAGGCACTAACCCAGGTCTCTCATTTCTCCCTGTGTCCCAGCAGCCTAAAGCAGTTCAGGGACATTCTGTAGTCATCTTGCCATATCTACATACTTGATCAGATGCAGGTTCATCACCTACTATGTGTTTGAAGGACAAAATTCCACAGGCATTACTGTTGAGAAATCATAACATTCACTCAAGGAAAGAATAATACTGGGCCTTGGAGGAGGAGTATCTGGGTCAGCAGATCCTGCACATGCCATAGATTGTTTTTTTTTTTTTAAAGAAAGGGTGAGATAGAGAGTGAGAGAGAGAGAGAGAATTTTTTAATATTTATTTTTTAGTTCTTGGCGGACACAACATCTTTATTTGTATGTGGTGCTGAGGATCGAACCGGGGCCGCACGCATGCCAGCTGAGCATGCTACCGCTTGAGCCACATCCCCAGCCCCAATTCTTGATTAATTTTTTTGAAGACCAGCATGTGTGTATGGCGGGGAGACCAAATACATAGAGGGCACCTTCTGAATGCTGAATGGTGTGGAGTGATGGAAGCATGGGACCCACAGTGGAAGACACACGCTCCAAGCTAGGAGAGAAAGCTTGCTGGAAGGAGGACCTTGGGAATAGAGTAGAAACACAGGAAGGAATAGAGCCTGCATGGACCGCTCAAGCCCCAAGAGAGTGTGAGTCCAGGCACTCTGGCTCTTTTTGGGACTGCACAAAGCTGAGATAGAAAGTGTAAAAGTTCAGTATCCTGGAAGAAGTATCCTGGAACATTCTCGTCTGCATTCAGTGTGGGCAGAGTGAAAAGCTAATGACTTGGCTCAGCAAGTCCAGGTGTGAGTCAAGGTGACCCATTGGAAGCCAGGTCACCCACTGCAATGACACTCTAAGGCTTCATCTTGTGGTCTATCTTTTGAATACTCTGCTCCTTCTATGGATGCACATACAACCCTGGCATATGCCCTAATGCACAGGTGGCCCTAATGCAGCTGATGGGAAGAGCTCCAGATCAAGGGACAGAGAAGGTGTGAGCTGGAGAGGGGATAGCTGGCCCTGGTGGAACTTACAGGTCCAACCTCGATCAGCTGTGTACCTGTGGCCTTTGCTGTTGGTGTACCTGCAGTGGGAGAAGTTGCTGATTAAGGAGGAGGTAGATGTTTGGTGAAAGACCTCAGTGTCCTGGAGGACAGGAGCTCAGGTCTCCCTGGAGTTCAGAGGAGAGAGCCTGAGAGGAGAAGGCAGGGAGCTGACTCATGAGAAGACAGCTCCAGCTGCAGGGACCTGACCTGCACGTGGCATGCACACACCTGGTTCATTTGAACCAGGTGCCCCATTCAGCCGTGACATCAGGCATGAACATTTGCCCAAGCAGCCGCTGTCCTGAGCTTTCTCAGTGCTCCTGTCCTCACCACAGAGGCCAAGCACCATGACCCTCCCTGAGACCTTCGAGTTCTCTACACTTCATGAATAGAGGACTTATGGCAGGGCGGCAGATGACCTGCAGGTCCCTGCTCCCCACCATACCTGACATGCATTCTGATGGACTGATGTCTGTGCTTCATCTTGTGGTCTATCTTTTGAATACTCTGCTCCCTTTATGGATGCTCATATAACCCTAGCATATGCCCTAATGCACAGATGAGAGGGCACCAGGAGAAGAGAATTAAAAGATGGCAGGGGAGAGAGAATCTAGGTGTGTGCAGTTGGGACAGCTAATTCAAGGCTTGCACTAAGGAGGGGAAGGCTCAGCCTATGCAAAGAGCTGGAGGCTCCCGATCCCTTTCTGGGCAGGCCAGGCTTGGCTCAGACACTGGCAGTGGGGCCAGCCCTTTCTGCATGACTCTGCATTGCAGTGGAAGACAAAGGCAGGACAGCCACCTGGTCTTGCCTACTCAGCTGTGGCTCTGAGGCCCCCTGCTATTTTGGTAGCAACTCACAGCTTTTCCTTGCATTCTGTAGCCTCAAACTAAGGCCAAGGTCATCGTGGGCTACAGAACAGCTCTGTGCTTCTTGGAACATTCTGGGGACCATGACTGGGCGGGGATACTGCAGCTCTTACAAATATTTGATTAGTTGCAATTGTAGCTAAACTTGGTTCTCCTTGGGAAGCATATGGCTGAGGCAGATGGCTCGGGAAAGCCTGATCACATAAACAGGCTCTTGGCCTCCCATTTGCTCAATCTCCTGATGACTTACTAACAGGATGGTTTCAGACTGGAAGATGGAGTCGTGGTTAGACTCTTCTCAGAAAGTCCATGTTGTGCATTTCAGGCCTTCTTCATGCCTGCTGTTTGCAAGGGAACACAGATGGATTTGGAGGTGGGTCACTGTGAGGACTTAGCAGGGCACAGAGATGGCCTCAGGGAGCTGGCTTCTTCACCTAAGATGCAGTTCACTACCACAAATGTTAAGAATTGCTGCCAAATTCTCAGTGCTCAGGTCACTGGGAGCTTCGGTTCATGATACATTCTATAAATATTTGCCCAGCCTGGAACTGCACAGAGGACCTCACCATGTCTGCAGCTCTCCTGCTGATCCCTTAGGGCCAATTAAACCATAGCGAAGAATTCTGATTTGTTCTAAGTGCAACAGGGGGTAATAATATCTAGTTTATACTCTCTATAAATAGAATAGAACGGTTGGTAAGAATGGAAGTAGAAAGTAAGTTTTCAATAAGTAATATTGAAAGAAAAACACTTTTAAAGTATTAGATTCATCAGAACCATATCGTGAATGTGAACCTACGGAATTGCTAATGATTTGTAGAGGAAGTGAGAGGAAAAGAAAGTTCAAAATGAGCAGAAAGGCTGTTATTACTATTATGGTAAGATGGTGAGATTATTTGGAAGCATAAGGTTGTATCTTGGACATATTAGGTTTATGTTCTATCTTTGACAACAAAGGAATGATGTCAGGGGTAACGGATTATGACCAGCTGGGAGAAAAGGCACCGGAACTCTCTGTTTTAAAGGGAACAGATAGCTAGCCTTGGAGACGGCTCAGCTTCCCTAGGAGGGATCCCAGCTTATGAAGGAGAAGGCAATTGTGATAGTGACCTGGGTGCAGGTGGGAGGGAGAAGGGACAGCAGTGTGGTGAGAAAGAAGCCCTGTACGTAGCGCTGTCCATGAGTGCCAGGCAGAGTGTGAAGGGCTTTCCTGCTACCAGCAGTCATGATGTTATGCCATTGTCTCATTTGAAAGAAGTGAGGCTGGAAGAAACTAAAGTTACACCTAAAGTGGAAATGCCCCGTCTCCATAGGGAGATTCCCTACGTTCCATCCAGGCAGTGCCCACTGCCCTGGACCAAGCCTGCCCTCTTCACAGTGTCAAAAGACAGACGTTAAAGATCTCACACACCAACACAGTAGTCACACTACGACTTCTACTAGTAGCTTGTAAAAGTCTATGGTAGATAATTGTGAGTGGTCACGTTATCTACACTCCTGTGTACCTAGCAGTATTATCTATGCACTGCCATCTCCCTGACCACCCATTGTGAGTTACTTCCAGCCTCCAGTACTGTCCTAGGTCATCTCAGTCGTTCTTTCCAACTCTGGACTGGGTATCACTTTCCCATCCCCAGTTCATAGTTGGGGAAACCAAGACATAGACCCCTGAGTGCATGTTCCCAGGTACACAGAGGGTGAATGTCGGAGCCAAGAGCAAGCTCACATCTGTTAATTCAGATCCATTTGCTGCCCTCACAAAATCATGAGGCAAGACCCTGCACTGGACTCATTGGAATTCAAATTGCAGTACCTGGGATGGCTCAGCCCTTGGGATCAATCTGCAGGAAACCTGATTGAGGAAGCACTGGGCGACCAGGACACACGCTAGCCTTTTGCTTTGCGTTTATAGAGCAATGCACATTATTAGCTAATAAAGTGTTATCAAGTGCTGAATTTACCAGGCTCAATCTAATAGGGAGGTCACAATGGTTTATAATTAAGTAATTAGGCCCACTCAGTGTTAGGAGAATGCTTACTGCTGAATTGTAGCATTAGCCTTGGCTCATTGTCAGTAGAGAAATGGTGCTTTTAACTGGGCTCTTTGATTTGGTATATGAATTTCATATCATATCATATCATATGTAATTATGTAATGCGGATATCTGCCAGGCTATGGTAGCTGTTTTTAATTTGAGTGTTGCTGCAGAGTAGATTAGGACTCAGCAATCCTGAGTCCTGGGACCATCAACTACCTACCACTGCCATATGGCTTCAGCAAGCCATCTCCCTGCACCCTGTGTTCATTAATGATGAACTGACTGGTTGACAGCTTCACTGTATTCATTGTTGAGTAACTGTGGTTTCTGCAGAATCTGCTAGAACTTGCATTATTTTCCTAAACTGATGAAGTCATGCAAGTGAATTGAATAGAGAATGAGGAGATAAAAATCTTTGAAAATGATGTAATAAATGTTGAAGAATATTTCTTGTCAGATTCTCACCAGTGGCTGTATTCTGCCTAACACATCACCCGTGTGGTCAATTAAATAGTGGACGATTAGATACACAAATTAAGGAATGGAAGAATTTATAAAAATAAGTTTTGGAGTCACCATATTCTACTATAACAGTTGTCATTTAGGATCACAGATACCTTGATGTTGGGCTTCCCAGCCTCCAGAATGGAGCTGCGAACATTTGTTCATTGTATACCCAGTCTGTGGTGGTGTGTGACAGCATTCAGAAGGTCATTGAGTTTCCTCATGATTCAAATGAAAACTTACATATCATGGTCATACCCAGTGGCATAAGGAATATAAAATATTTGAAACTCAGGTCAGCCATTCCAAGGTTGACTCTTGCATATAATTTTGCAATTAATAAAGTCATTTTGTACTTACATTACGGAAAAGTATTTTTTTTCCAAATCATATAGTTCATAAATATCCAACTCAGTTTGTCATACATAATTTACCACCTCAATTAAAAGCTTCAAATTAGCCTGTGTGAGATGTTTCAAATAACTGCAACATAGAAGAGATGGGATGACCATCTGTACAAGGAGATGTCTGTGGGACTAGTCATTCCTTGTTCCATGGACGCCAGTGTGACACAGACACACCCCATGGGGAAGCCTGATTGCCAATGGTGAACACCAGCGCTCTGCTCAGAACCTGGCATACAGCAGGTGATTAATAAATATTTAATTAATAAATGGATGAATCCATTTTGTAGCAAAAATCATATAAATATATTAATCTGGAATTATGGGTAAGACAGACTTACAGCATGTACTTTAAAGCAAATATTCACTATTCCATATACAGTAGGGTAGTCTAAGTAGAAAGGAAAAACATTCACTGAAATGGCATTAAAATGACTGCACTTTATTGATGTGTCACCAATGTGATGTGCTTCAAAAAATGAAGGGACAAGTAGATTTACACTGCTTTAATTTCCAGATAAGTGCCTGTGTGTCTCAATATCTTCTTGGCAGAAAGGACAACCTCTTCCTAATCACACATTGCTCAAGAATCCCTGGGCTTACGTAATGAATGAAATGGGGTCCTGTTCTGAAAGCCACACTAGGAGAGAAGAGAATCACCTCAGTCCTTGGCTGCTGGGGCCCACCCGTGGCACACAGGATCTCTGTTGAAGTGTGATCTGTGAAGACTCTACAACTTTAATGGTGAACTGCATGCTGGTCCAGGTGTCTGCACAGGTCACAGGCCCCCACTGTGTGCTCATGGTTCATAACTCATTAGTCAACTCCTGTGACTCCAACATGTGTCCCTTCCAAAACCCACACTGGCATTTAATTGCCAAGGTAACAATATCAGGAGGTGGGACCTTTAAGAGATGGTAGGGCTGTGGGGACTTCTGGGTGTGATGACTATCTCTACAAAAGGCACATTCAGCTCCTTTAGTCTCTTGGTTCTTCTGCAATGCAGTGAGCAGCAAAAGGGCCCTCACAGTTGCAGACACCTTGATGTAGGGCTTCCCAGCCTCCAGAATGGAGCTGCAAACCTTTGTTCGTTGTATACCCAGTCTGTGGTGGTGTGTGACAGCATTCAGAAGGTCATTGATCTTCAAAGCACAGCCTTTATGTTGGGCTAGTGGGCCCACAGGACTTGCCTGCTCACAATGAAACCAACGACTCATCTACCCGTAAAGGGTTGGCTCTGTGAGATGTCGGAGTCCTCATCCTGGGCTCCACATTTATTCCCTGGAATGAGTTGTCCGTGCCTGTTCCACACGGTATGCTAATATCTCCATGGCAAGGAAAGTTCAGACCCCATCTAAAAGCTCCCTAAATTTCAAACTCAGAAAGAAGAAGCAGGAGGACAAGGAGCAGGAGGAGCCTCAAGCCTCAAGACCATGATTCCTTCCTTCATGGGTCCTTCTTTCCCAGGAGCTCCTGGCTTCCTACTCAGGTTGTTCCAGCAACAGCGTCTCCAGCCTGGAGGCACAGGGGGCAGCCATCTACACCCTGGCAGCAGTGCTCCTGCCCCGCCAGCTGGCAGGCTCACCTGGCCACAGGAAGTCACTCTGTCCTTCTCTGGAAACACAGTGAACATCTGTTTCAAAGTGGCTTTCTCTTCCACCTCTTCCTGGAACTGGTGAGAAGAAATAATGAAGCTTGGCTTCAAGGTGACTTTCTGTCCTTCCCGTTCCTGGAAACAGCCAGGAAATTACCTGTGTAAAGAGCCATCATTATTTGCACCTTTATCTTACCAGGAAGCTGATTTGGGTTTTGAGAGTTTTACAGTTAAAAACATACGTCTTTGTTCATCCAATCCTTATTTTTATTATGAAAATTAAACAGGTCTTGATTCTTGTTTCATTTGAGCTCAGATTTACTGGTCAATCCAAGGACACACAGTTGGAAAGTACAGGGGGCCAGTCCAGAGCTCTCTAAAGGAGATTGGATTCTAAGCAACATTTTATATGCAGTCCAAGATCCTGACCTATTCCCACTGTAGACTGCACTGACCTCTACGAGGAGTCTTTCATGGTGCTTTTAACTGGGCTCTTTGGTTTGGTATATGTTATATGGTTTGGTGTGGCCTCGGTTTGAAGAGATTCATTGGTGTCTTCTGGGTGTTTCATTTACATTTTACATTCCAGCCCTCACTTGGCTGGCCCTTTCCTGGGGAGCTGAGGGGATAGCTTTCAGGTTTGGTTGTTGAGCACAGAACTGATTTGGGCAGGGGGTGGCTCCTATGTGCAGGCAGAGCCATAAGCACTTCTTGGAATTGAGATTGGGGTTCAGTCGTCAGCTCAGTGCTGGTGAGTGTGTTGGCTCAGGCCCTGAGGTGCAGGGCCCATGTCAGGTGAGAAGCTCCTGCCCTTGCAACCCACATTGGTGCCTCAGGGGACTCAGGGGACAGGGGGCTCATCATTGCAAGTTCAAACATTCAGAGATTCCTGAACATGCTAAATACTCACGTCACTCATTTTGGGGGGAGGAAGGAGGAAATATCAAGACCTAAAACTATTTTCACTCTTGTCCTCTGGCCTGAAATTCCAGATTATGTTGTTTAAAACACACTCCTGGTTCAATGGAGACTGCTGAAGAGCTCTTCTTCCCTCCTCCACCCCATTCTCTGTCCTCTACTCCCCTCCTCTTTTTCCCCATCCTCTTCTCCCTCTGCCAAACCTTCTTTCCATCTTTCACTTTATTCTCCTAAAGCTCCAACTCTCCTTACGTGGGGGCCCAACACAGACAGGACAGGGAGAAGACAGACATTTGGGAAGACTTGCCTCTACACCTTATGGGACACACTGGAACGGATCTGCTTGTCAGATAAAAAGTAAAAATACCCTGGAGAGAAATGTGGTCCTTCACCCTCAGACAGGGGAGGACAGCACTGCAAGTGTGCATTAGGTCTTGAAGGGTAGGAAACGACACTTCTCTCTGGGTGCATGGTGCCTTGTTTCCGGAGAAGAAGGGGAAGTGCAGACAATGCAGATGGGTCCCTTCCGTCGACAGGGAAGGCTGTGACAAAGGAGCAGGGAGCCTGTACAGTGCCCCCTGGGTGTGGCTTGCTGAGTAGAGGACAGCAGTGATTCCCACAGAATGTCAGAAAGAAGGAGCAAGGACGGGGCGGGTGTCCGAATGTGGACTGTCATTGCTGGAGAGCAGAGATCCCACAGGTGACCGCGGCTTCAGCGAGCTCTGCGGTCTGATGGGTGTCCCATGGGTGAGCCTTCCCTAGTAAAGAGACTCCTGCTTTAGGTTCTATTTAATAGGATGGGGAAATGACATAGAAAATCCCCCAGGGCATGAATAGTGCCTCATCCTGGGCTTCACATTTAGCCTTGACATTTAGCAATTTTCAGTCACTATGGCTTGAGCCCTGGGGTCCCCTTGGCCAATCTGCTCAAAACCAGAGATGTTTCCCTTCCCTAAAAAAATGTGGCTGATGGAAATACATTCACCAGCAAGTTCTCAGAATGTTCTTGAAAGCACAGCTAAAAAGCGGTAGCCTTGGGTACGGCAGGTCTGTGTGCCAGGTCAGAGGATCTCGATCCGCTTCTCCCATTTCTGTCCACAGCAATCCCAGGAGGTCAGTGTGGACATGCCCATTTTTCACATGGAAAGCTTCTGTTATAAGGGGTGATGTCACTTGCCCAAAAAGGCAGGTGATTGAACTGTTTTCCTGGCTGTCCCTTTGGGCAGCAGATGGCCCGTGCCTCTCTGACCTTCAGAGTCTTTACCTCATCCATCCTCTGCCATGTTGTCAGGCTGGCTTATAGATCAACTAGGCCCTGATGGTGACAGAGAAAGGGCTGGGACAGCAAACAAAAATGGGTTTCTGTGCAGAGTTCTTTCTATTTAAAAGCCACCTGCATCTGAGTCCAGCAGGACTCAACAGGGCTCCACCGTGCAGGGTGGACCACAGCAGGAACCTTTGGCATCCTTGAGATCATCCTTGGATGCTGCGTGTAGCTGAACAGGTGCCACTTAGATGTCACTGTATGTTGGGAGGTGACAGAGACCTGCTTCCTAGGCATGCTTTAAGCCATGGGGTATGCTGCAGGAGATCATAGGGCAGGTTTTCTTTTTTGGTTGGACTGATTTTCTTGTATTTTTTGACACCTTTTCCTACCATGCTATTTCTTTCTTTCTGCTGTGTTTTATCAAGTGCCTACCTTTTGCTAGAACATTAGATACATGTCCTCATTCACCTGAGAGTTTATTGACTCATTTCTTAAATAGGTAGATACAGGATGAGTCCACACAGTGCCTCATTAGGGAATAATGTCTTAGCTCAGGTTACTGTGACAGGCGCCATAAGTTGGGTGGCATGTAAGTAACAGAAATTCACTTCTCGTAGTTTTGGAGAGTGGAGGCCTGAGGTCAGGGTGCCAGCACCGTGGCGTTCCTGAGGACCTTCTTCTGGACTTGTGGATGGATGACTTCTCCCTGCTTGCTCTCATGACGGAATGAAGGGTTAATTCTCTGATCTCTTATCAAAAGGGTACTAATCCCATTCATAAGGACATCACCCTGGGACCTCATCCCTCCCAAAGGCCCTCCCTCCAAACACTGTCCCACTGGAAATTAGATTCTAACATAAGACCTCCAGGGAAACACAGCACTCAGTTCCTTACAAGGAAGTGTTAAGACATCTGCATCTTGGTTTTTGAGCCTCAGTTTTTTCATCTGGAGTGAAGCTTACCCTAGGAATTTACTATGAGGGTTAAAGTGAGTAACACTTATAAAGCACTTTTGGAAGCTCTAAATGCCACCCAGTAGGTCATTGTTTTGAGTAAGTAATTATTCCTTTATGCAAATTTAATGTTATTTTAGAATACTTACATATTTTTTCGGACAGCATATTGTACGTATGAAGTTTATGGAGGAACTCACCTGTGTATCCCATTGTAACCCTGGCCAGGGGATGCAGTAAGGTCTCTTAACCTCATTATCTTTCTGAAATTCAGCTTAACATTGAAAATAGTATTCAGGGATCGTGGCATATAAAAACATATTGGAGCAAACACGCCCAGATGAGTTCTTCACGTCATATGTGATATGCAAACATCTTTCAGGAGAGATGGGTCTCATTCCCTATCTTTCTTGATTCCAGGATGGGGGAAGTATGGGAAGACTCACAGAGGAGGGGACAAGTGACCGAGTGAGGAATTTAGCAGGCCAGGTACTAAATCCCAGCCAGGAACACTGCCCAGAGCATAAGTGGCCTGTTGAGGTCAGATGGCTTCTAAGACATTGAATTTCTCCCAATGAAACCAGAGTTTGAGATGAAGTTCAATTCTCCATTTCTCCTGGTGTGGGGTACTGTGTAAACTGCTGGCCTCTGTAGCTGAGAAAGCCCCATTTTAGTGTTAGCAGCTAATCACAGCAGGAATGCCTACTGGCATCAGCTTTGAGGGTCACAGCTAGCAAAGCTCAATTCTTCTCCAGGGCTGTGGAGTGGCATATTGAAGCTCTTGGTGTTACAACTCTAAATGGTGCACTATGCCCTCCAGTGTTGCAACAGACCCCAGCAGCTCACCACCAACTTCTTTCCTGGTTCTTATTTCCTAAATCTAAAGAATGAAACTCCCAGACAATGGAAGGCAAGAGTAGAGGAGTAAGATTTATCCCAAGGTTAATAGAAATAGAACTCTGAGAAGGGCAAGAGGGAACCCCAATAGGGCCTGCCACCTGAGCGTACTAGTCTAGGGGTTCATATTGCACTTGGTCAATGCTGGTAGGTGCCAAGTTAGGCTAATCAGGGTTTGGAAAAGTACCGATGTTATTAGCTGACCCTTAAGTCTGAACTTCCATTCAGGTCTGCCCCACTTATATTTTCTTACTGTAGGAAGTAGGAGGTTGAGGTCATTGGACAGTGGTTGATGGGGGTTCAGAGCTTCAGAGAAATGGGTGTAGTGGGTATCCACACCAGGCCTGGGCCAGGTTACCACAAGGTAACAGGTTGGCATGCCCTGGCTTGCCACGGCCCTCGCTTGCTGCACATCAGGCCCATGCCACCTATGCTGTAGCCCTCCCGGGTTTCCACTCCATAGCTCCAGGACAAGGACTTGGCTTCCCTGAGATATCAGCCCCACTGGATAACCACATGTGTGGGGTGTCATTCATGCATGGTTTTAAGCTTTGGAAATGGCAATGCAGTTTGGGGTTTGGGATTGTTACTTTCCTAAAGTGACATCTGATGGGGCTGAAGGCACAGGATGGCGTTGGAGTTCATGAGCACCTTCTGATTCTTGTTTTGCAGAGAGCAGCACTCTGCATTCCGCCTGTGTCCATGAGAGCACTGTGCACAGCCGGGTCTTCCAGATCTTATACAGGAATGAAGAGGTGCCCATAAATGATGCCATGATCTTTCGAGCTCATTTGCTCCTTGATGGTGAAAGGGTAAGTCGTGAATCAACCACCAGCCCAAGACGCTATTCTCCCTCTTGACCAATTCCTCTCATTGATAGGTAAATGGTAAGTGAAGGTGAAGCCAGAGACCAAGTCTGAAATCTGACAAATAGGAATTCATGGTGTTAGGGCATTCATGCACTTGCTTACAGATGCATACTTTACTCATCCTTTCATTCAAGGGCTTGCTCATCTCATGAGGTCTCAGGGGCAAGCATCTCCATTGACCAACTCAGCGTCTCTCTTCCATTCCTCACTTGTCTGTCTGTGCATCCATTCAGGCACTCTGTCATGAATCAGTCAGCATAGGCTTTTGAGTAGCTTCTTCTTGCAAAGCCTGGGTTGGGCTCTTGGATGAGAGACAGAGGTGAAGAAGGCAGCAGGACCTCAGCCTTTCTGGGGTAAATTCTTCAGTAGGGACAAGGATGTTTAAACAAGCATCTTGGTGCACTATGCTAGCTACGTAGGGAAGAATAAAGGGAAGCCAAGGGTGGAGAACTGAGCTCTGGGACCACAAAGCTGCTGCTCAGCAACCCCTTCACAAAGGAGCTGGCTTTCAGACCTACCTGCTAAGAGTCTATCAGACAGAGACAGAGAAAGAACATCCCAGAAAAGGGAATGGCAGGAATGACAGCGGAGAGACCTTGGCTCGCCATTGAAAATTCCTCACGCATCAAATTAACACATTTCAAAGGAGGATATGGAGTCCAAGCCATTGCTCTCACTCCCTAGCCCCCCTCAAATCCCTGGTGCCACATTCCTGTTGATTATTTCTTGATAGAATCCCTTTCAGGATGTGGAAAAGTGCTCCTATTTTAGGAAAACTTAATTAGAGTCCTCCTGCTTCATTCCCATGTGGTGTGCATAGCAGCTTCTCCTGGCCACGTGTTTCTCCTCTTCTGTCCCTCAGCTTTTGGTCCAACTTTTGTGCTCTAGGTAGTGACCAGGATTTCCTGTGTGGCTAAAAGTAAGTGCTGACACTTGTTTCCCATTTATCCACCCATCTCCCTACTTCTCCAAGATTCTCTGACCCTCACTAAGTATGTCCCATACTGGAGATAAATAGGGAAAGAGAACACCTGGTGTTTGGGGCTTCTATTTCAATGTTACCTCTTGGCATTATTTCATTTTAATTCCCTGTTTCTTGATACGGCCCTTAAAAATTTAAAGCCTTTTGGGTTGAACCTCATGAGATCCTAAAACATTCCCAAGGTTAAATGGGAGCCTGTTTCATAGGATGTATTTTTTTTTTCTCCAAGTCAAATTATTTACCTATAGAAAATAACAATTCATTATTGTCAGCCATAATCCATATGGCAGCAAACAATGTTGCAACTAATCATTACATCCAAATCAGTGATAATTAAAGTTAATTGGATATGTCTGAAAACCTGTGTATTCGGAATGCATGCATGGATTCTTTTTCAGTGCATATCTATCTGCTTGTGACAGCCAAAATACTGCTTACAGCCTGTGGCTGGGTAAGACAGAGGATATGTCCAGGAATGAATGCATCCGTCTCTATGAACAACAGATATCGGCACAGTGGATGCTTGTCCGTCAGGCACACCTTGCCAGGAGCCATGGGGAATTCCCACATGGAGAGGATTCAGTGCACACAGTGAGGCTGCAGGGAGTGCAAGGGATGGCCAGGGAGAGAACTAGTCCATCACAATTAAGAAATATGATGAGATGTTTCAACAGAACTTGCAAAGAGCGAGTGTGGAGGTAGTGTGTGTGTGTGTGTGTGTGTGTGTGTGTGTGTGTGTTGTATATAAATGCTGTGGAAACCCACAGAAGATTGAGGAAGGCTTACAACATACATGGATTGGTAAAAGGGGACAAAAAAAATAAAAGCAATGGAATGAGCCAGAGTAGAGGACAAACACAGAAAGGGAGAGAAGGCCTGGGGTAAATACAGCAGAACAAAATGCACATATATCCTCTGGACCTTGGCTAATGGCAGCCCACACATGGAGCACAGACCCCTAGCTGGCAAAATGGAGAAGACACAATTACAATGACAAGATGCCTGATGCTCTGAGGAGGAAGAAGAACAGATTGCATCAATGTATGTGCGTGTGTGTGTATGTGTGTGTGTGTGTGTGTGTGTGTGTGAACAATATTGCATTATATGGGTTTAAAAAGAAAAGCATTTCCCAAAGTGGGATTCCAGGGAGTACCCACATCATAGTTCTTTGGTAGAACTTGCACAAAATGCAGATCCTAGAGGCCACCCCAGACTGGTGATTTAGCAGAGCATTAGGATTTGCAGGGTGGGTTACTGGGTTGATTCAGAGTTGGGGAATGGAGGCAGAGGTGAGATTTCCCTACCAACCAGTTAAGCACTTCTGAGACACAGAACAGCAGGACAGTGAGGAGTAAAACAGGGCAGATTTGAGGAAGAGAGCGTCATGCTTGTGGCACAGAAAGCACCACAGACATGGATCTGGAAAGGAAGGTTAAGAAGAGCAAGGGGGTCACAGGGACCCCACTGAAGCCCACCTGTTCACCTTGGTCCAAAGGCAGGAGGATTTCCAGACTCAGTGGGAGGAGGGTTCGCACAGGTCATTCCTGCACAAATATGGGAAATGGGGCTCAGGAGACTAAGGGTGTAGAAGCTGTCACTGCTGCTGCCCACATAAGAGTTGCAAGTGTCAAGGTAGAGGTTGGACAGGTGACCAGCAATAAGATGGACGGGAACCGTGCTGCAGGATGGCCCAGAACAGCCCATGGAAGCAGGTCAGGCTAAGTCCAGAGATGAAGGACTTCACACAGAGAAGACAGCCAGTGATGTGACCGTACTCTGTGGCATGAAGTTGCTGTCCAGGGTAGTTGGGAGAGGCAAAGATTCTACTGAAAGGTGACAGGCATCCAGGTTGTGTGGGAATAACCATCATGATGACTTTAACAGTAATGTTATCTTACATTTATTAGGGGGTGCTGTGTGGCAGGCATTGTGCAGAGTATTCTCTTTGATTCACTGAAACAACATTGTGTTTTATTACTCCTGTTTTATGGATGAAGATCCTGAGATTAAGAGATGTTAAGTTATTGTCCTAAAGTCACCCACCAGGAAGGAAAGGGGTAGAAAGAGGCTTCCAGCCCAGGTAGTCTAATCCCTGTGGGTAGGACCACTGTGGGGTTGGTGGCCCAGAACTAAAGAGGAAATAATTGGAATAATAATAACTAATATTTTTTGAGAACTGTCAACCCCTTGTGTACATTATCATATTTAGTTCACACAACAAAACCCTATGGAGTAAGCATGATTTACTTCCATTTTACAGATGGAAATCAACTGAGAGGTGGACTCAGTGATAGCATCAGAATTGGCACCTATGTAGCCTGCCTTCAAAAGCTCCTCCTTAGCCACCAGTCCAAGTGAGGATTGGGGGACAGGGGAAGAGGAGAAGTGATGATGAGTCATTGTCATGAGTAGATTTGAAGCCAACAGGGAGAGGAGGTATAGCCTAGAACTCAGGTTTGACCATGAGGATTAGAGCCCAGGGCAGAACCAGGCACATAAGACTCGCTCAAGGGCCAAGCTTGACCATACTGAGCCTCAGTTTTCTCACTTGTAAATGGGGGACAATATTTCTTCATTCATAGTTTTATCTACATCAGGTAAGGTCTGCCACATAGCGACTCTTTCATAAATATTAACTTCTTTTATTATTTCCATTATCATGCAAAAATACCTCAGGTCTTGTGAACTTAACCCTTGAAAGGAGATGTCTTTAACTGAGAAAAGACAGTGTTAGGGAAAGACGTGTATGCTGTGTAGTGTGTTTGTGTGCATGCATATGTGTTTGGAGGGGCGGATAACAGCCCTTCATGAAATGAATGGTTACAGAAGGTAATGACTTCATTTGGAATATATATTGCAAGTAAGATTTATTGAGGTGTCAGTGAAGTCACAGCCAGGCTCAATCCAGCCACAGCTCCTAGGGAACTGCAGTGAGTTTAAAGCTGGAGCTCACAGGGAGTTTTCATTACCAAGGCAAATGCAGCTTGGAAGGTGGCTGGGGCCTTGCTTTGCCAGTCTTACTTCCAAGGAACTGGTGGCAAGAGGCTGTGTTGCTTTCATTGTGTGTGTGAAGTGAGGCTCGTGATTATGCAAAACAAATCTAGGAGAAGTTATTTATAGCATTTGGATTCAGCAAAATGTTAGCTTTTAAATGCTTTTTTTTAAAAACAACAATTTTTAAAACCCTAAGGACCTAAAGATAAATTCCATCCATATGTCTCTGCCTGAATTATGCTTAACCAGGAAGACATTTCCAAAGAGGCCTTTGGATAGGAGATTTCTGTCCCTGAAGGATGAGCACATTCTTGCAAAGAAACAATCCCCACAAAAAAAGGTGGGATGAGAAGGGCTTTATTCCTTGAAGATGCAAAGACACTTTCTTTGTAGCAGGCCCTATTCCTTGAGCTTGAGGTCCAGAAGTATGAAGAGCAGTGTCCCTTTAATGATAAGATTAGAAGGAACATCCAGCAAGAAAGTAGGCGGGGGCTTAGCCACAGGCCAGACAGGCATCAGCAGTGAATGGTGAAGCAGTGGTAGGTGCAAGAAGAATTGCTTGATCCAAACCAACACCAGCTCTGCCAGATCCAGGGATTTTATTTTTCCAGAACCTAGAAACCTGCAATTCGAATGTGAAATTTCCTGAATTTTAAATGTTTGCAACTTGTTCAAAACATTTTTAAAAATACCATTGGGATTAAACAAAACACGTTCACAGATAACATTTGGTTCCTGAGCTTCCAGCTATAAACCTGAAACAAACAATTCTAATATGAAGTACTAAATGCTAAGAGAAAAGAAGCAGGGTTCTGTGGGGTACAAAGGAGGACACAGCCGGCCCAGGGATGGGGCTGAGTCCTGTCACCTGTGTGCAATGCTGATGCTGGGAAGGCCAGCTGAGTAGAGGGACTGGGACATCTGGAAGTTAGTGTGAGACTCCCTTTCGACCAGGGGTGATGATTTTGAGCATGAGAAAAGAAAAATTGGGATACCGGTGTATGTGGGAAGCACAGACTTGCTAACAATGAAAGGACACAAAATGCTAAAAAGAAGGGTCTTGAAATTGAAATGGCTACATGTAAGGATCCTCAAGATGACAATGAAGAGCTTCTTTCTTGTGGACTTGAGCCTCCTGGGGAAATGACTTCGCATTCCTGAGTGTGGACTTCCTCCTCTGCACATGTGGACACATCCCTGCCATGCAAGGGAACTAGCCAAGTTAGGTTTCACTGTAAGTTCACTCTTCCATCCTTCTCAAAGGAGGTGCTACTGAACATCTCATCCTGCCTGAAAGGACTCCAGATCTAATCCACAGGGAATGAGGCCTCCAGGGGTCCTACCCGTAGGAAACGTGTTTAGCTGTTTTGGCACAGAGGCTTTAGCAAGCCAGCTACGTAAATGCTCTCCTTCCACTTTGCACAGAACTCACCCAGGGACTCTGTTCATCCAGAATACCACAGAACTTTCAGGGAGAACCTGTTTTAAGCAACAGTGATTTTCATTTTGTGCTGGAATTCTCTACTGTTTCTCTAATTTAGGAAATAGAACAGCTAAATATTTCAAGTCGACCAGAGTCGGTTTCTGAAATCCCTCGGACTTTATTTCTTTTGCAGGTGGAAGATGCGCTGAGCGGGGTCGAGTTTCAGCTCAAGGTGGACCTGCACTTTACGGATAGTGAAGAGCAGTGAGTTGTGCTGGCCATGCGGCTTCCCCATCCCATACCCACTCTGGGGCATCCCCAAGGCTCAGTCCTCACAACAACTTTCAAAAACCCAGTTCGTGGAAGCTGCCAGGTCCCACTAGTCACAGCTGACCAGGAACAGGGGCCAAGAATGTCTGTGTGGGCATTTCAAACTGTGCATTTGAGGCAGGTGGCTCCGGTTCTGTGTGCACAGAAATCTCCCCACTTCTCAGCCACACTGGCTGATGCCTTCTGTCCTCAGTACCTTTTCCCTGCGGTAGTAATTGGTGGCTTTAGAATAACGACCCTGTGAGGCTGTAAAATTCAAAGCCTCCTCTGAATCGGAGGAAATTTTGCCAGGGCTCTGCATCTTTGTGCAATGGATAAGCCTCACCCTGGGAAAACCACCTTGGTGATCATGGTACCTCTCCTGCCAGGTGACTCTGCATCTTTGTACTGAATACCTCTGTTGTGTTTCAACTCTCTGAAAATTGAAAATCCATTTATGTATAACCTGCTGATTAAATCACTGGGAAGTGACTCTCTTCCTTCTCATGGCTGCTTCCTTTAATTCTTCTCTGTGGCCTCTGCCTTCAGCCCTGAGGTGAACCGTCCTCTCATTTAGAACAGTGGAGTCTTCCAGGTAATGAGTAAATCATCCTTTGCCTTGGAATTGAAAGCTCCGAGCAGGAATGTCAAGACTCTAAACTCTCGTCCTGGCTGTAACTTCCACCTGCCTTCTTATCCCACCCTGGGTCCCGGTTCCCGAGGGTGAGGACACCCAGTGCAGAGGCAGGGCGTGGGTGGGGCTTTAGATTTCTTCCCCAGCTTTCTTCTCCACTGCGGTTTGGGGGCCAGGCCGTGAGGAGGGAGAAGATGGAGAAAATGGCATGAAACGAAATTGGGTCGGTGGAAGGCAGGGCCCGTGTTGTGGCAGTTGCTGCATCCGCCTGGAGCGTTCTTGTTAATTCCTTGGAGATCTACTCATGAGACCCCCAGCCACCTCCCCAGCCCTCTCTGCGGTCCTCTGATCCAGTGGGGCCTTTTCCAGCCAGGTGACGGTGTCGTGCAGCACATTTTCGGAGGCAGTGTGTCAGTCAGCTCTCCATCACTGTGAACAAAATGCCTGACAAGAGCAACCTGGAGGAGGAAAAGCTTATTTTGCCTCAGAGTTTCAGCCCATGGTTAGCTACCACCATTTCCCTGGCCTGAGGTAAGGCAGAGCATCATGGTGGAAGGGTGGGGCAGAGGAAATTACGACACTCATGACAGCCAGGAAGAAGAGAGAGAGGGGAGTGAAGGTGTCATAGAGAAGATGAGCCCTTCCTGGGCACGCCCCTAGTGACACGTCTTCCCCAACAGTGCCCCACCTGCCCACAGCTGCCATCACCTAGACATTCAAACTAGGATGGCTGAGTAGGTTACAGTCCTCGTCGTCCAATCATTTCACCTCTGAAAGTTCTTGCATTAAGGGGATATCTCATAACCATAACCATGACATTCTGTCCCTGTTCCCAAGAGCTCATGTCTATCTCACAAGGAAAAACACATGTAGCCCACTTTGAAGAGTCACCATGGTCTTAACCGTTCCAGCATTGCCCAAAAGTTCAAATCCAAGTCTCCTCTGATACTTAAGGCAAACTCTTGGCTGTGAGCCTTGCAAAAAGTTACATACATCCAATACATAATGGCAGAGACTAATCATTCCCATTCCAAAAAGGAAGGATAGGAACATTGCAAGAAGGGATGGGGCCAAAGCAAGACTGAAACCCAGCTGAGCAAACATTTCCCGTGGCTCTGCCTCTAGCATCTGGTGCACATGGTAGCAAGTTGTTGTCTCTGCGGGGCTGGGTGGTCTGCCTCTGTGACCATGCCAGGTGAAGCCCACATGGCCCCTCTTCTAGCCTGGCTGTGTCCTCAGACAGTAGTGTCCTGGCAGACAGTCCATGTTGCTGGCATGTTACTGGAAATTTGGGGGGACACCTCATATCCAAACACAACAGGCAGACACTCCTCCAAGGATCCCACATCTAGTTCCTGGGAAATATACAAAGTCACTTGAACCCCCATCTCACATTCATGGAGAATCACCCCCACCCCATGTCTGTTCTCTCTCCCTCGGGCTAGTCCAGCTTCATCCAGCTGCTCAGCGGAGGGCCTTAGAAGAATGAGGTAGTCACCAGGACCTATTTGCACAGTTCTAGGGGATACAGACCAGAGTGTAGTAACTTCCCTCTGCCCCACCCTTCCACCATGATGCTCTGCCTTATCTCAGGCCAGGACAATGGTGGTAGTTAACCATGGACTGTCCATGGGCTGAAACTCTGAGGCAAAATAAACTGTTCCTCCTCCAGGTTGCTCTTGTCAGCTCACTTGAGGACCCTGCCTCTGCTGGCAGACGGTGATAAGGAGCAAACTTCCTCTCACCGCTGTCCCCTGGAGAACCTCAGATACACTGACCACTTTACAGAAGTTAATATCAGTCCTCACATCTGGTCTTGCCTTTTCTTTGGCGAATGAGAACTAGGAGGCTGACTCGCCAGTGTTTGATGGTCCTCCATCCCTTCTAGGACTTTCTCTCAGTTCTCAGGGATCCAGTCCCTGAAATCTACCTAGTGGTGGTGGGTGTTTTCCTAACATGGGCAGTGGAGTTGGGATTGGGGGTGGGATCTGAACCAAAGAGAGGCCTGATTGGGTCTGGGCATTGGAGAATGGACCTGTGTTGATGTGGCTGGGCTTTCCTGGTCTCTGGGCTCGCACAGTGTCTGTCCAGGGTCCTGATCCATGTCTGGGCTCAACATTGTGGACTCCTCCTTCTTGTCTTTATCAGGACCCCCTAGACATCTGCTTCTCTCCTTACATCTGCTTCCCACTTCGTGGGAAAGTGGAGGCTTAAGAAATCCTGTGTATATTCTCAGAATCAAACTCCCTGCTCCCATTGTTCACATGCCCCCCTCCACCACCTGAGGTCTCTATCATTCACTCCTCTGATAGCCCACCAATGCCCTAGGTCCCGTGTCCACTTCCTCCAGTTTTCATCCATGGCTCTGTGGTAGGCATTCCCAGTTAACCATGGAAACCTACCATTGATTCCAGCCCCAGCCTGGAAATCACTCCCGATATTCCCTTTAAGGAGCTCTAATGTAAGTCATAGTGGACACAGTAAATGACATTTTCCTTCCTGAAGAAGTCACTGATGGTGAGCCCACGCACAGGAGGCTGAGTGAATCCTTGTATAAGATGCAGCCATTGTGGTTCAGTTCTCATTAACTCTGAAATATTGGGAGAGTCCCTGTGTTTTTCCAAATCTTAGTAGCCCTGTTTATAAAGTAGGCATTATTATTGGGCCTGTTATGAGGATTTAGAGTGACAATACATGTAGCAGTCCCAGTGCATGGCCTGCTGAACAAGTGACTGCTTTTATGGCTTTAGAGATGAAAGCAAGGTCAGGCTTCAATGTGTTGCTTCCTCTGTGCAATACGAAGCTCTTAATAACAATCTGAACGGGGCTTGCATGAAGTACAAGATTAGCTAAGAGGAACAGGAAGCCAGCAGCTGGGGAAGATTGGAAATGCCATAGATTTTCATTTTCTTAAATTGGGTTTAAGGATGATAAGGCATCTGTAGCACATCCTGGGGGAAGACATTAGACTTTGAAGTATCACCAGGTCAGCTGGCTTCTTTGGCCCCAGGTGGAAAACAAGCAAATAGGAATCAAATGGAGCAGGTTGGAAGGGCACTTGAAGCCCATCTCATCCACTGGCTCTAATAAAGGTGGGGTAAAGCTGGCCCCTGGTGACATTTGTCCTTGTCCAGAGACAGAGGGGTGAGAGGGATATTGGAATCTGGTGGGTATAGGCAGAGATGCTGTGCAGACTCACAGTGACAGGACAGCCCCGATCCCAGCAAAGTCTCTTCAGGCCCCAGAATCAACATCCCTGAGACTGAGGTGCCCTGCTCTGGCCTAACTGCACCCTATACTTGCCTGCAGAGATCTTCCACTCCTGTGGCCTCAGGCCAGGGAACACACGCCTTGTAGTATATCCCTTTCTGTCCCCAAACTGCTCTGCTGCCCTGGAGATTCTTTCCTTGAAGGGGCAGTCCATCCTTATGTCCTTCCTTGGGTGCCCTCAATTTGATTCTTCTTACATAAAGAACACTCTCAGTGTGCATGGCTGTTCAGCTCAGAGACCTCTCCAAGCCACCTCTTCATCTCCAGGCTATACCCAGGGCTCTCTCCCTGATGATCTGCTTGTTTGTTATTGTCTTTACTTGCTTTTTGTTCATTGGCCTTGGGTCATTTATAAGAACCCAGGCATTCTCCCCTGCCTGGGTGCTGTTAAATTTATCTCTGTCTTTTCTAAGTTGAGATACCCCCAGCATCTGAGTTTGGTCTCCAGGAATTGGTTCTACACATCTCAGGGCACCAAAGGACAATCAACTCCCACTTTCTTCATTGGTGACTCTAATTAAAGTGGCTTAAATTCGTGTTAACGTTTTTATACCTGTGCTACCCTGTGACTTGTTTAACCACCTGTTAAACCTCCTCTTCAACTGCCTGTTGGTCAGTCCCTAAGAATGTGTCTGTGACTTGCAGGAGCCTGGGTCTGAACAGACTCAGGGCAGTGTTAAAGTATCTTGGAACAGACTGTGCAGTCAGAAGGACATGGTCTGACCTTTCCATTTTGCTTGTGACTTTGAGCAAGTTAATTAACTCACTTGGCCTTTTTTCCTCTTCAGTAAGTGGAATAACATTAGTAAATACCTCCTATGAGTATATAGAGAGGAAGAGAAAAGCAGTGTGTTCAATTCCTAGACAGGCCTCATGAATTATCAGCTTTGAATCAAGTGCAATGCTAATGACTCTCTGAGCTCCTGGGGTAGAGACTTCATCCCATCCTCATGTGAGTTCTTCCTGGTCACTTGCAGCTTATTTATGGAGTTGCGCGGGGCCTGTGGTTTTAGCTCTGTCACAAGGCCTCCATTGGCCCAGGAGTATCAAGGACTGCAATGAAGGACAGCTGTCGGGGGCTGTGGGCGGCTGCTCCCTTTACTCCAGTGCCTTGCCTCACCTCCTCATCTGTGGAGGAAGGAAAAGCTTCTTTCTTGACTCAGTCCTAGAAGACACTCCTCCAGTTTTCTCACATGCTCGTGAGCCTGAGGGATTGGTTTTCAGAGCTGCAGGTTAGTGCTGGTCCTCCTGAGGTCCACTGTATCTGATGTTATTTTTGGAGGAGACTCAAGCTCCCTTTATAAGCAAAGGTGCTGCTGGGTCTTCCCTTCCAATTGGTTACCTCTGAGCATCCGGAGCACACCTGTCATGACCTGTCAGAACAAAGGTGGGGGCCTTCATGAAACCGCTCAGACCAATTGGCCATGCGCTCCGGGTCCATTCTTGCTTTTGCTCAGTCAGTCAGTCATCCACCTCAATAAGCACACTGTGCAGCTTCTACTCTTGCCAGGCCTACTTGGGTGTTGGGGCTGGAGAGGCGGAGTAGTGGCAGCTCCTGTCCTTGGAGTAGAAATGTGACTGAAGGCGCAGGTTCTGAAGTGGATCGGCACAGTAAGCTCAGTGCTGCAGTTGGTGGAGCATCGAGAGAGGAAGGGAAGGAGAGCCGGGAGGCTGTGGCGTTGAGAGGAGCAGCGAGGGAGCTGGGCCTCTTGGTCACCTGAGGTGTGGGTGTGGTGTCCCTGATAGCAGAGCATGGGTCCCAGATCTGCTGTGTAGCCTTAGTTCCTTCACTTGCTGATCATGAGGAAAATGATTCCTACCAGGCAGAGTTGTGCAGATTTTAAGATGAGCATGCCCTGTGTTTGGCCTGTGAACCATTGGACGACAGCAGGGAAAACCACATCACTAATTTGAGCCACTTGCATGTTTTCCAGGTTAAGGGATGTGGCCGGGGCACCAATGATCAGCAGCCGCACACTCGGCCTGCACTTCCACCCCCGGAGAGGTCTGCACCACCAGGTCCCTGTCATGTTCGACTACTTCCACCTGTCAGTGATCTCCGTGACCATCCACGCTGCCCTGGTGGCTCTGCAGCAGCCCCTGATCAGGTATGAAGTTAGAGATGGCCCTGAGTCATGGAGAGTCACCTCCCATCACAGGTGTGGCTGGAGGCATGGAGCTTGCCCAGGGAGGTCAGTTCCAAGCAGAGAAGCTGCCTCCAGGCTGCGGGTGTAGGTTTGGGCCTAAGAGACACAGAAGAGCTAGAGGAGCCATGTGGAGGGACCACCAGGAGGCAGAGGGGCACGGGGTGGAGTCCAGGGGCTGAAAACCTGCCAACTGTGGCTCCCACCAGGAGGGCCTGAAGTCTTCACCTGCCTCACTTTTATCTGCCTTATTTGACAAGTCATCTTATGTCCTGAGTCACATGAGCTTCATCTCTAAGGCAGGAGTGCTAACGGGTGCCATCTACATGTGTTGTAGTGACTCCCAGATGACAGGGCCAGCCACGTGGCAAGAGTTCCATGCTCTCTCTCCTCCTTGGTGGCTATTTGTTCAAATGCGGGTGACCACATGTACGATTGCTCCTTCGCTGACCTCTTTGAACGCCCCAGCATGGCTGACCATGGGCCTCTAAATCATCTCACAGTATCTCATGTGGGTGTGGACTAAAGGTGCAAATGTGTACAATGAGCTATTTAGGGGCAGAATCTTGTAACACAGATTTTTGGAAAGGGAATTGTCCCAATTTCCTTTTCCTGGATGGTTTCTCAGTGCCAAGAGTGAGTGGGGCTCACAGGGAATGTGAGGTGGATTCTGAGAGGAGAAAAGTGAATCACTTTTTGGAAGGTTTGCAGTAGTGTGGGCTTTGGGCGTTGAGGGCAATTGTGCCTGGGAGCTAATGTCAGAGCACATGGAAGAACCCAAGAAAATGGGGAATTGAGGGGTGCAGACAGCTCGTGAGCAGCAGCCCCCAAGCCTGGGGCCACATGGCCCACAGTGCTCTGCTGAGAAGCCCTTAACCTTGACTGAGCTGTTTGATAGGAACTGTGCTCTGAAGATGAAGGAGGCACTTGGGTCAGGGTGTCTGTGGAGCTGTTCGTTCTCCTTGCACCATGAGCACTTGCTGAGCGCCTGGTGTGCTAGAGAAGGCCTCAGGTTCTGCCCTGCACATCCTACTGTGGGATCCTCAGGGTCCTCGAAGCAGACCTTTCCTTCAAGGAGCTCACTCACAGAGGAGGCGGCCAGTCTGCATGTGTGGAAATACAATATGGTACGTGTTGTTGTAGTGGAACTTGGTGGAAAGTGTTCTAGGATTTATCATTTTAGGAACACAGGGACGCGGACCTGGCCTTGGAAAACTGCAGGAAAAGTAGACTCCAGAAGTGGCAGAGTGTTGTTCTGTGAAGCAAGTTCCCCAGCCCTGAAGTTGCTTTGAGGATTGGCAGATGGGGCCTGGTGCAGAGTTCAGGGTCATCTCTGTGTCAGTGAGATGAGACAGGTGTCCTGAGATCAGCCGTTGTGCCAAAGGCAGGTGACAGCCTGGGGGAGGAAGGGCAGAGCTCTCTCTGTGGTTCCTGCTCCTCAAGAGTGGGTCGTCCTCCTCAGATGCAGTCACCGCCATCTCATTGTCCAGTCTACCCCTTAGTTCCTGGGGGTCCTTAGGCAGGTCACCTAAACTCTCTCCACACCTGTTTCAACATATAAACAATGATGAATAAGGAATTTCTTTCAAATGGAGGTGAGATTGAGCCAACAGAGAAGATGGGGATGTCATGGAACAAGTAGAGGGCCAACCCTTGGGGAAAATGTCCTTGGCTCAGGGCTTGGTTTGCTGTGCTTGAACCACTCATAGCTTGAACCTGGAAGCTCCGAGATGAGCAGATCAGGCTCCCCAAACCCAGAAGGTGCAGAGCCTGGCAGAGATCCCCATAAGCAGTGAGTCCCGATTCAGAGTGACGGCGGTTAAACTGAGGGGTGTGCCCAGTATGCAGGGAGCCCATATAGGGTAGGGTTAAAAGCAAGGACTTTAGGGTCAGAAGGGCCCAGGTGGCAATCCTGAGTGCCTGATTGCCAGCAGTGTTGATTTGAGCATGTGGGAAAGACAGTATATATACAACCCTTGGCCATGCATCCAGTAGGTTAACTGTTACTGAGCATCAACCATATTCCAAGCTCTGATCTAGACCAAATGAATACAGGCTTAATAACTGGCAGGTGACTTTGAGAGTGGCAAGAAGCATTTCTGCTTGAAACCCAAAGGAAAGCTTTGCAGAAGAAATGGGCTTGGTGTTCCGTGAGGTGGTGAGATGGATTCAGGAGGGTGAATTAGAGCCAGATTTTAACAGTGTAATTAGACACACGCTAAGGAACTGAAAGTCCATTTACTCTGTAAAGTAACTGAAGGTTTGAGCAGAGAGGCCTGGTAGGGCTGTGTTTTGTAGAGATCCCTCTGGCAGGCTGGATGGAGAGAGGTTCCATCAAGAGGGGGCAGGAGCAAAGACAGACTGCGGGAATGTTCACATCACCTTAAGTGGCAGTGCGAGCAGGGCTTTCCCTCTGTGCCTCTGGCAGCCCTAATGCTATTCTAATGGGGACTGGGCATCTGTGGACTCTTGGTAGAAAATCTACCCCCGTCAGGAATGGTGTCTGCCAGGTTTGCCTTGAGGACCTTCCGGAGAAGGACGCAGATAAATCCACAGTGGAAGCTTATACTTCTCTGGAGACGAAGGTAAAAATAGGACTGTCTTCCGTTCCCTGGATTTTGTAGGAAGAATTTCTATCTTGGCTCATGGTAGCTGAGAACAAAGGGAACCCTTTAAGATTGTGGGAAATACCTGTCAAATAGGACAAGCACTAGCTTTTCTAGAAAAGCAATTTTAAACAGCATCAGTCAGATCCAATAAGTATGAAGGAGGTGTGAAATTAAAACTTAACCTCAAAAGACCCTTAACCTTCAATGAGAGACTATAGAAAAGAATTCAAGTTTTAACCCTCAAATGGGGCAGGTGGACTTCTTCTGAGGTGTTTCCATCCTTCACAAAGACAAAACAAGGGCAACACTTAAATAAATACTGTTTTTCTATATGCACACCTATAGGTACATCTATTCTACTTTTCTTCTGGAAAGTTCCTTCCACCCATCTTCTAGCTGAATGGGAAACTTGCCTCAACTCTCAACTCAAAAGCAAATCAGAATAATGCTAATATTACATTAGACAGCCGTGCCTCCATACAGGGTGAGGCTTGTTTCCAGGACCCCCACAGATACCAAAACCCATGGATGCTCAAGGCCAGTATATAAAATGGTGTGATTTGCATACAACCTACACACATCCTCCAGAAACTTTAAGTCATCTCTGGATTACCTTCAATATCTAATAGAATGTAAATGCTGTGTGGATAGTTGATATGCTGTATTGTGTAGGGAATGATTATAAGGAAAGAGTCTGTACATGTTCAGTTTAGATGCTTTTTTTTTCTGAATATTTTCAGTCCTTGAGTGGTCAAGTCTGTGGAACTGGAGGGCATGGAAGGGGGATTATAATAGTCCTGCCTTTAGACACACTAGTATGGATACACAGATAGAACTAGGCTGATTGTTGCATCATCGTTAAGAGTTATTGACTTTTTGTGGATCCTCACTATTGGCTAGACGCTGTGCTTAAAGCCACCTTGGCTGATCTCAGGGAGTCCTGGCAGTGACTCTGCAGTTCCAGTGTGATCGTCAACCCTTCTGACCCATGGAGAGACAAGGCAGAGGAGGTTAGATCTGACCCTGGCACATAGTGTGCAGGAGATGCTTCTGGGGCTTGTCCCCTGGCGGATAGGCTTTATGGCCAGATGCTCGTTTTTAGACACATTTATTAGGCAGCAAGTCCCTGCCTGAACATCCATCCTGGTCACCCAGTGTGTTTCAAGAACTACCTTTCCCTGCTTGCAGGCCTCAGTGTAGCTCCACTGCATTCTCCAGGGACTGGTTTGCCCACCTCCCTCCCTTTCACCATCTCAGCTGCCTGGCACATGGTGTGAGACTATTCAGATTTGAATAAGTGGATTAAGCCAAAATAGAATGTCAACTTTTTCTCTGTCAGTATTGTGAGTGGGAACGTGGGTCTCTTGGGGGAAACCCTGCACGATTCTTTTGAGCACCTATGATAAAGATGATGCCACCTGCTTATCACGAAGACCCTCTGCCCTCAAAGACCTGCAGTCTCCCTGTGCAGTGTTTATCACACAGACGATAAGAAATGATGCAGTGTTAGGGTATCTAGTAGGTGAGACCTGAAGGCAGACCTGCATCAGTACATTAATTGATGAACATCACAAAGGTACAGGTAGGCGAGGTGATCCCAAAGCCTAGTAAGATGAGGAGCAACGGTCACGCTACCTCCCTCCCTCCTTGATTCTAGAGTTGATCAGACTCACCACACCACGACAGTTGATCTCCACGGGGTATCAGAGTGGGCCAGGGCTGTGTTTGTCAGCTGAGCAGATTACAGTCCTGCTAGCTACCATGGACTCAGGGAGAGCTCTATCAACGGCACTGTCTTGGACACTGACTGTTCTCTTGCTTGGCTCAAGGAGGTGGATATTTATATTCTTCTACCAAAGATCAGGCAAAGGCTCAGGAGGAGGCTCACTTCAGGTGACAACACTGGGGAGCCGTGTGAGCAGGGCTGCCCTTCTGCCCCTGGCCAGGCGCCCATCCACCTGCTGCTCGGGGTGGTGTGGCCTAGACCTTAGTCTCCCTCAGCTGGCATGCTCATGGCATCTCAGGCAGGCATTTCTTTGCTAGTTTCTGGATGTGTGTCATCGATGGCTGCCAAGTATACATGCCAGTTGACCCCTTTGTCCTCACAACATCCCCAAATGTCCTGTCCAGACCCTGTGAGGGGGGGAGCTCCTTCTAAGTGACCTGCCCCATGGGCTCCCAGCAGTGCCCCTCAAAGGTGCTGAGTTAAGGCCACCGTCACCTTCTTCACCTGAGGTTTCTCCTTCACTGTGTTCCTTTTAGTTTTGCTCGCCCGGGAAGAGGCTCCTGGCTTGGTAAAGGCGGCCCAGACATGGGAACAGAACAGTCCATCATTTCTCTGGAGAACTTGGTCTTTGGAGCTGGATATTGCAAGCCGACTTCCTCAGAGGTAAGGTCAGCCCCGGGGCCATGGACTTGTACCTGCCAACTGCGTTTGCAGAGTGTGTGTTCTGTGAGATTCCTGCATCTTTCAAAGTCCCCCTAGAGATGCTTTGCTCTGCTGATCCCTTCCCCTGGCTGTCCATCCATCCTTCTCTTTATTACTGCAGCATTTATTAGACACATCCTCATGCCAAGCCCTGTGGTGGGCTCAGGTGATATGGCCCACAGAAGGTACCATTATGCATTGCCCCTTGGAGAGAGAGGTTCTCTGGAGGCCAGGCTGCTGTGGTGAGGGGCTTCTCTCAGATGGTGTGTGGACACTGAAAGGCTCTTGGCGTTGAGTCATGCCTGACCTCAAAGGCTGGCTCCATCCTTCATTTCTTCATTCTTTGAGTGTAACTTTCCCCAGCTGTGGAGTGGGACCAGGAAGAGGTAGTCTGTCATGGAGGATCAGGTGTGCCAACACTGCCATGAACGTGAAGTCCTCACCACCATTCTTGGTGCTCGGTGGTCACTCAATCATTATGCATCTCCTGTCCTTCCCCTTGCTCCTTCTCCCCCAGAAACATCTGCTACTACTTTCCTGTGATGTGCAGGGTTTGGCTGCAAATGTACAACTGTCCATATTTCTCCTGAGCTGGTTTGTGATGTGTTTCTATTAGTGATCTGCTCAGAAATAACCAGCTTTTATTATTCAGGATTGTCAGGAAAAACAGGACCCATAGGTCCATTCCTTGTTTTGCATAAGAACTAAAAAATCACAGATCAAGGACAGTGAGAGAGAGAACATGCTGTTTTACTGACTCTCTCTCATTTGTTCTATTCAGACCTTCAGTGGATTAGACAAGCACGGTACACAGTGGTGAGGGCAATCTGTTTTACTCAGTCTACCAGTTTGCATGTTAATCTCATTCAGAAGCATCCTCACAGTCATCCAGATCAATGTTTCACCAAATTTCTGGGCACCCATGACCTAGACAAGTTGACATATGGAATTAATGATCACATGGCCCGTGGCATGAGTGTGAAAGGCCTTCTGAGCTCGGTCACACTACCCAGGAGGTGCTCTATCCTCCTGTGCAGATGGACTCCATGCTCAGACTGTCCTGAGTAACAGCACCACGTTGGCTCACTCACCTCCAACATCACCTCTCCCAGCTCTGAGACCTGGCTGAGATCAGTTGCCCATCGCAGCTCCACGTGGCTCTGGCTGCTATGTCCAGTGTTCTCAAGATCCTGAGAAGTAGAGAGAAGGGCTACCAAGGTCTTCCTGAGGGACAGGGAACTAGAAGCTGCACAGGACTTGGTGACATGTAAGGAGCAGATGTTAAAGCCAAACAGGATCAGTTTTCAGGTGAATTCCATAATGTATAAATGCAGGACCTCGGGTGACCACTGACATTCCAGAACCTGGTGTCCCCAGCATCAACACAGGGTCACTGAGTGACTGAGGAACTGACTAGAAAGCAGTGAGCATACCAGCATGGAGGGGGCCCTCTTTACTACGTCACACACATGAGAGGGCCCCCCACCTGGGATGGGCCACAAGGAGAAGCCTGATCTTCCTGTCTACACCCTGAAGGTCTACAGCAGAATGTCCAGGCCGAGGTGTAGCCCTAGTTGCCCCCCCCCCCCAGTTTCCCTGCCGCTGGGGCACTGATGGCTGACTCTGCAGGACCAGTTGCTCTGCAAAGGTCCTCAGGCCTTGGCTGAAGTATTGTGAATATATCACAGTTTAAGTTTTCCCTGCAACCAGTCCTACCCCCGCAACATGTGCTATACCCCAGACCTTCCTAGCAGGCCTCCCACCTAAAATTTTCAGCTCAGACTGCTTTCTAGGGGACATGGCCTGGGATATCAGTGACCCAATAGTCATAGCCCAATTGGAAACATTTTAAACACTTGCTTCCCAAGTTGAGGTCCTTAGTCAGTTCCACAAAAGCAGATGAAAACAATACGATCAGCCCTTTTCCCTGAAGGCCCTCTGCTCCCTGCACCTGCTCAGGGCCTGCTCAGAGGTCAGCACTGCATGAGGCACTCGAATTTCCTAGGATGAACACCTTCTCCCCAGTGCAGTAGAAGTCTCAGTCTCCTTCCCTGGGGCTCAGAGTGGTGGGAGTAGAGACCATCTCATTAGCTGACCATCCCCAGGGCCAAGCACCATGCCTGGGACTGGCTTCTTCTTAAGGAAGCCCCTGTCTAATCCCCCCAGTGGAGGCTGTGATCTGTGCTCGAGCAACGGGGGAGGGGTGAATGGCACAAGTGTATGGTCACCGTCATGTGGAGAACTGGACAGTCCAGGCTGTGGGCCACTCAGACTCATCCTTGCTGTGTATGGTAGCAGACAGGATCCTAATGGGAAGGAGCTGCAGGGTGATGGACATCTCCATGGACATCTGAGGGCCTTGTGCGGCTGCCCTGGGTGATGGTGGGGACCCGAGGGCTGTCGTGTGATGCACATTGTGGATGGTTTCAGCCCACTGGACTCTTACAGATGACACGTGTGAGCATGGCCTTGTCCAGTCTTCAAGTTGGACACAGTCGTAATATGGTTCAGAGAAGATTCTGGGGCAGATGCCAGCTATGATCAGTGCTGTAGGACCTGGGGAGCTTATTCATTCCTGCAGAAACTCAGTTTTCTCAACTGTGAAATGGAATAATGTCTTTTCTTCAGAGAAGATTTCAGAGTTAACATGTGTAAAAACATTACAGAAATAGCTGTGTGTGTGGTGGCCCATGCCTGTAATTTCAGCAGCTTGGGAGGCTGAGGCAGGAGGATAGTGAGTTCAAAGCCAGCCTCGGCAAAAGCGAGATGCTAAGCAATTCAGTGAGACCCTGTCTCTAAATTAAATATGAAATACGCTGGGGATGTGGCTCAGTGGTTGAGTGCCCCTGAGTTCAATCCCTGGTACCTTCCCAAAATATAAAGAAAAGAAAAGAAAACAACAACAAAATACATTACAGAAATAGACTCACTAGTCTCCAAATACAGTACAGATACGGTGTAGTGTTGTTGTTGTTGTTTCCTATTCTTGGCTCTTTCTGGGGATGTGTGTCAAAGCTAACATGACTGTCTTTTGTAAGAGTCAGATAGAATGGCTTATTTGTGGGTGCTTGGCATTGAATTTGCCCATGGAACTTAGCTCAATGGGTTATTTTCAGGACTTGGTTCTTTTCCTGAGCACTTTCCATTTGGGTCCCCTCCAACTATAATTCAGTGCTGTGCACCCACCCTGAGCCTTCCCACCTGGCAAAGCTGCCAAGCAGAGAATGAAATCCACCCCGCACTCCCCTGGGAGCCATGCACCAAATCCCCGAGAAGCCCAGAGCATTAGCAAATAGCGCTGCAATCTGCACAGATTGCAGCCTCCACTGGAGGATTAGACAGGGGCTTCCTTCAGAAGAAGCCAGTCCCAGCAGAGGTGTTTGCAAAACTAGTTCTGCAGCAAAACGTGCTGATTGGCAAGGCATCATGAGAGGTGATGATGCTGTGCCCCTCTGGTTAGCACAGACCCTCTCCTGATGGCCGCTCTTTGCTGCTGCACCTTTTGTGTTAGACCCTTTGTGTTCAGAGTTGCTGGAGCAGGGCTCCTGTTCCTCCCACCTCCAGCTGTCAGCGTTGCACCAGAGGAAGCACTGACCCTCTCTGCCTCCCAGCATATCTGCCAATACAGATACTCATGCAGGCCTTGAAGGGTTGAGAGAAGATTAAGTGGAGTCACCTTATAAGGGCCTTGAGAACATAGACCCTGGCACAAAAATTCCCAAGAAATGCTCTGCTGATATTGTTTCCTTATCATTTATGCATATGATTAAATAAACTCTTACTGCAGCCCCAGTGTGGTCTTGTGGGCAGGACTTTGAATCAAATATCTTAAATGCGGTTTTGCTCTTGGCTTCTGCATTAGCTTGCTGTGTGAGCTCCAGCCCCTTGCCCTCTCTGACTCTCAGTTTCCCAAGGTGTAGAAAGAGAGCTGGATGGAATCTTCCAGGAGCCTCCTCCTGCTCTTTGCTGCTTTTACTGAAATCCCCCTGGAACTGCTATGTACAGCTTGGGCAGTTGGTCCACAGCAGCAGACCCCAGAGGATGTCATGCTCCCCACCACTCTGTGTGCGTGCCTGTGTGTGTGTGTGTGTGTGTGTGTGTGTGTGTGTGTGTGTGTGAGAGAGAGAGAGAGAGAGAGAGAGAGAGAGAGAGAGAGAGAGAGAGAATATCAATCTCCAGTTAAAGCTACAATTTTAATTCAGGGAGTGTGATGCCATCTCTTTCCACCCCCATAGGGAGAAAGATATTTATTTTAAGATTTAGCTCATGCAGTTGTAGAGGCTGACAAGTCCAGAATCTTTGGGGTAGGCTGGTAGGCAGGAGACCCAGGAAAGGGTTGCTTTCAAATCCAAAGGCGTTCTACTGGCAAAATTCCTCCTGCTTTGGGGGAGGTCAGTCTTCCTTCTACCAGGGCCTGTGACTGGGATAAGGCCCACCTATATTGTGGGAGTTCATCTGCTTTATTCAAAGTCTGATGACTTCAGTGTTAATCTTCTACCAAATGTCCTCAGAGAAACACTTGAAATGTTTGGTCCAATAGCTGGGTACCACAGCTGGGCCAAGTTAACACACAGCCACCCCCACATATGATAAATCCCCTGTTCTGACAGGCCCTTATTGGAGATCCAGAGTCCAGTGATAGGTCAGGAGAATCCCATTCTCCCTGCAGGGTCTGAAGTAAGTAAGGTTCCACTGTGCAGAGGGAGGCGTGGCCCCTGGTGCAGAGGCACCACTAGGGGAGCCCTGGGAAGGGCTGAGAAGAGCATGAGCTAATGCTAATCCCCCATGGGGTGCTGCGGAGCCATGGGAATGAGTGGGCCCTGGGATCTAGAGTGAGACAACATAATAATTAGAAAATCAAATATTGGGTGCAAAGTTTGATGATGATCATTTTGGAGCACACCTTTGAATGCCTCCTCTCCCTCAAGGTCCCTGCTAACCTGTCTGTGCATAGGGACTCCTTTGGTTCACACAGTGACCTTTGTGTTCCTTCTGTGGATGGGGAACTGGAGTCACAGAGAGGCTGGGTCAGGTCTCTGCAGGCACACAACTGAGGGGGGCCAAGCTGGTGGCCTGACCTGGGGAATGTGATGCAATCTCCCAACCCCAGTCATGGGCTGCCAGGTTAATGGAGATAAAAGATGAGCCCATCTCTCCAGCCTCTGAGACCCTAAGGCAGTGCAGGCTTCGTCTCCTGTGTGCTGCCAACCAGTGCTGCTAGAGCTGACCCTGATGTGAAATCCCCTGTCCTCTGCTCAACTTGGAAGGCTTTTCCCACACACAGGAGTAAACATCATTGACATGGTTCACGGTCATTCTTCTGAGGTCATTTTCCTTTTATGTTGAACTGCAGAAAATTGCAGAACAATAACGTTCTGGAGGGAATAATGCTCGTGCCCTAGCTTACCTGGTGAGCTTAGCGTAGCCTCACAAAGCCCCTTCCACGCCGAGCCCCGTGTCACCATGGCCCACGCCCCATTGCCAGGAGGGTGCCTGTTGTGGGACAGGCCTAGGAGGGAAACTGAGGGACAGTGCTGACTCCCAGGCAGGAATGTCCCCTCTCCCAGGAGTGCTCTCCTTTTTACCCTTTTACCCCTGTTTTATGGGTTCAGAGTCCTTTGCCCTTGCTTGGAATAGATGTTAGCCTGTTATTGTGTATATCCTGGATCCGTCCCATGAGGTCTTGAGGTGCACTGGTAAGACACACACTTCCATGTGCCTGTTAAACATGTCACTGTGTGGCTTCTGGCCTGTGACATCTCTGAAAGCAGAGACACCATCATTCTTCCTTCACTAATGGGTGATCAGCAAGCATCAGCTGTGTCTGGGACCCAGGATGCAGCAGTGTCAGGAAGACCTGCCATCCTGGAGTCTTGGGGAGCAGAGGGGCAGAGGGGCTGGCACAGGCAGGCCTTCCTTGGCAATGGATGCCACAGAGGTGGGAGGGATGCACTTGCTTCCCCTTCAACCTGGGGACTCACCATAGCCACTTAGCATCAGGCACAAGAGTCACAATGCCCAGGGAACAGCAGTTTTAGGGGCTAAGAGAATATTTTAATGTTTTTCACTCATGAGAAAAAAGACAAATATGGTCCAACCTAAGCTACATTCATTTTTACACCAACCCATTTAAAAGAAGCTTTTAAAATATTTGTTTTATGCATGAAGAAGCCCACCAAGATCAAAGTACCTGGGACCCAGGAGAGTCACAATTCAGGCCTGGGAGAGGATTATCACTCCTCGTTATTGACTCCTGGTTGTAGAAATAACCATCAGCCTTGATGGTCTCACCTGTGTGGGGAGACGTGAACCTGGAACTCGGTCCCCCATCTGTCCCTATGTTCTGACACCGCTCCTGGCAGTGGCATGACCAGGGAGAGCACGGCTTGAGCGTCCGTCTGTGGAGGAGGCGGCTGAGTGTAAGATATGCACTGTTTGAAATTTGTGAAAAAACATGTTTCATGGTTGGCACCTGGGGAAGGTCAGCGTCATAGGAGGATGTCCTTCAGGATCATCGTGTTGCTTCATGTGGCAGGATGGCTTTCATTTGTAAGGCTGGATGATATTCCATTCTATCTGTGATGTGTGTAAGCTTTACCCATCTTTTGATGAGCACGGAGGTCATTTTCGTATCTTGAATATTGTGAATGATGTGGCAATAAACTTGGGAGTACAGAGATCTCCTTGAAATACTCACTGAAATCATTTTTGGATATATACTCAGAAGTGGTGTTACTGGCCAGGTGCAGTGGCATATACCGGTAATCCCAGTGGCTCACTAGGCCAAGGTAAGAGGATCACAATTTCAAAGTCAGCCTTAGCAACTTAGTGAGACCCTAATAAACTTAGCGACTTAGTGATACTCTGTCCTCTGTCTCTAACACACACACACACACACACACACACACACACACACACACGGTACTCACTACCCCCAAAAAAGAGGAGGTGTTGCTGGATCACACACTAGTTCTTAGCTTTTTTTTTTTTTTTTTTTTTTTTTAGGAACTTCTGTATTATTTCTGATAGTAGCTGCACCAACTTAGAGCCCCACCAACAGTGCACAGGATTCCAGTCGCTTCACGTTCTTGGTCACACTTAGTGTCTTTTTCTTTTCTTTCCTTCCATCTCTCTTCTTTGTGCCCAGCTAACAGCCCTGCCACACGTGGGGTCCATGGTGGTTTATTAATTCCACTATGATGAGTGGCGTCGGGCACCTTTCAGTTGCAGGCCATTTGTGTGTATCCACTTTGGAGCAAGGTCTGTTTAGTTCCTTGGCCCACCTTCAGAATCGGGTTTGTTTCTGCCTTCTGTTGAGCGGTCGAGCTCCTCCTGGGTTTGGGATAGTCACTCGCTGTCAGGTATGTGGCCTGCAGGTGCCGTCCCCGCTCCACGGGTTCCTCTGGCTCTGGCGACTGTCGCCCTTGCTGTGCAGACAGTGCTAGCTGGCTGTGATCCTACTTGACTGCGTTTGCTTCTGTTGCTTGTGCATTCAAGGTCACATCCGAGAACCTTCCTCCAGGATGAGTGTCACAGAGCTTTCCTTGCGTCCTCTTCAGGCTGTTTTGCAGCTTGGGTCTTATGTGTAGTTCTGCGAGCCACTTCAGACCTGTGGGATCTGAGTCCAGTACGGTTCCTTTGCTTGTGCACATCCAGTTTTGCAGTCATTATTTGTTGAAGAAACTATTCTTTCCAAATGGTGTGTCCCTGGTACCCCATCAAAAATCATTCGACTGTATAGGAGCAATTTTATTCCTTGGCTTTTTACTATTTTAAAAATCACGTTATTGAGGTTTGATTCGTGGGAAAAGAGCTATCCATGTGCTACACATACTGAATGTGTGCACACTAATGATTTTGGCGGGGCTTGCCATTCTGCACAGTTGGTCTCCTGTCTGTCTGTGCCAATACCGTGCTGTTCTAGCTACTGCCGCTGTGGAATGTACTTTGAAATTCGCAGGTGTGATGTTTTCAGCTTTGCCGGTCACGGCCGATTAAGGCAGTTTTCAGTAATGAAAAAGGTGATACATAAATAAGCAGTACTTTTGCATGAGAAGCCTATTTTCACTGATCTATGTGGCTCTTTAGGAAATGACCTGTGGAATTATGTTGAATTCATATGGAAATTAATGGGAACTACTATAGATTCAAAGACCACCACAGCCTGTGTACCATATAGAAACTTGCTATTGATTTTGTAGGATTTTATTAAATCACAATCACTTTAATGAGAAAATTTAAACCATTTCATTGTAATGGGAAAAGCACCATAGTGCTTGCCATCTTAATTCTTAAAATCTAACAAAAATTATTAAATATAAAGATTTTTAACTATAAATTTTTTTTCTTTAAATAACTTGTGTTTTAATGCTTTTCTGGTAGTGTCTATTTTTCAAATTCTTTGACACTTCTGGTAAGAAGACTTCATTTGAGGTCTACCATTTTAACATGACCTTAACTGCCCAGACGGTGCTAGGTGAAGACTCAGTGCTGGGCAGCCGGTCATGGCTGGCCTGGTCCACCTTGCAGAAGTGAAACTTCAGTCCTTGAGCCTCAGCTTCACTCGCCCCAGCCCTCCTGCCCCAGCAGTCACATACTGGCAGAACCAGGTAGTGTCCCTTGTTGTGGGGATGGCTTAGGTCACTCCACATAATCCCATAATTCACAGGATTCACAGGATGCCCCTAAAAGCCCAAGGAATCTTGAAAATGGGGACCCTATAAACCAGATTAACCACACACAGGTTATCTGGTTCTTCTTCTGTGGAGTTTAGGTGGCTTTGGGGACATGATTAGGACCAGATAAAGTCCTTTCCCCTGTTCAAATCCTGGTAGCTTTATAAGAAGAGGGACATAAGAGGCACAGACACCCATGTGCTTCTTTCTCCTGCCCTGTGATCCCTTCTGGGCTCCACAGCAATGAGGCCATCACCAGATGTTGTCCTTGACCTGGGATCTCCAGAACCATGAGCCCAGATGGACCTCTTTTCTTTAACATTCACCAGGGTGTGGGGTGCTGCTCTTGGCAGCAGAGCCATGCAGCCCTTCCAAGTCTGGCTGGAGGCCTTGGCTTTGCCCAGCTCTGGGGCAGCCCTGCTGTGTGCCGGAGCTGCTGCTGCTGGCTCCCTTCACCTCCCCTTCTCCAGTTATGCCCGTCTCTTCCACTCTCATGCTGGGAAGGGCAGTGAAGTCTGCTGGATATAAAAGAGTCACATACAAAATAATGTCGAGACTGCTGACCCCAGGAACCATGCAGTTCAATGTGATTCAGAGAAGGCCTGAGCTGAAGGCTGCTCCCCTCGCATGAGGGCCTCTGGGTCTGGGAGAAGAGGGGGGGTAGAAGGCGATGAGAACAGCCACGGCGGCAGAGTGGCTGTCTTCCATGTCACATATTCACGCACACTTGAAGGCACATTTCCCAGCCTCCCATGCAGTCATCTGGGGATCCTGTATCTGGGCCTCAGCTTAAATGTGTAAGTCTTTCCCTTTTAAATACATAAGGTTTTGCCTGAGGATCTAGGCCTCCGACCCGCTTCTATGAAGGATGGCACCATCTCAAGATGGAAGGCTCCTGCAGTTCTGAGCCCCTGCTTTTCCTAAAGCTGCCCATGAAGGCTGCTGATCCCTTTTGGCCTTTGCCACAGTGACAACGCAGCGTGCACAGTGTCACACACCGAGTGCTCAGGGAATATCTGTCAATGCAGCATCCTCTAGCTCCCTTTGACAGTGACTGAGGCTCTCTGGGGAAAGGCACCCTCCATGAAAGGACCATACTTAGGAAAGGCTGGAAGTCTCATGTGTAAGACCAGTTTTTTCTGGGGTGTGGTTTTGAGGTTTACTGGCCTGGAGGGGCTTGGTGGAAAGTGAGCTAGGTCATGGGAGTCTCCAGAGCCAGGCCCACGTGTCCTTTGACGTGGTTTTTTCCTGACTCAGTTCCTAGCAGGCCCACTGCAGGAATAGAAGGACATAGCAGGGGTAGAGCATGAAGCGAGCAATGACACGAGGCTGTGACTGTGACCCTTAAATGCTTCCCCAATAATGACAACACCTAGTGGTTATTTGGTGTCAGGGTCACCCATGTCTGCGTGAGTGTGGTGTGCACGTGTGTGTGTGTGTGTGTGTGTGTTCATTTAGGTCACACAGCTGTTTGCTGGAGGATAAATTAAGTCCTACATGAGTAGCTGTGTTCAGGTTTGAAGCCGTCAGCAGACTCACAAGACAGTATACAGTTATCTTCTAGAGGCCCCTCCTCTCCATCCTCAGTCCAAGAACTTCCTGGGATCACAAAGGGCGCTTGCTGCCATGGGAGGGCTGCAGAGATTCCTGGGAGCCAGGGGACCTCAGGACCTGCATTGTGGGCAGCACTTACAAGCCTGGCAGCCCCTTCCCTCCCTCCACCTCTTCCTAGTTCTCATGTTGGCCTTAGGTCAGATGCAATTTCCATCAGTGATGAGATGGCTCAGGGAAGTCTCTTGCTCAGCTGAGCTGGGGGAACCCACCTCAGCAAACACAGGCCTACCCTCACCAACCCACGTCTGTCAAGCTCCATGGCCTGCAGCCCCTCAGTATCTTCTCTAACATAAACACAGATCTGAGAGGTCCAACAAATTTTTACCTCTTAGTAGAAAATGGCAGCTTTATGATAATTCGCTTGAACATGAGACTAGGCCACAGTCAGAGAGTGCCATCCCTTGGGGTTGCCTGGCAGTTAGGGGTAATGAATAGTTATTAACCAGAAATGGATATCAGAATCTCTGGGGAGTCTTTTAAAAAATACTATGCATATTTTGTTCATTTCCTTAAAGATTCTCATTCATCCTGGCTAATGGGAAAGTTGAATAGAAATACATATTTTTAAAACCTTCCCTCTGATTCTGTGTTGTACCTCCACTTGAAGTCTCCTGGAATGGTCAGAAGGTAGAGATTTAGGAGTTGAACATGTGGGTTCACACCTTGAATCTGTCACTCCAGTTCTCAAACTCATCTCCTGAACCTTTCTGAGCTGGAGATAATGTGCACATAAAGTGCCCACTTAGGTTCAGCGCTCAGTAGCGTCCAAGGCTCTACTGGAGATGTTTTCCTATGTCCGTGAAAAAGGCTGCAGACGATGTTGTAATACGTAAGCTTCCGTATAGGCTATTAGGTTTTGCTGATTGCGGGACTGAGGATTTATTACAGAGACATGACAATGAGGAGTTATTTTTCACAGGGTATAATGCTTCCATTATGCAAGATGAACACATCCTAGAGATCTGTTGTAAAATGTAGTGCCTGTAGTTAACAATATCTATATTGTGCATTAAAAACTGTTGAGTGTAGATCTCATGTTAAGTAAACTTTCCAGAACAAAGCCAAAACAGCAAACAAAATAAAATACACCAGAGAGGCGCAGGGAAACTTTTGAAGTTGATATACATGACTGTGACCTTGATGGTGGTTTCATGCGTGTATGCACATGCCCAAACTCACCAAGCTGTAGATACTAAACACAGAGAGATGTGTGTATGTCAATTGTGCCTTATGGAGCTGTTAAAAATGACAAGTTGAGAAAAACGATAGTTGATAGGATTCTTATAGGATGGCTAAGGTAGGAGAAATAGAATGAAGCAAGAAATTCTGGATCCATGAGGGGTTCTTGCACAGCTAGAGAGGGGTGTGATCGTGTGTGTCTGTGCCAGTGTGCCCCTGTCAGCTGCCTGGGCTGCCCTTGCATTGCTGGTTCACTTTGCATTTCCTTCCCTCTCTCCTTCACTTCCAAACAGCTGACTTCCCCTCTATTTCTCAGAACAAGTCTCAAAGAAGAGAACTGCCCAAAGATGGGCATCTCTATGTGAGTAGGGATTTTAGCCACAGCCACATCAGAGGTCACTGGACATCCTAGGAGTCTGCTGTGTTCTGATCCATTGTGGGCCTGGCAAATGGGGCCACTTCTATATAACCAGGTCTCATAGATGTTTTCGCTCATCACAGCATCACTGGGACTTATTGTAGTGTTCAGTGCAAAATGAGTGCTCAGTGTTTGTTTGCAGAATAAATGAAAAAGCTCTCTCTCTCTCTCTCTCTCTCTCTCTCTCTCTCTATCTTTTTTTCCTTCTCTCTCTCACACACAAACACACACACATGCTTAAACACCCGTCAAATGTAGCACCTGAGGGCTGAAAATTTTTTAACATATTTCTGCAACAATAGTGCCCAATGCTTTCAGCAACATCTCTGAGATTGCAGAATTCTAAATGAACCGAGTCGTGGCCACCTCTACGCTCCACCCACATCTGGGTCCTGGGTACCTCTGCACTCTGACCCTTCCTCACTCTTTTGCAGGCTGCCTCTCTGCCAGAGGCACCCTCCAGCATCTTCTGTCTGGCTAATTCCCATTTCCCCTTCTAAACTCCACACCAGTATTCTTTCCTCCAAAATCCAACTGAACTTCCCATGTCTCCTCTGGCTCCTGGCTGTGTTAGGAGGCTCTTCATTGGAATCTAGATTGTTCTTGCTCATTTCTGTCATCACAACCATTGTAGTTCAGTGTTATGCTTATTTTCTTGGCAGTGGCTCACTAGATTTTGAGCTCCCAGGCCAGGGGTGTGGGGGAAGCACCTTCTTCTTCACTGAATTCCCCACCAGCAGGAGTCCTGCAACAGACCTGGGTGAATAGGCATCGCCATGGGCTCTCCATTCTCTCCTGTTGAACCCCACGGGGACCAGCTGAGAGGCACATCACACCCACATTTTGGACACAAGAAATTTGAGGCTCAGAGACGTGAATAAACTGGTCAAGGTGACACAAGTAGAAAGGCTTCAGAGGAGAACTGGGAGTGGTGGACTCTAGCCAACCCCTGCACACACATCCTGGAGCCTGCACATGGAAAGGTGCAGTCTGTGTGGGGACCCTGAGTCCCTGTGGCCTCCCACTCAGCCAAGCCTCGTTCCCACAATTCTCCCCCCTCCCTGCACTATGGCAGAAGTGCTCCTGAACCCGTCTGTACTCAGAACTGTCCCAAATGGCAATACACACACCATCATTTAAGAGAAACTATTCCTTGAACAGTTAATGATTTATCACGAGTTGCTGAAAGTAGACTTTTAAAAAAAGCTTAATTTGTGTTTCTGGTTCCTAGGAAAGTCCTAGGAAATACACACCCCTACTTAAATTGAGCCCCACTATATATTGGCTTTCGTCCTTGAGCACGATACTGAATTTCTTGAGACTCAGTAGTCTCTGGTCAGTGAAATAACAGGAATACTTGCTTCTTTTCTTCTTAAATGTATCCTGAAACTTCCTTCACCCCACTGCAGCCCATGCACTGTGCTAATCATTGGTGGCACTGTGGTCCTTGACACCGATTCTCTCTCCTCGGGGGAGTTGTATTTTGAGTGGTATATAGATCAATTTCATCAATAGTTCGATTAGAACTCAAGTTCTGAGCTCCAGTTGTGGTAAAAGTTATAAGAAGTAGAGCAGGACATTGCTGTGTCCCCTCCTGTCTGTCTGGCCTTCTCCCTCAGCATCTCTCTGCTCGTCTCTCTTACACAGCTGGCTCTGCTCAGTCTCACTTCCTACTTTAGCTCTCCCTCAGCTTCTCTTCCTCTCTCTTTCATTCTTCCCCCATCCCTGCCCCTGTCTCCACCTCACCCTCTCCAGCTCCCTCCTTTCTCTCTTGCTGGGAGTCTCAGTCTGGGTTGTCTCTCCTGATTGTTGGCATGCCTGGTAGCTTTTTATTCAATGTCAGGCGTTGCCATTGTACGGTTTTCAGTGCTGGATCTTTGTGTGTTTGTTTAAGGCTATTCCTGAGCATTGTTATGGGAGGCAGGGTAAGTTATTTGGAATTGGTTTGATCTTTCTGAGTCTTGCATTTAAATGACGAGAGAAGCCTTTCCTCCAGGACAGATCTTGTCCAATTACCGAGATAACGCTCTTTTGACTTCTCTAACCAATGCCCTGAGCTTCCAGGTTTTCCATTCTGCTGTGGGTACACCAGTTATCTCTGGTTCTGCATGGACTCTGGGAATTTTTTCCTCAGCTCTCTGCTCTAGCACTTTGTCTTATGAAGTCTTCCCCCTTGTTCACCACTGCCCTGTGCTATTTTCCACTTCTCAAAGGAGGGAGCCCACCAGGGCTTGACCCAGGTCCATATTCCCGCCTCAGAGTCTGGATTAGAAGAGTTGGGTTCCCTTGATTTTTAGTCTATACCGCCCGATGTCAAATGACTGCAGAGCCTCGTTTCATACGTTTAATCTTGTAGTCATTTCAGATGGTGAGCAAATCTGTTCTCTGTCCTTACTGGTTGCAGCAGAAGTCTGCCCCTCTCTGTCCCCTTTTCAATGGGACTTTTGATATGTGGCAGTTATTTGTGGCTGAATTTCCCCTTTCCTAATATCCCACTAGCCGACATCCACACTGTCACTTTGAACCAACGTCTTGAAAATGGGTTTTCTTAGAATTCTCTGTGGGGTGGAGTTGGGAACATAGCTATTTTCAATTCAGTAGCAGCGGCACCACCACCACTGTCATTATCACACACGTGCTAAGCACTTACAGTGTGCCAGATGCACCTCTGAAAGTCCTTTACATGCATCTACTCAATTATAATGACAACTTATGAGGAAGGTTATTAATAATCTCACGTTTAAAATGAGGAAATAGAAGCATAGAAAGCTTAAGAAAGCCAGCTGATGAGCAGCGGCCTGCTGCCCTGGCTTTGCAGCCCGGTGTCCAGGCCCAGCCACTGGGCCCCTCGCTAGTAGCTGGTCACAGAAGAGCCTTTCCAGGTGCCCCCGAGGAACAGTGGCACTTGAGATGCTGCTTGGGATGACACATGCAGTACACTTATCCTGATCTCTGAAGAAATTATCAGCTCTGCTCTGGACTACAGGCTTGAAGGATGACCCAACCACGTGCCACTGGGCTTTCGTTGGAGGATGACCACCTCCACGCAACCAAACATTTAAAATTATGTACCTCTGTGAGTATCTATTATGTCCCGGTTGTGGACTCTGGTTCCAGACTGCTTATATTCTCCTCTCAACCCTGCCACTTTCTGTTCACAAGTGTGTATGAGCACACAAGCATGAATATGCATGTGTGTGCATGTGTGCGTGTGCACACAATTTTAGGCAAGTCACTTGTCCTCTCTCTACTTCAGTTAAACTCATTCGCAAAATAGAAACACATAATGTTAATAAGCACAACTCAGGTTTGGGCTGAGAGCTAAATGAGTGGATATGTTCAAACACATCAGAATGACCCAGGCACAAGGTCAGCCTTCTGCACCTTTGGGTATGGAAGGGCTTACAGGCATTCACCACCATGTGCCCCACCTGTGTCCTCCGGAGCCTGAGCTCCTAGAGGGAGCTAAGCTAAGCACTTACAGTGTGCCCTATGCACCTCTGAAAGTCCTCCCTAGAGGGAGGCGACAGAACAAACAGAAAGCCCTCAGCATAATCAGGGAGAGAACTGATCCATTCTGATGGCATCAGGAATGGGACAAGACGAGAGTGTGTCACAGGGAGGGAAGAAGGAGGCCTGGGTGAGAGAACATCCAAGGGTGACTGGTGTTCTGCATTCATGGATTGGAGGATGGTGTGGCCTTCCCATTTGTCACTGTGAGCTGTGTTTTCTCACTGTCCGTCACCAATATGTGTGGAGACTGTATGATCTGTATGTGTGACTGCTGAGGGCCCTGCCAAGAGCCCAGAGTTCTGAGCATGGGTATCTAATGGCTTCTGTAAAATAAAAGATAAGAAATAAGCTGCCTGTGATGAAAGCCAGCAGCGGCAGGTGCCAGGCTTAGCCATTCTGGGAGTTATGGGAGAAGGGCAAATTTCAATGCTTTCCCCAAAGTTTCAGTGTCTTCTTACCTCCCTGAAAAGTATGCATGACCAAAGGAATATTCTAAACCCCATGCTTTCTATCTCCCATGTTATGCATAATTGAATATATTTGATGGTTCCTATCATCTTGAAAAATCACTTTTCAAATATTGAAATAATAAAAGAGCCATCCAGGAACAGTGGTGTGATATTACCTTCTGTTCCCATGGAGACCAACTTGCTCGTGAGCTGCTGAGTGGTTATCAATGGTGGTTGCTGATAGGCCAGGTGGATTATGGCCTGGTAAATAAGCATTTGGTATTTGTCACCAACTGCCAATGGGCTTTACTTATTCCAGTTCATGTTTATTGTTGAAGTTTTAGAAATAGTTTGGTTTTTCTAGTTTTGGTACAATTTAGTTTCTCAAAGAGCACACTGGCATGCCTGGTAAGCAGTGTCTTCAGCCATGTTGCTTTGTGTGTGTGTGTGTGTGTGTGTGTGTACACGTGCACACATGTGTTTAGAGGGAAGGGGGGCAAGGGACAGTCTTTGCAGAGTGAACTCAGTGGCTGTAGCATACTTTGGAAAGTTATTTATGGAACAAATTTCCTCGTGTCCTTCACAGTATTCAGTCCTTGCAAACAGTATCTCTTCTGAGTTTTCTAACATCCAGGAACATGAGTATGAGCCCCACTCTACAGAAGAGCAAACTAAGGATCAAGAAGCCAGACTTCTTTTTCTAAGAATGTCTTTTGAGCTCGAACAAACTATATAACAACTTGTTCATGAATATGAAGTGCTTGTTCTTTGTACTGCACAAATTAATAGTGACTGAACAGAACTTACTGCTAGCCTCATAGGAGTCTCAGGGTTCTTTCATGGCTAAAGCTTTTAGAGTGACTGACACATAGTCATACTTATACTATTTTAATTTTTTTCTCATTACTTCAAGTATATCTACAATTAGAGGCAATAGAAGCAGAATTATTACTATTTTTCTCATGTGCACATATGATATTTAGTTAATTCAAGAACTACATTTATGTAGATTCGGTTTTTATTTTTCTCCAGAGTCTCATTGCTTATGTATTTGGAAGTAATCTGAGTTGTTATGTTTCCATAAATACTAAATTTTCCTTTAATAAAGTCTACCCATGGTACTTAGAATGGAAAGGGAGGGCCACACATGTCTTCATCATTTGGAAGAGCAAGATAATGTTTGATATAGAAATGAGAATTATTTAAATTTAAAAGCCTCCATAAAATAAATCCCAAGAACTTGTCTTCTTCCCATGCTTTTTCACTCAGCTTCACTCTCTCAGTTTATCTTCTCTGCTGCAAAGGCTCTGTGAAGGAAGGGACCATGCATCTCCTGAAGACTGATTTATCCCCAGTGCTTCAGACACAGGGAAGCTCACCAGATGTTGTTGTATGAAGTAATGCATGAGGGAGCCAGGTATGTCAGGAGCAAGCTGGAGACCAGGGACATTTTATACAGTATAGATCAGTTCTTCCAACTTGTAAGAGCTCTTTGAACTATGCTGTTTTTTGGTCTAGATATGACTATTTAGAATTATATAAGTTACTCTAGCCATAAAATATTTTCCATTTATCTACTGTTTATATAAACATAAATTGCAGATGACATTTCCAGACTCTGACCTAATGGAATTAAGTCAATTCCTATCTGGATTTTTTTCAGATGCTAGATAGTAAAGATGATGATGGTAACGATTATGATAATGGTGGTGATGATGATGGTGGTGATGGTGATTATGATGATGATAGTGATGATTATGATTATAACAATGGAGGTTATGTGCTGAGGTGGTTGATGGTGGTGATTATTATGATGGTGATGGTGGTGATATGATGGTGATGGTGGTGACAATGATGGTGATGGTAATGATGGTGGTGATGTGCTGACGGTGAGATGTTGCTGGTGATGATGGTGATGATTCTGATAATGACAATATTGATGGTGAGGGTGATAATGATGGTGATGATTAGGATCATGATGGTGGTGATGAAGGTGGTGATTATTATGATGGTAATGGTGGTGATATGATGGTGATGGTGGTGATAATGATGGTGATGGGGATTGATCATGATGGTGATGATGGTGGTGGTGATGATAAGAATGACAATGTTGGCACTGGTAATGGTGATTATGATGATGATGATGATGGTGATGGTGTTGGTAACCACGATGATAATGGTGGTGATGATGATGGGGATGGTGATGGTGATCATGATAATGATGCTATGATGATAGTGATGGTGATGAACAGAACTTATGTAGATTATCTCATTTAATCCTCACAGCAGCTATATGGTTATTATTATTATACCATCATACACATCTGGAAACTAAAAAATTAGAGAGTTTGTGTTACTTGTCTAAGGTCACACAGTTGAAGAGTAAAGGAGATGGAAGACTTCATAGCTCAAGGGCCTGGCAAAGTTGTGCCATCTACTAGTTATGTGTCCTTATGCCTTAGTTTCCCGCTTGTAAGATGGTTAGGACTGTAGCACTCTTCTAAGAACATGCCCTAAACTTGACTCAGCATGGGTCATAACATCTGAGTCATTCTCAGGTGGGATACAGGGTGAGAGACTGGAAAGCCCCTGCAAACCTCCCAAGTTATGTTAGTTGTTCTTTCTAAGAATTATCAATGAGACTGTGAGCACATGCATCATGACTTTGGGGTTCTGTGGTGTTTTCTATGTCCCAAAGCATTTTTATCCTCTTCTTTTATTTAAGGTCCATAACACCTCTGGAATTTCTTTGCCTATGTCAGAGAATGGGAACCTGGCACCCAGAGGGGAGTAGTGGCTTGCTTAGGATTGTCCAGATAGTAAAGATTGGGTGCTTGACTTAAGACTCCAAGTCTAGTCTTCTATTTGGTACATGAAAATTGTCTACAATGATCGTGACAGTGAACTTCTAGAGACCTTAATCTCATAGATAATATTAAGACCAGACTCCATCTTTCAATCAATTAGTTAAATAATATTAGTAAAATATTATATTACGTCATTACTGTTCTCTGTCCCTGTATTAAGCCTTTGCACACATCATCTGAGTTACTTCTCTAGCATCCTACGTGGAAACTATTCCTTTATTTTACAGCTATAACTCAGGCCTGGAGAGAGGAGTAGATGGTCCAAGGTCAGGCAGATGTGAATGGTGGTGTGGGGATTTGAGCCCAGGCAGCTGGCCATCAAGATTTAATCTTAGCACATCTGTTTAGCTGGACCCATCTGTTCAGGACCTAAGATGTTTTTATCTGTATTGCTTATGAAATGACTCAACAGAAAGCTCAGAATCATCTTTGATCCCCTTTTCTCTCTTTCATCAACATCAGTGACTGATTCTTAGAAACACAAATTATCTTTGTTTTGTGCTGGGCTCCTCCCTGGCCCCTGCCTGGGTGTATGTCCTAACTGTTTCTTGTCTGGATACACAGCTTCCCCACTCCTGGCTCTTCTTCTTAACCCTTTTCCTGCTCCATCGCAAACTTTGGCCAATTTGAAGTGATGGATCTTATATCAGGACAAAGCACAGAGGCCTTCCTACTGTCTGACACCTCAAAGTGTAGCCTCCTCTGCAATCTTATCCCCACATGGACTTTCTCCTAAAATTGTATCATTTTTATTTTCTACTCTACAAAAAGTTTTTCTTTCATTTGTCTTTACCTATGTGACTGGAATTTTCTTCCCCCTGTCTTTATCTGGCTATTTCTTTTACACGGTCTGGACATTTTTTATATGTCATTTCAATTGAGTTGCCCCAGAATGATACTGTTGGCTCTCTTTGTGCTGCAGTCACATCTGTGGATTGGTGGATCATAGCACTTACCACACTGTACTGAAATTGTTCATCTATGTGCTGCCTCACATAGGTGAATGATTTCAGTACAGTGTGGTAAGTGCTATGATCTAGACTAAGAGAGTCTTGAATGCAGAAATCATGTACAGGCAGCTATTTCATTTCCTAACAGTGCTCTTGCTTAGCACCTAGCTCAGATATAGCTCTCAATAAATAATTCTTGAAAAAATGCCTTCACACACCCTGCTGAGCATACTCTGTATGTATATTCTACTCCATTCTGATGGTCACTCTTGATAGAATGACTCAAGCCTTGGCGTGCAAGTGTTAATCAAAATGGCTTTGAGCTGGGGCAATGGAGCAGCAGCTCAAGATGAGATCAATGCTCCTTGACTAGAATGGGGCCATCGCCTGGCTGGCTGTGGCAGGACTTGGTAGCAGAAGGAAGGTGAGGAGGACAGGTGCAGCCAGGCTGAGACAAGAGACTGGCTGGGGACAGCGCAGGCTGGTGTAGGGGAAATGAAGGTCAGGGCAAGGAGAGGCACAGGGAGGATGCCTGGGCCCTGGCCTTAGGGTCAGAAAGGCCTCCATCCGAAGCCATTCAGAACACACTGGAGGCTTCAATAGTCACTTTGAGGCAGTTGAGAGGGGATTTCCAGCCACAGGTCTCCGGTGAGGAAGGGTCCTATCCACCAGTCTCTTCTCGTCCGTCCTTGATGGGATGTTTGGTGCTGTCCTCTGGAGGCTTCCAGCCCAGTGGAGCTTCTCGCTCCCTCTCCACTGCTAGTGAGTTGGTTCCTTCTCCACTTAGCCTAGTCCATTCCCATGTATTTTCACCCCCTGCCCCATCTCTTGCTTAAATCCACAAATAGAGAGCTGTCAGGGAGCTACACTTCTTCCACAGATGATCAATAACAAGCCAAATCCCATCTTCAAAATATGTTTCTTCCAAATTTGGGAGCTAAGTCCTGAAGCAATAAAAGAACAACAGGCATCATGTAAACGAGAGAGAGAAGAAAGGAACTGAATAGGTTTAGAATATCCCAGGGAGCCTGACCATTACCCTTTCCCACTCCCTGTCTGTCTCCTATAACTGGTGAGTGTGACCTATTTATAAGGAAAAAGGAGGTGACATGCTAACATTATAGTGGCATTAGTAAAAATCATGAACTGGACTATGATAATTGTAATTGTTATTTAATTTGCTGTAGTCCCTGTTTGTGGATCAGCCCTAGGTTACACTTAATATCTATGTATCAGGCATTTGATTCATTCTGTAAATTAATCCTATCAACACTTGCACACAGTCAGCTGTAGCTTATTTCAAAACTCTTTTCCACAGAGTCAGTGTTTGCATGTGAGCAGTGGAGCACTGAGGCTTCCCCTCTCTTGCCCGGGATTTTGGAGTTGACCATGTAGAAGCCCATGTTGAATGCATGGTCATAACGCACAAGATCCTGCCCTTCTAAAATATCATGCATAGCAAACATTTGACTGTTTTTCAGAAGGATATATACATCAGATTGAAGAAGAACAATTTTGTCTTTAAATCAGAACTTTCTTTAAAGAAGAACATAAAAATGAAGACATTCATCAGAAAGATTATCTGTGACCTTGTGGTGATGTGACACCTTAATCACTTGTTCTGTTCGAGTTTGTAATGCTTTCTCAATTAGATTAAATATTAAGAATGCAAGTTGCCAACTGCTTAACAAGTTTGCTGAATGCTATGCCGTGTGGTGAACAGCTCTTAATGAAGCCTGAATGGGAGTAAATGCTAGAACGTGGAAAGGCCAGAGCTGAGAATGTGTCAATAGACAGGGGGAGCATTTCTGACTGTGGAGTGCTGAGCGTCCTCTGCACTGGAAGGATGTATCCACGTCAGGATTGATAGACCGGGTGGTGACATGGCCTCTGCATACCAGCTGGGGGCTCCATCCGATACTGAAGGGCAAAAGAGGCTTGTGTTTGGGAGACTACTGAAATGGGGTTCCAGATCTCCCTCTCTCCCTCCTCCTGTACCCGGTCTCTCCAGCTGAAGAGGGCGGGATTCCTGCAGGGTTGTTGTCTGTAGGTGGGTCTGATGAGGAGCCCATTACTCTGCTGCTGGGCCCCTTCAGTGGCCACGTGTTTAACAACTGATCTTAAACCCCAAGCAAATGCAGCTACTGAAACTGCATGGCAAGACTTGGATGCAACGTGGTCATCAACAGGATAGAAATTTTACTAAAAAATCATTCAGGTTATTTCTGGTCTACTAATTTTGATAAATTAACTTGATAATTAATATTTTTTATAGAAAACACTTGATTCCTGACACTATATCTAAGAGATCAGTCACTGTTTCTCCATCCATATAATGAGACTAATAATGGTAAAATTCTTACAGAATTGATTTAAAAGCTGTAGGTAAACTATGGCTTTTCACATAAGGATCATGATCTTGGTTTCTATGATTGCTAGGATTATTTGTGTAAAAGCCAGACCTAGCGAGTGCTGGTTTTCTATACAAGTTTTCTATGAAAGCCTTCCCTGTGACCTAGTCTCAGAACATCCCAAGAGGTGGCCAAGGTTATCACTGAGCACCTTCATGGCAAGGTGGTGCTGGGAGGGGATGGGCATGTGGACCCAGATTGGCACATCTCATTCAAGTCACAGCTGTGTGCCACAGTGATTGTCCAGGTCTGAGCACAGATGGGCCACTTCTGCCCTCACCCCATGTCACCCCACCCTGTACATACTTCCTAGTGCTCAGTCTCAGAAAGGGAGCTTACGAGGAGGCGCATGGGAGTGTGAACGTTTGATATCAGAATGTAGATTGCGTTTGCAGTGCTAGTGTGCCCAGGCAGCCTGTCGAGAGTCCTAGGGGGAGAAACAAAGAGCAAATTCACGGAGACCGCAGAACTCAGCACTGGGTACCATAGATCCTGAGTCAGTGCTGACTCCAGAGTCAATTGGAGGAATGAATGTCTTTCACAATTAAAAATACAACATATCAGATTTGAATTTATTTTTTTTTCAATTTTTAAAATTTGTTTTAATTAGTTATACATGACAGTAGAATGCATGTGTGCACTTTGATATATCATACATAGAAGGGATATAATATCTCATTTTTCTGAGGGTACATGTTGTGGAATCACACTGGTCATGCAGTCACATGTACACATAAAATAATAATGTCTGTTTTGTTCTACTGTCCTTCCTATCCCCACATCCCCTCCAAGCCCCTCCCTTCACTTCCCTCTACCTAATCTAAGGTAACACTATTCTTCTCTAGTGTCCCACCCCCTTATTGTGAATTAACATCTGCATATTACAGAAAACATTTTGCCTTTGGTTTTTGGGGTATTGGTTTATTTCTCTTAGCATGATATTCTCCAACTTTAACCATTTGCTGGCAAATTCCATAATTTCATTCTTCTTTAAAGCTGAGCAATATTCCATTGAATATATATACCACATTTTCTATATTTGTTCATCTATTGAAGGACACCTAGGTTGGTTCCATAGTTTAGCTATTGTGAATTGAGCTGCTATAAACATTGATATGGCTGCATTACTGTACTATGCTGATTTTAAGTCCTTTGGGTATAAACTGAGGAGTAGGATAGCTGGGTCAAATGGTGGTTCTATTCCAAGTTTTCTGAGGAATCTTCATACTGCTTTCCATTGTGGTTGTACAAATTTGCAGTTCCACCAGCAATGTATGAGTGTACCTCTTCACCCACATCCTCGCCAACACTTATTGTTGCCTGTATTCTTGATGATTGTCATTGTGACAGGAGTGAGATGAAATCTTAGTATAGTTTTGATTTTCATTTCTCTAGTTGCCAGAGATATTGACCACTTTTTCATATATTTTTTGATCAATTATATTTCTTTTTCCGTGAAGTGTCTCTTCAGTTCCTTAGCCCATTTATTGATTCAGTTATTTGTTTTTTTGGTGTTAAGTTTTTTGAGTTCTTTATATATTCTAGAGATTAATACTTTTATTGGAAGTGCATTTGGTAAAGATTTTCTCCCAATCTGTAGGCTCTCTTCTCACATTATTGTTTTCTTTACTGAGAAGAAGCTTTTTAATTTGAATCCATCTCATTTATTGATCCTTGATTTTACTTCTTGCACTTTAGGGGTCTTGTTAAGGAAGTCAGATCCTAGGCGACATGGTGAAGATTTGGGCCTTTTTTTTCTTCTCTTAGGTGCAGGGTCTTGTTCTAGTGCCTAAGTCTTTGATCCACTTTGAGTTAATTTTTGTGCAAGATGAGAGATAGAGGTTTAATTTTATTTTGCTACATATGGATTTCCAGTTTTGCCAGCACCATTTGTTGAATAAGCTATCTTTTCTCCAGTGAAGTTTTTTGGCCTCTTTGTCTAGTATGAAATAAATGCATTTATGTAGGTTTGTCTCTGTGTCCTCTATTCTGTACCATTGGTCTACTAGTCTATTTTGGTGCCAATGCTGGTTTTGTTACTATAGCTCTATAGTATAATTTAAGGTATTGTGATGCCTTCTGCTTCATTTTTCTTGCTAAGGATTGCTTTGGCTATTCTGAGTCTCTTATTTTTTCAAATAAATTTCATGATTGCATTTTCTATTTTTATGCAGAATGTCATTGGGATTTTAAAAGGAATTGCATTAAATCAGTATAACATTTTTGGTAGTATGGCTATTTTGACAATATTAATCTTGCCTATCCAGGAGCATGGAAGATATTTCCATCTTCTGAGGTTTTCTTCAGTTTCTTTCTTTAGTGTTCCATAGTTTTCATTGTAGAGGTCTTTCACCTCTTTTGTTAGATTGATTCCTAGGTTTTTTTTTTTTTTGAGGCTATTGTGAATGGTGTAGTTTTCCAAATTTCTCTTTCAGTGGATTCATTATTGATGTATAGGAATGCGTCTGTTTATGGGTGTTGATTTTATATCCTGCTACTTTGCTGAATTCATTTATTAGTTCTTCAAGTTTTCTGTTGGAAATTTTTGGGTCTTCTATATATAGAATCATATCCTCATCAAATAGTGATAGTTTGAGTTCTTCTTTACCTATTTGTATCCCTTTTAATTTCTTTCTTTTTTCTAATTGCTCTGGCTAGAGTTTCAAGTGTGATGTTGAATCCTTGCCTTGTTTCAGTTTTTAAGAGGAATGTTTTGAATTTTTCTCCATTTAGCATGATGTTGGCTTTGGTTTAGCATTTATAGCTTTTACAATGTTGAAGTATGTTCCTACTATCCCTAGTTTTTCTAGTGTTTTAAACATGGAGGTGTGCTGTATTTTGTCAAATGCTTTTTCTTCATCTATTAAGATGATCATATGATTCTTATCCTTAAGTCTATTAATATGATTAAGCTTATTGATTTCTGTATGTTGAACCAACTCTGCATTCTTGGAATGAACCCCACTTGATCATGACACTATCTTTTAAATATGTCTGTGAACGTGATTTGTCAGAATTGTATTGAGAATTTTTGTGTCTATGTTCATCAGGTATAATGGTCTGAAGTTTTCTTTAATGTGTCTTTTTCTGGTTTTGGTCTCAGGGGATATTAGCCTCATAGAACTGTTTGAAAGGGTTCCCTCCTTTTCTATTTCATGGAATACTTTGAGGAATATTGGTGTTAATTCTTCTTTGAAAGTTTTGTAGAATTTGGCTGAGAATCCATCTGGTCCTGGCCTTTTCTTGGTTAATAGACTTTTGATGGAGTTTTCTATTTAATTACTTGAAATTGATCTGTTTAACTAGTTTATGACCTCCTCATTCAGTTTGGGTAGGTCATATGTCTCTAGAAATTTGTCAATTTCTTTGATATTTTCTATTTTGTTGGAATATAGATTTTCAAAATAGTTTCTTGTTATCTTCTGTATTTCAGACATGTCCGTTGTGATATTTTCTTCTTCCTCTTGTATTTTAGTAATTTGAGTTTTCTCTCTTTTTCTCTTCATTAGCATGGCCAGGATTTTATCTATTTTATTTCTTTTTTTAAAGAACCAATTTTTTGTTTTGACAATTTTTTCAATTGTTTGTTTTGATTTCAACTCTGATTTTAATTATTTCCTATCTTCTATAGCATTTGATCTTAATTTGTGCTTCTTTTTCTAGGACTTTGAGATGTAGTGTGAGGTCATTTATTTGTTGCCCTTTTCTTTTAATGAATGTGCTCGGTGCAATAAACTTTCCTCTTAGTATTGCCTTCAAGTGTTCCAGAGATTTTGATATGTTTTATTAGAGTTCTCATTTACCTCTAAGAATTTTAAAATTTCATCCTTGATTTCTTCTATTATCATTCATCTTTCAATAGTGTATCGTTTAGTCTCCATTTGATAGAGTTAACTTCTATTTTTTACTTTATCATTGATTTCTAATTTCATTCCATTGTGATAATATAGAATGCAGGGTATTATCTCTGTTTTTTGTTTGTTTGTTTGTTTGTTGTTTTTGCTTTTGATTTACTAAGAGTTGCTTTGTGACATAAGATATGTCCTATTTTAGAGAAGGAGCCATGTGCTGCTGAGAAGAAAGTAAATTTGCTCATTGATGGATGAAATAGTCTATATATGTCTGTTAAGTCTAAATTATTGATTATATTATTTAGTTCAATAGTTTTTTTAATTTAGTTTTTGTTTGGAAGATCTGTCCAGTAGTGAGAGAGGTGTGTTTAAGTCACCCAGTATTATTGTGTTGGGATCTATTTGATTCTTGAAATTGAGAAGGGTTTGTTTGATGTACATAGATGTTCCATTTGGGGGGCATTAATATTCATAATTATTATGTCCTGCTTATATATATACTTCCATTAAGAAGTATGAAATGTCCTCCTTTGTCTCTTCTGGTTAACTTTGGCTTGAAGTCTACTTTATCTGAGATGAGGATGGCGGCCCCCTGCTTGTTTACACAGTCCATATGAGTGATAGGTTTTCTCCCATCCTTTCACCTTCAGCCTGTGGATGTCTTTGCCCATGAGGTGAGTCTCTTGAAGACAGCATATTGTTATGTCTCATCTTTAATCCAATCTGCAAGTCTATGCCTTTTGATTGATGAGTTTAGGCCATTAACATTCAAGGTTATTATTGAGATATGATTTGTATTCCCTGTCATTTTGACTTATTTCTGGTTTTTAATTTGACTTAGTGTTTCTCATTTGGTTAAATATCCCTTTAGTGTAGATCCTCCCTTTGCTGGTTTTCACTTTTTTATTTACTTCATCCTCATGGAATATTTTGTTTAGAATTTTTTGTAGTGTAGGCTTTCTAGTTGTGAATTTGTTTAATTTTTGTTTATTGTGGAAGGTTTTAATTTCATCTTCAAATCTGAAACTTAATTTTGCTGGATATATAATTCTTGATTGACATACATTTTCTTTCAGAGCTTGAAATATATTATTCTAGGACCTCCTAGCTTTGAGGGTCTGGGTTGAGAAATCCATCGAGATCCAAATTGGTTTCCCCATAAGTAATTTGATTTTTTTTCTCTCATAGCCTTTAAGATTTTATCTTTATTCTCTGTGTTAGTCACTCTCATTATAATGTGTCTTGGTGTGGGTCTGCTGTCATTTTGTACATTTGGGGTCCTGTAAGCCTCTTATATTTGATTTTGCGATCCATTCTTTAGGTTTGAGAAATTTTCTGCTATTTTATCACTGAAAAGATTGTGCATTCCTTTGGTTTGTATCTCTGCTCCTTCATCGATTCTGAAAACTCTTAGATTTGGTCTTTTCATGTTATCCTATAATTCTTGGATGTTCTGTTCATGGTTTCTTACCACCATCTCCTCCACATGGTCAACTCTACTTTCAAGATCACGTATTTTGTCTTCATTGTCTGAGGGGCCTCGCAGCAAACCTGCAACTTTCAAAGTAAAACCAGACACTGTGGTCACAAGGGCACAGGCACCAAGTGGAACTCACTATTCTTGAGGACCATGAGGGAGCCCTGGGGATAACAGTTGCTTCCTCTTGCTCCTGCTGTTTCCATTATCTCTATTCGCACTGCCTCCCCTCAGTTGAGAAGCAACTTAGGGTTGATGTAGAATTTTGTACCAAGAGATTGACCTTTAAGTCAGGCTCTGCTGCTTTGGAATTAGAGGCTTGTCTCTTTGGGACTGTGGAATTGGGGTCAGTTATTCACCTGTCCAGGCCTATTCTACTTCATGAGTTTGCATCATGATTCCAACCTTCCCAGGAACTGGAGAGACCAACAGCCTTTTCTATGGAAGCCAGAGTCACAGAGAGAGTTGGAGTCTACTCCCATCACTTTTCCTACTGCCCCGCGCTGTCACCTGTTTGCACATTGACTGTGTGTCCTGATGAATGTGATTTCTCCATGACTGACTGCAGCCTATTTGACTGGCGTTATGTCCTGCTTCTCTGTACCAGATGCATTCACTTTAGCTGCACACTGACTTCCTATCTTCCTGCACTTTGTTTCTTTACTCTGTGGCTTTCGTTGGGATGGTCCTTGTGCCTGAAAGACACCCCTCCCTGCCTTCCTCACCTTCCAGCTCAACGGTGGCATCGTCTCTCTCAGGGGACCATCCCCACTCCATGCACTCACCACCCTCAGCCCCCTGAGGCTGCCTCCAGCGCCACACTTACCATGGTGCACAGCGAGGATGTGTTCATGTCCATTCTTCCTCCAGCTTGAGTGGACGCCCTGCCAGGCAGGGTCAGTATTTATTAACCTGTGGAACTCAAGTGCTCAGCATGGTGATGAGCACACAGGAAGCACCCAATAAAGAGCAATTAGGATCCTGATGATAAATTAAATGGAACTGCCCTGCTCACTTACAGAAGGGTATAAAGATAACTGATCATAATGCTGATGATATGTGAACAGTTCTCTCAGGTCAAACAGTTTAATAGCAACAACTTATATATTCATGCAAAGTGCACATAGGTATGAAGGGAATTTGTAAGATGGTTATGAATTATTCATCATCAATATGTCAACTTATGTAATTACTAATTAGCTACAATTTTTAAAGTTCTAGGTCAGTCAAAATCTCTTGATGATTATAGGGAGTGACCAATTTATTTAAAAAATATGTATTAACTCTAGTATATCAATGGAAGGCTTTATCTGGCACTCCTACGGATAATAATCATAATAAGAAGATAGATTGCAAGTTCATTGTCCTTTATGGATAGCAAGAACCATCTGGCTCACTCTTTCTTGCCTTTGGGGGGCAGCTAAGTTTCCTGTCCAATTGCAGAAGCAAGTCCTTATTCATAGTGAGTAGAAAATCCTAAACTTGACCTCTTGAACCTAGGTAAAAGCTCTAATTCCAAGTTCACTGAATACTGCTTTTCACACACAAATGGAAGTTTTTTTGTTTTTTGGTTTTTTTTTTTAAGAAATGAACCTTGCAGTGGCTTGGAAATAAACTGATCAAACAACATATTTTAGTTGCTGTTTAAAACAAACTTTTATAAGCAGACAGGAAAGGGCAATATTTAGGGATCAGAGATGAAAACAATGAGCAGCACAGATTGAGGTCTGATTTTCAGGCCCGTGGTTTGTGTTCACCTCTGAGCCACCGTAGAACTGAGCCCTCTGGGGGCATGGGTTTCATCAAGTGATTTTCAGGATCTTACTTTTAATCAATGAATTCCTTTCTCAGACAACTTCCTATATAGACCACAGGAAAGCGCTGCTGGAGAGAAACCCACCCACTCTTACCCTCCTTGATGCTCGTGGCACCCCATGATTTCCCCAAACATTGAGTGCATACCACTGGTCTATTTCCACCCTCTACTTAACGTGGACTTTCTCCTGTGTGACCCCATCCCCTAGCACCACAGGCCTGTGTGGGGGATACCTTTGCAGCTGTCTTTCTCTACAGAGGGAGATGAGTGCTGTCAGTAACCTACCCCGTCATCAAAGGAGATGGGACCTGCTTCTGCTGTCAGGGGCACTGAGAAACAATGCATTCTTGTCCAGAGCTGAGTGCAGCTCAGGTCTTTTATTTGGATAAAAACAAGTTGGACATCATTAGCTGCATCTTTGGACAAGGGGCACCTGGACATGGAACCTTAGTTTTCCCTACTCCCGTACATTAGTGCTGGACCCTATAGCCTCTCTTGCAGAAGACCTCCTGCACCAGGCCTACCAGGCTGAGGAAGCCGCCTCTGTGGAGGACAGGGAGAGCCCAGTGTCTTATCCAGAACTCTCCATTTTCTCAGTACGTGGGCAGAGAGAAGCCAACATTATTAAGCTGAATTAGAAGTAGAGAATTAAGAACGGGGAACTGGCGTTCTCACCCCACTCCTGCCCTCCCACAGCCTCCAATGGCTGTAGCTGTGCTGGGTAGGACCTGTGCAGGGATCCATTCCTCAGGAGCACTAGAAAGCTGAGGGAACCTCTCCGCTGCACAGAGACCTCGTGTTTTTAAAGTATTGTGTCAACCAATGGCGCGGGAGGAGCTGAGAAGGTGAAGAGCATCCTCGCCCTGACTTCCACGAGGGGCACAATGTGCAACAGCTGTAAATAGAGAGACACAGGACCAGGCTACTTCTCCATGGCCTGGGATCTCTGGTGATGGCTCGACCGCCATTTGTAGGATCCCTGGGTAGAGGAGCTATGAGAGGGAAGGACATATGTTCAGTCCTCTCTCGGTGCCTGCAGTGGAGTCCTTGCAGGACCTCACCCAACATAGACATTGAAATCCAAGGATGTTCAAGTTCCTTCTGTAAAGTGGAACAACCCTTGCTTATAATCTGCATGTCACACCTTCCTGTACACTTTAAATCATCTTTAGGTTACTTGTAATACCTAATACAATGCTATATGAATAGTGGTTATACTGTGTTACTTAGTGAATAAGGACAAGAAAAAAAATCTGTACATGTTCAGTACTGATGAGGATTTTTTAGTATTTTGGACTCGTGGTTAGGGGAACACACAGAAGTAGAACCCACAGGCAGGGGGGCAGGCTACGCATACAGAGTGGGGCAGATGCCTGGGGCAGCCCATGAGCCAACACAGGGCAGGTGCCTGCCTTCCCCACCTCATGCCCACCACACAGCCCAGGCCTGGCAACTATTGCCCTCAGCTCTGTGAGTTGTCATCAAGGGGATAGAACAGTGATTCCAAGTCAAATTGTACTAATAGAAAAATCATTTGTGATTTTTATATTTTAAATTTTGACTCCTATTTTTAACTTATAGTTCATCTCATGCCTGGGACACAGAGTTGAGCAATTACTGAACAAGACCTCAGCGGTTTGTGTTTGAAGAGCAGGTACTAAAGGCTGGGAAGGGAAGTGAGTTCCCAGGTCACAGCTAGCTGGCAGCAAGCTGAGGCTAGTTATCACAGGGTTTACTCTCTTGCTCCCTAAAGGAGCTGCTTTCCTTTCTCATGGGTCCTGACCTGAGTTAGAAACTCAACTCTATCGCTTCCTAGATGTGTGGACACAGGCAACGTATTTAAACTATGTGAAGGTAGTGCAAAGACGAAGGTCAGAGTTCAGACTGAGAGTGTGCAAGCCTCCAGTGCCTTGAGTGGCCTCTTGCCAAGAGACCTGAAAACAAGTATGTACCACCCTGAGGTTCAGTTTCCTACTCCACAATTTGGGTGCCAATAATCAGACTTATTTCACAGGGGCAGCATGAGAACTAAGCACTTGAACCATGCCTGCCATTCAACAGGGTCAAATCACAAATGCCAATTTTTATTGTTTTTATGATCAAGATTATTTTGTTTTCTTATCAGTACAAATGGGATAATAGTTTAAAGACACTGAACCACCAAGATGAATAATACAAAGACAAAACATAGTACCAGGCAACAGCAGCCACATAAGGAATGGTAGCTATAGTAATAATGCTCTAGATATTGAGGTCTGACAGTGCTTACATTTCTTTTTCAAATAAATATCTAGAATACTAAAAATCAATTCTATTTATGCATTCTCCCATAATTTTAACATAAAATGTATTGATATTTCTTGACAAAAGATATATCTTGCTTTTATGGGCAAGTTTGAATTATTTTATGAATTATAGCCATTCATCAGATGCCAAGTAAGACAAAGATTGCATTATATATTCTGTATGAACAAGTGTATAATCATAAGTGTCTACAGCATGATTGTAGTGGTAATCTTGGAAATCCTAATCCAGATCCCAAATAGTGTGAAAGCCCACATTTCTGAAATAGGAAGAGGCAAGTATAAGGTGGCCTTCAATGTGCATATGTTGGTCCAGTCTGCAGCGTTCTAGTTGCAGTGACCTGTAGGACAATGCTATATTTGTCCCTGCACTTTGTCTACCTCTGTGCATTCAGTGACTGCCTATGCACTAGGTGTTTCAGGTTCACAGACAAGCAGCACGCTGCACCTACCCCGCAGGTGTTCAGGCTGCAAGGAGAGAGTCTGGATAGTTGGTCCGATGAGGCATGCATGAGGTGTCATAGAGTAGGGGTGGCTGTACAAGTGTCCAGAGATGACATCTGCTCTGAGTCTCAGTGGTGCACAGGAAGTAATTCCAAAAGACTGACAGAGGGCCTTTGAGGCAGAAGCAGCACAGGAGAAATGCACCTAAAGACCTGGAGAGAAGTGGAGGCAGCATCCAAATGTGGAAACGTGGCTGGAGTTTAGGGTGCAGAGGCCTCAAATGCCACACCCAGGAATCTGGAATTGTCTTGTCAGTGGTGAGTGATGGTGTAAATCGGCTTGCATGGACTGAGGCACCAGACCATTGGAGACCAGAACTGTGAGGCCCATGAGAAGGACGTTTTGAATAATTCAATAATGCAATATATATAGTTGTGAAGACAACTCACTTTGGGGCGAGTGAAGAGAATATCAAATGTGAAATCCAAGACTTGATAGCAGATTCTTGAGGTGACAGAGTCAGGAGCCCAAGAGAACTCCCTGGCGGCTCTAGGGTGTTAGGAAATGGGATCCGTAAGTGAAGGCCAGAGGGAAGTGAGATCAAGTCAGGAGGACAAAATAATCTCCTTTAAGAAGGTTTTGTGGCAAATAGGCAAGCTATTCAATCAGAAGTTTGGAATTCAGAGATCTGGAGACCAGGGCAGGGATTGGACTTAAAGATGAAGTGTTGAGAGGTTCATATACAAAGAAAGAGTCCACATCAAACTTGGCTATGCTCAATTTGTATATACTCTGGTAGAGAAAGAAAAAGAAATAAAAACTAAAGGTTCTTAATTAGCACTTAGTACATACTTAACTATACATCAAACACTATCCTATGCACTTAACTCCATTGTTATCCTGACTTTCCATGTTGAAACTGGTGCTGTAAGGGGTTGGCTCAGTCACAGGTTGAAGGGCAGATCCGTCAGCAGGGTACTCACCTATTGGACTCCAGGTTCTGTATTCAAACAGAACCACACCCCTGCAGAGCTCCTACTGGACATCTGTTAAGATGCAGCTACAAGGTTTTTGGTGGGTCACTGTTGATTCTTATGCTGCACCACCCATAGACATGTTGAGAGAGGCCATCAATGTGCATATCCTTGACTCCCAAACATGCCTTTCCATTTGTTCCCACTCTCCATTAGAACATTGCATCAGTCAGCATTTTTCCAGAATTGTTTCATTTACTCTTTAACAGCAGCTATGATGGTCCCCTCTTTACAGATGGTGTATCTGCAGGGCAGGGATAGGATGAACTGCCCAAAGCCACGTTGGTAGGAAGAAGCAAAGCAAGAACTCAAACATGAGTTTGAGTCCCAAAACTAAAACAATGTTGTCTGGAGCCGGTGCTGCAGACTCGATGCTTTACTCCAATCAGACAAGTCTTTTCCCACTTATACTTGTCTTAGTTCACCCTCAGGAAGGGAGAGACACTCCCTTGGTGTGCCCCAGTGTGGGCTGGGCCCCGGCAAGAGCCCTCTCCTGTGAGTTCATGTGCAGCCTAATGGTATGTCTGGCCTGCTGGAGTCCTGTTTCATTATTTAGGGTTTTTATCCCAGACTTTGAAAAGTAGGTTGCTAGAGTGTTCTTTCTCTGTGCCAGGGAGATTGTGCAAGGATTTTCAATCCGATTCTAACAGGCGCTCATTGGCTTTTCCACACTGACATGGGCTCTGCAGGCCTGGAGGGCTGGCTAATGGGATTTTCTGTGATATATTACTCACTTTCCAAAAGTCATGCTGGTGAGAAGTTTATAGAAAATGGAGGTCTCTCTTTTCTTTCTTTCTCCTTTTTCTTTTTTGTCTGATATAACAATCTTTACCCATATATTTTTCAGGTTCTCTCTTTGGATTATCATTTTGACATTTATTACTTCAATCATCCTACGGAATCAGCTTTATGAAGATTCCCTAAAGTACTCTTTGTATCTTTCTGGAAACATTCATGATATTAGGATTGAGATCCCCCCTCCTCTCTTTTCCTTTTTTGGTATTAGGGATTCAATTTATGGTCTCCTACACTCTACATCTAGGCAAGTGCTTTACCACTGAGCTGCTCCCTTAGTCCTTTTCATTTTATTTTGAGTCCTTTTATTTTTGCTAAGTTGCTGCTGGTTTGCAAACTTGCAGTCCTTCTGCTTCAGCCTTCTGAGTAGCTGGGGTTATAGCCACAGGGTGTAGCTTTAAATGTGAAATTCAATGACAGGCTTCCTTGCGTTCTTCACTGGGATCTGAAGCACTTTAAAAACAAGGTCATGGTGATAAGAAAATGGAGTTATGAGTAGAAGGCAGGACAGAAAGCAGGATTCCCAGGGCTGCTTGAAGCTGACTAACTGGGGACGCGTGACCGCGGGTGTGGTGCCTTCATAAGGCCCTTTCTACAGTCCCGTCTGCTTAGTCACAGCTAATGGAGACACAGCAGGACTTAAATTAATGCCTCTGTCAAAGCAAGCAGACCTTTGTGGAGCATCTGTTCTCTGCCAGGCGCGGTTTTCAGAGGCGTGTGCTGCATGCTGAGGGAGGACTGCCCGGCTTTGGCACCTGAGCTTCCAGGATCATTTCTGCAGCTGCCAAGAAGAGGAACTGCTAACCTTTCAGCTCTCTGAGCCAGTCTTTCCATCCAGGAAGTGGAAACAGGCGTTCCAAGTGCTTTACTGTTCCATAGGATCAGAGGGAACCTGAGACCTGTTAAGAGATTAAAAAAAAAAAAAAAAAGGACTGAGAAATGAAGGAGCATTCCCTAACTCGTGCGTATATCTGTGCGTGAATTTGGAATATGCATACACATTGTGAGAACACGCATGCAAAAACAGAGGTACACATGGGTATGGAAGAGTTCTAGAAGATCCACAAGAAATCATTGCACTTGAGAATGGGGCACTTTACTTTGTGTTGTGTTTTCTTTGGTGACACTGAGTTTTTCTCTTTAAACAGCTACATTCTATTTTGAAAAGCAACATTAGTGCTGATGGAAGCACTGACGGTGCTTGTTGCAGGTTGGTGATGGAACTGTCCATATGGTCTATGAACAGTGATTTCCTTTCTGCTCTGCAGGCCTGGGGACTCTCATGAGCTCCCTCTTCTGTGCAAGCTCTGCTGGACTTTCCACAGCTGCACTGGCTTCTCTGTATTTTGATTTTAGCACAATAGGAAAGAAGGGAAATGTCAGTGTGTGCATTAGCCTGAGTTCTGGGGGACTCAGACATTCCAGGGGCTGAATTTTCTGGTTGTGAAATGAGTACGTCCTTTGACTGCAAACCTTGTTGAATGTCTCTCTTAAATTCAAATCAAAAGGGACCTGGAATCTTTGTGATCCAAAGCTAGGATTCAGAACTGAGGAAAGTGAAGCCCTGAGAAGAGGTGGCACCGAGGGTGTCTCCAGCAGACATGGGTGGGTGTGCCACCCAGAACCTTCCCTGGGCTGCAGGCACCCCTTCCTCACACTGCCAGGAAGCTGGAGACCAAGAGCAATCAGCTGAGTGTGTGGATTGCCTGTCTAGAGACAGCTGCTTACATCCGCCCTGGGTCGCCCTCACCCAGCGCTGGTCAATGGCTGGGTCCAAAGACATGGTCCGTGCTGTGAGGCCAGGTCTCTCTGCAAGTCCAGAGCCCAAGCGATCAGTGAGGCCTCTGTGAGGCCTCCAAGAGAGTGCAGCGCCAGGCTCCACCTGTGCACTTCCCTCCCTCACATTTAGTGCCCCTGAAAGCACACCCCGTGACCTGTCTTAGAGAGCTGATTAAAGGTGTCTTAGAACCAGGTGCTGACATTCCTGAGATTTTTGTCTGGTCTGATGCATGTTGCCTTGCAGCCCATGTTACCCTGTCACCAAGACATTGGGGACCCAGTGTGTCATCAGTCCCATCGTCGCTGCTCACAACTGGGAGCTCAGATGAAGTGCAGATGGCCGTTGGCCTCTTCAGACCTGTTCTGTCCCCACTGGGCCAGTTATGCCAGCTCAGGTGGCAGCAAGGGAAAAGGAGAAAAACTGGGGCACGAGGCTGCCAGAGTCACCCACCATGTGGACCAAGGCTCAGAGCCAGGAGAGTAGACCGAACAATTGCCCAGCTGTTCAACAAGACACAGAAACATTGATTCCTCCCACCCCGGCCATGTGGGCCATAGAGGGACAGCAGGCCCCTACCCCACCATCTTCCAGCCCTCTGTCCAGTAGCTTCCCTTCTCCCCATCTGAGCACTTCCCCGGGAACTCCTTTCTCTGCTCTCAGAACACATCTCTCCAACATTGACCTCAGGATGTCCTTGTCTCTGGGTTGACAAGAAAGTCAAAGTTGTCCCAGAGGCTCAGGAGGCTGAGGCAGGAAGATCACGAGTTCAAAGCCAGCCTCAGCAAAAGCAAGATGCTAAGCAACTCAGTGAGACCCTGTCTCTAAATAAAATTTTTAAAAAGGAAGGTGCTGGGGATGAGGTCAGTGGTCAAGTGCCCCTGAGTTCAATCCCTAGTACCAAAGGAAAAAAAAAAAGGAGTCAAAATTGTCCCATTTCTTCCTTTTTGTCACATCTAGGTCTCCAAGTTCTTTGTGGATGTAAGCATCATTTTCTCATTTGACAAAACACTTTGTAATTCTGTCAGTATAATCTGTTCCATGTCCACCCACTAAATATGTAACACAGAACACCTGACACGCATGCCCACATCCAGAGCTCTCCAAGGGGCGTGTTCCACACAGGTTAGGCAACTCCTCAGCACCTCACTCTTCTTACAAGACAGTTTCCCTCCTTTTAAGCAGTAGCTGCTACTCCTCCGACTGCCACGAGGGTTGTTCAAATTCTTTTTATCACTCTGTGCCAATAGGCCTGCCTACCTTTGTCCCTGCCTCTTCTTAGTGTGGACCCTGGCACAGTCGTGGAAGGGGACCTTAAGTGGGCCCCACTCAGTTTCACAAACCTGCCATGTCAGGGCATCTTTGCCATCACCATCATCATCAACATTGTCACCAGTCACCTTTTTCATTAATCATCACCATCATCAACACAATGTCACCATTACCACCACCGTTGCCAGCATCATTCACCATCATCACCACCATCATCACAATCATCAACACCACCACCATCATCTCCATCAAAATTATCATCACCACCTTCAGCAATCACCACCACCATCATCAACACTTATCACCATCAACAGCTCCACCATCATCACCATCAATGCCATCAACATCATTATCACCATCACCATTACCATCTTCATCATTCAACACCATCATCGTCAACACCATGTCACCATCAACAACTCCACCATCATCACCATCACATTATCATCACCATCATCATCTTCAGAAATCACCACCATCATCAACACCATAGCACCATCAATGCCTCCACCATCATCACCATCACATTATCATCACCATCTTCAACAGTCACCACCCTATAATCATCAATACCACCACCATCATCACCATCAACACCATTATTACCATCACCATTATTATCACCACCATCATCATCAATACCATATCACCATCATGACCACCATTATCACCATCATCACCACCACCACCACAATATCATCATCATCATCATCATTATTATTATTATCATTTTAATTTGATCATGGCAAAACAAGAGTATTTTGGATTTCATTATTTTTCCCATATGGAGGGACAAAGATGACATGGAAACTCAGGTCTCTCTCTTCCACACAGTCCTTGATGGTTGACACAGCAGGTGGAGGGGAGGAGCCCTGTGCTACTAGCTCAGGCATGACATTCCTAGCTTTGTTTCTGTTCCACCCACAGGGAAGCTTCTATGTCCCCTCAGAGAACTGCATGCAGCATGCCCACAAGTGGCACCGCGACCTGTGTCTCTTGCTCCTACAAGCCTACCGGGGCCTCCGCCTCTACTTCCTACTCATCATGAGGGACATCCCAGAGCTGCCGCACATGGAGCTGGGTAAGGAAAAAGCCCAGAAGCTAATGTTGCCCCTTGGTCACTGGGCTGGAGATAGGGTGTCATGCTCTGCTAAGTGTCATGGTAACATCTGTTGTTCAGGGAGGGTTAGTGTGCCCTACCTCCTTCTAGAAGGAGACAGTATTCAAAGGGCAATGTGTAAGTCTAGATATTAGTTCTAAGAGCATACTCATCCACTCATTCACTTATCCACCAAACACAGAACACATACATTATGTTATGCTGCCTTCTAGGGGAGAATGTGGGTTTAGAGTCTTTCCTTAACTATGCAGTAATTACAGAATTGCAGCTTCAGAGTGGAAAACAATCCTAATAAAGAGCTACATGTCCATAGTAAAGAATGATATGCACAGCCGCATACACCCATTCATGTTTGTATACGGAAATATTAAATACTTATAATTAATCTGGATGATTACAGAAACCTACTAGTGTCTATCAGATTTAGCGGTCTTGAAACAAATAGATTCTTGCACATGGATTTTCTGAAGGTTAGACATCATAGAGATTATTAAGCCTAAATCCCTCTTGATTGACAGATGATGGCACAGAGTGGTAGAAGGGGCTCGGAGTCCCTGTACTGACCTCTGGAAGGTCCTGTGTCATCCTCAGTTACAGTAGGGCTTGTATTGCAGTTCTGCTCATGGGTCTCTAGAGCAGCGTCTGGGTCCTTAACTTGAAATTCAGGGTCAACGCCTGTTCTAGTGTCAGAGACCTTGACTTCCCCATCTATACCCCTGGAAATCAACTGCTACAAAAACCATGGCAGAGGTGGTGTCCACGTCTTACCCAGTGTCCATCATGACAATGAACACGTGGTGTAATGATGTATTTGCATGTTTCCATTCCCTAGCAGTCTTGAGACCTTTGAGAGCAGTCGCTCCTCAGATCCCTTATCCACTCCCCCGACACTGGGCCTGAAGGAGAACGTATGGAGTTGTGGAATTAGGATTGAACGCCGAAGCCTCTTGCCATCCATCACTATCAGCTCTGACACCCCAGTCAAATCCTGTGCTCAAGCACTGCTCTTTGAATCAGGCAATCTTCAAAATGTTTTTCAGGTGTCAATCTTATGCATGCTATAAAGACATGCAGAGAATCGGTGCAATTCACATCACTCAGAGAGAAAATGGAGATTATTCAGCTGCATTTGGCTTTCTGATGTAGCATTTTTTTTAATCCAAAGGAACCAAGTTTCTTTATACCAACTCATCATATTTGTATTGACACATAGCACCTACTGTGTGCGGAAGTTGTGCTAGGCATTGGGGATGCAGACAAAACCAATATGACATGCCGCAGTCTGTCTGGGCACAAAATCACTGAGCCACCACAAAAGCCTTGTAGATTTCAACAGCAACTCTTTATTCCCGAACTCTCACCGGCAGTCTACATGCACGTTCTGGGGAAATACACTCCCTCCACCGGGCTCTGCGTATCAATTCTCTCAGAACCCCGCGAGAACTCCACGGGAACTCTAAAGGAGCGGGCTCCTGAGGCAGCAGGATACTCCCTAATCCTGGAGCCACCCTATTCCCAGCAGGATCCACCCTAAACCTGGAACCGCCCTAATCCCTGAGCAGGGTCATCTTTCAAACCAAAAATGCCAGGCGTCATTCCTACTTGGCCATGGCTCTCAGCAATGACAAAGCTCTGTTCTGCCTTGGGTTGGGGACCTTGCAATCCTGAGGTCAGCAGTCAGGTGGAGAGGTTTGTGCTACTTGTGTCGCAGGAAGGAGCCCAAGGTGCTAAGGGATTGCTCACACTCACCTGGGAAACAGTGCATCTACCACAGCCACGTGCAGATGGCACCGTGAAACTAGGGAATAACTCCAAAAAGTAACAACCATGAACATTGTATCCCTGAGAGCTGCACCACTGGTCCATGCTGCCACAGTGGCATTGCAGGGACCATGTTGGCATGGAAAGTTAGGTGTTCATTAGTGTCCTAGTCCCTGAAGCCTGCAGAGGACTCAGATCTGCCACCCCACTTCTCTAGGCTTCTGATCTTTCATGGGTTGAGATGGAGATACAAATCCATGCTCTTTATGTCTTGGAAAGATATATCTGTGTTGTATGAATCCATGTGCCTCAAAAAGTGGAAATAAAAATGGAATCACTCTGGGTGCAGATTGCTGGCACATGCCAGCCAGCAATCCCAGCAGCTCTGGAAGCTGAGGCAGGAGCATCTTGAGTTCCATGTTAGCCTCAGGGACTTAGTGAGTCCCTAAGCAACTTGGCAACCCTCTGACTCTAATAAAATACAAAAAAGGGCTGGGTTTGTGGCTCAGTGGTTAAGTGCCCCTGGGTTCAATCCCCAGTACCTAAAGAAAAAAAAATCACTTTGACCCAAAAAAGCTCTATACAGTTTAGGAGGATCTACTTTTATATAAATGCATTGATGAGAGGACTTTGGTCTTTACCTAGGGCTTAGCCCTTGGTTCCAAGTCAGGTTTATTCTGTCTGTAAGCACGGTGCCTCCAGCTGGTTAGGAATGCACGGAGAGGAGCCTTCATCAATTGTGTTTGTTCCTGTGACTTTAATGAGAACTTGAAACTTGTTCTTCTTTTAATTGGCAGCATCTTCATTTCCGTGCATGTTCGTTTAACTGTATGATATTTGCTTCTTTCTTCCTAGAGGCCCTTGCTGTTGAAGAAACGCTCGCCCAGCTATGCTCAGAGCTCCAGGTAACTAGAGGGCTGACCCTGTGGGTCTGATGGGAAGAAGTGGTCACGTTACCGAATCAGGCCTGCTCTGCCCACAGGGCTTTAAACCTGTCATAGAAGCTACCAGGTTTACAAAAGAGAAAGTTAGCTCACAGGTGCCAATGCCATGGAGATGGAGGAGGAGCCTCAAATCTGCCTCCCTAAGAGTGGGGTTCATGTATCTTTATGGGGCGAAGAAGCAGGGTGGTCTGAGGTGTGGGAAAGGTGATTGGAGGTCAGCAAAAGTGAAGTAGCAGGTGGTCATTGTCTTCACAGGAACCAGCAGCCTCTGCATGATGTGTAGGTGGAATTGGGACCCCTGCCATCAAAAGGACACCCATGGGACACTTGTGCAGGCCCAGTGAAGGGGTCAGCTACTTCAGCCCATTTGAGCTAGATGAGGTTACTCCAAATTCCTGAAAGATCTCCTCCAGGCATCCCTGCTCGGGCTGTGAGCTGTGGGCAGTCAGCCAGTCCACTCCTTCCCTGCTCAGCTGGGCGACTTCCGAAGCAAAGAGCTGGAAGGCAGTGCGCCTAGCAGGCCACCGCAGGCTTCCCGCCCCTGTCTAAAGAAGGTGTTCTCCCTCTGGCTTTTAAACTTCAGGGAAAGAGAATGGCTCACATCACTTACAAGAGGAAACAAAAAATGGATATGAACTTTGTCCTGGGGACTCTGTTGCGGTTTTGTGAGGCTGTGTGCATTAAGAGCATGTCTTTAACAAACCTGGCGATGCACAGGACTGTGTGGTACAGTCTCTGGGACACTTCCACCTCCCGGGGCATTGCATGGCCCCCTAAGTGAGATCCCAGGTTGAGGCTGGAAGGAAGCCCACGAGTCAGGGAGAGGGGAAGGCCAACCAGTACTTCCGTGGTGCTTGGTTTTCCCATCTGTAAAGTGGAGCCAGAAGTCATCAGGATTTTACTGATGACATCTTTTTGTCTTAGCCAATTAGTGTAGTGCACACTTGCAAGTTACCAAGTCTGTATTTTATGTGCCTTGTGTGCATTTGTTCATTTATTCAACTGAACAGTTCTATAAAATAAGCAATCCTGTTATATTCAGTGGATGGGTTCTCAGTGGCAACCCGTTCCCTCCTGGAGCACACAGCTTAGGAAAGTGGCTTGTGTACTCTTGGGCCACCCTTGTTCACTGCTCGGAGGACTCCTGGCACCCGGTAAGCTCCTAATAAATGCTGGAGTGAGCCGGTAAACACCGGCACGGAGGGCTGGTAAGGCTTTTAAAGGTGAGGAAGAGGCTGATCCTAGAGTGGTTAATGCAGCTTCCTGGGACCCTTGGCTCCTCTGCAAAAGGAGCCAGGACTTGGCACATTTGCCTATCAATCTGTAGACCCATCTGTCCTGGTCATGTACCTCGTGTGAGTAAAGGGCAGAGGCTCTCTGTCCTAATAACAGGGTGTGGTCCTCTACCTCTGGACAAGCATTGGGCAGGTCTTTTCCCCTCTTGATGGCTGTTTCCCTGTGTGCGATGCACTTGTTCTATGGGGATTAAATGGGGTCACCTGGCTGCATTGTGGAGGACAGAGCCTGGCATACAGCACTGCCCAAAGCCATTACTTCTGTACTTATCATCTTGCCTACTATGCCATGAGCCTGGCAAGAGATGAGGACACAGGTACTCTACCTGGTTGTGGGACCTCAGGTGGATGGTGTCACTAAGTTTCCTCAGGAGGAGGTAGGCCCTAGTGGACCCCAGAGAGGAAGCTGTTTTGGATCCTGGCTTTGAGCTTTGTGGTTTTGCAGCAGTGCAGCCCATGGACCCCAGAGGTAGTAGGGCCTGGTGCAAGGCTATGCTGCTAGAACAGTCAGAAGGGCCTGGGAACAGGCCACGTGCCATGACTGAGGCTTTGGGGAGGGAGCCCAGGCAAGTAACCAAGAGGCCTGGGTGCCCCCTGCACCATGGTGCCTGGACAAATCTCTAGGTCACAGGGAGCCAGGAAGGAGGATTCACGTCCTTAGGGGGCTATGTGGGCAAAGGGACACTTAAGAGTTGTCTCCAGCACAAAACACTTTGCCATCAGGTGGTACCTCACGCACACTGTCCTTTCTCTGACCCTAGCCAGATGTGGGCTGTCCACTTTGTTATAAAGCATGTCAGAAAGGATGCAGACAAACTGCCAGGTGAATACATGGACACAGGGCAAGACCTGCAAGGGCGTCCCAAGGGTGGCACTTCAGTTGGGTATACTCACCAACCTAGAAGCTGTCAGGCCCCATCATTTAAGGTTTCTACGGCGCTCCAGTGCATGGCCCCACGGCCAAGGTGACCACTGGCCCTCCACAAGATCCCCAGCTCCTCTCCCTTCCCCAGAGGCCTGGAGAGAAAGTCCCAACCTCCTGACCTCCTTGGTCTTTCAGACAGCCAGCCTCTCCCTGAGGCTGTCTAGGGGTCTGTCAAGGGTCTCCACATTAGCACAAACTCAATCTGGGGGAAGGGGACGTAGAATAAGAAAAGATGCATCTAAGCTCTGGGAATTCCGAGGGCTTTAGAAACTGGGTGCCAGGAAGGAGACTTAGCTGCATCTCACAGAATCACAAACAGAGAGCAGCTGGGGCAGGAGAGGGTGTTTGGGTGGTGAAGTTAAAACAAAGGAATAGCAAAGGCCCAGCCCAGAGGGAGGCTGGCTCTCTGCCCGCGGGTCTCTGCGCACTGTGCCCGCAGCAGCCCGGGGCTCTGGGGGGAGTGCTCACAGGTCCACGTTTATTTCATGCTAAATGGACACAGAGGAGCAGGTCTTCCTTAAGGTGTGTGAGTCAGAGGGGTGGGCCACCTAGGGTCTGAGCCCGGCCCCGCCTCCCGCTGAAGTCCCTCCACACCTGCTGCCTGCTCTGGTTCATTTATCAAGCGTGTTTCACAAAAGGCCGACTGCTGCTCCTCCTTTCTGCAGTGTCCCAGACTGCAGGGATGCTGCCTCTTGGGTTCCTATGGTCCCTGTTGCCACAACTTTATTTTATAACCAAATTTTGTTGAAAATTTTATTATGCAACTGATGTAGGGAGTGGCTTGGTGACAAAGGTGGAAAGGGTGATGTGCTGGCCATCAGTCTGCTCCTTGGTTTGCTGAAGGGCTGGCCTGTGGTTGGAATAGAAGCAGCACCCCTCTTCCCCGGAAGCCCCCCATATTAAGCTCACAGTCTGCAGAGCTGTTTAGAGACAGAACATCGCCACCTTGTGGCCAATGACAAACAGCAGTGAAGGTTTCCATCTGGATGGCCTGCCACTGGTGGAGAGGTTGGAGGCTTCCTGGGACTCCAGAGGATTGGAAAGCTAGGTCTCTGCAGCAGTGGAGTGTGGGTGCCTCTGTGCTTCAGCAAATCATGAAGTTTTACTAAGCATCTTCTGTGCACCAGCCACTTGGATATCTGCTAGGAATAAGTAGAAGAGGCCATTGGGAATTGCAGCCTACTGAAAAACAGATTTGTTTCCACAGACAGCAGAATCTCCTGAGGCAGCCACACTAGAACCACAGAGTGTGAGGCAGGGTGGTGGGCCAGGAGGAGGGGAGGGCCTGGTTCTCTCTGGGGAGGTGGGGATGCTCCATAGGGGCTGTTGCCAGGGAGCAGGAGGGAGTGCATCAGGGAGGGAGGGGCATTCCAGCAGAGGAACAGCCTCCCCCCCCCCCCCCCGTGAGGCCCAGGGCACCAGGACTGGAGCACCATGGGAGAGGGGCCAGCATGGCTGCAGCGTTGTGTTCCTGAAGCCCTGCTGTAGAGCCGAGCTGGAAAGATGGGCTGGAGCAGGCCGTGACGGTCCTTGCTGAGCGCTGGTCAGGAAGGAGATGTGCTGTCTGCAGAGGGATGGTTCTGTCCACACTCAGCCATGTGCTTTGGACAGCAAACATTCAGAAACTTGCTGGGGAGCTACTAAGAAGTGAAACTTTTTGTTTGCTTGGTTGTTCTTTAATACAGCAACAGGATTTTCTGAATACAAAAGATAGTTCCCTTCTTGACCCCCAGAACTTATAGAAGATGCTGAGGTGTCTAATAGTCTTTCCCAGAGCTGCACTTCCTAGTGGGACCTGGGAAAGAAGCTCAGCTGGCAACTGTGAGCAGCTGGTGGCTGCTTGGGGCAGCCCCTTGGCATGGTTTTTTGTTGTTATTTATTTTGTGTGCTTCTTTGTTTTGACTAGTCCACCTGCCAGAGGGTTTTGAAATAACTTGTTTCATTTAAGCCTGGAAGTATCCTCCAGGAGGTCAACGATATTCAGTTTCTCAAGACCCTGCTCTGGAGGAGCTAACATCAAACTCAAGGAGGCACAGTGGTACACAAGAGGGCCCCGGACCACATTCCATTTACTTTCCAGTAACAAACCAAAGAATGTAATCGGTGCACATTGAGTACCTGCTGTGTGCTGTCACAGAGCACCTATATGCTATAAGCTCTCCTCCTATTTAGTGTGCTAATTCTGAAGGGCAACTCAGCTTGGATGGACTTAGAACTTGCTTGGGGCAGCCAGGGGCACAGAACTCAGCCAGAGGCAACTGGTTTGAGTAACAGCATCCATTCCTCCCTCTGTTCTAGAATGTTCTAATTTTAATGTGCTTATGAATTACCTGGGGGTCCATTAAAATGTAGATTCTAATTCATTTGGCCTGGGGTAGAGCAGGAGGTTCTTTAACAAGTTTCCTTAAGAAGAGGTTGTCAACTTTAAAAGGCCTTGGGGGTGGGAGAGTTGGGGGCTGCCCTGTGTGGAGAGCACTAGGCCATCTGCTCCTTCCCTCTGCCACTCCACGAGGCCAAGCACAGGCTCTGATCATCTCAGTCTGGCTCCTCCCTACAGCATCTTGTCCAGCTCTGCAGCCCTGGACTGCATTCCAGAGCATCTCTCCTGGGGACAGTAATGCCCTGCTTGACTTCCCAGGGCCCTTCCTCTAGAATGCAGAGTCACAGACCTCACCACATTGGAAGATAGCTGTTTCCAAGGTCTCTTCGTGACCAAGAGCCCCTGTGTGGTGGGGACCTCATGGGACTCAGCCCTTGCTCCACACAGCATTTCCATGCAGAAATCACAGAGGGTCAGTCCGTGTGCATGGACACCTGCCCAGCCCCAGATCTCACTATGCTGACTGAAAGCCCTAGTGGTTGCTGGTCACCCACAACATGAGGATCTGACTGCTTAGCAGGGAAGTCAATGCTAGGGCACATGATGCCCCCTCCCCTGTTCCTCAGCCCTGAGCTCCTCCAGGGCTGAGAAACTGGGCTCTGCAACCCAGCACCACTATGTGCTCTCACCTCTGCTTGGGCTGTCCCATGTCACCCTGTTTTATTCCTGACACAATCCCCATCTGCAAGACCCAAGCCAGCTGCTCACTTTTCCGGGAACCATCTGAGATCCTGGGATCCAAGAGTCCCCCATGGGCTAGTGTCTCTTGGCGCTGGGCTCTATTCCAACTACTTCTTGGTATCATGATCTGTGTTACTTTTCTCCCCTCCACCAAGCTGTGAAGGCCCCGAATCCTTTCATACCAAAACATACAAGGCACTTATGATTTTCCAGTTAGAAAGACGATAGCCCCCAAATTAATTGCCATCCTGATCTTACGTTAATCCTCAGACTGATGGGATGAAAGTCTCCCTAAGAGAAGAGCTTTCTCCCTTCACATCCCCCTGGTGTTGAGTCAAGTGGGTGTGGGGCTGGGAGGGCTTGTAAAACCACCACTGCATATTGCTGTGGAAAGAGGAGTGAGCTTCTGAGGAGGAGGGAAAGGCCAAGGCAGTGGGTATTCAGAGAGTTCCCGGCTGCACACTTCTGGGTATCCAAGAGTTTCCAGAGTCTGGCAAGACAGGTTGCAAGAGGGCCCTCCTGACTTCTGTAGATACACACTGAAGTGCAGTGTCAGTGGAGGATTGAACAGGCACAGGAACATGCTGACATCCTGTGGACAGAAGGAGGGAGTGACCAGGGGATCTGCCGGGGACATGGAGGGATGTATGGGGGGCAGTATGACATGGTGAGCAGCAGATCCAGGAGCTGGACCGCACAGGCCACACATGTACCAGCTTAGGCAGATTACTACACATGCTGGTGTCCTCTACCCCAAATCATAAAGCAGGGGAGTAGAGAGAAGCTCATGGGCAGAGCCCAGATGAGGAGGGTAGGAGGCTGAGCCTCTTCTCAGGGAGCTTCACCCATGCAGACGGGGCCGGGATCGCCTGCTGGTGTCAGGAGGGCCCTCCACCCCTGTCATCTGTGCTTGCACAGGCCCAGGTGTCTGTGAGCTTGGAAAGTCCTCCTGTGGCTTAATTAGAAGCTTTTTAAACCTTACCTTAAATCCTTTCTATAACCAACTAGGGGAAAAATAATTCTCCCAAAGGTACATTTCATTAATAGCCTATCCTTTTTTTTTTCCATTTTTCATTGTGGTGGCTGAGCTCAGAGTTCATGAAGTGTTTGCCCATACCATGGTGGTACAGGGGCACTGTCATGAGTGGGTGACAGAAGAAGCAGCCCAGGAAGGCAGGTCTGTGTGACTGAGGCACAGGGCACCTCCCACCCATGCCAGGTCACCTACATAGTCAATCCAGGCTACTAAGTTCACACTATCATCAGCCAGTGTGCTGGGCACTAGAAATACTGAGGGCCAGAGCTCAGAATGCAGGCCAGAGGGCATGTTGGAGATAAAACAGGCCACATGTGGCTGGAGGTGGCATGGGAGATGGGTGGGTCCTTTACGAAGCGGGTGGTCAGTCTTACACTTGGAGCACGGTGGAGTTTCAAAGGAGACAGCAGAAACGAGGGGACACAGAACTGTCTCCGTCGAGATTCCCTGGAGAGAATAGACAAGGCCAAGGTGTAGAGGAGAAAAAAGGAGACGGGAGGGGAGAGGGGAAGCACTCCAGAGAGAGGGTGCAGCTCGACCTGGTGCTGGTGGGCAGGCCCAGTGACTGGAGCAATGGGCATGCTCAGGCCAGGAGGGGAGGGGTCCATGATAAGGTGGGGATTGTTTCCAGGGGCAAATGGTGCCAAGTGTTGACACAGGAGTCTGGCTGTCATCAGTAATCATGCTGGTTGGAGAATTCAAATCTGAGCGACTTCTAGTCCATCCAAAGCCACACTCTCCACCTGGAGGATTTTCAGTGGCTGCGTTTTCCCCAGAGCCCCCCACCTGGCCTTAGTCTTCCGTCTCTTGACCATGGTGTATGCCACACAGCCAACAGTGGTTACCAAATACTGACCTTGCCTCTTGGAAGAAGCAGCTCTGAGTAGTATTTTTAAATAAAATCTTGTGTTTAGAAAGCTAATCATTAATTGAAAAGTAATAATATTCAAAATTTAGAGTGTTACTGTGCATCAAACTTCTCTTTTCCTCTTTTTCTTACTATTAGACTCCTCATGCCACCTGCTCTGCCTTCGCCTAGCATCAGCCTTCAGTCCAAGGGCTGTTGGTGATTCAGGCACTGGACTTAGATCCTCCCACGTATCATTGCATTCAAATGGAGTCAATTACCATGCGTGCCCTTAAAGGAAATTGAGGCACAGGATAAATGAGAGAAGCAGGGTTTGGAAGTGCTGTGGCTGTGTGCCCAGTTTATTGTGTGTGGCAGAGAGTGCCACACCACTCTTGTTTGCTCACCCACATCCCTATCTCCATCCACTACTGAGTGAGGCAGAGGCCCTCTCCAACTCGTCCTGTGTCTGTGTTTATTCAACACATGTGCTTCAGACACACATGATGCCCTCACATGCTTGTTGTATAAATGATTAAGCCTAGAGATGGGTGTCAGGATTTGAGGACTGGCTGCCTCACACTCCTCAAAGACACCATCTCTCTTCTCACTTCTCCAGAATTTATTTGAATTCTCCAACCAGCATGCTTCTTGGAAGATGGCTATCCCATATCAAGTGACAGCGATCCAAAGTATTTCTGTTCCTGGGGTCTTCCCAAAAGGCTCTGGGCCCACTCTAGTCCAACTCCTAGCTTTAAAAGCAACTTGAAACCCTCCTTAAGGAATGTGGGTGATGGTAGAAGGATGGTGGTAGGCCAGGGCTAGGGAGCCCCCGCCATGTGCAGTTCTCCCAGCTAGTTAAGTGCTATGAGGTCATGGACTCTCTTCTCTCTGGAGGTCTCTACTCCTGTACTGTGGTGTGGGGATGTGGCTTTGTGGTCCCACAGTTCTTCAGTTCAATCCCAGCTTGGTGTGGACTTGTGTACTCTCGCTACTTATTCACTCTCATTTTAGCTTTTTGTAGAAGAAGGTTTACGATGCCTCCACCACAGAGTAACTGTGGGGACTACATGGGAAACCTATGCAAAATACCCAGCACTCTACCTGCCAAACGATGGGTATTAATGAGTGGAAGCCATCATGACTACGAAGACGGAGTTCAGAATCTCAGGACAGAGTGGAGTGCGAGTGAGGATCTGCAGTGCCGGGGTGTTGGGAGGATGGGGTGGAGGGTTTCAGCTGGATGGTTGTGAAGCCAAGGTTCACAGAGGAGAAGTCACTGGATCTGGGCACCGATGGGCAGCATAAACTGTGGAAAGGGTTGAGTAGAGAAGTTGAAAGAAGAAGCCATTGGACCCAAGGGGAAAGGGAAAACATCAAAGGTGCAAGACATTTCCAGAAATCCAGGATTAGGTTGGGCTTAAAATAGACACAAAGACAAGACAAAGCGGGGAGAGACTGAGCAAGGCCGTTGGTGATCGCTCATGTGAGACTAGGCCTGGACTAGACAGGGACTACAAATAATTTATCACCACCGTGACTATTTAAGTCCCGCCTCCAAAGTGACTTGATCTGTGATCCCGAGAGTCTCAGGATGGTTTAATATCATTCCACCGATGTGCAGATGTTCACCAAGAGCACAGGAGTCAGTGGAGATGGCAGGAGCCCAGGGAGCGGGGGCCTGACCACTGCATTTTTTGCCTCCAGATGCTGAACAATCCAGAGAAGATAGCTGAGCAGATCAGTAAGGATCTCGCCTGGCTTGCTTCCCACCTGATGGCTCTGTGGACACAGTTCCTGGATACCGTGACACTCCACTCCCAAGTGACTACTTATCTCACCCAGGAGCACCACAGCCTGAGGGTAAATTGTCTCATGGCATAAACTTCCTACATGCACTTAATGTCCTGAGGAAGTTTGACAAGTGTCAGTTCACTGAACTGAGTAAGAATTGGGACTGTCCCGAGCTCTCGATTGGAGCACTGATCCTGGCCCCACCCTGAACAAGCAGTGTGACATCAGGAGCTTGGTTAGCCATACAAGCCTTTACTCCATCCTTCATAAAACACCACCCTTACCCTTATCGTAGGGGTACTCCAAGTACTTTAAAAAAGTATTTGAGGGGCTGGGAATAGAGATGAGTGGTAGAGTACTAGCATCATATGAGCAAGGCCCTTGGTTAGATCCAGGGCACTTCAAATAAACAATCAAAACAACATTTGAAAAAGTAATTTGGAAGGGAAGGCATTGCTCTTAGTATATTTTTGGCCACAAGCTTGGGTACATATGGGTCGGTACTAATGCATAGTGAAAGACATTGGTCTTCTCATTTAGAGCAAGAAGAACAAATATCTGAGGATTAGATTCACCAGATGCTTAGCAAGCACACTCACAAGGCTGGATTTGGAAATTCTGTTTATTCTGCATTTATTTATGGTGACTGTTTGCAAAGATCTCATATTCCAGTAGGAGGAATAAAACCCACATATAAAAATGATAAAAAGCAATGTAAGAACAGATTCATAAACATGTACTAAACTGTGTCTATAAACCAGGGTTGGGCTAAGAGCTTTGATTCAGACCTCTGGGTGAAGGACAAGCTTTCCTTCTCTTAGTGCATAACACTTATCTCCACGACCCTCAATTCTAAACAGAGGAGACACAGCCACCTAAAGAAGTGAGCCATTTACTCTGTTTTATTCCTCAGGTCCGAAGGTTTTCTGAGGCCTTTTTTTATATGGAGCACCAAAAACTTGCTGTCTTGACGTTTCAGGAAAATCTGTAAGTAAGGAGTCGCATGCCTACTCTGCCATATAAAGTAGTCTCCCCTACTCCCAGGACAGGCCACCTTTTTTCTTTGTCCAAGCTGCCCTTTCACTTTCTGGATCTCCTCACCTCTGCACCTCCAGTCTGAAGCGCCAGGCAAGCGAAAGATTTAGACAGTGCCTAGTGGGAGAGGTCAGCAAGCTGAGGTTTCCTTTGTTGAGAGTCATTATGCTTCTGGAGACAGAATCAAGACTCCCAAGTCCTGCAAGACATCTGTGCTGAATCCTGCAGAATGAAGTCGAAGCAGGTGGTGTGGCCATAGGCTACGTCAGAAAACACACAATCTGCTCTAGATGCTGCAGTAAATAAAAAATGCATTTAGCATAGTAATTAAGGCTGAGCTCCCTAATTAGGAAGACTGGTAAATTTCTCAGTTTGCCACCTTCCAGTACTCAAGAAAGTCAGAGGGTCCATGGGTGATGAGGCCATTGTCCCTTGGGATGCCCTGGTGAAGAGGGGCAGAGATCCCTCCAGGGTCTTTTGGCTTTCGCTACACACATCCACTTCTCCTGTTGATTCTGAACAACACTTCACTTCAAAACATAAAGGTGGGTGAAACAATGTTGGGAATGCCAAGTGAATCCACCAGGAGTGGAGCTTGACGTTCTGCTTTGCACGGGATGGACATGGAGAGCTCTCACACCCTTCTATAAGCTTGTTTTCTCCTCGGGCTTCCTTATATTTGCAAAGTATGGTGACATTTACAGTTTGCCTCGTGGGTTCTGGAAGTGAGCTGGGGCTCCTAGAAAACACAACTGCATGTTGAATCCGCTTGTCTAGAGATCCTGAGTCTTCCACTCAGCCGTTAATTCGTTCCCTCATTCCAGGCTCCAGCTAGAACTGGGAGAAGATACTTTCCAAAACTAACTTCAGAAGAGCTAGTCTGACAAGGGTAAACATAGCTTTGGGGACCACAGCACAAAATTATAAATCAGATTGGCTGCAGGAAATGGTCTCCCAGAGTCAAGGAGGTTAGCCTCAGGTGGGCTCCAGGAATGCCCACTAGCAGAGGTGACAGACACAGGCCAGGACTCCTCCCTTCAAAGAGCCCAGCTTGAATGGCAGCCTCTTGTGCAAAGGACAAAGATTCAGAAACTAGTGGGATGACAGCTTGAGTTTCAGACCCTGCTCCTCCCCAAAGGACAAGAAAAAGTCTTTCTGCAGATGTGACATTTGAACGCAGGCTGGGGTTACAGCAGGACATGCAGTGACGTGGGAAAAGTTTGGGCTGGTGAGATAAAAACAGAACATCTTTGAAAAGCAGCAACAAGATCAGTGCAGTTAGAATGGAGTGCAAGAGCAGGGAAGAGCAGGGAAACTCAGAGCAACAGGAGGAACAGACCGTGTGGGGCCTTGAAGGCCAGGGGATAAGGAGGACCTAGAGTAATTTCTGCTTTTTTACCTGCAAATGAATATGGACCTCAGCATTTCAAATTTCATTACACGTCTTAAAATACTGATTTTGCAACTTAAAATACTTGTGGCAGGCATCCCACTAGTTACCGAATCTTTCTTACCTGGTTTCTTAGACATAAAAAAAGGAGATTCCTTCTTGCAAGAAACAACTATTTAGCAGGGAGTACATGTCAGACAATGTTTCAACTATTGGCTACTCTATCAGTGAACCAGAAAAAAATTCCTTACTTCATGAGGCTTGTATTTTAGTGGTGGAAGGCACATAATAAATATGATCTGCCCAATGGTGATGTGCATGGTGAAATAGTTCTCAGTGTGAGGGGGAAGAGATGAGACTAGTTTAAGGAGCTGTCAGAGAAGGTCTTCCTAGGAAGCTGGCATTAGGGAAGAGAACCAGGTACAAAATTGGGCCCTGCAGATACCTTGGTCCTTTAATGTAGCTGTCAGGTAGAGTAGTTTTTAAGGATTCATTTAGGAGTAGACATTAATGTAAGGCAGAGACTAGGAAGGGCTCCTGCTCAGAAGGAAAGAAACTTTTAGCCAGGCCCTCCAGGGTAAAACTGTAGAACAGAGAGGGAGAGTTCATTGCAGATGGAGAAAATTGCAGAGAAAAGGCCCAGGGTCCTGTGAGCAGGGGTGAGGTTTGGAAAAGGTAGTGCACAGAGACCGGAGAGCCAGGAACTATGCATGAGAAGGGTGGGCTCCCATGGAGGGTGGGTCTGGGGAGAGGACGGAGCCTCAGGGAGGCTACCCTGTTGACACAGGAGGCTGAACTGTGCTCCAGAATCAGGGCAGACATGTGGAAATGCCAGGCTACCCAGTGAGCCCTTTATTGTTGAAGCATGCACTAGATTGTGTTTCTCCAACAGGAGGTCCGCCACCGCTTAACGGACGGTGAGGTGAGCTGGGTGGGCTGGGAGCAGCACTTGTGAGATAGGCTAGGATAGGACAGGACGAGATGGAAAGGGTAGCAGCAGCTTGGAGTGCTTGTGGAAACCCTTTGTTCCGTGCCACACTCCTGGGTGTGCACAGCTGTCCCGGGTGCCAGGGAGAGGAAGACCTCTGGCCCCAGGTTGTGGTCTCGAAGGTATGTTCAAGAGCAGATTAGGATGAGACCTAGCATGTGTGGGCTTCCTGGCCCTCCTCTCGGTATCACCAAAGTCTCCCCAGTGCTTTTCACACAGGAAGTTGGTGCAACGGGAACTTTGTCTGTGACCAAAGGTGAATAGAAACGATGAGGCACAGGGAGACCTACACTGGTATATTAACTGCTGTAATATGATCATTGAGATATGCCTTTGACTTTTACATGCTCTGTGTCTATACCTGTACCTCTGTATTGTTTTATTAAGCATCCATGCAACAGGGTTGAACTCAACAGGTTTTTGCCTGCCTTCAGTTGTTCACAACTGTTGATATTTTTCTAGTAAGAAACTGTCCAGGAGTTTTTCCATGCCTTGGCTTGTTCAGTGTTCTTATTTGCCTATGAGGTACACACTATTCTTCTATGAAGAAGAAACCTGGGCTGAGAGAGGTGAAATGATTTATTGTAGAGCATATAGCAAAAGAGACAGAAATGGAGCTGTGTTGGAGGCCAGAGGCCATACTTCTAGCCCCTGTCCCATGGATCCTATGGATGGTATTGAGCTTCTTCCCTAAAGAAATAAATCAAAAGAGGGGCTTTCAGCTTCTAAAGCAGAAGTATCTGTAGGCTTGGGCTGTACAGCTGGAGTGAGGGCAAACCTGTGCTGACATGGGTAGGCAATGCTCCAGACCATCGTCCACGGGACTTCTCCCTGCTTGCTGCTCCGCATGGCCAGAAGGAAACCCAGGGGTACCTGCTGAGGGCACAACATGTGGGTGTCCCTGGCACCACACAGACAGATGGACTTGCATGCCCAGTGGCCCTGAGTGTCATACAGACAGGGAAAAAGGGACCAGGCTCTGAGCGCCGGCCATGTGCAGAGTCTGTGTGCTCACACACAGGAGGGCAAGGCCAAGCCCAGCAGGGCTCATTCCAAGTTGGTTTCTTCCACTGTGGCTTCCACAGTGGGTATGTGGCAGAGACGTGGAGGGAGGGGACTTCACCCTCTGTCTCCAAACTCCTTTGCTGCTGCTTCCCAGCATCCCTGCAGGTCTCCAGAGAGGGTCTGGGAATATGTGGTCCTCCAGTTTCCTTGCATATACCTTGTTGATTAACTCATTCAGCACATACTTTTTTTTTAATTAGAGCTTTGTAGTTCTGCATAGTAGTGGGGTTCATCCCAACAAACTCATACATACATGAGAACTGATTTTAGTTCATGATCCCCCCTTTTCCCTCCCATTCTTCCTCCCCTTCCCTATTCTCCTTCTTCTACTCTACTACACTTCCTTTCATTCGTCTATTAACTTGTATTTGATTGATTCTTTCCACCTATTCATATATATGAATTTCTCTGTCCTATATTTACATATGCATATAACATGATTTTTTAATAATTCATTCTGGGCTGGGGTTGTGGCTCAGTGTTAGAACATTGCCTAGCATGTGTGAGGCACTGAGTTCAATCCTCAGCACCACATATACAAAAATAAATAATTAAGATGTAATTTTTTAAAAAGTGTGGAAAAAAGAATTCATTCTGTGTTGCCTCCCCTTACCCAACCCTCCACTCTGTCTTTTGATCTCCTTCTTGTGCACTACTGATATTCCCTTTATCTTTATGTTTTCTTATCCTTCCTCCCCCTTTCCTTTATTTTACTCTAGTTTATGCATATGTGAAAAAAACATTTGACCTTTGATTTTCTGAGATTAGCTTTTTTCATTTAGCATGATATTCTCCATTTTCATACATTTATCAGCAAATGCCATAATTTTATTCTTTTTTATGGCTGAGTAGAACTCCATTGTGTGTGTGTGTGTGTGTGTGTGTGTATTTCTTTATCCATTCATCCATTGATTGGATTCTGAGTTGATTCAATGATTGACTTATTGTGAATCATGCTGCTATAAACAATGAGGTGGCTATATTACTGTAGTATGTCAATTTTAGATCTTTTGGGAAAAATAGCAAGGAGTGGGATAGCTGGGTCATATGGTGGTGGCTCCATCCCTAGTCTTTTGAGGAATCTCCATGGTGTTTTCCAGAGCAGTGCACTAGTCTCCAGCCCCACTAACAATGTGCAAGGGCACCTTTTCCCCCATAACCTCACTAGCATTTATTATTGTTTGTATTCTTTATCGTTGCCATTCTGACTGGAGTGAGATGAAATCTTACTGTAGTTCTGATTTGCACTTCCCTGATTGATAACGATGTGGATCATTTTTTCACATATTTGCTGGCCTTTGTGTTTCTCCTTTTGAGAAGTTTCTCACAGGTACTTTTGATGGCTCACTGTGTGGAGGCAGTGCTCAAAGCACTCGGGATGCCTCAGTGAACAAAACAGACACTCGTGTTAGGAGATAAGAATTCAACGATAACATTATAAACCCACGGATGATGTAGTATGTTAGAAGGTGAGGGTCTTTTAAAAAATAGATCAGGGCAGGGGCCTCAGAAGTGCTTGGGTTTGGGGGAGGGGCAAGGGCAGTGTTCCGTGTTGGGGGACACTGTGGAGGAGCAGGGGGCCATGCTGGGAAGGCTTCTCTCCCATTGGCTGCAGTCAAGTAACTCCTAAGGGCTTTTGAGTCAGGGGTCTCCAGAGAGACAGAAAAGAGGGGTGCATACGTAGAGAGGTGCATAGAAAGGGGTTTGCTAGTGGAATTGAGTGGCTCCATTTGGAGGCTAAGAAGTGCCACCAGAGTCCCTGTGCAAACTGGAGGACCGGGGAAGGTGTGAGCCAGGCTCAGCCCATGTCTGAAAATCTCAGGCCCCAGGGAAACCCATGGTGTAATTCTCAGTTCCAGTCCCAAGACTGGAGAGTCAGGGCTGCTGGTGTGAGTCGAAAACTGGGAGAACTTATGGCTCCTTTGTCCAAGAGCAAGAGGATAAAGATCATCATGTTTCCAGAAAAGAAGGCAAAACCTTTCCCTCTGACTTCATGCTCCATTCGAGCCCCCAGCTAACTGGATGGCTGCCATCTATGCTGAGCGTGGATCTTCCCCTCTCAGGTCACCAACTCACATGCCAATCTCCTCTGAAAACACCCTCACACACACACCTGGGCCAGCCCATCTTTGTACTCAAATGCAAAACCACATGCACTTCCCTTTTAGCAGAAGCGCTGGTAACAATGGAAGCGATGATTAAGAGTAAGCGTGCTGGCTGGTTGCAGTGGCACATGGCTATAATCTCAGCGGCTCAGGTGGCTGAGACAGGAGGGTTGCAAGTTCAAATCCAGCCTTAGCCAAAACGAGGCAGACCCAGTCTCTAAATAAAATATAAAATAGGGCTGGTGATGTGGCTCAGTTGTTGAGTGTCCTTGAGTTCAGTCCCTCATAACCCTCGCCCCACCCCCCCCAACAAAAGAATAATTGTGCTTTACCAGCTCTCTGGGTATTCTTGATTCTGTCAAGTTGGCACCCCCAAACAATCATCACCAGTCCACCATTTTTCAGCAAGACACCCTGATGCATCTCTTCAAACCAATCTTGATAAAGAGGATGACAAAGCCGTAGTCCCGTCAGCACGCTACTACTGTCCTACCAGTCCCTCCAGGGAGTTTTCATGCTGTGCACCAAGACCCAGGAAGGCAGGGCAGCTCCCCCGAGTTCACCTGTGGCTGAGCCTAAAGACAGCACACACCATCTGGGCTGAGACACTTCTCAGAGCCTGTGGTCAGAGAGTGGCACTGACTCTCTTGTGCCCTTGGCAGTGTTGCTGAGCATTGCTTTAGGTACTTGGTCAAATCCATAAGCCTCACACTCAAGAAGCAGCATTCCCGCAGGAGCTGGCGTCTGCTCCACGTGGCTCAGAGCAGACAGCCCTCACCTGTGCTGCTGTGCTATGGTCGCTGGCTTCAGCTCTTACTTTCTTCTTCACCATGAGCTGCAGACCTAGATGCATGTCCAGCCCCAGTGGTCCTCATCATCGCGAGTGCCCTGGTGCCCAATCTATGTCTTCATAAATTAAAAACTGGTTAGAGGTTCCAGATTTAGATGGTGTCGCAAAGCACAGGGGTGGCTAAAAAATCCCATCTAAATAGTAAGAGAAGAATATTTAAAGCGTTAAATATTTAAAGAGTTAGGAAGTTACAGCAGCCTTCAGGGCTTTGAGGAAGAGAAAAAAATTCCCTCCTTTACTTTTGTGGGTAAAAATCCAATTGAAGGGGCTGGGGATGTGGCTCAAGCGGTAGCGCGCTCGCCTGGCATGCGTGCGGCCCGGGTTCGATCCTCAGCACCACATACCAACAAAAGATGTTGTGTCCGCCGAGAACTAAAAAATAAATATTAAAAATTCTCTCTCTCTCTCTCCTCTCTCACTCTCTCTTTAAAAAAAAAATCCAATTGAAAAGTAAGAAGAAAATAAAATATACATATTTAATATTTCTTAAACTGATGTGTGTATTAATTAATATTCACTGTGCACGGATAATATGCGTTATATGACATATCTGTACACTAGGTGTGTTTCATGTGTGTGTGTGTGTGTTCATCTCACTGTGCCCGCCAGTGAAAGTGCAGGTTAGAGAAGCTGCTTTGGGCCTAGGCAGAGCTGCACAGCTATACAGCTGGTCTACAGGCCGATGTTCTGCACATCTACAAACGAGATGGGGGCTTCCTGGGTTCAGGCTGCTTCAAAGAGAGTCACAGACAGACAACAACTAGCAATGCAGGCCCTGCTCCCAAACTCACCAATCCCTTGAGGACTCCCTGTTCTCTCACGGAAAAGAGATTGAGTTGTTATGGAAAAAAATAGTGAAACTTTAATCTTTTTCTTTCATGAGAAAAAATAAACATTCTCTCTTTCCCCAGGGACTTAAGGAGAAGGGGATGAATATTTTGTAACATCCTAGCACTTTAATTTTAAAAAAAATGATTAATTATTAATAATAATTTCTATTGGTGGAAGGATGTTTGTGTCATGAAAAAATATGAGCATTTTAAAATCCTACATAGAGGAATGAAAAAATAGGGCTCCTGACTAGGGAAACTTACATCCTAGTCAAGGATGCCAATATACACATAGTAATAGATAAAAAGCTATTTTGGATGGTCTTCAAGTGAAACATACCACAGTATGGCTCAGATTCAAAGTGGCACAAGGTAGAGAAGCAAGGATAAAGGTTTCCTTCCAGGGCACTAACTGGAGCTCACTGGCCATTCAGAAACTCAGCCAGCATCCCTCCAGCATGGTCTTCATGACATCCCCCAAATGGCACGTGATAGACCTCTGTGTTTCACCTAATCCTACTGTTCATGACCTCTAACCCCAGCACCTGGACCAGTTCCCAAACAAAGCAGACTATGGTTCTGGGGGCTGAATAGGCGGGAGGGAAGAAAGGAAGACCGTTGATTGCCAGAGTCCACCACAGCTCTTCTTCTGAATGTCCCTGGGAGTAGGGGTGCCACAGCTCTTTCAAAGCTTCCAGTGCTCCTTGGATGCTCACACTGTCCCTGTGCTCCTCAGCATACAGATGCACAGCCAGCTGTCTCTGGACATCCGTAACTCGGAGTACCTCACCAGCATGCCCCCGCTGCCTGCAGAGTGCCTGGACATCGATGGTGACTGGAACACCCTGCCAGTCATCTTTGAGGACAGATATGTGGACTGCCCTGCAACAGGTTTGTCTTCTTTTGTCCTGGAAAGACTCAAGGCTTTCCCCGGGGTCCTGGTGGTCTCTCTGTTTCTATCCCAACAACAGTGGGGCCAAGTTAACACAGGGTTTGTTCAGCTCATCCAGGGGAACAGAATTAAAGTGGAACTAATCGAAATGACTTTATTTCAGGAACACTGATAAATCAATCTAACAAAGGAGCAATTACAGTAAAAACTCTCTCCACAGTTCTCTGGGGAAGAGTTTAACCTAGTGTCTATTTTCACCCACAGAACAAGAATCCCTCCACTCTGCTGTGCACACACCAGTGTGACTTGGAAATACAGGAAGGTCCTTTCTTATTTCAAATGTTCAATTTAAACATAAAGACACTTTTGATTGAACTTTAATGGCTTTGGGTTCAAATTCTCATCAATGCCTGCTTCATGCCATGAGTCAGGCAAAGCACTCAAGACTCATGAGTCCGTATCGTTAGGCAGCATGACTAATGATACAGATCCATGAATTAACCACTCAGAGCAGAAAGAAGAGAAAATATGTTGTCCTCATTTTTGGTATGTGTGTGTCCAGATTGGCTGGTGAGGAAGTTTGTCAATGAACTCACACATCAATGGGGAAAAGTGGAGATGGGGGGTGCACCTGGATAGCACAGTGAATGTCTGTTCTCTGACCCCTCCCTCAGCCTGAATGGAGATCCCCAAAGCTAATAGACTTGCAATCCCTTCAAGGTCCCAGAACTGCCAGGCCCACCTTATGCTCAGGTTTCAGGGCTCTATCTCCTTAATCCTGTAAATGACCTTGGGGACTCTATTTAAGGACAAAAAATGAGGCAGGAGGACTATGAGCATCTTTTAAAGACCATGTGGCTTTAAGTCAACATTCAAACCCACTCCCTGGATTCCAAAGCTCATGTCCTGCCTTGCAATCTCCCCTGGATAGTTGTTATTAGGCTCAGAATTTACATGAAGGGCAAAGGGGCTAAATTTCACATGTGCTACAATCTGAGACTTGTTGGATGTCTATAAATCTAGGTGACTTCTAAGGACAGTGCTACCTTACAAGTACATAAATCTGATTCTCAGTTGTACTATGACATCTAGTGTTACCCAGGTGTATGGCAACTGAAATGCACACCAGGCTGGAACTGGAAACATTTACACATGTGTATCTACACTGATGTGTATGTACCTGTGTGTGTGTGTGTGTATGTGTGTATTTATGCAAGTTCATCCTCCTTATTGTTACATTATCTATAGAAACTTTGAAGTTAAATGAGAAATGAACTAAGCACTCATCATCTGAGGTTCTGACATCAACATTTTCAGGGTTCATTGTGATTTATCTCCCAGTCTTTTTTCCTACACATACTGATCCATTTCCTAGTGATTATAAATCTCAGTCCCTCAACTCACATGTGCCATTTATCACATATCTTTATTTTCTACAAATCAGCTTTGCTTTATCTCCTAGCCTCCATCCTGCAGCATGGCTGGAAAGTCAACCTCAGTCTTTTAGGGTTTCCTTGGCCACCCATCGTCTCCCTCCATCTTGCCTATCAGCACCCTTGAGCCTTAAACAGCCACAAGACCTGGCTGGGGGAGAATATCTAGGAGCATCTCCCCGAGCAGGTCCCTCTAAGCTGTCCATTGTCCACACCTATGTGCTACCTTAGGACCAGCGTGTCTTTGTAGCTTCTCTAAAGTGCCTGAGGCTGGCTCCATCACACTCATCTCATCTTCCTAGAAGGACCACAGGCAGGTACCCTGCACTCGGCTGTCCCCCAGAGCTTCTTTCCACACGACCTCAAATTGATGGACACCCATCCCCTATACCAGTTGGCCAGCCTATGTCCCCATGCAAAACCCAAGGCTGGGCTTGGCCTTCTTGTTCCTTCACAGAACTTCAGCACAAAGAACTACTTCCTCTTTCCTCTAGAACTTGGGGGCCTTGTTATTTATTCCTTGTCCTGAGATTGCCAGACACATTTGCAGTCATCCTTTGGGTGTAGTGTGAAAGGGGAATTAAAGAGTTTCATTTCCATGTTAAAATAATGGCATTGGCTCATGGTTTCCCACAGCATCATGGCTTGCCTCTCTTCTGGGTACCACACACTCAGCAAATCTGTCCTTACTATCTGTTGTCCCTCCACTGCCCTCCTAGTCCCCTGCTCAAGGCCATTGAATGGTTTGCTCAAAGCCTCAAGAGTTGCACAGCCTGTCTGAATTGAGTCTTTTCCCCAACGAAGTTACCTGCATGAATTTGGGGAATGGGGTAGTGATTGTACTCCAGTGTTACTGTGAACAATGGGCAGATCCATCCACAAGACAGTTTTTAAAAAGTGGCAGGTCCTGAGTGAAGACGAATTCAAGTTTCTACTCTCATTTGTTGGTGTCTCATTCTAAATCCATTCTCATGGAATTAGAACACTTTGCCCTCTCCTTTTCTGGGTGAATTGTAAGGGTGAAGCTACATTGTTGCCATCTTTGCAACCCACTTCCTGAACCTCCTGTATCCAGTCTTAATTAATCTGTGACAAATCTGAGAAACACTTTTTATTACAAGAATCTACAACCTGTGAAGTCAAGTCTGATTCCATGTCCATTCTGGGCATGCGAGTTGATCACCCTGCAGGTCCTCTCCACCTGCCTCAACCCAGTCCCCCTTCTCTCTTCATCTTGGCTCCAACACACAGTAGTTCCTCATGTCCAGCCAAACTGCAGACCACAAAACCTCTGTCCATGATGTCCCCTGACCAGGGTGACTTACCTCCTTTTCTGAACAGGTCAATTGCATTCCCCAGAATACTGTCCACACTCAGTTCTGTTTGCTTTCATTTCCTTTTTTTAATTAACAACTCATTTTGTAGTAATTTTAGGTTCCCAGCCACAGAAGGATGAAGGAAAAGGTGTAAAGATACCCCATGTGTCCCCCGCCCTGTAGGTACATAGCACCTCCCTGTCAGCAGAACACTAGTTGGAGTCAGGACACTACACTAGCTCAGCATTATTACCGGGAGTCACTGGATACCAGGTCACTCTGGGCTTTTCTCTGGGTTTGGATAAATGTTTAAGGCCACATGTCCACCATGACAGTATCATGCCGAGAGTTTCAGTGCCCTGATTCCACATGCTCTGCTTGCATGGCCCTCCTCCTCCCCTTCCCTAGAGACCAAACATCCGTTCACTGTCCCCACAGCTTTGCTGAGTCCGTGCAGTTTCAGAAGCAAAGAACTCACTCTTTAAACAGATGCCCAGTCCCCTCTCCCTAACCAGTTGTGTATCCGGGGATTTCTCACACTGGGCATATCTGTTCCATTCGTGGTACCCAATGACCCTGAGGTGATTGTTTTGAAGCCATTATAATCGATAAGCATAGTATCATTGTCACCATATTTCTGTTCTAGTTTCCATTTGTTATACACACAGTTCATTGACCATGTCCTAGCCCCAATCCTGGCCCTGGGGCTCTAGAGAGTCACATAAGATCAACTTCCCTGGGGCAGAGACAAGATGCACAGAGAGGACATGGTGTGAGGGTGGGGGACGTGCTGCACCTCCCCTGTGTGGAAGGGATGCAGGGTTTGCAGCAGGGAGTTTGGGACTGGCTATGGGCCGAGGGAAGGCCTCAGGGGAAGGCCAGGTCCTCACAGTCTCTCCAGAGGCTTAGCTGTGTCCAGGTGAGGGCGATTTCCATTCTTTCCTTGACGGTCATAAGTTTCACGGAGACTTACCAGGTGATGAGGTCTCAAAGTCTCACACGATTTTCAAGAAGTGTCTGGATGGTTCACTCCATGACCATTTCCAGAACCAGATGAAGAATGAACGTTTTAAAAAGAGAATGAAAACCTGGGCTCCCTTTCTCTGCTTGGTCTATATGGAAACTGAGTACCATCACAGGCTTTATCAGAGCTGTGATGAGGGTAGGCAGAGAGGGACTCCTGTCCAGCTATTAATTCTTAGGAGGGGAAGAGAGAGATGAAGACCGAGAGGCAAAGAGAGACAGAGGCGAGGAGGAGGAGAGGAGGTTGAGAAAGGGAAGGGAGGGAATGCTGAGAGAGGGAATAGTGTACACTAAAGAAAAAAGAAAGAAAAAGACCATATTCGGGCCCCTTGCCACCTGCCTATGAAGCTCAACCTGGTTCTGGAAGTTTCCTATGCTATGACACACATGGGGTAATTATCCTAGTTGCAGAGTTCAAACCTGACAGCATTTTTCTGGACAAGATGGAAGTCTTCTTCCCTGTGTCTCCTTGGTTGGTGCTGTGACTCCTCACTGAGTTGCCGGCCACGTGGCTCCGCCTCCCTAGGGCACAGGAGGCCAGTACTGACACCAGGAGCTTTGAGACTCCATGGTTGTCTGGGGCCACCTCAGGAGGAAAATAGACCTTCTGGCTCCACGGATGTCCCTCCTTCTGAAAACAGGAAGCAGGAAAATGCCTCTGTGTTCCCCCGTGAGAACCATTAAACATGCTTTCATAAGTGGAAAGTGAATGAAAGCTTTGCTCAGATACTGCATCAGCACCACGCACACCCCACACAGCCAGAGTCAGGTCAGACTTCACCCTGAAGCTCGGTCCCCACAAGCTCGACTTCACCCAGGTGCACTCCCAGGCTGAGGGGCACAGGCCACCCACACTTCTACCCAAGCAACTGTGAATTCTGTGTTCCCTTGGCCCCCTCAATTTAATAATTTGTTGGAATAGGCAGAACTCAGGAAGGGACTATACTTACAATTACATTCTTATTGTAAAGAATACAAATAAGTACCAGCTGTAAACAAAAGACAAAAACACAAACATAAACAAACCCAGGGGTCCAGAGGCGGAGGTCTGCTGGTGCCAGGTAAGAAGGCCTCTCTTTGCCTGGTTGGTCCTTCGGCCAGGGCCAGACCCATCCTGGGAAATTCTAAGAATCTCCGGGAAAGTATTTTCTTAAAAAAGAAATGAAGGACTGCGAAATTATTATTATTGTTTTACACAATTAGCTATTTGAGAATAACTTGTGAACATAGATTTGCAAACTGTAATATCATTTTTTTTGTAGGACCCGATTTGAGTGTTTATCCTAATTTCAAAGTTCCAACTGTAAGTCCCTCAATGATGAATCTGAAAGAAAAAGAAGAGACCCATGTTATAAATAGGAAATCATCGTTTAGGGGAGACTTTGTCTTATCTACCAGGAAACCACCTCAAGTGGACACTAATGAGGAGGTTACTAGGTGTCCAGGGCCAGACAAGAATGTAACCACAGCAAATCATGTGGATGTGTGCTCCGAATCTCAGGTGTATCTGACAATCGGTGAATTCCAGAACAAAGCAGGTGTGCCTGAAGATGAATGTGGGTCTGGCCAAATGTCTGATGTCAGAACCCATCCACTGGCAGATGTGGACAGCCCCAGGAGGAGTCCAGGCCCAGAGGATGGACAGTCTACAGTGTTGACCTACATTGAGGTAAAATCGAGTAATCAGAACCTCCACAAAACTGAGCCCAGGGAACTCTCTAGTGAGAGTAGAAGCCCTAGGGACAGTTACAGGACAGTATCAAGTGAAGTGGTAGCGGGTGGATATCACCAAAATGCCATCTCTTCAGACAAAGCACCTATCACCGAGTTAAGTACTTCAGGAAAGGGAACAGAACCAGAGAGTCAGCCAGTGCTGCTGAGCCTGAGACTCGCCCCCACCGAGACCCCGCTAAGTGCTACTCTGACGGAGACTTTGGATCCTAGGTCTTCCTTCCAGGACCCTCCTGTGGAAGAGCAGGAGGAGCTGTCCACGCTGTCTGGGGCCATCAAGCGGTCTTCTTCCCTCATATCTGACTCAGGCATTGAGAGTGAGCCAAGCTCTGTTGCCTGGTCAGAGGCCCGAAGCAGGGCCGTGGAGTTAGCCAGCGATCGGGAAGTCCTGCACCAGCTGGTTAGAAGACATGCACTCCACAGGAACTCCCTGGAGGGTGGACACACAGAAAGCAACACCAGCTTGCCAAGTGGCATCCAGGCCTCTCTCACCTCCATCAGCTCTCTGCCTTTTGAAGAGGAGGAACGTGAGCTGGCACTCACCAAGCTGACCAAATCTGCATCTGCACCCCAAATCAGCAGCCCAGAAGACGCAACTGAAGGTGCAGACACCATGAAAAAAAAAGGAGACTTCCCTGAAGCTTCAGAAATGCGCAAGAGCGAAGGTTCCCCTGAGCATAGCTCTCAACCAAGTGGAAGGCCCAGAGCCCAGGATGCCAGGGCAGTCCAGCCCTTTGGGGAAACAGTCTCACATGCTGACAAACATCAAGACCCTGGTTACATGGACATCCCCCAAGGTAAAGAGAGCCAGGTGGAGCCTCAAGGCCACTCTCGTCTGGATGGCAGGACTGAGAACACTGCAGATAGCGAAACCAAAGGTCTTAACTTAAAAATACCACGTATCATAGCGCTTGAAAACCCCCGGATCCAGTCGTTGCATAGAGCACTCATGGAAGCCCCCAAGGGCAGGCCTAAAGACTCGCATGTGGGCAAACACATTCTCTCCAGCAGCAGTATCTCAGAAGTTGGGGAAATGTCCCACCACAAGGTGCCTGAGTTCAGCTGTACCTCAGCTTCGGATGCCACCACCCTGAATCCCGAGCACAGTGATGCGCCTGGCGCTGTGGGCCACGTGGTGTTGCCTAGAGAACCTGATGCCTTCCTAGAGGATGAACACGAAGCAGGCACTGTGTGCCGTGCTCTGACTCCCTCCATCCCTTCCCAAATTCTGAGAAACCAAGAGCTGAGGACAGGCGCTTCCGTCATGGGTCCGCCGCTGGCCTCGGCAGAGACCTTCTCTCTGGAGAGCCTCAAGACCGTGGAGGTGGTCAACTTGTCCGTGTCTTGCACTGCCACCTGTCTCCCTTTCTCATCTGTGCCCAAGGAGCCCCCTGCCAGGGCTGGGTTCTCTTCCAGACAGACCCCAGCTCCCATCACTCATCAGCCTCTGGGGTCCTTTGGAGTTGTTGCTACCCATTCCAGCAAGTTGGAGGAAGATGTCGGTGAAAGGATGTTCAGGTGAGCTTGCGGGCGGGATACCTGGCCCCACCCTTTGGATTTTTCCACAGAATTCTCAATTTCACACACACTCTTTTAAAAGTTCAGATGTTTGTTTGCTGATTTAGGTGATCAAATGCATGTCATAGAAGTAAAAGAGGTTGAATAGTGTAAGGAAGTAAAAATTACCAATAAGCCCACCTCCCAACATAACAACTGTGTAGGCTCTTCCACAGTTTACTAGGTGCCTCTCTATCCATGCAAAAGTTTAATTTATTTAATTAAAAGTTTAATCTATTTATTTAATTTATTTAATGCAAAAATTGGATTGTTCTGTCAGTTCCTGCATATGTTTTACTCAACCTAATAATATATTGGAAATCTTTCTATGTTTATAGTTCCATTTTATTTCCTCATGTTGATGTTGTCACAGTACCCCAGAATGTGAACAAAATCCTTGACAGGTAGACATTTAAATTTTGTTCAAGTTTTATTATGATGCACATCTCCCTTGTGAACACCATTGTCACTCTGTCTTTGCACATTTTGAAGGGCATTTTAAGAGCCTTTGAGGGTTGGAAATTCTTAACCAGATTGGTCTCATAAGCCTCCTTTAAGATTGTAAATTTCTTAAGTTCATGGATCCTTCTGCAACACCAGAATCCCCTCCTTCATCCTATGGAGATTTCTACTCCCATTTCCTCCTACTTATAAACTATTTATTGATAAGATATAGAGTCATTTCATCAATGTAGCTCATCTTATTTACTGTTTTGAAAAATATTATTACATATTATCTATTAAGTCCTGAGTTTTAAATTCTGTGAATATTCAACAAAATGGACACAGGTGCTTTAAAATGGGTTTATATGTATTGTTTATGCACATTTTCATACAGAGATGAAACATCTGTGTTTTTACATGCTCTAATCATTTACCTATTACTTTTCATAAACCAATGGAACTCCCAAAACATTTACTTATTTCAAGTGACCGTAGTAGCATATTGGTTGCTGACTTATTTTTCATAGGTGTCTTATATATAGGATAACTTGACATAATGGGAAAATGATTTTCCCCCCAAGTGAAACTGCACAGTCAAGTCAAATCCGAACTTTTGTTCAGTAAAGAATACTAAATACCTATCATATGACACTTGTCATCAACTCAACAAGTATGTAGCAGACATCTGATTGGGTAAACATGATGATGTGCAGAGCCACGAGGAAAAGGATCTAACTTGTCTGAGGGCAATGGCTACCAATAGAAGTGACCAGGGGAAGTGTCTTCAAGAAGACACCTGAACTGGGGGAAAATATTCCCAGGGTGATAATGATGACCGCAACAATGATGGTATGCCTGGTAGATAGTAATGCAGCTCAAACACCCCTAATATGAAAGCTCAAATCCAACATGCTCCAAAATTCAAATTTATTTATTTGTTTGTTTGTTATGAGGGATAGAAACCAGGCATTGCATGTGCTCTGTAAGTGCTCTACCCCTGAGCCACATCCTTCACCGAGACTCTTTAAGATCCCAAGCTTTTTGAGTACTGACATCATGCCTCAAATAGAAGATTCCATATCATGGAATTGTTTCATGACCCAAATTATTTAAAATATTGCACAGAACTACCTTCGGGTTTTGTGTATAGGACAGATATGAAACAATAATGAGTTTCATATTTAGACTTGGGTCCCATCCCCAAGATATCAGATTATATATATGCAAATATCCCAGAAAAAAAAAAGAAAAATCCTAAAGTCCCAAGATTTTCTGGTTCCTAGCACTACAGATGAGGGACAGACTGCCAGGAACAATAGTTGTCAACACCAAGATTCTGATGTTGGCACGCTGGTTCCTAAGTCCACGGTCTCAACCACCTAGATAGTCAGGAAACCATGCAAAGGGCATTACAGCAAAGTGGGAAGGCATTGCAGACACACAACTGCATGCAGACACATGTGAAGACAAGCCACAGAGCTTGTGTGTGAGTCTAGGGGTGGGAGTGGTGGCCGAGGATGTTGGAGAAGCAGGTGGAGGCCAGGCCATGGTGCACTTGTATGTCAAGGGAGGGACCTTTCACTCCAGGGGCATCATTTTAAAGATTGCCTAAATTCTTGGAGCTGGATAGAATCTTAGAAGTCCTATTACCTGGTTCAAAGCAGGAACCATTTGGAAATCTGTACAACTCACCCCCTTTGGTTTCCTTGGGTGGTTTCCTGCCTTCTTGTTCAGAACAAAGCTTTGCTCATCAGTACCTCCCCTGAGGTCTCATGCTCAGCATTTGCGGCTCAGCAGACACTTGGCTTAGGGATGCTTATCACTCCTACATATAGCCCAACTCATTTCCTGCTCAACATGGAATACACAGCTTGGCTTGTGATTAATTAGTGTATTCTCCAGTTTTTATCAGGCCAAAGAAAAATTTAAAAAAGAACTGAAGATTGAAGGATTTCTGTACAGTGACTTATCTGTACTAGCTTCTGATATACCATATTTCCCACCAGAGGAAGAGGAAGAAAACTTGGAAGATGGGATTCACCTGGTTGTCTGTGTCCATGGCCTGGACGGTGAGTCCCAATGTTCCCTCCTTAAAGGGCTATAGTGAATGCAATTTGTAATAGCTATGAATTCACTTAGATTGGGTATCTATTAAAATGTTCAAGTAGCCACCATGGGATGGATTACTACAGTAAGTCTAGGAAGATGTCAAGGCCCTGTTATAAAAGAAAATATCTCTGTGGCACAAGAAACCTGTTGAGGAAAAAAATACATAAATGAATGAATCCAGTGAAGGAATTAATTGAATAAATCAGTGGTACATAAAGAGAATGTTTGAGAAAATGGATAACTAATGGGATGAATATTCAAAATGAAAGAAGAAGTGGAGTGAATGAATATATGAAGTACTGGGCTGAGTACATGAGTGCAGTTCAGGAATCGATGGACCCCCAAGTTAAGACAATGGTACAAACAAAGGAAGAAATGGAATAGAACGAATAAAGGATTCCTGGAGGAGCTCGGGTCAGTGGTCAGTACCATTGCTGCCTGTTTTTTTTACTCACCTCTTACCTTTAGGGCACCTTTGTATGCCAGACACTTTGCTGAGTTCTGGGATTGGCAGGGACAAAGAATAAATTTCTCACTCATTCATTCAACATCACGCATGACAGGCGTGTACCTCTCACTTAGGCTACGTTAAGTCACGAGGAGGCAAGACTCTCAATTTCTTTGTTAAAATGAGAAATCTGGTTGGGTAATGGGCTGTTACCTTGTCGAGACCAAGCACAGGGAGCACAGGCATGCTCTAAAGGTAGAGCAGCTACATACCGTGAGAGCTGCCACTGTCAACTCTGCTATCACCTGAGTGATGGGTCATCAGGAAGACAACTGATATCTAAGCCAGGTTTCATTGGAAGGTGACTTCTGTGGTTCAGAGTGCATTGTCCAGACTCTTCAGAATTCTATGGGTTCTGTTTTTTGAAATTTGATTTGCAAGTGTATAGTTATATTGACAGAGGACTGATACGTAGATAACAGTCCTGGCTGCTTACACACCTTCCCCCAGTGCAAAAGGCCCAAGATTCCTGCTCTTGTAAGGGTTCTCAGTTTAGCACCTCATGAAATCAGATTTTCTGACAATGCTTTAAGTTTCAGAATGTTCCTTCTCCATTAATAGCTGTAGGAAAGGGGGACATTTTAATCCCTTTAATTCCTAATACTAAATATAGGTGCTTGAGACATTTATTTTTAAGGATGCATTCTTGGAATGCCAAACAAAGGTGACAGTGAGACCAAAGAGCACAAGGTTACAGACAGAAATGAAGGAAGGAATGGATAAAATTTAATCTCATAACATAAAACGCACATATTTCTCATAATAGCATGACCATTTTTGATGATGGTTCTACAGGCATGGGTATTCTGTGATAGGTCACCAAAAAGGGTGGCATCTGCGCCATCTGCGCATATCCATCCTTAAAGATGAGGGATCCTCCCAGGCCTGGGGTTCCTATGACACCCTGGGCACTGTAGCCCTCCTTTGAATCATTGGGTATTTTCATAAGGAATGATGTGAAACTATTTAAAACCTTGACCGGTGGGGTTTGTTCATGTGCAGGGCAGAGAATCTAAGTATCCAAGTGAGTAGCTCCTGGCTTTTCGCTGCATAGGCCTTACAGCTGAGGAATGGGCCAAACTTTGATTTAGAAGCAACAAGACCCCTGTGACCTGCATGAAATTTATGCCTAAAATGTATTGTTGTATAAAATCTGTTTTCCACATGACTTTGAACTCAGGAGTGCACTCCCTGTGTCTTGTGTCTCTGTTATTAGTGACAGCCTTAAAGTTCTATGTCTATTCTTCTTCTCCTGATGTGCTATTGAGCATCATGGAGATTGCTCTTCCAAGACTATGGTGCCTGAGGGAGATTCTTATTCTATTTAGACAACTCTGCCATGGTTGACCCTTTATGGGGGCTACTAACTGCCAATAAATGAGAGAGCTGGACAGTCTTTGTATTAAGCAAGGAATTCAAGTGGGGTTTGTTGGCGTCACATTGTGCCACATCAGCTATTAAGTGGCACCACTTGCAAAACATCCTGGGCAGGGATAATTTGCCAAGGAAAAAGAAGAGGTGGTGTTTCCAGCCATCCCTGCTTAGAGCATTTACAAACCACATGGTAGAAGATGAGGGGATGACTCCATTGAGGTAGGATGTCTATGAAGGAGCAGCCTCTGTGTGTGTGCAAGGGGAGGAAGAAAGGAACTTGGTTTAGTTGTTTTTATGATCTAATTAAAATATAATGGGGAAAATCTGATGGGAATGGAGGAAATGGAGGAAGGAGTTCCTTGTTCCACCTTGTGTATGATTAACTATGGGAATGGGGTGGGGGCTTATCTGTCATTTTTAGGGAACAGTGCAGACCTCCGGCTGGTAAAGACTTTCATAGAGCTGGGGCTCCCTGGAGGAAAACTGGACTTCCTCATGTCTGAAAAGAATCAGGTATGGCAACAAAAACATCAGAACTGAAGGAACAGGGTCCTGCTACAGGCACATGATGGTTTCTGAACACACAGATGGGAGAGAATCTAGCAAAAGAAAAACTGGCCAACCCTGGGACATTTGGAGAGAAAGCATGTGTTGTTCTTTGGGAGGGTTGGGAAAGAGTAAGAAATGAAAACGGGAGTCAGTTGACTTGTGCCCTTTAGCCTCACAGGGCATTCAGGTGGGTGTCAAGTATTTGGAGATCTGTATCCATGCCAGGAAGGAAGGGCATTTAATTTGCATCTGAATAACTAAAGAAGCTGTGTCCAGGCAGCTCTGCAGTACAAGTGACCTGTGAGGTCTTTACCATTTCAAGGTAGATGGAGCCTGGGCCCTAATGAGATGTGTTCATCATTGAGAACTTACTCAATCTATGACCAGAGCTGGTGCTGTCTGGAAGTGTTGTTGTTGATTGCCACCCACCATGGAACTTGAGTATCCTTTGGAGTAATAGAACTGTTTATGCCTGAAGGGTCCCATAACCACTGGGGATGGTAATTGTGCAGAGGACCACCAGCTGGCAAACCCTGGGAGGTCATGTCTCACTCCCCAACTGTTAGTGCTCAATCTGTTGCCTTTCCTTGTACCTCCTATATTCAAGGCCACACCACATGCAGGGCAAATAGGTATAGCATAAGGAAGGGTAAAGAGAACCATTACTTGAGCACTTATTATATACAGGGTATTCTGTCCCTGTTGCCTCCTTCCATCTTCACAGCAGTTTCCTTGCTTGTCAGTACCTCCCTCTGCTTTTAGAAGGGTAGCAGAGACTCTGGGAGTTAGGCAGGCTCCATCGTCAGTCTAAGCTGGAGAGGAAGATGCCATTCATGATGTGTGCACATGCATGACTTCCAGAAGATCATGCATGTGCACACATGGCTTTACCATGTGCCCAAGTATGATCTGGTCCTAACAGAAGTTACCCAGGGCCTCAGAGGTGAATGAGATGTTCTTCTCAGGAAGATGCATATGGTGAGTGAGGGAAGTCTGCCCTTCAGTGTGTGTCCACTATTCTATGATTAAGTCCCAGGATAGCTGGGCTCCACCTGGATTCCCCAGGAGCTGGGGGCCCACAGGATCTCTCTCTCTCCCTCATCTGGAGGAGTTGGTCACCTTGCACTAATTATTTCCAAGATGCATTGTCACTGTTTATCATATGACAAAAATCATATAAGCTGCCTGTTTGTAGTATACTGATTTTTAAACAGCTTGGTTGGGTTCTGTTTTTAAACCTGATGAAATTTCCAGAGAATTTCTCATCATAGTCCATTTCAATCTCATAATTACAACCAACTTATTTTTAATTAAATAATATACTAAAGCAGAAATGTGCAAGTGAAGAAACAGTGCCTAAAAGGCTGGGGGTAATAATAATAACCTTATCTGAGCCCTGCTACTTTTTTTTAATTTTAATTTATATTTTAATTTTATATTTTATATTTTAATTTTTATATTTTAATCCTTAAAGTGATGCTAAAAAGTAGGCCACATTCTCGCCCTTTAAGAGATCAGGTTTGGGTAAAGAGATTGACCACATTCTGAGCCTGTGGGAATACATCATAATGAATCCCAGTATTCTGTATAATTCTAATGCATCAATATAAAAAAAGAGAGAGATTAGGAGACTTAGGTTCAGTCCAAGGCCCAGATTCCCTGGGGAGAGGAGCTGCAAACCTGGATCTTCTTATCCCACGGCATCTCACCAGTGTGCTCCCTCCTCTCGTGCCTCCAGGCTCACTCACGGGCAGGTGACAGGGAACGCAAAGGCCTTCTGTTGGTTATCTCTTTCTCTGGAGATGCTCTCTCCTCTGACACCCTGGTGTATGTTCGTGAGACCTCTTGTCCACGTTTTCAGGCCTGGAGCTCGATACAGCTCCAGGGAGCCCAAGACATTGGTCAGCTCCACTTCTGAGGGACTTTAGTCTGTCTGTTTGTTTATAGACATTAACCCTCAATCTTCCCTGTGGCTTCCACCCATATTTCCAAAAATTATTCATTGAACTTAGAAAAACCAATTGAACACATCTTCTTCCCCTTCAAGTGCCTGCCTTTCAAATGATCAAAGGCCTGGGTGTCATTTCCCTTCTTGCTTTGATCCTCCTGTGCCACTGGACCATGTTTCCTAGGACATGATGGCTTTATGATCCTTCCCAAAGCTGCCGTCTGCCCTCTGGACAGGGCCTTGGAGCTTCACCTAAAGCCATGTTGGGGGAAGGGTGGGGGCTTTGGAGTCAAGCATGTCCTCAGGAGAATCCTGGATCACTCCAGGTGCGTGAGTGGCCTTCCTCTCCCAGCCTGTCTCCTCCTCTGAGAACCAGTGGGCATGTGTGAGATACCAGGCACGTGCCGTGACAGCGGACTTCTTCAGCTTTTCCACCTCCACTTCCAGGCTCCTAAGTGAAGATCCCAAGTTTCTTCATCACAGCACTAATCTGTGGGCCCGTTGTCCAAAGTCCAATCTCAACGTCAGCTTAGGCATGTTCCCAGATTGCATCTCAATGTCTAGTAGAAGAAGATGCTTAGGTGGAGAGTCCTCAACCAGGACTTCTCCCAACACCTGTTTTCCTCTCTCTTCCAGACAGACACGTTTGCAGATTTTGATACCATGACGGATCGATTACTGGATGAAATCATTCAGCACATTCAGTTGTACAACCTCTCCATATCCCGAATTAGGTAAAAGGAAACCACAGGTAGCTAATGCTAAGGGAACGGGTGGGAACTTTTTTTTCTTTTTTAATTCACACAGTGTGCAGCTTCCATGTATGGAATGATGCCTTCTGAAAACCACGGGGATAACTTAACCTGGTTTTTAATGGTGTTAATTATCTTTAGAAAGGAGCAACAGGGATGGTGGACACACTCATCTGCCATAGTCGTGTTGGGGAATGCACATGTGTTCACTTAGTGTAAAGAGTATTGGACTTAACACAGAAGTCCCTGGGTGTGATTTCCTGTTCTAACACATACTAGTTTGAATCCTGACTCTCATGCATAGCAGGTGTGCAACCTTTGCAAGCCTTCTCTTCTGCTAATTGGACTAGTGCTGAGAAGACCTGTGGAAAAGCGAAATGCATTGCCTGCCCGATGCCAGGGCTTTATGGGTGCTAATTGTATCCTCACCCCATAACTTGAGCATGTGGATTTCTAGATAGAGGGCTAATCCCTCAGTGTCTCCCTATTTAGTCTTCAGAGAGCAACTATCATTTCTGTATCCCACCATGAGTACTCGGAGGCTGTAAGGATTCTGAGGACTGGTGAGACTGGAAGGACACAACTAGCCAATGCCACCTCCTCAGCTAACATGCTCATATTTGCTGGTTTTGTGCTTCTTGTGAGGTGAGGTGGCATGGTGTACTCTCACATATCAGAGCTTCAATAAGTATTTATTTATGTGAAAGTAAGAATGTGTTGACTCTAAGGTCCGTGGTAGTGCTGGACTTGAGCACAGCATGCAAGAGGGTGTCAAGCACAATGGGTACGGGGAGCAGGCATAGGAGAAGAGGAAGGGGGCAGACCTGGAGAGGCAGTCCGCGGCCAGCTAGGACGGGTCACACAGGCCAGGCTTAGGGTTAGGATTTCATCTTGTAAATGGCCAGGAGAGTTCATGCTCAGCTGCATGTTTCAGGAAGAGGGCTCCTGGCCTCAGGTGAACTGAGCAGGGCTGTGGGGGCCAGCCATCAAGGGAGGCTGCTGAAATTGCACAGAGCTGGGCCACTTTGTCCTGTGACCACACTGGCACAGAGCTCCCCTTTCTGAGGACCTTGATCATCTCTCTGAACGTGGCACAAGTTTGGATCCCTGTTGAGGAGGAACGGGCAGCCCTGTTGTTTGGCCAGTTTCCCTGCGTCCAGTGAGGGGCAGGACACTAAGGACTCAGAGCTCCTGGCACTGTTCCCCCAGCAGCTGGCCCTTGCTGACGTACTCACGTGCACACTTCATCTCTCGACAGCTTCATTGGCCATTCTCTTGGCAACATTATCATCCGATCTGTCCTCACCCGGCCCCGGTTCCGGTATTACCTCAACAAACTCCACACGTTCCTGTCACTGTCTGGGCCTCACCTGGGGACCTTGTACAACAACAGCACCCTGGTTAGTACAGGTAAGGCTTTCCTCAACATTAATATGGGACATAAAAGTGGAGGCAGAACTTCTTGCAGCTTTGGGGCCTCTTCCAGGCATGGGAGAGAAGGAAGAGACCTGGGCTTAGGAACATGGCCTTCATTGTCAGGTCTTTGAGGTTAGACTAGATGGTTTCCAAAATCATGTCTGCCTTCAGATTTCTGTGGACAAAAAGATCATGTCCCCATGGTCCTTTCGGAATACATAGATGAGGCATAACGTCATGATATGGAGAACATGTCACTGCCACGAGAAGCATCTGGTCAAGTTCTGAGTCAGATATTTTGCGGAGGCTCTGGCTAAGACAATTGGTCCTATGCAATTTAGATTATTTACTGTAAAATGGAGATCATGGTTGCATGTATGTATGTTTATGTGTATGTGTCTATTGTTTATGTATATATATATGCATGTACGTGAAACATGCATGTTTAAACATGTGTATAAAATATATGTGTGCATGTATAGGCATCCCTCAGTATCTTTAGCAAATTGATTCCAGGACCCCAACAGATACCAAAAGCCAAGGGATGCTGAAGTTCCTTATCTAAAATGACAGCATATTTGCAACACCTGTGCACATCCTCCTGCATGCTTTAATGATCTCCGGACTACTTTTAATGCCTAATACACTGTGGATGTCCTACAAGCAGTTGTTATACTATATTGTTTAGGAAACAGACAATAAAAATTCACATGTTCATTACAGACACACTTGTTCCAAATAATTTTGAGCCTGCAGTTGGTTGAATCTGCCAATGTAGAGCTCACAGGCGCAGAGGGCTGGCTGCATCTGTAGTGTGTGAAGGGCTGTGTGCATGTGTGTATCAGAGACATGTAGAGAATTAAGGAGGAGGTAGAAAGTAGAGGTTGGAGAAGGAGCAGAGCTTCCAGGGCAGGAAGTGGCTGGGAGAGTGTTCTGGGTGGCAGACACGGTGTACATGACAACATAGAAGCATGGCAGAATCAGCAAACTGCTAGAAATTATTTGTGACAGAAATACAGCCTTCTCTGGGGTGGGCCTCGGGAGATGATAGATGGAGTGCCCAGCTAGAGCCCTGGATGAAGGGCTTTGCATGACACGGCAGGATAGTGCTAATGGTATTTTTTAAAGAATTTATTCTTATTAGTTATGCATGATATTAGAATATATTTTGATATATTATACATATATGGAATACAACTTCTTATTTTTCTGGTTGTATCTTGTGTAGAATTCCACTGGTCCTGTAATCATATATGCATATAGGATAGTGATGTCTGATTCATTCTACAATTGTTCTTATTCCCATTTCCCTTCCCTTCTTTATCCCCTTTGTCTAGTCCAAAGTACCTCTATTCATCCGTTAGGTCCCCCTCCACCACTTATTGTGAATTAGCATCCAAATATCAGAAAATAATGGGGATTTTAACTGAGGAAACAGCATGGTTTGGTGTATGGAAGTCACTGAGTTTTATATAATGATAAATAATGTATTAAACCATATTCCTGATAAATACTTCATAGTTCCTGATTATCTAAATTCACTAAGTGGCATTAGGGACACCTCTAATGACCTCCCTCCCTGCCAATCTGCTGCCCACTGCCACACTGGCCAGTGCTGTCCATATACTCTAATGTTTTCCTCTTGGAACTTTTGCTTTGAAGCTGCTTTGAGAACCCTACCTATGAGCATGAGCTACTCAACACTTTGATACGTACCACAAAGTCCTTTCCTCTGCCACTCTGGCTTTTCTTTGCAAATCTGGGAAATCAGCTTCCAATAATCGCCCCACACCAGGGAGTCTAGAGTGGTCTCCTGCAGTCTGTACTACTTCCTCCCCAGGCAGGTCACTTAGTGGCTGTTGAGATACGGATGCACATCGTGAATTACTCATTTCCTTGGGTTGTTGTCAGTTTGTGTGTTTGCTGTGGTGACAGCGCTGACCCTCATCAGTGTTAGTGTGTGCCTAAGCAGAGCCGAATGGATGGGCTCTGAAATGGAATGTTTCTTATAGTTTTCCAAGAATTTAAACGGCTTCTAAGGAACATTCTATTATTCTATGTACTTTGCATGTTGGGACTGTTCCTTTGGCTTCCTTTTCAGAAAGAGGTTGAAAGAGTTCTTTGACAGCTCCGTGACTCTAGAAGCCCGTTGCCATATTGTTTTGCCGGATGATTTAATGGCTGCAAGTTTATAAGAAGACAAATTTGCCTCTGTGACTTCCCAACTCTTGGCTAAAATGCCTATTGCTTTCTTCTCTTAAGTTAACTGGATTTTTTTTTTTTTTGCTTTGTTTGGTTTTACGTTTTGTTTTCTTTTGTTTTTGTCTTCTAGGCTTGTGGCTCATGCAGAAATTAAAGAAATCCGGGTCACTTCTGCAGCTGACCTTCAGGGATAATGCTGATTTACGCAAATGCTTCCTATACCAACTAAGCCAAAAAACAGGTGGGTGTTTCCCTCAGCAGCTGCGGCTCCTCCTCCTGAGATACACATTAGCTTTGATGCTGTGTCATTGCATGAGAGCCTCGATTCTGAGGCTAAACCATGCACAGCCCTGGGCAGAGACCTGGTAGGACCCTACAGAAAGTTGAGAATACACTGGGGCTGGCCCAAATTGGGTATAGTGAGGAAATCCAGGGAGCTAAGCCTCTTCTACCCTGGGAAGCCATAGTTACCAGGAGCTCAGCTTCCCTTGCCCCTCCCCATGTGGTACATGAGAGAGGAGAGCCACAGAGTGTGCAGGGTCACTGCAACACACAGAAGTGCCAGCTTCTGTTTCCCATCAGCCCTTGAGTATTGTAAGTACACAGGTCCAGGGTCTGTGTGCCAGCCACACTCAGGTACAGATCAACCTACAAAAAGAGCAGACAGGACACTGTGCATGTGTGGTGACCAAGTCCTAGGAGAGGACTGTCCCACAGGTCTGACATTACACCTCCACCCACTGTGTCACAGGAAGCAGAAAGGCATTGAAACTCTGCCAGCACATGGGAATGACCACAGAGGACAGGGCTGATGGTGGCTGAGTGGCTGTGTAAGGAGTAGAGCCACTGATGGATTAGCCTGCCCCATGCGGGCCTACCAGCTGACCTTGCCCAGGGTCAGCTCCAGGTACCCTGTCCTCCACCCTCTGTGTACCCCTGTGGGGACTGCTGCACCTCCAAGAATGTGCATCCAGAAGTGCCAATGTCTTGGCTGGGCACAGAATCACGAGCCACCACACACCTTGTAGATTCAAACAGCAATTCTCTATCCCCGAACTCACACCGGCCTCTACACACGTTCTGGGGAAATCCAGTTCTGCCACCCAATTCACCTACTCCACGAGGCTTTCTTCCTAATACTTTCTTTCTGAATCTCACGAGAACTCAACGGGAGCTCAGGCAGCAGGAACGCCCTATTTCCAGCAGCAATAATCTTCAACCTCCAACTTCCCTAAAACCCATATTGTCTTAAACCGGGAATGCCTTAAACTTGTCTTAAACTGGGAACGCCCTAAACCCAAGGACCGGGATAATTCCTCAAACCTGATCAGCTCTAAACCCGGATCCGCACTGGTCCTTGAGCAAGGTTACCTTACATGCAATGTCAACAGCGAAATTCCAAGGCAAGTCCATTTAATATGGGGTACGCTGGCAAGGAAATTTTGATGCGTCATTCCTACTTGGCAATGGCCCTCAGCACAGAAGGCCCAGGCTGATGTGTAGCCAGGGCAAGTTTCTTTCCTCCTTCCTTCCTCAGTGTCAAGCTGAATGTTGTTATCCCCTGTGGGGGAGACAGGACTGGCCAGAGGAGAAGTGGGAATGTGTGTGGTCACCACGAGGTTTCAGCTTGTCCCAACCATGGAGAGCTGAGGTGACCCCACAGAGCTGTCCTGGAGTGGGTGAGGGGTCAGCCAAATCCTCCCTGCTTCCAAGTCTTCCAGCCGTTGATGGAGGCCATGCCCAGTGTGTGCTCCTGGGGTGTGATCTCGGATGCAGGGACCCACTCGTGGAGGGATACTGAGAGCCATCAACGTCCTCCTGCACAGCAGCAGCTGGGGTGAGAAGGGCCCTGTGCTGACCAGAACCTGGGCTGTGCACACACTCCCTGGACCCTGGGATAGGCTCTGAGAACTGCAGTATGTACTGTGGGGACCTCTAGGTCTCCACGTGAGGACTGATCAGCAAGAGCAGGCTGGAGGAGTGGGCTTAGTTGGCGGATTATTTCCCTAAAGCAAGTGACATAATGAGATGAAATCACAGGGCTGCTGTGGATGGAGAGGAGGAGAAGCAGAAAACTTAGACGTCCTCACAAAATCCTTAGTACTCCTGCCCTCAGAGGCTTGCTCTTTCTTTCTCTCTCTCTCTCTCTCTTTCTTTCTTTCTTTCTTGTCACATACATGCTTCTTTTTTCTTACTGTTGCTTGATATATGTCTCCTTAGTTTCTGTGGCTAAGACACCTTCCCTCCAAGGGCAAAAGCCCCAGTGCATTCTCAGCTTCCTGTAGGGTCCTACCAGGCCTCTGCCCTGGGCTGTGCACGGTTCAGCCTCAGAACAGAGGCTCTCATGCAGTGACCCCAGGGCCTTGTATCTCCTCATCTGTCCCCTCTGGAGAAGTCTGTACAGTATGTGCAAACGGAGGGAAAGTGGAAGCCGCCTGGGTCAGGCACTCACCCAGCTCCTTGTTACAGGGCTGCAGTATTTTAAAAACGTTGTGCTGGTTGCTTCCCCCCAAGACCGCTACGTGCCATTTCATTCAGCCAGGATTGAGATGTGCAAAACCGCCCTCAAAGACAGACACACAGGTAAGCACCCTTGAATTCCTTTAAGGGTTTTCTGATTTAAAAAGCAAAAATAAATTCATAAAGTTGACTATTCTTATCAGGGACAGCAGGGCTCTGGCTTATCCTGGAACAGAATACTGGTACAGAGTAGACTTGGGTGCAGGGCAGAATCAGGGAGGACCCATGGAGGTGGCCCTGGGGCTGGATGTTAAAGGAAAGGCCTTGCAGGCCACCAGGAGAGGGGATGGGCTGGCGTTCCTGGTTTCCTTTGATATGGTTTATGACATTTGGATTGTTTTTATTTTCAAGTAAGTGATATTTTTGTCTTATTGCATGACGTTTAGAAAAATTGTCTGCCAAAGGTCCCAAGATTTGGCACTAAATATAAATCAATCAGTGAACATTTCTACTGGGACCTAGGAAAACCAAGAGAAATTTTGATGACAAATATTTGAAATGCAATTTCACGTGCAAAATAACATTGTATTTTTTCATGTGTGATGTATGCACCTGAGTGTAACTTGAGGCACATCACCAAATGATGCTGTCGTTTTGAAAAATGCTCACTTATAGAACATTTGGAGAAATGGAATCTATTTCAACAAATCAGGATCATATCTAATGGTATCTGTACCACTACTCACATTTCATGTATTTCTGAAAGTCTCATTCTGTATGTATGTCATATTAAAAGTCAAAATTTTGCATCATGACTCAGTTTAACGTGATGTCCTCTTCATTTTTCTGTATTAACAATACCACACATATAAGCACATTTTCATTATTGGCTTCATTTATGAATATATTATAATTAACAATTTCCTCATCTTTGGACATACAGGTTGGACATATAGGTTCCAGAAGAATTAAAAAGTTGATTAGAAAGTGCAGTGTGGCAAAAGCCTTTGTGTGTATGTTTGTTACAGGTCTACATATGTCATTAAGGTGGACTCCCAGTCCTGGTGTCATTGAGGGAAAGACATTAACGAGCTAGATCTCTTTAAGATGTTTGCCAAGTTGTCTTCAAAGTTGTGCATTCAGTGTACGTTACTATCTCACTCTCCTACCTCTGCAATTAAGTATTAAAGGTATTTGATAATAATTTTTCAACCTAAACTTTCAGGTATTGGTACTTTTCTCACACATACTTTTTTCCTTTCTTATTTTTTCTAATTGCCCACGGGACACCTTTGCACTCACTGCCTGTGTCCTATTCCCAGTGCAGACTTGATCAAACACAGGCATGGCAGAAATCTCTGGACTATTGTCCTCATGAGGGCACTTGCTAAGTTTTCCTGCCTACTTCATATCTCCCTGCCATAGGGAAGCAGCTCTGGGGACACCTGAAACCTGGTAAAGCCTTGAGGACATGGCTCCCCAAGTCCTCACACTGTGCCAAACCTGAGCCGGTTCCCAGTTTGTAAATACAGTTTGTTGGAACAGCCACACCATTCATTTATGAGCTGCGCATGGCTGCCTTCTTGCACAGAGTTAAGCTGAGTGGTCATGACGTGGTGTGCCTGGGAGGCCTTACGTGCACTGGGAATGTCCACCCTGGTTTGAGTAGCAAGCTGCACCCTTGGTCACTATATGCCGCACACCCCTGTCCATGGTTCAGCTCATGCAGTCTTCACAATGGCCTTTCTGAGGGTATCCTCGCTCCAGATTTACAGATGAGAAGGCCAAGGTCTCCAGAGGGTGAGAGCAGGGAGTTCTGTAGCTGGCACAAAGGTACCACCACTAAGACGAACCTTGACGTCTCTCCGCTCCACTTGGAAGTAGTTCATGGAGGTTGACAGAATTCCGTATTCTCAAAGGATGCTAATAGACGTCTTAAACACTCTACCTAAGTTCACATTTGCTGTTATGCTTTTAAGTAAGCATCAAATAAATGAAGCTTAATTGGCAAATTAAAAATTAGCGCACGACTTTACATAGAATTTAATTCATGTTTGGTTGTCGATGTTGTTGCCTTTTTTTTGAAGTACAACTATTTCTATTTTTCAAAAGTTCTGAAATAAAATGCTTCCCAGCTTCAGCAGTGTCTTTGTGTCACCTCTTGACTCATGGGCTAAACTGCTGTATAGATGATTCACACCTCTCCCAGAAGTCAGTCCAGTGCTTCCCTGGAGAAAGAGTCATGAATGGCCTGCTGTGTATGTTTCAGAAGTTCCCAAGGAATTCCTCAGGTGTTACTATCTGAGCAGAAAATTATCTGGTTGATAACCACTACATTTTGAGTGACTTTTTTTTTCTGTTTTTTAAATCAACCTCAGGCCTTCACTACTTGTACAGTTTAATCAAATTACGATATTGATGTAATGATAATGCACTTTCATTTTCATCTATCAAAACCTGCATGGATTCTTTTTGTTACTCCCTGGTATTCATAGACATCATTTTAAAGGGCACAGAATTATTTAGCTGGCCAGTGAAGTGTGGTTTTCTTAAACATTCCTTCATGATAAGTTTTGATTGACTTCCACTTTCTCTCTGAAAGGAACACTTTACCCACTAAAGTGTATGACATGGTACCTTGACAGCCTTTCATTAATACCGTAATGCCTACTGTTCTAAAACAATAATGGCGTCTTTCAAAGGATCATACCCTTTATTTTAACCCCTAATATTTTTCAGGTCAAGATAAGATGAGAACAGAGATTTCACAACCAAATCCCTAGTTATTTTTAATTTACATTTCAACATCTCCTACTTTGAAGTTCCTCCAAAAATCCAAAGAAGGTGATGGGAGGAGGAAATAAATAATGTTTTTTATGTGCGAAGGGTCCACTGCCCTTCCAGATGGTGTCCCTTGCTGAAAATAGTCTGAACTTTCACATGGGGTAGAGATGGAGGGCAGTGACTCTTAGACTCAGTGTAAGAGTGGGTCCCTCTCCGTGCACACCCTGGGCTGCCACACTAGACCATATCATGTGGAGTGGACACCTGGAGGCCATGTCTAAGCCTCTGGGCATTGCCTCTCCTGTGTGTCAAAATTAAGGCATCTTAGCACTCGGGATTACCCCAAAGGGTGCACTGCATCATATAACAGTGGTCATGAACAGCGTCGCAGTCAGGAGAACAGGGCTAGGTGTGCTTTGTGGACAGGTGTGCAAATGTGCTCAATGGTTGAAAAGACCCCCAGACCCTCAAATCCCCCGTCCAAAAGAACTAGCGTCACACTGGCTGCAAAAGCCAGAGGCAAGTTTATTAATACACAGGCGCCTGCGGGTGCACAGCAAAACCTCAGCCGAAGCTTTGGTGAACTGGCACACCGGGCTTTGGGGCACAGATCTTTTATAGGGAAAAAGGAGTTGTTTCCCGCCTAGCACAGTAACAGGTGTCCCATTGGTCCCTTTGAATCCAACGTACAGGTCACTTAAAGGGTAAACTTGTTTTTCACTATGATAAACTTGTTTTTCACTATAGGTTCCCGAAAAACTCATCAATCTCACAGGTTTACATTGTGTTTCCTCCCTGTTCCCGCTTATGATCCCAGTCTGCTCAAGCATGTCCTGTGATGTGGGCAGGGTGCCCTTTCTAACAGGTCATGTGGTGAGCTCACCTGTTTACTGCATACTTTCTACTTTTCATAATCGGGCCTTAGGTGATGGGGCTGGGGTCTTTCATGGTCATCATCACTGGATAGCACTGCGGGCCCCACCGATGGAGGCAAAGCTGTCACGGAGTGACTTTTTAGACGAAAACACAGATGATGCTGACTTCCAATTATCAAGATCAGACAAGCCCCAACCACCAACCATCCAGAGCCTCTGCATCGCCCTCTTCTCCCAGGCCCTCAGCATCAGGACAGACGGCACAATGCCAGATGGCTTGTATGAGGTGTGACCTGCTTCCAGCCTCGGTTGGGATGTGTCTCCTGTCGCTGGGTCTCCAGGAACGGAGTTTGAGTCTCTGAGGGTCCTCCTTGGTGTCCTCCTTCCCTGTCTCATCCACTGAAAACCCCTCCCACTTCTGCTGGTCTTGGTCCACAGGCCCACAGAGCACTGCCTGGAGCTCTCTTCTCTCCTTTGCTATTATTTCATATTTATTTCACAAACTTTTAGAGCAGCAATAAGATCCTGACCCAGGCGCACACCGTCAGTGCCCTGTAGATTCCACTGCCAACTTCTCCACCAGCTTCATCTGTTTCTTTCCTCCTTCCAGGGCCAGTTTATGCGGAAATGATCAACAACCTTCTGGGCCCTCTGATTGAAGCCAAGGACTGCACTTTAATCCGGCACAACGTGTTCCACGCCCTGCCCAACACTGCCAACACCCTGATCGGCCGAGCCGCTCACATCGCGGTGCTGGATTCGGAACTTTTCCTAGAGAAGTTTTTCTTGGTGGCAGGACTCAACTATTTCAAGTAGTGGCTGTGAGGGAGCAGGCCTGGGGTAGCCCTCCAGAAGTGTTAAGGTGAACTGAGTGCTTTTGCTGGGGCACATGCCCCCTCTGCCATGCCAGGATGGAGTAGCAGGAGAGGTGTGGGGATGGAGCTGGGTAGAACTGAACCCTAGTGGTGCTTTTGTTTAGAGATCTGGGAACACAGAGTGTAAAAGACAACAATCTTTGCTTGAATTTGTCTAGCCACGTGGAGTCTCTTTTAAGATGCTTTCTAGGAAAAATAGGGGAAAATAAAGAAAAAACGCTTGGAGTAGGAGAGCCCCCCTTCTTCACCCTCATGGCTCGAAGACAGGTTGCTCCAGTTGAAATGTCCAACATGTTACTAGCTCATAGCTTTATCATTTTGATTAAATTAAGTGCACACAAGCATTTCAGAACTCAGGTTAACCTCTGTGCAGAAGTGCAACATATTTGTGTAAATAGAACCCTTACTAGATTCCAATGTGCCACTTGTTTAAACAAAATGTGATACCCGCACTCTTGTTCTTTCTTCATGTTCTCCAAACAAGGGGCAAAGGAATGTGTGGCACAACCCCATTATGTTCTGTGACAGCAGTAGGTGGAGTGACAATGTAAGAAGGAGCAGAGGTGATGCTCTTAGTAAATACAAGTTTGTTACAAACAAAAATAACCGTAGGGAAGTTACTCCACCTACTTCCTTGAACTCTCTATGCATAGCCTGATCCAAAATTTATTTTTGTGATTGCTTCAATCTCTGGGGTAGGGAAAACTGAGCGAGATTCTAGCTTCAGGAGGGGGCACTTAAGATAGATGCATGCCTGCAAAGCCCCTGCTGAAACACTTCCAAAGAAATGCTGAGTCAGCACTGGATATAGTTGCAAAAAAAAAAAAAAAAAGACCATTAACCTGGCCGGCTGTTTCTCCTCTCCCTGAAGGAGAAAGACGTCCAAATGGAGGAGTGCTGGATAAAAACCTCAGGGGAGCTCTCGGAAGGGTGCTGGATAACTTTCAGTTGAAATGACTTCTTGCCTTAGGAAAATAAAGGGCTAGGAAGGTCAACACTGATAAATGACAGGGGCCAAAGTAAGGTCAGGCTGGAGAACAAAAGCCAGACTGAAGACTCCACTTAAACTGTCATTGGTAAGTGACTTACAGGGAACTTTTGAAAATAACCAGGAGGGTTAATATGGTCCCAAAGACTGAGTGCACCCTATGGGCTAAGGCAAGGTCCATGAATCATTCAGTCATGTAGAAGGAACGCATGAGCCAGGAGAGTAGAGACAGGAGACGCAGATACCACCCTCAAGAGACGAAAGCTCGTAGTTCTGCACAATGCAGAGATTCCTCTGGTCCAAGCACCTGGACTGTGGTTCCAGGTCAGAGATGCCAAGTGGACCTGGGTTCGGGTAGGCATTGTAGATCCTCCCACGTGTTAAACCAAATGCAGACCCTGGGAAAATAGTTCAGAAAGGCAACTTGCAGGAGAGAGGCATTCTGCATTTCTTAAAAACAGAAGTGGTGGGCCAGACAGGGTCAAATGTTTTGCAAAGACAGAATTCCACACAGCAAACTTAGGATCTTTATGAATTTTCATTATATCCTGTGAAACTTGTGCTTGTTAACCCCCTGGGGATTTTCCTGAGTTCCTGTGCTGGTGCTGGCATAGACTCTGGCTGCTCACGAGCAACCATGCTTTTGTTCTAAAACCCAGGAGACAAGCGTTTCCTGGTCATGCAGCCCATGACAGGGTGTCTCCTGACCCAGACAAGTGCTCGTGCTCAGCGCAGACTGGAGGTTTGTAGCACCTTCTCTCTGGCCATATGAGGAATCTGGCTCCTTGGAGGAGTGCATTTCATGTCCTGTTTCCAACTCCCATCAGCAGCGTGTGTCATTCCCTGGTCACTTGAAAGACTGTGTAGCCAGCAGTTATTGGAGCCAGGATGAAACTGATGACCATTGTCTTTTCCAATAGCCAGATGCCATTTTTAACTTCCACATGCTGTCTGGACACCGTGAGAACTAATGGCAATAAGCATCCAGCTGCATGGGGCACCTCTTTTTTATAGAGGTGTCCTGCTGTCTTTGTAAACCCCCTCTGGCCTCTGCACATCTTATACTTGTGTAGAAAGTACATCTCTATATTGTAAATAAGAATGTCGAGTGTTGTGTGTCGTGCCTCATTTGAAAAGGCTTTTTTATGTCTCTTTCTATTGAAGTATAGATACCTAATATATATGCATAATATATATATATATATATATACATATGTATAATGTAAAGCAGGGACATTCTATTATTGATTATAAAAATTATAAACAAAACGCCTGCCAACATAATGGTCTAGTATGTCTTCATTCTCAGCATAATATTTTTGTTTGTTTGTATGATTTGTTAAGTTTCCCCAAACTAGTTAGAAATAAAATTTACTGATAATGAGATTATTCAGAATTTCTTGTTCATGAGCCAAATAAATACAGAGACGCAGATATGAGCCTGAGGTCATGTTGGAGCAGAGTGCAAACCTTGGTGGCAGGTTGGAAGCAGGTAGGGTGCTTTGAACCTGTGGGGAGGTGGAAAGAGAAAAGCCTCTTGTTAGTGTACGCCTAGAATTCACAAGATTGAGGAATTTCAGTCTGTTCCAGATGGGAGCACAGAGGCAAAACACAGAGCCCTGCTCTCAGGTAACGTCATTCAGGATGGGATATATTCCAAGCTTCTGTTGGAGACTTGGACAGGTGCTGCGGGTCCAGAAATCCAGTCTTCATTGCTGCGGAAGGCCCAGCAGGCAGCCTGAAAGGCTAGACTATGGGCCCTACACTGCCAGCTACCATTACACATTCTGCCATTAGCGCATCCATTCATTCCCAGATCTGCACTGAGGGCCTGCTCTAGCTAGGGATGTGTTGGTTGGTGCACTAGCTCATGGTCTAGCAGGAGCACAGCCAATCAAATGGGAATTATGTGGGGCTCATTATGAGTGGCCATGGGAGAAGGTCTTGCTTGCACCAGAAATGCAGGTCACTGGTGGCAGGAAAGGCCTCGTGGGAGATTTGACATGGAAGTAAGATATGGAGTCTGCATAGGAGGGGGCCCAGTTAGGATGGGTCGTAGGGAATCTCTTGGAAAGAGGGGAGAGAATAAGCAAAGGACTTCAAGTGAGAGAGAGAGAGAAGGAGACAGAGACAGAGACAAAGAGCAAACCATCTGGGAACCGACACTACACTGAACAGCGGACGCAGAACACCTCTGATGGAAGAAGTGCAAGACGTCAGACCCCTGCAAGATTTTCTGAAGTCAGGAGGAAGTCTCCATTGCTGACATGGGTGGGGACTTCTCCACTTGGGACTGAGATTGCTAGGAGTGGGTGATTCCTGCCTATCATTGGGCCAATCCTCTGGGCTGGCTCTGGGGACCTGACTCCTCCTGTCCTATGAGAAGCCCAGGCTGCATCATCCCTCACATGTTGCAATTCTGAACTTCCCTTTAAAGAGCATCATTGCACTGTCTGCTGGAGGAACACTGCAGCAAATGCCATCAGATCAATAGGCCAAGAAGACGGGCACATGGTTTGAATAAAGTGAGTTATTTTTTTCTTTTAATAATTAGAAGCAATCAAGTAAAATTCCTATATTGATATTTGAAGGGACCACATTAAATACTCTCAGATCCAACAATTTGTGCAAAAAAAAAATAAGAAAGCTTATTTAATCCTTAGTTTATATGTGAGCAATCTGCATCCTCATAAGACTGGGGTAATATAGTCAGATCCACTGTCCTTCAGCAGGGAAAAAATATTTCCTGATGGCCTGCCATGAGCCAGATGTTGGTCATAAAACAAAAAGATTGTCCATCCTGTCCTGATGGAGTGTGTGTGAGGGGTTGGAGGTCATAACATGGAATCCCAGGAGCACTGGCAGCAGTAAAAGCCAGATCCAGAAGGAGCCCTCTGAGGAGCCAAGGGGGAATCTTCCACATAGCACCTGGATGGCAAGAAGTCAACTAGAAATAATAGCAGGCAACTCAGGATTTTCCTTAGAGAAGAAAACCATCTGAAAGTGCCAGGACCCAAGGGAAGTGTGTAGCCAGCGCCCACTGTTGAAGGCTGGTGGCATCTCTCTCTAAACGGGAAGCTGTTAGGTTAAAGTTTGCATTTGTACATTGGCCTTTCCTGCCACCAGTAGCCACTTTGAATTCTTGTCACACTGTTTGGTTCATTTTTAGTGTAGATTTCTGAGAATTTTCCATAATCAGGGATGCTGGGTACATTTGTTCAGATGAACAAATGGTGTAAAAAAGGAGAGGCCAGGACAAAGAAGACACAGAAGTAGGGTGATGCTTTCTCTTGCAAGGCATCCATCCCTGTATCCTTAGGAAGGATGACGTTGTTCTCCAAATTGCAGTTCAACAGCATTTGCTACTATCTAGATCAATCTTTTTGTTGTTGCTGCTATTCACTCAGTTACTCTTTCTTTGTTTTACTGAGCATCTATTTCGCGCTGGGTACTGGGCTAGGCTATGGAGATATTAACATAAAACATAATCTACTAAAAGGATCTGGGAGGATGGTAAACATTTTGTGTTTTACTTTTAACCATTAATGTTTCATGTGAAATCACAGGATCTCAGAAACAGAAAAGGGGAAATTAATTGTCGAATTCTGATTCTACCTGGTGTTTAGCAGCCTGGACTTTAAGCTTTTCTTCCATCTCACCAATCAGGTCTCATCTGTGTACAAAGTCTGAGTCATTGTAGTGACATTAAGGACACTGGGACATGTATGTGCTTCTTCACAGATATAAAGAACTTAAAGAAGAGTTTTCAAAACCTTTCAGATGCCTTCCCACGTTGCTTCCCTTCCTCATTTCTCTCTCTCTTTTTTTCAGTCCTGGGGATTGAACCCAAGGGTGCTTAACCACTAAGCCACATCCCCAGTCCTTTTTTATTTTGAGGCAGAGTCTCACTAAGTTACTGAGGCCGGCTTTGAGCTTGCAATCCTCCTGCCTCAGCCTCCCAAGCCACTGAGATTATGCGTGTGCACCTCCACACCTGGCCCTCATTCTTTAAGAAGAAAAACAAAACACAACAAACTTTTTTCTATATTCTCTCTACTTTCTTTACTTTTTTCCCCCTTAAACATTTTCCCCAGCACTAGGGCACTAGGCACAATACTAGTGGTGTAACCAAAGAAAACTGTGGACAATCCAGAGAAGAAAAGCCAAGCCCCACCCCCAGGGCTCTTCCAAAGTGAACAGGAACAATAGACTGCTGTGAAAAGTTCCAGGTGCCAAAATTTATAAACCAACTGTAGTTTTGGGGAAAGCAGTCCCAGCAATTTCAGTCACATAATTGAATTCCCTGGATGCAGAGACCTAGCCTCTAGACAGATGTAAATGTATGCGTGTTGCATAGTGCTTTGCCCATCACCAAACTGGTTATTACCCTATATTTTGTCTTTCTTTCATGACCCATTATGTGGTTTTAAGACAAAGTACTCAAACCCCAAATTTCAGGACTGATCACACTCAGAGACATTGAAAGAAAAATTAAATGTGGACTCTTGTTTATCTCATGGTCAAGGAATGAAATTAATATGCAAAGGTCAATTTCTGTTTGCTGGGTTTTGCATACATGATTTAACTAATCCTTAAATCCCATACACACCACACAAATGCACCAGAGAGGAGCAAAGTGGCTTGCCTATGGTCACACAGCTCAGCGTGGAAGAGAAAGGCTCGAACCCTGAGTCTCTGCTGCATTTCCTCTAATACAGAGAAGTTACTCAATCATACAAGTCATGCATCTTGTTTAAATTGAAGCCAGAGTTCAAGGCTGTGAAGCTTTAAGAAATTCTATTACAATCTAGTACTATATGAGGAACCAACTTGAAAATAAAGGAACACCAGAAAAAGTTCCTCAGTGACAAAGTGGCTTTATGAAGCATTGTCCACAGAGTAACCAGGCAACCGGCTGCCCTGCTGAATCTACATGTTCCTCTGTCTCTCCTTCTCTTTTCAAAGTCTCTTTCCACAACCCAGGATGCTTTTCCTCCCCTAGCTTCCACCTACAGTTTCCATCTCTTTCCACTGTTTCTACATTGGGATGACTGATCTTATTCTCCAGGAACCAAGTTCTTTAAAACAGGCTTGAAGTTGCACTAAATTGTTCTCGGTTTGTGGATTCCTGTTTCAGGATGTACCTGAGTCCAAGTCTTGCCATTAGAGCCCAGTTTTCTCAGGGTCCCACAAGCCCTCTCCTCTCTTGTTCCTTATCCCATCCTCCCCTGTATCCTTGTAGGTTTCCCACTGGGCGTATCTGTCTCTAATTCATCCATGGAAACCTGGTGCTCTGAGCCTCTGCAAGAAGCCCCTCCCCCGGTAGCACATTGTCAGTCTACACCCTGAGGGTACAGAATAGGTGTTCAACAGATACTTGCTGGAAAGAGTCAGTTTCTTGAAGCTCCTGTTTTATTTTGTTTGCCCCTCATCTTACCCACAGCAAGTGATTCTAAAGCAAATGCAGTTTGACATTGGCTCATATTTGTTCTCTAAGCCTCTAAATTTGCAAGAAGAGAGTGGTTTTAGGAGGGGAGACATCACCGTGGAGTTTTGCATATGGAAAGAGCCTGTTCCCTCATCCAGTGAAAATGCCCATAAAGTGTGGACAGAAGTGGGGTGTGGCCAAGACAGGACGGTGGAGCTCAGGAACAGCATGTGCTGTAGAGTTGGTATTTGAAAAACCAGGAGGGCTAGCTTAGGAATAGTTTCTACCAAGAGAGTGGCTAAGGCAAGTTGCTCCATAAGAAAGTGTGGCATTTTCTATGTGGCTTCGAAGTAAATTCTGCACAATGACTTGAGGGAAGTTACCTTGGCTGGAGTTTCAGGCTCAACATCTTGGGACCACAGGAGCCTTGGAACTGGTGTTGTATGATTGGAAGATCTGTGTGATAAAACTGCCTTCCTGCTCAGGTGTATTGTAAGGCATTGTTAGGTGGAGAGCTGAGGAAAGGCCACAGCTTGACCTATAGCTAGGAAGAATATTAGTCTGATTTAAGGTGTTTGAAGCTGAAATCTAGAAATGTCACTCCATTCTTTCATATTGCATCAAATTGCAAAGACATCCTGAAAATGTTCTTTAGCCCAGGGATAAACGTACCACATATGGCAAAATACCTTGTCCATCCTTCAGGCCCTGAGGGAGTTGAATAAGAACCAAGGTTCCTCTGCTAGTGGATGCCTTTGTCTTCATGAAAGGGTGTTTTTGCTTTATTTATGGTTTTCCCATAACCCATCCTTGAACACATCTCTTTTGTAAACAGTATTTGTTCACTCTCTGCTTGACTCTGTGCTAAGTATTGGTGACCACAGAAGTCCACCAGATGTGACCCTGGCAGTTAGTCTAGTGGCAGGAAAGAATGTCCCAGACAGGATGAGGCAAGACAGCAGGTGGGAGCATTGACAGTAATATCATTCTGTGACTTTAAAGCAAAGCACGCCCCCCCCCCACCCTGTTACTGGGCTTTTGATGTCCCACGTGGGTTTCCACACAGAAAACTAGCCCGGGTGGGATGCCCCACTCATGTCGACCATGCCACTCTGGTAGGATCTTGATGCTCCTTGCAGCTGTCATCCCAGGATCAGTGTTGAGGTCTCAGATCTGTAAAGGTGAGAAGGGGAAAGATACATGGCCCAACCAGCCTGCCAAGAAGCCCCGCCCCCGGGCAGCACATTGCCTGTCTGTAATACAAAGTCTACGAGTGGCCTGTGAATAAGCTTGCCTTTCCTTTCAAATTAATACACAAAATAGATGACCAAATAGATAAAAGTGTCTGATGGTGTCCACCATCATTGCCAGGCTTAGATTTGGCTAAGGAAACCACTGTGTAACTTATGTTTATTGATGGCATAGGGCAGGGCTCTGGAAGTTTTTATTTATTTTTTTGTATTTAAAATGTGACCTCCTACATTATAGATGGTAAAGAGAGGCAGAGTCTTTTTTGTTTTTTTTTCATGGTCCTTTCCTCAGAAACAAAACATGAATGTATAGCTTGACGCCACTGTGAATCCTAATGCACATTTATTCTGGTGACAATATCTGTGTACAATAATTGCAGTTTCCTGCACACTCTTGCAAATTATCTGTGAAACAACCATCCTAATAATAACAAAGTCATTCATGCTGATATAGGTCTACTATTTTTCTACAGTTGCTTCTTGGTTGGCTTTTGTGTAAACTGTGATGTGTATAAATGATAAATAATAAAAAAAAAAGATAATTTAACTTTCTTTTTCTGGAACTTTGTGTGTATGAAATGCACAGTAGCCACTCTTTGGAATGCAGTCAGGGGTGAAGGAGTTATTTGTGCCTTTGGTCAGAAGGCACATGGAGCAGGGGTATTATTTCTTGAGTGTACATTATCGGAAGGGCCTGAGGTATCCGAGGTGGCTGCCAGGATAATAGAAAACTACTAGCTGGACCCCAGGAGACCTGGTCAGGGAATAGCATGTGCCCTTCAGAAACTGAAGACTCAGACCTTCTCCTCCACAGCCAACACACTGGATTGCTCAGACTCTACCCTGCAGAGCTGCTCACTCCCAGTGCATCTAGAAGCAGGAGCCCTGGTCCCTGGGAAGTGTGTTGTGATGGCTAGAGCATCAAGTGGTGGGGATGGGAGCCCAGCCATTGTTCCCTGCTCTTCGGAAAGACCACACATAATGATGTCATTCCACTGCCCATTTCCAGGGGAAGCCATCTATGACAGAGCCCCACAGGGAAAGGAGGTGCCAGGCAGAACTGAAGTCCATCTGACATACTGTTCACGCATGTCTACCTTCACCTCAGCCCCATTGACTCAGCTCAGCTGACCAGAGAGCACAACTGAGCTAAAGACAGAGCTTCCATGTGGTGACGACCTGATTTGGACAGTCAGAGAGAGAGAGTGTAAGGTTTAACCACGAGGTGTGCCCCAAAGCTCCTGTGTTAATGCATAAGTATTTAGAAGGCAAGTAATTAGAGTGTGGGCACTGTAATGTAGTCAGGCCATCCCAGTTGAATGAACTGACTGAATGGTAACTGGGCAGATGGGCCGTGGCTGGAGGAGTGGGTCACTGGGCATGTGCCCCTAAATGGTGCATCTTCCCAGTGGCTCCCCCCCACCCCACTTCCTGGCTGCCATAGATAGACAGAACAGTGCTTCCTGCCACACATTCCCCCATGATGCTCTGCCTCATCTTGGGACCCAGAAGAATTGGGTCAGAATTCCATGTACTGAAAACTCTGAAATCATGAGCTCAAAATAAACTTTTCCTCCTCTAAGTTGTTTTTCTTGGATATTTTGGTCACAGTGATAAAAAGCAGACTAGCACTGAGATAGAGCAGGGATGGGGAGACTGTTCAAGCTATGCAGGATATACCCAGAATCTAACCTGCAGAATGCAGTGAGCATCAGGCCTATGTAGCTAAGAGGAGCAAAATGAGACCAGCCTGGGCCCTGCCAAGGGGGGGGGCGTAAGCAGGCGGATGCTCTGTTACCCTGTCACCAGCTCCTGCAGCTGCCCCAGGTTCCCAACACCCATCTCTGAGAGAGGACGAGAGACCTAGCTCTCTGTTTCTCAAGTGACAATAGGATTCTGCATTTGAGTTATATGCCCAGTTCTTGAAAATGGAGAGTTCAAAATTATGTGAGCTACAGTAAGAGGTGTAAGACTAAATATCAAATTAAACTTATTTTCTTACCAATTCTATGTTCCATAGTTTAAAATTCTTTCACTTATCTTATTACAGTTAAGTCAATGAAATAAGGAAGATCTTCAAATATTATTTCCCCAATTTAAACAGAAGGAAGCTGGGATTCTGTGAGGCTTAAGGAATTAACTCTAAGTTTTTGAGGTAATCAAGACTTAGCTCTAATTTTACCCAAATATTTTGCCAGTCACTGGAACCTGAAATTGATGTATAAACTAGAAAGTGCTGGGGCAAAGCCATGTGGAGTCTATGATTACAAATGGTGCTCATGTCCCTTTGTCTACTGAGTTCTTTTCAAGCTCTGTGAGAGGGGCCCGTCTGGGGGGTGAGGTTCAGAGTTGAAGCGTTTGATGAAGATTCTGTCACTAATAAATAGAAGCCCCGGCATTCCATCTCTAATCTCCCCCTCTAGGTCAGGCTGTCCTGTCCATCAATATGCTAGTGGCAACAGGAACTGTGACAGTGGCTGACATCTCTATGAATAGCATCCCCAGTCAGTCTGGCAGGGGAAGCCGCAGGGAGCCTGGGCACAGCATGAATTGAAGACAGGTGTGGAGAACAAGCTAATCCAATTGCACAATTGGCCTCATGTCTTCTATTTCAGAAGCCCTTAAGCCTCTGAGAAAATGTGATATGCAGGGACATGTGCAGGGGCAGACAGGGACTGCAGTGCTCACTGGGCAACCATTCAGCCCCTGGCAGCTGGCCTGGCTCCATCCAAATCCCACAAGCCCATGTGGGTATCCAGATCTTAGGGCGGAGGGGATCCTGTTTAAGCCACTGCGGAGGGCATGCTGGAAGTGGGGCAGGACTCTGAGACCATTCTCCCTTCCCATGCCTAGGGGCCTTCTGCTTCTGACTCTTGGTAACCTCCCCTCCCCTCCCCCTCCCCCACGCACTTCCTCCCTTCCCCTTGCTCTCTCCTGCCTCTGAAGGCAGCTTCCAAGTCTTCTGCCTCAAGGCTTTGGGGCAGACCTTCCTTTTCCCCATGCTCCTCCAGAGAAGTGAAGCCTGGCTCCTTCCCTTCCTCCTGGCTTTTATTCCAAAGCCACCTTCTCAGCCAGGCTTTCCTAAAATCTTACCGCTGGCCTCCTAGGCCCACCTGGGAAACCTCACAGCCAGTGGGGGGGCTGCTTCCCTCTGGCCTTTCCCCTTCAGCCTTCACACTGTCTACCTGCCACCTGTTTTCCTTATTCATCTTGTCTACCATCTTTCCTCATTAGAACGCCCTCATCACGAAGGCAGAGGATTGGTTCTTTTGGCTTGCTTTCCCTTTCTGAATTTCAGTGCCCAGGCACATAGTAGGCCCTTAAAAAAACTTCCAGGAGGGATTGAATTCCTATGTCTGACTCACTGTGTGCTTCATGGATATCGACTAACAAGTCCCACAGACTGAGCTGTCGCCTCCCCGAGGCACCTCGGACCACTTCTGTCCAGGCATCCGATCCTCTCCCGTGCCTCTCCTCAGAAGCATCTCTATAAATATGCTCCTCCACCCTGAGGAAACCTGCAGCCTCAGAGGCAAACGCAGCTTTCAGGGAGCAGCCTCCTGGTTACATATCTGGAGTGGTTTCTGTGGCAGAGACTTGAGATTCCTTGAGCCTGCAGAGGGCGCCTCAAGTCCAGCAAATAGCAGTGCTCCCTGAAGTTTGGAGGTTGAGTTCTTTTTTTCAAATGTTGGCATGGAATCCGAGCAAGAAAAAGATAAATGGAATTTGGTTTTGAAAACAAACAAAAAAAGGAGCATGGGAGTCAAGAATTTAGAATTATCAAGGAGTAGCATGACCTTTTAGGATTTGCACCCAGAATTAACGTGACAGATGGTTTAATCTAAGTCTGTTACCTAAGCCATTGTGCTGGATAACAGGACTCCATTCCTACCTGATCCTGGTGTGTTATCAGCTAGAACTTTGCCTTTTCAAAATGAGATTCCTGATTCCCTCTGAAAGGGGTTACTTGTTAGTTACATTTAAAAGTAATTCTCTTGCTGCCTATGAAGGCAGGGCAGGATTTTGAGGAGATTGGTAGAATCTGCTCATTCTTTTATTTCATAATATGGAGAACCTATAAAGTACTAGGGGTGTGTGTGTGTGTGTGTGTGTGTGTAGTCCTGGGGTTGAACCCAGGGGCACTTTACCACTGAGCTAATCCCCAGTCCCTTTTATCTTCTGAGACAGAGTCTTGCTAAATTATCCAGGCTGACCTCCAACTTGCAATCCTACTGCCTCAGCCTCCCAAGTTACTGGGGTTATAGGATGAGCCACTCTGCCCAGCCCAGGCTCTATTATCAGCTCCCAAAACAGACAAGCTCCTTTCTTAGTTGGATTCTCCATCTTGCTCCCAGTCCCCACCATGCTGGTCCTACTTACATTATTGATGCCTTCTTATTTTATGAATAATCTCACTTTTTCCCTGTCAGATTGAAATAGCAAGGGATGATGATTGGACTAGAGATGAGACTAAGCCAGGGCCTGACTTTTCCTGGGTTCTGATTTCCTCCTCTGTGGTCCAGTACAGTAACTGTGCATGCTGCATGAGGTTGCAGGAACCCAGTTCCCCCTTCCTTCGCTGGATGATGTTGGCCCTCATCTTTCTTTAGTTTTCATTCTGAGGCCATGCTGATCTGTCCCCTGTGAGATCCCCACAGGGAGCTCAGAGTAGCTATTCTGTTGCTCCCAGAATAGGAACAGGGACAGAGATTGATGAAGAAAGAAAAAAAAAAAAGCAACTAAGACTTGTTTTAAAAGGGCTGTACAGATTCAATGCAATTCCATTAAAATATCAGTGAAATTCTTGCCAAACTGGAAAAAGCAACATTAAGATTCACATGGAAGAATAAAAGACCTAGAAGAGTCAAGACAATTCTTAGCAAAAAAAAAAAAAAAAAAAAAAAAGTAAAGCCGAGGCATCACTTTACCTGACTTTCAAGTATACTACAGAGCCATGGTAACAAAAACCTGGTACTGTCACAGAAAAGGACCAGGAAGAACAATGGGACAAACCAACATGGCTACAGTCTTCTGATTCTTGACTAAAGAACAAAAAACATAAAGACAGATAAAGATAAAGACAGTCTCTTTAACAAATGGTGTTAGGGAATCTGGGTATCCTAAGTAAAAAAAAAAGTAAACACCTTTCTATCACCTTGCACAAAAGTCAACTAAGTGAATCAAAGACCTAGGGATTAGACCATAAACTCTGCAACTTCTAGAAAATAAAGCACAAGGGAAATACTCTGAAATGAAAGCATAGGCTGGGACTTCTGCAGTACGACCCTTATAGCTCAGGAAATAATACCAAGCGTCAGGAAGTGGGGTGGCATCTAACTAAAAAGCTCACAGCAAAAGATGTAATTAAGAACACAAAGAGAGAGCCTACAGCATGGGAGAAAATCTATGCCAGTTACTCCTCTGACAGAAAATTAATATCTAGAACACATAAAGAACTCCAGATACTTTACATCCATAAAATAAATAACCCACTCAATAAATGGGCAAATGAACTAAACAGACACTTCTCAGAAGACAAAATACAAATGGTCAAAAACTATACAAAAATATATCTGACATCTTTAGCCATTAGAGAAAGGCACATCAAACTATGGATATTTCATCTGACTCCAGTTAGAATGGCAATAATCAAGAAAACAAATAATAACTGCTGGGGAAGACGGAAGGGTGGAACAGAAATTCGTACACACAGTTGGGATTATAAATTAGTACAGCCATGATGGAAATCAGATTCCTCCAAAGACTAGGCATGGAGCCACCACATGACCTGGCTATCTCACTCCTCAGTATCTGTTCTAAAGAATGAAAGCTAGTATACTTCAGTGATGAGCGCATCCCCCTGTGTATAGTAGTACAATTCACAATAGCCAAGTTATGGAACCAACCTTGGTGCCCAGCAACATCTGTTTTACTGATGAATAAGAAAGTGTGGTATGTATATCTTTTGCAGGAAAATGGATTAAAGAACATCATGTTAAGTTAAATAAGCCAGACTCAAGGTCAACAGCCATGTGTTTCTCATATGTGGGAAAATGGACCTCACAAAAATCAAAGGAAGACCATCAGAGTAGAGAAAGGGAGTCAGTCGGAAGGAATAGGGTAGGGTGAGGGAGATCCTGGGAAACTAAATTGATCAAATTATGTGTGTGTGCCAATATGCTACAGTGAAACCCACCATCCGTATAACTATTATGCACTGATGAACAACTGCAAAAGAAAAAAATGCCACCAAATCTGCCTACTTCAAACTTTTATTTTTCTCCCATTTAAAAAAAAATTCTATGTCATTTAAAATTCAGGACAGCTGTGGGTCAACCTAGCAGAACATTGGGCAAACATGATCTCTCTGGCCAGCACATACTTGCACTGAGGTGGGGAAGTGCCACCTTCATGCTGGTATGTGACACACTGCAAGTTGAAGAAGGAGCCCCTTCCCTGGCCTTGTCCTTCTCACCAGGGGAACTGGAGTTCCAGCTGAAGAATTGGCAGTGCCCTGCCGCACAAGGATGATTTCCAGGACCCCAAACCACCATCCCCACTCAGGCAAGTTTTTAAAGTCTTTTCCTGCCTAAAGCATTGCTGACATTCTTGCCTCCTGCGGGACTCTGTCAATATTAGTGCTCTCTCTCTTCCTTTCTAATTATTCATGTAGCAGGAGAAACTCAGACTCGAAGATAACATGAGGCCATACAGTGTGCAGAGGGCAGAAGGACATAGATGTACAGAAGACCAATGCTTCTCAGAGAATGAAGGGTGGGGGTACTTGTAGTGAAGGTGGGGTTTTCCTGGATTGTGGACAAATATCCAGAACTTTCTGGGTGGAGTAAATAGCTTGCAGTGGTGTGCAAGCAGGGGTTTGTGCCAGGGGTTGATGAGAGCTATCATCTGACGTGAGAGAGGGGAGGGTCTGGGATGGGTCTGCTGGAGGGGAAGCAGGAAGAGCATCAGGAATGTAACATTTTGAGCTGGTTGAAGGAATGCATGGATACTGTCTATGAGCAATAGACCCTTAAGGAACAAAGCTCTTGCTATAAACGTGCTTGCTACAAAACAGCTCAAAATAGCATAGCAACTAGAGGCAGGAATGGAAGTCATAGTGGAGGTCATCAGGTCATCAACCTGACGGTAGCTGGGTCAGTGCTGATGGCCACATGTGGGTGTGCTAGATGCCAGCCCCCATAGCAGGTGCACTGCCAGGACACTTGGTACAACTTTGTGAGCAATGACAATGTAGGGTCTAATTTTCCTTGTACATACATTTTAAGAGAGATTAATTACACTAATGACTATTACTATGCTCCTGGAACTCTGCCCAATTCCTTGCAAGTAACCGAGTTGGCTGACAGTGGTGACAAGCTGACAGAAGCCCACCTTTTACCAGCAAAGCTGTCCGATGACATAATGCCAGGTGGGGTGCATGGTGTGTGCCATCGCTGGCCAGGTGTCCCCAACCAAGAAGCACAGCCATGGCTGGATGACTCCAAACACTAAGGGCTTTTGCTTAACTGAAGTGGGACAAAGATGGTGCACAGGGGCCTCTAAAGGATGTACTCCACTCCTCTCCACCGACCTTCATCTCCAGAGCTTTGATTCTGTGCTGGGTGGGGCTCCCCACTGGAAGTAACACTTTACATTGATGCTTTTTCCTCTTTTAGTCACTTTTAAAACTAAACACAGGCTTTATATCCTTCCATCCTCAAAATCCTGAGAAATATGCTTTATTATTTCTGTTTTATTGATGCAGAAGTAGAAGCATGGAGAGTAATTTGGCAACAATACACCATTATTTGATAGACAGATGGGGATCCCAGCATTCGCTTCAGCATTTCCAAGTTCCTAGTGTCAGCTCATGGAGACTTATCCAGGGTACCTCACTTCTTATTTCCTGCCTTTTTATCTTTTTTTTTTTGGGGGGGGCTATTGGGGATTGAACTCAGAGGCACTCAACCACTGAGCCATATCCCCAGCCCTATTTTGTATTTAATTTAGAGACAGAGTCTCAGTGAGTTGCTTAGCACCTCACCACTGCTGAGGCTGGCTTTGAACTCATGAGACTCCTGCCTCAACCTCCTAAGCCACTGGGATTATAGGTGTGCACCACCATGCCCACCCAGCTCTTTCTATCTTTTTGTTTTTGCCCTTTATTTGCTTTTGTATTTATTATTATTATTATTTTATTTTTATTATTGTTAAGTACTGGGGGTTGAACTCAGGGGTTCTTTACTCCTTAATTACACCCCAGTCCTTTTTAATTCTTTTTATTTTGAGACAGGGTCTTACTAAGTTGCTGAGGTTGGTCTCAAACTTGTGATCCTCTTGTCTCAGCCTCCTGACTTACCAGGATTACAGGTGTAAGCCACCATGTTTGTCTTTTATTTGCTGCTATGTTCAACAAAATAGTTTATTCCAAAGAGAATACTGAAGACCTGGCATCTCTTATAGTTTAGATGAGGTGTCCCCCAAAAGCTCACATGTGAGACAATGCAAGAAGGTTTGGAGGAGAAATGATTGGGTTATAGCCTTAACCTAATCAGTGAATTAACTCCTGGTAGGATTAACGGAGTGCAGACTGGAGGCAGGTCGGGTGTGGCTAGAGGAGGTGATTCACTGGGGCATGGTTGGGGCAAACATTTTGTATCTGGTAAGTGGAGTCTCTCTCTCTCTGCTTCCTGATCATTATGTGAGCTGCTTCCCTCTGCCACACTCTGTGTCATGCTGCCTGCCTCGCCCCGAGCCCCGAGGATTGGAGCTGGCCTATTACGGACTAAGACAGCTGAAACCCTGAGCCCTGTAGAAGTGGACTTTCCTCCTCGATAGCTGTTCTGGTTGGTTCTTTAGTCACAGCAGCAAAAGAGCTGACGAGAACAGCATCCTTCAGGTGGGCTGAGGGAGAGGATGGCAGGACTGTGAGGCTAAGCTCTGCTGCTCCATATTTCAGAAATGGACAGGACCCGCTGAGTTCCCCCGAGGTCCAGTGCCCATGCCACGCTGATGCCCCTTCCCTCCTCTGGTCAGGCAAGGCGTTGGCGTTTCTCGGACAGGACTTCCTCTTCAGTCACGCTTCCAGCACTTCAGTTTCCCCGAGCATCTCTCTGGGACCTGGTTCAGCATGGCCTGATGCACGCTGGCTCTGCTGCCATCTGTGTCCCTCTCTACATGTTCCGAGCCTGAGTTGCAGGCGGGCTCCCCCCTCAGAGGGCCGACACATGCAGGGAGGCCCCGGGCTGGCTTTAAGTGTGTGTTCCAAATTTTCCTTCCTCTATCCTGTCTCTTAAAATAAACAAACACAAAATAAGTGAATAAATCATGTCTGGCTGAAGAGCGGGGTGGCTTTTCCTCATATTTTCATCAACAGGCCCCTGTAAGCCCTTTGAATGTGCGACGGGCTGGGGACTCTGAGTCCTGGGCCTGTGGCTCGAGCATTACTTCTTGCTTTTTGGCTTCGTTTCACCCTCACTCCTTCCAGAATATGTTTCCAATCACGAAATGGAAAAGGGCTTTTGGCCACACTCCTTGCAGGCCCTTTCCAGTCCCGCCCACACTGCCCCTCCCTTCCCAGGGCCCGTCAGCCCATCCTCGCTGGGAAGCCTGATGATTAGGGATGACCTGGAGGGACTAGGAAAGGGCCGTGGACTGAGAATGAGAGCTGGGAAAAGCCAGTGTTTTTATTTATAAAAAGCTCACCCCACAGTGTCATCATTTCAGGACACAAGTGCAGTGTGTCTTCTCCCACCTCAAAACTCCTCCAAGGCTCCTCTTGCTCTTTGGGCAAATGCTACATTGTTCCCAGCCCTGATGTGACTGGGCTTGCTGTAAGTTCTTTCTCCTGCTCACCATCAAACCTCGAGAGCCCAGGGCAGTGTCTGGACAGTGCCCTGTTCATCCCCCACTGTGCTCCGTGAGCTCATTCTGTGAGGGGCATTCAGGATGGAGGGACACGGCATTGGAGGTTGTCACTCAAGGGGGAAGCATGGAGTCCCAGAGGTGAGCCTTGAAGTGGTGAGTAAAGACTTTCTCATCAGCACAACCACAATTTATCTGTAAAAACTGTGAAAAAAAAACCCCACTATTAAAAGTGTCCAAAATTGCATTGGATCAAATTAAATGGGCAGGGGCAATTTTGTTCAAGGCTATTGGACTGGGGGAAATAGCAGAACCCAGCCTGGGCTGAACTTCACGAACACAAAGTCCAGGACAGTCTTCAGATACTGAGGAGAGAGGGGGACCATGGTCTTTCTGCCTTTGTTAGTTGGTTTTACTAAAACTGGGAAGAGAAAACATGTCACATCAGGGCAGGAGGTGATTTTGCCACCTGAAGCAAGCTGCCTCCAAACCTGGCTCCGGCTTTCCAGCAGAGACTGGGAGGCAGGACCGGTCTTCACTACTGCAAAGGGAGACCTCTTAGGCCGAGAGGACATCCTTAGTGGTGAAACTGGAGAAAGACTTTGTAAGAGATTCATATCTCAAAGGGACCGAGAAAGGAAGCAGAAGTCTGGGGTATTTGAACTGACAACTGAATTACTGCCCAATCCCAGCTCTGTGCTGAAAAACCTCTATTCTGGGTAAGTGCAGCCAAGAAGTCGGGGACTCCCTCTCCTCAGCTCCCAGACTAAGTCTGTGGCATGAGGGTGAGAGGGGCAGGCTGCTGGCCCTCCTCATCTCACCTCCCTCAGTCTCATCAGGTGGAGGCTCTCGTCCCGCTGGCACAGCTGAGAGGGCCAGACCTTTCTTCCCCACCCCGGGCAGCGTGGCAGGTCCTACCTGGGCAGCAACACCGAGAATACTGGGGCCCAACTGCCCCACCCCAGATCACTCACAGGCTTTAGGTTCTAAGCCAAGGTGACCGAGGAGTGCCACCCCCTGTACCCCTGCTTACCCATACCACCTGTTGGCAAGACAGCCCTCCAGGGGCAGCGGGTGGTCATTGCCAGTCTGGAGCTCAGCTGCAGAGCTCCTCCAAAGGGAAGAGACCTCATAGAGAACAAGAGTTCTGCAGCTCTCCATCATGGAGTGCCTATTTTTAGAAGAGAGTGGGGAACTCTGTCTAAGGAGGTTGTTGAAACTGATGAAGACCTTGGGGGAGATCAGTGAAGAGGAAACTGCTAAGTTTGTAATAAAAAAAAAAAACAAAACGACAACAACAACAACAACAAAAAAACCTATCAGAGCAACCAGGAGTTCAATGGAGAAAATCAGAGAAAGAGACAGTCAAGATCCCTGCGGGGGTCACACGCAAGTCCAGGTGGCTGTGTGTTTGTGCCAGGCCGCTCCCACTGGGTAGCAACTAAATCAGAGTGGGCAGATGAAGGAGACACACAAAGCCACACAGGCATATGGCCACACAAGGTACACACTGTCTTGGTTTAGCCTCTTGGTCTATTTTCTGTTGCTGTAACCAAAGACCAGAGTCTGCACACACTTTATACAGAAATCACTTACAGGAACAGAGGGTCATGGGAGAGATGTATCCAGCTTGACTCTCCGACAATAACCTATCAATCCATAAAGGATTAATCTGTTCTGCGGACACAGCCTTCTGGATCCTTCTGGATCCAGTCCTCCCATCTCTCAACCCATCACGATGGGTCTCAGTGTCAGAGGAGATAAACCATAACAGGCCTGTCAGGGTCTGGCTGGGTCTGAGTGTTCCCTGTGGCTTCCTGGTTGAAATCGAAGCTAGAGCCCCAGGATTGCATCTTGTGGCCTTATAAGAGACACAGACATAAGTCTGCTCCCTGTCTCTTGCTGCTCCATGTCCTGCTCTGCCTTGGAAATCTGCCAGCAGTGAGGCCATCATCAGATGCAGCCCCCAGACCTTGGGCCTCCAGAACTATGAGCCAAAACAAACCTCGTTTTCTTTTGAAATAAGGTTAGCCTGCCCCTGGCATTCCATTATAAGACAACATGGACTGACACAAGGCCCTCACCTCGAACCAGGCACTAACTGAACAATAGGCCACCGTAACAGAGAGGTCGGCCCTGAAAGGCAGGACTCAAAATATTCTCAACCCAGTGTGCATCTGGAAGGATGTGCTTGGGCTCAGGAGAACTTCATCTACACACCCTTGACTGAACGTGCTGCAAGTAGAACCTATAAATGTCTCCAACTGTGACGTCAGCATCCACCCACAGAGACGTCCAATGGTTAAGGGTCAGCAGGAACTGGCCCAGGGGGTAAGCACAACCACCGACTAGGGAAGGGCTTGTGCTGCTGTCCAGCTCAAGGGTGACTCCAAGACAACCTGACGATGAAGACAACTGAGCAGGGACAGAGAGCTGATGTACTGCAGGGAACATGGACTGGGAATTAGCTCAGTCGAGTCACTAAGAACCCAACAAATGACAAAGAAAGCCACCACCACCACCTGGGAAGAGGTGCCAGCCCCCAGAGAGGCGAACGCTATGACCTGAAATAATCAGTTTTAAGTTAAAATAGTGTGGAGTGTAGAAAGGAAGAAGAAAGTATGTTCTGTGCACAGGGAGGAGAAAAAGAGAAGGCAGGTTTCCCTGAGCAGACACGAAATTCAGAGCAGCTCGTAGATACATTAAAATAGTCAAGAAAACTGTGGCTGAAGTCTTAAGGAAAGATGTGGTGGCCATGGCTCATCAGATCGGCCCTGTCAACACAGAGAAGGACACTGTTAAAAAGAACCAAATGGAAATCCATTTGAGTTGAAAATACAATTTAAAAGGAGAAAAAAAATCAATAGAGATTCAACAATAGATTCGAGCTGGCAGTAAGGAAAGTTGGCAAATTTTAGATGAATCAATAATGATTTTACAATCCAAAGAACCAAGAGAAAATAAAAGCACATACACTAAAAATGGCAAGAATTAAAGATCTAAAAAAAAATGAAAGACATGTACATGGATATTAAGATACAGCTTCTATCCAAAGTGATTTATTGATTGAACACAATCCTAATCAAAACCTAGAACAGCCAGAAAAATCCTGAGTAAGGAACAAAACCAAAGAGTCATATGTCCTAATTTGGAAGCCTATTATAAAGTGCATGAGTCAGCGCAGTGAGACTGATCTAAGGACAGATGTACAGAAGAGTGGAATAGAGTTAAAAGTCCAGAAATAAATCACACTTTTATGGACACTTACATTTGATGAGGATGCTGAGAGAGAATCCAGTGGAGTGGTATCATTGATAAACTTTACTGGAACAACCACACAGCCAGATAAAATGAAACAGAATTGGACTTCTACCACACACCAGGCACAAAAGTGGACTCAAATAGATATATGCCAATGTCTTGGCTGGGCACAGAATCACGAGCCACCACACAGCTTTGTAGGTTCAAACAGCAATTCTTTATTCCTGAACTCACACCGGCCTCCACACACGTTCTGGGGCAATCCAGTTCTCCTCCGCCCAATTCACCTACTCCACGAGGCTTTTTTTCCAATATCCAATTTGAATCTCAGGAGAACTCAACGGGAACAAGCAGCAGGAACACCCTAATCCCGGCAGCAATAATCTTCAACCTCCAACTTCCCTAAAACCCCTATTGTCTTAAACTGGGAACGCCCTAAACCCAAGGACCGGGATACTTCCTCAAACCTGATCAGCTCTAAACCCGGATCCGCCTTGGTCCTTGAGCAAGGTCACCTTACATGCAATGTCAACAGCGAAATCCATTTAACATGGGGTACGCTAGCAAGGAAATTTCGATGCGTCATTCCTACTTGGCAATGGCCCTCAGCAGATATAGATTGAAATGTAAGAGATAAATCTATAAAACTCCTGGAAGGAAATTTACTCTCAGGAGTCAATCTCTGTGGCTTTGGATTTGGCAAAGGAGTCTTGCATGTGACACAGAGCACAAACAAGAAAAGATCAACGATGTGGATTAGGCCTCACCAAAACCTGAATGCTGCAAAGGACACCATTGAGACACTGAAAGATAATCCACAGAATAGGAAAACGTTCGGCCAGTCTCATATGGGATAAGGGCAGGTCAGGTGGGTAATCTGACTCTACCTGTGACAGCCCCTCCTAGGGAGGAAAGTTCAGCTCTATTCTTCTTCACCAGCATCTGTTATTAAACAGGGCAGGGGGTGGTGTTGAAGCACACCAAAGCCCCCAGGCTCTCTGACCCAGCCTGTGTGAACCCCAGCTGGGCAGCACAGTGACCACACATCTTAGGGCAGGGAATCGACCTCTGTGAGCCTCATCTGATAAGGGAGCCACTGATTCCTACTTAGCCGAACTCTAGCTGGATCAAGTCTTAGTGCTTGGTGCTCAGGAGTGGCTCAGTGACTTCTTTGTCCTCTCCCTGGGGCAAGCAGAGCAGCAGCACCCTCCAGTCCACTCAATGCCCACATCACAAATACTTTCTCTGATGCTTGCAAAAGTTTTGGTGGTGGCAAAGTCAGGCTGGTTACTGCTGTTAAATGGATAATAGGGGAGGGAAACAATACTCAGGAAGCACAGAGACTTGTCTAAGGCAGCATCTCCACATTCTGGGGAGAATGTGGAATGTGGAATTTGGTTGAGCTGGGAGTTGCACCACCATATAATCCAGCTACACCACTCCTTGGTAATTATCCAAGAGAATTACAGTCAGCGTGCTACTGTGATACATGCATATCCGTGTTTATAGCAGCACAAGCCACAATAGCTACATTATGGAACCCGTCCAGGTGTCTGTCAACAGATAAATGGATAAAGAAAATGTGATATACAGACACAATGGAGTTTTTATTGGACATCAAGAATGGAATCATGGCATTTTCAGGAAAATAAATGGAACTGGGAAGATCATGTTAAGGAAAATAAGCCAGACTCAGAAAAAAAAAAAACAACAAAAAAAACACTCATTGTATGTTTTCTCTCATGTGAAGATGCTACAGAGCAAACAAGGGAAAGGGGAGAGAAGAGGGAAGAGAAAAGAAGAGGTTCGGGGAGTGGAAGTAAGCATGTCATGTGCCTGCATATACACCATTATGTATAACATCCCTCCATTATGTATAACTAGAATGCAACAGGAAAAAAAAAATTCTTGAAATCTACAAAATGTTGACTTCCTGATAGCAGGCATCCCTGGGGGTGAGGATTGCTCAGATTAATTTTGGACAGAAAATTTCTACATTTGAAAAATTAAAAATTAACTTCTTATAGCACAAACACACTAATCTCTCTTTCACAGCCACTAAAAAAAAAGATGGTGAATTAGAAAATCAGAAAAATAAAATAAAATCACCATAATCCATGTATTTAATTTAGATTTTAAGAGCTACTGGACTGCACTGCTTAGTCAGAAAAGCTCTGAGGCATTCCACTGGTCTTGGTAGCATATTTGGTGAAATGAATTTAAAGCAGCATTGCACATCTTGCACATAAACAAAGAAGTGCATTTGGAGAAATTGAGATGATGAGGCTAAGAGCAAAACTGGAGCTGGGGAGAGTTCCACCTTTGCCTCAGGCTGAGTGACCACACGGCTACCCATAGTAGAGCTTGGTGAGACAGCAAGAACGGCACGCCAGCCAGAGTGAAAGCTGAGACGGTACTCAATAGCTGTTTGTTTGTCTGAACTATAATGTTTATCCAGCACAACACATTTTAGAAAACGTCTTTCTGATCAGCATGAATTTTGCTTTTTCTGTGTGTTCTGCCTGCAACAGCCATGCCTGCTTACCAGATCGGAATTCTTCATTCTCCCTACCTGGGAATTGCTGCTGCAGGCGATCCCTTGTCCAGTAAGGGACACCCTCACACCCGTGGATACTCCGGCCCTAACCCAGGCTTAGCCTGCATGCCTCCTTTCCCTCACTTTAAAAAGTCCTCCAGCTCCTCCATCACAGACCTGTCTTCTTCCAGGTGCCATCTTGTTGGCTTGTACCAGGCAAGGCCTCTGAACTCTTCTCCACCGTCCTTGATGGATCCCATTCTACATTCTCCCCCAGAAGGTCACACCCACCCCGCCCCCCCCAAACCCTCGAATGTCCGCACATTTTGGCTGGACTATCTCCTGATCCTGGCTTTATGGGTGAGGCACGATCTGTTCCCATTCACTTTGCTGACTTCCCCCATCTTCCCCTGGCTCCAGCCACAGAGAGCATCCCCAAACCATTCCCACCAGGAATTCTGCCTGGAACACAGGACCTGTGTGGCAGGCTCCTCTTTGGCACTCAGGTTCTGCTTTACCTTCATCTCAGGAAGCACCCCTGACCACCTCCTTCAGTCTGTGCCCGCCTGGGGCCATTCTCCACCTCACACTGATCATTGCGAGGATCTTTTTGGTTTATACTTTCATCACTGTCTCTCTCTTCTAACTAGAATGTGAGTTTCATGAAACCCAAGATCTCCTTTTGTTTATCTCTATTCATACCATTTATAAAAGTATGTAGTGTCCAATCTGTGTATAGTCCATTTTTGCAGAGTGACCGACTTGATAAAGTCAAGCCAAACTTCAGTGCCTCCACAAAGCACTCTAAGGTACTCTGCGATGAGAAATGAACCAACGGCTCATTCTCCCCTTGAAAGACACTAACCCTGAACGAGGTTAATCTGAGATCTCTACTATGTATGTTGTTTCTGTAATCAGATCTTTACCCACAAGAGGAAAATCTGTTAGTTTAAAAACTCACTTATACTCCGAGCTGCTTAGCACAGTTGCCTGGACAGTGCAAGGGCAGGCGCTTGGGCAGTGAGCCACTATCCACGAGGGGCTCCTGGCATCCACATGACAAAGGGCATTATACAACCTGACCCCATGCCTGCCAAGTTGGACACTGAAAAAACAAAACTACTAAAAGCAAAGCAAACAAAAACCCCACCAAGCCAAAACACTAATACTCTGTTGAATACTCTGCTTAAAACAAGCTATCAGAGTAATAAGATGTTAAGAACAAATAAGCATATTTTGGTGTACACATTTTACATGAATTGCAAATTGGTGACTCCCAGTTCCTACTAAATAAATTTTAAACAAACATTTAAAGACTGTCAGTTTGAAGAGCATCAAATTATTGTCCTCTTTAGGGCACCTACTGTAAGGAAATAAAAAAGAGACCCAGAGACAAGATGCGGAGGCAGGAAAGATGGCTGCTCCTCCAAGCAGCCACATTTATTTATACCAATAGGCTACATTAGGTCATTAGTGCCATCACTACATTATTGTTTATTGTTTCAGTAAGGTTGCTTGTTCCACAGTTACAGTCTACAGTTACAATATGCAATGTTAGGAGCTTTGTGCAGCTCTCCAGAAAGTCCCTTGTCTGAAGTTACTGTTAGGCAGGCAGGTCCCAGAGCACTGGGTCTTGGTGAAACTCTGTAGTTATCTGCCAAGCAAATTCCTTTATTCCCAGGAGCTGTGTGCCTGAGATCAAGATGGAGGCTGGTAAGACTCTAGCACAGAGCCTCCTTATGCAGGGCATTGCCACAGCAGCTAGACATTGCACATGTATTAGCTATCTTGCTGGTTCCTAGGAGAAACTGCAGGGCATTCTAAGTGTGGGAAACAGGGTATGTTACTCCCCCAGGAGTTTGCTCACCAGAGGAATGCTGCCCTGTATTTCCATGGTCAGAATCCCTACAACCTCCTTTATACCGTCCAGCTCCGCCTCTCCACTGCACCTCTGGGTGGGGCCACTGGGTTCTTCCTTCCCTCACCACCCTGGAAACATGCAGCCTGTGGCTACCCCCAGGGGAACCTCGTCCTGCAGCAGGAGGTAATGAACCAGCTGCCTCTCCTGTGGGTTGGTGGTTCTCAAACCTGCTGCAAGATCAGAATTAAACTGGTGTTTTTTTAAATAAACTTTCTTGGATCATTTAAATATCCCACATAAGTCTATAGTATTGTCTCCTGTATAAAGCAACTGGGTCCAAATATAAACATCTGTCTCTAACCAAGTGATGCTCAAAAACCTTAAAAATCATCAGGGAGCTATTAAAACCCCCAATGATCCTTCCTCATCTCAAATCACTTCCACTGGAATTCACATGGAACTATGTTTTTCAATCTCCACAGTGATCCCAGCCCACATCTGGGGCTGAGAACTGCGTCTGATCCTCAGGATGGTCACTGGGATTTCCACCATTCATTCTCATTCATCCCAAATGCTTCTCAGTCAGACATTACACTGTGACACCTCAGGCAAGTAACTGAGCACCTCTGAATTTCAGCTGCCTTATGTCCACTTTGGGGACAAAGCCACAAGCTAAGCTGTCATGAGGGTAAATTGATATAACATGTAAGAAGCAATTGATAAATAATAAATGCTCAATAAATGATGTGTATTAAATTATTGATTTATTCTAAAAAACACGCTGGGCACCCTCTAGGTGCCAGGACCTCTGCTAGGTTTTGTAGTTTTAGTAACCAGTTCTCAAGGAATGTGTCCCTCAGTCAGATCATCAGCAACTTCAAACGTGCTGCTGATGGAACAGTGTCCCCCAGAAAATGTCATTCACTACAGCTGAAGGGAGATCCATTCAGACCCGTGGAGGATTCTACTCGTCAAGGTGTAGGACAATCATCAAATTGGTTGGTGTGTGCAGATCCTGTCCAGATGGCCAGGGCTGCTATGCAAAGCCCCAGGGTGGGGTGTAATTGGACCAAGGGAACACTGGAAGAATGTGCCTTGGGGTTGCAGAACTCTAGCCAAACACACAGCCCTTCCAGATCGTCCCTCAGAGGGAATTAGGCAGAGAGGAGGTGAGATAGCAGTTGACCGAGGACCCCAGCACAGTGAAGGTGTATAAATGAAGGCTGAGGGGCCCCCGGGGAGAGGGAGGCTCCCACCTCCTCCACTGTGGGGAAGAGAGCTCAGGGTGGCCAGATTGTTGGTATTTTAAAGGAAACGATCGATATAGATTGTCACGTAAAAACCTCTCATTTTCCAACTGTTGATGCAGAGTTTAAAAATTACACCATGGCAAAATCCCTGTGGGCACCTAAGGCCAGTGGATCCCCATCTGTAAACTCTTTGAAGTACACATTCTCTCAAGAACTCAGAGCTACTTTAGAAGAATAGCAGAGATATCACCAGTATATTAGCCAAACATTGTATGTCTATGTGCAGAAATGGCCACGTCTATGTGCAGGCCACTCCCCTCAGTGGGCATCCTGTACCCAGAGGGAAGCGCTCAGAGCAAACAGCAGGGACACTGTGTGTCACGCTGTCGGAGGACCTCCCACATCTGGCTCATGGGAACATGTGGCCTCCTGAATGTCTCACAAACCTCCCTTGCTGAATTAAGTGTGCACGGTAGCCACATCACAAGGTGACCACTTTCTGGCATTTCTCTTAATTGGGGTATTTATGTCCCAGAAATGCTTCCTGAATAATTTCAAAGCAGCATTTGTGAATTTATCAACCACAGATCTTAGCCTTTGCCAAGTCTCTTTTACCTTCCAGTTAATATTTTCTATGACGACTCTTGGGACCCTCTGTCTCTTCCTCTAAACCTGTGCTAGAGTTAAGTCAGCTTTTCCTTAACCCTGCAGTAACTAACTGCTAAAGGCAGTCTTGCCAGGGCGGCAGGGGGTGCACAGTCTTCTCTGTGTTCCTGACCTGTCACACTGTATTCTGAGGGATTGGCACATTAGCTATTCACAGACCTCAGAGGTAGGAACTCTCACCAGCCAGCCTTTGTGTCCTCTCGTTGGCCTACTTCCCTGCCCTCCTTGGCCCTCTCCTTGACACGGCCGGCCCCTTCCACTTGACCCCAGTTCATCTGGCCCCATGTGGGGTTCTGCACAGAGAGGCCACGTGGCTCCACCTGCCCTTCTTCAGGAGCCTCTGAGTGTCCACCTCAATGCAGAGACGTCTCTCCCCAGGTCTCCAGTGATGTTTTCTCTAGGGACAGCCATGGTGCCAGGCTGTTCCAACGTAGCCCTCGCATCCTCCTTGACACATGGACTCTATGGTATTTCTCTTGTCATGCACCTCAGCTTATGCCCACGAAAGCCAGCCGTGAGCAGCTGACTCACCCCATGGGGCCACCCTCCTGCTTCTTGGTGACACAAGGGGCACAGGGACCCAGTGAGGAGGGGCAACAGTTCTTTGCTGTGGGGGCTGCCTTGCACATTATAAAATGTTCAAAAACATCGTGGGCCACCGCAAGAGTGGCAGGCCCTATTCAGGGATCAGCCGAGGCGACTCTCCTCAGTCTACCCTCCAAGCTGCCCCTGCCCCTCACACAGCGAGTGGTCAGTGGTCCACTCTCCCACTCACTATCCACTGCCAGTGTCCCTAGTAAGAGCCACTTTGTGGACAAGTGCTAGGACAGGTGTCAGAGATACCAGAACAAATAAGCCCTGCGCCTGGTCTTAAAGGGGCTTGGGCGTGGGCTCGCAGAGATCAGATCCACCTGGGGAAGAAGAGTTACCTGGCACGTGACCCATACAGTGAGGGCAGGCAGCAGAGGGGGTGGGACCCCTGTCTGCAGCAGCAAGGGGCGTCTCAGAGCTGAAGCTCCAGGAGTGACTGAGAAGGAGGGTCTGGGGGTTCACAGAGACAGAAAGATACATTGCTGGGGTTCGGTAGCCTGCGCCAGCCCTGCCTCTCCTGTGAATGCAGTTGGTACTTGTGTGTTGAGCGTCTGGGGAGAGAGCAGTGCACTGCCCAGGAAAAAAAAAAAATAAAAACACCCATCCTTACGGAATTTGCACATTTATAACATCATGGGCATTACCATCAGAGCCGGACCAGGGAGGAACAACATAGAAGACCAAGGTCTTAAATAGGGCTCCACATCCAGAGCCAGAGCACAGAAGGTTTTGAGTCACAGTTAGAAATTTTGGTACCATTCTGCAGAACAGGATCCTCAGTCTTGCTACCATAAGAAAACCTGGCTGGATAACCAGTTCTTCACTGTGTGAGCTGACCTGTGCCATGTGGGACAGTCCGCAGCAACCTTGGCTTCAACCCATGCCAGTGCACACTCTTGCTCAGTAGTGACAGCAAAATCATCCCTAGACTTCACCAATGTACTGCAGGGAACAAAACCACCCCCGTGGAGAACCTCTGCTGTGTAGGGAGCTTATGTAAAAGCACTCCACAGGCACACTAATGTATTTATTTGTTTCTAAATAAATGTGACAGGAGCTAGTCTAGAACATTCAAATCTTCCTTTTGAATTCAAATCATTTCCACATTTTATGCAGCAAAACTGCCAGATTCTCCTAGGCAGGTGCCTTCAAGGTCAGGGTTTACTCAGTGAAAGCCATACTGTCTGCTGGCATGGAGGGGGTCAGGAGCAGAGAAAATGGGGGCCTTGCTTTAACCAAGGCCATTCCTCTGCTCTGAATAAGGGTGAGAGATGCAAGTTCTGAGCCCCTTGTCAGAAAACACAGCTCTTCGTTGCCTTCTGGATGGAATCTCACAGGTGAAGATGAAAATATATATGTAAAAAATGAAAACCAAAAGCACTTTTTAGACACATTCATGGGTCTTTGAAAGCCTAACCTCCATCAGGATCCTTTCAAAGGTCTATAAAAACTACAACAAATACTTATCACTATGACTTTATTTCCACAGAAGTGGAAAATACAACATCAGCAAGAAAGGTTAAAACATAAAAGTTTAACGTGGTGTGAATTTATCCACAGCTTTCAGGTCTCCTTACTAATGTGATTAGTGATGAGTAAGGCTTTCTCCCAGATTCTTTAGTCTCTCGGATATCACCGCATGCCAATCAGCTTACGTGTCCTGCAACATCCCATAACATTCCACTGGGAGTCCTCTTTAGGGTCATCTCCTTCATCGTGAATAATGAAGCCAGTTGGAAAGCAGACAACTCTAGTGCACCCCCCAAGTTACTAAGCTGGTCTCACCACCAAACCCGTAGTCATCCCAGCCTAGAACGCAGGCCCCATAGGGAAAACTGTATTCACAACTGCCCTGGTCGGCTTCAAAGTGGCTTCAATGACATGCATTCTTAGCTCTCTCCTTGGTCCCCACATGTCTGGTTCACCTCTTGCAGCTTACCCAGACTCCATAATGGTCAGCAATCCATCCAGTTCTGAACCTGAAAACCTTTGCATCACCTTTGACAGCCCCTTCCCTCGTACTCTCCATGCCTCTCCATCACCGAGGACTCTGCTATGGCCTTCTTCACATCTCCTGAATCAACATTCATGTACAGCCTTTGACTTCCCACTAGGTTCTCAGTGCTCAGCTAGTGCTTGGCACAGGTAAGACAATAGATATTAACAAGTAGGTGTGACACAAACCCATCCCTCTAGGGCAAACTGCACCCTAGTTATGTCTTCAAGTTGCAAGGAAAGTGAGAAATGGGTGGGTCTAGAGCTCCAATGTTCAGTAAGTTGCTAACCGGATGTTTATCTATGGGGTATTTGTTTCAGGAGTCCTGAAGGATACCACAATTTGCAGACCCCTGAGTCCCTCATATAAGTCAGCATAGTACTCGCTTAGAACTATGTGCATCCCCCATGTAACATAGCATTTCTAGGCTACTTATAATACCTAGTTCAATGGAAACACTATGCAAAAATTATGATACTTTATTATTTAGGAAATAATTATAAGGAAAATGTCTGTGTATGTTCAGAGCAGATGAAAATATTTTCTAGACATGTTTGATCCCCATGTTTTGACTCCATGAATAAAGAGAATCAACTGTATACGTCTAAGGAATACCTTAGGCCTGTGCCTACCTGTTTTTCCAATGTAAGCTGCTGCCCCATCTCCTGCAAGAGCCATCTTGCCCTGTTAACTGGACTGGTCCACCTGTGCTCAAGGAGGGCCTCTGGTCACAACGTGGTTCAACTGGAAGAAAACCAGTGTTTCACACGCCCCCACAACAAGGTCCTCCTGTAGACTCCCATGCTGTCTGACCACACGAAAGAACAGGTGAGAAAAATTCATTCAAAGAGATAAAAAGTGCAGTAAAAAAATCTAAGTTTTGAATGGCACCCGGGGACAGACACATGTCTTCTTGAGTCCCAGGAATTCCAGGAACCATGGAGAAGGGAAAGGCTTGGCCTCCACAAGCCCTAGCTCAAGGTAAACTTACACCTGGTGGGGATAGAAAGTGTGGTTCAAAGCCTTGTAGAGATTTATGAGGACAGAGTTGGAGAAGGATGGACACACCTGCTAGTAGGTCATGACATTCCCATGTATTTTATCCTGATCTGTCTGTGATGGGGATGGGACTACCCAGGTCCCTACCTATTGCATCCCAAGGGTGCCCAAGTGTTAGCTGTCTCCCACTCCAATACAATAAAAGCCCCAATTTGCATGTTTCCATGCTCTTAGTAACATCACGGAGGGTTCACATTCTTGCTCCTGCAATTGCTTCATCTGGATCATGGGTGGGTATTGCAGAAAGGGCTGAGAGCAGGTGGAGCCTTTTCTCTACTTGTTGAAATTTGCAAAAGTATCACTTCTTTGAGTCCTTTAACTCTGGGACTCAGTATATGCTGGGAGGAAAAGAAACTGGGGGGTATAACATTAAAGATTAAAACAAACGATTCAAATCCACCAACAACACTCTGTACACCTCCTCTGTGCAGAGCACTGTGGCAGGCCCTCAAGCTGGCAGCACAGTGAATGGGTAGAACAGTGGGACACCCCCTAGTTGAAAAGAGGCATGGCAGACCATGGTGGTGACAGAGAGGCCACAGATGTCTTTGATTAAGCTGCAGGTGACATTTGGGGCAAATTTCCCAACCTCAGCACTATGAAGATTTTGCACTAGACAATTCTTTGCTGTGGGGGCTGCCTTGAACATTATAAACTGTTTAAAAACATCTTGGGCCTCAAACCATAAGAAAACCTGCCCCAGTGTGACAACCAGCAACGTCTCCAGTCAATGCTGAATGTCCTAGCAGAGCAGGGTAGGAGGAAGCACGGGGCTCAGAGGAGACTAATTCTAACTGTTATAGAATACTAGATTTGGGCTTGATCTAGAAAGCTTCTGCAGGTACATCCAGAAGGGAAGAGCGCATCTGGGAGGGATGGTCTATTGGGGAAGAGCCTGGTGGGTGAAGGGTTTGTGCAGAGAGGTATACAGAAGCTGGTGCAGTTGTGGGGATCCCTTGGGTCCAAATATGAGGCAGAAATCCAAAGTCTATGACTATGAATTTTATTTGGTCCTCATAACTGCAACATGACAGATTTTATCTTCCAAGTTCTCAAAAACAAACCATGGTGAGTAGAAGAGATGTGCCTCTCCTAAGGCATAGAGGTAACAGTGGGCTTCTCTAATGTCTCTTGTGTTCGGGAACAGAATAGTTGCATTTGACTGGAGCACATGAGCTCCTGCATCAAGTGAGTGTCTAGCCAGGTAACAGAAATGTGAGGTGACCCCACAAGAGCTAAATAATTTATGATGTAATAACACAGCAAAAATCTCTTATGATTTTTGCTCGCACATAATTGGGGAAAAGGACTTTTGTGGAATGGCTCAGGGTCTCAAAGCACCCTTTGACATCCCCCAGCATCTGTAGAACAGACATTTAGAGAGTGAAAAAGGTTGGGAGGGAAAAAGAGGACTCATTTTTACAAAGCTTTATTTTTCCAAATGTCTCCATAGGATGCACAAACTGCAACTATCTAATGAGGCACAGATTGAAAATGGCTAAAGACTTGTCATGAACCAGGGTGATGGTACCCAGAGGCGCTGTGAGAAAATTCCTCTAATTGCAATTTTTAGTTATTATCAACATGGTACCCATGCTTCAGGGATAACTGCCAGAGATCTGTGTTCACTTTTCTCTACAATCTCCAGGTCTTTTAGAAAACCAGGATATTTGGAGCCAATACATCAGGACCAGTTCAGATTTTCTTTAGAATCTTAGTGCCTCTCTTAAATATTTATGTGCATGCATTTTTAAAAAGTGATCAATATGAGCTAGGCTTTGGGATAAAATGATGCCTGATTTAGGTTTTTTAGTGATATTAATATAATAATAAATATTAACATCGATTCCTTTCCATATGCTAGTTATTGTCATAGCTATTTAATATGCATTAGCTAATATTTAGTAACTTGGGATATACACTGTGTTGTTATAAACCTTAAATACGTTTTGTTACTTAATTTAATTATTTCAATAGTTACATAATGTAAATATTGCCAAACCCTATGTACAGATAAAATCCAGGCTTGGAGGTGTTAAATGATTTTCCCCAAGTCACAACCATGAAGACTGAAATTAAAACTTCAAAGTCTAGTCTTTTTACATAAAATCCTGTGCTAATAAACCTCCGAGGCTGAAGGAAAAGGCTTGTGTGTTTTGATGCAGCATTAACAAACGTACACAAAGATCCACATCATGAGTGCAATGAAAATTTACATTTTATATTTTTTGCAAAAACTTTTTATGAGTTTTACACCTCTGCTGTAAACTCAGACCAGGAAACAGAAGAGAAAATCTTATCTCTTCGCCATCACTGCCTCCTCCTGAAGTAATGGCTGGACTACCTCCATTGATCAGCTTTCCCTGCTTCTGTCCTTTACATAAATGAAAGGTGATGCTCTTACTTCTGATTCGGACTGCCTTTGTGCTGTGTGACATTTATGAAATGCATCCCTATGGTGGAATTTGAAAAACTAATCATTTTATCACACTACATTGCACAAAATATGGAAATTCTACATGACTTTAGACTTACACTCTGCTTTCTGCCATTTTCAATATTAACAACAGCATCGTGGGGCTCAAGGTCCAGTTCACTCAGGGATAGAGAGCTTGGCCAGCATTCGGGAGGCCCTGGGCTCCACCTCAGTACTGCAACAACAACAACAACAACAACAACAACAACAAAATGTTGCTATAGACATTTCTTCACGTCTTTTGGTGCTCATATGTGTGTTTTTCTGTGGGCACACCCTGGGTAAAGGGCAAGTGTTTCCAACTCTGGCAGACACTGCCAATAGATTTACAATTTGCTTGTACCAATTTGTACTCTCTAGTAGTACCTGAAGGTCCTAATTATTATTTCACTGACACTTGGTGGTGTCAATGTTGTTGTTTTTGTTTGTTTTTACTTTAGGTACTCTAGTGTTAATAATGCTATCTCATTATGGTTTCAATTTGACTTCCCTCTGGGTGACCGGTGATGTTGACCATCTTTTCATGGATTTATAGGTCACTTACTTTAACATTCTATTTTCTAGTTTGCATCTTTAAAATTGTGTTGACTTTCTTCCTCATTGATTTGAATAAGTTTTATACTTTATAAATATAATTTATAAAGTAAATATAATTTTTCAGGAGTTTATTATCCATTTTAAACTGTGTCCACATTCTCATGATACCATTTGGTGAAATCCAACTTATATTTTATGGCTATCATTTATGGTGTCCTGTTTGAGAAATCTTTATCTTATCCCAATAATATGAAGTTATTTTGTCATTTTCTTCTAAATTGTATTCACTTTCACAGAGAACTTTAAACTTGTTTTAAATTAATTTATGTGGGTCATGAGATTAAAGTAAATTTTAAATTATGTTTTCCTTTTGGATAACTTTGGACAGTATGATTTATTAAAAAACACACCCACCGTTCATTGTGCCAGATTTTTATGACTCAAGTAGTCACGCACGTGCTAGTCTCTAAACTCTGTGTTGTTCTCTAGGTTAAACTGTGCCAATAACCCAGTATTGCAATGGTTGAGGTTAACCATCTGCTAATGTCAACCAACTTTGCTCTTGTTCACATGTACATTAGTTTTGTTTTCCCTTTGCATTTCCATATACATTTTAGAATTAACTTATCAATTTCCATTAACGCACAAAACCAGAAACTTTAGGAATTTGATTAGAATTGCCATGAATCTATGACTCAATTTAGGTGAAACCTGTATGTTCTTACAATAGTCGATCTTCTGGTCTATTACTAGGACATAGGCCTCCTTTTATATAAGTTTATTCAATTTTTCTCCTTTGTGACTTGTAGTATTAATATACATGTAGTATGTATTGCTAAATATCTGATATTTTAATATTACTCTTAAATGTCTTTTAAAATGTATTATTGATGTAAAAATAACAGAATATGGAAATACCAGTGAATTTTATGTATTGATCTGCATCCAGCAGTTTTGCTAATTCAGTTATTAATTCTAAAGGGAGAACTGGACAATTGGTTATGTCTTCTCCTTTTTTCATTTGTACCATTTGTACCACCTGCAGATAATAGCACTTCAATAATATTTAATTAAGTAAGCTTATTTCTATTCTTTGTTAAATACTTTTTTCATAGTGTAATGATGTTGACATTCATAAAGTAATTTTATTTCATTTATTCTGATATTGATTTGATGACTCTCCTTTATTTTGTTAATATTATAAATAATATGGATTAATTTGCAATTAGTAAACCATTCCTTAAATAATCCTAAGTTGATTAAAAATTACATATCCCCATTTTATTACATGTCAATCAGATATCAATTTAATGTTAGTCCTTTTGCATTTTGTTTGTGAGAGATAATCATCAATTTCACTTTTGGTAATTATATTTACAAGTTTTCTGTATCAAGGTTTTGCTTTATGCCTCATCAAAACAAGCTGGAGGAGCGGCCACCATCTTGGAGAGCTGAAGTATCCACCGCCACTCTCCGACAGATTGCAACAACAAAACAGGTGTGTGTCATTCAGTTCAGCCCCCATACATAGGGGGATTTCGCATAAAATCTCTCCTAGACTTTCCGGGGGAGGGAGTATCAGAGTGAGCCTGCATAAAGACTAAGGGAAAACTAGAGGCACCTGACCTTCAACCCCCCCTCCCATCAGCAGCCAAAACAAAACCTGTCTAGCCAGCGCTGGGGGAGGGGCAAGCAGAAAAAATCAAAACCATAGAGTGCTGGGGATCCCAAAAGCCAACTGTGTGACCCCAGAGATCCAGACTGTCTGATTTGCGCGGCCTGCCCCGCGGCTACAGAAGGCGTGGTGCCACAGAGAAGGGATTAACTAGCAAGCAGGGAGATAAGTGGCTGCGACACGGTGGAATCCTGCCAGCCAAGCCCGCACTGACCCCCGGGCTGAGTTCGGATTTCAGACGGGGAAGGAAGCTGTACAGTCCCATCCCCCACAAGGGAAACAAAACAATAGAGTGCCGGGGTTCCCAATAGCCACCCTCCACACCCAACAAACTGCAGGCCCAGAGTACAGTTTGAACTGCCGAGAACCATCACTCAGGGAAAATTTGGTCTAGCAGGAGAAACCAAGACTAGCAGGAGAAACCAGGGGACTAGAGGCAAGGCCCTCGCGAATGGGTGGCTGGAAACTGCAGGCCCACCGGCGACAGTTCACCCACTGCCCGCGTAACTGGGCGGTAGGAGAACGCCCACCCGCTGGCGACTGATCACCTGACCGTGGCCTGTGATACTGGGCGGCTGAAGACCGCCCGCCTGCCGCGACCGGGAGCTGAAACCAAACGGAGAGAGTCCAGTCACACCCCCCCATTAGGACACCCCGGCAAGGAGACTGGGGCCCGTCATAGCAGAGTAGTGTCGTCACTGGAGCTCGGAAGTGGGAATTTCTTCCCAGCGGAATCCACGTTAGCAGGCATAGTTCAACAACACAAAGGAGAGACATCAGAGTAATACAGAAACAAAACAAATCTATAGAAGAGAGCAGAAACACGACAATCAAATAGAGCTGGAAACTAACGTGGACAACATGAGAAAACAAGGAAAAAAAGGATTACAAACAATGCAAGACAACTCAATTCTACAGGAGGACATAGAAACATCAGAAGCTGGGATAGGGAAAGAACTCAAGGCATACCTAACTCGAATGGAAAGGAATATTAGAGAAGACATGAGACAGCAAGTCCAAGAAATAAAAGTATATTTTGAAAATGAATTAAACAAACAAATTCAAATGGCAAAGAACGATCTCTACCAGGAGATAGAGATCTTAAAAAAAATCAAACAATAATCCTAGAATTGCAGGAAACTATAAACCAAATTAAAAACTCAAACGAGAATATTACAAATAGACTTGATCAAGTAGAAGTCAGAACATCAGATAATGAAGACAAGGTTTATCAACTTGAAAAGAATATAGTCAACACAGAAAAGATGCTTAAATCCCACGAGCAATCTATTCAAGAGATCTGAGATGTCATAAAAAACCAAATTTGAGAGTCATAGGGATAGAAGAAGGCACAGAGATTCAAACTAAAGGAATGGACGGCATATTAAATGAAATAATTCTAGGAAACTTCCCAGAGATGAAAGATGGAATGGATTGCCAAATCCTGGAAGCCTACAGGACCCCAAACGTTCAAAACCATAATAGACCAACTCCAAGACATATAATTATGAAGATAGCCAACATACAGAACAAGGAGAGAATATTAAAAGCTACGAGAGAAAAGAGGCAGATTACATTCAGGGGTAAACCAATTAGGTTAACGACCACTTTCTCATCACAGACTTTGAAAGTGAGAAGATCCTGGAACAATGTATTTCAAATGCTGAAAAATAATGGATTCCAACCAAGAATACTGTATCCAGCAAAATTGAGCTTCAAATTTGACAATGAAATTAAAATCTTTCACGATAAACAAAAGCTAAAAGAATTTGCAGCAAGAAAACCAGCTCTGCAAAGCATTTTGAGCAATACACTACAAGAAGAGGAATTGAAAAATAGTGCCCAAAACTAACAGCAGGAGGTATCTCAGTAAAGGGGGAGGAAAATAACCAAAAATTAAAACTAGCCAAACTAAAATAAATAAATAAAGAAGCATGACTGGAAGTACAAATCATATCTCAATTGTAACCTTAAATGTTAATGGCCTAAACTCACCAATCAAGAGACATAGGCTAGTAACCTGGATCAAAAAACCAAATCCAACAATATGCTGCCTTCAGGAGACTCATATGATAGGAAAAGACATACACAGGCTGAAGGTAAAAGGTTGGGAAAAATCATACCACTCACATGGCCCTCAGAAGCAAGCAGGAGTGGCCATACTCATATCGAATAAAATCAACTTCAAACCTAAGTTAATCAGGAAGGATAAAGAAGGACACTATATACTGTTAAAAGGAACCATCCACCAACAAGACATAACAATCATCAATTTGTATGCACCAAACAATGGAGCTGCAACGTTCATAAAACAAATTCTCCTCAAGTTCAAGAGTCAAATAGACCACAACACAATAATTATGGGTGACTTCAACACACCGCTCTCGCCATTAGACAGATCCTCTAGACAAAAACTGAATAAAGAAACTATAGAACTCAACAGCACAATCAATAACCTAGACTTAACCGACATATATAGAATATATCAACCATCATCACGTTCTTCTCAGCAGCACATGGATCCTACTCAAAGATAGACCATATATTATGCCATAAGGCAACTCTTAGTAAATATAAAGGCATGGAGATAATACCATGCACCATATCTGATCATAATGGAATGAAATTGGAAATCAATGATAAAAGAAGGAAGGAAAAATCCTACATAACATGGAAAATGAACAATATGTTATTGAATGATCAATGGGTTATAGAAGACATAAAGGAGGAGATGAAAAAATTCTTAGAGTCAAATGATAATACAGACATAACATACCGGAATCTATGGGACACAATGAAAGCAGTTTTAAGAGGGAAATTCATTTCTTGGAGTTCTTACCTTAATAAAAGAAAAAACCAACAAATAAATGAACTCACACAACACCTCAAAAACCTAGAAAAGGAAGAGCAAAACAATAGCAAATGTAGTAGAAGACAAGAAATAATTAAAATTAGAGCAGAAATCAACGAAATTGAAACAAAAGAAACCATTGAAAAAATTGATAAAACTAAAAGTTGGTTCTTTGAAAAAATAAATAAGATAGACAAGCCCTTAGCCATGCTAACGAAAAGAAGAAGAGAGAGAACTCAAATTACTAACATACGGGATGAAAAAGGCAATATCACAACAGACACTACAGAAATACAGAAGATAATTAGAAAGTATTTTGAAACCCTATATTCCAATAAAATAGAAGATAGTGAAGATATCGATAAATTTCTTAAGGCATATGATTTGCCCAGATTGAGACAGGAAGACACACACAATTTAAACAGACCAATAACAAAGGAAGAAATAGAAGAAGCCATCAAAAGACTACCAACCAAGAAAAGCCCTGGACCGGATGGGTATACAGCGGAGTTCTACAAAACCTTCAAAGAAGAATTAATACCAATACTTTCAAGCTATTTCAAGAAATAGAAAAAGAAGGAGCTCTTCCAAATTCATTCTATGAGGCCAACATCACTTTGATCCCAAAACCAGACAAAGATACTTTAAAGAAAGAAAACTACAGACCAATATCTCTAATGAACTTGGATGCAAAAATTCTCAATAAAATTCTGGCGAATCGAATACAAAAACATATCAGAAAACTCGTGCACCATGACAAAGTAGGATTCATTCCTGGGAAGCAAGTCTGGTTCAATATACGGAAATCAACAAATGCTATTCACCACATCAATAGACTTAAAGACAAGAACCATATGATCATCTCAATGGATGCAGAAAAAGCATTTGACAAAGTAAGCATCTCTTTATGTTCAAAACACTAGAAAAACTAGGGATAACAGGAACTTACCTCAACATTGTAAAAGCTATATATGCTAAACCTCAGGCTAGCATCATCCTGAACGGAGAAAAACTGAAGGCATTCTCTCTAAAATCTGGAACAAGACAGGGATGCCCTCTATCACCACTTCTATTCAATTTAGTTCTCTAAGTACTAGCCAGAGCAATTAGACAGACAAAAGAAATTAAAGGCATAAAAATAGGAAAAGAAGAAATTAAATTATCGCTATTTGCGGATGACATGATAATATACTTAACAGACCCAAAAGGGTCTACAAAGAAGCTGCTAGAGTTAACAAATGAATTCAGCAAAGTGGCAGGTTATAAAATCAACATGCATAAATCAAAGGCATTCCTGTATATCAGCAACAAAACCTCTGAAATGGAAATAAGGAAAACCACTCCATTCACAATATCCTCAAAGAAAATAAGATACTTGGGAATCAACCTAACAAAAGAGGTGAAAGATTTATACAATAAAAACTACAGAACCCTAAAGAGAGAGATAGAAGAAGATCTCAGAAGATGGAAAAATGTACCCTGTTCATGGATAGGCAGAAGTAACATCATCAAAATGGCGATATTACCCAAAGTTCTCTACAGGTTTAATGCGATGCCAATCAAAATCCCAACGGCATTTCTTGTAGAAATAGACAAAGCAATCATGAAATTCATATGGAAAAACAAAAGACCCAGAATAGCAAAAGCAATTCTAAGCAGGAAGTGTGAATCTGGAGGTATAGCGATACCAGAGGTCAAACTGTACTACAAAGCAATAGTAACAAAAACAACATGGTACTGGTACCAAAACAGGCAGGTGGACCAATGCTACAGAATAGAGGACACAGAGACTAATCCACAAAGTTACAACTATCTTATATTTGATAAAGGAGCTAAAAGCATGCAATGGAGGAAGGATAACATCTTCAGCAAATGGTGCTGGGAAAATTGGAAATCCATATGCAACAAAATGAAATTGAATCCCTTTCTCTCGCCATCCACAAAAATTAACTCAAAATGGATCAGGGAGCTAGATATCAAATCAGAGACACTGCGTCTGATAGAAGAAAAAGTTGTCTATGATCTACATATTGTGGGGTCGGGCTCCAAATTCCTTCATAGGACACCCATAGCCCAAGAGTTAATAACAAGAATAAACAAATGGGACTTACTTAAACTAAAAAGTTTTTTCTCATCAAGAGAAACAATAAAAGAGGTAAATAGGGAGCCTACATCCTGGGAACAAATTTTTACCCCCCACACCTCAGATAGAGCCCTAATATCCAGAATGTACAAAGAACTAAAAAAATTAAACAATAAGATAACAAATAACCCAATCAACAAATGGGCCAAGGACCTGAACAGACACTTCTCAGAGGAGGACATACAATCAATCAACAAGTACATGAAAAAATGCTCACCATCTCTAGCAATCAGAGAAATGCAAATCAAAACCACCCTAAGATACCATCTCACTCCAGTAAGATTGGCAGCCATTATGAAGTCAAACAACAATAAGTGTTGGCGGGGATGTGGGGAAAAGGGTACACTTGTACACTGCTGGTGGGGCTGCAAAATGGTGTGGCCAATTTGGAAAGCAGTATGGAGATTCCTGGGAAAGCTGGGAATGGATCCACCATTTGACCCAGCTATAGCACTTCTCGGACTATTCCCTGAGGACCTTAAAAGAGCGCACTATAGGGATACGGCTGCATCAATGATTATAGTGGCACAATTCACAATAGCTAGACTGTGGAACCAACCTAGATGCCCCTCAATAGATGAATGGATAAAAAAAATGTGGCATCTATACACAATGGAGTATTATGCAGCACTAAGAAATGACAAAATCATAGAATTTGCAGGGAAATGGATGGCATTAGAGCAGATTATGCTAAGCGAAGCTAGCCAAGCCCTAAAAAACAAATGCCAAATGTCTCCTTTGATATAAAGAGAGCAACTAAGAACAGAACAGGAAGGAAGAACATGAGGAAAAAACTACAGTAAACAAAGACGAATGGGGGGAGAGAAAGGGAGAGAGAAGGGAAAGCATATGGAAATGGTAGGAGACCTTCAATGATACACAAAATTATAAGAGGTTATGAGGGGCAAGGGGGAGGGAAAAAGGGAGAGAATTGAACAACAGCAGAGGAGGTAGAGAGGGAAGGTGGGAGGGGAGGGGAGGGGAGGGGTGATAGTAGGGGATAGGAAAGTTAGCAGAATACAACAGTCACTAATATGGCATTATGTGAAAATGTGAATATGAACAGATGTGATTCTGCAATCTGTATTTGGGGTGAAAATGAGAGTTCAAAACACAATTTGAGTCAAATGTATGAGAGATGATATATCATGAAAAAAAACAAGCTGGAGAATTATTCTATTTTTCTATTTTCCTATTCTATGGAGAAATAATAAAAAAATTATAACATCACGTTATTTCTTTTTTCAAATACTTGGAAGAGTTTACTGATGAAGCCATGTGTTCCCTCAAATCCTCTGGGTGCATGTTTGAGGTATTTCATATATGATCATGCAGATTCTATTTCCCTTTGTTTCAGTCTTTGGAAAGAAGTTTTTTGTAGGGATTTTTCCACTTATTAAAATTTTCAAATGTTCAACTTATATATGTTATCAGCTTATGCATTGTGGGGTTTAGCTATGAAGTGTCTCCCAAAATCTATGCATGAGACAATGTAGGGAAGTTCAGAGATGAAATGATTGTGTTATGAAAGCATTAACAAAGTCAGTGCATTTATCTCCTAATAGGGATTAACTAGGTCCTAACTGAAGGTATGGTGTGGCTGGATGAAGTGGGTCATTGGAGTGTGCTTTGGGGGTTTATATTTTGTCTTTGGTGAGAGTAGAAGCCCTCTCTGGTGCCATGTCCTGAGCCCTTTTCTCCTCCACACCCTTCTTCCCTGATGTTCTGCCTCCCCTTGGGCCCGGATCAATGGAGTCAGCCATCTATGGACTGAGACCTTTGAATCTGTGATTACCAAGCAAACTTTCCTTCCTCTGAAATTGTTCTTGTCAGATCTTTTGGTCACAGCAGCAGAAAAGACAGCTCAAACATCCATTGTGATAAGATTGTGTATAGACAGAGCAGGATTTGGTTGACTTCATTCCCCAGTGCTTCCCATACCCTCCTTTCCTCCCTCCCCCCTTTCATCCTCCCTCCCTATTTCCTGAACCCTAGAGGTCTTCCTTCTACTTTCATGAGATTCTTATTTTATTTTCTTTAGCTTCTATATATGATAGAAAACATTGAATTCTTTCCTTTTGGAGCCTGAACTATTTATAATTTAGCAGGATGTTCTCCAGCCCCAACCATGTACCAGCAGATGGCTTGATTTCATTCTTTATGCCTGAGTAAACTCCATTGTGCAAATATACCCCATTTTCTTTATCCATCCATCTCTTGATGGACGCCTAAGCTGGTTCCATAACTTGGCTACTGTGAATTGTGCTGCCATAAAGGTTGATATCCATCTATCACTATACTATGCTGATTTCAGTTCTTTTGAATAAATCCTAGGGAGTCTTATAGTCGGGACATATGGGATTTCATTCCTACTCTTTTAAGGAACCTCCACACTGATTTCAAGGTTGTACTAATTTGCAGTACTCCAACCTGTAGAAGTGTAATTTTTCCTCCTGTACCCTTGTCAACATGTAGTGTCTATAGTTATAATGTGCTAATTTAATGAAATGATGACAGTAGAAAGACCAGTAAAGGAAGGGGGTCACAGTGGAGAGAGTGAGGAGGGGAAGGGGAGATTGTGGGGAAGGAGGCTGATCAAATTATGTTATAGGCAGGTACAGACATGTCACGATGACTGTCTATTATGTAGAATTATAATGCAACAATAAAACCATAAAAACTTTATTCACATATATTTTGAGATCTATAGAATTTTAAATGTTGCCCCCTTTTATTTTTTTTTATTTTTCTTGATATTTTTTGCATACCTGTGTCTCACATTATTCTGACTGGGGTGTTTTACTTACAATAATCTTTTAAAATAACCAACTATTGACTTTTGTCATGGAAATGTTGCTCCCTATTTTATTAAATTGTGGTCTTATGTCAATCATTTTCTTTCCTTCATGTTCTTTTTGTATAATCTGCTATTCTTTTTTTTTTCAATTTGTTTTTTAAAATGTTGTATTTGTTCTCATTAGTTACACATGACAGAAGAATGAATTTTGATACATCATACATAAATGGAATATAACTTCTCATTTTTCTGGTTTCCTTCCTACCCCCATACCCCATCCCCTCCCTTCATCTCCTCTGCCTAATCCAAAGTACCTCTATTTTTCCCTAGCCCCCTACTTCGTGTGAATTAGCATATGCATGTCAGAGAAAACATTTGGCCTTTGGTTCTTTGGGATTGGCTTATCTCACTTAGCATACTATTCTTCAGTTCCATCCAGCAAATGCCATATCCTATTTTTCTTTAAAGCTGAATAATATTCCATTGTGTATATATACTACATTTTTTATCCATTCATCTGTTGAAGGAAGGACACTTGTTGAGAGCCATAGCTGAGTCAGGATGATGCATGGCATTTTTGCCAGAACGGAGTGGTTGAGAGGTGACACCAGCAAGCCATTGAGATGATGATGGTTATGTTAAGCTGTGTATTCAATTGTATATTAGACCCCTGCTGTCTGCCTTGGCCTGCTACTTTGGAGTTCTCCCGGGGATTCCTGGGGAGTTCTCCTTGGTTGGGGAAGTGCCGGAGGAGGGATTTCTGATTGGTGTGTGGTGTGTCCCGGGAGAAGGCCGCATGTGTGGTGTTTGTGGGAGTTTGGAAATAAAGTTTGTTCCTGCTTGAGTGGCTCATGATTTGTGCCCAGCCAGACTGCGGCAGACACTGAAGTTGGTTCCATAATTTAGCTATCATGAATTGAGCTACTATACACATTGATGTGGCTGCGTCACTACAGTATGCTGATTTTAAGTCCCTTGTGTATAAACCTAGGAGTGGGATAGCTGGGTCAAATGGTGGTTTCACTCTAAGTTTTCTGAGGAATCTCCATACTGCTTTCCAGAGTGATAGCACCACTTTGCAGTCCCTCCAGCAATGTATGAGTGTACCCTTCTCCCCATAACCTCACCAACATTTATTGTTGCTTATGATCTTGATAATTGCCATTTTGACTGGAGTAAGATGGAAGCTCAGTGTAGTTTTGATTTACACTTCTCTAATTGCTAGAGATGTTGGACATTTTTTCATATATTTGTCGATCAATTGTATTTCTTTTCCTGTGAAGTGTCTGTCTGATTCCTTAGCACATTTATTGATTGGTTCATTTGTTTTTGGTTGTTAAGTTTTTTGAGTTCGTTATATATCCTGGAGATTAATGCTCTATCTGATGTACATGTGGTAATGATTTTCTCCCATTCTATAGGCTCTCTCTTCATGTTATTGTTTACTTTGCTGTGAAGAAGCTTTTTAGTTCGATTCCATCCCATGTATTGATTCTTGATTTTACTTCTTATGCTTTAAGAGTCTTAAACCCCTATCTCTCACCCTATGCAAAAAATCAACTCAACATGGATCAGGGACTTAGGCATTAGAACAGAGATCCTGCACCTAATAGAAGAAAATCTCCACTATATCAGCTTATATCAGCTCCTAAAGTGCAAGAAGTAAAATCAAGAAGCAATAAATGGGATGGAATGCAATTCTTTTTCTAAATTCTGGAAATGGATATTTAAATCAGTGATTTTTAATATTCCTTTTTGACACACATTTAATTACAAATTCAATTATATTGATAGATATGGGTCTATTCCATAATCTATCATTTCTTGTTCTTGAAGTTTATGGCCTTTAAAGAACTTTGTGTATTTTGCCTATGTTGTTTAAGAGATAACTTTTTGTCTGGAACCATAGCAAAAACCTTTAATCCTAGCTTCTCGGCAGGCTGAAGCAGGAGGATTGCAAGTTCAAAGCCAGCCTCACAACTTAAGCAACTTAGTGAGGCCCTGCTTCGAAATAGAACATAAAACTGGCTGTGGATGTGGCTCAATGGTAGAGCAACCCTAGGTTTAATTCCTGGTATCAAAAAAAAGATAGTTCTTTATTATCATCCCTGCATCTGAAGGATCTACAGGGTTGTGGCCTCTCTCATTTGGGACATGGGAACCTTTACCATGTCTCTTTCCTCCCGTGTTTTTCTTCAGTCTAGGTAGTAGACAATGGCTTTACTGATTTTCAAAAGGAACAACTTTTCCTCAATGATTTTCCATGTTTTCACCTTTATAATTTCATTGACTTCTACTTTTTATTATTTTTTTCTGCTTTATATGTTCCCCCCCCCCCTCTCTCCTAGTTCTATAAGTTGGATGCTTAGATCACTGAAGTGGAAACATTTTTCCTTTTGAAGGAAAGGAGTTAATGCTATAAAGGTTCCTTTACATTCTGTTTCAGCTGCATCTCACATATTTTATTATGTCATATTTCAATTTCAATTTAATGTATTTTCTAACTTTCCTTTACACCTTATATTCAATCCTTGAACTATTTGCAAGAATTGTCCAATTCCCAAATATTTGAGGGATTTTCTTCCTGATATATTTATGTGATCATTTTCTTATTCAAAATCATGTTGTCAAAAGTGGACTCTTTATTTCCCCACTCCCACCCCAGAGATGGTCTTTTTGGTGAATGATTCCAGCGCACAAGGAAATCATCTGCGTTCCTGGATCCATGAATCTCAAGTAGGTGAAATTGGATGACTACGTGCTGTGTTATTCTGTGTGCTTACTGATTTTCTGTTTTGTTCTATTCATCAAGAAAGTGGGAGCTGCAAGCTCCAATAATCACGGATTTGTCTGTTTTTAAGTTTAGAGCTGTTACTTTAATTCATGTATTTTGAAGCTGGGTTGACAGAAGGATATAGATTTAGGTCTATGTGTCTTCTCAGGACACAGGTCCTTTATCATTTCATAAACTTCCTGGTCACCAAGGCTTCTGTGTGTGTGCACACTGCTGAGCTCACGTGCCATGAGTGAGCACGGATTTACAACAATGGGGCATACCTGAGAGATGGTTGCCCCTTCGGTGATTGAAGGGCATTCCCCACTATAAACCCTTAGATATCTCTGAAAGTTCATCTTCAGAGAAAAGGTGCATGCTCGATGCACACGTCTTTGTTTTACCAAGGCTTTTACTAATGGGACAATCAGCTGGGCTTTCTTCAGATAGCTCTTTGCCTTGACTAGGCTCCTGTAAATGACTGACCATTTATAACAACTACAGAACAGGGTCTCTCAAAGGAACCTGATGGAAAGCACTGAACACCACTGGCTGTGATTTGCTCAATGAATCTCAAATTTATTGAAATAAAACTTCACACAACATATTGTTTTCTTAACAAAGAGATTGTTCTAAAGGGAGAGGAAAAGTCATTCCAGTAGTACTTCAGAGCTAGAATGAGGGAAGGCTTGTGATCCCCATGTCAAATTCACTATTGCTTTGAGATGAAGTTTCCAACACATGTTTTTTGGAGGGGACACATTCCTATCATGGTGATTTTCCATATGCATCCTCAGATAAAATAGGTGAAGAAAAACAAGCAGACACATACACAAAAGATACCTTTCCTTCCAACACCAAAATTCAATTCCATTCAAACACATGAATACTTCATCTCTGTCATTTATCCTGTTCTTGCTCCTCCTGTGACAGTCTGGACATTTCTGGTTCATGGTGGCAAGGATGGCCTTCAGCCATTCAGGAGCTGCGACAATAGCAGCTATCTCACTGTCCTTGTTCGACCTGGGTGTTGTCCTATATTTTCGTAACAGGTGGCCAGAGGGCGCAGGAGCACAGAGGAGGATCCAGTGAGCTCCCACATGCAAAGAAGTCCTGGAAGAGCATCTGCTGCTTCTGCCAAGAGCCCAGCGCCCAGGACCACACTCAGTGGTTCTTTAGGGCTGAGTCAAAGCTGGCAGCATCTCAAGCAGACTTTGCTCAGGTGTGTGTTACCTGCTGCTGGTGTGTCACCCCAGTGCCTCCTCCAATAGCCCAGCAGGAAAGGTTACCATGCAAGTGGGCATAAAGTTTAGAAACCCAGATGAGACAAGTGGTTGTCTTTTGGAGTAAACTTGTGCTTAAGGGGGAGGACATATAACAGTATTTCCAGAACCCTGGAAGCCTAGGCAGGCAGTGTGGGGAACAGCGGGCAGGCCTGCCTTGAGAGCACATTTCTTCCCACCCAGGGGCAGGGTAGAAACTCTATCTTGCTGGTAGATTAAGGAGCATGTTCTAGCCTGGCCCAGGAAAATCCATAGAAACCATTTTGAGAGAGTTATAAATGAAAACCAGCCAAAGGACAAAGAAGTAGAGGAATTCATCAATATGCTTCATCAAGGAAACTTTTAAGGAATTGTAAAAATTTACCTGAGAAAGTTAAGTTGTAATTGTCAAGTTGACTGTTTTCAGCTTTGTGGATAGCTCTCAGGTGGGAAAACGTGGTCTCGTGGTGTAAATGGCCAAAGAAACCCAAAGCCCTTTTCTAGAGGAAAGACAGGTGGTGTGGAAACCCACACAAGGCTGTGCCCTCTGTCCCTGCAGGGTGCCCAGAGCTGCTCTGCTGGTCTTTACTCCTCTGCTTATGAGAGCAGCATCCCTCCCCTGAAGGACAGAGCCCCAGTCAGCAAATGACAGGAAGACAACCTTCAGTGCCTCTCAGCCACATCCTCAGGCCCTGGAAGTCACAGCAATGTAGATCTCGCTTCCATCCTAATTACTAACTGAGCACGCCCAGCCACAGGAGAGCTACTCACTTGGTTTCAGTCCACTAAGACCCTGCCCCAGCTGGTGTCAATAACCACACCCTCTTTGTATAACTTTGGCCTCTGACCTTATCTACCATCAAGGGCGTGTCTCATCTTTCAGAAAACCTCCAGCAGCTTTCACTTATTGCCATATTTGTGACCCTATCCTTGTCGTGAGTTAAGGGTCGAAGGATGAGTTCACACACGGGTGGCTCAAAGGCCATTTTGTTCCTTTCCATTCGTCTTATCCAATCTCTTTCAGTTTTGCCATTAGAAAAAAAAGTGTTTAACTTTCCTCTGGAATCAATTAAACCTGCGCTTGATGGTAGGTGAACAAGGAGCGCCTCTCAGTGCTTTTAGCTGCTGCTGCTGAGAGTCCCCTGTAGAGGAGCGAGTGGGAAGGAGGGGAACACTGTGGGAGGAGTCCTTCAACCTGAGGAAGGCTGCAGGAGCTGGCTGTAGTCTGAGTCTTCTGGAGTGCCCTCCCAAGCCACACTGCATAGCTGGCCCTCCAGGGCCACTGCCTTTATCAAGTGTCACTGTGGACTTTATCAAGAGCCACCTCGGACTGTGTATGGAACAAATTGGCATGGAAGACCATTGAATAGGAAAATCTGGTATTTAGGAACTTCTCGCTGGTAAAGACTATCCAGATACAAGTGACCTGCTGTTGTTACACAGTCTCTCTGAGATGGGTGTAGATGGGTGCTAAGATGCCAGTCAATCTGTTACCTGCAAGACATCACAAAGCAAGACTCCACCCCTGAAACCTTATCCCTGCCTTTGATGTACCCCCTTCGATAAACCACCAGGGTGGGCTGGACTTACCAGACACTCTGCTTTAAAACCTATTCTTTGACTCTTTTATTTCTTCACTAATTATTTCAGACTCTGTGTTCTAAGGTGGCTTACCCCGGCGAGGTACTGGCAGCCATCAGAAACCAAAAGCAGACATTGCTGAACCAAGAAGCCCCATCTCACCCTCAGGGTCAAGAACTAAAGTGGTCACCATCCTGGCATGGTAGTCAGATCCTTGTAAGTCCTGCCCCTCTCTCCACGAGGGGATTCTAAGTCAAGCCTCACACAGGCACTGGTGTCCCTGAGTTGAAGATGAGATTCAGCATCACAACTAGAACATCTGGGAATCCAGTTTTCAACTTTTCTCCCTTTGAAAACCAGGCGAGCTTTGGGGTGAGCACTGAGTCCGTGCACCGCGCCTCTGTATTCTGAGGAATGAATTTGCTTTTGACAAATCTCTTGGCTCCTCTTAGCCTTCATCTCCTTGTCTAAAGTTAGATCTTAATCCTGTGCTGCTTTCCACCCAGGGCGGTGGCGAGAATGAGAGGCTGTATGTTAATGTCCTTTGGAAACAGCAACCGATATCTGCACTTTATACAGATATTTAAGAATGTGCCACCAAAACGTGGAGATTATTTCCAAAAATGGAAAACTGTATTCTGCCTTACAAGTGTTAGTAGGAAGGAAACAACCTGAAATGTATCCAATCCACACGGCCGGCCAGCCAGCAACTGTCACAGATGACTTCATCCCATCTCCTATTCCTGAATCACAAGGAGGCCGGGGATGAGAAGCAAACCCTCTCCCACAGGAGCAGCAGGTTCTGCTGCATGTGATAGCAGGAGGGGGTGACCACCAGGTGGATGTCATTGTTCTGCGAGAGAATTGGATAGTCTGTTTTTACAAAGTATCCAGGACTCTATTTAGTGAGAGGAAAAATGAACAATGGTTTTCAAGATGCAAAGAGGAATATCTTATGCTGACTCCTGAAGCTCTTCTGTTTGAATATCATCTGTTGCTTTGCTCTGTGCTGCTCTCTTAAAAGGGAGCCTGAAGTCTGTGTGAAGTTTAAAGACCAGAGAGAGAACTCCGGCTGGAGGCCATCCCCTACTGGAACATTGCGGTAGTTAATGTTGAAAGAAATGGGAGAAGCATCGTTCTCCATAAACTCCTCACAAATTGTTTAGAGGGAATTCCAAATTTGCCAACTGCATTTTTAAAAAGGCACATTCATGTTTACCTTGTGCTATTCTTTCTCTACCCCCAAGTATAAATAAGAATATTGAAAGATGGAACATGTATGACACAAACACTATGAATTCTTACTCCTCAGTTTTTTCTTTTTATATAGGTAGATGGTTGATCAAAACCCAGGTCATGGTAGGCAGCTGCTGCCCCTCCTCTGTGTGCTTCTGGGTTTTGATCTGCCATCAAGGCACAAAGAACTTTAGTAGTCTGGTGGCAGATAGCAGGGTCCCTGGTACAAAGGTTGAGTTTAAGGGAAGATGCAGCTGCTAGGCGATGAATAAGCACGAGAATAAAACAAGCAATGAGTTGGAGGGAGAGGTCTGTTGTACTGTTAGTCAATTCCCCAGAGAAACTATTGTACAGGAAGAAAAAAAAAAAAAAAAAGGAAATGCTGACATCCATCACTGGAATCTCAGAAGAGTTCCCTTATCAGGACAGGATACATGCTCAGGTGAACAGCCAGGGAGATGGGGAGCTGAATTCCAGTAGAACTGATGGCACCTCCTGTGGTCTATGTCAGGTGGGCCCAGCAGGTTTATGCTACAAGCTAGGCCTGACCCAGAAGTCTCTGGTAAGATGAAAATGTAAAGGAAAAAAGTCCACTCACCCCCCTTCTGGAGAACACGGAAGTCATTTCTCACTGACCTAAAAACTTGTATTTGGACTTGGAAGATCCACTTTAGATGCCTGATCCCCCCATTTCTTAAGTAGCCATTCAGTATGTAGACTGCTCCATGCTCATCCTGTGGTTGTATGGACCCAGTGTGGTGTTCAGGAGGAGAGACTGAGCCGTAGTTACAATTTGCTCAAACTCTGAACTATAAAATATGGTGGCAATATACGGTGACTGCACATCTGTATGTCGAGGTTGGGCTACTCTGTGAGTGTGCAGTGCACACTGGGTTTCAAAGGCATAGTGTCAAAAACCCATAATTTTTATATTGATCACATGTTGAAAATAATGCTTTAGATATGCTGAGTTAAATGAATATATGATTGAAATTAAATTTACTTTTTCATTTTGCTTTTTAAAACGTGGCTACTAGAGAAGTTTAAATTACATATGTGATTCACATTATCTTTCTTTGTAGGTTGCTGTTCTGGACAGTTGTTCTTCTTCAGGCAGGATCTCTGGTTTTTATTTGCGAACTCACTCCTGATCTAATGGCGTGTAGATGACTAACCATATCTTATTATCCTGGGATTGATTCACGAGTGAGTCTTGATTTCATCCAATCCAGCAAATAGGGTGTAAATACAATGGCAATGTAGGGCTTAATTTCCACAACTACTTTGACGATGTGGGTTCTGTCCTTCCAAAGCATGAAGTCGATAGGAGGAAGCAAAGGCAAAGTGATATCCACACACCTAGTTTATTTCTGCATCCAGATCTATGTCGTGTATTTTCCAGTCACATGAGCAATCACACCTTCTTGCTATGTCACTTCAAATCAGATTTTTTTTCTTATAATTTATTTGCAACATAAAGAATCCCACCCCTTCTCTAGGACTTTCCAGCTCTGGAAGCACCTTCATTTGCACTGACAGTTCTCATCCTTTCTGCTGGGGAAGACAAAAGCTCAGGGATGTGCAGTGACTTGTCCAAAGGCACAGTGTAGAAAGCTCAGGTTCTGAACTAGCAAGTGAGTCTCCCTACTCCCAGGGTGTAGACAACCCTGACACACTCTCACCAGAGTGAGGGCAAGTGATGCACAACAGCACAGTACCTGGTGCACACACACGGCCTGGCTCCCCTTTCTTTCATCCCTCCTGCTCTCCCAAGTCTGTGCAGGGTAGGGCTGGCCAGCCCTGGCTCTGAGGTCACTGCCCTCCAGGTCACTGCTCATCATGCATAAAACCTTTCAGCCACCAGCCAATATATCTCAAAATACTTCCATTTCCCAAACCCAAACTCAGTTGTCTGTTGAAGGACACTTGGATACTGTAATCCTAGTATACAGACTTCTTTTAAGCCTCGATTGTTGGCTAAGTGCTTGGGTTTTCTTTTTTTTTTTTTTAAAGAGAGAGCGAGTGGGGGGAGAGAGAGAGAGAGAGAGAGAGAGAGAGAGAGAGAGAGAGAGAGAGAGAGAGAAGAGAGAGAGAGAATTTTAATATTTATTTTTTTTTAGTTCTCGGCGGACACAACATCTTTGTTTGTATGTGGTGCTGAGGATCAAACCCGGGCCACACGCATACCAGGCGAGCGCGCTACTGCTTGAGCCACATCCCCAGCCCCTTGGGTTTTCTTACGCTGGTCAATGGCATTTTGCACTGTTACAATGGGCGGGGTGGGGGGGGGAGGATGTGGAGAGGATGGTACACTATATGACCCTCCACAGGGAATCATGCAAGGAGTGAACAATGGTTCCTACTCATTGGAAAGATAGTTTTCTTCTGACATAACTCCATAGCTGCTGGTTTAGGTGGCAGCTTGATATCAACTTCATAATTTTCTCTGTGAACCACAGTAAACCCTTCTAGATAATTTCCTAGAACAAATAAATTTTTATGATTTTCTGTAGCCCTAATTTGTTTTCATCTCTTTGAAAGAGGGTATTATGAAGTGGCGCACAGAAGTCCAGGAATGGCTTTCCTGTGAGCTCATTTGACACTTCAGTCACAAGCAGCATGCTGGATTGGCAAATGCATATCACCTCATCACCCCAGAGAAAAGCTGGGCAAATAATGGCATGCTGCTGGAGCGATTCTGAAAAAGTAACCACCTTGTGAGATTTGGGGAAAGGTCTAAGTGACTGTACTTTCTAAACCATATTTGAAAGTCGCACATAATGGCCATTGTGGAGCTGCTGAACCTGATGTGGGAGCTCTGAATGTCAGAGGACCCCTGTTCCAGCAGCACCTTCTCTTCTCTCTCCTGTGATGCACTTACATTTGCACAGTCGAGGGGGGAAAGGGGCTCCCCCTCATTTCCCTCAGAGCTGCCCGCATAGCCCCGTGGCTGAGGTTTTGTTGTGCTGGATGTATGAATGTTCAGCATGAAAAGCACTGACATGCCTCAAGATTAGCAGGAAGAGGTCCCTGTAGATAGATGAGTGTTTTGCTTCCTTGTTTATACATTATTCCATGTTTTAATGGTTCCATAAGAAAATGTTGATGATAAAAAGACAGAAGGGTAAATAATATCTTCCTGCCTTTTTTTCTTTAAATTTGGGAGTTATCTGTGGCGAGAACAAAAGCCCTGTATTGTGACTTCTGCAGCCTGGATCAGCTCATAGTCCGGAGTCCTTCTTGTGGGCTTTCTCGTCTCACAGAGGTTGTGAACTGGAGACTTGGCTTGTTTTTGAGAAGTGATGGAGAGCACTCTCAGGAGGTGTTTCCCCTGAATACTGAGGTAAGGCAGAAGGCACCTATTTGTCATATGCTGGTCATGGACCAGCTCTGCATCTGGTACTGTGGCAGGCTTCCCCAACTTGCAGGCCACCTTCTGATCCCAGGCTTCAGGTTCTCCAAGGCCGTGGCAGCTGTTGAGCTGGTTCTGCAGAGAGGTTTGTGGTGCTCTCCTGGAAGCAGTAGGTGCTGTCTCTTTGACTTTCCTGATAATTCAACAATCTGCTTAATACTCGATAACAGAGACCCTTGATGTGGCAGGAGGGGATTTTATTTTCAAAAAATTTACACTGATTGACATAGCATTAAATATGTATGTTTAACAGTTGGGTTCAAACCAGAGCGATGTGTTCCAAGTAGGGAAGACAGGCACTTTCAGTATCGCCAACAGGGACTCTACACTTTTATCAACCCTGCTCAACCCGCTTTACTTGCCGTGTGTGCAGCCATAAGATGCAGTGGCCTTACTGAACTCATGTGAGTAAGGTCTTTGGTGGTTTCTACAACATGACACTCTCCCTCCAAGTCAATGTTGAGCTGCTGCAGATCTCTAGGAGCAAATGCCTGCTCCTCTGCGTTCAGTATCGTCAGAATGAAGTAGGGAAGAGGCTTTCTGGACTTCTTGGTGAATCAAAGAGATGCAGCCTTATTTCCATAGGGGAGAGGGGAGAGGGCAGGGTGATTTGATATCCTATGGGCAGCTGGAAAACTCTTCCTATAGGCGTGGGCATGACAAGGAGTCTCTACCAGGATGTACAGGGAAGCTGCTCAGGGGAAATGCTGCCAGGGAAACTTTCTTAAAGCAATTTCTCATGCCCAGTTGCATAGAAAGAAACCAACTTTCAAAAATGCATGGGTAATCTCTGGGCCAGGAAATACACCACAAAAACATTTGTCTGTTTCTTTAAAGATTTATTAACTAAGAAGCAAAGAACTGAATTTGGGTCTAAGTGCTATCTTTTTTAAATAGTCACATCAAATAGCAAAGGCTGACCCAATTTGAGTGCATGGATAAAGGGACTTTGAGTCAGAAGAACTGAGTTTAGCACAGTGGTTTGCCAAATCAGGTTAAGTGCCCTTGGAGCTCAGTGCACCAGAGAGCCCTTATGTGTGAAGACAGCACTGCAGCTTCTCCCCCAGCACCAGCAGTGGTGGCTATGAACCTGCCAACCTTTGCCCCTTGTCTTCACTCCTGATTTACATGGGATGTGACTCCTAGGTCACCTCTGATTTGGTTTCTATAAAATTCACCTGTCCCTAATTTAAAACAGATTGCATACAATAGCATGATTTCTAAAATAATGCAAATTTCAATTTCTATACTTTCAGTGTCCATGTTAGGCAGCAAACTTGCCAGACTTGTTGAATTTAATTGATACGGCTTCCTCTCTCCACCCCTAAAAAGATAGACACTTCCTGTTCACAAAGGACAGAATGAGTGAGACACTGTGACCTGGCCTGGGTCATCCAAGTGGCTGAATAAAGGCTTGCATTTGGAGCTCTGTTGAATACCATTCCGTGAGCTTCTATTGCATACATTTTTATTCTTCCTGCATTCAACAAACCATTTTTTTTTCCTGTGCCACAGTCTCCAGAAAGGCACAGTTTACTGTCTGGCAGATGGGACAGAACACACATTTCCTACTTCCTAAAATAGTTCACTGTCAAAACTTCCATTCTTCCTGCTCAGGAAGCAGAGAAAGCCATCTGGTGACGTGCAAGCTCCTCTTAACACTGGTATTTACATATATATCTTCTTTTATTCTTTATTCTTAAGAATGGGCTTGTTAATCCAAGTCAGCCTCTGAAGTCAGAGACTGTTTCTGCACTGCAGGATATTAAAAGGGACCCCATGAGAAAGGGAGCAGTCCTATTTCAGGTGTCCTCATGGGACAGAGTTGGTGCTGGTTAATGGAGTCGCACGTCCACTTTCCAGGTCTGAACCCATCTGGCTCCATGTGGCTAGGACTGAGATAAGGGATGGTGGCCTGCTGGTGTCTGGGACACTCTGAAGAAGGGGATGGTGGGTGACTCAGTGCTCTCCAGTTGGGGGCTCTCCAACACTCCTGCAGCCCCCTCATCCTCCTCACAGGAGACAGAAGAGTGGTCCAGGGGAATTGGAAAGAAGATTTTCCAAGGTGACAAGTGGTTTAAAAGAAAAGCTTAGACTCTTGATTACGGTAGTTCCAACAAGGCATGGAATGAGTATCAGCCATTGGCGGGCACAATTGTCAGAACTGCCTCTCAAGCCTGACTGACAGCCTGCTCCCTGGCTCCCAGCTGCGGCCAGGGCTTCCTCCCAGTGCAGCCTCTCAACTCCATTTCTCCACCGTCCTCTGCACCCTCCTGTCCATTCCTGGGATTGCCCCTTCTCTTACCTCTGAGAAATGGAAGCTCGGCAGAACTGCTCCTTCACCTCACCACGTGGTGTTGGGCTTGGTGTTGACACACCTCCACTTCCTTCCCTTCCAAACGCAGAGGCAATTGAGAGAAAGAGACGGCCAAAACCAGAGGAATAGTAGGGCAGCTTCCTTAGCAACAGGCTATTTGGACAATAGGTTCCATGTGTGGGACCAAAAGGGCTCAGCACAACCCCTCCAGGATCCCTCCCCTGTCCCTGAGTGACAGACTCTAGAGGGAAGGGCTCCCAGCCCAGGAGAAGCCTGGGTCAGAAGACGGGCACACGGGAGTCCTGCGACCAGTGACCGCCAGCCCCCAAACAGCTACTTTTCTCCCCTTCTTTGGCAAGAACTGAGTGAGAGGTTGGGTGAGAAGACAGTAGCACCCCTGCTGTGTCAGTCTCTCCCTGGAAACAAGGCCAAGAGACTCTTCCTCAAGACTATCTGGCCCTACAAGTCCCTGGGATCCCCAGGTCAGACCTGCAGTTTAACCCTGATTTATTGTCTTCACTGGGCACTGCAAGTTTAACTATAGGATAAGAGTTTTTCTAATTTCCTTCTGAATATATACATGGAAATTTGAGAGAAAATATTCTAGTCAATACTTGGCCAATATTTAAAGGAGAAAGTCTTAAAATCAGAGATGTTCTCTAAAGACTTTTCCATGTTTTACTGGATGCTTCTTTAAACGTTTTCATCCATTTATTCTTGGGAATTGCATGACATCTCTGGCACTGCACTGGGATAGAAAACTTTGGTGCCTCAAAGATCAATCACTGTGCACAGTGGTGAAATAGGAGACATCCAAACAGGTAGAAATTTGAGATCTTAAAAGACAGAAAGGGAAAATGGCTGGGTCCGCTCCCTGCCAGGGTGTAGGCTCACCCGACACTCACTGTGGTGCATGCACAGAGACCTTGGCTCTGACACAGTGGGATGAGCATCTTTCTCCTGAGGAGCAGTGGAGAACTTGAGAGATTTCTCCTTTTCCAGAGACTGGACTTCTCTAACCTGTGTTCTAGGCTGAACAAAGCAAGAGTCTCAAGTTTCTGATGTGGAGTGAGATTCAGATCAGAGTCACATCCAACTCTCTTGCAGTCCCCACAACAAATCCTTACGATCTAGCAACTTTGAAGACCACTAGAGACTCAGCCAGTCACTTAAAGGGCAGACTCTAGGTGTGGAAGATTCTCCATGCCTAGATTGGAGAGTTGTATGAAATTCCCCTTCAGCCCTCTCTGAGTTTTCTCTGCTGTGCCTTATCAGCAAGTAGGAAGGGAGCAGAGAAATTCATGAAGACTACTGGTCCAACCAAATTCAAAGGGAGTGAGCATACAAGGATTGGGTCTCAGTTGTCTCATACAGCTGAAATATTTTGAAGATTACAAAATTGATTTATAGTCTAATATAAATCTCACAATAGTTTGGATTAGATAAGATACCAGTGAAAGTCATCCTGTGTCCCCCCTTATAGATTTTCCCCAATGGTAACATTCCACAAAACTAGAGTGTAATGTCACACCACCAGAGACTCAGCCAGTCATTTAAAAGGCAGGATCTAGGTGTGGAAGATTCTCCATGACATTCACATCACCCATCAATTTTAATCAGATTTCCCGGGTCCCACTGCATTATTTGTGTGTCTGTGTGCATGTGTGTATTTAGTAACTACAGTTGTACCACACAGGTAGGTGCATGTATTCACTGCTACATTAAAGATACAGAACAGTAACTTTGCCACAAGAACCCTTGGCTTGCATTTTTATGATCACACACATCCCTCTACTCACCAGTTTGCTTATCCCTGACAGCCCATAACATTCTCTCCATTTTTAATATCTTGACATTTCAAAAAATCACAAGTGAAATCATTCAGTATGGGATGTTAAGAGATTTTTTTTAACTCAACAAATTCCCTGATGTCTCATCCAAACTTTTTGCACCTATCAATAGTTTGTTTCTTCTTTTAGATACATAAAATTCCATGGTATAAATACAAAAGTTTATTTGATGGTTTATTGAATCATTTACCTGCTGAAAGACACCTGGCTATTTCCAGTTGGGGGTTATAAAATAAAATTGCTCTGAAGGATCATATGTAGATTTTTGTGTGATCATATATTTTTATTTTTTAGGATAAACGTCCAAGATTGGAGCTATCAACTTAAAGGTCATTGTGCACTTTGCTTGAGTGTGCCCAGCCGCATTCTAGACATTGCGGGTTCTCTCTAGCAGGGTAGGAGGGACCCACTTTTCCTGTGTTTTTGCCAGCCTTTGCCCATATTTGATATTGTAACTTTTTCTTTTTACTTCAGACCTCCTGATGGGTATGTAGAGGTAGCCCCTTGTGACTTTGTGTTTTCCTGATAAGAAACAGTATTGGATTTATTTCCATGTAGTTATGTCCCATCTGTTTATTCTCTTCTGTAAAGTATCTGTTAAAGTTTCTTTATTCATTTTGTTATCTTGAAGTCTTGAGAGTTTTTTTCCCTTCAAATCATATATCCTAGTGTTTTTAGTAGGTGGTGTGTTAATGTTCACACCTGTTTTAAGTTTGTCCTTTCATCCTGAGTCTGATTAGTTCTAGTTTATCAAGTTCCTTTCCAATGTGTGCTTGTACCAAGGTGAAGAACTGTTTGTCTAGCCCAAGAACTAAAGTTTGGTACTTTAATGGTTTACCTTGGAGTATGTGATGGATTCTGACTTAATGCTGTTGTAAGGTCTGAGGTTTTTATGGAACTCATCTGCAAACAGGGACAATCCTATTTCTTTCTTCCTCTGCAATCTGCCTTTCTTCTCTCTCCCTCCCCCCCCCTCTCTCTCTCTCTCTCTCTCTCTCTCCCTCCCTCCCTCCCTCCCTCCCTCTCTCTCTCTTTTCCTGCAGCTAGAACTCTCAGTGATATGTTGAATAAAAGAGTGATAGTGTGCATCTGTGCATTACTGATGATATTACAGAAAGGATTCTGTCTTTCACTATTATATTAAATATAGATTTTTAAGTTTTTTAAATGAATTGAGGTGACTCATCTGTATTCTAACTCTCTGAAAATTTTTATCATGGAGTTGGATTTTATCAAATTCCTTTCTGTATCAATTAAGTCATCCTAAGACTATACTCTCTTTAACTTGAAAATATATTGGAGTGCATCAGTGGATTTTTAAATGTTTAACCATTCTTGTATATCTGAAATAAATTTCAGTCAAGAATATCATCTAATACATTTTATACATTGCTAGATCAATTAAAATATGATTTATTTAATGTTATGGGAATACTCAGATTGGATATTTTATGTTAGTTGAATTTTGGTTTCTTAAGTTTTATGAGAAATTGTTCCATTTAGTTTAGGCTGTTGAATATATAAACATAAATCATAATTGTTTAAGTTTCCAAGGTTTGCCATAATAAATTTCCATAAACTTGGGGCTTAAAACATGGTGCATTTATTTTCTGGTAGTTCTGGAGGCCAGGGATCCTAATTAAGGTGCTAAGAAGAGGTGATTCTCTCTGGAATATTTATTCCCACTGGAGTATTTGCCCCTTGTATCCCCCAGGTTTGGGCAGTCATGAGCAACCTTGTCATTCTTTGACGTGAGGCTACATGACTTTAATCTCTGTTTCATCTTCACCTCGCAACTCAGCGTTTCTCCATATCTTGATTAAAGTTTTTTTCTTTTATAATGACAACTGTGTTTAAATATCCTTGGCTTAGACACAGTTTATTTTCAAGTAAGATTATATTCCCAGAAACTGGGTTTAGGACTTGGACACTTCTTTTGGGACACCATTCAGCTTACTGTAGTAGTTTTCCATTCTTCTGTCTTTAATTAGTCTTTGAAGTGGTATACTCTGTTTAATTATAAACATTGGTGATTTGTGTCTTTTGTATTTTTATTTTTTCCATTCTTGGTAGAGGTTTGTCAATTTTGTATTTGTATTTAAAGAACCCCATTTTTATGTTGCTTTTTCATCCTGGGATGTGGCGTCCTGGGATGCCAAACGCGCTCGTCTTCTCCTTAGCACCTTTCCTAATTCTCCTTTGGCTGCTGCTTTTATTCCTTTCAGGGTAGAGAGTAGTTCTCCTTTTCTACAGCAGAGACTTTCCAAGAGCCCCTGTGGACATCTGAAACTTCAGAGAGCAGCAGATCTTATATAATTTTTTCTAATATAAACACACTGATAATAAATTATAATTTATAAATTAGGCACAGCAAACTATTAAGAATAATAACTAATAAGAAAACAGAACAATTATAACCATGCACCTTAAATTTGCATGCATCATGACTCTTGGGCTCTATGGCCATATTATTAAGTAAAATAAGAGTTACTTGGACACAAGCATGCTGTGCCCTCAGTCCAATAACAAAGCAGCTGCTGAGTGATTGACATGCAGATACCATGACCTGTGTGGATTCAGGACACAAAGGGGTGATTCATGTCCCAGGTGGGGTGAAGGTGAGGGCAGGATGGTGTAAAATTTTATTACACCGCTCAGAATGGCAAGTGATTTAATACACATGAATGTGTATTTCTGGAATTTTTCATTTAATATTTTCAGGCTTTGGGGGAACTGAAGCCACAGAAAGTGAGACTAGGGATTGAGGGAGACTCCATAATTAGCAGGGAGGATCAGGAAAATAGAGTGTTGTTAAGTGCAGAATGGGAAGAAGTACGTTCTCTTTTTTAATGATGAGAGAACAAATGTTGATATATTGAAAACACTTTCCACTTCTTTGCAGGTATTAACTGGGCCATCTGAATCCAAGTCTTCTTTTTCAACATCACCCCACATTTCTCCTGTATCCATGCAGAAAATTCATTTATTCTCCACCTCTAGTGTTCACAACCAGCATTTCCAGGAAGGAAGAGGCGGCTGGAGAGAAAGAGGCATCACAGCCAGGACTTGTGTATGAACCTCCCCAGGTAAGACTCTGACTTCCCGAGGGGCAGTACTGTCGGCTTCTTACAGATATGCACATGGGGAGGACTCAATCTTAAGTCTTCTTTCTTCATTTGTGGGTGAAAATACTGCATTCTCATCTTTCCATAAAGCACAGGTTGGGTAAGGAGTCTGTCTGTCTGCTTGGTTTCTAGGTGTTCTGGGCTTTTCTGTCACCCCTCCTCATGATGCAGGACATCAGGTATGACTCCACATTTTATGTCCTCACTGGAAGGTTGTTATTGTGTTGGTTTTTCCTACTAATTATACAAGAGATGCTGCCTCTGAAAATCCAGGTCAATATTTGGTTGTGAATGAAACAGGAAGGAAGCCGTGGAATACAGCAGTGCTAGGAGCAGGAGCTTTGGGGGGACCTTACTGCCTGTCCTGTCTCTAGGCTGCCCACAAAGACATCACAGTAGCATCTCTGAGCCTAGTTTTCTCCTGCAAGACAGGGATAATCACCATCCTCCTCCCACTTGTTTTCTTTCTCAAAAGCATTCAAGAGTCCACTGGAACCTCTGAAATGGTTTTGAAAGAAGCTGAGACTGGTGGAATGAGGTCTCCTAATCCCTGTACCTTCTTGTCCCCACTTCCTGAGTCACCCAGTCCCTCCTGCTGCCTCTGGGTGCCCTGCGCTTCACCCCACCATGGTGCTCCACCCTCCCCTCAGGGCTTCTGCCTGTCTTCCTCCTCCACCTTCTGGCTTTCCTACCCCTTCCTTCTCCTCCTCCCTTCTTCCTTTTTTACTTTTTTTCTTCCTGCCTCCTTACTTCTCCCTTTTAAAATTTTTTAATTATTTGATTTTTCAATTTGTTAATAATGAAAAATGAATGTTTCAGATGTACCACCTGAGGTTTTGCTATCCATAGACATAGTGAAATAATTACTCCAGGCAAGCTAATTAGCATATTCATCTCCTCATATGGTAACCTTTGGTATGTGTGTTGTGAGCCCATGAAACCTGCTGCTTTAGTAATTTCCAATATACAATATGGTGCTACTAACCGTAGCCTTCCTGGTGGGTTACACGTCTCTAGACTGTTCGCCCTCCATGACCTCAATATGACGTCCTCTGACCAACATCACTGGCTACCTCTCTTACCCATCTTGATGACCATTCTACTCCTAAGTATCACCTCTTACTTAATAGGGTGGTGATTATTAAAAAGAAAAGAATAGCAAGGGTCTGTGAGGGTAGGCAGAGATGGGAATTCTTATGTGCTGCTGGCGGCGTGAATATAAATTGGCATAGACATTATGAACATTATGGAGGCTCCCCAGAATTTACAAATAGAATGACCACATGACCCAGTAGTCCCGCTCTGCTTATATCCCCAAAGGAAATGAAAGCAATGCTTCAAAGAGGTACTTGACTCCCAGATACACTGGCACTGTTCACAGCGGCCAAGATATGGGCAATGACTGATGAATGGGTACAATTCAGTTGATACAGATGATATGTATCAAGGAAGTATACAAAAGTATATGAAGTATTTGTTACTATTTTTACTCTTGTTTTTATTGAGGCTTTAAACACAAACACTTCCAACCATCAGAGACAGCAGTGATGAAATGGAAGACATAATGCTATGTGAAGCAGGACAGAAGGACAAATCAAGGTGGTTTCATGTGGACTACGAGACGAGCATCTTCTCCCTTCTTCCCTCCCCTCCTCTCATCTTTTGCTCTTTGCCTTCCCCTCCTATTCTTCCCCTCCTCTTTGTTTTTCCACACAGTTGAGTGTTCATCGTGACTGTGTCCATGAATTAAGACAGAGAAAAACTGAGTCCAGCCTTATTCCCAAATAATGTCACTCAAGGTAAGAAAGCATTTCACACAAAAAAGGAGCTACGCCCAACCACCACCTCGTTCTCAGCCCTATTCCTAAATAAGGCCATCAAAGGCAAAGTGGCTGGGACTGACCATGGCATGATACTGTGCTTCATTTGGTAATGGAATAACCAAACATTGATATGTACAGGCAATGTTAGAGTCTGTAAACAAGTCAGGATGGTGCCTGGCATTTTGCCAGGGGGAATGGTTTGTGAGGTGGCACCAGCGCGCCATTAAGTGTGGAGATTTCTTATTGGTTGACTGCTGTATCTAGTTTATGTTAATTAGATAAGCTGTGTGGAATGTATAAATACCGCTGTTGTCCTACAATAAACAGCTCCCACTCCTGCTGTATCAATCTACACAAGTTGCTCGTCACACCCCCCCCCCCATTAGTTTGCTGCAGCTGGACTGCGGCATACAGGCAGAGCTGGACTGAGGCTTGTGGTCACCCCGGGAGGAAGTCCTAAATTGATTTCCTTTCCAAACACTCATTTGAATTTTCATTTGAAGTAGAAGGTGAGGACTTTGTGGGAGAAGAGTCGAACGAAGGACGTCCAGTGTCAGGGAGCTGTCCTGTGGAGAAAAATGTAATTTTACAAAAATTACAGATTTGTTGAGAAAATGCTATGTTAAATAATTCAAATGAGCACATTCATTCATTTATTTTTAAGTATCTATTTTTGGGTGTCTGATATGCACCTGCCATATGATACTTCCAGGCCTTGAGAAGGTGGCTGTTAAGAAAAGTAAGGCCCCGGCCCTGGTGGAGCACCCCCGGTAGTGGAGACACAGCAGACCCACCTGCAATAGTGATAATAATCTACGATCCTGACCCGTCCCTTGAGAACGGAGCGACAGCAGGGAATGGGGATATAGCGAGGGAAGGTGCCCTTCTAGACATGGAGGGCAGGAAGGCCAGTACCCGCACAACCCCTGGAATGGCATGGAGAGCAAAATACTAAAATATCAAGGAAAGGAGCATTACAGGCAGGTATTTAGGCAAAAATAAACAACCCTGGTATAGGAGAGCACTTGGTACCTTTGAAAAAGAGGAAGGAGGAAGAGCTGGGAGATAATTGATAGGGAATTCAGTGGGAGGGTAGCAAGGGGCCAAACAATATTGGTCATTAAAGTCCAGGGTGAGAATTTTAGATACCATTACAAATATAAATAACAAAAACCACAACCACAACAAAAAACTAGACAATTGAAGAGTTTCATCAGTGAAGGAAGGTTCTGCTCTGTCTTACATTTTAGAAAAGTCTGAGTTCCAGGTAAAAAACATGTGAAATTGGGTAAAGACCAGGGTTGGGGGTGTGGCTTAGTTGTACAACCCTTTTCTAGAATGCACCAGGTCCTGGGGTTCATCCCCATTGTGCCCCAGAACCAGAAGAAGGTGAACTGTTTAGAAGTCACTTTAATAACACAGACTAGACTGTTGGTAAGTTGGCCAGTGCGGTTGCAGGAGGAAGGATGGACTGGGAATCTATTTTGCATGTATGGAATGGCAGGATTTGATGATTGCTGGAGTGTATGTTTTTGAAAAGGTCAGTTGAGGATAAAACAAACATTTTGCCCTGAGCCCCTGGGAAATGTTGTTGCTAATTAGGAAGAAGTCAAGGTTAGATCAAGTATCAGAGAAGACAGAATCAAAAGTTATGTTGTTTTGTGTTACACCTGAGATCTTATTAAATATTTAAAAGAGATATTGAGTTTGATACAGACTCATAATTTATAGAGAATATCATCCATATACATTTTATTGCTAGCTTGTTTAAAGCCTAAGAAGTTGTGCAGCCAAACAAACTGCTAAATCATTACTTAGACCAGAGATTCCCCAAGCAACTTTCCTAAGAAACTTTGATCTTTTATGATATATTTTGAGGATATATTTTGAGATATGCTGGCAGATAAATCATAGAATAGAGACATAATTATATGTCTTGAAAATTCACTGCTGATTTTTTTTTTAAAGAAAAGAAATTGTCCTTGGTACATACAGAAAGGGCTGTATGGGATTGATGCTGACACAGGGTTTCTCCTCATTATGTTTATCATATTAAAATCATTGTTGGAGGAAAATTTGCTTCAATACAATGGAGGCTGGACTACATTCAGATCTTCACCTGCCATCATATAAATATATCAAAACTCTCAGGGACTGAAGCAATTTATTCTGGAAGTGGGAGTGGATTAGCAAGAGAACATGTGGCAGGCTCTCTCAATCTCGCATGCTGATGTAGGTATAAAGCATATGTGTGGTGTATTCGGCAGGATTATTCAAATGAAGAGCAAAAACACATTAGCATTCCTTCCTTGTGTGTTTAATAAGTTGGAAAGGCTTCTTTGAATGCAGGAGACCAAAATGCCATGACATAAACGTTTAGATTAACATGAGCATATACAATTCAGAACACTTCCAAGTTAAGAAGGTCGAATATCATTTCCTATATTTTTATTTCTGGTGTGTGTGTGTTAATGTGTATGTGTGCACATGTGTGTCTAAACCAAAATATTTTGTTACTGATAATGTTATACAATATTATGAGGGTCTTGGCCAATATATTTAAAAATTAAGAAGGATCACTTTATTCATGATTTAAAAGATAGGATATGGTTGTATAATAAGGTTACAGAAACCTATGGTTGGGGGTGTCCACATCCAAGAGTGTGCAGTGGTGTCCGTATCAGGAGCACCTACTCCATCATTGGGTTTTGCCCATTCTCTGCTTTGAGTAGTCCCTAAACAGATCCCGTTCTCTATAACCCTACTGCTTTCCCTTAGCCCTGGCCACCTTCTAATCTGAACCTCATACTTAAAAAAAAAAAAAAAAAAAAAAAGAAAGAAAAGGAAAGGAAAGGAAAGGAAAGGAAAGGAAAGGAAAGGAAGGAAGAAAGTAAGTAACTTAGTTGAAGTGTCTGAATAGCTGCACAGTTGATCTTTCTTATTTCATTCTTGACCCCTCCATCCATCCTCCAGGTACCTCCATCCATCCTCCAGGTTTGCAAATGTAAACACTATAGGACTTTCTCTTTCACTAACTTCTCCTCAGCTTTAAGATGTAGCCCAAAACACAGCCTGACAAAAACACCCTGGGGTCTCCCTCCCCATGGTCTCCCTAGTCTTCGGTGGCCCCATCCCTTCACCTGTCAACACAGCGCCCCCTGCAGTTCATCCCATGCTCTTCCTGCTTCCTCCTGCTCAGGTTCTTTTGCTCTGCTAACTGCCTGTACCTGTCATGTTCAGAACTATTAATTTTAAGGTGATTACGGCTACGTAGGGTGTGTAATGGGATTGCACCTTGATTTATTCACAGTATCTCTGAGTGTATTGCTGTGATTAGTCATTCAGTGTTTTTTCCTGGAAATTACCACAGGAATGCTGAGCTTATTGGAGTCTACCACTACTTTGGCATCTTAAAACTTTGATTGCAGGAAACTTACTCTCATTTTACCATCCCAACTTTTAAAGTAACATTGTGATAAGTGTTTCTCCTGGGTATATTGAGCAACCCAGCCAATGGTGGCATGATTTCTGCTTTAGCTGCAATCTATTATTTAAGAACCTCATGAGGAGAAAAATGCTCAATTGTTTTTACCATTCCAATGTCCTTCCAAACAAAACATTTCAAACATTTTTCTCTTAACATTTCCCTTCTGTTTAGAAAGTTTCCATTGGGTTTTCTCTAAGAGTATACTTGCACACAAATTGTTCTGAGTTTATTTTATCAAAGAATGTCTTTGTTTCTTTTCCCTTCCTGGGGAAGGGATAGTTCTTCTATGTTTTATGTTGGCACTTAGAAAAACATCAGGCCATTTCTCTCTGGCTGGGGGGAGCAGTTCATATGAGGAATCTGCTGACATCTGTTTTGCATCCTTTGTAAATGCTTCATTTATCTCTGGCTGCTTTCAGTTTTGCTTTCTTTGTTTTAGTTTCAGAAGTTTGATTATGATGTATGTTGGCATGCATGTCTTTGTGTTTTTTTTTTGTTTGGGATTTCCAGCTTTTTGAGTCTGTATGTGGGTGTCTCTTGTCAAGTTTGGGAAGTGTGAAGTCCCTGTGTGCTCAATGCCTTGGTCATTCTCTCCTCTGATTGTTACAGGGCTGGGTCCTTCTAAGAGACTGAGGCAGCACAAAGACCCTCTCTTCAAACCCCTGTTCTTGCAATCAAGTCAGAAAGATCTCAGAAGTATTGCTCAGAGTAACAGGAGTAATTTAGTGAAGGGGTGGGAAAAGGAAATGGGGATGCTCTCAAGGGAAAGAGTGGGTCCTCTCAGAGAAGAGAGGAGAGGGACAATATGCCTCTCCTGCACGCCAGTTTTATTGGGGATCCCCACCCAGGTCCACCTCTTGACTTTTGACTGACAGCACGTTGACAGTTTTTCAAGTCCCCATTGAAATAAAAATTCTGAGTCACCTTGGCTCGTGCTGACTTGTTCTAATTGGATTCTTAATCATTTTTACAGGTTTTATGATTAAGAGGAATTATCTTTATCTTCTGCGATCTGGTGCGTGAAAAGGGTCACAAATGTCTCTCCCTTCAAAGTAACTTGGGCTTCTCTTATCAATGTGATTTTCTGCCTGAGTTTCCTTGCAGATAGCAGGTAGTTTGCTGAGGAATGTGACATAACCTGTCCACTAGGCCAGGCAGGGCTTCAGGTATATTGCTTTTTGGAAAAGAAAGCATGTGGGGGTCAGCACAGTGGCCCATCTTATAGAATCATTCTCTTAACCTCACGTCCCACCATCCTCATCTCTATGTCCCCTAACATGATGACACTCCAATCACACAAATGTCAGCTCTTTCGCAACTGTTTTACACACCCTGAGATTGCTCAATTGTTTTACACACCCCGAGATTGCTCAATTGTTTTCACAGTTTATTTTCTCTCTATTGTGTAGAATTTGTGGAGTCTTCAAGTTCACTGATTCTAAACTCTTGTCATATCCACCCTATCCTAGAGCTCACTCAGCAAATTTTTAGTTTCTTTTTTAAAAATACACATTTCTATCCTACAATTTCTATCTTATTCTTTCTAAAACATTCTGTGTCTGTGCTGAAATTTTCTATTTTTCATTTGTTTCAAGAGATTTTTGTAATTACATGTTGAAACATTTTTCTGTTATCTTTTTTGAAATATTTATCAGATAATTCTAATAACAGATTGATCTCAGTACTTCTGTTGATGACCTTTTCTTATTCAAGTTGAATTTTTTCAGATTTTTTGTATAAGTGACTTTCTAATTGTGTTCTTGGCATTTAGGGCTTTACATTAGGAGACTCTAGAGCTCATGTAATCTTTTTTGGTAACTATTTCTCATGTTGATATGAGGCGTGAAGTCTAGGTACAAACTCAACTTCCTGTTGGTATGGTTAAGCTGAAATAAGGTAAGCCTGCCTCTGTACCTGGGTGATGTATTTTGACTCAAAGCTGCTTCCATACATAGGAAACCCTAACAGAACTCCATGCGGGAGTATCCTTGTCACTAAGCAACTGAGTCTAAGCCAATCATAGCAATTAAACTTCCATCAATCAAAGGCTGCCACGGATCAGATCATGTCCATATATGGCAGCTGCTGGATATAGTCAATCAGGTTGTTTCTGTAGATCACTTACTTTGGCTATAAATACAACCTGCACAGGTGGTTGGGTTGGGCATTCTGAACCTTTGTTTGTTCAGGAATGCCGCCCATTTCTGTGGTATTTTTCCTGTTCAGGTAACCTTTGTCAAATTTAACTTGTCTCAGTTTTGCTTTTAACAGGACCCATAACCCTAGCGCCTCAGAACTGGAGTGCAGACTCATCCTTGTTCATGGCAGACAGGTAGGGTGGACCTTCAGCCCCTCCCTGTTCTCCACTCACACCTTGCCATTCACAGCGGGTGGCACCGCCTTGCCTCTGAGTGATAGGGTAAGCTCTATCTCCCTGGGCCTGCTGACAATAGAAGGAAAGCAAAAGGAGTATTGGTACCACTGTGCTGAAGGGTGGGGCAGGTGGCCTGGTTCTCCTCTGGTCCCAGTTAGTACCAGGGAAGGGGAGGGAAGAGTTGAAGCTGAGTCACTTCCTGTTACCTCATCAGGTCGCCTTCCTGTTGTGCAGGTGCAGGCCCAGCTCCCCTGGATCTCTTGATGGGACATCCAGCCAATCTGCACCCAGGCCTGTCCCACATTCCTCTGTCCGTCTTGCTGCTCCTGGGTGGGGGTCAAGGCACAGCTCCCTACTGTGCCATACTGGTACTACCCTGGCAGGGCACTCAGAGCCTGATGGGCTTCTCCTGGGCAGGAAACAGAGATCCGTGCCCCGGTTGCCTGAAACACTCCAGCAGAGGAACCAGGGGCACTTCCTGCTCTTGCTAGGTGGAGGTTATGGGTTAAAGTCCAGGCTCAGTCATGGACTCCATACCAACAGAAGAGAAATACACCTGCTCTGTAAGATTTGCTCTCTGCTGCTTCTTCTCAATGTCTTTTGTGAAAGAATGGGGTGTTGCTATCTGTCTACTCCTGCAGGTACGTGTGCGCACGCGTGCGCGCTTTGGAAGGGTGTTTAGTGGTCTATTGATTTCTGGTTGCCAAACAGGTTTTCTGCTTTGTTAGACCATGTTTTTTTTTTTTTTTTTTTTCAGTCCTTTGTGTGTCAGGGGAATGGGGAGGGGAACCTTTCACTGCCTGTACCAGTTGGTTCTAGGTGAGAGTCTTCTGTTGGGCCCTATCTAGGGCACGTGGTAGGCATATCCACAGAGAAACTACCATTGCATGGTTTCTCAAGTTCTGAGGTCATTAAAAGTCTACCCTTTTGCACATTTCAGTCCCCCTATGATGATGTGAGGTACAGGGTTTTGGCTTGAGAGGGAAGCCCTGGAGCAATGGTCTACTCTCTATTGATCTAAGTTGGGAGTCTTGCGTGGACTTTTTAATGTTTTCCCATTATTTATTTATTTATTTTGGCAGTGATTATGTTTAGGGTTAGGAATCAGGTGATCTGTGGTACCAATAGTTTAATTTGCAGTTTTGATGCTTATTTTGTTCTTCTTCATCTATTTGACATTAGTGAGGTGGCCAATGGTTTTATCTTATCTGGTGTTGCCTGAGGGTTGGGAAAATTTATTTATTCTCCTATCAGGAGTCAGATGTCTCTGATGAGGAAATTCTCAGGTTATGAGGACCAAAAGGCCATTTGCTGTAACTGGGTTCCTTAGATGCTCTACTCTCTTATTACGATGTCTCCAGGGAGTTAAGGAAAATTCCAGAAATAATAATGATTCCTGGCCCAACATTTGCTATGGGAGGATGCACCTGTCTGTGAGTACATAGAACACCTTTGCAGCCAGGTGCTTGATGTGAGGGGCCCTTCCACTGTGCCTCCTGCTGACCCTGGGCAGAGAAAGGAGTCTCAGGCCTTCAGGACAAAGGTGCATCCTCGGCCAGGCTATGCACTGTGGCTGGGCCCCTCTTGCTGGCTCTTCTGTCCTTTCCCACTCTCTCTCTCTCAGTGAGGGAGGGGGTATAGCCTAGAAATAGATACCATCGTACTCACCAAGTAGCTATAATAGATAACAAGCATTGGCATGAACACTGAGAAATTTGAATCTTCACATATTGCTGGTGTAAATGTAAAATGGCACAGCCACTTTGGGAAATATGTTAGCAGCTTCAAAAAATATGAAAAAAAATAGAATTACCATATGACCCACCCATTTAACTCTTAGGTATATGCTCACTAGAAATATGAACACATGTCCACACAAAATCTCATTCATAAGTGTTTATGGCATTATTATGCACACTAATACAGCACTGAAAAAATGAAATATGCTCCATCCCTATGTTTGAACACTATTTGGCATTAAAAAGGAATAAAGTTTAAGTGCATGCTACAATGTGCACGGATCTTGGAAACATTATCATAAATGAAAGAAGTAACAGAAGGCTCCATGTTGCTTTATTTCATTTCAGTCAAATTCCCAGAATTGGAAAAACTACAGAGAACTGGCAAAATTACAGTTGTCAAAGGCCAGCACTGGTGTGAAGGAGCTAGGTTGGGAGTAAACACTATATTCTCAGGTTTTGTTTTTTGTTGTTTTTTTAAGTGACAAAAGTGTTCTAAAATTAGAAAGGCAAAGTGCTCATAGTGCATTAAATACACTGAACAACTTTGGATTTTACATCTTGAGAATGTGACTCTATGGTTTGTGGAATATACTTAGTAATGCTGTTTAAAAAAGCAGTGAGGCATTTGGTTTTTTTTTTTGTTGTTGTTGTTGTTTTGTTTTTTTTTTTTTGAATTGGCTAACTTCACTTAGCATTATCTTATCTAACCCCATCCATTTACCTGAAAATGCCATGATTTTATTTTCTTTTATTGCTGAGTAATATTCCATTGTGTATATATGCCACATTTTTTTATCCATTCATCTATCTAAGGGCATCTAGGTTGGTTCCACCAATTGGTTCCACCAATTTAGCTATTGTGAGTTGTGCTGCTATAAACATTGATGTTTATCAATGTCTCTGTAGAATGCTGTTTTAAATCCTTTGTGTATAGACCAAGGAGAGGGACAGCTGGGTCAAATGGTGATTCCATTCCCAATTTTCTAAGAAATCTCCATACTGTTTTCCATATTGGCTGCACCAATTTGCAGTCCCACCAGCAGTGTATGAGTGTGCCTTTTCCCCACATCCTCGCCAGCACTTATTGTTTGTCTTCATGATAGCTGCCATTCTGACTGGAGTGAGGTAAAATCTTAGAGTAGTTTTGATTTGCATTTCTCTAATTGCTAGTGATGATGAATTTTTTTCCATGTGTTTGTTGAATGATTGTCATCATCTTCTTAAAAGTGTCTCTTCAGGTCCTTGACCCATTTATTGATTGGGTTATTGTTTCTTTTGGTGTCTAGCTTTTTGAGTTCTTTATATACCTTAGTGATTAGTGTTCTATCTGAGGTGTGAGGGGTAAAGATTTGCTCCCAAGATATAGGTTCTCTATTCACCTCAAAATTGTTTCTTTTGCTGAGAAGAAACTTTACTTTGAGTCCATCCCATTCATTGATTCTTGAATGCCGATTTTTTTTTACATATATATATAAGGAGGCTGATTCATAGTGGAATAGGGAGGGGGAGCATGGGAGGAATAGAGGAACTCTAGATAGGGCAGAGGGGTGGGAGAGGAAAGGAGGGGACATGGGGTAATTAATGATGGTTGAATGTGATGATCATTATTATCCAAAGTACAGGTATGAAGAACAAATTGGTGTGAATATACTATGTATACAACCAGAGATATGAAAAATTGAGCTCTATATATGTAATAAGAATTGTAATGAATTCCATATATATATAAGCAGTGAGGTCCCTTTGGTTGCTGTTTTTGTTCAGTCTTTCTATATTTCTGCCACTTTTCTGTTGCACATGATTTTGATTCCTGAAAGGGTGGTTGAAGGTCCCCAGTTATGACTTTAGATTTTTCTGTTTTCCTTTTCTGCACCTTCTGTTTTTGTTTCATTATTAATTTTATTGAGTGCTATGAACATATTCAGAATCCAGACTTGGGATCAGTATGTGATGTGCTCATTGCCTTGGTAATCATTTTTGACCCAATGAAAACTTTATGTGATACTAATATCCTTTATACATATTTCCTTAGGTTAATATTTATAGGGCATGTCTTTTCTACTTTTTTAACTTTAACTCTGTTATTATCTTTGAAGTTATTGTATAACATTGAGACATTGTATAAATAAATCATGCCCTTTAATTCTTCACATTGACCATCTTTCCCTTCACTTGGTTGGTTTAGCTTTTACATGTAATGTGACCATTCACCTGCTGGGCTTTAAGTATGTCATTTGATTATTTCCTTTTTCTTTTCTGTTTTTTGTGTCTCCTTCCTATTTTTCTGCCATTTTTATGGTAATTTCATATTTTGTTTTTGTTTTCTGTTTTGGTTTATGTAATGTTCTAGAGTATTTTATTTATCTATTTTGATTATTTCACCAAGTATTTCTTACACATATAAAACTTACCAGGCTACTTCTATCACTGTTTTACCATTTTGAGTGGAGTATAGAAACTTTACCACTATTCAGGTTCTATTATCAATCCACCTTTATGGTACAGTTATCTTAAACCATATCTCTATTACATTTAAACAATATTTTAGGTGACAACTTGTATTTTGGGTACCAAATGTTTTTCCCAATAATCCTCATATCCATTTCACTAAATAGCTATTGACATTATTATGCCATCCATAGAGATGACTATTAATGTAGTTTTTTGATTTTTTATGATATGGAAGCTTGGGTTTGGAGACTTTAAACGTTTTACCTAAAGTTACACAACTGAATGTTGGTGTCAAGATGCCATTCATTTTATGTATGGATTCATTTACCTTAATGTGATCATTACACATGTGAATATGTTTTAAAACATCATATTGTGCATCATAAGTACGTGCAATATCAATGCAAAACATTGATAAAAATGTTTTTCAAGTATAGGATCTTAGTTGTTTCCTATTGCTGCTTTCAACATAAACCCATTTGAGGGTGCTGGGACAATGGCTAAAGACTAAATGCTACTGGGCCAGGAGACAGAGATAACTCAGGTTTGGTCACATCTTTGCACCAATCTGGGGCTCAACCTTATCTAAAATGGCAATATGAGCTCAGGAACTATGAGATAAATGGTGGTAGCACATATTAGTTATAAAAATACGATAGAGATATTTTAAAGTTTAGGTGATAAAATCCAGTTGGGCTCTTATGTAAGGGTCACTAGTGGGTTCCAGGAAAAGTAACCACCGAAAATATTTTGTAGATAGTAGTAGGGAGGGGCCTTTCTGTCAGTGCCCTTGGGAGACATCAGTCCCCTTTGGAGATTCAAAGCGGCCCACTCACAGCATCCTGGAAATAACAATCTGCTTCTATCAGCATTAATCCACACTGGAGTCCATTTTTTACAATATTTGTACCCTCCTACACTTTGAGAAGTCTTGAAGTAACTTTACCTAGTTGGAATGCAGTGGCCTGGAGATGTGCTGGTTTCACCTGCTCACCCTGCCCAGTTCTCTAAGGAAGACATGAGGGGCAGCACTGCTGGGCAGCTGCCTCGTGCCAGCTCCTTCACTTCATGGGAGGAGACGCCCATCCTCTGTGTAATGGATGGCCATCAACTAGGGACTCCTTCTGACCTTTCCATCAGAATGTGCTTCATTCTGTTTCAGTGAATGAGAATCTTCTATGGAAACCTACTACGTGCAGAGCCAAATGCAAATAAAAACTGGAGCGAGTGAACCACAGACACCTTAACTTAAAAAGTATGACATGGGGCCTCCTTTCTAGCTTCAGAACATGAACTTTTTTGTCGACTCTGACACGGGAACTACTCGGGTGCTTTCACATTAGTAGAAGTACGCCAGCTTCATTGACACTACCAGCCGTGGTCTGAAACTATCCTTGGCATGGCGAGTGGGGGCGCTGAGAGCAAGGATGACATGCAACTCTTCAAGCTCCTGCTGTCTTGGAAATAAATAGTGTATCATTTCTGGTGGCTTCGGCTCATGCATATGCTAGGAAAATGTTCTAAAAAGTGTACAGAAGCAATTTTAGTATTTTTCCTGTCAACAGGGCAGGGTGCATAGAGGAGACAGGGGCTTTCATTGTGTTGGTAGCGTCAGCACCATACCTCTGTGTGCCTGAGACCTGGTCACTGAGGAAGCGTTTGGATTATTCTGGTGCCAGGTAGTGACCCATGGTCAGCAGGAAAGTTCATGTGTCTAAGGACCTTCTCAGGCTGTTTCAGTGTGGGGGTGCATCCTGCTGTTGTGCACACCCTTCCAGCAGCCCAGGGGGGACTCCTTCTACTTACAAAAGTCTAAGCCTTGCCCAGTGCTCCAGACCTGGCTCAGGGCGCGCCTCCTTTCCAAAGCATCGCAAGATCACTCCAGCAGCGGCATCTCACTCATCACCCTCAGAGACTGGATCACAACCTTATTTATGTCTGAGCCACTTTCTTCCTACGGTGCCATCTGCTTATTGGTGGCACATCTTGTTCCTTCCTATAATCCACATCTAAGTGCATGACAAAAGTTCATGGAGCAGTTAATGTGGGCCATATATCACTCCTGCATTTGGGGATATGGCTGGGGAAAGTACAGTCCCTTCTCGTGCAGAGCTGGTGCTCTTGTCGGCAAGGGTGGCGATTAAAAGCAGAGAGTGCAAAGGATTTTCAGAAACACTGGGGGCTTTAAAGCAGGCCAAAGAGGACCAGGGGATGTGGAGGAAGGGAAGGGAGAGGCTGCTTACGGAGGTGGGAGGCTCAGGAAATGTCTTTCAGAATTAAAATTTGAACTCTAAGCCTACAGGAAGACAGAGATCTGTGGGGAGGAACTTTCTGCGGAGAAGGAAAAGGTAAGAGGGAGGTGGAAATGAGCGTGGAGCCTGGCGAGCCGAGCCCAGCACCCCAGGGCGGCAGTCACAGTGGGTCAGGAAGAGTGAGGTGCAGCAGATTGCTGGAACCTCCTAACAGGAGAGGGCACTGCGTCCTCACTCACTGGCTGCCACAGAGGCAGGAGCAAGGGAGGAGACAGGTGGCAGTGGCTTGGAGTCAGGAGGGGACAGACGTATGAAAGTTCAATCCTTGTCACCTCACCACAGTCCTCCACCCCCACTGTCTCTCAGGAATAGCTGAGTCCTCTTAACTGGCCTTCTGTTCCCTTCCTCTGCCATCTCTTGCCCACACAGGGCACAGGGATGATTCATTGTGAACTTTCTATCAGCAGATGATAAAGTCCTCCTGCATTAAACACACAGCCTGATGCAGTTTTGCATACTGCACCCTCAGTGTAACCAGAGTGCAGAGGCAGAGCCAGGCCCTGTCTCACAGCAGCCCAGCATGATTTCTGCAGGCACAGGCGGGTTCACCCTCTTTTCTACTCTGTAACGATGGAGCACTCCATGTTTTCTTTTGTGCCTGGCTTGCCTCCCTCTCCATTTTGTTTGTGAGATTGGTGAATACTACTGTAGTAAGTGAGGTTCTTCAGGAAACACACTCAGGCCAGGTTGCTCCCTGCTCAGCTTCCCTCCTGCTGTCTATCAGATCCTGCCCTGGTGCCAGGTGCTCACCTCTTCCAGGGCCTGCCCTACTTGTCTCCCTCTGCTGCTCCTTTGCTGCTGTACCCAGAAGGCATCTGGCATGTGAAGTCCCGAGGCTGAGTTTCTGGTTGTGCTCAGTTTCTAAGGGTGACTTCACTTCCTTCACTGAACTCAGGTCAAGCCCGTGTCCAGCCTAAGTCTCTCCTAATGAGAGCTCTTTCCTCCCTGTGCCTGTCCTGTGTCCCGGGCACTTGACACTCTACTAAACCTCCCCGTTCCCTGCTCCCCTGCACTCCCTCCTTGAAAGCTAGTGGCACAAGCCCCTTTCTGACAGCCTCCCTTTCTGTCTGTTGACCTTCATTTCTACAGCCACAGTGGGCCCTTTGTCAGGGGAATGCCCAGCCCCCTAAGACACAAAGGGTACCACTGCACCCACAGCTGCTTCAACTTGGTCTTTAAAAGTTCTGTCCAGTGACCAAGTCTCTGTTGAATGAAAGGAGTTTCCTCATATGGGACCATGGGATTTGGAATCAGGGAATTTAGATTCTAGTCTTCAGTAGGCGCTTTGATTCTCTCATTTGAAACCACTATTCCCCTGGTAGTCTCTACTGCCTGCAGCTGAGTTAGAGTTTGGGACCCAGGCCCTGGATGGGAAGGCCAGCTTTCCACATGTGCACGTGTTTCTGTGAAGAAGAGACCACTGAACACCCAGAGGAGTTAGAAGGATGCCAGCCCCCCACCCCCACCCCAGCGTGCAGAGCTGCACCGGCTGTTACTGGGATCTGACTTCCTCTGGGAAGGCTGCCCAGGCTCTGTCTCCAGGAGGCTGTCCTGGAAGACTCACGGGGCCTCGCCTTGCTTTTCATTTAGTTGTGGCCTTGCACATCTCTCCAAGGAAATGCTTTACTTGTTGAAGTCAGGAAGGGGTTTTTGAATCTTCTGTGTCTAGCAGACAGGAGATATTTTGTTTGAATTTTATAATATAGAAGAAAAAAGGAAGGAAGGAGAGAGAAGAAAGGACGGGAACTCTGAAGATGGCCACAAGATGGAGCTACAAGTCCACGGTCACAGTGAACAGTGACTCTCCACAGAGGAGGGGAGTGCAGGCTAATGGAGCCCTGGAGGACTGTGCCAGTGACACCGGCTGCTTGGGGACACCTGAGACCCTGCTCTAGGCTTCACAGAGCTCTTCTCCTGGGGCCTGAGATTGGGACGTACACTGCTCAACCATTTCTCCCTCTACACTGTAACAATGGAGGAGCTCTCCATGTTTTCTTTTTCTATTGTCAATCAAGTCTTCTTTTCAGATATTAGGAAAAATCCATAAAGAAACATTTTTTGATTGAATCCCAACAATAAGATCTCCTGTGCATTTATGTCTTCTCATTTTATGTTTTAAGTAATGAATTCTACTTATAGTTAGTCACTTTGCAAAGCACGCACTGCTATTCCTGTTTTATCAAGGGCAAACCAAGGATCCGGGAGGTTGAGTTTCTGGCCAAAGCTCACCTCGAACACTCTCTAAAGCCTGTCAAGTGCGGATTCAAATGTGCTTCTCTTAAATTCTCAGTCTGCATTGATTTTCATGTCAACATGATCTCAACTGAAATCCAGTGCCCTCCCCTTTCATGAACTGACAGTGTGACTTGAATGTCCTCCCACCTATACCTGGCTCTAGTGTTCCTTTCCTGTGAAGAGGTGCTGTCCCTAAGGGAAGTGGATGATGGGACATCAACACAGGTCGGCCCTCCATGAATCTGTCTAGAACTCCTGGGAGCTGCCATCACAGCTTCCTTACCTAGCACCTGCTGCTGTGTGCTCTGAGCAGCTCCTGGGCCGTGCAGAGCAGAGGGACCGCCTCTTTAAGGGAGCTGTTAGTTTCCTGCAGGCCGGTTCCTTGCAGGCCCAGAGGTTGTGCCATGGTCTCTTTTTCTCCCAAATTTGTTAGGCGACCCTAGATAAAACGTCACCTCCTTGGAGTCTCAATTTTTTGACATCTGAGTAGTTAGGCTGGTGGGAAGATCTCTTTTTTCCTGGACATTATACGTTTTGCTTTTTCTTAAAAATAAACAGACTGCTTTGTCAGGACATCCCGTGACACAGCGCTCAAAGTGTTTATCATCCCTCCATTGTAGGTCAACTGGAGTGTCCACAGACTTTATTCATTCAAAAACTTTGACTAGGCATACTCTACACAGGGGTGGAAACACCACACCAAAACTCACTAATACGTGCAATTAATGCATGTTAATAAAAAATAAATAAAAAAGAAAAAATGTTTCCTCCAACTGGCACTAAACTGGGGAGTGGAGGCAGGTGACTGAGGTCTCCCTCAGTGCTCTGGAAGGCAGTGTGCGCAGGCGCTCTCCATGTGTCTGGTCAGGTCTCAGTGCCTGCATTCGGGGCTTCTGTGGGTCAGGGAGCTTGCTGACACAGCTCCTTGGTTCTGGGCCAGGCCTGGTGCTTAGAGGCAGATGGTGGCAGAGCTCGTCCTCAGCCTGACAGCCCTGCGCTGCACACCAACCGTGTCTGGGCAGACGGGGAAGAGCTCCCTTGGCGGCTTTCATCACTCACCTGGATTAGTGTTCAGTTATGACTGTAACAAATTACCACACACTTGGAGTTTAAAACAACACTGCAGGTTATTGAGGAGTTCTTTAGGTCAGAAACCTGGCATGGGATCACAGAGCTGAAATCACAGTGTCAGACAGACTGTATTCCTTCATGGAGACTCCAGAGAAAACAGGTTGCTTTGTCTTTTCCAGCTTTGGAGGCCACCTGTATTCCTTGGTTCATGCCATCCTTCCCAAAGCCAGCAGCATTTCACCTCTCCAACCATTATCCCTGATCGCCTTTACCTCTGACCACATACATGAAAGTTCTTCTGTTTTAAAGATTCATGGGACTAGATTGGGGCAACCTGGATACTCCAGGATAGTCCCCCAATTCAAGTTCTTAACAGCTATGAAGTTTCTTCTACATAAGGCAGGAAGGCCACAGGGTCTAGGGATTAAGACACTGATGTCTCCATGGGAGCCTACTTCTACTTATCACAAGAGGAGACGGTGGGGTTGTGGAGAATTCCTTGTTTAATTTACTTTTGCCATTTTCGGAGTTAAAGACACAAATCTGTCCCTAAACTATATAGAAATATGGACTTCAAGCAAGGGAACTAACTAAAGAGTTAGAGCAACACTCATTTTTCTTTAATTCAAATATGCACATATTTTAAGAGAAAGGTCATTGTGAAGTTAGCCTGTCTTGCTCATGAACAGTAGTCTTAATCTATTAATATTGCCTAAGAAGAAGAAGAAAAAAAAATCCCACAGGGCAGGAGATAGGGACTTTGGGAACATTTGGAGAAAATTTACCAAAATGGTTATATATTTTCTCAGGTGGCATCTGATTTTCAAACAGTAGCTCTCTGCCTCTAGGTCCCCAGGCAAACTGCAAATCAGTAATGATAATGAAGGTCCTTGTTAAATACGGAGTTCTCACTGATGAAGTTGGATAGCCCCCGGGATGCACACGCTCTCACACACTCTTCTGTATGGATACTTCAGTAGGAAAGCTGAGCCCTCCCTGAGAGGAAGACAAGTGGTCATGGAGAATCTGCAGGAGGCACGGAGCACACTGGGAAGAGTGCATGTGAGGAGGAAACGTGTTTTCCATTCTTATGGTTTATGGTAGAGCATGGAAGAGAGAATTCAGGAATAACACACTCCAAAAGATAGGCTCAGTTAGGCTGATGGTTAGGGAAGTAAAGGGGCCACGGAGAGATGTGTTTATTAGACAGTCCTTGTCAGGAGCCTGGAGCAGTAGATAGGGCCCTGGGGGAGACATTGGGCTGAATCCTGGTCCAGATTCCACCACTGATGTGCGGAGCAGTTTACTCACACACAACACCCACCTCTGTGATGATTCTCCCTCTTGCTCTGGGGAACCTTCCTCCTCAGGAAAGGATTAGGCAAAGGGACCTTGGCTTCTCCATCTGATGTTAAAATGGGGGGCGGGGGTTCTAGCTCTGCAGGGTTGGCTGAGGCTGAGTGTCCTCCAGGAGAGCAGCTGTCCCTGAGGCAGACATTGGTCCAGCCAGTGATGGCAAGCCCCGGTTCCATGTTTACCTGCTGGAAATGATGAAGCACTTTCTGTGAGTCACGTGTGATGGTTTCCCTCCCTCCCTCCCTTCCTTCCTTCCTGGTTCTGAGGATGGAACCAGGCCCGCCCACATACTATGCAACCATCCCACCCCGTGTCACTAGTTTTCTCTTCGGAACGCCCTGGAATCATCTCACAGTAATTCTGAGGGTTAAGGTCAAGAAGAGAAAGTGCCGTGTGCTCCTTCCCACCTGCTCTGCCGCCATGCTCTGGAAATGAAGCCTCTCTTGCAGTGGTCCCCAAACCAGTTATCAGGGGAACAGAGAGCAGAGAAGGAAAGGCTGGGGGAAATGAGGGACTCTTAAGAGGATCATTGAAAATAGACTTTATCAAAGTGCCACTATTTCAATGGAAAACTATAAAAAGGAGATAACCAGACTATGATCATCCAGCAACGTTCAACAAAATGGTGTGGAGAACATGCGACAGAAATTTCTCCAGGAGACAGGGTATAGAATTGGGTGACTACCTCCTCTGCCTCAGAGAGCTGGCAGTCTGACTAGAGAAGACGACGGCATCCTAGGGACGCAGTGAGAACTGCAGGGCGAGCCCTGATTCGAGGAGGCGGAAAAGGTCATTGACACCGAAGGGGAGTGACCTTCTGCTGAAGGGATGAGGGGAGCTCTTCTGAGGCTTGAAATGAGCTGTGAAAGACCTGGAGGGGGGCGTCACAGGGAGTGAAGGCAGAAGGTCCATCTGGCCCTGAGAGCAGCACGTGAAGACCAGAGGAGCCTGAGGATGAGAGGCACGTTTGGTTTGGGTACAGATGTCTGGTCCTATGTGGACCCGGGTGGAGTTTGATATGGTGTAGGACACGGTGCTCAGTGGGCCCACAGTTCAGTTTGGGAGACTGACCAGAGAGACCAGCCCACCTTGCTACTGCGAGAGGACAAGTGGGGCTCCAGGGAGAGGGGCCCCTGCAAGCCAGGATGGTGCTTATCACTCATGGCGGTGGGGAAGTGCCACCTCAGCTCTTCTGTAGACTTTCCATGTCCCAGCAATTGGCATGGACACAGCTACGGAACAGAAAGGCAAATGTAAGCTGCCAATACTGTTTGAAGACCTGCTTCATTAACCCTTTATGGGTTTTAGATATAAGGGGAAAAAAGGAGGTATTTTAGGGATTTATTATGCATCCAACCCTTTAATAGACACAATTTCAAGAAGTATTTAAAACAATGGCATTATCTCCGTGTTCCTAGATATAGGAATTTAGTCTCCAGGAAGATAAATCTCATTCTTAAGGTCACAGAACAAGTGACCTGAGATTTAAATCTAGGTATACCTTACCCAAGGTTGGTTTTCTCTCAGCCCTCTTCTTTTAATTGTACAACAAACTTTCTCAACCTCTGCACTGGTGACATTCAACCCTGGATAATTATTTATTGGGCCAAATAAGGATGTTTTGAAGCATCTTGGTCCTCTGTCTTCTTCCTACTAGATTCCAGTAGCAACCTGCAACCAAGTCGTCTCTAGACATTGCTGAACATCCCCTGATCTGGGGGCATCCAGTTGCTCCTGTTGGAGAACACACAATGGAGAACCTCTGTTCTAGAGTGAACTTTAGTCTCTCTCTTTTTGTCTTTCTCACTCTTTCTCCCTTTACACACACAGAAACAACAACACACACACACACACACACACACACACACACACGGAGTTCCCGGCAGAGTTAAATATTTCAATTCGATAGTTCCCCAGGCACTCATTATATTTTCCTCTAAATCTTTTTCTGTCATATAATATATTCTTTACAACAACATTATTATCCATCCATCACCCAAAATAGAAACTTGGGCAACATCATCTTAGACTCCTCTTTATGACTTTACAACACATAACCCCGTTGCTTCTGAACAGCTCTTGGATTGTTCCTTCTCTCTCAGCCATACCATTCAGGTCTTCAGACCCAGCACCCACCACCCAAGGGCCACTGAAGCCCCTTCACCCCTTGAAGCACTTTGTGTTCTTGCAGATGAAGGGCTTCCTCCTGCTCCCCAAGGTCTCCTCCACCCCAAACAGACACACTTCCTCTTCTGCTTCAGTTGTTCTAAGCACAGTCCCCTGGACAAACGGTGGTTCTAACTGGTCCACAGTGAAGGACACAGGCAGGTCCATTTGGACCTTTTGAAAATTATTGATTCCTCCACTGATACTGGGTTATTTCCATCTTTTAACTTTTTTTCTTGTTCCTTTCTCTTTTTCTTTCTTTCTTCTTTTTTTTTAGAGGAGTAAGAAAGTTTTATTTTCTTTGACAAACTCTTTTATTCGTTGATCGTATTATCCTGTTCTTTAACTATCCTAGTATAAGATTGAAAAAATAAGGCAAAAAAATCCAATGATATATTGCTACTGCTTGATTTATCAACCTGTGAAATTGCATTTTTAACTCTCCTCTTTTCTCTGCCTTGGTTTGGGATTCCCTAGGAAATCCAAGTGCGGTTAGTTGGTACATGCCGCAGTCTGAGTGTGTGAGGTGTGTGCAGAAGGGGATCCATGGCATACTTTTCTGAGTGAGGGAGTAACACAGACATGAGAAGGTAGCCGGCAGTGTGCAGGGCTGAGCTCCCCCAGGGAACAGGCCCTCATGCTCAGGAGAATGCTGAGAGCTCATCAGGGCAAGTCCCACAATCTGTGATTGGCAGAGCTGCCATGTCCTCCAGAGCGCACTTCAGGTAATCACCCAGAGAGGACTCCCGACAGGACAGCCGTGCTCTGGCCTAATTGCACATCCTGGTCCCCCGTGTTAATGTAAAGCTCTCCAAAGACACAGACATTGCCTTCCTTGTTTTTCATCCTCAGAGCCTCCCCAGAACCCTGTCAGTGGAAAGCAGTCCTCAAAAGTCAATTGAGTAAGTTCCTGCACGTCCTGAGGAGGAGGAGGAGGAGAGCTAGTTACTGTTACCTGCTTATTTAGTGGAAAGCCTGTGGCTGCACTTGAAGCTCTGCGTGAGAAGTCGCGAGGCTTCACGAGGAGTGGGAGTCAAGGGGAGACTACTGAAGGAGTGCGCCACCCCCCAGCTCTTCTGAATGTGTGTTTATTTGTCCCAGGTAGCTGTGTGCCCAGTGAGGTCACAGCTGGGCCTGACTTTTCACATACTTACTCCAGAGTACGTACTGAAGAAGGACAAATGATTTAATGGCCTATTGAACATTAACCATAATGAAATTAAGTTAATTAGATGTTTAATTAATTAACATTATCACATTTATTTCTATTTTTACTATAATATTTTGAAGGACACTAGTGAGCTCATTGTAGAGTGAGAAACTACAGTTCAGGATGGCTTCGTGGCTTCAGTCAGAAGATGATAGAGATGAAGATTAGGAGGACATTGACAGATCACTGAGGCACACTCGATGCAAACCGCAGGGAGCCCTGGGTGGAATTAAAGCTGAAGAGAGACTGTGAACCACTAAGAGACCATCTAACCGTCGCCAGAACACTTGCAGAAAACTGAAAGTGAAAAGACAAGCAATAAAGGTCACCTCTAGTGAAGGACAGCAACCAGGCACGGTGACAGTGGCGGAGCCTCCATGGGCTCCAGTGGGTGGCTGGCTGCTGCCTGGGGTGTGGGATGGACACCTTCCTGAGGCCAGGCTTGGTGGTTATAGAAGAAGAGCAGTGACTGGCGGGGAGCTGAAGGGCACAGGCAGCCCACGTACGGGATCAGCACCTGCAATCACCCAGGGGTGGGAGGGACCTGCCACGGTGGGGGATGGCCGGAGTTAGCATGGGACTGCTGTAGCCCAGGGGATGGGGACAGGCTGACCCTGCTTTTGGGGGGATCTAGAGTCTAGAGGTCATGGCACAATCATCTCAATGACAATGGGGAGACTCTGCACAGGTTTCAGATACTGAGATTCCAGTGAGGAGTACAGGGGATGAGGATCAAGGACAGTCTACAGTGGAGTGACTGGGAGTGGACCAAGGTGGGGTGGGTGAGGGAAGGGGCTGCCGATTCGGGGGATAGATGAGAGCTTGAGTTCTGAGCACACTTGGGGCCATACATGATGGCCGTGTCTCTTTCCACACGAGGATCTCAGGACCCCAACTGTATGGAAGTTGTAAGGGAGTGAGGTCAGGGATGAGGACACACTCAGGACCTGGCTGACCAGAGCTCGGTATTTGCGGGATGACTGCCCTGTTTGATCCCTTTCCTGGCACTGGAGGAATAAAGGTCCTCAGCTGCTGAACTTACAGGGGATACAATCCACTCTTCTCAATCCCATGCTCCAGTCTCTGGAAATATGCCCCCAAGTTCACCCCATAGGCACTATGTTTTTAATTCTGAAATCACACACTGAGAGGGGTTGTCCTTCAATTTAATTTGATTCAATCAATATTTACCAAAGGTCAGTCAGGTTAATGCATTTAATATAGTGGACTCCACAGAGAAGAACACTGGAAATGAGAGGTTGGGCTTTTTGGCTTTTAATAGTTTGCAATCTAATTGGAGCCCAAAATAGAGGCACTGCAAAGAATATATATATCTTAAGTATTGAATTTATGTAAAACATATGAAAAAGAACCCCGATTTTAGTTTATAGATTTCACAGGTTCTAGTTAATCTATATGAGGTGGATATGATCTTACTATGGCTTTCCATTATAAATGACAGACATGTGCCATTGGGGGAGGGATTCTTATTAGAGCCAAAAATGTTCAGGAAGGGGGGTGTTAGGATGCTGCTGATGGTTTGTCTCTTTGGGGTCAGACATCTTCTCCAGGACAGCTCTTCCAAGCCTTCTCTGGGGAATCTCTCAGACTCTGACAGATCTTACCATGTGTGCTGTTCCACGTGGGCTGCCAAGTTTGACAGGCGTCACTGAGAGCAGGGCAGGCACAGTGTCCGTCACCCGCAGTGGATACAGAGCCAAGCTAAGCACCCATGTTCTAGACCTCAGAGACATTCAAGTCAAAACCAACTGGTTTCAATGTCCATGATCCAGTGAGGATGTGTTTGTTCATTCCTGCTGAGGAGGGAAATAACACTGACCATTCCTTCTGTGACCTTTCTCATGTAGGATCCCAAAGGTCAAGTTGCAAAGGAGCTGTCTCTGGGTCCAGAGATGCCAATGTTTGAATTAGTGATGGACAGAGCTAAGATTTCGCAGGCATCAGCAAGGAAGATCCCATAATCAAAAAAGCCAGATTTGCCTTTCTCCCCACTAATGAGGACTAATCTTTCACATGTGGGCCATGGGCAATTTTTATTTCTGCCATAAGTAAATCTCCTCGTGGAGCAGATCAGGGCAGGGGAGGCATCTTGTCCACTCATGTCCACATGGAGAAGGGAGAAGCAGCAGGGGCAGCACTCCCCTGAAGCAGAGCTCAGAAGTGTCTGAGAGGAGGACCTGGGGTACTTCTATGTGGAGTGACCAAAACTGCTTTGTTTATTTGTTTGTTTTGAGTTAAGGGTAAGAATAAATGTGACCTTTGAATTAGAAAAGCACCATTGAGCCCTTGGGTGTATTTGAGGAGGAGACCAAATAAGAAGAACAGGTATCTTCCAACCATCAGTGGAACTGAGACGAGGATCCTTACAAAGGAATAAGTAAGGGAAATGCACCAGACTCTGGTGAAGATGGCCTCTCTGATTATGCCTGTCATTTTGCTTGACTCAAACAGTGTTGAAAGTGTGGCAGCCACTGAATCTAGGCCCAGAACAAAGGTGCCCCTCTGTGAGGGAGGGCCAGCCCTGCAGAATGGCATGGGCAGTCACAGAGGTGCTCCACCAGCAGGGTGGCCAGCAGGGGTCCAATCAAGACTGTGCTTCTCCTGTACTTTCCAGTCTGATGGTCCTTCCTACTTTTTGTTCTTGTTCAATCCGTCAGTTCAGCACATCCAGGTGTAGCACATCCAGGACTCTACCTGGCATTATCTGCCAAGTAGAGAAAACCTCTGGGCAGTGTAAGGTGGTCAGAGCAAAGCACACAACCCCTCTTCATCTTCCTGAGGTTGCCCTAGGGTCACCAAGGTCACACTGTACTTGAAACCTCAGATGCACTTTTTAGTTAGATGACATGTCAGTGCTCACCAGAATACTAAGCTGAAAAGTCTGTTTTCAGTTTAAACACTACTTTATATTTGGGGAAGAAGACCCTCAGCCATGGGTAGATGATTTGACTATTATCACTCCCCCCCAAAAAAAGAGAATCAGTTAGTAATGATTTCAGATCCAGGATTCAGCATGATGCTATGTGAAATAAGTTAGGATGTAGAGAATACATTATTTTAACTGAATTAGCCCAATAATTTGTGACTTTTTCATCATTTTTAATGAAAATAGGGGGTTATTAGCAATGCAATATTTGAAATTTGAAAAATACCTCCACTTGGGTTCACCTATACAAATAGGTTTAATTGTCATGGGGGATATTCATGAACCCATGTTGGAGTCCAACTTTCTATTGCTGAATTTTCTGTCTTCAAATTATATTAAGGTTCTCTTTAAAACAAGCAGTTTTGAAAGAAAAATATCCGGGTAGTCAGGAAATGACATTAAATGTGCACGTGTAAAACCATCAGAGAGCAGTCATTTCAGTCCCTTCCTGTGCACTCTCTTGGTAAGCCAGAGTTTCCACCCGGGTCTTAGAGGTGGCCAAACACATGTGCATGGGGTCATAGCCATCTACACTCACAGCCCAGGGGAGGAGGACCACGGGGCGGGTACAATTGAGAACAGGGTGCACCCCCAGAAGCTGCAGGAGACAGGTTTTGTATCCTTGCTAGAGTGGGATGTCCCCTCTTGCCGGGGAGGATGGGGTTGGCTTGTTTCCATCATCCCATGGGATGGCAGGGGAAGGAACCAGTTATTCAATCCTAAGCAAACACATGCCTTGTCCCTTTCTACAGAGGGTGTTTGGCAAGGGAGCCCTGTCCCTGGGAACAGAGCATAGGGGCAGGTGGGTTGTGAGTCATTTCAGCAGGTGTTGGGGCAGCATGTCAGGTTGAGCCTTATTTGAGGTCTGACACCTGCAATTGTGGATGTTGGTGATTTCTAACCCTTCTCTACTGTTGATGTTCTCATCCCACGAGAAATGGCGGCTACTCTTTAAGAACATTCAAAGTCTCTTTCTTTTTATGTATCTCTGATCCAAATTCCATCCTTATAAGACTCTCTACATTATTAGTTTTCATTAAATATTTCAGCCCAAATCAGAAATCCTGGATCTGTAATCTTTTATCTAGTTCTGGGTGTACATACTGGTTAGACTGGCATGTGGACTGGCAGCCCCATCCATCTCCTTCAGAGGGCCTCCAACCCCATAAGGTGGAGTTATACCAGCATTGCTACTCACCAGCCTCTATTGCCTCCAACTCTGTTGTGGAAGTGGGCAGTATATCAATTTTTCAGGAGAACCAGAATCTCAAGGAGTGGGTTGGATTGCCCAGGCAGCTTGGCTGGTAAGGGATCCTCCAGGGTGGTTCACATTAAAGTTGAAATTTTTAATGCAGACTATTAAATGGGTTGTTTACACCTTATTTCTGGCAACAGACTGCACCATATTCTGTTTTGTATTGATTTCAGTAGCTTCATGGTTGGGAAAAATATATATCTAATGAAATGAAGTTAAATTTCACAGTAATAAAACTGGAAAGTGTCACAGCCATTGGGTGACTTAGGGCATGGTGAAGTAAGGTGCAGGGAGGTACTGAGCAGCTGCTTTGTGCCCCTGGAGACCCTACCCGCCTGTCCTTCTTAGAGCCGTGGGAAGATGGGTGGTTCAATGGTTCAGCCTCACTGACTCGAAGGGCCAAAATAGAGAGAAATGTCTGTTTGGATAGATTGTACTGGAGCTTGAAAAGAAGACTCATGTGCCTGTGGAGAGACCCAGGCCCACAGTCCAACAGGACAGACTCACCTGCTTCCCAAAGGGGCCACCCCCAGAGTGGAGGGTGACAGGAGCATGAGCCAGTGCCGTGCCGCCCGTCCAAGGCTGGGAACTCTGGGTAGAGCAGGGCCACTGCGAGGGGCTGAGGCAAACTGCTCCCTAGATCCTCCCAGAAGCCCTCTCAGGAATGCCAAGTCTTGTCTTCCACTGACCAAGGTCACTGTGGATTTGTGAGTAACCAAAGGTGGCCTGGACCCTCACCTCCCTGACGTGCCTGCAACGAGGAGCCTGATGAGACCGAGCGTGTGCTCGTGGGGTGCTGTGGAGGTGGCTGGCAACATTCCTCTCCAGACTCTGGGGTCAGGCTGGGACCCCGTGTCCTGGCCTTGCTTCCTGGGGCCACAGCACGTGGTGAGGCCGGGGGCTGGGTGTCGGAGGCTCACCCACTAGGAGGTGTTGGTCACAATCTCTCCCCGCCTGACAATTCAATTGGGGCAAATTTTGGAACTTGCAGAAAGATTATTGAAGAGGTTTTAAATGTCTCACAGGAGAGCCTATAATAGCTTTCCCAAATGGCAGGGAAATGAGCAAGCAAGGTGGTCTTTCCACAGGTGACATATTCGGAGCCCCTCCCATCCCCAAACCCTTCACATTTTAACATAAACGACAGACTTCAGCTTCCCAATTAAACATTAAAAAACAACCTGCTCTCTCAAAGATGAGCTCCAAATGATCTAACTAGCAGAAATTTTCCATCCTAAATTAACTGCCTACATGCTTCAGGTTCAGCATTCATTTCAATTTTGAGGGGGGCATTGTGCCTACCATAACAGGCCCTTTGCATGGCTATATCAGGAAAATTGTCAAGAGTTTTCCTTTTAGACCAGAGAGCAAAGGGGAAAAAATATGAGCTGGAGATATGAAATACCTTTTTGCCTCTGGAACTTCCCTAAACAAAAGACAAATTACCCTCTACCCACCTCAGGGGAAAATAAAAGAGTTACTTTAAAAGATCCCCAAATTAAGACTGTCACCTCTCCTGAAAGATCAACCAGGCTCTGGTTTCTTTGATTGGAATAAGATGGAAATTTCAGAACAGCCAAGAGACAGAAGCTGACCAAAGTACTTGATTTCCTGGAAAAGGTGGTGCCCTTCAGTAGATAGGTAGACAGCTATCTACCACAGGTGGACTTGGCGGCCACACGGGAGCCCTGATTCCAGAGACTGTCTGCTTCTTTAGAGATGGAGGGTGGGGGAGAGGGATCTGTACCTGGACTAGAATCCAGACTCCCTGCGGGTCCCAATTAGTGTGCATATTTGCAAGCAGAAGGCATTTCTTATCCTTGTTTTAGTTACATCATTTACTGTCTAGGATGGGACTCGTGGCCTGTGATGATGTCCACTTGGAACTCTTCTGTGCCTTGCTCATGACCCTTCTCTCATCTATTCAAGGGACGTGGAATGACAACAACAACAACAAAAAGTGAACACGTAGAGTCCCATATACATAAACATATGTCTATAGACTCCAGGTATGGGGGCACACGCCTGGATTCCCAGCAACTCAGGAGGCGAGTGAGACGGGAGAATCATCAAGTTCAAGGTCAGCATGGGCAACTTAGTGAGACCTTATCACAAAATAAAAATAAATAAGTAGGGGCTGGGGTTGTGGCTCAGTGGTAGAGTGCTTGCCTAGCACGTGGAGGTCCTGGGTTTGATCCTCAGCACCACATAAAATAAAATAAAGATATTATATCCATCTACAACTAAAAAAATAAATATTATAAATAAGTAAAAAAAAAAGACTGGAGATTTAGCTCAATGATAATGCAGCCCTGCATTCAATACCCAGTACAACACATGTAAATAATAAAGTACACAGGAGTTGGACGTGGCAGGTAGTCCTAGCCTTATCAGGACATACAGAAAGGATGTGCACTGTACATCCAGAAAAGGAACACAGGCTGTGTCCACCTTACACAGGTATGATGGGGTCAGTCACTAAGTCTCATCTGTTCCTATGACAAAGGCAAAACATGGTGGTTTGGCTGTACCTGGATGCCTTTAGGGATTTTCTAAGGGAGATTGTACGTAAGATGCAGATTCCCATATAGTGGCACCAACCACTTACCTCCCTTCTAAACAACGGACAAATTGTCTACACATTTTAGTAGACTCTCCTTTCTAAGACAACTGCTCTCACCTGCCCCACCCTCGCTGGGCCCAGTGCAAGGACTCAGGAGGCTGGAGTCCTTTCCTGGATGCAGTCTGCACCAGCCCTTCTCATCACTCACCAGTTTCCATTTTGAAATGTGCTCAGGAACCTCCAAGGGCAGCTACATATTACACAACTATTTTTAGAAAGCCCTCTGTTCTTGCTCCGTTTTAAGCACAGGATTGAGATTGGTAAGTACGGCCAGGAGGAGCAAGGATGGGCAACACAGTGAGGTGATGGTGGAGGGGCCGTGTGGGGAACCGGTCCTGCTGGAGGCCCTGGGGAAATTCCCAGGAGCAGCACTGCCCGCTCCCCATTTGGCTCTCGGTTCTCCTTTTCCCGGGACGGAACCTGAAGCTCTGAGTTGGTAGGTTTCTGAGGGCACCTGGAGGGAGCAGAATTACAAAGCAAGGAGGAGCCACTGTAGACCAGAGAGCGTGCTGGGGAAGCCTTGCTTCCTTAAGGGATCTCTCCTGGGATGTTTCATCACAGACTCTGACTTCTTCCTTGGAGACTCTATTTTTAATAGGAAAGATGGAGCCCGGGAAGAGTTGTAACTGACTCTGTTAAAAAGTTCCCTTCCAGGAGCCTGGAAGCAATTCCACACTCCCCATTGCAGGTGAATCTGTGAACCGTGCTGCAGGACTCTGTTCCTTTCTCTGGGGGAAGTGTAGTTAGAACCCACTCTGCTCCTGGAGCCCCACGCATTTCCACCATCGCAGCCTCCATCTGTCTTACTGCGGTGGCTGACTTCATGAAATTCTGTGTCCTTTGCTGATCCTGGAAGGGAGCGACCAGTGTCCATATTTATAGCCATCGTTTCCTCAGTGATCAGCATCATCACTGTTCAATAGAGACTTGTTAGGGGACTACCATGCTCTCTCCACTGTATTGATGGAAAACCCAATACCCAGGAGAGTCAGGCATCAGAGCCCAAATCTCACAGCAGGTAACTGAGAGAAGGAGAGAAATCCTTTGACACCTGTGCATGGCACCAAAATAACCCTGTCAAGTTGATTCTGCTCTGTTCTCAACGTGGATCAGGTAATTTGTCAGGCTGTATCTATGTGGGTGTGGGTAACACACGTGTAACCACGTGAGCATGATCATGTATGTGTGAGAAGCAGGGCCCAGCACCATGGAGGCCCAGTGGTCACCCTGCCGAGGGCCAGGATGCCCTGGCTCCTGAAGACTCCCCTGGAGAGCCGGGATGGACTGCACGCTGCGACTGCCTTCCCAGAAGCCGACCAGTGTTGGGAGCCTCGGCAGTTTGGCTTTGTTGCTTCCCTGACGTGCCATGGCATAGTGCCTGTCACAAACTGGAAAGGAGACCTGCAGGGTACAAAGGGCTGCCCACCCCCCACCATTGCATTTCAGCCAGATGAGCAAGGAGAGGCTGAGAGACCCAGTTTCCCTCTCAACTTGGGTGGCTTTCTAAGAGAGTAGTTTAATCATTTTGGGCTGAGATTAAAAAGACACCGTAGAGAAAGACACTGCAAGTGGTGACAGAAGTCGCCGCGTTCCAGCTTTTGTAATTTTATATACCTAGAGGGTGCGTTTGTGGAAGAGCCATGTGGCATTTCTTAGAGTGGAAGCTGGTTGCTAATCGCCTTGTTAAAGAGTAAAATTACAAAGAAACTGGCAAAACTGATTGCCTTAAAAGCAAGAAACTTATTTACCAGGTGGGGAGGAAAGTTATTTTTCCACTCTATTTATTTTAGTATTGAAATTGGTTTCCTCTTATATGAATTATTATCTATTGTGAGTACACAATATGAACATAAATTATTGTGAGAAAAAAATGGCTTCTATTCATGAAAGGTGGCTACTAAAGTGGGACCACCAATGGCCGTGGATTCCTCACGTCTAGGTCCGCTCTCACACCCACATGTAGATTTAATTGAGGACCCTCACTGCAGGGCTTTAGATGATGCTGTCGATTAGCAACCACTCTCCTGTAACATCCTGACCCCTCAGGCTGGTGTAGACCCTCTGCATTTCTTATTTATTGCTATAAGAAACATCTCCAGACCCTCAGGGCACTTGGCAATAGGAGTGTTTGCTCATCTGTCTGGGGGCTGCTGGGTTGCACTGGGGGCTTGGTTGATTGACTGAGCTGTCTTGGAGGAGCGGGGTTGGTTGCTGGCACTGGATGAGGCTCCCCTTGGCTGAGGCAAAGGCATTAGCCAGCTCTATTCCTGCCATTTTCCCCTCACCATGCTACTCCCAACATGTCCTCATGGCAACGAGGGACCTCAAAATAGGGGCTGCCAAGCCCTGGTGTTCAAGCACCTTTCACCACTCTGCATCACATCCATGAACAGCCCGTGGCCATAACCATGGCCAAAGCTGGTCAAACCCAAAGGTCAGGAGCTGCACTTGGAAAGGATTTCTCAGTTTAGAAGTTTGAAAGGCTTCACCAGACTCCATTGAGCACATTCATGCGAGGCTTTGTTTAAAGGCAAAGGATATAGAACATTTAGAGGAAGGGGTGCAGGCAGGCCGCAGGAGTCCGAGAGACCCCCCAGATGTGCTCCTGAGACCTCTATTCTACAAGCTCCGCCCACCCCAGTAGGCCCAAAGGGCTGGCACAAAGAGTTCTGAGCTGCAGGAATCTTGCTGGGATGAGAATGTCCGTTCCTTATTGTGAGTTAGCATCCACATAGCAAAGAAAACATTCAGACTTTGGTGTTTTGGGATTGGTGTATTTCACTCAGCATAACAAATGTATAATATGTCAAAATACATTCTACTATCACGTATAATTAAGAAGAACTAACTAACTAACTAATTAAATAAATAAAATGTCAAGTTCCTGAGGATGAAATCAGACAGAGGGGAAAAGAAATAGAAACCAATGTCTGAATACTGTTAGGATGAGTGTTTCTTCAAGATTTGGGGACTCTATTTCCTTTCAGAAATTCATGAAATCTCTGAACTTGTCTCCCCCATAAAAATGTATATATTAATAAGCACATACTTGATATATAATTTAAACTTTTTTCTGAAGTTTTGATTCCAATTCATGGACTTCTGTGGTGTTCCGCAACTCAGATTAGCAACTGCTGAGTGTAGTTTTGCTACCTGGAAACCCTGGAGAGGAGCTCTGCAAGTCAGCTTCCGTCTGTCTTCTCCAGTGGTCTGTCCTCCTTCAGATGCTGTAGGACAGTGGCAGCTCTCTAACATCAAACCGCAGTTGGTTCACTTTGTCCTCACCTAAGCATCAGAATCCCTCTGATCCATATGCATAGTTACCCCTCCCATTCCCTCCTGCATCTCTTACAGTAGAAACAATGGGGTTTCTGTTCCTTTCCTTCTGATTGGAGGAAGCAATGCCTTTCTTTCCCACCTCACGGTGGGGTGGGAGCTCCCGTTGGTGGTGATCACCCGCTGATCCTGGTGTCTGTAGTGAATCGCTCAGCACCCACCCTCGCAGCCCCCAGCACACGCCCATCTTGCTAACACTCATTATTCCATCTATGCGGTGGGCTGCCAGGGCCCACAGAGCTAGTGCCGGACCTGTGGGGTCTGGCTCATGCACAAGGGTTTCTGCTGTCCTTCGTTGTGTTCAGTAAGACACTGCTTGTTTTCAGTAAAGAAGCACAGCTGGAAGATTTAAGTGTGAGTTCCAGGAATTAGATTGCTTATAAAACGAACTTTGCTCTGCAATGTCTGTGGACAAAGCCGAGGTCTTTATAGTCTTATAATTTCCAAATTGTCCTCGATGCCAATGTCCAACCCTACTGTCCTTTCAACTAGTTGAACACAGCAATTGGCTTTTCTCCACTGAAGCAATGAAAGTGATTATCAGGAACATGTTGCTGCATGTGGAAAGTGAAGGAGTGTGTTCGAACTGTCCAGAGGTTCCTGCACCCACCCCTCATCTCCCCAACCTCTGTGGTTCTTGATCTGGAGCTTCTTATCCCAGTTACAGCCCTGCTCCTGCCTTGGCTTTGCTCTTCACACACACTGACCTCCTGCCTCAACACCAGCTTCCTGGAGGAAATGAACAAAACGGACTTCATCTCACAGGAACACAAGACATCCAGGCCCTCCTGAATCTTGTTATCTTGCAGAGAGTTTGGGCATTTGAACCACCTTTGTGTGGACTGAATCTTGCCTTGACTACTTTTTTTGTTGTTTACATTTGGACAAGTCACTTAAGTACGCTGAGCTCACTCTTCTTCCCTGTGAAATGTCACTTATTAATTCTGACATGGAGCAGAATATTTAACTGGTGAGTCTCAGTCTCTTCACCTGTGTCCATTTCCTAGATTTGGTGTGAAAGCTGAATGAATCAAAACACATAAAATGCTTAGCATACCTCCCGGGACAATAAATGTTCAATACCTGTCAGTTTGGGTGGTCATTGGGCATAGATAAGATGCTCATTCCTTTATGCCTAAGAGCAGGAGATCAGGGGACAGCTAACACTTAAGCAATTTCAGAAATGACTCTGGAATTGAAAGGGGAAGAAATGACTGTTTTAAGGATCAAGAGGCTGTAACCCTTCGAGGCCTGGGCTCAAGATGCTGACTTGGTGTATTAGGCTCTGGAAGACTTGTTCCCATTCCTCATCCTAATATTCCAGTAGGAACACATCTGCTCTGAGGGTTACACCTCCCCCAATCACCAGATCTGTAAAAGGATGCCAAGTCTCCCTTTAGTTTTCCAGAATTAATTTGCTGGAATTGGTAACAGATTGGGTTGGGGGGGGGGGCAGAGAGGAAAGTCACTTTAAGAGGATCTTTAGGATTCTCAGTTGAGCTACTTAAAGCCTGGTAGTTCATTTAGTAGAATGTCTGCTCAGAGAAGAAGAATCAATGGATCGAGCCTGAACAATTTTCCCACCTCTAAAAGAGGGCAGAAGAGAACAAGTATCTTTTTTTTTTTTTAAAAAAGGAGTTTTTAAAAGGATTCGAATATCTTTTAAAAAAATTTAAATTTATTTAATTATTTATTTATCAGTTACACATGACTGTAGAATGTGTTTTGACATATTATACAGACATGGTGTGTGACTTCCTATTCCTGTGGTTGTACATGCTGTGGTTACTCCGGTCGTGTATCATATCTGAGCATAGGAAGTTATGTCTGATTCATTCCACTGTCTTTCCTATTCCCATTCCCCTCCCTTCCCCTCATTCTCCCTTGTCTAATACAATGAACTTCTATTCTTCTGTACCTCTCCCCCTATTGTGTGCTAGCATCCACATATCAGAGATAACATTCAGCCTTTCATTTTTGGGGACTGGCTTATTTTAGTTAGCTTGGTAGTCTCCATTTTATTCGTTTACAGCAAATGGCATAATTTCATTCTTCTTTATGGCTGAGTAATATTCCATTGTGTATAGATACCACTTTTTCTTTATCCATTCATCTGTAAAGGGCACCTAGATTGGTTCCAGAGCTTAGCTATTGTGAATTGAGCTGCTATAAACATTAATGTGTTTGTGTCACTATAGTCTGCTGATTTTAAGTCCTTTGGGTATATGCCAAGGAGTGGGATAACTGGATCAAATGGTAGTTCCATTTCAAATCAGTTTGAATGATGCAAATTCAAACCCAACAGTTTGAGTCATGAGGTTGATGGCAGAGATGGCTGGTTGTATCCCTGCAAGACTGTCTACCGCTCTTCAGAAGGTTCAGGTGAGGCATGTCTTCAAAGTGAAGTGTGCGTGTGTTGGTGGGCAGCACAGTGAAGGAAGGGGGTGAAGTGTTGGAAGACAGGAGAAGTCTGTGCTAACCTAGGTGTGGAGGCAAGATCCTGGGGTGATTGTGGGAGCAGAGGCTTGAGCAAAGTGGAGGGACTGGATAGCAAGACTCCAGAGGTAGATTGGCCTGGCTACTAAAAATCAAGAGGATAGTGGCAGGCGGTGGCTCCCACCTCCAGGGCATCCGAGGGAGGCCCAGACTGCCACACCCTCCCCCGGAGGAGCACCCCACACCTCCTGAGTGTGCCTCCCAGGTACCAGGCCCTTGCCACACCCTGTTTCCTGCAGAGGATCTTCCTCCTTTCCACCCAGGACTCTGCCCTCTCCAGCTGTGCGTCCTGTTTCAAGTCTTCCCTCTGACCTCCTGGCTTCAGGTGGCTCCTCTCAGATCAGCTCTTTCAAAGTGGAAACACAGCTTCACAGCAGTTTCTTCAGTGATGCTTGGGTTCCAGAGATCAAAGAGAGGCCTTGGCAGCCTGAGTGCAGTAATGAGCTTACAGGAGCAGGCAAGCAGGGCATCACCTGGCTCTAGAGGACAGCTGTGCCCCACAGTGAGGGAGCCTGCAGTGGAGCCATGGAGGGTGGCACCGGGGACGGGAGAGTTCTGATCCTGGCTTTGCCGCTTTTTGTCCAAGTGACTTCAGGGTGAAAAAAAGGACCACTTCACAGCTCTGAACTTCAGTTCACCCTGGAAGTGGCGCTGCTTCTGAGGTCCCTTCCACTTTCAAGTTCCTCCTTTGGAGACGGGCGCCATAGTGAAGAGGATGCGATTCTTATCATCTGGGTTCAAGAACCTGTGCTTGCTTTTCATATCCACCAGGGATAATGCCTGTGAGGTTACCAGCAAGTCCTTAAACATCTCAGCAAATGCCCTCTCATTTGCAAAATAAGGGTGATACACATTTTCTAGTTATTCTCATGATTAAATGAAATTTTGTGGCAACAGGTTAATTTGAGGTCCACAGAAAGTGCCTGATTAGGGAGAAGTTTCCCACCTGCTTCTTATGGATGTGTGTGATGAGTAAGAAGAATCGCGGATGTTTTATAATATGGCTTTCCTTGTGTATGCACAGTCTAAGCATATACGGGCCCAGAAAAGGAGTTTAATAAAGATATAAATTAATTTAAGTATTGATTTATCTCAAAAATATTCCCAGCAATTTTCTGCATAAATGATTAGAATTTTACCATCAAAGACACAGTTCCTAGAGGTCTGTGGGAAACTGCTTCAATGAAATATCCTGAGTGGGAAGAGACTGAGAGAGCCCACTACCCACCTCTTAGGGGGGTGTTTTTAGAGAGGCAGCAGACATGGCCCACAGGCTCTGGCCAGCCTGGTCACAGAGAAACAGCCCTTGTTCCTCCTTGTCCACAAACTCACCTGCACAGGCAGCTGTTTTCACAAGGAAACCTGATGGATTTCTGTTAATTACAAAAAACCTCTATGTGTGCTTACTGCTTACACATTACCATAATAAGAAAACTGGGTACTTGCAATATTTCAATCCATATAAAAACAGTTTAAAAATACTTGAGTCTTAATTTACTTTATGCAATCTAAGTAGAAAGGCAGAAGGCCTCAGCCTTCCCCCTGAAGAGAGAGGGGCACACCCGACGGCTGCACAGATGGGGTAAGAGCACGCGTGTCAATGTTACTGTGAGCAGAACAAACCCATGATAAAGCTGTCAAGCAGACTCAGAGCAGCGTGTGAGTTCTGAAATGAAGCAGGCTGGACCTGGACATGTCTTCAGATAAAAGCAGAAATGCTCCCAGTTACCTAACAAACTTCAGCTTCCCCGTTAGGGGTTTATCCTCTCCTCTGTATCTCTGTGTCTTTGCCTCTCACTTTTAACTTGACCTTAAATCGTAGGATTTTTTTGCCACCACCCCAGCCCAGCCTACACACCTTGTCCCACATGATTTATTATGCGTCTTTGAAAGCATTCACCTAAGGTTAATTTCAGGATTATATTCTACTTTGGATTTGGAAGAGTAGCCATTTCAGTGGTTCTTTGTTCCTTGAAATTAACAGTCGTTCAGTTTTGACCAAGAGAATATTACTCAGTTTCATGGGCATGGAAATTAACGAAGGACTTTGTAACCGGAACACAGGGGAGAAGTCTAGGCTCCATCTACCTGAATGGATTAGCTCTTTCCTACCTGTTACTTGGAAAAATACCAGGAGGATGTGCCTTGAATAACACAATTAATAGGTTGTAAGGGACTTAATTTTTTAAGAACATTTCCAAAGACTACAAGTTTCTCCCCCTGCTTCTAGAACTTATTTTTCAAATTCTACTTTACACTTTCAGAGCATGTACTCAGACTTAACGTTGACCGAGAACCTCAACCCCTCTTTATTCTAATTTCAGATTAAAATAATGTAATGTGAGAGTGATATGTGAGACGCATCACATCCGATGAAGAAACAGTGATTTCAAAAAGCAGTTATGCTTGGCAGAGCTGTGCTTCAAAAGAAAATCAATAGTGACCGCACACCTGCTATGAAGAAATGACAGGTGTGCACTACATCACTTAACGTTGACTACAGAATCATGAAATGGCTATCACGAAACCCTTTTCACAACTCTGGGAGAAGGCTCTGGCACTAAGTAATCCTCCAGGTCTTGGTGAGTGTGAGCACAGTGGAGTGGATCCTCGGTCCTTGTGACGCTCTTGACTTTCAGAGTTCTTTCTAGCAAGCCCCTTGCCACTGCCTTGTTGGGACACCTGCTGTGAGGAACTGAACTGTGCGCCCCCAACTCACATGTTGAAAATGAAGCCCCTGATGAGACTGAGTTTTGAGGAGACATGGCCTTTAGGGAGATAAAGTTGAATGAGTTCACAAGAGGACCCTAACCCAATAAAAGATTAGTGTCCTACAAGGAGAGGAGGGCAGCTGTCATGGAAAACAGTGTGGCGGGTTCTAAAAGCATGAAAAATAGAGAACCCTCTGAGCAGCAATCACACCCCTGGGTATGTATCCAAAGGGCATGGATTAGTATGTGAAAGAGACACCCACACCCCTGTGTTTATTGGGGTGCTATTCACAATAGCCAACAAATGGAAACAACCTAATGTCTCTTAAGTGATGAATGGATAAGGAAAATGTGGTGTGTTATGCAGTTAATTGCTGTTCAGCCATAAAAGAGAATGAAACACAGTCCTTCATGGCAACATGGATGGAACTGGAGATGGCTATATAACGTGGAATAAGCCAGACACAGACAAGATCCACAGAACCCCACTCATGTTGAATATGATAAAGTTGATCTTATGAAACAGGGAGTAGAATGCTGGTTACCAGAGGCTGGGGGAGTAGAGGGCAGGGCAGGATGGGAGAAGGTTGATCAGCAGGTGCTGCACTGCAGTTGGCTGGGAGCAGAGGTTCCAGTCTGCTACTGCACTGTGGGGGACTGCAGCTAGCCACTGGGGCTAGTATCTCAACAGCCAAGAAGGGAGGGTCTTCAGTGTTTTCACCACTAAAAAAGTGATAAATGTCTGAGGAAGTCAATCCAATTAACCTGATTACACAATGTATGCATGTATCAAAACATTACATGGTACCTCACTCATGTATATAATTTTATGTTTTTATGTGGCAATTAAAATAATTTAAATTAAAAAATAAAATTTGAAGAAGAGAAATAGGCATTTTTTTTTTAATCTCTGAGATCCATCTCTCTCTTTCATGCACAAAAAGAGAATTTTGTGAGGACATAGCCCAAAGGTGCCGTCTGCAAGCCACGAAGAGAGCCCACACCAGGAACTAATGTGCTGCCACCTTAACCTTGAACTTTCAGCCTTGGAGCGCTGGAAAATAAATGTCTGTTGCTTATGCCACCCACTCTGCTATTTTGTTAGAATAGTACTAGCAAATCCAGACACATAGGCAACCCAACTTTCTGACCCAGATATCATAAAGCAAGGCTTGCTCAAAAGTCTTGTGATTACTGCTCAGATACTTGAGGATACTTGACTAATATTTATTCAATTAATTAATTTGCAGGTTGAGGGATGCAGCTCAGTGGAAGCATGTATGTTTAATGTGCATAAACCCTGGGTTCAATCCCCAGCACTGCAACAAACACACAAAAATGTATTATTATTTAATCTAATAGGATTTTTAAGAGTTTTATTTTTTATTTTGTCCAAACAACAGGAAATATTATTTTGGCTGAAAAAATCTACAATACACTGTATTACTTTACATTTGTCATTTGATTTTCACCAAAGCCCTGAATGCTAGGTAAAAGCAATATCCATTTTACAATTTTGGGAAGGTCCGTTTAGAGAAGTTAAACTACTTGCCTGGCAGCCCCTGACGCCGAGCCCCGGGGTTATCCCACCTGAGCTTCCTGCATATACCTTCTCCTGTGGGGAGATCTCATTCCGTGTTTCTCTTCCATTCTCATAATGAGAAAAGATAAAGAGGGATTAATTTCCAAGGGGTTTGGTGACAGTGCGACCCAGCTATCAAGTCTGGTGTTTAGTCACAGGTGCTCAGTGCTGGTACCAGTAATCTTGATTTCTGCTGTTCCTTCTCCTACTTTTTATCTCCAAAATATAGTGTTCTCTTGATGGAAAATTTTCAGGCATTATGTTCTTAATTGAATTTCCAAGAATTTTTTTTTTTTTACAATTCTTACATATAAATTCAATGCTAAATAGAAATAACTTTATTCAGGGAAACACTATTCTAGAGTAAGAGTGGTAAACCAATATAAAGTATGTCATGAGGATAGATCTTACATAATCGACCGGGATGCTTAGTTATTAATACATAAATAGGTATAAATATATTTATAAGCACATCTAGGCTACTAGTATATTTTATGCTAAGATAATTATAGTCAGTATATTTAGTTTATTCTTGACTCGCTACTAAGTAACATGCTACTAAGTAACATATTTACTTGTTTATTGAGTCATCTTTATAATATGTCTTATATACTGCCTGATATGTACTTCAAAATTAATAATGTACTTTTAATTTCTTTTCAATCTGTAAGATGGGAAAGGCAAGAGTTTTCAAGTTTCAAATAAATCAAAATAAGGTAAAATATGTAAAGTATAAACTACTTTAATTCTAAGCCTTATTATTGCTCTTCCTTGAAGTAGATTATATGATTAAACTGTAAAATATCCTAGGGGAAGAAGTAAAAATCTCCTCGAAACAAAGAAGGAAACCTTTCCCTACCTGGTTTTGGGTGTAGGGGCACAGGCGAAAAGTCACTATATAATGAACATGATTTGTCAAAAGGGTAGGTCACTTAACCTGGGTGCTGGGCTTGTAAGCACTGATCTAGGCTTGATGTGAGGAACATCCACATACAGAATTCCTAGCATCGTTTTTTTTTTTTTTTTGTAAAGTTTTACAGTTGCCTTTTGGGATTAGTAGATGTTGATTGGTGCATGGACTTGGGAGACCAGATTGATGGGGTTGGGTAAATCAGGAGTGGAAGTTTTCAAGTGATCCATTACAGGACTTGGACTGATGCTACAATGAAAGGGAAATTAATGGAATTAATTAATTTTAAGTAGAGACACAATAGTCTTCTAGCTGTCCAAACAAAGGAGACAGTTTTTCTTCAGTGCAAAAGAGCATCCTGTTTTTTTCAGGAAAGGCAGCTGGTGTGAGAATGCAGAGATGGACTATAGGTATGTGAAGGGATTTGGAAGAGATGGGGAGCATGCAGATTCTGGGTATGAAGAGTAGACTCCAGAGGTGGGGATTCTGAGAGGAGTTTGGACAGACATGAAGACTAATGCACACAATCTCTTCTGGAAGAAATTTCGGCACAATATGAGTTTCCAGGAAATGTTACTGCAGGTCTCCTGAAGACACTGGATATATATAAGCCATCTTTGGATCTTCACTTTGGTGGGTTCTTTAAGATTAGGTAAGGAGGGGCTGGGGTTGTGGCTCAGCAGTAGACCACTCACCTCGCATGTGCAAGGCCCTGGGTTCAATCCTCAGCACCACATAAAAATAAATAAATAAAATAAATATATTGTGCCCATCTACAGCTAAAAATATATTTAAAATATTTTTTAAAAAGATTAGGTAAGGAATAAATGCAAAGCAGTGAAGGATTCTTCAACGTGGAGATTGGGGGTTCTTTTCTCATCCTACCTGCACATACTTTCTGAGGCACCGTGGGCTGTGGCATGTCAGTCACTTGGAAGCCTCTTACCTCCAGGTTGCTCTACACATCCATCTGTTTTGCAGGGTTCCAGGTGGCCCCGCAGTAGGGTGGATGTTCCCAGTGGTGCAGAGCAATGTTAAATGACAGAGTTGATGTGATGCAAATGTGTCAAGGGGAACAAATGGGATGCATCCAGGTGGGTAACTGTGGCAGCTCTACCTCTGCTCCTGGGACCAATGCAGTGTGAAGATGTAAATGCACCAGGTGCTTCCAGATCACTGAGAAGATCCTTCTTTGTTGTTAAAGGACACCAAAATCAAAGGAATTCTTTGAGCACCACTGTCCACATGTGGGCATCAGGTGAGAGTTCTTTTAAATAATTAACTGATTAAAGGAATAGTTTGCAACATGGCAAAATATTCATATATAGTGTGAAGAAAAGGTAGCATTTGGATCTATGATTCCTTCTGACTTCATTTTTGTATATGCTTTAAATATTCATTTTTGCATATGGATATTGATTATTCTAGCATAGGATGTTGTAAAGACTGTTCTTTCTCCACTAAAATGTTTCAGATTCTCTCATGAAAATTAGTTGTGCATATATTTGGTTTTTTTCTTGGATTATTATTATTTTTTTCCATTCCAACGTTCTATGTGTCACTCTTTATACCAATATCAAATTGTCTTGAATAATGCAAATTTATGAAACCTCTTAATAGGCTAGCTTTATTGTTCCCTTTTCCAATTTTTTGGGGGGTTATTCTATATGTTTTGCATTTTTAAATGCATTTGAGAATAAAGTGTTTTGATAATGATAGTATTTAATGAATTGGGGGAAACAGAGCACCAATCTCTTGAGAATATAAAGAACTCAAAAAGCTAAACTCCAAATAAATAAATAAATAAATAAACAAACAAAAAACCCAATCAATAAATGGACCAAGGAACTGAACAGACACTTCTCAGAAGAGGATATACAATCTATCAACAAATATATGAAAAAATGTTTAACATCTCTAGCAATTAGAGAAATGCAAATCAAAACTACTCAAGTTTCATTTCACTCCAGTCAGAATGCAGCTATTAAGAATATAAACAACAATAAGTATTGGCGAGGATGTGGGGAAAAAGGCACACTTATACACTGCTGTTGGGACTGCAAAATTGTGCAGCCAATATGGAAAGGAGTATTGAGATTCCTTGGAAAACTGTGAATGGAGCCACCTTTGACCCAGCTATCCCACTCCTTGGTTTATACCCAAAGGACTATAAAATCAGCATAGTATAGTAATGCAGCCACATCAATGTTTATAGAAGATCAATTCACAGTAATTCCTCCCAAATGTGACATTTTAATAAGCAGAAGCTCAGACATTTTATTTTTGCTCTTTCCTTTCCTATTCATTTCAGATAATATCTATTTTTGCTTTTAATTCCCTTTAATCCATTAATGTTGAGTGTTGAGTTCCTCTCTCTCTCTCTCTCTCTCATATATATATATATATATATATATATATATATATATATATACACACACACACATATATATATATTTTTTTTTTTTTTTGGGGGGGGGATACTCCACACCCCTCTCTATTACTAACCTTTAATTTAATTACATTTGGTTTAGGAAATATTTTTTGTATTCTTTGAATCCTTTAAATTCATATAGGATTATCTTATGTCCCTGAATAAGGTTTATCTTTTTTTTTCTTAAAGAGAGAGAGAGAGAATTTTTAATATTTATTTTTTAGTGTTTGGTGGACACAACATCTTTATTTTATTTTTATGTGGTGCTGAGGATCGAACCCAGCGCCCCTCTCATGCCAGGTGAGCTCGCTACCGCTTGAGCCACATCCTCAGCCCTAAGGTTTATCTTGATAAATATGTACTTTAATAAAAATGTTTTAATTGCTTTTGAGTGAATACTTCTGCAAGTGTCAAATAGATCAAATTATCTATTTTGTATTTCTCATATATTTTCTACGTACTCACTCCATCAGCTTTTGAGAAAAGGGTACCAAAATCTCTTACTATAATTATGGCTTTGTCTAATTTTCCTTGCATTTCTGTTGTTTTCCCTTCATGTATTTTGAAGTTATCTTGTTATTTCCATCATTGTTCAAGACTTTTCATAAAATGACACTTTAATTTTTGGGGGAGTGGTTGTGCTGGGGAGTGAATCCTAGGGTGCTTAACCACTGAGCCACATTCCCAGCCGTTTTTCATATTTTATTTAGAGACAAGGTCTTGCTGAGTTACTTATTGCTTTGTTAAGTTGCTGATACTGGCTTTGAACTTGCAGTTCTCCTGCCTCAGCCTCCCACTCCACTGGAATTATAAGCATGAGCCACTGTGCCAGGATACTTTAATCAAATAGCCTTATTTGTGGTGATGGCTTGTTGCTTTTTAACTAGACATTCAATTTACACGTTAAAACATGACAGTGTTATTATTTATACAAGTAGTAAATTATCACTTAATGCTATTTAAATGATAGAAACAGATTTCTCATATTTATCTAGTAGTTACTATTTTCAATGGTTTTCATTTCTTTGTAAAAAAAAAAAAATTCTGGTATAGTTTGCTTCTATTGAAGAGCCTACAGTTCAGCTCTGGTGGCATAAAACATTTCTTTCCTCCTTTCTTATGCTCCCTTGCTTTCTCTCTCCCTCCCTCCTTCCTTCCTTTTTAGATTTCTTTCATATATATTAATCTTATGCATTTGATTTTGAATATGAACATTTAACTCCAGGTGGACTTTTTTCAATTTTATTCAGTCCTATGGAAATAATGTTCCACTAACTTCTGATTTACATTTTACTGCCATTCTTATTTTTCTTTTTCTGTATGTAATGTGGATTTTTCTCTAGCTGCTTTTGTAATTTTCAGTTAATTACTGGTTTTGATGAGTAGACTGTAAAACAAGTGCACCTGTCCTCATTCTTCTTAATTTTTTCAGCATTCTGAATAACTAGAACCTGTGTGTTTCTAGTTGTTAGCAATTAAGAAAAAAAATTGCCATTGTTTCTTCAAATATTTCCTCTATATGTTTTTATGTTCTTCCTTTCTCTGAAGTCTCCACTCTGACATACACTAGACGGCTTGATGAAACTCATAGCTCAATGATTCTGTTTATTGATTTCATTATTACTGTTGTGTCTTTTCTGCCTGCATTTCATTTGGATAGTTCAGATTGTTATGACTTTGGATTCACAAATATTTCTGTTCTACAACATTCAATCTGTTTTTAATCTCATCCAGTATATTTTCATCTCTAGAAATTAGATTTAAATCTCACATGTCACTGCCTAAACTTTTTGAACATTATAATATCTATGTTTATGAGCTTTTCTACGACTGTAACATTGCTCGATTATGAGTGAGGTTTGGTTGACTTGTCATCTAATTATGGGTCATAATTTTCTGCATATTTGTGTGAATGGTAGTTTTGACTAGATTTTATCAGAGATTTGGTCTCTGTGTTAAATATTTTCCTATTATTATAAATATTCTTCTAAAATACACCCTTTTGAAAAACAAATGCATCTCCCTGGGAGTTGCCATTAAAGATGGTTGTGCATGGACAGAATGATAACTGGTCTGTGCTGACTGGCACTCCCCACTGGAACAGGCCGTCTCTGTTCCTTCCCCAGTGCTGGTCACTCCCGAAGTGCACGCCTGGCTTCTTGCAGCCTCATCCTCTCTTATGAATTGTGAGCCCCATGAACTTTCCTTCCTTCCCTTTTGGTGGTTTCTTACCCTCAGTGGGCTCCTCCGCATGCCATCACTGGCTGGTGTTCATCTGAGCAGTGGCGTGCACTGTCCCTCCCATTGTCCCCTCTATGGTGCTCTGTGCTCTGCCGCCAGCTGCCTGTCTCTCTCTGCTCCGCTCTCTCTCTGCTCAACTCCAGGTGTCCGCATGCCTGGCATTTGTCCCCTCTTTCTGCACTGCAGTCTGGAAACTCTTGAAGGATGGGACAAGAACATGATCTTGGGGACCTGTCCTCTGTTTCCCGGAAGAATCGCTTCCTGGCATGGCTTGAAAGCAGACACCTTGCCCACCACCCTGTCAGGTATCCTCTGAATTTAGGCTGTCCTCGGGAGAGGCTAAGCCCTGCCCCTGTCACTCCCTCTTGGCTAGAAGCAGGGATTCTTCTCCCTTTAGTCAGAAGGCTGGGTGGTCCTTCTTCAGCAGGAGTCCTTAGGACTGCACGTGAACATATTTATGTTGTTTCAAATCACCATTAATGACTTAAAATGCCATTGGGATAAACAAGAAAATAATATAAAAATATTGGCATAAACTCCCCAAGGTGCTTTCAGGATTTTTAAAAGACAGGCCAGAGTTTTGATTGCTAACGTTGTGGAGAGACCCACAGTTATCCTCACTCTTCATTACCTGTGCATCAAACTCCTTGCTCTAAGGATGGTGTGGGGTGCATGCGTGGGTATAAATGCTTTGATCAATTTCTCGTTCAGCCTGATCCTCCACTGGGCACCACCTGTGCTCGGCTCTCCCTGCACTTCAGGAGCGGGGGAGCTCCACGTCTCCAAGCTCCCTCACAAACCATGACTACAGTCACAGCTTTTCCCATTACAGCCCAAAGCCCCCAGCATTCCTCTCCCTTGACCCTCCTCAGTGGATTCTGTTCTCTGTGCAGTTGCTTTCCCCTTGCCTCCCTGATGCTATGCTGCCCTATGACTTTTAGGTAACATTTAAAGCATTTTTAAATTTTAAATATTCAAATCTGTCCATTTATACTTGGTAACTTTTTTCTGATTTTGAAACTCAAAATACTGACTCTGTCTCCAGGGATCTGGTAAGTCTTCAATTCTATTTTATTTATTTTTTCTATGAATTACTGTGTAGAATTTTAACTGCAAATGTTTTTTTACCTGCAAATTTAGATCCATGGGAAGATAAGCACACAATATAATTATATGTTCTCTAAATAATTAATCATTTTTTTCCTAATATATTTTTTATAATTGACTTTTTCTCATGTTTTCATATTGTTATTCTCTATGAAAGAGTTTTCACCTATTTCATTTCACATTTTAATATTTATTTATTTATTTATTGGTGGATACTGGGATTGAACCCAGGAGTACTTAATCACTGAGCCACATCCATGTACCCAGCCCTTTTTATGTTTTTGTTTTGAGACAGGGTCTCACTAAATTGCTTAAGGCCTCACTAAGTTGCTGAGGTTAGATTTGAACTTGTGATCCTCCTGCCTCAGCCTTCTGAACCACTGGAATTATAGGCCTGTTCCACCACACCTGGTTATTCCTTAATTTAAAGGGGTCACTCTCTCTATCATAGTTTATTTTTCTTTGAATTGATTTTATTAGGCACAGAATCTGTGGTATTTATTTTTTTCTTTGGTGGTGCTGGGGATGGAACCCGGTGCCTTGTACATGCTAGGCAAAAACCAACTGAGCTATATACCCAGCCCCCCATAGTTTATTTTTCAAAGGTCTCAGAACTCACCAGAAAAGGTCTGACTTTAATCGGTTCCCTGGGAAGCCCTCCACATTCACTGTTTATGAAAGTATTCCTATAAGATGGTTGATCAGCTACAATTTGGTAAGCTGTAAAGGCTACATTGTGGGCATGCTTACTGTATCACCAACACATGAGTTACCCTCAAACAGCATGTCAATGTTACATTCAGAGCAGAGCACCATGCATTCCCAGGTGCTTATAGGTAGATCTAATTGAACCAGGCTCACTTCCTGGTTTTGAATATCAGCTCTTTTATTCATTACTGTGGCAAATTAACTTAATTGGGATTCAATTTCCCTCATCTATAAAAATGAGTATAATAAGACTAACTAGCTCACAGGATTGTTCTAAGGATTAAATGAAATAATAAAGTAACATCCCTGAGAAAGCAACATGTAAGCCCAATCCAACTGTCAAGTTTTAATATCAAGCCAGCTATCCCAGCTACAGGTGAGGTGATGAAACTAGATTGGTCCAATACAAAAGTAACAAAAGCAGATGGTGGTAATGAGATTGATCAACTATATTATGTGCATATAAAAAGTTAACACAATGTATCCCACTATTATGTATAATTATAATGCATCAATAAATTCCTTGTAAAATAGGAGGAAAAACAATGACTTAGATGAAAATCTACCATCTTTTGCCATATATTGTTAATAAGTATAGGTAATTCTGGAACGTTATAGAGTAGGTCTGAAACCTCTGATAGATGCTCAAATGTCTGGAACATGTCTCCCTGATAGGGAAGAGACAGATGTGAGTGGTGAGAACATAATGTTAAGGGAATAGTTCTATAAAATAGACCCCACTGTGCTGATCCCCACATGCTTTCTTCTTTTAAAAAAGCAATTTAGCTGGAGCCCTGCCTTCTTAAATCAACAGGATATGTTGTATTCCTCAGCATCGACCTGTTATCTGCAGGAGAAATGCAGGTCTGAAATGCCAAGAAAAAGAACACAAGTTACCCTGGTGGAGGGTGGGGTCAGGATTTTGTGACCCTTTCACAGACCAGACTTCAGAACCCAAGGATGTAAGTATAATTCCCTCTAAACATAACATCTGTAAGAACAGGTTCCAGTTAGAACTGATCAGCTTAGGCCAAAGTGTCCTAGAGTCTGACATCACTCTCTTGTCAATCAAAAGTCAAACAGTGGACTTGGGCAGGACTCTGAAAAGTCCCCTGGGACCCCCAATAAAATGGGAGGGCAGGAGGTGTGTGCCACCCTTCTCCTCTCTGAGCGGGCACACTCTCTCCCTTAAGAGTGTCCCTTTTGACATTTTCCTATCCCTCCAATAAACTCTGAGATATATGTCTGAAATTTTTCTGGCATGATTGCAAGAATTGGGGTGAGGGGCGGCTCTACAGCTGCTTCAGCTTCATAGCTGGCCTTTGCTTGGTATCATCCCCAGCTCTACTGTTCAGGGTTAAATCTGCTACATTTCCTTTTGATTTTGTATTTATTTAATTAGTTCAGGTCATTATTACCTTTTCCTGAGAAACCAAATGCTACACTTTTTCCACAAATTGCCACCATTCCCCCAAACCTGTCACCCGAATACTTGAAGATCAGGTGAAGGTGTACTGACTGCCCCAGACTTTCCCACCATATTCATTAGAAATGCCCCATTGGAACATCCCCAGTTCAGTTCGTCATGCTGGCCCCTGAGTTCTTTTCCTGACTACTCACCCACCTCCTGAAGGCAGCCACTCGTGTGAGCATTGCAGAGATGGGGAAGCTGCAGCACCTCACAAGCTTCAGGTCAGAACTGGGGCCTGCTGGGGGGAGTCACTGCCAGTGATTTTACCATGGAGTTTCCACAGGTCCTTAATCATCTGAGGGTCCCTCCCAGCCGAGGGACCCAGGCAAAGACCCTCCTCCCAGATGCCAGCTGATCTGCTCATGCAGGGACAACTGCCCATACATCCTGAGGCTCTACCATAGCATGAAAGCTCCCTATCCTACCATAAAAGGTCTTTCTGGGGTCCAGGTCATGAAACTAGAGGTGCTGACATTTTCAAATCCTCAAGAGCTCTTCTCCGAGGAACATTCAATATTGAATCTTCTACTAGAAGAGCACGCATGTATGTGCACACTTACACACACACACACACACATACACACACACACATACACACACACACACACACACAACAGGTCCTGTGGGTGCTCCAGGCATGTCAGGTTGAGGACACAGCTCCACCTGGCAGTGTCTCTTTGGCTGGGGCTCAGACTGCCACCTGGCAGTGTCTCTTTGGCTGGGGCTCAGACTGCCACCTGGCAGTGTCTCTTTGGCTGGGGCTCAGACTGCCTGCCCAGGACTGGCCATAAGTTTACTGAAGCATTCATAAGATGTGTGACCAAGTTAATTGTGCCCTTTGATTTTTTTAACTCCACCTTTCGAAGAGTTTTGGTGAATGCAACCTCCACCACCTCCACCATAATCACCTTTGGACAGTTCCTTCATGGAATCCTGACTTGATTGCCCTCCCAGAAACACTGATTTTTTTTTTTTTTTTTTTTTTTTTGGTCGTGGTTGTTTGTTTTTTTCCATTCTCGTTTTAACTCTGGGCCATTTTTAAACTCAAGTTTTCTAGACCATTTGTGATTGATTCGCCCCCAACCCCCAACCCATCCACCTACGTTCTTTTCCTTTCTTTGGTGCAAGCAGCTAACAGCCCTGCCTGGTTCTGGCCTGGGCTCTGCTGAGGGGTGCAGACCTGAACGTCAGTGTCTAGCCTGTGCTCTCCATTGCAGACCCTGCTGTACTGGAAGCTGTGGTTACTGCAGGACCAAGGCAGTGACCCGCCCTATGATATTCTGTAACATCTATAGTTAGTGTGGGGAACTTTTGCAGCATAAAATATCAGCTTTGTCGATACCAAGCCTATCAAGGAGTAGAGGACTAGAGAAGGGTGATTCTTAGACCAGAAATCAGCAGTGGTGGCCCTGATCTGTATGGGCCCTTGGTTGTGCTTCCAACTCTGTCAGAGATTTGGGGCTTTTTATTATTTTTACCTATTGTGTGGCTTCTAGAGAGCAGGAAGCAGGCTGGGTGACATGTGAATAAAAGGCAGTACCTGGGAGCTGGGCCTCCCTTTGCAGTTAGAGGGTTGTTCCCCAAGGATACAGAATGTGCAGAAAAGCCCTTCCCCAATACAGCCAAAACAGCCCGGTGCTGAGTCAAGCCCGGTACAGAGGTTGTCACCAGTGGTTACCCTTTTTATCCTTATAGTAGTATGTCATATTTTAGTCACTGTGTCATTTTAGGTTGGTGGGAAACCCATTCTCTTAGATAAATAGACTGTCCCCAGTCATGCTATAATCACCCTTGAGGGCCAGGCCCCAAATCAGGCAGTGCTGAGCTCAAAGCATGGCTGCCTTCTTACACCCTCTGCCTCTAAGCCAAAGGGACATGCTTAACAGACGTGCCTAACGGACGAGCTTGATGGGCATGGAAGTCAGCTCCATGATCCTTGCCTGTGTGTGTCTGTTGCTTGCTTCACTTATGTTTTTAAATGATCATTACATTCTTTCAGTTTCTTTTACCTATACCAAGAAGTACCAAAGGAAGGAGATTCTTATGAATCAGAGCACTAAGTGTGTATATATATTCTCTATCAAACAACACCAACAAAAAGCCCTGTGGCTCTATTTGGGTATGAGGCAAAGTCAGTGAAATGTTTTGGAAAACATGTAGGAAAATTGGTCCTCTGCTACAGAGGTTTAAAAGGCCTTTCATATCTCTGAGAGATTAAGTGTTCGATGCAAAATAAGCTAAAATAAGCTAAGCAAAACTGGATGTCAAAGAGCTGATGATAAAAGGAATTATGTTTGTGAAGCCAGAGAACATGTAGGAAGATCCAGCAGCTTTAGTGCTGCATCTTGAAGGCTGATAGAATGTTTAAGATTGCAGCCAGATGATCTCCCAGCAGGGAGTACAGCAGTGTCAAGTGTGAGTGGAGGGAGTGCTGAGGAGCCCCTCAGGGATCCAGCTCAGTCGGACGTGTGGGGTCCTCAACCAAGGTGCCTGTGCTGGCCCTCTAAGTCACCGGAAGTGAGAAATAGTTTTGATATAAGAGTTTAGAGTCAATAATGATCTGTGTCTTGTGCTCACTCTGCACCAGACACTATTCTAAGCAAATTAGATAAATTAACCCACTTAATCCTTACAACACTTAGATGGAACAGATGCTATGAGTCCCTCTATTTTTTTATAGTTAAAGAGATTGAGTAGTCTACCTTGGCCAAAGTTTTATAAAGCTAGGTGGCAGCAGCAGGTGCTGGACTCTGGGATTCGGGCCCCAGGTTCAGGAGCCCTTAATCCCGTCAGCCTTTGTCCCCTCTGGCTCTTCTGATCATGGGAACAGGAGTGTGGGTAAGGAAGGATCTATTTGGTGTGTGTGGTGCCACATTCACCTCCCTCCAATTGCAGTGGCCAAGAACAGGATTTTTTGAGTAGGAATCTCACAGCACATGCTTCAGGGAGCACAGGAGGAGTGCAATTTGCCAAAAGCTAATTTCTTCTGCATAGTGCATTTTTGCTCCTCTTCTTTCCTGTAAGTCTTCCTGGTGTTCTTTGGAAAATTATTCAAGCAAAAGTAAGCGAGATTTCATCTGTGAGGGTTTGGGCATTTCCTTACTGTCATCTCAGATCTCTTTCGTGTCTGGTGTAACCTTGATCCATTAAGACAGATCAGCTTAGAAAATGTTAGCTCTAAGAAAATGATCATTTCCAACCTGCTGCTTTTGCCAATTTATGGAAAATAGCCAGACAAGGAAGGCAGGCTGACACCTGGCTCTGTGGTGGCTGTGGGGATTGATGTGAGGTTCTGCCCGGACAAATACACCCGGGTGCAGATGGAGCGCTGATGTGTCCGAGGTGTCCGTGTGGAGGGCAGCAGTTTCTAGGCGATTACAGTTTATTATTTCCAGTGTCTCTGCAGTTAACCTAGGTATCCAACTTGCAGAGAGATTTTAATACATAATCCCAAAATTATATTTGTATTTCCACTTCTGTTAAGGTTTGGATATGTGGTGTCTCACCCCCAACCCAAACACATTCGTGAAGCAATGCAAAAGGCAAAATGATCAGGTTATGAGAAGTGCGACACAGTCAATTGCTTAATCCACGGATATGGATTAACTGGGTGGTGGTGACTCTAGAGAGACGGGGTGTGGCTGGAGGAAGTGGGTCACTGGGGTGTGCCCTTGCCTTTTGTCCTGGACGAGGGAGCTCTCTCTGCCCCCTGCCTTTCACGTCCTGAGCTGCTTTCCTCCACCACACCCTTCTTCCTTGATGCTCTGCCTCACCTCAGGTCCAGGGCTATGAAATTGATCATCTGTGAGCTGAATCTCTAAAACTATGAGCCAAAATAAACTTTTCCTTCTCTTAAGATTTTATTGTTGGGTCTTTGGGTCACAGAAACACAGAGCTGACTAAAACAACCTCTAACTTGCATCTGTGTGCCTAGTTCTTATTACATGTGAGTTTTAATGTTATTTGAAGGAAGAGACTCAGTTTAACCCCAGGGACTGGAAACTATACCCCGTGGTTCAAATCCTACATACCAACTGTTTTTGTTTTGTTGGACTGTGGATGAAGAATGCTTTTTTTAAAATTTCTTTTAATTTTAAATGGTTGAACTAAAACAAAAACCATCATAAAGTGGTTTCATGTGTTCCTCCTGACATGTGAAAATCATGTAAATTTCAATTTCAGTGTTGATGAAAGGACATTAGGACATTGCCATATTCTCTCACTTAATATTGACAAGTGGTTTTGTAGGGCTGGCATGGGGTCCAGTCTATTGATTATGAAGGAGACGTTATAGTCCTAATACCTGTAGCATTTATTATCCAGTCCTTTACAGAAAAATAAAACATTGCCTTTCATGGTACCTGGTGCCATACGGTACAGAGAGATTTGGTGGTGGGTAAATTCTGTTGAACTTTTCTCTGTTTCTGTCAAGGATGGTCTTTCCCACTCTCAACTCCCACTAGGACTCTCTTGTGCCTATAAGGATGCTCTTGGCTCACTGTCTCAATCACAAGTTTTAGTGATTTTATATCCAAGTGTATGGTCTCTGATACCCTACTCTCAGTCACTTGTCTCTCGTACGTGACCTAGTACTTGACCTTTTCCCATTCCCGGGTCCCATTGTGCAACATAAGTGAGACTGCATGAGTAGAGAAGGGAAAAGAGACATTCCTAGCAGTATAATCCTGGCAATGTGTATTCATCTAGGAAGTGGCATTGCTTTTTCACAGGAGCATCTGATTGCAAAATGTGGAAATCATAGAGCAGAGGGTGAAATGGTGGTTACAGAGCATGGAAGAGGGAGATGTTGGTGAGAAGAAGCAGAGGCTCAGTTAGACAGGAAGAATGATTCAGGAGGTAAATCATAGAACATGATGAGTATAGTTAATAGCAATGCATGTGCCCTTGAAATTAGTGAGGCAAGTAGATTTAAAAGTTCTCATTGTAGAGCATGTTGTGTGTTGAGTGTGTGAAGTAATGTATATGTTAATATGTGTCAATTAGTTTGACTCAACACTTCACAATGTTGAGTCAAACTAATACATAATTTTATACTCCCTAGATACATTTTTTTCTGTAAATTAACAAAATGGCAATTTTTCAAACACAGACATATCCAGCTGTGAGCTCTATCAAGTCTCGCTGAAGACACCAATAGCAGCTGGCCACCATATTTTTTTGTTGTGTTGTTTTTTGGTTGATGAACGTTTATTTTATTTATTTATATGTGGTGCTGTGAATTGAACCCAGTGCATCACACATGTCAGGGAAGTGCTCTACCACTAAGTCACAGCCCCAGCCCCCACCATACATTTTTGAAAGACTGAGACCCAGTGAAGGACACCTTATAGTCCTCATACCTCAGCATTTATTATCCTTCTCTGAGCTTACAGATAAGGAAGCAACACCAAGGGTCCCTGCTCCAGGCTTCTAAAATACGAATTCCAATCTCTCCTTTCTCGACCATCCAAGAGGGGACAGCAACATTCTTTGTTCTCTGAGATACTTTAGTGTTCTCTTTTCTCCGTTTCAGTTGCTAAAAAGCTAATCGATGATGTTCTTTATCAGATTTTCCCTGTTTATGTGTTTGGTGGGCTGGTCTTCTGACTGGACATGAATGACAGCAGCACTTCAAAGATGATCCTTCCCTCTACCTCTAAGTCCCAGCAAACTTGCTGTGCAGGTCACCCTGGGTGGACCCTGCTGTCCATTTCATCTTAGCCTTTCTCTTTTGGATTCTCCTTTCCCTCCCTACCACAAAGCCCACCAGGTCTCAGGACACACACCTCACTGTATTTCTCTCCTCTATCTACACCTGCTACCTTGATGCTTTCATACGATGTCATGACTTTAAACACTAAGTGCTGATAAATCTCACATTTCTATCTCCAGTAAGAACCATCCAGACGTGTAGATCCAGCTGCCATGTATGTGTCTAACTGAAATATCAGACGTGCCCAACCAGTCTCTGGAGCTCCTCTTCACATCTGTCTTTCCTGTGCCCACATGCGCCTGTCTTAAATGGCTGCCACATTTTCCTTCTGATAATCTAGTGTGGCAAATCAGCTAGATGGAGCACATGTCCCTTTCGGGAAAGCCTCTTTTGGTGCATGTTATATGGGTTTTGTGTTGTACTTGGGCAATATGATCTTTCCCTCTCTTTTCCTCTTCACTCTCACTCTATGCCTCATTTTTACAATTGGAGTTGTTTCATAATAGTGAAATTGGTGGGGTCTGAAGACAAGTTTACCTTATCTTAAGCCAGAGGCCCAACGTGAGCATGCCTAGTGCTTAGTTCAAAAGGCTTGCAGCAGTAAGCTGAGCAGTTGTCATTTTGTTCTGTCTTGGCAGGGCTACAGATGTTTGTTGTCATTGCCACTGTTTTATCTCATATTACCCTTTTTTATCTCTTAAGACTTATTTATCAAATTTATTACATAAAATTATTTCCGTAAGAATTGCTAATTCGATTTCTGTTAGTTGGTCTGACTCATAATTGATTTGGCCAGGGATAGGACCCAGGTCTCCTGAAGCTCAGTTCTGTACTTTCTCTAATTGCTGGGAAACATTTTCCATGTGCATAGTTTTTCTTCATCTGCTGCAATTTGATTCCCCATAAAGTCAACACAAATTTACATTTCTTTTATGCTTCACAGCATAGCTTAAATATTCTTTAATTGAATTGACAAAAAGTATCACTGTTCCAAAAAAAAGTTGTTTAATTAACAGCTCTGACCCCATGCCAGGCTCTGCCGGTATGCAGGCATGTAGATTTTGTCTCTGCATGTGTGCAGTGGTGTGTATGTAGGACATGTGTGTGTGTGTGTGTGTGTGTGTGATGGGGTGTGTATTTGAGGTAGAACAGCTTATAGCTGCATTGAGATATGCAGCAAAGAGTGAAGGACAAAAGCCACTTGAATTCCGTGCTCCCAAATTCCGATTTTCATAATTCACTCTCGTATTTCAGGTTCACAGTAAAATATTAGTCAAAATGTGTAGTCGGGGTTGAGGATGCTCTTTCTAAATATATAATTGAAGTGCAGCAGATTGCTTACTGAGACTAATGAGGAGCTGAGGGGACTGAGAGCAAGTCACAGTTGTGTTGTGTTCAGGGGAGGAGGAAACTTGCAAGCAGAAAATGAATGCGAGCAGTGGGTGGCAGGGGCAGCCAATGTGGGGTGGATGATGAAACAATAGGCCATGTGACTGGATGATGCCCTCTCCTTGTTGGCTGGAGATTATTGCTGCAGGCCCCACAACGCACCCAGCCGAAGCAGCCCGCTGTGCAGGAAGAGGAGGCAGGTGCAATACACCTCAGTTTAGGGGTACTGAAAGGACTTTCACTTCCCCCTAAATATTTCTGTCAGCAGCTTAGTTCTGTTGCTTGAAATATTTTCCTTATAATCTTTCTATTTTCAATCTAAGAAACAATTATGAATGGGAGAGGTACTCAGAATTTGAGGTAACTCTACGGGGTAAATGAGTATACTTGTTAAGATCTTTTTTTTTTTTTTTAAAGCATGAGATACAATACAACAAAAATGAACTTAAGACAAACTCAGAATCATTTAAAAGCAGTCAGGGTTTTCATGTGACCCCAAAATGGGAATGCAGATGAGTTTCGGGAACCAGGTAAATCAGGGACCCAGATCTGTCCAAACTTTCTCCTGAGCACATCTCGTTTCCTAACTCTCTTTCCTCATCTCTTTTTGTCTTTTTGCATAATCTCTCCCAGATGGTTTCTTCCAAGTTTCACATTAATTTTAGATATTTTTGCCCATAAACAGCAATTGAGCGATATGTGTTGCAGTTTCAGACACTCAATTCATGAATTCTACCCATTTTCAGTTGCAAAATTATTCATCCTGTGTATCAAGAGTGGCCCTGGAGGTCACAGTTTGATACCTGCAAAGAAGGAGTGTGTGCAGTAACCATGGTGTGTGTGGTGTGGGGTAATTCCAAGGAAACAAAAGTTCCTGAGAACTATGAGAACATTCATGTTTATTTTGCTTCGAGTGGGAAATTTGCACAACATGTCATAGGGCTCTTGTGCCTGGGAATTTGTAGTTGACAGTGGATTCACCACTCGATGGTGCAGTGCGTTGGCCATGCTGAACCTTGTTGGCCACCAACAGTGTGAAGATCCCTGAGGTAGAAGCTCAACTCTCCTGAAGCTTGTAATTTGGGGTGAAAAGGGTCCTCGGCCTCATGTTCCTAAGCAAAACTCACCTTGGAAAGTCTCAGTTTCCTTATTTGTCCCCAAATGTGGTGCAAATATCCTCTACTAGTCCCCCCAACTTTCCTTTTCAACTCGTTAACCAACCTGACTTTCAGACATTCTTTACCTAATGAATAACATGCCACTTCAGACTTCATATATTTGGTTGATATGAATTTTCTCTTTTCCCAGAAAGCTGTGTTTTTTATTTATAAAATAAATTATATCAATGTGGACATCACTTGTCTTTGTTCTGCTAATCTCTGCCTTTAGTTAAAATGTTTAGTTCATCATGTTTAATATTACTGCTAATATGGATAGACTTAAGTCTATTAATTTATTATTTATTTCACTTTGCTCTATTTTTTGCCTTCATGTTCTGTACTTATTTTTTGAGTAATTTTACTATTCTTCAAAATTTTAATTTAATTTAACTGTTATATTTGTAGCAATGACATTTTGCATTATTTTGAAGTGGGTGCTTTATAAATTATAGTATACTTGCTTAAAATCTTCATTATCTACTTAATATTAACATTATACTGCTTCATATAAAATGTAGAAACCTTGTAAGTAATATGTTTTTTTCTCCCTCTCCATTTATTATGGTTTAGATGTGAGGTGCTCACACCTCATATGTGAGCCACAGCAAGAAATTTCAGAGGTGAAATGACCTGATTATGAAAATGTGAACTTAATTAGTACATTAGTCAGGAATTAATTCATCCCCTACCAGGGATGAATGCAGGTAGGGTGTGGCTGGAGGAGGTGGGTCACTGTGGGCTGCCTGTGGTGTTCATATTTTGTCCTGGTTGAGCAGAGTGGTCTATTTTCTCTCTTCTCCCTGGTGTGATGTCCTGAGCCACTTTCCTCTACTGTGATGTTCTGCCTCACCCTGGCTGTCTATGGACCGAGACCTCTGAAACCATTAGCCCCCAAATAAACTTTTCTTCTTTAAAAATTCTTCTTCTCAGGTCTTTGGTTACAGCAGTGAAAAAGCTGACTAAAACACCATTACTTATTCTATATACCTTATTTTTTAGAACAATTATAGACTGACAGGGAAACTGGAAAGAAAGTATGGGATGTTGTTACATATTCCTCAACACACGCATAGCTACCCCCACTAGCAGCATCTCCAATGACGACCCTATATTTCGATGTCATGATCATCCACAGGTCCCAGTTTACCTTGGGGGTCAGTTTGGCTGGTGTTCCTTCTATAAGTTTGGGCAAATGTACACCAACAACAAACTTGAGGGGCTATCGAAAGTTCTGCTTTGGAAATTTCATGTCTGAGAGTTTAACTAGCCACATCAGAGGGCATCGATGGGGTCAGCATTAGAGAGTTCAGGGGAGCATTGAGTTCTGGATATAAAACTATAAAGCTTTATCACACAGAGTCATAAAGATGGGAGTTAAAATTATGGGAGTGGATGAACTCGACTATGAAAAATATTTAGTCTGAGGAGGGCTTAGACAGGATTATGTTATGCTAACAACTAAAGGTCTAACAGGGCAAGAAGAGGAAATGCTGACACAGGAGTCCTGAGGGTACAGCAGAGAGTTGCAAAGGAACCGGGAGAGTGGTGTCACCCAAAGCAAGAGGACACCCCCTGCACATGGTTAAATGACAGTGGAAGAGTTTGTGAAGGAAAAAATGTGACCAGTATGAGAAAAGAGAAATGGCAGTCTATGGATAGAACGTTCTGGAGAAAAGCTGGGTTTAATGGGTGAAGAAAGGATCAGGAAGGAAATCAAGACTAATTTGAAGACAAATGGATCAGAATAGAATACAACTAAAGGAAGTCAAACACACACACACACACACACACACACACACACACACACACACACGGGTTCAAGGAGAGAGCACCCTCTGGCAAATCCAACAGATGGGTCAAGTAGACCAGCAAAACAGTCATTGGACATGACCTTTGGGTCCTTGATAACTTGAGTGACATCACTGTTTGAAAACTCTAGAGGTGTCTGGGATTGGAGTGCCATGTCTCTGAGGAAGGAAGAGGAGGGCAGGATGAGGAGACAGCTCCCCAAAGAGAATACATCTTGTCTTTCTGTACCCCATGGTTGTAGAGGGTGCACCATCTTCAGCTTCATGTTGCCTCCTCAGTTGCTGTTCAAACAAACATTTTGATCTGTGGACACAGGTTCATAACCTGTAACGTTTATTCTGGGGTAGATATTGCTTTGCATATGATGATTAACTATATAGAAGGAAATCCTCTTTGTACCTTTCTGTCCTTGTCTGGGTAATGGGCACCATACTGCCCAACTTGCAATTGTTATGCAGACTTACTCTTTTTAAACATTTACAAATACATTGTAAGCATTATGTGAGTGTTCATTAAGCATATTCTAAAGCTTACTATTAACAGAGTTATTCTGTTAGATCAAGCATTACGGAGTGAATATGAACCCTAGAACAATACATAGAAGAGGATATTAGGGTACAAGATTGCTCGGGGAAGCAGAAAAACATAATTAGATCATTATAAGTTCATTGCTAGCTCAGGGCAGGCCAGGAGACTTGCTAATGACCTCTCTGTTCCCCTGAGTGTCCTTTGTATCTCTTTCACCAACACTGTGGTTACATCATTGCCTAGCACAACGAAAGCTTTCCTGGCTCCCCAAGGCCTGGGTGTCAGGCAGCTCCCAGAGAGGGTCCCCAGGAGGTGCTGGGTCAGGGCTTGGGCTCTCCTGTCTTACAAAAGCACCATCTGAGCATGAGGGGGAAGGAAGGCACAGAGAGGATGCACTGAGCTCATGACCACCTCAGCATCCCCTGTCCTCAAGGAGTGAAGTGGCCCCAACCTAAGTGTGTGGAGTACTGAGAAGTGTAGCGGAAGCCACAGATATGTTGTGCGTATGAACTCTGTGTCCTACATTTCTACTCAGATTTTCTTCTGACCATTCATTACCATTTGTTCCCCGGACAACACAGTGAAGCAAACAAGGATTGAAAGGAGGAAGAAATGGTGCTCTTACCCCTTTCCAAGACAAGGAGCCTTGACTCATGGGTTGAAATCCCCATGAACAGGTGTAGGATGTCACTGCATCTCTTGTCCAGAAGAGCTTTGGATCGGAGGACATGGGCCAGAACAGAAAGCTAATACAGAGTTCTCTCCTTGTTCTTTCAAGTTTTCTTCTCTTGGAAGCAGATGGTGTTCTAGAGTAGCATGCTGTAACAGGCCATCGCCAGAAGGACACACTGGAGTTGCAAAGTGGTACCCGGAACACATAACTGCTCACTTATGGGCGCATCTGGGAGGGAGAACGTAAAAGTTGACCAAGAGGACAGAAGCAAGGTTTTAGGGATAAGCAAGGGGAGGTGGGCAAAAGGCAGGAAGGAATCAATGGGTCTTAGGAAAATCCAAACCCATGGTCCAGGTAGGTGAAATAGAATCAGAGCTGGAAGGGTGTAGAGAGACAGGGAAGGGGTTGGGCAAGGGGAGGCACAGGAGGGTGTGGGGAGCTGGTAGCGCTTCAGCAATCGCCTTCGTTTCTGCCTAGTTTACATCTCACATGACTCCAGGCTTCTGAACTAATGCAAAAAGTCAAACCAAACCAAAGCACAACAGAAAAACCCGGTTGTGCTCTTGTCCATGTTCCTTTAAGAAAATGTATGAAGAAAGAAATAAAGTAGGGGGCGGGGAGAGAGAGAGAGAGAGAAAGAAAGAGAGAGAGAGAGAGAGAGGGAGGGAGGGAGGAAGGAAGGAAGGAAGGAAGGAAGGAAGGAAGGAAGGAAGGAAGGAAGGAAGGAAGGAAGGAAGGAAGGAATTGTGTCCTGAACCCACCCACAGAAACTCTGGGATAATATGCTGTTTTAGTCAGGAGGTAAGAGCTGGCACGGGGCTGATAACTTGGGCTTTGTTCTTTCTCAAACCAAGGCTTACAAAGCATGGAAGGAAACTGTTTTAGGAAAAAGGACAGATTTCCCACTTGTGTGACTCCTACCAAGGACTGAGCACACCCCAACACTCTCTCCACTAATGACTCATTTGTTCATCTACACATGATATTTGGAACCTTCCGTATGTTAAGCCCTTGGTAAGCACTCTGGGTATATGGTTAAGCAGATTCACATGACCTCTGCCTTCACAGGACCCAAGGATTAAGACAAATATTGAGCAAAAGATTTCTAATACCTAAAAGGTAAGTTATGCAACAACATTGGGTTTAACAATATCATGATCAGTAGTAAAAATATTAAAACAAACCCGTTTGTTTGAGCTTGAAACTTACTAAACAAACTGATGGAGAGCAGTGGGGCCCCATGATCCCATTTCATAGTATTCAGGCCTTTGTACAAGTGCCTCCTGAGAAGCAAGACTTAGGATTTGCTTCTGATTAATCGAATGGGCAAAGGTTTCTGGGAGAGGTGCTCCTGTGATTCCCTTTTGTTATATAAAACTCTATCATTTTTGCAGATTCTCTCTGGAGTCTCCATCTTGTTATTTGAAGAAAGCTAACCTGAGTCTTCCAGCTACAAGATGAATTCTACCAACAACCTGAGGAAGGCTGCATACAGATCCTTGCTCTGGTGAGTCTCTGAAGCAAACACAGCCTAGGGGGGTCCCTGGATCAGAGCCCAGGGGGACCAGGGCAGAGCACTTGAGGAGCCCCGGGGCTCTGAATTCCCCAGCCACAGAAACTTTGAGATAATATGTTGCTTCAGTCCGCTTTTGCATCTCAGTGACCAATATCCCTGACAAGAGCAATTTTGAGGAGGAAAAGATCATTTTGGCTCATGGTTTCAGAGTTTCAGTTCATAGTCTGCCAACCCCATAGTTCTGGGCCCAAAATGATGCAGAGCATCACGGAGGGGCGTGTGGTGGAGGAAAGCAGCTCAGGACATGGCAACCAGGACATAGAGACAGAGCTTCTCCATCACCAGGGACAAAATAGAAACCCCAAAGGCACCTCTCCAGTGTCCTAAGTCCTCCAGCCACTGCCTGCCTGCCTACTGTTACCACCTGCTAATCCATCGTTGGATTAATCCACTGGTTAGGTCGCATCTTTCATAATCAAATCATTTTACATCTCACACATGAGCTTTTGGAGGACACCTCACATCTACACCACGACATATGTGCTATTTTAAGCTACAAAATCTGTGGCACTTTTATTCAGCCACAGACAATTAATACACAATACTTTAAATGTCTAAGTCCAGGCTTGGAACTGCAGGAGGTTCCAGGAGACAGCAATGGAACTCAGGGTTCTACACTCCCCCAAATTTCAGCCCCGTGTCTTGCTAGGGGCCCTGTGTCAAGACAGTGTAAGAAGTGTAGTTGTGTTAGAGCAGCTCAGAGAGGGCAGCGGCCAGTGCTGCTCTGTGGGGCTCAGGAGGATTGTGCTGCAGTAGATAGGAGTGAAACTCAGAGGGCCAGGACGCTGTGCTTACCAGAAACTGCAGGACAGGGAAGGGTTACAGCAGATGGCACGGCGTTTGCAAAGTCTCAGAGTGTCCAAGACTGTGCACACTGGTCTACCGTCTGAGGGCAGGAGGGGACCCTAGAGATCTCTGAGAATAAAGATGAAACCCATCGGCCTCTATGGGAGGAGGCTCTTTTGTATTAAAAACAGGTAAAACTACCTGATTATTCTCCATTCCAGTCTTGCTCCTCTCTCTGAGTTATATACCTTAGGCCAATTTATGACAGTGTCAACCGAGTTATTATCTAGCTAAAATTACCACCACCCACAATGGGGATCTCTGCTGTAATAAAACAAAGCCGGTGCCAAGGTGGGGGGGGGAGCGTGGGGGAGAAGGCCTTGGGCATCTCTTTTCCTGGCAATGTTCTTTTTATGCTAATATCTCATAGTTTCCTACCTTAATGGCTCCATTAAATGCCATGAGAGTATTTGCAAGAGAAAAGTGTACCTGGAGATGAAGATGTAAAGTTACTAAGTGCATTTTGAGGAACAGAGAAGATTTCTCAGTAACGGAGTTAATGTTCCGAAGAAAGCTTTGTTTATCCGACAGACTTTATGGCTGTGCTGTTTTCTTCACTCAGCGCCTTAATTCTCAGCTACCATAAGGCTGTCCAGATGTTTAAAATAAAAAGCCCATTTGGGTATTATCAGAGATTACCGGGAAGAGATAGACAGACATGATATTTAGCTATGCAACATAAATTCCCAGAGTATGTGCCATCCAGCACACTCAATATTCTCGGCCTGCTGAAAGACTGAGCTAATAAATCATAAAAACGAGACGCAGAGCCCCAAACACAATTTACCTCTAGCCAGCTGCCATCACTGGGCGGAAGGAAAGGAGGTGGGGATGAAGAATGTAATAGTGTTTCCCTCCCAGAAGCCTGGTGGGCCGAATTTTCCATAAGCTACCTTGGAGAACCTCTGCTCTGTCCCTGACCTTCCCATTTAGGGTCAACACCAACTTTTATGAGATGCATATTCTGTCCCCATCAGCCTTGCCAATTTATCCATTCCTTGTCAGTTACCTTCTGTCACTCCTATGCCTTCATTTATTCCATTCATTTTTCCCACTACTCCTGGCTTCCCTTCCTGTCAAGTTCTACTTATCCTTCAAGGTCTTGCTGGGGACCTTATTCTTCTTGAAGCCCTCTTGATTCAGACCCTCTAAACACCTCTTTATGTCCCCATGGTATTCAGTTGAAGTCTCAATAAACCTCTTTACTCCTTATCAACATTCTATTTCTTGAGAATAAAAAAAACAAGTCTTTTATTTTGTGCTGCTTGCAGAATGATACCAACCATCTTTCACACATTTGCCTATCACGGGGACTGCCTGTGAGCCTGCATTCAAATATTCACCCTATTGGTGCTTTGATAGATCGTTTGGCATATTATAATCATCACTGTGAGTCTAAGAAGTAAATGCTGTTTTTGTTTTCCAGATAAGAAGGTTTACATTATATGTATTAAGTGTTTTACCCAGAGTCTCACAGCTAGTGAAAAGCAGGGCAGGGGCTTTAGAGCACAATAGTACTCCATGAACACTGTGTCATAAGATCTCCCAAACCTAACACTGCCTTGCATATGGCAGATGTTGGAACACTTCCATGAAATGATGGAGGGCATATGTAGGCACAAGTGAATGTACAACTTGAAAACTTCACTCACCTCTGGGGATACCCATTGTCCTGTCACTCAATGGTGTTGTCAGTGCCTGGACTACTTGTCCCTGTTGACAAGTGAGTTCTCCACATAACTGTACCCTGGGTTGGATTCTGGCCCTATTTCCTTGGGTGATCCATTCAGCTGCTTTGGGCTTCCAGCGTTCTCATCTGCATAGGCATTGCTTGGCTGACAGTCAATGCATATGGGTGTCAATAGCAATGTCATGGCAGGTGACATGAGAAACGCTGGGAGAATGTCAAGGGAGGAAAATGAATGTGGGGGATACACAACTCCTGGTGCTCACTGAAGAAAGGGTTCGTTTCTTCTAGGAGCAGAACAGAGGACTTTATTATCAATCACAACACTGCCCTCTAGAAAGAAAGCTTGGCAGTGAGTCTGGTCTCTTGATACTTGGTTGGCTTACTCTCAAAGTTGGCTTCATGATTAGCTGTCCATCATTTATGAATGACCCAATGGACATAGACCTGTGTGGGCATTTGGGAGGGAAGAATGGTAGAAAGGAAAATAAATTTCAAGTAAGGTAGCTGAAAAAATGGGATCCCAGACCAGATCCATTATTAACCAGCTCTGTGACCTGTTAATCAGAGTCATCATTTCTCCCAAACCACAAGCAGCTCTGCTTTCCGAACTAGTATTCTATGTGTGTGTGCATTTGCCATTGGATTCCTAGGAATTTTGCTATTGATACTTTACAAACAGATGGCCACTAATGAGAATGTTCCTGTCCCTTACCTGTAATTTCTAATTATACAGCATAAATACAAATTTAGCTTTAATTCAATTAAGTGGTAATGAGGTGAGGAAATAATACTTGAGCTTATTATGCAGTTCAGGTCAGTAAGCAATGGGCAATAATATTTGTGTTCCATTAGATTCTATGAGGCATTTTCAAAATCTTCTAAAATGTCCTCGAAATACTCTTGCTCAAAGAGCCTGTTAAAAGCGGAGGCAAGGACTCGAGAAAAACAAATTAAGCATCTTAGAGAAATGTAAATTTAAGTCACTTTTTGAGCCCCAAGGCACCAAAAAATTTTGTATGTATATAAAACTGTGGAGACTTTCTCCTTACTTTTCTGAAACTCATTTGCATTACCTATGAAGTAAGTAATATACCATACAATTTTTAGAATATGTTTCCCCTTCATAGCATGGACATATAACCAACTCCAACTTTCTGTAGTAGCCTGGAGGACCTGATTTAGTTTGAATATGTGCCCCTCTAAAACTCAACTTCCTTAATGCCACTGCAACGGTTTTATGAGGTGTGGCCGAGAGAAGGCAATTGTCATGAGATCTCCACTCTCCTAAATGGGATTAAACCTTGTGAATGGGACTTGGGGTACAGCTCAGTTGTAAAGTGCATACTTAGCAGGGGCCAGGCCCTGGGTTAAATTCATAGCACCAAAATGAAATAAAATACATTTAAAAGGGAGTGGAGGTTGAATGGAGCCTCTTTTGCCTTCTTGCTCTTGCTTTATATAAGGACACACCATTAGTCCCTCTGGAAGAAGCAGAAGCAAGGCGCCATCTTGAAAGCAGAAAGGAACCGTCTCCTGAAAACTGTTGGCAACTGGACTTGTCACCCTCAGACACAAGAGCACTGCATTTGTGTTGTCCAAAGATCACCCAGTGTGTGGTGTTCTGCTTTGGCAGCACAAGTGGACTAAGAAAGGTCCCAGTTAAACCCCAGGGTAGAGTTCTGAGTGATCTTTTGCTTGTGTTCTCTCTGCCTTTAGTCTAGTGTCTGTGCTCACAGTAGATCCAAGGGGCATAGAAGGCTTCCCCTTTTAGGGTATGTGTGTCTCTTATTGAGTTAAGGTGAACATGGCATCTGTCTGGGGAACGTGGCATCTGGAAAATCTAGCTGGCATAGCTATTACAACATCCATTAAAATTTATTCTTCATATGAATAGTGAGAGCATATCTTACCTTTGAGTGAGGCCTAGCAAAACTGCATGCTAAGTGCCTTGCACAAATTAGGTGTTCAACTAACAATCCCCACCATTGGGTTGAATTAGTCAATAAGCAATACAAAGAACCCTAGACAAGTGAAGCACAAATGCATGGACTGAATTTAGTTTTCCCCAAATTCACAGGTTGAAGTCCTAAGTTCACATGAGACTGTATTTGGAGACTGAGCCTTTGAAAAGACAATTAAGATTTAATGAGGTCATAAGAGTACAGAATTAACCCAATAGGCCTAGATTCTTTTGAAGAAGAGAAATGGTACTCAGGAGAAAGGCCACAATGGGAAAAAAGAGGAGGGATGCTATCTGTAAGCCAATGATAATGACCAGAAGAGAAACCAAGTAAGCAGAGACCTTGACCTTGAACTTGGACTTCCATTTTCTAGAACTGAGAAAATAAATGCCTATTGTTAAATCCATAGCACCAAAATGAAAGAGTCAATCTGTGGTATTCTGTTGCCATAGACTTAGAATCTAACACATGAGACAATGGACTGGGCTGAATATGGTTTGTTAATCGAATCTGCCAGGTTAAAAGAGGGGAGAAGAAAGGAACATGTCAGTGCTACTTCTAAAAGCCTGCTTAGTGACTCAGTTTAAATCTAGATGCAAATTCATGCATTAATTTATTCAAGAAAGAGTTACTGTGCATAAGTGGTAGGGGAACCCACGAATGGAGTTCTTGAGGTAAGCACCTGCCAGACCTTGTGACACTGTCCTCCTGCTGGCCCTCTGGGGACCTGCCGTCTGAGTTCAGATGTTCCTCAAGTCCTCCTCCCAAAGGACATCGTGCCCACATCCCACCTTCACATTCCTGGGCTTCCTCAGCGCCTGTGGTCTGTGTTTCCATTTTTTTCAGTTACACTGTCCCCACTGCATGTTAAAATCTGTTATCTAGAGCTACCGATTACTAAAGCATTAAACACATCTCCCCACCAGAAAGTGAGCTCCTTTTCAGCCCAGCCCCTCTCTTACTAGAAGAACAATGAGACACTCAATTTTATCATTTCTCCTGGATTTCCTCCTATGATACCCTCTCTTATACTCTTTCCTTCCTTCTGATGCAAAGGTCAGTAACAAAACAACTTTGGGGTTAATACCTCAATGGCTGCTGGAGAAGATAATGAAGTTCTAGATAGAGATGCCAAACAAAGTCACAGCACCAATGCCTTGTAATATTTTCATAAGTACATTATGTTGGTACATAGTAACAGGGTTCATTTTGACAGATTCAGGTGTGTATGCAATAAAATTTGCTCCATTTCAATTCCCAGGATTTCCACTTTCCCTCCCTTCCTTCTGCCCCTGCTCTCCTTCTTCTAATCTAATGATCTTCCTTCTATTGACTTAGTTTTTTTTTTAAATTGGTACTTTATAAACATTAAAGTGAAATTCATCGTGATATACTCATGCATGTAGATACCATCTTATTATGACCTCAAAGTTACAGTTGGAGGCAGCTGCTGTTTTCTCTAAGGATTCTTAACAATGCTTTGGAAATTTCTTGAAGTGAAAAGAGCCACAGTAAATAAGATGAGTCACTTTTTCTCTTGCTCCCTCATCCAGTCCACAGAAAGTTCTAGAAATATCCCGTTCATCTTTTCTTATTAATATCAGCTTTTCTACACCACGGTCATCTTCTGCTGGAATACTGTAGCATTTTCCCAACCCATCTTCCTGTTTCCACCCTTGTCTCCAGGTACGTACTGTACCAAGCAGCAGTAGGAGAGACACCACTGAGCAAGATGGCGGCCACTTCTCTGCTGCCTCCACCTCACTCCAGTGCCTTCCTATTATACCACCCATGAGGTGTTTTCCTCTGGTCTAAGAACCCTAAATTTCTTCATGATTGGCTCCCAGTCTATTCCTTAATGAACATATTCTCCATTATTACCTCCATTGCTTATTTTTCTCTGAACTTTTCAACTTACTCAATGTTTTTATCTTTCTTGCTTATGGGAAATTATTGCCACCTCTCTGCCTGCAAATGCCATTTCCTTCATCTTTCTCTGGCCTGTTCTTTCCTGTTTGAGTCTCTGCTCCCATGTTACTTCTAGAGAGAATTCCTCCTAGACCACCCTATTTCAGTTGCCTTTTACCCTGATATTCCTGATCTCAATCTACCTTTGTTCTCATATACTGTGCTATTAATCCAGTTTCCTGTTTTAAGTTTTTATCAGTAAATATAAAATTCCAAAATATTGGGAAATTCTTTTCTTACTTATTTTTTATATTCCTTATGTGCAATATCACAACTAGGCCACTTACTGAATGAGTAAGGGAGGGGAAGGAGAAGAGAGGGGAGGAAAGGATGACGTGTCAGTGAACCAAAGGAGAGGAGGAGAAGATGGAGAAGGCAGAAAAGGAAAAGGAGGAACAGGAAAAGGAGGGGGAGAAAGAGTAAAGGAGGAGAGAGTTGGGAGGAGGAGGAAGAGGTGGAGGATGAAGGTGAGAGGCAGGGTGGAAAGAGGGAAGAAAACCTTCATCTTGTGGATAAAGATGAGGACGCTTGATAGAAGAGAAATGGAATAATTTATTTCCCAGCAAGATAACAACAACAGTAAAAAATTAATGGATTTTGCTCCATTGGTGTTTCAAAAAGAATGACTTGGATATTTGTGACAGGAGGCCTTCAGATAACCTCTATTTGCTCACACAGCAGGAAGATACCTCTGCTCAAAGCTGGGTTATTCTTGAGTGATGCCTTTGGTCAGGATCACCCCAGGCCAGAACGCACAGCAAGGTGACAGAAGTCAAGCCGGGCTGCACCACTGGGGAATGAGGTCAATACCTACATCTGGCTGTACATCTTTGTCTCAGTACACCTGCTCTCTCCTCACACTGCTGTCCAGATGTGCTCACATGAATTATCTCAGTGCTATCTTTTTTCTTTTTCTGTTTTTTTTTTTTTTTTTTTTTTTTTTTACCAACTGATGCAAAGCCATGATTGAAGCCTGGGATAAATGTGTTCATGCATTTAAAGCATAAGCTCTGTAGTGTTTTAGTTGCTATAAGTGTATTGAGGGAGGGGAGAGAAAGAGAGAGACAGAGAATGGGAACTGGGTCTTGCAGTTACAGAGATTGAGAAGTCCCAGATTTTGCTGTATGCAAGCTGGAGAAGCGGAATTCCAGAGTCCAAAGGCCTGAGAACCAGATGAGAGCTGATGACACAATCCCAGTCCTCTTCAGAAGGACTGGACAACTGGAAAACAAATGTTCCAGATCAAACAGTGAGAGCAAATGGACCCTTCCTCAACCCTTATTGTTTCATCTGGTCCTCCGTGAATTGGATGATGCTCACCTCCATTGGTGGGAGTTGATTCAATTTACTGGTTGAGATGTGACCTTCTTCCTGAAACTCCCTCACATACTCAGGAGGGACCTTCTTTAGGCCAGTTGACATATAAAAACTTGAAAGGACTTCATAGCTCTTCTTAACTCCAAGTCCCTTAATTGAGTCTCTCGCCTCGATCTCTCTTTCTGTCCCCCTCACCCAGATGGAGGGCCTTAGAAACATCTTATTTCATTTAATATCAGGCTTCCTCTTACAAGGAGATGCAGGTAGGCAGCTCACTGCCTTGTGAAATTAGCTTAATTAACTATCAGTCTCGCCATATGCCAAGACAGAAGGTTTGCTGATAAGAGATTGCTACTGTGTTTGCTGTCAGTGGAATAAATCACTGTTGGCCTTTAGACTTTAAAGAGTTTAATGAACTTAGGCGTGGAAGTAACCCTCAGCAGTCACAACTGTAACCTTGCCTTCTGTAGGTAAAGCCCATGGCCATCATGTTCCTTCTTTGACTTGATGGAATCACTATTAACAGCTCAGACCAAGGTAGAAAACCTGTTGGCATAAAATCTAACTGACCCCAGTTTCATGTCAAACAGAAATTATAAATGAAAATTCCATGCAGATAGGAAGATGCAGAGTGATCAAATGATACAGGTTCTTCTATGTATAAACGTGGCTGTATGACCAAGGTGATCCTTCAATCTGTACACGTGGAAAAATAAGATTACGTACCCCATTTGAATCAAATGTATGGTATGTCAAGATCATTGTGATGTTTTGAGCAACTAATAAAAAAATTTAAAAAAATGATACAGATTCTTGGTGGACTGGTGTGAAATAAACATTTATTATAGGATCACTGTTCTTTAGTCAGTATACATTAGGAATGTGATCTATTTAATCAATATTGTATATCTGTAGGTTAGAGTCACTATCCTTATATTAGAGATAAGGAAGCTAATATTCAAAATATTTAGAAGAAAAAAATCAATATTTCTATAACAAACAATTTACCTAACAGTCCTTTTCCACTTACCAAAGGCCTGTGGTAGCCTAGGAGCCGCAGATTTAGTAAAACATGACGGATGCCCTACTTTCTAGATGCTGGAGAAATCCCCATAGCTGGTCAGTGGTCACAGGTGGACTTTGCCCCCTTTGTATTCAGCCAACTGAGTCCTAATCCTAGACATCCAGAAACTGAATTGTCTAGAGTCTGTCACTTTGTGGCTGTGACCTTAAAAGGACTTCATAGCTCTTCTTAACTCCAAGTCCCTTGTTTTATATGAGAAAGCTTGATTTGTGCAATTTTTGTGGGGTTCTTCCAGTGAATCACAGAGACACACAAGCAGGTGGACAGGATCTCCTCGGTAAAGTATTCACGCACAGTGTAGTGGGCTCTTCTGTTTTTCAGGGATCCCTGCTGACGAGAGTTAGGCCAGAGAATCATGAGTTTAAGCAGTTATGACACATGGACCATATTTTACTCCTTCTTCAAAAAGGCTGAGGAAACTTGTATCTCTGGGCATTATCATCCCAGACCTGGCTTCCTTCATGGGAGTAGATGGCTGTAGAATCCCAAGATGAGCTCTTACTGGGTCAGTTTGGTCACCCTAATCCGTCAGTGTGTTCAAGGTGAACAGATGCATGGTAGAAATCCAAGCCTTTTTTTTTTCTTTCTTCCTTTCTTTTATTCCAAACAAAAGCTTATGCAGAGGCTGCTGATCTGTGTTTTGAATAGAAGTTTTGGGTTAAAAAACAGAAAGCATATTATCTTCTTCAAATGTCTTTTACAAAAATAGAGCATCCTCTTCCTAGGGAGAGGTCTTTTGGAAGCTGCCTGACTCCATCGCTGCTGCAGCTTATGAGGGCATGGACTCCAAGTGTGTCTGACGATGAAGCGATTCTAGTTCCCCTCACACTATTTTCTTTTCACAGATATTTGAAATCTAACATGTGTTTAGGGGACAAGCCTGGGTGGCCAGTGACTAGGTTTCAGGGTCATGAGTAAGTTACTCATTTTCTACAAATCTTCATTTTTTTTTTTTTTAATTTTGAAATGGGGATGATATACTTACCTTTAAAACTTGAAGGAAAAATTGAAAGTGATTCATTAAACATCTTTGGTTTCATGACTGTATAAATTAAATAAATTTTTTTAAAAATAAAAGCAGCAGCTGTTTTTATTATTATTTTATTTTATTATTTATTGTGGGGTTTATTACATCCACTTTTATTTTACTTGATACTTTTATTCTGGTAAAAATCTTCCCAGTTCACTGATGGGGGCTCACGTGCTCACTCTTAGGAGGAGGGTGCACTCAACACACTTCTGTGTAAGTGAAAGGCCAGGTGTGGAGGAGGCTCAGTGGCCGTGCTCCCCTACTTCTGCTCCTCTCCCTCTTACCCACTCCTGACCTGTGCTCCCCCCTCAGAAGGAGACCCCAGCTTCGTCGGAACTCTTTGCACCAAGTGTTGCTCATGGTCAGTCAGACAAGGGGGCCTGTGTAGGTTCTGGCCTGTGCACTGGGCACAGAGCCCTGCAGGTCTTCTGCAGTCTACCTGGAAGGACTGGAGCATCGATCTGCTCCTCCCCTTTCTCCTGATGCTTACGCAGAACTTGGATAAGATAGCTTGGCCTGCATCTGCCCTCTCAGATGGCAGGGCTTGGGGGAGCCTGGGTCCCTCATGTTCACTGCCTACCCCAGGGCCTGTTGTACATGAGAAGGAAACCAGTGCCTATCTTGATGGCTGTTTTCCCCAGGTGTGACATGGTGACATAATCCATTTCTGTGTGGTGCCCCTCCCAGCAAGTGGATGGCCCCTGCTCCACCCTCTTGAGGCAGGACTAGTTCACTCAGCTACTGCCCATCAGGGGCAGCAGAGAACTGAACCATCTGCACTACTCACAGCTGATGCAGTTACTTAGTAACTAGCTATTTCTTTGAATTTCTTTTGTTCTACACAAAATACTGCCAACATTTTGTTCATACCCAACCTTTCACCATGTGAAAACAGGCATGGCAACAATACACAAGCAATGTGCTCACCGACCCACTACTCTTCCCATAATTGTGATCTTAAATCTAATAAGTATAAAAACAAATTACTAGTGTAAAAATTAGATTTCTAGAAGTTTTGGTATGCAGGTACATATCACTTTTACATTATGTTCATATGTGGAATAAATTAGAAAAATCCTAGGGAATTGATATTAACCTTTTCCAGTATAAAAGGTCTACATAGGATAGCTTTAAAGTCCTGCAAATAACAAACTCCCTTAGAGTTTTTTCCTAATTATTCACCTTCCTTGGATTTTTTTTTTAAATCTTAGTGTTCACCCCAAAATTTATTATCTCAGAATAATAGACATTTAATTTGCTTAAAATCATTCTAGAAATTTGGGCTGAGTGCAGCTTCTTGGCAGATTGCTTCCTGGTCTAGCTTGTGATCACTTATTTTTCTGTAGCTTTCTGGGGACTAAACTGAGGCAGTTTTGTCCCTGATGGTTTTGTGGTGGATGCAGGCTCTGGGGTGGGACATCTCTCCTCCATGTGGCTCCTCTAGAAACTTGGGTCAGACTTGTTCACGTTCACTGGGCAGCAAAGGAGCTAGCCCAGAGGCAGCCACAGCCCCAAGGCCCAGATTTAGCACACCAACTATGACACTCCTGCCACGATTCTATTAAAGCAAATCCAAAGGTCAGGCCAGGTCCAAGGGAAGGAAGACAGAGATCCTGCCTTTCCACTGGAGGAGCCACATGTCACCTTGCAGATGACAATTCACAAGAAATGTGCTCCCAGGGTACATAGAGGAATCGTAATTTTTGTAGACCTTCTATCTTATGATTCCACTGTATTCATTTCCTGATATTAAACCTAAACTTCTCTAAGGGTCAGGAACCTCAAAACACATCCTGACTGGGCCAGGTGGCTAGAAATTCAGGGTCTTATGGTCTGCATGGTTGACTGGGATGAGGCGTCTGTGTTGATCCTTTTTGTGATCCAGACACCTGCTGAATAAAGTACGAATTATGTGCCCACTCTCAAAGTAGAATGGGAGAAGGGATAAAATACAGATGCTCCTATTAGAACAGTGGGAGCAGGAAGCACATGGCAGTCACAGGTCCATCTCTGTTCTCAAATCCACTTGGGCCCGTGCTGTCACACTCCCTTCTCTGAGGGCAGAAAACGTTCCTTATGAAGCCCTGGGTCTGCTCCAATGGACAGGTCTCCTGCTCCATGTTATTACTGGCTCTCAGCCCCTCTATTTGGGCTCTGAGTTCTACCTTCTGGACAATTGGCTCTTCCCTTTGGCCCCCCTTTTCCAAAACATCCCATTTCCTTCCTAAGAAGAGTTGGCAGTGGGGGGGGGTCTTTTTCAAAATTTTGAAATATATCCGTCCCATTTGTCCAAGCCACTGGTGCTTTCCTTGATTAAACACTCTTTAAAAAGTTGTGGGTTTCCTAAGAATCATATCACATGGTTGTTGCCCTGCTGGACTTTGAGTTTGTTTTGAATGAGTGACTTCTTTTTTACTTTCATTTTATCATTTTTTGGAAACAGAATTCTGTCCTTTGGTGACCTATCCTTGTGTTTTGGAAGCATACAACCTGCCTTTTAATTTTATGATCCACACAAAGAAATGAATTTTCCCATTGTACCTAGCATCTCACTCACTAGAATGATTTTGGTGACATTTGATGCCTAGGAGTTGATGAAATTTAAATGAGATTTTGAATTTACAGTTAATGATGCTCTAAGTTAAAGGTTTTGGTGACATTGGAAGGAGGTGAATGTATTTTTCACATGGGATGGATATAAATTTTGGGGAGACCAGATTGTAGGTTAATTAGTGTCCTTAAAAATTAATATTCTCTTAGAGTCTCAGAATGTGACTCTAGAAACTAAATCTTTGCCTTTGCAACTGTTTAAGTTAAGGTTATACTGAATTAGACTATGCCCTAGATCCAATTACTGTTGTTCTTATAAGAAGAGGTGTGTAGACAGAGAAGGAGATGTGTAGACAGAGATGTGTAGACAGAGATGTCTAGACAGAGAAGGAGCACATTTGAACACAAAGGCAGAGACTGGAGTGCTACGTCTACAAAGACAAGCAAAACACAGCGTTGATGGGAGCCCTGAGAAGCTGGGAGGAGGCATGGAAGACTCTCCTCATTAGACTTGGGAGGGAGCAAGGCCGGGCTAAAACATTAATGTGGGACTGGACGCTTCTAGATTCATAGAAGAATGGATTCCTGTTGTTTAAAACTGTAAAGTTTTGCTTATTTGCAAACCCAACGTGTGTGTTAACCGCTGGTCTCATGCTCATGTTCAGTCAAGGCCTCTGGTCATGATGGCAGGGTCTTTCTTTCTCTTAGACACTGGCTAACTCTAAACTGGGACTCACGCTCACAGGTGGCTTCTATCCCTGCTGTTACTCTGCTCCTATCATTCATCTCAGGCTGAAATTGATACCTCTTTAAGGTTCATAATACTGTGTGAACCTACCTCTGGTTTGCCACATTAGGGAGTCCCCATCAGTGCCACCCTGCCCAGGTCTGAGCTGGCTGGTGCAGTCATACCTGCAGAGTGACTGTGAACAAGGTCTCTGTAGCCACAGTGCCCAGGAGGGCATCACTTATTTCAAAATGACTTGGGCAATACTCATCCTTTCAAGGTATCACCCTTCCCATTCCTTTTCCTTTCTTGTTCTTCTTTTTAAAATAGACTTCGCTTGTTCTAGTAGCTGTAGGTTCATAGCAACTTTGAGTGCATGGTATGGAGATTTTCACTGCTCCCAAATGCACATAACCTCACATACCATTAAAACCCCACACCAGACTGGAACTTCTGTTGTGATTGACAAACATAAATTTGTGCATTGCCGTAACCAATGTCTGTAGCATATCTGAGGGTCACTCTTGGAGTTGGACATTCTATGAGCTGAAAAAAGTGCATGATGCACCCCCATGACAGTGCCCACACGTGCTTCCCCTGCCCTGCAAGTCTGTGCTATGCCTGCTCACACTTTCCTTCCCACTGACTCCTGACAACTGCTCATCATTTTACTGTCTCCAGAATTCTCTGCTTTTCCAAGAATGTCCTCTGGTTGGCCTCTTGCAGTGTGCAGCCCTTTCAGGTGGCCTGCTCTCACTTAGCAAAACACTTGCATTTCCTCCAGATGGTTTCATAGCTCGAGAGCTCACTTCCTTTGGGTACCAAGTAATATCTCATTGTCTGGATATACCTCAGTTTATCCTCTCACCTGCTGAAGGGCTGCCTGGTGGATTCCAAGTTTGGGGAATTATAAATGAAGTGGCCCAACACCTCTGTTTGGAGGTTTTGTGTGAATATACATTTCCAACTCCTTTGGGTAAACACCAAGGAACACGTTTCTGAATCACCTGGTAAGAACCTGTTTAGTTTTATAAAAAAGAAAGAAAAAAAACCCTGCTAATATGTCTTCCAAAGTATCCACACCATTTTAAACTCTCACAAACAACAGGTAAGAGCTTGACTGCCCCACACCCCTGCCAGGGTTGGTGGTGCTGGTGCTTTGGATTTGGAATGTTCTAGTAAGTAGGTAGGTAGTGTTATCTTGCTATTGTCTTAACAGACCCATCCTTTTTTTTTTTTTTTTTTTAAACTGGTTCATATCTGAAAATGTTGACAGGAGAATTAAAGATCATTCACAAATCATTTAGAAGTACATCTGACACTTAGTAACTGCTCCATGAATGGTACCAGTGATGACTGATTATTACCTGGAGACCTTCTAGCTGTGTCCAAGTCCTCTGGGTGCTGCCCGTTTCCTTTCCGACTTCTTCCCTTGGCATCTGTGCAGGTAACGTTGCTGTTACTCTCTGCCCGGCTCCTGCCCTGTCCCGGGCCTGGCCTGCCATTTCTTCCATTTGTGTTGCTAACAGCGAGCCTTGGTTTATGACAGGAAAGTGCATCCTCCTGGAGCAAGCCTTCAGGGACCCTGCTGTCTGCACTGTGTCACGGCTCTCTCTGCACTCCACAGTCACCCTATTACTGCTATTTTCACCAGGAAAATGCATGGCCGATGCCTGCCCCTGGGGTTTTCCCTGGACAGCTTGAGGATGGGGAGGAAATCTCTCCTTGGGCACTTTCCTGTCTCCAGCTTTGGGGCAGACCTAATACCTTTCAGGTACTAAATGACATTTGTGATTTCTCGAGCATGTGGGGGAGGATGAGAAAAAGGGGAGTGGGGAGAAAGAACAGTAAAAATGATGGAAGCGTAAGATAGAAAAGAGGATGAACAAAGGAACACTGAAAAAGTTTAAAATAGAGGCTGGGTGGGGAATGGGAAAATAAATAAGGAGGGAGATGGATTACAGTAGATGGGGTAGAGAGAGTAAAAGGGAGGGGAGGGGAGGGGGGATAGGGGGGGATAGGAAAGGGAGCAGAGTACAACAATTACCAATAGGGCATTATGTAAAATTGTGGATGTGTAACCGATGTGACTCTGCAATCTGCATTTGGGGTAAAATTGGGAGTTCATAACCCACTTCAGTCTAATGTATGAAATATGATATGTCAAGAGCTTTGTAACGTTGTGAACAACCAATAAAAAAAAAAAAAAAAGTTTAAAATAGAGAAATGAGACAGATCTGTGAAGGAGTGCTCTCCAGGAGCCATGTGGAAATGGATGGGGAGAAAACTCGTGGTGGTAGAGTACAACTGTCACAGGACGTTAAATGAGGAAGGTACCTGGTGGCACTGTCTGTCAATTGCCTATAGAATCTGGGGTCCTACTGTACAACTGCAGATGTGAGTTCAGGGACAAGAAATTTCCTCCCATTTCTCAAGAGCTCACGGATTCTTCGAGAGACAAATAAGAAAAGTGACAGCCTTGGCAGTGTCACATGTGCCATGATAACATTGGCACTGGGACTCACAGCAGCCCAGAGGTGTTGAAGAGGAGGGAGAAAGAGCAAGGTCTTACTCAACCCAGCAATGTAGGGGTTTGCCTTCAGGTTTAGGTAGACCATTTGCTGAACCTTAAAATAAGGGCAGGAGTTAATTAAGCTCAAAACAGGAAATAGTGTCATACAGGAGCAGGGGACAAGTACAGAGTCCATGAAATGACAGGATTTTAATGGAAAAATAAGTTTGTATGACTAAAGAGGATGTTGGCCAGACCCCAAATACATCTTCCTAAGGAGACTAATACTGCAGGAAAGAGAAACCACTGGTGGATTTTGAAGCCACAGAAACATTTTAGGATATAATAGTGTTGAGATTATATTTTTAAAAAGCCATTTAGACAGCAGTGTGAAGAATAGAATTGAGAGGATAAAAACTGGAGACCATTAAGAACCATCAAATAATCTAAAAAGACCAGTGACAGTCTATGAGAGTGAGTTGTGATGTGAGACCAATATCTGATACACAGATAATTTTAAAACATTTTGAAAGTTTTTTTCACATAATATGCAAAGACATTTTGAAATAAATTTCACCCAAATATTGCAACTGTGATCAGAAAAGAAGACCTTGTATGAGGATGTTTAAGGTCATTGAACTGTGATATCTCGTGTAAGACAGTTCTAGTCGGGAAGACTACCTTCCTACAACATAGGTCTCATCTGGCTCAGAGGGTTGAACATAGTAGATTTCAGGAAATACCTTTTGGCTAGTACCATGTTTAAAAATATAGGCTGTGAGAACGTAGTGGTGGTGCATGCCTATAATCCCAGTGATTTGGGAGGCTGAGGCAGGAGGGTCACAAATTCAAGGTCAGCCTGGGGAACTTAATGAGACACTAAGCAAGGCTCTGTCTCAAAATAAAATTAAATAAACAAATAAAAAGGAATAGGAATTGTGGCTCAATGGTAGAGCACCCCTGTTTAATCCCTAGTACCCCCCACCCCCCACCAAATAAATCAAAAATAAAGCATGGGTTCTGGAGTCTATCCTTCCTGCTTCTGGCCCTGGTTCTTCTGCCTCCCCACACTGTAGCCTCAAGAAGGATCCTTAGCTTCTTTGTGACAGTTTCTTCAGCATACAGTGGAGATAATAATAGCATCTACCTGATAGCACTCTTGTGAGGGTTAAATAATGTGCCATATGTCAGGCAGTTAGTATAATGCATGGCAGATGGTAAATATTCCATAAATGTTAGCTTTTTTATAATAAATGGGTGCATTGATGAATTAATTATGCTGGCAGGGACTGGGAACATGGAGCGCAGTTTCCAGGTTGTAGAATACTTTGAGTCACATTTGAAGAGTTGAGGTGAGTGAAATGAAGTACATCAATATGCCCTTGGGGCAAAGCGCCCTGGAGGGAGGCACAGTATCTAAGCCATGATTGCTGAAGGGATCGCAGCGACAGGGGAAATGTGTGTCAACACACACCTGCACACAGAGATGGCCTGACTCCAAGGAGGTCTAAATCCCCATATTTTGAAGCTGAAACACTGTGGGTCATGTGTCTCTACATCCTGTCAATTTCTAGGTTCTTCTCTCAGAAAAAGGAGATTTGTGCACATGATATGAAGAGGAGGCTGGAGTTGTTCCACAGGCTGACATAAGGTGACAGTTCAGTTAGAACGCCACTCCCCAGCAAGTCTTTGGCTCAAAATGTAGGACTTGGAGCAGTGGGAGGTCAACCCAAGTATCACATCTTTGCAAACACATCTATCCCACCTTGGTAAAAGGGCTGAATTCTCCAGAACTCACTCGCTGCGTATTCCTTTGCAAACCTTCCTGGGCATCTGTATGAAGCAGGTATTCTGCAAGGTGCTGGGTTACCAAATGTGCCAGTCTTGTGATTTCTGTCCTTAAGGAACTCATAAGCTAGAGTCGGAGCCAAATTAATTTAATTAACACCAATGCATTGAAAGTAAGTAAGTATGTTCCAGGAAAGAAGAAACCAAAAAATTATCTATTTATTTGACAATAAAAGATTGCAAGTTCTAAAGCTCAGTTGCTAAGAATCTGAGCTACGGCTAATCTCATACCCTACTGGAGGGAAATGGAAATGGGCAGAATTAAGAGGACAATTCAAATAGATCTTAATTTTTCCCTAATGATTTTTATTCCAAAAATCTATACTAAATGCACACACATGCACACACAGACACACATAAACATAGATGTACACAACTATTTGTCTAGAAAGAACTTCAGTCTAGTTTTTCATTTATAAAACTGAAAAATTTATGCCCAAAAATATTGCTGAATTATTGTATACATTAAGGAGACAGATTAAATAACTAGTAAAAATTATGTGATAGAATAAATGGTGGTATCAGAAAAATTTTAATCATATGCTTTTAAGTGAGAAAAGGAAGATTATGAAGCAATCAGTAAAATTTTATCCCAACTGATAGAGGCGAAATATTTTTCTCTCCCAAATTTTATACATTACATCCCATCCTCCAATGTGATAGTACCAGGGCTTTTAATGAATGGGTAAGCATGAGGGCAATCCTTCATTAATGGGATTAGTACCCTTATGAGAGACTCTGGAGAGTTCTCTTGTTCCTTCCACCATGTGAGGTTGTCGTGAGAAGACAGAGATGCATGAACACAGAGTAGGCCCTTGCCAGACGCTGAACCTTCCAGTGTCTTGGCTTTGAACTTTCTAGCTCCTGAACTGTGAGCGATGTTTCTGGTGATTATAAGGTCCTAATTCTAAGGCAATTTGTTGTAGCAGCTCAGATGGAGTAAGATATCAACATTATGGAAAAGTATACACACATCATCTAGAGACAAAAATCAAAATGTGAGCTGATCATTTTGGGTACTGTGTTTATTGCAACAGCATAGTAAATGTGTTCTTTGGGGCAGAAGGAAAGAATTTGGGGAAGTGATTTTTAACTGGGGCTTGTAGGGTAAACAGGACCAAAGAGGTTGAAGAACTGATCAAATGCAGAGTGGAAAACCTATTCGCAGTATTCAATACCACATTCCAAAACATTCCATTTCACTAGGGTCAGGGCTTGAGATGCAGGCAGAAGCACATTTGAGACCTGGCTGCATCCGTTAGTTGTGTGACACGGGGAGATAACTTAAACCCTAGCCTTGAAAGCTGGGAGTGGAGGGTTATCTCGTTTACTTGCTGTGGTGATTAAATGATGGAGTATTTGAAGTTGCCCGCACACTTCCTGCACAGAGCATCTGGTCAATGAATCTTAATAGTCACTACTAGAGCACCCTGGATAGTAATATAGACCCTGGGGTCTGGATACAGTTCCAACTTCCCCATTTACTAGCTCTGGGCTCTTGGGCCAGTCACTTAACCCCTATTTCTTTTCTGTGAAATGGAAGTAATAAATTGTATCTACCTTATGCAGTTGATCATAAATAAAGGGCAATGATACATGTCAATACCCAGAACCTGCCACTTTCGAGTGCTTAATCAACATGAGCAATGGCTATTGTTATCAAAAGTTTCTGTTCACTGATCCTTGATAATGACATAGATATAAATGGTTTTATAAGAACTACCAGGCAGCAGAGTTTGGGAAGTACCAGACCCCTAATATGGACTCTCCAGGAGCGACCACCTCTCATGTCAGGTCACACATAGCTCTTTCATTAAATGACATCTCCTAGGAACAAACTAATCCCCACTAGGCACAGCGTTAGGTGTCTTTGGAGATACTCAGGAGTTCCCCTATTCCCAAGGAGCTCACAACTTTTCAGGACACCAACCCATACTGGTAAATGCATAATTTGGGGTCAATAGGGATAAATGCAAGTTCTGTGGTAAAGGGGGAATTTGTCCCCATTGTGGAACTGGGGATGACTAGCCAAGCCAATATGTTCACAGGTATCAACAGGAGGCAGCAGGCTCCTCGCCTGTTGGATAAGTTGCATGAAAGCTTAGAGGTCCTTTGTGTGACCTCTGCGTGGTGTGCACATACCCTGTAGCAAAGCCTCCTTCTACATGGAGTGAAGTGCTCATGACATCCGACACTCCCAGTTGATGATCGCTTACTTTGGTAAAACTTTCTGACTTTTAGAAGGTCCTTTATTCTGAGTCAAGAACCCATTGACTCTGTTTTATTCCTTTGCAGTTTATCTTTTCTCTCCAAAATCAGCCTTCAGATGCAGCTCTTCCAAATCTCTGCCTGAGAAAACATTTTTCCTTTGGGCCGAAATTCTCCATCTTCCTTTATTTGCCAAAAAAGTGTTTCCTGGGCTGAGCAGGAACCAGCGATTAAGAGTGGACACCTGAGCAGATTGCCTGGTCCCAACCCTGGCTGTGCTCCTTCCAAGCCATGCTGGCTCCTTCATCGGCACCATGAGCATAGCCCCACAACCATTGTATAGCAAGCTGTGAGAGGTATCCCATAATGCCCTCACAGCTCCTGCAGGGAGAGCACGTGGTGCTGGGTGAATGAGACTGTTGTTATTGGGTGCCTAGCTCTGGTGGCCTCTGGGGTGTATAGGCAAGAAAGACCCCGTCTTACTCATACCCTGGGGAAAGTGGACGAGGAGCCTGTGGAGAGTGAAATGCAAGCGAGCATGAAGCTCCTGTGTTTTAGGGCAGAGGAATTCGGCAGATTGGACAGGAAGAGACACTGTTCTCTTCCAAAGAAAGGTGGGGCTGGACTGATTATTGGAAACAGGACTGTTTTGTGACACTCTGGTCAATCTTTTATCCTATATCCCTTATCATGTCATGATAAGGCAGGTGTCTTCTGCTGGCCAGTTCTCTTCCTAAGGTCAGGTCACACTTGTAATTAAGTAAAATGTAAGGGTACAGGGACAGAACAGTGAGCTGGCAGGAGGTGGTGATAAACCAGATGATTATAACTAATGCTGTGGAATGTCACCTTGCTGCCCAGCTCTTACAAAAGATCTTCCATTTCCAAGGAAACAGATGCAAATTCATGGCGGGGTGGATGATAACGGGAATGAACACACATTTGTGTCACAGGTGCCTATGTTCATTTCAAACTGGGTGTTGTCAGACAGGAGAGTGCTGGCACGGCGCTGCCCTTGCCTGCCTGCCCCATGTGCATAGGTGCCAGGTCTTCAGATGGAGGAGGTTTGTTATAGCTGGACGGGCCAGCAGAGGTGGAGCTGGGAGGGGAGGGAGGACAGGGATGCCAAGATAGACAGGCTAACACCCTGCTAAAGAGAGGTCAGTGCTGCAAACAGCTTCTGCTGCCAGTCCCTGTAGCTCTTTGTGGGAATTTGGGTGAAGTCCAGCTAAAAAGAGCACCCCCGCCAGGAGGGAGGCCCTGGGTCAGGTTTTCCAGCACATGCAAATGCTTTCCTGTGTGTGAGCCCTCTCTCAGGTCCCTCAGTCCCTGGGGAAATGACAGATGAGAGCATTTTACTCTAAGACACTTTGCCTGGAAGTCGAGTTCCTCAGCCATGCACTCCGTCTGGAGCCTGACCTCCTTGCCTCCTACCTGTGCAGCTCAGTCAATTTTCTGAACATTTTTGTCCTTTCTTTATGAACAAAAATGGGAATAGCCTTTTGATTTATTTTACTTTTTTTTTGGTAATGCAGGTACTTTTCCAAGAAGGCTTACTTGCACTTTATTTTCCCGTTTAGGCAGTACATTTTTGAAGAAGCCCTATTATGCTCCCCATCGTAAAGATAAATTAATACAGTCTCAGAACCCTGCCCAACTTCCAAGAGATGCAGTGAATACTTGTCCATTGACCACCTGCATGAATGGGTGGGTGACAGATGCCTCCGTCTTGAACACTGAGTGGGTGAAATGACATCCAACTTCCATGATGGAGCTGGTGAGATTCCATGTCTCCTAAGTCTGTCCTCATTTTACTTTCCACAGAATAATAAAAGCAAGTGGAGATACTATAAATGCTATTTACTGAGGTAAGTCTCGACCGAAAGGCTTTTGCAGCAGGTGGGCATCTTGGGATAGATATTTCAAACATCCCTCTTGTGGAATTGTAAACTGGAATGCCAAGAAGCATAGTGACAAGGAGCCGTGACTCAGTCCATGATCGGACCTGTCTTCTCACCCAGGTGCCACACACAGACGCCCTTGCAGGAGAGGACTCCTGGCAAGAGCATGTTCAAATGAGAGCAAGGGTCATCACCTGGGGAAAGACTCAGGTCCAGATTGTGAATCTGCTGCTTACTAGCAATTGAAACTTAGGCCATTCCATTATTCTTGGTGTGTCTCAAAGTGCTTTTAAATTTTTTTTATCTAAAAATACATTTATATAAATTTAAATATTCCTCTTTCTTGATGCAGAGAAATTTCTTTGTTTAGCTTCCCTCTGAAGGAGCGTGTGTGCTGAGGCTGGGTTGGAGGTTGGCCTGTGTGTAGTCATGTCTGAGTCAGCCCTGGTGGTGTGTTGCCCCTCAGGACACCCCTCACCCTCCTCAATGTGGGGTGCTTCTTCCCTGAAGGCAGGCACACTGTGTGCTTTGTCCACCTGCCCGTCCCCAGAGCAAACCAACTGCTTAGGTTCAAGTTGATGCTTAATAACATGTGCTGGTTCCACACTAGAAGTTTATGCCACCACCAGCCCCCTCCAGGCTTATGTAGGATGGACACAGAATGGAATCAGCACAGGTCTGGCTAGCTTCCCTGTGTTACCTACTGTGTGGCTGTGCAAGTGTTGCGTATGGATTGAGGGGTGTAAGGCCCTTGTCTGGGACAGGTGATAACAATGCCAGACCTACTTTCCTTTAGTGGTACTAGGTGTGGCAAAGAGGGCTCATTACCTGTGGGAAGAAGATGCCGACTGGCAGGCTGTCCTGCACATTGTGCAAGATTGACAATATGATAGGCACTAAAGTTTTTAAATTAAAATAAATAGACATGATCTCTCAAGCTATCTATCTGTCTATCTACTTGTTTTATTTGCTGAACATCAATGCCAGGGCCTTGTGAATGCTAGGCAAGTGTTCTACCACTGAATTGCTATACTCCATCCCTCTTTATTTAAAAAAAAAAATCACTGGTTATTAAACAATGAAGTCTATTGCATTGGCAAAGAAGGCTGGTACTGGATTCTTAACTTTGATAATTTTTATAGAAAAGTTCCTAGAACAAACCCCTTGAATCAAGGGGTACCTGCTGTAAGAGTTCATTCTTAATTTGATCACGTGCTGCTAGAGTTTATTCTTTAACTTGGTGTCATTTCCAACAGACTGAAACCTCTTCAAGAGAAAACACCACCCTTCCCATATTCTTTTGGGGCTTAGCAGAATACTTTGTTCATAGTACTCAATAAACTGGAAGAACCTGATGAATGGAAACAAAAAGATAATAGGCACACAAGGTCAGGGAAGGCGTGCCCTGTGACAAACCCTGGAAGCCTGATTGCCGCAGAGCAGACCTGCTGCATTTCCCCCCACCCTCAGGAAGGCTGTCTCCATGGCCCAGGCTAGAAACTCCACAAACACTTGCTGATGCACTTCAACCAGAGCCTGGCCCTTGGGTCTTTGTCCTGGCAGCCATAGCACCAGCTGCTTTGGGGACACTCTCTGCCTGCTGCCTTAATCCAGTGCTGTTGGGTGGCCAGTTGGGGTGCTCGGCAGTAACTCCCAGGGCTGGAGCGCTCTGGAGAAGGCAGGATCTACATGTTGATGAAGTTTCCTGTGTGGAGCCCCACACCAGGGACAAGAATAGTTTCCTTTCCAATCCTGACATGCTGAGGACAGAGCCCTAGTCCATGCCCCCCCAGGTGTGGACCAGAGAGAGGGGCATGCCCAAGGAGGGGTGGCACTGCTGCGGTTTTTGATTCCTAGCACTCCCCAGTCTGTGCAAAGCATTTAATCTGGGATGCCCCTGTACTCCTCAGTGTGGCCTGGGAGTAGATGAGAGATTTTCATCAATTATGACATTCACATTCTTAAAAAATGCCAAAGATATTTAAGGTTCTTCATGCAGAAGAGTCTCTGCTGGTGGCTGGTATCTTGGTGCCCTTTACCTGTGTGTTCACTGGTTCTGTTTCCCACCCCCCTCACTGGTTTGAGGTTCATTGTGCTCCAGATGTGGCATTTTTGTCCTCTTAACTCTTTTTCCTCAGGAAGATGGGGTGTGACTGTGAACATCATTAGATGTGAATAAAACACAAGACTGGAAAAGACCTGGGGCTAATCTGTACTAGAGGTGGGCAGGTCTTGTGACATATCTTGGGTTACAGAAGATGCTTCTGTAGCTTTGATTTTAAAAGTTTTCACTGCCTTCACATGGAAAAAAAAATGTTCACTGTGATTTTGAATAATGATGAATGAGAAGTCACATTTACAAACATGTCATTTTCTTTCTCCAACTCAATCAGTTGGTTTGTCCATATTAAATATTTTGGACCTCATTTTCAGCAAAAGAGGGGAATCCAAAGAATCCAAAGGACATGAGTCATTTCTAACTCACTTCTACTTGTCTCAATCAGACTCACAGGTAAGTTAGTTTTTCATGGTTCTGATCACACTACCCAGCAAGCACATTTGAGAGGAGGGGAAGTTTGGCTCTTGGGTAGCGAGTTGTCTTCCAAGGTGGGCTGACTCCTTGCTCAGGGCCCCAGGGGAGGCAGAGCATCCAGGCAGAGGAGCTACTCTCTTGGCAGCAGGAAGCAGAGAGGGAAAGGGAAAGGGCCCCAGGAGGAAAAGCCCTTCCAGGGTATCCTGCGGTGACCTACGATCTGCAGACATGGCCCACCTGCCACCCGTTAGGATGGACAGATTGGGTCACAGCTCTCATAATCTAATCATTTCACCTTCAAACATTCCTGTGTAACACAGGGACTTTGCAGGGACACTTTGTATCCAAACCATAACAATTCACCAAGCACCTAAAAACCCTTAGGAATCAATGGATGAGTACTGTAGCCCACTAGGATGGAGGCCTTCGCTGTCTGGTTCATCACTGAATCCCTGTCAAGGGCACCTGGCATGTGCTGGGTGTGGCTGGTACGGAGCCTTGGAATGCTCTTCCTCCACTACCTCCCATTTAGTACAGAGCTTCAGTGTCTGCCCTAGATTCCAGTCAGTCCTCATTCTTCAGACCCACCACCACTCAGTACCACACTGGTTGGTACTCAGGTTTCTCATATATGAGATGTATTACTCTGAATATCTTGTGAGTAATATGTAAACATTTCAGGTGGGAGATTTTCTTTTTTTAAGTTCATATTAGTCAAAATCCAAGCAGAGTGAAGAAACACAGGGTTCAGGGCTCAGTAAGAAGCATGTCCTCACCCTAAAATGCTCAGGGTCTTGCTGACCATAGTCACTCTAATAAAACAAAATGGCATCACAACCAGTCTATGTTTTCAAAACTCCCTGAATGGTAACTTTTCAGTATTTCCAATACTTTGGGCTAAGTTTCAGAAGAGTGAATCATAACCATGTTCCAAGAAGCAGCAGAGCTAGTTGCCATGAACAATTTCATGTGTGAAACTAGAAATGGATATGCTCTGATATTTTTCAAACGTTGAGGTGAGAAATGAACATAACAGTTTGGAATGTGGAGGCAGATTCTGAGAAGTGGAGGACTGAAATGAAGAGTAAAGCCCAAACACCTTTGCCCACGTTAGAACAGACTGTGCAGCCAAGTTTGTTTTGCTCAGGAAAAGGGGAGCAGTGTGGAAATGCGGACCGTAGCTTCCTGGAGCTCCAATGTGTGATCGCAGTTGTAAAGGGTCAAGCTTCCCCCGACTTCTTCTAGCCAAACCTTAGGACAATCGCCGCTGATTTGAGTGTCTACTCCCCATGTTCTTGTGTGTACAGGTTGACTGGCTGGCTCTATTTCCTCGTTTTATAATAATCATTTGATATAAGGAAACTGAAGCCAAGAAACTGAAAGTGTAGAGCACTTGACTTTTATTCATACACTGTATAACTTGCAGCTCATTATAATAATACAATAGGGCTGGGGATGTGGCTCAAGCGGTAGCGCGCTCGCCTGGCCTGCGTGCGGCCCGGGTTGGATCCTCAGCACCACAAACAGGGATGTTGTGTCCGCCGAGAACTAAAAAATAAACACTAAAAAATTCTCTCTCTCTCTCTCTCTCTCTCTCTCTCTCTCTCTCTCTCTCTCTCTCTCTCTCTCTCTCTCTCTTTTAAAAAAAGAATAATACAATAAAATAATATAATGATGTAATACAATATAAATGATGCTCTGAGCTAACTGTAGATAACAAGGAGTTATCTGTAGAGAGGATGTGGGAACTGGGCAATGAATGCCCCTTGGTGGAGCCACAGGCTGAGGGCTCATTGGAGGTGACAGAGGATGTATGACAATGCTGGGCTGAAATTCTTGTCCATAATTATTTTCAGTTTACTTTTTTTTGTGCACTGGACAAAACGAGAGCCTTGTAGTAGGTTGGAAGGGAAATTTGATGCTTTCCTTTTCTCTCTTCATTTATCCATTAAGACTATGTGTTTCTTAGGAACAAGGGATCTCTGACATTTAAGGGAAACCTCAAATAAGAATCTGAAATCATGTAAATTCCAGGTTTCTGCTGGTGTGGTTGCAATTCTGTTGGACTCTGCTGTGAGCTTTGGTCTTCTGTTATGAGGAACCGCTTCAGAAAACACTCTAAGTCCCAATTCAAATCAATGAGAGCTTTATTTGCCTGGCCAGGGATTTCACCCTCCCATAGAGACTGAAGCTCTGTGGGAGAACAGCAACTTCCTGGCCTGTGTCCTGGGAACTTAAAGACGAAAACCATAACTCAGGGCCTTTCCTTAGCGCAAGCAAGCCAATCACGGAAGCTAGAAAAAAGCAGTCAGCTATGAAACTCAGTTAACCACATCTTAGTCCAAGCAGGTGTTAAACAACTGTATCCCAAGTTCCAGCAAGTTGTTAGCAGGGGCAAGAATCTACTTCCAAGTTTTGGGTCACCAAGACCACCATAACTTGGGTTGAGTACATTTTGTGGGGTACAAAGTATAGAAAACAATATAAGAAAACAGCTTTCATTTTGGTTTCTCAGAAGCAGCTCTTGTAACAGTTTTTTTACAGAAGGAAGCAAAGTGGAGTCTTAGCCTTGTCTATGACGGTTCTTGCTTTATGATTGTCTTACCTCATTTATCATATCTATAAGCTATATTTTTTACTAATCTATAACCTATACTTACACTCCTACTGATTGTATTTATTAGTTCATACCACGACACTTCAATACTGTGAATCTGCCATCGTCCTCGTGTGTCTTGTGCTGTTTGTTAGTACCTTGGCTTTGCTGAGACTGTGCTGTACTCCCAGAGTCTCTTTTGGAACATGTTCATTGAAATCAAAACCTACTTACATTTCAGATTCAGACACAGTCTTTGCCACTGCTGCTTCTGCATCTTCTGACCTGCCCAACTCTGTAGACCTCGCAGGACTTATCAGAGCAGGCTGCTGTAGAATCTGCTTCCCAGGAGACTGGATGCTCTTTTACATCATGGACCTGATCATATTAGCCTCTGTGTCCCCAGCACCACCACCACGCCTGACCCCTAGTAAGCTCTCTGTAATGCTTTACTGAATGCATAAAATAAATAACAAATCCAGGGCTTCTGTCTTCAAGGATACTCTGCTTCCCATCATACCATCCTCCCTCAGTGTGTTCTTACTTTCTGCCAGGCCCCTCCTGCCATGATTGATGGATTCCACAGTGAAAACTCCCTAGGCTCACACAGGGGTCTGGGCACAGCGATCCAGGTGGCTGTCTCCCCAACTCTGTCACCTCCACTCGTTCCTTCCTCCCTCTTCTCAAGACAACCACCACCTAGTGTCCTTCTCCCACTTCATCTCTAAAGCTAAATTGTCAGGCTGAGAGTCCCCAAGCTCTTGCCTGTATTTTTCTAGTTGTGTTATTCTGTCTCTATCTTCATTTTATGATTTCTCACCTTGAGGGAAAAACAGAAAGAGCTATTTTTTTCCTCTGCCCTGCAGGGGGTAGAGCAGATTCTGAATAGTATGAAATGATCTTGCCAGGGGCTGAAGTCATTCTCAAGTTGTAACCATCCATCTGGGTATTCAGGGAAACAGAGAGGCTAAGTGTTTCTTCTTCCTGTCAGCAGAACACAGTGTCTTATTTAGGTTCACTGGGAAAAGGAAAAATAATAAAAAAAAGAAAGTAGACAGAAAGTGTCAGAACTGGGGAAGGTTTATGTCTGAGGGTCATTTCAGCCTGACAGACTTGACCAGAGGCAAGTCTAGTAAGTGGAGCAGTAATTCCCTTAACCTCTCTCCAAGTTTCCTCCACTAACAACCCCTCGCATTTGCAAAGTCCTTTTTACTTTGCACAGTGGAGCTGAATCCATTAACTCATCTAATTCTTTGAATTCCCAAGTAGAATCTGTAAAATAAAAATTATTCCCTAAATTAACAGGAGGAGACCAAGGCTTGGCCAGAGCATTCATCGAAGGACAGACAATGGGCTCATGGCCAAGAGACAGGGCACTGAACAGTGGCCCCTACTGTCCAAGCCCTCTCCTGCATTCCTCCCCCTTTCCACATGACATTTTGAAATGAATGAGACCAGTGTTAACATGACACATTTGAGTTTTTTATTTCATTGTTATTAAGAGAAAAATGCACAATTTTCAAGACATTTTTGTTTTCTGACTTTTAGGTTTACAAATTTTTAACATTTAAGTTTTCTTATCCAAAACCATAAGGTGGAACATTTCATAGTCTATAGGGTGATGAGAATGACTCAAGGTTTCGAACTTTCTGGATCCCATGGTCTTCACTGGGGAGCACACTGTTATTTCCATAGCTCGTTTTTTCCCAAGAACCTTCTCCAGTGGAGGTTCAGTCCCACCTTCAAACACATTCATGACACACATACCACGTACTAGGTACATGCAGATGCATAAATTTACATGAATATCATTCATTAATTATTATGCAAAAGACAATAATGGCAGCAGCACTTATAGAGCACTTCCTGTATACATGGTACATGTTAAGTAATAGACCTATAGTGACTCTATTAAGTAGGACCTATTATGATTTCCATTTTATATATGGGAAATCTGAAGCATAATGGTGTAAAACAATTTGTCCATGATCACATCATTAGAGAGGGAAAAACAAGCAATTGTGCTGAGTCTCACCATCTCCACACTTAATATGCTGCCTCTCAAAGTCCTATATAATGAACTTGCACAGAATTATGAACCAGTTCAATCACTGGGACAACAGGAGGGACACTGCCATCAGCATGGATGCAAGTATGTGGGGTAGAGGAGTGGGACCCATCCAGGGAACTTCAGGACACATGGAGCATCAGAAGGGGTGGTGGGAGTAAGTAAATTCATAAAAGATGTCAGTGCACAAAGGTTGCAATATCATGTTAAAAATCTAGGGCTTTTCCTGGAAGCAGTAGGTAGTCATCAGAAGATCTTATAGCAAAGAAGCAAGAGAATTAGCATTCATGGGTGGAAGGTGGATGAGGAAATGGAGGTTCTCAGGGCAGATGGCAGTAAGGCTGTGTTTTGGTGGAGGTGGAAGGAGGACGGGATTCTTACCAGGTAGCTGGAATGGGGCAGTCACACTTCATCCCTTCCTAGGCAAGTGTCAGCTGTGTCACCCAGAGCACAATGGTTTTGCCATCCCATGGGAAACAATGGTGGTGTGTTCTTATTGACATCATCACCATCACGATCACCACCAGCATCCCTGGCACTTTCATTAGCTCCACAAATAGAAAATGCTCACTGCTCTTGACTCAGTCACTCCACATTCAGAATCTCTCCTTCAGATATAGAACTGTGAGAACATAAGACAGATGCACAAAGCTGTGCATCACTGAGTTTTTGGAATAGTAACAATTTTCACAATGGGGTATCTTTCAAAATCCAAATACTAAGCTGTAGAAAACCCAAGCCATGGATAGAATTGTAATCAATAAATCTGTTTAATAAATGGGATTTTACTAAAATTATGCAATTATCACTTGTTATTTGCAAAGGATTGGTTTCAGGACCACTGCAGATACCCAGATCCATGGATGCTCAAGTCCTTTATATAAATATATGTAGTATTTGCACATAACCCCCACACATCCTCTCCTATATTCTAAATCACCTCTCATGATACATAATGCATTGTAAGTGTATAAATAGTTGTTACACTGTATTGCTTAGGGAATAGTGACAAGAAAACTTTGTATGTGTTCAATACAGAGGCAATTTTTTTTTTCCGAATAATTTCTGTATACAGTTGGTCAGGCCCAATGCAGAACCCATAGTTTTGGAGGCTGATGTACACACATAAGCAGGGAGCTTTCAGACTTCTGGAAACATAGGAAAAGGACAAAGACAAAGGATTTGTCATTGTGGCTTCAGCACCACACAGGGACATGCGACTCTAACCAGGTAGCCTGAGCAGCCTCTGGAGAAAGAACGGGCAACCCTGACCCTCTTGGCCCCATGACAAAAACTACCAGATGATCCATCTCACTCCCTTGCTCTGAAGGCAGGCTCCTCACCAAACATCCCTGTGGTAAAACGTGGCTTCATGTTGACTATGGGATGGGGAGAATGCACTGATCAGCCACATCAGAGGTCCAGGGGGGTCACGCCATTGTGATTTTTCAGTTTAAGTAATTAAATTGGGATTTGATTTCTTCATCTGCCCTGTAAAGCTTGAGTTGAAGGCTTTGGAATGCTCACTTCTGCATATTTGTCAACGTTAAGATTTAGTATCCAAAGGGAAAGCAATGCATGAGTAGGATCTGCTGCAGTGGTTTGGATAGAGAGGTCTTCCAGAAAACATCTGTCAATGCCTGTGGAAAGCTTGGTTGTCTTGACTGGGGGTTTATTGCGTGTCTCTGCTGCTAAGCATCGCGAAAAGTGCAGGGTGGACCCCAATCCATACTCTGCAAAGAAATATCTGGGCTAAAGTGTCAATACTACCAAATTTGAGAAACCCTGATCTATTGCCTGTCATCCTTAGGTCCTCATATGAACACTATGGGCCATTTTCTCTGGAATCACTTTGAAGTTTTAATAAAAGCAAGGTCTTTTGCACATCCCCATTCACAAATTCATCCTTCTCTGCTGGCATCATCCTGTGTAAGGAAGGCTCCCCAGTTCCACCTCCAGATGCCCTGACCTTGGAAAAGATGCCATGGTACTTGTTCAAACATTTTTCTATAAATTAATAATCACAGTGTGGGCTGGACCTAGGTTTGAGCTCCTTTATCCTATTATTTTCTCCCCATGGTCAGACAATTTGAACACCAAACTTTTTCGTCAGCGCTATCTAAATGAGCTCTGTTTTTTTGGTGCCTTCACTGCTTAAACAGAGTATTATTTGTAAAACATGTCAAACTTTTCCTGCCAACACCATACATTAGAAAGAACCAAAAAAGAAAACAATTCACTCGATGTTTGAGAATCCACCGTAGTTTATGTATTCTCCAGTCCTATTTGCATATAATTTGATACTTATCTTGTGGTACAAAAATGTTAGTCTCCTAGATCAGCAACGATACAGCTGAGGATTCCGAGCCATCTGCTGAACAATTCCCTAGTTTTCTGCTTTTACCTCTGATTTATTTACTGTGAATGAGACACCGCTGCTGTGGGAAGGGAGGGTGAGTGAACTCCGCTGCAAATGCCAGGAGTACAAATTACAGGCAAAGTGCCGCATGCTCGTCTCTAAGGTGAACGGCAGAAGGCTCAGCATCCCAGGGTCTGAGGACGGGTGGGATGCGCAGCTGTGCAGTGACTCCTCCTGAGTGTAGTCAGTTCTCAGGGTTCTGGGCATAACGGCAATGCGATTGGTGCTCAGTTCTACAACATATAACTGACAGAGTAAGGAGTTCTGAACAGGAGCTCTATCTACCCCATTCCTGCACCTCTGGGGTGTCAGAGATGGCATGGTCTTTAAGAATTGTCTGTAAAATACTCTGATTTTAGCAGTGCATGAAAAGGCATGCATTGGTGGGAAAGGAAATTTTGATTTTTGTAAGAACAACTGGGCCTTATCAGAAAAACTGCTATTAGATCTTTTTTGATTTTATCTTGAATTTTCTTTTTAGGCTGGGGTGGGGGATCAGGTATTGAACTCAGGGGATCTCAACCACTGAGCCACATCCCAGCCCTGTTGTGTATTTTACTTAGAGACAGGGTCTCACTGAGTTGCTTAGTGCCTTGCTTTTGCTTAGACTTGCATTGAACTTGTGATCCTCCTGCCTCAGCCTCCTGAGCCATTGGGATCAGGTGTGCACTACCACACCTGCTACCATTAGTATTTCTAAGGTCTCTTGTTGGATCTGGGTGCCAAGATGTCTGACATTCAGATCCTGCCCTCATGGAGCTTATGCAAACTGCTAAAACAGAACTCTGAATGGGTCACTTTGAAACTGAAAATGGGGAATTCAGTTGCTCAGGGGCTCAGTAACTCTTCCTGGTCAAGATGCATGATTGAAGGGTGAATTTCCCAGGTGCAAAGAGGAGCTGAGCGTGTTCACACAACAGCTTCAGGGGTGCATATCTGGGTTCTTTTAGTGCCTCATGTGTCATAGAAATGGTGAAAACTTAGATGAGATTATTTGAGAAAATAGGAGATGATCATGCTGTTTATTTTATTTCATTTATTTGTGGTCTTTCTTCTCATTATTTAATGGGAAATCCAAGGAATTAAGACACTTATTTGTCCTGTTCACTGCTGTACTATCAGTGCCCAAGAAAGCATGATATTGTGACAAAAAATACGTAAACACTTTAACAACTGTATATCAGTAGGGTTATTTTCATCTGTAACAATCAGCTAAACAATGCTGCAATTACAAATATTTCCTTGTGTTAGTCAGCTTTTCATCACTGTGACCAAAATACCTGAGTAGAGCAACTCAGAGGAGCAATTGTTTATTTCTTCATCTCAAGATTTCTGAAGTTCTTTCCATGATTGGTCAGCTCAAGGCAAAAACATCATGGTGGAGTAACACTGCTCATCTCATGGGAGCTGGAAAGCAGAGAACAAGGGTCCAGGAACAGATGAAGTCCAAGGTCTAGATCTGCATCTTCCGTCCATGCCTTACCTGCTTACAATTAGCAGACAGTGTTCCATTCAGTTATCAGTGAATTAATCCAGCAAATGCAGCGATCAGAGCCCTCATCACTGCCTAAAAGCTCCACCCCGAACCCTGCTGAATTGGGGACCATGCTTTCAACACATGAGCTTTACGGGAGAATATTCCAGATCCAAACCAAAACAGTTTGCATCTCCGTAAATTTCAGTAAGATCAGTTTCACACTCATGCACCCTGTCTATCATGGCTCAGATGTGGCTCAGGTCTGTGAATATTTGGGGTCCTAGGACCAAAAGAGCAAGGTTCACTTGCCAATTGCAGAGACAGGCAAAAGAGAAACTGGTAGGACCACAGAATTATTCTTGAAGATTCCACATGGAAATAGCACTTCTCACATCTCCTGGCATTACACTGGTCAAAGCAAAGCACCTGCCTCAGTCTGCTAACACGAGGTTGCAGTTGGATGGCCATTCACAGGGAAGCACGATTTTATTCTACTACTTTTTTGTTGTATTATAGGCAAGCCGAGACTATGAGATCACATAAGATGCTTTATGTCTTGAGACTGGCAAATCATAAAGCTTGGACTTAATCTGGGCATTTCCATGGTCTCTATTCTACCTTCAATCATCAAGAATACTAAATGATGGCTTAGAATTATTAGCATTATTTCATTAGGAATTTCGGTGATAGTACAAGAAACATTTTGCTTCACCTGGCTTTCAGAGAGGTCTGTTTCATTGACTTAATAGTATTCTGGAGTAATCCAATCCACAAATCTGGCCTGAGCAGGCTGGCTGAAGCAGTTAAGATTTTCAACGGTGCCTGAGTGAGATCCCAGGGCCAGGCTATGAGGAAACACAGACAGGGAAGACTTCCATCAGGAATTCCTCTGCCCTTGTAATCTGTCTCTGATTTCTCTGGGCAGTTTTGCCAAGGGCTGTCTAACAAAGCTTTGAGATCACTTGCCCACCTTGTGAAGGCTGATTAACTTCTATAAGCTCATCTGAGAAATGGAAATGAAGTCTCTATGTTCGTCTTGCTGTTACAACTACATAAGACAATGTGAACCAGCAGGATGGCCTCACCACTGCCTTTCCATGGTCTTTTGCCCTTATGGGTCCACCTGACTGAGCTGAAGGAAAGGTATTCATAGTGAGAAAAGGCCAGGGTGGAAATGCAGGAGTCCTCAGTCTCACCCTGACCGTGCCACTGTGTGGTCCAGGGCACGTCTACCTTGTTTGCCTCTTTTATTGAATTGTCTGTCAACTCCAATTCACCCGCCAATGTGTTCTCTGTGATGACAGAATGGTTCCTGTAAGAATTTTTCTTTTGCAGACAGCATGATGCTAGACTTTCTCAGTAAAGGCTATTTAAGGGACACTGAAGGAGAGAGAGGCTTCTCCTGCAGTTGGCATAGATGCTGTGCGTGTGAGGCCATCTCTGGGGGCACACTGCAGCAGCCCAGCAACCAACGCACCGTCTTTTGCTGACCTCCCAGCCCCAATCTGGCCTGGTGTTCACCTCTCGATGGCCTTCGACAGGCCTTTCCCTGACCAACACCCCATTACCTCTGCCCACCCAGCCCTCCAGAGGTTTGCCTTCTGGGGCCTCCTCTCAGAAAACAGGTGCTCCAGATGAGTGGCACCTCATCTTCTCCACACCCCCACACCTGCCCTCCATCTGCTTGTCCACTTTCTGTAGACATGTGCTGGCCTGGGCAGCCCAGGACCTTCGGATCCACCCCGGTGCAGCCATGCCTTCTGCAGTGGGCTCTGCACGCCACCCGTGGAGAAGGCTGCCTTCCACGCCTTCCCCTATGGCTTTCTCTCAACCCGAGGCTCATACTGTAGAGGTATTTTTAATTATTATTATGGACTTATAAGTATTTATTTACCTCTTCTCTTATTGAAGTCATTGTGTGGTTTCTGTCACCCAATTTGTCCCTGATTGATGTATCTTTGAATCTAAATTTTCTTTTCTTCAACAAAAAGAAATTGTATAAAATCTGTTCTGATTGTTCTCTCCTCTTGCATTTTAGAGATTATAATATAATTTGAGGTTTTTAAGATTCAATGTGCTTAGTGTAGTTATTGCTTAAAATCTGAATAAAGCTTCTAGTTTTATCCAACAAGAAAAAAAATGGACATTATCTAATTTCCATCCCTGATATATACTCTAGGGATGTAATTTTTAATGGGAATTAAAATTCATTGAACATAGTTCTGCAATCGTAAAACATTTTTACTTCTTTTAGTAACATGTGTTGTGTGTAGACTATTTCAGAAAGTGAACAACTGGTATTAATAACTTTAAAACATGTGAATGATCAACAAATTATAGCCCCTGTACTAAGAAGATGGGCTCACGGTAAAATACCCATGATTGCAGACGCTCCGGATGCCAAGAAGAGTCATCCTCTGCTTTGAGTCTCCTGGTGGAAAGCAAGTTGCAGAGTACAGTGTCTGTCAACAGTGGGCAGCATCTGGAGTCAGGCTTCTCATATTCAAAATGCTCATTGAGTACAAAACATGTAAACAGATGTCTGTCTGTATTTTATTTGAGCTTGTTTCAGCTGCTGTGAAAGTTTTACCCTTGTTTAGTGAAAGAGTTCATATTATCATGCAGAAAAGTCCTTGTCTTAGTATGTTCAGGATACTTTAACAAAATACCATAAACTGGGTGGCTTATAAACAGAAATATTTTCTAAAACCTATGGAGACGAAGCAGTCCAAGATCAAGGCACCACTGACCTACTGTCTGGAAGGAACTTCCTCTCTTTCCTCTGGTGAAGAACTTGTGACTTCACAAGGTGTTACAGAGCAAGGCCACTCTTTAAGATCCCTAGAGGGACCTTAATCACATTCCTGAGCCCCAGTCCCCAAGAGCTATCAACCCCCAGAAGCCACACCTAATTGTATAACATTGGTGATTAGGTTTTCAACCTAAGAATTTTGAGAGGACCCAAACATTTAGACATGTGTCTTATTTAGTTTGAAATAAATCTACATATTTAGGATCTGATCTGGGCCAATCTGTCAATTGATGAACTTGCTCTCTTTTGCCCTAAGAGTATGTCCAATTCTTTAGAGAGAAAGGATGGGAGAGGAGGGGAGGAGTAGGGAGGATAGGAAGGGCAGCAGAATAGAACAGACAATATGATTGATGTATGTACATTCCATGTGTGTATTATATGTCAAAATACATTCTGCTGTCATGTATGACTAAAAAAATTAAAAAAATAAAAAATTCTTCTGAGTTACTTTTAATAATCAAAAATTATTTGTGTCATTGCTGTATGTGTAGCAGAAGCATACCTATATGTTATAGTACATTTAACAACTTCCTTGTCTAACTATCCTATAAATAATTTCAGGGTCACAATTGGTACAAGTTAATATGGTTATATAAATATGGTTACAAAGAAAACCTGTTAATGCTATATTCATTCAATAAATTTCATCCTGCCTGATGAAAAACAAAACAAAACAAAACAAAAAAAGAGTATGTCCAATTCTTGAAAGAATTTGTAACTTATTAATTTATTAGCACAATCATTTGCATATGAAACCTTTGTCGACTTACTCCTTTATTTTTGACCTATTTGTCCAGTTCTATCCATCGTCAGTCAAGCGTTCCTTCCTTCCTGTACAGAATGGGCATTTAGTCAACCCCATCCTAGCACTGCACAGGGGAATCACCAACGTGGGGATTGGCACAGCATGCTTGGTTATTCCTCTTTTATTGGAGGCTCATGGGACTGAATGGGGTCGTTCTGGATAACACTCAACTCCTGGCAAAGGAGGAGGAACATGTGCCCTGGAGGCAGGACGAAGTCTCGTGGTCGGTCAGTGGCTCTGAGAGCCCAGTCTACACAGGCATGGACAGCAGGGCAAGGGGGCAGGCTGGACCTAAGCCAGGGTCCACAGCAAAGGAGGGTGAGTGCTGAGCAGGGAAACTCGAATCCGAGGTCAGAGAAAACAGTGCATAAGAGCATCGGAGCTAGGAGTCTGCAGCCACAGGAGACTGTGTGGAAAAGCAGGGAGGAGGGGGGAGGTGACAGCTCTGTCACCAGTACACAGGCCTTTAGACTGGCGTGCACTCTCACTGGTCTGCCGTGGAAAGGAGTAGTGGGAAGAGGCCACCCAGAACATGTCCTTGGATGTGATGGTGGATCTGTTCTTTCCACTTGACTGGGTGAAGGAAACACTATTTCTGGATGCATCATGAGGCTGTTTCCAGAGGAGAGTGGCATAAAGACAAGCTGCCCACCCAGTGCCCTTCCTAGGTCAGCAATTTTACACATCACTCACATGGTGAACTGGCATATGGGACTCCCTGCAGTGGCCCAGCCTCAGGAGGGGGTGTCAGAGCACATATCTCTAGCCCTGGGAAAATCAAAATTAAAAATTCAAAGTCAGCGTCTCCTGTGTATTGGTTTTTCATCACCATGAAATCAAAAAGATGATGAGTCAGAGGCTGTGTGTGTATCTGTGTGGATGTGTCTGTGTATTTCTGGGTGTCTGTGTGGGTGTGCTGTCTGTGTGTGTCTGTGTGTCTTGTTCTGTTGTGTGTCTGTGTGTCCTGTCCTGTGTGTGTGTGTGTGTGTGTGCGGTATCTGTTCTTTTTCTGGGGGTCCCTGTCTAATACAAAGGGATCTTTTCTGCAGTACTTTCTTAAATAACAGGAATTGCTCTCTTTTGAGTCTGGATGCCAGAATTCTGCACTCCAGGTGCCACCGTTGGGTTCCCCTTGGGGCAGCGTCTTGGATGTCTGTTCCCTCCACATGCTCCTCCTTCCTGAGTGTCCATGTCTTCTTTCCTGTGTTTTCTCAGGATACTCTTTGCTGAATTTGACCTCACATTCCCATAGAATGATCTGATTTTGATATCCTGAATTATATCCTATTATTTATAAATGATCCTATAACTTATTATTTGCAAATAACTTCATATTCCCAGGTTCTGAGTGAATAAACCTTCCAGGGGCCGCAACTCAACATGTCAACATACCAAGAGCATAAAACATAAGCCAGATTTGAAATAAAAAAAATAATCAGGAATCCATCCAGGCAGTTCCTGCGTATGTCCAGCAACCATGACCCAGAGGCCCTGTGGGCTTAGGAGTGAATGGAATTTCTTGTGATGGATTACAGAAGGGCATGTCCCAGTCACAGAACTAGACCAGAAACTAAATTTTAAGTTCAATAAATTGCTTATTGAACAGAGGATGCTAAAAATCACCCACAAGAGGCTAAGGAGTTTGGCGAGAGAGGAAGGAAGTCCACAGAGGTGAGTGTGAGACAAAGAGCACCCTGTGCTGGAGCTCCACTCCATAGGAAATCCTGGACTAGGTGTGCAACACCTGAGGGGCCCACCTGCTGAGACAGGAGGGAGAGGGTACACGGCAGGTGGGTGTGTCTGCGGGTCTCCCATCAGTCACCAGTTAGAAAGTGCTACATTAACCCCATGCCACCATGGACCTATCACTCAGGTTGGCAAAGTGGATCGGACAGCTAAAAACACCCCACAGGGAGAGATGCAGATACTGTGGGCGGGAAGTTGTTCACTGTCATGTAGGGAGTGTGAGCCAGTCACCAAGAGCACCATCTATACCCATTCGTGACATATTTGCAAGAACGATCAGTTATTATTTTGTAAATACAGCACAAGGGATATGGTTAGGCAGGAGCTATTAGAAAATTCATTTGCAGATTGCATCAAACATAGTAGGAACTCAGCAAGTGTTAGTTTTATCTTTCTGTTTTTTCCTCTTTACAAGTTGAATGATAATTATTCATTTACATGTCAGTTTTTCCCAGTGGCTTAAGAACTCTGGGGGCGTAAAATGCAGAGGCTCTCAGAAGACTGTTCAACACATAGCAGGGGCCCCATACGACTTATGGTCAGTCCTTCTACCCTCGTTCCCTGCTTAAAGCCAAATAATATGTGGGAAATGAGGGCCAAAGAGGCTCAGGAAATTAGGACTATGGTATTGGTTATCAAATGGCTTTCTTGCTAAATGTCCATTATTCCAGCCCCAGGCAGGTATTTTCCTGAAAGGTTCTGGATACAATTTAATTTCTATTTGAGATGCTCCTAGATGAAGACCCCTGTGTGAAGTCCAGCCAGCCACCACCTCATCAATATATACCCAGGCCACTTGCAAATATCTACTACCTCAGCCTGTAGCACTCCAAAGGGAATTTCTATTACTGAGATGAGTTACACTGAGGGTGACAATCTTTTTAGTGTCATTAGGGTAAATGAGGTGGTAATGGAAGTGCAGATTATAGCAACTTCAATAATTTATTTCACACTCCCCCATCAGGGTAGCTTTTACAAACAGCCAGCGTCCTTAATTGAAATGTAAATGAATGATAAATTATGAAAAATGTATTATGAAAAGTAAAACATGGCCCAAATAAAAGATCAGAAATGAAAGGTCTTCTGAAGTTGAGAAAATGAGTTTGAAATGTTAATTGCTTGGCAGGGAAGAGCTCCCATTGCCACCAGGAGGGAGGGAGGGAGGGGAGAAGTCATGTCCCCCACAGTCCCTGGAATGGGTCACCGCCTTTCCCTTTCTGCTCTGGAAGGAGCAGAGCTTGTGGAAGGAGCCTGCCAACTTGCCCTCCTGGAGATTCAACCCCAGGGAAAGAGAAGGAAGGTTGAATTGCAGCTTTATGGATTCATAAACATACCACAGTGAAACCCACCATTCCCCATGGTTAGGATGCATCCATTTACAAAAGAAGTAAAGGAAGTGGATAAAGGAAAGGAACGGACTGGGGAGCTGGGAGGGACGCTCTGGGGGCTACCAGGACAGGGTGCCCTTTGAACGTCAGTCCTCTGGATGGCGGGAAATCGTTTTGAAGTAGACACAAGGTCCTCCGACTCCATCTTGCACCTTCCCAAGGTAACGGTGTCAACATAAGGGCAGGGAACCAGTCAGTGCTGTATAGGAAGGAAGTCATTTCTTTCCCTTAGAATCCCATGGTTTTTAGCTGTCATTAGGCTCAGCAGTTTGCTCGTAAAGGGAGCGTGTCAGCTTCCCCTTGCTACTGTGACACATCTCTACCGACACAGGGGCTGAAAACAACAAAATTAACTTGTCTTAAAATTCTGGAGACCAGCGTCCACATCTGTCTGAGGAGACTGAAGTCCAGGTGTGGACAGAGCTGGTCCCTTCTGGTAGCTCCAGGGGAGAATCGGTGCCCTCACCATCTCCACTGCTGGAGACTCCCTGCGTCCTGTTCTTTCCTCAGGTCCTCTCACCCACCCGCTTCCTCCCATCTCCCACTCTTTCACCCTGACACCCCACACGTCTCTCTTAACAAGTCCCTTGTGATCACACTGTGGTCACCTGATGTTGAGAGTAATCTCTGATCTCGAGATCCTCAAGCTAATCCCTGGACATCGCCAGGGCATTTATTCCTAAGGCCTACCGCAGGAAGTCGTTATTGAAATGTTCTTCCTAATGGGACTGGTCTCCAGGGAGATGCTGAAGTGTCTGTTAGTTGGTGGGCCTGACCTTGGACCCTCATGGAGGATGCTTATCCTGCTCATCGTATAGCAGGGAAGTCCTAACAGAGAACGTCATGTTTTGGGACAAAGTGCTGTCAGAACACTGGCAAGCACCATTTCTTTGTTCCCTTAACAAGAAGTTATTCCCTTGTTGGTGCAAGGTCAGCCTGAGTGGCAGTTTCTGAACTCTTGGTGTCTGGACTCCCATATGATGACATGTTGTGTGTCACCTCTGGCCTATTGTGACTGTTATATGTAAATTGGCACATACCCACTATAAAAGCTAAATCTGCTGTGCAATACAGCAGACACTGTTCTCTGAAACCAGCTTCAGAGGGGTTTTTCTGCGCCCTCAAGCTCCGCATGGTTGATGCTGAAAGGGCAGGCCCCCAGCATCTGTTCATTCACACAATTGTCTGAGGCCATGAAAAAGAAAGGCAAGGCAATTCTGCAAATGCACACTCACAAGACTTCTCCAGGGCGACTTCTGCTGAGAGGGTGAAGGAGGAGCAGGGTCCAGAGCAGAATGTGCTTGTCCCAGTCATTTGGCCTCCTAATTATCAACCCCAGACAACTGCACAGTTATGGACTGCATGCTAAAAAGTAACAGGTGAGTCCAGAAGGCCCCCACCTCTAAGAAGCATGGGGATAAGAGGGAAAGTCAGAGATTAAAGAATGTCCTTCATTGGAGGTTGTTCGGTTGATCTCCACTGAAGTCCTCCCCAGGACACAGAATGCTCTGAGACAGTAAAACTGTCTTAATTTGGGAGCAGGTGATTTTTTTTCTGAGTGTGAATTTTGTTACTCACTGACCCTGTGATATGGGGTGAATGGCCTCACCTCTCTGCCTCTATGATTTCCCAGGTGTGAAATGGAATTGTTTAAAAAAGAACTTAACTCTATCTGTAAAAATACCAATTTTTTTTTCATAGTCAGCTTCAAAGCACCAGCTGATATGGGTTTATGATTGTTTTTGCTATAGTTATCAAAAATTCCTGCTTTTGAGACAAAGCAATAAAGGGGAATAAGACTGAAGAGCATGAGCAAGTGTCAGATTCCTGGCAGGACCCTAGGGAAACAACTTCAACAGTGGAGGTGTTTGTTTCTATGGAGAAGGAAGTGGCCCAAGTGTCTACAGCCAACATCAAATGGAGTTTCCAGAGTGTGGGACCTGCCTGCCCAACTGAGCTGAGACAGTCCATCTCATCCTAGTCATCGAAGCACAAGTTACCCACCCCATCAGTTCCCCTGGACCTCAGGGCCTTTAGATTTGCACTAAGTTATATACCTCTGGCTCTCCTGCCTTCCTCAGCCTCCATATGCATGTGAGCCAATCCCATAGTAAAACCCTCTATGTATGGATGAATAGATTGATGACTGATTGATTGGTAAGTATCCGACTGGTTCTATTTTCTGGAAAATCCTAATAGAGTGGCCAATAAGAATTTCCTTCTTTTCTCCCTCCCTCCCTCCGTTCCTTCCTTTCTTCCTTGTTGAAGATGAGTTAATCTGTTTGCTTAATTGAATTTTCTTTTCAGTGTAGCCATCAATCTGTTAAAGCAATCTGAACCAAATAGACAAGAAAGAGCAAGATATTTTCCTTGGGTAATTAATGAGTAGAAACAGAAATGTTCATCTGCTACACATTTTTGAAGTTTTTTTCCTCGTTATGCTTGCATGTGAGACTTCTTGTCACTTTAACCTTTTTGAACTTTTATATTCTCTCTCCTTTACCTAAGTTTTTGTATGTTCCCTTGCTTCATTTCTCATTTGGTGTATCAGAAAAATCCCACCATGTCTATGTAAGTCTCAAAGAAAATAAAACAAGACAAAAATCAATGAACGAGCAAATAAGGCTATGTGTGCTCTTGATATTGCATCGATATGACCATCTGTCACCCTGCCCATTTGAAGGCTCCCTTGCACTTACAGTTGGGGGTGAAGCCTACAGCTCATGATGAGAGTGATGTGATTGAGATGTCTTACCTGCTGCACCCAGTCCTGCGGGTGCAGCACTTCCCGATCCACAGTCACAAACTTGGCTTTTGCTTTCTATTTACTGAAGTCCACACAACGTCTACTGATTCTTCTGTGCTGCATCTGGATGTCCATAAATATTTTGCCTGTGAAATTTCTGTTCATTCTTTTTGAATACTTATAAAATCCCCACTATAAAAACCTATATAAAAAATAGGGAAGATAGGATTCACATATCATAAAATTCACCATTTTATGGTGTTCAACTTAGTGAATGTTGGTATATTTTCAAAATAGTACAACCTTCCTCATGATCTATTTATAAGCATTTTTATTGTCTTCAAAGAAACCTATTACTCATCAAAAATCACTTCTCATTCTCCCCTCCTCCCACTTTCTGGTAGTTAACAATCTATTTTTTTGTCTGTACAAATCTTCCTATTGGGGAAATTTAATAGAAGTTGAATCATATACTATGGTCTTGTGTACCTGGCTTCCTTCAGTTGGCATCATGTTCTTAAGATGTCTCATAATGCAGTATGCTCCCATTTCATTTATATTCCTGCCTGGATGATATTCTATCACCTGGATGTACCACATTCTGTTCATTCATAGGTGCCATTTTGTTTTTTGAAATAGAAAAAGCAGTCATGAAATTTATTTGAAGAAAACAAGAGGCCTAGAATAGCCAAAGCAATCCCCAGCAAGAAAAGTAGAACTGGAGGCATCACAATGCAAGACCCCAAATTATACTGCAGAACTATAGTACACAGGTGGCATTTTGAGTGCTCCTCAGTTTATTGTAAATCATGCACTATGATAGCTCATGTGTAAGTTTTGTGTGCACATATATTTTTAATTTGGGGGGCATACAGCTGGGTGTGTAATTTCTGGGCCAAAGGATAAATTTATTAAGCTTTGAGGAAAAGAGGTTTTTCTGAGCAGCCCTTCAAGTTCTGCAAGGCTCAGGAGTCAGGCTGGCCAGCGTTCCTGTGGAAGCTCCAGTTTAGAACACAGAATCTGAAAATGACTCATCAATACACAGCTTGCTACTGATTCTCTGTCTTGGCCTCATCTTTGTCTAGAAGATTTCCCCCACCCCCCCCCGGGGGAGGATACAGTTTCAGAACAATGCAGACAGCAAATCTAACAGAAAAATGTGATCTCTAGCCAGAGATGAACCCTAAAACCTGGCTCACTGGACACCTGGGGCCACTAGAGGAGTCCTCAAGAATCTTATACCCTACATGAAGCCTTTTTAAATCTCATTTTATTGCAAATCTTGATATAAGGAGGGGTGCACCATCTACACAACCACTTTTGAATCCAGGACTGTCTTGTAACTTTATAACCCATTCTCATTATGACAGTGATGTCATCAAGAGTTGTCTCCACTGCCATTGACTCGAGAAATTGAATATGTAGCTAGATTAATGAGATTATGACACAGTGTAGGAATGCCAGTTTTGAACATGGTAGGAAACCTATTCGCTCCACAGAATACAGGCCAAGCAGACCCAGAGGGATGCCTAGGTATCCAATCTACATCCCCAGGGAGAAGAAGAGTTTTCCTCTAACAAACATCACTTGTCTGGATGCCTTTGTGTTGTTGCTCAGAGTTGTATCAGCTTGTACTTTTATTTACTTTATATTAACACTTTACATTATATGAATAAATCTATTTTGGCTGTACAGAAGCAAAACAGCCAGAAACATAAAAAAATGCATTTAAATGTTTTGTTTGAAAATAATTAACATTTTTTAAATTGACACATTTTTCTCTTTAAAATGGAGCTGGAGATTTCTTAAATAGTTTAGATAGTTTGAGAAATTACTATAAAGATTGTTATTGACATAACTGTTTCTGCTACAAATAACAAATAAATTTAAGGGGGAAAAAAAGAAGATGAGATTCAAATTTTCACATGCAGTCATTGTTCAAGGGAATAAACACCCAGGCATTGAAGGTAATAATTCATCTATTAAATTTATCAGGGATTTCTAATATGTGTCCTAAAAATACAGGTAAGTTATATAAATGAATGAAAGGGAATGAATATACTTTTTGGTTGTTGGAAAATAACTGTGTAAGTCAATGATAAATTGACTTGATACCTGGCCTCAGAGGCAGAGAGACACACAGTGGGATGTGCTGTGGGGAGCAAGCCCATGCGTAGCCCGTCTCCCTGGTTTGTTCTGGTACTTGATGCTGGGGGTTGAACCAGGGCCTTGCACTTGCTAAGCACATGCTCTTCCACTGAGCTACACCCCGGCCTCTGACAGCCTGTCTTAAGAAGGCAGGTGATGAGCTACTACTGTCTAGCATGTTTAAATAGCAATGTTGGCTTTGGCCCCCAGATGTCACATGATGTTTTCTATGGAAACCAGAGAAATCAACCATATTTCCTATAATCCTCTTAGATTTTTGGAACACTTTGGCTTAATAAAACATTTTTTTTTGAGTTTTGAGAGTCCATATAAAAAACATCCACATACCGGAGTCAGCCTGGGGGCCACCAGCCTGAACGTCTGGGATAGACACTCTTTGCATGGCCAGTGGGGACAGGATACTACTTTCCCCCAGCTGATGGGACAATCTTCCACTTGCAATAGAAGGGATGTAAATTAAACAAGCTCTAAGCTCTGTGTTCTCACTAGCACCAACAGGTCCCTTCCCTAGATATACAGGCTCCTGTTGTTGGCAGAACAACAGTTTTCATAGGGGGTCTGTACAAGACCCTCGCAGGAATTGGCTTCCACATTAATAGAGATTTGCCCACAAGAATGTTTCAGAGAAGCAGGTATGCTGGATTTAACAAAATCGATTTTATGCAAAGGTCTAGGTATGCACTTCACCTGTGTCTTTATGCATCTAAAATTAATTTTTGATCCATTTTCTTAGAGACCAAATATTTACAGAATTCTAAGAAATAGGTATAAGTCAGTGTGCCTGTTTTGACAATGAAGACATTTCTGAATCTGAGGTAGATCCATATGCCTACAAGGTTGTAAAGGTGTTGTCACCTTTATTACACGGGGAGGACACTGTGGCAGCCAGGTTCTTCCTGGTTCCCAATAAGGGCCGCCGTCATCAGCCCTCCAGCTCTGTGGACGCCATGGTAGTGAGGGTAGGTGGGATGATTTCAAAATAGTGTCAGAGGAGTGTTAATAGCAAGATCAATTAACGGATTAATTCAAGGAGAATAGGCCATGAGAAGCAGGCTCCCATGTGTAGAGTCTGTTTTGGAATTCATACCAAAATCCCTTCCTTAAAATTCTCAGCAAGTTTACTTAGTTCCCAGAATCCTAAATTACAAATGAAAGCAGTCAAGAAATTAGACAAGAAAAAAAAAATGATCATTCTCTTATGAGATTTAAAGTTTAATCACCAACCTGCAGACTTTGGATATTTGAAGTAGTACAATGTCATCAAGTCAAAATGGGAAGAAAGAAACACTTCTAATCAACGGTCAAGGTCCACTCTCCACCCAGTTTACACTGACAGCTGCATAGGAAAGAGAAATGGGCACAGTCTGGGGACTTGGTGCAGTTTGTCACTGCTGCTTCCATATTGTGAAAGTGGGTGTGTGACCCTGAAAGGTAAATCTTGCAAGTAAAATGAATATGAGTAAGCTCATATGCACAGCAGGCGTTATGCACATACAGTTCCAGGAAACAAAGATATTTGCAAGTGAAACCAGTCTTTAAGTTGGCAATTTTGACACACAATTCTATGTGGTGCCATTTTTCTCTTGGAAAGTCTTATTTATTCAGAAAATGCCTGACCATGTTCAGCAATGTTTTCTGGTGTTTAATATTTGTGATAGGATACATATTTTTGTACATGCTACTAAATTCAAGGTATCTATGAAGCACTGTTTTCTAGACATCAGTAATAGTGAATAAGGTTTATTAAGCATCTTAGAGATTTTTGAAGAATAACTTATGAATGTCCCAGGATTCTGACTCCTCATTTCTGAATCTCAAAGGTGAATTTCCGTTGAGAGTTTGGAAGCTCTGGACCCTGATGAAGAGAGTCAGGAAAAGCCACCAAGAGCGAGGCTAGGAGATGCTGGAGAGAAAAGCCAGCTTGACAGGAATGTGGACCGCCAAGTGGAAGGGGGCCTCCTGGGTTTTCTAAATGCCCTGAATGAAGACGCATTGAACCCAAGCACCCTGGGGCTGCTGCCTGCTGTCAGGTGGTCACAACCTCATTACACATTGTGAATGAGGATTGCTCCCATTCAGAGACCATAAAGAAGGCTGGAAGTTGGTGCAGGACTCTGATGGTCACTGTTTACTCTACTGGATTCCATGGTTAGACAACACTCGCTTGGGCTGGGGATGTGGCTCAAGCGGTAGCGCGCTCGCCTGGCATGCGTGCCGCCCGGGTTCGATCCTCAGCACCACATACCAACAAAGATGTTGTGTCCGCCGAGAACTAAAAATAAATAAATAAATATTAAAAATTCTCTCTCTCTCTCTCTCTCTCTCTCTCTCTCTCTCTCTCTCCCCCCTCTGTCACTCTCTCAAAAAAAAAAAAAAAAAAAAAAAACGACAACACTCGCTAATGCAGAAGTACCCCAGCCCTTGAATCCAGTCTCAATTCCTTGCTTGTATTTAAGCAGCCCCAGACTCTTTATGGTTATCAGGTTTGGACTTATCAATCTCACAAAATTCTTGAAGGAACTTAGTAAAAATTCTTTAAGAAGGTACAGATTTTAAATTGTTATCTCTGTGAAATGGAGTCCGTGGGTTTGAGTTTCCAGATGGTTCATATGGCATGAAATGCAGAGTTTCAATCAGCTGACTTCCTTTGTGATAGTTTCTTCCTCTACTACACGGGGATGACACACTTGTACGGTAGGATTTTTGAATTTAGTAAATGTGATAACGTGTGCAGTGGGCTCTATCCAGTAATTGATATTACTACTGTATTGTAGATGCCCAGTAATGACCACTCGACACAACCAAACCACCAACCCACTTGTAGCTGAGGCTGTGGGTTGGCGGTTTGGTTGGGATCTGCAGGGTGATTCTTCTGCTCTGGCTGTTGCCAGAGCTGGATGGCTGGAGGAGGACTCACAACACCTCTGGCATCTGCTGCTGACTCAATCTTAACTAGTGCTTCTGTCATGTCCTGAGGCAAAACAAGGTGTGGGTGAGGATTGAAAGTCCTGCAGACGCCTAGGCTCAGGAAATCCCACAAGAATAAATGGACAGAGGAAGGCACACATAGCAAAGCAGACTGTGGTGGGAAGTGGCTAGTCCTTAGACACCACAGTCACCAAGTCTTCTTCTTCATTTTTATTTAAAGCATAGAAAGGGGATGGTCCATGTTCAGTGGCAGTGGTGACTTCCCACTGTCTCTGGGAACCTGCCCTTTGCTGCAGCACCCTTTTGGATCGCAGGGTGACTGCCCTGGGCTGTGCTGTGAGACATTACTCTCATTTTTACACCTTTTGAGTTGCCGTTAGGTTCTGCAATGATAAATTAAGGTTATTTAAGCTTCTTATTTTTGCAGCAATAAAAGTTAGGGTTAGGGTTAGTGTTTTGGCCATCATGCCTTCATTCACAAATAAGCTTTCGTTTGGGCAAATTTTCCAAATCAGAAGTTTAACATTTAGAAAAATGTCATGGATCCATATTCGGAAGCAGTATTGAAATACTCATGAGATATTTAAATATATTATTTTTTCCAGGTTAAAACAAACAAACAAAAAAAAAGAGTCAAGAAAACAAACAAAAATAACAACAATAAAAGTTAATGTCTCTGAGCATCCAGGATCCCAGCCAAGAGAAAAAAAAATTAAAGGAATATGAATATAAATATATACATATATTTTACCAAGTTCATGTGAGGTTGTTCCTATTTTGAAGATACTGGATGCTGAGGAAGTCATTTTCAGTAAATTTGTCGTCATGCCTTTGTGAATAGCTTGGTCCTTGGAATTCCCCCTTTATGGAATTACCAAGCTACAGAACCCCTACTTCAAGGTCTGCCTCTTTCCCTAAAATTTCTTGGCTCCAAATTCAAAGATGGGCAGTTAAGAGAGTAGAAGAAGTTACTATAGTTCCATGCCCACTAGTGCTAGAAGTCATCTCTGATTAGTAATGAATCCAGAAAATTGCTTTGGACAGATTTTACATCCTTCCTTGGTACTGTGGAGTTATAGCATAACAACTCTCTTTGGCAAAAGAATAAATAAGGGAGAGTTTTTTTTTTCTTCACTTTTTTTTGTGGTACTAGGGCCTTGCACAACTTGGCAAGCATTCTACCACCGAGCTTCACTCTCAGGCCCCAGGATTAACAGAGGGAAGAGGAAGAAAGGAACAGAATCCACTGGGCTGTAGATCACTTCTCACCCACAGACAGGCTGTGCTCTCAGGTGGCCTTGAGGATGGACCTAGTGAAGGTTCAGAGGATGGAGTCCTGCCCATTCACCACCTGCACATCCTGTTGAGTTTTACCCAGGTCTGGATGAGACTCCACTGCATCCACCTGTCAGGGTCAGCACAGCTACATATTGAGGGGGGATGCCTGGAGGGACAAAGTTAGGGAGGTTGGTGGGAAAAGGCATGGGGTCTGCTGCCAGAATCAGTGCTACAGGGAAGCAGGTTCATAAGGATTGACACAACACACGCCTCAGTCCTCAAGATAGTGCCAGCACTCGTGATTTTAATAATTTCCCCCACATTCTTACTCTTTTCTCCCAGCATACCATGCATTTAGATATATTTTGAAGCTCAAACTATTCTCCCTGTGCTCTTAATTCCCTTTCATGCTTCCATCCTTTCCATTATAGATGTGTAGCATCTACACATCTTCACACATTCTACTCTACATAGATAGACCTACAGAGGTCTCCCTGAAATATATGTGCAACTATATATAACATGCTGCATATGATATACGTTAGTAGATAGTGTAAGTGTAATTTAGACATGTACCATCTGTAGCACTATAGATTCATACCATATATAACACCATACCCTCTAACATATCTAAAACATTTCATAGATGTTATATTGTATTCTATATTATACAGTATATATATATATATATATATATATATATATATATATATATATATTCTATATAACATACTAATTGTATAAAATATACTGGCTATATGTGTGTAAACAAACATAATATTTTGAACTCATTCAATTTTCTTTAATGAAATTAAATATGCTAATTATGCTTACTATGGAAATAACTGTACCAACTTATTTCAATGGCTTTACTTCTCAGTTCCGACATTTCTGTTTGGTTCTTATCTATTTATCCCACAACTGAAATGGCTGTTCCCTCCTATGTCTTTCAGAATTCAAAGCCCACTATTTTGAAGCCCTCTGGACCCACCCTAGGAGTGCTAGGGAGCAGGACTGCTTCCTGAGTGGCTTTTAGAGTTCACATGCTCTGGGACACACGCACACCCATGTGAGTAGCAAGGAGCTGTGCTCCTCCCTCATGTTCCCATGTCTCAGGATTAGATTGTTCCTGGCTAACCTCCTCATAGATGGAGTTAAGTTCTTCCCCGTAACCCTGGCTCTTGGCTGTAACCCAGCTGTACACTGAATCTTGATATTCCTGGCCTCCCTAATGCACTGCATTGTGCAGGACCAGACTGCCTCATGGAGCTGTGTTCTCTCCTGGGGGAGGGGAGGGAGCAGTGAGTCTCCAGGTGGATTTAAATCTGGGTTAGCGCTTTTCTATCCCTGGAGTGCATCAAGTGAAAGCTTGCTGTTCTCAGGAAGGAAGCACATGCAGCCAATCCAAGGACTGAATGCCACAGCTCTCCTGCAGCTGGGGGAAAGAAGAATACCAGAGCATCATCATCATCATCATCATCATTATTATTATTATTATCATTAATGTTTTTGGAGGAAATAACTATTAGGACTTGGGCCTGACAGTGAGGGTGGGGATCCAGAGAGCACTTGCTGGCATGTTACCTGTTGATCAAGTATGGGAACACCTCTAAACTGCCCACAGCCTCTCAAAGGGCTGAGATTCCACTCCTCTAAGCCCTCCCTCCTGATAACTCCCAGAAGCATCCTCCTTTCCACCTCATATCAACAAAGGACTGAGGCCTCCTCTTGGTCCTGTCCTGCTTGAGTCCTGTGTTTGGGTTTGGAATCCTGCTCAGTGGATTAAGAGCCACCTGAAGGACTGTTCTTCCTGCTTCTAGGTTGGAGGTAGGGGAAGAAGGACTTTTATTAATAATTTCTTGTAATTGTTTCAACCCAATGGAAGGGTGGCTATGGGACCCCGTGATGGATGTCCCTCATTGGCTTCCTATTTGCCGTAGTCATGCACCCGTTTCTCAGAGATGACAGTGGCAGAGGGCTGCACAGGCCAGGGTCTCACTTTCTCCCCAGACCCAACAGGCCTCCCTTTCTTCTGAGCGGGAATCACCCTCACCCACATAGGCAGCGTGTGTACAGGAGTGAAGGGCCCAGCCTTGCTCTCGGAGTCACCGTGTCCACCTGCCTGCTCTTGCTGCTTTTCTCTCTAAAGTCTCCTTATTTCCCAAGGTGTCACCTGCAGACACAGCCATTCCCAGGCACCAGCTCTGTCAGGGCCTCCACAATGGACATGCAGAGGGAAAGCATTGGAGACGTGAGATCAGGACAGTGAGCCTAATTAAGCTTCTGGGTTTTTCTTTTTTCTAATTTCTTTAAACAGAAAAATCAATAAGGGCTCTGGCACGTTTAATAGAGATTAAGTGACTAGAAACAGGCTTAGGCTTACTTGGAGGCTCAGGGTAGGCTCAGGGTTAATTTCATACCCATGCTGCCAGTGGCCTCTTTGCACTGGACTGATTCGGGGTGGACCACCAGTTTCTCCTGGTGCTACTTGTTAGGAAAAGGACACTGGTGCCACTGCACTTCTCCCTGGAATTCTCTCGTTCAAAGCCCCCTCAGCCCTGTCCACTCACAGGCTGTCTCCTTCCCATGGCCACCTCCACTATGTCAGCTGAGCCCCGGGCTTCCACCCCCTGTGCCTGCTTGCCTTCCCCAGAGCCCTCCTTGGGGCTTTTCCCACCCCCTCTCATCCCTGCTCAAAGGCTACTGCTTTTGAAAAGCTTCTCTTGTTATTAGAACATTAGCCGCTGTCGCCTCATCACCCATCTTAAATTAGCAAAACGTTTGCCCAGTCTCCACCTCCCCCACTTCATAAGCAAAGCTTGTGCATGCACAAGTGTTTCCCTGCCACCCATCAGGGGGCCGGGACATGGGTGGTGCTCAGAGGTGTTCATGGAGGGAGTAATGTTGATTTCTTCAAGTAGCTTTGCAGCAAAGAAACCAACATTCACAGAAAGGAACTAGCATTTTAACACTCAGTGAACTGTTCAGGCCTAAGAATGTCATTTTTCCTTATTAGGCACACATGACATCCACACAGGTTTACTTTCATTCCTATTAAATCCCCTCTAGAAAGACCCCCACCATGCCAGTCTCTTTTCATGGGTTCATTTCTCATGTTTGGGGGCAAAAAATTGAACTGTAACATCTTCCTAGAAGGTTTGTCTTAACTAAGCTCCAGGAAGAGGTTTTGGGGACGAATATATAACCCATGGGCCAGGAGCCTCCTGCCCGACTCTTCATCTTGGAATTTCCCCAACCTGCTGGTAGGTGCCAGCTGTCAGGGGATGAGTGACAGATGGGTACTGGCCTGAGCTGTGTCCTTCTGTGTTTTCTTCTGTGGAACTCACTTGTGTGGAAGTTCAAGTGGACCATGGTATGCAGCTGCTGTAAAAACCTACAAACTTCAGAGGAATGGGTGACTATAGCTTGCCACCAAGGCCGAGTGTCAGAGAGTTCTGGCTAGTCATCAGAGAGGCAAGAATAAAGCAGAGACACAGGCAGACCAGGCCCAAGAAGAAAAGAGAGCTGTCTAGTTTGTAGTGACCAAGCTGCCACAAAGAGACCCCCTTTATCTTTAAGTGGATGCTAAAAATGAAGTTTTCTTTCATGTTGAGCCTCTGACATGAGGGCACCATGTAAGATAACTAAAGAAATGGGGAGCCGTGGGCCCTGGAGAATGAGCAGTGATTAAATTCAAACTGGTTCCCCACCATGAGTCATGGGGTCAAGATATCAAGGTCAGAAAGGGCATCTTCCAAGGATTTTTAACTTCCCCCGGAGTCTTAGCTCCTTCTCTTCCCCAGGAGGGGGGTGTGGCCCTTGCTTCCTACCTCAGGCCAGGTAGCAGGGGCTTCATCAGGACCAGAGGCAAGCTCAGAATGTGCCCCAGGGATAGAGCTGATCATGCTTGGCTCTTAGCTGGCAAATATGACGGACATGAGCAGGCTGACATGCTGCATTGATGATGGTGTGTGGGAAGGTCACTAGTATGTTGGGATCAGACTTTGCCTCAGGAGATTCCTCAGGCAAAGAGCTGTAGGCCACCAGCACACAGAGGCCACCATGGGGATGGCTTAGCTCCCAGACAACAGGGTGGAGAAATGGAGTCATCGGAGCAGGAGCTGATGTTGACCATGAGGTTTCCCAGGGTTGAGGAGTGGTCAGTCCCCACAAAAGAGAATGCATTCACCCAAGTCAAAGGACTTGACAAGACATCTTAAACTTTAGGGTTCCAATAACTGTGTAGCACATGAGAGCACATCTGTGGTGCTAAGCAGCCCAGCCCAGAGAGCAAAGGCCAGCTCAGGATGGTGCCATTGAAATGAGAACACCCTCCCCTTTGATCCTCATCCCCCATCACTAAGTGCCTTCATGCAAACTTAGGGAGCATTTAAAAGCAGCAGGAGCACCTGGAGGGGTAGTGAGCAAGAGGAAGACAAGTCCAGCTGTACCCTGAACCCAAGAGGCAGGAGCTTCCCTCCCAGTCCTCAGGAGGCAGAGCAAAGCCCTGCGTGGTCAGTTACCCAGCTGCGCTTGTGATCAGCTCTCCAGTGTCTCTCACACCACGCTCCAAACCGCTTCTGCTTCCTGCAAGCAAATGGTTCTGACTAATGTGTTGCTCATCCCTCCTAAAACACCTGCAATTTAATTAACTGATGCCTTTTAAAAAAATTATGGAGGATGATTAGTACTAGACATCAGAACTCATCCAAAATCTGATTTTGGATCAGTCCCAGAACCTGTAGGTCTAATGGGGTCAGGGAAGAGATGGACTCCTCACATGATCAGGGAGAGGAGGAGAGCCGGGGAGACACCCAGCTCATCCTGCCCTAAGCTATGAAGAAGGCGCGGTGTAGGGGACACAGGCGTTCCCGTGTCCATGAGCACGGCTCCCACCCACCTGCTCCTCCTCAGTGCTTGCCACCCACTGAGGAATGTGTTTCAAACATTTCTCAAGACTGTGCCTATGTAGCAACAGCAGCCAAAGTAGGTATCAGTGTTATTATTTCTATTCAAATGAGGAGGCTAAATAATTATATAAATGATTATATATGTATGTATATATGCAAGTATAATATCTATATATAATTATTTACTTATATACATGCATGTACACACATATAAAATGTGTTATTATATATACAATAGTATTAAAATGTTATATAATTAATTATTATGTGATTATAATTGCATTATTAAAATGCAATAAATAGTTACAATATCTTATTACAATATAATTATAGATTAACATAATAAAATAGGTTCTATATCACTTGTTTTGCTTTTAGTTATTATTCTTATCTGTTCTCAGTGCACAAAGCCAACATGTGGTAGAAATTGAATTCAAATCTAGGTAGTTTGATACTAGGGCCCATTTAAAAAAAATATGATCTTTTCCTGCCTATTTATATTATATTAACAAATCTTGAAAACAACACCAAAATCTTCAATACTGTTATTCCCAGGAAACAGGTAGTAAACCCTGCCCTAAGTCACATTGTTAGGAGCTGGTAATTCAAGATTCATCCCCAGACATCCCAAGCCCCAGGGTCTCAACCTCTCCACAGTGCAGACTGGAGCCCCTGTGCCCAGGGGAGGCCAGTCCCCCGTGAGAACAAGGAACATGGACATCAGTGCCACCCGTGTGTTTGTGCTTTAGCTCACACTGACAGGTGGACCACACCAACCCTCAGGACTTTAATCTTCCTTTTCATAAAGCCAACACCCATCTGTCTCTTGATCAATGCTGCCTTTTTATGTGAATAACATTTATCTTTGTCATTTTCTCTGGAGTAATTATTATGATTTCTCATCTCTAAAAAGCTATTAATGTCAGTCTGCAGTGAAAGAAATAATTAAATAGAAATATTTCAAAAAATGTCACAACTGATTGTACTTCTAATTGTACTTGTTCCCAAGTTTAGTATGACATTGCACATTACTGAGTAGAAACAAACCATAAATTACTGTATTTATGACTTGCATTGCAGTACAGAACTGCATGCCAATTCTTATGACAGGCATAAAAGAATTATCCAGAAATACAGCTCTGTTTGCTGCCAAATTCAGTGATAATTCATAGCTGCCTGAATTTCCACACCTGCCACAAGTTCTCTTGGGTCCTCAAGTTTTACCGACTCTCCAGTGGTGGGATTTGAAGAGCATCATTTACATGGGGGAAAATCATGACTCCTTTCTATGGATTTCATTACAAGGACCTGAAAATCTCAAATGTGCCTTTGCCAAGATTTGACAAGGGCCCCATGGACATGGGTCTCATTTTCCTGTGTCCTGAAAAGTTGCTGAGCTATCCAGGATAGAAGTGTGCTTCTTCCACTATTCTATGGCAAATGGGGATTTGAAAAACACTAAGAGTTTGAGCAGTGAGAAAATGGGAACCCGTCTGTGGCAGAGTTGACTTATAGCCAATATTCTTATAGGTATAAACTTAGTTTCAAAACAATAAAGGCATTATTTCATGAGCTCAGTAATTTGGTTCTTTGTTTCTCCCAATAATAATGTAGTAATCATTATAGTAATTATTTTATATGATTTACTAATGACCTATTGTGTTCCAATTTTTTTCTAGTATATCTTATACCCTCATTGTAATTCTGTAAAGCTGATAGCATTTGACTCTGTTTTTTTTTTTTTTTTTTTTGGTGGAGGGAGGTGGGGTGTTCTAAGACTCTGTAAGATTATAATACTTTTCCCAGGTTTATGGCTAATGAGAAAACGTTAACACTGATTGTCTAGTGTCTCTTCTAATCCTGTGAAGTGGTTACTATTATTCCCCCATTTTACAAATAAAAATCCAAAGCACAGGGAAATGACTTAATTCATCACAATTATCACAGCTGTTCCTTGTTGCTTGGAGTTGTCATTGAAATCCTACCCTTCATATTTTGCATAAACTGGGTGATATAGCTTGGAGAACACCATTTGTGGCTGCCCAGTCAAGCTGTCCTCTGTGACGGATGGAGCCCTCCATATTCTTTCTAGGAGATGTGCCATCACCCAGACACACAGTACTGGTGGGACTGTGGGTCCAGGTGCCCATCCTATCATGGCCAGGGGGTGGGATTATGATCCAAGGGGCAGTTGATTGCCTGCTAATACTAGGACATCAGATTGTAATGCCAGGAAGAGGACACGTTACAGTTGTTATTTAACCTCTGCTCTGGACAGCCAACAGCTGTCCTGGCTTTCATCCTTTTGCTCATTCATTCATTTGCTAACACCTCCACAGCCCTTCCCAAATTCCAGCTGCTGTTTAGCTGCCTTGTATCTTCTATCACCTTGTGTCTTTTCTTCATTCCTCCCTTGTTGGAACTGACCCTCTTTTCCCCTTACAATGTTCCCAAGCTGGTGTCTTGTCACCGGCAACTAAATAAGCACATTTAAAGGTAAACAAACTGGCACACTGAAATTGATCTGTGCACCTCTATTTATCCCTACCATTTCAATCATCTTGAAACAGAGACACAAAGGATAGGGGAAAAAGTCAGGCACTGGTGCAGACGAAACACAGATTGGCAGAGCTGGCTGAGCCCAGGAAGGGAGCTGGGCTCCACAACCACTGTTTACCCAGTGTGCATGGCTGGTCTGCACTGGTGTGGGCCGCAGGGCGGAGCCTTGACCCTGCATCAGCTGGACGAAACTCAAACCAGTTTGGTTAATCCTGCGACAATAGATCTGGGAGTGAGAACTCAGCTCAGTGAAATAAATGAGTAAAAAGGGACCGAGGATTTGACTAAGCCTGGATCCTGGCACCTGAGTCTACCAGGAAACTCACTTCATTTCCCTCGCTGCAGAATGAAAGCAGTTGGGGTCTTCACTTATGGCCTATGATACTATGATTTCATGATTTTTATTTCAAGAAAAAGTAGATACATTAGAGAAGTGAGGGCCAATGTGATTCACTGTGGATCTGGACATTTATTTAGTATTTTATGTTTTACAAACCCCTCCTCATGAACCACATTATGATGGCCTTGTGACCCTCTGGGGTCCCCAAATTCATGGAGCAAATTGATTGTAGTTGATGAAATAATAGACCATAGTAAGCTTTCAAGGAGTGTTTCTTTCCTTTCACGTGCACAGTATCTGAGAAGAAGAGCAGGAGTTCTGTGGAAGAAGTGTGTCAAGGCCCACAGAGGGGCATGCACCACAGGAAGCACTGGAAGACCTAGAGGGCAGGATACACAACCCCAGTGGATGCTGACCACCGTTGCTCTTAGCAACCCTTAGGTTGTCATGTAGGGTTCCAAACACAGTGTAGCCCTGATGACAGGAATGAGCCAACAGCATGGGTTCCCCTGGCTACAGCAAATATAGCACCAGCTGCTACTGAATTCTTCATCTTTCAGAGACCAAGGTTGAGTCCCAGGTATGGTGCAGTGATGAGGTACTTGGGACAAGTTGATTATACACCTTATGGATCATTGCAATCGTTTTCCTTTTACACTGAGTGGAGTAGAAAGCCTTTGGGGGTTTGGAGCAAGGAAGTTAACAATCTGTGTTTTGGAGGGATGCATCTTAGCTGATTTGTTAAGTGTAGATTATAGGAAATAGCTTTGAATGAAGAAAAGTAGTGAAGAGTTTCCTGACATGATTTGGGTAGATATTTAGGGTCGTGAATTGGTGGTGGAAATGGTAATATCATATTCTGTATATATTTTGAAGATAAAGAGGAATTGTTGTCAGATAAGTTTGGGTATTTGAAAATAAGAGATAAATTAGTGATGATTTGATTTTTGTTTCTGGCTTGATTTCATAGAAGAATGTAATTCCCATCAAACTGGATGGGAATCTAAAGAAGAGACAGCTTTAAAGAATAAATAAAAAAGTTTAATTTTAGGCAGATTAAGTGTGTGATGCCTCTTAGACATGGTTGGAGATGCTGAATGGCCAGTGGATGTATGATCAGTAATTCAGGGCAAGGTCTAAAACGAGGATATGATTTTAGGGAGATCAGTATTTAAAATACCCAAATCCATGATAATGGCATTAGGAGTAATAATATAATTTTTAAATTCAAATGGATAAGAACACTGGGAGATGTAATACTCCAATACTTTAAGATTATGAAATAAGAGGAAGCCCAGGGTGTAAAAATAGAGTGTCCAGGGAGGTAGAAGGTAAGCCAGGGAAGTGTGATGTTGGGGAAATTAAATGCATGCAGTGTTTTAAAGGGCCAGATATTGCTGAGAGGGCAACTAACGTGAAGACTGAGCCCTTAGCTGATGGGTTTAACAAAGTGGAGATGACTGGGAACATTGAGAAGAACAGGTTGGTAGAGAAGGGGAAAAGGCTGATTGGAGTAGATTAGGAAAGTATGAAAGGAAATAACATCTTACTGCAAAGCAGAAGAGATGGGGTGAGTTGCAGGTTGATAAGAACAGCACTGAGGGTTTCTACTTCGAGACAGGGGAGATGAGAGAATACTTTCATATGATAGATATGATTCATTAGGATCATTGGAAAATGGTAAAAAAATACTGAGGATGAGTAGATGATAATCACTGGAAGAATGCCTTCAAATAAGTAATGCAAAACTTTTCTGTTTTTTAATGCATTAAATTCGATGAATGGTGCTTCTGTGGCACATCAAATTCTCCTGCGTTGGCTACACAGTGTCTCCCACTCTGCACCATTTTTTCAGTTTGATTTTTTTAACCACTGATCCAGAGATGAAGCCCATCATGCGGTTTCTGTGCTTTCTTTGACCAGTGGTACACAGCGGCAGTCACACTCAGAGAGTCCCAGACAGTCCTTAATTAGACTGGCAGTATCCACACCCTGCCTCTTGGAACATTTGTTCTTAGGAAATTCCAGCTCAGAACCCAGCCTTTCTATAGCCAGAAGCTCCAGCGCATCCAAGCTGACCATTCAGCAGACCTTGCTTAGTTGAAGCCAGCAGCCGGTGACAACTGCCAGCACAGAACAAATGGCATTCCAGGTTCAACCATGAAGCCATCAGAAGACTCCAGCTAGTATATAAGCAACAAGGCATGAAAGGCCCAATGCAAACCAAATTTGCCAGAGCTCAGGTGGCCTACCTGATCATGAGAAAGACAAAAATCATGATTTTAAGCCACTAGGTTTGGGGTGCTTTGTACACAACGATAGTTGATGGCACTGAAGGTGAAAGGAGATACTGGGGCAACAGGAACTTCAAACAGGCAGATGTGGATTCAGGACTGGGTGGAAGGTCTGCAGACTGGCCACTAGTGTGGCCTGGAAGGCAGTGAGATGATTGCAGTAGTGGCTGGGACAGCACAGTATTGGGTCCTGGAAGGTGGAGGAATACTCCGGTCATGCCATCATGAAGCACACACCATAGGAACAGTGATGGATTGTTCAGCTGAAAGACCAGGAGACAGGAAGCATCAAGTCTTCGAGTCACACATAAGGCACAAGTAAACAGGAGTTAAAAAGAGCTGTTCAGTTTTCAAACAGCATTTAGAAGGAACCTAAAGGTCCCAGGACATGACAAATTCAAAAATAAAACTGTTTTCTTAACTAGCTCTTTGCAGAGCACAAAATACTACAAAGACAGAAATGGCTGCTAGTAGAGATCCTCTCAAGTGTATGACTACAAAATCCTTGTCAGCATTAAAAGAAAGTACAGAAATTATTCACAGGACCCTCAGCCAAAAATACATCCTTCTAATAATTTAAAGTTATTTTTTATAGCACGCTAATTTTAAGACCAAGGCAGGAAGAGGAGTCTAACAGGGGAATATTTGTGTGGATGGACTCTTTCTAACAGATTGAACTAGAATAAATTCATTGTGAACACACAATGTTCATGAGACATATCCTCATTATGCCATCATAAACTCTCTTGAGATGACCAATTCACAGAAGTGATCCAGAATGGAAAGAAGCTTCTTGGCCTTGGACATCATCTGACAGGCAAGAGGCTGGAAAAAGTGCTCAGCTGAGTTGAAGGCTATTTCTTGTGGAGGAGGCATGGGTGGCTCAGAGAGTGGAGCCAAGGCCCATAGAGCAACCTGGGCACGGGGTCTAGTCTCCCATCAAACCCCTGACAACAGGTGTCCAGCTAGATTTCAGAACTTCCAAGGACCAGTGGCTGCCAACCTCCCAGTGCATATCCTCTTCACCAGGACGTTCGGGGAAGGCATTCTCCCTCCCCCTGAGTGTTAGATGACTTACTCCTCTGCTTCTCAATTCTTCAGATGTAGAGAAGCTGTGCTCCCCAAGTTGATTTAAATACTCTCCCCTGATGACTTGTGAATCAGCTGGTACTGATGAGACCCTGTACTTCAGGGTAATGGGACTACCGGGGACCCGGATTCCTTGGAGAAGCAGCAAGCACAGTTTGCATGTGGAAGACACGTGAGTGGTAGAGGACAGTGGTGTTTTCTCCCCATGGTGCCAGCAGCATGTCCCACCCTGTGCTGTCACAACATGGTGTCCATGTGCTGTCCCATGGTGTCTGAACTAGCCGGAGGGTTGTTTTGGCCAACAAAACTCAGGAGAGCAGCAGTAGACCAGTCCCAGTGGACCCCCTTAAGAGGCCGAACATCGTGCACCCCCTTCCTCATGGAATGCTCTCTGCTGGACCACGTTCTTCCTGGACCCAGACATCATGCTGTAAGAAGCCCCAGTTGCTTGAAAATGCCTTGCACAGGGATCTGACACTACAGCTGCCATCCACAAGAACCAACATGGAAATGAGTCTCCCTGGGCATCGGTCCAATTCAGGTCTTCAGAGGACTCTGCATGGCTTCCATCTCTCTGTCACCACATGAGAGTCCCTGTGAGGATCCTCCAGTCAAGCCCAGTCAATGTGCGATGGTGATGGAAAAGCAATGTTGTGTCAGCCAATAAGTTCAGGGGTAGTAGGTATACTTCTTCTTGATGACAGAAAGGAGACTTCAGCTGTTGATGACAGAAGACGGAGATTTAGCTTCCTTGCTATAAGCAGAGGTTCATTAATAGAAATTTACTCTGTATAATAATTCAGCACAGTCCACAAATGGGACCTATTGTTGTCCCACAGCACAGCAGGAGATAACTGAACAGTCGCCCCACTGTGTCACACAGGCGGTTGGTGAGCGATCAGATGCTCCTGTCCTGATACAAAACTCAACACAAAGCAATAGGTCCACTCTTTCCTCTTCAGTTCAGGTAGAGTTGAGTTGAAAGAAAACCAAGTGCGATATTGGAAAAGCCTTGGTGATGTACATTTCTTTTTTAATATCTAGCTTATGCTCAATGAAAAATTTCCCATTCTAGCAATTAAAAGAGAAATGGGAATAAAGTTCTCCCATGTCTCTTGAAGGTGCCACATCTCATGACTCACTCACTCAGTCATGCATCACCATCACTTATGATGGGTTCTTTAATGAGGTATCCAATATCATGCACTCTGAGGTACTCTCAGGACATGTGGGAAATGTTACATTCAATGGAAAATAAACACTGGAACAAAAATAAATCTACTTAATACCAGAAAGGAAACTTTCAGTTGTGTGCTGTATTTATTACAGATTGAGATTCAGGTTTCTTGTTATAGTATGGCTTATTTATAGAAAGTAAAAAGTTCACTCAAATATTTATAATAATTTAATGCAATTTGCAAATAAGACCTTCGGTGGACAGTTCCGTCCACCCATTAACTCTTCACTGTCAAGCACTTATCACCCTAAGATCAAACACCGAGTGTGTGATGAGTTTACCATCCATACCCTGCACCGCAGAGCAAGATTCAAGTTCTGAAAATCACTAGTGCAAACAATCAAATTGATCCTTTCTATTTGCAGCTGTTTTTTTGCTCAAGCTCAGGGGAAGTGTCTTCATTGCTTGCACATCTGCATGCTGACAACCTGCATAAGCTCATGTAGACCAGGGTCCATATGTGTGAGGGGCCTCCTACCACCTCTCCAAGCTGATTCAGTATGCCCTCACTTCTGGGCAAAAGTATCTGATGAAACCACACTGGTTAAACCTGGGGGTCCTGGTTACTGTCAGTAATTATGGTGGAGATTAAGCTCAGCTCTGTGGTATTGGGATGCTCCCTAGCATGCAAGCCACTGAGGGGCAGCAGAGGGCCGTGTTCCTGAGCAGGCAGCCGGCAGAGCAGTCCTGAATTTCCACTCTCATTTATCTTTGCCACTCTTGGTGTCTGGATATCAGGTTGGAGCAATTCCTTGCCTGATCCAGTCTGTAGTTCTCAGGATTTCTCCTTTTACCTCAATCTAGTCTGTTTTTGAATAGACTTGTCCCGTTTTGTTTCTCCATTCATTCTTGATGTACCTACCTTCCGTGTTCTGGGCACTAGAACACAGAATGTGAATGTGACTAGAATGTGACCAGGAAACACACTTGACTGAGTCCTTTCCTGTAAACCCCTGCTAGGCTAGTTGTGAAGGCTATGTGACTTATAGGAAAGGCACGTGTAGAAGATCAAGTCCCACTGTGCCCAGCCATGCCTGATGGCATCACTGACCCAGCTCTATGACACTGAGCGTGCCATCTCTCACAAGTTTGAACTCTGGAACATCCAAGCTCCGTACATTGCCTACTTCCTGCCTGCATGTGCTCTCATCAGCGTCCAGCAGTGGCCACAGTCAGGTTTCTAAGGCTTCTGAGGCCAGGGTGTGGGATGCTTACCACTCTTGTTCATCAACAGTAGGAGCTTCTCTCTGCTTTTAGTTGTAGGACTCTCTAAAGTGCCCACTGTGTGCTGGACCTGGATCCAGGTGCTGACCGAGGCAACGGAGGAACTGCCCTGATGACGGCTGGATTCTAGACTGATGGGGACAACACCAAGTGCAGGTGAGTGGGTCAGGTGACATGTGCTGTGAACAGAGCAGAGTCAGGAAGACAGAGCAGACAGGAAGCTTCCAGTCACTGTAGCTAAAATTTTGCAAGCTTATCTGAATCCACAGTTCATTATAATCAACAGAGTGGTGCATAAGTAGGGCTGGGTTTCCCTGCTACCCCCAAACCACAGGGTAAATATGTGAGTCTTTCCAAACAGGACAGCGTGCAGGTGAGTGGGGGATTCTCAAACAGACTTTGAAATTGACTTTCCAAGCAGTAGGAAGCCGCAAGGTGGAGGTGTGGTCTCTGAGTAGCTGGGCTGGCAGGGACTTGTGAGAGCCCAGTGTCCCTGCACAATGGCTGTGGTCTGATAGGGAGGGGATGGAAGCCCACCCTGTGAGAGCCAGCCCTGTGTGCCATTCACAGTGGGCACTGTGCTGCCTGTTTCACACCCCAACTCATTGGAGGCTCCTCTTGGCTTCATAAGGTGGATGTTGTCTAAATTTCAGGAGCATTTGATTTTATGTGTAATAAAATATAAAAGATATCGTCTATCCCTCCTTAACAGGAATGTCTGCTAATGCCTTCTTCAGAGGAAGATGTATCGTGAGCTTGGTGGCATGATTGGTATTCCTCAATATCTCCGTAGGCTCATTGCAATCTCTCTTGCCCACCTTAAATCAGGCCAGGGAACCTTTTAGACAACACCCACCTGGCCTGGTTGGTGCCACTCCAGAGTCCCCTGACACATCCCCTGGCTCAGTCTCCACTTGCAGCTAATCTTCAAAGCTTCCTCTGATGCTTTTCCTGCAAAGAGAATTTTAAGGAAGGAACACACTTGGTTTCATTGTGCAGAGCATGGAGCATGTACTTCAGCAGGGGGAAGAGGAGACGTCTTCCAGAGAGCATCCAGCCAGGTAGAACATGACACAAGAGGACATGGCCGAGCGTCACTGGCCTGGTGACTTCCTGATGCACACACTTGTTAATCATATGTGTGTTCCTTCATGAGGTGGCATTTGTGTAGCCCCCAGGAACACTGAGGCAAAGGGACATCTCATATTTTCTGTCTTGAAGAATTCAAAATCTGCCTGCAGAAATAGCAGGTAAATAGATAATTATGAATTCTGCTGGATAACATTTTTTAAAATTTAGCATTTATGTAAAATTTGATTATGTTGCTTTGGGAAATTTATTTTGCATCTTTGTGCCTCAGTTTGCTTTACTGCAACAATGGAGAAAACAGTAGTGGCTATTTCAAAAGATTATTATTAACATTAAACAAGATAATACAAATGAGGGCTGGGGATGTGGCTCAAGCGGTAGCGCGCTGGCCTGGCATGCGTGCGGCCCGGGTTCGATCCTCAGCACCACATACCAACAAAGATGTTGTGTCCGCCGAGAACTAAAAAATAAATATTAAAAAAAAATTCTCTCTCTCTCTCTCTCTCTCTCCTCTCTCACTCTCTCTTTAAAAAAAAAAAAAGATAATACAAATGAAACATTGGACTGACTTTAATACATGGCTGGGGCAAAAGGACTATGATGATTATTATTGATGGTTTGTTCTCTCTCTCACACACACACACGCTCCAGAAATCTAGAATTATAGAAGATATGAAAGAGCAACTTTATGGTAACCATTTTCTCTGAGGACAAAAGGAGGGGAAGAGGCTTGGGAGGAATTCCAATTAAAATATATCTGTAATATTTATTTTTTTAATGAAAAGTTCTGCAGTAAATGAAGTCACGTCGTCAACAGCTGCTAACCTGACATGACAGGTGCAAGAGTGTTAATTATAGAATTATATCTGTCCCGTTCTGCGTTCTGCATGTTTAAATTTTCTTTACGTTTTAAAAAATACACAAAAGAATGATGCTGGGATGTTGTGGTTGTGGTGCTTCATAGCCAGGTCAGCCTGGATTACAGCAGGGCTGACCGAATGCAGATATAGGAAATGCGCGTCTGGAAGAAGGGAGCAAGTCACTATTTAACTCCTTCTCCATGCAGAGTATGGTGCTGGTCTCTTTTTTTGTTTGAACTTAACTTTAATAAAAACTATTGCAAAGGTGGAAAAACGTGCACAGCACGAATGTCTATTCAACCAGTTCTTGTGGCATGGACTTCATAGCCAGCCAGGGGTGATCAGATGAGGGAGATTTTGCACCTTAGGGCAAAGTTGAGACTCTTGGTTTTTGCAGCCGAGGGGAAGGGTGCTACTGACCTCTTGTAAGAAGAGGTCATAGATGTTGCTCCAATCCAGCACCACACAGGACAACCCACTCTGTAGGACTGTCCAGCCCCAAAGCCAATAGTGCTGGAGTTGAGAAGCTCTAATATCCAGCAGCCCTCAGTCAAGATGTAGGATGCCAGGGACTCAATAACAGCCTACATTTCTCTTCCAAAGCACCAAACCTCTCCTCACTGTCCTCGTCCGCCCACTCCCAGGTTGACTTCACTGTGGATTCCATTGTTACTTTTCTTTGGTGTTCTCTCACCTTAGTCTATACACCTCCCTGTCTAAATCTGATCTAGACTCTTCTGCCAACACACCAGGTGGTCTTGGACCAGTCCCTTCAGCTCTCCATGGGATCGGCTTCATCTGTGAAGTGGGGACACTGACAGTGCTCAGCTCTTGGCACCAGTGTCATCTGTGCAGCCCCGTCAGTGGCAGACCCATGGGAGACTCCTGTCTTCACTGAGAGTGTGCTACCAGGGATGTCTACCAGGAGAGAGAACCATAGCTCTGTGCGATCAGTGCTGAGAGAGCTGTCTCTCTACAGTTGGAGAACACCGAGCTGGCCCGTTGGAAGGGTCCGGAAGACCCAGCCTGCCTGGCGCACACTGCTCCATGCTTGCTGTGGCTCTACTGCTGAGCCTGTCTCCCTGCTTGCACTCCCGGGGGTGGTCAGCCTCCCTGACCAGCATTGCCTCTCTCTCCTATGCCATGATGGATGTGGGCTTTTCAATTCATTGGGCTTTTTTTGTCAGAAGAGGGCAGATGACAAATTGGATCAACTGAAACAGGCTCTCCATCATGCAGGAGATTTTGACCCCAAGGTGGCCCCTCCACACCTCCTCTTGGTCTGCCGCAGCGGGTGCTTTCTTCTTGCACTCTCCCTCAAGGGCCACAAAGACACATGGGGCATCGTCTGTCCTTAATACCAGGACCTCTTTCCACTTTTCGATGTTACTGCCCTGCCTCTGCCTGCTGGTGGGAGTACGTGGGCTTTCTCTCAGTCCTCTAAGCCATCAACTTTATGCAAATAGAAAACACATTTTATTAAAAGGGATTGGCCATGACCAGGGTCACGTTATTGAGGTGACTCCCCAAGTGACGTGCAATGGGAAGGCCTTGGGTGACTGGCCTGTTTCTCCTGGGAAACCCAATCCTCTGTCTTCGCCTCCGTACTCCTCACCCAGATGATGCCTGCTCACTGCCTAGAGGCTCTCCTGGGACCCCTCCAGGTGTAAAATAGAGTGTGGAGGAGGCTGTGGCTCCTGTGGGTGGCACCTGCTCACCAGGTGTGGCTGAGTGCTTTCCTGGAAACCACACTTTCCCCAGGGGGACTGTGGCACCTGATGGCATGTCCCTTTCCCAGCAGTGACCCTACTAGTGGACAGCTGTGGGGAGTATACAGAAGTCCTTGTCCTTGCCTCACATTCAGACAACAATACAGCCCATCCTGGCTGCTCAAGGCCCTCGTGATCAGCATTGGTCTCTGTAGCCACGGCTCATGGTTCCATTTCTGCTTCCTTTCCTCACGTCAGTGCTCTGGGGAGCTCTTCACCCGCACTTCCTCCATGCAGACCCAGCTACCAGGGGCACTCACAGAATCAGTCAAGGAAGCAGATCAAAATGGAACTGGGAAGTGGATCATCTGGGGCAGGAAGTGCAGATCATATTGCAGTTATGGGGGAGTATGACTAGCCCCTGAGATTCAGGATCTTTCCTATAACTGCCACCCGTGTGAATCGAGGTGGGGAAACACTAAAACACTAAGAGGGGATGCACCAGCAGGTGGGACATCTCAGGGGCTGGAGAGATGGGGTGTGGAAATGAACAATTAAGCATGGGAAACTCTAGTTTGAGACAATGAAAGCCTGAACTGATTAGCCAGTAACTGAAAACTGAAAGAGGGATGTCCTCCTTGGAAACCTATATAGACACTTATTCTCTAAGTTTAAGGACAGGAAAGTGGGGAGGTCCAGGGGTTCGTTGTAAGGGTGACTGTCTTCAGAGTGGCTATATTCTCAATTTCAGCAGAACTGTGAGGTCAAAATCAGGGTCCTCACTGAGAAGAAGAAGGACTCTGAGACTTGGGGTGGTAACACTTAGATCAACACAGTGAAAGCTGAAACCATGGATGTCTGTGAACTCTCTTGTCCTGAGACAGACTCAGCCCTTTCTGCTCTGTTATTGCTTGAAGGCATGCAGATGCTTCATCTTGAAGACAGTATGTAGCTCCCCCACGGCACAGCTTTCCAATTCTGGAATAAGCCCAAAAGCAAAAATCAAATCACAGTCCACACACCTGGTGAAAGTGATGGGTCCATTGTCCAGGTGGAGATCAACCTAGAGGGGCCATAAGGCATAGCCGGCATGTGCCTGCAGGACCTGGGAGAACACATCTGGATGTCTGGAGGCACTGCATGGAGGTGGGCAGGAGCTGCAGGCTTTATAAGGGAGAGTTTGGCCACGTGGGGGCATGTCTGTGGAACAGAATGCTCATGGGCTGCAAGGGTCCTCTGAGATGCTATGCATGGGTGTCACAACTGCCACTACAGGGATCAATGCTGAAACCCAGCATGGTGCCATCCCTTAGGGACACCAGACAGCTACTTGGTAGAAAGTGGGTGAGGTCAGAGTTGGGAGTGTCACAGGTTTCTTGCGGAATAATTGAAGGGAAAGTTTAAGGAACAGGGTGGTGTAGAAGCCATGCATCTGTGGGCAGGGCCAGCCGATGGGCATGCTGGCTGCAGGTGGGCTGCAGAGAAGCCTTCCCTGGGAATCGCCCTCACCTGAGGGTGCTCCTTATGAAGCTCCTCCCTCTTCGGAGACAACCTGTTCCAAATGATTGCTCCAGCAATGGAGGAAATAAATCCTAACCCCATGTCTTAACCTGGGAAAATCCAAAGGTTGGTCCCATCTGCAGGCCCCCCTGAAATCATCCAAGATCTATGTATCACAAAGTTCCCTTCAGCCTTTCCTTCTTCCCAGTCCTCCTTCCTTCATTCCTCTGCCTGTCTGGGTCCTAAGAGCTCTGCCTGCCTTCTCTCCTGTTCACTAAGCTCCACCTCAGAGCCTCTGCCCTAAATGCACATTAAGCTCAGGGAATCTCGACCTAGGCTGTCAGGGACTAGTTCAGCTCTGCCACTTACTGAGAGACAGGGGCAGTGATGACCCCTGGCTGCCTCTTGTCCCTCATCTCCTAGATGGAGATGATTCACCTTCCTCATTGCATCACTATCAAAATCAGGCGAATACAACTAAGAAGATAGGAGAGTCCCTGCCACACACTGTGTCTGATGAAACTGTTCTCTGTTTTTATTATTGTTATTGTCATGGCTCTGGGACGGACTCTGTTAAGAATGGAGCTGAACCAATTCACAACATGTAAGTTGTGGAGCCAACCTAGGTGCCGTTAAAGAGATGAATGGATCAAGACAATGTGGTATGTATACACAATGGAATAAAAGCCATAAAGCAAAATGGAATTATGGCATTTGCAGGTAAATGGATAAGTGAAATACGCCAATACCTCCAAACCAAAGGCCAAATGTTCTCCCTGATATATGGATGCTAACACAAAGTAAGGCAGGGAGAATAGAAGTCCATTTGATTAGACCAAGGGGAATGAAGGGAAAGGAGGGATGGGAATAGGAAAGAAAGTAGAATGAGTCAGACATACTTTCCTGTGTCCATAGTTGAACCATGGCCAGTGTAACTCCACATGATGTACAACCACAAGAATGGGAAGTTATACTCCATGTATGCATGATATGTCAAAAGGTACTCTATTGTCATATATAACTGAATCGAACAAATATATATTTTTTTTTTTTAAAAAGCAGGGAGCTGGACAGTCAGACTTGGTTTGCTGCTAGGACTGCTTCACTAGCCTCACACTGTGAACTGGAGACAGTAAAGGTGCTTGCAGAATAAATCATATGAGGGTAATTCATTGGGGTGTTTTTTTTGTTTGTTTGTTTGTTTGCTTGTTTTAAGGAAAACAATTCTTGACCAATGGCCTAGCCCACTAGCCCATGCTGACTATAAGAAGAATAGTAAAATCTAGCACACATGGAATGATTATTATAAGCCAGGCAGCATGCACCTGATTTAACTCTTATAATATCTCCATTTGATATATCATCTGCCCCAAATTCTCTGTGCTGCATACTGAAATTGAAACCCACACGTTGCAGACCAGTTACATCATTGGTGCGCTATGGTCCTGCTTCTAGGAACCTGTCAATGAGGGATGCCCACTCCTCCCTCTCCACACACCCCTGCACACGTGTGAAGGGTTTTCCTGTCTTCCTGCTGCTTTCGTCTCACCTTCACTATGTTGGGATTTATTAATTTTAATTCTTCCCCTGGGATTTTATCTACTTTCCTCTTCCATGGTAAAGTCTCCGTAATATTTGGTGTTGGGTGTCCAGTTCTGCCCTGGCACAGAGTAAACATTCTATAGTATTTGTTGAATTACTGTGAATTCAATAGAATTGCATTTTATCCCCCAGATGTAAACCTAACTCTTGTTTTATGTGAACTTCTGAGCTCTCTTTAGGACATCCTGCTGTGTCCTCTTCCTTATGAATGTCACTCGCAGTAGTACCTATTCTTATTAATATGTCTCACATAGACTGGGGTCATGGTTAAGCCCCTTCCCCCAACCAACACCTACCACAGAAACTCTTTGAACCCAGGAGGCAGCCTTCCCCCAATGCACCATCCAGAAGGGTTTCCATGGCAACCACCACCACTTCAAAGGAGCCGGACTGTCCCTCCTACATTTGACATTCTCCCTCCCAGTATGTCATTCCGGGGTCACCAAACAGTTGGAAAGAGTCTCAGGTCACCTTGCCAAATGGCTCACAGCTGGCAGGAGCAGGTGCACCTATTAAATAAATTACGCCAGCTACACAGAAGCTGGTGCATAATCTTCTTGCAGCTCCAAAGATAGGACTGCTGTCATCAGCCCTCCCAATGATGAGAAGGCCCTGAGCCCAATGAAAAGGGGCATGGTGCATGGGTGGTACTCAATACCTATTAGCCAGTGGACCAGTGCATGTGGACATCTTTTTCTGTTTTCATTTGTTCAGTTCTTTAGGATATATTCTCTATCTGAGTCAATGGGTGTAGTTTGAATGCAACATATGACAACATGAGATACAGCCTCAAATTCTTATAGTCAAGATTGGGCTCCTAAGGTATAGCTTCCTCTCATAACCTGTCGAAGGAAGAGAGTTATTTTGAATGTGTTAATCCTTTCATTATGACATTCCTCACTCAGGAAGGCAATATCCCCACATTGTTCATAATACCAAACACTGAAGACTCAAGAACTAAAGGTTGACAGTTCCTGAAGGCTCATGCACCCACGGGTTGCAGGGCAGTTCCTCTGGTGTTGGCTAATCCAGTTCCCCCGTTTGTGCTTCCTGTGAGTTACACATGCCCTTTGCTAGTGCTGGCTGAACAGGTTGGAATATGGAGACCTAGGCTATGAGCTAATCTGTGCTGGTCTTGTTTTTTCTAGTCACTTTCTAGCCCTCCAACCAACTGCCCTAGGCTTGTTCACTAGCACGACTGGGGTTGTAATGAACAGATGTAGAGGTGTGCATGCACTTTCTTAAGCTTTTGCTCACTTGCATTTGCTGCAAGCCCCACAGCCAGTTCAGAGGCAGGGTAAGAGGCACTCTCAAAAGACAAGAACATGAAGAGCTAAGCTAAATGAAGGATCCGTGCAATCAAGCTATCACCATGTGGCTGTCCACAGAGCCACGCCATATTCCAAGCTCTTGGGATGAGATTAAGTACTTGGAATTTATGGCCCAGAATCTGCTGCATTTTTTATACTGTGGTGAGCTTTGCTTTACTTTGTTTAGTTCCACAAGTAATTGAGAATTGTTTTTCAGTACTGGGAATTAAACCCAGGGGTGCTTTGCCACTGAGCTACTTCCCCAGTCCTTTCTATATTTTATTTTGAGACAACATTTCCTAAATTGCTGAGGCTGGCCTTGAACTTTAAGTATTTGTGCCTCTGACTTCCAAGTCATTGGGATCGCAGGTATGCACTGTTGTGCCCAGCGAGAATGATGTTTAGTGTCAAATAGTTGGAACAGGCTTCTTTACTGAACAACAAATTTTATCCAACTTTATTCACTGCTTGTTTGCTTTACATCACAGATAACTGAGAGATGTATATTGAGGTTTTTCATTACATTGGGATTTATTAATTTTAATTCTTATATTATGTTTTGGGGCTACCTTATTAGGAGTTTGCAGGTTTAGAATTAGATGTAACCATCTGTATTAATAACAATTCTTTGGATCTAAAAGCTGTTTCCTATAACATTTATAAAATAAGCCAGGCATATTCCAATTATTATTGGCCTGGCATACTTTTCCCAGTTTTAACATTCAGTATGTGTAGGTTGTATGTATTATAAATAGGAAGTAGCCTTGGTTATATTTTAAATAGTATTTGAAAATATTTTAAGTGAAGAGTTTCGCCTACTTATATTATTTAGAACATTTGGATTTATTTTCACTTTATTTTTCTACTCTATTAATAACTTATATGCTTCTTTTTTCTTAAGCTTCAACTACCCCCTTTTCCTTCTTTTGAACTGATTTATTTTATTTATTTTCTGATTGCTTTCATTGTTCTTATTTTGTCATCCTAAATTTTAAGTTAGTACAACCTATTTATGTTCTTTCAAATATTGCCATTGGATTTTTACATTTGGTGATTAATCTTACTTTTTCAACAAGAGAAAATTTATTACTTTCATCCTGATTTCCATGTGATAGAGTTCTTGAAAATTTTTGTTTGCACTTATTTTAAAAATAATAAAATTGAAAATATTATTATTGTGTGCTTCTTATTTAGATATTATCTATGTTTAGACACGCTTGCAAACTTCTTGTGTTTCTATTTTTGCTTTTGACTCTTTTGTAGTTCTTTCATTTTTCAAAAATAAATACTTCAAAAATACTTTAGAGACCTTCTATTAAGGATAGACTCTTGTTTTCTTTTTTTGCTTGTATACTTTAAAACGCCTTTATTATTCAGACAGTGTTTTATTGAATATCTAATTTCATACATCTAGCTATTTTCTTACTTCTTTGAAGACATTGTTTCATGTTCTTTTTAATTTTCTGGTGAAAGGTTGGTCTCAGTATCATTCCTACTAAATAAATGATTTGTCTCTATTTTTGCCATTCCTTAGTTGGTCTCTTTGTTCTTGTTCTTCCTCTGCCTCCTGACAACAGGTCGAGGGTTGGATTTCTTTCATTTAACCTATTTGGCACACCTTATAAAAGCCTGAGCATTTATCTAAAAATATAGCTGTACATATTGCATGTTTTCTGTTATTTCTGCTTTGAGAAGGCTGAGTATATTAGACTTACATGAGATAATCCATATCCTCAATGTCTACTGACTCCCTTTTATAATTTCTGTTTCCTCCTATCATTATTAAGCATTCTTTAGCATTTCCTTTGGACTATGTTCTTTATTCTAATCCTACCTTCTCCTGTATTTAATTTACTGGTAGCTCCCTCCACTGGGTTTTCTGGGTGGCCCACTCACTGAGGTCCACATTGAGAACCGCAATCTGCTTTGCCCCATCTAGAATGAAATGTTAGTCTCACCCAGACACACCCTCTTAGGTGTACTATAATATGCTTAATCAAATGTCTGGTCCCTCTATGGCACAGTCAAGCTGACACATAAGATTTATCATTATAGGCACAGGCTACCCCAGTATTACCTCATGTCCACTAATTATATCTATAATGACTGTTTCCAAACAAGGTCATGTTCTGAGGTGCCAGAGGTCAGGACTTCAACAAATCAAGGAATTTGGGGGAGAGGGAGCAAAAACAACCTATGACAGAAATTTAAAAAAAAAGAAGAAAATTTTCAGTTCCATTTTTTATTCTTAAAAGAATTTATAAGTTATTTTATATTCTTTATGTGTCACTCCTAATATCTGAAGGCATAGGAATCAGTAGAGTTTTCTTAAATTGTTCTTATTTCTTTCAATACTTTTCTTGCATATTTGGTGATTTGTTTTTGTTATTGTTTCTAAAATTGTGCTTTAAATTTCTAAATTTAAATTAAATTTTAAACTAAATTTAAGTTAAATTTAGTTTTAAAATTAAATTTCTAAAGCTTAATCTGTGAGATTCTTGAAGACCTGCATTTGGGGTGCTTTTCCTACAGAGAGGATTAGCATTTGCTTCCAGGGACTGCTTCCTGGGACACCCTTAGGGTCAGTTTAATCCACATCCCCAGGGTTCTTGAGCAGTACCAAAGTCAGCCTCTGTGCCCTCTTTTGTTGTCCAGGCACAATTCCACTCAAGCTTCTGTTTGTCTTGGATGTCTACAAGTGGAACTCTGCAGTGGTGTTGGGTAAGAGTGCTTGAGAATCCTGAGTGGGACCTTCAGTTCAGAACTGCAAGGACAACAGAGCATTGTGTTTTCTTTTCCTCCCCACTGTGGCTTAGGTATTGGGTTCCCAAAAAAGCTCATGTGTGAGACAGTGAGAGAAAGTCTAGAAGTGAACTGATGGGTTGTGAGAGCCTGAGCCTGATCAGTGCCTGAACTCCCTGATAGGGACTAAGGGGGTGATGACTGTAGGCACTTGTGTGGGTGTGGCTGGAGGGGGCAGGCCTCTGGGGGTTATAATTTGTTCTTGGTGAGCTAAGCTCCTCCTTTGCTTCCTGGTTTCAGGTTTTGAGCTGCATTCCTCCTCCATGCCTTCCGCCATGATGTTCTGCCTCACCTTTGGCCCAGAACAATGGAGCCTGCAGTTGATGAACTGAGACCTCTGAAACCATGAGTAAAATGAACTTTTCCTCATCGAGCATCATTCTTTTTTTTATTTTTTATTTTATTTTTTATTGTTGGTCATTCAAAACATTACATAGTTCTTAATATATCATATTTCACAATTTGATTCAAGTGGGTTATGAACTCCCATTTTTACCCCGTATACTGATTGCTGTATCACATCAGTTACACTTCCATTGATTTACATATTGCCATTCTAGTGTCTGATGTATTCTGCTGTCTATCCTATTCTCTACTATCCCCCCTCCCCTCCCCTCCCCTCCCCTCCCCTCTTCTCTCTCTACCCCCTCTACTGTAAATCATTTCTTCCACTTGTATTATTCTTCTCTTACCCCTCCTTTCCTCTTATATGTAATTTTGTATAACCCTGAGGATCACCTTCCATTTCCATGCAATTTCCTTTCTCTCTCCCTTTCCCTCCCACCTCTCATCCCTGTTTAATGTTAATCTTCTTCTCAAGCTCTTCATCCCTACCCTGTCCTTGGTTACTCCCCTTATATCAAAGAAGTCATTTGGCATTTGTTTTTTAAGGATTGGCTAGCTTTGCTTAGCATAATCTGCTCTAATGCCATCCATTTTCCTCCAAATTCTATGATTTTGTCATTTCTTAATGCAAAGTAATACTCCATTGTGTATAAATGCCACATTTTTTTTATCCATTCATCTATTGAAGGGCATCTAGGTTGGTTCCACAATCTTGCTATCGTGAATTGTGCTGCTATGAACATCGATGTAGCAGTGTCCCTGTAGCATGCTGTTTTTAGGTCTTTAGGGAATAGACCGAGAAGGGGAATAGCTGGGTCAAATGGAGGTTCCATTCCCAGCTTTCCAAGAAATCTCCATACTTCTTTCCAAATTGGCTGCACCAATTTGCAGTCCCACCAACAATGAACAAGTGTACGCTTTTCCCCGCATCCTCTCCAGCACTTGTTGTTGTTGGACTTCATAATGGCTGCCAATCTTGTCGAGCATCATTCTTGTCAGATCTTTTGGTCACAGTAGCAATAATGCCGACTAAAACCCTCCCACTGGTCCTGTTTCCCTGGGAGGTTTCACAGGTCTGTTTGGAAGTCCTGGGCAAGGCACAGGCACATAATCACTTCTTTTGAGGGAACTGGCCTTAGGGTGGGGAATGGCTTTCTATTTTGTTTTTATCAGCTCCCTTCTCACACCTTCAGCCTCACCTTTCAAAGAAGGCATACTGGAGGTGTGAATTCAACTGGCTCAAACACGGCAGGATGCAAGGCACTTCACAAGGTGGCGTGGGTCCTACTCACTTATCCCTTAATCCAGCAGATATTTTCTTGAGTTCCATATTGACCCCAAATCCTTTTTTTTTAAGGTGAAGTGCATTGAACACATTTGGAAATCACACCTGACTTTTAAAGATTGTAATATAATGTATCTATTAGGATGTGTGATGTTTTCTTTTTTGAAAAACACTTTGTGATTCCAGTGAGTAGAGAGGGAATGGATGGAAACACCAATGAGCTGTGCCTGTAAAAAGGCCAGAAAGTTTGGAAATCTCACCCCAGGGGAGCTCCCACTGCACAGCAACAACACCAGGGAGACAGAATTGAGGAGGAGGGCAGACATCAGAGAGTAATAGGGAAGGTCTGCTGATGCTTCCATGAAAAGAACTCCAAAAGTAGAAATCCACCTACTTCACAAAAAGTATGTGGGTGAATGGGGAGGATAGACATGGATAAACAGTCCACATAACTTGTTACTTCTCAGACTACAGATATAGCATACCCTCTGCTACATCAATGTGCTTAGAGGTAGTGGGTATGATCTATAAAGTTTAGATCATCTCAGAAATTGAATATTTCTGATAAGAACTGACCATTTGGTATCAACAGCTAGTACAATTCCATAAATCAGGCCATGCTCCCAGCTGTGTTAAGTCTCTAGTTCTGGTCTCAAGGAGCTAGGAATCGCACAGTGGTCATCAGAAGAATTAGAGATGGCATCATATTGTCAAATACTGACAGGTAATTTCAATTATAATTAAATATGCATTAAGATAAATTTACAAGTAACCAATTTTAATTCCAACCAGCTAAGAGGTTATGTAGGATGTAGCAAAAGCAGAAGCATCATTCGTACCAGGACTTGTCTCTCAGTGCCACTTAAACACACTCTACTCTTTTGCAGGTTAATCCCACCCTGAATCTTCTAACTCAGAGGTGACATGTCCCTGCCCTTCACAGTATATCTATGTGGGCCTAGGAAATTAGAATCACTTTTACCTGTCTGCCCATTATGTACTAAGGACAAGTTACATCTATAAATTAATGTCCTCCCAAGATCAACTGACCCCTGTGGCAGTAAACTTGTTTTATTTTTTTCTAGTGGCGATGGCAGGAGGGTGAATGAACAGGATTCTGAGAACATGAGTATAAAGTTTCCTGTTTTATTTTGTGACTTTCCAATCCTCTGCCCGACATCTAGTTTCCTCCAATTTTTTTTTTCCCATCTCAAACTCATAATATTAGACCTATTCATACAATTTTAATTTGTTAAAACAAAGCACAGCTGGTTCAAGAAAAAATGTTCTGAGAAAGTAGCTTGCCTATAAATCCATTTGCTTCGCAATAATTAATCTGAACACACTCCAAATGTATGCTTTAATAACTTTTCAGATCCCAATTAGGGCCAAATAAATGACTTCCATTTATGACAGAACCAGTCCGATTAGGGTTCTTGTTTGGTACACTAGAAGTCTGCAAAATATCTACCCTGGGGGCAGCACACGAATTCCAAAACTTCAAATTTCCTTAACCACAAATGCATATTTATAAATTGCAACAGACTTTCCTAATTAATTTTTCATCATGCTAATGATTTTGCTCTGCAACAACTGGTTATATTGGAATCCCAGCCAGATCTAGAGCCACTGGCAGTCATTGGCAGTTTGGAGAAAAATTAAAGGAAACTACAAAGGAAGCAACTTTCAGGGCCATGGTTCTAGCTAGGTAACTACTGATTCCACCAAACGCCCATCATGCCAATTAAATCCCAAACTATCTTTTATCAAGACTCACTACATTGGCCATTTTGCAGCTAGATTTCCTTGCCACTGAAATGTTTTCTGCTGAAGAAAATGATTTTTGCAAATAGATGTCAATGCTGGGTGTGGGAGAATATCAAACCACTGCAGATTTTGAGAAAGAAAAGTGATGACGACGGATGATTCAGCCAGATACTAAGTCATGAAATAAGCACTGCACTGAGAGAGAAATGATCCAGTTCCTGCATACTTCTGCCTCTAAGGTTAGAGAGTGACTCAGAGCTGGTCCTCGGGCGGTACTAGAGTAAGCCTGAGGAAAGGGGCAGGGGCTGGAAGGAAGGGAGGAAGGGAGGAAGCAATGACCAGCTCAGCAATGGCAGAGCTGAGTGGATGAGGAGGGGTGGGCAGAGGTCTGGGCTGGGTTGCTGCTGGAGAGAAGGGGCAGAGGTGAGTTGGGAAGGTAGAGCTGCTCTGGGTCTTACTGTCATCCACTGGGATGGAGCCCCCTTTTTTTGTTAGATGCTGAGTGAAATAATTCAGGCACAGAAAAACAAGTACTGCATGATCTGTCATATGTAGAAGCTAAGAAAAAAGTCAAGCCAAATGTAGAGTACTGGTGACTAGAAATTGGGAAGGGGAGGGTGGATAGAGGGAGGCTGGATATGATCTTTGCACACATTGAGGAATCACACCAAACCCTATTAACATGTACAATTAACACAAGTCAATCAGAAACCAAACAAAAATTTTAAAAGGCTCTTGGAATGCCTGGTTCTTATTCCTTTGGTTAGTTAGGGAGATAAGTTAGCAGTACCCAAAGGGGTTCTAACTGAAAGTCTCCACATTTTCATGCATCCATAACTAAAAGAAGAGTCTGGAGCTGAGGGGAGGATGCTGAATTTCTAAGCCATGACTCCTCTGAGTTGAAGTCGGGTCTTCTAATCTCTGTCACTTGTGTCCTGTTTCTCTACAAGATGTTGGGTAGAATCACAAAGACAAAAAAGCAAGCAAGAGATAAACACACACACACACACACACACACACACACAGAAAGAAACACATCCTGGCTTGTCGGTGAAAGTCACCGATTTCAGGTGGCAATTGTGCTTTGGAAATCCCTTCTGATTGAATGATGGCACCTGGGCGGAGGTTTGGAAATCAGAAAGTCCACTGCCATTTCCCAAAAGGGCATTGCAGAGCAGAATCTGAAGGTTGAGGTTCAATAAGTCGAGCTGGAGATCAATAGACATGGGACATGTTTCCCAAGTCATCGGTTTATTTGAAGGCAGGTCTGATCAGGAGGACTTCAAGTTGAGGCTTGGGGCAATCATGGAATAGGAAAAGAAACAAGCAAACAGATTTTAAGTGACTTGGTGAGTGTGTAAGTTAATATTTTCTGAGTGTGTGCTTTAGTGACCTGATTTGGTTTGTTTAAGGAGAAAAGACATTGATTTCATGGCTAAAAGAACTCCTCACGGTACCCAAGGACAGGGCTGCCCCTGAGCTTTAGACAAAGGCTAAAATGAAGGACCAGCTCCACGCCCCCCATCAGGGAGTTTTTCTCTGAGATCAGCCAGTGGCAAAAGCAGTGACCATCATTCATGTAGTGCCAATGATCACTTGGTAGGACATTGCAACTGTCTGCAATCAGTTAGTCCAATTTCTGATTGACTGGGTCAGGAATCTGTTTCCAGGTTGTCCACTGTGGCAGTGGGCAGCAGGTGAGAAAAAAGGCACTTTTCCCATGGTTCTTTTCATGTAAACCACAAGGACTGGAGGGATGTGGCAGTGACCTCTGGGAAGTCATGGGCAGGAACAGGTCTACAAAGCAGTGGGTGCTCTCTACACACAGAGTCAATGTCACTGGATGAGGACCTTGTATTCCAGAGACAAGTGTTAGTCAAAAGATATAAAGTGTCAATTACACAAGAGGAGGAAGTCCTAGGGTTCTTAAAGTGTGGCTCTTTTTAACAGTATGCTGTGCCTATGGCTAGCAAAACTATGTAGTGTACTCAAAAATTGCCTGAGAGGGTAGACTGTAAGTAAGTGATCTTGTACCACACACAGTAATAATGATAAACCAAGAGAGCAGGAGGGAACGTCTGGAGGAGATGGTTGTGTTCACGCAGGATTATGGGGATAGTTTCATGGATGTCCTCTTCGAGCCTGTTGAGTCATTTATATTATATATCTTAAAAGTAATTCAACCTGTAAGTCTAATCACTTCAAAAGAGTCACAATTCTTTTTAGATATGTACAGATTTTTGCATGTTAATTATACTTCCATAGAGTGGGTTAAAAATGAAAGGCTACAGGGCTTAATAATCATTATTATTTGAAGAGAGCAGTAATTGGGTGTGTATATTGGAGCCACTCTGGAAACGTGGGTGGTGGACTCTGAGCTGGCTCTCTGGAGCTGAATTCTCAGCTGCAACCTAGCAGCTGGATTTGATTTCCTTTCCTTACATCCTGCACAGTTCAGGGCTTAGAGGGAGTGTCCCAACCTCCTGTCTTTCACCTCTGCTTCCTGATGACTTTCTTTTTCTCTTATCCTCAAAACAAAACTGGGAGAAAAGATACACCTTAGAGGGTGTGATGATGAGAACCAGGTCGTGAATTAAGTTATTTAATTAGTGTGAGCTCAGTGCTTACTAGGGATTAAATACACAGCATGAGCAATCATGAGCAGCCTTAGAATTGTTTCTCTCTCTCTCTCTCTCTCTCTCTCTCTCTCTCTCTCTCTATATATATATATATATATATATATATATATATATATATATATATATCTCCTTCAAAGTTACATAACATAGAGGTCTGGTCACATCAAAAGAGCCACGATCTTTTTTGGAACATAAAGACCATTGAATGTGCCTCATGTGTTTGGAGTAATTCTCACTGAAGCAAGCTGGTTTTATATTCAGGACAAGCATTTTCAATTTTAATATGTTTGCTTACATGAGATGCAGATTGTAATTTAATGGCAGCCTGTTTAATTATGCCTTCATTTGTATAAACTGTAATGTTGCTGCTGAATAAATGAAATAAAAATCTCTTTAATTTCCTTCTCAATATTTAATTTAAATCCATGATAAACAGTGGCCGTCTCTTTGAAACAATGTTAATTAATATTCAAAAGACTAAATTTGCTTTTGGATGTATGGTACGTGCAGCATGTTTGTTTCATAATTGAACCAGAAATAAGATTGATAGAGTTAAATAACTTCTAAGGAGGAAAAAATACTGTATAATTCTCCTCAATGTATTCGTGGCAATAGGAAAACATACAATATGAGCTTTATAGTTTCAAACGGTTCATACAATTGTTACCCAATATCTAGTTCAGGCTTTAGTTTTTGAAATATTTTATACATTCACTCCAAATTATTTCAATTTTGAAACATCAAGTTTTCTCTCAAGTGTATGTATCTGGCCCCTTTGCACTTTCTATTAAAGAAGTAATCAGGTGAAGAGGGGAGTACAGACAACGATTTTGTTAAACTGCATGTACCAGGCATTATATCTTCTTCCAGGGATATCGGTGGATAAAACCAGAAAACAAGCTTCGGAAAATGCATCTTTTAACAGAAGTGTAGCCAAACAATAGACAGCTTTAATCCTTAATAAAATGGGAAGCGGCTTCCTAGAGAGTAATGCAAAGTTAGGGGCAGGGACGGGCCTGGGGCACAGTCCATGTGTCCAGGTCAGCCTGATCAAGGGCACCAGTGGTCCACCCTGTCCCAGTCAGCACCATTAAGGCCACCAGTGGTCCACCCTGTCCCAGTCAGCACCATTAAGGCCACCGGTGGTCCACCCTGTCCCAGTCAGCATCGACAAGGTCATTAGTGGCACTGTCTTCCTTGCTAATATTCCTTGGGTACTGAGATGTCACTCTGTGGCAAACTGTGTTTTGGGGATTCGCATGAGCTCACTTAGTTCTTATGTGACCTAGCATGGAAGCTAAGGTCAGAGATCCCTAAGAACACAGAGCTAACAGGCAGTGCACATAGGTCCCAGCACAGTTGACGCCCACTCCCTTCCATGGAAAGCTTTACGAAGTGAGGGTGGGATGTGCAGTGACAAGGTATAGGCTACTAGGTTTTAAAGGGGCAGATGTGACAGGAGCTTATTGCTGAAGGCCACGCCATAAACACAGGTGGACAGTGTACAACACAAGCCAAAGGGGACCTACCAACATGGGTCAGGAATAGCTCCATGGACAGCGAGAGCAGTACAAGAGGGGTCCTCAGAAGGTGTCCCTTGTGAAGCCATGAAGTTGGAAGACATCTAGGGTCCGCAGGGCACTGGAAGGACTATCCCTGTTTGAGAGAAGCACTCACTGAGCCTTGGCTGGGCAAGGAGTCGGAGACCACCTAGGGAAGAGGATGGCATGCTTACAGTCTCCAAGGAGGGTTTGGGCCTGCAAGAAAGGAGTCAGCAGGGGATTGAGTAGGGCTCGTGAGAGTGGTCAGAACAAACTGCACTGGCTATGCCGGTGAGGAGATGGTGGCAGCACTGGATATGAGCTCACCATAGATCATCCGGTGCATTAAGCCAGGGTCTGATAGCAGAAGAGAACTGAGTGAGTGACATGTGACCTGCAACTGGGCTCAGCCACTTTGAGCATCAGAGAATGGAGATCACCTGAGAAGTGAGGAACAGCCTGGGGCACAGTCCATGTGTCCAGGTCAGCATGATCAAGGCCATCAGTGGTCCACCCTGTCCCTGTCAACATGATCAACCCTGACAGGTTCTTATCCGTAACTGAATACCAGAGCATGCTGGGAGGTTTGCTCCGTGTGGCCCCTGGTAACCCTGCACATACACATTGCCACACAGGCAACGGCTTCACCTGCACTCGCTCTCAGGCTCAGGAGCACATTTTGAGGTCCTCCTAGGCCCATAGAGGACAGGGTGCTTGCCTAGAGCTGCCACAAGCATGTCCTCTGTCACTCAGTTTGTCTTTCCCCAGGAAAGTGCCATATTACAGTTTCTTACCCACCCATACAGGGTTCTCATGAAGTAGAAACAGTGTCAGAACACAGAGCCACTCAGCCACAATCCAGAAAAGACTCCTCAGAAATGGGGTGTGCTGGTTTCTTAGGGCTGCCATGACAGATTGCTGGCTTTAGGTCATAGGATTTACTCCCTTACCGGCTGGCTGGAGGAGTCAGCATTGCCGACCTCCTGCAGAGACTCTGGAGGGTGCTCCTTCCTCACCGCTTCCGGCTCCTGGATGGATCAGTGTCCTCACTCCTGTCTCTGTTTCAGTCTTCAAGTCGTCTTTGCCTCTGCATGTCTTTCTGTGTCCTCTTCTAGGGCTGTTAGGACACTAATCATTGGAACTAGGTTCCCCTAGAAAGCCATGATCATTTGAGCTTAAAATCTTTCAGTAATTACATATGCAAAGACCCTATTTCCAAACAAGGTCACACTCTCATGTTCTGGAGAGATACACGGATTTTGGGAAAAACTACTCAGCCCACTACATTGGGCACCTTGTGATTTGTATGGCAGCTACCCCGCCCCTCTTGTTTCTGTGTGTAATTTGACGCACAGGACAAAGGCCTCAAGGAGCTGATACTTTTGCTTGATCTTTTGTTCAGTATGTTTAATCTAAAGTGGTTCCATGTGGTTTTCCTTGACAATCCAGCCAGGTCCTGTTCTTGGCCTGGTCGTGTCTTATATACACAAGACCATCAACCAATAAGAAATTCAAACACAAACCCAAGGAACTCCTCCCTCCAAAGCCCAGTTCCACCAGCGCTGTCACTTTTCCGTCTCTGATCTGAGCCATGCTCGTATTCTCCACTGTTCTTTTGTTGTCCCACATCTTTTCACGAGAACTTAATGTGAGGATGAGCTTGCCACATAGAAGACATGCAACAAAAGCTGTTTTCTTTCCATAAGTGTCTGACCCAGACATGGATCTTCCCAGTAGTTGCTATTCATTATGTTTGTAGATGAGTTGTTGAAACAATCAAGACTTCCATATCCTTTTGGAAGCAATCACCATAAATTAGCTTTATAATTCTCAAAATAGCTAAATGTCAACAGCAAGTTTATTCTATTTTTTCTCCTGTAATTACCCTGTATCTTCCTCCTATTTTGAAAGTACTTTCCTTTTTTTTTTTTTCTGCTTGGAATTCTGGATAAAATACTGCAGCTTCCTGAATTGTCTCCTTGTCCTCCTCTTTCTTGTTTTTATTTTTTCCTTCCTTTCCCATTTGAAAAATAAAAATCAATAATGAGCATATGGGCCATCAAAACCACCTTCCACCCACAGGACCAGCCCTCTCTAGAAGGCAGGATGTCCATCCATTTGAGAGCATCAGTAGTGCACTTACAAGCACATGTGTGGAGCTCTCAGATGGTCAGCCGCTGAGCTGGGTGCTCTGCATTGGGCACCAAGTGTGGGATTTTTGGACCCGGGCAGCCTGCTCTGCCTTTGGTCTTCTTTCCTGCCATTTTTGCTTCTCACACAAGCCTTCATGGAGTACTTTAATAATTCTGGAATATTTTTCTTCTTGAAGAATGATTTAACCTTCTAAGATCAAGCTTAAATGCCATCTGTGTCGGATGCCTGTCCGGCAGAATAAACCACCCACCACCAGGGTTCCCTCTGCGTGCCTTGGACACTTCTGTTTCACAGAGACGTTGCTGACTGCATCGTGTTCTCTGCCATGGTAGGTCAGAAGCCTGCGGTTCCTTAATGGCACATGCTCTGCTTCCAAGTAGGATCTGCCTTTTCCTTCTCATGCCAGACCAGTTCACAGAGCATAACCCTAGACTTCAAGGAGGGCCATGAGCATCTCTCCATCAACTCACAGAGGAAATGAAGAAGGACTGATAAAGGAATTGCCAACCGTCTCAGAAACTTTCTGTAGGAGAGATGCCTGTCCCCAAAGAGGAATAGCAGTCTGCTTTGGGATGAGTCATCCGACTTGATGGACTGAAACACATCTGTGATGAAGCACTGAGATACATTCTCAAGGCAGGTCTGATGTCAGGGTCAGGGAGGAAGAGCAGGACCCTGGAGAGTGTGTGCTCAAGGAATGCCTGGGAGCAGCATCTCTAGCACAAGCTGTCACTAGGCTCCCTGGGAAGCCCTGGTGTGGTTTTAGGTGGTATTATTTTAGTGATTGTTTGAGAATATTCTTTGACTGGAGAACCAAATGAAATCATTGCACTAATACAGGGTTTGGCTGATCTTGGGTGGGCTAGAATGGAAGCTTTCTCTGAGTGATTTCTGTATTCATATTCACAGTCAGGGAAATAATGATGGCATGGCCCGTGTAGTTCAAACATGACCGCTGCCAAAACAGGGTAGCATGGAGAAGAGAGTCTCAGGCCAGAAGAAAGGATCAGGCAGGGGCTCTGCAGGGCCAGGGTTGCTTCCATATAGGATGATGACCCCAAGTGTGCTGCAGTACTCAGTTCTGCTCAGGGGATCAGGTTGCATTTTTGAGATCCTGCCTCCTCCCAGGGTTACTTGATACCTGGATATGAACCTCAGGGAAAAGAGGAATTCTAGGCCCCAGATCTTATGGAAATGGAATGGCTGACACACAACTGGTTGTAGGGGTGATTTCTCTCCTTGTTGTGTGAGGGGCTTTCTTTAGAGTAGAACCAGCCTTCCTCTGTTGTTTTAAGAAAAGAACAGGTGTTCTGATTGGGGACTTCCAGTAAAAGGCCTCAGCCTTTTGCTTCCTCTGGGCTGTTAGCTCCTCTGCAGCAGGAAGCACAAACTTACCTGTGGTCAGCTCTTTGTCCAGTAACTTGAATTCAGAGGTACACTTTAAGTTGTCCTCTTAGCTAGCAGTCCTAAACCCCAATCTCCAATAATGGTTGATCAATAATAAAGATGATATTTTGGTCCCTGCCTATTTGAAAATATCTTTCACTTCTTCTAAGAAAAGGACCATCACTGTTTGGGCCTCTAAAATCATAATGCCTATTACTGTTCACCCCAAAGTTATCCCTGTCAACTTATTCTCTTCATTTACTCTTCCCATTGCCTATGTACAAGGTCATCTCTCACAACAGATTCTTAAGATTTGTCATTAACTCATTGCAAATTGAAAGTCACAGCTTCTTGGATCCTCCCTTCTTTAGCCTTTAACTGGTATTGAAGTAACTACCTTAATGATGATCGAACACCACATACCAAGTCTTACACAGACCCTGATGGACAGAAGGCTCATGTGCAATGAAGGATTCCTTCCCTCTTGATTTCTTTCTTCCTTCTCTCTGCTACTAAAGATGCCATCCTGGGTTAATGTAGGCATTTAATTATGGAACAAACACAGAATCTAATGTGACTCTGAAATAGAGGTTGGGGACATTTGTATTAGGGGGTGTGTGGTAATATTTTAGGTTATGTGGCCAGTTAGACTCTACCCAAATATTTAAATGTCTTTTGTAACATAAAAACAGCTGAGAACAATGCAGGAACAAATCAATGTGGTTGTGCTTCAAATCAACTTTATGAAAAAAGCTGTCAGCTCAAATATGATGAACCCTGCTGTGCCATGCTGTCAAAAGGTTAATTTGTTTCCCCAAAGCTGCCTCCTGAAGTGTCCATGGGAGGGCAGAGGATGGGAATCAAGCAAGTGCCACCTGCCATTGACAAGGGCGAAGTCTTACAGCAGTCCCAGAGCAATCTAATTTTATTGAATTTATTTTAGTTTGTCCAGGTATGATAGAAATATTTTTCAAAAGTAAATAAGAATAATATCTAATAATATATTTCTAATATGTCATTAATACTTCTAATAACTTAATTAAGGGTATCTTTCCCTGTTCTACTGGGGGTTTTTGGATACCAATTTTACTTTGGCAAAATCTAGAGGGGTTCACCCTTGGCGGCTTTGGGGCGTATGAAGTACAATATTGTACAAAGTGGCCTTTAGGAGAATGCTCCCTGCATCGGAAGGAATTGCTATAGCTCACATGGCAATTGCCTGGTGAACCCAGACCGCAGCTCCAAGCCCTGCCTCCTGTCACCTTTGGCACCAAGATCCTTCTCAATGTTCTTTGACGTTTTCTGAAACATAACCTCTGAATTTGCCCTCTAATTTTTAAGGATGCCTGTTATATTAGGAAAAAGTCATGTCAGGATTTGAAGACTCTCAAAGCTTCTCCTGCAATGAACCCCCAGAGATAAAAGTAAATTTTCCTTTCCATTTTAATATATTTCGGGAGAAAGGAAGTCATTGTGACAGTACTCAGGATTTGAAGTCAGAGAGTCCTAAATTTGAACCCTGAAACCACCCTTTGGCAGCACTGTTCAGTCTTTTAAACTCTAACATAAGTTCCTTTATCTTTAAATTGGGGGTAAAAAAATCTATTTTTAGTTTTTATGCAATAAGTGATAATCCATTTGTAATGACCACTACATAATAGGCGCTTGATAAATTGCAGTTATTAAAAATATTTTAATATTTCTAATAAAGCAAAATTAGAATCATCTGTATTGTTTAGTCTGAGTTGGAGCACGAGTGAATTTGTTTCCATGCAACATGTCAAAACTCTTTCCATGGAGTGATTGATGCTGCATTTGCTTCAATACTGCCAATCATAGACTATTTACATGTGTACAAATATGCATATGCATATATATGTGTGTGTGTGTATTAGATGTATGTGGTTGTATATATGTGTGTATGTTTATATATATGCATATTTATAGTAGATTTATTAAAATTAACCTGATTCTATTGTAATTTCGGGATTATTGCACAATCACCAGTAGGGTTTCCAGCAATTTCCACTGCAGACACTAGAAAAATGACTGAGTAGGTACTGAAAAATAAAAACATCAGCAATGGATCCATTTTTATGAACATTCAGTGGGAGGGAAGATGACAACCTTCCAGTATCTACCTGGAAAATTAGTATGGAGCCTGCAAAGTCCCCCTCAACTCATTCTTCGCGCTTTATCCGTTGTTGGACTTCATTCATCTTCTTCACAGCTGTGTGTCTTTTGCTCTCTGTGCTCACACTTCTGCCTTAACTAAGTTCTCATCATCTTTATCTGGAAAATGATGACCATCTCCTATCTGGATTTCTCTTGGCCATTTTGTGCCATCTGATCTGTTGACAGGTTGTTTTAAAATGCAAACTCAATTCTGTGGCTCCTCCTTTGAATGCTTTGTGTCTTCCTGTAGGGCACATGGGGTCCACTTGACAGCAGGCAGTCACTCTCTCCTGTGACACCACAATCTACCGTTTTGCCACCTCCCCTCTCTAGTTCAGGCTGACTTCCTCATACCACCCCCCCCCCCCCACTGAGAGTCCTCAGTCCCTCTGAGAAACAGCTAATGGTCCTCCTGGACAGCTCTGGTGCATTTCCCTACTGTCTGCCCTGACTGCCCTCCCTCCTCATAACAGCCACTCCCCCTCCCCGTCCTTTGTGGTTCTGTAAAACAGACTTCTCCCTTTATTACCTGAGGTTCTCTACAGCAGAGCATCTCCACACTGGGTCATGGCTCTTTGCCCCCCGACCCCCCGCTGTGGCTCTTTCAGGGGATGTACTGTGTGATGAGCTTTATAAATCCAGTTCTCTTTCTTTCGTGCTGCAACTTGACCTCTTTTCAGTCTTAAGATGTACTTCTTCAGCTTGTCCTCACAGAAGCCCGGCATTTCTTTATCAAATCCTGACCATTGGCAGAGACAACCAGCCTCCTGTCTCCCCAAGGAAGACAATCTAAGAGGACTGCCCCATGAGTCCCCTGAATTCCTGTCTTCAGGCTGCTGTATGTTTCCTCCCCTGGAGGGGCTTCCTGTCCTCACTCCCCAGGGTGACCAGCTGTTTACACATGCACCTCCTAAAAGAAGCTTCCTCTAATTCCCACCTCTAGCCATGGTGTGTGCTCAGGAAGTTCTGTTCTTTCAAATGAAGATAAATCTCTTATTGTAAATCTGTACAATATCAATGTCCAAAACAATCATTCAAAAACAGCCTAAACTCAAAACCACACACCTCCCACAACAGTAATATGAAGTCTGAAACAATACAAAGAAAGGGGAAATAAATAGCTAAATACCCCAGTCAGGCAGTTTTCTATAGCTTTGTCTTCTAAACTTGAAGACAAAGGAGGTTGGACATTTTGGAACCTGAGGTAGGAAGGAGAAAGTGTGGATGCCTGCAGTGCTCAGGGCTGGGAGCTGCTGCATCCCCTCGTACCTTGCCACCCTGGCAGCCTTAGGTCACTGCCTGGCAGGTGAGTGGCCTGCTTCCTCCGTGGGCCCCTAGGGATGAGCTTGTGTCTCTCCTGCCTTATTCAACTGGGGGCTCTGAGACACAACCCTACCCAGTTCCAGACTCAGCCTGGCCTTTGCATTCCATGAAATGAAGGTCAAAAGCGCCTGTCACCTTTTCTAGAATTCCTCTTGCTCCCTGGACAAGGACTGGGAACCTCCAAACAAACCTCAGTGACACAGAAATGGCTTGTACAACTTTACCAACCTAGGTTTTTGGTTATAGATAAAAATAAAGGTTGCTAACTTAAACAGGAAAGGGCTTTCTGAAAGTAAGTCAGAGAACTGACTGAAACCAGGGAAAATTGGGACAATCAAGCTGGTGCAAAGGACCAAAAATTTCAACTGATAAGGAACCAAGAACATACCCAAGATCCAAATGCAGGGTGAATTGATTAGGAGCTTACATCTGTGGGTTTGCCTCTATCTGTGAGTTACTTTCTGTTCCTTTTCTCTCATTATTTCCAAATGAAGAATAAAGGGTGGGGCCGTTTATTAACAGAACCTTGGTCCCATGACTGAGGACTGTGCCCTAGCTTCCAGCAGACAGGGAAACTTGGTCTTCCTGTTGGACTCTCTGCCATCCACTGGGACTCAGACTCTGGTACTAAGCAGAGTTTCTGTGCTGGGTGTAAAATACTGAGCAAGCAAAAGTAAAATATCTTTTGTTTCTGCCTGGTGTAGTTCTGTCCCCTTTGCTTCCAGCCCAACTTTGGAGGACAAAGTGTGTCTTCCAGAGATCCTTGGGCCGCTCCGTAAGGTGCTCTTGCTTTAGAGACATGAAAGATGACAGTGTCAGAAAGATGAGGCTTGTCCTGTGTGGCCTGCAGGAGTCCAACCAAGAATATTGGGAAGCCCCTCCCAACGAAAGGAGCCCCCACAGCAGCAAGAGGGTCGCCCGAAGATGAAGTGGAGTGCCGGCCTGGAGTCCGCAAGCTGAGGCTGCAGCATGGCCGAGCAGAAGACCCTAGACCCACAGAGCACAAGCGCCCAAATGCCAACTTACATCAACTCAGTTCAAAAACGAAATCCCCCAGAAATACCAGCTGTGTTTCCAGTGCTCCGTAGCCACAGGTGTGTGTACCCTGCTGGGCTGCAAAACGGTGGGCATTTCCTTACAGCATGTTCCCGTGACCAGGGCTACTGTGGAGTCTGCAGCATAGCCACACTGCAGTGAGGCCGTCCTGACACCTGGCAGTCAGAGCAGCACCAGGGAAACAGCAGAACTTAGGGCGGATAGCACCGGGACTGTTCAGGAGAGGACAAAGGAACAGAGCAGGTGCCATCCAGCAATGCTCCCTGCAGAAGGACACTGACTGTGCCCCAAAACAGGAGCAGCAAGCTACAGGGACAGACAGGAAACATGTTGATCTGCAAAGTCCCTGTCATAGATACTCAGCTGCACTACAGCACAGGAACACACATGTGACTGTGTTCCAAGAAGCTGTGTTTACACACACCAGCACGAGTGTATAAATGTTAACATAATTTTTGCATGTTACACAAGACTTTTCTTTTGATTCTTCTTCAAACATTTAAAATGTAAAAAATTCACAATTTGCTATTCCCTTACCTAAAAGGCTTCTCTTGTTTGGAATGATTAGGAAAAAAAAAATGCTCCCATGCACTGACCAATCCTCTGCAATTGTTACAATTGCCTAAACATCTGGCATCTAAGCTGTGGTTACTGCAGTAAGGCTGCGTATCAATGCAATGACTACCACTGCCCTAAGCTGTATTCCACCGCAGATGTGCTTGAAAATCAACATGGCTTAGTAATTACCAGCACAGACTAAGCAACTGAACAGATATACTAATGAATGTTAGCCTTGCCAATTATTAGAGATTAATTTGATCAATTTACTGATTGATTTTGGTTTTGTTTTGCTGTTACTGTTGCTATTTTTAATTGTAAAATTTTACAATATCACAAAATAACTCCTAAGGTTATTCTGAGAATTAAATGTGATCTTCTGGGTAGAGCCTTTGGGTAGATGTCAGCTAAGTATTACAAATAGGACATGCATACCACTATCACCCATATCATAGAATACAATAATCAGTGAAAAATGGTTGAATTGCCGTCAAGTTTGCAAAGGAAATGAGACAATATGGGTATAGGACACATAGAACAAATAAGCTCTATCAAAACCAAGTACTTTGTAGAATTTTGTTTGTCATGCCAAGATTCCTTCCCAAAAGGGATAATTTTGAGGGTGATCCCAACTGCTAAATGTCACATAACACCAGGAAACTTAACTCTTAAGGGAACAGTTGATTGCAACAGCATTTCCTTCGATTGGCAGGAAACTATGATTGCTTTCTTGCAAATGAAGCTCTAATTGGACCCACTCTGAGCTGATGAGCAGATCACGGGGCTACATCACGTGTCTCACAGGAAGATTGGGTCGTGCTTGGCGAAGAGTCAAGGTTGGTCTGTGGCCTGGCTGTGTTCCACCTGGCCCACTCTCGTGAGGGGCTGGGCAATGGAAGGAATGCTGTTTACCGTTTCCTAATTTAAGGACAAAACTCCTTCAAATTATCCAAATTATAAAAGGAAAACCCTTTGTTGTTCTTCCTGCATGTGTCCATCTCCTTTTGGGTATTAAATATTAAAGTGTCCGTTTTCATTCTAAATAAAACATTTTTTGTATAAGCATGCAAATGTAAATTAGACCACACCAAAATTAATCACAATAAATCACAATTTAAAATTAGCCAGTTTCTTGTTATTTTTATAATTTTATTTATAAAATTATAAATATAAATAAATGTACAAATATAAATTTATAATTTCATGTTCTGGAGAGAAATATGCATGTGACCTCTATACATGACCCAGCATAGGCCCAACTCCCAAGGGGTTCACTGTCTACAATGAAAAAAACAACATGAACAAAATGACTTTAGGGATGAGCGAGCAAGTGTGGCATCAAGTTAGGGACCTCTGATGCCTCTGAGTAACATTAGACAGCTCAGGGCCATGGGGTACCCTTTCCTGGTTCCAGTTCCTCCCTGTGGTGACTGGGGTGCAGGCAGCCCCAACTGCCCAAGCCCTGCCTAAGGTCTTAGCACAGTGGAGGAAGGAACACTTCTCTCTGCAGAAGCTCAGTGCATTTGTCTATATTTTTCCTCATTCTAGGGAAAAGGAAAAGGAAAGGCCGAAGGGAAAGAAAACCCAGTATTGGGAAGGAAGGAAAGAGGAATGGCAAGGAAGTGCACATGGGCATGACTGCATTCCAGGGACGTTTACCTGCCAAGAAGGCAGCTACTCTACAGGCTGCAATTGGTGACTCCCCAGTCCCACCCCCTGTCTCCAGTCAAAGGACTGGACATCATAGCACTTCTGCCACCCTCTGCCAGGTCCTCCATACTTTCATGTACATCATCTTGTTCAATTCTCAAAAGAGCCCCCTGAAAAGGCCCCACTTTCCTCTTCACTGATGAAGAAGCTGAGCCTTGGAGACATTAAGGTCCAGGAAGCTCTTCCCGTAAGAGGGACTGCATCTGCAGATGCTTTGTTACATCTTCAGGCGCCGTATGCTCTCTAGCTTGGCACAGTATGTTCTCTAGCCTTCTGAAGGTGTAGCAGGTCCTCCACACAATAGTGTAGAAAGTGGGCATCTCAGAAAAACCAATCAACACACTTGGGCTCTTCAGTGAACTGAGCCAGAGTTGGAAGGAGGACAGAGGCTGCACTGCTGCTCCCATTCTCTGCCCATGCTCTGCTCCATCTCTCTCAGACATTGCCACATGCCTCAGCGTGTCCGTGTGAGCCACCTTCCCAGACAGGCTACCTGATTGCATTATTTGATATTATTTAAAATGTGAAATTTTGATCTAACTTTTTAAGCTAAGGAAAACACATTTTTTTCCTGAGCTGTTTAAATCAAATGACTGCTTTGAATATTGCAAGAAGCTGGCCTCGTGACAGACAGAACAATGAAATACTAATTTGGTGGGTTTTCAAGTTTTCTTATGTAGATCACTGGGGGAAGATGCTGTATTTTTCTTTTCTTTTCAAGCATGAACTGCATATTTGCTTCCTGAGACTATGGTTTTAGCAATTTGAGATCAGTTCATCTCCAAATAAACCTAATTTTCAGTATCATCCAACAGTCACAATCCATTCGTTCTGACCATTAAATCAAATGCCCAAGAACAATGAGCTTCACTGTGGAGCATAGGAAAGTGCCCGTCTGATCGGAAGGGGGCACTGCTATGCAGCAGCTGGGTCTTCCCTTCAGTTTGGGGGTGGGGGTGTGAGAATGAAAAGGAATCCAGACAAAGTAGACAAAGTAGAAGAGGGCAGGCAGGGGGATGCCCGGACCCAACTGAGAAAGAGACACATTTGATCTTCAGTGCAGCCCTGTTTTCCAGCCAGTTAGGATAAATTTGATCCCTTCAATTAAATCCAATGCTGTACTGGAGTAGACATGGGGGAGGAAATGATAAACCACAGGGTAGGAGAGCACATTGACTTTGATGTCCGAGCTGGTTCTATTCCCAGCCTAGTTTATATAAGCTATGCAAACCTAAGATATTTATTTAATCTCATTTGACTTGAACATTTTCATCTGTAAAATGGGAATATGATCTTGGAGGTACTGGAGTAGAATTTCAGGCAAGCAATGTATGTAAACATGACGAGGGCACAGAGAACATAAGAAATACTACTCCACTCCATCCTCTCGTAGATTGAACACACACATACACATACACACAAATGCACACACAAAGACACAGCTAAGTGTTCATCTGAGGATAGCTGCCTGAGTTGCATGAGTGTTGGAGAAGGGCTGATCCTTCTTCTGGGACAAAAGGGAAATTTTCATATAGATAGTTAATGGCATCTGAATTGGGCAAAGCAAGAACCAGTTGAACTTGAATGATTCAGGAAATAAAAAGAGAGGCTGTAGGCTAATATTGTGGCCTAAGACACATGCAGGTGTGTGGCTAGAGTTAGGCTGTGAGGAGGAGGCAGTAAGGGAGGTGTCTGAGGAGCAGGTGTGTGCAGGACACTGGGGAGATTGGATGTAGTGCTAACCAGGAATTTTCTCTATTTTCTGCATTTTGTGTATTGGGTAGGACAGAGTCAATCTGGAAGACAATGGATGAAGGCAGAAGATTGAATGATAGAGCTATAGTGTAAGAGAGTCCTTATAAAATCCATTCAGTAGATGGCCTTCAGTGAGTGACATTTCTTATAGTTCCCCCCCTCTTTTTCAAGCACTGTGCTGAATGCTAGTGATGAGCAAGAGAGGCTCCTTAAGTCATGGAGTCTAAGCCCTTCGGAGTGACAAATAATAGAGAGGTAAATGAACAGACTATGTCAGAGAGCAGAACATGCCCTGCACAGAGTGAGCAGAGCAGGTGTTACAGGTGTGTGTGGAGTGGGAGTGGACCCTTCTACAGATGGAGGAGAAGGCTGGTGCTTGTGAGAAAGAGCCCCAGTAGTCTGAAGGGAGCAGCACATGGAGAGCCTCCAGCTTTGCAGACTTCAAGGTTCAGAGAGGCTGTGTGGCAGGAGGACAGTTTAAGGCCCAGAATGCAGGGAGGCTGGGGTACAGAGCCTGTGATGAAATGGTCAGGCAAGCTGGGTCTCGGGAGCCATTGAGACCAAGGTGAGTTTCATTTTTAGTATGATGTGGAGAAGGGGCCACTTTCAGAGGTGGGTGTCCTGGGGATCACGCTGACAGATACGGCAAAGAGATGGCAGAGGGGCAAGGACTGCAGTCAGTGGTTAGACATGACAGACTCTGTGAGCAGTGGTGGTGAGAGGAAAGACCCTTCTGGTGGAGGTTTTCAGAGAGAGCCCAGGAGCCTTAGGATGTGGTAAATGGAGACTGGATTGGGGGCAGCAAGGAGGGCTTGAGGAGGGAGGGAAGAGGATGGCGGAGGTGTGGGTGTCCTCGACCACGTCCCTGCCACTTCTGTACCGAGGCTGTGAGAGACGGACCGACTCCATCTGATCAACCCTTTGCCCAGGGAAGCAGTCCGACCTTCCTCCTGTGAACCGCCTCTGAGTATGAGATTACGTCTTCCCACATCACAGATGAGGCAATCATGTCACCAAGAGGGCAAACAGCCTTCTCCAAGTTCTTTGCCAGTGAGTGGAAGGGCCGGGGAAGAACAGTCTCTTACACTGGGCCCACCGCTCAACTTATTACAAAACAGTGTTGTTTGATAAACTCAGAGAAACTGAAATCCATTGCCTGAACTATCTCAATTCCCAAAAGAGGTTCAATAATGCAAAGACCTGGGGCTTCAGGCCAGTAAAATCTGAGATCAAGCCCAGATCTGTCAATAACTATCTTAGAAAAAGCTTAGTTTTTAAGACTTTAAAATTTAAGAGTTTAAAATATAGTGGTCTGAGGATATAGCTCAGTTGGTAGAGTGCTTGCCTCACATGCACAAGGGTCTGGGTTTAATTCCCAGCACCACCAAAAAAAAAAAAAAAAAAAAAAAGAAGAAGAAGAAAAGAAAAAAAATTAAAAAAAGGTTTTGCCCAATTTTATCTGTAAAGTTGTGATTAAAATGCTCAATTTTAAAGGTTGTTAGAATTCAGTGAAATCCATAAACCACCTGGTTCAGTGAGTGACATTTCTTATAGTTCCCCCGCTCTTTTTCAAGGAACAAATGAAATAAAATTTGTAGCTCAGTAGTATTACAGCTTTATATGGCTGATGTCAGCATAGCCAAAATTCTGATCTCAATTATCATGACTGATGGATCATATAATGGTAATAATAATAATGTTAATGATAATGGTGCTAAAATTGTAATAAAAATCTTTAATCAAGTGAAGGATTTTTCCCTATGGAATTACAAATGTTTATTTTACTACATACAATTCAACATTTCTTTGCATTTCATCTCCTACAGATGTCATAACAATCTCAGCTAACAATTTTAAGGTCATTTATATACCTAGTCTTGTGTTTAATTCAGCTTATATTTTATTTCTCCTTCAATACGCCTATGAATTCCTGTATGTTGCTCATTTTACAGATGATGAAGTTGAAGCACAGAGAAGGCAGGTGGCTTATTCAAAGTCATCTCTTTGGTGCAGAGGCCTGTATTCTTGAGTTTCACAATGTGCCTGATGAGAATGGATTAGCTCTGTTTCGCGTCCATTATGTGCCGTATCTTATGTGCAATCAATCCTCAGTCAAGTGTTCTAAGCTGTCCAAGTGCCCTCTAATCTCCAAAAGAAGTCCCTTGTTGCATGTGGGTTCTTGGGTCACAGTGCCCAAATATCAAGGCAGTAATTGAGTGAACGTGCCTTATCAGTAGAGGATTCAGATCTGATGTCTTCTGAGCAAAACAGAAGACATCAACTTTTCATAGTGCAGCAGGTAACAGATAAATACATTTTAAATCAATACTTAGTCATTGATGATAGTCAACATTTCTATTTTTTTTCTCTCTCAAATTAGAGATATTAAGAGTAAAAATAGACAAAAACAATTGAATGCTTTTCTCTTCTTTGATAAATGATCCATATGAACATAAAACTAATTTCTCTAGTAGTGATATAAGCACTATTTATTCAACATGCATTTGACAAGTGCTTAAGAGATACAGACCACATGGTCTGACAACTCTAATATCAAGTGCCTTCTGTTTCCAAGAGGAGTTGGTTCTAAATGAGTGGGTATTTGCAGGTCCATAGATTTGTAAATGGGATGAGATGTATTTCCCAAATATCTAAATACTTTCACTATAAGCTTTGCAGTGAACCTCATCAGGCCAAAATATTAGAGATGTTTCCTGTTGATTAACTCTATTACAAAATTAGTTCTTCTTGTCCCAAATACTTGTCTGGTCTTAGGTTCTTTAACAAATCATTATAATTAGTTTCTATCCAAGAAATTTTCCAACATATGCCTATTTTCTTGCCACAAGCACTGTCATCGTTCCAATGTCTACATATTCTTTTTCAGATGCTATTCTTCCCCCACATCCGTGATCTGGCATAGTGATGAAAGCAATACTGGTCCCCAGTGTGTGTTCAGGCAGTCTCAGATGATTCCCATGCATTATCTTGTTTGGTTGTAAAGGAGACCCTGCAGGTAATTGTATTATCATGTTGATACATTAAAACAGCATACAAATAAATGAGCATTTAAGGCTTAAAAAATGTTACAAGACGTCTGCATGGCCAGGTGTCCTCAAGAGTCGCAGCTGAAGGTTTCTGTTGGGCTGTCTTCCTCTATTTCTCAGCAAGGAAGCCTGTAGTACTTATGGTAGAAATGGTTTTAGGAAGAAATTTTTCATTATTTCAAATGAAGGCACTTGTAATTCTATAGGTCCAATCTAAGATATGGCCATGAATCAACTGAGCAGTGGAAAGTCCATGGATTTGGGAGTGAGATAGACCTGGGAGCAAAGGCCCATTATCCTTTCTAACCTATGTAATCTCAGGCAGCCCTTAGCTTTTAGTGCCCAGTTCTTCCTCTTTCAAAATGGCCAGTGGTGTCTGTTTGGGGATTCACAGGAGGGTGTAGTAGCTTAACTACAGGAAGCTCCCAGGGGAGCATCAGGGCTGCAGTCACTCTCAATCCCCTGAATATGAGTGTTAAGAACCAATTTAAATCCTCTTTGCTACTCAATAAAAGTTTCTCTGATGGGAAAGAGTATTTAGTTCTCATTCTCTCCTCTGACTTAAATAGAGTTGCTGATTTGCACTATACTTTTTAAACACATCTTCAATTACTTTGTATTTAACCCTTTACACAGTAAGAATCAGGAAGCCCTGGCCATAGGAATCACCTGTCTGACCAGCAATAGCTCAAGCTACATACCTTGTTGCTTTTGGAAATATTGTTCTGGAGGAAATTTGTTCCACTGTGAAAGCTCATGACAAACCATATGTTTAAGAGGAGCACAGGCTGATGCTTGCGGCCCTGAGGCTGGTAGAGGAGGTCAGGACCTCTCAAAAGGAAGCCTCCTCTTGATCATTCACAAGAGGGCATGCCGTGGCCCTGTTTTCTCCTTTAGTAAGACCAGTTCTCTGCCACAGGAGTGGCCCACTACAAGAAGACAATTAGGGAGACAGTTCCTGCAGAGGTCTTGCCCAAAGACTTGGAGTATTTAATGCAGGTCAGTGTACTGAGGAGAAGAAAGAGGGCCTGGATTTGAGAGATGTTTGGGGTGCAGAGTAATCTCTCCTGAAATTTTTTTCTTATATTTTTCCTCTTCAAGATAAAACCATTTCCTCTCTCCTCTCATTCATCCAGAACCATTATTCTCTTGCATGAGCTTCAGCCCTCCATGAAGAGTCCATGCAGGATCTGCCACCTTACAGGAGAGATGGAGGACAGAGATAGCCTCATGCACGGCCCTGTCTCTCCAGTGGGCAATAATGAGAGAGTTTTATAATGTTTTATAAATGAAGTCAAAAAGAGCTTAAAGTGAGTTTTGGAATTTTCTAATATTTTCTCATCTTTTTTCTGTCTCTCTTGGGAGAAAAGAGATCTGCTGGCAGAAACCCAGAGCTTGGCCATATTCTTTGAAATGGGTGCTCAAACATTTCACCGCTCAGGGCAGTAAGTGTCCCATGGTGGTGTCTCCTTCCCTCATCTTCACAGTAAACTCCTGGTCTGGAGTGTTGAGAACATGGTGCTCTGCCTCTGAAGGCAGCCAACTCTAATATATGTGGTCAGGGAGACACAAGTACTTCCTGCGATCCTGAGACTCGGTGCTCCAGAAAATTAGACACAAATTCAATATCGTAAAATAACTCTGCAAGGAAAATGATTTCTGTGGCTTCACCTGTGGACAGTGCATGGCCTCTGGCCCACATGGAGCTATTTATTTATTTACTTATTATCTTTCGACAGATCAGATCATTGCAGAGACACCCTTAGCACTCATCTGTAACCTTCCAAAAAGGCCATTTTCAGTCAATGGCAAGAGCTAGCTATGAAATTAAGAAATATTAAAAAGGAGGAAGGCTGGAGGGAAGCGGACAGGTAGTCAGAGTGCAGAATGCTGGGGTGAGCCTGACTGCAGTCAATAAACTATTGGCATGACTCTGACACGCGGGGTGTCATCCCTAGGAGTGTCTCTGGGTTGTGTACATGTGGAGGGGACGGTGAAAAAGAAACCAGGAAAAGAGGATGAGGAGGAAAAAGAGAAGAGAGGGAAGGGAAGGAGAAGAGGACTGGGCAGCGGAGAGAAGATGGAAAACAAAATGGAGAGAAGGAGTTTTCCTCCTGGGTAAGGGAGGAGTTTTACATTCCACTCTGGTCTTCTACCCGCTGGTGTTTCTCAGCTAGATGATCTTAAGTCATGGCAATCTCTGGTTCTCAGGTACATTTTTTTTGTTTTTTTTGCAAAATGAGATAATGCATGCAAGTTCTCTCTGCTCTAGTGATTCATCACAAATAGCAAGTAATTGAGTGAATGTCAAGTTGTTTTACAGCTCACGCTACCACATCATAGAGATTCCAAAGGACTACAGCTATTTGTAGCTAGCACGGCTCCTCTCCCCTGGGCTCACTGATGTCCCCACACTGGGGAATACACACACACACATATGTATTATATATATATATACATACACATACACACATATCTTAATTTATATTTAGATATCCTATATATATTTGAGCTTTTTAAAAATCTTCCTACCTTGTTTTGGGGTGTATAGTTGTGATTATCTTTACTTAGATGAAACATAAACACACCATTAATATATCGGTGTTCTGCAACACAGATAGTGCTCTTTAGAAACAGTTTATAGATAGCTAAATAATTTATAGATGATTACTCTGCACAGCTTATATAAAATTCTGCCAACAAAGTTGATAACAGACAGCAGTTATTCAAACATGGCTTATTTTATGAAATCATGATATATTAATATATTGCAAGCAGAATGACTTAGTATGTTAGAGTAAGTGAACTTTTCTGCTCTTTATCTATATGCAGCATATATTTTATTTCCTGTCACAAAGTAAGAGGTCCCCAGGATCTCTATGCTGTGACAGCCACTTACCACTGAGCTCTTACCACTTCAGATACTCTTACTCTTTGAGCTTGGTTCTTTCCTACAAGGGTTGCTGCTTGTGTCCAGCCCGCAGGTTCTAAGATCATTTTACTTAGGCCATATCTAAGTGGTAAGAATGCAGCTGGAATCCTGTTCCTGCTGGACAAACAGAAGCCTGTCTGCTATAAAATTAGTAGGTTTCCCTAACCCAGTATTCCTCGGCTGTGAAGCAAACCCACTACAAGGGCACTGCTCAGCTGCACTGTCCTATGCTTCCCTCCTCAGGGGACTTGGGAGCAATGGGAACCAAGGACAATATGAGATGACACTTTTGCTTGCTCTACTACAGGTGATGAGCTTCTTTGTATCTAAAAGAAACTTCTTTCAACATACATGGAGAAGTAACAGGCTGACTCTAGTAAACAGGACAGAATGACATTTCACAGCCAACCTTCTGTTGGGATGAAGTAATGCCGGGGACTTTTTGCCTTAAGAATGCAGTTGGCCTAGCCACAGGCCTGGACAAAGTTAGCATTCATCTCGGAGGACACTGCTCAACTAAAAGTCATGCTCAACACGGGGCAGAGCTGAGGTGTGGGCTAGACTGACACAAGTGCTGAGTGGCCTGTTTTCATACGCACACCGTGGTCTTCAAATATCTTAATTGCTATGTTCTACTATCTTCCGTCATTGTGGACTGAAGACAGTAACTGTATGAACCACGTGAACATCATAGCTTCCTGTGGTTTTCATAGCTCCCATGACCACTTTTTCACTGAGTATAGCAGTAAAATCTCTAAAGTCCAGAAAGCCTGGAGGAGGCCCCCGGGAGCTCTGGAGGAACGGTAGGAAGGAGGAGAGCACGGAAAGGGGCCTAAAGGTCAGCCTCCCCTGCATCTTCTGGCTTGTGCTGGTGAATCTGACCTGATGGAGTTTCCAAGTAAGCCTTGGGGTCAGGGTGACCACAGCGTTTGCCTGGAGTGATGGCGCAAGCATTTTATTCTTACAATTTCTCTACAGAAAACTCTTGACATAATTGTCACCTTCTTACAAGTTTAAAGGGCAAGGAATCTAGTGATAGAATCCTGGATTTTGGCTTCATCGTGTTATTTGATAACTAATAACTCAGGAAAACTTATCTTTCCCCTTTAAATATCTTTTTTTAAACCTGTGAATGAGGAAAATCATACTCAAAGATGTCTACGAAGCTGGGAGGTACCGCACCACAAACCCCGACGTGGATGTGCTCCAAGCTGGAGAAGGTTTGTCTTGTGGTTACAGTTGGCCCTGGTCACATTGTTGAATGCTCTGTTCATCTCCAGCCTTACTTCCTGAGCTCTTACCACTTCAGATACTCTTACTGACTTCCAACCAACAGTGACTTAAATCCTTTTGGAGAGCAATCTGCCCATACGCATGGCAGCTGCCCCAGCAGCCGAAACAAGAATTGTTGGAAGTTGGCCCATAAAAGACTTCATTGCTTTGCCCTCAGGTATAATAGCTCTAAGATGATTCCCACAGTTTCCCCCAAGAAGTAAGCTCCAGTCACCTATAGTGACTTAGTAAGTGTTAGCTTTTCATCACTGTGACCAAAATACTTAACAAGAGCAACTTAAACTATGAAAAGTATATGCTGGGCTCATAGTTTCAGAGGTTCAGCCCGTGGTCAGCAAGATATATTACTCTGGGCTTGAGGTGAGGCAGAAAAGCATGGTGGAAGAAAGCTGCTCAGGTGATGGTGGCCAGGAATAGGGGGAGGGAGAGAAGGAGCCATAGGAAGATGAACCCTTCCAGGACTCATCCCTAGTAACCCACCTCCTCCAGCTATGTCCCTTCTACCTAGAGTTACCACCCAGTACAATAGTACTTTTATATTTATTAACCCGTGAAATGGATTAATCTACTGATTAGGTAATAGCTTTTATAATCTAATCTTTTCACCTCTGAACATTCCTGCATTAACACAGGAGCTTTTGAGGGCACATCACATCCAAATCATGAGAGTAACACTTGCTTCTACTGCCTCTCTATTCAACTTCCAAATAAACTCCTTGCACCTGGGTCTCTGTCTTGATATCTACTGGGAGAATCCAAACTCTTGTGCTCCTTTGGAATTTTTTTTCTTCCACAACAACATACTTTTAATAGCAAGTAGGTCCAAAACAGCCATTTGACCCCCTCCACCAAACTTGGAGATGTCCTTTTTCTCTATCCCCAAGTAGGTCAATAGTCACTTGCATGACAAGGCTGGAGTCCCAAAGAGATGCCTGTGTTCTATCAGCAGGAACAGCCAACCTTCAAGCTGGACCAGGAGACAGAACGTTCTAGCAGAGTTGGTTCTGGATCCTTTTGGATTTATGCCATACATCTGTTGCATTAAAGAACAAAGGGTAGTTTCTAAGAATGGAAAGTAATATCTGGGAGGATTTATAGACTGGGATTCATTTTTGCTAACCTGCTCTCCCTGGTGTTTCTTGAGTTTCATTGTTTCCTTTAAGTGCAGAAGGAAACTCCATTGAGAAGCAGTGAGGGACTGCTTCTGTCATTGCTACCTCTTTTCTTGTTTTATGATGTTGGTATCAGAAAGTGGGAAAGGATTCTCTGAATGAAAGAGAGTCTAACTAATCATGCAGAGGTAAAAGTCCTGGTGACTTAGGAGTATATCAGGTTTAAAGCACTAGATGGCAAAGCAAAAATTATTGGTGGAGTTAGATTGTAGCAGGTTATCAATAGAATGAATAAGGACATGGACCAACTCATAAAATAGTAAACTTTAATTTGAAGATGCTTAACATAGTTCATTGATCTGTCATCTAATTTGACTTCGGGAATCAGATGATATTCAAGGTCAAGAATTAATCAAAGGGGCATATTTTCACAAAGTTGAATTCTTGACAGCACAGTATGCTTCTCAGTTCTCTCTAATTTCAATACTGTCACATTTCAATTGCAAACTGTATTACCAAAACCTAATGTGCTTGATGCTCATCTCGCATGTGCTGTTTCCTCTTTTGATAGATGGTTCATTATTTTAAAAGCATCATTATAAGATTTCTCTGTCATGCTTCAATTCTCCTAGAATACCTAGACATCATGCAACTCTGCCACTTGAGATTGTCCCTGTCTACACATACTTCCTCATAATGTGCTGTAACTGGCCCTGAGCAAAGATGAGCCTGAACCCCTGGGATCTTGAAGCCACAAGGCTTAGCACAAAAGCAACTGGGCCAATGGGGCTTTCATAGCTCATTGCACTCCTTCACAGTTCACCTTGCAATCAGAAATTCCCTTTTTATCTCTTATTTATCCAGTAATTACATCCTTGAAAACTAAATATACTCATTATAAATGTAAGCCAGGAGATACCTTCAAGTAATATATATTTTTTAATATCAGCAAAATCCTTCAATGGCTGTTTTAATTGACTCTCCCCATGACACCATGCTGTGCCCTAGTTTTAAAAATCAAATAAAGCCCAGTGAACTCAAATGAACATCTCCAGCCCCTGCATTATCCTAAAGTTAAGCACAGAGAAAATGCTCAATAAGTAGTTGTTGAATAAAGGGATAAAAGGACGAATGTGAACAGTGAACCACTTGGGGTAAAGATGTGAACAAAAAAAAAATCAAGGAACAATCCAAATTGTTAGAAATGTGTGCTCACGACAGTTACATCTGACTTCTACATTCCCTACGCACTCTCTTTCATCACATGTTTGTAATCCTCTAATGACCAAGGATATTTCAAATTGACACTTGGACTCAAAGCCTTTGCCACATGTCATTCTGATGGACCTTGCTGAAGAGTGAGGAACGTGGTCTCCTATGAGAAGCCTGTCGTTTCCCAGGGTGGCAGGCGACCTCCTTACTAACTGTGAAGGGAAGAACCTCTGAGAGTCCGCCTGGTGTGCTAAGTGATCTTCTCCAGATCAGGAGAGTCAACGCACACCTCTGCACACCACTCTGCCAGGTAACAATGAGGGGGTGGGGTGAGCAGGAGCGGGATCTTGGACTTGTCACACCCTCCAGACACTTGGTGGGCAATGAAAAGCATGGTCCAATCAACACATCCGTACTTTAACAAGATGGAAACCAAGAAGTGCCACAGGAAGGGCTGCATGGGCACTAGCACCTTGGCATGCATTAAAAGTCACCAAGTGCCTGTAACAAACACCCCCAAGGTAAGATGGAGTTTGTACATTTGGATATTATTTCAAAAACGGCCTAACCTCCCTTTCTTCAACTAGAACTGTATTAAGTTGGAGTTGCCTAGGGGACCTAAGTTGTGTTCCGAGGCTGGCTGATTAATTTCTCAGGTTCCTATGTCAAGTCACTCATCTCCACATTTTGTTGCTTAGGGGCATGTGGTATTGCAAATGAAATGCTGATCCAGGAAGTTGGCTCTATCTTGATACTTTTCCAGAACCGTTTTTAGATGCTTCAGCCTTGACCAAGGCTCGAGAAATAGTTTTTGAATGACAACTATAATTCTATCTTCTCTGCCCATGTTATCGATGCCTTATATAAAATAGCAGAGGCATGTCAGAGAAATAGCCAGGTTTCAAGTCCAAATTTCTGTCTTTTCCATTCTTCCAGTTCCATCCTTCTTTGTGCTTTGCTTTCTTTTTTCCAGATACAATATTTGTATCTTCTTTTTCTTCCTTCCACCTTCTTTCCTGCCTGACTTCTTTTCTTCTTATGGTCACAAATTCACTCACTTTTAATTACTCTGAATTTGCAGCAAGCTGCATCATGAGCCTTACTTTCCTACTGTTGGGTTTGTAGTTCTAAACTTGTGGTTCTTAACTCCCATTCCTTTAGCCATTTCTCTCTGCCTTCCTCCTCAGGAAGCTCCCGCATCCCTGATCTTGGTCAAGGTAGGAATCAGCTCTGGGTTTGGACTTTAACCATCTCCACTCTACATCAGAACCTTAGACTGTCAGAGGACTCACTCAAGACCTGGTCTTCTCTCCGATGCTGAGCCCAGCTTCTTTACCCTCCCTGAGCCTCAGGAAGGAGGTGTCCTCTTGCTCTTGTCCAGAGGAAGGGTGTGAGCTCAGGCTTCCACATCCTCATTCACGATTCTCATCTTCACCGTGATTCTGGTTTTCCTTTAATTTTGATTTCCTTACCCTCTCTATTCTATTTTATTCTCTATGACTTTTCCTTTATCCATCGTTTTCATTTACATATATTGCTTTTTTGTGACTTTCTTTTTTTACATCTTTTTTTTTTAGTTGTCAATGGATCTTTTATTTTACTTATTTATTCATATGAGGCGCTGAGAGATCCAACCCACTGAGTCACAACTCCAACTCTTTTTGTGACTTTTAATCACTGTGTATTTGTTTCTTTCCACCTGCATTGCATTCCTCTATTTCTTTCTTTTCTTTCTTTTTTTCTTTCTTTTTTTTATTGTTGGTCTTTCAAAACATTACATAGTTCTTGATATATCATATTTCACAGTTTGATTCAAGTGGGTTATGAACTCCTATTTTTACCCCGTATACAGATTGCTGAATCACGTCATTTACACTTCCATTGATTTACACATTGCCATTCTAGTGACTGATGTATTCTGCTGTCTATCCTATCCTCTACTATCCCCCCTCCCTCCCCTCCCCTCCCCTCTTCTCTCTCTACCCCCTCTACTGTAAATCATTTCTTCCACTTGTATTATTCTTCTCTTACCCCTCACTTCCTCTTGTATGTAATTTTGTATAACCCTGAGGATCACCTTCCATTTCCATGCAATTTCCCTTCTCTCTCCCTTTCCCTCCCACCTCTCATCCCTGTTTAATGTTAATCTTCTTCTCCTGCGCTTCGTCCCTACTCTGTCCTTCTCATTTGGGCCTTGGTCCACCCTCCCTCCTCTCCTCCCTATCTTATTTTTTAATGTTGTTTCAATCAGTTTGAAAGTCTCCTTTGTTTCCTATTGTGCATGGGTTTCTGCAGACTCTCTGCTTCCTTTCTTTTTACTTTACCTCAACTAGTTATAATTTTAAATTTCACCCAACCCAGGCACTTCTCTCGATTCTCCTGAAGAGCTTGGAAGGGGGTCTGCTTCCCCCTGCCTCTCTGCACAGGACGTGTGTTCAACAGGAGGGAGAGAAGCCAGGGCAGTGTCTGGCCACCCTCCCTTCTTGGTCAGAAGAAGCAGGCAGAGGAACAGACCCTCAGTCCCCAGGCCTTAGGCAATTGAGGGTCGGAGAAGAGACGTTCATTCTACTGTGTTTGAAACTGCTGCTGCTGCTGCCTTAGTAAAAGAGAGGAGGGAGGAAGGAAGAACCCCTTCGTGGAAGACCTTCCACTTCCCACTGAACCTGGGTGTGTGGTGCGCTTCTCCTGTGGTAGGAGGCCCCTCACCGACAGAGACACCTGAGGAGGGAGCAAGAGGACATCACCCTCATTCCTGAAACCTGAAGGTTTTGAGGGTGGGGGAGGGCAGAAAGCTTTAAAGCTTAGAATTCCAAAGACAGAGCCCTGGGCAGAGCCAAGGACACAGCCCAGGGGCAGGGGGAAAGTCACTACCATATGGAGGTGGTAAGAACTCATCTGGATTAGATCCTGGTGGTGACCACTTTCAGGTGCAGAGGGCCTAAGAGTTTATAGGCAACATTGATGCAAATTACAGTTAATGTATCAAAATTGCTCAAATCTATAGCTACTGCAACCGACGCTTTTCAAAAGAATACTATGCAGAGTACAGTGGTCATCAAAAGAGAAAAAGAAGGACAAATCCTTGTCCTCAGGAGCTGCATTCCAGTTGGGGGAGGAGAGAACAGGAACAACTGCAAACTGTGATGTCACAGGGAAGCGGGCGACGTGAGGGGCAGCGGGACATGCAGGTGGAGAGAGCTGTGTGCTCCTTCCTCAGGGCAGCCAGAGAAGCTATCTGATAGGAGCCCCTGAGCAGAGGCCTGTAGGTAGGAGGAGATGAACCACATAGTGTCTCTCTGTGGGTCTCAGTGCGTGTATTCTGAGGTGGGGGAGCAAGGTGGGGGCTTATAACAGACACAGGACAGCAGGGGTCAGCGTTGCCTAGGAGAGTGAGAGCATGGGGGAGCTGCAGGGTAAGAGGTGGAGGACCCTGTGCCTGACCACAGGGGCCTGAGTCCCTGCAACAACTTCAGCTGAGATGAAAACATTATTAGAAGATTTGGAGTAAAAGTGAGGTATGATATGACCTTCATGAATCAGGGAATGCCATAGGGCCATTAGGGTAGAACAGTGTGGGAGGCAGAAGAGGAAGCAGGTAGCCCAGAGAAGAGGCTATTGAATCTTTCAGGTAACAGCCAGCAATTGAAACTCAGGTGCTCAGCATGAAGACAGAATTGAGAACAGGTTAGATTCTAGGTGTGGTTTGAAGGTGCAGTGACAAGAAGTTGTTAGTAGATCAAATAAGGCGTGGAGTTAGGGGGCAAAGAAAGGAATCTGCGATGATTTTAAGATTTGGGGGCCGAGCATGAAGGAGGATGGAGTTCCCAATAGTGGAAATGGTGAATGGAGCAGGGTAGGAGAAGCCAAGTAGTACTGGATCCAGATCCTACGGGGCCTGACATTTGTTCAAACTGGCAGCTTCTCTTAAAAAAAAAAAAAGAACTCTCAATTAGCTTCTGGGGATTGGAAGAAACCAGTGCAGCTGAGGACCCAAAGCTCAGTCTCAGCCTCGTTATCTCCACACTAGAAGTAGAAGTGCCTCCTCGGCAGCAGTGGTCTCAGGTCTGGGCCGTGTGATCCTACATTAGTATTAATTGTCCAAGTACAGATGCTGCCCAGCAGTGCTTCACGGGAATTAGGTTAGTGAATGTTCTCATCTTCTGTATGTCTTAAAATTGTGGCAATAAACAGAGCATGCATGAGGAAGAAGCCAGAGCAGAGAGTCATCAGCCTTTCCAGATTTAGATGTCAGGAAAATGAAGAAGTGCAGCCATTGAGGTAGCCAGAGAGTGGATAACCTCTGTTTTTGATAAACCCAAAAATCAGATCTGAGCTCTGAGAAGGGTGTGGCCACTAATAAAAAGGAGGTAAGTCCTCGCTGGTGGGCATCATTGTTATTTGGACTCATCCGCGCCATGCATCTCCTTGGAGTGCTTCATCTTCAGAAACACTTTATTGGCCATTTGCTTTCTTTAGATCATTGGTTCTGCCTCCTCTAAAATCATCTGGTGTTGGAGGGGCCGGTGCTCGGATCTGAGCCTCTTCCTTTTCACCATTCCTTTCTTGGGTGATGCTGTCCAGTCCTGCAGATTAAGGTCGTATCTGCATTGGCTCCAGACTCCCAGGTCTTTCTATGGCCCAGGCCACTCACCTGAAGCTCATTTACACAACCACTTTCCTGATGATTGTGCACAATGGATAAATTCACTTCCAACTTCAAAGGCTCAAGGTAGAATGTCTGATTTCCTTCCCTAACACTCTTCTTTTCCCTTCTTCTATGGTGAACTGCTTTAGTATTCTCCTAGTTACCCAGAGAAAAAGCCCGGGAGACTTTCTTGAGCATTCTCTATGCTGCACCCCAAACACCAGCCTGCCAGCAAGTCCTACCTGTCTGTTTCTTTCCAAGGCTCCTGTCGACATGCTGCTCCACTTCAACATCTCCTCTCTCCTGAACCACTGTGCTGATACAGGATGTCCTGCTTTCACCTTCCACCTGAACTGCCTTGAACGCCGTGCTCCATCAGAAGCCCTGGGGATGACCCAGGCTATGCCACATCCCTGGCCACCCTTCAGCTGCTTTCATTCATTATACCTTCAAATGACTCGTCTGGCCGGGAATCCAGAGCCTAATCTGCGATCCCTCTCACTTCCCTTGGTTTCTTCCAGACATTCCAGCTGCCTGCCTTCCACTACCTGGCTTTATTCTCCATTTTTAATAAGTCTTGCAGTCTTTTTCTTGTCTTGTCATTCCCTGGTCTGAAAGGCTTTGCTCCCAGATTCCAGAGAGGATGTACCAGGTTGAGCAGGGGTCTCACACACCATCCTGTCTAATGTGGCTTTTCCTTCTTGTCCCCATCCATCTGCCCAGCCATTCTGTTGACAGCCCCTTTTCCATTCCTGTCCTTTAGTAATGGGCTTCTCATTTGCTTGCTTATGTCGGACCCATGCTCCTCTCCTCTGAGATAAGTTTCATGGAGATGATGCATGTCTGCTTTCCTCTGTGCAGAGATAAACCTCTGACACAAAATAAGAATTGAAAATGGCTATTTAAGAAGTGGTCAGCTATTTCACACAGGGCTTGGAAGGAATTGGAACTGCATGTTTAACACTTGATAATGTCGTGGATGATTTACAAGGGGCTAGAGTTACATTGAAACAGAACCAGTTGCTCACCTCCATTATCTTAGAGTTAAAACTGAAGAAACACCTACCTAAATTGGCCAGAACAATCCAGTTCATTAACTGCAGAAGAAAGAAAGAAAAGGTGGTATGGAAGCACAGAACGATTATTCAATCTTGGAAATCCCGGGGAAGTTTCAGGCTACTTTGGAGTTGAGACCCCAGGATAAGCATGCATCTCAGAAAACGGTGCTTCACTGATTCAAAGGCAGAACCGATCTGAGAACAGATCGCACAGAGTCCTGGGTGTGACAGGGCAGTTGACACGTACCCACACATTTCTCATGGTGTCTGAAGAGGGGTCCCCATCAGAGGTCAGTTCCAAGGAGATGCGTCTAACATGTCAGGCCAACCAGGAGAGTGGGGAAATGAAACCATCACAGAAGAGAGCAGAGTCCAGAGATGCAGGCAACTCAGGCAGGTACAAAAGGGAAGATCAGTAGGAGGGAAGAGGAAGCCTGTAAAGGAGAGCAGAGACAGGTGAGACAGGAGTGGCGCAGGCTTTAGGACAAACCTTTCAATGCACATCAAAGTGTTCCTTCTACTTATGGGCATATCTCCATGGCAGGTGATGGTTATCTGCCTTGAGGAACCTCTCTAAGGATCTGCAGGAATCAGGAAGCTAAGGTGACTTTATTATAGTGGGCTCAGCAAAACCAAACTGGAATTAATAGTGTTATAAGGAGCAGAGCAAGCCGTGTCTGGGGGTTCAGTCCTGATTCTGCCTCAGTTGGGAACTTCAAAATCTCAATTGTGCCCCTGGCAGCTTTCTGAGCTTGTCTAGCATGAGGTTTGTAGACAGCCATGCTACTACAATTGGAAGAAGAATTTATAGAATTTGTTACAGGTAAGCACTTCAGAAACACTTTATATCGTCTAGTTATTTTTGTGCTGTTCTTTACAGCAGAAGGAGTGCAAGAGCTAATAATCAGAAACAAGGTCTTGAAATCAGAGAGAAGGAGATATAAGTACCAGGGGTGGGGATTGCTAGCCTATCTCTGACTGAGTCCATGATCTGGGACTCATACCCAGGTCCTCACTGGATCCCAGTCCTGAGCATGAAATGAAGCTCAGGCACACATATGCTCCAAGCTCCTTTCTGATAGTCTAGTAATCAAAGTAAAATGTCCAGTTGTTACTTGAACGTGAGCCTGTGGTTGATTCCCCACCTACTGGGCAAGAGCTGTCTCCTTCCTTACCAGCTTACCAGACAGGAAGAGCTCCATGTCCAGGCGCTCAGAGGTGCTGCAGTTTGTCACTAGGCAAACTGTTCAGATCACAGTATCCTAAAAGCTTTTCAATATGTTTTGCTTTGTTTCTCCACTGATTCCAGTGTCCTTCAGTTTCTAGTTGGGGCAAAATAAAACATTAATGGGTCAAAACTAAGAAAATTACCTACAGTTGTTAAGGACAGGGTATGACCATAAATAGCCTTCTCCAGGAAGTCTGGCAAGAGTGATTGACAACAAGAAGCATTTAGCATCACCTTCTAGGTGTCTAGCTCTAGCTAGATACAAGAGTAACAATATGATCTACCATGGAAGAGGCAAACCAACAGAGAAGTATAAAGAGAAATGTCAGCATAACCTATGTGGATTAGAAATGGTCCTTAGTTTAGTTTGAGGTTTATATTGTTTATATTGTCTGTCAAAGTATCTCCAAAGAATCATGACTGACATGTGGATTATGAGGAAGTTTACAGAAGTGCTATAAAAAAATGTGTGATTTGGGACATAGTCCTAATCAATTGCTTTGATATCAAATTTGCAAATTTCCTCAAAACATGTGAAGTATGTGAACACATTGCTAAAACCCTTCTAAGATGTTGAAATGTGCACTTGCAGAACAGGTGATCTAGAACGTCAGTTTTATTACCTCCTTTATAGTTTTCAAGGTTCAGCGCAAAAGGGCTGAATAACTTAAAGGGCTGAAGCAAAACTAAAATATGAGGCCTCTGACTCTAAAGGCTTCAGAGTAACTGTGAGTGCACCCAAACTGCAGCATCAAAAAAGATCCATGAAGACATTAAATCTGTGTCCATGGGTAATGACAGACGCATGTGGTACGAATTTTACAGTGGATAGATTCTTCTTTTAGGTAGCCATCAATGACAAACTTTCCAAAGCATATACAAGGAGTGGAAAAGCATTTGGAGTTTGGCAGGCCCTTAACATGACCTTGATGTTCGTCATCATCTTTACAAGTGCCATGCTGTCTGAATGTTTGCCCTCCTCCTCATCCTGGTTTGAACCCTTCCTCTCCAACTCCCTCCTTCTGTCACAGCTATAAGGAGACTAGAACATGCCAAGCACTAATCCAAGTTAGGACCTGTGGGGACTTAAGAATGTTGGGCCATCAGTGACAAGGCAGGGGACAGCAAGAATCCTCCAGTCAGTTAACCACAGGTACTCCATCAGGAGTGGGAAATCTAGGAAGAATCCCAGGTGGAGAAAATGGGAAGCAGGTTATATACCAGCAAAAGATCTGCTACAAAGTCACATTCCCTATAAACAAGTTTTTGGAGTGTTCAGCACCTAAAATGGAAACTTCTGGAATACTTCCTGAATCGTAGCTGATTGGATTAAAAATGTGGCCAGGTAAATGGATGTTAGTCAATCCAGTTTTAGACAGCTGGTTAACGCAAAGCCAGGAGATGAGGCACGGACTGCAAGCATTAAACCGGAATAACCCTGTGGATGAGCGATGAGTCTGGCTGATCGGCTCTTCCTCCCAAGAGACCTGCAGACCTTGATTTGAATCCCGACTTAACAAATTTTATCCTGTAAAATATGTGCTAAATAATCTTTCTGTAGGCTTGGGGTATTTTATCTATAAAGCAATGACAACAAGCTGGCTTATCCTTTCTGGGTCAAGTTTACCCCTAAGCAAAACCTGGAACTAAAGCTCTAGTTACACTTTCTTTGGAACACAGGTTAAGCATAGGACCAGAGCTGTGGGGGAGAAAAGACCCAGTCAAAGATGCATTGTGGGGCTCAGGGATGGATCCTAAGTCCATGTTACCTCTCCAAGGGCCTTAATAGTTGCTTTACAAATCCACTCATCTGAATGTTTGCCCTCCTCCTCATCCATACATAGAAATCTTAACCCTCAAAGTGATGATAATTAAGAAGGGGACACCTTGAATAATGTTAAGCCACAGGGCTCCACCCTCAGGCATGGGACTAGTTCCTTTATAAAAGGACCAGTTTGCCCTCTGCCAGGTGGGAACACAGGGTGGGTGCCAGCTCTGAAGGTCCTCACCAGACACCAGACCTGAGGGTGACTTACTTTCCCATTTCCCAGCCTGCAGAGCAGTGAGCAATAAAGTTCTCTTCTTTATACATTACCCAGCCCAAGGGGTTGTCGGAGCAGCAGGCACAGACAGACAGAACCCCATCGACAAGGTTGCTTAACCTACAGAGATTTGTTGCCCATAGTTTGGAGGCTGAGAGGTTGAACTTCCAACTGCTGACCAATTTGTTGGCTGAGAGGGCTCTCTCCTGGGTTTCAGATGGCTTCTTGCTTTGTCCTCAAATGACAGAGAGAGAGGAAAAGAGAGACAGATGGCATGTCTTCATAAACACACCCCTTCATGAGGGTTCCACTGTCTCAACCTCATCTAAACCCGGTTATCTGTCTCCCGGGACTCCACCTCACATTGCCATGACTTTGGGAGTTAGCCTCCAACATATGAGTTTAGGGGACACAGACATTCAGTCCATAGCAGCCCATGATCATCCCTGCCCAAAGCTTGCTTCTTGGGAGGCTGACTGTCCTGCATTTCAGTCTGCATGCAGATGAGCTTCTGTGGATTCCTAGGGTGTCCCCTACAGCAGTGTCAACCAGGAAACCCAGGAGATATTCAGGACTGGAAGGGATCTGAGGCAGGGCTCTGTCAATATGATTTCCTGCAGATGTAGATGAAATAAGGGAAAGGGAAGGCTGAGGCCCAAAATGCTACACAACCATAGCACCTAGATGTGGGTTTAATCTTAGTATTAATTTTCAAAAACAGAGACACAGAGCAAGAACAGCCCTTAGAACCTGTCCTCAGGTCTTTACAGATGATGGAGCCAGAGCCGGATATAATTACAAGACCTACACAGTTTATCTTTCTTTAAAAAGTTTTTAAAGAAAGCAGATTGACACATATGCTGAGTCTTAATAATTTTCCAATAGCTGTCACCCCAGGAGCTTGTATTAATGCCATATCATAGACAGCTCGTCCTCATGAACATTCCACCTCAGCGAGATGCCTTCAATCCAATCAGTCTGTGCCTTTTAATGAAATTTTCAATGAAAATTACTGGGGTTTAATTGAATTCAATTAGGCACAAATAAATAAAAATCAATTCCAAATGATTAGCTTCAACATTCATCAATAGAATTAAATTAAAACGAGCATTGAGAGCATGTACCTGGATGGCTGACATGTTTCTAAAATTTACTTTGGGTCAGTAAGGAATCAGGTTGTTGACAGGTGCTTTGTAGGTTACATATTGACTCCTGATGGGCCATGTCATTATTGGAGAGAGAGAAGAATTTACGAAAACAAAATGCATACAGACGGCACTGTGAAATTTTAAACAGTGTCACAATCAGATGGTTCATCTTCCCAATACACAGAACAAGTAAGTCAGATTGACTTTATCTCCTAAGGTGAGACTGACTCTGAGTTGATTTTAGGTGACTTTGCTATGGCTCTCAAGGGTGTGGAGGCCCCATCTGATGGCATAGTAACAACTCCACTTCCTGCAAACCTTGGGAGCTATCTCCATGCTCTGCTTTTGTTCTCCTGCTCTCTCTTCTCAACAGAACACCAAGGTGCTCCTTTCTACAGCACGCCATTGCTATAGTCAGCTTTCACCACTGTGATGAAAACACCTGATAAGAACAACCTCAAGGAGGAAGTCTATTTGGACTTGTGGTTTCAGAGGTTCAGTCCATGGATGGCTGACGGTGGCTCTGGGGCCTGGATGAAGCAGAACATCATAATGGGGGCAGGGGGGAACATGGTGAAGGAAAACTATTCAGCTAATGACAGCTGGAAAGCAGAGCGAGAAAGAGAGACCAAGCAGCCAGGGAGACGAGATCTAGTCCAAAGCTACTCTTCTTCCAGCCCCAATTCACCTGCCAATGGTTACCACCCAGTAGTTCATTTGAATTTATAATATATGAAATTAATCTACTGAGAGAGGGAATCTGGAGAGGCAAGCAGACAGTTCTGCATAGAGAACCCTTCCTTGAACATTCTTACAGATGATAGTCAACTTCTCCACCTTGGAGACTTTCTATGTCAACATGCTGGGATGGTGAATAGAAACCTTTTGCAGAGCTCTGCTGTGACAGGCTGCATTGTTATTCTTTATTGACCTGCTGATTCACTCATTGTTTTCTTTCCTCCCATTGGACCTCAAATCCCTGGGGAAGTGAGTACTTCTCTTTGGCTTGTGACTTAGTGTCTAGATCAGTGATCTGCATTAGAGCAGTTCTTCACACAGGGTTTTTGAACTTATGTATGAAGGTTTGGAAAGAGCCATCAGGGGATGGGTGGGACACATGTCCATTTATTTTTTAGATAAAGTAAAGCAACATTGACAGAATGCATCAGCACTCTTCAGGAATCTGAAGTCGGAAGTCCCCCACATTCCCGACTCTCCAGCAAGCACCGCCCCCAGGTGCCCTAGCTGCAGCATGCTGGAGGCAGCCCTGCTCCTGCCTCGTGCCCTGCCTTTAAATGACAAACACTTCACTGAATCAAAGGGATCTTAGTAACTGTTTTAGTTTGTTTTCTGTTGTCACAGAACACGTGAGGCTGGGAGAATGATGTGGCCTGCAGGCTTATTTTCGCACACAGTTTGGAGCCAGTCCAAGAGTGTGGTTTCAGCATCTGTTGGGCTTCTGCCAGAGCCTCGTGGTGTTTCAACTCATGGCATAAAGTGGAAGGAAGGCTGACAGATGTGGAAGAGACAAAACAGGAGGGGCAGCGCCACTCCACGGCACCCTCTACAGTTACCTAATGCAGGTCCAGCGGAGGGGAAGCTCACTCCAGAGAGATGGCATCACTGCCTTGGGGAAGGCAGAGCCTCCGAGACCCAGACACTTCCCCTTAGGCCCACCTCCTGACGTAGCTCCACTGGGGCCAGCCGCGAATCCTGCGGGACATACTCAGCCACAGCCTTGGCTTTACAGAGAAATGAGTCTCAAACTTGTGAATTTTAATCACTTGGGAATTTTGTTTAAAATGCTAATTCCCAGGTTCCACCTCAAGAACTTCTGTCACCCAGATCCACTGTGGGTCTGGGAAAGTACCCCATGTTTTAAGCTCCCCTAAATGATTCTGGAATGGATGGTCAACAGACAACATTTCAGGAAGTGCTGATGTGGCCCATTATCCCTCTCCCTGCTGGAACCCCTCTGTCCCTTGCCTTTGGCAACCCAGCTTCTTTCAGGGGAGCAGTCTCACCAAGCTCCGCCCTGGTCACCCTCAGGCTTGCTTGATATGGACTCAGAAGTCGATGCCAAAATTCTTCCACCTGCATTTTTATTTGCATATTTGCATATTCTGCTAATTTCCAATTTCTTAATTAATAGGGTTTCAGAGAAAAGGTAGTGGGGGCTTAAAGTAAAAAAATAAGGGATGCGTGTTGGGTAGATGTTGGCCAAAGGGCACAAAACTTCATTTAGAAGAAAGAAATTCAAGAATTCTCTTCCATAACAAGGTAAATATAGTTAATAACACTGTATTATATTCTTGAATATTTCTAAGTGAGGCTAGTGTATGTATTCTCACCAAATGAAAGATGATTATGTAAAGTGATGCACAAGTTAACTAGCTCAATTTAAAGAACAGTGCAGTGCACATGTATTTCAGAATATGTTTTGATGGGTTCATTCTCTAGCATTCCCCATCCTACAAGAGAAAAAAGAGAGAGAAAATTAAAATGAGAACTGGGCATCAGAGGTTCAGAACCATAAAAGAAAACATGGAGCCCATGAACATGATTAATGAGGATTTTAGAGGAAGTATTTGTGATCATGCCTGAAAAGTAGTCTATTTTTTAGCTTGGAAAGTTGTAACTTTGAAAGATCTTCCTCATTAATTCCTTTGTTCATTCAAAGGATTCAAGATACAGTGAAATATTAAATGCAGCCACATCAATGTTTATAGCAGCTCAACTCACAATAGCTAATCTATGGAACCAACCGAGGTGTCCTTCAATAGATGAATGGATAAAGAAAACGTGGTATATATATTCAATGGAATATTACTCAGCTTTAAAGAAGAATAAAATTAAGGCATTTGTGGGTAAATGGATTGAGTTGGAGAATATAAATGTGAAATAAGCCAATCCCAGAAAACTAAAGGCTGAATGTTTTCTCTAATATGCAGATGCTAATTCACAGTACAGCGGGGTGGGGCACTAGAGAAGAATAAAGTTATCTTGGATTAGGTAGAGGAAAGTGAAAGGAGGGGAAAAGAGTGGATGTGGTCATAGGAAGGTTAGTAGAATGAAAGACATTATTACTATATATATATATATATATATATAACTGCATGAACAATGTGATTCTACACACATATAACTGCATGAACAATGTGATTCTACATCATTTACACTCAGAAAAAGGAGAAATTATATCCCATCTCTGTGTAATATATCAAAATGCATAAATGCATTCTACTATCATGTATAACTAATTAAAACAAGTGAAAAGTTGAAAATTAAAACAGAACTCTATCCAGACAAGGTAGAGTAGACAGATTAGTTTCCCTCTAACATGCATTATTAAAAAAACATTAGCTCTCTAGAACTATCCATGATGTGTAGGATTTTCTAAATGTTTTCTAATTCTTGAAGAAGAGAGTATTTAAGTAGAAGTTATAAGCACATATTCAAATAACATCTTTGTCTTCATTCTGCAGTGTGACCCAGGAAGCCATGTCATTGGTGGGCGTCTCTGAACACAGGACATGCTGACATACGTCTCTCAGTTTCAGATAAGGACAGATTAGATAGCTTTATGACTGACAGAGTGAAATGTGCAGTCTGTGTGCAAGGTGACTTGAAAAATCATCATTTTTTTCTGTGATTGCTGAGGCTTCAGAGTACTGGATATGATACAAGAAATATATTATTAGGGAATAGTTATTAAGTCAAAGTAGCATTGAACTTTCTAACATCTGAATTGGCTGGTTAATGGGCTGTGCTATCTCAAAAACAGATGAACACTTCACTATATGAATATATAAAATAGTTTAGACATGTTTGTCCAGATAGACACAGTGTAGTCATTATTTCATATAATTCCATAATATATATGGCTTACAATTTTTATGATATACCTTATTAGAGGTTATGTCATACTGGCTTTTAAACAATAATATTTAATCAGCTTTATTTTTTCTTCTTGAGATTGAACTCAGGGCTTTCTACCACTCTAGAGGCAAGCGCTCTACCACTGACCTACATCCCAGCTCTAATGTTTTAAACAGTTAAGTTAAATATTTTAAGGAGGTAATAAATAGGTTTTGAACATGAGTTGAACTCAATATGTTGATATCAAGCATATGGAGGCTTCTGGTATCATTGGCTGGTTAATGTGGCTGATACTTTTTATTTGAAGAAAAAAGAAGGGGATTCTAGGCTCAAGAGGTAAACATGACTTTATGTGAAAAAAACATCTGAGCTCATATGCAAAAATCAAAAGGAAAAGGTGGTAACAGCCGCTGAAATTCCAGGTAATTATCTGCAGGGCTGAAGGATGGGGCCACATATCAACACCACACATGTAAATATCCAAGCTCCTGCTCTCTGCCGTGGGAAATAGTCTACAAGAGCCGAGGATGAGTACAGGTGATATGCTGAGAAAATGGATGCTATGCGCTGTGCTTGCTGCAACGGTTACAGATTGTGGATGGAGAAGTATGTCAGTCATCTGACACTGTAATGGTAATGAGACTTAATTGATGAGGTATGTGATATTTCACGTGCGAAGTAAGACGTTTAGATCTGGGACATCTGTGCATATATCACAATACTCTAATGTCATTCCAGATCACAGAAGCTACCACAGATCTAGAATGCCTTTTATATATATATTTATTTAGAGAGGGATTTGCTAAGTTCTCAAAGACATGTTTTTCTAATTTTAGTAGAGAAGGGACATTTACACCTGGTTTGAGTTAGTGGCATAACTCATGGATATTGAATGGGAACGTCCTTCTGAGAAATGTTGAAGTGGGGCTGAGATAATTCTAGCAATGAGTGAGACATGTCTAGTCTTGGAGAAAGAGGGGAGATGTCAGAGGAAAGCTCTCCTAGGTAAATGGGGGAAGAATACAGGAGGCCAAATGCAGGTTGATTGGGAGGCCATGGATGAAAGTTTCTATACTTCTTTTTTTCTTCCATTATAACAACAACTGAGACAGAGAACATGGATACAAAGACCTTTGTCAATGTAGCAAAAGGACAAGGGGTGAACGGTCATTTTTTGAATGGTGGGTTGTGGGAAGTGGCTGGGTGGCTGAAGTGGAGGGGGAAAGAATGCTTGAGGTTTGAATGAGAGCTGGATGTGTGTCTCAGCCTCTGGAGGAGGAAAAAAACAAACCCAGGATCTATTTGGCAGACAATGAGAGGTGGGTATTGATGCTGGGGTACAGTTCTGTGTCGTTCTCGAATGATACTTGCCAAAGTGCAGACACAAAGTAGGTCGATTGTTGGGTTGGAGCTTCAGCATGGGAGAAGAGCAAGGAGATGAGGATTTGGAAAGGATTTGTTATAGCAAATAGATTCCTGTGTCTATGGATGGGTGATGTTCAGGCAGGGTGAGCTGAGACAGAGTGACAAAGCACTCATGTCTGTAAACCGCAGGTCTTATGAGACTCAAAAAGTGTTGTCCTTGATTTTCAAGAGGTAGAGATCATTGTAGGGAGACAGTGGTTATAAAGTAGGCGGTTAGAGGAGAGATGGCCTCGTCATTGCTCCTCTTGTGATGATAAGATCTACGTTCATTTGACTAAAACAAGTCTCATGTAAATTTATAATTCACATAATACATCATGTACTCCTACAGATGTACAATAGGAAGCATCCACCACTATTTGGATTGCTTAATTTCTACTGTCCATTCTTTAAATTCACTGACTGGTTGTTCCCTTACTCTGTCCCACACGCTTGTGATCCAACCCAGTGAATTCTTCATTTCAAATATTATACTAACTATAGTGAATGGTTCTAAAATTTGGCTTCTTTTTACTAATTTCTATTTGTGTCAAGATTTCCGACTCATTTATTCATCATGACCATATTTGTAATCTATGTCCTTAAAAATACCTGTCTTTGGGGTTTTGACACCATTTTTTCTTCTTCTTTTTTTTTTTTTTTTTGGTGCCGTCATTGAAGGCGGGGTTGCCTAACCACTGAGTCACATCCTCAGACCTACTAATTATTTTATTTTTTACTTTTTTAATTTGTTCTTTTTAGATATATATGACAGTAGAGTGTATTTGACATATTATACATATGTAGCAAAAGGACATATTATACAAACATAGCAAAAGGAGTATGACTTATTCCGATTAGAATCCCATTCTTGTGGTTGCACATGATGTGAAGATCCACTGTGGTGTATTCATATATGAGCATAAGAAAGTGATGTCCAATTCATTCTACTCTCTTTCCTATTCCCATCCCTCCTTCCTTCCCTTTGTTTATTCCACTGAACTTCTGGGTCTCACTAAGTTCCTAAGCCCTTGCTAAGTTATTGAGGCTGGCCTGAGACTTTCAATCTTTGTGCCTCAGCCTCCCAAGCTGCAAAGATTACAGGTGTAGCCACTACACCAGGCTTTAACATCCTTTCTTGCTCATCCCAGTATCTAGAACTTATGAGGGCTTTTTATTGACTAATCCCCAGAATATATAAATAGCTTCTACATTGGGGGAAAACAACTTAATAAAATAATTGCTACTGATAGGAAGTAATGATATAAGTATGAATGTCAGACACTCAACATAATAAAAATGTACTAGAAATCAAGGGTATACAAATTACAGGAACTATTAGATACATTTTCAACCCATTAGATTAATGAAAAACATCAAAACAATCACATTATTGAGGGGAAATACATGCACTAACACATGAAGATAGGAATATCAATTTCAGAAGTGATTTTATAAAGAAGTGTGGGAGCATATTTTAAATTCAAAATGTGCTTATCATTGAATCCGTAAGTCCTTGTTCATAATAGCTGCACTTGACAAACGCCAAGACATCCCTCCTCCGACAGGCATCTCCACTCCCTGTACTCTCATTGAGAGGGAAGAGACATAAAAAGGTTGAAAATTGTTCCTAGTTTCCTTTGAAGGGAAATAACACAATCCCTGAGAGAAGGATTGTTCTGTTGCACAAACTGTAATCGGCACTTGAAATGAAAGCCTATGTGTCAGGCTCTGTCTTTTATGTTTATTTCCACTAGTCTGAGGTGTGCTGAGCCACTGTTAATAGACGGTGTCAGTTGCTCCTCTGAAGAATTTTATGCGGTCCACTGCCTCTCTGTGATCTGTTGTTGGCATGCATAATGCTATCTATTAGACTAATTAGTTGTGCTCCTTTGGTATAATTAATAAGCAATAACCCTACTTTTGTTTGAGGATGCTAAAATTTTAATGTCTCTTGTCATCTGTCTCACTTGAATACTGAGGAACCTAATGGCCCCACAGATTCGTAGTCAGGACCCTTTTTCACTTTATTGTTATTGCCAAAGCCAGCCTATTTTTGACTGTAGCATTAAACTATTTCACGTAATTGAGATGGTTCCAGGCGCTGGGTAAGAAGCAGTGAGTGCGTGAATGTGAGTGCAAGGTCATTACATCTGCCGCTTGTGTCTTCACTGTTAGAATGCATGTTCAGGGATTAGGAATTGCCCCTGGCTCCGATGTCTGTGGTTTTATAAGCTAACTCAGTAGACAAAGAATCCTGAATTTTGGGTGGGTCTTCACTAGCTGACTAATCAGGGTGGGGTGCTTCCTGATATGCCAGCTCCCTGGTCCCTTGAACACAGAGGTCCCATGCTCTCCTTCAATGTCTAACTCTGAGGACACATGTGCTGGCCCCATTCTGAGACTCAAGGACATGTTCTTTCCCTCCATATGGTTTGACAAGATATTCACAGATGCTAACTTGGAGTTTATATTGAAACCTTTCTAGTTCAATTTTTCCTTGAATGCTTGAATCACAGACCCTGTTGGGGTTCAAGGTTGTTATCTCTTCTAATTTTTTTCAGCTTAGAATTTGACATTAGAGAATTTTTTTTGCTACTTTAGTCCAATCTAATTTTTGTGCTGCCTGGATCATTAAAAATATTTTTTTGATATATATATTTTTTAGTTGTTGATGAACCTTTATTTATTTATATGTGGTGCTGATAATCGAACCCAGTGCCTCACACATGCTAGGCAAGCGCTCTACCATTGATCCACAACCCCAGCCCACTAACAAATATTTTATTTACTACACTGTTCTTTGTTGGAGCTTACAGAAATGCGGAGGCATTACAAAAAGCCTGCCTGCTCTTTCACAGGGGAATGTCCCTTTATCACTCGAATGTGGGTTTCCCATCCCTGCTGGTGCTCCTGTTCATCACACAATATAATTTGGGTTCCCCCAGGGCTCTTCCTGTCTGAGTCTATATGATCTGTGAGTCTGTGCTGCTTTTCAAGTCTGTGGCCTAAAATGGAATTAATCTGCCTTGACAGCACCTTGAACAGAGGGCGGGATTTTTAAACTGTGATGATCACATCCCTACAGAGGGGGTTATTGAGGTTTAACGATCACATCCCTATCCTTTATTTTCAATGGAAACAAAGTTCACATGAGAATCAAAGGAAAAAAAATCAATATATAGACCCTGTCACATGGGCAGTGGTCTGGCAAGGGAATCTCCTCACCTGTTCCCTGAGGAGGGTTTTTGAGTATCATTCATTTTGAGAACAGGGGTGGGCACCTTGTGGGTGTTAGGGGTGTCTTCCCTGAAGAATTCAGGTTATCTGGGCCTTAACAATTAGATTCCTCTATAAACAGGGATGGTAAAGAGCAGGGAGCTTGGGGGAAATGTCAATACAAAAGATAAAAATGGAAAGGCTACTTTGAATTATCCCAAGAGACAAATAATCAAAGGATGCATCATGACACGTGGAGATCCCTTGTGTTTCAGAAGGTTGCAGGCTACCAGTAAAGGAGGCACAGGGAGGTCCAGCTGAGAGCAAAAACAGGGCAAAGAGGACCGGCCACAGCTCTTGTGTCAGCACTGAGCTATGGGCTGTTAAGTATTACTTTGGGGAGCCACTTCCCCAAAATGAAAAACAATCCCTGTAGAGTCAAAATATATTGCATATTTATATTTTGCCAGCCTTGTTCTAAGAGCAACCAGATTGTTTCTTATGCCCTGTTCAGACTCTAATAAGGAGGAATTATTTCTGCCACTACTTTATAGATAAGGGAAATTGGGGATTTGGGGAGGTGCGTAACTTACCAGGTCCTCATTAAAAGCAAGTGGCATAACATGGTGAGACCCAGATAGTGGGACCCCAAAGCATGCAGCCACTACAACATGACACTAATCCTGTGTTATGCATGGCCAATCAATAAGCAGTGGTTTATGTGATTGCCATTAGCTTTCAATTTAGCTGAAATTAGTTTTGACATTGAGTTATGGCTTTAGGCCAGCTGGGGGTTTTCATCCAACAAAAATAAAATTCTTCCAGACGCTAGCCAAGTGCTTTTATGTTGCCTGTCTTGCTCTCCTGGCTAAAGAACCTGGGACTGCAGTTCTGTGGGAATCCTGAGTAGCATGTCCTGGGACCTTGTTGGAAATGCAGAGCCCTGGCCCCACCCCCATGTGCTGAATCAGATCTTTCACTTAATGAGGTCAGCAGGTGTGGCGTGTGCACACTGTTGGAGCAGCACTGCTCCAGAGCACATGTGGGAAGGCACAGACTGCCGGCTTCTGCTGATGCACAGGGACAGAATGCTGCACCCTAGCTTCAGCTCACAGGCTGACATCCTAAGTAATAAGCCAGGCTACCAAGAAGCATAGAACTAAAGACATCATGGTTGAATTTGACTTTACAAAAGCAGTACTGGCACTAAGACTGCAAGTACTGGACAAGCACAGGTGACCTTGTCATTCAGTGGTTATGCTCCAACCCATAGAGTGTGCTGGATGGAGGGATGAGTTAGACTACTCTCCGTCATCAAGGAGACATCCAGGAGACAAGTGGGAAGGCAATGCATACGATGGCAATGCCCGGTTTGCTTTTGCTCTCCAAGGATTCAGAGTGAAGGTGGTAAAATAGAGAAGGCTCCCTCTGTTCACAGGCATCAGGGGTGGTTTCAGAGAGATGCCATTGGAACTTGAAGGTGAAGGATGAGGAGTCCGTGGTGACACTGGGGACCCCCAGCCTCACTGGTGTGCTGAGCTCGTCCTTCCTCTTCCTTCCTCCCTCCGACCCTCTTTCCCTTCCTCACCTCTCTCGCTCCCTCTCACCTTCCCTTCTTTCTTCCTTTCCTCCCTACTTCCTGTTTTGGTCATTTTTTTTTGTCACTGTGACCAAAAGATATGACAAGAAAATTTAGAGGGGACATGTTATTTCTGCTCATGGTTTCAGAGGCTCAGTCCCTGGCAGGCTGACTCTCCAGCTCTGGGCCTGAGGTGACACAGAACATCATGGCAGAAGAGTGTGGTGAAGGCAGGCGGCCCAGAACACGAGACCCGGGAAGCAGAGAGAGCCCTACTCACTACAGACAAAATATAAACCCCGAAGGCACACCCTACGAGCCACCTCCTCCAGCCACATCCCACCTGCCCAGTTAGCACCCAGTTAATCCATATGGTTAGATGAGGTTACAACTCTCACAATCTATAATTTCCCCTCTGAATGTTCTTGCACTGCCTCATGCCTGAGATGACAGGGGACAGTTCCTATCTGAACCATCACACTTCATGCCAGGTCTCCTTCCTTCTGCAGATTTTGTTAAATCCTGCAAGACTCATTCAATCTTGGTATAGGCAAAATTCTATGGTAGATACCTGTATCAAGAGGAAGATAAAAACATTACATTTGCAACCTAATAAGGGTGACAATAAATAAAATATGAACACAGCAACGAATACACAATAATAAATTCTCATGTGTGATAAGAAGGAAACAAATAGTTTGCTACAAGGGAGAAAAGCCTCGGGTGCTTATTTAGGTAGGATGGATGGCATGAGAGACATTTAAAGTGAGAAAATGAGATGTAAAGATCTAGCTATATGAAAAGTAGGGCAAAGGCTACCCTAGGCAAAGAAAAGGCAGAGGCCAGTGCCTGAGATGGAAAAGAATCAGAGAACTGAAAGGATGCCTTGGGAGGCTATTGCACAGTGTTAGGAAGACAACTTTAGAAAGTCAGGCAGAGAACATCATATTTTGAATGATTTTCTGAAGTTTAAAGTATGCAAATAATTTGCATTTTGTTCTATGTTCAATAGAAAACCATTGAAGAAGTTTAAGGGAAAAAAACACATTCTCTATTTTAAAATGGCCTCAAGTTTTCACTTTGCTGACCGGATAGGAGGGGAAAGTCAGGGAGAATCAGGAATAGTATCCATGAGAGTCTCACTTGGTCTTGGAAACTACTGTGTCTTCCCCTGGAGTTCACCCAGTTGCTACACCAAGTAACCATAATCCCTAGGACTGTGTCTCCACTATGAAACCCGGGTCTTCTCCTCAGGCTGTGGGGCATGAGCTCCGTGCAGCGGTTCCCTGAGTCTGGGTCTGGCTTCCCCTCTCCTGCCCTAGGGAGAGTCTTTCTGTGCATGTCCTGATAGACCAGAGGATACAGGGACCCCTGAATATCCTAGATACAGACCTTACCCAGAACTTCTCATTGCCACATTTCACCCAGCTGCAGATGCTGGAGGATGATGTGAAATGGTGTTACCCAAGACGGCAAACCCTTAATCTTGAACAACTATTTACCTGCTGATCTGACTCCCAAGAGAGCTATACAAAGAAACTGGTTTGGTCAAATGTGCAGTCCTTATGACCAGAGGTCTTTGGTCTCAACCCCTTGTGAACCCCTAACTTGGTGGGCTGCAATGAAATCGTCTCTGTGGGTTTTGAAAACGTTTTCAGTGCAGTCCAGAGATGGCCACAGGAACGCTCCATTTTCGTAAACTCAATGCTAGTTTCTTCTGACCCTTTCAGAAGGCTGGGAAAAGAATTGTTTCAATTAATTTGAGATTTCAGACTCCTACCACATGCAAAGCAAAATGGGGTAGAAAATAGAGTGATATAAACTCACTGATTTTTCTAGGTCATAAAAGCAAAACATATTAACATGAATAGATACAAAGTTATCCTAGGCATATCAACGCTATCTAGAATTATGGACAAATTATGTTTAGCTTATGTTAGAACTGATTTGTTTAGCAAATGATTGTTAGAAGAATGTATTCTATGTACTCATTTGATGGGAGACATGTCAAGTTTGAGGGCTGTGGTAAGTACTTGGACTAAATCTGAAGGTAAAACACACTCCCTGTCCTTGTCTTGTGCTCTGGTGGTGTGGAATAAAGGGAGGCTGGAGAAGCTTTGAGATAACACAGAAGCTGGTGCTGTCTGAACATTTCTTCTTCCATTAGAGAGAAGAGGAGCTTGTGTTTGTGAATTTTTTTCTCCTTTTACCCTATTCCACAACTTGCTCTCATCTGCTTCCTTTGTGAGAGAGGAACACTGCAGATGTGATTGATTGAAGAGGCCTGTTTCTCTAATGCATGCCTTAAAAGCAGGAAACAGGCATTCTCCTCCTTGTTTTGCACCATTTACTTGTTCACTATAAGTGCTTCCTACCATCTATGATGTGCCAGGCCCTAGGAATCCTGGAGATACTGCCAAGAACACAATCTTATGAGAGTGGATGAGTTCTCACCATGAGGGAGTGTAGGTAGAGAAATGGGCTCCAGACTGCATCTCAGAGTATTTAAAGACTGAAAAAAAAAATCAGGCAAAAAGAAGAGAAGAACTGGCCAGAAAGGAGGACATCAGAAGAATGTGTGTTCTGGGAATCATGGGGAGAAAATGTTTAAAGCAAGTGGCTTTTCCAGCTGTGCCTTGTGTAGCTAAATCACTGAGTGAGTCAGGACAGAGCAATGCCCCTTGGGTTCGGAAAAGTGGAGCACACTGATTGTTTGGCCAGGATGGTTTAGTTGAAGGGATGGTAAAACACATTTGGCCAGAGGGGTTAAATAGAGGACAGAAGGCGAGGAAGTGGAACAGACACAGGTCTTGGGAGAAGTCTGGCTTTAAAGAGAAGCAGTGAAATGCAACTAGTCAGAGAAATCTGAGCTCCAAATAGAATGTTAAACTGAGAGATAATGAGTGAATGTGGTGCTGCATAGATGCACCAATCTCCCTGCATATGAAGCCTAGGGAGGGGGACACCTGTGACACAGAGGGGGAACCCCAGAAGGAAGACTTGAGTTCTATGGGGCGGAGGTGGTGTCCAGTGCTGGGAGACCAGGCCTCCATGGAGTCTGGATTGCCTGCTGTTTAAGGAGGCTGGAATGAGAGCGCAATGGAGTCCGCAGGTGCCTCTGTCCCGGCCTCTGACGGTCGTGGTGAGGATGATGTCATCCTCTCCTGAGGGTAGATGGGCAGCTGTGGTGGGCAGAATAATGGGTCCTCCAAAACAAAAAATGTCTCCATCCTACTCTTTATATGTCATTCTATTTTCTATTTTAGGTGAGTTTCAGACTTACAGCAAACTTGAAAGTACAAAATTGCCTTTCCATATCTCCCTGCCACATGCAGGAATGTACCTTTTTAGAAAGAAATAGGGTGGACAGACTAGTTCCAAACTAGGTATTAGGCAATAATTAAGTCTCCTTCCTACCTATGTACTAACTTTCCCCAGTGTCAGAATAGTACAACACAAAGGGGCTTGGTGAGGAGGAGGCTGTGGGGGCTCTCCTGTGCCTCAGGTCCACCAGCAGCCTGACACCTCCCTGTGTTCCAAATGCTTTCTATAGAAAAGGCACAGGCTTATGTAGTTCACCAGGATTGGTTTCCACTGAACTGGGAGTTAGAACCACAGAACTGTGGTGTCAGAAATAGAGATTTTAACTAAGAAAATCTGGACATTGAATTGACTGGTCAAGGATTTGAGGATACTTATCCTTGACCAAATTCTGTCTTGCAAAACCAGCACAGCATGTGACTACTGCTCCACGAGGGCTTGACCTTCCTGCCCTGGCTTAGGGTTTCCATACAGCTTGGCTTTATGATCCTGGCCCCATTTAATTTTGGAAGGCTCCTTTTCCTAAAGTGCTCATATGACTTCTGGTTTTGGAATCCTTTGCCTTTGAATGCCATTTCATTGATTATAGTTACCAACTATTTATTTTGTGAAGCATAATTCTAATTTATAAATACATTCAATTCTCTCCATGACTCCACAAGTTAGGCCTTCTCAATATTACAATGTTAGGGATAAGGGGATCTCAAGAGGCTACGTCCTACAAGGTAACACTAATGCCCAGTGTTCTGATTCCAGAGCTGATGCTTCAAATGAACCACGGTGTTAACTGCAAAGGTCTAAAACTGTAGCATCTCTGAATCTTTAAAGGTGCACATGTATCACAGAGAGTGAGACTGGGATCACCTCAGGACCAAAGCACTTATTTACTCTCCAAGATCGTTCTCTCTAAGTTTGTATTACTATCTTGAGGTTTTGGAGGAAAGAAAGATATAAGGTGTCATGAGCCACCCTAGGATTCTCAATGACTGAGGAGTGCAGTGATCATTATTCTGTTGTCTTTTGATTTTACTCCCTTACTTTCCAAGGATTTTCACAGGCATCTCCACAGATGAAGCTTCCACTGTCTCGGGAGGCACATATGGTGGCGATGACTGTACCCATTAGACTGAGGATCCCACTGATGCCAGGGACGTTATGGGGTACGGACGTCATGGTGATTATTTTTACAGAGATGACAAATAAGTAAATCTTGGGCTGCCACATGCTACCTGCATCACATCTCCTCCCCATGTCCCTGGCAGACGTTAGTCATTCATCAAAGAATTCCTCTGCTGAGCCCAGATGCAGCTTCCAAACTATGTATTGTGTTCCTGTTGAGTATCTTACATGAACAATGTTATTTAAACCTCATCCTAGTTACATAAGTAGTAAAAGTACAATCTGGACCTTTTAGTCTTTGATTCCAGTGTTCTTTCCTAAGAAATGGCAAGGACGAACCTCTATTAGGAGGAAACATCCACTCAGGGGCTCAGGGGCTCCTATGGGCACCTGGAGTATGGAAGAGGAAGGCTCATCTACTACCAAAATGTGCACTTTAGTCTGCTTATTTGCTTCAGTGACTAAAAGACCTGTCAAGAACAAATTTAAGGAGGAAAAGTTTATGTGGGGGCTCACAGTTCAGAGGTCTTAGTCCATATAGAGCCAACTCCATTCCTCCAGTCTCTGGGTCAGGCTGAACATCATGGCAGAAGATGGTGCTGGAGGGAAGCAGCTCACATGATGGTGATCAGAAAGCAGAGAGAGAGGGAGACTAAGCTCAGCTCACCCAAGGCATGCCCCAGGGACCCACCTCCTCCAGACACACCCTAGAAGCCTAAGCTACCCTTCAGTTAATCCCAGTGATTAATTCACTGATTGGTTAAGGCTTTCATAGCCCAGTCATTTCACCTCTAAATATTCTTGCACTGACTCACACATGAGCTGTTGGGAGACACCTAATATGTAAACCATAACAAGGTGTACTAATTAATATACTTTCTCAAATTGTATAATTCTTAATCATCATATAAAATACTATTATTGGACTCAGGTTTTAAAATGAGGGGTACTATGATTCAGAAATTGAAAGACCAGCGGATTTTAGATGGTGGCCAGATGCGTATGTCAGTGCAGCCTAAGGAGACACACTGTCCTCAGGTACTCAGAGAAGTGTCTTCCAGGGAGACATGGCCCACAGCTTTCCAGAAACAGAAAGGCACATTAACTGAAGTCTGCCTTTGGTAGCTGTGGTCTAGGCTGAGAGCCAAGGCAGCTCTGTTGAGATCTGTCTCAGTCTCCAGTATTGTGAAGGCCATGGGGGAGGACTAACCAGTACCTTGGCACTGATCCTCTAGCCAGCACTGTACTGTCACGTTTTCACAAAGAGCAACTGAGCTGTGACTCACTTCTCAGGGACCAAGAACAGACAGTTCATAGAAAGCTCAGAGACCACAGGTGTCCTGAGCTCAGGTGTGTACCCACATGCAATGTCTGTGTTTCCTTACAAGGAGGAACAGAGACTGACCAAGTAACAGTCCTTAGTAACAGGTGGTTCTTTTACTAAAGCAGTTTCATTGTCTCTCAGGGAGTGGAGATTTGTGCTGTTTTTGCTTTGATTTTAATTGGGAGGTGAATCATAGAGCATCACCTTTCCTTCCACATAGTATTAGAAAAACATCATAACTTTTTATGTTCTTCGCCATGTCATTTCTCATCCCAATCTATCTGCTTTCAATCCCTTTGAAAATAGTCTCCATAAGCCTTCCTTACCCATCTATTTTCCATTTCCCCTCTTTCTTTAGTGTTAACAGCAATCAAGTTATGACGGAAAATCTGCCACTAAATTCTAGTCAAAAATGCCACAGCATACCTTCTATTGACATTGTCATGCACACTTATTAACATTCATAACATATATATATATATATATATATATATATATATATATTTCCATTTATTTTGTGATTGCTCATGAGTTTACTTCTGGCCTCATTCTTTGCTACCTTATAACTTTTGTGAAAACATCTATTTTTATTCATGTTTTTCCTAAATGTCTAGTAGAGTGCCTGACACATAGTACACAGTCATTCTTTGTTCTAATTAAAAACAAAGTACTATTTTATAGCTAAGGAAATAGGCTACTGCAATTGCATAGCATTCTATCAAAGAATCCATAAGTGGCAGACACCAGTTTAGAATCTGTTTTGCCTGACTTGAAAAGCCCTCTTCTCTTTTCCTTTACATGAATATGCCTTCACACCATGTTGTAGGGAGGAAAAACACCCTTCACCAGGACCTGTGTGCTGGATCCAGGAAGCAAAGACACTACCGGGTACCTCTTGCTAGAGTCCACCTCTGGGTCCTTTATGCTCAGTTCCTGACCCTCAGGCACCTGTCTTTCTGGGCATCTGCGGAGTCAATACTCCCAGCTTCTTGCAGGAAGGCCTTGACTGTGTGGAAGTGATGTTCCTGCTTCCAGACCAGGCCCTAATGTGCCCCTGCAGACTCCCACATTCTCTATGTCATGCCTGTGATGCTGCTGCAAACACGTCCCTCTAAGATGGTGACACGACTTAAAGGAAGGAGGTGGGGTCACTTCCTCACCATTTAGCTCAGCCCCCTCAGAGAGCGTCCAAGTGCGACACATTGTGCACCATGATCAAGTAGGATTCATCCCTGGGATGCAAGGATGGTTCAATATACGGAAATCAATAAATGTTATTCACCACATCAATAGACTTAAAGACAAGAACCACATGATCATCTCGATAGACGCAGAGAAAGCATTCAACAAAGTACAGCATCCCTTTATGTTCAAAACACTAGAAAAACTAGGGATAACAGGAACTTACCTCGACATTGTAAAAGCTATCTATGCTAAGCCTCAAGCTAGCATCATTCTGAATGGACAAAAGTTGAAGGCATTCCCTCTAAAATCTGGAACAAGACAGGGATGCCCTCTCTCACCAATTCTATTTAATTTTGTCCTTGAAATACTAGCCAGAGCAATTAGACAAAAGAAATTAAAGGCATAAAAATAGGAAAAGAAGAACTTAAATTATCACTATTTGCGGACGACATGATTCTATACCTAGAAGACCCAAAAGGATCTACAAAGAAACTACTAGAACTAATAAATGAATTCAGCAAAGTGGCAGGATATAAAATCAACATGCATAAATCAAAGGCATTTCTGTATATCAGCGACAAAACTTCTGAAACGGAAATGAGGAAAAACACTCCATTCACAATATCCTCAAAAAAAAAAAATAAAATACTTGGGAATCAACCTAACAAAACAGGTGAAAGATGTATACAATGAAAACTACAGAACCCTAAGAGAGAAGTAGAAGAAGATCTTAGAAGATGGAAAAATATACCCTGTTCATGGATAGGCAGAACTAACATTATCAAAATGGCGATATTACCAAAAGTTCTCTATAGATTTAATGCAATGCCAATCAAAATCCCAAGGGCATTTCTTGTAGAAATAGATAAAGCAATCATGAAATTCATATGGAAAAATAAAAGACCCAGAATAGCAAAAGCAATTCTAAGCAGGAAGTGTGAATCAGGCGGTATAGTGATACCAGATTTCAAACTATACTACAGAGCAATAGTGACAAAAACAGCATGGTACTGGTACCAAAACAGGCGGGTGGACCAATGGTATAGCATAGAGGACACAGAGACTAATCCACAAAGTTACAACTATCTTATATTTGATAAAGGGGCTAAAAGCATGCAATGGAGGAAGGATAGCATCTTCAACAAATGGTGTTGGGAAAACTGGAAATCCATATGCAACAAAATGAAACTGAATCCCTTTCTCTCGCCATGCACAAAAGTTAACTCAAAATGGATCAAGGAGCTTGATATCAAATCAGAGACACGGCGTCTGATAGAAGAAAAAGTTGGCTCAGATCTACATATTGTGGGGTCGGGCCCCAAATTCCTTAATAGGACACCCATAGCACAAGAGTTAATAACAAGAATCAACAAATGGGACTTACTTAAACTAAAAAGTTTTTTCTCAGCAAGAGAAACAAGAAGAGAGGTAAATAGGGAGCCTACATCCTGGGAACAAATTTTTACTCCTCACACTTCAGATAGAGCCCTAATATCCAGAGTATACAAAGAACTCAAAAAATTAGACAATAAGATAACAAATAACCCAATCAACAAATGGGCCAAGGACCTGAACAGACACTTCTCAGAGGAGGACATACAATCAATCAACAAGTACATGAAAAATGCTCAACATCTCTAGCAGTCAGAGAAATGCAAATCAAAACCACCCTAAGATACCATTTCACTCCAGTAAGATTGGCAGCCACTATGAAGTCAAACAACAACAAGTGCTGGCGAGGATGTGGAGAAAAGGGTACACTTGTACATTGCTGGTGGGACTGCAAATTGGTGCGGACAATTTGGAAAGCAGTTTGGAGATTCCTGGGAAAGCTGGGAATGGAACCACCATTTGACCCTGCTATTGCCCTTCTCGACTATTCCCTGAAGACCTTAAAAGAGCATGCTACAGGGATACTGCCACATTGATGTTCATAGCAGCACAATTCACAATAGCTAGACTGTGGAACCAACCCAGATGCCCTTCAATAGATGAATGGATAAAAAAAAATATGGCATTTATACACCATGGAATATTACACAGCACTAAAAAATGACAAAATCACGGAATTTGGAGGGAAATGGATGGCACTAGAGCAGATTATGCTTAGTGAAGCTAGCCAATCCCTAAAAAACAAATACCAAATATCTTCTTTGATATAATGAGAGCAACTATGAACAGAGTAGGGAGGAAGAGCAGGAAGAAAAGATGAACTTTAATCAGAGACATGAGATGGTATGGAAAGAGAGAGAAAAGGGAAATTGCATGGAAATGAAGGGAGACCCTCATTGCTATACAAAATTACATATAAGAGGTTGTGAGGGGAATGGGAAAATAAACAAGGAGAGAAATGAATTACAGTAGATGGGGTAGAGAGAGAAGATATGAGGGAAAGGGAGGGGCGATAGTAGGGGATAGAAAAGGTAGCAGAATACAACAGTTACTGATATGTCATTATGTAAAATTGTGGATGTGTAACCGACGTGATTCTGCAATCTGCATTTGGGGTAAAATTGGGAGTTCATAACCCACTTCAATCTAATGTATGAAATATGATATGTCAAGAGCTTTGTAATGTTTTGAACAACCAATAAAAAAAATATTTAAAACATTACCAGTGGTTTTTAATTGCCTAATGATAATCCACTATTTTTGGACATATAGGTGTTGGTTGGGGGAGTTCAAACCTTGTCAATTTTGAAGGAAGTTTGTGGAATGCTTTTGGACTATTTTGGTATAGATAATGGGAGGTCTGCTGTGAGCACCAGAGTGGACTCCTTTGTGCATTTTTTTCCCAGTATTGAGGAGCAAACCAGGGGCACTTTACATTTACAGCATTTTCTATTTGAGACAGGTCTTACTAAGTTGCTCAGGCTGGCTTCCAACTTGCAATCCTCCTGCCTTAGCCTCCTGAGACATTGGTGTTACAGGCGTGAGCCAGGATACCTGGCATAGAGTGCATCTTAAGCATAAAATTTTCTTACAAAATGAACATTTTGTTTTGGCTCAATAAGCCCATTATCTTCTGAATGGGAGATTTCTGAATGTGGAAGAAACTTTAGCATCCCCATAGACATATGGACATATAAATCTGGGGAACATGGGGAAAATCTTTACAGATTGTATATATTCTGACTTTGTGTTGGGCGTTTAACCAGATATAGAGAAACCATTTTTTCAAAGTCATGGAGAAAGTAAATAACATATGTAGGAATTAAAGAACATGGTCCTTTGACTTTGTTTACTATACATTAAAATGAAATGAAAGAAACAAAGCTTACTGAGAACTTCTGTATAAAGCATTGGCAGAAATGATGACAGCCAGTATATTCAAAATAATTTCTTGTTCATCAAAATATATTTTAACTATCAATGCAAGTAGAGTCATTCATTAACTACATATTAAGAGTTGCTTAATGGAGGAATGAGTCAAGTTGGCAAAGTTGAAATAACAAGTGATAAGGTTGGAGAGAAACTCAGGCTTGTCTAACCTGCAAATGTGAGCGATGTCCACTGCCCAGAAGAGCTTAGACACTAGTTGGGGGTAAACATAATAAGACACATTTTAAAATCTAATGGAGGGACAACTGAGGCATGTGATAAAAATTCCTGCAAAATTTTTGCCCTGTCCTAGGCCCCTCCTCTCACCAGGGCTGTGATGTGGGGATCTAAGCAAACTCCGTGACTCACTTCCTCTTGTGGAGTCTGGAGACAACACCTCCCTCCTGGCAATATTGAGAGGGATGCTTTGCATGCCCCTCTGGGCTGCCCTGTGAGTACCCCTGCTGATAGCCTGCTGGCCTCTGACCTAGGGTCTCAGAATCAATAGTTCTGGCCACAGAATTACCAACATTAATATAACTTTGCCAGAAGGCATCAACTGCTGCATTTAAGAGCTGCCACGTGGAAAGGGTGGGCGAAAGCTGTGGACCCTTCTTGTCATCTCATTACCGTGCTTCAGGCATTGACTGTACTAATGCAAAATGGTCCAAGTCATGACTCTTAGTCAATAAAGCTATAGCCCTCTGGGCCTGAAGTCCCATGTCAGGAAGTCGTATTTCCTTTCAGCTGTTTCAGGTCTGCCACGTGCCTGATCTGGCACCCAGTGGTGGAGTACAGCCGACAGCCACAGAAGCCCAACATCATTTATGTAGATCCCTGTTACCTTGCTCCTGACATCCCAGCCTCTGATGCGATGAGGCCTCAAGGTGCAGCAGGAGATATTTTAATTCAATGCTGCACAACTGCATAGGAGGTGACTTTCTTTCTGGCCTGGAGTGTCGGTTTCCCTGTGTTGCATAACAAATCACCAGGATAAGCAGCTCAGAGCAGCACACACTCATCATCTCACCTTTCAGAGGAGTGGACCCCAGCGAGGCACTGCTGGAGTCTCTTCTCTGGGTCTCACAAGTTTGAAGTTGACTGAGGCTGCGGTTGTCACCTGAGTCTCAAGATCTTTCAAGCTCACTTTTTATTGGAAAAATGATTTTCTTCATTCCCTACTCTGCCTCTGGACAGGGACTTATTCCTGGATCCTAAAGCCCACCCCTCTTCCTGGTACAGGGCCGCCACAGAAGCTCAGAACTCACAACTCCCAACCCTCACATGCTTCTTACAGACATCTCTCTGGCTTTGCCTGCTGGCAATATCCTGAGGAAGACTGCTGCTTTCAGAGGGCCAGTCCACCCGGGTATTCTCCCATTCTAAGCTCTGCCTTTGAAATTTGCAAAATCTCTCTACATAGTAGCTAGGTTGGTGTTCAGCTGAATCACAAGGAGAGAAGAAGAAGGTTGTGTCAAGGGCCAGAAATCTTGGGGGCCATTCAGGAATTCTGCCTATCACAACTGGAAATACTGGATACCTATTGCCTGGTATCCACTTCGACAGGAGCCAAATCTCAATCTTTGGGGTTTGTTACTTGTGGGATTTCAGTCACTCTACCTGTGAAGTTCAGTTTCAGTTGGGAAGGTTTGGAGTTGCAACTAACATAATATTCAAACAGGGCTGGAAGCAGCTAGTGTGATAACCATATGCAGTCAGAGGATTTCTGAGGGTAGGTGGCATTTATTTATTCGATAATTTACCAGGCAGTTATTAAATCAGATGTGTAACTGTCAGGGGCAGAAGAGACGCTTGAATTATAACCCCTGAGACAGAGCAGGTCCCACCTTCCCCAAGGCAAGCACTTCCTCTGGGACAGTCCACAGCACACCTGGAGACGTGAGTGTGAGGTCTGATTCGCTTTCACAGCAGAGCTGAGTCAAGGTGAAATCAAATAGTACCACTAACAGGTCTGCAGAAACTCCCCAAGCTCCCCCAGTGCAAGGCACCCCATCAGGTTGTGCAGGACAGCGGAGCTAACACAAGGCAAGGAAAAGGAGGTGAGTGGTGTCCAATGTCCAATGCTGTGAGAACTTCATCTGGGTTTTGGATGACAGCCACTAGAGGTGATAAAGAAGAAGGCAGGGGCTCTGGAGCCTGTGCCTCCAGATATTTGATGTGAAAATATTAATAATTAGACCCTCATAACCTCTTCTGTAAGACTGCAGAAGACGTGTGGGACAGTCTAGGAGGAGGTGAGATTTTTAAAGGAGAATTAGTCACAATGGGTATGGGAAGCATGTTTTCACACCATGAACTCAACTAGTTTCTATCCCTGTTTTGATTACAGAGCCACCAAGATGAAGGAATATGTGCTTAGATTTGGAACCAAACAGGGGCAGGGTGTGGAGGATAGAGTTTGAATGTTTTCTCAGCTACTTGTGTCTTTCCTGACCTGCTGTTTAATTTCTAGGGGGCTTGGTGTTCTCCTAAGTGAAGGAGGGGTGGAATACTGTCAGTCTCCATCTTGAAGTATTTATATAGATTAGCGTCGAGGGGTTCAATTCAGAAAGCACTAGTTCAGAGTTCGTCACATGGTTCTTACTATCCTTTATCAAATATTCAGCAAATCTCTGCCCTGTATCTTAAGTCCCTTGCTTGTGAACTGGAGCTGCCTATAACAACCTCACTCAGCTTTGATTAGTTAATGTGATGAGAATCCTTTGGAACAGGTGGAAAGTCTCAAACAGAGAAGGAAGCCTAACAGAAATAGTGACTGGAACCCTCATCACTGTTAGTGGGACCTTCCTGCAAAATGAGTGACAAGGCGGGTCACTGAGATATAGCTTCTATTACCTCTTATAATCATCTTATTATGGACACAAAAACAAAGAAATGTGTTTCCCCCTATGAAGTTCAGCTTCAGTTGGGAAGATTTGGAACTTCGAGGTTTGGAGCTGCAGTGTGGATGGGTGCAAGTTTAATTCAAGGCCAGAGTAACTTTTCGCATATCCAGAATTGTATCCTAATAGAATCACCTAGCAAAGCTGAGAGAGGCAGGATTGATGCCACAGGTCACCCTCTGTGTTCCTTTGGTTATTTTCCAGAAGACTCTGCAGCAGCAGGATGAAGATCTCGTTTCTGGTTTTAGATGGTTTTATGCTTGATCTCTACTTCCTTATCAAAGAGTTACAAATTAGATAAAATGTGAATAAAGTATTTAACATTTCTGGAGACCCCATTTTAAAGTTCTTTGAATGTCTTGGGAACTCCACTCACATTTGTGAGTGCTCTTGACTCTCTCATGGGCATTCAGAGGTGTGTGGGCAAGAACAACATGGAGGGCTTCTCACTGATTGTGAACCACCAAAGACGTGCTTGCAGGCAGCCATTTCCCACCTCTCAGATATCAGAACCTGCTCCCTCAAGTCACCCAGGGCTTTCTTACATTTATTCCTCTCTGCAGTTCAAACTGACCAGTACTAACTAGGCTCTAACTGCCTGCTTAGTACTTGGCTCAGAAAGAAGATGTGGTATGAAGCCGGACAAAGCTGCAATCAGACCTTCTGTGCCGCAGCTCCATGATCCTCATGGTTCTGGAGAGACTGGAGGTAACCTCTATAGCAGAGCCCAGCCTACAGCTTACACCTGGCTTGAGGCATTAAACTCATTTTGTAAAAGCTTTGGTGCACACCAGTCACTATTTTTATTTCCCAAATCCACAGACCAGTACTTCTGAATGATGCTTTTCCCTAATGTGATCTTTCTGCTTATTGACCTTCTCCCATCTTTGGACACCCCTCTCCACCTCCATCATCATTTTCAGCCCCCTGGAACTCAATTTCCAAATCTATACCATCAATTATTTTACTAAGTTCTTCTAATCCTCTTCTATATTCCACCAAGAGAATACATGTTAGTGCACACACACACATAGATGCACATGCAAAGTTATAGCTTTCTTGAAAACTATATTTTGGCACTTTATTTTATATGAATTTATTAATATGTTAATTTATTTAAGATTTACAAATATTTGTTATGTAGTATATTGGAGACAATAGTGATAAATAAGAATTGAAGATTCTTTCCTACACAAAACATGAAGAACAACAGGAGATAGTCACTAAGCAAGAAGTATTAGAGTGACTAATTAATTCAAATTTCAGTAAGTTCTAGACATGAGAAGTACAGGATACCAGAATACTAATAGAAGATACTAATAGAAGACTATCATACAAGACTGTTAAACAGCACACCTTCCTGGACATGATATGTGGCTCCTTAGATCTAACAGAAAATTAGGTGCTTGTTGTTTACAGGACCGTGTTCAGGACCACAGGCCAGGGCATGAAGGACCCTGAATCAGAAGATCAACAGAAGAGCTGAAATCAGGGCACCCCAGCTATCTGTTGTGTGTGTTTGGCAGGAGGAGAGGTGTGTGTGGATGTGTGTGTGTGTTTGTGTGTGTGTGTGTGTGTGTGTGTGTGTGTGTGTGTGTGAGAGAGAGAGAGAGAGAGAGAGAGAAACAGAAACAGAAATAGTGTGGGATGGTGTGGGATGAATAGAGGAGAATAGCTTGAAAATACCGGAAAAGAGCAAGACCAGTTGGAGATTCTGGGAAAGACCAAATATTCCCAACTTTGCTCAAAAGCAATGATAATACACTGACAGTTTCTTAGAAGGGTCTTCACCATGGTGAGGTTGGTGGCTGCAGTTTGGGAAATGTACCAAGGTTTGAGGAGAGACAGTATTGGTGAGAAGGAAGAAAAAGATGGGAGAGGTGGATTTGCAGTGGTTTAGCAAGACCAATCCAAGAGGTTCTCTGGATATATGTAATAAGTGGTTTTTAGGAATGTGTACAACTCAGTAGGACCTGGCAATTAGTGGGGTAAGAAATCTCAGTGAAACCCCTGCAGGAGCCCACGCCCAGGTCAGGCCCAGCATGGGAGCACAGGCTTAGCCCACCTCCGTCTTGGGACACTACAGCCATTTCCATAGAACTCCCCTTACAGTAGCCTCTACCTTGTGGCAGCATACAGGACCTAGAAGCAGCTGCATCTTGGAACAGGCAGCCCAAAGCCACCCTTTAAGTCCCATCTCTGAAAGTGGTTGTATCCATCTTGGGACACCCCACTGCTATCTTGAGTTACCTCCACTATTGCCACCACCACTTTTAGTTGCAGTAGTATCCATTGTGAGACACCAGCAGGAACTGGCAGCCCAACACCAAGGTGAGGTACAGGTAATCTGCATGATCACTACAACATTATAGGGTAGAAACTGTAATACCTTAGATCCACACTACAAGAAAAGGAGACATTTACACAATATAAAAAAACAAGGGAAGAAAGTGCCCCAAACAAATCAGGGTACTACAATAATAGAATCCATGAACAGAGTTGATGAAACACAGGAGAAGGAGTTCCGAATGCACATAATTAAAATGATCTATGAATTAAAGAATCACCTAAGTGAGCAAATATAGGCAAAAATTGATCACTCCAATGAAGAGATAAGAGAGCAAATACAGGTAAACATTGATCACACCAATAAAGAGATAAAGGAGCAAATACAGGTATCAAAAGATTATTTCAAGAAAGATGTAGAGATTCTGGAAGAAAAACCAATAAGAAATTCTTGAAATGGAGGAAAAAAATAAACCAAATAAAAAACTCAATAGAAAGCATCACTAACAGATTAGATTACTTGGAAGACAGAATGTCAGATAATGAAGATGGAGTATTCAATCTTGAAAATAAAGTTGACTGCACAGTGAAGATAAGAAACCATGAACAGAACATTGAAGAATTATGGGATAGCATCAAAAGACCAAATCTAAGATTTATTGGGATAGAAGAAGACACAGAGATTTAAACCAAAGGTATGCACAATCTCTTCAATGCAACAATATCAGAAAATTTTCCAAACATGAAGAAATTGGAAAATCAAATACAAGAGACTTATAGGACACCAATTGTACAATATTACAACAGATATACACAAAGGCACATTATAATGAAAATGCCTAGCACACCGAATAAGGATAGAATCTTAAGAGCTACAAGAGAGAGAAATCAGATCACATATAGGGGGAGGCTAATTCATATCTAAGCAGATTTTTCAACTCAGACCCTCAAAGCCAGGAGATTCTAGAACGACATACACCAATCTCTGAAAGAAAATGGATGCCAATTAAGAATCTTATATCCAGCAAAATTAAGCTTCAGATTTGATGATGAATTTAAAACCTTTCATGATAAACAAGAGTTAAAAGAATTTACAGCGAGAAAGCCTGCACTACAGAACATCCTCAGCAAAATATTCCAAGAGGAATAAATGAAAAACAACAATGAAAATCAGCTAAGGGAGGTATTACACTAAAGGAAGAACTAATCAAAGAAGAAACCAAGTCAATAACCAAAAATAAACCAAAATGTCCTGGAATACAAATCATATATCAATAATAACCCTGAATGTAAATGGCCTAAACTCATCAATTAAAAGACATAGATTGACAGATTGCATTAAAAAAAAAGGCCCAACAATATGTTGCCTTCAAGAGACTCATCTCCCAGGAAACAACATTCACAGACTGAAGATGAAAGGGTGGGGGAAAATATCTAACATTCACATGAACCATGTAAACAAGTAAGGGGTTCCATCCTCATATCAGATAAAGTAGACTTCAAACCAAAGCTAGTGAAAGGGATAAAGAAGGACATTTCCTACTCCTTAAGGGATTCATACATCAACAAGACATAACAATCATTAATATCTATGCCCCAAACAATGAGGCATCTATGTATGTCAAACAAACCTTCTCAACTGCAATAACCAAATAGACCACAACAGATTAACACTGGATGACTTAAATACACCTCTATCATCACTAAATAGATCTTCCAAACAAAAACTAAACAAAAAGCTATAGAACTCAATAATACAACCAATAATTTGGACTTCACAGACATATATAGAAAATTCATCAATGAGTGATTAAACTGTATTCTCAGTAGCACAAGGATCCTTCTCCAAAATAGACAATATGTTATACCTCAAAACAAGTCTTAGCAAATACATAAAAATAGAGATACTACCCTATATTCTACATGACCATAATGAAATGAAATTCAAAGTCAATGATAAAATTAAAAAGAGAATCTAATCCAAAACCTGGAGAGTAAACAATACACTATTGAATGATGCATGGATAACAGAAAACATCAGGGAGGAGATAAAAACAAAATTCTTAGAGGTAAATAAGAACTCTGATACAACTTATCAAAATCATTGGGACACTATGAAGGCAGTGCTAATAGGAAAGTTTATTACATTGAGCTCACTTATTAAAAGAATAAAAAGTCAACTAATAAACAAATTCACATTAAATCTCAAAGTCCTAGAAAAGGAAAAAAAAAACAACATCAAAATACAAGTAGAAGATCAGAAATAATTAAAATCAGGGTGGAAATCAATTAAATTGAAACAAAAGAAACAATTCAAAAAATTGACAAATCAAAAAGCTGTTTCTTTGAAAAAGTAAATAAAACTGACAAACCCTTAGCATCCTAATAAAAAGAAAGAGAGAGAAAACTCAAATTAATAAAATTTGTGATGAAAAGGGAAATATAACTAAAGACATAATTGAAATACAGAACACAATTAGAAACTATTTTGAAAATTCATACTCCAAGCAAATAGAAAACCTTGAAGACACTGACAAATTTCTAAGGCATGTGATCAACGCAAACTGAGTCAAGAAGACATACACAATTTAAACAGATCAGTTTCAAGCAAGGAAATAAAGACATCATCAAAGCCTACTAACCAAAAAAAGCCCAGGGCCAGACGAATTCACAGCTGAGTTCTACAAGACCTACAAAGAAGAATTAATACCAATACTCCTCAAATTATTCCATGAAATAGAAAAGGAAGGGACCCTTCCAAACTCATTGTATGAAGCTAGTATCATCCTGATACCAAAACCAGGCAGAGACACATCAAAGAAAGAAAATTTCAGACCAATATCTCTGATGAATATTCATGCAAAATTCTCAAAAATTTATGGCAAATCCCATATAAAAACGTACTAAAAATAGTGCATCATGATCAAGTGGGGTTCATTCCAGAGATGCAAGGTTAGTTCAACATACAGAAAGCAATAAATATAATTCATCACATCAATAGACTTAAAGGTAAGAATCATATGATTTTATCAACTGATGCAGAGAAAGCATTTGACAAAATACAGCATCCCTTTATGTTCAAAACATTAGAAAAACTAGGGATAACAGGAACTTACCTTGACATTGTAAAAGCTATCTATGCTAAGCCTCAGGCTAGCATCATTCTGAATGGACAAAAGTTGAAGGCATTCCCTCTAAAATCTGGAACAAGACAGGGATGCCCTCTATCACCACTTCTATTCAATATAGTTCTCGAAATACTGGCCAGAGCAATTAGACAGAGGAAAGAAATTAAAGGGATACAAATAGGAAAAGAAGAACTCAAACTATCATTATTTGCTGGTGACATGATTCTATACTTTGAGGATTCAAAAAATTCCCTCAGAAACATTCTAGAATTAATAAATTAAAAGTAGCAAGATATAAAATTAATACCCATAAATCAAATGCATTTCTACACATTAGTGATGAATTCTCTGAAAGAAAAATTAGAAAAATTACTCCATTCACAATAACCTCAAAAAAAAATAAAATACTTGAGAATCAACAAAAGAGTTGAAAGACCACTACAATGAAAACTATAGAATATGAAAGAAAGAAATTGAAGAAGACCTTAGAAGATAGAAAGATCTCCCATGCTCTTGGATAGGCAATATTAATATTGTCAAAATGGCCATACTATCTAAAGCACTATACAGATTCAGTAAGTTTCCAATTAAAATCCCATTGCAATTCCTTACAGAAATACAAAAAGCAATCATGAAATTCATTTAGAAAAATAAGAGACCTAGAATAGCCAAAGAAATTCTTATCAAGAAGAGTGAAGCAGGAGGCATCACAATATCAACTCTTAAACTATACTACAGAACTATAGTAACAAAAACAGCATGGTATTGGCACCAAGATAAACTTATGGACCAATGATACAGAATAGAAGACAAGAGACAAAACCCACATAAATACAATTATCTTTTACTAGAAAAAGGCACCAAAACATGCAATGGAGAAAAGATAGTCTCTTCAACAAATGATGCTGGGAAAACTGGAAGTCCATATGCAGGAAAATGAAATTAAACCTCTATCTCTCACCATGCACAAAACTCAACTTAAATGGACCAAGGACCTAAGAATTAGATCAGAGACCCTGTGCCTAATAGAAGAAAGAGTAGGCCCAAATCTTCATCACATTGGATTAGGCCCCAACTTCCATAACAAGACTCCTAAACTATTAGAAATAAAATCAAGATTTAATAAATGGGATGGACTCAAACTAAAGAGCTTCTTCTCAGGAAAAAAAATCAATGAGGTAAAGAGGGAGCCTACATCTGGGAGCAAATTTTTGCCACACACATGTCAAATAGAGCACTAATCTCCAGGATATATAAAGAACTCAAAAAAACATAACATTATAAAAGCTAACAACCCAATCAATAAATGGGCTAAGGAGCTGAACACACACTTCTGAGAAGATATACATTTGAGCAACAAATATATGAGAAAATGTTTAACATCTCTAGTAATTAGAAAAATGCAAATCAAAACAACTCTAAGATTTCATCTCAGACCAGTTAGAATGGCAGCTATCAATAATGAAGTCAACCATAATGTTGGCAAGAATATGGGGGGAGAAGCAAACTCATACATTGCTAGTGGGACAGCAAATTGGTGCAACCATTCTGGAAAGCAGGTTGGAGATTTCTTAGAAAATTTGGAAGGAGACCACCATTTGACTCAGCTATCCCACTCCTCAGTCTTTACCCAAAGGATTTAAAATCAGCATAATATAGTAATGCAGCCACATCAATGTTTATAAGAGCTCAATTCACAGCAGCTAAACTATGGAACCAATGTAGATGCTCTTCAATAGATGAATGGATAAAGAAGCTATGGTATATATACACAATGAAATATTACTCAGCATTAAAAAGAGAATGAAATTATGGCATTTGCAGCTAAATGGATGGAGATGGAGAATATCATGCTAAGCAAAGTAAGCCAATCCCAAAAAATCAAAGCCCAAATGTTTTCTCTGATAAGTGGATGCTTATCCATAATGGAGGGGGCATGTGAAAAGTAAAGAAACTGTGATTGGGCAATGGGGAGGGAGAGATGAGAGGGGACATGGGGGCAGGAAAGATGGTGGAATGAGATGGACATCATTACCCTAGGTACTTGTATGCCTGCACATATGGTGTGATGCTACATCATGTACAACCAGAGAAATGAAAAGTTGTGTGTGCTGCAATTGTGTACAGTGAATCAAAATGCATTCTACTATCATATTTACCTAATAAATAGTTAATAAATTATTTTTTATTTAATAGATAATTAATTTTTAAACAAAAAATCTCAGGGAGCAGGTGTGGTAGATACAGAGTGATCTCCGGACTCTGACATGTAGCATTTGTCATCCTGAGGAAGCACACACTGAGATGAGATAAGCAACCTGGGACAGGAGTTTTGGGAGAATGGCAATGGGTGTCATTCCAGAAAATGGATGTCAGGTGCTGAGGTGCTATGTAGTCCCCTTTACAAAGACTGCAGGAGCGCAGTACTGGAGCTCATAAGGAAAATTTGAATTCTAAGGGGGAAAAAGATGCTGAAAGATTGAGAGAAATTAAAAACCCTGTAGCAATATGTGGCACACATTCTTAACGTTTTTAACATGAGGAAGGCTGCATTCCTCATCTCCTTTTACTAAGGTGCTCCCCTGGAAATCATGCCCTGTAATGCATCTCATTATGAAATGTGTGCCACCCCAGCTGAAGTATTTAAAGACTGGTGCCCGCCATCCTTCCTCGGGTTTTTTTTGTTTGTTTGTTTGGTTATTTTTATTTTTTAAGTTTTTTATGATGGTTGGGATGGAAGATCCAAATTGAAGCTCCCTCTCTCACAAGTCCAACATGAGCAGGAAGCTTGATTGCAGATTGACTGGACCTCAACATACACTGTGAGCACTCGAGCCCAGCTTCTGTGGTATTCGAGCATTGGAGTTCAGAGGCATGTGTGATTTGGGGACAGCCTAGACTCTCCTGGCTGCTAAAATAGGTCTGGAATGATGGAGAGACATTAACCTCAAGACAAGGGGGACTTCAAAACTATGCATTGGGTTACCTGCACTGTGAAGGCAAGTACAGCTTCCGATTGTCTTCCCGGAACTGGCCGAACAGCAGGCACTGCAAATGCTAGTGGGAGGGACAAGTGGGTGTAGCTGTTCATGGTGACTGGATGCATCTAGCACAGAAGGACCCCCCTGGGGGATTCCCAGAAGTGTCTGCTTTTCACAGAGTGGGTTGTTCTCACACAGGATTAGAAAGTTCAGAAACTTCTAGTACAGCCCAGTCCTTGGTGGGGCAGAACCCTGAGGAACTGCATCTGTTTGCCAGTAGGGAGGAGAGTAGCCCGTAAGTTGGAGGACAGCTTCCAAGAAGAGGACGCTCCCAGGACAGCACTTTGGGTAGATGATTAATTTGTAGCTACACACACAGATTTGAATACTGTGATTCAAATTATATTTTTAGAGCACTTTAAAGCACTTGTTTCTCTGCTTTTTTTTTTAATGAAACAAATCTCTTTTGCCTCAGTTCATCTTAAACATTTAATGTCCTGGGATTTTTCCCTGAATCTCTTTTTCTATCCTAAATTGTTCCTAACTCTTTCATGCAGATGCTATGATGACCTCTTCAGGCCTTTCCTTTGAAGACTCAGGGGACCTTGGCCCTCAGCTAATGGCTTCCCTTTCCTGTATCCCACATTCCTTTCTATTTTCTTTCTTACAAGGGCATATCATTGCTGCTGGGGTCTGGCCTGTCAGGGAGATGTGTATGTTTCCTTACCCAGTAAATCACACTTGGATTTCAAAAGCCCCACAGGATCATTCTACTCAAAGAGCTACAATTCATTCCTGGTGATTAAGTCCTCTCTGAAGTTCTGCCTCTTCTGGTGATTGGGACTGTAAAGGTGAACTTTTAAAGCTCCATTAGCCATCTTGCTATGAGGGTAGATGAAAACCAGCCTTAGGAGATCCTTCCCCTGCCTTCCCCAGCACATTCTCATTTACTAGATTTCCTACTAGTCTAGGTCACTCCTAGGCTTACATTTTGCTGGTTCAGTGCCCCACCCACCCACCCTCCCTGGCTTCCTCAGTCCTTTTCCTGAGTGTCCACCCTGTGCCCCACTCCTACAGGAAGCTTGGCAGCAAAGGAGCTGGAATGAGTTCCCTCATGTTGTGCACATGTGTGTCTCATACAGTGAGAGAGCAGACGTCGTAGGTCCAGGGAGACTGGAGATCAGAGCAAGTGCAGGGTGAGGGCAGGTTCTGCTAGAAGTGAGGAGGGAATGGCCACTCGAGAACTGAAGGCAATCACAAGTGTCCTGTGGGCAGTAGGAGATGTCCTCCCAAGAGCCTAAGCTTGTAGAGGTGAGGGCAAGCAAGAGGAAGCAGGTGCTCTCTGCCCTCCCTTGGCCTCAAGCTGGACAGCGGTTTACAAAGTCCAGAGGTGTCCGCCTGGGACAAGGAAGGCTAGCCACACTAAGGGCAATGCCGGACTCTCGTGGACCTGGAGATGGTGGTGGAGGGGTCTGTAAGGATGAGCTCACTAACAGCCTTCAGCTGGTATTGGCTGCCTTTCTGCAAAGTCCTTTTCTGTTCTTGTCACTTCTCCCAACTGTGAATTAGAATTTAATGCTCTCTTTGACAACTACTCATCCTGGGCTGTCTCCAGGTGTACCTGAGAAACACAGGCTAATCCACTTCTGTTTGTTTGGCTATCTGCCGATCTGATCTGATCTGTCTTCTATAACAGGGTCCTTCCAACAAGGTGGGAGGGTGGACATTCTGCCCAGAACATCCTTTATAGAAGAAGAAAGGAGACAGGCAGATGGCTAATTCTTTTTTACCTTAAAAAACACATTCATCTTCTCTAAACAATCCCGAGATAATGAGCAAAGGAAAAGGTAGGAGCCAAAGCTAGGGTACGTCCTTACTACAGGAGAGGGCTTTTGCCTCTGGAGGAAGGACACTGAGCGGGTGGCCACTGCTCCCCAGCCATTATTTGTAGCCAACTGTATAGTAGCATTTAATGGAAAATGTCCCAACTCATATGGAGAAGCTCCTGTTAATTGGATATGATTTCATTGATGGTTAACATCATGTAAAATTAGTTACTTGGTGTCCTTTCCATTCTGTTTTAGCCAACTTTACATTTTTTCTCTGTGTGAAAAATATTTCAGAACTGCAGGCACATATTTGCATAACACACACACAGAGGAAACCTTGAAAGACAAGCACAACAAAAAACTTACGAGAAATTCAATAAGACTAAAATTTCCTTATGAAAGTGTTAAATAAGAGACATAAAAACACTAAAAACACAATCTCCTGGAGAGGAACAAATGCATCCATATGTCCTTGAGTACAAGAAGATGACAGGCTAATTTACAAGGGTGAAGATTGGGTACTTGAAAGACAGGAAATTTAGGTAAAAATGAGGTAAAAGCAAAAGGAAGAAAGTCTGTCATTCAGAATCCAGTACTGGAATGTACCAGGAAGCTAAGGAACATCAGAACACCTCTATTGGCACAGAGGCTTATGTGGATTTAATACGAGTCAATGATATTTAATGGACACATGCTAAATGGTGGACTCTAAATCATGTGCAGACTATTACAGTGAACAGGAATGTTTGTTTTCAACCTCATGGAATTTATGTTCTTCTCAGGAGTGAAGCATAGAATGTGGGTGAAGTACAAGATAGAAACTGATTGTGTCATGAAGGCCACAGACATTCTGCATGGTCAGATTGAGTCCTCTCCAACAACAACCAAAAAGCACTGGAGTTTTTTTTTTTGGGGGGGGGGTACCAGAGATTGAATCCAGGGCTACTTAACCACTGAGCCACATCCCCAGTCTTTTTTAAAAAAATATTTTGTTTAGAGACAGAGTCTCACTTAGTTGCTTAGGTCTCCCTAAATTGCTGAGACTGGCTTTGAACTTGCTATCCTCCTGCCTCAGTCTCCCAAACAACTGGAATTATAGGCATGCCCCACCATTCCCGGCCAAAAACACTGGATTTTGATAAGGATGATTGGGAATGGGGTGGGGCATCAGGAGCCTGGGGATGAGGGGAAGAAGAATGCAAACATGCTTATGGATTTAGAAGTAGAGGACCTTGCAGAGATATGAACACTCTCTGGGACATTTTCCAAACTGTATCCTAAACTTTATATCAGCAAGACCATGTAGTAGTGAATTTATTTATTTGTTTTATCTCCAGAGTAATGCACCATGACAGTGGAGATTGACCCTCTGTGAAAAAGAATGAAGTGCTATTTCTACAGCATCTCAAGATATTTAAGTCCAGAGAGGCCAAAGCAGAAGGAATGGTATCTACATCACATGCTCCAGGCCTGGAGGGAGAGTGTCACATGACAGACAAGCCAGAAGGCAGTTCAGGACTTGATGGAGCTTCCTCAGGTGAGGGTTCAGATGAGTGAACCCTCCTGCTTGCTGGTTTCCCATGAGTGTTGGTTTTGACCATTAAGGGACCATGTCATGTGAGACACTGGCCATTACCAGCAGCAAGTCAAGTGGGGCTCTAACAGATTTGTGGGATGGCTGTTCTGCTGCTTTTCCAATTTTCTGCTTATTCTTTAGTTGAACTTTCTCTCCATCTCAGTGGGGATGGATGTGATTGCCATCTGCCTTTTGCAATCCCACAATGTATTGAACAGTGACGTGACATGGACTGTCCTGCTACAGCTCTGCAGAAGAGGGACATAGAAGTTCTGGATCACTGACTCTGGGTTGGGAATATTTTCTTACAGAAACCTGAAAGGTACATAATATTATTTGTATTTTAGAAGGAAGAAAACTAGGATTTGAGAGGTATGAGAAACATCCAGATTCCTATATGTATATGCTGGAAAGCACAATTGCAAAACCAAGTCGTTTAACTCTGAACTTGCATGATTACCATTTAAAACTACACCTATTTTCCCATATTCTGTGTCATTGCTTATATTCTGAAAGTATTCTGATCTATTCAAGCAAAGAGCACAGGTAATAGTAATAGTCACAACTGATACAGTGTTTACTATGCTCCAAGCATAGTTCTGAGAAAACATACATAGATTTTTTTTCCTTTTTGTAAATCATTCAGTTCTCACATGGATCCTAATGTGGAGGCACCACCCTTAGAGGAGAAGGGAGGTGAGTTGTAGGGAGTTAACTGGTGACTAAGTCACCTTCCTAGAAAAAGAGCAGGCAGGGGAGCCCTGCTAGCCTCTGCACCAGGTGCTGAGTCCTGTTGCCTCCGCACAAGCCTGTTCTATGGAGGTTGGAGCATGCTCTGTTCGGGGACCCTGAGATGCCACCCCACACACCAGGCGTGAGAGATGTGAGGGAAGCACTGTCCCCCTGGCTCGCCCTCCGAGCAGGGCTCCCAGAGGCCGCTCCCTGGGAAGTCCTCTCATGGACGAAGGAGGGGTCCTGGGCAACTCTCACACTTTTCTTCCTTTCACCCAGTTCAGAAAAGCAAGGGTAGTGTTAGAAAGGTTTGGGTTTGTTGGTCTGATTTGGGTCACACACTAGTTCTCACACATCAGCCCCATAACTATGGGCAAATCACTTCTTTCTGATCCTTGGATTCCCGTGAGTAAAGTGGGGACCGTTCTGTTCTCTGGAGTGGAGAGGACTTCGGGAGCTGGCACTCCCTGAGCACGTGGAAGGGCATTGGTGCCATAAGCATGCCACGTGCAGGTTTTCTCTTATCTTCTTCTCATTTTCTCTCTGCTCTGCTCTCAGAGACCGACATTTCTCTTTTCCTTCAGTGGCCAGGAGTTTGTCCTGAGAGAGTTCCTGGGACGGACTCAGTCACAGGCTTAGTCAAGCACCCTGCCAAGAGATCGATGCGGTTTCCTAAGGAAGCATCTGGAAGCTTGCACATGTACTGTCTTTCGGGCCTCCGCAACATGCTGCCCCAAGAGCATGTGGAAGGGCTGATTTCTCACAGCAGCCCGGCTGCTGTGCATTCTAAGGAACACCACCTTCTGCATCTGGGCAGCCAAGGCACATTGTTCTCCAGTCACCAAGGTGCACCTCTCGGTTTTCCTCACACCCACACCAGTGGCTTCTTTGCCTTGCCCAGGGCCCTCCCAGCAGTCGGCCCTGAGAAGCCTGTCTAGTGGGGTGGGGCCTCCCACAGGGACTGGATGAGCTGCTTCCCCAGGGGCTGGCTCAGGGCACTGGGCAAGTCACTCCATCCCTCTACACACTTTGTGGACTCAACTGGAAAAGGAAGGATATCCGTCCTCCATCCTGCTCAGGGTCTTTTAGGGGGTCTGAAGACTTTCAAAAGCTGTTGAAAAAAAGATAATGAAGTTTGCATGTGAAGCTCTTCACTCCTCATTGAAGGAGTACACTTCTGTGAATCCTACCTTTTAACTTTTAACAATTACCTAGAACACCCAAGACACAGTTAAAAGAACACAAAATGGGCTGCCTTCCCCTAGGACTTGCACACGATTGTTGTTGGGGGTCCATGACATTAACCTCACTCCAGTTTCTCCTCAAAAGTTCAACTCAAATATCATCAGCGACATTTCACCCTCATGATCATTTCCAGAACAGTCATTTTTCCTACTCCTAACACCATAAGTCCATCCCAATATCTTCCACATTCTTCCTTAAAAACTTGCTTTGGGTTCCTGTGCTTTGATTCACTTTTTTTTTTTTTTTTTGGTATATAAACTCTTCATTATTAACAGGACAGGCTTGCAGACTCATTTCTTCTTGGGCATCCCATGGTGTGGCCTTGGCACCCAGTGGTCTCAGTGTTCTGGCCTTGGACACGAAAGTCCCAGAAGTGGCACAGCCCCCTATGGACCCCAGTCTTCCTCCCAGAGCTTGTTGTCTAGACCACTGGCCAGAACCTGGCTGTATTTTCCATCCTTTATATCTTTCTGTCTGTTCAGGAACCGTTCTGAGACCTGTATAATGGATTCTGCATAATTGTGGTCACAGGTTCAACCTCATCCTCAGTGAGCTCTCCAGCCCTCTTGGTGGGGTCAGTGTCTGCTTTCCTCAAGACCACATGAGCATACCTTTGCCCCACAGCCTTAATGGCAGTGATGGCAAAGGCTATTTTCCACCATCCATCCATGTTTGTGTTGAGTTCTCGCAAAATGTGCTGGAACTTCTCAGGAATCACTAGAGACATAGCAGTCTTCAGAGCACACACAATGCTAAGGGCACAGCCCAGAGGAAGAGAAGAACAGGACACGACATAAGAAGAAGCACTGGAAGAGCCCTACACCTTGCAGACTAAGGCCATTTGAAAGGAAGAACAGGGGCAACAGTTAAACACAGTGCATGCCCTACTGCTTCCCAGTCTAGGAAATCAACGTTTCCACAGTAGACGATCAATGGAAAGACTCAGAGTATTGCAGTAATGGAATACAAGTTAGCAATGAGGAAGCCCTCTTACTGGACAGTTAGATAATGCAAGCAGGACACAGAAATGTCAAGGGCTTCCCTAGGAAAGCATGCAGCGGCCCTCTTCAGACCCAGGCAAAGAACAGGGATCTCTAGTTTCCCCACCCAGAATTCATTTACTATGAAAATATGTTCTTAATATTCTGCATGCACAGTGGAGACAGGATACCAAAAGTAATACCTGATTTACCTATGGGTAATTTTCTTAGGACTTTGCCAGGTCAAAGCGATTACAGGCACTAGGGGCAAGTGGACTTCAGGAATCCAGATGCTTGTAGCTCAAACTGCATCAAGCTGTTTTTTCTTACCAATGCAACCAGAGGGGGTTCTAGTTATGGACAATTATCTCCCCCTTTTTGACATCTGTCTGATCTCTTGTAGAAATTCTCCGCAGTGCTCACCAGCTGCTTTACCAGGTGGGCTGTGGCATGACTCAGGAGGTATGGCAGTGCAGAAAGGCATGCATAAATGAAGCAGTGAATTAGAAACAGGCTGTCCATCTTTTCACCAAGAACCATGTCATGGGTGGGAGGGTTGGCACCTGCAGGGCTCCCACCAATCACTGATTTCTACACACAGCACCCTCCCACCACATGGTGACATGAACAATTTAACAAGCTGACAGGAAATCTCATTTACACCTATGACTGGTATTATGGCTGCTTTCTTAATATGTTAGGGAAATTGCCCATACTATACCTGCCACAGGTGAAAACTGTATGCACATGCATAATTCATAAGCCTCCAATCCCAAAGAGAATTACAAATACTGTTGTTATTCAGCTGCCAGTTTTTATGGCAACATCTCAGATATAATTGAAGACTGTAGAAAGGGGACTTGTGGGGAGGGGTTCTCTGTTTAGTCCGTGTTTGCTGTTAGGACATGAGTAATTTGTAGACATAACAAATGATAACTCTCATACCTATGCATATTCCAAAATGTGGATAAGTCACATTACAAGTTTTGACCTTTACAATGTTCTCACTGTCTGAAAAGTTCTTCTCTTACCCCACTCTGTATATTTTAAATATAACTATATCTTTAAGTTTCTTATCTTGTTTTCATTGACTAAAAATAAATCTAACATGAAAGAAATAGACTACCACATTGCAAACATGTAAAATATTTACATGCTATAGAAATATATACAGCCATAAATTATAAAATACTTAGACATTATAGAAATACATATTCCCCTCCTCATATTAACCACCAGTAAATTCATATGTGCATGCACTTATAAGCCCTTTCTGTATGTATTTGTATATACATATGTCACAGATACACATGAAGTTTACCATAGAAGTCATATTGGATAAATTATTGTTCTTATTGTTTGTTCCCTTTCATGATTTAAGCAAACATTTCATTTAAAAAGAGCTTTATATGCACAGAAAAGTTACAAGGAGAGCAGCATCTTCAAATGCCCCTGCCCTGTCCCCTGATGTGAATACCTTGCTGCTTCATTTGTCACAACTAGTGAGCTAGAATCATCACATTAGGACTCACTGGTTTATATCTGGCTTAGGCATCCTTACTTTTTCCTGATGTGCTTTTCTCTCCCAGTCTGTGCCAGACCTCCTGGGTACTTCTATAGCACCCTTAGGTTATTAGTTGCACTGTGTCTGTGCACGAGTACCACCCTGCAGGCTGCAGAGTGTTAAATGATTGTGGTGGTGTGCCTGATAGCAGTGCCTGGAGTTAAGTAAAGGTTGGGTATAAACATACTGTCTTAAAAGTACGCCCTCAATAATTTTTGTGTCCTGGGAAGGCACCTCTGTTGTTCCATACATAAAATACGTAGCATACCCCCAAAATGGCAACAGCCTTGCATACAACCAGCTGAAGGCGGATGTTGGCTGAATGGATTTTTTTTTTTTTAAAGAGAGAGTGAGAGAGGAGAGAGAGAGAGAGAGAGAGAGAGAGAGAGAGAGAGAGAGAGAGAGAATTTTTAATATTTATTTCTTAGTTCTCGGCGGACACAACATCTTTGTTGGTATGTGGTGCTGAGGATCGAACCCGGGCCGCACGCATGCCAGGCGAGTGCGCTACCGCTTGAGCCACATCCCCAGCCCCGGCTGAATGGATTTTGAGACAGTAAAACTTTCTTGAAACTATATGAACTCTAAGATTTTGTGGGAAATTCTGGAAAATATTATATTCATTTTATCCTTTGAGTAAGATTTGGACAAATATTGCTAAAAAGATCACCTTTTGGTGCATTTCTGATGTTGCTTCTCATCAACACCATATTTCTTATGTGCCTTCTGTGCATCATTAACATGGGATGGAAAGGGAAAACAGATGTGCCCTGCTTTCTATAAAAACTGATCATCATGGAGGAAGTCCCTCTACAGACCATGTCAGAGATGAGCGCAAAGAGGAGGTGAAGTGTGAGAGCCAGCACATTCCCAGGGTCAGCAGAGGGAACGGAGTAGCAGGAGTTAATGGGAGTGCTGTGTAGGGGCAGCCAGGCCCCAGCTGCAGGGGCTGGGAGGCACACTGAGGACACCTATCATAGATGAGTCAAGGCTTCCTTCTGAAGCAGTCGCTGTTGATGCTATGGGACTCTGGGTGAAGAGGGTCCCTGAACAGACTCAGCCTCTGACCTCCAGATTGGCAGCAGAGGGCATGCTGGAGGCTGCCCGTTGCATGAGTGCAGGCAAAGAGCTGATTCCAGGGAAGAGAGGACCAGGGGTTACAAAATGCACCCTGGAGGATCTGCCTGATTTTAGCACCTCCACCTTGTCTACAAAATCTGGGGGTTGGCTTCCTCAATCCCAACACTGATTCAAAATATGAAAGTCTACTATGACTTACTTGTTATCTGAGGTGGAAATGTCACCCAGGCTTGTGGCACTCTCCAAGCCAATACCCACTGTATTTGCTGCAAAGTTCTCTTTTTTTATCAGAGCAGGAAGAAATCTCAGGGTTCTGTTTAACATTCTACTCTCCACAAAGCATGCATGAAGTTAGACCATGTCACCTCGAAGTCTCTCTGACGTTAGTGGTGAACATCCATTTCCAATTTGTCATTTGATATCAGTCCAGCATGTCAATCTTCTTAAATTGAATTTAATGCACTTTGAGTTGTGTAGCATAAGAAGGAAACCACATTAACTATGCCCAGCTCTGTGTGTGTTTGTGTGTGTGTCTCTGTGAATGCCTCAGAGTGAGAGAAAGTGAGAGAGTAACTTACAGTGTCATGTTACATAGAACAGATAAACACGACCAAAAATAGAGAGTGGTGGGAAAAGAACAGATATGAAATTGGATATAACTTGTTTTCTGTTCCCACACTTCAAGCAGTTTCTTTAATCTTTCTGAACATTAGAGTTTTTCATCAATATAATGGAAATAAAGTGATCTCCTGAACTGAAGGATTATATAAAGTAATTGATACTTTTAAATTTGTACATAGCATATCCTTCGTTAATTATAAAATATTTTCTTTTTTGTTATATGTCAGATTGTCAACAGTTTTCTCTTGATGTTTTCAATATGACTTATTTCAATATGTAAGATGCTATTCTTATATTTCCTTTCTGAGATCCTAGGAATTTGCAATGATATTCATTTTCATAACAAAAGTGTTGTAGATGACTGGTATATGGTAAATAATAAATGTTTGGAAAATTATATTACTACTGTTTATAATGATTTTTGTATTTAAATTGCTCTTAATTACTTATGAAATAAATGCCTACATTTTGTTCCTAAATTGTGTCACAAGTCTGTGAGCTTTGACTTTTAGCTTGAGTATGCAGATGAAGAAACTAAGACTGAGAAAAGAAGGTTGACTCTTGGCCCAGTGCACGCAACTAGCAAGAAAGACAGTCTGATTTAGAGCCCGGTTTATATGCTGGTGCTTGCACTGCCTCTCTTCTTTAGGCAACTGCACACAGAAATAGGCAATTATCATAGGAAATCAGCATCCAGAATTAAGCTATTGCATTTGATAAATTCAGCACTAGCTATTGCTGAGGGTCAGAGATGTACAGGACAGCCAGCCATCACCATGAATGAGTAAATCTCAAGAGACAGTATGGCTCATAATCACTGTCAACCCGAGTGAGCCAGGCACTCTGAAGGGCACAGCTGGGGAAGGAGGGACGGCACAGGAAGCTTGGTTTGATTTTGTCAGGAAACTCATAAATGTTTCATAAGGCCTCCACGGAAGATAAAACCTCCCCAAATGACCTCTTTTGATTGTTCCATAATGGGGAGATTAGAAACCCAGATGAAACATTAGGCCAGAATGAAGACCTGCGTTCTGAAAACCCAAAACGCCCTGTCAAAATCCATTTCCCCCTATCTGATCTTGTGTGCCCTGCTTCTCTCTGAACTTGAAGAGGAAGGAGGTTATCAGTTTATCACAGCAAGGGCAGCCATGGAGTCACCCAGGAAGGAAACTCCGCCTCCTCATTGTGGTTGGCAGAGAGTGGATCCACTCTCTGCGCAGTGGGCCTGGCCTGAGCCGGACTCCTCCATGGGCTCTAGGTCCTTCCTTGAAGTACGACACCCACTAGCACCATGGCCATGAGATGTGCCGAGACTGTTTGTAAGTGGCGCACCTCAGGCGATACATTCCTTTAAAAAAACACTTTCCTATTTGTTTTATTGGTAACGATTTTTGTAAAAAGAAATGTGAATAATCAAAAAGCAAAAAAAAAAAAAAAAAGCATTTTCTCAAGAAGTGGAGATAATCTGAGTGTTGTGACAGAGTATCTTCCCAGTACGAATGCTTTTAGGGAGCCCCTTGTATTTCTGTCCGAAACTCTTCTCCAAGTGATTTTAGTACTCTTTATTACAGTATGAATGGCATCCTCTTATTGTACTTCTATCTATTTCTATGTATATGTGGATATAGATAAAGGACTCTATGTCAGTGCATAATATTTATATGTGTAAATTGCATGTATCCTATATCTGTTCGTATTTTATTATATACACATACACACATATACACTTATATGTATATGAGTATTGCAAAAGATTTATGTGAAATTATGCACATACACAGAATTTTCACTGTACAGAGGCCAGTGTGCTTGCACTTTCTGTTGTATTCCTAACCTTACTCACCATTCTATTTTGCTTAAATATGAAGGTGTATGCATATGCACCGAAATCTTGCTAAATGGTCAATGAGCATTAATGCCCTCCATGCTGCTTCTCAATTCAAATTCACCATGCATGTATCTGATTTGTCCTGTGATGTATGAAGTCTTTCATGATTATCTCCATCTTTCTATCTTTGGGTTTTGCCAGCTATAGGAACCTTCCACTTCTTCTCGTGAATCTCATTCTATCCTCAGAGGTCAGGCCTGAGTCCCACCTCCTTCTTGAGGCTTCTTTGAATTTTCTAGACAGTGAATACCCCATTTCTTTAGACACTTAGGGACATGAACTTTTTGGATGTAATACTACATTTCCTTCTGATTATGCTTACATAAGATTAAATGCATATACATATTTTCTTCCCAACGACTCAACTTTAAAGGGAGAAATCATAAAGCTATATGATAATATTAGCATAGTACCAAGGAGAGAGGGAGAGGGAGAGCGAAAGAGTGAGAGAGCGAGAGAGAGAGAGAGAGCGAAAGAGAGACAGAGAATCTTCAACTGTTTTATAATGGATGCATAGAATTGTACATTCTTATGTTGTATAGTATGATATTTTTATATGTGTACACATTGTACAGTGATCAAATCAAGGGTATTAATATATCATTGTTTCACTATTTTATATTTTTTTGCGTTGGGAATAAAGACCTTTCATCTATTTTGAAACACTTAGAATTGTTAATTATAGTCACTAAAATTATGACACTAGAAATTATTCTTGTAAAATAATTTTATAATTATTTTATGTAAACATACAGAATTCAGTAGTATTTATATACACCAATAATAAAGTAGCTAAAAAATTCTATTCCATTTAAAACAGCAAAATAAAATAAAACAAACATCTAGGAGTAAATTTAACCAAGAAGGCGTAAATGTCCACAATGAAAACTATAAAGCATTAATCAAAGAATTTGAAGAGAACACATGCAAACAAAAGCTATTTCATGTTCATGGATCGGAACAATCAATACTGTTAAAAATGTTCTTAGGAGATTCGAGATTCCTGAAGATGGCGGCTAAGGGAGTGCATCACCCCAGTGCGCTGTGTCACTGTGCGGGAGAAAGACGAGGTGAAACAGCTGAAGGCTATCTTGTTGGGAATTTCCAGTGAAATTGAGGTGCTCCAGAATCTAGTGGATGGATTTCCATTGCGTGAGGTTCGGCTGCGGGGGCTCGGTCGCTTCCGGAGAGGGAGTGCAGCTATGAGGATTCTGGGGGCTCCTGCTAGCGGTGCAATGGCCGTGCTTAGTGCTGAGTTCTGGCTTTGAGACAGAGGAGAGAAGCGGTCCAGTTCGATTCTCGACACCGGTCGGACCACGGAGGAGGACAGCAGCCGCCATCTTGGAGAGCTGATGTAACCATCCCTGTTTTCTACTGATCTCAGCTCATTCAGCTATGGAACAGGTGATTTCAGGCTGGTATTTTCCTGCGTCTCGCAGACAGATCGCTCAGGCTCGGGGCTGGAGAACCTGTGGAGAATACTCCTTGGGGCTCGCTCCTGGCAAGGCGTGTGCAAGGCTCTGAGCGGCCAGATTCTGGTTCCCTGGGCTGCTTTGGCCCAGGGCTGGGGAACCTGCGGAGACTGCGTGTTGAAGCCAGCTCCAAGTGGAGCGTGCGCTGAGCTCAGGGCGGCTGGGCTCTGACTCCCGGAACAGTTTTGGCCCAGGGCTGGGGAGCCCGCGGGGACTGCGTCTTTGAGCCTGCTCCCAGCGGAGTGTGCACCGGGCTCTGGCTCCCGGGGCTGCTTTGGCCTGGGGCTGGGGAACCCGCGGGGGTCACTCCGTGGAGCCTGCTCCTAGCGGAGCGTGGCCAGGATCGGAGAGGCCTGGTTCTGGCTCCCGAAGCTGCTTTGGCCCAGCGCTGGGGAACCTGCAGTGACTGCTTCTCGGTCCGGGTCCTGCTGGGTGCTGTGGGGGCGAGGGGGGCAGAGTGGAGCTGCCGCCTGCGCCCAGAGCAGGCCAAGTGACCCACCGGCGTGGTATCACGACACCCCAACTGCAGCTGGGGCCGAAGAGAGTAGCCGCCCATGCCTAGAACAGGACCAGCGACCCGACGACGGCGCAATAGCCAAGTCACCCCATTTGGAGTAGGGGCTGTGCAGAGCCGCCGTCTGAGCCTGCAAGGTAGGCAGACCTGCGTCCCACTGGCAGGACAGGCCCGGTAGCCTGCCAGCGTGGTGGACAAGTAGCACCGAGGCAGTCACGTCACACTGGTTGGAGTGGGGGTGGAGCAGAGCCGCCGCCCGTGTCCGGAAAAGGCCCTGCGACCCGTTGGAGAGGCAGTCAGGTACCCCCACTGGGAGTGGGGGCTGAGCAGAACTGCCGCCCGAGCCCACAAGGTAGGCAGACCTGCGACCCACTGGCGGAACAGGCCTAGAGGCCTGCCAGCGTGGTAGACACGTCACACCAATTGGAGTAGGGGCCGAGCAGAGCCACAGCCCACATCCAGATCAGGACCAATGACCCGAGGGCGTGGTAGTTACGTCACCACAATTGGAGCAGGGGCAGAGCAGAGCTGCCACCCGTGCCCGCAGGGTGGGCAGACCTGTGACCGACCAGCGTGTTAAATAGATCACCCTAATTAGAGGAGGAGCACAGCCACTAACCGCCCTGTAAGGGAGATTTCCCAACTATACAAGAGCAATATAAATAAATAGGGGGGAAATTTCAAAAACACAACAGTTTCACCAAGCAGAAAGAAACGTGAGCAGTATGAAAAGACAAGGAAAGAAAGGACCACAAGCAATGCAGGTCAACTCAACTTTAGAAGAGGTAATAGCTGCAACAGATGGAATGTCAGATAAAGAGTTCAGGATATACATGCTTCAGATGATCTGGAGTCTCAAGGAAGACATGAGACAACAAAATCAGACAATGAAAGATCACTTTGACAAGGAACTACATAAACAAATCCAGGAAGTAAAAGATCAATTACACAGGGAGTTAGAAGTAATAAAAAACAAACAAATAGAAATCCTAGAAATGCAGGAAGCAATAAACCAACTTAAAAACTCAATTGAGAATACTACCAGCAGAATAGATCACTTAGAAGATAGAACATCAGACAATGAAGACAAAGTATTTCAACTTGAAAAGAACATAGACAGCTCAGCAAGTCTGCTAAGAAACCATGAGCAGAACATCAAAGAAATATGGGATAACATTAAAAGACCAAACTTAAGAGACATTGGGATACAGGAAGGCACAGAGCTCCAAACCAAAGGAATAAACAATCTATTCAATGAAATAATACAAGAAAACTTCCCAGACTTGAAGAATGAAACAGAATCCCAAATCCTAAAAGCCTACAGGACGCCGAATGTGCAAAATCATAAGAGATCCACACCTAGACACATTATAATGAAGATGTCCAACATACAGAATAAGGAGAGAATTTTAAAAGCTACAAGAGAAAGGAAACAGATTACATTTAGGGGTAAACCAATCAGGATAACAGCTGATCTCTCAACATAGACTCTGAAAGCTAGAAGATCTTGGAATAACATATTTCAAACACTGAAAGAAAATGGGTTCCAACCAAGAATCGTGTATCCGGAGAAATTAAGCTTCAGGATGGAAGATGAAATTAAAACCTTCCACGATAAACAAAAGTTAAAAGAATTCGCAGCTAGAAAACCATCTCTTCAAAAAATCCTTGGCAACACATTACAGGAAGAGGAAATGGAAAATAACATTGAAAACCAACAGTGGGAGGTAGGATAGTAAAGGGGGGAAAGTAATCAAAGAGGAAAACAAATCAGGTTTAGTAACATTAATAAACAAATATGGCTGGAAGAACAAACCATATCTCAATAATAACCCTAAATGTTAATGGCTTAAACTCACCAATTAAGAGACACAGGCTAGTTGAATGGATCACAAAACAAGACCCAACAATATGCTGCCTACAGGAGACGCATTTGATAGGAAGAGATATACATAGACTGAAGGTGAAAGGTTGGGAAAAATCATACCACTCATATGGACTGCAGAAACAAGCAGGAGTGTCCATTCTCATATCTAATAAAATAGATTTCAAGCCAAAGTTAATCAAAAGGGATAAAGAGGGACACTACATACTGCTCAAGGGAACCATACACCAACAAGACATAACAATCATAAATATATATGCCCCAAACAATGGTGCAGCTATGTTCATCAAGCAAACTCTTCTCAAGTTCAAGAGTCTAATAGACCACCATACAATAATCATGGGAGACTTCAACACACCTCTCTCACCACTGGACAGATCTTCCAAACAAAAGTTAAATAAGGAAACTATAGAACTCAATAACACAATTAACAACCTAGACTTAATTGACATATATAGAATATACCACCCAACATCAAGCAGTTACACTTTTTTCTCAGCAGCACATGGATCCTTCTCAAAAATAGATCATATATTATGTCACAGGGCAACTCTTAGACAATATAAAGGAGTAGAGATAATACCATGCATCCTATCTGATCATAATGGAATGAAACTGAAAATCAATGATAAAAGAAGGAAGGAAAAATCATGCATCACTTGGAGAATGAACAATAGGTTACTGAATGATCAATGGGTTTTAGAAGACATCAAGGAGGAAATTAAAAACTTCTTAGAGTTAAATGAAAACAGAGACACAACATATCGGAATCTATGGGACACATTGAAAGCAGTTCTAAGAGGAAAATTCATTGCTTGGAGTTCATTCCTTAAAAAAAGAAAAAAACAACAAATAAATGATCTCATACTTCATCTCAAAATCCTAGAAAAAGAAGAGCAAAACAACAGCAAAAGAAGTAGAAGGCAAGAAATAATTAAAATCAGAGCTGAAATTAATGAAATTGAAACAAAAGAAACAATTGAAAAAATTGACAAAACTAAAAGTTGGTTCTTTGAAAAAATAAATAAAATTGACAGACCCTTAGCCATGCTAATGAACAGAAGAAGAGAGAGAACCCAAATTACTAGCATACGGGATGAAAAAGGCAATATCACAACAGACACTTCAGAAATACAGAAGATAATCAGAAATTATTTTGAATCCTTATACTTCAATAAAATAGAAGATAGTGAAGGCATAGATAAATTTCTTAAGTCATATGATCTGCCCAGATTGAGTCAGGAGGATATAGACAACCTAAACAGACCAATAACAATAGAGGAAATAGAAGAAACCATCAAAAGACTACCAACTAAGAAAAGCCCAGGACCAGATGTGTATACAGCAGAGTTTTACAAAACCTTTAAAGAGGAACTAACACCAATACTTTTCAAGCTATTTCAGGAAACAGAAAAAGAGGGAGAACTTCCAAATACATTCTACGAGGCCAACATCACCCTGATGCCTAAACCAGACAGAGACACTTCAAAGAAAGAAAACTACAGACCAATATCTCTAATGAACCTAGATGCAAAAATCCTCAATAAAATTCTGGCGAATCGGATTCAAAAATATATCAAAAAAATTATACACCATGATCAAGTAGGATTCATCCCTGGGATGCAAGGCTGGTTCAATATACGGAAATCAATAAATGTTATTCACCACATCAATATACTTAAAAATTAGAACCATATGATCATCTCGATAGATGCAGAAAAAGCATTCGACAAAGTACAGCATCCCTTTATGTTCAAAACTCTAGAAAAATTAGGGATAACAGGATCATACCTCAACATTGTAAAAGCAATCTATGATAAGCCACAGGCCAGCATCATTCTGAATGGAGAAAAATTGAAGGCATTCCCTCTAAGATCTGGTACAAGACAGGGATGCCCTCTCTTACCACTTCTGTTCAACATAGTCCTCGAAACACTGGCCAGAGCAATTAGACGAAAGAAATTAAAGGCATAAAAATAGGAAAAGAAGAACTTAAATTATCACTATTTGCAGATGACATGATTCTATACCTAGCAGACCCAAAAGGGTCTACAAAGAAACTACTAGAGCTAATAAATGAATTCAGCAAAGTGGCAGGATATAAAATCAACACGCATAAATCAAATGCATTCCTGTATATCAGCGACAAATCCTCTGAAACGGAAATGAGGACAACTACTCCATTCACAATATCCCCCCTAAAAATAAAATACTTGGGAATCAACCTAACAAAAGAGGTGAAAGATTTATACAATGAAAACTACAGAACCCAAAAAAGAGATATAGAAGAAGACCTCAGAAGATGGAAAAATATACCCTGTTCATGGATAGGCAGAACTAACATCATCAAAATGGCGATATTACCAAAAGTTCTCTATAAGTTCAATGCAATGCCAATCAAAATCCCAACAGCATTTCCTGTAGAAATAGACAAAACAATCATGAAATTCATATGGAATAATAAAAGACCCAGAATAGCAAAAACAATGCTAAGCAGGAAGTGTGAATCAGGCAGTATAGCGATACCAGACTTCAAACTATACTACAGAGCAATAGTAACAAAAACAGCATGGTACTGGTACCAAAACAGGCGGGTGGACCAATGGTACAGAATAGAGGACACAGAAACCAATCCACAAAACTACAACTATCTTATATTTGATAAAGGGGCTAAAAGCATGCAATGGAGGAAGGATAGCATCTTCAACAAATGGTGCTGGGAAAATTGGAAATCCATTTGCATCAAAATGAAACTGAATCCCTTTCTCTCGCCATGCACAAAAGTCAACTCAAAATGGATCAAGGAGCTTGATATTAAATCAGAGACACTGTGTCTGATAGAAGAAAAAGTTGGCTATGATCTACATACTGTGGGGTCGGGCTCCAAATTCCTCAATAGGACACCCATAGCGCAAGAGTTAACAACTAGAATCAACAAATGGGACTTACTCAAACTAAAAAGTTTTTTCTCAGCAAAAGAAACAATAAGAGAGATAAACAGGGAGCCTACATCCTGGGAACAAATCTTTACTCCACACACTTCAGATAGAGCCCTAATATCCAGAGTATACAAAGAACTCAAAAAATTAGACAATAAGATAACAAATAACCCAATCAACAAATGGGCCAAGGACCTGAACAGACACTTCTCAGAGGAGGACATACAATCAATCAATAACTACATGAAAAAATGCTCACCATCGCTAGCAGTCAGAGAAATGCAAATCAAAACCACCCTAAGATACCATCTCACTCCAGTAAGATTGTCAGCCACTATGAAGTCAAACAACAACAAGTGCTGGCGAGGATGCGGGGAAAAGGGTACACTTGTTCATTGTTGGTGGGACTGCAAATTGGTGCAGCCAATTTGGAAAGCAGTATGGAGATTTCTTGGAAAGCTGGGAATGGAACCACCATTTGACCCAGCTATTCCCCTTCTTGGTCTATTCCCTAAAGACCTAATAAGAGCATGCTTCAGGGACACTGCTACATCGATGTTCATAGCAGCACAATTCACGATAGCAAGATTGTGGAACCAACCTAGATGCCCTTCAATAGATGAATGGATAAAAAATGTGGCATTTATACACAATGGAGTATTACTCTGCATTAAAAAATGACAAAATCATAGAATTTGGAGGGAAATGGATGGCATTAGAGCAGATTATGCTAAGCGAAGCTAGCCAATCCTTAAAAAACAAATGCCAAATGACTTCTTTGATATAAGGGGAGTAACCAAGGGCAGGGTAGGGACGAAGAGCTTGAGAAGAAGATTAACATTAAACAGGGACAAGAGGTGGGAGGGAAAGGGAGTGAGAAGGGAAATCGCATGGAAATGGAAGGTGATCCTCAGGGTTATACAAAATTACATATAAGAGGAAATGAGGGGTAAGAGAAGAATAATACAAGTGGAAGAAATGATTTACAGTAGAGGGGGTAGAGAGAGAAAAGGGGAGGGGAGGGGAGGGGAGGGGAGGGGGATAGTAGAGAATAGGATAGACAGCAGAATACATCAGACACTAGAATGGCAATATGTAAATCAATGGAAGTGTAACTGATGTGATACAGCAATCTGTATACGGGGTAAAAATGAGAGTTCATAACCCACTTAAATCAAACTGTGAAATATGATATATTAAGAACTATGTAATGTTTTGAATGACCAACAATAAAAAAAAAATGTTCTTACCATTCACTATGATCTACCGATTGACTGGAATCCCTAGGAAAACACTGATGACGTTCTTCACTGAAATAAAGTAAAACTAACCTAAAATGTATAAAAAAGCCACACAAGTTTGCAAAAAAGTAAAACATTCCTGAGCAGAAAGAACAGAGCTGGAGGCATCACAATAACTGATTCAAAATGCTCTACAATGCCTTATTTACTAACGTAGTTTTGTGTTGGCATAAAAACAGAAACATGAGCAGTGGAAAAGGGAAGCCATAAATAAATCCATGAATCTAAAGTTAGCTGGGTTTGGACAAAGCCAGGAACATGTGTTGAAGGAATCAGAGTACCTTTACCACGTGGTGCTGGGAAACTGTACATCCATACGCAGAATAAATGCAAAAACAACAAAGAAAAAAGCACAATTCAAAGTGGACCCAGCACTTGAGTATAAGGCTCCGAACTTTGAATCTAATAGAAGCAAAACACAGGGTAAAGACTTTCGAACATTGACTAGGGAAACTGGGCACAGATGTTTTGATTAGGGTGTGTGTGTGTGTGTGTGTGTGTGTGTGTGTGTGTGTGTGTGTGTTTCTCCCTTTCTGGGTTTGGTTGAGTTCTCAAAAGGAATTCCTGAGGCAAGGGCCTGGGTAGGTGATTATTTGGGAAGTGTTGCTGGAAACGTTAATGGTGAGTTCAGAAGGAATAGCAGGCAGGAGAAGAAGCCAGTACAGGGTGTGCAAGGAGCAGCTCTTGCTGTGGACATCAGAGGACCTGTTCTGTTGGAACCTGTGGGAGACAGAGGACAGTATGTCTTGAAGTCACCCCAAGGTGTGAGGACCAGTTGAGGTGCCTTGGAGCTTTCCTCCTTGTGGGACTTCCAGACTTCCTGGTTCCAGGGTAAAAGAGAGCCCAGCTGCAGGTAGGAGGTTGCTACCGTCTGTATCTGGAGTGCTCACCCAAGTTCTCCTGTTAAAGTCTTAATCCCCAATGTGGTGCTATTGAAGGGTGGTGGAAAGATTGAGTTGCAGCCTGGGCAGGGGGGCTTTCCGATCATTGGGCTGTGTCCTTTAAGGGGATAGTAGAACTCAGCTCCTTCTCCTCCCTTTCTTTCACCTTCTTTCACAAGGTGAGTTCCTTTGCTCTGCCACAAGCTGCCTAGTGTGACGTGCTTCTTTGCCAGAGGCCCTGAAACAATGGGGTCAATAAATCATGGTCTGAGACCTCCAACTTGGCAAGCCAAAATAAGACTTTCTCTTGTAACAAAATTGCAAGTGTTTTGTTACATGATGGAAAGGTGGCTAACAACAACAACAACAAAATTACTGGTGCTTAGGCTGTGACAACATCAGAAATGTGGAACACTTGCTGTGGGGATGTTCACTGGTTATTAACTGCTGTCTCAATGTGCAAAGCAATGTGTAGAAATTCAAACAGGTTCTCCAGCCACTTCAGTGCTGTATGTAGAGAACTACTTCAGTATTACCCAATATTACCCAAGTGAATTCAAGGTATTGTCTTCCCACTATTTTCAGCATGCAATACAGCTCATGTTTGAGAACTCCTGGGCTTGTGATTCTCCACATCTCCCTTTTGAACCTAAGCTTTCACCATGCTCTCCACATGGGTCTCTTGACCAGCAGACACAGACCAAGGTATGGTCCTGCTAGATCTCTGCACTCAAAGATCAACTCATTCTCCATTCAATTTTTTTTTCTTTTCAAGGCTACCATGTCTATCTGTTCAAATGTTCAGGAGTCCAATATCTTCCATAAATGATTTGCTAATGGGTTTTACTGTATAACTTTGTTGTAAAGGAAGTTGCACAGGAGGATGGTGGCTAAAATAAGATCATGTGAAAGGACAAAAGATACTACTTTTAACTCCAATAAGAAATCAGGAAAATAGAGATGTTAGTGATCCATCAAGAAATGGATATAATTTTAAAAGCCCTGGAGTTAATTTCTGCCACAAAAAAATTTTGTGAGTTTTAAAAAATTACATTACTATAATTCAGCTCTCAGAGAAAGTCTGTAATGGGCTATATTTACCAAAGGGGCTGAGTCATAACCCAAAGGTGGTAATGAACCCCACAGTGGCTGTGAAGAATTCCCTTTCACAGAGGCACTTGGAGCTCCACTGGGTTACAAACACTGTAATCAGAGTTACCAAGATGGCTTTATAAAGTTATAGTTTTTTTTATTTAAAAGGAAACTTTTACTCCCTTTAAGAAACAACAAATAGTACAATATCAAATAAAACTGGTTCTTTCTTTTGGCCCTGGGCCATTCCTACCAGGAGATTCTGTGCTGTGTTTTCATTTCATGTTTTCATGGCTTCAGTCTTGCCCAGCAACCCACCAGGCAAGGTTCCGAAGAGAGGGGACAATGCTACTGAGCTGAGGGCCAGTCATGGAGATGGTTCATATCTGACTGGTCTTAGCACTTTATGAGGACATGTGAGTTGGTACTGAGCTTCGAATTCATAACATTAAGAATCATTTGTCAGAGACTTGTTCTACTCCTCTTCCTCTAGACCTTTTGATTTATGGTTGCCAGATTTAGCAAATATAAATAATTCACTTTCCAACTGGAATTTCATATAAACAAGAACACACACACACACACACACACACACACGTTGAGTGTATACATAGCTACATATGTTTATATGCACATGTATACATTTTGTTAGAGTTTACAGCACAAAGTACTCAAGATACTAAATAAATGTTGTTAATCTGAAGTCTAGATTTAATGAGTGCTCATGATTTCAACTGAAAACTGTTTTCTAGGTCCCACTTCCCTTGGCTGGGCTAATCTGGGTTTCCACCCCACTCTAACAGTGCCCTGAGCCCACTCCAGGTCAGAACAGGACACCACTGCATGACTGCAGGAGAAGGCTGTTGGTCCCAAGTTCATGGAGTCTTGATCTTGGTCGCACCTCTATGCTGACCTCATTCCAGAATGTCCTGAAGCCTCAGAGGCCCCTGAGGAACAATCTGCACTGCACCACTACACCTCTCCCACTCTTGGGATCCATCATTCATGTTCTCACCTGTCACCAGTGTGACCACGGGAGCCTTCAGCTCCTGCAGGTACCTCCTCCTCCACATCTGAGCTTCACTCCAGGAACTGAGTACATTTTCTTCATTTTTACCAGCAGAAAAAATATCTGCCCCCTGTGTAGCATTCACTTTTTTTTTTCATTGTTGGCAAGTACTCCTTCATCCAGCACTCACGTATCATTTTTAAGAACATTTTCTGAGCCTTGTGCTTGGGTTCCTTCATTATATTCTTCTTCCTGCTTTTTTGTTGATCTTTTTTCACTTTCATTGTTCTTGGGCTTTGTTAAGGGATCTTAGCTAAATTAAATAGTATAATTAAAATGCTCAGGAGCATTATTCTTGCCAAGAAGAATAAAACAGAATCACTTCTCTACTGCCCCCTCAGATATCAAAAAAAAAAATTGCTGTAGAATAGTACCTCAAATTATTTCAGAAAACTTTCATGTGGGAGAATTTTATACTTAGGGCAACCTGAAAAATATCCAAATCAAAGTTCAGAACACAGGAAATATGAAATTTTCCTCGTTTACTGTCGAAGAAGAAGAAGAAGAAGAAGAAGAAGAAGAAGAAGAAGAAGAAGAAGAAGAAGAAGAAGAAGAACAACAACAACAACAACAACAACTAAAAGTATAAATAGAACATATTTTGCTATCCAGGGGTTTTTGTATCATGCCGAGCCAGATCTGTAACACACACACACACACAAAATTTAAAGACAGTGTTTGAAAGTATGTAGTAAAAATGTCTCAATTTTTGGTTGATAGATTCACTACAGACTATGAATTCACATGACAGTGATCAAGCATAAGATTGTAGACAAGAAGCAGAAAACAGATTAAGATTTTATGTCACTAATGAACAATCTGCTCACCAAACACTGTCCTTGAATTCCCAGCTGCCTTTGTGGTTGGTTAGGGCCATGGGCCTCACAGTGAGAATGTCCAGGGCAAGGGGATGCAGTGGAGGTGATCCTCCAGGTCTGCCCTGTAATGCACCCCACATTGAGCTCCTCCATTTTGTTTTCTGTGGGATGAATGGAGGGGACTCTGGGAATCTAGATGGGAAAACCACAAGAGACTGAGCCCTGCTGGAGGGAGGTCATCTAGAGGGGATCTCTTGTCCTGGAACACCGACACTGGGTACAACACTAGTGGGAAACAACTGTTTTTTGAATTAAGCGTTTACGTTTTTGTTTTTGTTACTGTTGTTGTTTTTTACAGGAAGCTACCTTTCTAGAATAATAGAAGATACATTGTTCTTAATTTATGCATTCATTCAGGAAGTACACATAGTTTCTCAAATATGTGCCAAGAGTCTACTATGTTATAGAGACTCTGCAAGTTAAATATATTGGCAACATATGTGGACAAGTGTCTGCCATCACGGAGCTTGCAATATCCTGAGGATAAGGGACAATAAGGAAAATGGGGTTATTGTGAAGGAAGCAAGTGAAGAAGATTGTTCCTGTTGCTAAACACCTCTCTCTCTCTCTAATCATATGTATATGATCATATATATCATAGTCAACTTCTTGGAATAGAAACAGGTGTGTATCACCCAAGCTGTGACTGATGAGAAGCCTTTGCAAACAGAGCCAGGGAGGGGAGCTTCAGGTGAAGGGAGCACCAGCAGCCTTTGAAGAGGGAACGGGAATTATGGGTAAAGAAACCACAGGAAGGGAACTGAGGAATGGGCAACTGGAGAAGTCAGCAAGGAGCAGGCTGTGAGGTGGGAGTCTCATAAGGACTTGTGAATTAAGTTTAAGTGCAAATGTTTGTTTAGTCCTTGAAGGAATTTAGTAGGTATAAAAAGACTGATATTTTTTAAATGTCTGCATTGTTGAACGTAATTTTGATTATGAGGAGGGAAAGTATCTATAAACCAGCAGGACAGTTCAGTGGTAGAGGTACATTAGTGAACAGATGTAAGACATGCTTTGGAGGTGCAATCAGCTAACTGAAGGAGAGTGTGTCTGTGCAGAGAGGAGATTAAGACTGATTTTCAAGTTTGCATCTTGGTCGCATAGTTCAAATGAAATATTATTTCCTTGATTGAAAATCAGATGGTAAGGCAGATATAAAGACAAAGCAGATATGAAGACAAGGCTTCAGAGTTACCTTAGAGATCATTTTTGGACTTCAGTTCAAGGTGCTAGTGAGATGAGAAACAGGTAGCATGAAGAATGAAGTTCAGGGAGAGATACAACAGGAGATGGAAATGTGGGCACTGTCAACCCAGACTCATATTTAAAACATGAGAAAAATAGGTCATTGAAGAAGAGACTATTGGGACATTAGGGTGCTAAGGACTGGTCCCTGGAGCAAGTTGGTGTGAGCTGAATCCTAATGGTGTAAATATCTGCCTCTTTTCAGTTTCCTTGATGGTCACTGTTTCAGGCTTGGGAAGGGCTTTCTGGCTCTGCTCCCCTGTGTAATATACTTCTTTATTTTCACCCCCAGCATTGGCTGTGCTGTTTTCACCCCAGAGGATCTCCACAGGTTACAGGAGGAAGGAAGGACAAGACACTCAACATCTCAGCAATCTCAGTTATGACACACCTTTACTAAATTAAGAAATCCTAAAGACAGTCTGAAACGGCAGGTACCAATGCCCAGCCGTGGAGACAGATGCACAAGCTGGGCTCTGTCCTCTGTAGTCATTCCGGAAACTCAAAGCGAGACATTCTTAAGACTGGTGTATCTGAAATGGGCCCAAGAAGTTCTTTGGCATTCTAGAGAAATCCAAATTGCTCATTACTATTCTCCACTTTTAGTGCCATAAAATTTTTAGTAACGTTCAGGGAAATACACTTCCTGAAGCACTAATTGTGTGTTAAGGGAAGAGTGGCTCTATCTGCTTTAAGGCTGAATTATTAGAATTAAAGCATCCATTATAACCCCTGTGCAAGCCCTGTAGGGTGAAGCACACTCTGGTTACCGCTGCTCAAATCATTCACTGGAGCTGGGAAGGAACACTGCCTAGTTTATGACTTTTGTGTAAACATCACCCTGGAGGGAAATAAATGTTTTCTCTAGTCTCTTTCCCTGGATGTGTCTGTATCGGCCTCACTTTCTCTCTCTTGAGGCTAGCAACAAACTATTATTTATTTCCTTTGTGGATAATCTACAGATCCTTCCCCTACTGACTGAGCTGTGAATAGAACATCAAAAGTTTATTGAAATGAATAAACTTTAAGGCTCCTCCTCTATGCAGATGCTGTGCTAGAGGTTGGAGGTAATTGGAAATCAAAATCTTGTCATCCAGAGACAAAAAAAAATATACATGGAGAAGTGGGAATGTGATGACATTTTGGAGGGAGAGGAACACTGAGGATTAGCCTTGGATGTTTTGCTTACTTGCCTGGGAATGCAGTGTAGTTGGACATAGACTAGGGACATGCTTTGACTATCATGGATATATTTATTTTGGGTATATTAAGAAGTAGCAAGATGTATGTGTCTTTTGGGCAGTCATGTACTTGGTCTGGAGTTTGAGAACATATTAAATATAGAGATAAATCTGCCACTATGTGTGTCCCTTAGTAGAACTGAACCAACATCCCTTGGTTCAACATTACCTAAAACAAAAGGGTAAGAACAGTGGAGACAGAGAGATGACACATGCTAAGCACCTGACTTCATGAAGTATCTCAAGGTGATTCTCCTGTGAGACCAAGGTGCTATATGAACATTTGCCCAATGAACAAAGAAGCTGAGGTTCCGGGTATGGAGGGACCTGCTCTGCTGGCACTCATTCTTTGTTCTGATGTAACTGAAACTCATGTGTTTGTACTCTTTAGGGACTGGGATGACCATCAAGGAGTCACTTGATGTCTGACATCCTATGAAACACCTTCATCTGAGGCTGCAGGGCAAATTCCTTAGAGGCATTATTTGACTTTGGATCACTCTCCTTGCATAGAGAAGGAGTTCAGATGCTTGCTAAATGAGTATATAGAAAAATGAATAAATGAGAAAAGATTATTCCACTTAAAATCACTTGAAAAATATATGAAAATTTTTAAAATATGAATGAGAATACATTATACCAACACCCATTAAAAGTTTCCTATATCAATGAAAGAAGAGGCACAGAGTATTTAAAATAACCTTTTCAACCCAGCCCAACATCTATCTCCAGATTGCACCCCAGAATTCCTGCTTATTCGCCTGTTTGTCATTTGGAACCACCACTATTGCCATAGACTAGCTTGCATTGACTGTTCTGCCTTGAAGGTTTGGAAACAAATTCCCTCTTTCTTTTAGGCTCACTGAAAAACTAGAATGGGTGGCCTGGAGAAAATGAAAGAAGATGTAGGAAAAAACAGAGCAAGATTGATCCATTGAGCTAGTTCAGGGCAATTAGTGGTAAATGCCCACCGGGCTGTATGAGCAAGGTATATGGGGAATACACCTCAGAGAGAACTAGGGGAACCATGGAGGAGGGGCACTTGTCCATGGAATTCTATGCCCTGTTTGTCAAGGTCATCCCAAGGGCATTAATCCCTCACTTTTCCTGACTGCAGAGCTTTTGTGGAAGGAGACTGCAGGTCAAAGCAAGATAAGGATGGCCAGACTGACGCCAAGAGCCAAAGGCTTTGCTAAGGTGCAGCTGGTTGATGTGAAGATAACTGCAGCAGAGAGGAGGAGCAGGAGACAGTGTATAAATATTTCCAGCACAGTCCACCAGGGTGAGCATGTTCTTCCCACAACAGTGTGACGAAATGGAATGAACACTATATTTTGAACAAAAAGGCTTAAGTTTGTATCATAATTTAGAAAAATACCAGAGACCTCATGGCAAATGGGATCCTTTCAGTATTGGTTTTTTTTTTATTGGTTGTTCAAAACATTACAAAGCTCATGACATATCATCTTTCATACATTTGATTCAAGTGAGTTATGAACTCCCATTTTTACCCCAAATACAAATTGCAGAATCACATCAGTTACACATTCACAATTTTTACATAATACCATATTAGTGACTGTTGTATTCTGCTGCCTTCCTATCCCCTACTATCCCCCCTCAGCTCCCCTCCCATCTTCCCTCTCTACCTCATCTGTTGTTGTTCATTTCTCTCCCTTGTTTTTCCCCCCCTTTCCCCTCACAACCTCTTATATGTGATTTCGTATAATGTTGAGGGTTTCCTTCCATTTCCATGCAATTTTCCTTCTCTCTCCCTTTCCCTCCCACCACTCATCTCTGTTTAATGTTAATCTTTTCCTCATGCTCTTCCTCCCTGCTCAGTTCTTAGTTGCTCTCCTTATATCAAAGAAGACATTTGGCATTTGTTTTTTAAGGATTGGCTAGCTTCACTTAGCATAATCTGTTCTAATGCCATCCATTTCCCTGCAAATTCCATGATTTTGTCATTTTTTTTAAGAGGACAAAGGGCAGTCTGATTGGGAATGATTTCCTCATCACGCTCCACATGTTCCTCTTCTTGCTGGTGACTCATATACTTCCTGTTTCGTCATCAGTCAAGGGTTCTCATATTCCACCTTGACATATGACTTAAAATTCTCCATGTGTGCAAGCTCCTATACAATGTAAGAGGCAGCTCTGCACTTTAAGAAGTGTTAGGAATCAGAACGCCCAAGATTTAGGTTTGCTCTGCTACCTGCTAAGTCCTGTGACCTTTATCTGACCCATTGTCCTCTCTGATCCCCTTTTCCTGTTTTGTAAATGAGAAGAATTTCATAGACTCTGCGCTCCAGAGTAAATAAGGCAGCATGATTATGAAGGTCAAGAGAAACTGTACCCAGGCCCTCTTCCTGCATGAGTAGTTCTATAGTATTATTCAGATCCTAATCCCTGGTGTGAATGAGTCTGGCAAGCTGCCCCCAAGCTCCTTAATGCAGTCCCTTTCAAGAGGAAAAACATTTTCACACATTAAAACAGGAAATGCAAATGAGTCATTCCCTCCCTGGTGACCAGAATGTTTATTCAGTAAACATTTCCCCCAGAAGCCCCTTTTAGAGTCCCTGCTGTGAGTTAACATTCAATATCTTATTAGGCAAAGTCTGAGCAGCTATGACTCTGGACTAATGGGGTCACAGCCAATCTATTTTGAGGATGGATTCATTAGAGGCTAATTGCACCAAGAGTGTCCAAGTTAATTCCCACCTCTTCTGTTTCTATAATCCTTGGCTCTATGCAGTAATAGCTCAACCCATCTATCTCCATAGAAACAGAAGTTATAAAGGACCAACAGAGCTCCACTATGCTGGAGAGAGAGTATGTAAGCAGAAAGTAGATGCATTTAAAGAAGTCTCCTGTCAGTTCTCAGGATAGGAGCTTCGCATTAGCAAGAGCAGGTCTGGGAGAGCACTGGGCATATATCCCAGGGGTCTGGCAGCCACTAAAGGACTCACAAGTGAACAGTTATGAAGATTATAGACCAGGCAAGTGGTACCTTGTCAGTTACATCAAAACAGCTGCTGAAACTCGATTTCAGGAAAGGGAATGAGAAGCTAGGTGGCATCCACTCATTCAGCCAGGAAATCCTGTGAATTACTCATTACTTACTGATAACTGCAACCTGGGGCTGAAATAGCAAGCAAGATGGGCATGGAGCAGGGTCCAGTCCCCACGAAGATGGCATTCTATCAGAGGAGAAAAGATATCAACATATGAACTAGCTGCCCGGAAATATGACTAAACAACACAGCAGGCAATGAATTAATTTGACAAATCAAAATTTGGCATAGGTACACAGGGGTGTAGCTTAAATTTATTAAGTGAATATTAACTTCATAAAATATTTGGCTCCCAAAGTGAAACGACAACTTTTAAAAAATGTTGCCATTTCTCTTGCAGATGTTTAATTTCCTTGACTTGTTCAATTTTAGTGAAAAAAATTCATTATCTTCTTTTCAAATCATTTTATAATGATTACATTTCCTGCCAGATTCTAAAGTGTATCTATAATCCATTTATTTGGCAAAAGAACAATTGAGCTTTCAGTCTTTGATTAACAAAGGGAGAAGACTTTAAATTCAGGATTAATATTGAGAAGGTAGGAGAAATCCTAAGTATTGAACAATAGCTCACACAATGAAACTTTCTCTGAATAATAATTAAAGCATTCAAGAAACTTTGTCTTCTGCCCCAGATTTGCTATGAATTACTCAAAGCATTGTAAAATTCACATCCATTTTCTGGTTTTTGTATTCTCAGCACGATGTTCACCGGTAATGAGGGAATATTTATTGAAAAAAAGGAAAAGGGGAGGGAGATTGGATTGAGGGACACAGATTTGAAAACTTCCCTGTTGATCTAGTTACAAAAAAATCCTATTTATTTTCATACTGGGACTATGGTCACTTTGTTAATGAGGGCTCCATAGAGGAAAAATATATTTAAAACCATTAGCATAAGTAACTTCAATCAACCTTTCCACACTGAATCCTAGAACCCTCACAGACCCAGGTGAAGTGACATTAAATCATATATGAGTTTGAAGCTGAAAACCACCTCCTTGCTGTGTTATTTCAGTTGCAGTTTAACTCTCACCCGGGTACACGGAGACCCTCCCCCTTCCACAGCCTCCTTCATTCCTCTTTTGTTTAGGGTCTGTCTTGCTATGTCCCCCAGTTGATCAAGTCGACAGCATGCTGCAGATATGATGTAAAGATATTAGTGCTTCAGGGAAGTCTGTAAGCGATTACAACCCACAATTTATGCCATACCTTAAAGGGTAATAACTATGATTTATTTCAGAAATGGGTATTATAATCCAGCCATTAAAATTCCATAACAAACTTCTCTACGCAACCATTAAACTAGAACAGTGCATGTTTTGAAGATTTTTTAATAGTGAAAATTGTTCTGTTAGCTATTGGCTTTGTTGAAAGAACATTAAGCCTTACTGTGACAGGTTCCAACAGAGACAAGTTTCTCTAAGGTCCTAGTTTAATCAAATATGTGCTAATGGAAATTACTGAAAGGCATATAACTTTCTTAATTAAAAGTCTTATTGAAGACATAAAGAATGTACCAAAGTACATCTTAACATATAAAATAAATTGGCCAAAGATGATTGGTCTAAGAATCTTCATTACAGTGACACAAGGAAGTATTCTCATGTAATACCAGAAATAGAACTAAGTATGATGTCCAGGAAGCAAAGAGACAACTTAACAGGAGACTAAATCAGGTTCCCAGTGTTGGGAACCTCAGTTTAGCCTTGGAGCAATACCCGTGTTTCTGGAACTCACATCTCTCACCTACAAGCTGAAGTGGTTGGACTGTGCATTCAATGAGGTAGTTCTAGATCTAAAGGCACCGACATGCAATTAGATAGTTAATAATGTTGATGAAAATATGATATGTGTTTTATTTTCCAATTGAACGCAAATTCTAGTGTATCCATGTTGTACCCCAAATCAATTCAATTGATTTAATTGATGATTAACTTAACTTAATGTCAGCATAAAGCTAATGTCCTTCCTGGATAAGTGTAGCTCTCTACATAGCTGGAAGATATAGGAAAAGAAAATGCGAATGTATACGAATCGTCTCAAGAGCCAGGAGTGCATTGAGCAGATTCTTTATTATCTGTAATCCTCACTGCTATCATCTGAATATTGGGAAAGTTATGTTCTGTTTGAAGATTTCTTTGGTGAAGAAAAATGCAGAATATGAAATACTCTGCATGGTGTTGATGCTGGTAAGTAGTAACTGGATGTGGTATGGTAATAAGTTTAATAGTATGAGAAATTATAGTGCTATATGCATGTATTCGGTCAGTTCAGTCACTGATGGTATTTGTCTAGCAATGATTTCCAGGACATATTATATGGATCAATTTTTTTAGGTACAGTGAGAAGTTTTGTTGTTGCATGTAACTGTGAAGGGCAAGAACACAGCTGGAGGCAGCCTGGCGAGGGATGTCCTGCCACCTGGAATGAGGTGCCCTCCTTCATCCTGACATCGCTCTTCATTGTCTTCGCTGTCTGCTTTCTCTACTTGACAGGATTTGACCACCACCAGCTTCCAGGCTCAGGCCTTTACATGTCCTATCTAGAAATACATGGAGTTTATGAAGCTTGGGTACAACTGGAGTAGTTCTGAAGAATAATCCAGATGAATCGAGCATGGGTCATATGTCTACCCGGAAAACAATCACTGCACTGAAGAAGTGGACATACTTACTAATGCAGCAAGATCTAGATGACACTCCTCAACCTAGTGTAGTAGCAGGGATCCCTTCCATCCGAAGGACTGAAGAGTCTGATTTGCATTCACCCTCAAAAATTGGAGTTTGCAATGACAGAGTCTTTGGGTGCAAGATCATACATCTTCCAGAATTTCTTGGTGTCCAGTAAGCCTATTCAACGATTAGCAACTTAGAGAGTTCCAAACTCAGTCTTTGCAGGTGTTTCCAGCTACATCTTTCCAAAGGCTCATGATCCCTCATTTTTGGTAAAACTAGAATACTTCTTCCTTCAGCCCTTCACACACAGCACTGTGAGTGAGCACATGAGCTGAGCATTTCACAGAGCAACACAGCACCTGCACTCTATGGTTCTAGTCAGGCTTGCCTCTCCCTCACGAGAGGGTCTTCAAGACGCTGAGTCATCTTTTGAGCCTTGGTTTTCATGTGTATAAAAGCAGAAGTCTACAGCATAGGGCCTTTCCAATTTTATTTTGTCTAAACTTTATCTATATACTTGTTCATTTCAGTGAATACAACTGACCATAGGATTGCTGTATGTATACACATGGATGTACAACCAATGTGATCCTGCAATCTGTACACGTGGAAAAATGAGAATTCATACCCTATTTGAATTAAATGTATGATATGTCAAGATCATTGTATTGTCTTGAGCAACTAATAAAAAAAATAAAGAGTTTTTCATTGACACAAATTTTTCAGACATCATCCTTTTTTCTGATTGGGACATACTTTTTTTAAATTTCAGGGAATTTTAGACTTTATGCTTAATATCTGAGCTATCTGAGGACATGACTGGTTGCTATCATTTTCTGAGAAAAGCAATTTGCTTTCTTTTGAAACTCCTGGGAAAGGCATGGAATGAATCCCCATGCTTCTTCAGACTTCATTCCGTCAGTCTTTAGAGCCCTGCTTCTTTTCTGTTTTTGTCCCATTGTTGTGTAGAATAGTCTTTAAAAATTTCAATTTTCAAGGAATTTTTATGATTTTTCACTATTCTCTCAGAATTCAAATTTGACACAGGCACTTGCTTTGGATTCTCAGACGGCTTGTGTTTCTACTGAAAACAAGCCCAGAGGGCATAGTCTGCATCTATGCTTTACTAGGTACTTTTAGATTAGGAGTAGTTCAAGAAAATCTTAAAGAATCTGAGACCTGCTGTAGCAAAAGTTGTGCCATGCTCCTACTTACAGACTTCCTAGACAAAGAAAAATATTTGAGAAATACTGAAGGTGGATTGATTTTGACTTTTTCTTATGCTTTCATCCCCTTTGAAACATTGTGAAGGCAGAGACCATGCCTCACTAGTGCTCAGTTGCTTCCTGAGCCTAGCAGGGCTGTGCACATAGCAGATGCCAAAAAAACATGCATCGGAAGAGAGGAAAGCCAACACCATCGCTTTGTAGACGTTGGAAGGCAAATATGCTGCTTTCCCTAGTCAGAAATCCTTGTAGCACTTCAGTGGCATTTCTCATGCAGCTGCCTCTGTGAGGAAGAACGGAGCAGGCCCATGGATTGCAGGAAGTTGGAAAGCCACTAGAGCAATTTGGAACAGGTATAATCAAAGTTCTTTGCTGTTGCTATTATCTCCTCTCTATTCCATGAATGCTTCCTATTCCAGGGTGGGAGTGCCCTGCTCCTCACTCCTGAACACTCACTCGTGGGATAGTAACTGCTTTGGTTTAGACGTGGTATACCCCAAAAGCTCACATTGAGACAATGCAAGAGGGTTCAGAGGAGAAATGATTGGGTTGTGAGAGTCTTAACCCAATCAGTGAATTAATCCCCTGAGAGGGATTAACTGAGTAATTGAAGTGGCGGCATGTGGCTGAAGGAGGTGGGAATTAGGGTGTAGCTTTGGGGCATATATTTGTATCTGACAAGTAGAGTCTCTCTTCGCTTGGTGATCTTCATGTGAGCTGCTTCCCTCTGCCACACATGACGTCTGCCTCACCTACAGCCCCAAGGAATGGAGCCAACCTTCTATGAACTGAGAACTCTGAAACTATGAGCCCTCAAATAAGCCTTTCTTTCCCTAAAATTGTTCTGGTCAGATAAGTCACAGTGGTGGAAAACCGGATTAAAACAGTAACTGTCCTGGAAAGTCCCTGGGGACAGTACTCTGTTGGGTAGCAGAGGCTCCTGCCTCCTGAGGATGGGGAGCATCCCTTGCTGCTGCTTTCAGTCATCCCCTTCAGCAGCATCACCCTCTTTCTGTGACAGTAAGAGCACATGTTGCTCAGACCCTCTGCCTCCTGCCCTGGAATGGTCAGAGTGGTCTCCACCAGTTGTTGGCTATCCCCTGTTGTGTGCCGGACTCTGTTCTGTTGGTCCACTTGTGTAGTCCCAGTGAGAGTCCTGTGAGGTAGGTGTCTTCTTGCTAGTGCTAGAGGAATTCTCGGAGACCTGAAAAAGGAGAGGATCAGAGAGCCCCAGCCACACACCTGATGGGTGGAAGAATGGGTGACAACTTTCAAAAGGCGACTCATATTTTCTGCTGTGCAAATTCCTCATTGAAGCAAATCTCACTGACATGTGTCACAGGTAGTGATCATGCACTCAGCACCCACAGTGTATGGGGTCTTCCTTTTAATCTCACAAGAACCCAATGATACTGGTATGCTTTTCCCATCTTACCCATCAAAGAACCTGGGAATACAGTCGCTCAGTAACTTGATAGAGTCAGTAAGGAGCAGAGCTCTGGTTTGAACTCAAGCCATCTGAACGTGAACTAAGCTCCCACCTGTCCTGAAAAATTGCCTCTTGAATCTAGAGGCTCGAAGGGCAGATATCTTGGGGGAGAGAAAAAGCCAGACACCCTTGTGAGATCACCACAGTCTGAGTCACTGTTTAGATGGTGACTTTGCCAAGAGTCAGTACCTAAAACATCCTTTGCCCTCAAACTGTGACTCCGCAGAGCCTCTTGGAGGTCCTGCCCCGGGCTCTCCAAAATGGCTCACACTCCCTTAGCCAGAGTTGGATTGGCCTTGCCCATGCCCTCCCCACAAATTCCTTCTTGGGATCTAGTCCTTCCTTAAGACATAGGTCAACTGCAACAGGCCCCCTTAGGTGTCTCATTTCTTACAGTAGCCCGTGAGGAGACTGCAGCAGGAGTTGGGCTATACGATGGTTTTTCTTCCTGCCTCCCTTCTTCTTTTTCCTTCTCTCTCTCTCTCTCTCTCTCTCTCTCTCTCTCTCTCTCTCAATAGGGAGTGTAGTTCTTGGAAATAGAAATGTATCAATAGAGATGTCCCCTTGGTTTTATTTTCTCTTTCCTAGAGAAAGGGCAGTGATGAGAGCACACAGCACACATTCACACAGGATGAAGTTTTCTTATTGGTCCTGCAGAAAATATTTCCATTGCTTTTAATAATTTCTCTCATCTTCAAAGTAATCACATGGCATCAAAAACAAAAAAAAAAAATGTATCATTATCTTCATTTCTTTCCTGGAAACTGAGATTGTAAAGCTCTGAGTAGTGCAAGTAGCAGAAGCTCATTTGAGACTCCTAGCTGGCACTCCCGAGGCCTGGTCCCGTGTCCTTCACGCCTCTCTTGGTCATGCAGGAAGCAGTTCCAGACCAATCTGCCAGAGCCACCTTCCAGTTTGGAGCTCTCTCTGCAGTTTACATCTTACCATGAAGATTTTAAATCAGAGTCTAGAAAAATGCTTTATTTTCATTGTTGAAACTGTTCCCATATTTAAAATACATCAGATTCAAATTGAAATAAGATCATTATTTAGTATTTCATGCAAACTGATTTAAAATAATAGGCATATATGCATTCAATCAAACAATTTCTATTATCCTTATAAAGTTTCGAAATATTTTAATAAGCCACGAAGGGTAAACTATAACAGAGGGAAAATTAATTTTCTGGTAACCATGTCAATTTTACCAACATGCATATTAGAATGCAGATAGAAAATGTCAGAGAGAGACATATGCACTATATCAATTTTTACTTGAGTCATAATTAAGGCTATAAAATGTGGCATGCTGAAAAATTTGGAATAATGAAATATGATAGAAAAATTGACATCCATGATATCAGCGACATAGTGTGAAGGAGACAATGAGTGCCAAGGAAACCTTATTTTATGGACACTTCTACAAGTGTGTCTGTATTAACTGCTCTTTATATCAGATAAGTCAAATCGCATATTTCAATCACCAGCAAAGTTGCTGCTTTGAGTATCTCCTAAAATGGGAATTTTCAAGGTATATAAAAATAGACACTAACAAAAATTCAAAATAAAGTGTGCTTCAAACACCCCTCCAAGTATTTCTGCTCATGCAAATTAGTGATCCTTCTGTGGGTTTTCTACAGTGATCAGCATTTGCATCTGAATGGAGTGGGGAGGGAGCTGGGAGCAGCTCTTGACAGAGCTGGTATTTCTGATCTTAGCAAACATCCACATTTACCAGGAAAATGCATTATTTATGAATTCATGGCATATGATGGGGAAACTACTGCTGTGAGCATGTTATTCTTCCTATGTGTGTATTTTGTTTTGTTTTCCCTCAGGAAAATGGAATAATAAAAAGATGATAAACTGCATTCAATGTGTTCACATCTATTTGAATCCATGTCTCCTGAACTCCCCACTGGGACTGATTTCTCAGAATGAGGTTATTTATTGAGACCAAACAGTAATTGTGTAAGTTGACCACTGTAGATTCTTGCAGAATTCAAGGACATCTTCTTTAATTTCTTTCTCATTAGCAGTTGGCTGCTTGCACATCCTCTCATACACGCAGTTCTCTTTTATTGAAGTGTGTGTCTTTCTGTAGGTCCTGTCAACGGTGACACTGACACTGAGGAATATTCATCCCAGATTTGATCTTCCCTTTCCCCACCTCCATGCGTTCCGTTTATCAAGCACTTATTATATTGAAACTTATTTTACTTTTATACTGTGACATAATTAACATAACAACGTTCATCAGTCTAAAGTGTATCCTTCAGTGGGTTTTAGTATAGTCACAAAATTATGCAACTGTCACTACCAATAACAGAATATTTTATCAGTACACCCACAAAAAATATATGACTTAAACTTCATTCCTTTTCTGCCCCCAATCCTAAAAGCACAGCTATATATTCTATTGTGGATTTGACTATTACAGGTATTCATACAAATGGAGTTATATAATTTGTTGTCTTTGTGCATCACTTATTTTAATTTTCCATAATAGTTTTGAATTCTTGATGTTCTTTATGTAGTAACACATAGCAATACTTCATTCAATGTTTTACACATACACACACACACACACACACACACACAAACATCAAGAGATTGAATCCCCAGGGCACTGAGCTTCATCTCCAGACCTTCCTTTAATTTTCATTTTGAGACTGAATCTTGCAAAGTTGAACTTGCCATCCTCCTTCTACCTCAGCCTCCCTAGTAGCTGAGATTACAAGCATATACCACTGCTACCACATGGTTGAATAATTTGATTTCTGTATTTACCTGTTGATAGACATTTGGTTTTTGTCCATTTTGTGGCTACTATGAATATCACTGCTGTGCACATTCCTCTATACACTTTTTAAAAATTTTTAATTTTTAATTTTTTTAGTTGTTTTCATGTGGTGCTGAGGATTGAACCCAGGGCTTCACACATGGGAGGCAAGAGCTCCGCCACTGTGCCACAAACTCAGCCCTCCTCTATATGTTTTTATGTGAATATAAACTTTTGGTTCTCTTAGGTACCTGGATGTGGGGCTTCCTGAATCATAAGCAAAACAGGTTTAATTTATTGAGGTATAAGTCAGAATTTTCTCCAAAGTGCTTGGACCATTGTATATTTATTTCATAGTTTTTTTTTTCCTGATCCTAAAGGAAAGCTTCTTTCCTTCACCATTAAGTATGATATAATTGTAGACATTGCATAGATGCTGTTTTAAAGACTTTCCTTCTGTTCCTAGTTATTTACACATTTTTACCCTGAAAGATATTGGCAATATTTTTGCTATTTTCATTGAGATGAGTGTCTTTTGTTTTGTCTTATCTTATTCAAAAAATATAGCATATTGTATTGATTGATGATCATATAGTAAAGCACCTTTGCCTGTTATAAATCTCACATAATTATGTTGTGTAAAATACATATGTGTGTGTGAGTGTATATGTATACATATGTATTGTTTGCTAATATTGTATTGAATAATTTTTATATCCATATCACAATAGATACTATTCTATCCATTTTTGTAATGTATCACTTGATTTTAGCATCAAGTCAATACTTTTTTGATAGAATGAGCTAAGACTTTTATGGGAAGATAGTGTGAATTTTATTCTATGTTTGGGTGATTCTTCTTTAAATATTTGATAGAATTTTTCAATGAAAGCATTATGAGCTTTCCTTTATTAAACATTTTTGATGACTAGCTCTCTCATATACTCTCTCATAAACTTGTTAAAGTATTACCTACATAGTATTTCCACATTTTTATTGGTGCACTACAGTTTTACATAATAGTGGGATTTGTTGTTACATATGTGTGCATGCATACAATATAATGATATAATTTGGCAAATATGATTCCAAAGTATTTTCCATTTTCCTTCTTTCTTCCATCCCCTGGTCTTTTTCCTCCACTTTAATAATTTTCATTAATTTTTATGAGAATCCTCCTCCTCAAAATGTTTTTTTTTTTCCTGTTTGTCCTTTAGGATCCAAAAATGAGAAAAAAACACCATATGACTTTTGACTTTCTGCATTTGGCTTATTGCCATTAACATAATGTTCTCAGTTCCCATCAACTTTCCAGAAAATGGCATAATTTCATTCTTCTTTATGGAAGAATAAAATTCCTTTGTGTGTGTGTGTGTGTGTGTGTGTGTGTGTGTGTGTGTGTATACATATGAATCACATTTTCTTCATATATATGTGATATATATATTTCACATATATGTGTCTTTCACATATATGTGATACACACACACACATATATATATACACACACACACATATCTATATATGATGTGAGATATATGTGTCTCACATTTTCTTCATCCATTGGGACTCCTAGGCTGGTTCTATAGTTTGGCTATTGTGAATTGTGAAGTTATAAACATGAGGTATGTACATATCACTGTAGTATGATGACTTTGATTCTGGAGAATAAATACCAAGGAGTGGTACAGCTGGGTCCAATTTTGGTTCTATGCCTAGTTTGTAGAGGAAACTACTGATTTCAATTGTGGTTGTACCAATTTACAATCCCACCAAGAATGTGAATGTGTTCTGTTTCTCCACGTCCTCTCCAGCATTTATTATTATATATAATCTTTATGGCTGCCATTCTCATTTGTGTGAGATGAAATTTCAGTGTGGTTTTTATTTGCATTTTCCTAATTGCTAATGATGTTGAACATTTTTTTTGTACATTTATTGACCCTTTGTATTTATTCTTTTGAGAAGTGTTTTTTAGTTCATTTCCCTTTTATTAATTGCATTTTTGGTGTTCAGTTTATTGAGTTATTTACATAAACTCAATATTAATCCTCAGGAGCTAGCAAAGATTTTCTCCTATTCTGTAGGTTCTTGTTTCATGCTCTTAGTTGCTTTCTTTGCTGTGCTGAACCTTTTTAATTTGATGCTATTCTGTTGATTGACTCTTGACATTGTTTCCCAAACTTTAGAAGTCCTGTTGAGAAACTTGTTGCATGCTGAAGTGTTGACTCTATGTTTCCGTCTAGGAGTTGCATGCTTTCTGATCTAATTTCTAGGTCTTTGATCCATTTACAGTTGATTTTTGTGCAGGATGAGAGATAAGGGTCTAGTTTCATTCTTCTACATATAGATAACCAGTTTTCCCAACAACATTTCTTTAGAAAGGCTGTTTTGTCTCCAATGTATGTTTTTAACATTTTTGTCAAAGATCAGATGAGTATAAATATGTGAGTTTGTCTCTTTGTCTTCTATTATGTACCATTGGTCTATGTGTTTTTATGTCAATACCATGCAGATTTTGTAATTTGTAGTAAAATTTGAAGTCAGGTATTATGATGTCACCAGGGTTGCTTCTTTGGCTTAGAATTGCTTTGGTTATTTTAGGTATTTTATCCTTCCAAATGAATTCTGTGACTATTCCTTTTTTGTGTTGTTTTGCAAAGACTATCATAGTTATGTTGATGGGGATTGCACTGAATCTGCATATTTTTTTTTTGTAGCATGGCCATTTTTACCCTACTAATTCTGCCTATCCATGAACATGGGAGGTTTTTTTCATCTTCTTGGATCTTTTTCAATTTCTTTCTTCAGTTTTGAAGAGTTATCTAGATTTCATTGTACAGGACTTTGACCTTTTTTAATTGCTGTTGTTGTTTTGTTTTTATTTTTGTTTTTGGTTACTGTGAATGAAATAAATGTGAATGGGATTGTTTTTTTTCTGATTTCTTTCTTATCAGGTTCATTTTGGCTTATGGGAAAGTTTTTAATTTTGTAGATTGATTTTGGAACTTGCTACTTTTCTGAATTTGCTTATTAGCTCTAGAATTTTTCTCTTGTAGCTTCTTGGATCTTCTAAGTATAGGATCATCTCATCAACAAACAGTGATAATTTGACTTCTTCTTTTTCTGTTTTTATTACTTTTCTTTTCTTGACTTGCCTAATCGCTCCAGTTAGAATTCCTAGTATTATATTGAATAGGAGTAGTGTGAGTAGATAACTTGTTCTGCATTTTAAAGGAAGTGCTTTCAGTTTTTGCCCACTTACTATGAGGTTGATTTTGGTTTTATCATATATGAGCTTTATAATGTTTAGGTAGGTTCTTTTAATCCTGGCTTATATATTGTTTTTATTATGAATGGGTGCTGAATTTTCTTGTAGTTTTTCTCTGCATCTATTGAGATTACTATATGATTTTTGTTTTTAATTCCACATGTGTGTTGAATTACATTTATTAATGTTTGTGTGTTAAGTCATCCTGCCAACACTGGGATAAAAATAACTTGGCCCTGATATATAATTCTGTTAATATGTTGTTGAATATAATTTGCTAATAGGTTATTAAGAATTTTTACATCCAGATTCATCAGGGATATTGGTCTGTGGTTTTCTTTCCTTGATGTGTCATTATCAGGTTTTGGTATGAGGGTGGTACTTGCATCATAGAATGAATCTGGATGTATTCCATCCCTTTTTATTTTATGGAATAATTTGAAAAATATTGGCACCAGTTCTTCTTTAAATGTCTGGTAGAATTCAGCAGAGACTCTGTATGTTCCTGTGTTTTTCTTTGTTGCCAGGTTTTTTTTTATTACTGCTTCTATCACATTGCTAGTTATTGTTCTGTTTAGAATTTCTATGTCCTCTTGACTCAATTTTGACAGGTCATACATGTTTAGAAACACATCCGTTTCTTCTAGGTTTTCCAATCTATTGGAGCATGTGTTTTCAAATAGTCCCTAAAGATCCTCTAGATTTCTATAAAGTTTGTGCTGATACCTTTTTCACCTCTAATTTTATTAGAGTCTGCTTTTTTGTTGTTTGGTTAGATTGACAAACAGTTTAATCAATCTTAGTTATTTCTTCAGAGAACAAGATCTTCATTTTATTGGTCCTTTGTATTGTGTCTTTATTCTTTATTTCATTAATTTCAAATCCAATCTTAACTATTTCCTTCCTTCCACTGGCTTTGGTTTGCTCTTGCCTTTCAAGAGTATTGAGATATATCATTAGGTTATTTGGGATCTTTCTGATTTTTTTTTTTTTTATATAAGCACTCCTTGCTATAAAATTTTCTCTTAGAACTGCTTTCAAAGTGCTCCCAGAGATACTGATATGTTGTACGAATATCCTCATTTGAGTCGAAGAATATTTAAATTTCCCCCCTGAGTTCTTCTATCACCTATTCATCCTGCAAGAGTATAGGTCAATACTCTTGTGTTTTTATAGTTCATGTAGCCTTCTTTACCCATCAGGTTAATCTGCTAGTCTATGTCTTTTAATTGGAAAGTTGAGAATATTTACATTCAATATTATAGAGAAATGTTTTTAATTCCTGATATGTTGATATATTTCTAATATTAAATTTGTTCCTGTTTTTAAATTTACTTTTCTATTCTTTAAATGAAACTTGTCCATTTGTGAGCTCTGGGTTGCTTTTGATTTCTTCTTTGTGTATTTCTTTCTTTTTTTTTTTTTTTTTTTTTAGTAATGCCTGAAGTGTGGACTTAATAGACATGAATTCTTTTAGTTTCTTAATATTTTGGAAGATTTTGTTTTTTTTTTTATTCTGAAGGATAGCTTTTTCAGATATTACAATATTGTTTGGCAATAACTTTCTTTTTAAATTGATTTTATTATTTTCTTAAAATACACGACAACAATGGAATATATTACAGTTCCTAATACACATATAGAGCACAATTTTCTTTCAGGGTTTGAAACACATCATTCCAAGCTCTTAGGAATTTTTGCAGTTTATGTTGAGAAATTAGATAATTATCACCTTTCCTCTTAATGTGACCTGATATTTTTTCTTGACAACTTTTTTTCAATATGTTAGGCATTTAAATTATGATATGTTGTAAAGAGTTCTTTATTGATTTTATCTATTTGAAATAGATATTTGGAAATTTTTTAGTTATTATTCTCTGAAGAGGTTATTTGTGCCACTAACCTGCTTCTCAAAACCCTTCTATATTTCAACTATTCTTAATTTTTGTTTATTAATATTGTCCTCAATTTCTTGTATATTGTGGTCATTTTCTTCATTACTTATTTTCTTTATTAGTGCCTGAATGCTCAATTCAGTCACTGTTTTTCATCTCTAAGAATCTGTTTTCAACATGGTTTATACTATTAGAGAGACTTCCAACTAAACATGTTTATGTGATTTATTGTGTCTTTCGTTTCCCAAATTTCTGTTTGGTTCTTTTTTCAATATCTTCATCTTATTGAATTTTTCACTTATATCCTGTATTGAATTTCTTATTTCATTCAGTTATTTTTCTGTATTCTCTTGCAACTCATTGATCAATTTTATAATTATTCTTTTAAATTCTTTGGTATTCCATCAACTTTAATGATTGGGTTCAGTTACTGGTGAAGTATGAGATATAGAGTTACATTCTTTTTTTCATATTTCTCATATTACTGTGTTGAGTTTTATCCATTTATTAGGAAGGATTTTTCTTCCGCTCTTATGGGTGGGATTTTGTGAGTACATCTTTCTTTCCTAAAGTGTTCTGAGATATCAGGATGTTATATGTAGTTCGGTATATTTCAGGAAGGGATTTTAGAGTGTAGTTTCTCTGCTAATATATTGGTTATAATTAGTGTATTTATATACAGGGTATATTTTGTCAGTGCTTCAGGAGTCTATTTTTCTAGGGTCACAAAAGACTAGCATCCTCCCTGTAAATCTCAATGTCCTGTATATAGCTGATTGTGTGGGGGTACATTTTCTGCTATTGATCTTATTCATTTAACAACTCTGAATATTCTAAAGGGATATGGGAGTGGTCTAGATTGAGAGCCCTCACATTTGTGTTGTTTACAAACTTTGTGTTCTTTGCTTTTGTTATAGGAGTGGATGTCCATGAATGGGAACTGAGGGTCCACCCCTAAGTGTTCCTACTTGAGGACTGGTCATTAGTTTAGGGTTTCTTTTGTATTAAAGAATCCCTGATGTTTGAGCAGGGTTAATCTGCATGAGGAGCAAGGTGTGCTGTCTCTTGACAGGGTTTAGGTCAGGAGCAGAGTGCTTTCCCTCTAAAATTGCAGTCTCAGTAGATTCCCAGAATCTCACATAAAAGGGGAAAACAAACAATATCAACAATAGAAGCCAACAATATACAAAATTAAAATAAATGTCTGGCACACACTGCAACATCTGCAATCCTATTTACAACAAAAAAACGGGAATGGTGGGTCAGCAATTACCAACAGCAAAAATAACAAACACCCATGAACTAGTTCTGACAATGAAGTAAACAGCAGGTGTCAATTATGCCATCCATGGTACTAATAGATGCAGCAAAATGAACAGTGCAAAGTAAATAGTTCAAAACGATTATCAAAAATGTTAATGTTAAATGTTAATCAATAGTAAAGAAACAAATGATAGGAATGTAAAGGAAATTTAGAGTGTTCAAAATAAACAGCAGAAGATGCGTAGAGAGTGATGGATTTATAAGGAGAAAAGTAGAGGAGAAAAAAAACGAATAAAATAAACAGAGCATGTAAAAGAAGGGAAGAGAGAACAAGGGAATTTGACCATTAGAGGCAAAAGAAAGAAGATAAACAAAAACACAGAAACAAAACAAATAATCAAAACCCCCTAACCCTGAAACAACAAGGAACACAAAAAGTAACGGAAAAAAAAATGCTAACAATGAGGAAAAACAGAAACAAATGTGTATATGTCTGTATATCGCAATGGAACCCAACCTCAGGGCTGCTCAGATGCTGGTCTCTGCTGAGATTCTGGATCTCAGGGGAGTCCCGAGGATTCTACTCACTGGTAGCCTACCCTCCACAGGTCTCACACATTCTGCTACCCCTGAATATGGGCTTCCCAGCCAGTGTAATCAAGCCTGCCCGCTCAGTTTCCCAGCCCTCTTCAGATGGCTACCTGAGCTGCCCGACTCTAAGGGAAAGCAAAATGTACTCCATCCCCTATTTCTGACTTGAATGCCTCCGTGTATGGTGTATGAGCTCCTCTGTTTCACCCATATTCTGCAGGTACACCCTTGGCCACACTATAGATTTGCAGTTTGGTGTCTATGTCTTATTTACCAGTTTATTCTTGATCTTAGTTAAATATGTAACATCGAATGGACACTGGATATAATTTGGAAAATAATGGACATATTAATAAATGAATGAATGAGCTGAATAGAATTCTAATTTTAATTAGAGATCAGGAACCCAGAATTCAAAATAATCCACACGTGTGCATACACACACAAACAGTTTCACACCATTTTCTAAGCAAAATAAAAATGACAAAATGGATTTTTCTCTTATTCTGGTTGAAATGATTCTATTCTTTTCATTCCTACTTTTGTTAAGATGCAACCAGCTATCCCAATAAAAACTTAAATTTGAATGATTTTTTTTAACCAATGAATATTTTGCTTGAACACACAGAAACATACCCACTCACTTTATTTGTGTTTGACTTTATTTAGTGACTTGACATTTCTGTCCAGGGTGTCTAATGAAGACAATTTCTGAAACAACTGAAAGAGGAAAAAAAAGTCTGGCACTTCATCATGATAAGTGATTTTGAAACTGAAGTAGCAGATGGCACTATTACTCATGTGGATGGATACAATGTGGGGTCACAGGTGTGGCTGACTGATTGCCTCATGTCCATGGTCATGCAGGACTAAATTCCTTGTCATTTTTTCAATACATTATTTTGATGACCATGATCAGAATGATTCTTCAGCTTGTTTGGAAGTGAAAGCTGTTTGTTGAATAGATAGGGTATTTCATTCCTGAGATACAAGCATCAAAACGTCATTAAAAATGAACACTTACTCAAAAAATTAATCAATTGTACCCATTTCCAATTAAATCACCTCTCTTATTATATCATACCTCAATTTATATCCTCAGACATGTAAGAAAGTAAACCCTTGGATAGAATTGCATACTTCAATGAGTATGTGGACTATAAACATTGTACAGAACATATGAAGAGTATGAGAAAAAAATTCAGGAAAGGATACTGTATTGATTTTATTTTCCTCTCCTGAATCTTCAATATTCAAATATTAGTTTCTCTTATTTTTCTCCTCCAATCGATAATTTTCCCCACCAATTGAGTCTGAAACATTTCAAAATTAACAGTTGCTAAAGTAAATTTCATAATTTAAATAAAAATGATTATTAGACAGGATACCTATCACCTATTTGTAGCCAATTCAGAATTACTAAGGTGGCTTTTTAATGCATAGTGATATTTATTGCTTTTGGTTTCATAATTTCAAAGGGCATAGTGTATAATTTTAAACATTTTATAAATGCTTTAAAATTTTATATGTCCCAAATTTTAGCTTTGTTATCAATATGTATAGCTTTATTAAGCTTGAAATAATGATAACCAAAGGATACATTGTTGTTTGCATGTTTGCATCACTGAATCAGTCCCTCTACTTCTCTTTCTCTCTTTTTCCTTCACCTTTTCTCTGTCCAATAGTATAGTTAAGTATGATATTTAATTTTATGTGACTATTTCTTTGGGCTAAAAATTCTCAGATTGCTGGTAAAACATTATTTTGGGGTGTGTCTGAGTTCACAAGAGATTAGCATTTGATTTAGTGAGTAAAACAGATTCACCTCACTGGTGTGTGGGGGCATCATGGAATCCATTGATGTCCAAACAGAAGCAAAGGGTGGTGGATGATCACATTTCCTACTCAAACCCAGCTTTCTGCTCAGGCCTTCAGCTTTGGATGCAAAGTTACACATGTGTTCCCTCATTTCTCTGGCATTCAGATTTGGACTGAACCACATCATAGAATTTCCTGGTTATTCAGCTTTCTCACAGCATATTAGGTCGATTTGGAGCCTCCATAATTGCATGGGATAATTCCCCTCATAAATCTGTTCTGATCGATATATACATGTCCTGTGGTTCTTTTTCTTTGGGGAAGCCTATTTGAATAAACCAAGATTTTTTTTCTTTCTTTCTTGTTATCACTTCTTTTTGTCTCTCTTGTAAAACACATGACAATCCAGACTCTATTTTCCCAGGTCTAACAATGAGGACCTTATTGCTAATTGGAGTAACAAATTTAATTTTTGAACAGCTCTGAAAATAAATTTAAAACATTCTAATTTTTATCCTTTGTAGCCCATGCTATATAATTGTGAGATAATCTCAGATTTGCTCCATAGTTTTCAGAAATAATAAACATTAGAAAGCAATAAGATGCAATAAATTGATGAGAATTTAATCTTTCCAATGGAAAACCAAGGAGCTAAACATTTCTTCTTTTACATGAAAGCATTTTTCTTTCCTTTTTAGTTAAGTAAATACCAGAGTCCATTACTTCAATCAATTACCCAATCTGTTATTTCTTTTGTCCTGCTTAAATACTCAAGGGAAGAAAAGACTATTTCACATTTGGCTTCTCTTTGCATGTATTCTTGACGGCTATAAAAATCAGTCTTTTGAAGTGCAGTGCTCTCTGGGAAAAGATGTATAATTTAGGTTGCATAATTTGATAATAAAAATAAAAAGTCCATTTTCTGATGTGCAGCCTTTGTTACTGGGATACATTCTCCAGCAATGATTGCAAGTTTTGGTGCTGAATGATCTTCGTGTACCTCTCTTTTATGTAAATCTGAGAAAGAAAAATGTCTTAACATCTCAAACATATTCACCATACTTTTCCTGGGTTCTACATTCTCAGTGCTAGAGATATTTACTCTGAAATATTAGAAGAATAAGTAGTGCAACTCTATTTGGTTAAAATATGCTGTGCAGGTTTTCCTCTTAGCATTGAGCAAATTATAAACATATCTTGCTATAGCATTAATTACTGCCATTGGAAGGAAAATTCTTCTGCCTTTGTGGGCTCCAGTTACAGCTCTGCCCATCTCAGAAATAATACCAGTGAAAATTGATAAAATATGCAGATTATTAGAGGCAAAATCACAGCATGGATATAGGCTCCTCTTTCCAGCAATTAGTACTTGGAATGTATGACGGTGCTGTGTCCAGATTCCCTGCTGGTCATAAACTTCCACTGTCCGTATGTGGCTGAGGATTTGTCATGGGAGACTACTACTTAGATCTCCTTTGAGAAAGAACTTCTGAATTCATCTCCCATCCAAGATGGCATGACATGAAGCATTTTATTCTTTTTAGAAAATATCATTGATAAAATGTATGAGAGTGTGTGCTTTTAAAAGTAGTAGACCTCAGACAAGTAAGACAAGGATCCCTTCAAGATGGGAAAAACACCACAGTGAAGTTCTCCTTTATCTATATCCATAGAGTACTGATTTAAAAACAACTATTAATACTTAAGTAAAAATAAGACTAAAAAGTAGAGGAAAGAGAGCAGGAGAGGAATAAAGGGAGAAAAAATGGAAGTGGGGACTGAAGTGGAGCAAATTACACTCCATGCATGTATGATTACATCAAAATGAACCCTAAGATTATGCATAACTATAATGTACTAATAAATATATATATTTAAAGATGGAAGAAAAATGAAATCATCATTGCCTCAGTTTACTGCTTTGAGTGTTTCACAGGTAGGGAAGACTCCATTGTTAGAAGATATAGCACAGCATTTCAGAGAGGAGATAGCTGAACAGAGAGAGGGGGTGAGCTACAGAAAGAAGGAGAGAGAGAGAGAGAGAGAGAGAGAGAGAGAGAGAGAGAGAGAGAGATTGATTTAAATACCTGTAGAGTTTCTCCTTTGAATCTTCATCTGAGGACTGACAGCCATGTGTGTGTGAAGAAAATATGAAAAGCGAATGAAAGAATGAATCAAGGAATGAGAGGGAATGGCTCTTAAGTTTGAATGGAAATGACTGTGTTGCCACTAGGAAGACCATTAAACCTAACAACTCCAGGGACCCAAGTAGAGGACATAGAAAATTTTTGCCTCAGTAATGACACCACTTTAGTTCTGCACTTGATTATGCTTTTGTCCTGCCTAATGAAACATAAAAGAATCAAAGGAATCTAATATCAAAAGTGAATTAGCTGAGATCCAGAACAAAGCTCAAGGATGTTCATAATCATGAAAAACATAGCCAGAACACAAAATAAAATCCACAAATGCCATCCAATAATAGTATTATTCATACTTAGGAGCAGAAAAACGTGAGACATAATGTAGAGAAATATTCATCAAGTGAAATCAACCCAGAAATGGCACAGATGATAGAACTGGTGGATAAGGACTTTAAAATAATTGATCTAAATGGAATTCTTGTGCTCAGGAAGGCAGATGGCAAACTGAGCGTACTGAGTAGACCAGGAAAAAATAATCAGAACTATTAAATGAAAAATCACATGAAACACAAATGATCTAGAACCATCATTTAAAAGTGGAGACTATCTCACTGAATAAGAGAAACAGGAACTCACCACTTTTTAGCTGAAAAACACCTACTTTATGCTATAAGGACACATACAAATTAAAGAAAAACTATTTGAAAAGTTCCATTATGTTTCCATTAAAATATCAGGTATATTTCTATCAGGCCTATATGTTTCAGACTAAGGGATGTAATATTCAATAAAGGGGGCATAAAGATAATTAAAAGGCCATAAATATAAACTTTTTATTAATCTCATAAATAGATTTAAATTATGTTAAGGAAAATTCATAGACTTGCAATAAAATTTTAAAAAATAAAAGACTAATTGATTATTTTTACACCTCCTCAATCATTGAATATACCACTAGACAAAAAAAGGAAAGTAATGTCATATGAAAACATGAACAAAATAAATATCACATAGCTGATATTTAAATAAAGAGAAAATACATCTTTTCTAGGATGCGGGAAGCACTGACAATGTTGGACACATATTTGAAGCCATAAACAATTCTCAAAGAATTTTAAAATATCACGATCATCCAAAACATGATCTCTAATAATAGTAAAATTAAATTAGGAATAAGTACAAAAGGAGATCTAAAAACCCTAAGACATATCAAACACTTATAAATATACACATCTAAATAATCAAAAGGTGTTAAAAACCCCTGGAAAGTGTGATGGACAGAATAAAATGTAAATACACGTAGAAACTGAGGAGCTGCATAAACAGGATTTAGAGATACATTTTCAGTAGCAAGGACCAATCTCAGAAAAGAGGGAAAGACTCGAGTCAGTGGGGTTGATCTTCCAGTTTACACTGTTGCAAATAAGACACAAAAGAAAAACAAAATTAGGGCAAGAAAAAAAACCCATAAAAAATGAAATTAATAAAATAGATAAAAATAAGAGAAAGAAATAAGACAACAAACTTGACTTTCTAAAAGAACAATAAAATTGATAAACCTCTGGCCACACAAATGAGAATAAAAGTAATGAATGATCAATAACAAGAGAGATGACATCACCATAGAATCTACACCTGTCAAAAAGGTGGAAAGATATGGACGATATTATCCTGGTAAATGTGAAAATTAAAAATAAATGGACATTGCTTCCCTCTGATTCCGCTGCTGCCAGCCTGAGGTCACCTGGAGGTCCTCTTTCTGGGTTGCTACAGAAGCCACTGCCTTGCTGGAGGTCTCTCTCTGGGCCTCACATACCTCCGAGGGGAATTCCAAGGTTACCTCCGTGGTCGCTGCTGCTGAACTGGAAGTCTTCTACCAATCAACTGCCAACTGCAGGCTACCACCCTTGCTGCTGCCTCTGATTCTGCTGCTGCCAGCCTGGGATCTCCTGGAGGTCCTCTTTCTGGGTGCCTCTGCCACAGAAGAGACTCCTGCCCTGGATGCAAATGAAGCCCACGCTGCTGCCTACCCTCTGAGATCTCCTGGTGACACTGCCCCCACAGTGGCGGCTCCTGCAGGCCTGCTGCTTACTGCCAACAACCAACACTACCACAGCCTAGAGAACTGCTCCGGGGGAGACTCCAGGTTTTGTTGCACGTGGTTGCACCCATTTTGGGTCACCAGCCAGGGCCTGGGGCCTGGGTTCCAGCAGGTTTACCAGCACAACAGCCTCTGTGTGGGGACTCCGGCTGGGACTTGCAGGTCCAGTGTGGGGGTGCCTGCGGGTTTGGAGGAGCCTGTGGTCTTCCTGCTGAGAGTGCTGGTGGCCCTTGTCTTGCTGCTGCATCGTGGGGTTGCTCCTTTGCCTGGGTGTACCCCTGGTGGTCTCTGCAATAGGAGCAACACTGAGATCTTGGGACGGCAGTGTGGCCGAGCCTGAGGTATCTGAGGCCCAGATGGGTGGGATAGAGACTGGGTTTGTGAGGGCTGATCTGTGTTTGGTGATACTGAGAGACATCAGAGACAGGGCTGAGGAACTGTTGAACACTGACAGAGACAGTTCAGCTTTCCAGCAAGGTTTATTTTATTTTTTTTAATTTTTAAAATATTTATTTCTTAGTTTTCGGAGGACACAACATCTTTGTATGTGGTGTTGAGGATCGAACCTGGGCCACATGCATGCCAGACGAGTGCGCTACCTCTTGAGCCGCATCCCCAGCCCAGCCCAGCCCAAATCTTTTTTTTCTTTTTTTTTTTTTTTTGGTACTAGGGATCAAACCCAAGGCTTTGTGCATGCAAGGCAAGTGCTCTACCAACTGAGCTATATCCCCAGCCCTTATTTTATTTTTTGATTCACTAATCTCTCTACCACATTTGGAACAGGATGTTTTTTATGCATCAGTGTGTGGAGGACAATGATATATGAATGGTGTTTTGCATTTCTGTTGTATTCTTATGTCTTTAATTTTTTCTCTTTGTTCGTATTCTTCCTCTCTCGTCTGTTTTCTTATATTTTCTTTCTAACTTTTCTCCAACCAACAGCCAATCTCTGTGGGCTCCTCTTCCATTCTTCCTGTGAATTTTTACCTCTAGCTTCTCTCCTCCTCCCTCCTGAATACTGCATATCTCACTACCTCTGTTCTCTCATCCACAATTGGAAATTGTAAACCATTTTAACAAACATTCTGCTTGTACTATAGATAGTTATTGAACTCATCATTTTGGTTTAATGCGAGAAAGCAGTAGACACCTTAGTGGGAGCTATTAGGTTTAAGGCTATATATTGTCTGCACTGGGTGCTGTTGATATTGGTCACACCAGTAAAGGTGAAGCACTGGAAATCTTCAGGAACACTATAGGTCTACAGGGAAGAATTTATCCTGCCTTAGATCCATACTTTCCATACTTTTAGATGGGAAAACACACTAACAACAAGAAAAAACAAGGGAATAAAGCACCCCAAACAAACCAAGATGCTTCAACAATAGAAACCACTGATAACACAGTAGAAGAAATGTCCACGAAGGAGTTCAGGTTGTACATAGTTAAATTGTATGTGAAGTAAGGGATAGTATAAGGAGTGAAATCAAAGAAGTGGCTCCTATACAGACTAGTTCATCAGAGCATATTTTCCATAGTTGAATTTCCTCTAGGCAACTCTTCAAAGATCAATAGTATTTGATAGACATGAAAGGTAGGGAACGTCTCTTTGCATATGGCCTCATGTAGGTTTCATTTATTAAAACCCTGATTCAGGAATTTATTATCCCTGCTAATAATTGGGCTCAAGAGTGTGGAACATCTGTCTTTTGCCATTTTCTGACTTTTAATATTTTTTCAAATGTAGTTGGCTCTTTGTAAAAAATGTATATATATTCACATTCCTGTCATCAATAAAAACAAGTATATTTATCAGTCCTTACTGTTGATATTAAGTAAAAAAATCAGCTTCAGTCTACCTCTCATTCCTTCCTTCAAGTTTTCTTGCTACTTAAATTATAGGCTTACCCTGGGGAAGGCCTGTTCTAGTTCTCTAATCTGAAAATACCTAGATTTCTAATAGAATTCAGTATCTTGAGTTCAAGTATGGGTGATTTTTTTTTCCATTTTTTAAAGTAGCATTCCGAACCCAAAGACACTGCAAAAATTATATTTCTTGGCAAAATGGATTTACTTTTTAAAAATACATTATCTATTGCATTGACCAGGAGAAACATTATGGCAGGAGCCTGTTAATGTTGCTTCATCCCATCTTCCCCTTTCCCATTTGTCTGTTTGTCTTAGAGAAGATCCTGATATAACAACTTGGAAGCAGGTGGTTTCCATGCGAGATGATTCCAGAGAAGGAGCCGAAAAGTGAAAGTGGAGAGAGAACAGAGGATGGAGTGGTGCCCTGAGGGAAGGGTCGCCACGTGAACAGCTGGAACCCAGACCCACAGAGGTTTCTGTGGGAAACTGGAATTTCTCTACCAAAGTCAGGAGGAACTGAGGCCATTAATCCACTGGCTCTCAACCCCCAGCAGTTGAACACTGTCCCTGGTGGGACGAGTTGCCCCATGCTTTTTGGTTGGACTTGCAAGGTAGACCAAGCCTGAGAGACCAGAGCAAGCCATCAGGCAAGGAGTTGGAGAGAGGAGTCATGTTTTTCTGGCGGGTAACTGTTCAGCAGAGCTGCAGGTGTACTCACAGTGGACGGATGTAGATTCGAAGGGACACCTCCTGCTCTGCCACCAATTTATGCACAGGTTGGATGTCAATCTTTGGCATCAATGAAAGAAGAGGGTATTTAATGTAAAGATGAGAGTGAGTACATGAGTGAGAGCTGTATAATTTTCTAAGACAATAAAACCCTCAACTTTAAATAAGCACTGTCTCTTTTTTCTTAGAGTTGATGTAGAGTTTGCATTTGTGGCCAAAGGCAGAGTTAACAGAAGAAAGGATTTTAACCTCAGGAGAACAGGATTATTCCCCACCTAAGGCCACTGCTTAGGTGCACCCTAAAATCCCCCATGCCACGTGTTAGGTGAAAACTGCATACCTTTGTCAGCTGCCAAGTGTCTTTCTTCAGCTTTCCATGGCCAAGAGGATGGGTTTACACTGTAACACCAATGTTTATTATACTGTTAGTTCTTGAGTACTATTTTAGTGAACCAATGGACATTCTCTATAATTTAGGAACAAAACACAAGGCAAATGTATGTTGGATAAAGTCCAACAGGATAACAATAAAATGCTCAAGGTCCATTGTCTAAAACTTGAGGCCAATTGGGTTTGGGTAAAAGAACTTTTCAATATTCAGAAAAACATATGTAATTCTTAGGAAAATATTATGTAATTCACCTAATGTGGTCTAAAGTCTCACCCTATAAAAGAACATACTAATATCTATGAAAAATAAATTAATATTCACCTTGAGAAAATCAACTATACATAACCCTTGTGTGGGTTCTATGTTACTGCATATCACAGTCCCACAAACGCAGACTTAAAACAAAGACTCAATACATTTATTACATCTTTTGCATGTGTAACGGGTGCATCACTTGTCTCCAATGTTGTACAGTGGTTTTCCATTTCACAAATTGGTTGAGTCAGAGGGTTGGATAAATTCAAACATGATAAAAATAATATATAAAGTCAAACATGATAAAAATTATATATATATTGGGGATTGAACCCAGGACATTGCACATGCCAGGCAAGCACTCTACCACTAAGGTAGAGTTCTGAGGTAGAACCCATGCCCCTGAGATAGTTTTATTTATAAGTCTGGTACCCTGGTTGTGGTTTCAGGAAACTGGTTCCATCTCAAGAACTAAAGAAGCTATCCGAGGGCTCTTCTGAAGACATGGCTTCAGGTTGATCAGACTTCTTAGTAGGTAGTTTCAGGATCTGAGAAATATTGTTGGGAGAAGCATCCTTAAATATTTTAGAACATCATGTTCTCCACCCTCCTGAACAAGCAGGTCATCAAGGTCAGGCCAGTATAAATGGGAGAGAAATGTGTTCTTATCTACTAAAAAGAAAAGTAAAAACAAACAAACAAACAAAAACGTGTTCTCCAGTGTTCTACCAGAGTTCACCCAATGCTCACAAATTATTTAAATTTCTCAACTTGAAGAGCATATTTATCCACTCCTCCATCTTTTCAAATTCTCATGAAGTGAGCTCAAGTACAGTAGCCATACCATTTAAGTCCAGTCCAGACTTGGATGAGCATCCCTAGGTGCACTTCCTTAGGTAGAATTGTGGGATACAGTTTCTTTAACTTTGAAAATCTGCAAACAGAGACACATATCTACCCCCACCAAAGCCACTATACCATGGTGATTCAAGGATCTGATAGTTACAGTATACAGAGTCAGTTAAAATGTGGGAAAATGAAAACAGATTAATGTCACTATTCCAGAGCAATTTGGAAACTCAGTTATCAGACATTGCAGTCCTTTCATTAAAATCCAGTCCTGCTCCTTAGAGTTGATTCTGCAGCTCTTGGTGTTAGCTCCTGAGGGTCTTAAGTCTGCCTTCTGCATTGGCCCTCTGTTCCCATGTTGGCAGTTAGGTCACCTTATCAATCTATTTTCTGCCAACAGAAGTTCAAATATCTTGAATTTTTGAGTGTTTATATTTTTTGGTTCAATTATAAGATGCTTCTGCTTCCTTAGTCCAAGCTGAGTGGGCTTCAACCAACACAGTGGTCTTAAACATCACTTGGTGGGCTTTCTCTGTATCTCACTGAGATTCATTCCATTAGATCAAGGTTACACCAGGAATATCTTCATGAGAGAGTTTTCCAAGGCATGGATGAAGATCCAGGTGTTGTGCAGAATAATTTCAAGGGTCTTAGATATCTATTTGTCCAGGTGAGAGTGTCTATATGGCCACATCCAAATCTTTCTGAAGTCTGGTTGAATCTGGCCTGCCAAATGTTTGTGTAAATAAAATGCTATTGGTATGTCCATTCAATTTCCTCTTTAGCATTAAGTTTTCAGCATTGAACAATTTCAATATAGACCACATAGCCATAAAGTCACTCTGACACTTGGTACAAAGTTGGCCCATACTGGCTTTAAGTTATCTTAATCCTGCAGCAATTTCTTCTAGTGTTTTTGGCAACCTGGAGAATCTTAGTATGAAAGTGAGATTTAATTTTTTAACACACAAACAAAAATAATTTTATATTTACTTTCTAATTTTTCTTGAGAAAGGAGAAGTTGTTTTTTTGTTTTTGTTTTTGTTGTTGTTTTTAAGTTTCTCTTTCTTTATTCACATCTTGTGACATATGGCCATAAACCTAAACAGAAACTAAGCATAAATTAAAATCAACACAATACCCTCTCTCAGTGTAAACTCCATGCCTCTTTTCCCAGATCTACCAGCTCATTAAGTGTGTTTTCTATTTTTCTACATGATCATGGGTACCAATACCTCTAGATTTCAACTTCTATACAAAGTTTTTTTTTTAAACTGTCTGCAGTAGTATTTTACTTTCCATTTTTCCTGTTTTACCAGACTCTTTTTACTTTCACTAAAACCCTCCAAAAGAGTTATCAACACCATTTTTTTTTAAATACAGAGATGTGACTTAAATCAAATCAGAGCTAGAGGATAACCAAGGACTAGGAATCAAATTACTGTTTGATCTAAAACATTTGTGATGCTTCTATAGTGTTGCACCTGCTGCTACTACCACTCTGGTCTCAACTACTACTAAGCTTATTTGCCCTCTTTCTACAATATTCACACTCAATTGGTACGCAAATTTTGGAGACATAGCCAACAGCGTTTTATAAAGTAAATGGTAATAGAGAAGAATCATGGAGATTGAAGTGAGGTTACATAAAGGAAAATAGTACAGAAAATTGACTCTACCATGAAAACAAGAAGAAAAATAAAAATTTAGTCAAGTTCTTTCTATTCCTTTGAGATTTAGATAGCCATTCTTCTCAAATGCACTCATATTAACCCCAAATCCCCACTAGACAGATGGACCCCATGAAAATCCAAAATGCCCCTTAGAGAAATAAAAAGACTCCACATCCCCATTAGATCAATGATCCAGAAAGTCAAAGGTCTGTGGTTTTGACATTTGATTGATAAGACTAATGTGCTCGGTATTTCCAACTGTGCTGATACGTTGATATTTGAATTTTTCAGAAAAAAATACAAAAGGACTTTTCTTTTTTGTGGAGGAAAAAACAACCAGCTGTTTTCCTATCTGCTAAAAGAAATTACAGTATTTCCCATTACCAGCACATGCTTTATGGGTCTGGGTTATTTATTGACCCACAAAATCTCAGTTCAGATGCACCATCTGGTTGCTCAATGAAGTCTTACATTGTACACAATTTTCCACCTGGACTCCCCAGAAAATACAAATCTAGACTTGATATAAATGCCAACCACTGTTTTATGTCAGATTAATTTATTTCCAAACTTTTATAAAACTGTTAGACTGCCAAGATTCTCAACAATAGTTTACCAGCCCAACACCTGCATCCCACCTTACCCTCATCATGATGTGGATTTGACCATCAACTTGCAATGGACAGGAGGGCAAAGGGGCAAATGTGCAACAAGGAGCAGAGAGCAAGGTGCAGGCAACACAGTGGTATCATCTTCCTGTGCCCTGTTTACCCTCTCCTCCAGTTTTCCACCATTGAGCTCACTTCTACTGGAATGTAGGCAGTGCACCCCACATACAAAATTTTCAGCCATTATGTGTGTGTGTGTGTGTGTGTGTGTGTGTGTGTGTGTGTGTGTGAGGGTATGTGTGAGGGAGTCCGAAGGTGCCATTGGCTCAGAATCTGACTCTTAAGTATGTTCCTGGCACACTAATCCCACGTGATTTATTTGATTGAAGTGAATAGTGAGGTGTCGATTTGGCATTTGATTGATAGTGAGCCTCAATAGTCTTCATCCTCATCAGACTTAAAGCTCTGCAAGGGCAGCAAGGTGTCTGTTTTGCTAAACACTGAGCCACAGTATTTGATACAGTGCCTACAAATACAAGATGTAGAATCAACTTAACAGAAATGCTTTTTTTTATTGTGGTACAAAATAATATAGAAAAAGGTCATGAAAAGCTTATCTAGTTTTACACAGTGGAAAATCTTGCAAAACTCTAGAGCAATCTCACAACCAGGATGTTGACATTGACGTGGTTGAGATAATTTTCATCCTCACAAGGCTGCATCCTATTATCCCCTCCTATCTGTGCCCACTTCACCTGTCTCCATGCATAACCCTGAAAACACGAATCTCTTCTCCATCTCTAGAATTCTGACATTTCAATCATGTAGGCAAACAAAACCACACAGTATGTAAGCTTTTGTGATCGTGTGTGTGTGTGTGTGTGTGTGTGTGTGTGTGTGTGTTTTCATTCAGATTTGTTTGGACAGTCATCTGATTCTTGCTGGTGTGAATGCTTTTGAGCATGTCCTCTCATGTAGTGTTTTATTTAACAACTATGTCATACTCTCTCACTCTACAGACAATTCCTCCACTGCCTTCATCTGGGCTTATTTATATAGTTGACGTCAAGGGCCTGAGATCTCCTGGGATTGCTGTCTGTCTGTCCCTCCTGCCCTTCATTCTGGGCTTCTCTGCAGGGCCTTACCTGGGAGCAATCCATGAGAACACAAATGGATGCTAAAAAACATTAGCTCTGAAGTCACACAATGTTGTTTCCACCTTATATTAGTGGTTGAAGTTTTGTCAAAATAAAGAGATTTCAGATGTATAACAAGGAAAACGGATTCTACCATTTTATGGAATAAGCTGTAGGGAATTATGTCTGTATTTAGTCAGCTGAAAGATCTGGGAGGTTAGTTTTTAGAGTATTTGCCATATGTACCCAAACTGACATTTCACCAGAACAAGGGAAAGGAGAAAAACAGTCTTGCCTGCACTCATACTCCTCTGTCCTGCCCTACTGGTGTCATATCTTAAATGTGTTCTGCATGTGCATTGTAACCCCCTCAGGCAGTATGTTAGACTTCACGTGCACCTTCAAACAGAGCTCAGAAAACTCCAGAGGAAGCAGGAAAGCTATATCTTCTCATAATTCTGTTTCCTGTGTTCTTCTTCCTTCATTATGTCCCAGGATTTCTTCTTTATCATATGTTTCTACTTAAGAGCTTCCTTTAATAATCCCCTAAAATTAAGTCTGGTGGTGACAAATCATCCTGTTTTCTTTTGCCTATTAATATCTTGATTTTTCATTCACTATTGACCAATATTTTATGAGATATAGGATTCAGAGTTCACATTTCTCATCAGTCAACACTAATAAAAGATCCTGCCCATTCAATCTAGCTTCAGTAGTTTCTAATGACAAAACTGCTATGATTAAAAACGTTTTTCCTGTAGGTAAAATTTCATTTATTTCTCACTGATTCCACAATTTTCCCTGAGTCTTTAGCTTACAGAAATTTGCCGGTCATGGGGCTGCCTTCAGGTTTTTCCTGTTGAGCTTTGCTCAGCTTCAGAAATCGTACATCTGTCTTTGTTAAATAGGTTATTTAAGTGCCTGTTAAGCCCTCCTTTTATTTCCATTTTTTTTCCTCTCTGTTGTTCAGATCGGGTGATTTCTATTATTTTCAATTAGAGTTCACTGATTATTTCCTCTATTCTTTAAGATTCTTTTAACCTAATTCTAAATCTCTATCAGGATGGGGTTGCCGTTCTGTTGACTATCATTTATAAAGCGAGTTGAGATATTTCTGGTTCTTGGTAGGTTAGATACTTTTTATTTCAGAATTTTTTTATTGAAGAATGTCTACTTTGAGAACCACCCACCAGACTCTGGAACTCCTTAACCCTCTGTTTCGCTGACTCCCCCAACCTCACTCCAGCAGGAAAGTGTCAGGTGTGGCCAGATGGGGCAAGTGTACAGCTTCTCTTCTTGTCCTCCACTGATACCAACATGGACAGAATTCCTATTAATGCTGGACTTAGGTTGCAGCCGTAGCTTCCTGTAGGTTGGCATTGGCTGATACCAGCAGGGCTGAAGGGGCAAAGCCATAGCCTTATAGCTAGCTCCTGAGATGACCCCTAATGGCATAGCACAGGAGCAGCTGCTCCATTACCACTCTTTACGAGAACTCACCTGACATGAGTCCAGCATGTGGGGAGAGGGACGCTTGCTGCTTCTGCCAGGTAAAGGAATCTTAGACTCTTTACCTGGTCTCCACTGGCACTGTATTGGGTGGTGGTTACCACCCAGAAAGGAAGACAGTTCAAGATCCCTACCTGACCTTCTGTTCCTCACACAGGAGGGGGACATGGGTTTCCAGGTGCCTCATTCCTAATGGCACGAGGCCAGCCTCCTGCTCATGGATTAAGTTGCAGGTAAGGACAGCGCCACAACTTTTCCGCAGTGCTGGCATGGAAGAGTGGTCATTGTGGAACAGGTTTTGTCTCAGTTTTAGTTATCTTTTTACTGTGGAGACTAAAACACCTGACAGAAACAACTACAGGAGGAAAAGTTTCAGAGGTCCTTAGAGAGCCAGCTCCATTCCTCAGGGCCCAATGTGAGGAAGGACGTCACAATGGAAGAGTGTTGTGGAGGAAAGGGGCTCTGAACAGGACACCAGGAAGCAGAGGGAGAGCTCTGATCAAAAGGACAAAATACAGACCCCAAGGCCAGCCCTCAGTGACCCACCTCCTGCAGTCCCACCCACCTATAGTTAGGACCCAGTTAATTCCTATTTGTGGATTAGGTTAAGGCTCTCATAACCCAATCATTGCACCTCTGGGAATGATTGCCTTGTCTCATGCATGAGCTTTTAGGGACCATCTCACATATTGAAACTTTGACCACCATGCTGAGCTGCCCCCTCCTCACCACTTGGCTGGAAAGAGAAGGCTTTGGTTGGGGTTTTGAATTGTTCATACCCACTGGCACTTCTGTATTCCTGGCTTCTTCTGCTTTGAACCTGAGACACATGATATGAAACAAAACCCAGAGAACTTACTGCTCTGCTCTTACTTGGGTTCCAAAGCCCCAGCCCAGGCTGACTTCTGCTCTTCAGCTTTCAGAGCCGTCTCATATTTGCTTTCTATGTAATGTCAAGCTATCTAGTTGTGATGAGCAAAGGGATAAGGGAAGTCCTATATACCCACCCTTCCACAAGCTGAATTATAAGCATAATTTTTAAAATAATAAAAAGATTATTTACATAAATAATTTCTTCTAAATTTTCTCAAAGGAAATTAATGGTACTATGATGCAGATCATTAGTGTCCATAGTTTAATGAGTATGTGTTACCCTGAGTATGATTTGCACTGGCACATACATTAGATGCCCTAAATCTATTCCTTAGCAGATATACCAGCATTCCCATTTCAAAAGATGAAGGGTATGATCCTTAAAGAGGTACAATAATGCATTTAAGGGAAACTTACTGCCTACTTAAAATCTTTCCTTATTAACATTTTTTCACAGGTGAAAATTGACCCTCTATCGTGTAGCATTCAATACTGTTATGGTTTATATATGAGGTTCAGATACAAGGTGTCACATAAAGCTCATGTGTGAGACAATGCAAGAATTTTCAAAGATGAAATGATTCCAAAATGAAAGGTATAAGCTTATCAGTGGATTAATCCTCTGATGTGAATTCACTGGGCCATAACTATAGGCAGTTAGGGTGTGGCTGAAAGATGCAGGTCACTGGGGGCAGGGCTTTGGGGTTTATACTTTGTCCCTGGTGAGTGGAGTTCTCTCTGCTTCCTGGTGGCCGTGGCCTGAGCTGCTTTCTTCTACCATGAGGTTCTGCCTCACCTCTGGCCCAGAACTATGGACCTGGCCAACCATAGACCGAACCTCTGAAACCGTGAGTCAAAATAAACTCTAAACTCTTCTAAAATTGTTCTTGTCAGATCTTTTGCTCATAATGATGCACAAGAAAATGTGCAAGATGACTAAAATAAATACATTTTACAGTCTGAGTCACGTTCTATCTTCCTAGTCTCTAGATAAGTTTTAAGTTATCATCTGATCAACAAAGAGCTACTTGTTTTTTTTTTTAAATATGAAGATTGTCCTTTCCACTTTTGCTGTACTCTGTTTACTTGTATATCATGTGACTACTTCTTTCACCTTCTCAGTTTCCAACCAAAGTCAATGACTATGATTTATTCAGAGTACAAAATTCAATGGTGAGCAGGTTAAAAAGAATATTGCTAAATGAATCAATGAGTTATATAAAAGGAAGGCTTTTGAAAAAGATAATAATACCCCAGGAGGAAAGTTATGGTTTCTTAATAAACTCATCTTGACAGAGTCATAAAGAGTAATAATTCTAATTATAAAAATAATATTAAAGACAAGGATAATTTTGGATTGCATGATTGTTGAACTCTATAAAGAGTTTCAACATGGATAATTTCATCTGATTCTCACATTATACTCTAAGGTAGATAAGAAGTAGTTATTATTTTTTTGTTTTCAGACAAGCAGCTTTGTTTTACAAAGTGGCTCCTTTTCTAAGTATACTAGTGCCTACATAGCATTACCAGATCATTGATCCCTACCTCAGGCACTTTTCTATCTATAGGAGACCATTCTGAAGAAACAGTGCAGTGGTTGACATGCACTCCTCCCACACAGTCAGTCTGCATTTGTATCCCAGCTCTGCATGTGCTAGTTTCTTTTCATCTTCTTGTACAGGACAACATCTGTGCATCTAGCTCAGAGGGCAGTTTCAGGAATTAAGATTCTTATCATATCATATTTGGCACAAAGTAATTTGACCTTTATTATAAACCAGACTTCTTATATATAAACCAAAAACTTTGTAAATAGGAACCTTGAACCTAGGAGCCAAATGCACATACCAATATAATAGCAGATTCCTGCTTGATTGGCATGTGAGGTGCAACTTCCAAGGAGTCTCTAGATCCTAGATCAGGAAAGCTACAGTGATAAGTTGAGTAGGTGCCCCTAGTGTCCAATGGGAAGACAAAAAGGGCCAGTGGAAAGATTCAAATGATAATATCATGATGAAATAGGTAGTTTTCAAAAGATCAATTTTTCACAAGTAAATGTGGGAAATGCATCTGAGGCAGAGAACTCTGACTTTCCAAGCCAATCAAAGTCTACAAATCTGACACTGACATCTCTTTGATTCATTTTTCATAAGAGCTCTTATATAGATCACTTTTAATAAAATCAAGCTAAATTTTCAAATAGCATACACATTAGGCTTTAAGAATTCTTTGTTCATTGCAAATAGTCCCAGCAATAAGAAGATTAATTCCAACAACTCCGTGTATATGGTTGTAATGTGTTCCCTTGAAGCATGATTTTATATCGTATTGCCGGTGGAGAACAAATTGAACTCAATTATTTCATTCTCTCAACTTATTACTGAAATATTAAGGCACAACAAAGATACATTCTACCTTAATCGCCTTATCTCTAGCTGCTGGCACATGGCTGAGCCTCAACATTTTGAATATTGATGTTGAAGCGACAATCTCTATTTCTATCTCACAAGCAAGTGTCAGAAATAAAGAAATTTCAAGAGAAAGCACATTTCATGTCAAGAAATATCCTGCCACTGCACTTCCTTACCAGAAACAAACATTGGTCAAGAAATGAGAAATACAGGTGCCGGGATCTGAAATGAGACTGGGAGTTGGGCTGTGGGCTCATCTATCACAACAGGCAATCAGGACCTTCTGGGTGGCCGAGAAAGACCAGTGATTTGCAGGCTGCCACCTTGCCTCTCTGAAAAGCCTGAGATCAGCAAAATCTTCCCCATGATATATTTCACAATGCCCAAGTAGAAATAAAAACTTAAAGAAATCACCTGTGCATGTTCTCAGATCAGTTTTTTTTTTTTAACACTACATAATGCCACACAAGCCAGGGGTGTTTATAAACATGAATGAGGAAACAGAGGAAAGGACAAGTCAAGAAAGGGGAGTGAGAGAAAGAGAAGGAGAAGAAAGGCAAAGCACACTTTTGATTATTCATGCTGGTCTTTCCTGGTTTCTCAGGTTATTGTGAGACTTTGTTCATGGACTGATAGTGCCTGATGCTTATGGCCCTTATAAGTAATTGGCTATATTTCTCTAGTGTCACATAAAAATTTTATATCCATAATCTCATTTCACTGTCCAGCAATGACGAAATAAGCATTACCAGTAGCTGAATGTGGATGTGCTAACTGAGCTTAAAGAAATTATCTTTCCAAGATAAATTATGGTGCTAATACTTTGCAAACTTGTCCCTCGGATCGGTGTCCTGGTTCAAAATACAATACGTTTTTGCTACTTGTGTCACCCAGATAAATGAATTGTCTGAAACAGAAGAACACCGGTAACAGCAGTGTTGATGTGTGTAATCAAGGTGAGATGATTCCCCAATTCTATGACTCTTTTTCCATTGATAAGCTGTCCCTCTTCTATCAAGATTTCTCTTCATCTCCAAGAAACTCATTCCACTTTTTAAGGATGAGCACAGACTTCTGGATTTTTCAATGCAATGTACTGTAACATTTTTCTTATAATTTTGTTGATTACAATTCTGTTGATCTTTGAATTGTTCTATTTGGTTGTCTACTTGATATGCTCCCAGCCACCTTCAGTATTTTCTGCATTTTTGGGCACATGATGTCCTAGGTTTGCCTTATGCTTTTCCTGACTCATTTGTGATAAAAGCCATTTGTCTAAGAAGCCCTAATTTATTTTCATGATAGATAATATTTACAAATCAAGAAATGGGTGCTTAGTAGGCTTATTAATACTGGGCTATCCTTGTAGTGCCAAATTAAATTCAAAGCAGTGCTTTGCTCTTCACATTTCTCTCCTCCCTATTCCTATGGATCCATGCACTGCCTAACAACAATTCAGGCACTGATGGACTGTATAGACGATGGTGTGCCCAGAAGATTATAATGGAGCCAAAATAGTCTATCTCCTTGTCACATTGTGACCATCATAATTTCATAGTACAATATTACTCACTTGTCCGTAGTGACACTGGTGTAAATAAACCTATTGTGCCGCCACTCACATAAAAGTGCAGCACACACAATTATGTACATACATAATGCTTGATGATAATGAATGGCCATGTTACTGGTTTGTTAATTGCTATACTACATTTTATCACTACTTTATCTTCCTGTTATAAGAGGAAAAACATTTACTATAAGTCAGTAAGCAGTGCTATCGTTGCAACAGCCTTAGATTCTGTGTTGAACATGGGTCTTCATTCAATCAAGAGACCACATTAGGTAGTTGACCTGTGCCTTCTAGGTTTGAGTAAATACATTCTACAATGTTTGCATGTTGATCACCATTTTCCAGAATGTAACCCCCAGTTGTGGAACACGACTGTGTCTTTTTCCTCAGGGTTAGAAACCAGTGTCTAAGAACATAAGTAGATTTACTCATTTCATCTATTCCACAGGTTTAGTGCACAAATGCCACTCTATAAAATATGGTGTTAATAGAGTTCAAGATTTTTTTGAGTTTTTTTTTTTTTAATCATCATCTGTTAGTCGCCTCAGCTTAGACCCAGGGCAAGTAGGAACACCCTAGATCACTTACTTCTGGCTAACTGATCCCAGACTAGAGGAACTTCCCACATAACCTACAGATTTAAGAGAACTGGCAATAGTTTCAATCACTACTATCATTTTATAAGTTAAGCCACGTCCTTTGTGGAAGCCATTCTTCGTACACCAGAGTGCTGTGACATATTAACATGGACAGATTGATCAGCATTTCACAGAATATTTTTTCTGGTATGTTTCCTATTAGAATGGGCCACATGGGAGTTTCTGCAGGATCTGGAAGGTAGAGGAATAAAACATTAGCAATTTCAGAACTGAAATACAGTTTCTCTGATTCACTCAGTCCACCGACATGAACCAGCCTTGGAGCCTGCACTTTCCCTGTTCCCTGGATTCCTCTTCAGTTTTAATCCTCTTTTGTCAGACATGTATATTTAGCTCTGTGACAAATGGCCCTGGTTTTTGTAGGGTACCCAGGTTACCAGGGTCAGAGCCAACAATAAGAGATATAGATTTCAGTCTGTCCTCATGGAATTTCAGCTCCTGTTTGTGGGATACAGTCTACTCCTACAGTCCTCCTGACTGGCTCCTTTGGAATTCACATTCCAGCCTCAGGCTAGGAGATACAGCTGTGCAGAGACCACCATTCCTTCCCCCACCTCGTAAACCAACTGCTCTATAGACTCCTTTTATATACCCACCTCATTCTGCTTCTCCGGTTGTGCCCTATCAGATGCATACAGCAATAGATAGTAAATACAAAAGACTAAGCGGATTCCAGGGTGCCACACAACTGGGCTGATTATGGGAGGTTCTAAGGGGAGAAAAGACATATGCACAGTGTTCTCAAGAATTTCCAAATTTAGAAAGTTAAAAGGGAGGTTTTCCATGCCCAGGCAGGGTACACCCTGGGATAAATTCTAGTAGTAAAACAAACAACCTCATGGATACAGCACACAGCAGTGACAAAGTTGGGTTGAAGCCTGCTTCCTTTCAGATTGTGGCTATATAAAATGGAATTTCTTATTCTCCAATGCAGCAGGAAGCCACAGATACGTTCTTGCCTTCTATCTTTTGGAAAACTGAGGTAATTCAATTGGTAATAGAATCTATAAATATTATAATCTCTAGAATTAGGTGGTCAATCACAGGTAAAAAGGTCAAATTTCCAATAGCAACTATAGTTCACTTAAATTTCTTGGAACCCTTAGGGCAGTTAATTCCAGATAATAGTCTGTTTCAGGTCTTTTATAATTAAATGTTGATCTTTTTCTTTATTATGACATTATCATTATTATTACTACTACCACTACTATTTAATGCTGGCAATGTACAGCTGTCTGAAGAAAAAAAAAAGTATCAAAGATTCTGAAGTGCAAAGAGATATTTGGAACTAATCCACCATTCTTAATTACAGCATCACTCATCTTTAATCTTTTATAGATGATTTATCTTTTATGTCTTTAACCTTTTGTATTTTTAAAGCCCAACAAAATCAACTCTTCATATTAGAACATAGGTGTAGGACAAATACAGAGACCAATTACCCTGAAAGACCACATTAGGAATCTACTACCAGGTCATTAACTGGAGCCTCCGATCCTGTCAGTATAAAATGGACTCAAGTGAAGTGAAAAGACTCCCAGGAATAATAAACAGATTCTTCCTCCTGGTGGTTTCTTTTAGGGAGCACATCAGCAAACTCATACAACCATTTATCAACATCAAGGGTGTGTCCTCCTTAAATTCCGGTGGAGTCCCATCCAGTGAGACACCGGCTGTTTGATTTCCACTGGTCAGGTTGAGCATGTCCCTTATCCAGCAGAGAAGAAGCCTTGTACCCTAAATCAGAAGCTTCTCATCAGTGTCTTTTAAACTATGGACTGTTAGGATTTTTAATCAGCCAGTTCAGGATACTCTTTCTCAATCTGGGATTGAGAATTTTGGAGTAAATATAAAATTCCTGGGGGTGAGTCTAAAGTATGTCTAATCCTATTGGTAAGCTTAGTGTTGGTCTGTCACATCGGCCAAAATATTTGTCCCTGCCAGGACTTGACCAGGTAAATGCATTTTTGCCAATAAGCACAGCTCCAGTGTCCTTGTCTATCCCCAGCCACACCACTGCTGGGAATATGGCAATATCCTCAGTTCTGACAGTCTTCGAGACGTGGACATCTCACCAGGAAAAAGAACACGCACTCCTTGGGGACTTCTTTGAGGATAATGGGATACAATGCCACCAAAGTCCCCCCATGACTGCCTGAGCACCACAGAGGCACACACAGTGGAACTGTTGTGAAAGAGATGCACCTGTTATTTCCCACCTGTGCTCAGTCCCTGCAACCTCCGAGGCCCCTCCCAGTCCTCAACCTGAGAGTGGGAACGAGGTGGCCCCGGGTCTCCCTCTTCATGCACTTACTGTTACATGACATGCTCCCATTTACATGGATATCCTGACTCGCTTGTGATCTACTTTGACTTTGATCTTGTTTTGATTCTCCTATTACCTTTGTACCAACGTGAGTGTTGGGCCTGGCTACATTGAGCCCTTTTTGACTATGGTTTGAATTTTGTGTTCAAATTCCCATGATAAAAATCTCTCCTGAGCAGTGTTGGCTCTCCCAGTTTCACATTCCTTCGTTAGCTGCCTATAGGCCATGTCCTATCTCGGTTTGCACGAGCCTTGCACACAGCACCTGGAAAGACTTCCGACGCACTGGAGATCTGTCTTACTAAGAACTGCTCGGCTGTGGTGCCCTTAAAGTACCCCACATTGCCTGCATGTACCTTACTCTCTGACCGGGACCTTCCATCTACTATTCAGCTGTTTCCTCGGGAGGGCATGGCTTCATATTGCAGCCAGTCTTTGCTACTCCCCTGACTTTACATGCCACAAATAAATACTGCAAGATACATTATAGACTTGTTCCCATTGCTTCTAACAGCATCTCTCCAATCTGTGCAAGGCAGGTACTGACACTGTCACTAACATACATATATACACACATGCAAATAATCACATTTATATATATATTCACACACGTATATTATGTATGTATATATATATATTGATATAACACACACACTCATACCTACATATATACACACACACATATGTTGTATAGATTTATGAGCAAGATAAATCCCTGAGCAGAAAGCCTCGATAAGTGAAGTGGAGAGAGTCCTCCAGGCATTATGGGGGAAGTTCACATGCAAAGAAAACGAGAGGAGATTTTAATAAATAACATAAACTACATACAAAGAGCACATAGCTGGATTTTAAGCCCTGGGTAGCAGGTCGTGTGACATTATGTGCCAAGCTAGAGTGCTACCTGGAGACCTCCACAGCTCCCTGCACCCTGCAGAGGATGCTCTTCCTCACCATGGCCATGGCCCTGCTTGGTCAGTGGAAGGAGCGGACCATTCAAGGGCATCTTCCGCCATCGCTTAGATGAAACCTGTATCCTGCTCATCTCCCCAGAGGATTCCCATCTTTCCATGTGAAGAATATGCTCAGGTAACAACTGCCACTTCAGGCTGCGTTTCAGAGTGACCACATGTGGTGGCACTGCTGTCTTGATCCAAGAGAAGGTGACAAACAGCCTCATCAACGCACTCGCCAACCTCAGTACCTATGAGCAAAGAATCAGTAGCTGCTGGAGGTTGCCACTGAGATTATTGAATTAGTTTGCTACCAGAATTAGCTTACTAATTCACCAGCTTAGAGTGAAAAGGGGCTTCATATTTTATATCCTTGATATATATTAGCTATCTTGTTCTTCTAACAATCCCATGGAGATCTATTGTCTCTGTTTTTGGAGAGGAAGCTAAAGCACTGATGGTTAAGTGGCCTGCTGCAGTCTCCCAGCAGGGGTTCCAGATTCTAACCATCCAGGTCAAAAGCAGTGGTATTAAAAATGCTGTTCAAGCTGGATAATTCTCATCTTCACTCAAAGTATGAAGACTGAAGTTTACCTCTGAGTTTGCAAAACACTGAAGAAATTTTAACAGGTGAGTGTTTTGATTAGAATTGGTTTTATAAGCATTCTTTAAACACTATGTAAAGCATGAATTAAAGTAAGGAAGGAAGGTTCCAGGTAGAAACAAGAAACTGACTCAGTATTAGTGAGGTAGAACTAGCGATGACAAATAAGTATACTTGTGAAGATTAAGGTGTTAGCTATTTGATAGAGCAGAATCAAAGATGATCTCAGATTTTGGGAGTGAAGTAGGGATGCAAATAAAGAGGACCCTGGGAACAGGATGGCCAGGCAGATGTGAACCATGTGAAATGCTTCTGAGAATGTCCAATAGGCAGACTGGAAAATTGTCTTGGTGCTACGGCCTGAGTCTCAGCAGAATATCTATCTTATCATAATAGAAGTGAGATTGCCTGGGGAGAATGTGTGGAGTGATGAGAAGGCCTAAAACAGGGTGGCCCCATGTCAAAAATGTCATATTCTGCTAGTGTCTTAACAATACCTAGGTGCCAGAGTCCTAGGTACACTTTCACATCATAGAGGTCATTGGTGACATAGAGATGTTTTGAAAATAAACTTTCCATCCAATCTCATAGGTTTCTCCCTCTCTGCTCAACCATCTTTAATGAAGTAAAGGCTCAAATGTGCTTTGCTGTCTCTTGCCTTTCCTCAAGGCTTCTGTCAAGGGTATACGGTTGGTACCCTAGCAATGGCTCTCACACTCAGATGGAAACCAATATTTATTTAATGCCTGGCTGTAAGACATCACAGAAGTTTTAATAATTTTCTCTTTGAACTTGTGTTTTGTAGGTGGAATCTGGAGAAGCAATGTGTTTGCTTGTGTATGGAGATGGTGGGTGTAATATGCATGACCAGGCTCCTAGATTTACCAATTGCATATGGCCCAATGCCTCATAGGTACCGTGGTCTGGTGATCAGGATGCATGGGGATTCATCAAGACTCAAAAACATTCACTCAGTAAGTACCCTTGGACTGAGTAAGTAGAAGTGCTGGATCCCTGAAAGGCCACACTGTTCTTTATATCCAGAATTTACTGAAAACCATAACTTGGGAAGAAAGGGAACAATAGGATAGGAAAGCCATATGTCCTTTTCCTTTAAGTTCTTTTATTTTTAACTCATCACTAAGTTGAAGGTAGAGAAAGACTGTGCCTGAAACATTGTGTTAAGAGAGTGTGTCTGCTTCAAGAAGTGAAATGAACACTGTCGAGTTCATTTTGTGCAGGATTTCCACTGTTCTGAGAAATATGAAATACACGATCATCTATGAACAGTTGGATCCAATTGTGAAATGCCAACTCCAGTGATTTTTTATGAGTTAAATGCTTTTATAGTTGCAATAAAACTTGGTTATTGTTATGATTTTGATATGAGGTGTCCCCCAAAAGCTCATGGGTACAATGCAATGAAGTTTCGAGGTGAAAGGTTGGGTTCAGGCTCTCCTAACGCCATAGGTGCATTAAGCCCCTGATAGGGATCCACTGAGTGGTGACTGCAGGCAGGTGAGGTGTGGTTGGAGGAGGTGGGTCATTGGGAGTGTGACTTTGGGATGTATAGTTTGTCCCAGGTGAGAGGAGTGGTATCTGCTTCCTGGTGCCATGTCCTGAGCCGTTTTCCTTTACCACACCCATTGGTCATGATGTACTGCCTCATCAAAGGCACGGAGCAAGGAGATATGACCATCTCCAGAGTAAGAGCTCTGAAACTTTGAGCCCCAAATAAAGTTTTCCTCTTTTAAAACTGTTCTTGTCAGATCTCTTGGTCACATAGGAAAACAAAACAAAACAAAACAAAATCTGACCAGAGTAGTTATACAATATAAATGTAATGAATCCATCCATAATGATAACTTATTTTTTTTTCTTTTCTTTAGATAGAATAGTATTAAGAAGAAAATAAAAATGGTGAAAATTTGAAAGAGACTGCCGCAGTCCGGCTGCAGCAAAATAACCGGGGAGTGACGAGCAACTTGTGTACATTGATACAGCAGGAGTGGGAGCCGTTTATTGTAGGACAACAGCGGTATTTATACATTCCACACAGCTTGTCTAATTAACATAAACTTGATACAGCAGTCAACCAATAAGGAATCTCCACACTTAATGGCTCACTGGCCTTACTTCACAAACCACTCCCTCTGGCATTTTGCCAGGCGCCACCTTGACTTGTTTTCGGACTCTAACAAGAGACACCATAAGAGACAGGAGAGCTTTGGAGTTTGATACCTGTGTCACCACCTCCTCCTGCTGTTTGAGCAAGGGATTCTGCATTTCCATTTTGCTCTGTACCTCTCACCTTGTGGGGCTGACTCTACCTCTGGGTCTGTGATTGTAATGATTCTGCACATCTTAGGTATCACATGACCTCTCCCAGGAAGCCTGTCCAGGAAGTTTATACCCATGATGTTTTCTCTTTCTTTGTGGTCCCCTGACATGCGGTGTGTGTTTCTCCCCTTACAGATACCAGGTATAAATTACATCTATTTATGGCTCTCTCTTCAAATACAAACTTGCCAAAAGCTAAGGTGATGTCATTTTCAGTCTTACATTCCCAGTTGGATATTGCTTCTACTCCTCCAACATTTTATAGAGTAAATTAAGTATGATATATTTCTCAAGAAAGAAGTGCTAATTTTATCTTATTTTTAAAAGAAGGCAATCCTGGGGCTGGAGTGATGGCTCAGCAGTAGAGCATTTGCCTAGCACATGGGAGGCCCTGGGTTCAGTCCTCAGCACCACATTTAAAATAAATAAATAAATAAAATAAAGGTATTGTGTCCAACTACATCTAAAAAATAAACATTTTTAAAAAGAGAAGGAAATCTTGGATCAATATAAGTGGTCTTTGGAAGTTCATTTGAATTTGGAAAGATGTACACTGAGATAATATGACCAAATTAGCTGGAGGCAGGTTTAGGGGAATGGTGCGTGGTAGGCTATTCAGTGTTTGCTTCTATCTTGTTTTTCAAGGATTTTTAAGAAAAAAAATAATAACTTTTCAACAATTGTACCAGAACTGAATGCCATGCTTTCCTTGTGATTATTTCAATGAATAAAGAAACATAAAGAAACATAACTTCCGTGTTTTCTCAAACACCTTATAATCAGATGAGCTACACAGAAATTTTAAAGGTAGTGTTCCAACATAGGAATGTGTATTTATAGTTTTACACTTCCCCAGAATTATGATGCACAAATATTAATAATGTAATAGAGCCTTCTTCTATTTTTGTGAATAAGTTTGAACTGGTAATTATACAGCACTATTCACTCCTTGGGCATCTCAGTGTTGGCATAGAACACAAAGAATCTCTCCACAACCCACCAGGAAGGGGGATGGATTTTCTCATTAAACCAAACTCTCACACGTGCCAAAAACAGAAAAAAGGGAGCTCTGAAGACTGCAGAGCAAGACAAATCTAATCAATGAAAGGAAATATTTTTATAGGTACATCAATAGGATTCCAACACAGTTGTCAGGGAACAATGCATGGGAATTAAGACCTCAGACTGAATTATGTAAGATGAGAGTTATGTATAATTATGTGGCTTTTATATAACTTTATTAGCTAAATGCTTCTCCGTTCTCACTGAATTTCTCAAGAGATAAAATGACAGCCTGGGCTCCTGTGTAGAATCACTCATTTGCAGAAATGATAACATGAAGTGATATCGCAGTCATGGCATGAGGATAGGTAGAAGCTGGTTTTTGTAGAATCAGGCAGATTTATCAGTTGTGGTATAAAATCAGGGTCATGGAGGAAATGAGGTTGACAGGACTGCTTGTTAGGAGCTTCAGTATCTGCCATCTTTGATTCATCTACAGTTATGTTCTTTAATCAAGCCACTTTCCTGATCTTTCATGTGGCATTTTTCACTATTAAAAACCTATCTTCTCTGATGGCTTCACGTGCACCACAGGAGGCTGAGTGTCCACACTTCTGTAACTGAATTAGAGCTTTGCCCAGGCTAAACTCCTCTTCTCCCTAGGTTACAGAATAGGGGCACCACTTGGGCTCCAGAGCCCAATGCTCCATCTCCTCCCCTGCCGCTTATTCCCCAGACACCCATGACCCAATCTTCTCCCCTCTAACAGCTCTCCCTTTTTAATTCCATCCCCATTCCCATGGATACTGGATGTTTTCTGGATCTCATGCATTTTTGTTGGCTTAAATCATAAGCTCTTCTTCTCAGGTCTTTATCTTTAATTTCTCTCCTTTTAATAAACCCTCTTTCCTAAGGAGAAATGATGATCCAATTATCTTTTATTTTTTCTGAAGCTTAGAATTTCTTGAGCATTTGCCACTGATTGAGACTCAAGGCCTGTGGACCTCACAGCTCCTTTCTCAGCTCATGCATATAGACATTTAAGTACAGAGTTGAGAAGCTCACACACTAGAATCAAGGGGTCTTACTTTCAAAACTGGATTTTCGGCTTTTCTTAAACTGAATGTCCCACAGGTTTCACACATATGTGATGTGGGATGATGGAAATTAATAATACAACATACTTATAAGATCCTGAGGAGGATTTATAATTAACACTTGCAGAATTTAGCACATTGCTTGACTAATTGTGAAGTGCTCAAAGGCTAAATTATTTTTGCTTTTAAATATTCTCCTATGTTCATCCTTGTATTCCTCAATTTCCCTTATTTATCATGCATTTATAGATTTGCAAATGTATTTTCCTTTACCAAGAAATCAATCTTATCCTCCCTTACAATCTCAGTCTAAGTGACTCTTTGCTGTGAACTGCCTCTGATTTATTAGCTCTGCCCTTACCCCCCACAGACATTTTTGTTCTTTTTCTTGAATTTGTTTCTGAATCCTTGTGAATGGTTACTGCATGGTACACATTCTATGTATCTACTAAATTAATTGAATCAAAAAGGAGTTGTGAAATGCCCTGGTGAAGAATAAAACAGACAATGAAAACCTGAAGAAGGAAATATTTCATTTAGCTGGGTGGCCAAGGGGCCTTGGGGTTCAAAAAAGCTCTGGAGGTCCTCAGAGGGGAGAGTATCTTCCTCAGTCTCCAACTGTACCCGAACTGAGGAGCCAACAAACTCAGAGATGGAGAAAAGTACAGGGAAGTTGGGAAGGCAGAGGAGGAGGAGGAAATGGGAGAAGGTGTGGTGAACTAGGGCAGATTCCCCCAAACCTAACACAAGGCCAGAGGCTCAAAACACCAAGAAGATACAAGGTATTGAAAGCATTTCTGTCCAGCCAGCGGGGGGGGGGGGGGAATTGCTTGTGTGAAGCAGGTCCATTACATCACCTAAGGATGTAGGCCATGGCAGAAGTCGAGAGAACCTGCTGCCTGCACTTTCAGTCTCAGAAAGAGAAGTCAAATGGAGTGTTCCAGTTAATCCTAGCCTTTGTGTCTGTGTGCACGTTTGAGGATAGTATCTTGTTACTCTTGACGCACATTGAGGTTTAGACTCTTCCCAATTCAACACTGAGGGGTAACTGTTGCAACTATCCTTCACCTCCCTTTTCTAATTGGAATTGGAATATGCTTCTTGGTGGCTTTGGGATGTGTCTCTCAGTCAGGTTGACCCTCAGCTTTCTTAGAGTCCTATTTCTTGCATATTTTCACTTCAGATGCAACACAGGTGGAATTCCTTGGAGATCTGGGGGACAGAAAAGAAGTGACAATCTTTGATAAACCCCCGTTTTGTTGTTGATCTTCAGACCTACCTCACTGGTATGAAGCAGTGACATCTCCGTTTTGCTCTGTCCTCTTCAGTGTCTCCAATTCTTGAGTCTGGTGTGCGTGGGTTGGGGTCCGTGGTGAGGGCTCCAGATCCTGCAGGATACACAAGTCACCTAGGATGGCACAACAGCAACCAACACAGGTCATGGTGCATCCTCGTGGTCTTCCACCTGGTGTTTGTAGATTTTGGCTGGGGTTTCCTTTCCCCTACTTTACATATTTCCTCCCTTCCTGATAATGTCTCCTGTGAACTCAGCACCATCCAAGACACTCCTCCTTACAGAACACAGAATTCCCAACACCTCACAATTGTATTAGGCACAGATCCATCTCTCTCCCTTCCTCTGTCCCCACCCACACAAGTGCATACCAATGCTGAAAGTGACTCTGCTTCTCTTGTTTGAGTTTGTCAGATTCAGCTTTTGTTCTTCTATTTGCTTATTTAAATTGTATTTTGTATCTAGAATCATCTTCAGATGATTACAGTTCAGTCACATGTTCATATTGGTATTAAATGGAGATTTTTTCACTATATGGTCTAAGAGTTTTTATACTTTCCCCTAAACAAATGCAGTATTTAAGGAAGAATGTTGGGTCAATTAAAAAGCTGCACCATCTCTAGAAACTCCCTTTCCACAGAGGCTGAGTTATCTGGGTAATCACTAAACCTTGGATGTGGATCTATTTAACTCCCTCGTCCTCCACAATAGTATTTTATACTTGACTGAGGTGGCATATCCATAGTCCCAGATGCACACAGAGCTGAGGTAAGAGGATTGTCCGAGACCAGAAAAAGTAATTAGAGAATAAGCGTTTGTAGAAAGCCCATAACTTATAGCTGATAAGAAAGCATGCCCACTGTGTTTTATTCACTAACTGAAAACCCAGTCCCCATGTTGATTTGAAAAGTCATAACTTGTGTTTAGTGGTTCAGGTGCTCCTGTCTGAACTATGAAAGAATAAACTGCTTTTTCTAATCCTTCAGAAAACTCAGAACCATAATTACGTTCCTCTTTGCCATGCATTCTCTAGGTTAAATATCCTTTGGCTTATCTATATACTTAGTTGAATGCATAGGATTATTTTCAGTATTTTCTTCTCAACATGATAAATCATCGTGTTTAAAAACCCCCTTCTAGGATATGCCTAAAATGATATCAGGGTTATGTGAACTTACCACTCAGTAAACAGTCTATTGGCACCCTGTGGCTTTATAACACATTATTGTAATGCTTGAAGAATGTATTCAAACCACGGCTCTTAGTATCTCTGACATTATGGTAGTTTATCTGTGGTGTACTTTGAAATTAAGTTAGGAATGTGATATGATCATGTGAGCTCCCAGGCTGGTCATAAAGAACTGTGACAGCTACTTGGAGAGGCCCTACATTGATTTGTGGCAACCTTCTTGAGTTGCTTAGTTGGGATTATAAATAATAAACTCCCCAAACATAATGAAGTAGTAAATGACAATAGAAAATCAATAATGCATGAAAACACGCCTGTGATTTACTGGTATTTAAGCCATCTCCACACGGAGATTCAGATTGCTTAAAGCCACTTTCAAGGACCAAGAAGTGATTGCATATAAGATACCATTGTGGAAGATGGGGGCATTAAATAAACTCACATTCATGGCTTAATAATAATTACCTAGATGGCTCAATTCCCATGGGATGGAGAGTTAATAGAGATGGATCCATTAATTTATAGTATAGTTTTTTAATTGTGCCAATATTCTTCTTCTTTAAATAGTGCCTTTGTTAATGGTAAAGTACAAGTAAAGAAAATAGCTTGGCCTTTGTCTTTGCTAATAGGAGAGAGAAAATCTCACAAGTTACCTTTTCAAGTGAGCAGCTCACAGGGAAAAGAAGGATGGCCAGCATCACTTACTAAAGTGACAGGTGACACAATGCCTTAGAGAAAGAAGAGAATTCATCCTTGTCTTAGTGTCCCTTGCATCACGGTGAAGACCTGACATGAACAATGTAGAGGAGGAAAAGCTTATGTTGGATCATAGGTTCAGAGGCTCAGTCCACCATGCTCCAGGTGAGGCAGCACATCATGGCGGACAGACTCGTGGCCCAAGGAAGCAGCTCAGGACAGGGAAACCAGGGAGCAGAGAGTGCTGTTCACCAGGGATAAAATAGAGACCCCAAGCACACCCCCAGTGGCCAACTTCCTCCAGCCCTACGCTACAATTACTGTCCCATTAAATTCAAATGAGTAGATTAATCCGCTGGCTAGGTTACGCCTCTCACTGTGTCATCATGTCACCTCTGAAAATTCTTCATTGTCTCACAGATGAGTTTTGGGGGACACCTCATATCCAACCCATAAAAACCTTGAACAGGGGGCACAAAGGGACTGTATAAATGATTTATGACATAAAAAGTTTGAAGAAGGGTAGGGATCTCATGGGAGACTGAAAGGAACTGTTGAAGGTAACCATTAAGTTAGAAAAACATACCAGCTAATTTTTTTTCATCACCAACACAAAAAGTCTTCAGATGCCTCAGCCCTGCTCTCTATTTCCACACTCTTTTGATCATCCTTTTGCCCTCCTTGAGCCACTATTGAGTGTAGTGTGATTTCTCACTGGATGTCATTGTGCCCTCTCTCTGTGGCATCCATGTCTTTTTCCTTCTGGATTTTATGGGAGAAAATCTCAACTTCCTGCCATTCTGTGACTGAACCTTGGTGGCCAATGTAATGGAGCCCCTGTGTCCACATAACCCAGAGGGTTCCACAGCCAGCGTCTTGGCCCACTCTCCACAGTGATTCCTCCCACATCCTCACCACCGTCCTTGGAACCCTTGTGGCTCTCTTTTTTTTCCAGAATCACCTTAGGACATTAAGTTCAATTCACAGGGAAAATATAACTACACTCCAGTGACCATATGACTCCTTGCCAAAAATATCTTCTGGGAATATTTTCTATCTTCAGGGACTCTGCTTTAACTTTCTGAGACCGGATATCAAAATACACTAGGGCCCATGTCCCGCATTCCCCGTTCACTTTCAGGAGGGTGAAATGGTTAAGGATTGCTGTTCCCTCTTATCTTTTCCTTCCTCCAGTGTTTTGAATATTACCACATTCTACTTTCTCAATGACCTAGACTGCCTCCTTGCTACACTCCACATTTATAGGGATTTGTTTTAATGATGTCTCTTATTAGCATCAAATAATCACATGCACACACACATGCACACAAATGCCAGTCTCAACCCCATGTTCTCCCAGGTCCTTTTTTACTCTCTCATAGCTGTTCTTGACAGAATTGTATGTAATCTGCTCCATTTTGAATTCTTTCACCACAGTTTTCAAGTGGACTATTAGGAATCTATCTTAAATATATATATATATATATATATATTACCTGGCACACTGTAGGTGTTTCATTAGCAATATTTATACCAGATAGAAGTGTATGCAATTTAAGTTATTTACAACTTGAGTTTAGGCAATTACTTTGCTCTAGAGTTGTCTTTGCAAGCCATGTAATTGTCTAATACAGCATGTAATGCTCCCAGAAATGAGTGTGGATAAAGGAGCTAATAATAATACAGTATTATTAGAAAATAATGTAGAGCTTGTATCTGATGTGGTCAGAACTGTGCATTTATGTGTACCTAGAAAACCTGAAATAAACCATATCACAAGCAATCAACAAGTGTCAAACACCTGGAAAAGGGACTGTGCCCTGGGATTTCCTCAGAGCTCTCCTGGTTCCAAGTAAGTGTGTATGGGGGCCAAGGAGAGAGGCCCATCTGGAGCCTCTCCCCAATAATGTCTTAGTTACCAAGGACACCAGAGGTCCTCTTCACCAGGAAACGATCTGGAGACAGCTGTTTTGGAACCTGTGAATGTGGATTTGCAGGCTGGATGGAGTGGAGGGGACACATGCTGGTGTGAAGCCTCCTATGGACATCAGGGGGTGGGACCACACTGCCATGGCCAGAGCAGAAACTCTAAGGACCCTGAGATTTCAATGTTTGAACTCAAACTTCAAAGTCATTCTTGAGGTATTTTTGTCAAGGTAGAAGAAAAGAAAAAAAAAACTCTGCTGAATTGTCAATATGTTTGCTGGGCACACAGTTTTTAAAGGTATAGATGTGTAGGATCTGGGCACCCGTGGTGTGCACTTAGGGCACGGCCTGACCACTGTCTAAGATGGCAACAGTCACACATCTCTGCATGAGTGAGGTTGATTAGTTTTTCCTTCTTCCTGTCTTCTTTCTTTCCTTTCTTCCTCCCTTCCCCTTCCTTTTCTTTTTGTGTATTTCTAAATTTCTACTATTAGAATTTCTAAATGTTTTATAATATAAATTTAAAAAGCAGTAAAATAAACTTTAAAAATATTCAGTTATCAACAGATCAGATACAAAATACATTTTAAAATAGGCTTGCAGGAGAGAAGCTCAATAAGTATTTTGTACCAGAGGATACAGAGAAACCTGCCTGGAAACACATAAATCAATAAAAACAAAGCTCAGGCAAGTGTTCGAATTGAGAAAACCTTGCTCTGCTAGGCCTGGCGATTTTCTATTTCAAACCAAAAGTACAAATCCCACAACAGCAAAGGACACAGAGAAAATGCCTTCAATTAACATATACCAAAATATTGCTGTGAAGGTGGTCAGAAAGCTTTGTCAATATTCTTTCCCGGGCTGGGGATGTGGCTCAAGCGGTAGCGCGCTCGCCTTGCATGCGTGCGGCCCGGGTTCGATCCTCAGCACCACATACCAACAAAGATGTTGTGTCCGCCGAGAACTAAAAAATAAATATTAAAAATTCTCTCTCTCTCTCTCTCTCTCTCCTCTCTCACTCTCTCTTTAAAAAAAAAAGATTCTTTCCCAAATAAATATGATTGACGTGGAAGCGTTCACAATAGCATCGGGACCCTGGCTTTTTGAGGTCACTTATCCCCTAATGCTGGGACAGTGCTGAAGGAGGGGGGAATATAATAAGTTCAATTGGCTTGTCCCAACACTACCTTTTATCCTGTCTTATCTTTTCTCTTTCAGCCAAATGAATTTCTCCAATAAAAGCATTCTAAGAGATTCATACAGGCATGAAGTTAGATATGAAAGGGTTTCCTCTTCTCTTAAAATTGCTGCCTGACTTCTGACTGAAGCGTGGGAGGTGCAGTTAGAAGCAAATGGGGCAGATTCAGAGCCTGGTCCTGGGAGTAGCTTAGGGCAAGGTCAGGGAACAGGTGCGCTCAGTTGCTGGGATGGATCAAGAGCTCAGCAGTGTCCACTGGAAGGAGGCCAGCTGGTTCAGAGGCACCTGAGCTCTCTGCCCTCTGTCTGCAATAAGGAGCCCTCACCCCGTTTCCTGTTTTGAAGGTTTTTTTTTTTTTGTTTTGTTTTGTTTTGTTTTTTCAAGATGCTGGTAGATCTCACTAAATTTTCTTCTTTATTCTGGGGTTTTCTTTATCCAATATATCCTTCTAAAACAGAAATATGATTTATCCATTTCCTGGATTAAAATGTGTTCAGTTTCCTAGTTGCCATAATTCTAAACTCTCTCACCTGGTGAGAAACCTCTTATCATCAGACACCCTACTCATCTCTCCCTGTTCTTTTCAGGTTTGAACTGAGTAAAACCTGGAGTAGCTCCATCCACCCAGATGTGCATGGAGCCTGGTGTGCTGCCTGGGCGGGCCTCTGCCTGGGGCCCAGCCCTGCCTCCCTGCAGCCTTCACATCTCCTTTCCTGTGAGGATAGGTCCCCTCTGATGTTGACTCCTCTGTGCACCTGCTCAGCCACCTCCACTCTGGTGTCATTAGCCCCTTGGAAGACATAGTAGTGTATGGTTTTTCTCCACCCTGATTAGAAAAATTCCACTTTTGCATTACTAAGTGTGCTCCAAAATAGGAGTAATATTTGTTGAAATAGTCCAGTGGTTTCCTTCCTATGGTCTGATAGTTCCGGGTGAGTCCTAAAGGCTCCATGAATAGAGACCTGTAACTCAATCTTAAGACCAGAGCTGGGATATTTCATAACATCAGTACATGCTTCCTCCATAGATATAGAGTCCTCAGAATCTTCAACTGCATAGGGAGCTCCCTAATCATGGGAAGAATATTTGATGAAAAATACATAAACGGATATAATCTGAGGGGCAGATGTAGGTGAAAATTCTTCAAAATAAACCACTGTTTATTTTGCTTGTTTAAAGGAGTAATGAATGTACTGATGTAGTTAAAAATCCAAAACAATGCCAGGAAGTCATGAGTGGAATAAATCCTCTCGTTCCCACTTCTCTCTAGCAATGTGATTTCTTCCCACTTCTTCCATTCAGGCACCCACAGTATTAGTCTTCCCTGTGTTCTGGCAATATCTCTTCATGAAAATGTAGGCATATGAGAGCGTATATTCTGGTTGCCCTCTAGTTTATGCTGAAGGTAGCAATTTACACACACCGTACTGGGCCTTGCTTTTTCACTTAACCATATATTTTGCAATATTTTCTATGAGGTATGCTTTGTCATCCTCTTCAAATGGATTGCATTGATTGCTTTTAACAGATGCATAGTGAGAGTTGTGTGGTTGTTTATTTCCGCAGTCCTGTGCAGAGAGGCATTAAGGTGGATGCTGCTACTTGGATTATAAGGAATGATGAAATGAGAAACCTGAAAACATACCTGCATGCACAGGTGTGCCTGTGAGATAATGTCAGAGTAATGAGACTGCGGGGTCAGGTGCAAATAAAATTTTGATAGATGCTTCAACCTAGCCCCTCAGAGCATTAAACCCTCAAGGCATTAAACCACTTTGTGTTCTTGCCAGGTGTATCATAGAGTACTAATCTCTTCACAGAGTTGCCCCCAAAATGATTTTCAATGTTTTGGATTTTTTTCAGATTTTTTCAGAAAGTTCTCAATGCCCCCTTTTTAAAGCTTTTTTTTATTTTTTATTTTTTTTTTATCTTGAAGGACCTTTATTTCATTCATTTATTTATATGCTGGGCTGAGAATTGAACCCAGTGCCTCACTCATGCTAGGCAAATACTCTACCACTGAGCTACAACCCCAACCCTCAATGCACTTTTATTTAGAAAAATATTTACATAATTTCAATGTTTAGTGACATTCAGTGTGTGTGTGTGTGTGTGTGTGTGTGTGTGTGTGTCCTTATTTATGGGCTTATCTTGAGTTGTATGTTTTTCTAATTGCTTTCTAGCTCATAGAAGGCAAGAATATAATCTCAGTTCAATCTGAATTAAATACATTTGGTAAATTTTTAATTGGTATTTTGATGTTGCTCATGGAAAATTTTTCGTTTGGCATTGAATATTGTTTTTATCAATGAAATTAAATTTTACAATTTTAACAAAAGATATTTTGAATTAGCTTAATAAAGGTCTTTTTTACCCCAAAATTATGAGAGTTCACCATTTATTCTAGTGCCTATTTAGTTTCATATTTAACAATTATATTTTTATCTATTTAAAATTGTATTGATAGGCCATGTTAGGTTTTGTTAGTATGATTGTTTAGTTGCCCAATTTCAATTGTTAAAAATTCTATTCTTTGCATTCTAATTTGAGAAGTCAAATTTATTATGTACTCCAGCTCCTGATTTTCCATTTTTCTTCTTTGAGCTTTATAATATAATATGTATTACTAACTAATCAGGCTGTATTTCCTTTGTAGTTCTCAATCTCTTTTTCCATGATCTGTTATTTCCTGTTTTTATATAAATCCAATAGCACTCTCTATGTAATATACCTGTGCAAGCATTTCAGATGCCTAATTTATACTATTGTTTTCTTTTTTTATATATACATACATACATACTTTAAATAGAGGATTTCTGATATTTTTTCGGTGATGATACATTTAAAATTGAATCATTGAGTATGATAGTTCAGTTCCTTATGAAATGGAACCCCAAATAAAGTGATATATTTGAAAGATGTGTGATGGGTCTGTCTGTGGTAGACAGATGGGAGGGGGCAGGCATGGACAGGGCTAGCCTGTGGCCCATGCAGGGGCTGCAGGAGAATTGAATCCTGGAGCCTCAGTGAAGGGGGGATTTGGGCTTGCTAATGGACAGGATTATGGATGACCTGGGGCAGAAACACCACTGACCATGGTGTGAAGACACTCAAGCACCCAAGGAGGGCACCAATTGCCACGAATTGTGCAAGCATTTCAGATGCCTTCCAGAGCTCACAGGAATAATAATTCTTTCTTGTTTTAAGGTACTGCATTGTGGTATAACTTTTTTCCATTCTATTTTCTTGGGTGTGATTTGTTTATGTGAGGGCTATGGAGTATGTATTTTATTGTCTGCTATCTTAGTTAATTATTTTATTATTTTAAACAGCTTCTCTTTTTGCCCACTTAAATACTTTTCAATAATATAATTATGTCATATTCAAATTGTGATGGTTTTATTGACTTTTTTATACCCTTCAATCATTTTTATTCTCAAATTGCATTGGCTAATTTCTCTAGAGCAATAACAGTGGGAGTATAGGAGAGCTCTTGGCTTACCATAGCTTTTAATGGAGTGCTCCCTCTGGTTTTGGTACCAAAGCACAAGTCTTAGAAACAGTTTCTTATGTTCATACCCTATGTTTTCCAAAACATTTCACCTCCATCCTCCCCACAAGGTTTAGGGACAGTTTATAAAAGAGCCTGGGGAACTGTCAAAATCTTGTTCAAATGCCATGGGAAACACTATGATGAAGAACAATTCTATTTTTTGAGAAAACACTGATGTATATTTTTGTGTGTTATTATTCTCATTAAAAATTAATCTGATTAAAATCTACTGTTTTTTCCACTTTTCTAATCATTAAAACTTGAAATTTATTAGCTTCCATTTGACTGTAGATCCTAAGTCTGATTTCTGTCCGTGGCCAATATTCCGTAAGACAATTCTGCTTCATCGTTCCACAGGTGATGAGCACCAAGGAGTCATATGAAAATGTCTGGGGAAGTAGGAGAAGACAGCACCCCCTTAACCTCACACTCTTACCATTAAGATGAACATAATCTGCTGACAGTGCTTTGAAAACTCAATTTTGTACTAATGAAAGTCTCCAAACTTATAGTTACCTCTGTCCTGTTTATGTTTCTCTGGCATTCCTGTTACCACACACTTCACTTTGTCATTTCCCAATCACCCTCCATGTTATCATCAGATTTACCTTCCATATATGTAAATGATGTCACCATTTCTTTATACATTTTTAGTAGACCCTCCACACCTCATAGTGAATCTGGGCTATTAAAAGGCTAGCATGGGTGCTGTGTTGGAGGTCTCCCCCTCCCTTGCAGGTATCTCCTAATTCCTCTTTCCTCAGGCAATGCTCTCCTCTCCTCTGGCTCCTTCAAGTCCCATTTCTGCTCCTTGCATCCCTCTTACCCGTCTGGAGTCACTAGCTAAGTTGACTAACACCCGGTGTCACTTCCTTCCCTTGGCCCAGTTGAAGCAACGATTCCTAGGCATTTCTGTGTGTGCCATGGAGCTTGTTTGGGGAAATTTGATGTGAACAGTAGTGAGGGACGAGCTTTCAGGTCAGCCTCTAACACCATCTCTCAACACGCAGGATCCAGGGGAAGAGGCCAGTGATGCCAAGGGGAAGTCAGAGGTTGGAAGGTACCTGAGTGTGATTCCTGGGTAGAGCTGACCCACAGCCCAGCCCTCTCCATCTGACCTGCGGATGAGGTTGGATGTGAAGTGGTCAAGAAGTAAACCTTTGTGCCAAGCCTCTGAGATTAAAGTGCATTTTAGAGGAGCTGGATTTTCCTGCTGAGTAGTGCATCCTCACTTCCTTTCACCAGATGCCCAAGGCATGGCGTGTCACCTCCTGCACTAGGCAGCGTCCCCTGGTCTCTCCTTAGTGGCAGTCCCCTGCTCTGGCTCCTGTGTATCTACCACAGCCACTCTGGCCTTTCTTATAACAATCTTTTTCTTAAAATTTGTCTCCACAAATGCCCCACTACCTGGCAAGGACAGAAATGGTCTCTCTGTTCCATTATGCCCTGGAAGCACTGCATAGAAGTCAAACAACTTTCAGTCAACGCTGAAGAGGTCAGTGAAAGAAGCAGGTATTTAAACAGGTTCACACACAACGGAAGAGTGGGACAGCATATCCAAATATGCAGAGACAGGGCTATGTTATCAAATCCATTCCTGTAGCAACAGGTAATCTTAGTCATTGCTTAAGGAACCAAATTTGTGGCTTCAGCATATACAATTTTAATTTCAAATCCTAGTTCAACTTTATATTACTTGATAAAGTATTTTAGTCCAAGATAAAATTACCTTTGCCATGCAAAAGGTTTACAACTCAATGGTATCTAATAAACTGAGAAAAAAAAATACAGAATTAGATTACTTTTGCTCACTCTTATAAAAGATAAACTGCTCTAAAGATAGCTATTTGGAAACCTGGGTGTTCTTTTGCATTGGTCTTCTGTTTATGTGAGTGAATTACAATTTCAAAAATGCTGCTGCTTTATAGAAGTGATGGGGTTTGTGAAATGTTCTCAGGTCCTGAAAACATATCCAGGAGGAAGCTGTTTTGATATATGCCTCAACTGTTGGAGGAAAACACACAGAAGCAGATGGGCTTGGAGCATTATATAGCGTTTACGGTGGTGCAGTTATAATTCACTACAAAAAGGAAGGTCAATTATTTATTCTCAAGTTTTTTATTATCTCTCTATATATACATATATATGCATATATACATATATATGTATGTGTATGTATGTATATATATAATTATGTCAATGATAGAGGAGAACAATGTAGCTTGCCCCAACTAGATAACTAGATGTCAAGATTAAGGGAATTATACTGAATGATTTAAATGTTCCTTAACAAAGTAGAGGCCATATATGACCAAATTACAGCTAACACACTTGTATTAGTCCATTTGCTATTGATACAACAAAATATTTGAGGCTAGGTACTTTATAAAGCAAAGAAGATTATTTAGCTCACAGTTTTGTAGCTGAAGATCATGATGGGGACCTCATGGTAGAAGGCAGCACCCAGCGATGGGAATTTGAGCAGAAGGAAATCACTTGTTAAGGAAAGAAGCTAGAGAGTAAGAGAGGCCTGTCATTCTTTTGTACAAAAAATTGTTCTCCTTAAAACTAACTCCATCCTGCAGTGACTACCTCAGTTCCTCCCCAAGGAAGCATCCCCAAATGACTGAATCACCTCTCACTGTGCCTCACCCCTTGGTAATTCTTTTTAACATTACCATCCTGGAAACAAATCTTCCAACAAACATACCATTGGGGAGCACACCCTAACCACATCCAAACAATGGCCATAACACTGCAAAGTTGAAATCTATTCCTTTAAGATTCAGAACAAGAAAATGATGCCTGTGACTCTCCCTTACATTCAACATATTACCGGAAGTCCTAGCCAGAGCAATTAAGCAAGAGGAAGAAATAAGAGGTCTCCACATTGGAAAACAAACAAAATTGAATCACCTCTGCTTGTAGATGATGTATATGGGAGACAGGCTTATTTATAAAACCGTACAACAGATCATTGGCTGATTTCTGTGGTGACAGGTGGACAGATAGCACTCATCTACCATGGTTATTTGCCAAGCAGAGCCTCCTGTCCCTCGCTGTGGCTTGTCCATTGGCAGCCATCTGGATGAGTGACACATACTCTTTTCCATAGTGGCCCACGGTCTGCCCTGCCCACACTGAGGGAGAGGTCTTGTAGCCTAGGTTGCTGAAGCAGTGATGTGCTTGGCACCAGCTGCTTAGTTAGCTTGCATGGCCAGCCTTCTGGGAGCAGCTGTCCCAGTGTGCACGCAACAAAGTAGCCTTCTGCAGAAGACACTGCTTACCCTAAATCCCAGTGCATGACCAAACACCAGTGTCCTTTCAGTTGGAACCTAGCTGGGCTTCTTGGCCCAGACTTGCGCTCATTTATTCCCTAAACTTAGATAGGTTTTGGGGGAACTGAAGGAGCATTCAGGCACATGGAGCTTTACTGTCCCCCTTTACTTAAGGAATGCTACACCTTCAGAGCTGGCTTTCAAAACCATTTTTTTCCTTCAACTGAGGTTTGTTTGTTTCTTGTTTTTTTTTTTTTTTGGTGGTTTTGTTTTGTTTAGAAGTTATGTACATAATATTTTGTTTCTTAGTGAAAAGATCAACAAGAAGCCATTTTATTATTCACTTTTGTTGTCTTAAAGTGTCCAGAACATTTGAATCACTTTTTGCTTTGAAAAATCAGTACATATAGCTTCATTTTTCCTTAATTATTGAGGACCTCAACCTCTGCAGAGCATAATGGTGGTTTTATAGTCATTTCAGAGTTAATTCTTCAGCTTTGACAAGATATCTCTAGGAATTTTTCTTTAAGACTGAATCGATAATAACCATTTTTTAAAATTCTGTGATTTAGCTGCTCCCACACGCTTTCTGTCTGTGAAGGACCTTGTGGGTGTGTGCTTGAGCTGGCTGTATACCTGCCTAATTTAGCTGCATCTCAGAGGGGAAGCTGGACACAGGTCTTGCCCCAGGATTCTGTGGGCAACAGCTTAGGCTCTGCTATGGGAGTCCCAGGTGGGGGTGTATGACAGTGGTCAGGGCAGGTAAATCGGGTAAAGAAAAAACAGAGAAAAGACGAAAAGCACAGAGGCCACATCCTCATGATCCAAAAGACTGCACCTTCCTGAGAAACACGCTAAGCAGAACATGTGTTCATGCTATGAGGCTTTGCACTGAAGTTTCCACTCTGCCTGGGCTGGGTCCCCTAGAAGAGAGAAGGCTGATCTTGGACTCAGTGGAAGCAAATGTAATGGCCCCTGCTTGGCTCCATCCTGGCTCTGCCCTTGGTCCATCTGAGTCCACACTGTGTAGGGAATTCCTGACAAGTGAGGGTCATCTGAGGAATGCAACCTCCTCACAGAGGTGATAAGGACAGGGATTCCAAGTTAAAGTCAAATATTTAAAAAGGCCCTCTCCTCCAAACTGGATGCTACAACTGTAGTCCACTGTTCTTCATCCTGCAAGGTCCCTCTTGACCTTGCCCTGTACTCCTTAACATTCTCTTTTCCACTGGAGGCAGAGCAAAAGACCTGGCTCTTGTCCCTCAATTCTCCCTGAGGGCCATTATGTTGTAGTCATCCATTGACAAGTGAATATGCCTATGAGTTCATAGGTAGGGCAAGTCACAGCAGAGGTCGACTGTTTACATGATGCATACTCAGGATGCAAAATGTTTCTTGAGTGAACATGTGTTAGTTCAATTTAATTAGGGGACTGCATGGGAAGGGTGTGTGTGTGAGTGGGTGTGTGTGTTTGGATACTAACATGCTTGGGACTCTTCAACAATGGACAAAGCATTATCCAAAAATATCTCAAAAGTGAACATCTGTGACAGAAATTTCCCTGGACCAGAAGAACTCTTTTCTCCCACCACTGCAACTTTTTGGTGGCAGATGTCACCCCTTCCCAGAAACAATGGGGTGACCACCTGGCCTGAGTGACAACAGAATAAGGATGTGTCATTAAAGACACCAGGCTAATCATTTCTCAAAAGGCATCACCCACCATCTTGGGGAATTTCCTTCCATGGACTCCCCTCATGGTTTGGAATTATAAGCCCCTTATCTTTTATGGAATAAAACACCCAGGCACTAATGGTGCCAACATCAAGAATTAACCCATCCTCCCTTATCAAAAGGTGACAGTAATTTAAAATGATTGGAGCCAGACATTAGAACCTACTTAATAAAGAAAGAAACCAGGGCTGGGGACGTTGCTCAGTGGTATATCACCTGCTTAACATGTACAAGGGGTGCATTCTGTCCCCTGTTCTGCAAAGAAAGGGAAAAGAAGCTTAAAACCAAGTGAAAATATCATTAATAGAGAAACCACCCTTCACTGCCAAGCGCCTCTCGTACATCCTCATTTGTGCTCCATGATGATTCCATGACCATCGACTCGTCCCCTCTGCCCCAGCTGGCTCTCCTTCAGCTCTGTCTCCACCACAGCGGGGAAGTGACCTTACACACTGCACACCTGCTTATTGCGCTCCCCTGACACACCTCTCAATTGAAACTCCATTGTCCCTTCTCTTCCCCTTTGGAATGAGCTGCCCTCCTGGAAGTTGTCCCCTGGCTTTCATCTCCTCACCCCTGCAGCAAGAGGAGCCACGTTGCTTCTTATTTACTGTAAGGTAGATTAATAAGAAACCCATCTGTGGTTCAGAGCATGGTGCGCATGCAGGATAAAATTAATAACAATGAATATTAAACATCCAATGTGTGTTGGTAATGAAGGAAGAGCGGTGTTGTACTAATCGTGGAGCTGCAGGAGGACTATTAATTTTATGAAGCAGCGGTCCAGGAGGCCCGGCAGAACTGTATGGAGCTGTCAACTTCGTTTTCCACACAGGCCGTCCTCTGTAGGGAAAGGGACAGTTGTTCCTGGTTCGTGGGGTAACTTTTGTCATAAGAGGGCACACAGACAGGACTTTCAGAGGCTAGCAGGTAATGACACTAGGGCTTCAAAGCTTGGCCTGGACACGGTGTTGTCACGGATGCAGGCTGTGGTTGTCCTAACATTCTGGAAGCTGGGTCGCTCACCTGGAGCTTTCTGATTAGATGCCTATCTCTATGAGGCAAGGTCAGTGGGATCTGGTGCAGTGCAGGGGTCTGGACACGAGATTCGAGAGGACTTGGCTTCTGTCCAGCAAGCAGGGTGCTGTCCCCCAGGCCCCCCACATCAAGGCTTTGAGCAAGCTGGCTTCCTTCTGCCTGTCCTCTGATATTAGGACAGTCCACTCATTCCTCAGGCCTCATGCTCACACTGAGTACTTAGAGAGGCAAAAAGAAAAAAAAAAAGAAAAAAGGGGGGGGGGGGAGAGAGAAACAACAACAAAGCTAACCTTCGCTGGACTTTTAAATATATCTTAAGTTTCAAATTTAAAATCTATCCATAGAGTCAAGAATAAAGTTTATAAAATATAAACAAGTAAATTTAAAAAACAGTAGAGTAGGATGGAAATATAGTGTTCAACACCCTGAAAACCAACAGCACAAGAGCAAAACAAACTACTTCATAGGATGATCTTGAAAAAGAAAACATCCCTGAAATATAACTGCAGAACAGAATCCTAAGACCAAACATCTAGATAGGTTAGAAGGTTCTGAAAATCCTGTCATCAAAAGTGAAAATGAAATTTATATTATTTGACAGTTTAGATGTGGAAAATGCATTGGAGAGATGCTTTACACATTTTATAGGGATATTTTATCCCAGGGATAATGTAAAATTCGATAATATGAGGAACTTGATAATAGTACATTACTTGACTGGGCTGTGTGTTTTTCATGGTCAACATACAGAAATAAGCAAATATGTTTAAAACCTTTGAAATATGTTTATTTTGGGATGTGCTATGTGTAAGAGGAGTACAGATGAGCTAACATTTTAAAAGTGACAGGTAGTAGGTAAACTTAAGCAGATTTTTTTTTTAGAAGCAGTATAAGCAACATTAAACTGAAAGAGAGGAAATTTGTCCCAGAGAATAGAAGAGTGGAAAAAATTGCTTCTTTAATCTGTTGTGTCAGAAGCCTTTAGCACTGATTGCCATGTTTATTATTGTTGTTGTTGTTGTTATTATTATTATCATCATTATTATTTTTTTGGTACTGGGAATTGAACTCAGGGGCTTTCAAACACTGAGTCAAATCCCCAGCCCTGTTTTGTATTTTATTTAGAGACAGGATTTGCCTGAGATGCTTAGGGCCTCACTAAGTTGCTGAGGCTGGCTTTGAACTTATGGTCTTCCTGCTTCAGCCTCCTGAGCTGCTGGGATTGCAGGTGTGCAACACTGTGGCCCACCATGTTTATTTTTGTATGCAATTTGATAACAGATAAAATTACTCTTTAAATAAATTCCATGTAAATATCCCAATTAATCCAACAATGTATCTTCTACTCGGGACCCTCCATTGTTTCCTCTGTGTCCTCTGTACTGGCGGCATCTCCCAGACAGCAAGCATAGTTAGCACCTAGTTTCCCATGAGGCAGGCAGAATAAAGAGGGATCCATTGGAAGCACATGGTCCATCCCATGCACTCCTAGAGTCGTCCTCCTTGGTCCTAGGGAAACTTCTCAGCAGGAGATTCTGCATTTCTCCCAGAAAAGTCTGGGACTTGGAATATGATATATATCCTCATAGCCTGCTTTAAAGAAAACTTGAATTGCATATTCTTTGGAAGAAGTAATTACCTTTAAAACAGACTACCAGAGGCCACAATTCCTATTCTTCCCACTTTATTGAAAAATTCATGTTGAATAGGGGAGCAGTAAATAACTAAACTGTGTTTAGAAACTCCACATTCTATCACATTGATTGTTTATTAAGTGATTTGATTAATGAATAGAAACAAAGTAATCAAGGAATGACTATTTCCACATCACAGGAGCAAAACAAGACTTTGAAACTTACCTTATGTGGATCCCAAACCTATGAGAGGGCAGGTGCTTCTTGGTGCTAAAGTTCTGATGAGGCAGAAAAGTAAATAGTCCATCCAGAGTGCAGATTTTTCTGAACAGAATGGAGAATTTTAGTTAACTTAGTTTCTTGAGTTAAGTTGCCATCCAATATTTTGTGAACGTGAAGAAAAGACAACAGGTCCCATATGTCAATCCCACATTCCCAGGTGCGACAAGGCTGTCCACCCTCCTGTCACCCTGTGCATTTGATGATGCTCCTCCATACAGTCCTTGGTGAGACACTAAAGACATTTCCCTCCTGCAGATGAAGCTGGAACCATCCCAAGGTCAAGGTCAAGTGTTCCCATTTGAAAGGAAAAAGGTGGAAACTGAGATTTTTGTTTTGTTTTCCTTTGTTTTAAACTATTCTGCAGAAACACTACAGAGTTTTGTTTATTTTGTTTTTTCTACTACTCAGAATGTCACTATCTTAGGTTTCTGGGGTTTTTTTGTTTTTGTTTTGTTTTTTTGAGGTGGGAGTACCAGGGATTGAACTCAGGGGCACTCATCCCCAGTCTTATTTTGTATTTTATTTAGAGATAGGGTCTCACTGAGTTGCTTGTTTTTGTGAGGCTGGCTTTGAACTCACAATCCTCCTGCCTCAGCCTCCCAAACTGCTAGGATTACAGGCTTGTGCCACTGAACCCAGCTAGGTTTCTGTCTTTGCATTCCGCCTGAGGCCTTGACTCATAAGACTGGCTATCAGTAGAAGTCCATTGGATTACACAATGGGGGATGAAGGGGAGGGAGGGAGGGAGGATGAGGACAGGAAAGACAGTAGAATGAATCGGACATCACTTTCCCATGTTCATATATGAGTACACCACCAGTGTAACTCCACATCATGTACAACACAAGAACAGGAAGTTATACTCCATGCATGTATAATATGTCAACATGTATACTACTATCATGATTAACTAAAAAGAACAAATAAAAAATGCAAAAAGAAGAATCTCTTGGAGATTCCTGAAAGGAATGACTCATTTCTATCTTACTGATTTCAAGATTTTTTGTCTATGCTTTTCCATAGTTTGATTATGCTATGTTATGGTGTGTGTTTGTTTGTGGCTATCCCCCTTGAAGTTTGTTGATCTGCTTGGGTGTATAGATTTATGTCTTACCTTAAATTTTCATATATTTTATATCTAGGTCTATAATACATTTTCATTTAAATTTTGTGAAGAGTACATGGCCTGTATCTAGGTAAGTTTGCATGTCCACATATACCTGCACCATGATTTCTCTTCTTTCCATAATTTGTCTTCATTCCTTTCTCTAAGATTTGTTGATGATATTTATGTGGATTCTTCTCTGGACAATCAAGCCTGTTTTATTGATCTATTTCTCTATTCATTTGCCAATGCCTCAATGATTATTGTAGCTTTACAATTACTCTTGAAGTCAGGTAGTGTTAGTCCTCCAACTTTTCTCACTCAACATTAAGGCTGTTCTGGAGCTCTCATCTCTGCACGTAAACATTGGAATCAGTTTGTTGATATACAGAAAATAAATTATTGAGATTTGAAATGGGATTGTATTGCATATGCAGTTTGGAAGAGGAAGACTCAGCATTTTGATGATATGCAATCTTCTTATTCATGAACATGGAGTATCTCTGCATTATTTAGTTCCTCTTTAATTTTCAAATTTGTAGATTTCTCCATATGAATCTTGTACATGTTTTATTGGATTTGAATTTAAATATTTCATCTTGGCTTGCCCTAAACTTATAATGCATTTTTTTTAAATTTAAATTTGTACTTGTTCACTTATGACTTATGGTACATAGAAAAGAATTTGATTTTTATGCTAACCTTTATCCTGAAGCCTTGCCATACTTGCTTATTAGTTCTTAGAATAATGCAGTTTTATTCCACATTTTCTGATTGTTACTGATGTTGAGCCATTTGTATATACTCTTTTACAAAATATATATTGTAGTTTTTCCTATTTACCATCATCTTGCCTCTTTTTAAAATTTAATTTATAGGAACACTACATATATTCTGGTTACAACTCCTTTGACTGATATATGTGTTGCAAATATTTTCTATTGCATGGTACTTTATTATTTTATACTGTTATGTTTTCTTATTGAGTAAAGTTCTTAGTTTAAAAAAAAGTAAAATAAAAAAGGGTTGGCAATCAAGTGTTTTCACAGTGATATATTTTCATTTCAAATTGTCCTCAAATCTTAGCAAAATAAGTAACCATTGGAAGGAACTTGGCCAGTGATGGCAGAAAGCTGGGGCTGATCTGGTTGGTCTGGTTTATCATTCCTCAAGTCAAGTCACACAACTGGTCAGCAGCCCACTTAACCTTTGATTAATTGACTGTGGATAGAAGAGCACCCCATGATATATGGTTGCCCAACAATTTTTAAGCCACAATACTATACCGTTAGCTAAGGCATAAAGTCACACAGGTGGCTTCTACAATGTATATATATTGTGCAACTGTAAATTTGCACCCAGTGATCACCTCCCCAACTCCCCGCCCTGATCACTAATCTATATTTTGCTTTTACTAATTATTACTGGTGGGGGTGGGGGGGGAGGCCTGACAAAATTTGAATGAGGTCAGGATCTGCAGATAAGTTTAGATTCTCATGAGGGCAAGTTTAGATCCTGATAAAAGTAGAAATACAAAGGATTTTTTTGAAAAACTAAAATAAATTTTTTAAAAATTGAAATAGTCAAGAAAGCACTGACCATACTTATCCTGTGTCTAACCCTTAAATTTCCATCCTTCTTGAGCTGACTTTTGCATATGGTGGAAATGGGAGTCTGTGTCACTGTCCTGCTTGTGGATGTCTAGTCTTCCCAGCACCATTTACTGAATAAACTTTCATTGTTTTTTAAAAGTGTCTTTATGTCATCATACGCCATATTGTTTCTTAATTTCCTTTTCAGGTAATATGCCAGTAGTTTTTAGAAAAAAAAGCTATTTTTTCTTGATTTTGTAACCTGAAAATTCACTGAATTTATTTATAATTTCCAACAGTTCTTTGATAGTCTTTAGGATTTTCTATATGTAAGATTATGTCACTAATTAACAGACTTTATTTTTCTTTTCCTGCAGAGTTGCCTTTTATTTATTTTTCAACATAATTGCTGTTGCTTGAATTCTCAGAGCTATATTAAATAGAAATGGTGATACTGGGCATCCTGACTTAATCCTGATCTTAAAGGAAAATTAACTCTTCATCATTGAGCATGATGTTAGATGCAGGGTTATCCTATGTGACCTTTGTTGTGTTGAGGTACATGCCTTCTATACTATTTTATTAATTTTTATCATGAATTGATGTTGAATTTTGTGTTTTCATTTGTTAACATAGTGTGTCATATTTATTGATTTCTTCATATTGAAACATTCTTGCATCCTTGGGATAAATCTCACTGAATCATATCAAATATTCTCATTAATACCCTACTGAATTTAGTTTTCTAGTACTTGGTGGAGGATTTGGGTATCTGTGTTTATCAGGAATATTGTACTTTAGTTTTCTTTTCTTGCAGTGTCCTTCTCTGGCAGGGTAAGGCTGACGTCATAACATGTTTTAAAATATTTCCCTCTCAACAAATACAGAAATATACTGTGCAAATGCATGAAAATAAAAAGTTTCTGCATAGCAAAAGGAATAGTAGGATAAAGACACAACTCACTGATAGGAAGAAAGTATTCATAAACAATACATCTGATATAAATTAAGTTTTAAAAAAATATGTAAGCTATTCAAGCAACTTATATAGCTATGTATATATACATATATTTGTATATAGCTATTCAAGCAACTTAATAGCTATAGATATATCATTCAAAATTGGAAAAAGGGACTGAACAGACATGATTTTTTGAAAGAGATATAAATGGTCAACAGGTATATGAAAAATGTCCAACATCTATAATCATCGGGAATGCAAATTCAAAGTAGATCTCACTTCACACTCTTGGAATGACTATGATCAGAAAAAATGACAGATAAAAAGTGTCACAAAGAATGTGGAAAAAGGGGACCCTGAACATTGTTGATAGAAATGTAAATTAATACAGCTGTCCTCAGCATATTAAAAATAGCAGCACACTATGACCCAGCCACACAACTTTTGGCTCCAGGGGAACTGATATCAGCATATCAGAATGATATCCAAAGTCTCAGGTACAGTGCATCATTATTCACAATAGTCGTGGTATTAAAACAATTCAAGCATGCTTCATTGGATGAATAGATAAAGAAAATGTGGTATATAGATAATGAGATATAATATAGCCTAAGAAGAACAAAATGCCAGACACAGAAAAAGAGGTACTCTATGTTTTGACTTACATATGGAATCTACAGAAGTTGATTATTGAAATAGAAAATTGAGATATCGTTACCAGAGGCTGAGAGGAATGAGAAATGAGAAAGAGAATGTGAATGGAAGGGTATAAAGTTTCCACTTGACTGTAGGAAGAAGTTTTAGTGAGGTATTGAATTATGTGGTGACCACAGTTAGTAAGGATGTGACTTTCAAAATTAGCATAAAAATAAAATCTTAACATTCTTACTACAAAGAAGTGGATGAGATGATAGATTTGTTAATTAGTTTGAGTGAATCTTTCTATAATTCATACATAGCCAAAAAGTCACATTGTTCCCCTTAAGTGGACACCATCATTATGTCAATCAGTTTTAAAAGACAATAATCATGAATTCCTCACAAAATTCTGGTTACATGTTTTAAGAAATTTGAGATAAGCAACATGAGCAGATTTCAATTTCTTATGAGCCACATAAAATCCATCTTCAGAATATTACAATCTACAAAATAAAGATCTAATTGCTAACCAAAGACATGAGATTGTAAAAAATTAGTCATACGAATGACTCTCCCTTTATAAAGTGAAGAATATTAAACTTAGGATGGATGAGAAAAAAACAAACACCTTGAATTCTGTGTTTTAATGAATGGTAATCTTGGAACATAATACTCCCTTTCTTCTGACAGTTTGAGGACATTTCTAGAAAAATGGGACCTAATTTTAATTTTAGTTAGTCTTAGAAATGTTTCATTTAAATACCATGACAGAAAGTCTAGTATTTAATTTTACAAAATATGCTTTCAAGTATAGAAGTGATTTTATACACTAAGTTTAAAGTCTCTTACATGCTTCCGAATAAATCTTCAAGATCAACTTTAATTAAAGATATGGGGGTTGGAAACACACTGGCATTTATGTAGTGATACACACATGAAATTACTAAAACTGTTAAAGACAAATAAGTAGCAAGCAAATCATATCTTTCATTATACCAAACATAAAATAATCAATGAGAAGCAGCATTTAGTGACACCTAATGAGAATTATATGACCCTGATAAACCAAACTTATTTAATTTTTTTTTCAAATTTCTAGGTTCAGTTGAATTGATTTTAAATCCAACGTCAGAGAGGCTGAACCTCTAATATGAGGAATAATGGTAGAGAAAGAAAAAGGAAGTGGTTCTTCTTTGATATGGAAGGTTAAAAATAGGCATCATGGCAGGAAGTGTGAATCTGGAGGCATAGCGATACCAGAGGTCAAACTGTACTACAAAGCAATAGTAACAAAAACAGCATGGTACTGGTACCAAAACAGGTGGGTAGACCAATGGTACAGAATAGAAGACACAGAGACTAATCCACAAAGTTACAACTATCTTATATTTGATAAAGGGGCTAAAAGCATGCAATGGAGGAAGGATAGCATTTTCAACAAATGGTGCTGGGAAAATTGGAAATCCATATGCAACAAAATGAAATTGAATCCCTTTCTCTCGCCATCCACAAAAATTAACTCAAAATGGATCAGGGAGCTAGGTATCAAATCAGAGACACTGCATCTGATAGAAGAAAAAGTTGGCTACGATCTACAAATTGTGGGGTCAGGCTCCAAATTCCTCAATAGGACACCCATAGCCCAAGAGTTAACAACAAGAATAAACAAATGGGACTTAATTAAACTAAAAAGTTTTTTCTCAGCAAGAGAAACAATAAAAGAGGTAAATAGAGAGCCTACATCCTGGGAACAAATCTTTACCCCCCACACCTCCGATAGAGCCCTAATATCCAGAATGTACAAAGAACTCAAAAAATTAAACAATAAGATAACAAATAACCCAATTAACAAATGGGCCAAGGACCTCAACAGACACTTCTCAGAGGAGGACATACAATCAATCAACAAGTACATGAAAAAATGCTCACCATCTCTTGCAATCAGAGAAATGCAAATCAAAACCACCCTAAGATACCATCTCACTCCAGTAAGATTGGCAGCCATTATGAAGTCAAACAACAACAAGTGTTGGCGGGGATGTGGGGAAAAGGGTACACTTGTACACTGCTGGTGGGACTGCAAAATGGTGAGGCCAATTTGGAAAGCAGTATGGAGATTCCTGGGAAAGCTGGGAATGGAACCACCATTTGACCCAGCTATCGCACTTCTCGGACTATTCCCTGAGGACCTTAAAAGAGCGCACTATAGGGATACGGCTGCATCAATGATTATAGCGGCACAATTCACAATAGCTAGACTGTGGAACCAACCTAGATGCCCTTCAATTGATGAATGGATAAAAAAAATGTGGCATCTATACACAATGGAGTATTATGCAGCACTAAGAAATGACAAAATCATAGAATTTGCAGGGAAATGGATGGCATTAGAGCAGATTATGCTAAGCGAAGCTAGCCAAGCCCTAAAAAACAAATGCCAAATGTCTGCTTTGATATAAAGAGAAAAACTAAGAACAGAACAGGAAGAAAGAGCATGAGGAAAAGACTACAGTAAACAAAGACGAATGGGGGGAGAGAAACGGAGAGAGAAGGGAAAGCATATGGAAATGGTAGGAGACCTTCAAGGATACATAAAATTATAAGAGGTTATGAGGGGCAAGGGGGAGGGAAAAAAAAAAGGGAGAGAATTGAACAACAGCAGGGGAGGTAGAGAGGGAAGATGGGAGGGGAGGGGAGGGGAGGGGGGATAGTAGGGGATAGGAAAGGTAGCAGAATACAACAGTCACTAATATGGCATTATGTAAAAATGCGAATATGTAACAGATGTGATTCTGCAATCTGTATTTGGGGTGAAAATGGGAGTTCAAAGCACAATTTGAGTCTAATGTATGAAAGATGATATATCATGAACTATGTAATGCGATAAATAATCAATAAAAAAAAAGAAAAAAAAATAGGCATCATGAGTAGTAACATGAGACAAGAAATCAGAGATAGAAAATTTAAAAGTTACCTTGGGTTCAAGCTTGGATGATAAACAGAAAGGAGAGCTCAGGATTTAGGTCAGACTTTCAGAGTACTCCTTGGACCTTGCACCAATCACTGTTTAATTTTTTTGCTGGAAAATTTGGCCTTGACTGGGCCAACGGTGAGGGTGGTTTTGGAGCAACCGAAAGATGAGTGCTGCCGTTTTCTGGTCAATAGAAGATCCACTAGCAGAGTTGTCATTTGTCCCTTGAGGAGTCATTTGTGTCAAGGGAGGGAAGCACAGTGAGACCAGTGGCAGTGGGTCCCGGGGGTCGTGGACAAATGGCCCTCTGGGTCTTTACTGGCTGAGGAGAGTGCCCAAGAATTCCACCTTTACTGCCTCGAGCACCAGGGATGTCAAACTCGCCCCGGGATGGTTTTCAGCAGAAAAGTGACATGTCTAAGACATTTCAAAGGGTTTGTGGGTGGACCAGAGCCACATGCTGGGCATTCAGAGGAGGACCCATCCTGCAGTCTCAGGGGAAACTGGTGGTTTCCTTGCACTGACCCTAGATTCTTGATCCCAGAATTCCTTGTGATGTGGAAGAAAAAATAATGAAGGTATTTTGGAAAACGAGTGAATCCATTCTTTTTGTCTTAGTCTCCTGCTTCCCAGCCTCTTCTGCCCACCTGTCTTCTTCTTCCTCTTTGTCTTCTTTTTGCAGCTAAACACCTTTTTGACTCCAGAGAGATTAGAAAGGGCCTCCAAACGTGAGGGACCTCTGATATGAGGTTGTGGAAGGAGACACATCTTAACCAGAGAAAGAGGGAGAAAGAAACGATTCTTGGAGAGAAAATGTGAGCTCAGCGATGAGAAATTGAGGAACTAGAGTAGATCAGAATGACAGTGCGAGAGTGAAATTGTGCAAAAGGAGTTAGAAGCAACCCCAGTGTTGCCCTGAGGGATACCTTCCACCAGCCCCACCCCAATCTGCCAATCCCCAGAAACCTGATGTTTGGGGAAAGTTACTTGGTAAGATGTGACTGCTTTCTTGGAGGAGTAACAGGCAATGTTGTAAGGAGGTGATGGACGGACGAGACTGGGTCTGCACTATGGATGAGAAGGTCCCTGTCCCCAAAGTCCAGTGTCTGCATTGCTGCTTCAAGGTGCAGTTGCCTAGTGAGAGTCCTGGTCCCCAGGGTCTGCAGCTTGAGCTCTATGATACATAATTCCACTGATGTGGTTTTCTCACTGAGAAGCCTACCTGGGTGAGGAGACCTTGTGCTCGAGTTTGAGAATCAGCAGACTTGGAACGCTCTGCAGTGCTCTGTGACCTGCACGCTGTGTAATGCTGGACACTTCACATAAACTTGCCATGTCTCATGGGCTGGGGGAAGAAGGCCAGCCTCAAATGGATCTTTGCAAAAACTGGACAATGCACAGATGTGCAGAGTTCAGTGCCCAACACAGTAAACGTCGGGGCTGCATTTAGCAGCAAAGAGGTGGATTCTTACTCATCCTGAAAAACATACCCAACTGTCTCCTTCACTGGGAGCCCTTCCTGAACACAATTGAGGGTATTCACTCCCTTCTCCACACTCCAGAGCATCCATCACCATTATGGTTCTGGCCTCTGTCAGACCCCTGCTTTCTCTCAGGTGTTATAGATACACACTCCATGGGGTGGCAGCATTTGCTGAATGAGCCTTTCAGCTGCCCAGCTTCTTCAGATCTTTGTAACATACGCCTGATTTCTTCCTATCATCTTCACTTGGACGCTTCTTTCTCCCTCCCTGCATGGCCACACATCTTCCTTCCCGGTGCCTCTTTTCCTGCTCCTTCCCTTCCTCTCTTCTCTCTTCCCCTCCCACTAACTAGGTGGGAGGGGAAGAGAGGCAATGTGTCAGCGATCTTGACAAGTGGGTAGTGGTGGTAGGAAGCTGCTATTTCCCACACACTGCCCCCAGCATGTGTGATTAATCAACAGCTCTTGACCGCAGGAAGAATGCAGTTCATGCCAAAATATGCTTGAATTCAGCAGAAACATCAACAGAAAGTCTACAGTGCTCATTTGCATAATAAAGAGTTATGTTTGGGTGAGATTAAAAAATGCATCTATTTAAAAATTCTGTCATGAGACCCCCAGTTAACTAGACACCATCTTAATAATAACAAAGGAGAGCAATATTTTTGAATCTGTGTGGATCCTCTTAGCAACTCCTCACCTGATGCTTGGAGCTGGGCTTCCATCAGGCAGCTTGGGGATGCCCAAGGGTTGGGAGGCCCTCATTAAGGGAGCACATTTGATTCTATCAGGGCAGAGAATAGAGACTGGTGTTTTCAATGAAGTTATCAGAGCAGGCATGGTCCACAAATAAAATACTTGAAGTATTTTAAGGATATGAACTTTTTATAAAGACCAAAGGGCCATACTAGTGTCTATTGTACTGTGCTAAACGTGGCTGTATAACCAATGTGATCCTGCAATCTGTACACATGGAAAAATAAGATTAAGATTACGTACCCCATTTGAATCAAATGTATGATATGTCAAGATCATGGTAATGTTTTGAGCAACTAATAAAAAAATTTAAAAAAAGCAAAAAAAAAAAAAATAAAGACCAATTGTGCAAAAGCAGAAAGAAGTACATACTTTATGCAAGAGAACAAAAGAAAGACATCTCGTTAAAGTTCTCTTCACTGCGGCAGGTTCTACCTCATGCCACTCTGGAAACACTGGACATGCATGATTGACAACAGAGCATCTTCAGTGACATCTAGCTGGGTCCAGGTTCTGATGCACCAGGGAAGACTTCTGAGCAGTGGGCCCCTGAGCATCAGATTCCCCCCTGAGTAACAAATGTCCCGAGGAGGGTGAACTCCCTTGATCCTACTGTCTCACTTGCTGTTTCCAGGTCCTCACTAAGAAACTAGAGTCCTAGCCCAATCCCGGGCTGATGACTATTGAATTGCACTTGAACAGACCTTGTGGTTTTTTATCTTTCTGCTACACAGCAGGTGGTCGCAGCTTGAGCCCTGCACAAGTTATTAAGACCAAACGACCTCCTTTGATGCACACCATAAATAATCTCTGCTGTATGTGTGCATGTATGTGCATGTATGTGCACGTGCTAGAGAGAGAGACAGGGACACAGACAGAGACAGAACAACAGAGGGGTGGGGTAGGCCCAGGAGATGCTGAAACTGCTACACTTTTTGAGTCATAGAACCTAAGATGACTAGTTTCACATTAGTGGTGTACTACTTCATATCATCCCTGGAAAAATCCTAGTGTAAACCCATTCTTTTGTTTCTCTTTGATGATTATAATATGCTCTGATGATTCTTTATCTTTTACTTTTTACATCTCTAATATTTTTATAATGTGATAGTTGGAAATATTTTTCTTAAAAACAAATCTAAGGAGACTCTCATTGTCTTGGCACACCACTGATGTGATATTATCATCTATGTGATTTGGAGCAGTGTTCTCATGCCTCCATGTTTCCCTTCACAAATTTGTAAAATGGAGGCTAGGGTACTCTTCATTCCAAATGGCAGAGGTGACAACTAAATGAGTCAAATATAAAGTACTTCAGGCACAGAGTAAAGACTTAGTAAATGTGAATTATCATCATCATAATTCAAAGTCATTATTATATCCAAAATCAAATCTACGCCTAGCATCTCAGTCCTTGCTCCAAAAATTCCTCATTAAGTTCCAATTACCAATGCTTCTTTAACCTGTTTTCTACCTAAAGATATTTACACATACTGTTTATTCTGCCTGGAGGCCACTTCTCCCAACTATTCTCATAGTTATATCCTCCTGAGATGTCACGGATCAAATAACCCCTCCTCAGAGACATCTCCAATTTATTCCACTGATTTCTATATTATTCTGAGTTGTTTTATTATAATTATGATTTGTAAGTATAATTTCTTTTGCTTTTTAAAATCCATTTTTGGTCATATTTCTCCTCTTCTTATTTATGAAATGTCTTCAGTGTCCTTTCCCAGCAAATTTCCACTTGACAACACTGCATGCTTCACCCCTGTTGTTTTCTCACCAGTTCCTGTGTATACTACTCCCAATTGCTCCACAGTATTCTTTCTGCAAGCAAATCCTCCCCTCCACTTTTCTGATATTAAAACCCCATCTTTCTTCCCTGTTTCATTTTATTGCATGGTGAGATACTTTTAGACTATGTAAATACCTCGTTTATTGGAGATGGTATATCTTAGTTGGGTTCCAACTGTAGGATCTGATATCATTGTGGTTTTGAAAATTGATTACTTATTACTTCTATTAGTTATAGAAGTAATAATTATAAAGTGGGGAAATATAGGGAGAGGGAGGGAAGATTTGGGGCAACATGAAAGAATTTTGGATTTTCCCGCTCTGTGGTGGCCTTGTGGAGGTAGGCACCTAGTCAGCAGGGAATGTAGTGTTAGGACACACTGTACTTCCCAGTCTCTCTACCATTCAGACACTCTGGTCTGACACTCAGACATTACTCCCTGTTTATCTTGTCAGGCTGTGTCACATGATGCTGGCCTCTGGCACTGTCTTGTGATGTCAAGGGCTCTGGTTATGATGGAACCAGGGCTAGTGCCCAGGGGCAACAACAGTTCTTGTCCCTCTGCTGAGAGTTCATGAACTAACATAAAGAAATTCTTGGACACTTGGATTTTGGTGGCTCGAAGAAAGATAAAGACACAGAGCTAAGAGTCTTTTTATAAAAAAAAAAATTAATTCATTTTAATTAGGTATATATGACAGCAAATGCATTTTGATTCATGGTACACAATTGCAGCACAACTTTTCATTTCACTGGTTGTATAAAATGTAGCATCACACCATATGTGCAATCATACACGTACCTAGGGTAATGATGTCCATATAATTCCACCATCTTTCTGTTCCCATACTCCCTTCCCTCCATCCCTCCCTCCCCTTTGCCCAATCAAAGTTCCTCCATTTTACCCATGCCCCACCCCACCTCCACCATTATAGATCAGCATCCATTTATCAGAGAGAACATTTGGCCTTTGTTTTTTGGGGACTGGCTAACTTCTCTTAGCATGATATTCTCCAACTCCATCCATATGTCTGAAAATGTCATAATTTTTTTTCTTTTTTAATGCTGAATAATATTTCATTATGTATATATGCCCCAGTTTCTTTATCCATTCATCTGATCCATAAATAAAAAGTAAGTAAGGAATTATACTTCAAATATATCTCTAAATCTTCTTTCCTTCCTTCCCTCCTTCTCTCATTCACTTACTCAGCAAATATACATTGGTCATCTCCTTCATGTTGGGCACTGGGCTGAGCTCAATGGATGTACCAATGAATAGGACATAGGACTCTGTTCTACAGATAGTGTAATCAGAAAGAATGGCAATACAAAAGCAAAAGGGCATACATGTACATTTAAAGTCAAAACCATTTTTCAGCATAGATACATGCCAAGCTTAAGGATTCCAGTGAAATGGGCTGGTCTTCTCCACAGACCCCTTAGCCTGCTATGGCAATGGGGAAGACTTTGTGTTGATGGGAAGTTCCATTTTGAAAATAATGAGTGATGATACGAAAGTCCTGGTGCTTTTATTTCTCTGTTTATTAGTTTTATTCATTTTTATTTACAAATAATATCACACATAATATTTAGAAATCTGGGAAAATCAGAAAAGCATAAAGAACAAAACAAGGGGCTGGGGATGTGGCTCAAGCCATATTATGAAATCATCACCTTATACAATTGTATATATATATATATATATATATATATGAATTGTATATATATATATATATATATATATATATATATATATATTTTTTTTTTTTTTTTAATGTGGCAGATATCCCAAGAGAGGCACAGACTTACCCAGGGTGATACGAAAGGTGGTAGAGAACTTTGTACCAAGACAGAAGTTTCCAGAGCTGAAGGCCAGAAGCCTCTAAAGCCATCTCAGGTTGTGCATATATGCATATACATATATACTTGCATACATATGTAAAAGTATATATATATATTAAGCATAAAAGGCTGATTTTAAAGTATAGGACAGGACACTAAATCTGTAAAGTATAATGATGTAAATAAAAACCTCAAATATATAGATAAACACCAGAATGATATAATCTAGGACATTGTCCAAAGTTCCTTCTATTCCATACAGGTAAAAAGAAAACAATTCGGTTTTGTTTTCTTCTTCTTCTTCTTCTTCTTCTTCTTCTTCTTCTTCTTCTTCTTCTTCTTCTTCAAGAGAGAGAGAGAGAGAGAGAGAGAGAGAGAGTTTTCTAAATGTTTATTTTTTAGTTTTCGGTGGACACAACATCTTCATTTTATTTTTATGTAGTGCTGAGGATCGAAGCCAGCACTCTGCGCATGCCAGGCGAGTGCACTACCGCTTGAGCTACATCCCAAGCCCCTTGTTTTCTTCTTCATGCTTTTCTGATTTTCCCTAAATTTCTAAATATTATGTGTGATGTTATTTGTAAATAAAAATAAATAAAACTAGTAAACAGTGAAGTAAAAGCACCAGGACTTTCGTATCATCTCTCATTATTTCAAAATGGAATGCAACCCATGACAAACCATTTCCTCAGGAGCACTGTCCTAGCTTGTGCTAACATTTTCAAGAAAAATATTTCAAAGGCATTTTTGTCTCTAATCTGCTGCTCTGTATGTTTTATTTTTTAATGTTCTGGAACATAAATAGCTGTCTAACTTTTTCTAAATTTATATTATATATTCTATGTTTATAATGGATAGTCACCAGTGTTCTATTAATTCCCAACAGTGAGTGAGTCAATGAATGAAGATGGATATCTAACAGGGGTCTTGGACAAAGTAGGCATCAATAACTCTTCTTAAAAAGAAAGGAGGAAGGGAGGGAGGGAGGGAGGGAGGGAGGTGGGGGAGAATGCATGGATTCAGTGATCATCTAAAAGGTTGAATATGTGAGATATCAGCTTGACAATGTGGACGCTAACCACAAAACTGCCCAATAGGCCAGAATGTCCATGCTTCCTAAAACTTGATTTCAAGTCCAAGTGTAGGCATGAAATCAACAATAACAAACTGGGAAAGTCACTGAACATTTTAAATCTGTTTTTTTTTCTTTGTTGTTGTTGTTGTTCTTGATAAAATGCAGATGATGATATTAAGAACAATTTAATAGATGTTGTATGACTACCAAGCCATGAAAATGCTCTTTCTGTAAATTATACTGTGTTAATAATATGAATGCCATCTACCTGAATCCCTTTAGTGCAATGCCTAGTATAGAGTCCATGTGTCCTCAATTCACATAAAGTAAATAAATTATTGACTGGGTGAATGAAAAATAAAGTGATAGAATACTTTGTTGTATTATTAAAATAATTAGATACTAAAATTCAGACCCCCTGCCTAGAGATTCATTGAATCTCTCCTGTGTTTAAATTTGTGATCTGTTTTCATCTTTCTCCAGACCCTTTGCTGATTAAGCCTTTCCTCTCATGGGAACATTAAATAAACACAAGAAAAAAAGATTCAAAGACACAATTTTTGTGTTCAGCCAAGTCTTTTTAATTTCTGTCCAAGTTCAAGTTCAAGCTCGTTTCAAGTCAGAACAGGCCAAGCGGCATCACTTATGGGGTTTTCTGTGCATAACGGTTCACAGTGCAGTGTGACACTAGCAATGTCCTGTAGGTATTGTGTCCACACAGATAAAAGCTACAACAGCACGAAGATTTCCCTCAGTCTACTGGGGTTATGCCAGATCAATTTGTAAGTCTTCTCACCCGTGTTGACCAGTTTTTGTGGAGTATGATCATAAAAATTCCTTTTAAGAAATATTGATTGAGCACTTAACAAGTTCCAGATACAAGGCGGGAGCACAAAGATGAGAAAGGTGACATTTGACACACTTCAATCCACTGAGAGACGAGACCTATAGATAAAAAGGTGTTATAAATTGTTATAAACATAGTCATAGAAGTGATTTAGGAACAGAAAATAGCAAGACCCAGCACACACGGGAGCTCTCCCTCTGGAGACCTGGGGTGGGTTTGTACATCTTTGATGGAGAGATGAACAGGGAAGGATTTCTGGGATGAAATGATCTGAGTTCAGTCTTGCAGGGTTTATAAAGAAGACATAGCTAAATAAAGATCAGCATAAAATTCTATGAAACTTCAGTCCACACTCTAAGGAAGATGCTTCAAAGAACACCATGGGTCACTATCACAAGAGCTAAAAGCTGAGGATGGAAGTAATAGAAGAGAAGCAGAACACAGGAAGATGCCTGTGCTCGATGAAGAGTAGATTGGATAAAGTAGGAAGGAGGCTAAGCATGGAATTGGATCTTGTGGTACATTTGCTAACTCTATGGACACAGGAAAACCTGCAATTCCATAAGTGCCAATCACATGTGCAGCAATTATTCCTTCCAATTTCAAGACATACAAAAGCTTTAGACATCGAGATTGAATCTTTCCAAACACATCCGTGGATATTTTGTCAGCAGTTCAGGTGCTGTTATAGGGAGGATTATGAGCACAGATGCAAAAAGCAAGAAGGCAAGTCTTGGTTCCCGGGGCTTCTGATTCAGACTCCAGGCTTCCTAAATTCTGGTTGAAATATTTCTGATTTTTTAAAACATTTGTAGCCTTCTTTTCACCTTTGTGGTCTTCATCACGCCACTTAACTTGCCATGGCATGTGGACTGGGCCATTGTTTGTGATGTGAACACACTAGTCTTCCAACTTAGTGCTGATGAAACTTCCAAAGATGTGAACTCACACTTCTGATGATTGTTTTTGTTTTGTTTTGTTTTACATTTGAAATAACTCCTGCTTGTCAACCTCATAAGAATGGATTGCATTGTGAGTTATACACAGTGGTTGTGAAAGTCTCATAACATATAAATGTGAGAAACACGAAGGATTCCACATCCTGCACAGCATGCAGTCTTGTTCAGACCTGGCCTCTCACATCTACCCGTCATCTGGTGACACTGCGACCCATGTTTTTAGCAGTCACAGGTCTTGGTGTCTTTGGCCTTTTGCTCCCCTGTTGGACTGCCCTCTCTTTCTCTTGCCCCTGGGGTTCACAGTCATCTCTCTGGTTTGTGTGTTGTGAGAAGATACCTTTCTCATCCACCTGTATAGCCAGTCTCTTTATCCTCACACAACACTGTAAATGTAAAGTGTGTGTCTTAGTTTCTCGACTTTGCCGGTAAGGACCCAGAGAAGAAAGGTGAAGGAACTGGTATAAAGTGATCTGCTAGTGAGAATGTGGGCTTTAGCCTCCTGGCTATAATCTGAGTTGGTATGAATGTTGGTAACTTGCTTCCTGGCGTCTGAGCATCTGAACCCTGGTTATGGCACATGAAGAAGACCCCTTCTCTGTGAAACCTATTCCCCACCTCTCCTCTCACACCAGCTGCCAAGCAGAGCACCACTTAGCCCTATTAAATCAACTACACTATTTTGGTAGCACATACACAGGAGGTCACATCAGCATGACCAGGCTGATGTCACTGCAGAAGGTGGTGCCAGGAAACTATGTGGACAGCAGACAGAGGGTCAGGTCACAGTGTGAACCAGCTGCACTCATCCCTATCCCATCAGGATCAGATCAGATGAATGAAGGTAAGACAGAGATGAGGTATGTGTTTGTTCTAAAACCATTATCTTAAGAGCAGAAGCATAGATGTTGGGCATGTCCACTGTAGGACCATTAGAGAAGAGGCACCTTTGTGTGGGTAAGATCCAAATTTATCCACTGCATTTGTGTCCCCTGTAGGCAAACATCAGACAGTTCTAGCAACTGATGTCTTACTGTGTTTATGGCCAATTTTCTAGCACCCTTGCAACAATAGCTTTTAAAAGTGACTAATATTTGATATTTTTAAACTAAAATTACTGCATAAGTAGAGTTTACTGGAGATTCTAATTTAGTATTCTAACAGAAAAAAAAAATTGGTTGCCATGCAACACTTTGTCTGAAGCACTACAAACTTCCTACTGTGCATACATAATCAGAGATAATTGGGATTCTCATAATTTTGTTCTGAAGTGCGTCATCTGTCATCTGCTCTGTCTCAGGCTGGTCGAGAATTGTGATTGCTGCTATTTCGGTAGTCATTAATATATATGTTGGATTGCATTTAGGTGTAATTTCGCTGATCATTTTGTTCTTGTGTAATTACTATTTTTCTATGATTCTCAATCCTATTTGTTCTTTTTCTAAGTCATTATTGAGTTACTTTTTTTTTCTTACATCAAAATTAGAACAGGATAGAAAAAGTGATCATGGGATCTTACAGTGGCCTAAGAGGGCTGTAGTCAAAACAGTCTGACATCACTGCACCAAAGACAAAGGCATTCCAAATAGCAGGACCAGAGTGAGTCAATTTATTGAAAATATGCAATACATTGCAAGACAGGAGCAGAAACACAAGAGAGTCAAAAGAGTGGAGTTTTGTGATTTTAGATCTATGTGGGTTATGATCTTGGGCATCTTGTTTTACAGTGGATGTGTCATTGTGTCTACTTGGGAAACGGGACTGTGTGGTGGTAGGAAGCCTGGCACCATGCCCTGGTCCTGCTGCATAGGGGCTCTGTGACTGGTAGATGACTCCCCATTCTCAGTCTCCTTTATTTCAGATATGGATAGTACCAAGACTAGCTGCAGAGGGTATTAAGGGGATTGTCTTGGGTCGTCCAGTGCTAATTCAACAAAATGGTGCACAGTAGGTAATTTGTAAAGAACAGAAATGTCCTTTCTAAGAGTTCTGGAGGCTGGGAGTCCAAGATCAAGGTGCTGTAGAGTCAGTGACTGGCTGAGGCTGCTCTCTGCTTCCAAGATGGCACCATTTTGTGGAATCCTCCAGAGGGGCCCTCACATGGTGAACATGGAAGGGCAAGCTAGCTGCCTTCTACACGAAGCCTCTTTGCACAAGGGCCTAATTCCACTCACAAAGGAGGAACCTTGATGGCCTAGCAGGTTCCTGTGCTAGTGACAGCATGGCCTAGAGACTTTAAGGCCTAGTGACTTCATGGCCTAGAATCTTCAAGGTCTAGTGACTGCATGATCTATTGTCCTCATGGTCTAGAGACTCATGGCCTAGTGACCGCATGGCCTAGTGACCTCATGACCTAGTGACTGCATGGTCTAGTGACTTCAAGGCCTGGTGACCTCCTGGCCTAGTGACTTCATGAACTAGTCATCTCTTAATAAGGACACACTGGCAACACCTGAATTTTACGGAAGATACAATTAAACCCTAGCAATGAGGAAATGAGTCAATATTATAGAACTATCAGGTCTATTGTCCTTCATTTCCCCAAAGAGGAAAGTAGCCTCACCTTCCTGATCTGTGCCTGCCTCGTCATGCGTCATTTTTAACAATCGTTCTTTGTACGCTAGGAAACGTATGAAGTGAGCTGCTTAGATGAGGAGGGGTTGGGTTGGTGAAAAGTCTGAAAGAATTGCATGCCTGATAAAACGCCAGGTATGTGCACTGGAAGAACTCATCACTGTGTACAAATACAAATGATTCCATGCCACACAATTTTTCTCTAAATTTCAGAGGTTCCAGGGAGTAAGAGCCTTACACATCTTGCCAAGTGTGTTTTATGTGTCTTGTAAGTAGTGCACAACCTTGGGGAGGTGTAGGCAGGAGATGGCTTTTAATTCTGTACATAATGTCCCGACCGGCAGGACACATCAACGTGGGCAGCGAACCTAGATGGGGAGGAATGAAGGGACAAGAGACACGAAGGGTGACAGCAAGACAGGAGTCTGATCAAGCTGCAAACTTTTATTGTTCACACAGGGGTATTTATGTGCTGGGGATGGGGAAGCTCTCTTATGGGCAGTTGCTGGATGTCTTCACAAGGTGAGATAACACAGGATGTTTCAGGAAGACAGATGGCTGCAGGATGTCTCAGGGAGATAGATGGCTGCAGGGTGTCTCCCAGGCAGGATGTCTCCCAGGGGGCTGTTTCTTGTAACTGTCAGGCTATTCTTTGAAGGAGAACTCCCTTCTAGTCCCTGGCAACATAGTACATTCCTGGTTACTTGTGCCGAGTAGGTTTGCAGTCACCAGGTGTATCTCTGAACAACATTTTGAAGTGTTGGGAGGAGGTTAGTGGAAGAAAGCCATTGTGGGGTAATGAAGTTGGAGTGAGGTTTCTGAGACTTTATTAACTTGCTTGATTCTGATATCTCAGACACAGAGAATCCAGAATGAAAGGAGGGCGGGAAGGGAGGGAAAAAAATTTCACTGGGAATACAGTATGCTTAGTGGAAATCACAATTCAAAGTGGAGCCTGCAAATAATCAATGACCCACTTTCTTAAAAGCTGACACGTTTACAGTCATCAATGCAAACATGACACATGCATTCATGAGAATAGGCAGGGCCTTTGAGATATTAGAGGTCTACACAGTACACAGATAGTTATCTGAAAATACCACATGATAAAGCCAGACAAAGGAACAGAAGCCCAAGGAGGAAACGCTCTAGAATTAGGCAGAAAGATTGAAAATGTGTCCCCACTATATATTTACTGTTTGGACATCACTTGAAGTCAATTAATGCATTTAACAGTTTTAAAGAGAATTAGGAAAAAACAAAGAAAACATCTCATCATTATGCCACACTACTGTATGTTTTTTTGAGTCTATGAATAGCATGCCTTGCAATTTGATAAGCAGCTTCCAGTCATATAATATGATTACCACACGACATTACATTACAGAGGAATGATAGTCGCTTAATGGCTTCTTTTAAGGGAATTTAACTTTTATTTTTTCACCACTGCTACTAATAATTTGGGCACCCTAACCATAACACATAACATGGGTTATTCAGAGTGAATTGCCAGAAGTCTGTTCACTGTATAGAACTGAAGGGTTGCTACAGAGGTACAAAGGCGGGTTGATTCAGTGCCCCCTTACTCTGACCCTTCACACCACTTCACCATCTTAGTAACGATTTCCCCTCTGAAAACTGTTAACTCAATTGCAGGCACACATTGTGCTATGTTTTCTTTCTTTTTTTCAGTTTGCTTAGCCTGTCCCCAACATGGCTTCTGGAATGCACTGTTCCTCGTGCCGATGTGAGGACTTATGTCAGTCAGAGGCATTTGGCCAGGTTTGAAGTTGGTACTAGATATGGCAAGAGCTTGTCCCTTCTGGGAACAAGATCTGAAGAGCCTTGTGAGGGAGGAAGCTGAGGTGAAGCGAGGCAGAAGTGACAGGGGTAGAGGTGACCCTCGAGGCACTGCCCTTGCTGCACCCCTGCCCTGTAGGGGGCTAGGGAAAAGCTCTCATTTTGGCCCATGCTAATCCTTAGTGATTCTCCATCAATTGTATCCCAAAGAAGACCCAAGTAGGTGTGACTGTTCTTTAACAGAGCCAAGAAATCAAAAGGTGATGTCTTGAGAGTGTCGTCTCTCCAGAACCTCAGGCTGCTCTATTCTCCACCAAACTTCTGTCCTCTGGTAAGGATCTCTCCCACATTTGCTTCCCGCTAACCCAGGGGCCCTCTCCACCCGCTTGCCCCAGGCCAGCTGTGCAGTGGCTTCTGAAGAGTCATCACACTGGCAAGGATGTACCTAACAGGATTCATCAAAGGGGTGAAATGATTTTAGAACGTGCATCATTTGAGAATAGGCAGCTTATTGGATGCACTTTGAAATGTTTCCCTCGTCTTTGGATGGAAAGGAGGATAAAGCACAATAAACTCTTCACTTAAGACACTAAACACTGTTTTTAATGTCACCTGCTCTTTTAGGAGACCTCCATGGGGAGCACGATGGAGATTCATGGAGACCCCAGGGGATCCAGACCCCTGTCAAAGCTCCACCACCCTCTTTTCTGGCTGTACGCCTCATGTCTCAGGCAGGAAGTCCTTTCCTGTGATCCCAGAACATGGTTTCCCTACCTGGATGCTCCGATGTTGTCATTGGTTCAAAGGTACTACGATACCCAGAAAACTTCTTAATTTCCCGTGTGACTTGTTTCTGTGCAGCCTTGGCCCTGACTCTACCTTCTGAGAGAAGATGGGGCTAGTCTGCAGGAGCCTGCTCTTGAGTTTCTCCATAGGGTGGAGCACATCCTCCTTCCTGACAGCCTATCTCCCAGGTCTTCTCTTTTCCAGCCTGAGGGTCTCCTTTCTTCTTTTTATCAGTGGTTCCCAGCTAAAGACAACCAATAATCTCCAAAAATCTCCCATGTATAAGGATATGTCAATGCACATACTTCTCCATCCTAGTTCCTCAGCTGCTGATTTACTATGCTTAAGATACATCCCTGAGTGGTTCTGGCTGTGCCTTACCAAGGACAGGCTGCCATGACAAATGCTGAGTACACTGATCCACTAATTTTCTTTGGCCTGATTTCTTTGGGATGAAGTGTCTGCTAACTCTTGCAGCCCACCGAGGCAATGACTCTTTCCTGGTATTAGGGATGGCATGTGTATCTTCAGCTGCTTGAGAGTCCAGAGTTTCGCCTGCCATGTAAAAGCACTAGAGAGCATATCCTCTTTCTCCATGGCATTAGCAGAGGTTAGGACTTCTCTCACCATCTCTGCAAAGAACAGGTGCTAAATGACTTCGACCCGTCGGGGCTGCTGATCTTCAGGGGAGCACAAGAGAGTTCTGGTCCTTCTTGCTGTGGCAAAAGCTCCACTATCTGAGAAGAAAAAGCCATCCCCCACCCCATCCCCGTCTTTGCTGGCATTGTTTCTGGAAGGAAACCAAGTTGCGCAAACAAGGAGGGTGGAAGCCTGATTGAGCTCTTGCTGCCTGTTAGCCGTGGGGCTGTTTTATCCTTTTAACGTCCTTACATTCTCAGTCTTTACCACCCCTGAATGAAATAACTGCTATAAGAGTCCAAGAAAATGAGCCAAAGAGAGGTGAATTCCAACGATTTTAATCCGGGTCCCTCTGACTGTAGTGCCCAGGATGCATCTTTTACATAGTGACAAGAACGGACAGGCTAGGAGTATCACTGCCCACCTTGTCCCATTCATCACAGAAAAGCTTGCTGAGAGTCAACCTGGGCAGCGTCCATTTAAAAACCCATTTCAACTCTGGAGAAGTGTAATGGGCACGGAAGAGGTCAGTTAGGAGAATAGATGAGGCAAGTGTGGCCTGTGACATTAAGATGACAATTAATCACCCTTAATATCTCAACCATCTAAATATCGCAGGCATTTTTCTCCTCGTCCTTATCTAATTCTGATTACTTCTCATAAGGAGATTCATTTTGAAAATGACCATTTCCTTAATGTAGTGGAAATACATTTTCATTTTCTGTCTGCACCAAACATATCCCCAGTGAGCCGGCGATTTAATGTAAGTTGCTGAATGGGGGGACCAAGAAGAATGGGTTGAAGAAGACGGCTCCTTCGTCATCCCTGTACTTTCCTTTAATTATTAGAATTAGTCAGGAGGTGACTTCACATATAGACACTTAATATGAGGAAAGATGCTCCAGGCCAAAAAGAAATCAGGGCAGGTGTCAGGGGAGTGCGGAAGCTCCCACAGTGGTTCCAGGTTTCCCAGGAGTCGGGAAGGCGGTGCTGACAGAAACACATGCGTCCTGTCCAGCTGCCCCTCTGGCAATGCCCAGCCAAATCTGAGTTTGCTGAGAGTTCACCTGCAGAGTTCAAATGCTCCCTCTGCAGGAAGCCAGCTCAGCTCCTCTGAACCCTGCACACAGCCTGCTGCTCTAACTCTACCTGTCTGCCTGGAATTGATCTGGCCAGTCCTGCTCACCCATGCTACCAGTTCTCCTCCCACCATGGCAGCTTGCAGATGGGAAGCCAGGGCTGTGTTGAGGACATAGCTGTGTGCTAGACCACTTGCCTTGCACGTGCAAAGCCTCAGGTTCTACCCTCAGCACCAATAGGAAAAGAAAAACAATGAGATTTAAAAAAATGTGCTATTTGACTTTCTGGTCCTCAGATCTCAGGAGATCCCTTAGTTCTGTCCGTGAGGGTTCAGTTGGTGTGATCTGCTTCTTTCCACCCATCTGCCTTTCTAAGCCAGCCTGCAGACGGCATCTCTCCGGTCCTCCCCAAACGCAAACCAAATGAAAATGAGTGAAGGCAACCACAGCAACAGCAGGGAGAGGAGAGTTGAAATTAACAAACAGACAAACAAAAACTACACTAGCTCTCTAGAACTACAGAACCAAGTGCCAAACCAGGAGAGGCAAGCTTTTTCTGTCAAGGACCAGAGAGTGAACGCTGTTGGCCTTGTGGGCATCATGCTCTTGGCTGAAGCGACTCAATGCTGCCTTTGAAGCCTGAAAGAGCCACTGACAACTGCTAAACCATTAGGGGCAGCTGGATTCCAACAGAGCCTACTCACAAGAGCAGAGTGTTGGCCCGGCTTCCTCAGGGCCCGAGGTGTGCCCGCCTGGGCCCTTCAGTCCAGCCAGCTCAGCAGGATTGCTGTGGGCCCCCCCATTCCTCCACTTGGGTGCATTCCGGTTCCATTGCATCGGCACAATACGAGGTGTGCGCTGGACTTCTTGGCACTGGTCCCCAGCAGCCCACCTCACAGTGTGCTTCTTCCAGTTCCCTCTGCCTGCTCAGCTCTCACTGCCTCGACTCCAAGCACAAAGGAGGGAATTTCTGAGAAGTCTCTCCAGTTTTGTTTTTTATTTAATCACATTAAAGAACAGTTTAAATAAACTTGAGTCCTCCTGCAGTTTTCTCCTGACTTCCAGCCCTTCACAGGGTCCCATTACTTATCCCACTGCCTGCCGCTGGCAGACACTGAATATTTCTTGAATTCAGTCTTAACTGCTCTCCCTCCAGTAAGCGCACAAAGATGACTGTGTGTCTTTCTATTTGGGAGGAAGAAGGGCACTTTTTCTCAAATCCCGTGCGGTAGACTATAGCTATTACAAAGCTTTGGGAGAGTTCCCGAAACTCTCATTTCTTCGTGGTGTTCAGCCATTTAAACAGACATATCCGCCCCTAGGTACTGTAGGTCTGCAAAAATAGATGCTCTGTGAATAGTTAAGTGTTGCTTATAGTATAAGACTCCTGGACACATTAAGTGAATCCATTTATATAAAGCACTTGGCCCACATGAAAGCACATAATATAGGCAAAATAAATGGTAGTTATTATTAAACTTATTTTTAACTTCCCACCTGGAATACACTTCTACATCCTCTAAATGTCAAATCACTTTATCTGAACTTTGCTGCCTATCACTGTTTTTCTGGCATTTAAATCCCTCAATGACTTAAGGCAATTAAATGCAGAATCTTTATTCTTCAGCATTTGGCTGATTTCAGTCACAGATTGTGGGCTCAGTAAATTAGTTTAGAAAAATTAGCAATCAATAAATCTATCATTGTTTAAACCCATCACCCAGTTTCTCAGAAGAGGTGGTGCACCTAAGAGGAGTACTGAGGACTCTCACTCATGTGATGGTTCCTAAGTGTGCAATGCTGGGAACATGGAAACTCTGGATTTGTACAATTAGGTGATTTGCAGGAATCTCTGCAAATCAAACATGAACACAGGCATCTTCACGTCTTTCATAATATCAATTGATGTTAAATATAACAACTCACCTTGAATTTGGTGTCTAAATAATAGCTTTAAGTTTGTGCATTATGGGTATGTGACAATTTTCTGGGGTCAGAGAGTAGGCAGAATATTTTGTATAAAGACAGATCACGGGACTAGGAATCCCAACAGCCAGACTCAGGCTAGAAATTAGCCAAGGGAATTCAGTTTCTTGACTCATAAACTGAATTACTTTATAAAATTTGATTAATCCATCTAGCCTTAAGATTTCTAAAATTAAATGAAATAATAGCGATTTTCTCCACTGATATTGGGGAAAAAAAAAAGAAAGAAAAACAGTTTTGTGTATAAAATCCCCGCTATATTGTCTGGCCCACCCAGCAAGCACCACCCTGGCTGCTTCTCTGTCAGGTCCTCTTCTCTCCCCTTGGCCTGCAGCTTAGCCTTCCCAAGATTTGCAAAGAGTGGCCACTAAAGTCTTAAGACAATCCTGTGAAATACTTGATGGTCATATTTTTTTTCTTAAAGGCAACTGTAGTTGTAAGGAGTTTTCAGAAAAGGGGATGGGCCCAACTGATTGAGCCCGTGGTCAAGGGGTCAATGGTATGTTGGCTGGTCTGGCCAGAGGCAAGGTGTTTGTGCAGTAGGGAGGCAGAGGCCTGCGAACACAAGGAGGAACCATGGGGTAGTGGGGGGTTCCACTTTGTTTTGAAAGGAAAATTTGATTGAAGTATGCTGACACTGCTCATCTGACCTACTTCACCAAGTGGACTGTTGGGGAGCTTGACTCAAGAAAATTCCCAGTAACATCCTAGAGTATGGTCAAGAGGAACTAAAAATCAGGGCACAGAGAGCTTTGGAAAGAATAATGTGAAACCATGAATCTCTCCAAATAGTAGGATTCATAGTAAATATGTAAGGGGAAGAGTTCATCTTTGCAACGAAGTCCTCTGGATTCTTAGTTTTCTTTTGCCTGTGACACCATACACAGAAGGAAGAAGTCATCAATGGGACTGAGAAGGGACAGATGAGCATTGGTGGCCCTGGACAGCAAAGGTGTGTTCCGAATGGGGATCTCCTAAGCACAGGGGCTGGGCTTTGATCAACTCTGTTTTCTGAACTCTGAGCATCCTGCTAGACACGTTATTTGAATAAATGAATGAATGAATGAATGAGAGAATGAATATGAGACTAAGAGAATAAGCAATAGAATTCCCCTGCTCAAAAGAGATAGATTGTGCAGAAGGATGAGTCTGACAATGTGCAGTGTCTCTCTCTTTCTCCCCTTCACAAGAGACACCCCAGATCTCCATCATTTCTATGTTCCTGTGGATTAAAGGGTTCCAGGTCACCTCAGCCAGTGATGGCAGCCTATTACCCTCCAGCAGGCCTTGGTTCCACATGCACATCCATGGGCCTCCCTCTTCCTTCTGGAGGAATTGGCTGAACCACCTTCAGTCACTCAGAGCCCTTCCCATGAATCCCTCCCAGCCCTGCTGCACTTAGGTCTCTCCACAGGATCCTCAGCTACTCCCTTTCTACAGGCACTGAGCATCAGGGTGGGCAGCTCTTCAGAGGTACTCCCTGCTCAGCAGCTGTGCTGGAAAGAGACTGATCTAATGAGGCTTCAGGGAAGGCAAAAGGAACATGCAGATGCTGGAATAAAATACGATAAGAAACCAGTTACTGGAAGAAAGAGCAATTTGTGTGAACATTTAAAATCAGGCGCCTTTCTTCCCGACTCTAACAGAGGGCGGCCGATTGCCTTGGTGATGGGAAAACCTCCAGGAGACCATCTCATGATTGAACCAGGCAAGAATGTGAAATGGAGAACAGAGAGGAGAGGCCATCATTCTGCCACCTCCTTCTTGAACCCCTTTTTTCCCTTCACTGACTGGGTCTTGCTCCTCTTTTTCCGGTAACGTCCTGTGCATGTTTCCTGGACATCAGCTGCCCATGTCCACCTCCAGTTCTTGGCAGGGGTCTTTAACTGGCTTCTTTCTCATCTCCCACATCATATCCCTGTGATCACCCCCTGAGATGGTCAAATTTGTCCTCAAAACCCAGCTATTTCTCCTCCCAAGCTCCACCCTCACCCCACTAAGTGACAGGTAAGAGGGTGTTGGAGTCTTAAATCTGGAGTCAACATACCCCAAAGAGAACAGCAGAACTTTAGCTAATGAGCACCAATATGAAATTAAAACCAGAGGCACTGAAACAGATGGACCAGGCAAAATGTGGGACAAAGCAGGAGTGGGAAGTGATTCCCTGAGAAAACCACAGGCGAGTTGCTGACCGTGTCTTCCTCTCTCAGAGGAATGTTATGGACACAAATCACAAAGCCATCCGTGTGCCTCTTAGTGTTTCCTTCCTGGTAGACAGCTTTATTCAGTCGGAGGCATTATCCGTCATTTCTGAGGCGAGTATCCCACACAATTATATAAGGCCTGTATCACAGATACTCTGAAAACAAACATGAATTTTCAAGAAAATGAAAAAACAATGCTTGGGAAAAGAATTCGAACTCTCTATTATTTTAAGTACTCTTTGCACAAAACTGCCTCTGTGGAAAGCAGACATGTACCAGAGAAGGACTCCACAGGTTGTGCTTCCAAACAGACTGCAGAATCCCAGGTGGACCCAAGGCTTGTTGAAGGAGCCTCTGGTGCCAATTTGTATAGATCAAGCAGGGAAACAGCTCTGCAGCCTTCGGCCTTTTCCATGCCTCCTTGGGAGTGTGTCTGGGCTTTTAAGCCAGTTCACATATCTTGAATGTTATGAATTACACTGACTCTACTTCTAAAGTCCATCATGCTCTTTATAAACCCCTTAATTTCATCATTGACAGCTTATTTGTAACATTCATTAGGCTAATTAGGAAAACATCTGGTGTTGACCAGAGTAAAAGATTATTGGAACCCCTGGCTGCCATCTGTGCGTTGCATATTTATGAAGCAGATAAGTAATAGCTTCTGTGAATTCACTTCCTCACAACCATGGCAGCTAGGGCCGGGTGCATGTTTGCACCCCTCCTGCCATTCTCTCTTGGCTTTGGGATGCTATCTCTGGATACTTTTTCTGTGCAGCTAAGCAATCTTCACTTGAAGTCACAGATTAATCTTTAAAGATTTTAAAGCACAGAGATTCTAGACTTACTCCCTCGGGTGAAAAATAACAACTTAGAGCTTTACAAGGATAGGGTTCAATTTTCTTTTCTAGGACAGTGCTGGAAAAAACAGATGCTAATACCATATGGTTTCTTCCTTAGTCAATCACCCTTTTGCATATAATTTTCTTACTTCCCTTCTCATTGACAGGGAATATAATTCTCAACTCTTACTGAGAAAGTAAGTATAAATGGAATGGAGAAGAGAGTCAATAAGTCGTGGCAAGAAACCGGAAGAACAACAAATCCAAAAGAGGTAATTGGAGATGTCTTATGGGATGAAAATTAGCACCGGGGAAGACATTCAGATTTGATTGTTGTTAAAAAGATATTGCAGGCACCCTGTGCACTAAAATGCACAACCATAGACTGTGCACAAACTGACCAGGTTGTTGGGGAAGCCAGACCAGGAACTATATGGTGCTCTCAGGACAGTGTTCGAGAGGTAAAATGCACCATGATGAAATCCCTGGAAGGTGTGTCTCCTCAGAGGGATTCAGGCTAATGAAGAAGAGATTGTACAAACAGAATATTACCATTTTGAAGACCTAGTTGATCAATGGATGACCAACACGTGTTACTAACATCACAGGAAGAGAGATAATTAGGTACGCTGAGCCTCCTGGGTGAATCACATGAAACCCACCTTGAAGTCCTCTCATAAAATAATCAGATCTGAATAGCATCAATCAACTGGTGATCTAGATCTGTTCATGGGTTTCTAGGAAACTTAAGGTGAGGATAAGGTGAGAGATGATACCTTTCTAGCTCTCTGTACTCCATCCACACTGTGAGCATCTCTAAACGGCAGGTGTTACAGGCTCTTCCACAAAATTATCATTGAAAGAGGAGGCCAGTGTGGGAGAAACCCTAGAGAGAAAGAGAAGAAGCAAGTCAAGTAGGGATAACATGAGTACCTTAGTTATAACCTACTTTTAATAACCAAAGGTTAAAATAAAACTAGAGGGTCGAGGAAGAGATGAGTCTAGTAATAGGAATTTTCAATGACAGAGTGAACTTTTAAAAATAAATGTTGTGAACTGGATGCTGTGATGTACACCTGTGATCCCAGTGACTCGGGAGGCTGAAGCAGGACTGTGAGTTCAAACCCAGCCTCAGCAACTTAGCAAAGCCTTAAGCAACTCAGTGAGATCCTGTCTCTAGTAAAATATGAAAAAGTGCTGGGGATGTGGCTACATGGTTAAGCGCCCCTGGGTTCAATCCCTGGTAGCAAAAAAGAAAAGAAAAAAATGTTGTGGTTATATGTATAAGAGTTCTTATTTTTTAAAGAAGCCTACTTAGGCAGTTAGAAAATAAAATCCCATTAGGGCTGGGATTAGTTATAATAAATATGAAATGAATAGAGGAAATTGGATTTTTGATTGATAAATCCACAAGAATATTGGTCATCTTGTGGCATCTTGTGATCATTTTTAGAGTCAGTAGATAGGTCTGTTGGTTTTAATCTCTCTCACCTCTGCCTCTTTGTGTATATACACACCTGTCCCTCTGGCTGGGGCTGAGACAGTCCAAGATCCCAGTGCAGGATTGCCTGGGCACCGGGTGAAGACTCCACTGATGACTGGCGTGGTCTGAAAGCCAGCGTGTGAGCTGTTGCCTGAATCCATCCACTTCCTGGAACTCAGAGAAGACAAAGAGGAGAACGTGTTAGCTGGACAGAAAGAGGGGCTTGGATGATGGTGGAGGGACGTGCAGCATGGATGGGATGAGCAGCATTGCCCCTGGCTTCCTGGAAGTGGGTGGCCTCCAGACCGACAGCCAGCACTCGTCCCCAGCAGGTGTCTTTCCTGGATGCCCAGCCGCCCATGACCCTCCCCTGCGTTGCAGTGAAACCTTCCTCAGCAGCCTGTGGGCACCTCAAACATGACTTTCTAGACTGTTCTCCGCTAGACCAAGGTCCTCTCACACCAGACGGCCCTCAGAGCCCAGAAAGCAAAGACCCAAAGTCCTGAGCTCAGCACAGTTCCTCTCAAAGACAGTTTTAAGTGATCCACACACAATTTAGGTAAGTGCCTACTTACACTGTTGGGTATCAGACCAGGATTGTAACAGGGTCAGTGATTCCATTAGGATTAGTCTAGAAGAAGGGCACTGCCGTAGAAACATGAAGCAGACAAAGCAAGCGTTAACTTGAAGAAAATGTACCCGGTAGCTGCTACAGTGAGTATTTTAAAGATATGATATTTGTTTAACTACAATGTGGAAGGTGAAACTCCACTGTCACGTACGGTACTTCCTGCAGCTCTCTATGCCGGCCCCATCTAGGTGACCGCCCTACACAGGCCTCAGAGAGTCTGTCCTCTTTGAGAGCATCTGCTCACATGTGTCCGTGCCCTTGTGCTTTCTCTGCTGACTTCTCTCATTGCTGTAATGAGAAACCTCTGCTTGTCCTTTCCCACCTGCTTTTCTTGTCCTTTTTCACCTTCTTCTCCTTTTCCCTCTTTCTCCTCAATGTCCACGTGAGTGACCCTGGATTCCTCTGCAGCTCCATCTCTTAGATGCCATCTGACTCTAATTTGGAGATGCCACTGACTTATTTGGGTGAATGAATACCAGGTCCATGACTGACGTGCAAAAGGCGAGGGATGTTTCTAAAGTGCTCCCACATCGGGGAGAGGGGGGTATGCTCTAGGGTTCCCGTGGCTATCCTCTCTTCTCTGTGCCTGGGTTCTGCTTCCCATCACCTCACCTGCCTGCAGCCCTGGCATCTCATAAAACATGCTGCAATTGAACCTCCTCGAGATGCTTCGCTGACCCACAGTGTCTGACCTGAAGGCCCCAGTTCCATGCACTTGTCTCCAGGTTATAACTTTTATGTTGTACATAGAAATGTGCTATTCTATTTACCCCAGCATGCTGCAGCCTTCTTGGCAATACTTTTGCATCCTCTGGATACATTTTAGAGGCATGTGTCATCCCTGCTTTTAATAGAGAAACCATCAAACCAGACACCACTGTTAATCAGGTGAGTGCAAGTCTTCAATGAACAATGCTGCTGTTCACCTCCCAAGTGTCTAGCCTGGCTGACTGGCTTTCTTTCTCTGATAAGTAGATCCTACATTAATCAGGCAAGTCTAGAGTAAACTAGATTGTTAAATTTCCCCACCTTTTCTACAGATAAGGATGGCCAATTGAATATAAGAAGACACCAGCTTCAGAGGTTTTCTGTTACACTCCTACAAGAAGGAGTGGTTTAACTGGAAGGAAGATGTCTTTCTGTACTACAATTCTTGCCTTTCTTCTTATCTAGAATGTGGACATAATGACTGGAGCTCCTGCATGCATACTGTTAGAGGTACCCATAAGGATGGACAATTAGAAAGAGGAGTGTGGGCTCCTGAAAATAGGGTCACTATGTCAGCCTTAGGCCATCTGACTCTGGACTTCATTGACATAAGAGAAACAAGTTTTTTTTTTTTTCTTTAAACTGTTATCATTTCAGGTCCTGTTACAAAGAGCTAAAGCACAACCTGATCCACATAGCAAGCAATGCTAGAGAAGGGCCACAGCGTGCATTTGTTCAGTGAACCCCTTTATAACAACTGCTCAGCCAGGTGCTCTCAGGGAAAGCCATTTAGGGAAATGTCTGAGGTTGGTGCAGAGAGGCAGATATTCGCAGTTGCTCGAAAAGTTGCATTTTAGCTGCAAACGGAAGTGAGAAGGGATAATCTCAGCTCCTGTGGGATTGCAAAAGTGGAGCATAGCTTTGTTCAAACATGAAGGGGTCTGAGATACCTCAGAGAAGTTGGTGGCAGAGCTGGAAATATCTGCTGGATACTGCCCTGTGGCACAGAGGAGATCTGGAAACAGGCAGTCTGTGTGCAATATGAGTGTAGCTGCTACTCGAGGGTTGACCACATGATTTGGTTTGGAGAACAGACAGTGAGCATATGGACGATACTGTCCAGTGGACCCTGGTGAGGGAGGTTAAATGACTCAGAGATGGCCAGGGGGCCTTCTGGGAGGAGGTTTTGCAAATGCAGCTTCTGCAGCTCATATCCAAATGTTTTCGTACAGGAAAGGCCCATTATAAGAAAATCAAAGGGAAGCTCCTGTGCGGTGGCAGCCTCAAGCTGTGCCGTTAGAGGACCCCCCCCCCCCCCCCGTCAGGGAGAACAGGACCCCACCCTATGGAACCCACTACAAGCATCGGAGTCAACGCTCGGGCCTTTAAAACTCTCCAGCGCACAGCTCATGTGGAGGGCAGCACCTCAAACCAGACCATAAGCCTCCAGGGCTGTTGGGCGTCCGCCGGCACCTCCCAGGAATCACGCTCTGTTCAATCAAGCTACATGGATCTGAAGGAGAGTCACACAGCTTTGTGGTTTTCTTGATTTGGGGGAAGAGTGATGGGTAGGGCATAATCTGTGCTCTGGCCTTCTGGCCTCGGGGTGACATGATATGACAACATGAACTGCAGGCCATTTAGAAAGGTGGGATGAGGCCCCCTGCAGCCTTCAGGCTTCCACCAGAGACCTTCAAGGCTTCAGCCCTAATTGTGAGGCTTTGAAAACCAGGTGATGTAGCAGCCACCCACAGTGACACTGCCAGGGCCCCGGGTCCTGGGTGGGGTCCAAGAATTGTAGTACAGTAGCATTCTCCTTCAGCCTCCGTGTTTGCCTTAGGTCCTGTTATGGTGTGGAGGGGAGGCGTCTCCCAAAAGCTCCATGTGGGACAGTGCAAGAGGCTTCAGAGGAGAAATGAGTGGGTTTCCAGGGCCTTAACCCAATCTGTCAGTCAATCCCCTGATGGGATTGGCTGGGTGGGGACTGAGGTGGCAGGGTGTGGCTGGAGGAGGTGGGGACTGGGTGCGTGGCTTCCGAGTTATATTTCTTTCTGGCAAGTGGAGTCTGTCTCTCTCTCTTTGCCTCCTCTGCCACACTCTCCCACCCTGTTGTCCTGCCTCACCTCGAGCCCCGAGGAATGGAGCCAGTCTTCTATGGACTAAGACCTCAGAAACCTTGAGTGCTCCAATAAACCTTTCCTCCTCTGAAATTGTTCTGATCAGTCTTTTAGTCACAGCAGCGAAAAAACTGACTAACACAGGTGCTCTGTGTCCACAGCCAGTGTGGTGGGGTCTGTACCAGGTGCAGGAAGCCAGCAGCGGCGGCATGAGCAGCACTGAGGCCTCCCGCACTGGCTCTCTGGACAGTCTTCAGAAAATCGCTGCCCTGCTAGGGATCCACATCCCTGCATATACACTAGGTGTAATGGCAGGTGACAGCATGGCCTTGAGGTAGGGTCAAATGACAAAACGCTCCTGGAACTACTATGTAAATTCAGAAGCACTGGGTGCATGTGTCTGCACTTCTTTTTTCTTTTAAGCCATGGGCTGGCATCCGTAAGGGGTGCCCTGGTTTGCCATGGATGCTGGGACAGACTCCCATAATCCAGGTGCTCAGAACAGCACTAACTACTGACAATGTGGTGGTCAGATGTCCCAAGCAGATCTCACGAGATTGAACTCCTGGTGTCTGCAGGGTGGTGCCCTTCTGGAGGTGCGAAGGAAGGCGTCTTCGTGTCTTTTCTAGTGTTTCGAGTTGACCTGGACCAGTCTCTGGAATCCACCAGTATGATGGGAATTGTAGCCATATTCTTCACCTTTACAGGGAACAACTCAGTAAAGCCACACTCTGCCATCTCCCTGGTTCCCTCTCTTCCTCTCCAAAGAAAGTTGGGACTACATTGGACAAACCCAGATGACCTTAAAGTCAACTGATGCGTAACCTTAGTCTATCTGCAATACTACCTCCCCGTTGCCATGTAACCTAACATATTCCCCAGCGTTATCAGGAGGATGTGGGTAACTGGAGTGGTTACCTTTCTACCTCTCATAGGAGTGGTGGACACAGGTTAAAAACAAAGGGGAGAATGTCTCCTGTCAATAAGAATCTCCTGGTCAATTGCGTCCTGGTTCACTCTTTCAAGGGACCTTTCGTATGCACCTCTTTATGTCTGTTTCCTCATCTGTTAAAGAATGGAATAACTGTAATGCCTATTTCCAGGGTGCCTTCTGAGTTTAAATGTGTTAATCCTATGTTGAGTATCACTATTGGCCCCAGATAAATCATCAGTGGCTATCATTGCTGGTAGACATTGCATTTGTCGAATGAATGAGTGCTTTCTACCCAGTGTTGTTCTACTCCAAAGCCTACCTGGTTTTCCTCCTATTGAAAGATTAATATCATCACTGGGAAAGTTATTGTCATGTGCTGACATGGCCACGCTACAGTGCCCAATTGTTTGCCCCAACACGAGCCTCCATTGCTGCTCTGAAGGTACGTGTCAGATGCTTCACACTTGAATCAATAGACCTGGGGTAAAGCAGGCCACCGTCCCCAGAGTTTGGAATCCTCCATCATCTGACAACCTCAAGAGGATAACTGATATTTCTGGAAGAATGGATTCAGGTGTCCAGCCTCCAAAGCTAATCTTACAACACAACCTTGAATTTCCATGCAGCTTGCCAAGCTGCCCGGCAGACTCCAGGCATGCCAGCACCTGCTACCGAATGAGGCAATGCTCTAATGACTCTCTCTTTCTCTTGTGTTCTCTGGAGAACTCTGACTAATATACTCTGTGCATTTTATGTTCAAGTTCATCAATGCAGGTATATATAGTTTGGATGAGATTTAATAAGTAAAAGAAAACCCCAAGAGATTAGCATTCCTTGGTACAACACGCAGGACTTCTCAATCAGGGTACCACTTGCTGACCCTGCCTTGCTGTGTCCTGTCTTCAGAAGGCCATCCAGTATCCTAAGACACTCATCCCATGTAACCACATATCCCAGCCAATTTTAGAAAACAATTGACCTGATCTTAGAAATTGCCTTTACACTGCCATGAAATCATACCTAAACTCAGGATCCTTCTCATTGTTTGGTTAGTAACCCCGGATAAAACCTTAAGAAAGTTCTAAAATCTGAGGGAAAGAAAGGGCCCATGGACTCATTATGCAGCTGACCTCGGGCTGGGGTTGTGGCTCAGTGGTAAAGAGCTTGTCTGGCATGTGTGAGGCACTGGGTTTGACCCTCAGCACCACATAAAAATGAATGCATGAATGAAATAGAGGTATTGTGTCCACAATTAAAGAATATTTTTTAAAAAAGAAGCTGACCTTTATTGCTAAGAGAACATTAGAGATCATCATTACCCCCATCCTCTCGATTTTTTTACACCTCAGTGACGGGGACCTGGAGAGCAAGTGACAAGGATAGGGTCACCCAGGGAATTGGCAGTGAGCAGAGCAGATGCCCACTCTGCATTTCTACCATGCTCTTTCAGTGTCCAGCCTTGATAAATGCAACCACTTATTCTTCCTGCCAGAAGCACAGCATTTTATGTCAAGCTGCTCCCAAGCTTAACACTGGAAACTTTCCAACAAGAGTGAGCAGGAGGCCCTTTTAACAGAAGCAGGACATTTGCAGGAAATGCCAAGTGCAGATTTTTCTCCACACAGAACCCTGACCTGTGCCTTCCAAATGTCAGTAGCTCAGGGAAAGACAATGTCGAGTCGTACTAAGTCAAAATCTACCTCCAAAAATGGGAATCTTACCAACAGTGTCTCTTATTGAAAATGACAGGTGAAGCTGATTGTATTTACTTACACTTATTTTTCTTTTTTTGAGGGGGAGGCAGGTGGTGATTTTTCCATATCTGGCTTCCTTGAAGGCTAGGTCTGCTCTGCCCCATGGGACCAGGCCACTGGCCACCACAAGAGCTGCTCTACTGAATCCAATAGCAGTCGCCTGCTCATCATCTTAGAATCAGTGCATCATTGTCTTAAGATCTGCTCCAGGAAGCCCTGAACGTTTGGACTTTATAACAAGTCACAGTTTTCATAAGACGGGTCTATAAGACTCTCAGCTACAGATATTTGGTTTACAAGTGGAGAAAGTGAGGCACCCAAAGTGAGAGCTGGGCTCAGCACCCGCCCCCCCCATGTCCTCCTGAGCTACACATCTTCAGCACATTCTTTTCTTCCTCCTGAGCCACCTACCAAGGGTGTGCACATTTACCTGTGAGAGTTTATGCATGTATGTGAAGTACCTTGGAGGTGTTCAGCACCCACCTTATGCCTCCAAACTGTAAAATAACTTTTGCCTATTCCATTTTGAAGACATTGTCAGAAAGAACCAGGCCCATGACGAGTTCTAGATGGCTGGATGAGGCGTCCAGAACTCTCTTGCCTTGCCTCCTGTGAATGCATTTACAATTATAGACTTGCACATTGGGAGGAACTCCTTATATCCAAACAATTATATTCCTACCCTGTCCTTCAATAGTTTTATGTCCATCACACAATGCCTAAGGCATTCAGTTCACTCAAAGACTCTCCATATTCTTAACAGTTCCAGCATTTTCCAAGAGTCCAAATTCAAAGTCTCAAGGCCAACACTTAATTGTTTTGAATGATCAAACAAGCTACATATATTCAATACACAATAGAACAAAGTAAATATTTCCATTACAAAAGGGAGGAATGGGGGTGTAGAAAGAAGGAATGGGGGGAACATGACCTAAACCCAACTAGGCAAATATTTCCTATAGTTTTGCCTCTAGCATCTGGGAAACATGGTGGTGAGATATGATCTCTAAAGGGTTGGGCAGATCCATGTCCTTTGGTCTTGCTGGTTGAAGCTCATTCATTCTCTCTTTAGCCTGGCTCTGTCCATAGCTGGCAGTTTTCCTTTGAAGGTGTCCCATCTTATTGGCCTCCCTTAATCCAGGGGGTCGCCACATCACCTTCAGTTTTCTTTTCACAGCTTCACACATCACTCTCAGAGGCTACCCACAGGATTCAGACCCAATACACTTTGTCTTCCTTTGAAATCTCAATGGAAGCTGTAATGAACCTTGAATTCCAAAATCCTATATTCCAGTAGAATCAGAACGATGGGATGATGCTGAAGTCTGCCAAAATCTGAAGCCATACCTGGACCCCTGGGACCATGACTTCAGTGGTCTCTGAGTGCCTGAGCAGCCGAGTTTGATGAAATAAATCGTAGGGGAACAACTTCCTGCGTGCCCCTGAGTGAGCAGGGCATCCCATGGTCTCTTAAAGGAGCGTCATTTCAGTACACTTGAGCTTGTAGAGGGTATGGTTTTGTGAATTTCTGAGATGTCCTCAAGGCATCTCTCTTATTGTCTATGTGCAAAATACTTTACTTCTCTTTAGTGGTGGTAGTCTTTTTCAAGACTTTTCTTGTACTCGATTTTACATGTACTTTTCTGGTCAAATTGCAGGTTTTAAAAATCCTCCTTCTCTACTTTTCTGCTCCCATTTCTGTTAGTAAATCTGGCTTAGGCTGAAAGCAGTATTAATACCGCTGCCTGAATGTTGTACTGCCTTGAAATTTTTTCTGCTAGATTAATTAGTCCATTACCTTTAAATTCAACCTCACAGAAAATCTCTAAACATGTTTAAAATGTATACACATTCTTTATGAGAATGTGACATGTGTGGCTTCTAATCTGATACTCAATTGAGCCTGCATTCTCCTCTGAAACCTCAGGAGCACACCTTTACTGTGTGCATTTCTATGAGCATTCTGATATTCCAAGCCCACATCAGAATTGCTCATTAAGCTTTACTTAGAGCATACTAAGGCTTTTTCATCCTGCATCTCCAACAATTTCCAAACTCCTCCTGAAAACCAGTTCCCAAGGCTTTTGAACCATATGCTCAAGTTAGTCACAACAACATATCCACTCCCAGTACCAATTTATATGTTATCTGACTTTGTATTTCTGTGACCATTATATCTGATGAGAACAACTTAGAGGAGGAAAAGTTTATCTTGGATCATGGTTCAGAGGTTCAGTCCATACTTGACCAAGTGCTTGCTCTGGGCTCAAGCAGAGACGGAGCATCATGGTGGAAGGGCATGACAGAAGAAAGCAGCACAGGAAATGGTAATCAGGAAGCACAGAAAGAGAGGGAAGGGTCCACAGGGAAGATAAGCTGTGGCCTTTCCCAGTGACCCGGCCATGCTCCCCCTGCCTGCAGTTCCTGCCCAGTTGGTCCATTCAGGCTAGAATGGACTAGCTAGATTATATCTCTCATAATCTACAATCTCACCTCTGAATATTTCAACCTTAACACAGGAGCTTCTGGGGGACACACTTCTGGGGCAGATAGAATCACTTAATTTTTTATATTACTTTTGTTTTCACTTATACAACAAAGAAGCAACAATGTCATATATGGACAAACTAAAGATCAAACAAAAATTCAGTGTCACAAATATCAGTGAATACTTTACATTGCAGACCCATATGTGATGCTGAGGTAGCACAATGACTAAGACATAGCTAACAGTATATTTCATGTTATTTTTGAGCACAAACACATATCATGTATGTAAAGACTTACATAAACATGTGTTTAGTCATTATTTTATTTTTCTGGTTTAATATTTAGTAAGTATATAGTGACCATCTACCATTGTTATTTTCCAATTTTTATATCATGCAATGTGTTTGCACACCAGTAACATAGATTGTGAAATTTCTACCCTCAGGAAAGCACAGGTGAATGTGAACAACTTGCTGTCAGAAGACTTAAGGTTGCGACTGAAAAATAGCTTCTTAACACAGGTCCTTAACACAGAAACTTAAATATTATCTTTGTATAGCAAAATAGGAAGCCCAATTTCTATTTTTTAAAAATATTTTGAAGGAAACAATTTTTTTTTACATTTTTTAGGAATCACATTATTTTATTTGGGATTTTAGTTGTAATTCCCCTCCCCCAAATGGACTATGATAAAAGAATGAAAATATTATTTTTCTATATTTAAATCAAGTAAAGTGATACAAGTAAAGTGATTTCATCTTTCAGAGCCTGTTTCTTTAACTGTCTTGTAAGGATTGTTAACACCTCACAAGAGACTGTGTAAAATTAAATAAGATTTCACTTATTTAAGCCTGAGACAGCATCATGGCAGGCTGACACCCCCACACATCCATTGGACCTTCTTGATGTGCATCATGCAATGCAGTAAAGTGAGTTTCTTTTAGACACTAATGTTTCTTTCCACTGTGACAATTGTGGATCTCAAATTAGAGCAAGCCATACATCATCAGCGGGTAAACGTGGACCATCAAGGACCATCATTTAGTCTAACAACAAAACCACTTGGTGCCTTTGAAGTGTTGAACATGCATTTTCTCATTGAATCCTCACATGAATGCAGAGAAGCAGCTATGATTTTATCCAGAGTTTTCAATTAGAAACTGGACACAGCGAGTTTAGGTGGTTGTAGAGATGATGGTCTCTCTCCAGAGTAAAGGTGTATCACTGCCTATCTTGTTATTCCACACTGTTCCCATAATAGTTTAACCATATGTGGTGGCATCACTTGGGTATGGTTTGAGTGTGTCCACCAAAGCTGACTGTCGGGAGCCTGGTCCCCAGTCTGTTCATGTTAAGAGGTGGTCAGCCTTCCAGCTCTGGAGTTGCATAGAGGTTCCTGGGCACGTTTCCCTTGGAAAGAATTGATGCAGTGGTCACAGTCCCACTTGGTTAGCTCTTGACCTAAGGTTGTTGTAAGAAATAACCTGCCCTCCCCCACTTTCTGGCTTCTTGTCTAGGAGTGTGACGTCTCCCTCTGGCACACGCTGCTCCATGTGTGCCATGGTCCTGAAGGTCCTCACAGAGCTGAGCTGAGGCCAGCACCATTCCTTTGAAACGCCAGACTATGAACTAAGTGAACTCCTTCTCTTCTCAAAGTACTCACCCTGGAGCAAAACTGAGTGTGTGCATATGGGAAATGGAAGGTCAGCTTCAGAACCTTGATAGATATTGTCTTTGGGGTTGGGGCACAAAATGTAGAGAAATTAAAACCCAGCTGGGTCAGGTCACGGCACTGATGCTCCCATACTCCCCGCCTCTGTTCCCCTTAACAGACCTCCTTTGTTGCAATTGATCTCAGCAGTCAGAACCCCCTACTGTCTTTCTCACATAGTATTGCAATAATCCACCTAGACTGCTGCATCCCTTTAAGGAAGAAGAATGCACTTTGGGCATGTTCTCCAGCTTATCACCATGTATTCATCTTATTTTAAAATCCTTAAGGTTGCTTTCAGCTTTAGATGATTTAAGTAAGGCATTTAGCTCAGAGTCTGGTACTGAATCAACAGTTTGCCAAAGCTTGGCCATTTGGTATCCCAGTATTCACAGAATGAACCAGTGTGAGAGGAGTGGTGGGTGTGTGTTCACTAGTAGTGCAAAGGATACAAATGAAAGGAGGCAAAGGACAGTTGGCTGGGGTCAGAAGCTTTAAACAGAAGACCAGCAGTGTTCGTTGTGTCTGTCTGAAAGCACTCCTCCAGAATCTCTATGTTGTGTTGATTTGCAATAGAGCGTGATGATTAGGGAAAACACCCCAATTTGGGGAAGAAAAACCTGCTAGTCTTAGCCTTGCTGGGATCACTGGTTATTCCACCCCTACACCATGTAGTACCTACAAGGATTCTGCGTCTCCACCTAGTGAGGAGTGGGCTTGTCTTTATACACTGCTAGAAGGTAGATTTGGCAATGGCACAGCGAAAGCATCCATTTCCTGAGGTTGGCACACTCCACCAGCCAGCAGTAATCTGTCCTACTCTCATTCAATCACTTACCAAATATACATCGTGACCCCTCAGTGTGTCAGGTGTAGAGGTGAAATGGTGAGCAAAGTCAGACATAATCTTTACTTTCCTGAGGACTTCAGTGTATTAGAAGAGTTCATTTGAATGAATAGTTCCACAAATAAAAGTACAATCAGAACCGTATGAAATGTTGCAATGAAGAGGTAGCTACAGAGTTGAGCACCAGGAGAAATGGCTGGGGCTGGGGCTCTCTGAGGAGTGGTAGTTCAGCTACAGTATGAAAAACAGATCAATAGGCAGATGAAAGTGTGTGGGGGTATGGGTGTGCATAGAGAGAGGTTGTGGGCAGGCAGGTGTATGCTGAGCCTTGCAGGTGCCTTGTCTGAGCCTGGCTCAGAGCAATTTTCACATGAAGGTTGAATGAAGGAGAAAGGATCAGAGGTTCTGCTTTGTAAATACCTGCTTATATGGCAGTCTCTATCCTGGGAGTGAGCATCTTAATTCAAGGACTGCATTGAATGGCTGGTGGCTGGTATCTGGGGCTGGGGGCATATTTATTAAGAGTTTACTGGTATGATATTGAACACATTCTGGCAGTGATTTCCACTGACCTGTAGACAAAACTATGAGTAGGTATTACAGATATGTGACTCAGAGTTTTTTGCTCTGGCCACCTTCTACCTGCTTCCCCAAACCACCTGGACATCAACTTTCTTCCAGTCATTGACACTGATGTAGACTGTAAGAACTTTCTTGTCTAGTTAGATATTATATATCTTTTTCTGTTCCCTTTCGGTCACAAAGATATTTCTTTTCTCCTAGAAATCCACAAGTAGGGATTTGGACAAGAACCTTATAGAATAACTGATAGATTAATTATGTGCGTAGTTAGAACAGTGCCTCTAACACAGCAAGACAAGGAAAGAGGTGAAGGATGCAAAATGGAGGGAAGAAAGGAAGGGAGGAAAAAAGGGAGGAAAAAGAAAGGAAAAGAGGGAGGAAAGAAGGAAAGAAAGGAGGAAGGAAAGAAGAAAAATGTCCTCTAGCTGAAGGGCATTAGATTTTGATATTAGGAAGGGACCTATTTTTTAACTTCATTTGTCAACCTTTTCAGGAGGAACTATCTATAAGGTTCTGTTATTCGGTTGCTGTGTACAACTGATTCTACATCCAGACTTTAAGCCTCTTGTGGGGGGAGGAATTTCCAACCATGCTGCTCAACTTCACAGCTCTAATTATTAACATAATGATTGTCATACAGTGGGCTTTCAAATCACACTTATTGCATTGATAGTTACTTACATATTTGAGATTGTGTTTCCTATAAGATTGGCATCTTACATTTTTTCTTAACATTTTGTCAAAAGTGTTTTAAAATAGCATTTAATGTTCTTTGACACAGAATGCAAACAAGTATTCACCACCAAACCTTTGATATATTCAATTAGTTTCTGATGTTGAGGAATTTATATATCTTCATTATTTTCAAAATTGCTAGTATTGATATAGCCATAGATATGTTTAAAAATAAACAAAGAGGGATAGTTGACTGACAGTGTTTGGAACTTAAATGCCATGTTTGACTTCTTGAGAAAGATTTTAGTATAGATGTCACTTCCTTTATTTTTAGGTCATTGATGGATGTTTTTAAATTGCAATCTAGAAGTGATTCAATGGTTCTCATATCTACCACCAGGTAAGAGGGTGGTCAGCTCTATGTTTGCCCATCAACAACATTTATTTTATTTTTGATGGTTCAGAGGAGGCACATGATAGCACATTCTTATGTTCATATTTATTTTCATGAGGATGGGATATTTACTTTCATTAAAATTCAACAGCAGGAGCAAGGTGCTTTGTAAAGAGGTAAGCTGCTAACTGGACTTCAGTTTCTTCATCGAACATGTCCCAGGTGTATGAGGACAAAAACATAATTGAAGTTGTACATGCATGTATCACAAACATGATGAATAATCCTTTGCATATGGCAAATGCAAAGTAAATATTTGCTGAACATGCTGCATTTAATGACACGAGGTACCACAAAATGTCTTCTGTATCTCAAGGTTACCTTGAGGCTGACATTTGGTGGTAGATGCTTTGGAGACCGTGGCCTGTTGCTCTAATTCTTGGAAGGCACTGCTCAATGAACTATGCACCCTGCCAAGAGGAAGAATGCCAGAGAATGAGCTCATGAATGGTGGATCTCAGAGCATTGAAGATTTTTAAAAGATAGAGAAAATGTTAAAAAAAAATGGACTCAGAAAACTTTACTCAGTTTTTGCACACCCAGCACAAGTCCTGTAGTCTCATGCATTGCCCAGCCCACTCACCACAGTGAAAAGTGCACCTTTAAACACCTTTAAATAACAGAGCTAGACGTTTGGATTTATGAAACCAGTGTTTAGTGGAATTGCACAGAATGCTTAAGTACACAATTTCCCAGGACCACTTTTGCATTTTAAAGTTTGTTGCATTTTACTCCTGTTTTGTCAATAAAGTTTCTCAAATGAATGCATTTTTATTTCCCCAGGTCACTATTCTATAGCATTAAATAAAATCTGAGCCAGAACAAATCTTTGAAGGAAGTAATCTCAGCTGCTTGGGTTTTTAATTATTCCACTTGCCATTTTATTTTGCTGAGCCTACATGGTTGGGAAAAAAAATGATGTATAGCACAATTGAGCACAAATACATATTTAAAAATATATTTTAAAAGAGCTCATATACACACACACAAAAAAATCACATTACGATTAACTCATACGTTCAAATTAGTGAGGATCTGGTGTTGATTTCTGTCCCTCCTGAATCTGGGAAATTGCTGTAAACTAGTTAAGTGTGATTGAGGAAAATATTGTCATCTTAATTTTTCCATACTCACTCCTGCTCTGCAGCATTCAATGTTCTGCAACATTGTCAGTTTCTTTTTATTGCCTGCTGATCACATCTCCTAAGCATCCCTAATAGAAATCTGCTTCTGTCCTCCACCAGCATCACAACCTCTTTGAAGTGGCCCCTTAGAGATCCTGCGCCTCCAAGTCCTGGCTTGCACTGTCAATATTCTCCAAGATTCTTGGCCATTTAACAGGGTGGATACTGGTGACCCAACAAGGAACGTTTGATTCAGCAATTGGACTGGCAGAATCCGACTTTTCCTCTTTTAGAAATGTGCAGTGGAAGGGGCCTGTGGACAGAATACACATAAGATGGGCACAACATTAAGAGGGTCTAGAGATATTAGTGTTCTATTGCTGCTGTAACAAATGACCCCAGATTTAGAGTCTTAAAACAGCATAAAATTATGATTTCATAGATCTGCAAGGAAGATGTCAGACATAGGTCTCATTGGGTTAAATCAAGATGTTGACAGAGCTGCACCCCTCTTTGGGGGCTCTGGGAAAGCATGTGCATCCACCTGATTCAGGTGTTTGGAAAAATTCAGTTCCTGTGATCATAGGATGATTTTTGGCCAGCTGCCTGCCAGGGGTTGTGCTCTGCTTCTAAATGTCACCCATGCTCCTTGAACTGTGGCCTTCGTGAATCTTCAAAGTCAGTTGTTGGCTTCTCACCATACTCCAAGTTTTATCACTTCTATATCTGCTTTATCTTTCTTTTCACTCCTATTTCTGTATTTCTCTTACTTCAGCCAGAAAAAAGAAAAAGAATCATATGCTTATAAGGACTCATGTGATTCAGGTAAGCCAGATGGTAATTCAGCATTATCTGCTCACCTTGTGGTTCCCCACCTTCTTGATATTTTTGGACTCTCTTCACAGCAATACCCACATTACTGTTTGACTGAGTAACTAGGGGACTGGAATTTTTGGGGAGCACTTCAGAACACTGCCTACCACGGGAAGAAAGCATGAGAGAGTATCAGGAGGCACAGGAGACAGAGGATGCTTAGAGGAGCAGGCTGCTTCCTGGCCACACTTCAGTCCTCAGTTCAAATCCTTCCCCAGCCTTGGCTATGCTTTCTGCCTTGTGGTTCCAGTTAGGGTCTCTATATCCTTGTGAGTCATTCCTATCTGCTTAAACCAGTTTAAAGCGTCTCTAAACACCGTCATGAACTGACAACCTCCTCTGCTGGGACCTTCTGCTATGGTCTGCCTCACCTTAGGCCGGAGCAATGGAGTCAGCTAACCAGGGACTGAACCTGTAAACCCACATCAAGCAGCTGAAAGAAAAGCTCCAAAAATATATGATGTTAAGCGTTGACTCTTCAGAAGAGGTCACTTTATTGAATATTGTGCTTTATTAAATCTCTACCTTTTTCTTTTTACACAGATTAAACAGAAAACATCCCCCAAATAAATAAAATGTCCTCCAAGACTTATTGACACAATTAAAAACTCTCAATATGAAATGCCCATATAGCATTTAAGAAAGTTCAGTGCAGTGTACTCAGAGTAAGGCGTCAGTTTATATGCTGGAGTCTGGATTTCTCAGAGTCTCAGTTCTCTTATCAAGAGATCAAGTGTATGAAACTCTTAGGCTTCTAGTAAAGTCTACATAGGTTATGTGAGAAAGCATCACTACTGACAGTGTGTAATAAGGGCTGAAATGAGCTAGTGAGTCTGTCAATTTCTAAGTTCGTTTTCAAGTATTGCCTCACACTTGGCTAACAAGAGACCAGCAGGCAAGTTTGGTTTCCCCAGATTCTCCAGATACCAGCACCCGAACACATTTTATCATCCTTTTTTTTTCTCTCTTTTTCAGACCCATTAGGCAGTCACTGTCCCTCACAGGTGGGAATGGTCAGGCAAAAGTCTGCTAAGGAGCCAGGGCTTACCTTAATAAGACACTACCAACATAATGGACAACACATTTATTTAAATGAAAACGGGAATGAATTTGTAGGCTTAGAAAGCAATAGGTTCACAATTTATGATTTTCTTAATAATTTTGGAAAATGGATTATTACAGAGAGTGAGTTATGGATGGGCCCCAGGAGAGCAGCTGGACGGGGGCTGGAGTGACACAAAGGGCTGTCTGGAAGGAAGGTGCTCCTTTCTGGCAGAGGACATTTTGCCTGTGAAGCACGTGGCCAAACCAACCGGTGAAAATGCAGCAAAAGTGTGGAATGTTGGTGGTCAGAGCATGAAGGGAGTGCAGCTCTGCAGAGGCACTGTCCAGAACAGCCCTGCTGCCCGGGGAACCCCACCAGGATCCCTGGGCGGTGCTGACTGACAGACAGTAGGGAGAACTCTGTGAAGGGAACCTAGTCCCCGTCTGTCTCTCAGGGCCAGGAGGAAGAAATAAGCACCACCCCAAGGCAATAAAAGTGTTTCCCAGTCGGGTCATGGTCCAGCTGCACTAACGGGGGGAGACAGTCTGCCCCGTGAAGGAGGCAAAGAAGTGCCAGTGGAGGAAAAGCAAAATTGTCAGGAAAAATACTGGAAATGTCTAAATATATGCTCATGAATTCTTCCCTTCGGCTGACGTACAGGGTCCCTATCTGAAAATAGTTCAGTTCTCTCAGTGAAAAAAAATCACAGACCCAGCCTTCAACCAGGCTGGAGAACCCACGGACTGACCACGGGAAACACCTGCCCATGGCCTGCAGCTCCTCCTTCTCCTTAGCACTTCCAAAGGGGAGTGAACACCAATGTACACAGACAGACAAACCCAGGTGTACACAGCTTGCAAGGCTTGGGAAGCCTGGTTCCAGAGAGCCTTTGTCTGTTCTTGTAGTTGGAGCTAATAAAACAGATATAAATCAGAGTAATGGCTGCACCCTAGTGGGTGCTTCAGAGATTAAATTAATGCTCAGGCAATATTTGAAGATGAAAACTGTCCTAACTTGTAAGCTTTATTGTTATGTAAAATAAGAAGATCCATTTCTTAGAGTCTTTGAGACAAGCTAAAATGAGGGAGGAGGCACAATTATTATTTTTAAATTACTCATATTGGATCAATAATATGATTCTATTTACTGTTTTATTTCAAGATTTATGGTATCCAAACACACAAACTCAATGAAATGCAAATAAAATATTATTTTTCATTACTCCTTCTTCTCTCTATGCACACGGATAGATATAGATAAATCAAGGAACTTTGCTTGATGTGTATGTGTTTTCCTGTATATTTTATTCCCACATATTTCGTACATGTGTTCATGCATGTGTGTGTGTGTGTGTGTGTGGCATGAATACACAGATATACACATACTTCTGAGAGACCCAGCTGAGAGCTCCTCTCACGGCTCTGGACCTTGGACACACTATTCAAAGAGCAACTCAATGAAATAGAAATACTTCTACCTACCTCAGGACAGAGGGATTATAAAGTACTGTATGCAAAATACCAAATATTTTGTAATTGATTGCTATCATTATCTTAATCTACTTATGCCTACACACATATTGGAAACAACAAAGTGTCACAGAAACAGGACTCAACATCTCTAGAAGTGTTATAGCTGTGTTCGTTGCTTGTTTTCTCCTCCTCACTTATTGCCATGATCCAAGCAGAGGCTAGCAATTTTAGGTGGGAACAGAATTTAAATTAACATCATTCCATAGTCATAAGCTCCCTGTATTGGGGCCTCAGCGTTTTCGTGTAGACATCAGTGGTGAAAAGCGTAGCATTTTCTGGACAACCTTGTTAGCCACCGTGCTCCAATTCAGTTTTGGCTTCCTATATGCTAACTGAATTCTCCCTACTGTCTCTGGTTGAAAGCAAGAGAAGAAAGAACTGAGAAATGCCCCATCTCCCTCCTGAAGGACCACAGTTGGTTCAACATGAGGCGCCAGCTTCTCTGGTCAGTCCCCTCGCCATGTCTCTGAGGCAGGTCCTCCTCTCTGACCTGCAGCCCAGGGTGCTAGCAGCCTCCTATGGTTGCTGCTCTCGGGTGTCTCATGTTGTCCTGTTGGTCCCTTTAACTCTGACTATACTTTTCCTAGTATTATTTTTATCATTTATACTGTCTCATTAAGTGTGCCATTTATTTTCTGCAGAGATAGTGGATAACATAAGGACATTGGGATTCATTAAAACAAACAAATGAAAAAAACCCTAGGGTTGGGTTGTCACTTTGTGTAGTGGCATATACTTAGGTTACAGAACCACACCAACCTGTCACCTTCTTCACTTTCTAGCACTATTGCATGAAAACAAAAGCAATAAAAATATGATGATCAGACTTGGCTACAATCATGCTGCCAACAGTCACAACACCTCAGTAGCAAACAGAAGTGCTTACTGCTAATATGTGCAGGGGGTCTGCAAGACGCTCTGCTGGTGTTGGCTGGGTTACCACATATGCCTCAGCCTCAGCTGTCTTTTAGTTGATCTGATATGACCTTGGCTGAGACACTGTCAGTGGTTCAGTTCTCTCCTGGGAATCGGATGTTCTTCCTTGGATCATCTGGCTTGCCTAGGCACGTCCTTCTCACCTGGTGGAAGAGGGCAGGGAGAGAAATAGAAATATATTTTTGAAACCTCTGCTTGTGAATATCTATTAACATCCCACTGGCCAAAACAAATCACAGGGTCAAGCCCAGAGTCAGAATGGAAAGATGTCACAAAGCTACAAAATCTGTAGGTGTGGATGGAAAGAGGGTGCCCCTAAAGTACTTGTAAAGTTATTCCTCCACAGGGCCAAACAAAATGCCACTTTGTCACAACTGTTGCACACATCCTCGGAGCAAATAAAATAAATCCGCTTGAATATTCCTGAGATATTTTTTTGATCTAACATGTCTCAATGACATCATTACATTCTTCTTCCAAAAGCACAGCCTGTTCTCTACTCTCTTCCTGCGTGGAATTGACATCACTGTCCACTCATCCGTAAATACAGGAAGCAGTGCACGACTCTCCACCCTCCCTCTCACTTTCACATCCTAGGAGTAGTGACTTGAGACTCTTCCCCTGTTAACTTCCTAAGTATTTCCCAGAACCCTCTAGTTTTTCAGTATTTATTTGTCTAAGCCAAGCTTGAAGTTGTCTTACCATTTTGCCACCCTTCTGATCCAACATCTCAAGTTCCACTTGCGTCTTTCATTTCTGTCTCTGAAATGCACCCCCAGTTTACAAGCATTCAAAGCACCCCTAAGATGCAATGTGGAGGAAAGAAAAGGGAAGCCTCAACTTCTGGATGCACTGCCTTCTACAGACTCCTGCACCCCTCCCTTCTGTCTCATCTGCTCGCAGTCCAGCTGCATGGCCTTGACTTCATGAAATGTGCGCTGTGCTTGATACTCCTGTGTCTGTGCATGATTGGTGATGGTCTTTGAGGCCTTCTACTTCCTGTTGTTTCTTTTCTAATCCCGGGTGATCTTTTACTTCCATGTCAGGAATCACCTCTTGGATTTAACTTTTGTCATCACATAATAGTCATCACTTTGTGTTTAAATTTCCTTCTCTGTGGTCGTATCTTCAATATTCTTCCCCAACCGAAGCCTCTGCCGTGTGCTGAAGACAGCAGCAGCTCAACTGTTGGGGACCGCAAATCAAGTCAAGATGGCACCTGGCAGTTTGCCAGGAGGAGTGGTTTGTGAGGCAACGCCACCGAGCCATTAAGATGGTGGAGATTCCTTATTGGCTGATTGCCGTAACTGGATGATGCTAATTGAGTCAAGCTGTGTGTAATCAGTTAGGTCTATATACCTCTGCTGTTTTGCAATAAGGCGGCTCCTGCTACCTTGGGTGCCCATACCTTGAGTTCCTGCTCAGTTCCTGCTGAGTTTCCCCCACAATAAAGCAGTTTCCGCTTCAACCTTCAAGTTGCATGTCACCTCCCGGTTATTTTGCCCAGCCGGACTGCGGCACTCAACAGCCCCAGCTTGTTGTGACCACTGTCCTGAAATCCTCACAGGAAGCTGTGATGAAGGAAGGAAGCTCAGGCTGTGCTGGATGTGATGTGATCTTGTGTGGCAATGCAGCAGTGTTCTGAGGGGAACCGTTAGGTTATGAGAACTGTAACCCGATCAGTGGATTGATCCTTTTGATAATTTGATAGTTTAAATAGATTCTGTGTGGTAACTGTAGGCAGGTAGGAATCGTTGGAGGTAGTAGATCTCCGAGGGTGTGTCCTTGGGGATTATATTTTGTCTCTGGTCTCTCTCTCTCTCTCTCTCTTATATTCTCAGATTCTATGTGCCAACTATCTTGTCCTCCTGTCTGATGTCCTGCCTCACCTCAGGCTCAGAAGAATGAGCTGGCCAACCATGGACTCTAGAACCATGAGCCCCGGGGAGCTTTTGCTCCTTGAAGTCATTCTTGTCAGGTCTGTGTCACAGCAACTCCAAGCTGACTAACAGCTGACACACCTCAGGGCTCTGATTGATAACCCAGTCTTTGGACTATAAGTTCTTCGATATGAAGCAATGTCACATTTGTTACTTGGCATGCATTATTAATTAGCTGGTAACTATTTATGGAATGTCGACTAGTGGTCTGGCTACTGTTCTTTGGCAGGAGAGGACTCACATAAGTTTAGTGAGTGACTGAGCTTCATGGAGCCTCCATTCCAGACAAGAAAAGTCCACTGAAGCAACTTTATGAGTAGGAGAGAATAAACATTTAAGAATGATTTTCAAAAACTCAGACATGAAACTCAGGTGACTGCTCAAAACTCACTGCTCAGCAAATTTATATTTTCTTCACAGGCACTGTCCATGATACTCAACTGCCCAAGAGTGTTGCTTTTTTAAAAAAAAAAATTATTCATTTTAATTAGTTATCTTGGTCATGTATATAAGTGACCAAGAGCATTGCTTTTTAAAGCTCATAACAGCCTCTCCTTTATGAAAATTACCATGTGTGTTTGTTGAATATGAATTATTATCTCTTTTCAGGGCTTACCTTTCTATTACACTGCAAATGCTTTTTTCCCCCTCCCAATAGAATATTAGTTAATGAATGTCCCTTAGGGATTAGAGTCACTGTGTAGTTATTATTCATCTCAAATCTTCAATCTGTAACTTAATCACTCTAAGCTATGGGCTTCTGTTTTTTATTATAGTATAATACTACTAAATTCCTTAAACTCACACTAATTTTATGAGGATTCTCTGAAGATAAATATTAATGATAATACATTGATTTAGGTTTAAATTTTACAAAGCACTTTCATGTACCCTATCTCATTTGATGGCACTGCTTCTTTTAATTATATTTTTACAGCGGTACAATTTAGAAATCTTGAAAGTTAAAATCATTTACTATCAATATATTGAGGAGATGTGAAGGAGGATAAAATAAAATATGTAACATAAATTAGTAAATAAAACATACATAAACATTAATTGTAGTAAAAGGTAGATAAATAATGAATTTATTATTTAGAGTTGCAGCCAGTTGAAATTAAATTTGGAAAAATAATCAAAACTTACCAGTAATCACAGAAAGGCAAAGTTATAGCAATGTGCCTTTTACAACCTAAAAGTAATCTAGTTTAACAATGTGAAGGTAGGTACTATTAATGAATGTAATGAAACATCAAGTAAATGTGCTGAATACAGGAAAGAATAAATGACCATAGAAAATTACTGTTAGGACTTAACGCTTGATACAATACATTTGGTAGGAAAACTCAAAATTTGAAATAAAAATGAATAAAATAATTATAAGAATATCCATACCGTTTAATCTTTGTTTCTTTCAATTTAACATAAGGACATAATCCAGATATATGAAACATTGTATTAGAATTTTTATTAGTTTTTCTGTAAATGGCAGTAGTAAGCAAGGCTAAATTTTAAATTTATATGCATTATCATAATACATGATTCTGGTAAAACATTATAAAAAAACATGAAAAAATATAGTAATTACAGGTTCAAAGAAAGCTATTAGCATATAATCAGGAATAATAAAAGTAAGATTCAATACTTCATTATAGAAAATGTCAAGTCTCACATTGTCTGGATAAAGACAAAAATGTCATCCACGTGTACAACAATATCTACATTTGAGTGGTTAATTAATGAGTGACATATAAATCACACAGTTTTTGTTTTTGTGTAACAGATTATCTGTAATAAAGTTTCTCTTCAGTTTCTGCTGAGGATGCACGCTGACAAACCCACCATAAATTGAAAGTATTGTAAGTGAAGAGTCATTTAACGCAGCCAAACTGCCAAACACCTGGCTTGGTGGCCCCGTCAACTACTAAGTAGAGCTTGGTCACTCTCATGATTATGTGTCCACTGCCACCATCTCAGGAGAGGGTGGTCCTGCACATCTCCTGCTTGGGAAAAGATCAAACTTCAAAATATGTAGTCACTTTTCTCTGACTACATATCCCATTCACATCATTGCAAAGCCAAAAAATTTTAAAGGTGCAATCACAAATCAGAGTGTGTGTGTATAAACTAAAAGAAAAGAGAACATTAATAAGATTAAAAGCATAAATATCAGGAAAATAATTTATTTCAAATATGAGATTATAATTTCAGAAGTCACATCTGCAGAAAATTGCTACACGTAAAGAAGAATAGTCAGGCATTTAAACATGATTAATAAACTTGATGCTTACTGTGAGATGAATTTAAAGAAGTATTTTGACAGTACCATTCTTTTAATAATTATATAAGCATCCAATTGGAAATCATGGTAAATAGTAATATATTTGTCTATCCTGATAAAATACAATAGGTCTATCCTGATAAAATATAATATTCTACTTATAATTTAATAATACCTCATTCATATCAGGAATTACTGTTTCAGTCCATCACTTTAATGTTTTGAGGGTGATTTGCCATGGCAGTGATGAAAATGGGTGGATGAGCAGGGCTGTATCTTAGTTCCATCTGCTGTGAACCTTACAGCCAGTGGCCTTCATTCTTGTTCTGAGGTCTCCTGCAATTTCTTTTGTAATAAAAATACAGTTTTTCCTTACTGAATGCCACATGCTATTCTCAGGTCTGACCCCACACTGTGCCCCCTCACGTGCTATTCTTTACATTATTACTTAGAATGTGTATTCTACGTCTTAGCATCTGAGGATACGTTGCCTGAACAATACTAGCTAACTAACAAATACTACATTGAATAATAATCACTAAGAAAGCAGGTAATTAAAATATTTAAGATTGCAACAAAGTGATCTCTTAGTAAGAATCTGAGGTACCAAGCAAAGTGCCAGAATTTGTGCCAGTGGCTATCACACTCTCTGAAGTGTCCTTGTCCTCTTACCCAGGGTGCAGGCTGACAGGATCACAGGCTCATGGTTGATCTCAAGGCAGGTCCAACCTCAGGATAGTAAGCACATTAATTTTTCCTCTCCTTACCATAATGTCTATACCAAAATCTCTGTAAAAGTAAATTAAGTATATTGGGAACTGATGGCATTATTTCATGGGGCAAAAGTGATCTTGCTTTGGAAGCAATATATTTTGAAAAGCATATATTTAACATTTATGTTTTCTTTCCTAGTGGATATTTTCCATAACAAATTTTCACATGCAAAATGATAAATAAGCACTATCTTAATCATTTGTGAATTCAAATTATTATTTCTGGTTACATTCAAAAGGAGAAAACATACAAAGAAAAAAGCAAAGCCTTTTTACTCTTTTGGAACTAACTTTTCTCTAACTGGATGAACCCTGAAGGCACCAATCCAAGTGTGTTCTGTGCCTTCCTATTAATTTGGCCAGCAGTTCTGCATGGTGCTGTGAACATGGGCTTTCACAGCAGGGCCACTGTGCAGGAGGAATGCAGTGGCTTTGCAGGTTTCCTTCTGCAGCCCCAGAAGGCATAGGAGGAGGAATAGTCAAACGTGTCTGAGATGATTGGGTGGTTGGGCTAATTCAGGGCTTTGCTGTTCCAGCCAGGACTCTGTCCCTTGCCACTTTGTGTGTATGTATGTGTGCGTGTGTGTGTGTGTGTGTGTGTGTGTGTGTGTGTATATATATATATATATATATATATATATATATATATATATATATATATATATATATTGGTCATCTTTCAAACTGGAGTTACATCTTGATTTTATAGGAAGGTACTATTGAACTCCAAATATTTTATCCAGTACTGTTTCTGAAGGAGACCAACCTGCTTGGCCTTCTTCATCCAGTCATTAGGAGAACAGAGGAAACTCAGAGATTTGATATAGGAATCGTTAGTATACAAAGAGGGATAGGTGCTTATCATAGACTCCCAGAGCTTCCTCGTTCTGCCAGTCTTGATGCTAAGACTCCTCAAAGAACCTGAACTTTTCTTTTCCATTTTCTGCTGCATTCCTATTTGATATTGGAGATAGTTTGCTCTTGGGATTAAAATCACCTGATATTCATTCTCTAACTCAATGCAAGACACAATAGCAAACCTCAGCCCTCCCCTCCCCTGCCTTCTGACTGTTTAGTCTGTAAGTGCAGAGAGGAGGTTCACCTTGCTGAGGAGACTACTACCAAATCCTACCCTGCAGCATCCTGCAGAGTGCAGTGCTTCTAGCTGGTAATGGACTCCTGAGAGGATCAGCAAGCATTTCCAGGACTAGGATGACCCACTCCTTTCCTCTGCATGTATCATTAGGGCAGGTTACAAAGGGCCAGGTGAAGGCATTCAGATCATGGAAAGGGGCTTCCTCTCTGTTCCTAGCTGCTAATTTCAGGAGCAAGGTGGTATAGATAGTGATTTTTTTTTTTTTTCTGATCGTAACTGCTTCTAACTTTAACTCATGTTAGTTCATTTTTCTAGATTTTTAGGGGAGCCAAATGTGAAATTTGGCTTGCTCTTCTCATTTAAGTATAAAAGTTATTTACTTTTTCTTTTTAAATTAAAGCAACATGATATAAATAGATGAAAGTTTTTAAAAAACATAGTAATAGAGCCTGATGAATTTTCATAGACTTACCATCATTTGCCTAGGTCAGATATAACATTTCATAAATTCAATCTGCCTTTGCACCCTCCTATGAGAATGTCACATACCTGTCTAAAATAGCCACAATCCTGAGTGTTTTTTCTGGTAGTGTAAGACTTCACATAAAGAGCAATATGTGACATTCACTTTATGGGAAAAAATATTTTAAAGCTAAGAATTAATTTGTTATCTTTATAGATATATCATTACATTCAAATGTAATGATATAATATAAATTACACAATACATAACAGGACATAGATGTAGAATTTTGTAAAAATAAAAAGGAGAGATGGGATTGTAGAATTCTACTCTGACTAATCTTCTGATTTACTTCCAGATAAAAATATTGTACAAAGACTTGAAAAAAAGTTCAAATATATGATGTCAAATATGTATTTGGCAAAAACAAAATGATTCAGGTTTCAAATGAACTGAAGCAAATAGTTTGTTGTGACTATAAAACAGTAAGATTATAAAGAGCACAGTGCTCATTGTGTGAAAACTGAGAACCCTGAAGCCAATACCACAGCATTCGTAATGAAGATAAAGCGCAGTCGGCTACACTCCCTCATTCCCTCGTTTGTTAAAGTGACTTATTCTAGGTTATTCTGGAAGGCAACACTAGGACCAGTGGCAGAAAGAAGTATAAAGAAGGGTAGGTTTTCTCTCCCAAAGGAAGATACTTATTAAATGCAATTGCTACGAAATGATTACTGGGACTGGGGTTATGGCAGAGCACTTGTCTAGTGTATGTGAGACACTGGGTTCAATTCTCAGCACTGCATATAAATAAATAAAATAAAGGTCCATTGACTACTAAAAATATTTTAAAAATGAAAAGAAATGATTAGGTGAAAGGAAGAAGAACTGTAGAACCACAATATGAGTCAGACATATTATCCTGCTATCCATACAGTACCTTATTGCCTGGAATAAGTTTAAACCATAGTTAAACCATAGTTTCAACATCTGTAGTTAAAAATAACAAGGTGCTCTTAATCACTATGAGTATATTAAAAGTCTCTCCACAGTTTAGTGCCTTTGAAGATCGATAGTAACATACCCTCTTTTGTGGATCCCAAGTTTCAGGTATTTAGGTGTGGCTGCTTTGAGGAGACTTACCTTGGGGTCCCAGTACTAAGGAAGGGACTGGTGATAGAATCATCTCAAGAGCCACTTTGTTCACTCCTCTTCTGCAGGGTCTGGGAAGATTTGCAAAACTGATCCTGACATCCATGTCTGACTAATAGAGCTGCGAGGATGGGTATATGATAGCAAGACCAAGGGAGACACAAAGATGGCAGGAGAGAGAACAAGGATACGAAATAGAATCTAAACCACTGTCACCTTCAGATGCAGCAGGTACTAACAGCCCAATTCTTAGTCAGAATATCATAAAACCTCACACTTTAGAGGACATTGATGATGTTCCTATTATCTAATACATCATGTCCAGCTTTCAAAAATCAAAGTAAAATGATCCATTGAAAAGCAAGAAGAGTCCAAAGGAGAAAAAGAAAAAGAAAATAGTCATTAGAAACAGACCCAGATATGACATCAAATTTAGAATTATCAAATATAGTTAATAAGTAGGAATGAATGGGTTGTCTATGAAGAGAGACCAATAAGCTAAGAAAAAGAGTTTGGTATATATCTCAGTCGTAGAGCACTTGCTTAGCATGCACGAGGCCATGGGCTCAGTGAGATCCTGTCTCTAAATAAAATACGAAATAGAACTGGGGATGTGGCTCAGTGGTTGAGTGCTCTGGGGTTCAATCCTCAGAACCCTCCCCCCCAAAAAAAAGAACTAGTAAACTCAAAAATATCCTAGTAGAAACTTCCAAATTTAAAAGAAAGTGCCAAAAAATATTGAGGAAAATAAAAATATTCAAAAATTAAAGAAATTTTCAAAATATGTAACATGCATGTGATTGGAGTACTAAAGGGAATGAAAAAGAACGGAGAAGGAGGGATATTTGAAGTAACTAAGGCTGAGAATTTCACAAAATGAATAGTAAACAACAACTTCAGGAAGGTCAGAGATCAAAAAGCAACATAAATATCAAAATGGCTTCTTTTCCAATATGGCTTTAATAAAAAATTACACCTAACCAATTATATTTGCACTGTAAAAAACTTAAAGGGGGGAGAAATAGTTTAAATTAAAAAAATACACAAAACTAACAATAACAACAATCAACCCTTACTTTAGAAACAAGGATAAGAATTACAGTGAGTTTATCTGAATCAAAAAAGTATATGGCAATACTTGAAGATTTAAAATAAAACGAAACAACACTGTAGAAAATATAGAGCTGCAAGGATGGGTATATGACAGCAAGTCATGTATAGTAAAACTATCCATAAAAAGTAATGATAAACACTTTTTCAGAAAAATAACTTAGAGAACTTTATTTTTTTTTCCAGCAATACTATCCTACAGTCCAGATTCTTCAGAGATAAGGAAAATGATGGTATTCAGTTCTTACTCTCGTTGACTAAACGGATCACTGTTGGATCACTGGTATACCAGCACACAAGTCCTATGGCAAGAGCAATAAAGAAATGGAATCATGTATTATAATTAAATTCAAATACAGTAGAAAAAGAAGGAAAGAAAAGGAAACAGACCACAGCAACCAACAGAAAACAGTTTCAAATATGGTAGATGTTTCCCCAACCACATCAATTATCACTTTAAAGATGAAGAGCCTAAATGTTTTAGTTAACAAAGTAAAGTGAAAGAATAAATAAAAAAGCAAGACCCAGTTATATGCTATCTGTATATATTTATAAAGACTCACAGAAGTTTCAAATGAAGGAATGGAAAAACATATACATTTTACTAATGAAATGGAAGCTAGAGAGATCATACTAATTTATAATCAGTACATGAAACTTATTGGGAGTAAAGAGGGTGTTATATAATATGAAGAGTGTCAATTTTCCAATAATATATGTGTGCATCCAAAAACAGTGCTTTAAATTATACTATGCAAGAGCTGATAGAGCAGTAAAAAGACACATGCTTGCTCTATTTGCAGGCTTATTTATTTACTTTCAGTAATTTATAGATCTAGCACACAAAACTCAGTAAGGATATAGCTCACCTACACAGCACTTTGAATTTTTCTGTTCTAATTGATATCTACACAATTTCCATTTAATCAGTAATAGCAGGACACCTTTTCTTCTAAGTTTGCAAGATCCATAACCATTATAGAATAAATTATGTCATTAAACATACTAATTTAAAATATTAGAATCATATAAGGTATACATTTAGATCACAGTGAAATTAAACTAGGAAACTTGAACACAATAGAAGCTGGAAAACTTATGAAATCTGAACTTTAACCAAAAATATCCCATTGCTTATGGAAAAGAGAAATCTAAAAATAGATTTTAAAAATAGTTTAAATTAAATAAATATGAAAAAGCATCTGAGAAAAAAAATATGAATGGCAGAGAATCCGGTACTTGTAGAGAATTTAGAACATCGAATACATATATATTTTTTTAAAAAATCTAAAAACAACAACCTATGTCCCACTTTAGAAGATTAGAGAAAAAAAGAACAATTTAATTATAAAATAAGAAGAAAAGAAATAATAAAAATTAGAGTAAAAAATTAATGAAATTGAAAATTGACAAAAACATATAATTAGCCAAACTAAATTGGATATTTTAAAAGGGTTAATAAAACTAATAGATCTTCTGCTAAGTTAACAAAGAAAAAAGAAGAAATGAATTGCCAATAACATAAACAAAGAAGGTTCATAACTACTCATCTCATGGACATTCAAATAATTATAAAGGAAGAATGTAAACAACTCTGTGCCAACATGTTTGACTATTTGAATTGTAACTGACCGATGCTTTGGAAGAGATCAACCTACAAAACACACTGCATTTGGTTCCTGTGGCCACTGTAACTCATTTTCAGAGATTAGAACACCTTGTGTTTGATGAGTCTGTTTTCAAAGCCTTTCATACTCATGCAGGAGAAATCAATCATCTGAATGAGTCTAATAAATCCTACAAACATCTATAGGAGGAATGCTATCAATTATGTACAATCAATTACAGATTAGAAAGTAGAGAGAATGTTTCCTCTTTCTCCACAGCCAGTACTACCTTATTGCCAAAACCCAGCAAAGACTTATTGAAAGAAAATCTGGAGGACTGACATGTCTTATTAACATAGATGCATATATACTCAGCAAAATGTTACCAAATCAAATCCAGTAATGGATACACCACAACCCCAAGAGATTTATTCCAGGGGTGAATGAGCTTAAAAACGTTTTGTGTGTAGCATGAGGAATTGATCAAATTTCTTTTGCTTTAGAAGTATGTATAAAGAAAATGAGAGAGAGAGAGAGAGAGAGAGAGAGAGAGAGAGAGAGAGAGAGAGAGAAGGAGGAGGAGGAGGAGGAGGAGGAGGAGGAGGAGGAGGAGGAGGAGGAGGAGGGGAAAGTTATTTATTTCTTTCTATCACTTATCAAAAATAGAACAACCACTTCCATGAAGTGTATCTCTGGAAAATCCATTTTCTCACTCAACTTTTCTATTTTTCTATTTATATGTCAACACTACATGGTGAAGAATTCTTTGAATAATCTCAGACTATTAGTCAGCTTTTATTTTCAGTGACCAAAATAACTGAGATAAACAAATGAGAAGAGGTTTTAAAATTTCCAATCTGTAGTCTGTTGGTTCCAAGGCAGGGACATGATGGCAGCAGGCCATGGTGGAATAGGGATCCTCAGCTCAGGGCACCTGGGAAGCAGAAAGAAAGAGAAGAAGCCAGGCACATGGCAGTTGCCTATAGTCTCAGTGGCTCAGGAGGCTGAGGTAGGAGAATCAAAAGTTCAAAGAGACCCTCAGCAATTTAGTGAGGCCTAAGCACGTTTTAGAAGATTTTGTTTGTAATAAAATATTTTAAAAGGACTGTTGCTAAGTGGTTAAGCACCTTGGGTTCACTCCCTGGTACCAAAACAAACAAACAACAACAAAAAGAAAGAAAGAAAGAAAGAAAGAAAGAAAGAAAGAGAGAGAGAGAGAGAGAGAGAGAGAGAGAGAGAGAGAGAGAGAGGGAGGGAGGGAGGGAGGGAGGGAGGGAGGGAGGGAGGAAAAAGACAAAGAAAGAAACAGAAGGAATATAGTGTCCAAGAGGGCATATCCCCAGTGACCTATTCTTCCAGCCATATCCCACTGGTCTATTGTTTTCAAAATCTCCCCGTAAAGTTATTAATCCATTAAGCAGATTAATCCATGGATCATACTGGAGCACTCATGATTCCATTTATAATGCCCTGCCCATCTGTGGACACTGCTGCTCTGGTGACCATGCCTTCATCCCGTAAGACTCTGGGTACGTTCCAGAACCCAACCATCACATGATAAAACTCATTGAAATTCATATTTTTCAATGTTTTGGCTGTGTAGATTTTTTGCTTTTATACATATATATTCAAATTAATTTTTAGACTTAAAAAAATACAGATGGCTTTTGCTGGGAGCTGTGGTGCACTCCTTTAATACCAACAACCCAGGAGGCTGAGGCAGGAGGATTGTGAGTTCAAAGCCAGCATCAAAAAAAGTGAAGTGATAAGTGAAACTCTTTCTCTAAATAAAATACAAAATAGGGCTAGGGATGTGTGTCAGTGGTTGAGTTCCTGAGTTCAATCCCTGATAACCTACCCCCCACCACCCTGGAAAAAAAGAAAGATGGCTTTTTACTGGGATTACATTTATTGCATACATCAATTTTAGTGGAGTCAACATGTTAGCAATATTGAGTCTTCCAAAATTTGATGTACATTGTTGTATTTAGGTCTTTATCAATTTATTTTAGTATTATTTATAGGTCTCATTACAGACATATTGCAAATGTTTTGCTTAATTTATTCCTAGGAATTTGGTATTGTGCTACTGTAAATGACTACTTCTAATTAATTTTCCGATTATTAGCCATTAGCATCTAGAAATATGGCTTATTTTTAATGGCTAAATTGTATCTTTTGACCTTGACAAACTTATTTGTGTTATTATGTTTTTCTTTGTATGTAACTTACATGTAACTTTCTTTCTTCATTGTCAACATTCAATATTCAGTTTCTTAGTTTTGCTCATTGAAAGGGCTAGACAATTACACAATTTAGCCATACAATACTTGATGGAAGTTATAGGTGGGATGGGATAAGGAAGAGAAAGTGAGAAAGCACATGTATATGTGTACATGTAAATAATTGAAAATGCCAAATACAGTCTAGAAAGAGAGACATTGTTAAGTAAACAGAATTATCAGTGAAGAGCACAAATCACTAGAAGTGTTGAGGAGATTAAATAAATGCAGAAGTGTACTTTATGTATAATTTAATAATACAATTTATACTAGAACAAATATAGAATATTTATTCAAAAATGTCAATATTGATTTGGCAATAGGCAAAAACCTAAATATAATGGTAATTAGAAAAGTTAAATACAGCCAGAATCAGAATAGTTTACATAAAAAATTCTCACAAATTTTCAATAAAAATTAATTTTGTCTGTAATTATCCCAGAGGTCATAAAGGAAAGTTTCTGAACTAAATTTGTAAAGCTATTAGATTCTTTAGTGCACACCTAGCATTCAAAAGGAGCCCCCAAACCCACACATGTACAGTTTACAAGAGAATAAGCCACTTGAGGATGCTGTGTTTGTTTGCTAGAGCTGTCTTAACAAAAGACAACAAATTGAGTGGCTAGAATAAAAGAATAAGAGCATTGCCCAGGGAAGCTAGAAGTTTGAGATGAGGATGTTGCCAGTTTCTCTTCCTTTGGGATGTGAGGAAGAATCTGTTCTAAAATGTCCTCCTATCTCCTGGTGGTTTGCTGGAAGTCATTGGTGTTCCTTGGCTTGCAAAATGATCACCTCAGTGTCAGCCTTCATCCCCACATAATTTTTGCACTATGTGTGTCTTGAGTCCAAATTCTCTGCTTTGAAAAAGACCCCAGACATACTGGATTAAAAACCCAATGCAACATGACCTTATCATAACTCTTTACACCTTTGATGACCCCATTCCCAAATAAAGTCACAAATCAAAGATTAGGGAATTGGAACTTTTGACATGTGGATTTTAGGCACACACAATTCAAACAATGATAGATGCTAAAGGACTTCCTATCACTTAAATTATTTTAATTTTGGGCAATGAAATGGACAAATTGATTTGAAATTTATTGAAAGATATGCACTCTAGTATCTTCTAAAATTTGAAAGACAAAATACTAATACTTGCTTCATTTAATAGTAGACCACTCATAAGTAGTGATGCAGTAATTCATCTGCAAGTGGGTGGTGCAATTCTTACCAGCAGAAACCAACACCCTTTCCTTCCAAAGCTTACGTTCTCACCACCTCTGTGTATTCCAGGGTGTCTAAACCCACGGGGTTCTCCAATCCACAACTTCTGTTGCCTCAAAAGCATTTAATGATATATCAGTGGCAAAACTATGAAATTAAAATAATGTTTCAAACATGCCCAACTAACAAATCAAAATGGATTTCAAATGTATTTCTAAAAGGAATTAAGATCCTCAAACTTTAAGTTTGCTCATATTTTTTCATGTTTTAGCACCTATACCAGAAGACTGTGATTATCCTACACTGCAAGGGCATCCAGAGCAAAGTTAGTATCCTTATTCCTTAGTATATACCAGTAAATAGGTAAGCAAGTGCTGTATACAGGATCAGGGAGGGAAAGGTCCACCTCATCCCTCATGTTTGGAGAGCTTTTTGTTTCACAATCACATCCAATAACCTGGGCTGGTTTCAGAGAGTCTTACAGGCTACTTTCAATTCCTAGTATGGCTGCCAATGTCAGAGCATCCTGGCAATAGTGCCTTCACCAATATAGACTCTGCAGTTTCCTTTTCTGAATTCTGACCAGATTCAACGCTGGCCCTCACTCTGGAATGGATGATGAGAATATTCAATAGTTAACAGTGCTTTATTAGCACTTCAATTATCAGGATGGCCCTTTTGTGCCCTATAAGGAGAGCAAGCTAAATGTTTGATAACAAGATTCTGAGTCAGTATCATTGATCTTCATATTGATATTGCTCTTCCTTTATAAAACACATTGCAGAGTCTCAAAGAGACAGCTCCATCCAATACAAGTCAATAAGCCCATGACAGTTAGCTCTGTGGGTAACTGGGCTTGAGGGGGCATCTCTTTTCCCTGTGATTCATAGGCCAGGCTATATGTTTTGACAGTTTAGGAAGCTTTCAGAAATAATGGTGGCTTTGGTTTAACATATTGCAATGAGTCCTAAATTTTGGTTCCCAGAAGGTCAGCATCAACATCTGCTGGGAAATTCTTATGAATGCAACTTTTTAGGTACTGCTTCAGGGATTTTATTCTCCAGGTGAAATGTGATTCTTGGATACACTAAAGATAGAGCAATATGTTTGTATGTGTATAACATATATGCATACGTAATTTGTATATATGTATATAATATTAGCTATATTTATATTTTGTATTTTTTTCCATTTAAAATTCCATAAAGTATATGTAATGTATATGAAGTAGAAAGATTATATATGTATGTATATACATGTTTAATGTGTATATATATATATATATATATATATATATATACCTTGCTTAACTTAAAATACAGCAATGTAATTTTTATTCACACAAACATCTCTCTAAGCTGCATGGTGCCTAAATAAATGGGCATTTCAATATTTATTTGGCCTTTCTTTTTCTTATAATTTTCTGTTACACTGTTTTGATATGCATCTTTGTTCACATTCATCATCACATTCACTTCAGCAGCAGCACAGACCTCCCTAAAGAAAGTATACTTTGAACACTCATATATTGCTGGTGGGACTGCAAATTTCTTTAGGGAGGTCTGGAAAGCAGTATGGAGATTGCTCAGAAATCTAGGAATGAAACCACCATTGACCCAGTTATTCCATTTCTCAGCATATATACAAAAGATTTAAAATCAGCATACTACAGAGACACAGCCACATCAATGTTGAGTGCAGCACAATTCAGAATAGCTAAACTATGGTACAAACCTAGATTCCCTTCAACAGATGAATGTATAAAGTGAATATGGTATATGTACACAATGGGACATTACTCAATCATAAAGAAGAATGACTTTATGACATGTTCCAGTACATGGATGGATCTGGAGACTCTCACGCTAAGTGAAATAAGTCAATCCAAACAAAACCCCCAAGATTGAATGTTTTTGATGATATGTAGAAGTTAAACCACAATAAAATGGTAGAGGAAGAAGATAAATTCAGTAGACTAGACAAAGGGGAAGGGAGGGAGAATAGTAATAGGAAAGACAGTAGAATAAATATAACATAATTTTCCTAAGTTTTATAATAAATATAATATAAGTTTCCTAATTTTCCTAATTTCACATCTGAAATTACCTAATGGAATATGATCATTGTGCCTATCCACAAGAACAGGGTCCTAACTGGAGTAAGATACATACTAGGATTATATGATTTTATCAAAATGGATTATATTGCTATATATAACTAAGAAGAACTAAAACAACAAAATTTTTAAAAAAATAATAAAAAATGTAGATTTTGTAGGTGTGTGGACTTAGAGGAATTCTGGCCCAGTGTGTTATTTGTGGCTTGCAGGGAAACATGAGTATGGAATACCAAATGCCCAGAGCACCCAGCATGGTGGGAGGGGTGTGGTGCCTCTAATGATAGCCACAGGAGCATGTGACAACCCCCTTGCAGAGGTACATTGACATTTTTATACCAAATGCACTCTAAGTGTATACCATGTACAAATATGTGCACATAACTGTGTAGGGGACAAGGTAAGAGGTGACAAGCTCCCCAAAGGACAACCTGCAGGCTTCCTCCCTCACCACAGTTCCTCCATAAACTACTGACGACCCCAAATGGTTTTGTTTTTGTTTTCTCCACTCAAAATGGTGAACATGTTGAGAGTGTGCTTTGGCACTAAGCTCTACTGTTGTCCCAGGGCACATGGGAAAGTAAAAGCAAAACATTAAAAATGTCTTACACATAACAGTGGAAGAGACATTCATTCCAGCAGATGTCTAAAACTCCACATAGAAAAAGAAGAAACATGAGAAAACAAGATAATAAAGCATCACCAAAGTTCACGACTTTCCAATGACTGAACCCAGAGTCATTGAAATGGAGGAAATGCCAAAGAATTCTAAAATTAATGGATAAAGTGATTAATAAGCTAAAAGGAGAATTTAGGAATGAGCTAAAGAAGAAAATACAAGATACAGAAGACCATTTCAACAACAAAAGAAGATTCTGAAAAAGAATGAAACGGAAATCTTGGAAATAAAAAATTCAATCAATCAAGTGAAAACTTTGATTGTGAGTCACAACAATATACTAGATTAACATAAAAAAGACTATTAGGGTTCCAACTCATGGTAAATTAACTGGAACATTCGAATTAAATAAAAATATAAGAAACTATGGGGCTGGGAATTTAACTCAGTTGGTAGAGTGCTTGACTTGAACGCACAAGACATTCTTTGGAAATCTGGGAATGGAACCACTAGCTATCCCTCTTCTCCATCTAAATCCCAAAGAATTAAAAACAGTATACTACAGGGACACAGCCACATCAATGTTTATAGCACATTTCACAATCGCTAAATTGTGCAGCCAACCTAGATGCCCTTCAGTAGATGAATGGATAAAAAATAGCTGCAGCAGCAGAGCAACAGGGCTATATTACAGAATGATGAGAAAAGGAATTAAAGAAGATCCTAGAAGATGGAAACGCCTACATCTTTTGATGGAAAAAGTATTAATATTGTTAAAAGGGCCATATTAACCAACAGTGATCTATAGATTCAATGCAAACTCCATCAACATACCAGACATTCTTCACAGTTCTAGAAAAAGAAATCCTAACTTTCATATGAAAGAATAAATGATTTAGAATAGTCAAAGCACTCCTGAGCAAAGTGAGCCATGCTGTAGGCATCATAACCCCAAACTTCAGATGATACCATAGAGCTACAGTAGCAAGAAGAGCATCATGTTGCCATGGAAACAGACATGTGGAACAACGGGACAGAACAGAAGACAGAGACAAACCCACACAGCTGTATTGACCTGGTTGTGGACAAAGGTACCAAAAACATATGCTAGGGAAAACTCAGCCTCCTTAGTAAATGATGCTGGGAAAACTTCTAAGTAAATAAAAGACGCAATCTTATTCATTGCCTTTCTATTTCCCATTCACTTATTTCCATCTGTATTTTTTATAATTCTCACAGTTTATATATGTATGTATATTACATTATTTCTTTGAGTCCTTTTATCCATCTTTACTTACTTACTTAATTAATTAATTAATTTGTATTTTATTTTAGTTTTTGGCACCAGGAATTGAACTCAGGGGGTACTTAGCCACTGACCATACCAATTATTTATTTATTTTTTAAATTTTAAGTCAGGATCTTGCTCCGTTGCTGTGGCTGACCTCAAACCTACCATCCCCCTGCCTCAGGCTCCTGAGCCTATGGGCTGGCAGGTATGTACTGACATGCCCAGCATTTCCTTCTTTTAGAATACACATGTACAATAAAAAATTTTTCTGAGTGTGAGTTTTGCTATATCCCTAACACTGTGGTAGGTTATTTATACATTTTCATTTGTCCTAAAGCATTTCCTGAGTTTCTGTGTGATTTGTTATTAGATCCATTGATTATTTATCAATGTAATAGTTCTTACATCTATATGAATATTCTAAATTTGTTTTTGTTAATAATTTCTAATTATATCACATTATTGTGACAATATAATTTGTGTTATTTCAATATTTTTAAAGTTACTTAAACTTGTTTTTTACATAGTCTAACACGTAGCGTAGCCTATTTTAAGTGCCCTTACGAGTGTGTTTTCTGCAGTTGTTGGATGGGCTGCCTTATAGATGTTGCTTAGGTTATTAGGGATATGGTGGTCAATCCCTCTCACTGATTTTCTGTTTAGTGGTTCTGTCTATCCATTATTTAAAGTGAGGTATTGAAGTCTCCAACTGTTATTGTCGATTAGTCTAGTTCTACCTTCAATTCAGCCAGCTTTATAATTTATTCATTTATTTGTTCATTCGTTTTTAATTTATGGTTCTGGTGCTTGAACCCAGGGAAAGTTACTCCCTGAATTCACTTTAAAAACTTTTCTTTCTTGATTACGCTTGTTTTCTTCTCCCAGTATTGTTCTATGGGTTTAAGAAGTTTGTTGTCAGGACTCTATATATTTATAATTGCTGAATCTTCTTGATTTCCTGGAAGTTTCATCACAATATAATGTCTTTCTTCATTACTTAAGATGTTTTTAAAGTATATTTTCCTGATAACATAGTTACTTCATCTCTCTTTTAAGTATTGTTTGCAAGGAATTTTTTATATACACTTTTGTTTTCAACCTATTTGTATAATGGACTTTAAAGTTAATGTCTTATGAACAGCATGCAGTTGAGCCATTTTACTACTATTCTTTCCATTTTGAATAGTTTTGTATATTTACAGCTAATACCAATAAAAAATGATATATTTCTTCAATTGTGTTATTTATTGTCAATATACTTATGGTCTTTTTGATCCTCAATTCTTCCCCTGCTGACTTTCTTATGTTAAATAGATATTTTCTTAAGAGATCCTTCTAATTCTCCAATCTTTTTATCTATATTTCCTGAGCTATTTTCTTAGTGTTCTTTAATTGTTTTATTATTTTCTTAATTTATAGCAATTTTATTTGTATTTATACAAACTTAACTTTAGTAACATACAAAAATATTGCTCCCAGGTATATCTACACTTCAAAATCTATGCAGTTAATATCACAGATCACATTTTTGCATGCAATTCACTCATTAGCTTAGATTAATAAATTACATAATTTTCTTTCAAATAAGAAGGAAAAGCACAAACAAGGATATGTTGGCCTTGCCTTTTGCACTCACCATGCAGTTTGTCCCCAGGGTTAACTCTCTCATGTCCTTTCTAGCTTCCAAGGGTTGTTTGGCCAGAGAGAGGATTTCTTGAGCTTCTGAATTCCAGAACTTCTCATGAAAATGTTGTTATTATTCGTTTGAGAATCTCTTGCACCCGGTTACTTACTTTCCCCTTGCTGCTTGCAAAATGTTTGTGTTTTCAATAATTTAAAATAATATGCTTCGGTGTCACTATTTTTACCTACATGGAGTTCATTTAACTTTGTTCATACGTACATTGATATTTTTAATCTAATTTAAGGCACCATTTCTTCCAAAGATTTATTTTGTTTTTATTCCTTTTCTCCTTTTGGATCATCTAGTGAGTAAATTTGTACAGGACAAATCCAAGATTTTTGCTTGGCTAAGTTTCCAAGTTGCTTACTCTTCACTGACTCTCTGTTTTGTTTGATATCCTCTTCTGGGTTTCTCTTAATTCTTTATACGTGATTCTATATCTTTGAACATATTGTTATTTGTGTGGTGAGTTTCAGAACTCACTCTGCTAAGTCTGTACTCGTTGTGATCTGGCCCGGGAAGTCTTCCCTTCCATTAGCTTGACAGCCGCTGACTAGGTGGAGAGATCCTGAGTTCCTGGTGCCATAGACCCTCCAGTCTTCTCCTGGGCTGTGTACTAGGATGCACCTTCAGCACTCTCCAGGTCATTCAAAACTGTGCCCACCTTTCACTTCCTGTTTCCAAAACACAACAATAACTGAGGGTGAGAACAGAGGTTCTTGCCTGGCCTGCCCTGGGGAGGTTGGGCTTCTATGTTCCTGGACTACATTGGCAGTTGGTAGTCTATTGTTATCCCGTTTCATCTGTCCCCTAGGCAGGCACATCTGGAACAGCAGTCTGTAATGATGCCACAAATAGTCCCATCCACCCCAGGAAGCCCCTTCAGGAAGCAGCGGCTCCACATTCACCAAATGAAGATGATCTGATCAATGGACATCAGCCATCCTGACGGGGATCCTCAGGCCAGTCAGAACCAAGAACTCATGACAGATCTCTGTGAACAAGTGTGACTCCTCTTGGTGGCAGAAGGAACACAGGAGGCTATGTCCAGGGATTCTCATGAACTGGGCTGAGGAGGACAGGATGGAAGGAAGTTAAAACACAACCAAGTACCATGTTCTCATCAGAAATTAGCCCTCTTTAATGAACCCTAGCCATCAAGGAGATAAGCCAAGAATCCGAGCTACGCTGCCTGTGAAAAGCACCATTATTTCCTTTCAGGTTCTCAGAGGCCATGGCTGACCAGGGCTGGCCCAGAGGGGCCTCTGCAAGTAACCTAGTTTTCAACAATTTTCATTCTAGTTTTGATTAATGAATTTTATTATAATGTTTTAAAGGTCAGGCATAATTTCCTCCTTATAAAAATAATACAAACTCATTATTGAAAATCTGCAAGATGCACAAATTTAGAAAGGAATAGAACCACTTACACTGAATAATTAACTATTATTTCTAGTTAAGAACTATTCTTCCTGTCCTTTTGTTTATATAACCATGACATTCTCTAGATAGAAGTTTGCATAATGGTAATTCTCACTTAAGAAAGTGTTAGCCAGAGTATTTTTCTATGTTTATGAGCTTGTTTAAAGTCTAGCTGATAGCTATGTATGATGTAATGTTATGTAGACATTGGTGTTCAGTTGTCATAAAAATGTATCAGTGTTAGGGTCTGTAAACAAGTCAAGATGGCGCCTGGCATTTTGCCAGGGGAGTGGTTTTCGAAGTAATGCCAGCGAGCCATTAAGTGTGGAGATTCCTTATTGGTTGACTGCTGTATCTAGTTTATGTTAATTAAGATAAGCTGTGTGGAATGTATATATACCCCTCCTGTCCTACAATAAACGGCTCCCACTCCTGCTGTATCAACTTCACAAGTTCCTTGTCACCCCAGGTTAGTTTGCTGCAGCCGGACTGCGGTATATCAATCCTTATATTGTAACTATATAATATTTGATCTATGGATATAAGCATTTAATATTTCCATTATACTTTGAATATTTCTATTATTTTAGTTATGAAATGTGACATTGTTATAGACCAAATTGTGTCCTTACAAAATGTATAGGTTGAGGCCCTAACTCGAGCACCCAGAAAGTGACTTATTAAATACATCATTAATTTAAAACAAGGCCATTAATGTGGCATTATTCTCACAAAACTGGTGTCCTTGTAAGAACAGCAAATCTGGATACACAAGGAGACCCTGAGGGTGTGAACTCAGACAGAGATTTTGTGAGGACACAGGAAAGCAGGCGGCCTCAAGTCAAGCGAAGAGGTGTCAGGACACCAAAGGAACTGACGCCTTGCTCTCAGAGGTCTAGCTGCCAGAACTTGGATAAAACAAATTTATGCTGTTCATACTGTTCAGTCTGTGGTACTTCCACAAGGAAACCCTAGAAAACTCACACAGTAGTATGATGGAGTCCTCTGTCCATTTGGATAGTCAGTGGTCCACTCATGATGCATAGTGATGACATTTTTGGTGTGAAATATGACCTCTGAAACCATTAGAAATGGCACTTACTAAAACACCTGTAATGTATCTTCATTACCCATGTTTCATATGATATCATGCTTGGAATCAATTACTTCACACAGTTCTTCCTGACACTCTGAGTAGAGAAGAACTTTAACTAATAACGATAGTGAAAACTATCCCTGATTCTAAGCAGTTCCAGTATCCTGTTCGTTACCCTTGAATGCAGACAGAAGAGGGGCTCTTACTCCTGACAGGCATCCCCGGGGAGGCTGTGTGCCACACCCTCTTTTCTGCCAAGGCACTCCCACACAAAGACCAGACCTGCTGCAATACAAAGGAAAAGTTGATTTTACATCTCTTTTGATCCTCCTGGGATGCTAAACATATCCTGACATATTTAACTAGGAAAATATTAACTGGTTGTACCAAACAGCAGATAGCATATTAGTTCAAGAGTGCATGATGAAAAAATAATTAAAAAATAAACAAAAAAACATGTAACAGGAAAACCTTAAAGCAAACTGCATGCTAACAAGGCAGGAGACCTCATTGAAGATGTTGTCTCCAGCTCCACTTGTCCAGAACTGGAAAAGGGGAGTAAGATTCCAAAATACACCAAAAATTAGTTATTTAAAAAATCTTAAACTATATAACTCTGTAGGTAAGTGAAAATAATAGGGAGAGAAGAAGAACCCAAAACCCAGGAGGGAAGAAATACAGAAGAAGGAAAAGTGAGGTGAGAAAGACAAAGGGGGATATAAGGAGGGCAACTAAGAACAGAGCAGGTAGGAAGAGCATGAGTAGAAGATCACCATTAAACAGGGACGAGAGGGGGGAGGGAAAGGGAGAGAGACTGCATGGTAATGGAAGGAGACCCCCATCGTTATACAAAATTACATACAAGAGGAAGTGAGGGGAAAGGAAAAAAAAACAGAAATGAGTTACAATAGATGGGGTAGAGAGAGGGGAGGGGAGGGGAGATAGGAAGGGAATAGGAAGGGCAGCAGAATACAACAGACACTAGTATGACAGTATGTAAAAACGTGGTTGTGTAACCGATGGGATTCTGCAATCTGTATACGGGGTAAAAATGGGAGTTCATAACCCACTTGAATCAAATGTATGAAATATGATCTGTCAAGAGCTTTGTAATGTTTTGAACAACTAACACTAAGAAAAGACAAATGGGGAAACTATAAAACAAGAAGGAAAAAACAGATATTGATAATAAATCCAATTAACATAAAAATAGGTCAAATTGGGCTAAAGTATGCAATATCTAATCATTGCAGAGGACTAAACCAATCAACATGGAAGACAATACTAGTGAAATCAAGAACATGAGAGACCTTGTCTCAAAATAAAATATGAAAGGCCTGGGGATGTTGCTCAGTGGTCATGCACCCTTGGGTTAAAATGAAAATAGAACTAACATAAAAATCTTAGAATTGCTCAGTCTCCCGTGTTGGTCCAACAGCCTGGCCCAGCTCACCTCAGGGCGCGCACAGGCGGCTCTGACAGCTGGGTAACCCACCTGGCAGGACCACAGCCTTCTCATATGGCTCAAGGGGAGGGCTCTGGAATATCGCAGACCAGAGGCTGAACCTCGCCCAGCCTTGGGCAGCAAGGTCTTGTGCTCATGTGGAGAAGAGCACACACGGGGATCTCCACCCGGGTCCCCCTGCCCTTCTGCAGTGGAGGTGGCTCTGAAAGGGCACTTGAGAGCCCTCTGCTAGTGCATGGCAGAGTGCAGGGCTGGGAGGGTTTAATGATAAAGCTTCACTAATAATATTATGGTTACAACTAAAGAAGTAAAGTCAAATTTTTCCAATAATTATAGAATTAACTACTGAAACATTTAGATTCCTGTCTGTTCCCTTTAGGACAGGTATCTTAAAATTACTTACATGAGTCTTAGTTTTAATTTCTTAGAAATATAGTTTGTCCAAATTAACACCTAGAATCAGAGTGCTCATGTGCCTGGTTTCATTTCCAACCTGCAAAATTCAAAGACAGTGTGATGTTGTAGTGACTTTCAGAGGCTGACATGGACTTGACACTTGGATCTGAGGAGAGGGTAGACATACTCTTGGAAAAACACCAAAATTGTGAGGTGCAAATACAAACCAGGTGGTGCTTTTAGGTCCAGGGCAATCACCAGATACATGGCTCAAGTTATGGGCACCCATCTTCAAAGGTGAGTAGAAGAGGAACTGAACTTAGGAAGGAAATACCTTGCTGTCTCAGCTCAACTACCCTTCTTCCACCCAGAAGAAACGACCAGGCTGTGAGCCAGTGATCCAGCAGACCTGTTCCTTGCACTGCCAAACTGAATCTCCTAATGACTTGACAAGGCCTTTGCCTTTGACAAGATCTGTGCCTGTGATATTGCAACTGGAAATTTCAAACCCAGTGCGGTGTTTATGGTATTCCCAAGGAGTTTCTAATTGGGTGCCATTTTGAAAAGCTTATCTAAATAAAGATTATCAATCATAGTTTTTCTTTTTCTACACCTTCCTCTAACATATTGATATAAAAGAGTGTGAAAATGATATGTATTTTATTTTCTTAGTAATAGTTTCCTGCTAAATAGATTTGGGTAGGGATCACAGATGGTAAGTCTCCCACTGAGGAAATGCCACGCTCCCCAATCTGTGGGTGAGAAAAGCAGACATCTTGTGTCGGGCATCTAAGATGCTGCTGCTTTGAAAATACCCACGGCCCCATCTGGTTTTTATAGTAGTGATGTTGCACTCTCAATTTGAACAGATGGATTCTTGGATTAATAAATTAAAAGGACCAGCTGATGTGTTGGGTCCCAGGATTTTATCAACTGTAAGGTGTAAAGAATTGGAAGTAAGTGAGGCAATATTTCTGACCTAATTATTATCACCTTCAAGGACACAGAAAGCATCAAGTAGTTCAAATGAGAAACTTTCATTATACATCAAAAGTCAGCAAACTTTCCAAAGGCTAAGATAATTTTTCTGACTTATTTTTAAGATGCTATGTTAAAAATTAAAAAGAGGTATTAAATAGTAGTAATAAAACAAAATACACTGTGTCCATGAAGAAGAATATAACTATGAAAATTAAAGAGTAGTGTTAATGTATAATCTGTCATCTGGTTGTTATTAAATCATACATTTGTTCACTCAAAAATTGTCATTGAACATCTGTTTACAAATCTTTCTCAAACACTCTCCGAACTTGACTCTTCATGAATTTATGTCCTATAATTTAACTACATTGAACTAATTACTGTCCTTGGAAATCACTATGCCCTTTTTGATTTCTAAATATTTAAGTATGTTTTAGTTTGGAATACTCATTTTCTCATCTAGCAATTTCTAATCATTTTTAGTATCTTGTTCAATCGCACATCTGTGACATCATCTAAAGTTCTTTAAAGCAATGAGTGTGGCTTTTGCTAAGTTTCTACAAATAATCTACAAGTTAGCAAATGCAACTATGGTGGAGAGCTTTAGGAAGTCATGGAAGACACCCAGAGGCCAACCGAATCCTTACACACTGAGAGATGAAAAATTGAGGAGAGAAAAGTCTGTGGTGGAAAACTAAGCTTGGAGAAAAGGGAACTTAAAAATCACAAAGAACTTACACATTCAAATCAGTGTCCTGGGTGACTTTCAGGAGAACACTGCATCCATAAAAAAGAGACTTGGAATTCCCCCCAGAGAAAAAGGCAAATCTTCCAGGACTGGAGAGGCTGAGTCGAGATGCATGGGCAGGGCCAGGGGGCAGGGAAGGGCGGGAGGCAGAGCTGGCTTGCAGCATTTGAGCTAATAAAGCCTCTAACTACCTACGTTATAGGCAGGTGATTCACAGCCACTGTACCTTTCAAGCCCATTAATGCCCTGTTTAAAACATCCAGGAGATGGATTACTGCACTAACTACTTTGCACACTGGATTTACAGGGAGGATTTAGTGGAATACTCCCTTCTGCAATAAATCACACTATGAATATTGATTGTCCTGCCCTCCACTTATCTAAAAGTTTTATGTGGATTATAAAAAAAAAAAAAACAAAAAAAAACGCAGTGACTGTTTCAGTGGAAGGGTTTGGAGGGGAAGGATCTTGTCGAGAAAACAAATCTGTGGACGTGTTCTAAAATATGTGAGGCCAGTGTTTATACAGTGAGGGATGAGGAGAAAACAGGGTGCTGCCAATTGGGACCAATTTATTAGACACTGTTGAAGTGCTAAACTACCTTAAATCAATAGTATGCAAGACAGCAGAAGGTTGGGCATAATAAGTCATCATCTTAATGAAATATAGATTATTCCCAAACTATTAAACCAGCAGTTGGTGTCAGGAAAATTGTTCACTTTTTCAGAGCTAAACAAAACCATCTATTTCAGAGGAGAGAAATCAATAGACATCCATGGTCTGCCATGTTGCTTGAAAATATAGATAAATCTATAGTTAAAACGCCTCATTGACAACTGGTTGGGTTATACTCGTCTTTGTGGCTACTTCTGAAAAATATGAACTTTCTCAGCTGAAGAAATGTATAAAAGGAAATATTTCCCCTTTCCTCATCTTCATTTGTCTCCCCAGTTTTTCTCTTCTCCCTTTTGTCTGCCATTTATGGAGCATCTGTTATGTGATAATAGATAATAGATACTGTTCTGGGTGATCTGTGAAGATGATCTTGGTTAATATTTTAGACGATGCTGAGCAAAGGGTGCTGTCATCTGTGACACTGACTAGGAAACAGCTGAGGTGGTGGGTGGCTCCTGGTCTCCAGCTTTCAGGTGAAGAACTCGGAAATTAGTCACCTGTGTCAGATGCATTGATAAATGTCCTCCTTATCTCAGTGTATCCTACTGCTTCTCCTTCTCTGGGGGACACTGACTAGGGCAATAGAGGTTCAGAACAATCCTGTCATCAGGCTGATGTCCAACACTGAGCAAGTGCAGAGTTGAGCTTGGAGGGCAGATCACGTCTGAATGGGCCATGTTTTGGGTTGGAGATCTAGAGAGCATTGTTCCTCAATGAGAACCAGCCCACTCACGTGGTCATCAAGATGTCATGCATCCAGGTCAACACCACATATTCTCCTGACTTCCTGGTATCACAAGGGACATTTTGAAGGTTTGGAGAATTTTTTTTTTGTCTTAGTTTTAGCATAGGGCTTTTCACATAAACACCCAAAATGTGAATTTTTGCTAAGAGCATAGACACTGAAATCCACTATGAAAGTCTCACATCACTGAAAGGAACAGGAAGGACCTCCCAGTTCCTTTTCTTTGTCATTGAGGGTTTTCTTCCCAACTCATTCTATTTTCTTGCTCACTTCTTGAAGGATTTTGCAGTAGCCACCACTTCCATTACCTAGTTGATGGATGGTATAGGTTTCCATACATACATTAATTACTCAGGAATTGGGCAATATTCATTGAGTTCCTATGGGGTAGAAGACGTAGTGCTCTTCTATCATGATGGCACATTATAAAGTGTATTGCTTTATTAACACCTCCTTTCTGAGACAATCAAATAGCATTGCTCCTTGAATTCAAGTAAGGGGAAGTTCCAGAACTTGATTCAACTTCTTATGATTGAGACTTTGAATCTTTTTAAGGGGTTTCTTAAAGGTCCTGGTGAACTCACTTGGACCCTTGATAATTCTCAGATTCCTATGACTAAGTTCACTTATTCATTGTTACAAAGGAGTTGACATTGCAATGTTCTAGTTGTGCGGCCTCAGCCAAGGTACTCCTCCTCCTTTTTTATTCATCTCCTCTTTGCAAATGGAGACAACAGTAAGAACTGCAGAGTCATGAACTTGAAGCAGTCCAGTGACGCTCAGGGGGCTGTCACCAGGAGGTACACACTTGCCACTTCAATAGTTTCTTCCCAGCTAAGTGATTCCAGAATTTTGTGACTCTAATAGAAAACATTAGCGGGTAAGGTTTAGTTTTCAGTCCTACCAGAACACAGAGGGGTAAGGTGCAAGTGAAATTTTCCCCTGATTTCTCAAGGCTGCTAAATAAAGCCAGAAACAATGAGCAGCGGGACTTTTCACAAGTATTGGCAATACCTCAGCCCACATGTCTTTCCTAAAAAGCCACCGATCTCAGCTGTGTGCCACAGCTTCACACTCAAAGTTTTGCACTCAGCTGGAACCCCAAGGAAGGAAGAATTAAATGACTAACATTTAACATCCAGTGAACATCATAATTTTCAAAACTCCCTGCCTACGAGGACTCAGACTCTGGATAATAAATGTAGGAAAGCAATTTGGCACTTCAAAAAAATCAATGAAAATAACCCCTTCAAGACCTAGTTTGTTTGGAAAAAGAACGGTTAGTGATTCAAGGAAGGTTTTGATTCGTCTGTTCTTCTCTGGGCAGGTCTTTCAGTATAATCATTATCATCATGAACACCATTTTAAGAAAATTATGAAAATTTATTTTATGCAGAAACTCTATATTTTAGTGCTTCTGACCTACTCTATGGAAACATAGGAAACTGACTGCTGATATGAGGATTTCAGGTAGCGAGTTTGCCTCCTGCCTTTGGACATGCCATGAACCACATCTGCAATTCTTTCCCCCTCTTCCTAGCTTGCAAAAGCTCACCTTTCATGTTTTCTAAGAAGCCACTCAGAAGGCTTCTGCACAGACAAGCCAAAGTTTTGCCCTCCGGTGTTTTATTTGCTTGTTTGTTTGTTTTTTATATTTACATTATTAATGATCAACTTTTGTTAAGAACTCAACATTTGCCAGGCATAATCCCAGTGCCTTAGGAGACTGAGGCAGGGGATCAAGAGTTCAAAGTCAGACTCTGCAAGTTAGCAAGGCACTAAGCAACTCGGGGAGACCTGGTCTCTGGACGAAAAGAAAGGAGAGGCTGGAGATGTGGTTCACTGGTTAAGCGTCCATGGGTTCAATCCCTGGCACAACACAACAAAACACATTTAGCATTTTCCTTACATTGTATAATTTAATCCTCACAAGAACAAATGTGCTACCATCTCCATGGTACAAGTGGGAAAGCCTAGGTACCTTGACTTATTTGTCTAAAGTCACCTTGTGGAAGTGGTAAACCAGATTTGAATCCAGAAATAACCCAGTCCCTGGTTTGCCTCGTCACCTTTTCGCAGAGTTCCTTTCCCCCACTTGGTGAGTGTTCATAGGTTATTGAGACCTGCAGTAGTCCAAGACGTTTGAGCTGAGACAGCAGTTGGTCCTATCAGATCACACACTGGCCACGTCAATGGAGATCACTAGACTGATACAATTGTAGGCATGTGTTCGAAGTTAGATTCTGTTCTATAGTTTTGTGGCCTTGAATAATTTAGTTAAGCTTTGAAGTACAATTTTCTTATCTGTAAAATCAAAACAACACAAAATAACTGCTCACACATATACACATTTTCCCTTACCGTTTTGTGAGGGTTAATTGGGATATCAAGGAAAAGTGATTGAGAGACTCCATCTTCATAGCTATAAGAATGATCATAGCTGCCCCTCTTATCATTATAATTGCAAGAGATGTCAAAACTAAAAGAAAAAATCAATTAGGAAATCTGGGTCCAGCAAAATAGTCACTTCCAGATTCCACATGATCTTCTTACATGTTATTCTTCTTAACTTTCATATTAGTGTCATGGTTCACTCAGTTGCTGACCAACATGTGCTAAGGGGCTACTATAGACCAGGTTCTAGTTGAATGAAGGGCTTGTCATTTTTTAGATTTTTGCTTCCATCCTTTTGCTGACTACTGAATAAAACAGAGGTGTTCTTTCTTACCTGCTTAGTCCCATGCTTGTTTCCTTCCTAGGTATGTTTAAAATTATCTTGTCAGTTGGTTACTTTGTCTCACTGTCCCCATGGATGACAGAAAACTCATCATGGTTGCTAGCATGTTAGTCATCCAATCAATATGTAAAAAAAAATAGCATGACTTAAAAAGTTACCAGATAAAAGGAACCATAACATTTAACCAAAATCAGAAGATGCATATGAACCATGAAGTATTGCCTAGATAAAAGAGAAAAGAATCATGTGAGAAAAAATGAGGGATAAAGTTAAAATTGTAACATAAAACATGTCCTCCCCCCAATGTTTACGGAAATCATCAAACTGAAGTGATATTATTTAGTAATGACAATTAGATAGGAGAGGACAGGGGCGTAGCTTAAAAGCAGAGTGCTTGCCTAGCAGAATCCAGGCCCTGGGATCAATCCTAGCACTGCAAAAAACCAAGTAAGTAAACAGGGAAAGGGCTGATGGCTGAAGTGGCTGACGACAGTAACAGTCCACACAGAAGGAGCAGGATGGGCCCACCTTCTGTGATTTCCCACCCCTCCAACACACCTCCTTCCCCACTAATGTCATGTCACTGCCATGATGGCTCCTGACACTGCTGAGGTCACCTTTCAGTAATGTGGCTCACAGTAATTTTTAAAACTGTCTTCATTATTATATATTTTATTTTTTAATAACATGATTTTTATGAAAGAAGATACCTTTTTTAAAGAAGATATTCTCTAACTCCAACCATTTACTGGCAAATGCCATTATGTCTAGATTTCAAAGCTGATTAATTCTGAAAGCTAGGAATAAGGAGTACTGTCATATTCTTAATTGTAATTTTCTGTAATTTTTTTTTCAATTGAAAACCACAAAGTAAATGAAGTCTCTGAGGCAATTGAATGAAAGAGCCCCCGTGGTCTCCTGACTGTGTTTACATGCCAGACACAGTGACAGATCAGGGGAGGTGAAGGTGGCTTGAAGAACTGGAACTCAGTCATACAGCCTGTGCAGTGACCCATTCCGCACTGGTGACCCAGCATTATGTCTGCATTTGTTTACGTGTCTCTCACACCAGAATCTGAAGCCCTCCGGACAGAAACGTCACCATATTTCACATTTTTAGTTGTGAAGACTCAGCCTTGCCATCTAATAGCACTGTGTCCTTCCCAATGAGAATGATTTCTATTCTTTCCCCATATGTAATACACCATGTTAAGCTCTGAAGTGTGAATCCTGTTTTCAGGTGACCGAGATCCTCATATTCTTTCAGTCATCTGGGTATCCTGCAAAGAGAATCAGGGCTTCAGAATCTCGCCATATGCTTCACTTAATTACTTGCCAATTCACATGGCTGAGTTCCTCGTGGTGCTAATGGAGCCCTTGAGAAAGCTGAGGGAATAGTTTGAAATGTCTTGATATTTTAATAGGTTGGCAGTGGTGAGGGTTAGATGTAATTTAATCTATAGGAACTAATCGCTTCTGAAATAATGACACCTCTTCACCATCAACTGGAGAGCTATTCAGAGTGATTGGAACCTGTTTCAGCTCAGAAAAAGCTTGCTTATTTTGTGTTCTTGATTTAATACTGCAATGATTTGTTCACATTTTAATAACACCAGTGTGACACACAAAATGATGGCTAATTTACTTTCTTTTTAATATTATTATCATTATTTATTATTTGTTTTAATTAGTTTTACATGACAGCAGGAGCATGCATGCACTTTGACATATCATACATAGATGGGATATAATTTCACATTATTCTGAGTGTACATGTTGCAGAATCATATTGGTCATGTAGTCACATATATACATACATACAGCAATAATGTCTGTTTCATTCTACTCTTTCCTATCCCCACAGCCTCTCTTCTCCCCTCCCATCACTTCCCTCTACCTAATCTAAGGTAATGCTATTCTTCCCTAGTGCCCTTCACCTTATTATGAATTAGCATCTGCATATTAGAGAAAACATTTGGCTCTTGGTTTTGTGGGTTGGTTTATTTCGCTTATCATGATATTCTCCAACTCCAACCATTTACTGGCAAATGCCATAATTTCACTCTTCTTTAAAGTTGAGTAATAATCCATTAAGTATATATGCCACATTTTCTTTATCTATTCATCTATTGAGGGACACCTAGGTTGGTTCCATAGTCTAGCTATTGTGAATTGAACAATATAACATCTATAAACAATATAACATCTATAAACATGGATGTGCCTGTATTACTGAAGTATGCTGATTTTAAGTCCTTTGAGTATAAACCAAGGAGTGGAATAGCAGAATCAAATGGTGGTTCCATTCCCAGTTTTCTGAGGAATCTTCATACTGCTTTCCATAGTGGTTGTACCGATTTGCAGTCCCACCACCAATATAAGAGTGTACCCTTTTTCACCCCATCCTCGCCAACATTCATTGTTGCCTTTATTCTTGATGATTGCCATTCTGACAGGAGTGAGATGAAATCTTAGTTTTGATTTCCATTTCTCTAATTGCTAGAGACGTTGAATACTTTTTCATATATTTGTAGGTGGATTTCTTCTTCTGTGAAGTGTCTGCTAAGTTCCTTAGCCCATTTATTGATTGGTTAGTGTGTGTGTGTGTGTGTGTGTGTGTGTGTGTGTGTGTGTGTGTGTGAAGATTTTTGCGTTCTTTATAGATCCTAGAGATAAATGCTTTATTGAAGGTGCATGTGGTGAAGATTTTCTCCCATTCTGTAGGCTCTCTCCTCATGTTACTAGTTGTTTCTTTTGCTGAAAAGAAGATTTTTAATTTGAATCCATCCCATTTATTGATTCTTGATTCTACTTCTTGTGTTTTGGGTGTCTTGTCAAGGAAGTCAGATCCTAGGATGACATGGTGAAGATTTGGAGCTATTTTTTCTATTATTAGGCATAGGACTTCTGTTTTAGTGTCTAAGTCTTTGATCCACTTTGAGTTGACTTTTGTGCAGGGTGAGAGAGAGTTTTCATTTCATTTTGCTACATATGGATTTCCGGTTTTGCCAGCACCATTTGTTGAATAGGCTGTCTTTTCTCCAGTTTTTAGCATCCTTGTCTAGTATGAGATAACTATATTTATGTGGGTTTGTGTCCTCTATTCTGTACCATTGGTCTACAAGTTTATTTTGATGCCAATACCAATCCATTTTTGTTACTATAGCTCTGTAATATAGTTTAAGGTCTGGTATTGTGATGCATCCTGCTTCACTTTTCTTGTTAAGGATTGCTTTAGCTATTCTTGTTCTCTTATTTTTCCAAATAAATTTCATGATTACTTTTTTATTTCTATGAAGAATGACATTGGAATTTTAATAGGATTTGCATTAAATCTGTATAGTGCTTTTGGTAGTGTGGCCATTTTGATAATATTAATTCTGCCTATCCAGGAGCATGGGAGATCTTTCCACCTTCTGAGGTTTCCTTCAATTTATTTCTTTAGTGTTCTAGAGTTTTCATTGTAGAGGACTTCCACCTCATTTGTTAGATTGATTCCCATGTATTTTATTCTTTTTTATTTTTATTTTTTTTTTTGAGGCTATGGGGTAGTTTTCCTAGTTTCTCTTTCAGTGGATTCATCGCTGGTGTATAGGAATGCATTTGATTTACGGGAGTTGATTTATATCCTGCTACTTTGATGAATTCATTTGTTACTTCTAGAGTTTTCTGGTAGAATTTTTGGGATCTTCTAGATATAGAATTATGTCATCAGCAAATAGTGATAGTTTGAGTTCTTCTTTACCTATTTGTATCCCTTTAATTCCTTCCTTCCTTCCTTCCTCCCTTCCTTCCTTCCCTCCTTCCTTCCTTCCTTCCTTCCTTCCCTCCCTCCCTCCCTCCCTCCCTCCCTCCCTCCTTTCTTTCTTTCTTTCTTTCTTTCTTTCTTTCTTTCTTTCTTTCTTTCTTTCTTTCTTGTTCAATTGCTCTGGCTACAATTTCAAGGATGATGTTGAATAGAAGTGGTGAAAGAGAACATCCTTGTCTTCCTCCAGTTTTTAGCAGGAATGCTTTCATTTTTTCTCCATTTATAATGTTGCTGGCCTTGGGATTAGCATATATAGCTTTTACAATGTTGAAGTATGTTCCTACTATCCCTAGTTTTTCTAGTGCTTTAAACATGAATATGTGCTGTATTTTGTCAAATGCTTTCTCTGCCTCTATTGAGATGATCATATGATTCTTGTTTTTAAGTCTATTAATATGATGAGTTACGTTTATTAATTTCTGTATGTTGAACCAACCCTGAATCCCTGGGATGAAACCCACTTGACCGTGGTGTACCATCTTTTTAATATTTTTAATATGCTTTTGTATGCAATTTGCCAGAATTTTGTTGAGAATTTTTGCATCTATGTTTTTCAGGGATATTGGTCTGAAGTTTTATTTCCATGATATGTCTTTGCCTGGTTTTGGTATCAGGGTGATATTAGTCTCATAGAATGAGTTTGGAAGGATTCCCCCCTTTTCTATTTTATAAAATACTTTGAGGAGTATTGGTGTTAATTCTTCTTTGAAAGTCTTCTAGAACTTGGCTGAGAATCCATCTGGTCCTGGGCTTTTCTTGGTTGGTAGGCTCTTGGTGGTGTTTTCTATTTTATTACTTGAAATTGAGGCTAATTCACTTTCAAAAAAAAAAAGTAGAAACAAGTAAAGTTCTGTTGTGCAAACAGTCTTGCCACCTAACTGTGCTATTCTTCCTAATAAGAACACTTTTGGTTAGTTTTCCCAAATGTAGTATAGTGACACACTTCCTGCTGTAGGCATATGTATTTATATGTATATTCAGATTTCATACATATCTTAATGTCTTTATTCATGTGTATATATATGTGTGTGTGTGTGTGTGTGTGTGTGTGTGTGTAATTACATTAAATGCTCTAAAAGTGAGAAAAATGAAAAATGTGTTTGAGTGTTGTGATTTTTTTGTGACAGAAAAGCAGACCAATTTTTAGATCCATATAATGAGATCACACACTCTGGGGACCACCCATAAAATAGAGGCTTGAATCGTGCTGTGTAGGATGCATTCTGATTCTGCCACAGAGGGAGAATTTTATCCCTCTGGGCATCATGTCTTCTCCATCAAGCCATGGTGTCCCCAGCAGTCACAGTCAGACCTCTCTGTAGATGTGAAACTCTGCAATACTTCTGTAGCCCATTGTGTTCTCCAGTGCTGTGGCCTCATCGGCCAATGCTCCTGGAGTTCAGCACTGGACATTCAACCCAGCCTGGGGTGGTTCGAGGAAGTTCTGGGAAGAGGATGAAGGATAATTTGTTGTATTTGCTTGCTTCTGTGTTTCATTTTATTTAAACAACGTTTATTGAATTATATATTGTGCCAATAACCGGCTTATAGAGAGTGTTGAATATATATATATATATATATATATATATATATATATATATATATATATTAGCCGTTACATTACTCATGATATCTTGAGAAACATGTAACATCTTACTAAAAACAATTTTTGAGTGTGTTCTATGTATATTCCAATTTACTATCCATTCTAAAGGTCCGTTATTGCATATCGGATATATATATTTTCTTCTATTCAACAAAATACTTACCTTAAGGCCCACTATTGAATTTCCAACAAAAGGTAAAAACAAATTGAGGTCATTTCTACATATATGCATTTTCCTTCATTTAAACAATTTTGACCAAAATATATGTTATGGTTTAGATATAAAGCACCCCCCCCCAAAAAAAAAAAACTCCAGTACTAATGCAGACATATTCAGAAGTAAAATAATTGCATTATAAGGCCTAAACAATCCATTTAGATTAAAATGGACTAACTGGGTGTTAACTATAGGCAAATGGGGCATGGCTAGAGATGGTAGGTCTCACAGGTCATTCTCTGGAAAGGTATATCTTCCTCATACCCTCTTTCTCTTTCCCTCTCGGCTACTTGGCCACCATGAGGTGAGGAGCTTTCTTCCTCTGCCACACTATACCATGGTATTCCAATTCATTTTGGGCATAAAGCAATTAAATTAGATGACTGCAGGCTGAAACTCTAAAACCATAAGCCAAAATAAACTTTCCTCCTCTGGGCATTTTGGTAACAATGCTATAAACCAGAATAAACACAATGTGTTTTAAATTTGGGCCTGGCCTATACTCCTGGTATACATTGTTTTTTTCTCCCAATTATAGCATGACCTCTGAATTATCCTAAGTGAGTTTGCTATAGGCAACTACTAGAGGGAGAGAGAAAGAAACATTGTTAAGTTTCGACAAAAATCCAACTATCAAATAGGTGTCAAAAAGACTCCACTTAAAAATTACACTATAAAATAATAGTTCAAAGATTGGGTAAAGATATAAAAAAGCTATATAATTCAAAGAATTTTAACGTATTCAGATTCAAGGAGGAGAGGTTTAAAAAAATTATCTCTAAAATTTTTTGACAATCTTTCCATAAAAGGATTAAGACTCATTTTATATCCTTCAGCATGGGCTGGCCTTAGTGGCTTTCCTAGAATGGTTTCTGAGGTGAAAGGATTGGTGTGACCTTCAGCTCTAAGTTGGAAGAGGAATACATCTTCCCTTTCTATGGACGTGTCTTTAGAGCCCTGGGCAGCCAGCTCTCTTGACACCAAGTGTTTCAGTGAGCTTTGCCTTGCTGTGACCAAATGACCGGACAGGAACACCTTAGAGGGGGAGAAGTTTATTTGGGCTCAAGGGTTCAGATGTTCAGTCCGAGGTCAGTTGTCTCCATAGCTCTGGTTCCAAGTGAGGCAGAGCCTCCTGGTGGAAGGGTGTGGCCAAGAAACCTGCTCAGGACACAACAACCAGGAAGCAGAGGGGAAAGCTCCACTCACCAGGAATGAAATAGAAACCCCAAAGCACACCCCCGTGAGTTACTTCCTCTGGTCACATCCTGTCTATCCACAGTTACCATCCATTTAATCCATAACGGTGGATTATGCTACTGATTAGGTCATATCTCTCAGAGTCTCAACTTGTCACCTCTGAATGTTGTTGCATCATCTCACATATAAGGGTTTTTTTGGGGAATCTCATATTTAAACTATAACACCAAGCATGCTAAAGAGAACCCCTTGTATTTAGCCTGGAGGAGGAGTCCCAGCTGTCCCTGCCCCAGTTCGGCTGAGGTCAAGTGAAACAGTGATCACCTTCATGATTCCTGTCAGAAATCTGCCTCCATGAACCAAATAAACACGGCTGCAATTGCATGAGAATAGGTGTAAGGGTCCTTGGTTATGCCAATTAAAAGATCACAATGAATCTTCAGGGAGAAGGAAGATTTCTAGAGTTGAATCAAATTTCCTTTCTAGCAGACTCAGTTTTTGACACTTCTAGGTTTTGTTTAGCCCCTCCTGGACCCCTTGCTCAGAGGAGAACCCCATTGTGTCCCTACACACTCTATAACCACTGTATTTCTCAGCACGCCTTCTGGAGAGGGTCAGAGTACACTACAGGGGCAGCTCCAGCAGCTCCTGCAGCTCCTGTGCTCAGGTGTGATCCAGCAGGGTCCACAGTGTTGGGGTTCTCTCTGGCAATAATGATACCAAGTGAACACTGGTCATCATATGCTGCAATAGACTTCAGAGTTCAGGACCAGGGAGTGTTAACTAGAACAGCCAACATGACTTTGCTGCTCAGAATCCATTAATCTGTTATTTAGTAACATTAATTCAAATTCACTTATTGTTCTCCAACTTGGAATGTAAGTAGGTTTTCTCCTACATTTTTGGTAAATACCAAAAAAAAAAAAAAATAGAAAAGTCTAGATCAAAGTTCCATAAAACCTCTACATTCCAAGTTGATAAATGCCATACAAGATTATTCTGTAAACCTACAATAAAAATCTAAATAAAGTCATGCCCACATTTTTTTTCTGGAAAATGTACCTACTAATTTATCGCAAGACACTGGATTGGTATGATGGCATTGGCTGAGGAGTGGTTGAGCCTGGAGTTTATTGCAACATTGTACTTAAGGAAAGTTGTAATTATATTTTTATATATTCTTTTACAAAAAAAGTAATTTTGGGGGCTGGGGATGAGGCTCAAGCGGTAGCACGCTTGCCTAACATGCATGTGGCACTGGGTTTGATCCTCAGCACCACATACAAATAAAGATGTTGTGTCCGCCAAAAACTAAACAATAAATATTTAAAAATTCTCTCTCTCTCTCTCTCTCTCTCTCTCTCTCTCTCTCTCTCTCTCTCTCTCTCTCTCTCTCCCTCTCTTTAAAAAAAGGTAATTTTGGTATCTTAGTATTATTTTAGTGAATAAACAAAAGTGTTTTCATTAATAACAACTTCAGAAAAGTATAAATTCCTAGGGTCCAACATGGTCTAATAAGTTTTTTACATTACATAAGATTTCAATAAAGTTATGCTAACAGAAATCCTATGTGAAAGTGAAAGAAAGAATGAGGAAAAAACATAAAAGAGAGAGACAGAGAGAATAGAGGATTGTATTGAAAGTTCAGCTTCTTATTCTGTTCAGAAACTCACTGGACTGGCAGGTCTATGACCTGAACTCTAAGTGACTTCTTCCAGGGAGAATAAAAAGCATCTTCCATTTTCTCCCCCACCCTCTCTTTCTCACACAGAACATGAATTTGTGTCTGGGAGAATGTCATTACTGTGCCTAAAGATCACCCTTTATCATCGTGACAGTGTGTGTGTGGCTATGATCATGGGAAGAATCTAGTTTCCCAGGACAGAAGAAGGCCAATTGGGTAAGGGATTGCCACAATTTATTTAGAAGTGATTTCATTTCTGAATATTCTTCCTTCTAATTCAGTAATCAGATGACCCTTGTTATGCCATCCAAATGATAATGAATTTACTAAATCCAGATACATAGATTTTCTGAAGTACAACCAAAATTCAAAGTTCAATGTTGATGTCTAGGAAAGGATCTTAAATACTCTACTTTGACTAATAAACTTAATCCATGCTCATTTCCTAGTAAAACCTGGAACTTTGTGAGTTGTCTTTCTCTTGCTCTCTTAGTATTTTTCTCCCCATTCTGCTCCATTCTTTTTTTTTTTTTTTACTCATTTATCTATACGGATTACAGCTCATATGTGTCCTGCTTTTGAATTACATTATGATGAATAGAGCAGCAGCATTCAGGCTGTGCCTAATGTTGAGTTACTCCAGTTTATAAAGCAGTAATATATATATATATATATATATATAAAATCAAAGGCAGATCAGTAGAATAGAGGGAAGGGAGGGGAGGGGAAGGGAAAATGCTGGGGAAGGGTGTTGGTCAACTTACACGGTTAGATTGTGGGCAGGTATGAATATGCAACAACAAAACCCACAATGATGAGAATAAGAATGCACCTATAAAAATGTGGAAGAAAATACATGTGGTATAAAATTTATAAAGAGCTACATGTGTTCTATAATTCAAATTCTTATAATATTAAATTTTTAAAAATGGCGTAAAGAGACAGCCACTTTCTCTGTAAAGAGCCTGCCTTTCTTGGGGTTCATCTTTAGGTTCCCTCTCCTATACTCAGGAGGCTCAGGGTACTCTGCAAGAAGGTGCTGGAAAGTCCATAGGGAGATCCCTGGGCACCTCGAAAGCCAGGAAATGGACTGGTAAAGGGTAGATCATTCTAGGCAATAACTCTCAACTCCCCAACAGCTTAGAAATGGAACTGGAAAACAGCTGATCAGAGAGGTGCATCTCAGAGTAAATGCTAAAGCTCAACCTGGAGCAGCCCGAGACTTGGAAGGACTTGAAATTTGCTTACTGGAGCAGAAAATAAGAATTTCTTGATCCTGAACCCTGACCAGGGTGGGGTCGGGGAGAGTGAACAAAGTGAGAAAGAGGACGAGGAATAGTCCATGAGCTTATTTACTTAGCAACAGATCCTTTGTGGTATGCTTCTTATACTGGTAGCCTGCGTAGTCCTTCTAGAAGGAATTTGTGGATGGATAGCTGCTAGCTCACTGTGAACAAGGGGAGTGGCTTGGAGCAGACCTGAGGACCAACCACCAAACTTTAGATAGCACTGATAAAAACCACCTCCAGGAGGGGAGAGAGGATGCTTAGTGATTCTCAACCACAGGCTGTAGGAGCATAGATAAAGTCAGGTCAATGGATATCTTATTGCAATCATGGCGAGAGGTAAAACTCCAGTGAGCTACAGCAACCAGGTAGAGAATTCTGTGCCACAGGTTGCTGCATTCACAGACCCCACAGTTGCAGACAGCCACCAAGTGCTTACATAGTGCTGCTAAATTCCCAGCAGAGGACAGTGGGCACTCAGCATTCCACAGCTGCCAGCAACAGCTCTGAGCCCTGTGCCCTATGCCTCCAACCCAATGGAAACAGCCAATGGGCTTCCGACCCTCCCAACACAACTGCATGGGCCTTTGGACTGACTAACAAGCACCAGCTGGCAAGAGAACAGTGGCAACCAAGAAAATAACTTCTGTGCCAAGCACCTTTCAGGGGTTCACAGCTGCAAATCTCAGGGTCTCATTCAGATGCATAGGCCCATAGAAGGCACTTCCTGAGGGTAATACAAAGCAGCCAGGAGAGAGCCTCATACTTACAAAACTCACCACAATGCACAAAAATGCTTACAGAGGAGCATTCCTCACACATCAGTCACTGTCCAGTGTGCCCAGAAATGAGCCAATCAACCTGTGACCTACACAATGTAGACAGAGCAGTAGACCTACAATATCTCCCATGGGGCAACCAATACTGCTTCAACTATACCATACTATCTCTACCTGAGACTACCACAACCTGCACACTATGGAATAAACAAGGGGAACCCACATTGGATCTGACAGTGAAGCTTTTGTTTTTTCTTTAGAAGAGTTTTTTTTTGTCTTCCTCTCCCTACAGGGAGAAGTATGGCTGCTACATCACAGATAATTAAAGTTATTCCTCTGAAGCATCAGAAATATAGCAGATACTTAGAAACCAAATATTAGAGGTAGCCTCCTATAATTGTATCAAAGGTGAATTTGCATGATCACTACTTTTACACCCAGGGAAACTTAGAGATATACACAAGGAATTATGGGCATCTTCAAAAAATCCCCAAACCTGGTAAAATCCAAACAAACAAGGCTTAGGAAATAGAAAAAGAGAGAGCACTTCCAAACTTGTTCTATGAAGCCAATATCACCATGATTCCAAAACCAGGCAAAGACACATCAAAAAAAAAAAAAAAAGAAAAAGAAAATGTCAGACCAATATCTCTAATAAACACAGATGCAAAAATTCTCAATACAATTCTGGCAAATCTAATACAAAAACATATCAAAAAGATAGCACACCACGACCAATTGGAGTTCATTCCAGGGATGGAAGGTTGGTTCAACATAAGGAAATCAATAAATGTAATTCATCATATCTTAAAGATAAGAACCATATGATCATCTCAATAGATGCATAAAAAGCATTCAACAAAATACAGCACCCCTTCATATTTAAAACACTGGAAAAACTAGGGACACCAGGAACATATCTCAACATCATAAAGGCTATCTATGCTAAGCCCCAGAACAACATCATTCTAAATGGAGAAAAATTGAAAGCATCCCCTCAATAAACTGGAACAAGACAGGGATGTCCTCTTTAACCACTTCTATTTAACATAGTTCTTGAAACACTGGCCAGAGCAATTAGACAAAAGAAATTAAAGGGATACGTATAGGAAAAGAATAACTTAAATTAGCACTGTTTGCTGATAATATGATTCTATACCTAGAAAACCCAACAAATTCCACCAGAAAACTTCTAGATCTAGTAAATGAGTTCAGCAAAGTAGCAGGATACAAAATCAACATCCTCCCCCCAAAAAGGCATTTCTATATATCATTGACAAATCCTCTGAAAGGGAAATGAGGAAAACCACCTCATTTACAATAACATCAAAAAAATAAAATATTTACAAATAAACTTAACAAAATAGATGAAATACTTCTACAACAAAATCTACAGAACACTAAAGAAAGAAATTAAAGAAGACCTTAGAAGATGGAACAATCTCCCTTATTCTTGGATAGGCAGAATTAATATTGTCAAAATGACAATTATCAAAAGCACTAAACAGATTTAATGCAATGCCAATTAAAATCCCAATGACATTCCTCATAGAAATAGAAAAGGCAATCTTGAAATTCATCTGGAAAAATAAGAGACTCAGAATAGCTAAAGCAATGCTTAGCAAGAAGAGTGAAGCAGGTGACATCACTATACAGAACCTAAACTATACTACAGAGCAATAGGAACAAAAACAGCATGGTATTGGCACCAAAATAGACTAGTGGACCAATGGTACAGAATAGAGGACACAGAGACTAACCCACACAATTAGAGTTATCTTACATTTGACAAAGGTGCAAAAAATGTACATTGGAGAAAAGATAACCTCTTCAATAAATAGTGCTGGGAAAATTGGGAATCCATATACAACTAAATGAAATTAAATCCCTATCTCTCACCATGCACAAAACTCAATGTAAAATGGATCAAATGCCTAAGAATTAAACCAGAGATTCTGTGTCTATTAGAAGAAAAAGTAGACCCAAATCTCCATCATGTCAGATAAGGCCCCAAATTGCTTAATAAGACTCCTACAGCACAAGAATTAATATCAAGAATCACTTAATCAGATTTAAAAAAAAGCTTCTTCTCAGCAAAAGAAACAATCTGTGAGGTGAATAGAGAGTCTACTAATTGGAAACAAACTTTTACAACATGCATTTCAGAGAGAACACCGATCTCTAGAATATATAAAGAACTCAAAAATCTGAACACCAAAAAAACCAAATAATCCAATCAATAAATGGGCCAAGGAAATAAACAGATGCTTCTCAGAAGATATGCAATCAATAAACAAACATATGAAAAAATGTTCAACAATTCTAGCAGTTAGAGAACTGCAAATCAAAACAACTCTAAGATTCATCTCACTCTAGTCAGAATGGCAGCTATTAAGAACATAAACAATAATAAGTGTTGGCGAGGATGTGGGGGGAAAGGCACACTCATACATTGCTGGTGGGACTACAAATTGGTGCAGACAATATGGAAAGCAGTATGGAGATTCCTTGGAAAACTTGGAAATGGAACCACCATTTGACCCAGCTATCTCATTCCTTGGTCTATATCCAAAGAACTTAAAAACAGCTTACTATAGGGACACAGCCATATCAATGTTCATAGCAGCACAATTCACAATAGCTAAACTGTAGAACTAACCTAGATGCCTTCAGTAGATGAATGGATAAAGAAAATGTGGTGTATATACACAATGGAATATTACTCAGCAGTAAAAGAGAATAAAATTATGGCATTTTCAGGTAAATGGATTGAGTTGCAGAATATAATGCTATGTGAAGTTAGCCAATACTCCAAAAAACAAATGCTGAATGTTTTCTGTGATTTAAGGCTGCTGATTCATAATGTGGTGGTGGGAGGCATGGGAGGATTAGATAAACTCTAGATAGGGAAAAGGGGAAAAGAAGAGGGAATGGAAGGGAGGGGTATGGAGGCAGGAAAGACAATGGAATGATATGGACATCATTATCCTAAGCACATGTATGAAGACACAAATGGTGTGACTCTACTTTGTGTACAACTAGAGATATAAAAATTGTGCTCTATATGTGTAATATGAATTGTAATGCATTCTGCTGTCATGTGTAACAAATTAAAATTTAAAAATATGAATTGACACTCGGGCTTCTGATTATTGATGTCTCAATTTTGCAATGTTAATCTTGCCTGCTCAGCTGTTATACCATGAAAAACCACCACACCATTATCCTGGTAGCCAACCATGAAATTCATAGCCTTCTGCTTGAATATAAGTCCCTATATAATATGAAAGTTTACCAGCACCAATGGAGACCAGAGGCGGAGTGACACCTGTGACTGTTCCCTTCACAGAGTGTGGGCCCAAGTCTGGTTCTAGCAAATGGCAGTCACAGAAAAATACAAAGTCCTCAGGAAATGTATGAAACCATCACATGGCTGAGTGACTTGATTGCAGCTAAGGGACAATATTCTTTATGTAATGATATTCTACTCTATTAAATTCAATGAGTCTCTTTTTAATAGAGAGCCAGGCTTTTGCTATTGTGACAGCACTCATCCTCACGGCCCCTAAGAGGAGTGTTGATCTTTGAGGAGGTATTTCGTATGGCCACGAACCCTGATGCTTTTGACATCGTGGACTAGTCCGTCAGATGTTCAAGGCCCTCCAGTCATTTAATCCTCTCCCAGAGATCTGACCCCTCTCTGTTTTAAGCACCACTAATATGGGTACTAGGTCCATTAGCAAATAACTGTGCTTCCCCATCACCAAGGCTTCCCTTTCATTCATGACGACGTGCGTGTATTTACCATCTGAGAACTCTGGGGACTTTAATTTAAAGGGGTATCCTATGCCCCAAGGAGGGCGTGTTCCAGTCAAAAACAGAGTTTCTATGATGAAACCAGAACAGTGGGGTTTACTATGAAATGAGGTGTTGTAAAGTCATGGTCCTCAAAGGTTTGACTTTTCTAAATGAACAAGCCTCCATTGCTGGATTATCTCTTGCAAGGCACAATTCCTCAGCATCATCTGAAAATTTTGTTTTCAGAATACACAGAACTGAAGAGCTGGAGAAGTAGATAGAATAGTAGATAGAGAGACAGAAACCAGTGCAGTGAGACATGGACCTGACTCGGCTCCGAGGAAAGTTCTGCGGAGATGAAAGGCGTGCTGACCGCTGTCCCCCAGGTGTCCCATGACCACTGCTGTGATGCATCCTGGGATGCTTTCTGTGGGGCCTCTAGCAAGAACACCAGTTCCTACTGAGGAGGAAACAGCAAACAATCACCAGCACAGTCTCTACTCTTTGAGCTGGTGCCACAGGCCCACAGAGGGTATGTATTGTGCCAATGCACAGCTCTGGATACAGAGTATGTCTGGCTCCCTTAGTTACTGGTTGTAGGCAGGAGAAACTGGCCTCAACTGGCTCAAGAGAAATTTTGCCAGAAGCAAATCTGAGAAAAGAACACCAGACAGTGCACAGATTTGGGAGGAAAGTTTCAAATATTAGAGTTTCCAGATAATATACAAAACACTCATTGAAGTTTGAATTTAATGTAAACAACAAATAATATTTAAGTAAAATTATGTCCCAAGTAAAGCATCAGACCCACTTATGCTAAAAACACAACAAAGTACAACAAAGAGAAGCAACAACAGAAAGTACTATTTAGTTGAAAATCAAATTTATCTGGGTGTCTTACATTTTCATTTTCTAACACTAAGAGCTAACAGTGAGGACATGGTTGGATCCTTCAAAAGCATGCAAAGAAGTGAACAGGCCACAGCACCAGGAGAAGCCAGGCTCAGCCTGACGTAGAGGACACCCTGTCTCAAGGGAAAGGCACTGGGCACTGTGGTGGTGTGCATCCGTTACCCAATTTCTAGGCAGTCTGGGGCAGGAGGGTCACAAGTTCAAGAACAACCAAGGCTATTTGTAAGACCCTGTCTCAAAATCAAATTAACAAACAAACAAATAAGCAAACCAACAAAAAACAACAAACAAAGCCGGGGATGCAGCTCAGTCACAGAGCACTTTTGTATCTTATGTGAAGCTCTGGGTTTGAGCCCCACTACTATGATAATAAGAAACAAAATGATGATAATAAAATAATAAGAAGGTGGAGGACAAGGAGAAGAAGGAGAAAGAGAAGGGGAAGGAGACGGAGAAGGAGAAGAAGAAGAGGAGGAGGAGGAGGACTTTGTACTCTTACTCCTGTAAGTCTGTCATTGAGGGTGGGTCTATATCCTGTGCAGCGCGTAGAGAGAGGTAAAACTCTAAACTCTCAGTCACTTTGGGCTCTTTCTACCAGCTGGCTCTGTGGCATTTTGGAGATCACAGGTGCGATCAGTTAGTGTCAAATCACACAGAAGCTGAGGCACCAATGTACAGATACTGCAAAAGGGAGGGAAAGAGGGGCCCATGGCAGTCACTGTGCCCACTACGGTCTCTTCATCACCGTGCAGACTTACAGAAGTGCCCTGGGCAGTTCAGCATGACCTCAAACTTGGGGACCCCCGTGATTCTGTCCTGGGGGTGAGGCCAGTGGATTGCTGACAGAGTGACACCTTTGGATCACTGTGGCCATATCAACCACCACTGGGGTTATGGAGTCAAAGAGTGGAGTCCTGATTTATGACAGTCCTAGCTGGCCTGTCACATGTCTGCTGTCCCTGAGATGGCTATGTGCAGTGGCAAGTCTGGTGCCAACTGTCGGAAGCTGAATGTTGATGAACACAACTACTCACTCCTGGTCACATTCAGCAACCATGTCTCAGGTCCCCAACAGCATTTTTCCACATTATAAGTGACAAAATTCAGAGAAAAGAAATAATTTATTTAATTATTTTCATCAAATATTCACTGAAGAACCATGATGTATCCAAGATTCTTCAGAATTGTCTAATTTCATCATTGGACATAATATTCATACAGAATTTTTATTGATATTCTCCAATAAAAATCATAAAGTTCTGATCAGAGATGTTCAACATGTTTCCACAGCATTTGGAATGAACTGCCAAGTCCCGACGTGCTCTTGAGGACTGTCATATACAACATCATGGCACATCCACTTATCCTCGTGACCTCTGTGCTGAGGTGTCCTTGGAACATAAGAAGCGATTCCTCCTCTTGTACCCCATGGTGTTTTCTCTGCCTGAAGCTCTCTTCTTCAGTGTGTCCACATGGTCCTGCTTTAGCCTTTCCCAGGCCCCTACTGACCTTGCCTGTCCACAGTGTCCTTCCCCACCTCCTGTAGTGAGCAAGGTGCAACAGACACCCCTACCTCCAGCACCTCTGTCCTCTGCCCTCGTTCACCTTCCTCACGGTTGACATCAATGGCACTAATATATACCTAAATTTATACCTACCCATAAAGTCTGTGGGCTCCCTGCTGGATCTCAGCTATGAATAGATCTTGGCATCTAGGAGATGTTCAAAATTCTAGTTATATTAATTGCCATAAAGGAAGAAGGAAGGAAGGAAGAAAAAAGAAAGAAAAGAAAAGGTCTTAGATTCTGTGTAACAGATGTGGGAGAAGATGATGACAGGTCACAAGCCTCACCACAGCTTCCTGCTGTTTTCCATCTGATCCCATCACCTCCCACTTGAATGAAACCTGACCCTCCCCTAACAAGGCTGCAGCCCTCAAGGGTGGAAGTGCCTCTTCTCTCACACCGTTTGTACCTTATCCCTAGGTGTGCTTGGACACATCCATTATTATTGCTCTTCCTCCCCAAAACCACCTGCTCTGTACCCTGGAGTCATACCACCAGCCTGCCCTCTGCCATCCCCCTTGGGATGATGAGATCTTGAGCTCTGAAACTGGCACTTTGGCACTTTCTCCCACAAGCCTCATCCTTGTCCCATCAGCTCCACTTGCTTTCTTCAGCAACTCGGTGTCAGCACACTCTCAAATGGGAGAGCTGTGGTCTGATGATACCTTAAAAGAGGAAGGAATAGAACACTTGATTAAGGGGAGGGCAGATACTACCTCTGACTCACTGAGCCTCCTAGACCTTCAAGTGCCATCCTGACTGGCAATGAAGGACGTTATGAGCCATGTAATCCTGGCATCAAAGAGCAGAACTCTGAAAATTGGAGGAATAGCTAGAGCATTATATACATTTAAAATATCATTACAATTTCTAGTGTATTAAATGGGCTATAAAAACCTGAATTCAGAAAAAGTTTGCTACATTGGGTTACAACAGTAATTAAATAAGTAGAATATATATTTTACACAATGAAGTTTGCTTTCCTATATCTTCTGTGAATTTAGGTTACTCAAAGGCTTTATTATGGATAAGATAGAGGTGTGCCCCAAAAGCTCATCTGTGAGATAATGCAATAAGGTTTAGAGGTGAAATGATTGGGTTATGCGAGCATTAACCTATCAGTGCATAAATCCCCTGATAGGGATTAACTCAGTGGTAACCATAGAAAGTTAGGGTGAGCTGAAGGAGGTGAGTTACTGGGGGTGTCTCAGCATTTATTTTGTCCCTGGTGAGTGGAGCTCTCTGTGCTTCCTATTGTCATGTCCTAAGCTGTTTTCCTCCACTGGACTCTTATCCCATAATTTTCTGCCTCACATTGAGCTATGGAGTCAGCTGTCCAAGGACTGAGTCCTCTGAAACAATGAGCCCCAATTGATCTCTTTCTCCTCTATGTTGCTGTTGTCAGATCTTTTCCTTTTCAGCATCAGCAAAGCTGACTAGAACAGACTATTACAAAGGTAAAAACAAAGCTAAGTGATGTGTTTCTTTCTTCCTTCATTGGTTTACACAATGGATAATGCTCTAAAAGGTAATTGTTATAGTGGTCAGGGAGACTCACAGTGGTCACACATAAGACTGTCCCTTCTCATATCTACTGAATTTAGGTACAATCACATGACTTCCATTTTGATGAATACTTGAAGGGCAACAGATAATTTATAGGACTCCTTTTACCTTGTTCACTTCTCACATTCTTTAGATGTATCCTCCATCTGTCTGGGTCATAAGTAAAATAGTAAAAGAATGCCCCTGTTGGCCTTGGATTGCTTTCTCATATCACTGTGTTGGGGGCTTATCTGTTACTGCAACATGAGCTAGTCCACCCTGACTAGTGCAGGCATATGCAGCCAAGGTCAAGAAAGAGAAGAATGGGAAACATTAGTTTTTTGGTATAGATTGTAAATTTCTAAGGTAGAGTAATTGAATGGTAAAGTATGAGTATCATACTCATGATTGAAGCATAGGGGTTAAACCTAAATAAGCAAGTTTGGTATAGAGGATGGTATAAATTAAAGAAGCATCAAGGCAGAGGATAGAACTCAGAAATCAGCAGTAACAGATGAAAATCTGGAATGTAAAAAGAACCAAATATCTATGTTTTTTGCTAAGTTCCCTGTGTTGCTTATAAAATTCTCCTAAATTGGAGGAGGGACTGAGCTGTTATTTGCCTTGGTTAGTTTTAGTACACAATAAAAACCAATTGATCACTAAATCTATAAAAACGCTGATATTTGAATGTTGTGTTGAGTGCCTCTAAATTTCTAGCTCCCAGGAGACCATGGTTCCTAAGTGAATTGATATGACTGTGAATTATGTCACTAGTACTGATGCCATGCAGCCCAGGGTTACTGTATGGTCACAGGCACTAGGACTAAGGACACAGCAAAACTCTGCGTGAGAAAAATAGCACTGGATGGCATAGGACCAAGATCGTGTTGGCAAAGCCCATAAGTTCATTATTAAAATGCAAATCTTCAGTGAGAATTCTTCAGGGGAAACTTTTTAAAGGCAACAGTCTTATGAGACTTGGTTAAGAGAACAGATTATTGAGAGAGACTTGCTGAGCTAAAATCCTAAAATAACCTCTTCCTACATGAATGATTTGGGGCAAGTTATTTAAATTCTCTTTATTTCAGTCTCTTCATTTTGAAATTTAGAAAAATTCCCATATGAATTACGGTATTTCCCAGTACAAGTAAGTTACCTATGTTCACAGAAATAACCTGTCCTGAGATCAGTGTGATAACCAGAAGTTCTAGAAAGGACCTTAGAGCTGACCAACTTGTAAAGAGCTTCAGAGAGGATGTAAGTGGGGACGGTAGGGAGAGAGGAACCCAGGCAGCAAGATTCCTCCTCTTCAGATGAGGACTTTGTGGCTCTCATCCTGTGGACAAAGTTGTCCCTCTGTGTTCTTTTCAGCAATGTTGGTTTCTAGAATCAATCACTGCTTTTTGTATTATTCCAAAGCAAACTCAACACTGAGAACCACCATGTTGGGCTCTTCTCAGATGTTCCTCAGCTGACCTGGAGAATATGCACAGGAGCCAGGAGCTCACTAACCAGGCTTCCACCTTTATCACCAGACATCAGTCACTCCCACCTGTCCTCTCCTGCTCTGGTGCTGACTTCTCCTCGTTTTCCACCCATAAGGTAGATTGGACAAGCTTTGGTGCTTCTGGAAGTTTCTATTATCTGAGGTGATGAAGCTGGCTCAGAACACTCCCAAGACCTAGAATCTGGGACAAAGTTGTCCCTCTGTGTTCTTTTCAGCAATGTTGGTTTCTAGAATCAATCACTGCTTTGTGTACTATTCCGAAGCAAGTGAAAATACCAGGATTCAATTTAAAATTGTTATAAAATTCAGTAAAATATTTCTCATGTGAACTAACATCTGCGCTCACCAAACAGAAGCCCCATCCATCCCTTGCAGTTCAGGTGGTCACTAGGGACTGGATTGTTGTGAACGCCTTTCCTTTTCTTGGTGCTTGCAATCTCTGGTATCCGATGAGTTGCTGTTGTAATGCATCACATGAGGCAGAAACACCACCTACACCCAGAGAAAGTGCTGCCACAAGGAAGAGAGTCTTCACAAAGCCAATTCTCCGTTGGTCATGGGCAGCGGGGTCATTGTTTGTGAGGAGCTGACTTTGTGGATTGTAAGAATGAACCTCTGCAGACAGTACTACGCTTATCAAAGTAAACTCATAAAAATGTGCTCATCTGAAGCAAGTGTTTGGGTCTGTACACTTAGATCTCATCAGTAGCTGCAGTAACTGTTTAAAATTGAACCAAAAAAAAGGTTTGTTGTTGTTTTGCTCAGTTTCAGGGAAGAGTATTCCATCACCAGCTTTGCTCAGGATTTCTGGTACGTGGAAATACAAATAGGAAGACTGAGCTGGTTGGCTTCATCATCGTTTCCACATTTCCACTGATAGCCACCTGGTCCCAGGGCAGGTTCCCCCTCTACCCCCCTGCTGTCCCCCACTTTCCTCTCTGCAGGGTCACCACCTTGTCTGCATTGCCCACTGGTGGTGGGAGCCATTTCCCTCCCTCATTTAAAACCCTGCTAGGGACTCTAAGCCATTGCTCAGATTCCTTCAGTAGTAGCTTCTGTGGTCCAAGGCCTGTGCCATGCAATCCAGGTCACCAGGAAGTGGCTGAAAGCTGAGGCCACACTGCTGACCCTCCTTACTCTCAAGGTCCAGTTCTGAGAACTCTCCTTACTGCCAGTTGCAGACCAAGTCTCCATGCAGAGGTGAAGACACACACTGATTTAGGGTGTCCGTGCCTATTCAGCAGAGGGTGGATGGGAGATTACAGGGTTCTGATACTCCAGGAGTGGCCCTGTGACATTACTATCATCACTTCACACCACTTGTGTGGGTAAAGCTGAGGGACTCCTCTAAAATGCCTGCATGTGTCCCTCCAGATGTGCACAATCAAAACTTTGCTGCTTTGTCTTCCTGCCAAGATAATCAAACATCGGGATATGTAGCAAGAAAACCATGAGAACAAACAATAACACGAGAAATAGTGGGTTTAACCTCAATGCTTCTGCCCTGTATGTGCACGTCAGAGCACATGTCAGAACACAACAGCCACCAAGATGCCAGTGAGGTCCTTGCCCTCCGGGTTCTCGCTTGACACCTGCCTTCCTCCAGGGTCCCTTGCCTTCCAACCTCTCACGTCCCAGCAAGATTGACTGCGGTTGTGGAGCTTTCAAAGAAATGCCTTTTGGAAATTTTTTTCATTAATTTATTTTTAGCCAAAGAGAAACAGGTGATAACCTTTAAAAACAAGCAAATGGAACTGCTAGAAAAAGAAACACAAGGGAATGAATTAATTATTTCCCTTTTATATCTCCCTGAGACTTTGGCATTTTTTTCAATGATTTTTATTTTTTGTCTTGTTAAACATCATGAAAGGACATTGTGCCAATGCAGGAAAGGAACAGAGTTTTCATTAAACTTGGGGCACCTGAGGCAGTCTCTGGGGTGCTCGGGAGCACAAAGGACTGTCTACCTGAGACATGCTACAAGACTAATAACTCGAACCGTAGTTCAAAATACCTCTTAGGGAACACATTTTAATTAAATTTCTCAGTATAACATTATTGAGAACCACCATGTGCTACGTCTTGTTTTAAAAATATGGAACATATTGTTGGAGATCTTTCTGTCTTGAAAAACAGTGGGATGGGATGGGACTGAGAGAAGTGGTTTTCTGTGGAATATTCCATTTAATTCTCCTCACAATCTTATGTTGATGTTTATGTCCAGGTTCTGCAGTTGGCAGAAACCGAAATTCACAAACAGGAAATGAGGCCTGCAACACAAGCTTCTTTATGGTTAAACTTGGACTCAATGAGCCAAACAAAGCATGTGTTGATTGTTATGGGCTTTCCAAGGAAGGACAGATAAGATTTTACTACTGTGGAGAGAAAGCTTTGCGCATGAGCTGGTTTCTTAGAACTCCAGTCGTGAAAGTGAGCTTGATCAGGAATCAGAGGAGAAAGATTTTCTAGTGAAGACCACAGCATGGGGTGGAGGGGAGAGGAATGTGGCCCACTCCCTCCTTCTGCTTACCTGCTGCTGCATACAGACGCAGCCCCAGAATGACAACTCCAAGTCCCATTCAGGAATTGCATCCTACCTGAAGTCCCAGCTCTGCAGGTCGACCTGCTTCAACACTGGGCTTGACTCTCTGGTCCTCAACCTGTGAACAGAAGAGCACATTTTGTGTGCCCTGTTGCTATACCTGCAATGACAGGACAGGAAAAGGAAACTCATGCCTGAAGGAGAAACAGGAAATAAGGAGCAGAAAATGTCCAGTAGAGTCTCAAATAGTGTTGGGAAGGATGTTCAAGTGGGACATTCCCAGGAACTGGGGTCTTTTATTCAGGAGACATTCTTCTACTCTACCAGAGGAACTTGTCTGTTCAATGTTCAAGTTAGCCCTTTGCTCTGGGGTGTGTATTTTCTTATTCAGCCACATTTAAAGCTGTTTTTCAGGAATATTCCTTTCTTAAGAATCTTTATTGTCGATTCTGTGTTTCTGAATGGGTTGGACCCTGAGGATTGTTTTACAGTTTGAAACCTCAAAAGCAAAGCATTCCAAGCCTTAGCTTGTTTTCTGTGAAAACCTAGGCCCTTCAAGTACACAGGATCATGGTCCCCTTCCTACCTTTCAGCCCAATGCTTGGTTAAGCACAATTTCTTTTCTGGGCAACATTCTCAGATTTGGTTGCTTGTTTTATTTTATGATTTCACATCGTCTGTTTCCCCCCACCCCTCTCTCTTTCTCTCTCTGTTTCTCAGATTAAGGACAATGACCATCTGGAGCAAAAGGTGGAAAGGTTAGACCTTAATCATATGCTTGCCCAATTTGATCAGCTAACTTTAGTGGGACTTCATTCCTCAAAACCTTTTTCAGTATGACTCTGTGGCCCTCAGCTTCTGTTGTTCTTTATCATTTCTCCTACCTGCTTACAAATGAGCTAATTATGCCCCTATGTTCCACTAACTTTGATGACGAATGATCTATTTTCCAGCCATAGTTGTGCAGTATCCCGAAAGTGACCTGGCTCATGGTTTTTTAACCAGGTGTTCCTCTATGTCATAACAAGTTCTGGCTTCTTCCCAGCCTCTGGGGAGTCCTTGCTATCTGCTGCCCTGAATGCTGAGGATAGAAAAGTTATGTTAGATTTTTTTCCCAACATTCCATTTACAGGTAGCTTTCTGCACTGCATTAACACTAATTGCTGAAATAAATATAAATAAATCATTGATTTCACAAAAGAAAACTATCCGTAATGTCCCTGTGACAGTCTGTTTGATTCTTTGGTCAGTGGCCTTCTCTGTGGTCACACTGGGGGCCTGGCCTTTGCATCTTATAACTCCACCTTTGTCTTGGGTCTTGTTAAAATTCCCCACAGGCCTTTTGCATCCAAACCGTCAAAGAGCTGAGGGCCCGCCATCGGCCGCTCTCCCTGAAGGACATCATGTCTGTCCCTGTTCCTCGGTTAGAATCATAATCCCATGGAGATGTGAGAGGTCTGGAAAATGTAGTCTTCTTGTTTGTTGTTGCCAAATGTAATCTGGTTCAGTGAGCACACGGCCTTGGCTCTTCCTGGTGCAGAAGCATAGAGCCTCAAAACTTCAAATCTGCAGGGTTGACAGAGACCGCTAGCCCTTATCATTATTTTTCCCTACTTTCTAGGTACAAAGGCAGACTCGTGCTCCAGCCCTCCTGAGATGGGCTGTTCCTTGTAAATGAGAGGAAGCTTGGGCTTTGCAGGGTACCCACTGTGTGCTAAAAATGAGTTCAAAATCGAGAACTTGGAGCAGAAGGTGCCATTGGCCCTCAGAGGAATTCAAATAACCACAGAAATGTCTGGTGTTTTAATACACAGGCAAATCTTACTTTGGGAGGAATTAAGCTAGTGTTATTTATAAAATAGGTGCATCAAGTGTGGGAAATAATTTTGCATCTTGGTTGAAGACTGAATTCCAGTGTCAAATATAATTCTGCTCCCCAGCCTTACGTGTAGAGAACTAAAAACTACTGAGCCACTGCTGTTTATCAGGAGCTCACATGTTAAAGATGATATGTGAAAGGCCAGAGTATAAAGGTTTTCTTTTTAAATGAAGAAAGTGAGTTAAATTTCATGAGAAGTCAATGGTAATCTTATTCATTTTCTACTCCTATTTCCAGATAACTTTAACTTTTAGACATTTTGTTTCCTAAGTTCTTTATGCATGTTTTACATTAAGCTGAGTTGTTGGTCACTGTGTCTATTTTTATGGATTCCTTTTTTTGTCCTTTTTTATTGGTTCATATTATTTACACACGACATTATGATTCATTTTGATATTTATAAATGCATGGATGCTCTAATTCAGTACCCACTTCTCCTCCTTTCCTTTCCTTCCTCCTTCCCCAATTCCCTTCTCTTTATTCCACTGATCTTTCTACTCTTTATAGTTTTCTTTTTGGTTAATCAGAGTCTTGTGGATATACATAAAAGTAAGATTCACTGTGGTTTATTCACATATGAACATAGAGGAGAGTTGGGTCACAGTCATTTGGAAGTCCCTTTTCTTTCCTCCCTATGATGTAGAAGTGTTACCTGTCCATATTCTTGCCTTGCCTGGTGGTGGGTTGTCACTCTCTCTCTTGCCCTGGGCTGTTGGATTTGGTTAGGGACTCACTTTGCCAAAAGGCTGACATAAGCTGGGGCTTTGGATATATTTGAGTTATTATAACTAAGCTTTCAGACTTCTGTCATTGCTATGTGAAATCATTTTTCCCATTTTGCCTTTTGACCTAAAAAAAATAGGACACGCTACTTGGCAGCCTGTTCACAATAGACCAACCACACCCCCGTGGACTCACCACTGTGAAAGGTGGCAGTAATAGTGGTCTTTTCTTGTGAAAGCCACTGGATTTGGTGGTGAGGAGCTTCTCGCTATGGAGATATGGTCTGTCCACATGATTTTTTCCCCAAAATAGCACCTATCCTAAGAGAGCAACTATTCTTTCTTCCTGCCTATGCAACTTCTTTCTTTGAGCAAATCTTTACCCAGTGAAGTAAAGGTTCCTGGGATTGTACTGAGAGCAGAGAACCCAGAGATAGATGAGGACACAGGGCTGGGCTGTCGCTGTGCCTTTCTGGATTCTCAGAATCCCACAGGGACTTTGCACCTGCCGACGTGTGCACACAAAGCTTCCCTTCCTCTGCTCTCAGTAGTACCCCTCAGCATGAGGGCAGCTATGGCAATGAAAACAGCCTTAGGGACCCACTCACCCTTCATGAATCTTCAGGCTCCTTTGTTGCCCCTCAAGAGGGGACAAGGGTTAGCCGGAGTTGAGGTAGCCAGGACCCACTTCAGAGAAGCATGCTTACTTCTGAAAGAGAGATGCAGGTGCCTGGTAAATTAGAACAGGAGCTAACACGTATCTCAGCTGTGAACGTGGAGGAGAGTAATTGCGACCCAGCAGTGCATGAACATCTACAGTGCAATGCAGATGGACTGAAAAACTGGGTCGATGCTTACCTCTTAACGAATACCAAGTCAAGCTGAAGAAACATGAAATGCATTTTCTGGAGGAAACTGTTTAATCAGCACCCTGGGCTTCCACTTCTGAGTGCGGGTGCTCATGCCACTACCTGGTTCCCATTGCCCACTCAGTTCTCCTTGAGCTGAGGGAGTCCACATGTCCATGTCCACCACGCTGGGCTGCTTACCTGGTGAGGAGCTGTCAAATACTTGAGCACCTCCATTAAATAATTCACTATAGTGTGTCTTATTTTGCCTATTTTAGACATCTATCTCTGTCCCCAGCGAATGTGCACACACATACACCCACAAACAGACATGATAATAATAATAATAATAATAATAATAATACCCTTTTCTAATATTTCACCTGCAACTAAAATTGTACAAATCCTGTTAAAGATTGAAATAGATGATTTGAAAATAAATGCGTGAGTTAAAAAAACATTCCTATAAAGGGTCTTTAGAGATAAGACTTGGAGGAAGATAGATTTATTTCAAAAAAACAGCCTTCATTGCACTTGTATTGAAGTGGATTTCTTTTTGAATACAAAACACACTAAGACCAAAATGAATAGAAAATAAATAAATAATAAATGGATAAATAAGTGTTTTCAAATGCCATTATAAAGTAATATCAAAATAAGCTGGAATTAATATAAGCTATGTTTCTCCTCTCCCTCTTATGCTTTCAAACTGTAAAGTAAATTACACAGTACACTTTAATCTTTGGCATTGTCCTAACTGAGGTAAGCAATTCAGAAACGCTTATGCATAATTTATTCAAGAGTTCTCTGTGTAGTGGATTTGTCCTAATTCAATAACATCACAGCATTTTATTTTGACTCTTCATATATTATGGTTATTTAGTAAATTTTTAATTACTCTCAAAATTGCTTTTAAGCAGAATCAGAAAATCCATTTTAATAACAGAACTGGACAAAAGAAAATCTTTTATGTCTCTGGCGCCTTTTGGAAAGTCTTTAGAAATCATTCTCAAGCACATACATTGGAACACACACACACACACACACACACACACACACACACACACACACACACTTCCAGAAGGTTTAAGAAGAGGAGGAAGGGAGGCTGGTGTCCAGGGGAGAGGAGGCCTGGGTGCGAGGGCAGAATCTGTTTGCTCCAGGAGTAACTGTGCACTTCATAGGAAACACTCAGCTTTTACCAAAGACATTGATATCCATGGGAAAACTTATGTTCTCCACAGATCAGTTTGTATTTTATACCAGGAAACAAAGCAAAGATGGAGATTTCTTTCATGAACGCATGATGCCAACAAATAGAATGATCCACAGCACATCATTACAAGGCCCTCTGTGTGTCCAGGTTCAGGAACTTGATGCTTTGTTTCCCAAATCCATGCAGCAGTGATGTTGTTTATAAATAACCACGTTTTTGAAACATCCACCTAGTACCTAGAACTTAGCAAGAAGACACTGCACATTTTCTGAACGACCCAGGGAACTTCTACTCAGTGCTCAGGAAATAAAACAAAAATACATTTATGTACTTTATTTCAAAGGGTTTATTTATTGCTTTAGCACTCATCTTTGAAAAAAACAGACAGCTCATCTCTGATTATAAGATGAATTCAGACTCCTTTTGGGCATAATCTGAGTCCTGGTTACTTTCGGCCACCTTCTACCCTCCCAGGTAATTCTCTAGCCACAGGAATAAACTCCTTTATTTCATCTTTCATGGTCATGTACCTTTACTCATGTTTTTCTGCCTAATAAAAATCTGTTGGTTTTTCCTATAATTCAAAGAAAAATGTCCCAGCATAGAGCTTTGACTGCACCCTTTGACAACATCTAGAAATTCAGCATCTGCGTGGTTGTAACGTTTGCAGTATGACCCTCACAGTGGTCCCCATGCAGTGCCAATGTCCTCCATGTGCAGGGAAAACACCTCCTTACCCACGGAGTTCCATTAGGACGAGAGACATCACATTTGCATCAGCAGTGCCTGATAGAGTACTTTTACATAGTAGTTAGTTTATGAATACTCCTTGAATTGAAATTTAATATGGATATGCATATAAGTAGATATATGGTTATATTGATAAATACAGAACTGCAACATAAGATCCAAAAGTAGGTCTTCATATAAAGGCTAAAATAAACCTGAGAACTTTGCAAAATAATTTTAAAAGAGTTGATTTTTGGAAAAGGGTCAAAGTATAGTGATGTGACTCACGGGTGAGGTTCTAGTCTTTTTTTATTATTTAAAAAAAAAAAATCTCAAAGCTCTTCCCCAAATTTAGTTTGGGAGAAAATTTATAGTGATGCTGGCTAAAACTAAAAGAAAACCCTGTAGATCTAGCTCGAGGAAAGTAAAAAGGCAGGTCCTGGAAACTAGAGCTTATAGGGATAATTTTAGATTATTGATAAATGGAGAAATGGTCTGTTAAATCTGTGAATGAACCTGCAAAATTGACCAGGCTTATCTGTGGGCTCTGGCTGTGTGGGAGAGACCCAAATCCATGCAACCAAGGTTTCAAGAGTTGAGTTGAGACTTGAATCAGTCCTCAATCACAAATGAAGCCCAGAATTTCACATGCAGGGAAGAGAACTAAACTGATGTACCCAGGGCTCAAAGAACAAGACTGCTGTCCAAGGTGACCACCTGTGTCTCTGGCCATCCTCTGAATTTGACCCATAGCTACACAGCAATGCTGAAAGACTTGAATGGGGTTTGGCTCTCCCAGACAGTCTCCAACATCAACCCAGACAGTCCTGAGCACACAGAATTTGTGCTCAGGACTGTCTGAGTTGATTTTGCCTCCTGCAAAACAGCATTGACCTTCTCCAGAGGATTACATGAAACAATATTCAGAATTAATAAAAATTAAAAAATAGAAAAATATAAGCAGCAATTCTCAATTGAAAAAGCAATCCATAGATGCCAAAACTAGTCTGATCAGATACTGGAGTTATCAAAAACCAAAAAAGACTGTAAATCAGATATTTTCACCAGGCTCTGTGAGATAAACAGGGAAATACCAGGAGCATGTTCAGTGCAAGGAGAGGAGGGTCTCAGGTCAGAAGTCAAAGCCATCAACAAAGAACAAAGTGAAAGCTTTGAATAGAAAAAACAGAATCTGAAATAAAAGTTAATAAATAGTATGAACTCCACAACAGAATAGATAAGAGAAGAAAAAGTCAATTTGAAGATAGATTGATAAGCATTATCAATTCTGAATAAGAGAAAACATATTGTAAAGACAGTCAGGTTTGAGGGACCTGAGGGAGATTTCCAAAATATTTGACATATGCACTGCTGAGATAATAGTGATGAAGGGAAAATGAATCAGTGCTGAAAAAATACTTTAAAATATTTTAAAGAATTGCTGAAAATTTCCCCAACTATGGAGAGATTTAAATTCATCATTTTAAGGAGCTCAAGAAAACTCAAGCACAATAAACTGAAAGAGAACCATGTTTAGACATGTTACATTAAACTGTAAAAGTTAAATATGGAGACAAGCGGCCATGTCAAGAATGGTGTATTCAGGAGGTAAAAAGCAGTGCATCATGATGATCAGATGTGCACTGGCTGCTTTTTTACATATATAGATGTACACACATGGCCAGTGTGCATATTATGTCCAGGGAGCTGAATCGAAGGACAGGGAATTCCTATGAGAAAACAGACCAGAAGATAGCAAAAACCCACTTTCCGATGCTCAGCCAAACCAGAGTGCCATGTCCAGCAAGGACGTCCTTCAAGAGCAAGAGTGAAAAAGAGCATTCTCAGAAGGACAGGTGAAGGACACATCACCTGTAGGCTCCTTCGTAAAGGAATTCCAGGGAAATTGTTCAAGCTGGTGGGAAATGTACCAGAGGGTAACATGGATCTTTGAAAATAAAGATAATAAAAAAAAATGATAAACACCTGGATGAATAGGAACAGCAATTCTCTCTGTAATCTTTGAAGACACGTATGAGCCATATAGCCAGCATTGTAAGATTCTTCAGAGGGGTTTTAAAGGTGCAGAGATGTAAACACTCGGCAAAAATAAAGCAAATATCAGCCTAGAGGGGATCATCTCATACCTTGGTTTTGACACTGTATGTGAAGTGGTAAAATATTATCTCTAAAAAGACTAGGAGAATCTAACTATACATAGTACAGTCCCCAGATCAACCAATAAAAAAGACGAACCAAAATGGCAATATAAAAATTAAAATGGATTTAAATAACCCAATACCAAGGAGATAATTGTGAATAAAGAATCCAAAATAGGGGCAAAATGATGTCAAATGATAAAATGATGGATGAAAGTCCAACTCTCTCCATAATTAATCTCATCATGCATTTTATTTCAATTTTCTAAACGTTCTAAAGAAAAGAATGGCTGAGATGAAAACAAAGTGAAAACCAAAAGAAACAAAACAAAAATGCTACTATCGTCTGCCTACATGAGACTACATTACAAAGCACACATGAAACAAAACTCATGAACTGTCATATCATGCAGGATACGCACAAGAAACACCTGGTGTGGCAATTCTACACCAGAGAACAATGGGATCCAGAACAGTGTCTTTGGGAGATAAAAAGCAGTGCATCGTGATGATAAGAGAGACCATCAGGAAGGCATAGCTATCATAATTGTCTCTGCACCTAGTAAAATCCACAAATTCAATAAAGCAAACCAGACAGAGTTAAATGGAAAAGTAGGAGTCCACAATTGTCCTGACGGCATAGGATTCGCTGCCAGTGATGGACATAACAAGGACAGAATGTCAATAGTCCCACCTGAACTCTGAAAATCAACATCAGCTGCCTTGAGACTAATTGGAATCTATGGGTCACTGCACCCCACCAATGAAGGATGCAGATCCTTTGAAAGTGTATATGGTACATATGCCAAGCTAGTTGGCATCAAAGGCCATGAAACAAGAGCCAAACACACTTAACCATCAAAATTAAAATCACTGATCACGATGGAATTAATTTCAGTAACAAAAAAGCATTTAGAAAATCCCCAAATATCTGCAAGTTTAATAGCACATTGATAAATAATTCATGAGTTCAAGATAAAATTACAAGGAAAATGGAAAAAAAATTATTTAAACTCAAAAAACAATACAACAAAAGAGGTCAATAAATTATGTTTTAAAAATTTTATTGATTCATGTAATAGTGGGATTTGTGGTTACACATTTGTATGTGTTTACAATTGTACATGTACACAGTAGAGCAATATAATTTAAATAGGTCCAAAATGTTCATGCTAAAAAAGAATTCACCATAGAGAAGCAAAAATTCAATTAGATTAAAAAGTCACATAATTAAAAAGAAATAATTAAGATAAGAAACAGAAAACCAACAAAGAGAAAATAAAGTCAACAGCTCTTTGAAGATATAAAAAAAAATCAAACTGAATTGATCACAAAACAGAATACAAACTATCAATGTCAAGGCTAAGAAAGGCACTGTGGTGGTACTGTGAATCCTATGAACAACAAAGAGATAATAAGACATCAACAATATTATATTGGCATATTTGACATCTTAAATAATACAGATAACTTTCTAGAAAATGCAACTTACCAAAACCAGCACAAGAAAAAAATTAAACACTTCAAGACATATCTATTGAAAAAGTTGACTTTGCTGTTAAAACTTTCCAAAAATGATTCTGGAACAATTATTTTTCTCTGATAAAGTCTATTCAAGGATAGAGGGATAATACCGAAAATAGAGAGGAAGAGCCATCATCCCCATCCGTTGTCACACTTTGTGACCTAATACCAAACCGGACACAGACATTCCAAGAAGAGGAAAAGAAAGTCATTTACACACCATTATCCTTCATAATTAAAAACTCAAAACAAAATGTTAGTAAAGAGAACCTAACAATATGCTAACACATGATCGATTCCTCTGATTTCATAAACCAGCAGCTAAACCCTTTTTCCAGGTTTGGGAAGCAGACTTCCTTTCTAACCTTGCGCTAGAATCCTAGGCATTCTAATAGTATAAGATGATAAAGGCTTGCAGAGGCCATGTTTAGAGGCCAGACTTCCTATTTTGCAGAAATTTTGCATTACCAATTTCTATGTAATGTGGTCCTTTCACCCCAAAAGTAAAAGTCCCTGGGAATCTCAAGTCAAAATAAAACACAAACAAAATATTAAAAAAAAACTGTTAAGAAATTATTTATAAAGGTAGACACACAGGTTAAAATTTTACAATCCATTAACAGTTTATATATTAGTTATGGAACAATTGGAAAATAATATGAAATACTGGCAATTAAACTGTCCATGACATGCTGACATGTTGGGGGAGGAAATGAATAAATGATTGGTTTTCAAAAAATCGTTTGTCTATTAAAATGTTTTTTAAAAAATAGCAAAGTATTAAAAGTCTGATATCCATAAGGAGACAGCTAAATATTATGAGAAATATATTTGAGTTCTTTTTTAATAATTTTATTCTTTAAAAAATCCCTGTGTGACAAGTGACGAGAGCTTATTAGGTCACTACAACAAGCTTGAACCCAAGCACATTTTGAATAGTGCTGAAAACCACTGGATCAAAGTTCAGCCAGCCTGTGGCCTGGTCTCATTCCAAAACACACCCACTGTGCACCCTCAGGATGGAATTTTATTATTCTTGTCCTACATGTTCTTATCTGATAGTATGTGTACTAGGTAAAAATATGTTTTAAAAACAGAAATACATTCAAAATTTTAAAATTTAAAATATTTCAAATTATAACCTCTTCTTTTGTTGTAAAAACTCCATGTATGATAAACTGGTGAGTTCTAAAATATACCTTTTTATTTCATCCTGTGACTTCCAATCTGCCCTCTTCTATCATATTCCCATCTTGAGACTTCTGTAACATCCTGGATAATTCCTGTATACACACACACACACACACACACACACACACACACACACATATACAAACACACACATATGTTTTCAAGTGAGACTATTTTAAATACTTCAAAATGCCATCTAGACTTGATTATTAATTTTCAATAATAATAAATGTACTGAAAATGACCCATTTAAACTACCGAACGAATATCCATGCCTGTCTTTCAAGACCCACATCAAGTGAGGACCAAACTGATACGTAAACGTTGGAATAAATCATTCACCTCAAGTCACGTTCCATCTAAAAGAGCTAAGCATGCATCTTTCTTGAAAATGTCAGACATCTGCAAATAATTTATTTAAACAAAGTAAGCCTTTTGCATAAAGCACTTTCCACTTTTGTACATGTATTGACGCAGATCCTTCTGGTTGATGAACCTGTTTTTCTTTCCTCTGAAGAACATTGTAGTTTTGGTTTGCTTTTTGTTTCCTGTTTTTTTTTTTTTTTTAATACCTGAAAATAGCCTGGTGGTATTGTGGTACGTGGAAGACATAAAGAAGATGTGAAATGAATCTGAAATTTGAAGCAAGGACCACATTTAAGAACATACCTGAGCTGAGTTTCAGGTGACAGGGACATGAAGAGTCCATTCACTCAGCAAAGCCCAGCAGCCTAGGGACACTCAGCCTGCTCCTGGGAAGGAAACCTCTCTTCCTCATTGCACTCCCCTAAGTCAGGTTTTCATAATATATTTGCAAAATGCCTTTAATGTCAAATGAGCCCCTGTACTCAACTTCATTATCATAAAAACGCCAGTTCTTCTGTAGTGAGGAAATCCAATTACTGTGACTAAGGTGTTTGGATGAAAATGACAAAATGAACAACCACTAGTGGAAATAAGCATTGGCTATAATCTCACAGAGGTGTGGGTACGAATATGAATATAGAAAAAGAAAACCGAGAGAGAGGAGGTTTTGCAAAGCTCAGACTCCACTCAATCCTTTCTCTAATTCAGTTATTTGGCTTTCAAGAACATCAGAGGGAGATTATTTCTCATTGCTATTTTCTTTTGGATTAATTTGTCAGATTTGAAGGAAATGAGGGAAATTAACAAGGACCTAAAGTAGAGGTCAGCAACAGAGGGAACACTTTTTAGGAGAACTAATTTAGCACAGGAGTTTTAGTGAGCAGATCACAGGGTTTGGAGTGGGTGCTGCTGCAGAGCAGAGGGGCCCTTGATGTCTCTCCTTGGGCTTCAGGCTCCAGATCTCCCATCAGTGAGAAGAAAATGACAGCCACTTCCAGGTGACACTGTTAGGATAACTAGACTAATCATTCACTTGTTTGCTTTGGTGTCTGGGCTTGAACACAGGACCTGCTGAATGCTAAGTACCTCCTATATGCAGAATTGAAATTACTAATCAACTCACCTGCTTAGAAACAACCCACGAACCTGTTGAGAAAAGATTTTCAGCTGTTGCACCAAGATGGCACCCACCCAGTACTTCATATTTTAGACAAAATACTAATGGTAAGACAAATCTATGCTAAGATTCTGGGTCTACATTTGCTACTATTTAGTTCTTGGACAGTTTACTTAAGTGTTTTGCACCTTGATTTTCTTGTCCAAAAAATAAAGATAAAAGTCTCTGTTTAGAGGTCATCACGAATTACGTGAGACTGAATGAAACCACCGGTCACCATGAGTACCAAAAATTCAATTCACTCCTTTGTTCTCCAAGTTCCCTTTTCCATTTTTCCACAAGCAGATCATAAGTTGATTTTGATAATTAAGGTAAAAAATATTATGCAGTGAATCATACTCAGAAAGTGTTTCTTTAAAGGTAGAGCTCTTTAGTGTACGTGTGAGTTCCAATCTACCTCTTTCTGGGAAGACTAGTGATCCAAGTGCCCCTTTTTACCAACTCAAACAAAATAGCACCTTACCTTCTCCTGTATGGAGACAACTGGATCACATGGTCAGGGAGCAGAGGCCCGTGTGCAGTGTCCGCCAGCTGTGTATAGCTCAGCAAAGTGGCCGCTAGGTGGCGGTGTTGCACCACATTCCAGGGCAATGGCAGCTCCCACAGGCACCCAGCCCACAATCTTGGTGCAACAGCTGAAAGTATTTTCTCAACAGGTAAATGAGTCATTTCTAAGCAGGTGAGTTAACTAGTAATTTCAATTCTAATAAGGAGGAAAGACTTCTCAAAGACTATTGACCATGAAAATACCATCCTTTACCAAATGAAGCACAGGAATTTCCTTATGAGTTTATTTTTTCCCCAAGAAATACCAGTAACTTGTTTTGACATGATACTTTAATCTATTTCATGAAACATGGTATTCCAAAAGGTGTTCTACCTTTTGGCCTGTACATTGTTGTTAGCTTTTACTATAATCCTAAGCAGGGTTTTTAAAAGTCTGGGTTTCAGTTTCTGTATAAGTGAATTTGGAAATGGTTAAATTTTGCTAAAAATGGCATCTAAACCTGAGGTGGTGTGGGTACATTTTAGGTTCCATGGTTTCCATCTCTTCACACCTGTCCCTGTACCAAGGACTGTGAGATACTGCATGGGGGACATTCTAAATGACAGGATCAGAGGTCAAGGGGCTTGGTCAGCTGCAATCACCTAAGGAAAGTGGAATGCAACTTTCATTTTTCGATAGGATTTGAACACTAATATAATGGAACCAGGACATGCAACTGAAAATTCTCTAGCAGTTATAGTTGTACAAAGTGGAAGGAAAGAGTAAGTTAATTTTAATAATGTTTCTGTGTAACCCCATATATTTAAAACGCTGCCATTCCAACAAATAATCAACATAAAAACATATTAATGAGACATTTTGTTTGTATTAAATCTTAGAAATCAATGTGTATTTTGCACTTCTAATACATCTCCATCCATATGCCCTATTTTCATAGAAAACAAATGGTCACTTTTTAGGTTTCATTCAAATTGCAGTAGCAAAAGTACTACCACACACTCAGGTGGTTGTGAGCATCATGAAAGAGGTTCCAGCAATGGACAAAGTATCAGGAATTTAAAAAAATAATAATAATAATTCCAATTAAACAAAACTAAAAATGCTGTTCTTCAGATGCACTTGCCACTTAGTAAGTGCTCAATAATGGGAGAGGCTCAAGGCTGCTGTTTCAGGCCAACATACTGAAAATAAGCTCAGTGGGTCTTGCTATAAAAAAGCAGATAATTATTCCATAAAACCATGGGGGATTTCCTGAACTGAAAACAATTTTACCATGGCCATAACTCTTCTCCCCAATGTGGTGGGTAATGTTTTGAAAACAGGTATCTCAGCTTTATTAATGTTTTATTTTGATGTATTATAGGACAATGCATGTATCACATCAGAAATTTGATGAATACTTGTCAATTTAAATTAAACAATGAATCTCTTTGCTGATATAAGATATTCTGTGAAAATTGATGAAATTCATTAATCATGATTAATATACTATTGGCGTCTATCAAAGATGATTGCTAGTTAACTAGTATTGAGTGAAGGTCTCCCATGACCTAAATAACCCCTTCTTCAATGGAGGGTCCAGAGATGACCAAAGTCAGTTCATTTACTAATGCTGAAGACAAGAAAAAAAAAGGAAACTTAAATTTTATTGCATTTATATTCTTCCCCTGACAATTATCGAACTTTACGAATCTCAACCTCATTACATTTGGGTAGGAGCCAATTGTCTTCAAGAAATGGTACTAAAATTAATGGTGGGGAATTGCTGGGGGGGAAAAAGTGGTGGAAAGAAGACATATGGTTAATGATGACATATTATTGCAGAAAAATGCAGTAGTTTGCACAAGTACTGGTGACAGCAATTGGATGGGGGTTGGTGCTAACTTGAATGGGCAATGCTGGGAACTGTGCAGGTCCCTCAGAGCTGCTTTGTGGGACCACACTTCCTCCATGATCATATTCGATATGCAACATTACTCCTGGTTGCTGAGGTTCAGTGCATAATGGGGCTCTGTCATGAACAAAGACAACTGCAAAGAGAGGCATCTTTCTCTATTTCCTTTAAATGGAATCTAGCTGTGTCCAAATTCAGCACAAACATATGGATCATTTGAATACTCCTACATCCAGCTCACCACCAAGGTGCTGAGATGGCAGCATTGCTAAGTGCCTTGCCATCATAATAACACGTGCTGCCTGTAGTCAAGAAACGATGGGATTTGGGTGAGAGGCATTTCTTCTTCTCCAACCTAGACATGGTGTCCACAGATCCTCATCCAAGGATTGCCCCCTCCGCATGCTGTTTGCAGGTGCTTTGTTTCTGGAATGTGGTTAAAGACCATCATGAGTTGATTTTGTGGGAAGAAGATGAAAGAAATAGAGCTCAGCATGAGCATTGGAAGTTTTGACAGCTTCCCACTCGCTTTGCCTTGCCTGTCTTCAGTTCCCTCTGAACCTCCAGAGAGCAACTTGTTCATTATCCCTTAACTATTAATGGGATTTAAATTAATTTTGCCAAACCAAAGAAGAGGTTTGTAGGGACAAAAAGGATTATTCCAATTAAAGTGGAGTTCGGAAAATAGATTGCAGAAATAACTGTGATCCCTCCCAAATCCACAGTTAATCCTCCACACAAGCTCCTGAAGGATGTGCCTAAGCAGGAAGAATGTCGAATGTTTCAATGACAGCTTAGGGTCATCCAGGTTGGTGGCCAAACCTTGCAACTGAGGTTTGAGTCTCAAACCTGATCAAGTCTTTTTTGAAAGCCTTTTAGATTCAGGTCTGGGTTACTTCAAACTCAGAGTGAGTGGGTAGGAGAAAATCACATTGACCAGCACAGAAACACACACACACACACACACACACACACACACACGTAACTTCTATCATTTAGAAATATACCCAATCATTGCACAAGAATATAATGAGAAAAAGATCCCTGTGTGTCTACAAGATTGGTATGTACAAGGGAATGCGCTGCCATGGCTTAGAATGGGAGGGAGACTCCATGAACCAGAGTCCTGCATCTCACTCCAACACCCTGGCCTCTGCCTCCCTCTGGGACTGGTTGAGGATAGTGGATTTTCCCATTCCTCTTCCATCTCTCATCTGGCCCCAGGGCTTCTCTTCCTGCCTCACAGATCCAGTTCAACTAAAGCTGCTTCATCGCTGTGTACTCGGTGGAGCTGAGTTACCATGAAGAAGCAAAGCCTGAAGCGGTGGAGATGAAAACACGGAGTGGGCCAGCTCTCCAGTGCACAGCCAGGTGCTGCCTGAGCTGAACTCCCCAGGTGGGCTCTGGATTCCCTCCTGTTCACCACAGCACAGACGACCTCCCATGCTTCCTCCTTCATGAGGGTGTGCAGGAGCCCTTTTCAGCATGAGTTTCTTCATCAGAGAACCAGGGTTAGCTCAGCCCTCGACCACACTGGCCTCTCACTCTGGAAGCCTGCCTAAGATGGCCTGCCTCCTGGGAGCCAGACTGTGCCTGGCCAGGAGGAGCATTATGCAGGAAGCAAATACAGGAGAAAATTAAAAGAGAAAACCACCCAGTAAGCTACACTTCAAACCCACCTCAGCAACTTGTTGCTGAGGTTCAGCTCATAATGGGGCTCTGTCATGAACGAAGACCACTACAAAGAGAGGCATCTTTCTCTGTTTCCTTTAAACATCTCAGGCAGAACCAAGTTCCTTTCATCCACCTTTTAATGAAAGTAACCAGAGTATCCCTCTTGATAGATGAGTCAAGAGAATTCTGGGCCAGGCATCACTTAACCTGTACAACACTCACACAAGCACAGTGTCTGGCACAAAAACTGCAAATGGAGCTACTGTTATTTGGCTACTCACCTCCAGCTGTTTTCTGTATATCTGTGACCACCCTGTACCAATCTTCTTCTCTGGCTTCTCCTCATCTTTGCTCCTAAATTCCCAGGGGCGTGGGTATATTCCATCATCCAATCTTTCTTCCATTCGCCCAATCTCGTCCTGCAGCTTCAACACCCTGGGCATTGCCTCAGAGGTGTCTCTGGTCAAGATAGCCTTCCTGATCCCCAGCCTCACGCTTCTAGAAGCCATCTAGCCAACAAGGCAGGTACAAAATCTAATTCAGTATATTCCAAACCCTTGGTTCCAAGGTGGAAGAAAAAAAATGAGAGATTGGAATGAGAAGAAAAGCAAAAGAGAAACAGAGGAGGAGAGGAGGAGGAAAGGAAAAAAAGTCAGTGTCTTCCTCTAATCAGACGGCTTCCAGTCTCCTTTGAATCCTAAGCACAAACCAAATATCTGAATATCTTCCTTCCTTTTTCCCTTTCAAAAATCTCTGCTACTTTCAATAGCCACTTAATTTTTAAATGTATCCTTTTATATCATTTTCAAATTGCCCCCTTTCCTTTTTCCTGCTGCTTTTTAATGCATAGGTTTTGTCTCCCACTAAGCACCTGTTCTTTCTGTCACAGCCACCCCCCACCCACTTGCCTGTTCCTGGGCTTCCTCATCTCTTGCATTCAGGACTCAGCAAGCTGTGGCCATGTACACATCTTGTTCCTCTATTGTTCTAGCAGCTCTTTAAGGACAGGCACTATGCACTATATACATTTTTATCTGCAGAAATTAGCAATATCCAGGACTTAGTAGGTGATCAACATATTTTGGTTGATAAAGTGAAACAAAATGATGAAATTCTTACTTTGCTTCTCCCTTCTTTTTGAACCAGGTAATAGTGGCTCTATTTGCAATAGATTATGTGTTGATTTTACAATTAAAAAAGAACATTTAAATCTATGTGATTAAATTCACACCTTATGAAAATCATGTCTCTTGCCACTCTTATCAAAACAGAAAGTGTCATCTGCTAAAACTGACGCATCACCTTGAATGTTTTGATGAAACCAGCCGTTTGCATTTGCAAAGTTGATGATGAAACCAGCCATTTGCAATTTGCAAAGTTGAGCTTTGTTGATTTCAGATGGCCTTTCTCTATCTGCAAAATTCTGACATCTGTGCTTGACATCACACACCAGGCCCATGAATGCTGCCATGATACAGTAGGAGAAAAAGCAGAAAGAATAAGGTGAAAAACATGTTATCATTATGAACATTGTTACCTGCACTTCAAAATTTTGAATTGATGGTAATCTCCAGTTCCACTCTCTTTATTATCACACAAACTTTAGTGTTTACAAATTCTACTTTAGGTCATTCTAAAAAATTATCCCATTACAACTTTGAACAAACATTTACTTACCTATGTAGCTGCATGTGCCTTATTACAAAGTATAGAGTCCCTTTGACTAAAGTAAGTTGTCCCCATTTTCTAGATAAAATTACTAAGGCTTATTAATTTGTTCAGATGGGAGATGAAGGATTTAAAATCGCATCTCCCAGTTTAGTCCTATGTATTCAAGGTTTCTTTATTTCTCTGGAATTGCAAGTAAATGGGAAAATGTATCAATATTTCATTCTAATTTACGAAGGTGGAAAGAAAAACAAGAGGAAATAAGACAATGGCTTTGAGGCAGGATGCTCTTAGATTAATTTCTGATGAAAACTGCTTACCAAACAAAACCCAGAATACTCAAGGCCTCACAGCTTCACGGCCCCCTGGAGATATCATCGGAAGAAACAGAGACAGGGTGAGGTTGGATGTGATTTGTATTGTTGGGAGAGTATGGTCAGTTTTACTTATTTTATATTACTTTTTGCTTCTTTTTCCTTTAAGAAGAAATTTTTAAACATCACGGGCCCCAGGATGTAGGACACTCATTTCCCAGCTGTTCTATCTAATGTGACAGCTGCTACTCATTGGTGATTATAGACAACAAAGTTTAAACTAATTAAAACAATCTTTGAAAACTCTGTTTCAATAGTCTCAGCTTTGGAACTTGGTAACTAAATGGTCTTCATGGATTTTCCAATCATCAGAGGAGGTCCCACTGAACAGTGCTGTTCCCGAACCAAAACCAGGAGTCTATTTTGTGGATACCTGGGCAAGCTAGGCACCAACAATTCAGCTATGCGCCAACAATTCAGTTCCAAATACGTAAAATCTCTTATTTATCTTAAAACAAATACATGGGCAAGAAATCCTTACTAGATTTGGAGATCCTGGTGCTACAAACCTCATTTTATTTGACTTTATTTTTTCAGAATGAGTACAAACATGATACGTGGGGGGGGGGAGCTACCTGTGTGCCTTGCTGAAAGAGTAAACAAACATGTGAAAATATTTGTTTTCCTTTTAGTGCTAGGATTTGTGAAATTTTTCCTGACAGTTCTATTCATTGCTAGAAAATATATTCAACCTCTAAGAAAAGCACCTAAAGAGCACTATCCAATCATTTATTATGCACAAAGTCATGCTTATTTTATTTCAGATAATGATCATATTGAAGAATATATCATTATATTATTTACCCTAAAATAATCAGCTAATGTTATTGTCAAAATAACTAGCTAATGTTATTATTTAGGTATCAGGCTCACACTGAAGTCTCAAAAAGAAAGCCTATGTTCTCCGCCCTGCAATGTCTTCCTCTGCAAGACTATGCACAATTCTGAGTGGACCAGGAACAACATGGTCTTACTCTAATATCATGGTTCATCTTTGTTGCTTAATAGGTGCTGCTATTTCTTCTAGAAACTGAGTCTTCCCTGGATTGAGGTAGTCCATAGGATCCTTGTGTTTTTCAAACCTTTCTACTGCGGTATCTTCTTTAGGGATTCTTACTCGTCACCTACATCTCTTTAAGTCCTTATCATGTCCCATCACAGCTTCCAAGATGATTTCCAAAATCCCCATAAAAAACCCTTCACCAGCTATACACACATCATGTCAAGTCTATGGTATACGATTACCTCCCCTTCGTCACCAGCCTTCCGTCTATTCTCACCTCCATCTATGCATCTGTACTCACACTGGAACTTCTCACTAAAATGTGCCTTCAGTATAATCTTAATTTCCAGCAGCCCACCGCTGATTATTTTCCTATGTCATTTCTCTTAGAACCTTAACTCCAACAATGACTTAACCCATTAGGTCATGAAGGTAGGGCTCCACCTATAGGATTAATATGCCCATTAAAAAAGGAAGATATATAAAAGGGACAGTAAGCGGAGCTCAGTGGTGCACCATGTGCTTAGCCTGGGTCCCATCCCTGGCACTCCTGAAGGATTTCCCTTTCTCCATCTCTTCCCCTCCCCCTCTCTTTTACTTCTCTCCAAACCCCTACCTTTCTGCAAGAATAGGAATCAAGCCAAGGCCATGTGAGCACACCATGGGAAGGCTGCTGTCCACTGGCCAGGGGAGAGGCTCTCAGAGGACAACAAATCTGCCGACACCTTGATCTTGGACTCCCTGGCCTCCAGACCTTAGAAAAATAAATTTCTGTAATTTAAAACAACCAAGCCTATGAATTTGTCACGGCAGCCTGAGCAGATTACGAGAGGGCCCTTAATAAATATTGGTTGAACTTGCAAGCAAATGAGCCAAATAATAGAGGAGATATACAGAACTCAAGGCTTAAGGTTATCCTAAATAAAATTAATTCCAGTCTATTGATCTGATACTTGAATATAATCCATCACATTTTCTACAGCAGTCACTCAGCTTCCAGTGACAGGGGAGAGCGAAGCTTTTGTTTAGCAGGATGGTCTTGTCAAAGCACTTCTTCCACACAGGTTCTTCCCACACCACTCTCTGCTCCTGAGCATCTTTCAAATGAGTCTCTTGCTTCTTCCACAAGGGAGTGCTTCCCTACATGAAGGAATAAAGTTCTCAGCCCTCCCCAACCTGAAGCTAAAGGGGACCTGGGCCTCAGATACCAGGTCCTAGGTCACTTAGGGCCCTTTCTGCATCTAAGGTTCCAGGCAACCATACCAACCTCACATGCCGCACTGCCTGTGGACTTCCCAGGCTCCACCAGAGAAGCAGGGTTCATCAGAAAGCTCCTGTACCTTGGTCCCAACACACAGCGAGACACGTGTTAACATACAGGAAACTTTAACAATGATCCATTTCATTCTCCCACACACGCCTGGTTCTGTGTCCAAAAGAATGAACAGAATTTAAATCTTAACTTTCCTGGTTGAATCTGACTTGCTCTTTGATTCCTACACTGTTTTGTAGTGACAAACTCCTGTTTATGCTTTTTACTTTATTTCTCATTCTAGGGTGCACTGATGTCCCTAGGATTGACATTTTTTTCTAGGTGACACATGCCACACTTTCTAAAAAATGGACATTCTTAAAAATAAATTCCTGTTTTCTTTTGTTGGGAGATAGGTGATAAATAGAAAGATGATAGACAAGAGATAGGTAGTAGATAAGTAGGTACTTAGATAATGCACTTCTGGATTAATTACTGTCCAAACTGACCCAGCCTTGGACATGAAATCAGATTCTGGTATTAACTGTGTCCCTAGTGGAATCTCCTTTGTCTTTGGAGAAGATATCAAGAATAAATCAATTTAAATTAGACCTAGGGGACGTTTTACTCCTTCAACCTCCCTCGGCTTATTCCCGGTTCACTCGAGCAGCCCCGTATCTCCTCTGCGTAAGGAGAAATGGTGCTGCAGGTCGCCACTGGCCTTGAGGGAGACTCAGGTTGGCTCAGACAGGCTTAATTCCTCAGCCTTCCCAGACCTTTCAAAATCATGCCTTTGCTTTTATTGTTTCACCTTCTGATCCATTTTCCAGCTTCTGCCAGCAGGATCTGTTGAATATGTAATCAGAGCATGCCAGGCCTCCTCCTAAACACTCCCCAATAAATCCTCATGGAGCTCATAATGAAGAGTAACTCCAGCTCTTCAACACCATGAATCACTCCAGCCTCCCTCTCAAACGTCATCCCTACCTGCCCTTGCTACCAGACTGTTCCAGTTAAGAGCCCCCCCCCCTTCCCCTATGCATTTCTGAATGGGCCCCTGCTGTCACAGACTCTAGATTGTCAGGAGGTGAGGCTCGGGACCATCTGGATGGAATGGATGGGGAGGGCTCTCTGATAATGTGATGAATAAACAGACCCTTCTTTGGGGTGATGGAGCAGACTTTGGAAATATCAGAGCAGACTCTAAGCAGAAACAGAAGCAAGAGCAAAGGCCCTGAGGCACACTGGGCTTCCTAGAATAGCCTGGAGCTGGTGATGGTGGGCCAGACAAAACAAGGCACAGGATGGTAGAGCAAGTCAAATTAGAGCAATAAAAGAAACTACAGAAAGCAGATCATATGTCAGGATTTGGGCAGAGCTATGAGGACTTTGAATTTCCCTTTGGACGGGAAAGGTAAACACAGGTGGGTTTGGGCAGTGGGATAATGGATTCACACCTCCATTTTTTAATTAAGCTTGGAAAGAAAGACCCGGAGTCTGGGGGGTAAATGGGTGGACGGGGCTCACTCTGGACACAGCCGCACTCACACAGGGTCTTCAGAGTTGCCCTGGGTGCAGTTTCAACAGGCGCCCTGGAAATTGCAGCTTCAGCGTGGGCAAATGTAGAAGTGCAGGGAGCACATGCCTAGCAAGACAGGGCTGGAACAGCGAAGCTCATGATGCCATATTTACCTTTTTAGAACTTTGTTTTAATTTTCTTGTTTGTGGCTTAACCTATCACTTAGAACAGATAAAAGGAGGATTCTCCTTCTGGCCATTTCCAGAGAGAATTGTAAAGAAACACGGTTACATTTTCCCTTGGTCTGGCTTCCATCAGCCTGGAATGACCTCATCCAGGTGCCCCAGATGATCCCTTCTCACGCAGTTGAAGGCCTCTAGTTTCGCCCATCAGGGCTGCAAAACTGCCCACCTGTCCAAAATATTTGTCTTTGTTGTGAGTAACTATCTCACTAGCTGAAGGCTTTATTTTATTTTACACTCTTGAGAATACAAAATAAATAGACTAAAAGCCACCAAGTCAGATACATCTTTCAAAAATCCTGCCAAGATCTGTCAACCTGAGCCTCTAAATAACGGGTGACAAATGTTGTGTTGACATATTCCTCCATTTCCCAGTGAATAATTAACAACAAATGTCAGGGGAGGCTGGTGTCATAATTTCAAACAAATACAAACCCACTTCCAACTCCTGTGGAGCATCCATGGCCTCTCCATTCTAGACACAGCTCGGAAACAAAGAAAATCATCTGCAAAATGATCAGAAAGCTGGGTGCCTTCGAGGCTTGGTGGGATGTTCTTCTCTCTCCACCATTGCCAGGGTGAGGATCAACAGTGGGGCAGTGCGAGAAGCAGCTGAGGACGCTTGATGAGGGGCGTGGACGATCTCTGTGGTCTAAGAGACCCTGGGATGTGACAGGAGAAGGTCCTTAAGTTAGGCTGAAACAGGTTCTGCTCTTGACCCCAACACTTAATGGCACGTGATGCTAGGCTCCCGAGTTCACATCTGAGCTTTCCTGATGGCTGGGTAGTCACCCAGGCAGGTGGGGATAATGCATGCTTACCCTGCCAGGATCAACGTGAGGACTGAGCCACATTTGTGTGCATTGATGGAGGGGAGAGTTTCCATGGTTGAATGGACAGATCAATGGACAAATGCACTTGGTTCCTCTCATAATGATATGTTCACAATGAGCACCCAGAAAAGTCGTCCTCCCTCCCCTTCCCGTGGGCAGTCTGTGTGTCTTTCTGTCCTGGAGGCCGTGGAACCCTGAGGGAGCTCCACAATGAAGCAACCGTCTGTTCTCATTGCTCATCTACACAACTGAGGCTTAGAACCCATTGCAGTGTGTACTTGGAAGAGTAAATATGATTTCAGGTAGAAGACTGCAGCATAATATCTGTTTGGAGAAGTCAATATATATGATTTAAATTGAAATCACCCAAGATTCACTTTTTTTCTTGATCACCCAATTTAGAGTTTGTTTTTCCTAACCGGAAGAAGTTATTTTTTTTTTAGTTCAACTTAAAACTTATAATGATATACAATATTTTATAAATATACTTTTACCTTAATAGATATTCACTTCTTGATTTACTAATGACTTTTAAATGACATATCTTCCACAAATGAAGAGAAGAGAATTAGCAATAAGGATTTAAATGAAAACATTATACTTACCACCTAAGGCATATTCCATAAGAACCTGTGACTGTTCTTTATCTTTTAAGATTAAAATATTATATTTTAACTAAAAAGAGTTTTTCCCCTCCATTTCCTTCTTGATAAAATTATATTGATTTTATAGCTAATTGAAGTATTTATTTTTGGAGAAGTATGTATGAAAATGTTTGTCTATCAATTTAAGAAATATTTTGGTCATAAATAAAACTAGAAATACATTTTTACTTGCTAGCATTATCACCTTTCAGGTGTTAAAAACATATTTTATTTGTAATTTAGTTCTGTTTTTAGACACCTCTATGTTTAAAGTGCAGTTAAAAATGCACCCTTCCATAAGTCCATAACTGTGGCCCACTAGCTAAATATAGCCTCCTATATTTTTGTATGACCATCCCAAGTTAATAAAGACTTTAAAATTTTTAAATTGTTAAAAAAAAACATTGAAGGAGCAATATTTTGTGACAGGTGAAATTTATACAATATTCAAACTTTAGTGTTCATGAATAAAAATTTTATTGGGACACAATCATGATCATCTGTTATCCATTATCCATGACTGCTTCCTTACTATGTCAAAGCTGAGTATCTATGATAGAGACTGTACTCCCTGCAAAGACTAACACATTTGCTAAATGATCCTTTTCAGAAAAAGCTTGCCAATCACTTCTCTACAGTACTTTAAAAGGTTTCCATAACTCCATGCATAAATTATGAACCAGTTTTAGAGCTGGGGCCCAGAAGAATTGGGCCTCATTGAAAGACACATCACTAATGAGTATGTGGCTTCCACTGAAAGCAGATCTTCCCACTTATAATTTGGTAATTAAGATATGTGGAAATGATGATATCATTATATCAACATTTATTTACAAATTTCATGAGGAATTTATAAAAATTCAATCTTCTTAACGATGAATTTATTGTGAATGTCTCTAGACTGCTGTGCTTGACAAAAGATTCTTTTTCCAAATCCAAATCAAATTATTTTCTCCATTGTGGATTAAACATTCATGAGTTACATTCATTAGATCCTGAATCAGATTTTCACTTGCTGATACCAACATTTTATTGGCCAAGGGCTCTGTTGAGTGACACATGCTCCTCTTCCCACCCCACCCACTTTTCCAATCTCCTTAGTTCCAGGCCCCTCTTCATTGGTACACAAAAAATCCAAATCTCTGGGGGCACCTCAAGAAGAGAACAGTTTCAGATTCAAGAAGGTGATGCAGTTTACAAAATTCTAGCCTAGAACAGAACGTTCAGTAGCTTTTCATCAAGTGACTTAGACTACCTTTTTGATTAATAGTCCACTTGATCCAGTACAATTCAGCTGTGAGACTAGAGTTTTGATATTTTTCTTTTCTTACTAATTTCTTCAGCAAAAGCAAGGTAAACACATGTTGTGTGCTCCTTCTGCTTGATATAATGGCCCACCAAAAAGTGTATATCTCAGAATTCGGTTGGTGGTGCCCCCATCTTCTTGATACCACAAGACAAGCCCAGCTGTGAAGGTGGAGAAGGATTAACTCTGGGCAATGTGCAGAGGACGACAATCTGACCCATGCAGACACCTTTGCTTCTTGACAAAGCCAATGATCACGACTGACCCAGAGGAAAAGTGGAGTCTCATCCAAGAAATAGGATCACAGAACTCTGGGGGCAAGAAATATGAATGATTTCAAGTAAACTTGCGACCCACAAAGCATTTAAACTTTCTGAATTCCTCACTTAAAAATGATGTGAATAATGATGATGTCAATGTCTCTAGTCTTCTCCTTTTAGGATTTTTGAGAAGGTTATATGAAATGGGAAGTTAGCATGCTACCTGGTACGCCAAGAATGGCACATGACAGAATAAAGAAGAGTTCACTGAAAGTGCCGAACTACAATTGGTTTTTCCACCCCATCATGATCACAGAGGAGCCCATTCTAACCATAGATTTAGGGCATCTCAGTTGGCACATAAAATAGCAAAATTAATTACATTATTAGTAGGTTAAATGGCAGGTAATTACAGATTATAATTGAGAATAAACCCAGAACAGCAAAACAGTAAGATATCAATGATCCATGGGTGTATCTATGGCAAAGGAAGGAGAGAAGCTTGGTGGTCAGAACTGGACACCTCATTTCTCTCAGAGAAACAGCATAGATGTTTGGACATGATGTCAGCACCAGAGCTATGTAGTTAAAGCTGCTATTGCACAAGTATCAGCAGCTGTGGGTGATTGAGCAGAACAGAGTCAAGCATCCGAACATAGAAGGAGTCAAAAGTAAATACACAAGCTTCTCACCTATTTCCTTCAGAAGTCTCAGGAAATTCTTCCATTTATATTTATATATTCAACCAATATTTACTGGCTAAAATAGATGGAGCATGGGAGACGTGTAATAAGTGCTAATTGAATAAATAAATGGATACATAAAATCAATATTGACTGTAAAGTATGCTGAAGTGTTAGAGATGTTTGGGTAAAGGAGACATTATCTGTCCACTTCAGGGGCTCACAGTTCCCCGGCTGAGCTGACATCTTAATGCAATCTAGCATGAGGCAACTGCTTCATGTAATTAATGTGGAGAAGGCACTGCAGAAATTCCAGTATCTTCAAAGATCTTCCCTCATTTGATCTTCAAACTAATTTTGTGAAAAACATATTTTATTTCTAAGTGACAGTTGGGAAAACAAAAGTCTAATGAGGCAATGACATTTTTAACCTCAGGTCTGGTAGATAATGAATGTAAGTGGCATGACAGTGCTGATTCTGTGCCTTTCCAGCTGGAAGGCGTTTTCATAGTCTGCAAAGTAGACAGTTGCCGCAGTCTGGCTGGGCACAGAATCAGGAGCCACTCAAGCAGGAACAAAACTTTATTTTTGAAAATGCCACCAATACCACGTACACATATGGCAAGCAAGCTGGTCCACCCACGCTGTCGCGTCTACTGGAACCGGGGCCCAGGACCTCCCCCGGAATTCCCTCCTACTATCCTTCCCCAACCAATGGGAACTCTTCAGGAGTCCCGTAACATGGTAGCAGGCCAAGGTGAACAGCAGGAGTCCAATTTCCATATGAATGTAAATCTTAACATAATCATATCATCTCAATGGCTAGCTGGTGTCACCTTACAACCAAAAGTGCCCTGCATCATATTATTTGGTTGTGGCTCCTAGCAGACAGTGATGCAGCTTAGATGGGAGCCCATGAGCTCCAATGCCCAGAGCCTAGATGTGGTCATCCACTGTGCACTGTATCTATACAGGTGAATTGGACAGGAAAGTGTTGGAAATTCATATCCACAGCAGAGTAAAGTGAAGATATAAGCCCAGAACTTATATCTTATGACTTTAGTGTGAGATGGTTGATGTTTTAGCAACGTTGGTTGGTCCACCATGGCCAGGTAGTTATTCAAACAGTTGTCTGTATTTCTTTGAAGACATTTTTTTTGGATAAGATTACATTTAAGTTGGTGGACTTTGAGTAAAATAGTCAGACAGTCTTCCATTATGTGACTGGGCTTCACCTAGCCAGTTGAAGGCTCAGATAGAATGAAGACCTGACCTCCCTGAGCCAGAAGGAACTGGGCCAGCAGGCAGCCTGTGGCCTTGAACTGCAGCACCAGTTCTTTTGGGTTTCCAGCACTCTGGTCCACTGAGAATTTGACTTTTCAGCTTCCCCCATCACATGAGCCAACTCTTAAAATAAATCTCTCTCTAAATGCAAACACATCCTATTGGTTCTGTTTCTCTGGAGAATCCTGACTAGTACAGACTCTTAAGTCTTTGAGAATAGCCATCTTCTCTGCCTGAGGCACAGTATTATCTGGTCTAAGGCTGTGCCTGAGTATAAACCAATTCTTGTAGGAGAGCACTAAGTATTGGTAACACTAAAAGAAAGGGTATAACATAATGGAAAGAATCCTGGCCTCCCATCAGGGACCACTTGTCTAATACTCACCTGGCTTCTAGAATTTCAGGTTTAGCTGAAGAAGAAGCCATGAGATAGGAGTGCCTGATGGTTGGTCCGGAAGGAGAAAAAGCAGAGGGGTGCTAGTTTAATTAGTGGTACCTGGACAGCTTCCATGCCCTTGAAGGGTTGGGGCCACTGAAGTCATCACCATATTTGGAATTTCCAACACTATGACATACAAAGAGAGAGACTTATGTGAGATTATGCAGATTTCTGTGAAGGTAACCCACTCAGAGGAAGATAGAAGGAGGTGAAGAATAAATCTACTCCTCATATCTTGAGGTTGTAACATCTGGCATTCAAGATTTATAAAGAGAGTCAGAAATAAGGTCTTTGAGACAGACTTGTATTTTCTAGGATATAATGGTTCACTTCTGAGGCCATCCCTTCACCAGGAGATTCACTCTCAAAGATGGGGCCAGCTGAAAAGAATTCAGTAACCTATGGATTGGGATGATCAGTTGAGGGTAGTGTCTCAAAGGGGTCTGTTCCACTGAGCAAATAGCAGGAGTGGCTGGATCAAGATACACATCACAGCTAAGCAGATGGTATCAACTGGCTTCTATGCCCTGGAATCATGTTGTTAGAGAGAATAAAGGGCCCATTTTACCCAATAGAACTGTGAGCCATGGGACAATAAGATCTCTAGGTAGGGATCTCAGAAGGCTTTGCAAGTTAGAGCCCCAATCATGTTGGCTGTGATGGCGTAGACCTGTGACAGTGGGCAATTATATTGCATGCTAAGATTCAATGAAGAGATCACATCTCTAAACAAGAACAAGGGAAGAATGTTGCCCTGTGTCAAATGTACACCTATCGTCTTACCACAAGCAAACATGGACAAGGCAGACAGACTATTGCCACATCTGCACTAAATTAGAGCAGAGTTTTAAAGACTCACAAACCAGGCAAGGATGAGTTCTTCCTGTAAGTTCTTCATTTTTGGAGGCTTCACTGAACTTCAACTAATGCCTGCTGTAGACCAGTTAGCCTAGAGAATGGACATATTGTACACAGTAACATCTGTGCACTGCTCTCCTGGGGAATGATAAACATGGGTGTGGGATCTCTCATGTATTCAATACAGATAACAGGACATCTCTCATACATCACCTTTATGGCCTGGTGTTTTCCACTGAGATAGTCTTCTTTTCTCTCTGTGTCCCTGTAAGTCAGACATTCAAGAGCAGAGTTTAGAGAACAGTAATCTGGCTGACCTCATGATCAATACCCATCCACAGTGGTTGATCAATCTTTAGAAAAGGGGAAATTAAAAATAAATCTTAAGATTCAAATTCCATTTTCCTAGTGCTTCTGGGTGTGGCTGTCATTTTGTTCTTTGATTTAACAACTTATCAAATCCTAATTTGGAGACATAACTTCCCTCATCCATCCTGTATACCACTTCTGGGGAGACCACAGGCTCTTCCAAACTAAACCTTCTACATCTGTGGAATCACAGAACACAGAGAATAGGAAAATGACCTTGTTTAAGAGCTTTATTTTGAAGATACTATTTTTAAAAGAAAAGGAACTTTATGGAAGAAAATACTCTGTAATAAAGTCCAGGAAAAGGGAGACAGGTGTGCCCCTGAGATCAGGAAAATCCACTGGATGACAACCCCAGAGTGATCGCCACCTCCCACCCACTTTCCTTCACAACTGAGTGAGTGTAACACAGAGGACAGTCCAGGGCAGGAATCTGTGATGAGGGGGCTTCTGGCTTGCCTGGAAAATGTTTGAAATCTTTCCTATCCTTCAGGTGTACTGCACAGACTCCTGGGTTGTCTACTGTTCAACAAAGGGCTGAGAAGTAAGACTGGAAGGGCCTTCCAGCTGGAAGATGCAGCTTTGTCATCCTTACACAAGGCAGGGGATCATCGCCTTAGGGAAAAGTGAAGGGGAGCTCAAGACAGGGGAATCCCGGGGCTTCCCATTATCCTTTTGGATTCAAGTTTGATGCTGCAAGTTGAATTGGAAATCATTATTCTTATTATTTGGGGTTCTGGGTATTGAGCCAGGCGTCTTAACCAGTGAGCCACATCTCCATCCTTTCTTCATTTTACTGTTTTGATACAGGGTCTCACTAACTTGTCAGGTTCTCACTAAGTTGGTGAGGCTGGCCTCAAACTTCCAATCCTCCTTTCTCAGTTTCCTGAGCTGCTGGAATTGCAGGAAAATTAAGAAGTTTAATGTGACTTTATCTGGTCTAACCTCTATATATGCTCCCATCCCTGGAAGCTAGGCCAGTGGCTGTGACTATGCTGAGTGGTTGACAGCTCGTCACCAATGAAATGCTTTCTTCCAAGATGCCCTGTGACCTTGGCTGACCTTCTTATGCACTGTAGGCACACCGATCTCATTCCCCTCGTGCATTCTAGACCTCTTATCTCCCTCAGTGAATACTCACCCATTCTCGCCCCAGCTCCTCACTTGAAGGAAGGATATGCAGATCACCTCTGCCAACAGCCCCACCTTTGATGGGACAGCAGCCATGTCATTTTACACGGACAGCCATGAGCCTGTTTGAGAATGTCTGCTTTATTGTACTAACCACACTCCACCGTCACATCTTACAAGGAAACTTTAACATGAGTTCGTAATATATAAAAATTTTACATTTTATATATCCGATAAAATAAATTTAAAGTTATCATAAAAAGGTTTAGATTACAAAATACATGAAACTCTTAATTTATAGATTTAATCTGGTTATCTTTTCCCAAATGAACAAACAGGCAAACAATCTAACACTTCACTGGTGGAAATAGTGAATTGAACCAGAGGGGTCTGTGTCTCTCCTTCTCAGCTTGTCTCATGTACAATACAATAAATACACATTTTTAATAGCCTTTATCCAGTCACCACCAGTTAGTCTTTCCCACTTGGGTTCAAGATGACCCTGTGGGGGGTAGCTGCAGTCAGTACCTGGCCGTCTTCTCATTTCACCTCAGGCTTTACCTACCTGAGTGTGCACAGTTCAGCTAGGACCCCTCACAGCTCTGTGCTCTCTGCTGACAATGGTTTTGAAGTTGAAGTTCATGGATTAATCCTATTATCTCTGAATATTTTTACAAAGGAAAGCAATTAAATTTTGAAATTCTTCAATGGACTGTGATCCCTCTCACATTTTCCTTTTTGCCTTTTCCTTGTTTTTGAAAGGCGTGGATATCTTAAGTTCAGGAAAACCCATGCAGCAGTTTCAGAACATATTCATACTTTCCTGCAACATGGAAGGAAAGAAGAGGTGGGAGAGAGGCTGCATACACCCAACCATTCAGAAGACCCGTCCGAGGATCAGACACCACTTTTTTAGCTTGGCCCAGGACAGGAAATCATCTTGGAAGAGAAAAAGGGAAAGGAGCCATCATCTACATCCACTTTTCAGTTACTGAAACGCTGATTATCCTAATTGGCCCAACCAGTACCTTCAGCGTGGCACATGCATTTGTATTCCTGCTTCGTGGAAGATGGAAGAAGGGGATGGAGGAGAGAGAGCAGTGTACATTTCTCCTGAGACGCCGCTCCATGCACTAACACCAACCCAGGGTTATGCCTGATAGACACCAGAAAGCTTTCAGAACATTCTTAATGTCTTCACTAGGTGCTTTGTAGTTGTACATAGTAGTGGGGTTCATCATGACACAGTCTTAGATTCATGGAAAATAATTTCCTCCATTTAAATTCCCAGGGCTTCTTCCTTCTCCCTCCCCTTTTCCTTCCTCTACTCTCCTGGTCTTCCTCCTACTTGTTTATTGTTTTTAAAGAACTGCTTGTTTCAGTGACTTTTTCACTGCTGTGATTAAAAGGCTTTACAGGAAAAATTACAGGAGGACATTTTTATTTGGGGGCTCACAGTTGCAGAATTCTCAGTTGATAGGTGGCCAGCTTCATTGCTCTGGGCACAGGGTGAGGCAGAACATCATGACAGAAGGAAAGAGGTAGAGGAAAGCAGCTCAGGACACAGCACCAGGAAGCAGAGAGAGCTCTACTCACCCAGCAAAATAGATACGCCAAAAGCATGTCCCCCAGTGCCCTGCCTCCTCCAACTCCACCCTACCTGCCCACAGTCCCACTCAATTTTCCCTATTGGGCATTAATTCACAGATTAGATTAAGGCTATCATAACACAATCATTTCACCTCCAAACTTTCTTGCATTGACTCATACAAGAGTTTTGGGGGCATACCTCATATCTAAACCATAACTTGATCCTTTAGAGAGATGTATAAAGATGTAAGTCACTGGGGTCTGTTCATATATGTCATAGTTTAATCAATCTCATTCCACTTTTTCTCCCTTTTTCTACTTCTCCCCTCTCCCCATCAATCTTCTTCTACTACTTCATTTTATTTTCTATCTTCATGGGACTCCTCACCCCACATTTTTTCCCTTATTTTGCTCTAATTTCTGGATATGAAATATGACATTCAACCTTCGACTTTCTGAATCTGGCTTATTTCACGTAGCATTATATTCTCTAGTTTCATCCATTCACCAGCCATAATTTCATTGTTCATTATGAAAACTCAGCTCCCAATCTTTATCATTGTAGCCATATGAGTCCAGTGTTTGGGTTTAGCATCTTCGTTGGCAGATTCTCCTCACTTTTTAAGACATCATTATCATCTGGCTTCTACCTTTGCTCTTGTTGTTGCAAGGTAAGGCATCCACATTACTGCTATCCTAATAAAGGAAGTCCATTTTTCCCAGGTGATTTTATGATTTTTCTCATTTAATTTAGTTTCAGTAGTTTGATTGCACTACGTTCTCTCTTGTGGTTCCTCAGTAAAGATTTTTCATAAGCATCTTGAACTTGTAGGTTAGTGTTTTTGTCATTTTTAAAACTATCTGGACATATCTTTTCAATTTTTTTTCTTATAACTGTCGTATACAAATGGATAAAAATGCTGGAATGTTCAACTAAGCCTCATGTTTCTTTTAAAGTGTTCTTTTCTTTGCTTTCCTTTCAGTCTTTCAATTTTTAAACATTTTTGAGGTATCTTTCTTGAATTTTAGCCAAAAATTTCTAATTTAAAGTATTAAAATTTTGGAATCTGGAATATCTATTGGAATTTTCTATTAAAATAGTATTTTTGTGTTTGTATCATTTTAATGTTGTTTTAAAATCCTCTGTTTTTCAGTGGATAATAAATGGATCCACTTGAATGTCTTTTTTTCCCTCTCTCTTTATTATCAGCTACATTTTTCTGCTTCTATGAATGTCAGCCACTCCTGCATCTGAAGTCTTTGCTCAGCAGTTGAGATGCATTAGAGACACACAGCCTTGATCAATCAGTTCCATCCCTTGGGTTGCTGCAGCCTTTTCAATGGCCCTATATTTGGAAATAAGCCTCACAGTGAAGCTGTGGCCTCAGGAATGACCCATTATGTGCTAGAAAATGCACATCTGCTGGGAAAATCTTATTTCTGGCTCAGCTTATCATGAATCTTGAGTCTGCAGGTGTTGCAATCTCAAGATTTATGCATCTAAGAGTCGACTTACACTTCGTTTCCTTTTATCTCTTCCCAGTGTGTTACCTTGACAGGATTCTGCATAATCTCATAGAAGTTTCTCTTGCAGTAGGTCTTTAAAAATTGGAAATTGTAGATATATATGTCTTTTCTCAGCACTGTGTACAAAAGAAACTCACATGGTAAAGATGATGCTGTTCCTCCAGAGAAAATTCATGATTCTGGTTTTCTCAGATAAACTAAGAGCATGCTCAGGAATTGTGCCAACCCCAGATTGCAGTCTTGTGTACTCTGAACCTACCTCTAGTTTTCCTTTGGGTCCAACTGGCCATGCCCATACAAGGCAACCTCAGAATCCCCACTGGCAGATTTCCCCATACATAGTCCCCTACCTGTGGTAAGCCCAGTAGTCAGCCCAAACTTGGCCAGCACACAAATACAACAGGAAGCCAGCACACTTAGAAAGAGTTCTTTCTGCAGTAGAAATTTTATCTATGTAGCTCAACTTCCACAAGTTTGCAGAAATTGCAAAACTACAAATTTGATAATCTGTCTATATTCCAATGCATTTACTTGTATTTGTTACAGTCTGGGTGGTGGCCAGCCTACTCATAAGCAGAGATCCAAAGGTATGGATTTGAATTCCACATCATGTATTTATGGGCACTGAATGAGATCCTAGACAGCACTTCCCTCTAATATCAATCTCTTAATATACAAAATGAGATCGACATTCCATTCAGTGCATGACCTATGATGAAGGTATATGGTGATGTTTTGTCTTTCCAAACCTAAAAGTTTTCATCTTTCTCCCACAAGATTTTGACCTTTTGTTATTAATTCAAAAGTGACCTGCTTGTAGGTGTGTTTTCCTTGGTAACAAATGCTATTTGTGTCACCTGCTGTGCTGCAATGAAGGATTTCGAGCTTCTGGGCATGGTATTCTTAGTGCAGGAAATATGAAACTACAGTGACGGAGAAGCAAGGTGTGGAGCTCAAGCACCAGCCCCACAGTGACCCGACCCATGCAGGTGGAACACGAGCTCGTACATCATCCAGGGGAGTCCAAGCCAAGGAGTCCAGAGGAATGGACCATGCCTCCCTCCTCAAACAGCACACCTTCCAAATGCAGTTGTGTAGACTGAGTATCCACAGGCATTTTAAGAGGGAGGAGCTAAGTTTTAAGGGAAGGGAAATGAGGAGGATTTTGATATCAGAGGGTAAGAGCCAAATGAACAGAGACCAGAATAGAGAGCATGAAAGTCTGATATCAAAGACAGAGACTGAGATAATCATCCCTGAAGATTATACTCTCTCCACTCTACCAAGCCCAAGGCAGGAGCAGGTTAACAATGAACAAGGGAGAGGGGTTGAAGGGATGACAGGTGGAGAAAAGGCGGAGCACTGAGAAAGGGCTGTAAACACCAGGCTCCCTTCCTCAGGACCATGTACTGTCTTCCTCGAAAAAGTAAGACTTCCAAGTTGATTTATCCAGTGCAAGAATGTCTCCAAAGCAGAGAGTGGTCTTTTGTGTTCAGTCACTCTGATTTAGGGATGTGTACACCTAACTCACTGGAGCAAGTCGGAGATTCAGCCTTTGCTTTCTAGCTACAGCTCAATGTCAGGTTGAATCAGAAGGCCACCCAGCACGCTCTCTGGGATTCCTGGGTGCTTCTTAGAGAAGGTTAAGACATTTGCTGCAGGTACAAACAATCAAGTAAAAACAAGGGACAGATGATAAGACAACATGGGAGCAAGTAAGGGTTCAATGCATGTCACAAAGTTACAGATAGGAACAGAGGAAATTTGAGCCAAGGTGGGATCCAGTTGTTTCTGAAGGAGGGCAAGCAGAAGGCATGCAGGGTGGCAGGACTGGGCAGTAGGAGGGGCTGGGAGAGACGGGAGCAGTGGCAGCATCAGAGCCACACCATTCTTTGTCCACTGCTGTCACCCTGGTCTAGTGTCCCTCTTCTTTCACCTTTCCACCTGGTGACTGTCCTGTCTTCAGCCCACTCCTCCACTTCATCACGCCTCTGTGCCCTAGATTCATAGTGTTGGGGGAGAAGCCAGCTCAGTCCATGGCTCTGAGACGTCAGATTTCCACTTGTTAGCCTGGCAGCAAACACTCTTCCCAGTGGTGTGCCTTTAAGGAAAGGTAAAGGCCACCCTCACCTCCTGTGTGTTCTGTTCAGGCATGCTAAGTGCTAACGGGGTTTCCATTTGCTAGAGCCCAAATGTGTCTTATGGTAGCTAAGGACAAGATCAGAAGGATGGCCACAGCATGGGATTGTCTGGAATTGGGCTTCAAAATGTGTTGAATGGATATTGGCATCACTGCACGCTGGACACAGGTAAAGGGCCAGGACAGTGAGCTGTTGTCTTCCTAGCCTGAAGTCACTGACTCCAGCATCAGGAAAGTCTAAGCACTCCCTGGGGCTCCTCCATGGACACAGAGGCTTCATATGCATGCAGACATGGGCTACGACACCTGGTCCCATGGCCTGAGCTGTAACGTGGAGAAGAAGGGCCAGCTAAGGACCTGACGTGATAATCAGGTTCCGCCTGCCACCTGACTGACCCACGCATTTAGAGATTAGAGAGAAGCCCAACCACCGTCTGACTCACCTGTGTCTCTCATTATCCATGTAGCATTAGAAAAATCACTTCAGTAGGACTCAATCATTAAATCTAGGAGAAAAAATCTGGAGTAAAAATAAGTTAACAAAATATCGTGAACACCTGAAGCCAACGCTGGGATAACTTTACTGCCACAGAACTTAGCCCTGAGACTAGAGAGACTAGAGAGACCCTCCAATTTAATTAACTTCATCCTAACTGGCTGGAATTCCACGAGGTAGATCACAGTCACCTCCTTTCTTTAACACTCAGCTACTCTCAAGTGGAATAAATCAGTAGCGAACTGGGCACAGGGGCCTAAATACATCTGTGTTTCATTCTTGTCAACAGTGAGTGAGTGAGTGAGTGTGTGTGTGTCACTCACTGTTGAGAAAGAGAGAGAGAGAGAGAGAGAGAGGGAGGGAGGAGAGAGAGAGAGAGAGAGAGAGAGAGAGAGAGAGAGAGAGAGAGATCAAATATCAAATGTTACCAAAGTAAGCTATTTAGAAAATATTCGTGTAAGTTATTTTGAAAGCCATCTCAACAGCTAAGAGGATCTGTTAATAGGGGGTCCTGCGTCTTTCATCTGGGGAAAGGCTTTGCAAGAATGGAAGTAGTTGTCCAGCCTGCACCCCCCCACACACACATAATTTTGTTTATCTTTTGACCTGGTTTTTGGTTGCCAGCTTCCCTGGCACCCTGTCCAGCATCTGTACTCAAGATCTGCCTTGACCTCAAGGCTTCTAATTTGATAGCTGTTATCATGCTTTTGGGGAACTTTCTCCATTTTAAAATTTTGTGATTATAAGCCTAAGGCATGACGCCCACCTTCAAGAAATGTATTATCAGTCAATCAAGAACTTGATCTGAACTGTACAGGATTGAGAGTATTGGATTAACAACCTTAGGTGATGTTTTTGTGATTACCTGCCAAACAATGTTTTCCTCTCCTGTGTATTTTAAAATAAAGAATGCCTGCCTCAACCCCCCTCGGCATTAATTCTATTCTTCATGTTAGTGTGACAGGTATGTAAAACTGCCACTGCAGAATCATTACAAGGGATTTCTTTATCACAGCTGAAGTTAAGAGGTCTGCTAATTGTTAATGGTAATAAAAGTAGCTGCTATTACTTGGCTTTTAAAATACAATTACATGACAGGAATTCTCTGCCTCATTTTCCTTACAAAGCTCATGTAATCACCATATAACAGAATTAGAGATGGATGAAGCTTCAATGAAAAGGCAAACTTATCCTTTCAGGAAGTAGGATGTGTCTGAGGTTAAAAAACATAATCACTGCAAGCTTCTAATGGACTCAGGAAGAAATTTAGGAAAGCAGTGCTGAATCCCCACTGCGCACGGAGCTTCATGAAGAAAACCAAGTCAGTGGTCTGTACTGTCCCCGAGGAAAGCACCTGAGGGGATTTGCAGCTGAGACTCCAGGAGTGTGTGTTTCCTCTCCACAAACATTCGCCTTTCCTGCTCACGGTCTTAGAAATATGGATGGGTCTCCACTCAGTGGACAATGAGAACTCGAAACACCCCCTTACCCATTTTTCCGGTAAAATCTCACATTGATTGAACCTGATGCTCCTTTACTCCTGCTCTGCACAGCTGGATGAGGCTGAGGACACAGCCCATCACCATGCAGAGCCTCTGGGTCTCAGGTAGAGGACAACACCATCAAATTCACAACGCTGCCCCGACATCTGTTTGACCCTGACTCTCCTGAAATCAGTCCCCGGGGCTCTTCCACGGCTTCCCCCTTAGTTGATAACCTTCTCTCCCCCCAAAAGAAGCAATCAGAAGATAACCCACCAAACCCCACCACTCGGGTTTCCACCCACTGGCCTCCAGGACCATGGAGCTGCTGTCCCTCTGGTTGCTCGGGAAGACCCCTGAGAGCGCCCGTCTGAAGCGGCTGCATGGCGCAGACCTGCCCTTGGACACCAAGTCAGGAACTGCCCTCTCTCCTCTGCCTCAGTGTCCATTTCCGCACCAGACCATCGGCACCGGGACGCAGAGACTATCCTCAAAAACGCAGGCAACGTGGTTTTAAAAAAGAAAGAAAATGTCATATCATAAAATTCTACAAGGCCACTGGAGGCCTCCCGTCAGGGTAACGAGGCTTCATGGTGGCCCTGCGTGGCTCTCCTCCTCCAGTGGCACTGGCTTCCTGTTTGTGTCCCCCCAGGACTCCAGGTGTGTGTCACTGCAGGGTTGCTCCTGCTCCCTGTCCCTGGGCCTGGCCCCCTCCTACAGGTACACACACAGGTCACCTCCTCCCCTCCTCAGGGCTGAGCTGGAGAGCAACCTTCTCTGGGAGCTTTTCCCAGCCACCCCGGATGATAGAGACAAGTTTCCCTACTGTGTCCCTGCCACCCTGCTCTGCTGACACTCTGGACATCCTGCTGGGGTCTTTATGTCATCAGAGTTGTGCCCTCAAAGGGAAATAACTCCAACCTCCTCTTTGCTCCCTCTTCATCCTTCCATGAGGTGAGCAGCATGGCTCTGACTTGCACTCTGGCCTTGAAGTTCCCACCTTCTTCCAGAGACCTTAAAGCAATTGATCCACCTCAGCATGAACTACAGCCTACAAACCTGTGAGCCAAAGTAAACCTTTTATGTGTATAAACTGATTGTCTCAGGTATTTTGTTTTAGTAGTTGAAAACTTAACTAATATAGATCACTTCACTCAGATGCTTCTTATAGCAGCCCTAAAAAGTGGACCTTCTATTCCCTCACCTGTCTTTTTTTTTTTTTAATCTAGCTGTCTTTTCTCCTGTTCTTGCTTGATCCAGCACTTTCCCATGGTGCATAGTCACACCAATGTGAACGTTCTAGGGTTCACAGTTACACACAAAAATCGTTTATCTCCCCAATATTAAAAAAATATTTTTATTTATCCAAAACATGTCTGAAGTGTACACTACATGCCAGACACAGAAAGCAAAGCCCTTACTATTAATTGCTTCACATCTGGTATGGAGCGAAACTACAGAAAGATATCAAGCAGAGGTATGAAACGGTGTGTTACAGAACACTGAATCATTATAACATGCCCATCTCAAGTTCCTGCACCAAAGAAAGCTTTTAACATGGGAGGGAAGACATCATAACCCCTAAAAGTACCCTATTCAACTCCAACAGCACATTCTGAGAAACACTATAAACAAAAGGCTTAGTCATTTCCACAGAAGTTACAAGAGTGAAACTCAAATTTTCAATGAAGCAAAGGAAGGTAAAAGGCCCTGATGGTGATTTTCTCAACTGCAGGAGACTAGCATGGAGGCTTCTGTTATTTTGTGTCTAGCTCTTTAAGCCAGGGATTTCCTGGCTGCCTTTGTTTTCAGTGAGGATAACACACACTGAGCATTGCTGCCTGGGCTTGGGTGGTCTATGCTGAGGGACAGTTACACCAGCAGGTGCCCAAGGGGGTTCCTTCAACTCTGTCCACAGAACGTGAGGCAGTGCCACAGCCCTGACATTCTGGATCCGGCCCTCTTGACTTAATGTAGCATTTCTTTTAAAACTCTTTAATGGTTTACAGAATTTAGCAGTGAAGCCATCAGGTCCTGGGCTTTTCTCTGTTTGGAGACTTTGAAGTACTCTTCCATTCGGGCACTTGTTAGGGGTCTGTGTAGGCTTTCTATCTGTCCACAGTTCAGTTTTGATAGTTAGGTGGGTTCAGAAATTTGTCTATAGCTTTTAGGATTACAGTTTGTGGTTGTATAGTTTCTCTTCATAGCCCCTAATTGCCCTTTATATTTCTGTGGTATCAGTTACATTGTTTTATTTATTTGGCTCTTTCCCTTTTTATTTCTTTAATTCAAGAGCCATTTGTTTAGTTTCAATAGATTTTTACAATTTCTGAAGTTCCTATCATTCTTTTTTATTTTAATTCCATTTGTGCTCACAGAAAATATATGATTTTATTTTATTAAGCCTTATTATGTAACCTAGCATATATTCTCTCTTGTAAAATATTCCACACACTGATAAGAAAGTGGAATTTTGTAGTTGTTGGATGATCTATTCTTTAAACATCTGTTAAGTCCATTTAACATAAAGCACAGTCAAATGTCTGCTTGCTGATATTTGTCTAGATGGTATGTCCTTCAATCAAAGTGAGGTGCTGAAGTACCCATCTATGTTTGGTTTGGAGTCTGTATCTCCTCCCAGATTATAGTGTCCGCATTATGGAATTGGCTGCTCCACCTTAGGGTGCACATGTGTTCACAGTTATTACACCCTCTCATTGAATACCCCTTTAGTATCATGGTGACTTTGTCTCTTGTGACAGTTCTAGACTTAAGGTCTTTTTAAAATCTAAATATAGCTACTCCTGCCTGCTTTTGGTTTCATTAGTGTGGAGTATCTCTTTTCAAGCTTTCAATTTTAGTCTTTGCTTGTTTGTACTGAAAACTGAGAAATTTGTATGCAGCATGTTGTTGGGTATTTTTTAAATCCATTCAGTGAGTTTATATCTCTTGATTGGGAAATTTGGTCTAAACAAGGCTATTATAGATAAGAATGTAGTCTTGAGAGTTTGGAATTATTGAATATACTTTTGGTCCTTAGCGATGGAGTTGGATGAGCTTGTCTCTTGAGTTTGTACTGTTGAATGCTCTTTTCAGACATCTTCAACATCGTAGTCACCATCCTGTCACCTCCCAGTGTCGGACACTGTAGGCATTTTTGGAGGGTTAGGCTAGTGATCTTAAATTTCCTCAGATTGAGTTTGTCTTGTAAATTCTCCATCTCTTTTTCATTTCTGAAGGCTCGCTTTTCTGGTTGATATTTGTTTTGTTTTTGTCTTTCAGAACTTTGAATATCTCCTCCCGCCCCTACCTAGCTTGTGAGGTTCCTGTGAGATAAATGCTGTTGATCTAGTGTGGGCTCTTACATGTGCATTGATGTTTTCCTCTGGCTGCTTTTAGAATTCTTCCTGTGTCTTGGACTTTCCATGTTTTGGCTGTATTATGCAATGCAAAGAGGTGTTGGTAGTAGTATTCATGTTGTTCCAGTGGTCCTTTGGGTTTCATGGACTTTATGTCCACAACTTTTCTATGAGAAGGACATTTTCATTGAACATGTTTTCAGTGGCTTTTCCCTTCTCATTGCTTCTGGAATCTCCACAGTTCACATATTTCTTTATTGTATGTGTGTCCCATAAGTCCCAAGGGATTTATTCATGCCTCATTCTTCTTTCTTTCTTTCTTTGTGTGTGTGTGTGTGTGTGTGTGTGTGTGTATGTGTGTGTGTGTGTGTGTGTTCTGACTGGGATATTTCAAAGAACATGTGTTCAAGTTCAGAAATACATTCTTCTGCCTACCCTAGTCTGTCTTTGATACCCTAAACAGCCTTTTTGTGATTTATTCAGTTCTTTAGTTCCAAGATTTATCTTCAGTATATTTTCATGATGTCTGCTTCTTTGTGGAATTCCCTTTCACATTATGAAATGTTTCTATAATTTCACTGAAGTGTCTGTCTGTATTGCCATGTATCTCATTTAGTTTCCTCAGAATTTGTTTTTAAAACAAAGATACTATCACCTGTCTTTTATTGGGGGTCAGCTGTTAGGAAGTTGTGTTCCCTTTCAGGTGCCAGTTACTTTTCTTTTCTATGATTCAGGTCTCTGCATTGACAAGTGCATATCTAACAGATAGGTTGTCTCTGGCAGTTCTATAGCATGGCTCCTGTAGAAGTCTGTTGTCAAATGCTTTCTCCTTAATGTGTCTCTTGGGTGCTGCTCTAGTAAACTGCATGTTGAATTTGACTCCAGTTGGTTGCTGTTGTGTATCTCCACGTAGCTTCTTCAGGTGTAATCGATGGCTTTGTGGGAAGTACTGTTGGTGACAGGATCAGGAGCCCATTTGCCCCTGAGGGCCATGCAGGTATGGAGACATTCTAGTGGCCCAGCTGGGTGTGATGCATGATGAGGCCACCCACTATGTGGCCATTCTGTCACAGGAAGTGATGGCCCTAGAGTCATGCAGCTGGGTGGGAATTCCCTCAGGACCTGCTGGAAAGAGCTCTGCTGCCAACAGAGACCTCCCGCCTCAGAGCTCTGGGGACGCGGATCTTGGTATGCTTTCCCAAAACCTTCCTGGGCAAGCACTCGTGTCGGCAGTGTGGTACTGGGGTTGTGGGCCATGGGGATCGTGCCTCACAGCCCCTGCTTGGGCAAGTGCCACTAGAAGCCTCTTTACCTAATGAAAATATTTATCATATTTTTCTTCCCAATGGTCTGTGTGTCTGGCCTTTGTCCACTGGAGAGCAGCTCTGCTACTCAGTTCAGTGGATTTTGGAGAGTTTTTCATTGAGAACACCACATCTCACTCTTTTCCATTCACCTAGGATAGAGAGAGGGGCGGGGAAAGAGGAGCAAGAGAAGGACAGAGAAAGTTCTCTTGATTGCTGGAATCAGACGACATCACCACTCCCCTCCTGCTTGGAATCAGGAGGCTGATGGTCTGCTCTCTTTGCTTCCACAAGTTTAAGTTGGAATTATTTCACTCATATCCAAATAATTCTAAATCATTTAAAGATGTGAGATTATTTGTGTTCAAATTTAAGACAGAATAATGACAACTATCTCCAAATTGTTGTGAGAGAGAAATATTGACAAATAAAGGTAAAGAAAATGCTCATGAAATATAAAGTCCTGCATAACTATTGCATGTCATTGCCCTTATTGCTGATTGTGGAGTGGAACTCAGGACTAACCCATCATACAGATCACATGTGAATTTAAGTATATAAGACGTCTGGTTAAGATGTTTCTGTACCAGTCACCCAATAAAAGGATCTGTGGAAAATAAAGGAAGCTGACCAACCCTCTTCCTTTTCTATCCCCTAGAATCCTGAAGGTTATTAGCCAGGTTCTATGCTACTTGGCATCTGAAGAAAGAAGAAATTGATCTGTTCAGGCAGTATCTATGGACCTACCAAAAATGATAATCCTTTTTTTAATTTGTTTTAATTAGTTACCCATGACAGTACAATGATCTTGACACATCATACATTTGAATCCGATGGGGTATCATTTCTCATTTTTCTGAGTGTACAATGCAGAATCACATTGCTCATGCAGTCACGTATATACATACAGCAACAATAATGTCTATTTTATTTGGCTGCCCCTCCTATCCCCCCTTCCCCTCCCCTCCCCTCCCATCACGTCTCTCTCTGCTCAATCTAATGTGACACATTCTTTTTCCCCCTCACATCGTCATACATGTATTCTGTATAACAATGGGGGTCTCCTTCATCTTCTGTGCATCTCCCCTTCTCCCTCCCTTTCCTCCCACCTCTCTTCCCTATCTAGTGGTAATCTTCTTCTCATGTTCTTCCTCCCAACCCCATTTTGAGTCACCCCCCTTATATCAGAGAAGACATTTGGCATTTGTTTTTTAGGGATTGGCTAACTTCACTCAGCATAATCTGCTCTAATGCCAGCCATTCCCTGCAAATGCCATGATCTTGTTATTTTTGAGGGCTGAGTAATATCCCATTGTGTATAAATGCCACATTTTTTATTCCTAAGGAGAATCTCTTTTAGTGTGTCCTGTGCAAGTGTCTAGTATTGTATTTCCAAGGCTTTTAATACAAGAATATGACTTATTCACTGGTATTTATGAGCTGTTTACAGAGTGTTCGCTCTGTCAATTAATGGGGATGTTGAGGAGTAAGATTGGCAAAGTTCTGTCCACACAGAGCATAGAATGCCCTGAATGTCTGAGCAGAGCAGAGAACAATTCCTGAAAGCTCTACTACTTCAAACCCTTCTCCATGATTCACTAGTTAATTGGAACTGTGTCGCTTTAAATTCAAGCCATGGCTCACACCTCTAGGTTATATTAGCTGAGCCAGCTAAAGGGATGTCTTTATTTAGTCCTATTGTATTTGTTATGTATGAGAATTTCTGGGAAACTAAACATGTCATCATACAGAATTTGAGGTTGCAGACATTTTGGATCAGTGTGCCAATAATCAGGAAATAATATTCCAGAGTAAGCAAAGGGCTCATTCCCTCGTGGGGGTTGTTTGGAGTGGGATGGGAGACTGGAATGTCTTCATATCTTATGCTTTCCATCAGAGAGGTCTTGACAGTGTGAATGCACACTTTAATAGGACATCGCATCATGGACATCTGTGACGGAAGGGCAGACATCCTTTCTCTAAGGGCCACATTGAATTGAGAACTTGCTCAGTAGGAGTAGTGTGTAAATAGCCCTAATCATGGGCTGCCTGCAGGTGAGTTTGGAGGGATACGTGCTGAGTTAGAAGAGGCAGTTCAACCCGACTCCTCCATGCAGCAGAAGATTCCAGGGCTGGAATCTTCTTGCAAAAGTCATATTCATACCCCTCTCATGTTTTTTAACTTTCTATGAGGACGATAAAACCCTTTTTCTACTGGTTCTTTTCATTGTATACCTCTCCAAGGAGCGTCTCTCTTTGTGCCCATCAGGACAGTGGAGGAAGGCCAATTGGAGGAGTCAGGCACCTGGTAGCAGGTGCGGGCCCTCCATTCACTCCATGTGTCCCTGAAATATTCATTGTTCAGTTCCTGTGGGGGGGGGGAGTTCATGAGGCCCTCCCCAGGTCTCATCTGATTCCATTTGCTTTGTGAGCCACACAGTCTTTTTCTCATCAGTTACCTACATATATTCTTTTCAAATTAATACCGCTATGGATAAAACGCTTCCATTCCTCTGGTCCAAGTCACCTGAAAAGCTGGCCACTATTTTCCCTGAGTCCCCTTGGGAAATACTCCATTAGGTTGTCACTGACAAGGCCCAGGTTATAGCCCTCAACAGCCACATGGGGTTTCAGACTCTGCCTCTTTTAGCTCCATAACAGGATGTCAGGAGTCATGAACCTCAGGTTTATCAAAGTGTTGCATAAGTACATACAAACCTACTTTTCCTTCCTACTTTGCCTTATTTTTCTTACCCAATTTCCCTTTTCAAGGTCTTCTAAAGGGATCCTTAAATCTTAGAAATGATGTCTTAATGTAAAAACAGTTTGGGAAAAATTACTTAGATAATGTTGCAACCTTATATCAATCATTTATTTCATGTTAATTTACTCATTTTTTTAAACTTTTGGAATTCAGGTTAGTTTTTATAAAATGCTTGCTGGATAATTACAGAGTCAAGTATGTTTTAAAATGTATATAGTTTGACTTGTTAACACAATTTATGCTGTCCCAGTTGTCTTCAGAATCAGCTTCTTTGAACTGTCATCAACAGGGAAGCAATCAACAGATCCTCCATACTGATGATGTCATTCTGGATAATGAACAAATCATTGGTTTTCATAATATCACTAAGTATAGTTCACTTTAAAATACAGTCAGGCTGACTTTTATTAAATGAAGCAACTGCTCTGAATTACCAATTAATTAAATCAATCTCAATGAATTGGTGGTTGTAAAAATCATGTTTTGAAATTTTAAAGCATGTGTAGCAAAGGTCTGCAGTCCCAGAACATGACATTTACTTCTTTTCTTTTATATCATATTAATCCTGGGAAAATCACTAGAAAATTATAGAGAAGCTTTTATTTTCCTCAACCTCAATTTTTGTTGTCAAAATAAGAATGGATGGTCTGCATGCTATGTTGGTTGGTGGATTAGATGGGATCATGCAGGAGAAAACTCTCCTGAGCCATCACTGCCTTCTCTTTAGGAAGGAGTCTTACCCCTCGGGCAGGCAAGAGCAGCTTGGCTGAGAGGGGTGCCCTCTGCGTCTTGCATTCCAAACACCAATCAAGTTACCCAGAAGGTATTTATTAAATAATCCTGTGGGCCAGGAACTATGCTAGACACTTTAGATATATTAAATAATTCTTATAAAAATATTTGAGAAAGATGTTATAAGACTCACCTCACCAAATCGATGAGAATCGACGAGGCTAAGTTTCTTGCTCAGGTGACAAAGGTAATGAGTGACGGTGCCAGAGGTAGCACAACCTTGGGTCCATGTCCCGGCACACTCTGGGACTGCAGACCTTTGCTACACATGCTTTAACATTTTAAAACATAAATTTTACTATCACCAATTCATGGAGATTGATGTAATTCATTGATATTTCAGAGCAGTTGCTTCATTTAATAAAAGTCAGCCGGACTGCATTTCAGCATGGACTCTACTTAATGAAGATAGTATGAAAATCAGTGCTTTTGTTCATTATCCAGAATGACAACATCAGTACAGAGGATCTGTTGGTTGCTTCCCTGTTGATTACCTTTGCTCCATCTCCTTGGCTAACTCCCTCATGTTGGCCTCTGCTGGACCAGTTGGCTTTCTGAACTACTTCATCTGAGTCAGCATGTGAAAAGGGAATTCACAAAGAAAGCATGACTAGAGAAAGAAATCTGAGAGGGAGGTACCCACTCCTGACCTGGAGCGGCTGAAAGGGAATTGGTGAGAAGACTCCAACTGCATCATCTCTACTTGGTTGGGCACAGCTTTGATTTCATGACCTTGTCAGCATCTGTCATTCAAAGTCCACTGTAATGTTGGCCTGTCTTTAAAGGGCATAGAGCATTTTATCTAGCTCTGAGCAATTAATTTTAATTCTCATTTTTTTACAAGGAGATAGATTTCAAAAACAAATAAAAATACATTTTAATGGCGTGCACATCTGCACTGCCATGTTACCATGTACATAAGCCAGTTACAGCCCTCCTAAGCCGTGTAGGGAGCCATGTGTTTCAGTGTTCTGCACTGGACTCTAAGCTCTCAAGAACCATATCACCTCTCCTGTTAGTATCAGAGAGGCACATGCCACGAACCCATCTGCAGCCCAGGTACATGGTGGCTGAGTAACAGCCAACAGGGGACTTCACTGGTCTAGACATTAGTTTTCTCAATTCAAGGTGAGGCCAATAGCAAACTCTATTCATAGAATTTTCTTGGGAAAATTAAATGAGATGACAACACCTGGTTTATAGATGTTCCCTGTAATATAAAGACTATTATTGTTTTAACAGTCCCAATAGTTAATAGTGTTTTAACTATTATTGAATCAACACTTGACAAGATATATGAGGCCATTCACTTTTAATTAATTTCATTTATTAACCAATTAATTAACCAACAAATTAATTGGTAGCTTGATGATATGCAGACAGGAAATAGCAAACGTCTCATCATTCATAAAAGAGTGACTATCCACTGGATGAGCACGTAACAAAATATTCTAACATGAAATGATATTTCAAAGTGCAGTTTCAACACTTCTCAGACTGTAGTGTCTATGATTCTGAGCTGAACACGGAATTCATCACCATTAGAGATGTTCTCTTGAGAGGCGATTCCATTGGTCTCCGAAATAATGGAACAGTGTAGTATTGATAGAATTTGCACTTGGGGATTGCATTAGCAAGAGGTTTATTTATAAAGTAGAGCACATAGATTTGGAAATTTATATTTTCATGTCCCCTGCTTCAAGGATCCTGTTAGAAGATATTTTCTAATCTCTCACTTTGCCAAAATGGTTGTGAAAGTAATATTCTCTGCTTAATTATTAATATTGCATTGATTTGTTTTCTCATGGTCCAAGCAACAAACAATTCATTAAGAAATATACACAGCAATGTTATAGATAAAACTTACAGTTTATCTCAAGAGAGAAAAAATATTCAGCTGGATCTTGGTAATCTTTCAACTTTAATTCCCTTTCTTTTAAAAAGGAGAATGCAAAGAATAGATTACCATTTTAGCAAACAATATGAACAGTGATACTGTGAATAACAGCATTTATTTAAGACTTACTTTTACATACTCAGCATATTCATCTAATATACCTGTTATGGTTTAGATATGAGATGTACCACAAAACACCGGGTTATGAGAGCCTTAACTCAATCAGTGAATTAATCCCCTGGCAGGGATTAACTGCATGGTGAATGGTCAACTCTAAGCAGGTAGGGTATGGCTGGAGGTTGCTAGGGGCTTGTCTTTGGGGTATATATTTGGCTGAGTGCTCTCTCTCTCTCTCTCTCTCTCTCTCTCTCTCTCTCTCTCTCTCTCTCTCTCTCTCTCTCTCTCTCCCACTCTGTTTCATTCAGATATCCTATGGTGAGGCACTTTCCTCCATCACACTCTTGTGCCATGATGTTCGGCCTCATCTCATGAGGGACTGGAGACGGCCACCTATGGACTGAGACCTCTGAAATCATCAGCCCCAAATAAACTGTTTCTCCTTCAAATCATTCTTCACAGGTCTTTTGGTCACAGCTTCAAAAAAGCTGATTATAGTAATACTTCCCAAAGAATGTTCGTTGGTGCTTATTTGGCAGGTCAAGACAAATTAAACTTCTTTGTCTTTTTTTTTCTTCTTTCTCTCTAGAAAACAACTGAGTAGAGGTCATCTGACTCCAGGGCTCTCTTCTCTCCTTTCTGCTGCTGTGGTTTGAATCATGGTCCTTTCCCATACCACGCCCTAGCATCCCCCCTGCTGTTCTCATATTCAGCGTTTGTTGTGATCAGGTTGGTGTGGCCAAGGTCCACAAACCCCACAGGAAGTCACTGGGCTTTACAAGTGCAAAAGCGGGAAGGACACACACCTGGTGGACTGTCCCAGTGAGAACACATAGGCAGTATGGGGGACCAGCTGAGAGGTTGGAAAGAGGGTCAGAGGGATGAATGGAGCCCTGGCGTTCAGCTCACCCATGTGTGGTGAGGCTGCTAATGATGTAACTAGACCCATCTTTCTCCACTGTGGGACAATGACAAGGCCTGGCTGGCGTCCTTCCACGCCTTCCTCACAGTATCATGTGACCACATGCTAGAATCTCCACAAGGGAATGTGTGCAGAACAATGTGTGCTGCAGAGCCAGGCTGTCTAGAGAGGAGGCGCCTCCTCTGGGGATGCTTTTCCCTTCTCCACTGGCTGGGCCGGCAAAGAGGCCTGAGGGAGAGTGAAATTCCCCGATGCTTACTGATGTAAAGACCAGAACTGGGCAGCAGGACAGAGGAAAGTGGACTGTGTATTGGTAATAAATGGTACTAAACCTTAGGCTGTTCTGATGTTTGATCCACATCTGAGTTCCTAGGAAATCTAGCCAATCTTTTTTTAATTCTTATGTTTCTTTTTTTTTTAAGCTCTGATTATTTTGTGCCTATTGAATTTCTTCTTTTTCTCTCCCTTGTGGAATCTTTTAAAAAAATTTTGTACCTAATTGAACCCAGGGTTTCTCTATTACTGAGCAACATCCCCAGCCCTTTTTTGTATTTAATTAAGAGACAGGGTCTTAGTGAGTTGGTTTATGACCTCAATAAGTTGCCTAGGCTGGCTTTGAACTCACAATCTTCCTGCCTGAGCCTCCGGAGCTACTGGAATTACAGACACGTACCACTATGCCCAGCCTGTGTTGAATCTAGTCAGTGGTTTGCCCTTTCTATAGGAGGCATGGATCACAAAACATTGGCTATCACTGTCCAGTTTCTAGTAATGTGTGCTAATTGTTTCATAATTTAAGTAATCTCAATGTGATAGGCAGAATACTTGACCACCACGTGTCCATGTCCTCATCTCAGAGATCTTTGGTATGTCATGTTATGCTCGATGGGACATTTAATGTTTTCAGGAGTTGCTGATCAGCTAATCTTGAGTTGGAAGTATATCCTGGAATATCTAACTGGGCCCCATGTAAATGCAAGGAAAAGTGGACAAGGAACAGGAGAGTGAAGGTCAGAGAGAGATCTGAAAACCCTACACTGTTGACTGAGGCTGGAGAAAGGGGTCATGTGCCAAAGAATGCAGATGGCACTGGAAGGTGGAGATGGTACTGGAACAGACTCCTCCTAGAGTATGTGGGAGGAACAGGGCTGGTGATATTCAGGGTTAACCCAGAGAGACCCTTTCAGGCTTCTGACTGCAGGAGCTAGAAGATAGTACATTTATATTGTCCTAAGGCATTAGCTTTATATTAACAATGGGAAATGATATATTCCCTCAAAATTAGAAATTACTTGGATAAACACAAGGCATCTTCTTGGCACCTAGAGGATTACAAAGCCTACATGACCTTCACCCTGGGGCAGACTGAGAGGTACAATGTCCAGCATGGCTATCGAAAGTGGTCATTGAAAATCAAGGCAGAAATGTTTTCCCATTATATTTCACCCAGCTGCACAGTAGATATTGGGCCAAAGGATGTGGAAAACTGAATTGTCGTCGTTTAAGTAGCAGCTTGAGCGTGTGCATATGCAGCCCAAATTAAACAAGACCTTTGAGGTGAACCTTGTCATATACAATCAAAATTTATGCAAGAATTTTAGCCAAACACAGTGACAAATACCAATAGACAGAGCTGGAAAAACCTGGAGAAAATGTACCTGTTGGATAATAGAAAATAAAAATCAGCTACAGGGCTCACGATGACCACTCTTATCAATACACCCACTGATGTCACAAATAGTGCCAAGCAACAAAGGGAGGCAAAGATATGAATTAAGGAGAACACAATATGGGGTGTCAGAGTGGGACACAGATTTATTAGAACACTGTGGCATTTTCACAGATATCGTTAAAAGGGACAAGCTATTGCTTACTCAACTTGTGTCGTTTTCTCCCTGAAAATAATGTGGAAGTGGCTTACATTTTATTCTTGTTATTAATATTACATGGAACAGTTATTGCAGTTCTAATAAAAAGAAATATTTTGTGCTTTTAATCGCTCCTTTTAGGAGAAGAATAAGCCTCTCTTGCAAGTCCAGAGGAAAGCATTTGCATCTTCATTTTATGAGTGTAATTAGCACGTTTGTCCGTACCATCATTAATGATAATCAACATCATAACGACTCCTTATGTTTACGCAGCCATATAGCATCCACGGAGCACTTCCCATTCTTTATAACGTTAGACCCACCATCGTGCTGGGTTTTGCCAAAGAATGCAGGACAGGGAGGGATGTCCCCACATTCCTTTTATTTTATAAGGTATGGGAATGAAGACTCAAAGAGGCTTGCAGCTAGATCTGGGCTCAGGTCTGCAGCCTCTTGGACCACATGGTTCTGAGTTAGGTGAAGCCATGTGCAGGCCACACCCCTCAAATCTGTTCAGCTCTTGCTGTTGCTGTATTGCCCCTACTGCAGCTTCACGTCCCTGTCACTTTCTCTTCTACCGACCTTTTCATAATAAGGCACATCTATGGTGTGACTTGACCATCCAGAGAGCCCTCTCCTCACTTACAAAATGTGGATGTAAATCCTTTACAGAACTCCCTCCTAGGAAAGTTCTCTGCACCAAGGAGGCCTTGCAGACACACGCTTAGTTAATATCACAGTGTGATTCAGGTAATGGACTCGGATCCCGCTCGTGTGAGACGTTTATGGTGCAGACTGTCTTGCCAGCAGACCCCAGCGGGGAGAGCGTGGAATCCGACGGACAGGGCTGGGAACCCACTGTTGCCTTTACCTTTTACCAAGAGGAGGTGATGACAGCACTTTATTTCCTAGTTGTGAAGCATTAAATTCAGTAACTTAAGACCTCACTGAGAAAAGTTTAATTAAATGTAACTATTATGGAATTATTACTATGTTGTTCATTTCCCTCAAATAGCAATCCAATTACTTTACACTCTGTTGTGTGGTCAAGTGTGCAAAGATAAGCGGCCTTGGTCTCTGCACTCTCAGTGTCATTCCCCAGCTGTCTCCACATAAACCTGGAAACCCTAGGGTTTCTCTGCCCCCTGAGGAGCGCCCTGGGATGGACCTCCAGTGCTGTGGGAGCCGCTGCCTCATAGAGAGCGCTGCTCACCGCCCTTGGCCTCTCGCAGCTCAGGGAAGGGTAAGAGTGGGCGTCCCACACTTGAGGGTACTCTCAGGTCAGAGAGTGGGCCAGGCAGATCAGGAGTTCCACAGACAGCCAGGCTCTGTCCCTTTAAAAGGGTAAGTGGATTGTATAGGCGGGCCAGGATTCTGCAGGAAGGGCCCCCAGGTCAGGAGGGCAGCCTGCCACACAGAGGTCCTGGCCTCCTCTGCACCGTCCCTGAGACCAGTCTCCAGCCCTGTCCTGGACAGCACCCACCTGTGATCCAGACATGGCCTCAACCTCTCTCTGGACCGAGGGTGGTGGCTTTGTCTTGTTTGCTTTGATGATCACGCTGCTCAGGGCCGGACAACTTTCAAGAAATCGTTTTGCCTGTGTTGGTTTGAACAGAACCTGGAAAATGAGCAATGACTACTGAGGCATTATAATTAGGTTATCAAGTGGTCAAACATTGGGGACATGTCCAGGTGCCTTATTCCTTTTTATTTATTTATATATAAATAAAATTAAATAATTTTATTAAATGAAACTTGTTAATGATAGCTGTCATAAGCATAGCATTATTTTTTTAATAGTAATTTTTTTTTATTTTTAAGAGAGAGTGAGAGAGGAGAGAGAGAGAGAGAGAGAGAGAGAGAGAGAGAGAGAGAGAGAGAGAGAATTTTTAATATTTATTTTCAGTTCTCAGCAGACACAACATCTTTGTTGGTATGTGGTGCTGAGGATCGAACCCGGGCCGCACGCATGCCAGGCGAGCGCGCTACCGCTTGAGCCACATCCCCAGCCCAGCATAGCATTATTAAGAGGACAAGCGTCAGATACTTTAACAAAGTTACTTCATCTCTAATACTTTTATAATAATAACCCAAAAAAGTGCCATTAGCTGTCTCTGTTCCTCTGTCATACAGAAATTGAATATCAGAGAGGGTGAGTAACTGGCGCAAAGTAACACTGCTGATGTGAGCAGCTGGATTCTTATGTCTGTGTGGGCTCCCTGGGTCCTGAGAACTGGCTGCTTGCCATTTCCCACCTGTACCATATTTTCGGGCACCTGGTGCTGGGACTCATTCCTACAGGTAACAGAAACACAGGAGGGGAAATCTGAAGCCCAGAGAAGTGCTTCTACTTCCAGCCCCAGCACCCACTTGGTTATTCTAATCACAGTTAGGACTATGTAAGAAAAAAAAGGGGGGGGGGAGGAATCAGCAGTGTGAACACAGCCAGAAGTTCACCTCACTGCTTCTAAACCTTAATTAAACCTAATTTGTAAATCTTAATTGAACCACACGTACAGGCATTAATGAAGCAGTATAATAACACTGCTCTCCCAATAAGACAACACACTAATACCAAATACTTATATTCCTGGAAAATGTACTCATGTGGGCCTCATCAAAGCATAATGGGGAAGTAGATAAACAATTAATCTCATTAATTGCAATCAAAGGACAGAAAGTACAAACCGGTTGCCTAGAGAAATCAGCTCTGCCAGACTTCCTCACAGGCAGACGAGAGGCTTGTGAAGTGACACGTGGAGCCAGAGAACGTCTGAGGAGCGTGGAACCCAGCCTGGAAAGTCAGGAGAAGGACACCATCCAGGACACTGCAGTCACCGGGGAAGGGCATGTGCAGGAACTGCTCAGGCGCCCCGCATCCGCGCCTTCTGCAAACACCTCTGACACCTGCTCTTCCAGCTGCCTTGGAGATGAAGGTTGGACACACACCAAACGTGCTGCTCGACGCGAAGGTGGATGGCTGAGAGGGACTGGAGACCATCTGGGGTCAACCGTGTGCATACTGTTTATCATTCAGTGTCTTGATTTCCACAACCTGAGAGATGAGTGTTACTAATCAAAATTAGGACAGACATATTTTGAAGTTCAGTAGTTTCATCAGATCACATAGTTTGGAAGAGGACAAGTGAGGACTTTTGTAACCTTTTGATCCCAAGTCCATGTGCCCAGCAAGACACATCTGCAGGCCCCTGGAAGGGCAGGTTAGTCCCTCCTTCGTCCAGTCCCTAGACTCTACACTACCACCCTGCTGCCCTTACTGAATGTTCCAGTGGCAATGCTGGCCCTCCGGCTCAGTGCTTACTGCAGCACCACGTGACTTACCCTTGTCTCCATGCTCTTCCATTTGAATGCCACAGGCCAGCAACCATCCTTCTTTTCCTTCTTTTTCTGATTGCTCCTTCCCTTGGTGTCCTCCTGGTGTACCCAGTATCCATTTTCTAACAGTAGGTAGGTGACCCTGAAACTGGGGTGTGACTTTCCTTGTTCAGGGTCCACCAAGACGTGGATCCACCGGATCTTCAAACTTCACTGACTCATCAAAGCATGCCCTTCACAGATGCTCCCGCCCCTGACATCTTCTTTACCTTGAATGCCCTTCCTCACCGTAGAGAGCTCCAGATTTGTCTCTCAATGTTAGGGCCAAACAGTGCCTCCAGGAGGCCTCAGTTTCTTGCAAGAACAGGTACAACCTCCCAGGTTTGCACTGGGCACATCTCTGTTCGTGGACTACAGCCCCTGTTTTCCTGCATGGTGGATGTCCTCATTGAAGAGTTCATGGTATTTATCTTGGCATCCTCGGTATAGCACATGGGAAAATATTTCTGTTGAATGTTTGAAACGTAAAAGGTCTGACACAGACTGGCATACGATTGCTGTAGCTGTTCCCCTGCCCACGCTCCCCCAAGACGGAATAGGAGGCCACCCTTCCTGACTGTAAGCAGAGGGCATGAGAGAGGCAGCACTCAGCCTTGAGCTCGTGTGTATAGCCACTGGCGCCTCATGTTGATTCACATCTCCCAAGAAGGCATCTAAAGAAGGAGACACTGTTAAAATGGGATATCCCCACCTGCTTCAGGCACATGGAGTTCGCTCACCCCCTTACACTGCAACCCTGGTCAGACTTCTCCAGGTCTGATGTCAACCTCACTTTGGCCTAGCACAGCGCATCTGGGTCCTTTTCAGTGATGGCACATCACTGAGTCTTCAGTCCCCTCAATCGGTATTCCCGAGAGTTCTTCAGAGGATCTCTGAATCCAGGAAGCAAGCAAGCAATCAGATGTTGGAGCCTATTCTTTCCATAGATGAAATAATTTATTGTTGCCTGGGATAAAACCCCAAACTATTTATAAGGTCCTGTATGGCCTTCAGGATTCAGCTGCACCTGACCACCCATGGATCCCTTCTCTCCATCCTCTCTATCAATAGTTTGCATTCTTACTAGTTATTAGTATCGTATTTTCTCAACATTATCATCTCTAATCTTAGTCTTGTTAAAAATAGCAATTGTTGATAGAGAACTTTTAAATGTACAGAAAAAAATTAAAGAGAAAAATGCAGTTTCCCCATATACCTTCTCACCCCACACCACACAGTCTCCCCTGTTATCAACATTTGGCATAGTGTAGTATCCTACAAGTGATGAGCCGAATATTAGTTCACTGTTATTAACTGAAATCCATAGTCTAGCAAGATTGTTCTGATCCCTGCAGTCCTTTGACCTTTAGCCCTGGCTTGTGTCTTTCCCTCGTGGTGACAGCACTGCTACCTGTTTTCATTCAACTCACTTTTCCCTCAGATGCGCAGTCAGAAGCCACCTCCCCAGGGAGTGGGCTCTGCTGATACTGCTGGAGAACAGGTGCCTCCTTTTGCAGCCTCCTTTGGCGGGCGAGCTTCCTGTGCCCTCCAGCTGGCCCCTGGGTACCTGTACTGCAGCACACATCACAGAGAACTTTATGCCAAGTTTCCTTACTGTGATGTTCTCCAGTGTAGGGTTCTGTACTGCGCACTCGTGCACGTCACGGTGCCTGACAGGCCATCAGGCAAGTTGATAGTATTTTCTACTGACTAGTAAACCTGTTGTCTTTCATTTTTCTCTCTGAGCATATGTGGAGTCTTTAACTGAATGGCATTGCATCTGACTGAGGAGATTTACAGCAGAGCTTCCTGGAAATGGTTGGAGCGAAGTTCTTCAGTCAACGTGTCTGCAGTGATCCATGCCCTTGGCTATCTGGACCCAGGGCTAGTAATAAATAAGTAAAGTGGGAAACTCATGAGCCTTCCTGGCCTGCACTGCATCTCTTGTATGAAGGAGAAGAGTATTTTTTCTTGTCTTACTGTATTGTTATGAGATTAACATTAAAGGAATAAAAATGCTGCAGGATTGTATGAATTTTAAAGTCCCAGAGCAATCCTAGTGCATGGGAGTGTCTTCATCCTCCCAGCTCACTCTCCTTGGAAGGACACAGCCCACAGGATTGTGCTGGTATTGTCCCTCGGTCCCTCTGACTTGTGTATGGACAGCCCTGTGCGGCAGGCCACTCGCAGGTTCCCTGTACAGACCTTGCACACACATGGAATCTTTTGTCATTCTCAGTGATCTGAGTGTGCAAAACTAGTGACGCCTTTGGCCACTGAACTTACTCTTGGTTGTGTGAAGTGCCTCATTTCAAAATTAATGAGTTTTGCAGAGAGAACATTGAACGTCAAAACACTAATTCATCTTCCAGGAGTTCATTGTCTTTTCCCTAAATTTTATTAACTATAGTATCTTAAAAAATAAACAAATACCTATGGCTTGGGAAATATGACAGGGAAGGCAAAAGTGAAAGACACCACAAGTTAGAGAGGAACCTATGCAAGGAAAAGCAGTGCACAAATCTATCAGTGAGAGGAGGGACCACACAAGGCAGAGGGCAGCAGGCCGGTGGGTATGGAGAGGAGAAGAGAGCAGGAGGCACGCCGAGCAAGAAGATTGTCAGCCTGAGATGGCATCCAATGTTCAATTCTCAAGCCATTGTGTGCCCTCCCCTCAGCAAAGCCAGCTCACTAAGCTGCCATGGTTAATGTTTATCATGAATGCAAGATTTGCTTTGGGCCATTAGTGAGTAAGTTATTACATGGATTATTTCTCTAGTTTTTTCCCTCACATTCATGTCCTTTTTCTTTGGATGAGATCATTGTTCACACATGTTAATTAGCCTCCTGCATTGCCACACTATGTCAGGATTCAGCCCCATCTGTCTGAGTCTTGTCTGATCTTAACTCAGCTTCAGCCTCCCCTGGATGATGAGATTTTCTTTAGTTCTAAGTATTCACAGTTGCAAATTCTAAACCGTGACACAAAAGAGCCAGTAGTGGGGATCAGTATGCAATCTGTGTTCTGTTTCACTCCTCCTTTTAATAAGGCCAGTGCTGCCACTCCTACACCTGGCTTGCGAAACCTCCTCTCACCAGTGCTATGCTCTGAACTCGAATCAGAAAACATTTTTGGAAGGAGCCAGACAGTAAATATGTAGGCTTTGGGGGTTAAATGATCTCATCTGATCTCAGCCACCCAGCTCCTGAATAAAGACAGCAGAAGTAGCATGTGTACGGAGGAAGGGGACTGGTCCCCAGAAAACTTGATGTGCAAAATCAGGAACTAGGTGAGACACCACCACTGCAGGGAAGAGTGACCATCCTGCCCCCATGGCTTAAAAAGGAGAGTGTTGAAGACTAAACTGTCTTCACTGCAGCCCAGAAGGCAGCTACTGAAGGACACTATCTGTTTGCATCCATATTGCTTATGAATAACCACAGAGGTTCTCAGAAAATATTTCAATCTTTCTATTACTAATATTTAATTTTGAATATTATTTCAGTAGAAGAATAAAAAAATGCATTCCTAAATGAGTACATTGATTTCAGGATCCACTAAATTGGTATTGATTAACAGTTCAAAAACCATAAAATATTATGAGGATTAAAGAAAAACAAAATCTGGATCATAGAAGATTCTTGTGGAAGATTCTAAATTACAGGAAGGAACAATAAATAAAAGAAAGTAGAATCTTAGATCTGAATTTGCCCTTAGAATACCCAATCTAGTTGCTCATTCAATGGATAATTGATTGATTAAATGAAAGAAAGAGTGTCTTTGTACAAGGAAGAAATTACAAGATGTGATTCAAAGAAACTCATCTCTTTGGGTGGAATTTAGGTTTCAATATTGGTATGCAGAAAGCTTTGAGTAAGAAACTGTTATGGTTTATGTATTAGGTGTCAAAAGCTCATGTGTGAGATAACTCAAGAACATTCAGAGGTGAAATGATTGGGTTATGAGAACCTTAACCCAATCCGTGAATTAATTCCCTGATGGGATTCACTGAGTGGTACCTGAGGGTGTGTAGGGTGTCACTGGAGAAGGTGGGTCTCTGGGATGTGCCTTTGGGATACATATTTTGCATCTGGACATCAGAGTCTCTCTCTGCTCTCTTATCATGTGAGCTGCTTCCCCCTGCCATACTCTTCTGCCATGATTCAGCCTCACCTTGAGCCACTAGGAATGGAGCTGGCTGGCAATCGATCGAGACCTCTGAAATTGTGAGCCACCAAATCAACTGTTCCTCCTCTAAGATTGTTCTGGTCAAGGGTTTAGTCACAGCAGCAAAAAGACTAACCAAAACAGGATCTTTCCTGGTTTCTGCAAATGCAGTTATTTTATTCAACATATATCTGTGTGGTTTCCATGTGGCAGAAATGATGCTGGGCTGTGAGGGACAAGGACCACAAACCCACCATGAGTGAGGGAGGGGAAGTTCACCCAACACAAAAGCCAGGAAACAGGTGTTTGTGTCAGATGGGATACAGTTCCATAGCCATGTGTATTTTCTCAATTTCTTTTTCCTAATATTAAGAGATCAGAGGAATAGTTCAAACCTTTTCCTTGGGCGGGTGGGGAGCGGTGTGTGTGCATCATTTGAAGGACAACTTTAAACACAGGAGAACAGGCTAGATGGAGCACTGTGTTCATCTCTTTTTCTGGGTTGACCAGAAACAACGCTGAGATAATACTCTGTTTTAGTCAACTGTATCACTGCAGTGACCAAAACACCTGACAAGAATGATTTTACCAGAGGAGAAGTTTATTTGATTCTCGTGGTTTCAGAGTTCACAGTCCCTAGGTGGTCCACTCCATTGGACTGAGGTGAGGCAGGATGTCATGGCAGAAGACAGCAGCTGGACTCCTGGCACCAGGAAGCAGAAAGAGAGCCCCCCTGTGTCCCACCTTCTTCAGCCACATCCTATCTGCCTACAGCTCTTACCAAGTCAATCCCTGTCTGGGGGTTGATTCATTGATTAGGTGAAAGCTCTCATAAACCAATCATTTCACCTCTCATCTTCTTTGCATGAGCTTTTGGGAGATACTTCATATCTGAATCACCCCATACTCCAACTGAAGACGGTGAGAATTCCCAGATACAAGGCACATCTGCCTCTTTCCACTTCCAGATTGGTAGTCATTTCTCCATCTACGGATTTATTCTTTCCAAATATGAAATAAAATTAGCTAACCGCATATGACTATACATATTTATATATAAATTATATTCATATGTTTAGCTACTTTTATATAACAATGTTGTAAACATGTATGTCTGTGACAGTCTCAAACACACACACACAATCACAAACACCATTGTTATTTTTGTAACAGCTCTGCCCATATCATTGTCCTAAATCTGATTATTTTCAAGAGTGATTCAGGAACTTTGAAGAGGAGCACTTCAGAATAGTAATATGAAAGGATAATTGAATCTTTTTTTGTGGCACTTTTATTTCAGTTTCAAAATGCTTTCTTAGGTGAGAGAATTGTGCATCTGCCCAAGACTGTTTAGTTAGAAACTTGTAACTTGAGATCTTGTTCTGAGCCTTCTAACTCCACAAGCTGCTCACTTTTTGCTTCAAGCCAGACCCTCATTGTGAAACCACAGCAGGAAATCACACATCCATTTCATCACCCTGCACAGGGACTGCCCCAGAAATTAAAATAGAGGCAGCCAGTCAAATTTAATGCCAGATGGATAGCAAAGAACATTTTATTATTAGTATCTCATATGCAATATTAGGGCCATATCTATCCTAAAAAAATCCATCATTTTTCTCAAGTTCAAATTTAACTAGATAACTGCATTTTATCTGGTAATCCTTCTGGTAAGAAGCAACCCTGAATATGAAGATAAAAGGGCAATGCCTTTTTTAAAGGAAGGGGCTCTTCAATATTCTTTCCAAACAAATAAGATTCCCATGGTTTCAAGAGCTCTGATTTAAAAAAAAAAAAAAAAAAAAAAAAAAAAAAAAATTTTCATCTTTATTGAATATAATAGACAAATTAAACATTCAAATAACTAAGGTGTATGATGACATATGTGTTAGTCAGCTTTTCATTTCTGTGGCCAAAATACCTGAGAAGAACAATGGAGAGGAGGAAAAAATTTATTTTGGTTCATGGTTTCAGTGCATGGTTGCTGGCTCCGTTGGTGGAGACCTCAGGAGAGGCAGAGCATCATGGCAGGAGGGTGTGGAAGAGAAAAGCAGCTCAGTTCATGGCAGCCAGGAGGAGAAAGAGAGAGGGGGATAGAAGGAGAAGATAAACTCTTCCAGGGCACCCCTCCATGAGCTACTTCCTCTAGCCATGTACCACCTGCCTACAATGACCACCAAGTAGTCCTCTCAGCATTCAATGAATTAATCCAGAAAATGGACTGACAAGCCAGAGCCCTAGTCACTGCCTACAAGCTGACCTCTGAACCCTTCTGCATGGGGGATTATGCTTTCAAAACATAAGCTTTTGGGGGTATGTTCCAGATCCACATTCTACCAATGTGATTATTTGATGTTATATACACAAAGCCAAATTAGCACACCCATCACCACACGTCATCACCAACATGTGTGTATAAGAGAGAAAAAGAGGGAGGCTGAGACACTGAAGATCTGCTCTCTTAGCAGACTTAGACACAGTGTTACATATAGTCACATGCTGTCCATTAGATCCCAAGAAGTTAGTTATAATTAAAAATTAGCACCTTATAATACAGAACTCCCTGCTTCTACCGCACTCCAACCACCATCCTAATAGCTGCTTCTGTGAATTTGACTTTTTAGATCCCACGTGTGAGATCACATGGTATTTGTCTTTCTGTGCCTGGCTTATTTCCCTTAACACAATACCCTCAAAGATGTCATGAGTAGCAGAGTCCCTCCCTCCTTTCCCCTTCTTCCCTTTCTGCTTTCCTCCCTTCTTCCCTCCCTCCCTTCCTTCCTTCCTTTTGATTCTTGTTAAATTTATTGAAATTGACCTCCTTTTCTGTGAAGTTCACAAAGTTATGCTTAAAAAAATATTGCTATAAAATTATTATTTCTCCATTCTTTGTTGTGCCCTGAATCTAACTTTATTATGAAATCTGCATATTAAAAACAACATGTTTTCTTTGTAGACGTCTGGGGTTTAAGGTTAGACCAGGCTGTGCTTTGTAAGAGCACCCTCATTACCATGGCTGAAGCCTGGGAGGCTGCCATTAGTTGCTCATTAGTCTCATCATATTCAGTTTTGATCTCCTGATCCTTTGTGGGAAAGTGCTTAATATGCAACCTTCCCATTTCCTTTTCAGTTCATTAATTTGAACTATAATCTTATGATGCATCCAACACTGAGCTTTACCAGGCCCTGCCTGGATGAGCTGTGTAACCAATAAATCCAATGAAGTCATTTCCCCAAGTGCAGAGATGTCCCCAAGGAGCCCATGGTCCTGAGGCTATGATGCACCTGGTGCTGTTTAAGTTAGACACTGACAGGAATAAGGATCTTATTTTTAGCTTTCCTAATAAATATCTGAACACAGCAAGAAATGCTGGTTGGAAACATCTTGTTTCTCCCAGGGGACTTGGGTTTTGAGAAATCGTATTCCTGTTTTGTCTGCTTGGGCTGTTATTACAAAGACATCACACATTGGTGACTTATGGACCAGGGGCATTGATGTTTCACAGTGCAGGAGGCTGAGAAAAGTCCAAGGTCATGGTGCTCACATCTTGTGAGTCTGGCGAATTCCCGCCTCTTCACAGACAGTGTCTTCTCACTGTGACCTCCCCTGGTTGAGGGAACATTTCACGTTCCCATTAAACACTCGACTCCCAATGTTCCCACCTCCTACGGCCATCACCTCCAGGTTAGGGTTTCAACATATGAATTTCAGGGAATCAAAAGTGTTCAGATCATAGCAACTTTAATATATTTGAAAATAGTAATGTCTTCCTAACGATAAATGCTTTCCTATTTGGAAGACCATCATCATAGGAGTATCCAAGTAATATTTGGGTAGATATTATTTGAAAGCACATCCATGGACTGAAATTACGAGACATTTAATTTGGACTTTCCCAAGACCACACTGTTCTCTGGTACCTGATGCTTTCATTGTGAAGCCACACAAAGCATATTGTCTATGTCAAAATCTGTCATTTTATTTTAAGTCATCACATTTCAGAATTTTACCCAAGTTTATGGTTAAAAAAAAAGAGTCACATTCTAATTAGCTACATTTCTAAAAGATCTGAAGGGAGATAAAATTAATAACAATTGCCATTTCCCCTTGATCAAATATCTACAATAGTCCTACGGTCCATCAAGACCTCAATTTTACTCAGGAGGAAGTAATCTAGTGACAAGAGTGAAGGGTGGAGCCAGCCACTTTCTGCTGCTCCCCCAAACCTGTGTCCTCCTTCAGGGCTCCTGAAAAGTGTCTTGACTTAGGAATCATGGAAGGGCGACATGGAGAGACATGCTGAGAAACGTTCCTTTGTCTGGGGGCTCAAGGGTTATTGATTTAAAGAAGTGTTCCCAGTTTCACTGCACTTAGGTTCTGTGAATTAAAAAACTCTTGTCCTTTCCCTGGACATTGGATAGTCATCAGGATAGAGGGCATTAGACAGGAGGCAGCTTTCCCACATCATCATCAATATGCAGAAAGACAAACTTACTTAGACAAATGCATAACAAACACTACTGTGGGAATTGGATCTAGTGTAGCCAGATCATCTACAATTTAAATGTGTTTCTATAAAGAAGGCTGCAGTTCTACTTGTTTTCATTAGTTTACATAAAAGACTTTAGATGCTTAGAAAATATGGTTGGATCACTACTTCTATGATGTGAAATACAATGATTCAATGTATGTGTGTATGTTTAGTACAAATTAAAATTACCATTAAATATGAATTTTCCCAAATATGTATTCCTATACCTTACTTAGTTTATTTAACCCTTTTGAGTCAAAATCCAACTGAAGCTTCCTGATGCCTGGACCAGACCATAATAGGAAGACGTGTCCAGACAGAACTGAAAATTGGTGACCAAAGATGATTTGGAGATCTTGACATATTTAATGAACCTTTGCAGAGACCAGGCCAGTGCATCTGCCTCTACCAGCTATTATTTTCTCAAGGGAGGAAGAGTCCATTCAGTAGCTTCTCTGCTGAGGGTGAAGTAGGCTTGTGTAAGCTCATAGTTTTCCATCTCTCTCTATGGAACTGAACTATCATCTGTTCTTATCATCTGTGAAATAAAAGTTGATGGGAAGGCTTCTCTGAGGAACTCTAATACACTTAAATTACAGAATCCAATCTGAAACTGTGTTTCCCCTGTCCAATTTTGGTAGTGCATGAGGCTTCATCTGTCAACCCCCCTGGTCTGTTACTGAGGTCTCAGATGAGCTGGGTGAACACCTGGGGCAGAGACAATACTACTGTCTACACTTTCTGTGTGACAAAGAGCTTGTGTCTCAAGAAAGCAACCTGGAGGTGAGATTTAGGGAAATTACACCAAATGGTTGAAATTAAAATGTTAAAGTGAAGAGATGAGGAAAAAATAAATAAATCCTGGAAGAATCTAGCAAGATAAAAGTAATCCCTCAACTCAAGACCAGAGAAAGGGTGAAGCCTGACAAGAGGAGAGAAAGACCCTAACTGTGTGAACTTAGCATCCAAGGGAAGGGAGACGCAGGCAGTTCTGACCTCCACTCCACCGGCTCTGTGCTCTGGAAGGGTTACTGTGCTTCTTAACCCCATTACCATTCCGGTAACTGACATTTCAACAGCAGGTGCTCCCTTACCACGTGGTCGCACTTTAAAGCATTTCATGTGTGTTTTCTGATATGATTGTCACAAGAACTAATTATCTATGTGATAATTAGTACCTTATCTCTAATTTACATATGATAGATCAAAGAACAGAGGTGCCTAGTTCCTTTTTCAAAGTTTCACATTCACTGGGTGGTGGGTTTTGTGTCCAAAGTGGGGGCATCTGATTCCAGAGCCCGATTCTTTACAATCTTCCAGATCAGTCAACAGAAGATGGAAAATGAGGGATGACATTAGTACTCATCTCTGTTAAAAATATCACTTCCCATTTTTCCAAAGTCAAGTTAGAAGACTTGTTTTAATATCTCCCACTTCTTTCTCATCCTGTTTATTTTTCCACCATGTACTCAAGGGTACGGAGCATATGCATAAAAGGCATTTTCTGCCAACCCCGTCATCTCTGCTTTCCAGGTTACATTTTCCTGTTTTATTGCTAAGTGCCTTTTTACTGGCTGTAGGACCACGTGCCTTTTGCGTTTTGAGGCGTTTGGTTGTATTCTGCTGAAGAGTGCTTGTTCTCAATTTGAGGGCATTGAGCAGATCATGTCCTCCTTAGAGACTTTCAAGCTTTGCCTTTATGATGTTTTAGGGAAGATGAAGATTAGCTTTTACCCCAGAGGTTTATGAACCCGTGTATTAAGGGTTTCAGAGTCTTGTGTTTGCCATTCCTGTTCGTCCTATTTTTTGGATGTGTTTGACAGGAGTGTGAATCCAGATCATTTTACTCCTTCCTGAGTGGAAGCAGAACTTCCCCATTACCACTATGAATGTATAATCAGCTAGCATGTGGAATAGCTTTCTCAGGCTCAGGTCCTGGGGTGGAGGCACGGAGGGAACATTGGAGGTTCTGGCCCATTCTGGCAGTTGTTGAGGGAGACAGACAAGACTTCCTGCAAGTGGTAGGCTTGAGCAAGGTCTCAAAAGGCAGAGGAGTTCTCAAATATTAACACGCCTTTGCTTTAATTAGCATGCCAAGTTTAAAGAGAGCATAAATGAGTGATTGAAATTGCTTGACTTAATGACGCCTTAATAATAACCCTAATTCAGTTTATTCGACATCTATCACTCATAGATGAATAGCTAATGCCTTTTCTAATAAAACAGTCATAATAAAATAAAAGAAGTCATAAAATATATTATTTTTATAATTTTAATCACATACATTCTAAGTGGAGACACAGAATCCATTCAAATAGTTCTATAAAATGTGTTCTCTTTTTACATATTAAATTACTTTTACTTGATAATATAACAGGATATTAAAAACAGGTGTTGTATTCTTATCCTACTGATAATTAAGTGAAAATGAATTCCAGCCCCAAACCTATATATTACATACTGAAAAGTAACTCTGGTTGTATTTGGGGAAAACTGACATGGGGAATTAGATGTTAATCCCTCTACAACTTCAGTTGGTGCAGCAGAGACTCGACAGCCTGTGCCTGAGATGGACACAAAAACTCTTCTCTCAGTTCTATGCACAGTCCTTAAGATGCTCTGGCATTTCTCAAAGTGAATACTGAGAGAACAAGACGTGCTGCTATTACAGAAGGTGCACACGGTACTAACTCATTCAATTTCCCCAACAGTGGCTTTCTCATTCCCCCACAGCTGCATATGTCAGCCCTTGAAATCCACATGCTGCTCACAGCATCCTCCTTCACCATCTTCTCTGGCTTTCTTAACAACTCCGAGATTATCTCCACATGGTTGCTATAAACAAGCGTGTGTTCTGTCACCTGAAAACGGCCCCTCAGAAGCCTGGCCTTTTTGAAGTCAAGACCAACAGAGGGTAGGAAATTAAATTTACAGACTTCCCGAAACATATCAAGCATGATGCTAAGTATGCTAAAATGCAGTAACCCATTTGGTCTTTAACTAAACTCTGAGGGACATCCATTTTATCTCTGATCAGTGAGAAAGTGGACTACTCCAAGTGCCACAGTGAGTGAGTGGCAGAACTGGGTGTCAATTGCACCAGATCCATGCAGACCCCCCCCACCCAATACACACACTCACTTGGCCCAGTTTGTACACACTAAATTATGTTTCTCCACTAGCATACATGCATCACATCTATGACTTTTTATACAAGAATTATGCTTGCTCTTCATTCACTTATTCGACAAACCCTGAGATTCTGTTAAGGGTCACACCCAGGGATACCCTCCTCAATATGCATTGTGAACAAACCCCTGACTCTCCATTTCAAATCTCACAAACCAGTAGCAAATGAAATGTTAGAGAAAATGTTTCACCAGTGTATGGGAGGTGAGGATATCATGAGAGCATAAAGGAAAGAGACTGAACCTATCTCAACTCTTGGAGATAGATCCTCTCAGTGAATGCATGTTAGGGTGGTACCTTAAAAAATATATAGATATTAGACCTTACCAGACAAGTAGAACTAGAAGCTTCCCAAGACAAAATTGGACTATCTTGGGAGAGAAATGAGCTCTGCTAATTCAGAAACTGATACATTTTAGTAGAGTTCTATGATTGGATCAGAGTTCAAAAGGAGGATCCAGTAGATGGATGGGTGTGAAGTCCTGGGGAGGATTGGTCTGGTTTCTGATGTTTGGTCCATCTGAGATGCTTTATTTATTCTCCACAATTTGTTCATCTTGTGGGCTTCGACTAGGTTTGCAGGATGACAGGAGTACTGAGCCCTTTGCCCATGTTTCCTCTTCCTGTGGTAGGTGTGTGCTGTGGGATGTGTCTGGTCCAACTCCTACTTCTAGCTCTTAGAACAGTCATGATGGAGTCACAGGATCGACGTTTGATGGCTGTTTGCCCAAAGTTCTAGTAAATGAGTTTCCTCCACTTGATGAGAGAAATGTAGTGATATGTTTCAATGTCTTGCCCCAAACTTTTAGAATTGTTTATGATCATTAAAGGTCAATCCTGTATTTTTCTTTACCCACCCTTTTATATGTACCCTTGGAACATTTGTTCTTTAGTGAATTTGTTCTTAAGCAATCTCATTTTGCTATTACCTGCTCGTTTCTAACCCCAAAGTCCATTTGTATTATGTTTCTCTTCACTCCGGTGCTTGCTGCATCTTACAATTTAGTATAATTTGTGAATTGCATTAACATGCTATTTATTCTCACTTGGAAATCTCATGTACTTTGCCTCCCTTCGTGTAGCTTATCACCAAGAATAATGTAGATGCCTAGCAAATTAAATGTGCCAATGCTATTTAATTTGGAGCAGTTATGAATATAAAAGGAGAAAAATAAAAATAGAGGATTTAATAGATTTTGAAAACAAACAAACAGATACCTATAATGTATGATTCCTCACAGAAAAATATGCTGGAGAAAAACAGACAAAACAAATGTGCATGGAAGGTGTGGAATGAATAATTGGGAAATAATCATTTAGAAGAAAATGGTATAAATGTTAATAGATTATGCAGAGGTTGTATTATCAAAAAATAATGACACATCTACTTGAACACTAGAATATCGGAGCTGAAAGTCATTCTGAGGGTTCTTAAACCCCTCCTTCTCTTTTTATAGACAAGAAAAAAAATACAGAGAGACTTGGCCAAGGTCATCACCCCTGTTGGATTTGGGCAAATCCAGAGGCCAGGCTTCTGTTTCTTCTAACCAGCTGTTACCTCTTCTAAAGCACCAGCCTGTCACATTGGTGAGGCCTTGTGGGTAATAAACGATTGGCACACTTTTGATTTGTCTAATGCACTTGTTAAAATAAAGAGGGTAGCTAACATTTCCTTACCCAAAACATGCAAAACTCTGGGGCTTATGAGAGCAAAGACATGAGGACACATTTCCCACTGGTGGAGGCCAGATCTGAGGCTCTCCTTTCTCATTCCAGGATCAGTGCTCTCGCACTGTGCCCCTCTGACCTCACACACAATGCCCGTCATGGCACTCTGGAGGGAACACAACCACGGACTAGCCCATCTTCAATCCAAAGTCTGAAGAAACACAGTCACTGCTAAGGTGACAGAAAAACAGTTTCAGGAACTTACCGTTTGTTGCATCCTGGAGGTGGACAGACATTCACATTGACTTCAGGCAGCCCAGACGGTCGTTCAGCTTTGGAGACTCGGGATGTCTTGTCAGTGTCATCAAGATGACCCACCTAAGGCAGGTCCCAGATAAACTGAACTGTCACTTAGGCAGGCCTACCCATCAAAACTGTGATTTTTCTGGACCATGAAATAAGGCTTGAGCCATTTGCTAATATTCCAAATGGGTACCGGGAAGCAATACTTGGCCTTCTCTGGTGGAGCTTCTCCATCTGTATGTAAGCATCAGATTCTGGGAAACAAGCACCAGGTCAATAGCACTAACACATAGATCTGAATTTCTGGAATAGCTACAGAAACAGCTGACAGATGAAAAGATTTCCAAATTAAGGCAAGGAAAAAATAAGATGGGTTGTATTGGCTTTGATCAGCAATAGGTACGGTTTTAAAATACTGTTCTCTGGAGTTGAATGTCAACAGTATGTGTCTCTCACAGCACTTGATAAAAATGCACATTCAATGCAAATTTTACCATACTAGTGTTTAGGAACAAGTGCATGTCATTATTACAAACATGATATCAAATCAAATAAACATGCATTTTCATATTTATTGTCTCATATGTGGAAGTGGATGAACTCTGATGTAACTCCCCACTTATATACACATCACTAATTATGCATCGTTATGTATTTTCATAATAATAGACAAATACTTAAGGTCATAAGAATTGTATTTTCACTAGAAGGGTACTGAGATTCTTAACTAATTTCCTACAGTCCTTAGTATCAGTGTTCATTTTTCAGAATCTGTATTCTAAACCTCTAAAGAACAGAAATAACATTTGCCTTAATCCAGTAAAGGTTTTTGTATCAGTGTAACCTGAGAATATATAATTATTTTATAAAAGACTAGAATTATTGAAAATGTCCATTAGACATTAGAGATATCGTAACCTTAATTGAATTGAAGTAAGAAGTAACTATCTGGGGCTGGGGATGTGGCTCAAGCGGTAGCGCGCTCGCCTGGCATGCGTGCGGCCCGGGTTCGATCCTCAGCACCACATACCAACAAAGATGTTGTGTCCGCCGAGAACTAAAAAATAATAAATATTAAAAAATTCTCTCTCTCTCTCTCTCTCTCTCTCTCTCTCTCTCTCTCTCTCTCTCTCCTCTTTCACTCTCTCTTTAAGAAAAAAAAAAAAAAGAAGTAACTATCTCCAGTATCAAAATTTTGGATAGGAAAGAGAGGTACATATTTCCAGTTTATGTTCTGAATGAGGTGGCTTGCAAAGTCATGGTATTCCCAGTTTTAGCAGCCTCCACCCTCGCAACCACAGAGGGCCAACAGGTTCAGGAATGCCACATGGGAATGGGTAGGTTTCAGGGTCTCAAACAATCGAGCTCAAAGGGAAAACTGGAATTAAAAATACAGAGCCAAGGAAAAAGAACCCCCATGGTGGGAACTATGGCAAAACAGGCATCTCTGGGCACCGGGACACCTTGGGTGCTGTCAACACCAGGAAGCCCAGGGTGGCCTCACGGGAAGCCAGATGAGCTCGACGTGTTCATCCTAGTTGCACAGGCCACTACGTGGGTTGGAATATGGAGTTCACAGCAAATTAGCTGGGGAGGGTACAGGCTGAATATCTTCCCTGACAGGAAATTGAAAGTCATTTTGGAGAGATGAGTCAATGACCAAAGTGCAAAAATCAAAGAATCATCAGAAGGCAATGACGAGAGGGGAAAGACAGCTGTGGAGAGCAGGATGTCTGGGGCAGCAGCATGGCCCGAGGGCTGGGAAGTGGACCCAGAATGAGGCTGTTCGTGCCCAGGACATTATTGTTGCTTTGTGTGGCAGGTGCTCAGTACATGAGACCCATGAAAGGTAGAATAATAATCCCTCCCAGGGATGGCCATTTGGTGACAACTGGAGCCTGTGAATATGTTGTCGTATAGGACACAGGGGGCTTTTCATATCTCACTAAGGTAAGGATTAAAGCTGGGAGGATTACCCTGAATATCTGGGAGGATACCCCAGGTCCATAATAATCACAGAAGTCTTTATGAAATGGAATGAAATGGAGAAGTTGGTGTCAACGAGGTGACGTGGCAATGCACATTGGGTTGCAGGAGGGCAGCTGGGAGCCAAGGAGAGGGGAGCCCTCGAAGTGGTGAGGGTGAGCATCAGATTCTCCCTGAATCTCCAGAAAGAACAATGCCCTGCCAAAACCCTGATTTTAGCTTCATGTGATCCACTGCATACTTCTGACCCACCAAACTGTAAGACGATAAGTTCATGTTGTTCTAAGTTGTGAATTTCACAGTAGCTTGTTGCAGTAGCAACAGGAAACCTAAAGAAATGGATAAGTTCAATTTTAGGATTAAGTCAGTTGGGAAAGGGCTCTCCTCAAGTATGTAGCAGATTTAAAGAGAACCAGGAGCAGCTTAGGGGGTAAGGGAGGGTAAGGGTGTGCAACCATAGCTGCTTGGAAGGCCAACTCCAAGGGTAACCTGGAAGCCTTCATTTGTATTTATAGTCCCTGAATCTACCATTCTCTGAATGACCCAATGTATCTGAGCATGTGTAAAACAGTTGTTGACCGGGATACCTTCACTTATAAATCTGGAGCCCTGGTCTCTCAGCATGCTCCCACCTATGAGCTGTCAGCGAGCATGTAAGGAACACAGGGCCTGTGCCGTGGCCAGAGCCTGGCCCTGCTCTCGGAGAGAGATGGAGATGGAGCCAGACTGGCAAGGGAAGAATGGGGCCACTGTGCAGGGCGGCAGGAGCCATCGTGAGCTTGATGTCGACACACCAGCGGCTGGCTTCACGGTTTAATGCAAAAGAAACGTTCAGAGAGGTTTACAGAGTGTGTAAGAAAGAGTGTTACAGTAGCACTATGTGTAAGTGTCAAAATGTTGAAAATTGCCAAAATAACTAATAAAAAAGTGAGTGTTTTTATAAATTAGAATGCTTTCATAACACAAACTAATATAAGCCATTAAAATAGTGCTTTGTCATAGTCTTTAGGGTATGTGAAAGGCCTTGTAAGTCAAACATTATGGTATAAATGTATATTTATAAGACCCCAATTTTATACACTACATATTTATGATGAGGAAAAGGATTATGGAGATAATATAGTGGAAGCTAGGTTAATTTTTATTTCCTTTGTGCTTTTTTTTCCACCCAGAAACAGCTTATTTATGACATAAACAGCTCTGTGTGATGAGGGGTGAGGGGGGCAGGGATCTTATTTTTTATTTTTATTTTTTTACTTAATGATTCTTTTTTTAAAATTGTAGTTGTAGATGGACAGAATGCCTTTATTATTTGTTTACTTTTAAATGTGATACTGAGGATCAAGCCCAGTGCGTCATATATGCTAGGTAAGCGCTCTGCCACGGAGCTACAGTCCCAGGTCTAATGGTGTTTTATAGAAGTGGTTTTCATTATTTGTGTTTATTGATCATTTAACAACTGCAACATATTGTTTTCTAAGCTTTAAAAATCAAATCCTTTCAGCAATTTGTTTTGTACAGGTTCTCTTATTTACACTTTTCTCTATTTTGCAATTTAGGTACAATTTTCATCATTCAACTCAGAAACAGGAAAGGATTCTCAAAACTTCTGCCTTCCTCAGGCACCATTCCCAATCACTTGGCTTTGTAATCTTTTTATTTCTCCCTAGTTGATTGTCAGCCCTCACACCAAGCTTCTGTCACGTGGCTTCTGTGTGGCCTGAGGCTTCTAACAGGCCCATAGCTAAACTCTTCTGAGTCTTTTTAGTTCATTATTGTTTTAGTCGTGTCATCAGTTATATATGCTTTGGCCAGATAATGATAGTAAAATAGTGTATAATGCAATCCCAAATTTAAAAACCTCCAATTTGGCTTGGAATACATAATAACACCTTTGATCCTGCCTATCAGGCCCATTTGAGCTGACTTCAACCTACTTCCCAGCTTCATCTCTCATCATTCCCTTTGGAATGATCTGGCTTCCTTAGTTTTCAGCCAGTGATATCCATCATCCTGATAGGCACAAGATGCCTTCCTGACACTGGGACCTCAGCTCGGAAGCTCGTCCTGAGAGGCCTTCCTGATCCCTCTGCATCATCCATGCCCCATTCACATGCTGTCTGCATGCTGCATGCCACTCCCTGCCACTGTGGGAGAGTGGTGACAATCTGTTTTCTTTTCTACACTCTAAGCTCTGTGAAGACCATGCCCATGCATTGCAATGGTTTTATCCCCAAATCGAATGCTGTCTGGTGCAGAAGGAAGGTTTTCTAACCAGTGGAAGTTTCAATACATGGATAAACAGTAGTAAATCATCTGATCTAACTGGGCTGTAGGAAACTTAGAAGTGAAGGAAGCACAGTAGCCTACGATCTGCACAAGGCACTTAGTTCAGGCATTTTTTCTGTGTCTGTTGCATGACCACTTTCCATCTCCATCATGTTTCAGATGTGGTTGAACTCTTGGGGTATCTTTGTATGATCAATGACAAAGCATTAAGCAAACTTTTCACAACAAGCAGCCACTTCCTATTTGTATACAGAGTTTTTCTCCAGGTTCTCATCCCATTGACCAATCAGAATCTTGGTAACCTTACTGGTTTCTGAGGTTCCTTTTTTACTTCTTACTTACTTCTTCCTTCCTGACTCCTTTGCAGTGGAAACTCAGCGTCCCACTTGCCCGGCTTCTGTAGCCGGTTTCTCCCAGGCACTATCCCTGTGTTTCCCATCTTAGCCCTCATGATGCAGCCCATGAGGAGTCATGAGCAAGCCCACCTCTTGCTCTCTCCGTAGCATACACTCAGAAGAGGGCCAGAAACCCAGGGACTAGTTCCTGGCATGACGAGCATTTTGAACAAGTTTACTTCTTTAATCATCCCTTTGATTGATGACTTGCTCATACACAGTCTGGGTCTGGATTGGTACTGTCTCTGAATATTATTTCCATGATTGTTCTTGGGATTTGATACAATATCATGGTATTTTATTTTTACATAAGCCTTTCTTTCTAAAATATATGATGAACAGGTAAATACTGTGTTTCATGTACTTTTATAGACTCTGCAACAATTAGCAATGGACTATGTGTAGAAATTAATTAATTCTTGTTTAGTAGAACAAATTGCAGGTTGGGGTTCCAAAAGATAACCAGGAAAGTTTAGAGTCATGTCATCAGTTATGTAAAAATGCAGTAGACGCTAGTGCTGAAATTTGCCTTTGGAATTTTGTATGCCAGGATAGGCAGATGGTTTCACAGCATCCTTTGACAATTTGAACACTTACCTTACAAATTCAGCTTCCATGTAATATCTTTGTTAGAAAACATCTGGAAAGAGAGATTTTTTTTTCTGCACAAGAGTGATATTGATGCAAGTTAAAGGGCCAGCCTTGCAAAACGTGTATTTAAGGGTTAGAACAATGAGGAGAATAAAAACCAAACTAAATTTTAGTCTATCTAATTTAGGTATCTCTAATTCAGCAGCATGACCACTTTATTTTAATGGCAATATCTAATGTGGTATTGTCATTCTCTTGCCAAAAATTGATTAGATGAGCTCTTTGTAAAAATTATGATGACTGGAAAAATATGGGCAAGTTTAATTTCATCAATTCAAAAATATGATCTCCTTTCCTAATGGAGTGGAACTTAAAAAGAGGAAATAGAAGGCCAAGTCAGATGTGGTAATTAGGGAGCTGGCCAAGAAACTACAGTTATGGTTACTTGAGATACATTTCCAGAGAAGTCTGATCACAAAAAGCCTCAATGTCACTGAGCTGGTAGCAGAGACCCAGTTTATTAAGGTGTGAGTGCATTTATTAGTTAATAATGGATCTAGTGTTGCCAGGAGACGTCATTCCTTGTGTACTAATCTGATCAAGGGTTTTCCTTTTCTAAGTTAGTGAATAGGTGAAAAAATCCTTTGATAGGTTAAAGTCACAAATAACCTTAGTTAATTTTGTTTACAAACTGCTTAATTCTGACTCAATAGATATTTGAGAGTATTTGAAAGTATTTGAAATAGTGAAGAATTAGATCTGGGGAATATTAACTTTTCATTTCCCTATGAGGAATATCTAGAAGGGTGACTGATGTCTACACAAATAAATATTTAAAAGGAGAAAGCCATTGCAAGAATTTGAAAATTTTCATTTCCTTGCTAAGATCTGATAGAGTTTAATAAGATTTATAAAATAGGTGAAATTTGCCTTGAAAATTAAATGACAGATTACAAATGCAGCAGATCCAGCCTCCCAAAGAGTTGGAAAGTTGGAACAACTTGAGTAGTATTTACAGAAGTCCTGAAATGGAAAGATAGTGTCCCAGGCTCAAGTTCTAAAGTCTAGGCTTCCCTTTGCTCCTTAGACACACAATAATAAGGTTGCATTTTAAGTAACAATATTATTAGCTTATTTTAAAATGTATATGATTTACAGTTATGAAGAATGAGTCCTGTACATTTGATTCCAAGGCGCACGCAAAGAATCATGTGAGTACATTGCTTGTGACAGGTCTTGCATCTTGTTACTACAGAAACCATTACCAACTTCTAATGGCTATCTAGAGTGTGCAACAGTGTTTTCCTGGCCCAGAAGATCTTTACCTCCTATTCCTTACCAAATTAGATTAAGAATTAAGCAGTAAAGGAAGCAAAATAGATAAAGAAACAGAGAAAATAAAAGAGAAAGCAGACATGGCCCCAAGGCAGGGACTGTGTTCAGGATTCATTCAGTCAGCAACATGTCCCTGTTATCAACTGTTGGCTATCACAGCATGTCCACCTTATGGCCTGTACCAGTATGTCCTGCTCAGTAGTGCCTCTTACCCACAAGGCCCCCAGTGGATGTCCAAAACCTCTGATGGGTTCACAAATATCAGCAGTCAATCTGATGTTAGCATTCAGGTGCTCAGACTTCAGGACTGTCTCCTAAGGATGACAGATCAGCTCCTGAGGTTGATTGCTGCTCTTTTTTAAATACTTGCATTGCTTAATTCAAAAGTTCTGTACATTTTCCAAACTCACTTGCTCTACTTTTGAAATACACAGTTGAGTTGTTATCAGCCATAGTTACCATACTTCACTATAGAACATCAGAAGTTATTTCTCCTGTCACTGCACCCCTCTACCCATTGACCATTTCCTCGGCTTTGTTAATGACTGTTGTGCTTGGCTTCTTTGAAGTCAACTTTATAGCAATCACATATAAGTGAACTTACAATATTTGGTTTTGGGGGCCTAATTTGTATCTAATTCACTTAACATAATGTCCTCCAGTTCCATCCATGTTGGGGTGAAGGTCAGAATTTTATCCTCATGGCTGAAGAGCTTCCCACTGTGAACATGGACCACACATTGCTTCTCCGTGTGTCTATCACTGGCCACTCAGGTTGATCCCATGTTTGGCTACTGTGTTCAGCACTGCCATGAACCTGAGGGGACGGTGTCTCTAACATGCTGACATCATTTCCTCTGCATATAGATATGGTGGAAATGACACTCTTCCTCCATGGCCTTTGTCCACATAACTTACATCAGAAAAATCTCAAGAAGGTGTGTTACAAAAAATAAAACTGTCAAGGTCATTAAAACAAGAAGCATCTGAGGAACTGTGTATCACAATTAAGAGAAGCAGAGGAGAGATGAAGACTAAATGTCTTTGGTGTTCTGGACAGGTCCTGGGGCAGAGAAAGAATGCTGGTAAAACCTAAGGAAATATGAATGCACTATGGGATTTGTTGATGATAATATGTGGATATTAGTTCATCAGTTGCAACAGATATGTCATAGTAAAACAAAACTAATAATAGAAGAGACTCGCTGTGAAATGCAGGAGGAGCTCTTTGTAGGACCTACAACTTTTCTCCAACTCTGAAGCTAAGTTAAACTATATATTACTGTAAGGGATGGATATGTTCAGTGAGAGTAGTTTACAAAGTAACTCTGCTAAATACTGACTATGTAATCTTGGGGGCTCAAAGTTGCACTGAGATTCATCTCTCATATTTGGAATTAAGGAATAAAGATAAAATAACCCTGAAAAGTTATTGTAGGGCTAAATGAGATGATCCAGGTGAACTGTGCATAGATCCCGGTCCACAGAGGGAGGGGCATCACTTCTATTTGCTTTTGACTACGTCTTTGGTTTTGCTCTTCTTCTTACTAGTGTCATTATCTCTCAAAGTTACACAAGTTGGTTGGAGGTAGCTGTCTGAGCTTCATGGGTGCTCAGGTGGCATGGGACCAGGTGCTATGCTTGACTCAGGGTGCTCTCTAATGTTAGCTTGCGGGTCACAGATGACACATCCACACTAGCCATGTTCCTTCTGTGACTCAGAAGTTGGTTGATCTGAGAAAAAGAAGGAGATTTCATTCACAGCAGGACCTCCGTGTCTCTGGGAAATGTTTCTGACTGACAGAGCAGGAACCTTTGGGGATGGTCTGAAACTCCTTGGAGATCCACTTTGGGGAATTCAATGTCTCTTTCTGCACCAAGATTCCTCTGGAATGGGGGATGTAGAATCTGATTTTAATGATCATGAGCATCCACTTGAGGGTCAGTTCTCTCAGTGGCTTACAAAGACCCCTTTTGAGTCACCAAACTGTTAACCCTCTCTTGCAATGATATCACTCTTACCTCTACCCTGATATTTTCTGATGCTATACCTGTTCCTATACACTGTCCTGCTCTGTTGTCACAAGTTGAGATTTTTCTCTCTCACAACTCTGGGAATTTTACCTCTGCCCCCAATACTCCCCTGGATTAATTTATGTGTGTTTCAATGACTTTGCCCCAATGTCCACTAATACTTCAGACCTCCAGTCAAAATTCTGCTTTTCTATGAAAACCGGACTTGATATCCCAGACAGTCCTTCACTTAGTCCTGCCCCATGGGTGCTCATGTAGCTGGGAAGCACTGGCAGCACAGAAACTGTGCCATGTGCATAACAAAGCACTCAGCACCCAGTGCACCATTAGGCTCCATCAGCTTCTGAACTGAGACAAAACACATGCAGGACAACATGCACAGATCTTAAGGATAAACACTGCTGTGAGCTTAACAGATAGAGATACCCATTAAACAACTTCCCGGGTAATAGGCAGAACATTTCCCTCGATGAGAAATTTCCCTTATGGCCTTGTTCAGTGAATTTTCAAACTCCCAAAACTACTGTTTATATTTCTTTTTTTAAACAACTTAAATATTATAATTTTTGATGTATTTTTACATTTTTTAATTAAGTAACATCAAAACATGTACACAGTAGAAATGTTGGAATTTCACAGGATTGAGTGTGAGAAGTAAACCTCATTGACACATCACCAAGGCAATTACTTACTTTTCCCATAATGAACCACTATTATCTTTTTTAAAAAAAATTTATTTGTTTTAACTAGTTACACAAGACAGTAGAATGCATTTATGCACTTTGACATATCATATGTAGATGGGATATAATTTCTCATTTTTCTGAGTATACATGTTGCAGAATCACATTGGTCATGAAGTCACATATACACACACAGTAATAATGTCTGTTTCATTCTACTCTCTTTCCTATCCCCACATCCTCTCCCCTCCGGTCCCATCACTTTCCTCTACCTAATCTATAAGGTAACGCTATTTTTCCCTAGTGCCCCCTGCCTTATTGTGAATTAGTATCCACATATTAGAAAAAACATTCAGCCTTTGGTTTGGTGGGATTGGTTTACTTTGCTTGGGATGATATTCTCCAACTTCAACCATTTACTGGCAAATTCCATCATTTTACTCTTTTATAAAGCTGAGTAATATTCCATTGAGTGTATAGACCACATTTTCTTTATTTAGTCATCTACTGAAGGATACCAAGGTTGGTTCGATAGTGTAGGTATTGTGAATTGAGCTGCTATAAACATTGACGTGGCTGTGTCACTATAGTATGCTGATTTTAAGTCCTTTGGGTATAAATCCAGGAGTGGGGTAGCTGGGTCAAATGGTGGTTCCATTCCCTATTTTCTGAGGAATCTCCATACTGCTTTCCATAGTGGTTGCACCAATTTTTGGCGAGGATGTGGTGAAAAAGGGACACTCATACATTCCTGTTTATATTTCTATCAACTTAGTTTGACTCTTTTCTTGAGGCTTTAGGATCATATAATCTATATTTTTATGCTTGGCTTGTTTCCCATGCTTTTTTTTTCTTTTTAAATTCATGTAATGCCATTGTAAGTATTGAAATGTCTCTTTTGTTGAACAGTGTTATATAGTATGAATATGCCTCAAAAATTTAATCAGTTCTCCTGTTGATGAACAGTTGGGTTGATTCCAATTTGGGGCTATGATAAATAAAGCTAGTATAAAATTTATTGTACCTATTTTAATATATGTTTTCTTGTTCTCTATGCCTGTTGTGTCTACATGATAGGTATATGTTTAGCTTGGCGTTAAAAGTAGAAGTGACCACTTCCAACGAGGCTAGCACTATTGTACTTCCTGCTCATCATCACAAACAGCTTACCCACATCCCTGCCAGTGCTTTGTACAGTCACACCCTGCTGCCTGTGGCTCTGCTTGTGGAAACGAGGAGATGCTCTATGCTGCTTTGTCACTTATGCTGCTGGTGACTTTGAACAGCACCCCAGTATCTCCAGGTTCCTATCCATGTCTTCACTCATTATGGTCATGATTTAGTGCCTTTCTTCTTACAAAAGAATTGCCTGGCTTCCTTGTAAAGTGATTATTTCACCTTTTTGAATCTTCTAGCTTATGCTTTGTCTTTTTGCCTTTAGTGGCTTACTCTTTTCCATTCTTTTATTAAACTTGTGTAGTCACAAACTTAGATTTATTTCAGTAATTATTTTCTTTTTATTTTGAAACAATTTCAAGTTTTTCAAGAACAGCTGCAGGAATGGCAGGAGTATCTCCTTTCTTGAGCCCTCTGAGGATGCTTTGATGACTCATTCACTACCTGCTGTGCCTGGGATGGCTAGAGTGTCCCCAGGATTTTATGTTGAAGTCTAATCCCTATTGTGAGGTGTGAGGAGGGTGTAGACTCAATCCCACTGTGGTGCAGAGGGGCAGCCTTTTGAAGAATGTTAGGTTTACATAGACTCATAGGTTGGAGCCCTATGTTTGAATCTTGGTGACATTATGAGAAAAAATAGAGAGATTATAAAAGGGATTTTACTAGATTGGCTTACAAAGCCAGGAGCTGCATATTCCCACCAGTAGGCTAGAGAAGGGAGGAACCAGTAGCTGGTCAGTCCAAGAAACTGGAGCCTCAGCAAAACAGGGATCAGTTATGTTATCACAGTCTGGGACCAAAGCCTTGGATACTCCCTGGACAGTCAGTGGCGGAGTCCACTGTGGGAAAGTAAAAATGATGGATCCTGATGTCCTCAGGCACTCTAAGCAGCAATCAAGAACCTGCTCAAGAAGAGCCGAGCTCACAACTGCAGCTGCTTTCTCGTTCTTCCAAGTTTTGTTCCAGCCAAGCCCCGAACCTATTGGACTGTGCTGCCCAATATAGGGTGGGTCTTTGCTTTAATTTGTTATCATACGTGTCAAACATTCCTAGAAACACTCTTACTAAGACACTCAGAAACCTCATAATCTTAGGCATCTCTTAATCCGATCAAGTTGGTGATTCAGATGCACCAGCACATAAAATCTTTCCTCTACTTCAGAAGTACAGCTATCTGAACAAGAAAATTAGTACAGTGACATCCAAACAGCTAACATCCTCCCCATTAAATTTTTAATTTTATTTACCTCAGTAATATAACAAGAATGATACTGAATTCTTATCACATCTTATCAGGTTGTAAAGGTTGTCATTAATCACTTCATTTAAGTTACATTTGTTATCTTTTCTTTTTCACTAGAAAGTTACTTCTTGAAAATTAGTGATTTGTGATAGGTTATTTTAAGACTTGGTAAATGTTTCTTATTTATCGAATAATCATGTGTGAAACTTAATATCTACTGATTTTTAGACAAAATAATTATTAATAAATAGTTTCCAAATGATGATTTTTAAACATATAATAATTTCTCCTACTTTTTTTTTTAAATATTTTTTCCTGCTAACTCCCTCCAAGGACCCTATGTTTTCTTCTGGCATGCTATTTCATTGCTGGTATTTGATGTAGAATATATATTCTTTATTATATCAATCTGGTCTTTCATCCCAGACTGTAATTTTTATTTTATCATGAGTCCTTCACCCTCAAGTGCAATTTCTCTGACTGAAGTGCTCATGAGCATCCCCTCTGCTTCTCGGCCAGAAGTACAGTGTCTCTGAGCTCTTCAAGATCTTCCCCAGCTCTGTTCAGCTCTGCCCTGCACCCACCATTCTTCACCAAAGACTGGAAATTTTATGCGAAGAACCTACCAAGTCTGTGTCCTCACCAACAGCTCTCCCCTCTCCAGGGCCAAGCCCAGCTTATAACTGCTTCAGTGGTTGTTATAGGTTAGAAATGAGGGGTGTGTGCCCATAGAAGAATGCTCAGAGGTGAATTGTGGGATTGTGAGAGGTGTATCCTAGTTGGTGCTTTATCCACTGATGGATTAAGTTGGTGGTAAACTGTAGGAAGATAGTGTGTGGCTGAAGGAAATAGGTGAGTGGGCATATGTTTGTATTCCATCTCTAGCCCCTCACTCTTGATCCTCCCTCCGCTTCCTTGTTGACATGTCCCGAGCTGCTCTCCTCCAGGGTGCCCATGTGCCACGATGTTCTGCCTTAACTTGATCCCAGAGTAATGAGTCAGTCCACCACAAACTGAGGCTTAGGAAATGTGAGCCAAAATAAACTTCCTCCTCTACCTTACTGTTGCTCTTGTCAGGTCTTTTGGTGACTGTGATGCAAAGGCTGATTAAAACCACAGTTTTAGACTACTGCTTGCCCAGCAGCTCAGTGTCACAGCCATCGTCTCTATGGGTGTTGCCTGGTCACATATGGAAAGCACCCTCAGGCAAAAGGACAGGACAAAATGAGAATATGGAGGTGCCTCCAGGCTCTAAAGGGGCGCAGTGCTTTGCTGTTTTCCTGTGGTCCACAGCCTGAAATCTATTTCCTCCTCTGTTGCATCCAGTTCTATAATATTTATAGTTGAGGCTCCTCCAAGCTTGTAGTAACTTCTTCATCCTGAGCAGAGAAGAACCTCATGAGTTAATCTAGGCAAAATATTTCAATACAGGAAGCATCCTCAAAGGCTCCCATAGAGGAATCATCACAGAATCTACTGGAATCTTGAAGTTGTTGGTGCATTCCTCGGAGGGTGTTTTAGTCATCTCAGGCTGCCATTAAAACACCATCATCTGTGTGAGTGTGACAGGAATTTATTCTCTCAGAGCTGAGAGGCTAGAGCTGACATCAGAAAGCCAGCATCAACAGAATCTGTTGAAACTTCAAACTTCTTTTCTAGATGACTATTTTCTGATCTCACAAGGAAGAGACAGAGTCTGAGACACACACACACACACACACACACACACACACACACACAGTGGGGGTGTGCTCTGGCACCTGTTCCTCCATGAACATAAATCCCAGCCTCTTACCTTAGGGCGGGACTCACAAAGGCCTAATCTCAATGCCCTCTCACGGAGGGCCAAGGCTTCAACATGTGAATGTCCAGTGGAAACAACACCCAGTTCACAGCAGAGGACCCTGCTGCCAAGACAAGTGGAATACACAACCAAGTAGAAGATGTACCAGAGGTATCAGTACAAGTAGTACCAGAAGTTTAGCAAGTTTAGGGAAGCAGGTTCAGAGCATAAAATAAGAGGATTGATTCCGAGGAACACTTTACAGAAGGCTTCATATAATAGAATTCAAATTGCTTAAATGCACGCAAATCCTGCAGGAATATGAGGTCAGGCAGGGAAGGTAGGGGCAAGGGAATAACTGTCTAACATTTGAGGAAATTGAACCTCATGATGCCAATAGTTTTTTTTCTGTTTTTAATTAACAATAAACATAGACTCCATTCCCCCTCTAATTTTTTGCTGGTTTGTAAAATCCTGTATTCAAATATTTACTCTTCCACAAGCTGAGGCTTATGTTGTTCCTAAGGTTTTCTCAGAAACTGAGCATATTGATGTGAGTACATATACATGTGGGCTACCTTTGCACCTTGAATATCACAGGGTCTTAACTTTAAAACATACAAACACAGAATATATATTTAAACACACAGTACACATATGAACAGTGTATTGTATAAGGTTCGTGGATGTAGTGTATACAGCTAATTAATGATGTATATAAATTGAATGCATTGAGAATTGTAATTCAAGGTCATAGTTTTAAGAGGTGTTATTCACAACTTGTGAATAATAGTACACATTTCCATTTACTTGGTCGAAATTACTCAGCTCTGACTGACCATCAGAAGATCCTGAGCTCTCAGGTTCTGCTACAATCGGCAAAATTTACGTGTGGAAAGCCCAGTGCCAGCTTTGTGTGCTTCTTTCTGTTCCCTCAACACCTTTCTTTCCAGGAGACCATCATTGCCCATCATTCTGCTCTTATGGGAAGTAGGACACTGTTTCCTTCTGAAATGTAAAAGTCTCAGTAGCATGTTGAACCAGCAACACTCCAAAGCCGCTGTGATCAGATTATAGCATTCAGGGCTCCCACACGGCAATATCTGATGGAAGAACCTTCCATACCTCACCTCCACCTGGTGCCCACAGGTGTGTGCAGTTCTGCACTCTCTCTCCAGTTTCCCTCCTGTGTCTGACCATGATGAACCCCATCACCCGGGTCCCACCAGCCTCTCAGCTTCACACATGTGTGAAGGTGAGTGTGTTCTTCCTTCCCACCTGATTCCTCGTCCTGCTCCATTTATGATCTGTCACCTCCTCTATCTCATGAGCTCTGAAGTATGTGCTTCTGTTCTCCTCTGCCTTGCTCTTCACCACTAGGAAATGCCATTTCTACTCCAGTCGAAGATTCTGCACCCCTTGACTATCACTAAAGACTATCCGCTTCATTCTCTTTCCCTTTGGCTTATTCTAAGCACACGATCAGCTCACCACAGCGATGGCAGCTGTGCAGTGAGAAGATGACCACATCAGAAGGTGGACATTCTGGCCTCAGTCCACAAAGAAGCTCCAAACCTTGAACCTTGATCATGCAAATTCTAAAGACCTCAGTTTCCCTTCTTGATAAAGTCATGTTTACTAGTTATTGATTTATTTTTGTTTACTTCATACAAAATATGCATTAGAATAAATGGAAAATATAGATGATATAAAAGAAGTCATCTCATTGATACTTTGCTTTGTCAAAACTCTTTGGCATCTGGGAGTCTGGTGAGTAAAATAGGCTCCCTTAATAGAAGGGCGACATGGGATGACGAGGTCAGGATCTTAGTAAACTCTCAAACCAATGATATTGCAAATACAGAGGTACAGAGTGAGGTATGCAGTTAATGTGCTGTGATTATTTAGGCAAATAACCAAGAGTTGTTATAATCCTATATATAGTCAACAAATACATTCAATATGTTTTATACAATATATATCATAACAAATTATATGTAGTTTTTATCTTTTAACACTAATTTAAACAATTTCTCATTCCTTTAATTATATCATAGTTCACTGTGTGCTCAGTTTCTAGAAGACAAATATATGGTATAAAACAGAACATTTATAATTGTTAAGTATTTATATAAATTCATGTATAAATATTTATATATAAATGTATATATTTATATAATGTCAGGATGTATTTGTCTTGCATGGATTTCTAAATGCATCTCCAAGTGACTCCCTAGTGTAGAGTGAAAAGAAGTTAATATTTTGTGACTCCAAATCCAATCTAGATTTGTGTTAACAGAAATAGGACACAAATTACATATGTAATTTTAAGGTTCCTAGAGATCACACAAAGAAGTCGAAAGAAATAAGTGAGGTTAGTTGCAATAATTTTAACTTAACACATTAAAATATTTGTCATTTATTTCTACGTGTAGTTATCCTACAATTATTTTTTAGAATATCCATTATTATTGTGGGAAGTTCTCAAAATCAGATGAGCATTTCACTTTTAGATCAGACCAGAGTTTGTCTTGCTGCTCCTCCAGGGCCCCATAGCCACAGGTGCAAGTAGAAGCCTAATGACATAGGGAGGTTTCAGACTGAGGAAGTAGGAGGAAGGCTTCACTGCAGACTGCTTCCTGAAGACCGTACATTTTGCCTCCCAATTCTGATAATGACTATGCCAAGAACTCATCTGAGCACAAAACCTGAAATATACTTCCGTAATTGAATGAATGAAAATTAGCAAGTTTCAGTTGTAATTTGTGAGAATTTCAAATCCTTCCTGCATAGTAGATGGACACTTTACTCTTGCAACATTTTTTCCCCCCAGCAGGAGAGTTAAATGCTGACAGGTCACTATTGCTTAACATTTTTATTCTTCTTTACCCAATGTCCCTATAAGAGTTGACCATTTGCAGTTCTCATTTTGGTGACATTACACTTTTATTTCCAACTCTTTAATTGGAATATTTTTGGTTTGTAGAAAAAGTTATTTGTACTTTACATATGTGTGCACCTGAATGTCTATCTATAAATCTGTCTTTCATTGTTTTTGTGTGGTGAAAGTTGTTGTGAATTTTTAAAAATTTTACATTTGGTCATAAGGTGTTTTAGCTTATAAACCTTAAAATAATATTAAATATCTGAGAGTTTTCTGTTCACTTTCCCCAATTATAGAAAATTAAGATTATTAGTTAAGATGTCCCTTTTTTGAGTAAGATTAATTTATATGAACACTGGATAAGTATAGTGGAATACATAGCAGATTCAAAGAATTCATTGAATTCTGAACTGTCTTCTGTCTTCCCACGGAAGATGTCAAAACATCATCTATTCCCCTTTACTCAAGTACCAATAACTCTTCTTCATTTCCAAAACCCTACTGTACACTTAAATCTGATTTTTCTGGTTCATAACTTTATTGCAGCCTTCATAGAAGACACCATGTGAGACATGAATTTTTTTTCAGGTAGGGCAAATAGTTCCTACCCGATATTGGCCACTCTAATTCTGTGGTCCATTATCAGAGACCAAAACTCCATTCACCTAAACTAGAAGTGAGAGTTATGACGGATCCTTCCCTTCTCTCATACCCAATTTCACAACCCCTCTCTTCCATACCGCACATTCAATCTGTCAGTGTCTTAACCCCTTCTCTGTAGACATTGTTCCACCTCCAGCCATCATCATTTCCCAGAAGGGCTACTGTAATGGCTCTCTTAAAAATTTTCCCAGCTTAAACCCTTATGTGGCTTATAATAGTCCTCAAGATCACATCTTCTTCTATCTTTGTGATCTCATTTCTTATGTTCTTTCTCACTTTACCTCAGTAGTTGCAGAAGTTTCCCAAGGTCATGTGCTAGCCTCATTTACATCCAATATAGCTAAAGATCTATGCTCTTAACCAATGGAGCATGTGCCAGTTTCTTGAACCTCTGGACTTTGCTGGACATTGTTCCTTTTTTCCTAATATGCCTCTTCCCATGACTCTCTGCGGGCCTCAACCCTTTACCTAGTCCCGTCTATCTTCAGGGATAGCACCAGGCTGAATGTATTACACCCCAGGACCCAGTGAGTCCTTTATCAGAGTGGTCAGCGTGTTGCTTTGTGATTGTGCAATTGCGGCTGCCCCTCTTCAGACTGTGAGCTTCTAAAGTATGCTAGCCTGCAGTTACTTACAGCCCAAGTACCTGGAACAGTAGCTGACCCAGCCTAAGAGCCCAGGAAATACATGATACTTGAACAAACGAATGGATAAATGACACAGAAACAGTGCCACTCTGACTCCTCCCTGGCCCCTTTTGGAAGTTCCCTATATCAGCTACTGACTCTATAGTCTTGTCAGGAAATGCTCACTTCCTTGCAAGATCTACTATGAGCCAGTCCCATCCCTCCTCCTCAGCACTAACCACTAACCACCTCGTTTAAATTCCTGAGCATCTAAATTAATTGAAAAAGTGAAGATGATTGTGGTGATAACAAAGACCTGACAGTAAAACAACTGTTGGAGTGAACGAGGAAGATGCTAGGCTAAACCAAAGGGAAATGATTCTTATTTTTAAAATGGCTCTATAAACTTGTTTAATGTGTTTTTGCCCCTCTTCTATTTGGATAAGAAGTAAACTTGTTTTCATGACTTACATGGTCACTTTCAAATAAAATAAAGGGATTTCTTATCACAAGAATAAACTGAGATCCATGAATAATACATCAATTTCGATTGGCATTCAAACTTTGAACTTCTTATATAGTCCTTGATTTGTTTCTTTCCCAGTCTTTTCCACCTGGGGGAAAAATAGCCTGCAATAGAAAAGAAAGACATATTTTGATCTTCTACAGGTTCAGACTAGAGGGTGTGAGAAGAGGAAAGCAAATGAGATGAAACTCATTCTCCTAGTGCTGAAATCAGACCACAGTGCCTAGACGGTGCAGTTAAACAAATGTCTCTCTTGACTTGGAAGTGCTCAAAGCTAAGACTTTCCAAAGCACCTCTTTTATAGTATGATTGGAGACTTGCATTGTTAGGGATTTCTCATTCCTAGTGATGAACACAGTGCCAACTGGGTAAAAGCCCCTGTTCAATCCCTGGTAGTTGTTGCAACTGATGTAAGTTTCATCCAGGTCAGGGGTCTGTGACCACACATACAGACACACATACATGCATGCACACATGCATTCACACACACACACACACACACACACACACACACACACACACTTGACAGGAAACGTGACTCTCTATCCGCAGTCCATGGGATTGCAGTTTTGGCCCACTATTTATGGCCACAGGCACTTTAAGATGCTTAGCTGGCATTTCTCAGGACTGAGACCATCATAAGTCTACTTTCACTGCTTTGCTTGAGGGGACAGAGGGGACAATATATCAAGCCCTCTGAACAGTCTCCTTAGAATTTCTCTCACTTAACTTTGTATAATAGAATAGCTCCCTTCTTCATACCTCCTGAACATCAGTGGCAGGATTCAAAGTACTCTGGTAGCTCTCTCTATAGGAATTTTCTACATTTGAACTTTTTTTAATTGATTTTTTAAAAAATACATGACAGCAGATTACATCACAATTCTTATTACACATATAGAACAAATTTTTTATGTCTCTGTATATACAGTAGGTTGACACCCAATTTATGTCTTCATTTATGTACTTTGGATAATGATGCCTATCATATTCCACCATCCTTGCTAATCCCCTGCCACCTTCCTTTCCCTCCCACCCCTCTTCCCTACCTAGAATTCATCTTTTCCTCCATGCTCCCCCTCCCTACCCCACTATGAGTCAGCCTCCTTATATCAGAGAAAACATTCGGCATTTTTTTGGAGGGGATTGGCTAAATTCATTTAGCATTATCTTCTCCAACGCCATTCATTTACCTGCAAATGCCATAATTTCATTCTATTTTACTGCTGAGTTGCTGAGGGCCATTGCCAAGTAGGAATGACGCATCAAAATTTCCTTGCTAGCGTACCCCATGTTAAATGGATTTCGCTGTTGACATTGCATGTCAGGTGACCTTGCTCAAGGACCAAGGCGGATCCGGGTTTAGAGCTGATCAGGTTTGAGGAAGTATCCCGCTCCTTGGGTTTAGGGCGTTCCCGGTTTAAGACAATAGGGGTTTTAGGGAAGTTGGAGGTTGAAGATTATTGCTGCCGGGATTAGGGTGTTCCTGCTGCTTGTTCCCGTTGAGTACACATGAGATTCAAATGGGAGATTGGAAAAAAGCCTCGTGGAGTAGGTGAATTGGGTGGAGGAGAACTGGGATTTCCCCAGAACGTGTGTAGAGGCCGGTGTGAGTTCGGGAATAAAGAATTGCTGTTTGAACCTACAAGGTGTGTGGTGGCTCGTGATTCTGTGCCCAGCCAAGACTGTGGCACTGAGTAAAATTCCATTGTGTATATATACCACATTTTCTTTATCCATTCATCCACAGAAGGGCATCTAGGTTGGCTCCACAGTTTAGCTATTGTGAATTGTGCTGCTATAAACATTGATGTGGCAGTGTCCCTGTAGTATGCTGTTTTTAAGTCCTTTGGGTATAGTCCAAGGAGAGGGATAGCTGGGTCAAATGGTGGTTCCATTCCCAGTTTTCCAAGGAATCTCCATTACTGCTTTCCAGATTGGCTGCACCAACTTGCAGTCCCATAAACTATGTATGAGTGTTCCTTTTCCCCCACATCCTCGCCTACACTTATTGTTGTTTGTATGCATAATAGCTGCCATTCTGACTGGAGTGAGATGGTATTTTAGAGTAGTTTTGATTTGCATTTCTCTAATTGATAGAGATGATGAATATTTTTTTTCACATATTTGTTGATTGATTGAATATTTTCTTCTGAGAAGTGTCTGTTCATGTCCTTGGCCCATTTGTTTATTGGGTTATTTGTTTTATTTTGTTTGTTTGTTTGTTTTGGTGTTTAGCTTTTTGAATTCTTTACATACCCTAGAAATTAGTGCTCTACCTGATGTGTGAGGGATGAAAATTTGCTCCCTAGATGTAGGCTCTCAATTCACCTCAAAGACATTTTTTTTTTCAGAGAAGAAACTTTTTGAGTCCGTCCCATTGATTGATTCTTGGTTTTAATTCTTACACTAAAGGAGTCTAATTAAGGAATCTGGGGCCTAATCCCACATGATTAAGATTAGGGCCTACTTTTTCTTCTATTAGACACAGGGTCTCTGGTTGTATTCCTATTTTTGATCCATTTTGAGTTGAGTTTTGTGCATGGTGAGAGAGAGGGGTTTAATCATTTTGTTGACTATGGATTTCCAGGTTTCCCAGCACCATTTGTTGAAGAGGCTATCTTTTCCCCCAATGTATGCTTTGGGCGCCTTTGTCTAGTATAAGATAATTGTAATTTTGTGGGTTACTCTTTGTATCCTTTATTCTGTACCATTGGTCTACCAGTCTGTTTTAGTGCCAGTAGCATGCTGTTTTTGATACTATTGCTCTGTCCTATAGTTTAAGGTCTAGTATAGTGATGCCACCTGCTTCATTCTTCTTGACAAGTATTGTTTTAGGTATTCTGGGTCTCTTATTTTTACAGATGAATTTCATGATTGCTTTTTCTGTTTCTATGAGGAATGCCATTGGGATTTTGATCAGAATTTCATTAAATCTCTATACTGCCTTTGGTAGTATGGTCATTTTGATAATATTAATTCTGCCTATCCAAGAGCAAGGTAGATCTTTCCAACTTCTAAGGTCTTCTTTGATTTCTTTACGTAGTTTTCATTGTATAGATCTTTCAACTCTTTCGTTAAGTTGATTCCCAAGTATTTTATTTTTGAGGCTATTTTAAATGGGGTAGTTTTCCTTATTTCTGTCTCAGAGGATTTGTCACTGATATACAGAAATGCCTTTGATTTATGGGTATCATTTTTTTTTAGAAATTTTAAAAACAGTTTTATTGAGGTATAATTTAAATATATGGGTATTATTTTTATAACCTGCTACTTTGCTGAATTCGTTTACTAGTTCTAGAATTTTCTGGTGGAGCTTTTTGGGTCTTCTAGGTATAGAATCATATCTCAGCAAATAGTGCTAATTTAAGTTCTTCTTTTCCTATATGCATCCCTTTAATTTCTTTTGTTTGTCTAATTGCTCTGGTCAGTGTTTTAAGGACTATGCTAAATAGAAGTGGTGAAAGAGAACATCCCTGTCTTGTTCCAGTTTTTAGAGGGAATGCCTTCAATTTTTCCCCATTTAGAGTAATGTTGGCCTGGGGCTTAGCGTAGATAGCCTTTACAATGTTGAGATATGTTATCCCCAGTTTTTCTAGTGTTCTGAACATGAAGGGGCACTGTATTTTGTCAAATGTTTTTTTCTGCATCTATTGAGATGATCGTATGATTCTTATCTCTGAGTCTATTGATGTGATGAATGGCATTTATTGATTTCCTTATGTTGAACCAAACTTTCATATCTGGGATTAATCCCACTTGATCATGGTGCATGATCTTTTTGATATGTTTATGTATTTGATTTGCCAGAATTTTATTGAGAATTTTTGCATCTATGTTCATTAGAGATATTTGTCTAAAGTTTTCTTTTTTTGATCTGTCTTTGCCTGGTTTTGGAATCAGGGTGATATTGGCCTCATAGAATGCATTTGGAAGTGCTGCCTCTTTTTCTAGTTCCTGAAATGAATTGAAGAGTATTGGTATTAGTTCTTCTTTAAAGGCCTTGTAGAACTAAGCTGTGTATCCATCCAGACCTGGGCTTTTCTTGGTTGGTAGATTTCTGATGGCATCTTCTATTTCATCACTTGATATTGGCCTGTTTAAATTGTGTATATCTTCCTGATTCAATCTGGGCAAGTCGTATGACTTAAGAAATTCGTTGATGCCTTCACTATCTTCTATTTTATTGGAGTATAATTTTTCAAAATAATTTCTAATTATCCTCTGGATTTCTGTAGTGTCTGTTGTGATATCTTTTTTATCACATATGCTGGTAATTTGAGTTCTCTCTCTCCTTCTCTTCATTAGCATAGCTAAGAGTCTGTAAATTTTATTTATTTTTTCAAAGAACCAACTTTTTGTTTTGTCAATTTTTCAATTGATTCTTTGTTTCTATTTTATTGATCTCAGCTCTAATTTTAATTATTTCTTGCCTTCTACTGCTTTTGCTGTTGATTTGTTCTTCTTTTTCTAGGGCTTTGAGACATAAAGTGAGGTCATTTACTTGTTGACTTTTTCTTCTTTTAAGGAATGGACTCCATGCAATGAACTTTCCTCTTAGAACTGTTCCTTGTGGAAGTGATCTTTCACTGCCTGTATTTGCTCTCTTATATCTTCCTTGAGTTCACAGAACGTTTTAACCATGCACATCCTAGATTCCTCCTCTGTAATTTCTTCTGTTCTGCCTTCCAATGAGTCAAATGATGTGGTGTCTTGATTTGTTTGGGGCACTTTCTTCCCTCGTCTTTTCATGTTGCTCATGTGTCTTCCTTTCCAGCTCTGTGGGCCTAGACTGCTATTGCTTTTACCTTACAGGTTTGTGGTGCTCTTGTAGGGTTCCAAGACCACTCCTTTGTGTGGAAGGACCATGTTAACAGATCCCAATATCAACAATATAAAACCTGTTAACAATTTGTTGTTATTAAGATGTTTACAGTTTAGTCTAGATATACAGAAATGTTGGATTCAATTATTATCTACAATATGATCATTAGTTTTGTAAAAATGTTTACAGTTTCTACAGTGGACAGTAAACTGGGGATGGGGCTCAGGACAATATGCTGAGGAGGTAGGATGTGAGGATATAGAGTTAATATATCTTAGGAAGTGTGAAGGGGAAATCTAGTGAAGGAGGTTAGTAGAAAGAGAATAGACAGGAAGTAATTCAGGGTGGGCAAGGACACAGGATGACAATAGAGTACATAAAACAAACACACATATGTATTTTAAAAAATACAGATTAAAACAGTAAAATTTGGAGGGGGAAAGAATAATGAAAAGGAATAAAAAGGAAAAAAAAAGGAATAAAAAGGAAAAGGAAAAAATGGTCATATACAACACCTGTGTATGATATTATTCAGAAGACTCAGTCCTCATAGTCCTATTTCATGCAAAGTTCTTGGTTTCACATATGTTGAGGTTATGAGGGCCAGAGGATGGAGGGGCAGAAGAGAAAAAAAACAACTAACCAACCAACCAACCACCAACAAATAGACAAAAAGCTCAAAGGAAGAGGCCAGCTTTAGAGATCCATATCTTTCCTGCTTCTCTTCTCATCCAGTAGGTGGCATCGTCTGTTGTAAGCTGGTGTCTCCTCGGGATGGTGGAAGTAACCAGGGTCAGAAGACTGGTCCTGCGCAGGGCGCCTGGATGCGAGGAGTGGAACCCACCAGTCCCTGCAGGAAGACTGCACCTCACAAGTCTCTTTTTGAGACCACTCCCTCCTATGATATGAGCGCCCGGTACTACCTCCCTCTCTAGCCTGGAGATTTCCCAAGTCCTGGTCTCTCCCTCCCCCCAGCTGTTCCCAGTTAAGGAAACCCTCACCCCAGGCTCCTTGAGCGGCTCCCTGGCCACACTGCACACCTGTGTGGGGCAGCTACTGTGTTGGGTTACCGTGCTGGGGAGGGGGGAAGGCTGGAAACCTGGTACCTGGCCGCTGGAGATCCGACCTGGGAACTGTCCCCAGCTAAATGATGAGAATGTTGAGTCAAGATGGCGGCGGTCTGCTTTCAGCACCAAGGAGCCTGGTGAGGTGGGGGGAGCCAGGAGATGGCCTGGTGCTGTGGGTAGGTAGCATCTGAGTGACTTGCATGGGAGCTGCATGAAGTCTTGGCGACCTGCAGATGTGTTGATAGGTGATTCTGCTCAGATGCTTGCCGAGTCTTGTGTGGACTGGAACTTTGGGTTTTGGGTCCTGCTCCCACTGGGCGTCCACTCAAATGCTGAGGCCTGGAGCCCAGTGTGTGATTTCTGCGGAGAGCAGCTGGATAGGGGTCCTCTAACACTCTCAGAGGTGGAGTATTCCGACTAGGCAAGACCTGAGGGTCTGGCGGCACAGGGCACAGGGTGGCTCACTCCCTTCCCACTGCAACATTGGAACTTCTTATTCTCAACATCATCCCATGTTTTGCCCTAAAATTAAGCACCAGGGAAGGAGCACAATTTTTTCCTCAGCTGTCTCCTCTGTAAGTTCTATCTAGAGGGTCTTGCAGTGTTCCTGCATGACAAGATTTTTGTCTACTGTTTCCTTGCTCCTTTTGCTGAAAACTAGGCTAACGATATCATTTCCTTGTCCTGCTTCAGTAATACCTTTGAGAACTGACATGCATATACTCTTGTTTATGTTTTCACTTTTCATGCAGTAAATCTGGAATTCAGAGATTTTGATTTCACTCCTCATTTTCCCCTAGGCCAATAGGTGAGGATGCTGAAACATGAGCCCAGATCTCTGATTCTCAGTTCCACACCCTTCTACCTAACTAAATGCCAAGTTACCATTGCAATACCACCAAGGAGGAGCCATGCAGAAAAGGTGTTGCCCCAGGACTGCAGGGGGCTGAGACTTGGATACGACTCATACATGGGATCTGACAAAGAAGGTGACATATTGGGCAGTGAAGTCAGAATGATGTGTACAGTTCACATGGCCTCATCTTTTGGATTCCTTGGAGAGACTAAGAACGAGGTCTCAACATGCAATGGTGAGCTTTACTCTCAACTTAGTTTCATATTTAGTGAAAATAATTTCATCATGGAGATAACCTTTGGTACATTCCAAATGAGTTCTGAGTCACAATCTCCTTTCTTTTCCCTGTGACAGTTGAAGCCATGGTAAACCTAGTGCTACCCCACACTTTTCTCCCTAGAGAATATTTGGCTCAAAATGTTAGAAAAAGGAAAAACACTATAAAAACTCCATGAACAAAAAGATAGCAAAGAAGAGAGGTGAGAAGTGCCGAGGAGGGAAGAGAAGGTGAGTCAGGGAATGTGCTGGGTGCTACTGACCTAGTGATACATCCTCACCAACTTCCCTATCCTCACAGCCTTGATGGAGGGAAAAGTCTACCTCCACCCCCAATCATTCTACAGTACTCCTATGTAAAAACAAGATAAAGCAGGAGATTGAGAACAGATACACAAGTTTTAAAAGCACATTCTTTACTCATTTAGGCCATACTAAACACTGCTATGTTTCCAACACTAGATCAGGAAATGGGAATGCAAAGATTAGTAAGATGTATTTATTGTTTCATAAGCATATGGGCTTAGTAGTTATGACACTTAAGTGAAGCCAGGGATGAATGGGAGGGTCACAAAGGATTTTTACAGCTGTCAAAACACTGTTGATACTATAATGATAAGTACACGTCAGTGAACATTTGTTGAAACCTATAGAATTCATAACACTAAGAGTGATTTTGGACATGGGGTGATTAATATATGCCCATGTGAGTTCACAAATTGTAACAAATGTACCATTCTGCAGGGGTAGGGTGTTGATAATGAAGGAGACTATGCATATTAGTGAGATATATCAGTGTTTTAGTAAATTAATCAAGAACTACACATTATTTTTGCCCTATTAAATGCGACTTCATTATCTGAAAACAAGCACCAAACAAAGCTACATTAGTAAAGTTTGTCATCTCAGATCCTAGAATAGTGACTTCAATAAATGTTTGACAAGTGAAACAAAAAGTGCTTGGTTATTTTTTTAGCTTATCAGTTTACAGTATAAAATGACCTTTAGGCTACATGTATACTGTGTATGTGAATTGTGAGTGTATTTTATGTTTAGACCTGGATTCCTTCCCTAAAGTATCCCATTGAGTACATAGAAATATTACAAAATAAGATAACACAAAATCTGAAACATTTCAGGTCCCATGAGTTTCAAATGAGGGATACTCCACCTGAATTCAAGTTCAGAGTCACTGTAAAACTCACGAAGGCGGGGCGTTAGGAATATTCTAAGGCAATGCAAGAGAATAGAAGGGAAGTGAGACCAAATGAATATTGCTTATTTCAGGTGTCCCAGACCTCTGGGAGGACCCCTCAGACTTCATCCAGATTTAAGCCAGTAAGTGGTATGTTAGTGAAATTTCAGAGAGAGAATTTTAATTCCTACTCAGTTCATACTTTTAAGAATATAGGAACATCTCAGAATTCCATATGGCGACTTCATCCCATTATGCCCAAAATATCCTGAGAAAATGAAAACAGGTTGATATGAAACCAGATAGAATTTGGAACTGTGCCTCCCTTGGCCATTTCAACCAGGTCATCCTCCTGACCCTGGCAAGGGAGTAGTTTTAAATCCACAAGGAAGCTTATGGCTGCAGTCCTGGGTAATCTACCACTTCAGTGCCAGGCTGAGTATGGCAAAAAAATGAAAAATTTAATGAGTAAGTTACAGTTTCTGAAAACTATAATAATAGATGAAGTTAGGCCAGTCTCTCAAGAGTGAGGAAGTGATAATAAAATTGCCACGTGGCCAGTTTTGCTGACTGAGTATGTAGATTCAACGGCCATTGGGTACTCTATAATCCTTGGATCTCTATTGAGCCCTGCTTTGGGTTTAACTAACTATAAAATAAGAAAAAATAATCTCCAGCATTCAAATTTTATAGAATTCAAATTCCAAAGCCTAAAGGCTTCAAAAAGACATTTAAAAACAGATTTGAATTGAAGGACTGAATCTCCTGCCATTCGGCCCCTGTGCAAGGAAGATCATCCTTCAGCTAATTAGCAGAAGAAATGAGCCTGCACTTTAACCTACTTACTTTTGGAATTAATCATCCTGAGTCTACCTATTTTAATTAAGTGTACTTAAAGTTTGCAAAAAGGGATTTAATTAGACTTAGATATTCTGCCAGGCTGGGAACCCCAGAAAGGGCATGCATGCCTTGTAACAGCAGATCATCATGGAGTAGAGTAGACCTCATGACCTCTGAGATGCAAGCACTGTGTTTTCCCTAAAGACGTGGACATCCTAAAAATGTTCTTTTGTTTGCCTTTGCTATTTAATCACTTTCACAAATGAAGTATCTGCCTTGGCTAAGCTAGAACTGTGCAATGATATTTATCCCATGCAGCTCCCTTAAAATTATAAGCTGCCTCAAAATTAGAATGCCCTCCATCAAAATACATCATTAGGAAAGTGAATGAGCCAGTTACACAGAGGAAGAAATAATTCACAGTAGAAAAGATTCTGTATCCAAAATATAACAAGAACTCAAACTTGATAATGACAAGTATTCACAAAATAACTGACCTATCTATATGAACGTATAGCTCACAAGTGAAGATATGTAAATGTCCAAAAAGCAGAAACAAACAAAAAATAGCATTCAATTCACTTGTAACAGATTTCAAATGAGAATCATAATGATATTCTAGTATACAACCAATACAAAGAATACAATTAAAGGTCTGGCCACACAAATCTTGTTGAATATTATCACTTTTAGTTTGCAGATATTGCATTCTGAGATTATTCTATGAAATTTTTGCCTAAATAATAAATTAAATGATAATAATATTGTTTAGTGGTTTCTTTTAAAATCTTTGTAGTTTTTGTATACAATAACAGTGTATGATCTTTCTGTAAATAATTTTTGCATATGGTTAAGAAAAGTGACCAAGGTTTAATTTTTTTTATCTCTCTTCTTTAAAAATATGGGTAATTAGTTACTGAAAATGCTTTTCTTTCTCTGTTAATTCTGATGTCACTGTGTCAACTCTCAACTGACCATGTACTGTAGTCTTTGTACTGTGAATATTATGATTTTCTACTTTATTTAGCAAAAGCCACACCATCTTGAGCACCAAAGCTTTGTGGTAAATCTTGAATTGGGCAGTTTATGTCCTCTGTATTTTCAAAGCTCTATGTTTTCTCCTATGATTTTTAAATTTAATTCTTAATTCTTCCAAAAATCAGGCCAGGGTTCAAGCTAAAATATTTGTGTCGAATCAATATTTTAATTTGGGAGATACATATACACACTTTCCAGTAGCTTGCTGCTAAAATTCAGAAATACAACAAATATTAACAAATTAATTTTCTATCCCAAGGATTTATTTAATTTAAAATTTGAGTATACTTTTATAAATTTCCTTGAAATTTCTATGGCAAACATTTTTTAATTGAAGCTGGAGGCATGTTGACTTCTTCCTACTCAGTCTGCCTGATTCTTACAAAACTTACCTTAATACACTGGCTGGCATCAACACAGTGGTTAATAGGAAACAGAACTGACTTTCCTGTCTTTTTTTTTTAGATTTGTAAAGAAAACCTTTAATATTTCACCAAATAATTTGATGTTAGTGTGGGGGAGAGGCAATTTTAATTTTAGTTTTCTGAGCTTCTTTTTTAGTCATTTGATTTTAGTTTTCTGAGCTTCTTTTTTAGTCATCACTGATTGTTAAAATTTGTAAAATACTTTTCTGGAAGTATTACATTTTGAGATACTTGAGATATCCACATGATACTTTTCTTTTATTCACCCATTATGATTAATTGCATTAGTTGATATTGTGTGTGTGTGTGTGTGTGTGTGTGTGTGTGTGTGTGTGGTGCTGGGGACCGTACATAAGACATCATGCAAACTAGGCAAGGGCTCATCCACTAAGCTTCACTGCAGACTGACTCCTAAGTGTTAGCCCAATGACAGGAGATGACTGGTATAGGTTATTAGCCACGATAATAAACGTGCTCAGGGGTTGACTTTTCTCCAGTCTGGGGCAGTTGCTTCCCACTGCTGCCTCCCTGACTGTGTCAAGGGATCTGTTCTGCAGCCTTGGTGAGGCAGGCAGGCCTACTGGAAAGCTCCTGCAGATACAGGTGGGAGAAGACAGTGCTGCTCGCTGCCATGGTAACACTGGTGGTGTTGTAGAGATGCTCAAAGAGGATGGGATTTTGATAAATGTGATGTTAAATACAAACAAGAGAGGACTCTCTAGATTTTTAATAACAATCAGGCACCTAATGGCACCACCAAAGAGGGAACTAAAGCAAGTGGAGCTTTGGGCTTCAGAATTTTGTTAGATGTGCCAATCTTCAAGAAATGAAGAAGTTAGATACAGAATTGATGGAATCCTTGTTTTCTGTACTGCCTTGTAAAATATATAGGGGGAGAGAGGCTTCTCTTGTTATCATTTTATCCCCAGTTGTTGTCAATATTAATTGAGTTTTGATATTAATATTACATATAACTATCACCCTGAGTGATTATAATAGGACAAATACGTTTTCAGGCTGTTTATCCTATATTAACTAGTTTAAGGGTCAGAACTACCCAATGTAATAGATCTTGCAACAATGGTGAGTAAACAGGGCTTGGAGTATCTGGACTTTAGAAAAGATAGAATATAGATAGGAAAAGAGGACGCAGTCACTTCAAGGATCCCTCTAGTAATCCTGACAAGAGTTTATATAGGACCAAAGCAGGGAAGGAGCTGTAAGCATTGAAGCGAAAAAAGGCCTTTGAGTAATGCTTACAAGATGGAAATGACAAGAGCCTGTAACTTGTTAGATATGGGTGGCAAGAATTCTGGTAATGAAATTTAAAAAAAAAAGGAGGTAGAGTAAAATAGTGAGGTTACCTTGTTGAATTTGTCCAAATTAGGGAAGCCCCCAAACAAAATGCAAACTGTTCGTGAAAGCATGAAACTTCAGTTTAGAAGAGACAATACAGGTATTCTCTTGTTATCATCTTATGTAAAAAATGAGAAGATAGAGACCTAAGCAGGAAAGTTACCAGGATATAGTCATAGGCAGATACAAGCAGTCAATGCTTGGGATCTCCCAAGCATAAGGCTGCTCCACACACCATGCAGCACCTTGGGCCTCCTACTATGTGGGATACCTATGTACTGGGGTGTTTCATGGCGCCTCAGAGTTATCCTAACAGCTTTCCTTTGTTGGTGCCATTCCCTGAAGTTAATCTAGGTGTCCTGTTAAAATGATTTAGGGAGAACTTATTCACTCATTGTCTAAATACTGATGCTTTCCCAAACTTCAGAATGAATTATGTCTTGGTATTGTTCCCTGTGCCCTTAATGCTATTGATCAAAATTTTCCCTGTTACTTTCTAGTGCAGGGTATTCTTCAAGGAATTTTCTCATGGAGTGTGGGTTTTAATATCTGGATTCCACTTCAATCTACTCTTTCTATGAGGCAGAAAACTACAAGGTGAGGACCATCTTTATTTTATTTTTTTAGTAATGCTTTGCTTTCTTTTTTCTTCCGCCGCCTCCCTGTCTTATGAGTTATAGCCAGCACCGGCTCATTCTCTCCCATGCTTCCTTCTTTTTCCTTCCAGAAAAGGAGACTTTCTGTTTATATACCAGTGAAACTAATGAATTCTTGGAAACAAAGTTCTTGGTAGACACTCGGGGAGTGACTAGCATCCTGCAATAAAGGGATGCCTGGTCTGTGAGCATCACTGAGGGATCTTCACGGACGGTACCCTGTCAGCTCTCATGGCTGGTTATTTACAGAGGAGAGCTGGCCATGGAGCCCTCCACAGAGCTGAGAGGCTTCTGAGTAGCTGAAGCTGATTTTTATGGAAATTCCTAATGCCTTTACCAGGGCATCTCCCAGTGTTTAATCTGTCACCAATCTCTGATGAGGTAATTCTCTTACCATCAATGTAAGCAAAACTTAAGTTTTTCCAGAGAAGAAGATGGGGGAAAAGATTAAAAGCTAATGTTTTTGATAAACTATGTGCAAAGAACCTTTAACTACCTCCATAAAAGGGATGTGCAATTATTTGGAATGGGATTGTAATGATGATGCTAATGTCTATTTTTATAAGATCCTGCATCAGCGTAACTACATTCACAGTAAACTTGTCAGATGTCAACAATACGGGTGCTGTAATCTAGTTCCCAGGTTTATTAACTGCTGTGCCCTGTGGCATTTTCACAGAACAACTGTGTAACATTGAGCCAGAGGCTGCTTTCACTTCTAACATAAATACAAGAACAACCTTAATAAAACAGATGAATTGCACTGCAGTGTAAATTAGACTGTTCTAATGGACTCCGCCGGCGAATGTAGTGAAATAGTAACCAATGTGATTAGGTTTACTACACCAAAGACAGTGACTGTAAATCATGAAAGGCTGCCAATTTTTATTTTATTTTATTTTATTTTATTTTACTCCATTTTATTGGTTTTCACATTCACATCTCTTACCTCTTGAGGGAGCAATTGATTTGCCCATGGACCACAGCTCAGTCATCTGTAGTCCTGGAGCAGCTTTTTCAGGTCTTTGCTCAGAATCACAATACAAATGCAGAGAAAGTCCATAAAAACTGACTAGCACATGCATTCTGCAAGAGATTTAAGTCCAAACATGGTGGGACTGAACATCGCTTCTTCCAAGGCACCAGACAAGAGGTGTGAATAATTTATGCGTAGATGGTGCATTTGGAAGGTACCATGGGAACACGCATTTTGAAAGTTGCTTTATTTGTTTGCTCTAAATACTGATGCTTTCCCAAAGACATAACTAAGAAAATTGAAGTCAACCCTGTAACAAAACTCGTCAGAGGTTTATTTTCAGGCATGGTTTTGGGAGTCAAAGCCACATTCGCTATAGCAGTTGTATATGGAGGTAGAGGAGCACCAAGAAAAATCACCCCCAAAATGCCCATTTTGTTTAGAAACAATTTTTTTGTAACATCAGATAGCATATCCAACACATTTGACCTAGCAGAAGAAATAGAAAATCCAGAGATAAAGTAAAAGAATTGGATACGGAAGAGTCAAATTCAAAAGAAAAAGTAAGCATGTGTGAACCTTCCTCGCAAGAGAACTCTTAGGAAAAAAGAAACTAGCCATTTTCCCAGAAAAGAAACTTTGGTTTCTCAGGGAAAGAACTCACTGTAAGGGGAAGAGCGAGCAGGCTCTAGCAGCTCACCTCAGTGTATGTCTCAGGTTCCAGGGGAAGATGTTGTTTTGAGTAGATCACACCGCCAGGCATTTGTGTTTGGATGCTAGTTTAGTCTCTAGGGACTTCCTGTTGAAAGACAGAGCTGGGGAGAGAATGAAGATAAGTTGTTTCTCCAAAAACTATCAGAGTCAAGGCCATGATGCTTTGAGAGTATAACAAAATCAGAGGACCCTGACTTTTCACCCCTTGCAGGTGTGGGCATAGCCTGGAGAAAGTCTTGTGGGATCTACCCAAGGGAAGAGCAATTATCTTTTTGTTTGGAAATGTCAGTACTCAGGCCTTCCACACCAGACTGGAAACTACTGAGCGCAGGTCATCCCTTTCTCACTTGTGGGTATCATAGTGCAGAGCACAGAGGACGTGCTCAGTAGACACGGACCAGAACTTTGCTGCATAAAGAACCTAGGGAGCTGCAATGGTTGTAGGCAGCAATTTAGGCCTTTGCTTACAAGTAAAATGTTCTGTCCACATGCTGAGAGGTTAATAAATTCAGAGCAGGACTGTATAGTTTAGATATGAGGCATCCCCAAAAGTTCACAGTGAGACAGCGCAAAAGGACATAGAGGTGAAATGATTGGGTTATGACAGCTTTAACCAAATCTGCACTAATAGGGATTCACTGGGTGACGGCTGTAGACAGGTAGGATGTGGCTGGAGGAGGCTGGTCATTAGGGATGAGATTTGGGAGTATAGATTTTGTCTCTGATGAGAGGAACAGTCTCTCTTTCTCTTTCCTTCTGGGTTCCAAGTTCTGAGCCATGTTCCTCCGCTCCATTCTTTGGCAATGATGTTCTGCCATGTCTTGGGCCCAGAGCAGAGGAGCCCTCTATGGACTGAGACCTCTGTAACAGTGAGCGGACAAATAAACTTTTTTTTCTCTAAAATATTTCTTGTCAGGTCTTTTGGTCACAGCAACAAAAAGGCTGACTACAATAAGGACACGAGAGGAGAGGATGGATATGAGAGGCAGTCCTTGCCAAACAGAATGGCCCTGTGTCTAGATGGGTGCAACACATTTGGGTTGTCTGAAGTGGCAATTTTGCAAAGTGAGAGAACTTTGCATGGAAGGCCATATACTGTGACCAGTTTACAACAAACTGCATGGGCAAGAGTTTGCAAAAATTCATGCTGGTGATTTTGTTGCAGACAACAAAGATCATTGAAGAGGAGAGAAGAGAAGAACAGGTTCCAGATGAGCCATGCAGTCAAGGAAGATGATAAATGACTGCTTTATTCCACACAACATCTATATCAAAATCAGAACCAGCATTGGAAGGTAAAGGAGATGTTTTCTAAAGCAGTGTTTTCTTGCTCTAGATGGGAAAACTTGGCCAAGGGTCAAATAACATGAAATTAATGGCAAGTTGGAAATCAAGTCCCCTGCATTTCATTTATTTCTTAATTCATTAAATTTTGCATGATTTTTTTTCTTATGTTATACGTGAGTGCTACCCATTGAACCAAGAATTACAATTAATGCACGCAAATTTCTTTCTAAGGTCTCATTAACTACTTTAGAAGCAAACTAAATTCTGATGAACATTAAATGCATTTGCTTGACGAATATTGCTCCATTTCAACTTTGACTCAGACCATGCCTTTCATGCTGAGGTTGTCACTGTGCTCAGTTTTCCCCCAATCCACCTGCAGATGTGCTTGCTTCTTTATGGATATAGAAAGAAGAGATTGATGGATTCCACATAAAAACCCACATACAATGCAAGGTAAGCCCACTTCTAATTTCTGTACCATCCAAACAGAATAAAATCCTAGAGGATGCTTTTATTTTTTTGGGGGGGCGGGGGGGTCCCTAATGAAATAAAAACTCAAGGGAAGAGTGGACAAGTGTTGTGCCATTGTCCTTGGTGAGCTCTTAACTCACTGTACAGTTACTTCATGCTAAGCAGCCAGGTTAAAGGATTTCACCTTCAGGATCAAAAAGACAATTGGGAAGTTAGGAAAGGGAATTGTGGGTACTGAGGATGAAGTTGCTGACAAAGACCAAAGTTTAAATAAAACATTTTCGGTGGAGATGAATCAATACTTTATTTGTTAAGGAGAAGTAAAAGTACAAAAAGGCTTGTACAACAGAGCATAAAAAAGTGAGAAATCAATTCTGCTTAATTCAGAATGCTTGAAGAGTCACCTATGCCATTATGTATGAATTATTCAGGAACAGAAATTTATTGCAGACACATATTGTTTGGTTTGGATTTAGCACTGCCCCTCATTTGACCTAAATCCTGTGAAGAATGATATCCGACTAATTGAAATAACATTTTTCAAGTAAGACAATGCCTCAGGAGTATTCCTAACAGGATTTGAAATAGAATTTGGATGATGAAGTATCAGATAAAATTTGTTTTAATGGTGCAATATTTTAGCATGTTAACTATGTCGAGCAAAGACCCTCTTGTCAGTCCATTGTCACAGGTTAAAAATAAATTGGAGGCAGCGGAGTCCTCCACACAACTGCTCTTCCCACTCATGTCAATCATGCTCTAGAAATGTTCCTTATTATTTTCTGGTGCTTATTGGTGAGCCAAGTAGATACTGTCAGAAGCAGGAAATTTAAACTAGGAAGGAGGCCCTTGTCACGGATGAGGGGTGCACTGCTATGCTTGTAACAGATCCACCCTTCTGGCATCCAGAAAACACAGGAGCACTCTGTCCAGCAGTGTGAATTTGTAAATGAGAAACATAAGGCTTATGAGCTGAAGTGACTTAACGACAGCCATTCATAGAACTGAGCCAGATGCAGGATTCTCTCTTACAATCAAGGATCTCTCCAACATGCTCCTGTTCTTGAGCTTTGCTGGTGTTCCTGCAACTTCTGATAGCATCGTCTGTGCCTTGCATGACTAGTGGCTGTAGCACAATGGTTTTCTATATATATCAAGACCTGCCTTAAGATCGTGATTGATCAAATTCTCAGAAATGAAGAATATGAAGTCTGGCTCAAAGGATAAGCTTGATGCCACGGAGCATATAGAATGCTAAGGCTCAGGTTCCCTTCACTAGTGCTTCTTATACAGGAACGTCACACCAAGCTCCTGCATGTTATTTCAATCTGTATTCTGATCCAATGGGCCTGGAGAAGGAGCTGAGAGTCTGCATTTACAGTGAGCTCCCAGGTAATGGTGACAGCATCCATACTACAGCTAGAGGGAAAATGCATAAAACTTCTCTAACAATGTTACTAAATAATCCTTTGAAGAAAGTCTAGCAAATTCCTGAAGTTATGCAATTATGAATATGCAGCAAACAAAAAAAATCACAAAAATAATGTAGGGTAGCTATATTACTTAAGGTTCTTCAGGGAAACAGAAATAGTAAGGTACTTGTATATTGAACTATATCTGAATATGTCTCTATCATCTATCTATCTATCTATCTATCCTGTGCCTATTTATCTCTCTAGATGTGTGTGTGTGTGTGTGTGTGTGTGTGTGTGCACTCATGTGTGTGTATAGAAGAGAGAGGAAGGGACTCTATAGGACAACTCCCTCTATCTACCTGGACCTTGTTATTTCTTGTATGTAGAAACTGATAGTCACATATGGGTCTATAGATAGGTAGAGCTATACATACCTGCCTAAAGAGAGTTATTATAAGGAATTGACACATATAATTATGGAGACTGACAAGTCCCTAGATATACGGGGTAAGTGAGAATGCTGGACACCTAAATAGTCGATGTTTCAGTTCAGGTCAGAAAACAGGAAACAAGCCAATGAACAGGTGTCCCAGGTCAAAGACCATAAAGCAAGAAGAGCTCCCTCTTTATCCCAAGGAGAGTCAACCTTTTGGCTCTGCTCAGTCTTTCAACTGATTAGATGAGGCTTACCCACCTTAGGAAGGGCAAAAGGTTGTACTTAGCCTGGATTTAAGCATTAATATTATCCAAGAAACACCCTCACAGAAATGCTGAAAATGTTTAACCAAACATATGGGAATCTTGTGGCTCAGTCAAGTGGACACATAAAATTAAACATGACAGTTGTATCATTTTGATGTTCACAAATAGACTAGACATACCCCGTGTCAATGGCTTTGTTATAATTGGATGAGATGTCTCCTAAAAGTTCCAATGTTAGTGCAAAAGTATTCAGAATGATTTGGTTGTGAGTGATGTGACCTAATCAGTCCATCTTAGTGAGGATGGACTGACTCGGGTAACTGTAGGCGGGTGGGGTCCAGCTGGAGGAGCAGGGCTATTCATGAGGTTCTGGTTCTACAGAAATGCAAGATGCTAAAGGTAAGGGGTCATGGAGACCTCCACTGAGACTGCAGAGAAGGACATGGGAGGCCAGGCAAAGTGCAGCAGGTTTGGGGTCATATTGGCTGCCCCTGAGAGGTCGATGGGTGAAGCTGAAAGACGAAGCCAACTTGGAAAGGAGACCCCAGGCCTTAAGAGAGCCAATAACGTGGACTGTCAAGAAAAGCTGTGGGCTGTGGAGAGAGCCCAGCTAAGAGAGTCCAGGTGCACTGCCTCAGTAAAGAGGTCAGGCTGCCTGAGCCTTTTGGAGAGGACATCTCACAGCCATGTGTCCTACCACTGGTATGCGGAGTTAGGGGACCTATTTGCCTGGTTGGTTTTTAGTCTTACTTTAGTCCCATCCCTTTTTTCTGTGCCTGTTCTTTCCTTTTGGAACAGGAGTGTTTACTCTGTGCCACCGTACATTTCATAAATTTAAGTAGCTTTTGATTTTTCTGGGGGTCCACAGCCAACAGTTTGCCTTTAGTCTCAGAGGAAACCTTGGTGTTGGATTGTTGGACAAGGCTAAAACTGTTGAGACTATGGGATTTTTGTAAATGAACTAAATGCATTTTGCATTGTGAGATGGACATAGCGTTCTGGGGCTGTGTGGCATGTTATGGTTTGGATATGAGGTATCTACCCAGAACTCCTGTGTTAGTGCAGGAATGTTCAGAGGTGAAATGATTGGACTGTGAGATCCATAGACTAATGGGTCCATCCTAGTTTGAAAGGACTGACTGGATGAGAGCTGTAGGCAGGAGGGGAGTGACTGGAGGAGGTGGGTCTCCAGGGCTGGGCCTTGGAAGGGTGCATGTTCCCTCTGACCCCTTCCCCTTGCCCCTCACTCTTAGTTTACTGACCCTCCACAAGATGAGCAGTTTCCCTGAGCTGCAGTCTCCTCCCATGATGTGCTGCCTCATCTGGGGCCCCGAGCAATGGAGTTGAACCTCTACAAACTGAGACCTCTGAAGCCATTAGCCCAAATAAACTTTCCCTCCTTTGAGTTGTTCTTGTCCAGTATTGTGGGTCACAGCAACACAAAAGCTGATTAAGACAAGCTTCTATAGAATCCTGAAGGTCTAGTTTTTTAGGCAGGACGTGCCTAGAACCCTCTGGGGTGGAACACATTGGTTTAAAATAAATGGGGGATTTTGTTAATACTCTGTGGTTTGGGGGGTTTCCAAGGGAACATGAGAGACTTCTCCGGGAGTGTTTGACTCCCTGTCTTCTACTTGACTCAGGAAGAATGGGCCAGGAAGGCATGGTAGACTTGGGAAACTCCCCTCCGCCACCCCAGTTTCCCGTGTGATACGACCATCTTTCACCATGAAGCTCAGTCTTCCTTTCCTCACAGGTCTCCAGGGTGCTAGGAGCTCACTGGTAAGAGTTTTCTCAGATTTCTTCATTCTTCCTGCCAGAATACTGAAAATTGTTTATTGATTTATAAGATGACGAGTTTCCATCCCTGTGAAGCAGCCAACCTGCTGGTATTGGTCACCTTCCTCAGGGCCAGGCTGTGGTTCTTTCCATCAGTGACGGCCTGCAGAGGAGAGACCAGGTGCCTCCTGAGTTTACCACAGCAGATTCACTATGCTTTCAGGTGACAACAGTGTTTGATTCTGAAATGCAAAGTCAAAAGACCTGGAGACAAATACACCCCAGGTTCTTCATGCTCCAGGAGTGTGCTCTTGATTATGTTAATGTTTATTTTACTTTTGACCTCAGGGTCCTCATGAAAATAATAGTAGCAACACAGGAGGGTTATATTAAGTCTAGAAAATTAATTAAAGTAAAAGTCACAGTGTCTGTGTACAGTAGATGTCAAATAAGTTTTGTTGCTGTTTTACTTACTGTAAGGCATATAAATCCTGGTAAAAGTTGTATTGTAGGCTAATTTTTTTCAGTATAATTTGATATTAGTAGGGCTGGGGAGATAGTTCAGTTGGTAGAGTGCTTGCCTCATATGCACAAAGCCCTGAGTTCAATCCCCAGCACCACAAAAGAAAAAAAAAAAAGAATGGTAAAAGTGGTATTAGTTAGCTTCATGTTACTGCAATGAAACACCTGAGATAGCTTATGAAGAGAAATGATTTATTTACTTCATGATTCTGGAGATCTCAGACCCCAAATTCAGGCATCAGATGGCAATGGAGAGACCATGTGTTGGAGATTAAAACTTACATCATGAGTCAGGAAGCAGTGCAGGACAGAGAGAGATCCCATGGTCCCTCTCTTTTTCCGGTTCTTAGTTTGGAGCCTGGGGTCTTGCATGCTAGGAAAGCCTTCTAATACTGAGCTATAGCCGAGTCCCAGGGATCCTTTTTGAGAACACACCCCCTAGCACCTAAGCACTTTTCATAAGGCCCCACCTTTTAAGGGTTCAGTGCATCTCCCAATACCAACACCTTGGGATCCAACACTTTATATGTGGACTTCTGAGAGAGAATATCTATAGTTAACCCAGAGCAAAGGTGTGTATGACATTGAACATCTGGACTCTGCAGGCTGGTTAAATATCCACAATGGTAGGTGTACTTTAAGGGGGTGTTTCATATCTAGATTTAGAGAATTGTAAATTCTTCTGGGTTAGACATTGCTTTGGTTGCCATCACAAAATTGTGCATCTGTTTATTAAAGAGAACAAAGATGGATTATATTGGAGTTTGGCTCAGAATCAGGTTTTAAAGATGTTCACATGTGCTGGGCATTGGCAAACTGTTTTCTTAAGAGCAGTTGGATTATTTTTTTCTGGGAAAAAATGGAGATGTGGGGAGGTGGCTGAGGATGTAACAGTGTTTTTCAAATTTTCTTTACATTATTGCCCTCCTCAGGAGCCTTGTCAGATACCATTTTTCTCAAACACTCCTCCCACCTCATGAAAATTTAATATCACAGATGTCTTAGTCCATTTTCTGTTATAACAGAACACCATACAGGGTAATATATAAACAAGAGCAGCTCGTTTTGCTCACAGCTTGGGAGACAGTCCAAGAGCGTGGAACCTGCACCCAGTCAGCATCTGCTGAAAGCCTTCTCGCTGCATCACAACCTGGTGGAAGTCATCTCATGGCCGGACACAGCACATGTGCAAGTTGGGCCTCTTCACCTTCTCATGAGCCAGAGATGTCATCATAGGGGCACGACCCTCATGACCTCCTCTATTCTTAATTGCTTCCCAAAGATCCCACTTCCAAATATCCTTAATGTGTACACTTGGGGATTAGGCTCCTAACACTTGAACTTTGGGGAACACCTTATGAGCATAACAGCAGATATACTACATCTTCGTTTATATACTATATGCATATCTGTTTCCAATGCATTGAAGGAGAAATATTTCTTCTACTCCTATGCTAGCACCATTTTTTTTTTCTTATTAAAGACAACACAGCTCCACTTCAGAAGGCAGAGTCCAAACTTGTGCTGATTCTTATCTCATTAGGACTGCAAGGAGACAAGAAGCTACTTCCTGGAACCAGCCATAGCAAACATGGTTGGCAATTTCCCTTCAGGAAATCTCTGGATTCTGGGAAGTCACTTCATTCAGGATTTGTTAGAAGAGAAAGGGAAATGCATAGGCTGATATTTCCTCAGGGAAAAGAGAGCAGGAAGGAAATGCCAAGCCTGTACTATTCAATAGGGGAGAGCCCTGTTCTCTAGGAGAATTTTGTGCCATTGAAATCTGCAGGCTGTGAACAATGCCGCATGGCTGAAGATGGACTCTCCTCCTCTGTTGCAGTGTAACTGTTTTTTTCTGTGACAGTAGGAACTGGGTTAGTGCAGGGGTCAGGGAAAGCTTCCCTGGACATTCTCATGAAGCTAGGAAGAGGCAGCAGGTGAGGTGAGGGGAGCATGGGTCCAACAGCAGGACAAGCAAGCCCTGTGCTTCAGAGCTTCCCAACAGGAGGGTCCTGCAGACTGGGCTTGAATGGCTGAGGGACCCTGATGGTCAGGAAGATGGCATGAACTGAGCAAGAGATGAGGTAGGGAAGCCAGGAGCTGTCGCCATGTTTGGGTTTTGGTCTTTATCCTCAGGGTTGTTTAAGCCACTGTTATGTGTTAAGTCCGTGTGTGGGTTTGTGGTGTGATTAAATTCTTTTGGCTACCTTGTGGAGAACAGATGGAAATAGAGTGAGGGTGAGAAGGAGAGAGGACTAGGAAATTAGAGAAAGCGATGGGAATAGTCCAATTATGAGAAAAATGCAGCATCCAGATTAAGAAATGGTAAGGTGATTCACGTTGGTTTAGATACAGGAACAAATAAATATGAAAGTACTTAGGAGGTGAACCTGATAAAATTGCTCTGGAGAGTGTATGGGGTGGAACTGGGGCAATGCCAGTGTATCTGTTGACTTAGCTAAGTAGATGGGGGCGGCATTCCTTAAACATTGGAAGTGGAGCAGTTATCCAATAAAAAATGCTGAGATTGTTCTTAGATAGCTTGAATTTTCCACAACTTTGTGATAACAGAGGGAAGAGCTGATGGAGAAACTTGGGAACATGTGCTGTGAACACAGGAAGAACATCTCGGCTACATCAGCAAATGTGGCTTCAGCCTGTGCACACATGTTCACTAAGGTCACATTGTCAATGAAGTCACCCTGAGTAGGAAAAAGCCTGAGGTGGAATCTTCAGAGGCACTGGTATGTTAAAAGCTGTTGGAGAAGGATTAGATTGGGGCCAACAGAGGTAGCTTGAGATCTGGGATAAAAACCAGGAAGCTGCCAAGAGCAGGAAGTGGTCAGTGGGCCAAGTCTTGCCACGGTTGAGTGCTTTGAGTGCCAGACAATTCATTTTCTAAGTGACCACATACCAGTCATTGGTAACCTTTCCAGAGCTGCTTAAATGAGTAATGAGAAGCAGCCCTGTTGGAATTAGACCCTGGCAGGGGAAGAAATGGTGTAGAATAATACAGATCCATTAAAAAATAACCAAGGGCTATGATGTGGAAGAGAGAGATCCTAGCTGGATGGGTAAGGAAAGCATTTTTAAATATTTCTGCCTAAATTGGGGAGATTTAATCATTTAAAGCCAATAGGAACATATGGATGATAGTGGGAAGGGCTTGATAGAACAAAGGAAGTCTCTGAGGAGGCTGAAAGAGAAAGATCTCCAAAGCGGTGGGGAGATGTGTGGCTTTCTGTATACATAGACAGCCTCTCTGTTGTCCCGGGTTGTGTGTAGAGTAGCTTAGGGGCAAGAAGCAGAGCACAGAACCCAATCTTGCAAATGTTCTCAAGGTACAATAAAAGAGATATCCTCTGTACTGTGAAGTGAAACCCCAGTCCTGGGAAACAGATGAGGAGGGACTCAACCCCAGGCTAAAGGATCGCCCCTGTGCCACTTGCCAGGGCGCCTCAAAGCCCAAAGGCTCTGCATGCTACCAGTCAGCCATCGCCCCAGTTGGCATAGCAACTCTGCAGGCCTGTGGCCACAGAAATAAAACACAAAATTAATATGAAAACATGTAGTGGTGATTTGAGGAAAATATGTTCTAGTGAACATAAGTGGTTTGAAAATTAAATTATAATTATACCAAACTTTTAAATCGTTATCTTCTAGCTAAATCATTCAATGACTCATTAGCCAAAGCAGACTGACTGTTTAGTTCTTTTACTTATGTCACAATTTTGAAAAACATTCTAACTTTCACAGAAGATCTTGAATTCACCAAGAGTGTATCACATCGGGGGATGAAGGTTTGGTTTCAGAAAGATCGATTGAGGTTAAAATTTGGTATCACTCAATGTTTGTGTGATCATGACAAAATACTTAAACTCCTTTGAAACTTAGATTTTCGTTGATTTCAGTGCTGAGGATTGAACCCAGGGGCACTTTAGCTCCTAGATCCATTCCTAGACCTTTTCTGTTTATTTTGAAGCTGGTTCTTTTCCAGTTATCCATTCAGGTGGACTAATCCCCTGCTGAGGATACAGTTCTCCTGATCTCATCATTTATCAGAACATTCCACCATTGTCTCACACATGAGATTTTGGGAGACACGTCACATCTAAACCATAAAAACTCCAACATGATGGTTGTACCGACCATTCACAAGGAATTACCTAAGGTCTGTAGACTACAAAATCTGATATGCTCATTCTATCAAACCCAAGGTCTGTATATATTCGTCCTATGATCCCCATGTTCCTCCAAGAATAAAAACATCAAAATAAGGTAAATGCAGAGTGAGTCTTGTAAAAGTTATTTGTCACTGTGACCGGGTGGAAGGAAGCTGGAATCACCAGCAGGGGAATTTCCACGCTGGTACCCTGCAGAGTCCTTTACAGGCAAGCCCGGGACTGTCCAGTCTCCAAGTATGTCCACAGCCCAGTTTCCAGAAGCCATATCCTGAATATTGCAAGGGCAGTGCTAAGGCAGAGACCTTTTACAGGGTGCGGGGAAGGAGACAGGAGTGGCTGTGCTTTTCAGTCCCGTGGGAGTGTGAAGGGGAGAGTGGGGAGATGCTCTGTGCATCTCAGGGGGAGCCCCGGGCTCACTCCTGGGATTGCCCCAGAGTCATCTGTCCACCCACCACACCCTCCTGGTTGGTTGCTGCTCCTAAATAACACAAATTGATTCTCTTTGTTGTCCTCTCACTTCCATTTCTCCACTATTTAAAATCTGCTACAGTGTATTTGGCTAATTTGTCCAGGAGATTCTTTAACAATATGGATTTTGAAGTTTGGATTTCTTTTCTACCTTATGCTATGATATTGCTTTCATTGCTAACAGAAAACAGATTAGAGAAGGGGGTAAGAGTTCTGAAGCCACATTGATAGGATCTTTGGATTTTTATTTTTTGTCTTTTTTTTTTTTTTTTCGTTTAGAATATTTGGAGGACAGTCAGGTGAGATGAATGGAATGCTGAGATTCCCATGGAGGACCAACAGCAGACAGTTTCTTGGGGAATCAGATTGGACTCAGTCATGGCTGGGGGAGATGACATAATCAAACCAGATTTTTAAAACAATTTTCTCTTTATACATCTCCAATTGCTGCTTTATTTTATGCAATATTATGTCAGTCAATGATATAAATAGTATTAAGTTTAACAATATTTGAAAATGATTTTGTAATTTTGTGCTGTTCACCCAGGGAATTCAATGGCTTAGAAATCATGGTGACTATGATTCTACAATCTCTCACATATCCATCTGAATTAGGTGTTATCATTAGTAGTAGTATGCTTCTTGTTGTTATTTCTATTTAAAAATTGATACCAGATGTGGGTGAAAGCACTTTTTCTCTGTTGTCTCCTAGCAACAAACACAGCAGGGGACAAACATTACCTCAGCCCAGGAGGATGACAGGTGGCCTCTATTGCTACCCTGTGGTAATAGGAGCTCTCCCGACTCTCCTCCTGCATCCTAACCTACATCTACCAACGAAGCTGCTATGTGCTACCTTGTCAAGGGGCCATGGTATTACAAGAAAGTTCTAGTAAGTATGATCTGTACAGACACCTTCCACACCATCTCTAATTACAGGGATGGGTAGTGGAAAGTTGTATATATGTTCTAAGAATCAGATAAAGAGCTTATGGAACAATTGCAAGAGCCAGCTGATTTACTAAAGGGGATCAATGCTTTCTGAAATGTTATTATTTGAGAAAGCAATGTCTGTTTACAAATTTCTCCCCCAACCACCACCCACCATAGTGCTGGATATCAAACCCAGGGCCAAGTGCTCTACCATTGAGCTACATTTATAGCCCCTACCAATTTACAAATAAGCAAAATTATTGTGTAACCATTGTTAAAAAATTGTATTGCTAAAAAAATAACTAAATCGGGTAACTTTGCTTGGGAAAAAATTAATTATTAATGACTGAAGGAATAATTGTTTCATTAATTATAAAATATCCATTATTTATTTACCAGATTTTTAAAACATCTGTACTTCAGACCCTGCTTAGTGGGTAATTAATAAAATAGAAACAAAACAACAAAACCCCTTTTCTCATGGACATATTATCTAGTGAGTATTCAAATAGATGGACAGAGAGATCATTACAAATAGAGATGCCTAAAATCCTCATTTTTTGCCCCTTTATCATGTTGTACAGTTCACAGAGCCAGGGTTTAGATTCTATTTTTCTGTGAATTGGCACTTTGAACAGTGCAGTGGGTAGAACATAGAAGGTGCTAATTATATATATTTTAAATGAATGAATGCATGAATGGAGGGCTATTTCTGGATAGTACCCTGAGAACAGATCTCCGGTGCTGCTTAATAGCTGCTTCTTTCCACTTTAGACAGGATTCAACATGCTTCTGTTTGTTTGTTTTCACTTGATTGCACCAAATATTTAGCAAGACAATGAGAGATGTTTGGCAAAATGACTTCAACCTCTGTAATGCAGTCCAGAGAAACCAGCACAATTCATGCAGTGGGCAGAGTTGGAGCAGGTGACTATCTAGAGGAGGTGGAGGAGGGGCATGAGTGCCCTTGGAGATGGCTCCCTTGGCACCCTGCGTCTTTATGCTGGGCTGTTTCTCCTTCTTGGCAGTGTGCTTGAAGCCTCTGTGAGCCTCGTGTTTTCTCCTTTCCTTCAGCTTAAAGAGAATTCCAGAATTAAGACATTTCTGTATAACCAGATTGGCTTGCTCTTTAAATGATCCATGTCTTCCACTGGGAAATCATGGAAGTTTAGCTTTCCTTCACTTTAAACATATTAACACAGGCTGGGGATGTAGCTTGGGGTAGAGCAGTTGCCTAGCATTCTGGAGCCCCTGTGTTTGATATCTAGCATTACAAAAAAAAAATAAATAAACCTTTAAAAATAAAAACACAAAGACATAAAATAACATAGTTTTTGAGTTTTTTTTTAACTCAGTGAACACCACTGTGACATGGTACAGGTCAACATGGATAAAGAAAAACAGAATACCATTTATGAATGGAGCATATGAAAGAATATGGCCAGAAATTTCACTTAAAAGAATTCTTTTGTTTATCACGATTTATCCATGGATCAAATCAAATGGAAATCAATTTAAAATGACCAGTAGTGATATACTATATCTCCACACACACACATACTCATATATACTCACTATTATTATTATTTGGTGATGTAGATCAAACCCAGGGCCTTTCCTATGGTAAGCAAGCGTTCTACCACTGAGCAACATCCCCATACCAGTGAATTTTTTCTAAAGATATTTGATAATTATAACAAATAGCCAGTTTAATCATAATCAATTTATATTTTTAAAATCTGTACTTACTCAATCCCTCTAAGAGTGAAAGAAGTTGGAACCATACTTTTTTTTTACTCCAAACTATGTATAATATATAATAGTGATTAAATGTATTTGTGGCATTCAAGAACTTTATAGAATAGGAAAAAGAAGATACAGAGAAAATAAGTATTCTATGTTGGCTTGACATAGTTGATATCTAAGAAGAGAAAAATCTTTTTGATTCATAGGACCTTTGGTTTTAGGATCATTACTGGGGATAACAGCTTATTCTATAGGTCAGTGTGAGTCAGAGGTGCTGGTGGGATGTCCATTTATTAATTAACTGAAAACTAAATTGTTAGTTAGAAACTATTTGCTTAAAATTTGTACAAAATGAAGGCACAGAAATAGAGATTTTTAAAGTCCTAAACAACTGGGCCGTATCTAAGAGGAAATGAAATTTCTTGGGACAAACAAGTGTAAATATAATTGAAAAGAAAAGGCAGAATTCATAGGATTCTTTTTCAAAAACATTGATGTTCTCAAAAATGTGATATAAGATGGTGACTGAGAAGGAATGTGAAGAGTTCAGACTCCTTGAAAATTAAGGGAAAGGACCAAATGGAAGCCAATAAACGGATGAGACATAAGGGATGTGGAGCCTATAAGGAGATAATGTGTTCAAAAACATTTTTTAAAGTTAGTATGTAATAAGTCACATAGGTGTTCGTATATTCCTGCCTTTAATGTGTGAATTTGCCATTAGGCATGTTAGATACTTGCTCATGAATAAAACTCTGAACTGACAGCCATCTCACACACCTCCCTGATGCGCCGTCGTCACCTCTACTTCTGCATACTTCATATACGTCAAGCGACCCCCACCCACTCTCTATTCTGCCTGCCTTCATATGTCGCAGGTTTCTTTTCATTCCAGTTGAAAGATGAAAGGAATGAAGCCCAACAACTTGAAGAACAAATCAAAATTACTTTGTCATCTAAAGGGCCAAGAGAGGAATCCAGGCCTGTTTGAGACCCCCCTCCCCTCCTGCCTTCATACTCCTCTGACGGCATCAACTGACTCACAGGACACTTCTTCCCTCTGAGAGAAGCACGAGGCAAGAATTGCTGAGGATCATATAGGAAAAAGAAGAAAAGAGTCAAAGGAGATTTTATTTGTGGTTTTCTTTTTCATCTATGAAACAGGATTCTAAGCAGCATACATATTACCTCTAGCTCTAAAATGAAATTATGAAAAGGAAAAACATGTATTTCATTAAAAACACATCATCAGTATCATGTGCCAATGTCTTGGCTGGGCACAGAATCATGAGCCACCTCACACCTTGTAGATTCAAACAGCAATTCTTTATTCCTGAACTCACACCGGCCTCTACACACACGTTCTGGGGAAATCCCAGTTCTGCCGCCGCCCAATTCACCTACTCCACGAGGCTTTTTTCCAAATACTTTCTGAATCTCACGAGAACTCAACGGGAACTCAGGCAGCAGGAACGCCCTATTCCCAGCAGCAATAATCTTCAACCTGGAACTTCCCTAAAACCCATATCGTCTTAAACCGGAATGCCTTAAATTTGTCTTAAACTGGAACGCCCTAAACCCAAGGACTGGGATACTTCCTCAAACCTGCAGGATACACCCTAATCCTGGATCCACCCTCGTCCTTGAGCAGGGTCACCTTTCTCAAACACACATGCAATGTCAACAGCGAAATTCCAAGGCAAGTCCATTTAACATGGGGTACGCTGGCAAGGAAATTTTGATGCGTCATTCCTACTTGGCAATGGCCCTCAGCAATCATGTTACCCTTCTAAACAAATGCAGTGCCCATGGTCCAAGGGACTCTAGAAGTGACATTACCTTGGAAAGATTTCCACAGGCATTTTCAATAGGAAGGCATGCAATATATGTGGACACATATGGGCCCATCAATACTAACCTTCAGACAGTGTGACAGGAAGCTCTGGACTTTCTACTTTTAAGAAATAGCACTCCCCTTGAAGTCAGTTTTAGTTGATGTTGAGTCCCCTCCCACCTGTCTCTCTCCCCCTGTGGCTTCGAGGAGTGGCATGAGTGGCACTCTCAGGCTAAAGTCCATGCATGAAACTGTTCTTTCCTAAAAGCAATTGTGCATTTAATCACTTGTAATATTTCTCATGGCCTGAGTAGGATGCAGTTACTGCTCTGCTTCACCTGATAGCTTTATTTAGCAGTGCATCATATTATCTATAAAAGGTAGTCAATAAGGCAGGTCAATATTTATGATGTAATTTATGAGATAGATGTACACACAAAACAGAAAATCTTTAAGCTGAAGATTGGGTACTAGGTACCTAAGAAAGATAGACATACCTTTGAAATGTAATCACGGTCTCAGGAAGCAGCATTAAATATACTTGGACCATTTAGTCTTACAACTGTATGGATCTAGACCAATTTCCTCTACATAGAGTCTTAGAAGACTTTATATGATGAGGCATTTGAGGCCTCAAAAGGTATATTTTCTTCTCCCTAAATCACCCCAGGATTTAGTCTTGAATTCTTCAGTTCCAAGGCTTATGTTATTCCTATTTTACCCTATCAAGGACAGTATGAAATTAGTTACTATTGCCTATTGTATAGAATTAAAACTTGGATCATTTATATATTCTTTCTAGGGCACCTTTTGACAAAAGTCAACTACCAGCACACCCCGCTTTATGAACACAGTACTTTAAAGGTAATTGCACAGGTAGACAAAAAAGAAAAAAAAATAAGAAGAAAATTAGTGCCAATGAAAGGTCACCTTCATTTTTACATTTATGACTATTTGTGGGCTGTAGTTACAGCAACAACATTTTGATACTGTGAAGAGATTTGCTAGAAAGAAATTGCCACAGGTAAAATGCTTCCCAGGATCAGATAAGAGGAAACATTTTTGATAGACTAGTGGGGCCTGAGGTTGAGTGTAATCTGCAGATGAATTTAACAAGGCGACTAATTTAGAGATAAGGAAATGCTTGTTTATCAAAAACAACAAAAATATATTTCAGAGGGCAGGGGTGCTTTGTGGATTCTGACTGTCTTACATAGAAACATGCAAAATTGATAAATGTCAATGACCTTTCCAATAGCAGACGCTCATATTGAACGGGTTGGAAGAGGCAGCAAAATCCACTCATTCTCTGCTGCAGTCATTTTCCAATAAAACATAAAACAGAAACAAAAGCATACAAGCTCTGCCCTAGTGTGTTACATGAGGAAAAATCACCCACAGCTCACCAGTGGATGTGGGAATGGAGGCTTGTCCTGAATAGGTCCAAAATTAAATGACATTCTGGAGTTAGTTCTAAAAACGAAAAGAAAAACAAAATCAACTTTCGTGATTTCTCAAGGTGAAATAGGTGCCTTGAGTTGCAACTTACCCCTGAATCCATGCATGCTTGAGGCGTCCATTTCCACGTCTGTCTCAAGTATCAGCTAAGAGCTCCTCTACAGAGGGAAGTCTGCTATCAGGGGTTGACATGGAGGAGAGCTGATAATGAGTGACCACTGAGTGTCTGCAACATGTCAGGTAAAGAGCAGACAGAAACCACACGTCTCATGTTGCACAAGTTGACAGCAGAATTCACAATAGCCTTTGGGTTTTGAGTCACGTTTTCAAATTCTAAATCCAATCTTGTGAACTTGTACAGCCTCATTACTCTCTATAATATTGGTTGGTCATGTCTAAAACAGTTATGAATGATGCCCAAGCTACATGGTAGGCACGAGCATTAAGCAGGATATTACATGCTTGGTGCCTAGCTAAAATTCTGTGTAATTGTATGCACCTATTATATGATTTTTTGTTATAAAATCTCATTTGGTAATGCTATCTCCTAGGTTCCACCATCTAGACAGTCTCCTCACCTGTAAATGAGGAAAATATTGCTTACCTCAGGAGTTCTTGTAATGAGTTTTAATATATAGAGCCCTGCAGTACACAACCTGCCACATAATCAGCACGGTATCCAATGGCTAGCTATTGTTAATATGTTAAGACTTGTGTTTAGGGTGTCTACTAAGTTTAAAGAAAGGAACAGCAACCCCTAACAATGTGAAACAACAGACAGTGAATAACCACCCAGACCTTTAATTAGCACTGACCTCTAACCTCCTAGAATAAATGAAGATTATAAGAACTTGGGCATAAAAAAAATGTAGGATATCCTAACTGCAGACTTGAGGATCCAGATCCTGAGAAACAGCTACTGGCCCAATCACGCAGCCCAGGCTTCGTGATGCCGGGTGCAGCCTGCCTTCTCACGGGACAAGCTTCGTCCCTTTCCCCTCTCTCCAGGGCCCTCTGGCTTTGCTCCCCAGCACTGCCCTGATGCAGCCTGTCACCTCCTGTTCCAGCACCTCTTTGGCAGTAGTCAGTCAGGTTTCTTTCAACTGGTTTCTGCAACATGCTTGATCATAAGAAAGCCAGGGGTGAGACAGCTTCAGGCCCCCCCTGAAGATCTTACCTAGCCATGACCCTGGTCTTCTGAAGTTAAAACAAGTATCTTTGCCAGGCACTTCTGGAAATGCTGCTTTGAAACCCATGGGACATCCCTGCTAAGAGAGGCTGCCCTTGGCCCCACAGCACAGGCAGCTCCTGAGCATTTCTACACCACCCATGTCTTTCCCTGTTGTCTCTCTTGCCCTTGCCCCTTCACTTTCCACCACCACCTCATTTGCCTTATCTGTTGGAATCATCTCTGAGTAACTTGGAATCAAAAAGCCTCTAGTTCGACTGTGGGCAAGGTCGAGAGCTTCAATCAGTCCCTGGGACACTGATTTGCTATTTTACTGTTATACATTTCTATGTTTTCAAAAGCAATGGCATCTTAGCTTCCCAGGAATTAGCAAACTAATCATGATACAATGAATTGAAGGATCAATGATAGAAAGATCTTCACAAATGAAGGATTTTATGAAGTACCCTGGAGAGGTTTGCTTCCCCCCTCTTCTTGAAAAGGAACACATCTATTGAACAAATTATCTGCTTGGCAACTTACTCTTTTGATTGAAAGATGGACAGATATGAACAAGACAATGCTTTTAAGATGTTTAACCTACATACATGGGGAGAATATTAAAATTAATCAATCTTTCTCAAATTAGGATCCTCATAACACAGAGACTAAGATAGTAATTTGAATGCCAGAATCGTATTTGGGATGAGTGTGCTCAGCCATCACAGCCTTCAGGAACAGATGGAAGCTGAGAAAAGTTAAATTACCATACTGTTGCAAAAATGCCTTGGGGGATCCCTCGGAGAGTCCACAAGCTAAGATTCACCCTCAAAATAATTTGAGTTGAATCAATTGGTCCAGGATTGTACCTGTCATCCATGAATCTATGTGGGCACAGGTGGGTACAAGACCCCATTCTCCAAGGAGGGCTATAAATGTGTGAGGTGACTCCTCGTGGTCATCAGTAGTGCTGGGGGAAGGGAATCTGCTATGAGCCATCATCAGGACATTCTCCGGGCTTGGGATGGATGTTACACTCCTGGAATGGGTATGGGAATCCCTTAAAGCACACCAGCAACCACTACAATCCACCTTTTGCACTAGCATCTACTTGCTTTAGAAATGCAGTCACCCCCCAGGAAACATGGCCTTCAGAATTATGCTGGTCTCTTTCCAGGAAAAAATCTCCAGGGAAAGTCTAACGGGATGAGCTACAGCCCCCACTGCTGCGTGCGCTCCTTTCTGGTCCCTGTTCCAGGCATCCCTGGCTCTCAGAGTAGCTGTACCATACTAGGTGGCACGTGCCCTTTTCCTGAGTATTTTGAGCTACTGACCATCATATCCTTAGTCTGTGGCTTTTGTCTATTATCAAAACTGGGCACAGAAACATCAAGAGACACAGCAGAGTGTCCTCTCAGTGATAATCATATTATTGTCCCCACCCCACGCTATGTGACAGTGGCCCTGTCTCTACCCAATAGTCAGAATCTATTAGAATCCATTACCTGTGCCTGCACCTCTCTTGGCCCTAGAATCCCACAGAGCTCACAGGACAGCTTTAGCTTACAGCTTAACAATATTCAGACAGAGCTCCCTGAGAGAGAACCCCTTATAGGAACCCAGACCTTCAGACCCACAGAGTCAGCATTGCAGGGAGTGGAATGAACAAGTTCCCCCCAGCAGATGAGGCAGTGATGGTGGTCATTTCTACCTTTTGAGTGATCTCCCCATGTAGTCTATCTCTTGAGCAGTTAGTTAATAGCCCTATCTCCCAGTATGTGTGCTAATGTATAATGCCTCTTAACTGCAGGCGGGACTCACAGACGTACCTTAAGGAATAAATGAATATAACCGACTATGTGGGTGGGATGGATTTTATGACATAAGGTTATAGAAAGACGCTGGTATCTGCCTCTGGTGCGTGCTCTTTCTCAGGGTCAACTTGCTTAGAAGGAAGAAAGCTCTCGTGTATTGACTACCCCCTGGTAGTTCTTTAGAGAGGCTCATAGGTTTAAAATCATAGAGAGACTCCCACACTAACAGCCTAAAAGAAACTGGGCCTTGCAGACAGCCATCACAACCTTGTAATTCATGTAGGAGGGCTTACTCTAGGTGCACCTGGCATCTTCTCCAAGCTAACTAACTGCAGGGCAGGGCCACAGACACCACAGCTCCTCTCCGAGCTGCATAGCAGAAGCCCCACCTCCTCCTAGAGTCACTTCCCTTCATCAGGTTGTAGTGTCTTCCATGTCATTCAGAAAATAGGCTGGAAGAATCTCAGAATTCCTCACCACATGGAACCCCCATGTGGTCTACCAGGCAGTCTGTCTCCACCTTCATGGAGAGAAGCGTGAAATGCCATTATGTGAATTCCACCTAGAAGTAGGTGGCCCAGAACCAGACATGACTGGAAGGACACAAACTTTGCAGGTGCAACAGGTTCGAGACTCTTTGTGGCACTTTGCCACCTATTGGGATGCAGGAGCCTTATGAAAACCTAAGGCATCACGGTAATACAGCAGATGAGCACCCTGGGTTTTGTTTCTTGATCATCTGGTGCCATTAACATGATTCCTTTAATGTAATGGGAAAATGTAATTTTTTATAACATAATCCATTATTCTGGTGTTCTTCATTTGTTGTGATGGAGAATGGGAGTTGATATCATCCTTGGGTAAGATGATAAACTGACATTTTTGCAGGCTCCATGTGAATATCAACTGCCTGCCTGAAGTTCATCATTATGGAGAGGGGAAATCTTATTTACAAGATGAATGGCAGAATAAGGGGAGGTTGAGTGTGGATTAATATGCCTCAGGAAAGCTACCGTATCTGGCACAGAAGCTGCAATGGATGCATCCTCTCCTTTGTGAATGTGCAGTAGTCCCTATTGCCCTGACTTCATTTTGCCTGTTTGTTTTGTTTTAATCAAATTATTTTTAGTCAGTTTTTATTACTGCAACAAATACCAGAGATAAATTAATTTATAAAGATAAAAGGTTTGTTTTGGCTCCCAGTTTTGGAGGTTTCAATCTATGAATATAGTGGCATATTAAGTCAGGAGCTTGTGGGGTAACAAAAGTGATCCACTTGATGGCAGGGAATTGAAAGAGAGAGGGAGGGACAGGAGCTGAAGTCTCTGTATGGCACACCCCAGAAGACCTTAGGCCCCCCTTCTTAAATGTTCCCACACATTCTGATGCTACCAAGCTGGAACCAAGCCTTTAACCCACAGGTATTTGGGGCAGTCTAGATCCATACTACATCAATGAGAATGTGCAGAGGACTATGACCCCTGCCAACACGAGGTCTTAAGAGCTAATTGCCACCTTTTCTCCTAGGATTTGATGTTATTTTGTGTTTACTATCTTGATTGGGAAGGGGCAGAGTCAGAATCTTTCCCTTGGCATTTCCTAGGACAATTAGTATTTATATCAAAGGCTGAGGAATCCCTGTGGAGTTTCTGCCAGCTACCAAGCATGTCCATCCCAGTCATGTGTCGGGGTAGGTGAATCATCACTGGACAAGCCCATCCTGGGACATCCCCGGTGATCCACAGCTTGGCCAGTGTTCTGTTTATCACCTGACCCTTGCACACCTCTCCTCTATCCAGGTATGTGATTACCGTACTGGGCTATCTGGCCTTTTATAGAAAAAATGCCCACTTCAGATCCTTAGATCACTGGACTTTTACAAGAGCAGTTCTGTGGATCGTCATTTACTCCAAGATTTCATGACCTCCCTGCCGGGTGTTAGCACTACCTGGAGACTTTGCCAGGTTTGAACCCATGTGTCCTGAGAGTGCTTGTGTGTGGGTAAGCTTTCTCATCTAAAACATGATGTTCTGCCCCCACCTCATCCTGCAGTTCAAAATCGTGTCTGAAACACTCCCAGTAGGAGCAGGTCTGTGGTGCCCAGGTTCCGCACCCCATTCAGAATGTAGTCTGTTTTCTCCCTTATCAGGTCTAGAAATTTTATGGTCAAATAATACAGGGAATTGGATCCTACTCACTGGGAGCCCTAGGAGGTGGTCCTGTAAAGGTCTCTAGGCTCTTGTGTGATACCTGGTCTCTAACCCAAGGACAGCACTGACCTGTGTCCACAAATGGAAATCAATGGACTATGAGCAGTCACAGTTTTTGAGAACTATCGTCCAGACATTGTTTTAATCAGATTTTTCACTGCTGTGACCAAAAGACCCTGCAAGAACAATTTGAAGGGAGGAAAAGTTTATTTGAGGGCTCATGGTTTTAGCCTCCGTCTACTGACAGCTGGCTCTGGCTCCAGGTGAGGCAGGACACCATGGCAGAAGAGTGTGGTGGAGAGAAGTACCTCATGTGATGATCAGAAAGCAGAGAGAGAGAGGTCTCCACTTGCCAGATACAAATGATACCGCCCAAAGCCACGTCCCAGTGCCCACCTCCTCCAGCCACAAGCTATCTGTCTATAGTCATCACCCAGTTAATCCCATCAGGGGATTCATCCACTGATTGTGTTCAGATTCTTATGTCTCAAACATTTTTTCTCTAAACCTTCTTACATGGTTTCACACATGAATTTTGGGGGAACATTACACATCCAAACAATAACAGCGTGTCTATATCTATTCCCAAATAACCGCCTATCTATTACTTTTCCCAATCAGGGGCCTGATATCAGCAGAGCAGCCTTACAGGGACTTAGAATTCAACATTCTTATCTCCATGTTTTTTTTTTTTTTTTTTTTTTTTTTTTTTTTTTTTTACTGAAGTCCTTAAAGTAGTCATTTACTTTTTATTTTACATTATTCTTGTATTCTGGCTGTAGGAGATTTGAGATTCTGCATATGGTTCCAGAAGACTTTTTAGGTCTTCCATGCTTTTCCATAAAGTATTGATTAATTATCATTAGACTTTAAATGTCCCAGTGTATCTGTATCACTAAGCAAGAGGCATTTGGATCCATTTTCCTTATAATTACTCCATCCATTGAATTCAAATGCCTAAGGGATTGCAGAGGCCAGATCCCTTCCATGGGATCCCACCCACTTCATATGCAATAAGTGGGCATTGGAGTAGCACAGCATTCAAGAGACTATCGGTACCCCACTCCCATCAGTGATAAAACACTTTTTGCTAGTCAGTCAACAAATAATCCAGCTTTAAATTCCATTTTATATTCCATTTCTTTGGTCCACTTCTGCTCCCAACTTTACTACTAGGTCACATTTCTCCGTAAGCAGACTGTGAGTTAGAGATTTGTATGCAAGACGTTTATTAGGGAGTATTCTCAGGAAAACTGCATCGAGTTAAAGAAGTGAGATGATGCAGAGAACCTGAAATGTCACCGAGCTGTCACACAGACAAGGTGGACCCTCAGGAGCTCTGGAAATGAATGAGCCTTTGAGATGTCTGAAGCGGATGCCTGGAGGCTGAGATACTATGTCCTTGCACCATCTGGACATTGGCTGCAGCCTGTCCTGTGTAAGAAGTGTAACCTTGGGTGAGACTTTTCCCTGCAGCAGAAGTCCAGTTCCAGGGGAGAGGTTCAGCTGGGAGCCACTAACGGGCCACAGTCCTGGCAGCAGGAGAACTGGAGTCCTGTACTGAAAAGAAGAGGGAGGTCCTACAGGTTCACAGGATGTTCACTGCCGTACTCACAGCAGCCAACAAAGACACAAGCCAACCCCCACTGTTAAGGGCCATCTACAAAATGTCCTGAGCACATGCTGGCAGGCAGTTGACAAATACTTCTACAAGGGAGACAACAGCACAAAAATTAGGAATGAATCAGACCGTGACTTTCAGCCTCAGAAAGGTTGGGATCTGGACAATGAGTCCGCCACTAACCACACATGTCCAGAGTCTGTTTTCCTTTTTCTTAATGATGACTATCATACAGCATGAGGGGAAGTAAGGTCATATTATGTGCTGTGAATATGCCTGACGATATGATAAAAATATGATGTAGCACAGTTCTCTTAATGTCCACTTCAACTCTGTCAGGTAGCACAATGGTCAGCGAGGAAAAACACAGGGCACGTAGAGAATCACTACTCTGGCCTTGAAATTTTCCGGTTGCAGAACAGCCCCATGATGGACTTCATGCCAGCAGAGGGGAGCCTATGGGCTGTGCCTCGGACCCAGAAGAGGAGCAACTACTGCTCTCCCCTTCCCGGGCCTTCTTCACTTCTCCAGAAGCATGTTCTGACATTTAAAGTGAGTTATTTATTTCCACAATTCCTTTAAATTCTCAGCTTTGAGTTCCCATCATTTATAAAATGAGGAAAATAAAATGAATTTAGCTGGGTTATTGAGAATCAAATAAGTCACACATGTGAACCTATTTTGAACACTCTGAAGGTTGTAGGACTTTGTCGTGAATGCTAACCACAAGGACGGTCCCCGTACAGCACTGCACAGCTAGACCCCAGGCGCTGACAGCGGTAAATGCAAATTGCACTCCCAGGAAGATGCCTTCTGCCCTTGGTTTACATCCTAGTATTTCGCCAGGATAACCATTTTCTCACTACCAGTTCACAAACATGTTCCCTCACATGGAGTAGTTGACGGGGGAGTAGATTGCAGGGACACCTCTTCCATCACCTTGGTGTGTGACTGCAAACGAGCTTGCTGTCTCTACAAGCCTCTGTTTTCTCTGCAAAATAAGCAATTTTAAAAGCACCTTCCAGTTTTTGTTTAAGAATAGTCCAGACCTGAGTTCTCTTGGTAGAGGATGTAAATATGTTCATGTAATGGAACATAATGATGCCATCAGTTCTAACTATCCTTAAAAAATCTTGGGCAACTCCATCGAAAGCTCTGATCAGTGGTGAAATAATCTTTGGATTGTGTGCTGTGAATGTGCCTAACAATATGATAAAAATATGATATAGCACAATTCTCTTAATGCCCACTACAACTCTGTCAGGTAGGCATTATTTTTTTCAATTAACAGATGAATGATTGAACCTCAGGGGGATTGATTAGATTGACCAATTCTATAAAAGTTGCAAGGAGGGGTGCTGTCCTCGTAACTCATCAGCTCTATGATTTGGCAAGCCAATTCACTAAATATATATTCATTTGACAAACTGAATGATAGGAAGCATTATCGACATGAATTACGTGCAAAAGCCTGACAGATAATCCACATAAACAGTGGTGTCCAGGTAGAAAAGCATATGGAAATGGTCCACTCCTCTGTCCATCTCCAAAATGGCTGGTACGTGGACATTAAGCCCCACATTTTCAAGACATGCTATTGTAAAGGAAGTAAAAACACTGGATCATTCTCATGAAGTAACCAATTTAAAAATTTTGACAACTAAATTTTTAAAAATAAATAAATAAACCTTGCATATCCTGAGACAAAACACTTCCACGACTATTCTAGCCACTCATTAAAATACACAAACGCAGGGGCACGCGTGTGTGCGCCTGCACACACACATACACACACACACACACACACACACACACACACACACACACACACACCAGAGCATAAAAAACAGCAATACTACAAAACCCTTTAAAACAAACAACAAATACAAACCCCTCGGTCATGTCTTGGACTGTATAACACTCGATACTCAGAATTTACTTGCAGTCAAGAGGTCCCCCTTTGCCTTTAACCACAACTCTGCCACTGACTACAAGACTGTACATGAAGTTACTAAATAAGTCATCTTCTCCAATCCAGAGCTTTGAATTCCTTCTCCCCACTTGGCAACCCCTGTGTTTGGCCCATGATAGGCAGAATCATGTTCTGCCAAATGCCAACATTCAAATGCTCAGAATCCACAGATATGTGAAATTACACGTGAAAGGGGAAATGAAACTTCTATTATGATCTTAAAATAAGGACATTATCTTGAATCATCCAGCGGATCAACATAATCACTTTCACCCTTAGAAGTTTAAGATGGAAGTAGAGGAAGAAGAATGAGAGGGAGAGAAACCTGAGAGAGTTGGCCAGTACTGCTGGTCTTTATGAAGGAGAAGGTGACCAAGACCACAGACACCGGTGGGCCCTGTTGGCTGGGAAAGATAAGGAAGCTCATTACTCTCTAGAGCCCCCAAAAGGAACGCAGCCTGCCCACAGCTTCCTTTTGGTCCAGTGGGTTCTGTTTCAGACTCCTGACCTCCCAAAGTAATAAGTAACAGATGGGTGCAGTGTTAGGCCATTAAGATCATGGAAATCTGTTTTTGTTTGTTTGTTTGTTTGTTTGTTTTTCCAGGAACAGGAAACAGACACCTCCTGGGGAACCAGAAAATATTACAAACTCCCAAATGTTCTTTGGCTGTTATTGAAATGGTGACATGATCCTTCCAAAAGCACGTAGTAAGCTTCCTAACTGGTCTCTTTGACTCACCTTTGGAGGAAAGTAGCATCTGTCTCTCTCACTCACAATGGAGCTCTCTTCCAAGAATTCTTCTTTAAATTCCATTTCTACCATTGTGAAAAAAATTCTAGAAAAAAAAAAAAAAAACTAATCTATAGCGTCAGTAGATGGTGAATAGTTGCCTGGAGATGGGTAGTAAAGACACAGAAACCGAGGGATGGATACCAAAGCCAAAGCCTAAGGAAACTGTTGGAGTTGATGAGTGCATGATACATGGGGTGTCCTGCTTTGGCCAATGGTTTTATAGACAAATACACGTTGTGATCTGATCAAGTCATACACTTTAAAAAAGTGCTGTCTATTGTGTGTCTCTAACATCCCAATATGTTAATGCTTTGTGAGAGAAGCCTTTATGATCATCTAACTAGTTCTCGGAAAATTAATTTGAAAAACCAATTGCATTTTTCATTTTGAAATTTGCCTCAAACAAAACTTTGATTTTTAATATCATAGGATAAACCAAGGCTGAGATTTCTATCCATGAATCAATTAACTGAGAAAAGAAAAAGAAAAACACAAAGAAAGGGAAAAAAAAGAGTCTCACCTGCACAATGTAGATAATTAGTGTGTTTTCCCTGAGTTGTTCTATATAATTGCTTCACTGCTGCAGTCTTTCTGGATAGCATGTTGGTGATAATTGAGAACATGAAATTCCCCCCAGCGCTCCCCTGTTGGGATGGCTGTATTTTCCTATCACATTTTACCTACTGTTCACTTTAAGTAAACAAAAATGTTCACTTTAAGTTAAGCAAAAGACTTTAAAATAGCTAAATTATCAATAAGCACTTAACAGTTTGCTCTAAGTTAAAAGTTAAAATTTTATAAACGTGTGATTATTATAGAGAGCTAGAATAAGTCTTCTTAAGATTTTTTGTTTGTGTAAGTCACACACACACACACACAGATGTTATACTGCAGTGTCAAGGCCAGGAATCTTCATTTCCTCTGAGAACTTACGAATACATAATGTCCCTGAACACTATTAGGAACTTATCTTATTGGAGCCAATATTCTTATTAGAATGTATTTTACATACATTTTAAAATATATTTAATGTCACATTTATTGATAGGAATTTTTCACATGCAATCTAAAAGATTGACACAAACAAGTCTGTAATAAACACTCTCACCTCTGTGTAACATGTTCTAACTCTAAAATAACTGAATTTAAAAAAGAATTATAATGACTGAATCCAATGTGCAACATGCAAGTTGGGCATTGAGGCTCAAGACAGGTAAGTGTGCTTCACAGAGGCCAGACCTGACCTGTCCAAACAAATACTTTCTGACAGTAAAATCTTCTCACAATTGAACTCTCCTTTATAAGACACATTATTAGCCACTGAAAGGAAAAGACAGTTAGTGAACGTATTTCCAGGAGAGTCAAGAAGTCACACATCCCTAGGGCTGATTCCTGTACAACATTCTGGAAGAACACTTCCAGCCTGTTCAGCAGCACTGAGCCAGATTTACATGGTGATTTACATTTCCCTGATGATTGATAGCTACCAATTATTGCTGAAAAAAAAAACTGTATATTATGCATATTATCTAGAAAATAGTTGAAGCATCCTGAAACACTACAAAAACACATTTTGTTTAGTGGTTTGGTTTAATCAATAAGGAAATGCAAGCAGAGGAGTTACACCATGCCTTGATACAATAGCAAGAGTGACTTTGGGCTCTGAAAGAATGAAGGAATGTATTTGTCAGGGTTCAGAGGAGAAACACAACCACAAGATAACTAGACAGATAATATATGTAAATAGATATAGGCATAGAGATATTCAGCAAGGCCTTCATTATGAAGTGTTGACTCATACAATTATGGACATTGAAAAATCATATAATCGGCTTCACAAGCTGTAGATGCTAGAAAACAGGTAGTGTGGTTTGACACCTAAGAGTCAGAGAGCTGACTGTGTTAATGACAGGCCAGGTTCAGGGCCTCACAAATGAAAAGTTCTGCTGGGCGCAATGGCACGACCCTGTAATTCCAGCTGCTTGGGAGGCTGATGCAGGAGGACTGAAAGTTCAAAGCCAGCATCAGCAAAAGTGAGGCACTAAGCAATACAGTGAGACCCTGTCTCTAAATAAAATACATAATAGAGTTAAGGATGTGACTCAGTGGTCAAGTACCTCTGAGTTTACTCCCCGGTAAGCCCCCATCAAAAAAAAAAAATAAAATAAAATAAAGTTCTGAGAACAGGAGAAGGTCAATATCCCATCTCAAAGGGTCAAAGTTAATTCAACTGTCCTCCACACTTTGGTCCAGGGTCATCAACAGATGGTGTGTTTCCTTCCCACCCACAATGGGCATCAGACTCCTGAATCCAGTGTTAATCTCTTTCAGACATACCCCGATAGACACCCATAAAGATATCATGCTTGACCAGATATCTGGGCACTCTGTGGCCTAGTCAAGTTGACATCCCCAAAATTGGACAACAGAAGAGTCGTGGGTTAGGATTCTGTTAGTTAACATTGAAACCAGAAAGACTATTCTTACTTTCACAATCATCCTTCTTCTACGGCAACAAGCCTTGCAAAGTAGAAAGTATGTAAATAGAATGAGTAACGAGTGCTCGGATATTAGCCCTTGACCTCCCTGGGAAGACTTCTCCCGGACCGTTTCTTAGGTTTAATACACAAACACTGTTTCCTTAAGTGCTTGCCTGATGGTCAGCCAGAGTCTGCTTGGAAATTATACAAACCAAAAGGTCCACATGTTTCCCTTTTCCTGGACTTCCCCAGTGTTTGGGTGCTGTTCTGGCCTCATTTTAAAACAGCTTTCCTTTTCACTCTAACACAACAACAAAACACCAAGGATGATGAAGAAGAAGAGGAAGAAGAGGAGGGGGAGAAAGAGGAGGGGGAGGAAGAGGAAAATCCCAGTTTGAAGGAAAAATTATGCCAGGCACCATACTCAGTACCCAGATGAAACAAAAGCAAAGCAAACAAGCTAGACTTGTGCTGACCTTGTGAGCACAGAATCAGGAGGTCAAATTGGAAGGACTGACATGAGCAGACGGCACATTGACATATGCTTACACACCTGTTCAGCACCAAGTCCCAATTATCATCTCCATCTGACCAATTAACTCAGATTTCCCATTTTTTAGGAAGAAGCAGAGTATTGGTAAGGAAGCTTCTGCCAATTCTCAGTAACCACCAAAATTCTTGAGAATGCCTAGAGGGTGCCTGACATGTGCTTAGGAAACAGCCTCCATAGGCTGTGTGACCCTAGCCTGGTTTCCTTTTATGTTAATTAGAAGGAGAATGTTATTAAAGTCTCTACGTTGTTTCCCCCGGGATCTAATTCCTATTTCTACTTTTCTTCATTTTCCATTTTCCTTTCTAAGGGAATGCAACTACAACTGGGAGTCTTCTGAGAGCCCTGGAGCAAATTCCAGCCTCAGATCCTCTGAATCCATGGGTTTGTCCATTCTTAAAGCAGCAAAGATGGTTCTGGACTTTTCTCTCACTTCATTTAAAGGCTCTGCTGCCAGTGATTTCAACTTTGAAGCTCCCTTCCTTAGCAAAAGAATCTGCCATTATTGGATGGCTTTTCTAATTTGTTTCCATGCCTTTGCTTTGTCCTCCCCAGGTGCCAGCAGCAGAGTGTCCTGACTTCCCACTGGGTCTTCACTGTCCTTTGGCTACACCCAGAGGATGTGAGTCTTCTCTAGAAACCCTTCACTTTCAGCTGATGGATCTGTTTACATGTATGCACCAGAATGGCTGGAGCTGTCTAGGGACTCATTATACATATTTTGAGCAAATATCACTTGTTGGGCATTGTGGTTGGTGTTAGAGGTCAGCTGGTGCCCAGGCAGACTCTGCCCCTCAAAGTCAACTGGGATGATGAAGTTCATGTGAGGGGAAAGAAGGCGAGTTGCTCAATCCAAAATTGGGGAGCAGCAGCTCAGGCTTCATAGGTCTTTCTCTAGAGCTATTCCATCACCAGGGCCAATGAAAGACCTACTGTGTGCTAAGTCCCACTGTGTGCTAAGCAGATGTGTGCCAAGTGTTCACAAAATGCCTTCAGTTGTTCCTCGCTGAGACTGTATACTCAACAATGGGCAAAAGAATCAGTCAAGTTCAGGAGGCGATGCCAGGGCAGAAGTTTACATTTATAATTTTCTTGAAAAATTTGTCATCTCTGATAGTTTCAGGGTAAGCGGGTAGAACAATAAATCTGAACCAGCCCAAAGTATTTTATTTCGAATATTTCCAGTTTTGTAGATGTTATTATTTATATATGAGACACTGAAAAAGCTTGCTAAAACAGTAGATGAGCAAAATATTTTAAATTATTTTAAAATTTATGTTTGCTTTTTTAAGATAAATTGAAAACTGTTGATTTTTTTATTATGCATTTTTACACTAGTCCATTTTTAAGTGTTTATATGTATATGTGTAATTCCTTTGCTCATTTTATTATTGGATAATTGCTTTTCTGATTTATTAAAGCCCTTTAAATACACCAACTGTATATCCTGCCTATGTGTTTGAAATATCTTTTTCTTAATCTGTTGTTGGTATTAAATATTTTATTATGTTATATGATATGCAACAATTTTATAGTTTTATTTTATCAAATCTATGTACATTTTTCTTTATGATTTTCCCCCATGGTATTATTCTTAGAGAGACATTTCTAATCCTTTGTTTAAAAATATTTATCTTCTTCATAGGGCTTTTAAAATTTTATTAGTAATATTTAAAATTAGAAGCTACATTAGCAGATACTTGAATTAAGCACCAGACTTACTTTTTAAATTATTTTCCAGTCTTGTTGGCATTATTTGTTAATAAACCCATCTCATTCCTCATATTTGAAATGGCACTTCTATTATAGAAACAATTTAGTGGTGTCCGTGGATATGTGCACCCATGCCCTGAGCTGATTCTGCCCTGCTCACTCCACTTCTTCATGCTGCCTGTATTCTGAAATGAGTCTCATACTCTTTGTATATGCTTATGCTTTCATTATTTGTGGGTGATATTTTGTGATTTATCCTCATTTGTTTATTATTTGCTTGTTTTTGTAAATAGTGTGACTTTGGACATCGCTCTTAGAAACCTGTCCCTCTTTATGCAGGCCTTGATACCTGCTTTGGAGTTGGCATCTGGAAAGTGAATGATGGGGTGAAGTCCTCCCTCCAGAGCATGATGGTGCTAGTTGTGAAGTCAGGGGGACCAGGAGCATGATGGGACTGAGGTTCTACCTTAAAGAACTGGATGCAGGAATGAGTGGGCACTGTGGCTTGGCCAGTTTCCACCCTGACAGCACACTGAAATCCACAGAACTCCTTTTTTATTTTTTTTGTAATGTCACTAAGCTGTCAGTTTTCAGAATTATCATCATTATTAAAATTATAATGGTTTTAATGAAGGTGTCATCCAAACTGACACTTTGAAAATAGTGTGATGATGACTAAATTAGAGACTTGGAATGACCTTAGAAAAGTGCTCCAGGAAACTGAGACTGTCCCAGCTGCTTAGGGAAGTCTGAGTCAGCCATCTCACTCATTCGGTTCATTTGGTTAGCACTGTGCGATCTATATGGATTGACAGCAGTCAGCGCTCCATGCCCCCAGAAGGTTCCACCTCAGCCACCACTCTGTTCTCTGGAGAAGCAGCCAGATCAGAGTCCACAAATCCTGCTCCAAGGGCATTCACCTTATTAGACAAACCGCATGCCCAGGCACCAGTTAAACTGTATGATGTTATTTATGTGACTGAAGAACACTTCAGACTAATTGTTCACTGCCATTCAGAGAAGGTGAACAAGCTAAGTGGTGGGCCTGGCAAAATTTCAGCCTCTTTCTGACTTCCCTGCTTCTCCCACAGTTTGTAGAGAATAAACACAGATCAGAAGAGTTGCATTCTTGGTTTAAATATGCAAAAAGGCTAACAGACTTCTAACTCAATTATTACTCAAGAAACATCCTTAAATAATTACATTCTGTTCCTGTGAGGGGCCTCCCTGCCCACTTAGGAGGACAGTCACAAAGGGAGAAGTGCTTGGGCTCAAATACTAAAGCCACCATTGCTGTTTTCTCCTGCTACTTGGGTGACACCACCATGCCCAGACCAAGGTCACTTCTCAGGAATTAGGAACTGGTGTGACACAGTTCCTCAAAGATGGCTGGCTCTTCCTCTCACAGAACTCAGCCTCTCTGATAACCAACATGGGTCTACAGGGCGTAGCTGATAGCAGTGACCTGAGAGGTCTGCTCCACAAGGTTTGTGAGTATATAAAATGGAGGGAACCCCTCACCCTAGGGAACCCATTGGGATCTTCTTACCCTCCCAGAAATAAAGTCCACTGAGGCGGATTTAATAAAATAACTAAGGACTAAACAAAAGAGGGACATACATTCATTTTCCTATTGCTGCTGTAACAAGTCACTACTGATGAGTGGCTTAGAACCATTGAGATGGGTTATCTGCCAATTTTGTCTGTCACAAGTCTAAAATTAAGGTCACAGGCATCCCCGAGGCTTTAGGGAAGAATGGGTCTCTTTGCCACTCTCCACTTCTAGAGCCACCTGCAGTCTTTGGCTTCAGTCTCCGTGTCAGTCCTTCTGAGACCTTTAGCTTCGGCTGTCAGTCTCCTATGACACCAACCCTCTTGCCGCGGTTCTCCAAGATTCACCAGATCTCACTGCAAAGTCCTCAATTGACTCACATCTGCACATCCCTATAGGTGAGGGGCCATGGTCACTGGGCCTGAGGATTAGTACATGTGATGTCCCTTAGCCTGTTCAAGCATCTTAGTCAGTGAGAGGATTAGAAATATTCCAAGGCACGAGTAAACATTGTATGCTGTGAAACAGTAAGTGGATCTCGCCTGTAGTGTTAATCCTTTTTTAAAAAAACATCTTTTTTAGTTGTGAGTCGATTTTTTTCTTAATATATGCGGTGCTAAGGATTAAACCCAGGGCCTCACACATGCCAAGCAAGTGCTCTACCACTGTGCCACCACTCCAGCCCCCTGCTACTTCCTTTTTGTTGCCAGCAAATTCCGGAGAGCCTGAGTGATTTAACTTCAGATCCATTCGCATTTCCACCTCACAAGATTTTACAGAATCCATGGCCCGGGAGGCTCCAAAACATTCAGATTGCGAATACCTCGTTTTAGACGTGAAAAAGATACAGTGTTTAAGGAGGTAGCCAAGTTACCATTTTCCAGCTCATTCTCAGTTCAGTCCACACAAACAGCATGCCATTGTACAACCGTCAGAGCATCGGCATGACCTGTCCGCGGCTAGGTCACTGACCCCTCCCTAGTATGTTCACACCTCCTCCCTCACCATTCCAGACTTTGTGGATACTCTCAGTTGTACACATGAATATGATGTACTCATTTATATTGATTTTCCAAAATGGCTCTAATAAACACTTAATAGACACACACTCAGACAAATTTAAATACGTTAAAATTACATATAAGCTGAACTTCCAAACCCAAAATCCAGCATCTGAAATGCTCCAAAACCTAAACGTTGTGCTCTGACTTGATGCTACAAGTGGAAAATTCCACAGTGAAACTCCTGTGACAAGTCATGGTCAAAATACCCTAAAAATATAAATGAAATTACTATTGGCCAATGCCAAGCCTTCCAGTGGATTCTCCTGGTAGCATATGCAAATCAACACTGCTCACCCTGGCTTGAAAGTGGACACAGCATGGGCCTTTGCATCTGGCCAGAATCACTTCCACAGCTTGCTCCCTCATTCCATACACACCCTTAGTCCCTTCCAGTTTCTGTCTTAGGCTCTTTCTTTATAATAGTCTGTTTCACATAATGCACCATCTTTTTTACAATATGATTCCCCATCTTTTATTGTTTACATAGGAGGTGTCCCCCAAAAAGCTCAGGTGTGAGATTATGCAAGAATGTTCAGAGGTGAAGTGATTAAATTATGAGAGGTTCAACCCGAGCAGAACTATAGGCAGGCAGGTGTGGCTGCAAGAGGTGGATCAATGGGGCTTGTCTTTGTTATATCTTGTCCCTGGTTAGTAGATATTTCTCTCTCTCTCTCTCTCTCTCTCTCTCTCTCTCTCTCTCTTTCTCTCTCTCTCTCTCTCTCTCTCTCTCTCTCTCTCTCTCTCCCCTCCCTCCCTCCTTTCTGATCACCATGCTCTGAGCTGCTGTTCTGTGTCACTCCTTTCTGCCATGATGTTCTGCCTCATCTCAGGCCCAGAGATATGATGGAGTTCACCGTCTATGGACTGAGACCCCTGAAACCAGGAATCAAAATAAACTTTTCTACTTTTAAGTTAGTTTTTTGTCAGTCTTTTGGCTACAGTAATGAAAACACTGACTAAAACACTGTCATTTGGATACAGTTGAACCTTTGTGTTCTTGAGGAATTGCACAGATAATCCTTCCTAACTGAAGCAACTTACACTATCTCCCCACACAACAGGTCACTCTGTACCTCGTGGCCATATTGTGCTTGTGTTATAAATATTAATTTCCATCTTAAATAGCTTATTTGCTTATGATTAATTGGCTGGTTATCCACTCCTTACCCCAGCACCTGGGCTGTGCACCAGTGCTCACAGGAATGGGTTCCCAGGAGGGACTGATTAAGCATGTGTCCAACAGAGAAGGTGATCTTAAGAGCAGCATGCAGCCCCATTTTACAGATGACTAAATGGCATTATTCACCCTGACAAGGCTTAGAATTTTGTGCGGGTGGCCCTGCAGCTTCCTGTTCCTTCCATGTCTCTCTAGACTGTCATTATTCTCCCTAATAGAAATGAGAGATAGCAGCACTACGGCTTATTTATTCTAAGCCCAAGTGTAATTTTTAAGGTTTAAAATGTTATGCACAAATTTTATAGAAAAACAGGAGATAGATAGTCCAATGCTGTAGGTTCAAGTTGGCGATGAGTGCCAGGGTCCTGGTGTTGTGCGTCACTATTATAGAGACCCCCATCCTTCTCCCTCTGGTCTTCTGTCCACTGCTCCCCACATTGTGCTGCTTATTTTCCTGTTTCTTTTTCCAGCAGGAATTCCCTTTTATCCATTGTACATCCTTTCCAGGACAGAGGCAGCAGCCTCTCACACCCACCCTCTGTATCAGGCTTGTGTTGTTATTAAAAATGCTGGTAATCCCGAATCACTAATTTCTCCTTGACACTCAAAGCAAATGTAAATACCTGGGAAGTATTCTAAGTTTTTTGGTGCTGCTTTCATCTCCCTGTACCATCGCAGCACAGTCTCCCCACGCTGCTATGTATTGGGAAGAATTTTTCCAAGGCCTTTTGCTAAAGTATCCGTCCTCTGTTTTGCTCCAGTCCTTTCTAGGGGAACTCAGACAGCACTCGGCTTCTCCTCTGTTTGTGTCTGTGTCTGGCAATTTCTCGTGGGTGCATCATTTTATGATAAACATCCATGAAATGTAATGAACTTACTTTTCCTTTATATTTCACTGTTTTTGAAAAACTGTGCTAAATTTCTTATAGCCATTTCTAAAACTGGATGTGAACTGTCTGTGCCTGCGAAAATCGAAAATCGAAGTGGAAAAGGGAAGAGGAAGGCAGGGAAAGCATGGTGATCAGCCTACGGTTAAAAAACTCTCAACAAGTTGGAATCTGTTCATTCTCATCCTGGTTTTTAAAATTCTACACTTTACAGAATCTAAACATAGAGAATCACCACGTTCATTTTCTCACAATGTTTTCTTCTTTTTCTCTATCCCTCCCATTGCAAATTGCCAAGAGAAATAGAAAAAGAATACATAATGCTAATTATTACTAAAATTACAGTTAATGATTTGGAAGCTGTTAAGATTTGATTAAGTTAGGCACAGAAAAATGAGGGCTTTCAGTTTTTAGTTCAACTCCAGATTGCTTATAGGCTGTGTGCTGGCTCCAGGGGACTCAGTGGGAAATCATCCACAGATCCTCCTCCCCAACTATTTATCACTGCACAGGGACATAGACAAAAGACACACAATGCCACCAGAGATTCCCACGTGCTACAAATGGAAGAGCACAGGGTGCAAACAAACATCGAGTACAGAAGAATAATGGTCCACGTAGGATTCTAGGGGAAGTGGCACAAAGTTGAAAACTGAAGAACAGGGATTAAGCAGGAGGGGACAAGAGTAGGGATAAGGGGGTGGGAGCAGATCTAGGCAGAGAGAACTGTGTTTGCAAATGTCAAAAGGAATGAGAGCTGATTATAGCCGCAAGGAGGTCAACATGGTAGACTGTGGCTAGAGAATGCAGGTGGACAAAGAACATCTGTATTTTCAGAAGTTAAGTAAGTTGCCAGATTGGAAAAGCTCTAAAGTCAGTTCCAGCAGTTGGGATCCACCCATCTGAGGGTGGTAGGAAGCCACTGAGAGGTCAAGCCAGGGGTGGCACAGGTCTTTCACAAGAGCTCTGGTGAAGGACAGGAAAATGAGTGTTCCTAAACTAAAACAAGGAGAATGCTGAGTTCCTCTGCCTCTCCAGCTCGAGGCCTCTCCATGGAGTCCAAAGCCCTGAGATATGAATGGAAGGCACTGGAGATGAATGAGGCACCGAGCACACCTATTCCTGGCACAGTGTTCTTGACGCTCTTCCAGCTGGCAGATGAGTGTAGTGATGAAAACACAGGCTTAGACTTAGAGGCAGATGGTTGGGGAATAAAGCCTCCCGGGTGTTGATGAGCAAATTGCTGTATCTCCATGTCTCAGGGTCTTCATCTATAACAAAATGGGGCAGAGAATGTAGTTCCAATTAAGGAAGTTCTGGAGCTTTCAATTCACACCATATTTTACATACCACAAGGAGTTCATGCATGGTGCATTCTGTGTGACTGAGCTTCCTAAGGACTCAATAGGTTGTTACATGTAAAGTGCCTAGATGCCACTGTTACTGTTGCTAATGTACCTGGCTGCATTCCATAGAACTTCATCAGACCTCTACATTGTAAGTCAAGACACACCCTCTAGCCCATTCCTGATTCTCACTGGGGATGAAAAAGAGCCCAACTACAAGCCTTGGTTTAGTGCCTTCCCTGTGATCCCTAGCACCATCTGTCTCACAAGTAACCAGTGGGCACTCCTGTGGCCCTGTCCTGCACACTCATGGTACATTCTCTCCAGCACAGCAGTCCAATCCTTTGAGCTGCCCACCAAGCTGAAACACATATCCTTCTGCAAGGTAGGATGTCTTTGGAAGGAATGATCCTTGGAGAGTCACTCAGGCTGGTCTGGAAGTAGGGTGAGGTCATTTATGAGTTTTAGAAACCCGAGTGTCCAGACAGTGGCTTAAAAGATGAGTTCTCAGTAGGTAGGAGATAAACTTGAACTTTACCCCTAAGATGGTTGCAGAGAAGGCACTGAGGAGGTGGGGAGAACATTTTGTCACCAAACCCCAGCCCTCCTGGCCTCAGAGAAAGTCCCATATGAATGCTGTTTTAGCTCAATCTCAATGCAAATGCAGAGGCAGGAAACATTTATTTAAAAAAATATATCTTTCTCCTCCACAATATCTTCCTTCCAGGAAAACACTGTTGGACACTTTTACGTAGAACTACACACTACATGAGCAAGATCAATTTCAGTTTAAATCTCAGTTGTGCTCCTCATTAGTTAATGAGGCTTTGAGTAAATCAATTTTTCCAAGTCTCAGTTTCCTTAGTAGAGAAGAGTGGATATAAAATCAAAATTTCTCAGCATTTCTGAAGAATACACATGCTCACGCATCTCAGCACCCAGCACAGTGTAATTAAAATTGGATTTTTTTTCCCACTTCACGTTTTTCTTATCAGTAAAAGACAAATGAATTTGAGGACCCAAAGTATTTAATCCAGATGAAAAATTTCACGTTGGACCTCCTGAACCACCTTTCTTACCGTCTGTCCGTGTTAAATTGCTCCTTCCATAACTGGGCTGTTTTTTACCCTCTTTAGTCACTTATTTGTAGATGCTCCCAGGACCTAGGTCCCACTTCACCTCACACTACCTTTGCCTGCGGGTGGTGCCTGGTGCCGTCTTGTCTTTGGGGCATCACATTCTTTAGAAAAGACACACCCAGACCCAGTGACAAACCTTAAATGTTTTGAGTCAGTAACAAAAGTCCCACTCCACCTTCTAGCATTTGACTTTAAAATGGGCACAAGCACAAATCTATTCAAAAGACACAGAGAGGCTTCAGGAGGCTCCCTTGACCTTTGAACTCTAGGCTATAATGTTCAGGCTGCAGGAATTTAGATACATTTTGTGATTTGTGCAATGACATTAGGCTGTGAATGAACCACTGTATCATCTAGTATCTGTGGGAGGATAGGCCTAGGGTAAAAGCCAAACTACCCAGAATGGTAGAGAGGACACATGAAAAGAGCCAATCTTCAGGAATTCAACCCATGATCGAAACAGTCAAACTCTGCATCTGCAGAAAAATAAAACATTTTGGGCTCCAGATCAACATGCCCTGACTTTGATGATGCTCTTGCCACTAATGGAAACATCCTCTGGGTCTTTCCTGGTCAGCGAGGCACAACTTATGTATTTAGTTCTGGTCTAGTTGTTTGTTCTTGTGTTTGTTTGTTTGTTTGTTTCTGCTGTTTTCTTTATCATTAACGGTCAGTCCAGGCTCCATTTAATGGGTTAGTTCTATTTCTACCCTCCAGTGGGGTGAAGATTATCCCCCGTTGTGAGACTCCATGGGAAGCCTTGACATGCACTGGGCAGGGCTGTGGTCTCTGCACATCGGAGGCCTCATCTTACTCAGCTAACTGTCAGCGCAGCCCCTCCCAGACTCTTCCTGCAGAACAAACCCAACAACTTCCCAAACAGAATTCCACCACAGCCAACGGGAGGTGGTTGAGCAAAAGGAACAATTTTAATTTCACTAAACTGGGAAAAGCAAGGCCTCTCTCATACAGGGCAACATGTACAGCCTCCATCACTGGAAGTTGGAAGCCACCACTCTGAACAGTATTGACCTCCAGAAAGGGAGGTCCGGTCAGGCTACCTTTGGAGCAGTGATGTAAGTGAAGAGTAAGTTGCTATGTTTACTTTTGATGTTCATCTTCACAGACAGGATTTTGTCTTTGTCACTATTAAAATCTGAATCTTGAGCAGATTCATAGATTGATGGTTCATATCCACGGCTTGTGTCTCATCCCCAGTGGCTTTTCCAAAATTAGTACCTTCACCATGAAGTTTCATGAGTGTTCCAGTCCAAACGTGGATGTGGGCTGCTGACCTCGCTCAGTGATGAAGAAGTCGTCTAGACTTGCGCAAGGACATGGGTTCAGTCCCTTGCACACACCCACACACACAGTAGGACAGCAAATTGGGGTTTCTCCAGCTGTTTTACTTTTCTAATAAAAGTGTCATGAAGAGGATAAATAGATCAGGTGAGACTTTTCTGTGCCCTTTCCAGTGCTTTCTGGAATCAGTTTATTCACCATTTCTTTCAAGTCATGTGCCTGCCCCTCTTGAGTCATGATTTCCATTATTCTCCTCCGGATCAGCAGGCCTTTGGGTACAGGTCTTCCCAATATCTGCAATCTGATCCTTGTGATTTTTAGTAAAAGCAACACAGAACAAATGAAGCAAGTAATTTTAGCAGTCTTGATGTCATCATGAGCTTCATTCATGGTCTGTGGTTTTTTGACTCTGGAACACCTTTTGTCACAGGTGAGATACACATCATGGAAATTAGTCAGGCAGTTCTTGCCTTGAACATCTTGTCATTAGCTCAAAATTTTAAAATGCAGCTCCAACATCATGCAGATCACAAAAGTCAACTTCAAATCTATGACTCTTAAAGTCATCAGATGCGATTTTGGTTCTTTGAGTGTGGTTAGGGTTTACACAATATTTCTTGTATTCAGAGTAGCCAGTGTTTTACAACATTCCAATCACTTTCAGAAAATGGATCAATCACTTTCTTCTTACCTCCCTGTCTGCCACCCTCTGTAAGGTGTTTGTTCTTACCGTCTACCACAGTGCTTTTCAAAAAGCCGAAAGTGTAGAAGCCAAAAAGACTTGAATTTTTAGATGTTTAAAAAAAATTCCATTTTTGTTTTCTACTGATTTAATAAGTAATTGAGATTCTTCAATTATCCAGTTTTCCTGCTCAATTCTAGGGTTACCTATAAGAAAAGAATGGAATTGGAAACTTATCAAGCAGAAAATATAATTAAATTGTGTTTGTTACAATGTATGTAGGAGTTAATAATGTATGTAAGAGTTAATAATGGGGAGAGGAAGTGTGGGAGAGAGAAGTACAACTGTGGCCCACTTTATGCCCTGAATATAGCCCCTGCTGCTCTGCCACTGCAACTATTTTCTTTTAATTTTTTTATATATGACAGCAGAATGCATTACAATTCTTATTACACATGTAGAGCACAATTTTTCATATCTCTGGTTGTACACAAAGTATATTCACACCAATTCATGTCCTCATACATATAATTTGGATAATGATGTCCGTCACATTCCACCATCATTTCTAACCCCATGCCCCCTCCTTTTCCCTCCCACTCCTCTTCTTTTTCTAGAATTCATCTCTTCGTCCTATCTATCCCCACTATGAATCAGTCTCCTTATATCAGAGAAAACATTTGGCATTTGGTTTTTTGGGATTGGCTAACTTCACTTAGCATTATCTTCTCCAACTGCATCCATTTACCTGCAAATGCCATGATTTTATTCTCTTGCTGAGTAAAATTCCATTGTGTAAATATGCCACATTTTTTTTTATCCATTCATCTACTGAAGGGAATCTAGGTTGGCTCCATAGTTTAGCTATTATGGATTGTGTTGCTATAAACATTGATGTGGCTGTGTCCCTGAAGTATGCTGTTTTTAAGTCCTTTGGGTATAGACCCAGGAGAGGGATAGCTAGGTCAAATGGTGGTTCCATTCCCAGTTTTTAAGGAATCTCCATACTGCTTTCCATATTGGCTGCACCAATCTGTGGTCCTACCAGCAGTGTATGAGTGTTCCCTTTTCCCGAATCCTCGCCAACACTTATTGTTTTTTTGTATTCATCATAGCTGCCATTCTGACTGGAGTCAAATGAAATCTTAGAGTAGTTTTGATTTGCATTTCTCTAATTGCTAGAGATGGTATATTTGTCGATTGATTGTATATCCTCTTCTGAGACGTGTCTGTTAGGTCGTTGGCCCATGTGTTGATTGGGTTATTTGTTTTTTTGGTGCTTAGCTTTTTGAGTTCTTTATATACCCTAGAGATTAGTGCTCTATCTGATGTGTGAGGGGTAAAAATTTGCTCCCAAGATGTAGGCTCTCTGTTTACCTCACAGATTGTTGTTTCTTTTGCTGAGAAGTTATTATTTTTTTTCTTTAAGGAAAAAACCAAACACCTTTGTAAGGTTTTTTCTTTTCTTTCTTCTCTTCTGGTTCCTCCCTAATCTCTCCCCCTCTCTAATCTCAGGGGAACAGAATTACCTTTCTAAAATAAATCTTAGACAGATTTATCTTTCCTTGAGCACACACCCACCATGGGAAGAAAGTAAACCAGACTTTGCATATGGCACCAGAAGATCTCGGAAATGACTATCTTCAAACTTAACAAGTGAATTTTAACTCCAACAGAGAACAAGTGGAATGTAGCCTTGGAATCACCCCTTTAAAAGCCCCCTATTCCTGCTGAGGAGCAGAATCAAAGCCTTTGGGACAGGAGTCCCCTGTGTTTGTATTTTGCTACCAAAGCAATAAACCTTTTTCCTTTTCCTTAAAACCATGCCCTGGATATTAGATTGGCATGGAGACAAGGACCAAGCTATTGGTAACAGAAGTGGAGAGAGAGCTCAAAGCATTTAGACTACAAATTGATGAAAGAAGAAAAATGTGCTTTTACTTTTATGAATTCCTTTTTATTTTCTTTTATGTCCATTTTCCATTAGAAGACTGAATATTTAAGCAGTAACTTTCTGGTCAAAAGTGTAGCCAAGAGCAAGACTCCTTTTGATTCTAGCATGTCCCCAAAGTACAAAGAATTCCAAAGAGCTTCAGGAGCATGGCTGTGCTCTCCCCAGACAATCACAGACAGGGAAGGGGGATGGGGCTAAGAGGTCAACTCCCATCCAGACCACATGCTCATGATGTAAAACACTTGGATTTCAGCAGAACACACCCAGCTATGTGACTCTTTTAGGAAAGGTCTCAGTGTTTTCTTTGTGGTGTGTTCATCTTCCTTTCCCCTCTGTTGAGAGCCACAGCCAAAGGGGCCCCAGCAAACTTCCAGCTGCCAGCAAACTTCCAGCTGCCGGCTGATGATTGGCTCACAGCGGCCCCAGCAACTTCTAGCTGCCAACTGATTGGTTCCTCTGCGGTGATGCTCATTGGGATGCTTCCCCACCCTTTCAGACCAGGGAGCTGCTCACTGGGGGACTTTTTTTGGCTCCGCCCACGCGACCCAGCCAATCGGCCTCAAGAGCAGGAGGATTGTGGGAGGTGGAGAGGCTGGTGGAGGAGAGACGCTTGTGGGAAGCTGATGGTGGCAGTTGGGCTCTGAAGGTTTTCCTGAGGAGCTGTGTGGTTTGGTGTGTGTGTTCTAAAATAAAGTTTGTTTCTTTTGACAAGTGGCTCCTGAATTGTGCCCAGCCAGACTGCGGCACCCCTCTCCTTGCTGTCTAAGGATGAGGTAGACAGCTCCAGGTTCATGGGGCCTCTGCCATTCTGTGTTCCTGCTTCAGCAAAGAACCCAAGAAGCAATTTGCATATGGCATGCATAATGCACTGCCAGGCAATATGCAACTGCTCTGCTCTCTTTGAAAGAGTTCTTGGCTTCCTTCTTGAACATTCCCTCTGAAGCATCAGAAATCTGAGTCAAAATTTGGAAAGTGACAGCCTAGAATGCATTAGGAGTGCATTTTTTTTTCTTTCCAATTTTTCACTCTTGAAAGTGAAGCTTCATTCTGAGCGAATGTCCTTTCTGATGTCACTGCAGACTAGTCTGCTCAGGGGTGTTACAGGTGTCCCTAAATGCACTAGAACCACATTCTGGGCCTTTTTAAAAACTATAGGGATAACTTTTGTGCATGGCGAGAGAAAGGGATTCAGTTTCATTTTGTTGCATATGGATTTCCAGTTTTCCCAGCACCATTTGTTGAAGATGCTATCCTTCCTCCATTGCATGCTTTTAGCCCCTTTATCAAATATAAGATAGTTGTAACTTTGTGGATTAGTCTCTGTGTCCTCTATTCTATACCATTGGTCCACCTGCCTGTTTTGGTACCAGTACCATGCTGTTTTTGTCACTATGGCTCTGTAATATAGTTTGAAATCTGGTATCGCTATACCGCCAGATTCACACTTCCTGCTTAGAATTGCTTTTGCTATTCTGGGTCTTTTATTTTTCCATATGAATTTCATGATTGCTTTATCAAGGAGCTTGATATCAAATCAGAGACTCTGCGTCTGATAGAAGAAAAAGTTGGTTCAGATCTACATATTGTGGGGTTGGGCTCCAAATTCCTTAATAGGACACCCATAGCACAAGAGTTAATAACAAGAATCAACAAATGGGACTTACTTAAACTAAAAAGTTTTTTCTCAGCAAGAGAAACAATAAGAGAGGTAAATAGGGAGCCTACATCCTGGGAACACATTTTTACTCCTCACACTTCAGATAGAGCCCTAATATCCAGAGTATACAAAGAACTCAAAAAATTAGACAATAAGATAACAAATAACCCAATCAACAAATGGGCCAAGGACCTGAACAGACACTTCTCAGAGGAGGATATACAATCAATCAACAAGTACATGAAAAAATGCTCACCATCTCTAGCAGTCAGAGAAATGCAAATCAAAACCACCCTAAGATACCATCTCACTCCAGTAAGATTGGCAGCCACTATGAAGTCAAACAACAACAAGTGCTGGCGAGGATGTGGAGAAAAGGGTACTCTTGTACATTGCTGGTGGGACTGCAAATTGGTGCTGCCAATTTGGAAAGCAGTTTGGAGATTCCTGGGAAAGCTGGGAATGGAACCACCATTTGACCCAGCTATTGCCCTTCTCGGACTATTCCCTGAAGACCTTAAAAGAGCGTACTACAGGGATACTGCCACATCGATGTTCATAGAAGCACAATTCACAATTGCTAGACTGTGGAACCAACCCAGATGCCCTTCAATAGATGAATGGATAAAAAAAATGTGGCATTTATACACCATGGAATATTACGCAGAACTAAAAAATGACAAAATCATGGAATTTGCAGGGAAATGGATGGCACTAGAGCAGATTATGCTTAGTGAAGCTAGCCAATCCCTAAAAAACAAATACCAAATGTCTTCCTTGATATAATGAGAACAACTAAGAACAGAGCAGGGAGGAAAAGCAGGAAGAAAAGATCAACACTAAACAGATACATTAGGTGGGAGGGAAAGGGAGAGAAAAGGGAAATTGCAAGGTAATGGAGGGAGACCCTCATTGTTATACAAAATAACACATAAGAGGTTGTGAGGGGAACGGTAAAATAAACAAGGAGAGAAATGAATTACAGTAGATGGGGTAGAGAGAGAAGATGTGAGGGAAGGGGAGGGGGGATTGTAGGGGATAGGAAAGGTAGCAGAATACAACAATTACTAATAGGGCATTATGTAAAAATGTGGATGTGTAACCGAAGTGATTCTGCAATCTGCATTTGGGGTAAAATTGGGAGTTCATAACCCACTTCAATCTAATGTATGAAATATGATATGTCAAGAGCTTTGTAATGTTGTGAATAACCAATTTAAAAAAAAAAACTATAGGGAAGATATAATAGATAAAAAAGTAAAACTGAAACTCAAATTAAAAAACATAATTTATTCAACATCTGGTGAGTTTGAGAATTAATTCTAACATTTTAATCCCGTAGATTTCAACATAAATATTTCAGAATAAAATAGTTGTTAAAATTAGCTTGAACTGAGATCAAGAAATCTTCAGAACATTATATCAATCTGTGAATGTGAAGATTTGTATTTTAATTTTAGATCAGCAAGTATGAACAGAATGTAAAGTTTCTGACTAATTCCTTGTCAAATAGTGAGCACATTTTTTCTCCTACACTACTCTCAAGTAGGTATTAGAGAACACTACCACCAAGAATATTATCCTAATGGTCAGCAAATATTTAATAAACGTGTTTGGATATGGAGTTCTGTACCAGGTGCAGGCAAGGTGCTGTATGTTGCTGCCCTAATGGTTGTTGAAGTAGAATCCTATTCCAGACACGTCCATGGCAACCTGAAGTCACACATGTTAGTATTTCTACAGAAATATTCTATTCCTCCAATGAAGCTGAACTAGTCCTTTGTATAGTTTATCATAGTTCACCTTTGCAAACACATACATATGCCACTTCCTACATCAGAGGACTCTCAACGTGGAACAGAGACGGGAGGAAGAAATGGTGGGTTTGTGTGTGCCCATTCAAGAAGGACAACATGCTTTCAGTTTTTATTCTGCTAACTTGGTTCCCTTATGTTGCAACATTTTGAGTAAATTCTATTATTCTTCTATACTTTTTCTGTTCCTTTTATTATTATCATTACTTAGCAGATGAGGAAAATAAGGCTAAGGGTCTCTACAAAGTGGCACAGCATGTAAATGATACAAACAAGATTTGGAATTAAGCTAACTTCATAGCTGTAAGGTCCTTGCTTAGCATCTGGGTGGCCATTTTCCCACCCAAGGGTCTTTCCTGGAAAGGCTCACCACTTCCTCACACCCACCCCACCCTTAAACAGCCCACATTAGGACCCACTGGGCTCTGATCCCTGAGTGTGGCCCATTAAAGCACCAAAATCCAAGCCTGCCCTGCTTCTCTCCGTGTATGGAGAGATGGCCTTTATTTGTCAGTTCTGACAAATAAACTCTTGTGTGTATCTCTGCCTGGTCTCCATCTTTCATTTCTCACTCACCTGTCTTGCAGTTCCTCACTTTCCTTTCAATAGCCACCGGCAAAATATAAGGGTAGATCTGGCTAATTCCACTCATTATACTCTAGTCAGGCAGAAGAGCTTACAGAGGGAAAGAAAACTATTTCTCTAGCACATTCTGCATTCCGGACACATGTGTTGCTACTAGGTGGATATTACATGACACATGTTGTGTGTATTGATGTTGTGTCCCCTGTCCTGGATACTCACAGGACAGGGTAAGAAGACCCGGGAGTCATTCAGCTCATGCAGGTGGTGCACCCTGCCAGAGGCTGGGATGTTGCCCTCTGTTTCCATGGCCCCTGTGCCCTGCATTTTTCTACCAGTTGCTTCTCAAGAACAGGACAAGCAGGACACAAAGTAGTTAGGAATGATGCTCTGGAGAATGACTCACTTGTTCTTTGCTCTGTTTTGCAAAAGCAAGCAAATCTCTCACCTTCCTCCTCCTGCCTGCTCATCTGTAAAGCAGAAGTAATCACACTGACCCCACCTCCCAGGGTCAAGGTACAAATGGGTTAGCTAATATTTGCAGATTGTTTTGGAAACCTTAAAGACAAAGGGTTTTCAAGACAGCACTATGTTGTAATAAAAAGACATAAAACCAGAAAGCAGAACAGACCACACTTTGGAGTCCTTGGAAAAAATGATTAGAGGCAAAGAGATAAAAACACCATCATGGAGAGCGAGGTCGAGGAGGCAAGGAGTGGCATCTTCCCTCGTGGGGCGGGGAGGCCCTGAGCGTGGCTGACCACATGGAAGGATGCCTAGAAAGGAGACAGGCAGCTTCTACAGGACTAGGAAGTCCCTGAGCCCAGCCCTGGGACTCCGGCTCTATCAGACACAAATTCAGCAAATGTTCTCATGCTAAACTACAGTGCAGTTCCTCCTCTGGGAAGGGCTCCCCATTCTGTAAGTGCATTCTCTCTCTCCCTTTCTTTCTCCACTAGAAGTTCTACATAGGGACGCAGGAAAGCGAGGCCTGAAGGGGAAAAGTAGACATGCTGCTTTAAATCTGTTAGTAGGCTGTTTGAGAATAACATAATCTATGTATCTGGGGCATGGCATTCAAAGCACTCACAGCCCCACTCACCCTCTCCGCCCTCTCCCCAGCCCTCAGCCCCTCCGCTTTCCCTGTGTGGTAGATGGAAGGCTCTGGGCTGTCTCTGTCCTTTCCTGATGCTCCTCCTCCTTGTCCACCCATTGTCCACTCACATGCAGCAGTGGACCTGGGTGGCACAGCACACAGGTGCCCACTGGGCATGCTCACTCCTTCTCAGCCACAGGAGTCATGCTCACCTTGTCCATGAAGTGAGTGGCGGGGTCAGCACTATGTCCATAGGTCACTTTCTCAGTGAATGGATGCTGGGTTTTGGGGTTTTTTGATGTGTACGTGTGTGTGTGTGTGTGTGTGTTGTGTGTGTGTGTGTGTGTGTGTATTCCACTCCTTAGTCTAGTTTCCTGGCTCAGCTAACGATTTGAATAAATGTTCAAGAATAGAAAAGAGAAAAGAAAAGAGTGGGGAAGATGGAAAGGAGAGAGAGTAGAATGGGCCAAGAGAAGGGTGTGGGGGAGGAAAGCTGCTCAGCTCATGGCAGACCATAAACAGAGAGAGAGGGAGAAAGAGGAAAGGGAGAGGGAGAGCAGTGCCCAAGGGCCCTCTGCCTTCCACCAGACCCTGCACTCCACAGCCTCCGCCACCCACCACTAGTCCACTTAGCATCAGTGGATGAGTCAGAGCCCTCACAGCCAATCAGTTCCCCCAATCCCCACCTCTGAAAAGTGCTGCATTGAGAACTAACCCTTTAATGCCTGATTCTAGGGGGGACATTTCAGACCCAAACCGTAACGTGTACTTCCCCAGTGCTCCACGTCCAACTGCACAACTGCAAAGAGAGGGAGAGGGCAGGAGGGAGGAGAATGGGAAGTAGGAGAGAGAAGATGAGAGCAGCCAGGGATCCCAGGATCTGAGGAAGAACATGGTGTTGTGGTGCCTGACTTTTCTTTCTGCCTCATAAATGCCCTGGTTTGGCCAGGAAAAGCTGGCCTCCTGGAAATCCAAACAGACCCACAAAGCCAATAAACTCTAAGGTGCAACACAGTAAGTCAGGAAACATCACAAAGAAGTCTGAGGTCCCTCAAGCATCCATGTTAGCAAGGCCTCGTTATGGGTTGATCTGAACATGGCCCACAGGCTCAGCTGTGTGCGAAAGCAGGGCCAGCCACCAGAAGAACCAGGAGGCTCCCTTGAGCTGTCCATGGAGACTGAGATGGAACCCTGGACTTACTTCTGTTCCCATCTATTGGTAACTTTGCTGAAGTAGGGCCAATGGCTAAAGATGTGACAGAAGGACCACTCAAAAACAAGATCCAGAATCTTTCTCATGACGTGAAAATGTTGTTCTCAGTAGAAAATTCACTTGTTATACCAATAATAGAAAAAGTCTTAAAATGAATGAAAAAAATAAAAAAAAATAGAACAATCATCAATAAAAGCCAATGCCAACATGGCCAAGGCTGGGACTGACAAAGGTTTTAAATGATCATGATAAAAGGGCTTCAGCATGTAGTCACAAGCACTGATGGAGAACCGCAAGGACAGGAAGGCATGAGCCAGAGTTAGATGGACAGTGGAGTTCATCCAGAATCGCCCACCCAGTGGAAGAGCCAGGAGGATTGGAGGGTGACAGCCAGATGAGCTCAGATGAAACAACATGAGGAGAGTCGGTCTCAGAAGACATCCCCTCTGTGGGTACACGATGACTAACAGATGTTATCTGAACCAGGCATGGTTGGGCGGGCCTGTGATCTCAGCAACTCAGGAGGCTGAGGCAAGAGGATTCTAAGTCTGGGATCAGCCTCAGCAACACAGAAAGACCCTGTCTCATAAAACAGAAAGGACTGGGGTACAGCTTAGTGGTAGAAGACCACTGGGTTCCATCCCTACCACTGCAGAAAATAAAACAAAGTTAAAAATAATAGAAAACACACACACACACAGAGGAAACAATAAAGAAGAAAGCAAGAAACAGCGTGAAGGAAACCGTAGCACGGTAAGCAAAATATTGGTGACTACGTTAGGTTTTTGCTTCACCTTTGGGGTTTTCTAAATTTCAGAGAATGAGGTGGCTGAACCGTCTGTAGAGGAAGTGTGAGTCAGTTCTGCTCTAAAGACACAAGAGTAAAGGGGCGTAAAGTGGTAAAGTTTCTAAAATCCACTCAAACTCCCCAAATGGGTCAAGTAGCAGAGTGTGATGACCTGTGACCACACGTGGATATACTGCAGGTGACATCCACAGGAACACCAGAGATGAACCAGAGCTCAGCTCAGAATGATCAGGTAATCCACAAGCGGGCAGGAAGAAGAAAGCTCAGAAACAAAAACCATGACACACAAGAAAAAAGGGGCAGACTAAAGCCCCAACATAACAGTCAACTTGTCAAGTACCAGTGGTCTCAATACACCCCTGAAAGACAGATATTGGCAGAGTAAATTTAAAGAAATGACCCAACTTATGTCATCTATAAGAAGGTCTCTCAAAATAGTCGAATACAGATGCAAAAAGCATGCAACCAGCGCTCAGCCTGGACTATCAAGCAAGGGGGTGGGGTCGATATTGATAAAGTAGACTCAGAGCTAAGAGAGTCCTAGAGACAGAGAAGAGCAACACAGTAATGATGAAAGGCTGAGCACACCCAGAGACTTAAGAACCCAACAGAGATGCCGAACATGGAAGCAGAGACTGAGGAAGCAGGAGCCCTCAAAGGGCAGAGCTGGAGACGACTCCCCTTCAACAGTGCAGGTGGACCATCATCCAGGACACAGGAGCGCAGCAGCAGCAGCCAGGGAGCTGGGAGGACAGGCTTAGAATCGTCCCTCCCCAGGCGAGCGAGCCTGTCTCCTAGGGCCTGTGGCCCTGCTGTACTTGAAATGACCTTTTTAGTCATTTTGTTCTTTGTTATCTTTGTTGCCCTGACATTGATTCCAGCTGGAACAGATTGAAGCACATGGGACGGCTGTTTATAGTCCACACCACCTCCTCTCAACAAATGAAGGCACTTAGACCTGATATGTTGAAACTTGGTCCAAACATCTGACTCCAGCCTCTTTTTCCATTTGTCTCCTCCAAAATAATCACTTTTGAGTGACAAGACAACCATGGCGTAGCTGACGTGTATCTTCTCCTTCTTTCCTGCTTTATCTTGCTAATTTGAAAACTATGTAAATTCCAGGTGTGTACCATAGGCTCATTCTGAGAAATGTTGCATGTGAAAATAGAATGAAATAATGAAGAACTATGGGATTCTTCTAAATAATAATTCTGATTTTGCCTTGGAAATAACAGTTCTAACTCACATTACAATGTGCTTGTATAGTTTATGGAATAAATGCATTATTTTTAATACAAAAGTTAAAATGTGATGAGAACACTAAAATCAGTGTGTAGGCACAGTATTTTTTTTCTTCTTTTCCTTCTCACAACAGTGCAATCTAGGTCAGCTTGATTTAAACAATACAGTGTCACTCTTCGCTTTGAGGAATGTGGGGATGGTGTCACTCACTGCAAAACATTCTTGATTGCCAGATAATTAAATGCTACGGTTGTAAGTGCTTTCTGACTATGGAATTATTTTCAAATGGGAAGATGATGATGATGATGATGATGGTGATGGTGATGACAATGATAATGATAAAGAAAAATCAGTGCACACTTTTGTGTTTTCCTTTAGGAGATAAGATAAAAGAGCCACAGTTGAAGGTGTCCACAGACAAGATGTTCATATGCAGAATACATTTTCCTCTTGTAATTTTTGTCATTCAGGTTTTTCACTAAAGCAGTGAAATGATTATTTATCTAAATGTCTTTTGCCGTATTTGGAAATTAACGGAGTTCAAACAAGAAAAACAATAATCACAACACAGAAACAAACAAATGGACGATTTTTAGTTCTTCTGCAAAGGCTCATATTGTGTGCACCTGGGGACCATTGTCGTGGTGACATTTCCTCTCTTGAGACTGCTCCTTCGTATTCTTTGGATAAACATTTCCTCCTCTGCATTGTCATGCGCTGCCATTTTCTATGTTTGCTGTTGCTTACAAGTTAATTTAGTATGCAGTGCTCTCTACCATCCCTAAATCCTCCATCCCTCAACCCCCAAACACACATCAATTCAACTTCAGGAAATCACATTTAGAAAAAAATAAAAAATAAGTACTTCCTCTTATTTCTCATAAAAAATAAGCGAATAATATATTCCTTGAGGAGGATTGAGCATCATTTGCAAGGCATCTACATTCATTATTCCATCTATATATCTTCTCTTTGAGAAGGACACAGTAAGTTAGACACAGCCCTACTTACTAGGTGGGAAAACCAGGGCGCAGAAATTGAAGATGCCCGTCTTCATATGCTTCTCGGAGGCAGAGCCAGGGTGGAACAGGGTTTCTCAGTCCTTTCAAGGGGTTATTCCTTTCTTAACCTTACAGGGGCCCTTGGCCTTGGGGGTACTAAGGTCCTTTTAGATGGCTTTGGCATCAGGATGCAGCAGCTCTCAGGCCACTGGGTGTATTCTGGGTGGGAGGCTGGCCAGCCATCTGTCTTAGGATACTTGGAGAGATTCTAAGCTGTTGCAAGAGGTCCAAACTGGGTTGAACTTGAGGCATAAGGAGATGTCCTCAAGGATCCTGTGTCAGAATGTGCTGAGCCATCCCCGGCACAGCCAGTTCCCCTGTATTCTCAGCTCTTTGTCCATGAAAATGGGGGACCACACCTGGGTATCCTAAAGTCAGCAGTGAAAATTGCATCTGGAGTATGTGCTGATGAGAAAAGGGTGTCCCTATGGCAGGAAGAGAAGAGCACCAAGGGTCCTGGGTCTGGCATTCCTGGCATAATGAAGAAATGCAGGAGGGCTGTGGGCCATCAGTTGTGACAGCATCCTGCAGGTGACAGTGGGACACAGCTTGTGGTTCCCCTGTCAAGGTGGACAACCATACCCTAGGCCCTGCCCAGGCAGACACATTCCAGTGGGAAAAAACATTCCCCTGAGTCCATCTCCCAGCCTTTCTGCAGGACTTGTGATCTACATAAAGAGGAAAAGATCGGAATCCTGCTATGGATGTGAACACTGAGGGAACTGAGATGGGCAATGGCTGTCTGATTGCCACGTTTCCTCACCTATGGGTGAAATCTACACGCCATTCATGTTGGGATGAGCTGTGTTTACATTCCCTTCTTTGGCAATGGGCTGTTTTGAGTAGAGCAAACCCCCTGAAATATCGTCAGCAAACTTGCCAATAGGAAAAGCCTTTTATTTTTTTAGTGTCTACTGGAGATTTGAGAAGGGATGGAGGGAAGGACAGAAAGAAAACAAGCCAAGGAGGACAGAAAATGAGCAGACTAGTGTGGAAGAGTCAGCAATGAGCAAGCACCAGTATTTGTGGGCTTTCTCCTACTTCTGCCTGTATATAATGGAAAACGTTGAGCAAGCCCTGTTGTAACTCTTAGCATGTGAAAATCTTCTCTGAAAAGGAGAGCACTGAGTCAAATTAATTCTTTCAGATTCATCACTGTATATCTCAAAAGGATAACAAGGTGTTTAGTGGTGCTCGGTATTTCAGGTAGATCTTCAATGCTACAGTGGTTGCTAGAGAAAATAATGACATAAGCATGTGCCTGTGTGTATGTGTGTGTGTGCATATGCACACAGGTAGGCCTGCATGTGTGGAATGTGTTTGAATGAGATATCCCTGCTTCTCCATCCTAGCTGATTAGCTTCGTGTCTAGCCCAGAGGATGATTCTGAGGATCCACACATTCTCATGTTAAGAGCCACCTGGCTCTTAGAGGCATAATCTCTATTCCTGTTCCTTGTTTCTGTGCATTTGCTAGCCAAATGTCAAACCACATGCCAGGTCCTTTCCAAGATTTCTGTTGCATGTGTGAGGGATCACAAAGGGTTAGTGTTCATATTCCAATCTCCACATTCCCTGAAGAAACTCACTGCAATGATTTACAAAGCTGTTACCCCAGAGTGATGTTTGCGGCAATAAAGAATTGTCTTGTAGGCGCTTCATTCTTTGCAGATTATTTACTGCTTCCCAAGGCAGCCTTTCTCCCACAATCTCCACACTAAATCAGGCCCCAGGGCCTGTTGATTCTCCCTGCCAAGCATCTCTCATAGCTGTCTCCCCAGCTGCAGCTCCTCTCCTGATGGCAAGGTGTTGATCCAGCCTTCATTCTTCCTGTCCTGGACAACTGCTAGCCACCCTAAATCCATCTCCACGGTGCCCCTTGCTACTCCCCACACTGCTTCTGGCATGATCCTGTGTGTTGCTAAAATGAAAGGACCCTTCTGCATGACCTCTTTGTTTAAAATACCTCCATGTTTCCCAATCGCCTTTTGGCGGTTAGGTATGCTGCCTGCCAACAGGCTTAAATTCAAGATTAATAATGCTATTAATAGCAGCACAAATAGGAAGAGGTAATTAAGCACCAGTGGTTTCAGAGACCTGCATGCATTACCTTGCATAAGAACACCGGAAGACAGACTCAGTCTGCTGAGGATAAGTCCCAGCTACAGAAACTCTAAAAAATCCTCCATGGCCACACAGCCAGCAAGGGGGAGTCAAGCTTCAACCCAGGCCATGTGAATTTAGCCAGTGTTGGAAATCCCTCCACCATTTCACCTCCCTGCCTCCATGGCAGAGTTCTGCCCCCCTCTCCAGCCCAGCGGTCTTAAACTCCTGCCACAGAACACAGCCACGCTCATATTTATGTCTGCCTGTGAGACACCACATGTACCCACCTTGTTCTCTTTACTGATTGTTCATGTCTTACTTTCCATTTCTAAAACCTGAACCTGATTTGCTGAATTATCTTGTTAATGCTCCTAGATTATGAACTTTTGGAGCTCTAAAAATCATCATTTCCTTGCAATGCTGGAAATCCACCCCGCATATAACATATAACCAAGAAGTCCCAAGGACTGTCCATCCAAGTTACTGAAAATTATACAACATGCACCTGGATGATTGTTTACAAAGTCTAAAGAGACAAATCAAATTCTTGATCAGATTAAGCAAAAACTTATCATTTTGAGCAAAATTAAGTGAATTTAATAAAAATATGCCAAATAAGTCATTTCATATTTTCACTTTAATTTTTTACTTTGACAAAATACTTGAGATATGGTCTCAATATTTAATTAATTTTTAATTTAGCAAAAAATTATTAATAAAGGAATGAAAAAACATGTAAGATTAATAAATTTGAAACCAGCAGTGATATTTCTGTAGGAATTTCTGGAAGCTGAATTGTAGCCACAACCTACCTAGCAATTTACTCTAATGATAGGTGTGTAATAGCACTGATAAACCTAAATAGTAGGCAATCTCAAAAATTGATGCATTTAATTTTCTAAAACACAAATATGCATTCATTCCAACTATCGCAGATTTTTATTTTTTTATTTTTAGTATGTCACTCAATGACTACAAACTTAAATGCCTGTGGAATTAAAGAAGTCACAAAAAATTTGTGAGACTGGCCTGGGGCAAGCAAATCCATGGAAGCTGCCAACTCTTAACCTAGGGTGGGGCAGTATTGTAGGGAGAGGAGGGATGAAAAACAGAAAGTGCACACTTCTCCATGGATAAAGCTGATGGATTTAAAATGAAGAATTGGAGCTGAGATGGTGGAGCACGTGCTCAGCACTGGAGTCCCTGGGACCTATGCACTCCCAGCAACACAGAAGGAAAAATATGTAGAATTTATTATTGTTCAGGTATCTTTAGGCCCATAGATCAGGAGATGAATTGTCACTGCAAGCTAATTTTTACTCAGAGCTCTCAGAAGCATGGGCCATATCACCACATCACGTCCCCACGGGTACACGTGCCCAAGCATCAGGAAAGAGGAGGACGAGCAAGACTTTTTTGCGGGTGAGGCTGTTATGGTGGTTTCTGTGGGGAAGGCGGGCAAGGCAGGGAAGCTGGCAAAGGAAACTTTGGTTTGAATAAATTCTGTGGGCTCTGGGGCCTGCGGGTTGTCTCCATCACCTGGTACCTTGGCCCTGGGATGATTAGGGCAGATTGATGCTGGCTTCCGCAGTGTTAGAGAAGTGTCAAAGGAGGATCTAGACTAGATTGCATGTAGGTGTTACCCTGCCAGGCCACCTGATTCTAAGAATTGCTTCTCTATGCTTTGGTCACTTGTGGAAAGGACACTTTCTCAACAGTGAGATCATGTGGCAAGAGCAACGAGAATACAGAATACAAGAAAGTACAACCAGCACACTCCTGTTTCTCTCTGGCTGTGTGCTTGAGAAGCAAGTCCAGAATTGATAGTCCTCCTGATGTTTCAAGGAAACATGGTTTATGCAGTAAACCCATGTTGGCAATTAATGAATTAAAAAATAGAAAAGCTAAAAAACAAATACCAAATGTCTTCGTTGATATAATGAGAGCAACTATGAACAGAGCAGGGAGGAAGAGTAGGAAGAAAAGATTAACATTAAACAGAGACATGAGATGGGAGGGAAAGGGAGAGAAAAGGGAAATTGCATGGAAATGAAGGGAGACCCTCATTGCTATACAAAATTACATATAAGAGGTTGTGAGGGGAATAGGAAAATAAACAAGGAGAGAAATGAATTACAGTAGATGGGGTAGAGAGAGAAGATGGGAGGGGAGGGGAGGGGGGATAGTAGGGGATAGGAAAGGTAGCAGAATACAACAATTACTAATAGGGCATTATGTAAAATTGTGGATGTGTAACCGATATGATTCTGCAATCTGCATTTGGGGTAAAATTGGGGGTTCATAACCCACTTCAATCTAATGTATGAAATATGATATGTCAAGAGCTTTGTAAAAAAAAATAGAAAAGCTGATCAAACATACTGATGTGCACTAATATGACATTGCCTCCACCTGGAACCCTCTGTTGTGTAGAAGTGTTCTCAGACACACAGTGTCCAGACATGGCTTAGGAACCTATCAGGACATTATCAATATGGTAAGCTTTCATCTATGTTTTACCAGATGGTTCTGCAAGGATTGAAATACACTTTGTCATGGCAACTAATATGCAGTTTGATTTAGTAGTTAATACAAATACATATTAGACCACTTACCATGTCCCAGTACAACAGAGAATAAGGGTCTATTTAATATAATAATAAAGGGCAGAGAGTTTGAATGACATTAATATGGTATCACAGAACCAGGAGGTGGCAGAGCTGGACAAAACACAAACCAGGGTTCCTGGTCCAAATCCAACTCAATGTCTACTTTACCATAGATGTTTCTCTTTCTTAAATAAAGACAATGAAATGAAAGTGAAGACTATTGTGTTGCTAGCCTTGTGGAAACATGTCATGAAATGGTTGACTTGAAATTATTGATGGAGAGAAATTCAGAAACCTGTAAGCCACACTAGTATTACCTAAAATGCCATGCATAGCTTGAATGTGAAAAACAACCCTGTACTATGATGCAATATTCACCATATCAGCATTACTCTTTTCCAAACATATAATGAGTGAGGACCAGGATGCTCACCCTCAACACTTGAATGACAACTGTAGTATAGCTCCAGCCAGCATGATGAAGCAAGCAAGCAGGAATGACAATATGCCATGTCCAGGAAGGAAGAAATAAAGCTGTGGCTTTTCTGCAGATACCATCACTGCTATACATGTAGAAAGCTGTGTATGCAGAAGGTTAGTGAACAACTAAGTGCTAGTACACAAAATCAGGAGCTTTTTGATCTGCCACCAAGAAAAACAAAATGAAATTTTAAGAGAAACTATTTACAATCTCATCAAAACACCAAACACATAGAAATATATTTGGCACAGTTGTGAAATCACTCTGTGGGAAAGTTACAGTTTATTATTAATAGAAACCAAAAGCAACACAAACTAGCAGACTCAATTTTGTAAAGATATTAGTTCTCTAGATCTGTAGATCAAATTAATTTCAGCCCAAATTATTTTAAAACTAATTGCCTATAGTGTGACTGACAAGATTATCTTAAAATTTAAATGGAATTTTAAAGAACCAATAAAATTAAGACAATCTTGAGGAAGAACAAAGTGGAAGAAGCTTTTCAACAAAACATTAAGGCTAACTATTGGACAGTTAACTTTATGATTTTGGAGATAAAATTGATAAATCAGTGTTCTAGAAACACAATCTCAAACATTTAGCCATTAACTTATAATAAAATTGGTAGCAAAAATAAGCAGGTAAAACAGAAACCTTTTAGTTTTTGAGGATGAGATACATAAATATCTCCCATTAAAAATATTATACCATGAAGACCCAGAAAAGCTCAAGCAATTCTAAGCCAAAAAGCAATACTGGAGGTATCACAAAACCTGACCTCAAATTCTGCTACAGGATTATAGTAACAAAAATTGAATGGTACTGACAAAAACAGACAGACTCACAGACCAATTGTACAGAATAGAGGACACAGAGACAAACCTACACAGATACAGTCATCTCATCCTTGACAAAGTTTCCAGAAATATACATTGGAGACAAGACAGCCTTTTTTTTTTTAAAAAGAGACAGAGACAGAGAGAGAGAGAGAGAGAGAGAGAGAGAGAGAGAGAGAGGGAGGGAGGGAGGGGGGGAGAGTTTTAATATATACATTTTTTTTGTTTTGTTTTTGGTGGACACAACATCTTTATTCTTATGTGGTGCTGAGGATCAAACCCAGCGCCCTGTGCATGCCAGGCGAGCACATTACCACTTGAGCCACCTCCCCAGCCCGACAGCCTTTTCATAATAATGGTGCTGGGAAAACTGTTTATCCATATGGAGAAGAATGAAACTAGACCCTTATCTTTCCCCCTGCACACAGATCAATTCAAAATGCATCAAAGACCTAGAAACTATGTAACTCCTAGAAGAAAATGAAGGGTCAACATTTAAGCATACAGGTACAGGCAACAAATTTTAAAGCTCAGGAAATAATGCCAAGAGTTAATGAATGGGATGGCATCAAATTAAAAAGCTTCTGCAGAGCAAAGGAAACAAGACTGTAAAAAGAGAACCTATAGAAATGGGACATAATTTTTGCTAGCTACACTACTGAAAGAGGATTAATATCCAGAATATATAAAGTACTCAAAACAACACCATGAAAACAGATAACGCAACTAATAAATAGGCACACGCACTTAACAGACATTTTTTGAAAGAAGAAATATAAATGATCAACAAATATATGACAAAACATTGTTCAGGATCATTAGAAATTAGGGAAATGGAAATCAAGATTACACTAAAATTTGATCTCATACCAGTAGAATGGCAGTCACCATGAATACACACAGTAATAAATGCTGGAGAGGATGTGGAGAAAAACGAATACTTTTACATTGTTGGTGGGATTATAAATTAGTACCATCATTGTGGAAATCAGTAAGGAGGTTCCTCAAAATATTAGGAAGGGAACTACCATATGATCGAGCTATACAACTCCTCAATATTTATCCTAAAGTATTAATCATCATAATATAGTGACTCATGCATATCCATGTTTATAACAACAAAATTCATGATAGCCAAATTATGTAACCAGCCTAGATATCCCTCAACAGATAAGTAGATAAAGAAATGTGGTTTAGATACAGATGAAGTTTTATTCAGGCATAAAGAAGAATGAAATTATGCCATTTAAAGGAAAATGGATAAAACTTGAGACTATATTGTTGAGCAAAGTAAGCCAAACTCAGAAGGTCAAAGGATAGTGTGCGTTCTCTAATATGTGAAAGCTAGAGAGGAAAAAGGAAAAGGAAAGCAGTGGGGTCTTAGGGATATCAACACCATAGAGGAAAGGGACCCAGAGGTGGAAGGAGGGGAGGGAGGGGGAAAGGGCTGGGGGTGACAGTGACCAAATCAGATAGTCATATTCTGTGCATGTAAAAATGTGTAACAGATCGTACCATTATGACACAACCATAAAGCACCAAAAAATGTGGAAAGAAGAAAGTGTCAAATGATTAGAAAACATTCTGCTATGTTGTATATCAAAAGTATAATTAATATCAGCACTAAATTAAAACATAAATCAATAAAGATGCTAAAAAGTTATCAAAGAATTCATTCATGACAGATGGCATAGGAAAATATTCCCTAAGTAAAATCTATGAAAGAATAAGGAAATTATGAACTAATATGACTAATGAAAAGAGGAAAGTCTCTTAATTAAAAGCACCATTAAGAGAAATAAAACTGGTGCCACAGAAAGGAAAATGACATTTGTAAGACACATACCTAGAAATAATACATCAATTCCTACAAATTAGTGAGAAAAAGACAACTCAATATGTTAATGTGCACTCGATACTGAGTAACCATGTGATGAAATAGGATATGCAAACGAACTTGAAAATGAAAGGCAACCAACCTTATTAGTCATTGCAAATACACAACATAGAATGACATGATCACTAACACATACCACTGTAATGGCTAGAATGTGAAAGACCAAATGTATCCAATGTAGGTAAGAATATGGAATGGTGGAAAGTTCTCTTGATTCACAGAATGTAAATTGCTAAATCTGTTTTTTTTAATCTCGTCAGTATTTACACTCCTCAAAATATTGAGCAATAATTTATATACAGAAAATGTATGTTCAATGATATAAAAACTATTGAAAATTTGATGGTGAACTGTTGCATTACCAGCCCCCACAGATTTTTTTTCATGCTCTTTTTCCCCTATCTTAAGTCCAGCCTTGGAAAAGACTGATTTACACTTCTGTCTCTGATGGAGCATCGTCTAAATTGAATCCTACAGCATCCAACCTTCAGAATCTGGCTTCTTTCATTCAGTATAATGCCCTGAGATTCAGCTCTATTTCTGTGTGCGATGGTCGTCCCTGCAGCTGAGAGGTTCATTTCTTGGTTAATCCACAGTTGGTCCAATCACCAGCTTAAAGATATTCAGGTTGTTTCCAAGTTTTTATGTTTAGGAAAAAAAAAAAAAAAAAACATTTCAAACACGTATAAATTTGTCGGTGATTGTAATTTTTCATTTCTCACTGATGACTTCCTAGCACAGGGGCCTTGGGTGATATAATAGGTCTACATTTAATACAAGAAATCACTACTCTGTTTTGTAAAAAGTCTTATCATTTCACATTCAGAGCAATACTTCATATTGGATACTTCATTATTTTTTTTCAAATTTTTCCCATTATAATTGGTATGAAGAGGTATCACATTATCGAACAAACTAATAGTCATTTCCTAATGCTGCTTCTACCGTATTTATTTTCAATATATAAATCTGTTGGGTGAACTATCTGTTCAAATCTTTCACCTTCCTCACTTGTTAATAATAGCATTGAGATATGATTCACATGACACAAATCCACCACATAAAAGATACTATTTGTTTTATTTTAATGAGCCTGAGAGTTTTTTATATATTTGTAGTACAAGGTATTTGTAAACATGTGTTTGCAGATACTTTCAGTTTGTAGCTTGTCTTTTTAAAATATAATGTTCTAAACAATACTCCTAACAGAATAGAAGCTTTTAGTTTTGTAGAAATTTAATTTCATTATCATTATCCTATTTATGGATCCTAGTTTTGATATATCTAAGAAATCTTTGCCTCCTGTAACGTCACACATACAATATCCTATCCTGTCTTTCTTCTTGTTGTATAGTTTTAATATTTGGATTTAAAAATGAGGTCCATTTTTGAGTTGTGTTTTGTATAGATTTATGGGTCAATATTCATTTTTTTTTTGCACGTGAAAAATCAATTCTTATAGCCGAGCTTGTTGAAAGTGCTCTCCTTCTTCTATTGAATCGCCTATGACCTTCTCTGGAAATCAGTTGATTTTATCAGAAAGGGTGTGTTTTTCTATGATCTGCTCCGTTCCAGTGATCTATGTGTCTATGCTAAATCATTAATCCATTCTCATAGATTTGTACCTCACCAAATTATAATAGATTGTGAAATGTATTTTTAATTTATTATATCATTCTATTCCATTTCCTAAAATTTTGCATAGGTTTTCTTTTGGTTGTTGGCATTCATATTAATGAGGCATCTTTCTGTAGGTTTCATTTCTTGTAAGGTCTTTGGCTATTTTGGCTAGCCATGATAATGGTGGTCTTTTTAAAATGAATATATAAATTCTTGTTTCTGATATTTTTCTGGATGGGTTTGCACAAATTGATATTATTTCTCCTCAAGCATTTGTTATCATTTGCAAAGTGAAGATTGTTTTAGCCTAGAGTTTTTGTTTTCCATTTTTAAGGGATTTTATTTCTTAAACTGTTGTAAGAACATGCAGATTATCTATTTATACTTTATGGAGCTTTGTTAATTTACATTTTTGAGTGGTTCACTTCAACAATAAGTAAGATTTCTGAAATATAAGTATTTGAAGAGTTTCCCTGTTTTCTGTTTAGTGTATTTATAGACTCAGTGTTACTATCTGCAATGCTGGGACTAGCAATGTAGTATTACTTTCTTTTGGGGGGTCAGCCTAACTAAATATTTATCAATTTCATAATCTTCTAAAAAGTGGCTTTTAAAAAATTTATTTCTTTTTTCCTGTTTTCAGTGTAGTTACAATTTGCTGTCATCCTTATTACTCCCTTTCTTCTGTCTTGTGTTTAATTTCCTTTTCTTCTTCTAGCTTTTTTTAATTAGAAATTGTGAATATTGATTTGTGAACTTTACTTGAATTTTCTTAAATAAACATCTGATTTGTCATTAATTTTCATCAAAATATTGTTTTAGTTACTTTCTACACATTTTGCTTACTTGTACTTTTGCTTCTATTCAATTAAAATATTTTCTAATTCTCCATATGACTTCCTTTTTTACAATGTTTAACTCCCAAATACTTAGATTTCTTTTTTCCAGATTTCTTCATGCTATTGATTTCTAGTTTACTTCCACTTGGGTCAGAAAAAAAATATTATATGACTTAACAGACTGCACATTTCTATAGGTTTGTTTCTTAGTTGTTCATATGATCTTTTTGATGAATGCTTCATGTGTTCTTGAAAGAATGGTATTCGAGTTTTCCACCAATGCCAAATAGGACAGTTAGTGGACCCTATTTTCAGTTTTACTTCTGCTGATTTCCAGCATTCTGTGCTCTACCCCTGGCAGGGCTGTGCTCAACGTGGTCCCTGTGATTGCATCTGCCTGCACACTGTTCTTCTCTCAGTTCTGAGAGCCTTGCACATTATGCATAAGGCTCCTAAATGTTTGGGGTATTTTGCCTTGTTCTTTGCCTACCCACTCATTTTATCATTATGCTGTGATCACGAATGTTGTCTTTCCTGTCTTTACTCCCATACAAATGATGTTTTAGAAGTCCTTCTCTGTTATTAATATGTCTATTCCCACAAGATTCTCTAATATCCAAACTATGTTAACTTAAAGAAAATCTGAAAACTTAAAAAAACTTAAAAAAATTGGAGAAAAAATATATGAAATAGACATAGAAATCAAGTATGCAAAAAGCAACCGTGTGTATAAGTAATTTTTTTAAAAGAAAAAAGAACCCCAAAATGGGCGAAATTCATGAATCGGCGTTTTGTAGAAGAGAAAGCTTGTTTTTGTGGTGTTCACTGAAGATTCTGAAAGCTGCATTTCTGCTCATCTGCTGGTTTCCTAAGGTTAAGAGAGGCTTCAGAGGGACATGAGGAACTGGAGGAGGAACATGAGGAACATGAAAGGACAGGCTTCTTCCTGGTGTCTCCTGCTTCCTTCAGTGCCTCTTCCCGTGAGTCAGCCCACCCATGTCCTTTCACTCCCAACACTGGGGTTTCTGTGCAGTGGCAAACAAAGCTTAAACCTTGTTTGAAGTCACTTCATTATTTAAATGTCCCATTCAATTGTGCTCATTTAGAGGTGTTGGTTCCAGAAATCCTTTTCACCACCTCTGTGGCTGCACCCTGCTCCAGGGCCCTCCTGCAAACTCAGAGACCCCACATGCTTGGACATTACCTCCGTAGAAGTCTGGGCCTCCACATGAGTTCAGAGTCCTGCATTGGCCATACCCCTGTTTAGGGGTCTGGGTCCCAGCCAAGGAGTCCCCTCCTCTGAGCTCAGAAATCTCACATTTTTAAACAGAAATTTATTCTCCTCCTCAGCCCCAGACAGCTGTAGAGCTCTGAATTGCAATTTGGCAGGACTTCCAAGCTTTATTAATCCCCAAATCTTAACCATGTTTCCCCAGACAGAGAGATGGCATAAACCTCAGTGTTTTCTTTTTATCTATTCAGTTACCTAAGTTGTACTCTTAATCCTAATTTATAATCATCTCTATTAAATTATCTTTATTAAAATAACTACTTATTTCTTCCTCCTGACCAATAATTATTAAATTTTTTTAATAATAACCAATAATTATTAAATTTTTTTTAAACGAGGGGAAAACACATACAAATTCCATGACTCTATATTACTTGTATGGGAAATAATGGTCAAGGAAGTGGAGTTAAATGAAGGCTTTTGACAGTTTTCTAGTTCTTAACTAGAACAGGGTATTCATTGGTATCTTAGTGTGTTTTGTAATGCTATGACAAAGTGTCTAAAATTGAGAACTTTACAGGAAAAAGAGGTTTGTTTATCTCACAGTTATGAAGTCCAAGGTCATTTTACTATCTTCTCTTTGGCTCTGGCTGGGCCTCACCGCAGATGGTATCACATATCCATGAGGTCATGGTAAGAGATCTCATGGTGAGAGCTGGAGCAGTCAGAGTAGGGAAGGCCCAGGCTCATTCCTTTACAGTAGTTCACTCATGCAGGCACTAACCTGGTCCTTTGAGAACCACTTGACTCTCTTCTGAGGCTGTGCCCCATCACCTCACTGCCTTCCCCTGGGCCTCACCTCTTAAAGATCCACCACCTCTCAATATTGTCATCACTGGGAAACAAGCTTCCAACGTGTGAAAACTTACAGGTTACCCCATAGAAAGGTGGGTTAGTGTAATATTATATTTTGTCATTTATTTTAAAGGATCAGTCAAATATGAGAATGTTCTAAAACTAAAATAAAACAAGCTGTGGGCCATTGAGAAGAAGCCAGTAACAGAAAATGAAGCCGAGTGCGAATAAACAAAGTGTGTTTCTGAGACTGTCAGGGTTAACATCTTCCGGGCGGCTCTTTTATCTTTTTATTTCCATAAAGCAAAAAGGTGCTATAGATGGCTAAGATGGTTTTGGCTAGTATTCTGTTCTCTGCAAACAAAAGAATATTGACTTAAGTACTTTTCAACGAATAGGATAACAGTTCTGATTTTATCCTTGTCCTTCCAGACTGAGGCAAACCATGGCATAAAGTGGCAATGCACTTTGAAAGTCTATTCATGATTATTCCAATCTTTCAAATTTGAACCTGATAATTATAAGATCATTGATATCAATAGCAATACTGCTAATAACTGCTAAATCTTGCTATCTTCTATGTGCTAGCAATAATTTCTTTACCTACTTGATACCATGTTATCACCATAATAATCCTCTGGGTTATATATTTTATTAGTCTCATTTATAGCTTCTGTAAGCAAAAATTTGAGGATGCACCTCCTGGCTATCAAGATTCCATTTTCTTGGTTCCACAATGCAGGATAACCTAGTTACTTCTAGAAAAGAATGCAGGTATGATTATATTGATCTTTTAGTTGGCAGTAGTATATAGAAATATACAGATGGGCCTCATCTAATAAAATGAACCTCTGAACATGGAATTTTCCTGAATGCAGTGGAAGAGAAAAAACATAGAGGACAGTCAGAGATGTCTGGGGCACAAAGATGGAATGGTCTTCAGAAGAAATGACAGGAGGATAATCTCACCTCAATCGGCAATCCCGAGAAACTCAACAGGGGCACCCCTGAATGGGCAAGGAAGGAAGGGCTTAACTGACTACTCCAGACAAGAGCATGGCTAGCCAAAGCCTTACTTTCAGCTTTGTAAGACTCTAAGCAGAGAATCCTACTGAGCCTACCCCAACTTCTGACCTACAAAACTAAGATTTAATAAATGGTTATGGCATCAAGCTGCTGTATTTGAGTATAAAACAGTAAAAAACAAAACAAAACAAAAAAACAAAAAACCTAATGTGCAGTTCAGGTAAATTAAACTTAAATAGACTACATGAATTGAGACCATGAAGAGATGCACATACACGTATATACATAGATATATGTATACATAGATTTTGCTATGCATTTTAACTTCTTTCTCTTATCGAAACACCAAGTTTCCTTTTTGTCATCATTACCAAACTTTTATGCTCTTTTACATTCTCTGAAGTATCCAGCATCATCTAAGAACATGGATGGAGTCTGAGAAAGGAAAAGTCTCATAAAACTGATTTGAATACTCAAATCTGATGCATTTCATATCCCCCTCAGATCTCAGCTGAAAAAGATTTTAATGAAGCTTGCATAAATCAGAGTGTCATTACATGGTCTAATAGTTAACTAATCCTTAATTGTGCAGTACTTTGAAATTTAATGACCATTATAGAGAATTCCATCAGGATTAAAATGAAGCATGGAGAATTGTGCTAGAAGAATGAATTAGAAAAATGCTCATTACTGAGGCCAAAAGTGGCACTTTTGTTGCTACCTTCCTTCCTTCGGGAGTCTATTGTTCAATTGCTTTTGATATTTTCTTTTCCTATTGTTTGCTGACTTGAACTGTCATTTGTTGATAAATGGGACAATAGGCATGACTCAATCAAGAGTTTTCTATATACAGGTACAATGAAGCTTGAAGACAAAGGTCCAGGAAAAGAAGCAATGAGCGTGGGTTTCCTGACAGAGAGGCCTCCACACATTAAAAAGGGAAGATCTAGAGTATGTAAAATGGCAATCAGTGCAGAATTGAGCTTAGTAATTTTATTTCATGTCGCGTGTTGCCTTAAAGTGCATGCAAACACTTAGAAATCCTAACCATATTGATCAATCACCTATGGAACCCTCTGTATGCCAAGCAATAGTATGTCCTATTATCTGATTTTCTTTTCAATATTTCCATAGAACAAGAAAAAAATGTACTTTTTGTTTGAAATTTATAGATAAAAAAACAGTCACTCAATATGATCAACTCTCTCAAATGTCAACAACTTATTTTAACATGCTAGGGAAGGTAGCATTCCACCCAATGTCTGATATTTCAATGGCTACTTTCTTATATGCATGGAAATATTATAAAAGTACTAGAACTTAAAGAAACCAATCTGTCCAAGAGAAGCAAATGGATGGCATTAGAGCAGATTATGCTAAGCGAAGATAGCCAATCCTTAAAAAACAAATGCCAAATGTCTTCTTTGATATAAAGAGAGCAACTAAGAACAGAACAGGGAGGAAGAGCATGAGGAAAAGATTAACATTAAACAGAGACGAGTGGGGGGAGAGAAAGGGAGAGAGAAGGGAAATCGTATGGAAATGGTAGGAGACCCTCAATGTTACACAAAATTATATATAAGAGGTTGTGAGGGGAAAGGGGGGGGAAACAAGGGAGATAATTGAACAACAGCAGATGAGGTAGAGAGGGAAGATGGGAGGGGAGGGAAGGGGGGATAGTAGGGGATAGGAAAGGTAGCAGAATACAACAGTCACTAATATGCCATTATGTAAAAATGTGAATGTGTAACCGATGTGATTCTGCAACTTGTATTTGGGGTAAAAATGGGAGTTCATAACCCACTTGAGTCAAATGTATGAAAGATGATATGTCATGAGCTTTGTAATGTTTTGAACAACCAATAAAAAAAGAGAAGTAACCTTTACATGTTGAATAACTATAACAGACTCAAAATAAAAATACATGACAGAAAAATGAGACAGAATGAAGTGAAATCTCAAGGACCCAGAACATGCCAAGAATGTGGTTCATAATCATACATTCATAGCTATGGTATGTGATGAAAATTAACAGCATCAGACATAATTCAGGGTTTGAAAAACAGGGGCAACTCATATGGATATTCTGACGTATTGAAAATTTAGTTACAAAAGTTGAAGTCTGGCACTGAGGCTGGAGATACAACAATTTATAGACTAATGATTTATTTTATATAAAAAGAAAGATAATTTCAATTAGAAGACAGGTGGCCAAGATGAATTCAAATGACAGAATCACATCTGCAGTGTTTTGCAATACTAGGAACAGGGTCATAATGACTCACAACTGACCCTATAGGACAAAGTCAAAATGGCATCATTTCACTGAACCCTGCCCTGAATTCACACTCACCAGGCCAGAAAAATTGTTAACCTGAACATTCTAACAGCTAAATACATCAGCATAGCTCCCATGAGGATGTTTAATATTCCAACACAAAGAAATAATACATATTGGAGAATATAGCTAAGTTTAACCTGATTTAAACATTAGGTAATAAATACAAGTATCAAAATAAAATGCTACTCCATTAACATAGATTATTTTTATGTTTTTACTAGTTACAAATTAATTTAAAAAAGAAATTTCACACTGTATCCCATAAATATACACAATTATTTTGTGTTAATTAATTTTTTTTTTCAAAAAATTGTACTGGGCAAGGAGCTCACTGGTAGAGCTTGCCTATTGTATGGTTAATTTGAATTGTCAACTTGACTGGATTAAGAGATGCTGATGATGAAGAGGCTTCTGGGTGTGTGAGTGAGGGTGTGTCTAGGAATGATTGGCATGTGGGATAGGAAACTGAAGTGCAGACCCTCCGTAATGCGGGCAGCACCATCCAATAGGCTGGAGTCTTGGATGGAATAAAAGTTGGAAGAACAAGGAAAGCAGAAGATGTAAGCTTGATTCTTCTTGAACAAGCTCTTGACTGCTGCTAGATCACCTGAGGACTTCAGACTCTTACTCCTTCACTCTTCCAAAGCAGGCTCCACACGTGATTCTCCAGGAAGTTTCCAGAAGCCTTCAGAATCTAACTGGGGTAGCAGCATTGATCCCTCTTGTTCTAAAGAGTCAACCTCTTGGACTCTGCAGCTACTGATTTCTCCAGCTCTCAAGCCTACAGATGGCCATGGTGGACTGTCCATCTTCTGGTTGTGTAAGCCAATCTAATGAATCCCCTTTTTATAATCATACTTCCTGTTGATTCTATTCTTCTAGAGATCCTGACTAATACAATTAGCATGAGAAAGACCATAGATTTGATCTCCAGAACTAAGGAAGGAAGGAATGAAGGGAGGGAGGGAGGAAAAGAGCAAAGGAGAGAAAAAGGTAGAAAGACAGAAAAAAATGACATTCAAAGAAATTTAGATAGAAAATTTAGAAAAAGCAAATAAAGATGGATTGATATTTAATATAGTTCTTTGTGTTACTCCTTTATAACAGGAACACAAGGAAGGAAAGGTCTTACTCAGTCCAAACCCATGCTGTGGTTGCCTAGTAGAAACAGTAGTGTGTGGGAAATACTGGGCTGGCATCCTGTAGGCGCCTTAGTCTCGGCTGAGCTGAGTCCCATCTGACTCTTGCTGATGGGATGTAGTGGGCAGCTGGATCTGCAAAGCTGAGCCTCAACCTTGTTCTTCCCCTGCACTTTAGCCAATCACAGTTACAGTGCCATGCTTCCACTGACCCCTCAGAATTATTCAGGAAGTATCCCTCTGTTTCCATTAGAGATGGACTTCGTTGTTGTTCAGCAAATAGGACTCAGCGTATATATGCATTCCTGTGCCAATGACATTATATCTGGTGAGACTCTAATCACTAAGCCTTATATTCCAAGGTTAGGATGTTGTGAGTTTCTTGGAGCATTGCACTGGGGAGGGCTGTGACCAGGGAGGACACATGTGTCTCTGGTGTTGCTGCAGTCTGCCACAGCAACAGCAAGTTCTACGCAGCTAGTGCATATGCACAGTGAGACGCGTGGGCCAGAAATCAACCTTACCTGCAGCCTGGAGACAGCTGGGGGACTCAGATCAGATCAGCACATCCAGGAAAGTAAATAGGTATTGTTTAGGGCCCTTGAGATAATTGTATTTGTTATAGTACAAAAAACAAACAAAAATATAAAAAGCAGGACTGATATACCCTGGTGTTTATTGCAAGGTTTTGGCCTTTCTACTTGACTTGATCTGTTGCCGTTTAGTTTCCAGGCCTGCCAAGACCTGACCTCTGGGGTCAATGATATTCACATATTAGTTTCTATTTCTGTCTCCTGGACTTGGTTTTGTGCTGACCTTTCAGGAGTTCCATCCTAGCCTTCCTGAGTGAACAAGTCTGTCTCTAGCATCTCAGAGCCCTATCCTGCTTCTGATAGGAATCTTTCACCTTGTTTTCCATTTTCTGACGCTAAACCCCAGTGCTGTATCTGGGAGGGCCTGCTTTGGCTCGCATACCTTAAGTTGAGCAAAGGAGAGGCCCCAGACTCCAACCAACTGCCCACCAACAGGAATTCAGCAAGGTTGCCAGAGATAACCACCAGTCTCTAGTTCAGTCCAGGTCAGAAGACACCTAGCAAAGGAGACAAATTCAGAAATCAGTGGACTCCAGAGCCACTGATTTGTCAAAGGGACAAACTAGGAAGATGTGAGGCAGATCTCTTAAGATCCCCTTTTTTAGCTCATATTTACTTGTGTCTCCTATGAGTCCAAATAATCTTCAATTCAGTAGTCTGCTCAATTTCTTAAAAAAAAATGAAAAGAAAAAAAATGTTTAATTTAGGTGAAGAGAAGCAAGCTTCAGCTCCCCTTTCTGCCTCTGCCCCATGCTCACTGTTGCTATTCAGTGTCTACTCGTCTGTCACTTATGTCACATTTGCCAAGTCAACATCTCAGCTGAGCAGGTTGCTCATTTAGTGGGCTGACCCTGAGGATGCTCTTTTGAGCTGTGGTTGCCTTATCTTGTAGGGCTGTGGCTGTTATAATCACCTGTCTATAGTCAGCCATGGCTCTGAAGGAATAGGAATTGTTTCAGTGAGGTTCCTGAGAGAGACGCCTTCCTTCCTATCCCACTGGTGAAGCCACATGACAGGGGACCAAGAGCAACAGGTCAGTGGCCCTCACCGACACCTAACCTTGCTTTCCAGGCCCTCTTTGCACCCCACATGACAGGATGCATGTGAGGTTTACAAAGAGGGGTTCTCTTTCAGTGACCTGAGGAAAGCTGTTCTTTCTTGGGAACTAGTACTCTAATCAGCTGAGCCTTATGTGCCAAGGCTAGAGCATATGTTCCACAAAGGAGACACTGGAAGTCTGTTGAGAGGTGCCAATTCTATCTTGAGCACTGGGACAACGGAACCATGCTGCTTTTCTTGTATTAAATCAATGCATTGGTATGCACATACGGCCTCGTGGAATATACCACCCGAACCCTTTAATGTACTTTTGAGCTGACCACTTTCCATGAATTTGAAGTGCATTATAATCCTGACTGTCTTTGCTATCCTTATTTTGTAAACTGGGGACCTGGCTCTCAGACAGTGTTGAGAGAGATTCTGTAATAATAGCATAGGTTTTCTCCAAGTCCTCAGCTGGTGGCCTGGTAGAGGGACTGTAAGCAGGTAAGCAAACTCCATTTAGAAGTTCTGTCACCCAGAGTCTCTCTTTTAGCCCTGCACTCCCAATTTGGTCAAGGATTCATGAGAGCAAGTGTTAGTTCCACATCTTGTCATCAGGACAGGTGACAGTCGGGGTCCTTCATGCAGAACAGCCTGTGTCCTCCTTGGCCTCTACTGCAGGGGAGTGACATTTCCTGTTTGCATAGTACAGTGCAGAGCAGTGAAGAGGGACTTTCCTGGAATCTCCTGCTGAAGTCTGTGGCTGGGGTCTCTTGCCAAGCTCACCTGTGATGTGATATTGCAGTTGGAATTGGTGAGAGAAAAACATCCAGGATGCTCACAGAGCTTTCTGACCTGCATCCACTGCAAAGACCCATAGCTTTCAGGCAAGGACATGGCCCCATGACCCTAGCACTGTCCTCTATGCTCTGCCCCTGTGCACTACAGGGGAGACACAGGTAAATGCCACACCCTGGCACTAGGTGGGGCAAGGGCTGTCTCTGAGGAGAAACTCCAGATCCCTGCTTAGCCAGGCCTGCCATCGGGTCCCTTGGACTGGATGCCCCTGGTTGATGGAAGGGTTTAGGCCACAGGTGAGGGGAAGTGGGGAGAAGGCCTGCCACTCCTCCCTCTAGGTTCCGTGGAGGGAGTGGGCAGAGGGAGGCTACTCTGATGGTGTCGTCATCCCACGCAGCACCCCCACTCTGCCCTTCTGGGATTCCCACTATCTGCCATTTTTTAATGTTTTTTTTTTTAAATTCTAATTTGTTATCCATGACAACATAATGCATTTCAATTCATAGTACACACTTTTCATGTCTCTGATTGTACACAAAGTAGAGCCACACCATTTGAGTCTTCATATGTGTGCTTAGGGTAGTGGTGTCATTTCCTTTTGTCATTCTAAGTAGAACATGCATGTGTGATGGGAAATTTTAGGTGTCACACTGAATGAATTAAAGGGACTGGTGACCTATTTCTGGGTCTGTGAGGGTGTTTCCAGAAGAGCCTGGTGTTTGAATGAACGGAATATGCTCTCTCTTTCCCACAGGTATCTCCAGTCTGAGGGCCCATCAAGAGCAATAAGCCAGAGGGAAGTGAATTCTCTCTTTGTTCTGAAGCCAGACACTTATTTTCTTTTGACCTTGAATTTCTGAACCTTAAGTTCAATGGCCTTCAGACTTCAGGACTTGCAACAAGCACCCTCCAATTCCTCCAGCTTGCACATAGTCTATTGTGAGATTACTTAACCTATATAATTATATGAGAAAAATTCTGTGTATGGGTGTGTGTGTGTGTGTGTGTGTGTGTGTGTGTGCGCGTGTAAAGTGGCTCTGTCTCCCAGGAGAACCCTGACTAATACAGCATGCTTCACAGAACAATATTCATTCTAGATGTGAGTGATAGATTCTATCTGCATCCGATTCCACTCAATTCTCCTATGTTCTAATCAATAACTACAGAAAAACAAACATAACAAAACAAAACAAAACAAAAATACCCACCAAAACAACACACAAAACTTGTCTTAATACCCCTGAATCGATTTTCTGACACACACTAATGGATTACGGTCTGCGTATGCAGGGACTTTGAAACCCTTTCCTATCCTAAGGAGACTATACCTGTTTTTCTTACAAAACAACCAGTGAGTGAAGAAGTGGTGGTTCACAGCTCAGAGCTCTCACTAGCATCTATCTCCCCCTTCCCGAGGGCACCGAGCTCCAGGGCTGGGCTTGGCAATGGAGGATGCTCAGGAGGCTGTCCCACAGGGAAAAGTGAGAGGAGTGGATTTAACTTTAGCAAATCATTCTCTTCACTGCAGGACCTTCTATTATCTCAGCGTGGAGGGGTCATAAATAAGGGGACACAGGCCCAAATGTCCAATCCCAAGTGTGGCTGCTTTCCTTCTGGTCCTTCTCTATTGCTGTTTTCACTAAGCACTAAGAACCCCTCTGTTCACCAAAGAGGGCTCTGGCTGGGGACCCAATCCCAGCCAACAGTGAAAAGGATATGCAACTTTTTAAACTTCCCTGACAATACAAAACCAAGAGGGGACAGCTGACTACTTGACATTAATTAGAACAATGCAAAATCTCTGCAGTTCATTTGGTATATCCAAGGACAAAGTGAGAGCCCTAAGACTTCCACAGTGAGCTTCTTCCCCAGGTAATGTTGTCCTCCCCCAGATTCCCTAGAACCCACCTCCTCACAGGTGTGTGGATGGACATGGTTAAAGTGCCACATTAGAAAGAGGAATGTAATTACAGGGAAGATTCTAAAATAATTGCAGTTTACGATCTAAAACATCTTTATTAAGATTGATTCTGCATCAAATCAGGACTTGGATATTACTTCAACAACTAACAGAGGCTTGAGTGATAATGAGGTTTACTAAAATCCCCTAACCAAATATGCTCTCTCTATTTTGTATTTCACCACGGCCATGGTGTTCAAAAGGTGATGTGGCCTGGAAGCTGGAACAACTAGTTTCATGGTAAGATAGCAAGATGACCCAAATTTAACCCATGGTATGTTTTAGAGAGCGCTGATTCCTCAATATAAAAATGTGCAGTACAATGAATAAATGAATGGATGAATAAATGAACAAATGCATGTGTTATCAACTAAGATGGTGAGTGGTAGGTTAAAACAACACACCAAATGCTGAGTGTAGGGGATCTCGGAGATGTTCAGAGGCTCTATTCAAGGACTGGGTATAAAAGGACTGATTTGTCAACATGGTTGAACATTCACTCTCCCTACCTTAACACAATTTCTAGAAGCAAGTAATCTGGACTTGAGGACATGCACTTTAGCCAAAATATGAACTGGTTTTGTAGTGAAGTTGAAACACTATTTCTATAGCATTGCACAAAAATTATCACACCTTAGATTATCTAAACTTGATTTTGATACTGGTGATTTAATTGTCATTTTGCTAGTAATTTTATTCCAGTGTAAGCCATATGAGAAAATGTATGTATTTTCTCACTCTTTATAAAATTTTAAAATTCCCCCTGCCCTTTGATATTCTTCAAACTAATCTCTGCTATTCTGTTTAATATTTTCTTCTACTTTAAAAGTAAAACTTATTACTGAATATGAACTTTCAAACCTGCAAATAAAATATCTTGTGATGAATGTTCCTGGATAATCTTTCATTTAAATATTAGTAAATCGTTGACAATCTTTTTTGCATATTAATGAACTATCCATTGATAATTCTCTGTGGCTGTGTTCTCAGTGCAAGTTTTAAAGTAAATAATGCTAGCTTATGAGCTGAAAAATATAGTGTGAAAATATTCCATCTGTCCTCTCTGAAAGGCAAGAGGTAATGAATCCCAGCAAGAGGATTATACAGACCACCTATTTCATTACGATATTTTATTTCTAAGCTTGAGAGCAGTCAGCAGTGAGCTTAAATATTATATCATGGATCTTTTCATTAGCATCTATATTTTTGCTCCTCATTCTAACCTACAGAGATTCAAACTGTATTTCAAGGTTAATTTTTAAAAAATGATCATCAAAGATGAAGCAGCTACTTGATTTCATTGCAATATTTCCTCTAGAGAGAAAGATGCTTATTATCATTAAGTTCATGGTGTATAGTAGTGAGTAAACATCTAAAGAAAACCCCAAAGTACTGGTATACAGAATAATACACTTTCTTTTTGTTGTTAGCAACCTATATTTGAATGCCTACTATGTGTAAGTTTTCGTGCATTTGTATAGATACATGATATCTTTGTGTGTGAAGATATGTATACATTTACATAATAATATATGATATATGTACAGATGTGTGTCCCAGGCATGATGTGACACATACAATGACATATATGTGTATATATATATATATATTATATATATATATAATATTATATTATATAATATATATATATATATTTGTATATATACACACACATACACATGCACACACATATATATGTATGTATATATATATATATTTTTTTTTTTTTTTTGATCAGCACAGTTGTTCAACTACAGTTGGTGTTTTCCAATTGGAATTCTTTGTCCCAACTCTGTCCTGTGCTAATCTTTAGGGTTAAATAGGCCACAGGAGCTTCTGACCCCAGCAGCAGCTGAAAGGATGACATGCCAACATTAAGTAGAAAGATCAGAGACTTGGAACTGTTAGCTCCATAGGATTCCAAGCCAGCCATGGAATCCAGCAGATTAAGATGCTGTCAGCCTGTTCAGAAGATAGCAAGGCTCTGGTCCTGCATTGCTACTAATGGGAACTAGGTACTTTCCCTCTTTATATTGAACACAATAGTACTGTGATTGTCATAACTACTCAGCAGGATAGCATTTTCTAAAGCAGACCAGATTGGAAATATGTCACCACCATGACCCTTTTAGTTTCCTTGCGGAAGGTCTGTAGCTCTAGCAGTAATCTGACCTCCCCCCAAATACTGTGATGTCCCTGCTGTCTTCTGTCTTTGCCTTCTGTGTCTGTTTGAAATCCTCATTCAAATCACTCTCACATGCACTGCATCAATCCGCTGCCCCTTTTTCTTTGTCATAAAAATCTATTCCTACATAAGCTAAATATCTGGGTCCTTCTAACAGAACAGCTGAACATCACAGGAGAAAATCATGCAACTTAGAAGATGGCATTCACCTTAACTCTGTGATTTCACATTCTTAACAGGCTTTCTGGCTGCCCAGAATACACATCACCCTGCTCTCAGAATCTTGCTTCCCTAGTTTCTGAGACAAGTGTTTCACCCTTCTCCTTTCTCTGGAAACTTCCTACTATAATTCCTCTCTCCACTCTCAGCAGGTGGTCTAATTCCATGCTTTCAAAACCAAAAGACTTTGCAGAAGAGCACTCATTTTTAGAGTATGGAGTATTTCTCTACCTCTGGGCTGCAGAGTTGAGACTTTCACAGTTCGCCGCATTGCCAAATTCCTTTCCTCCTCCTCCATCTTACCTCTTGCAGTGTGTGTGTGTGTGCCTAGAGCTCTGTTTGGACCACTGGACTCCCATCACAAGGCATCTCTACTCTTTATTAATTATGTGATTCTGACTCTTCAATTATAAAACATTTGTTTCTATTTTTTACTCCCCATATATTTGTTTCTTAATCCAGAACTCAGGCACAAACCTCTGAGTGCTGAGATGGAAGACAACCTGAGGAACAGAGCAGCACGTGTGAAGGGCCTCTGAGCTGTTTAGGTGGGATGAGAAGATGCCAGAGAAAGTTCAGAGGAGTAGAGAGAGATCTGACTTGAGGTACACTGTGACTGCCATGTTGAATATAAAGAGAAGAGGGGAGACCAGAGAGTTACCAGAGAACAGCTGGAAGGAAGCTCAAATAATGCAGAGGGAGAAAGAAATAATGGGGAAGAGTCAGGAGGGTAACTGTGGAGCAGGTTACCAATGTCCAGATACTGAATGTATTCAGATTCATCCCTGAGGTAGACCCCACAGAACTTGCTGATAAGTTGACTATGGGTGATAAGAAAAGATCAAAAAATGGGTGAATCACTGTATAATTAACTAAGATATGGAAGACAGAAGGAGCGGATTAGAGATTAGATATAGTCTTCCCAAGAGTCTCCCAAGCCAATTGCAGAGGTCCAGTCTTGTTCTAAAGGCTTGAGAATCAGAAGTATCCGTCACCCCAGCTGAAGAAGGGAGAATGAATGTGCTTTTCTTCACCTTTCTATTCTATCTGGACACTTACTGGACTGCATGATGCTCTTATACATTGATGACAGCCGTTTTCTTTAGTCAGTCTTCAGATTCAAGTATTGGTCCCTCCTGGAAACATGCTCACAGTTCCATCCAGAAATGCTGCTTTACTAGCTAACCAAATATCCCTCAGCCCAGGCAATTTGAAACATAAAATTAACGATCACACATGTTTATATCCTGCAAATGAACCCAGTGATTTTGCATCTGGTGAATGTGAAGTCAAAAGGAGCAACCAGGAGAGGATACATTACACAGGTGAGGACAGCAGAGAAGCTATGTAGAGCCATGATCTCCCTGGGGGGGGAAACGTGGGGATTGTATTCAAGTGCATATAAACTTCATGTAGGAAAGCACATGTAGGCCAGGGTTATTTATGCACATGCTCAGTTTAAGGTTATAGCTGAAAAAAAAAAAAGACATATTTCTGAGCATGCTCAGTTCAAGATCATCAAGCTCATGTTTTTAAAGGGAAGATGGTGGATCTGAACGCTTCTGGGCATGCTCAGTTCAACATTACTATGGATTAGGTTTTCTCTAGGTCCTTAAACAACTGTCAGAGTATCACATTGGCTTCGGCTGGTTCTTTATGTTTTTCTGAAAAAAAAAATAGCTGAAAGAAAAAGAAAGGACACATCAAGTTGTGTTAGTGTAAGAGTTCATCACTGAAGGTAGCTCACTTTGTGTCTAACATCTCTAGGGATTAATTTTATAGTTTATAACAACTGAAATTTACCTAATTACAAATGAACATATACATGATGAACAGGTAAAAGAAACAATACAGAACTTCTGGAATTTGTAGTTCAATCATATTTTTTGGAATTCAGTCTTGAAAATGTACAACTATCATTATGTATGTCAGTATCTTGAATCTTCCTATTTATAGATTTATTTCATTCGTATTTACTAAACTGGTTGAGGGTCTACTAAGGAACTGCTCACTGATTTTATTTGAAATAATACACTGGAGGAAAGATCACTTTGTCGGAATAAAACAGATAGCTCTTTATTCCTTTTATTTCTTTAGATTAATGCACAAGATGGGAGAGAAATGTGCAGTACATAATCAGCCCAACATAATCTCTTGGTCTCACTACTTTGGGAGATTGCTCACACCTTCCAATTTCTCTCGCTGAAAGAGTGTTTTCATCAAGAGAGGTGGTTCCAATCTGGGACACCACGGGCAGATATCCTGGAGTCCATTATCATGGGAGCTTGATCAAATAATTAGTTCCAGTCCCTACCATGGCAACCTCAGGCCAGTTGGATGCCAGTCTTGTTAGGAACAACAGAGTCATACATTTTGTGATAATTTGGGCTACAGAAGCTCATTCATCCTTAGTACTTTAGCCACACTTATTGACATTTATTTGTTTTGCTTTCCCTGGGGGTTCTCTTGCCATGATTATGTCCACCAGCTTTCACATCTATGCAGCTCTTCAAAAATTAAACATTGATAAATGTTTTAAGGACGAAGAGGAAAGCTGTTTAGAGCTGACATGAAATTTTCTCTTGTTTCTTTAAAGCTTGCTTGCCAGGGAATGAAAAGCTACAATTATTTTTACTCGATCATAGGTTTTCACACCAAGGCTGAATGCACAACTACTCTTGGCCTCAGCAATGAGTTTGAAAAGGGAGACACAAAAAGGTAATCAAGTGGGTGTCTTTGGCAGACAAAAGGAGGATGATTTAGGAAGGATCAGAGGTCAGAGGAAATGGCTGCCCGAAACAAAGCATCATCCACAGAATGCTCCAGCTGCGGGTTCAACTATTTTCAGGTCTCTTCTCCTTCTTATTGAATAGCTGATCGATTGGTGTGCTTTAGCATTAGATTTTCCATATCTCAGTTGGGAATATAAAAGAATCTGATTGGGTTTGAATCATGTCAGTATTTGCCTGGAGTGTTTCTGAAAGGAGAACTAATTGTGGAGATTCCCAGCAGTCAGAGGCAACCACAAAGTGGTCTCAGACCTCCCTTTAGCTTTGGAAAAAAAATGGTAATTAAATGATATCTACGTTTCATTGCCATCATCTAAGTTTTTACCATAACTCTCCTAGGATGATGCAGTTCATTCACATTATGCATACATTAATGTTGTGGGATATATTTGATACCAAATCTCTTGACTAACCTGGGGTTCAAAAGTCTTGGCTAATTTTGAAAGTACAAAATAAATCACATGAAAGTAAAAAAAAAAAAAAAAAAAAAAAAAAAAACAAAGTACCTTCCCTTCCTTGGACATGTTGGAGAGATTAATCTTTAAAAACAATCATAAGATTATTGGAACCAAAATAAAATAATGTACAACAAAAAAGAATTACACAGCACAATAATATCAATATATTTTATGGGAAATTAGAGTGGTATAAATTAAGAGAATTCAGCTTTGAATCCAGACAGGATTCAGTTGGAGTGTACATTGTCCTACCAGATGTGTGGTTCAGCAGGCAAGATTCTCTCTTAAGGAAACTGAGTTAATAATGCTCATTTTATAGGTCTGTTATGGGCATTAGGGAATTCATGTACAATATGCAGCATGTTTGTGGTAATAGTAGACAGTAGATGGTACCTAAGCAAATACAGTACAGTTAGTACCCCAAAACTATGTTGTAGGCATGCTTTTATCATGAATTTAGTATAAGTTATATCACATACTCAAATCAATAAAATGTGCAAGATTTTTGTGTTGAATAGCCAATAAGGAAAAAAAAACAAAATGGAAAGGGCTATCCTCTGAGCCTCTGTCCTATCTTTGTGTTTTCATTTCTCTATGCGTCTGCTAATCCCATCCCTTCATCTCTTACCCAACTCTTACTCATCCTTTAAGGCCACCTAGTCTTACCAGAAAGAATAAAGGATAACGGTCTATGCAAAAAAGCCTAACCACAGAATTTCTCATGACAGGGGCCTCAAATACAGGAAGAGGATTGCCTGTGTTTGAGGCTTCTGTCATGATAAATTTTTAGAAGTGGTACCACAAGAGCCTGCACATTCCCTCATTTTGACTAAACTTTAGACAGGGTCCTTCTTGATTCCAACTCCCTGCCTTCCCTTTTTTAGAGCATTGACTTTAGAAATATTTTAATTATAAATTCTTTTTTTCTGCCCCTTTAGGATACAAGCCTTTTAAAAAGACTCTCACCGGTTTTACAACCCAGGAATATATTTATCAGGAACCTGGAGGCATGTTTTTGAAATTTGATCCTCAAGGAAGATAGTGCCTCAAGCTCCCCTTCTCTGTGGGCGGGTAGAAGCCTCACTTTGATGGGAACCAATTAGTGCACAAGGATGTTCTGGTCAAACAGGAAAGCACTTAATAACCCAGGAATAACCCAAAGTCCTGAACGCATCCATCCTTCAGCCTCACTAAAGTCCTGTAGCCTCCTTCCCAAGTTCATTCTAGCCATCCCTTCCATAGTAGACCCCAGTAAAATCTCCAAGCCTACTTCCATATGTCTGGTGTAATTTTTGTTTTGATAGTGGCATTTAACTGGGCTTCAGAAGGCAGAGTTTCATCTCCCCAAAATAGATAAGCATGGACTGTCTTTAATTTTTTTCCACTAAAAAATTAGCATCACCAACGTGGTGATGGCATGGAAAGCAACTTGTAGTTTTCTATCTTTGGTTTGCACACTGATATTATTCCCCCCCAATGAATCCAGATTTATCCCCAGAAAGGATTCTCAATGAAGGCTGCTTTTATAGACTGAACACCAGGAGATATTCTATGCTTCTACAGCTTCATTGTAATACACAAAAAAAAAGTCACAATTAGTCACGAGGACAGCTTAGCTTCCATAGTCTTGAAGGTAGAGACAATGTCTAATTGATGCCATTGTCTCTAATTCTGAACACTTCTTAGGAAATAGTAAAAACTGAAATTACATATGGTGAAAAATGTAATGGAATAATATGCCACATTTGAACAATAGAATCACTGGTATGTATTCCTACTTTTACAACACTAGCATATGGATTTGTGTAATACAGGCTTACTTTGCTTCACAGATCCTGGGTGTGCAAACAACAGGGAAATCAAACAAGTCAATAATTCTCTTGGTCCAGCAGAGATAGTTTTCTAAATGCACAATTGCTTACAACATGATAAGAATCATAAAGCACTTATGTACAAAAAGTATAAAAGCACAGAACAATGGATTTTGACTAAAGAAATATGTTCCATTTTTTTTGATGTTGAAAACTACTGGAAACTTTTGCTTAAAATTATAATTACCTTTGGCTCTTGTAGAGAGCCTGATGCAACAGTTTGGGATGCAATATAGAGTCTGCAGGTCACTGGGGAGAAGGATTTGGGAAAGATTTGGGGGTAGTGGGAGGTTTTTCCTGGCCTTTCAATGCTGGTAGGACTTCTGGGGAGAGAGTTGCAGAAAGGCATTTTGAGTAGAAGGACTGACAGGGCCAAAGGTCAGAGGTGAGAGCCTGCAAGACACACCAGGCAAGGGTGGAATGGTCAGAACAGAATCTGGAAAAGGGAGAAATGGGCATAACACTGAATGTGACACACCTGCCATAATACCTGTGAACACAGCTGTCCTGCGTGTATCAAGACAAAAGAACAGCACTCTCTCTGGGAGGATTGTCCATGATAAGCCACCTTATGGCTTGCTAAGCCATATAGCCACATGAGGGAGATCTCTCAGAGCAACATTACTGCAGACATTATTCTTTGCATTTCTTACTAGAAAAATCCTCGGGAGGATACAGCTCCTCCATTAATGTGTCATGAACAGTAGCACCTGGTTTGAATGTGTCAATAGTGCCTCTGAGTCTTCTCCTCAGTCTGACCCAGTGCACATCTGAATTCCTAGTGGTCTGAGTTTTCTCCAAACATCTCACACTTTTCTGTTCCCTGAAGCTTCAGCGTCAGCCAGCAGTAAATGGTACAAGAATCTATTTTGTTGGTGATTTACCTGCAGGGAATCCTCCTTACTTTCTTATTTTACTTCCACATTGAATTTAAATGCTTTATATTTACTTTTCACCAGTAATCATAAGCCCGAGGCCAATGAATGAATCTTGAGTAAAAGAATAAATGAACTGGATTCATTCCAGAACCTAATTCATTTCCTATGAGCAAGTTGGGAGCTTAGAGAGTTAACTGTTTCACATCAAGAGAGTATTTAATATCATAAAAGTCTGCTTTCTATTAGAATCAATTTGAAGACAAAAATAGCTATGTATATTTTTTTGTTGTTCCCAATCCCACACAGAGATGTTTCATAAATAATACTATGATAGAATATTGAATTAGATCTGCAAATTCCATCACTTGGTGATTTTAATAGCCTCTCACTAAGATTTTTCTGCCTTAAATTGGTTTCTTAACCAATGATTTAATGTGGGTGTATGGGCACAGCTTTAAAGAGATATTGAATTATGTATGAGTAAGTTGTTTCTATTTTTAAGTTATATTTTAAGTTTTTCTGATCATAACAAATAGAAACTTTATTAAATAAGACTATCACCAGTATAAATTATCCTGTAATGAACTAAAGATTTTTTAAAAAATAACACATGTATAAGATAAAGTAATCACTCATACAAATTATTAACCATATATATGTATCTCTCTATATATATAGATAGATATATGTACTTAAAGAGGAGTAGTTCATATTCATTTAATAACTAGAAGTTCATACGATTGTAGCAAAAATTACAGAGGTCATACTGTAATAAGAGGCTTAAGAAACATTTCACCTCTCAATTCACAGAATGGTATTTTTGTCAAATTCAACTTTGAATATGCCATAGTCTTCCTAAAGGCTTTCCATTAAGAACCATCTTGATAAGTGATGGATCCATCTGGGGCTGCGTCTCTCCTCTCTAGTCCACCACATTAATCCCACAGCAAGCCCTACCTCCAAGACATGCCATCTTAGGTCTCGCGCTCTTGGTCTCTACCGCCTCCCCCACCCACTGCCTGGGCTCCCACTACCTTACTCTGTTCTGTCTGTCCTCCACTCTAAGTCATTCTTGAAGAAGCATGGTCTTCCCAATTTACAAGTCCAATCAGCTCAGTCTCTGCTGAAGATCCTTCAGCTAGTGAGAGCAACATATTTGAAATAAAATTTGCGGGAGAGAAAGTAAATTTAATTCCAGGTTTCAGAAACCTGAAGTCCTCAGGGCTCTGCTCACTTCTCCAGCCTCAGGGCCTCAGTTCTTGGCATTTTCTGGCACCCTGGCCTTCTTGCCTGGGTAGGTCTCCCGTGCACTCCAAGCCTCCGTGTGCCTGATGTGTCTACCTGTTCTCCTGGAGTACTCAGTGTGAGTGTCAATGTTGTCTCTGGAGATCATGCCGTCCCCGGAGAGCACAGCCCATTTGACAGATTCATAAAGGTCTCATTGTGAAGTTTGTCTTATTTCATTCTTTTTTATTTTCACATTTCTGCACCAGAGTTTAAAAGTTCCTATGATGCAATAGTTATTGTTCGATTCCCTTTAAGGACAGAGCCTGGACAACATCAGGTCTCAGGAAGTGAAGAGAGACTGCAGATGAATCTGATGTGAGGGTGCATGGAAGGAAGTCTTGCAGAGAGGAAGTGCTCAAGCTGGACTTCTAGGGAGGGGCAGGTATAAAACAGATGCAAGTTATTAAAGGGGATGGTCTCTTGAGCTAAGAAAAAATCATGACCACATTCAACAAGAATCTTAACTACTTAAATAAAGAGGTACAACCATATGACAAAGAATACTTTCCAAGTGTAGCCCATTCAGAATCTGTGATTGATGTAGAATCCACGAGAGTGAACAGAGTTTATAGTTTTTTGTAATCTTCCCAAGAACCTTGGGAAAGAGGTCTTCAAACTTTGCTTTAAAAATAATCTCCTTGTTTTAAATTTACTTTGATACAATGAAAAGAGGTCTCCTCTAGACCTAGAACCACACGAAGAACCAGGAAAAGACAGGGTGGGGAGGGAAGGAACTGAGGACCTTACTCAAGTATCACCTTGGGACCTCGAAGCACGACTGTGCTAAGGGGTGAGCTCCCTTGGTCTCCTGTGCTGTCCACACACACCCACCTCTTGCTGTAACTTTCCTCTGTTGCAGACAGGCTTGGGGTCACAGATCTAAGACTCTTCCTCACCGTCTTGGGCCTGTTTCGTCTCTACTCATGCTGCACACTGTCCTTCACTGACCTTGTTTTCATTGTCACCTCTGAGTTTCCAGTGTTTCTGCTGCTTCCTGCTGGGTCCCTGGAAAATTCTGGACCTAAACTGATGTTACCTGGCTGTGAAGTCAAGGGCTAAGGGACTCAAAGCCTTATTGTTCCAGAAAGAAAAAGGGAAAAATTATAAAAACAGCTGTCTTTTGAACTGAATAATTCATTAGTCAGACCTCTTCCTGGTGTTTTAGCCGTATCTTCTTGCTGAATTCTCTCAACAAGTCTGGGGCTTAGCTCTTTTTATCTATAACTTACATTTGAGGAATGAAAGGTTAAGTTACTCAAATTCCTATAGTTTTTTTAAAGTAAAATTGAGTTTCTTCACTATCTTGTTTCATTAGGTGAGTGTGATCATTTCTTTGGTTCAAAATGCTATCGATGTGTTGAAGACCTTCTCATGTTTATCCCCCTCTCAGGATGAGCTCCAAGACCATCAGTTCCAATGGCTGCTATCACTTGTTACTTGAGTTAGCAACGAGACCCCAGCCTCACTGTGCTAAAATAAAGTGGTGATTGATTCCCTCCACATGGTCCAAACCTTGTGGAGTCTCCATCCCCATATGTATATCCATCTTGCTTGCAGTTTCTCTCTCCCAGAGTCAATCCATCATGAACTCTCCAAAATGTATTCTAAATATCATGATTCACACAGTTACAAAGTAAGTCCACAACACAGTCATGTCTTGACAGTGGACTGCACTCTCGATTTCCTTTTTCATCTTCATAGTATTTTCTTCTCAGTTGTCTCAGGGTCTTTTCAAAATCATATGCGTCAGGATATCACTTTCCCATGATGACATACAAATCCTCCTTAATCTAGCTTCTGCCAAACCTCCCATCACAGCCTTTTCTACCTTCCCTTGAATACCACCAGTCTTCGTTTTGTGCCTTATGCAATAGAATTCTCATCCCTAATGATCGCTGCTCTTCTTTGCTCTTCTTTCTTATCACATCATTTTCTATTTTCAAAAATGCCTTCTTCTCATATTCAGTTCAGAACGTGGTGTCAACCACCTTTGAAGGTCTTTTCCAGTTCTCTTCCCCAACTCACAACGTGCTTTGCGTTGTGAACCTGTAACAGGTTCCAGTGTCTTAAATCATCTTCCCTTCCTTCCTCTTCCCTCCTTTCTCCCTACATTTGTTCCTAACTTCCCATATTTCTTTCTTTGTTGTTCTTTATTTTCTTCTTCTATTCTAAAAGGTAAGCTCCAAAGGAGTAGAAAACCCAACTGTATTTTTGGATGCTATTTTGGACCAGGTTATATCCATGACACAAATAACGTAAAAAATACAAATGTACAAGATTTTTTTTCAGGGAAATTTTCTGAGCTGGAAGGATCAAAGGCTCTTTGGACTGTGAAGGAAGGCCAACCCTAAGTTAAGAGGGGAGAGAGGCTTGGGGGAAATGTCCTGGACTTCTGTATAGTCTAAAAGGTTTATGAAAAGCCCTCAGGTCCTTAAAGCAAAACCATCTGGCAAAGGTTCCTGAGTCTCCCAAAGATGGGCCTGTGCTGGCACCTATGTGGCTGGCTGTGGTTTGCATCAGCCTGAGGTGTGTCTAGGGGCAAAGGGGGCTGTTGTCCCCCAGTTACCAGTGGAGGCCTTCCCTAGTTCATTCCTGGGGGAAGTCTCCCAAGTCCACCCTCCGGCCAGCAGGAGTACTGCTTACTCAAGACGAAAACCAACTCTTGACATCTCTAGCTGTTATTTACCACAGAGATTTATTTTTTCCCTAAGATGGAGAAAATCAATAATATGTAAGACTTCATCTCATCCCCCCAAGAAGATGACTATCCAATGACAGAGATGACACATAAAGCATTGCATTGAGGAAGAAAAGAGTAGGTCTAACTCCTTCTAGGGAGGGGACCAAGGATGATCCATAGCAACACAGAGTCCCAACACTTGCCCAAAAGGAACATGCCCAGGATGTCTGCAGCTAGCTCTCCTTTGCTTGATGAGATTGGAACAAGCTGTGTCCTAAGAATGTCCAGTAGCTCTGGGCATGTGGGTCTAAGCAGAATCTTCCCGTGCTATAGTGCACATGTCCAGACATTGAGAGGGGACACCTGCGGTGCTTTAAATATGTGAGAACACAGAGCCACATGTACAGGAAAAGCCAATTCTCCAACTGCTTTCAGTTACTTTTAAAGACACGCAGTAAATGAGATCACATTGAGTGTGTGTCACTGTGGATTAGACCTCAAGGGCACCTATCTAATAAAATGCCAGAATGACTCAGGGGTAACAGAAGCCAAAAAACCAGCATAATCTAGACAGTTAACTGGAAAGTGGTGAGTTCAAAGTTGTGAAAGGAAGGACTGATTATCACATTTTACCTGGCTAGCATTCCATTGTTGAACAGCACTAATACTAGAGAAGAGAGAAAATGCAACTCATTAGTTGATTGACAGGAGAGGCAGAAGTGGGAACTCAATCAAGAATATGTCAGCACTGGCTCTGCCCCAGCCTCTTTCTCAGAAAGGGGCTGCACCTGGAAATCCCCAGGACTTCCTCAGCTCCAGGCAACTTTCCACCATGGGTTGGAAACCACCCTTTCATGATAGCTGTCATTACTGTAAATCAGAGTCTATCCTTACCTCATAATCAAACACCACTTAACCCCTTCCTGCCATCTTTCTGCCTTTCTGCCAAGTGATGGATAGAGTGGAGAAAATCCCAGAGACTTGCTTTTGTTTCTGGACTGAGGAAATTATGTTGTACCAGGGAATGGTGGGCCACATGGATTAATAGTCTCATAGGTCCCCATCGGTTTACATCGTGGATCAAACTAAAAGTAATTCAGATGCAAATGGCCATAAAATTAATCATTTTCAAAGGTTGAGAACCCCTAAGTTTAAGAATTGTGTATACATTATTCACAGAATATACAAAAGTATGCTTCTGCATAAATCAGCTTGGTATTAGGTGCCAGCTTTTAGAAAGGAATAGGCAGATATATTTTAAGAAATGACAGTGCCATTGCTTAAATGAATAAAGAGCAGGGATTTACAGAATACTGGAAAAGAGTAAAATGTGACATGAAGGCTTTTACTAATTCGGTAAAAATTCTACAGTTGACCCATGTACTGGGCACAAGCACCTAAAGGGAAAGATGACTCAGTACTTCAGCAAACACCTCTTGGCCTGAGTAGCCAGTTTCAGATTGCAGGGCCTATAAACCCTGCAAAAAGCCTTGGATTTATTTGTTGGAGGTCCTGAGGCTTGAGGGAACATCTTGGCTCTATTTCATCAGTTTTGAGGGGCTCATTCTTCATTTTTTAGGAAAATGATTTTGGAATCGTTAGTACTAATAACACACATATAACTCTGAATTCGGCCTGGCATCCAGACACCAAGTAGATTGGCAGTTTCTTATGGGATCTGTGTAACAGACACATAGGATTTCAATCCACACCTCTGAACATCCTGTGTCTACCTGCAGTTTTCCATTACATACATACCTGACTCTCAGTTCCAAGATTTCCTCCAACTAGAGGAACTCACTGTAGGTCAGGGGCAGGAGATCAGATATTTGGGGCAGTATAACATGCTTCAAAGAAATTCCCTGTCCTTGGCAGTTAGGATATGGTAGATGAATACTCAAGTTTCTTCAACTCTCTGAATTAAAGAATAGGCAACTCTAGAAAATTGGGATCCAGTCCTGCTGGGAAATTGCAGGAAATTGGTTAGGACACTCTTCCATACCATCGAATCAATCTCTCTCGCCTTGCTCTCCTCCCTTGTGTAGTTCCACATGCCTTCATTTGTGCTTCCTAAGATGATTAACCAAATAAACTGCTGGCCTTTTATTCTGAACTCAGTCCCCTCTTGGAAAAGTCCATTACAAGACACACAGTGTACAGGGCAAATGGTGCTGCACTCATATTAAATATGGAACCACCGCAAAAATCATGCAATTTGCTTGAGCTCACACTGTTGTTAGCAGCAAGGACAGAACTGTGGTCTTCTAAGAAATAAACTGTATTTATATCCCCCTGATATCTAAGTACTGAGAGGTCAAAGTACGAAATTCTCAGTGTAGAGCATAGTAAAATCCAATTTTTAGTTTGTTTATTTTGTAAACAGTGATGATAACGACATTAAATATTTGTGGGCTTTGGAAATTTATGTCTAAAATTATCTTGTTTCATAAAACATGACAGACAAGGAAGCGCTTTTCTAGAATGGTTCATATTTGCCCAAGACATCTGATCATGTCAAGGAGATCCAAATCATATGAGGCACAGTGGCTCTGGTCACATTTCACTGATAGTCACTGAGCTGTACAAGGGTCTTAACAGTGCCAATTTCTCCTCAATCAATGGAAGGAACTAGAAAGTGTTGATATCTCCATTTAATGCATATTTATTGATCATCTACTCTGTGGCAGGAGTAAATGTGAAATTCATGGTGCTGTTAACAGAAACAGATTGAAGGCTGTTGCAGATCTGTAACCTCAATATATGTGTAGGACCTGGAAAACCACCAATGGTGCATGTCATTCAAAAGTGAATGTGATCATAATTCCTACCTCAAAGGGTTGTGGTAGCAATCCATATCAGGGATCTGGGCTGCAGGGACTCCCAAACTATTGCACACACCCTTGCATCTATCTCCCAGGAACTCAGGACTCATGTTTTCCAGTCCTCAGAAGATCTGGAACTCACTGTCCCTTACTGGAATAATGGAGAGAGAGAATTTTGAATTCACTAGGGCGGAGTTGTAGGGTATGTTATGATTGATTGTGCTTAGTCCCCAATCTATGTTGCAGTCAGGGGTTAGTGCTTGATGCTAAGAATCCCAGAGGGTTGAGAGGATCATGCCCTGTAGTGCCCATGATCATGAGGAAACAAGGCTCAGAAAGACCCTGGAACATGCTCTCTGTTTGTCCTCAAAGAATGACTTTTCCAATCAGAGTCAAAAGTGGACCCGAAAATTGGTTCCAAAAAAAAAGTGGTCTTGTGTAGACTAAAATGGTAATAAAAAGCCCTCTGATTCTCTTAGACCAAGTTATTAACCCAGAGCACACAAATGAGATTGAGCAGATACTGAACCCCTTGACCCAATTCTGAAATGCATTTTGCTTGTGTGCCTTTGCATAGGGAGGAGTAAAAGAAGAGATTATGCACATATGACATATTATCAAACAGATCCATGACTGCAAAGAGATGAGGAAATGCTATTAAGCAATCAATAAGGTACATCTTGGAGAAAAATGTACAGACTCTGCTGCCCCAGACAAAGGAGAAAAAAAGCTCATAATTATAGACTTCAGCCAGATTTGCTTCTATCATGAACAGTTCAGAGGTGGGTATTCTAGGATTGGCAATGCTCCACCAACCTCAGCACACAGGATGTGTTTTTATATTCAGGGTGCCAAATGCAGCTCCCACCATTGCACCTGTGTTACCTGTGAGAGGAAAGGTAAGGAGAGGGAAGGAGACAGGTGTCCAGTCAGCCTGAGGGAGGGTTCAGAAGTAGCCCACATCCCATTCATCAGAAGTCAGGCACAAGGGTACACAGAAACAAGTACATGTAAATCTAAACCTATCTAAAATGCAAAATTATTATGAAAGGGAAAACAGAGGGTTGTATGATAAATATGTGGACAATTAGCAGCCTTTGACATAGCCCCCACTACAGCATCCCTACTATTTTCCTATCTAAGAATAAACCAATCGTTGGAATGGAGGCAGGTGTGAAACAAAAAGTCAGAAGAATAAAGTATCCATTAGCTGGCTGAGAATCAAGCCTAGTCAACTGTATTTTCAGTCATATGATATGATTTTAAAGGAGATCCTGGGGACAAGGCTAATAGTTGATGTCAGCCTCCTGTAACTCAGCCCAATTAAGGTCTATCTATAAGAGGCAGTTTAGTGGTTGGTGCCCAACACATATTTATTTATCTGGTGGGATTTCAGAACTTGTTAACCAACACCCACAATGTTTTTAAGAAGAACCCAGCTCAAAGGACATTAGATGAACTAGTTCATGTACTTTACACTTTGGTTGCTGATTAAATATAGGATCCTACACAATTCTATTAACCTTACTGAGGCTTACATTCATCTCTAAAATCTGCAGACTGTTGATTTGAAGTTGGGATAAGACTATGGTAAAGAGATACATAGAAACATGTTTAATTATTTTATGTAAATTTGCATAAATAAAATAGTATTTCCATTGTCTTTCCAGAATTATAAAAAATAAAAGCCAAGAAAACATTGAAAAATGATGCATCATTTAACTGTTGCCACTCAGGGCACAAAGCAAAGCCTCTACTTTACAGTCAGTAATAAAGGCAGCCAAAAACAGCTGCAAAATAACAAAGCACTTGGGTGAAGAACTGAAGAAAAGAAAAACAGATTGGTGACATGGCTCAGAATCAGCAAACTTCAGAAACCGCAGCAAAGAAACCATTTCTAAAAAGAGCAAAGTAGGTTCTTTTTATGGAACAATCTGAGTGAGATTAGGGATGATCAGGAAACAAAGAGGAACTATCAGAGCCCTGGTTCAGTTTAAAGAATCAGAGCAGTTACAGGGGCACCATATTGGCAGAAACTGGTCTGTGTCTCCGGCAGCAGAGAAAAGGAAATCCTTTGAACAATGGGCTGTTTTTATGCCTCAGGATGATCAAGGACACTCCCCACATAAATGTCTAGCTCATTTAATTGATGGTATTAGAAAAGGAACGCTACAGGATTAGACCACAGATATAATGTGAAATGAAAACACAAAAAAAAAGATTAGCAAACTTACTAGTATGAGACGTAAATAAAGTTTGTGGGGAAAATACTTTTTCATTTCTGGCATGTTTGATACTTTTGTCTGTATTTTGAAATTTAAAGACAGCTTGCCTGGACCAAGATCTTTGGATTGCATATTAGTTATCTAAAGTGGGGAACAAATTAATCTAAAACCTGGAGACAGAAATAGCCCTACACGTTTATCTTCCGTCTCACAGCCTCTGTGGATCAAGGATCAGGAGCAGCTGGGTGGAAAGCAAGCCCACATAGGAAGGAGAGATTTTCTTACCTACATTTTGGTGTGTTTTGAGCTATGAACCATGTGACGTCTTTAACATCCCAAACCAAGTAAGCAAGTTTGTTTTCCCAGAGCATAGAGGACCCAATGCAGTGTCTTCCTCCTCGGCCCTGGGACTCTCAGCTCCCTGATCAGGTGGCTGATTTAACACCTGATACTTGCCTCCTGGGTATGTTGTCAGTGCTTCACATCCTGGTAAGTCACTTCATTTCATGGTCTCCTAGTGGGGACCTGGGGTCTGTCCTGTTATTGTCTTTCTTTTAAATGTGAGATAAATGAGCCACAAAGGACCCAGGGAACAATTTAACCAGGAAATGTGCCCTCCCAAGGGAACCATCTGATTTGAATAGAGGCTTCCTGCCCCCCACCTGCCACCCACCCTCCACCCCTCACCCCTGTACCCCATACCATAATGCTAAACTTCAAAAGCAAACAAATGCCAGAGGGGCAAGTTTTTACCAAACCACAAAGTTTAAAAAGTGGAATTCCCCATGGTTTACACAATTCTGCCAGGATGCCCCTCAACTGGAGAGTGACCCAACTTAGATTGCCCTGGGAGCCACTCGATTTGCCTTGGGCAGGTTGCCTGGCTTACAGCTCCTTAGTGTTATTTTTGTGAGGCAGAGGGAGGTATGAAGTGCTATAAAATTGACGATTTTATCTTTTCTGATATTTATTTATTTAGGGAGCTTGTTGTCCCTTAAAGGTGTTAATCTTCATTGCCTGTCATTTCCAATCAATTTATGGTGCTGAGGGTGAGCTGTAGACTGCTAAATCAATGCCAATTATAACTGAGTGCCTTCATGGAGGCTCAATTGTGCGGAATCCTCCACCATCCTCAATTTATAGCCTCGTTACTAGAAAAAAATCTGAAATTCTTTTCTATGCTGTCTCCCTTAATTATAATCTCTCAGAGGCATTGGAGATAATGGCACCCATGTCTTTCAAACTAAAATGTTGAGTACAAGACAACTCTGCTAGCTTTTATAGGCCCTAGGCACACACGTGTCCGACTGCACCCTGTGAATCATCCACATCACAAGGGGTAGCGTGTCATGTGCTATAAGAAACAGCACTCCACTACATAGAGGCTCATGCAAAGTGATGAAGAGGGAGAGGCACTTAACATTTTTAATAAATATCCTTGTGATCCTAGGTGTTCTGACAATTTTTGCAGTAATATGAAGGATTTTGCTTTGCTTTACTTTGCTTTGCTTGGACATGTATATATTTCAATACTGACTTTGAAATATATACTTTAAGGGAAAGCTTTACGTACTTGGAAGATGGCCTCTTATCTCTAAAATACCCTGCTTCTGCCAAAGCTCCTGGTGGCCAATTCCTGCTGTTAGATTGAGAAATAGTTAATCATTGCCCTATACAAATAGCACCCCCAAAGCTCTGCCATGGCTCAGAACTTCTCCAAAACAGGGCTGCATCCCAATCTTCCTTTATTTTAGGATTCTCATGCTGAGTCCCTTCCAAGGAATAAGGAAAAGGATAGGATTTTTCTGCCGCAGACACAGTATAAGGTGGACATACTCTTCCAGGAGAGTGCTGGTGGGGAAACACAGGTGAGGAGAGGAAAGAGATCAGTGGAGAAGATCCCTTCCCTAAGTCTCTGAGCTGGATCAAGGAGCCCACAGTGAGAAATGCTTGGGGACTGGTGTTGTGGAGGGAATTGCAAGTACAGGAGCATCTACAATAGTCATATAACCCTGGGCTTCTGCTGTGTTTTGTTGCCTTCCTCTTTGTTGGGTTGGTTTGTTTTAGAATTTCTGCAGAGCCCTCCCAGGTCTTTACCAAGCCCTTCTACAGTGGACAGTAGGGTTGCCCATTGTGTTGTTTAGGAGAAACCCAGGAGAAAGGTGAACTTCATCCTTTTCCTCTGTGGTGAGGGACACAAGTAACAAAGGAACCTGTAGGGAAGAGGAGTCCTGAGGATATCAGCCTTGATCCTCCTCAGCAGGGTCTGGAAGGCTTTGAAGGCCCAAGAAAGAGGGAAGAAGTATTTACAGACTGTGCAATTTCCAGCTAATATTCTGGGATCTACAAGCAAGTGCAAACATTTTGAAATTTACTATCATTTTTGAGATCAAAAAAAATCCAGTCTTTGAAATTAATTAGACGCAAACTTCTAGTTCTTTCAGACTTCCTCTTGCTCAGTGTGTGACTCCATGTGTTCACCAGCGCATGAACCCTCAGGCTCCGAGTCTTCAGTTATACCTGTCAGGATCTTACTCCAGTGGCTTTCAAGATGGTTAACAGAGAAACAGGTGTTGGCAGCAATGAGCCCACTCTTCTCTCTTTTTTTCCACTTTTTCCAGAATGTGGAAGAAAAAATCACATTTATTTAGAGAACTAACAACCTCCCTTCTCCACATTCTAACACTCAATTCTTCTAAGTTTTACATTTGAAAGGTTTTTGAAACTGCAGACATGATTTCCAAGCATACCCAGACTGCTGTGTGGAACTGAATGTGATGTTTAAGTGTGAGAAACGGGTCTGGGGTCACAAGGAGTTTGTAGTTTACTTGAGGGGAAAACACCCTGCATAAATGAGAGCCAAGCAGAAGGGTTTTTCATTAAGCCCCCAGACGGGTGAGAAACTGCCATAGGTACTGACAGACAGAAAGTGAGAGAGGATTAGAGAGGAGCCTGGAAAAGGGAGAACTTAAATTTTTCGTTAGTTTCCAAGTCCAAAGTTTACAATTTTCAAATCCCCCTCCCCAGGGTATGGTGTTTGGCAATCTTATCTTCTTACTCAAAGATCCCATGAAGTCCCTAGGCATCCAGATTCAATGGGGCCAGGCAGCAAGGTTTCCTGGTGGAAAACCTCTGAGGGTCGATGAATGGGATGATTTTAAGGCATCCCTTCAAGCCATGCTTGGAATGATTCCTCCCTTCCTAAGGATAAGGCACATCAAGCAAACCAGATGTATCAACACTTGTTTTTTAAGGACAGGTAACTGGATCTTGAAATTTCCCCTTCAGAAAAGGCCTAGAAACTCCATGAAATTTTTATGTTTTAGTTGGATGAAATATCTCAGAAAATAAAACTCTTCACATCTTTTATGCCAGTTTTTCATGGAATGCACTAATGAGTTCTGCAGATATTTTATTATTTTCATTATTTTACAGATTTAAAAATAAATTTACTGCTCATGTGATTTTTTTTCAGTTTGTTATGCCACTTTCACATGATGGTTGCATCTTTGAAGCACAGGAAGAATGTGTTTTGGAAATCTCATTGGAAACAGCTTATGATAAGGTAGGAAAAAAATGCAAGGTGTCAGGGTCTGTATTTCTGAATCCAGTGCCCATGTAGCTGTGAATTTCCTTGTGATCTTCAGCAGGCAATATCTAATCTGCTCTGTGAATCAGTTATTTTTTAATACTATCTTTACTTCTTACAGAATTTTTGGTTTTCATTGTGGGAATTCAATGATATAAGGCAAATTCATTTATTTGTCCAAAACCTGTTGAGGGCTCTAATGTGCCCAGTGGTGTTTTCACATCAGCCTCCAGAGGGAACAAAAGGGCCTCCGTGCCTGTGAGGGGTCACAGCTGCACAGGGAGATGGATTCAAAATCAAACCACTGCGCCGCAGTCTGGCTGGGCACAATTCAGGAGCCACTTGTCAAAAGAAACAAACTTTATTTTTAGAACCACACACGCCAAACCACACAGCTCCTCGGGAAAAACCTTCAGAGCCCAACTGCCACCACCGGCTTCCCACAAGCCTCTCCACCTCCCCCACTCCTTCTGCTCTTGAGGCTGATTGGCTGGGTCGCGGTGGGCAGAGCCAAAAAAAGTCCCCCAATGAGCAGCTCCGTGGTCTGAAAGGGCGGGGAAAGAGCCCAATGAGCTTCACTGCAGAGGAGCCAATCAGTTGGCAGCTAGAAGTTTGCTGGGGCCGCTGTGAGCCAATCATCAACTGCCAGCTGGAAGTTTGCTGGCAGCTGGAAATTTGCTGGGGCCCCTTCGGCTGTGGCTCTCAACACCACTGTAGACCGTAGACCACTGCAGACCACTGTGCATCGGGGCTGCAGACTCCATGCCAGGTTTGCAGGTCGAGAGGCCCAGCACCCGGATGAGGAAGAGCAAGAGGGAGGAATCCTGGAGGAGCCAGGCTGAGCTGGGTTCCCAAGGCTGGGAAGGGTGAGCCATGGACAGCAGGGAAGGACTCTGAAGGAGGAAAGCAGAGTGAGTCCTCTGCAGGGAAAGATGGCAATTCCTCTGCCCAGATGGCCACAGAGAGGGGCCATGGACGTCAATAACAGGAACACGTTTTCTCAACATTCTGGAGGCTGTTTCCAAGATCTTGACCCTGGCATTGTGTTCCTGTTGAAGAGGCTGTCTCTGTGGGGATGGCCACCTCCTTACTGTGTCCCTCCCTGGGAGTGGAGGGAGAGAGCAGGAGGCCCAGTGGCCTGAAGTCTCAGGATTAGGGCCCCACCCTATGCCCCAAGGCTCCCTGACTTACCAGTCACAGGAGTTAGGGCTTCAACAAAGAAATTTGAGGGGAAGACAATTTAGTCCATAGCAGATACTTTGGTTTGGAAAATAGAGCAAAATTCAGGTCCCAAATAACCAGAGGCCTCAGCTATTTTAGAGTTTTGTGAAGAAACATAGAAGAGCTCTGTGAAAATGAGTTGTCACAGGGGGGCATGCAATGTGCCGACTGTGTACGCCTGGGGGGACTGTGCCCGTGGCCCCAAGCAGGGCAGAGCCTAAGGGTTTGCTGCAGTTCATCAAAATTCCAGAAGTTAGAGCCAAGCAGATTAGAATGCTCACATACCCTGCAGGGAAACAGGATGCCCAAGGCATGTATGCATGAAACAAACTCTGCTGAAGGGAAAAGATTCATACCAACAACATTTTAATTACCCTTCCTTACAGTTAATGCTGTCTAAGTCTCCTGCTGTGACTGTGTTAGTAATGGGTTGTAGGACTTCTGTCCTCTGAGGAGAGAAAACTGAATACAGCCTAGATTCTTCAGAACAAAGGCAGTAGCTTGGAGATGGCAAAAATGCCCTCGGATTTAGTCAGTTTGTGACTTTCAAGCCAAGAATAAAATTGAAAAATCGGACGAAGTAATAAATAGCCTCATTAAAAAAGCATGAATGCAGCATCCCTGATGCAGTTCAGCTAGGCGATGGGATGGGGAGAGGATTACCGGAGAGGCCGAAGAAGTAAATGAAGCTCAGAAACTCCCTCCTCGTCTAACCCTGTAGGAATTTTTTAAACTCCAAGCCTCAGTTTCCCCATCTGTAACGTGGAGAGTGATGGCATCTTGGTTACAATCTCCCTGAGATCGCACACACCATGTTCTTGGTAGAGCTTTAGTCAACCTGGAAAGAAAGATGCCCGTACCAGCAGCTGCCAAGGTGGTGGTCTTAGAGGGTGGGGATTCAGGGAAGTGATTTGGTCATCAGGGCAGGGTTCCCTCAGTGTCCCTTTAAAAGAGGCTTGAGGGAGCTTGCTTTTGCCCTGCTGCCCTGTGGGGACACACGGGAGGTGCCATCTATGTGTGTGTAATGGGCCCTCCTTCACCAGACACCAAATCTGCAGATATCATGATCTGGGGCTTCCAGCCTGCAGAACTGTGAGCTACTGACTTTTGTCACTTGTAAATGACCCAATATGTGGCATTTTAGTACAGGAGCTTGAATCGACCAAGGAACAAGGATTTTCATTATATGAAGATACTTATATATTCTTCTTTGGGGAAAATGAGAATTAACTTGGAACATATAACTCTAGGTTGGAGTAACTCCAACAAGTGGTAGGTAGCTTCTTTATTACCTTTTATGAGTGGCTCAGCCATGGCATAAAGTTCAAAGGACAGATGCATGGATGTCCTCTTGACAAGCTCTTGTCAGTCTTCACTCGAGGTCTGGGAATTCAGATGAACCTTACCTGTGATGAGGCCGCAGTGGGAATGTCTGAGTAAGCTGGGAAATGAAATGGAGGAAGCAGCTTGCATTTTATAGGGAATTTTGACTTAGGGGAACCTTCAGGGGTTGGCTAGAGATGACCTTAAACATCTTAGAGCAGAGTGAACCTGTAATGACCTAAAAACAAAACACCGGTGTAAGAGAGGGAGAGCGAGATCTTCACCCAATTCAATGTAATAGGAGGTTTTTACATATCAGTACTTCTTCCCAAATGAAATATTCCCCTGGTTCCAGGACTTTGCCTTGATGTCTGGGGAGTTGCGATGCCAAGTAGGACCACGGTCAGACACAGGGACTCAGGCAGAGCTCCAAAGCCACCTGGAAGTGAAGCAGCAGCTTCAGGAAGAGGGAAGGAGCTGGGTGGGGCTGGAGCAGAGGGGATGAGCAGGGCCCCTCCAAGGAATCCTGCTGCTGCGACCAGTGAGCCAGGGCTTGTGTCCTGCTGGGTATCCTTTCAAGATGTCATCTGATTCACTGGGGAAACAGCAATGGCGCTCACTGAGGGCTGCTCCGTTGGTGAGAGCACACCTTGCGCTGGTGTAACCTGGTACCTTCCTATGCTGTTACTTCAACCTACAATTCTTTCCCTCCCAGTCTCAGGATGAGTAAGACCCGTATCTTGAACTTCAATCTACAACACTGATTCCTCTTCCCCAGTCTCCAGTGCCTCAGAGGCAGAATGAAGGTCTTTCCACTCCGGATGCCCCTGGACCTTTGTGCCCTCTGTGAGCCCTGCTCTTGTCTAATGACCTGTCACTTGAGTTTTCTTAACCTGTCTTTCAGCAGAGCAAGGGCATCCAGCCATTTGCAAACATGTAACGAGTAATCAACGTATCTATGCATTTATATGTTTAGATTTTTGACATGTTTGGCTTAAAGGGATTCTTGGCATTTACATCCTAAAGTTATTTGGGAGCTCAGAAATTTAGCAGCATGGCAACCTCTTTTGGCAGGAAGCAGGACCTGCATCCCTGGTTTGGGTTTCAACCCCCAATTTCTGTGTCTGGTGGGTCCATGGAAGACAGACAAGAGTGTTTAAAAAATGGAAGCAGCATGGCAGTGCTCATGAAAGTGGGGTTCTTGCATTCTCAGTAAATAAGACACACCAAAACAAACAAATAATGAAACTCCGCTTTAGCACTTCAGATTCAGAGTCCTAAGGCAGAGGGTGGAGGGCCAGCACCTGGGAATGCAGAGCAAAGCTAAAAGTCCACTCTCTCCCTTGGCCTGCTCTTCACCATCTGCAGGAACCCGATGCCTGAAAATCGCATTTCCCGGGTTTCCTTTCCCACCAGTCCCCCCTTTTGTTCCAGCAGTGGGAGGAATTGAGGTGAGAGTGAAACGAGGTGGCCTTTCCTGGTTTTGGAAACCAGGTCAGTGTCACCACAGTTCCCGCTGCTCATACTTCCTTCTTGGGTCCAGGCTCCCCCAGGGACTCCTCCCCACAGGTTCTTGCTGTGAGCTGGCTCTGGCTCTGGTTCTGGTGAAACCACATTTATGCTTTGGATATGAGGTGTCCCCAAAATGCTCCTGTGTGGGACAATAAAGGAATACTTAGAAGTGAAATGATTGGGTTATGAGACTGTGAACTCAGCTGATGCATTAATCCTTTAATAGTGATTAACTATGCGGTAACTGTGGGCAGGTAGGGGTGGCTGGAGGAGGTGGGCATTGGGGGCCTGTCTTTGGGGTTTATATTTTGTGGTGATGAGGAAGAGCACTCTCCCTCTCCCTCTCCCTCTCCCTCTCCCTCTCCCTCTCCCTCTCCCTCTCCCTCTCCCTCTCCCTCTCCCTCTCCCTCTCCCTCTCCCTCTCTCCTTCCTGGTGTGATGTCCTGAGACACTCTCCTCCACCACACTGTTCCACCATGATGTTCAGCCTCACCTCAGGTCCCAAGGAATAGACAGCTGTCTATGGACTTAGACCTCTGCAACCATGAGCCCCCAAGTAAACATTTCCTCTTGTAATTGTTCTTGTCAGGTCTTTTGGTCACAGCACCAAACAACCACCCTCATGGTTCACTCCTCAGTCCTAGGGTTGTTGCCAATCCCGCTGTTATGATTTGAGTATTGTTTCTAATATATACACTGAAATGTAGTCACCGCTGTCACAGTGCTAGGAGGCCTGGTCCTCATGTTGGAATGATAGCTTCCTAATACAAACAGGTTTGGCTCTCACAGATGCCCTCTGTCCTTCCCCTTTGACAGTGTTATGAACATCAAGAAGGCCTTTGCCTGATGCAGCCCTTCAATCCTAGATGTCCCAGTTTCCAAAATTGTGAAAAATTAGTTTTGGGGGGGTATTTTTGTACATTACTTGGTCTGTAGCACTCTGTTATACAAGCAGAAAACAGAGTGAGACACTGTGTTTTAAGCTTCATCACTGTACCCACATCAGACTTTTGGTACCGAGTCTCCTGCTATGAGTTCTCATTCTCTGCCGGCACCCTGACAGATATATCTTAAACAGATTAAATTGGATAAGGAAACTGAGGTTCCTGGCATGCTGGTACATGGCCAGAATTTCTGAGTATTATTTGGGTGAATTTGGGTGTGAAAATGAGCTAATTTCAGAATCCCCCTGTGTCCTTGCAACAATGAATATTCCACTGCTTCGACTTGCTGCAGAATCAAGTCTATCTTTAACAGACACGATAATAAAAATTCAAAGTTGGGATCCTGATGTTTTACCATATAATTTGAAATATATTGGAAAAATAAGGATTCTGGTCCTGGAAAACATTGCTATTTATTTCTGGAAAATTCACACACTGTTACCCTGAAACTGAAATTCTTGCTCCTTTCAGGGTCTTTTAGAGCCCATTACAGACACCTCCAGAACTTTCATCCCAGCTGCTAAGCAACCACCTTTTCCTTTCCACTTGCATCTTTTGATATTCCCTGTTCTTCATGGAACTCATTGTACAGGCTGGGAATCAATATCATTCTTTTGATTCTCCTTTAATGGCACCATGAAATGGTTAATGAGTGAGTTTCATTTGGAATTGCAAGTTCTAAGTTAAGCAGGTGTTCAGTAAGTGGGAGGCCTCCTGCTTCCTGGACCAACATCCTTTTGACTCTGTAGAGTGTGTTGGCCCTCTGAGTGCTCCGCTCCCCGAGTCTGGCCCAGAGGGGCACTCCATGCTTCTGGCCTTCTCCCTCTGCCTGTCCAGGCTGTTGGCCTTGGTCTCCAACTCTGCCTTGTGTGTTTCACCACTAGGCTCAGAATGTACTCAGACTCTACTCTCCTCTGCCTACAGTATGGATTCTAACCCTTGGCCTAGGAAAACCATTCAGAAATGTCACTCTTATTATCCTCCTTTGTTACCTGGGAACATTTCTCCTACCCACCCTGTCAACCTCACAGGGATGTGAGTTGTGCATGAGATCAAGAATGTGGTTTTCTTTCCTAAATATTATGATGCTAGTGTCTCTTCATATGTGTAGAGGGATAGGGAGGTGTGTCCTCCTTCCTCACTCATCATAAGGGTTACAGTTGACCCTTCTATAGGAAAAGGTAGATTAATAACAAAAGCACAACAAACTTATTTAGTTGAAGTTTTATATGGACCAAGAACCTTCAGAAATAAATACTTAAAGATTCAGGGAAAGCTGTCTGTTTTTATTCTTTGTTTCAGTGAAGACTGGACACCTTGTCGAAATGTGATTGAGGAAAAAGGTCTGATTTTTATGGCAATAGATTGAGGGCAGGAATCCCCAAGATCTGACTGTGTATAATTCTTTCCACAAGTTTCTATGGAAGGACATACTGCAAGCAGAAGAAAGAAGAGAGAAGATCAGAAAGTGATCTCTCAGGTTTTATGGCTTGCTTTGGGGGAGAGAAGACCGAGTTCCCATGAGTTACTTTGGAGTAGTGAAATTATTATTTCTATGAGTATTTTTTTTTTGGAAAGGAAAAGGGTGGGATAGAGGAAGACAGGAGAAACATCAGGAAGACCTTGATTTCAGATCCTTCAATCTCCTTCAGTTCAAAGTTCTCAGCATGCCAAAGAACCATGATTTGAGGCTATTGTGTCCTGAATCCCAATGATATTGTGCTGTGGAAAGATTATTCATAAAAAAGTCATATTTTCATTCTGATGGTCAATACTAGAGGCTCCTTCAGATACTACATCAGACATAGGGAGGATCTTCCAAGCAAAGCTTGGAAGACCTTTAACTCAGGGTCCAGTATTCTGTGAAAATAAGCAAAGTACATCTTCTCTGAGCTGAGAACTTCTTTGTTTGCAAGAGGAAACTATTTCCTTTTCTTATATTGTTCCTGGTACTTAGGAGAGTGCTTGAGGCTCATAGAAGACACACCGATTCTTATTTTAGCAGGCAAACATTTTCTCCAAAACCAAAAATCTAATGGCAGGTGGACACTTTTGAAAGGGTTTATGTGACTTCACAAAATTAGGGTCTCTGTGCCAGGGACTATCTGAAGCTTTCTGTCATTGACATATGCTGTCCTGCATAGCTCACTTTAAAAGCAAAAAGAAAATGGGTAGATATCAGCCTTCAGAAATACCCAAGTGGGCCAAGTGTAGTGGCTCATGCCTATAATACCAGTGACTTGGGAGGCAGTGTCAAGAGGATCACAAGTTCAAGGTCAGACTCAGCAACTTAGTGAGACTGTCTTATAATAAAAAATTAATAAACTGGGGATGGAGTTCAGTGGTAAATCACCCCTGAATTCAATCCCTAGAACCAAATAATAATAATAATAACAATTATTATGATAACAGAAATACCCAGTGCACTTTCACTTTTACTTACATTCATCATAGGTGAAACTTGACATCATACCAAGGGAAAGAGTCAGTCATAAAAAGGAAAATACTCCATATTCTAATACAAACTCATTGGAGAGATCAACTGAATAGACACAGACAGCAAATCCTTGGCTGCTGATTGGGGGAAGGAAGGAATCATGGACTATTGTGGAATAATACAGAGGTTCAATTGTGTAAGATGTTGGCAAATAGAACAGAGATGTGAACATGCATAGCACTCCTTAATTAGCATTGGTGGGCAGGGGTACCCCACCTGCTGCTGAAAGTCCTGTAATGCAGAGGGCACTCTCCAGGACAGAGGACCACTGAGAACAGTGCCTGGTACAGGTTATGCAGTGAACAGATGGATGAGCTAAGATCAGGGTGGAAGAGCAGCTTGGCAGGACTCCTAGCTCCTTCCTGTAAGTATGTAAGTACTCATGGGTCCTCCATACCAAGCCGAAGCTATGGCCAGGCCCACCTGTTGTATTGGTGGCCCAGCTCCCTCCAACTAGGCTCTGTTTTACCTGAGGCCACTCCTACCTGGGATTGCCCACCATCAGAGCTGATGTCCTGCAGATTGCTATAATTTCTCCCAACCTCTTTTTATTCATTTGTAAACAGGAGAGCAAAGTGTTTTCTAATTACATTGCACCAAATACAGAATAGAGTGAACAGCTTTCTACTGTGTTCAAAAGTGAATTTAAAAATACACATTTATTTCATGTTTATTTTTAATAATGACATTATATTGAAGAAAGTGATGAAAAGAACATTTAAAATAAATTTATTTAAGTAGCCATACACGGTGGTGTAGGCTTCTAATCCCAGTGACTCAGGAGGAGGCTGAGGCAGGAGGATCACAAACTGGAGACCAGACTCAGGAACTTAGCAAGGCCCATAGCAAGTTAGCAAGACCCTCTCTCAAAATCAAATATAAATAAAAAGCACTGGGAATGTAGCTCAGTGGTAAAGCACCCCTGGTTTTAATCCCCAGTACAAAAAAAATTACATAAGTAGAAAATTGCTTTGATATGAAAATAATATGCTAATATGGAAAACTTCTTGAAGATATTGAACAATAGGGAACATTTCTAACACAACAATATAGAACAGGGATTAGTGACAGATAACCTTTTCTGCAAAGTGCCAGTGAGCTAATACTCTAGACTTGCAAGCCCTGGGCATCTGTTGTAACATTTCTTCTCAACAGTAATAGTGGAAAGAGAGACTGTAGGTAAAAGACTAAGTTATCCATGTTCCAATAAAACTATTTATGGACACTACATTTTTAATAACATGTAATTTTCATGTTATAAATAACTTTTTTGGCATTTTTTTCAAAACATTTAAATGTAAAAGTATCCTTAGCTCCTGGATCATTCAAAAGCAAGCTGTGGCCAGGTAAGGCCAGGGGCCAAAGGTGCTAACACCTGCTGGGGAGGGGCGGGGACTTCCAAGTCAGGCTAAACTGGATGCAAATTCTGGGTGTGCTTCACATGTAGCTTTGTGATCCTAGCAACGGGGCCTCCTTCCCAACTCCAGGTTGCCTTTCTTAGCAAATTCAGTGCAGAATGAAAATGCAAATAGGACCTAGACCTGAGCACAATCTGTCACATTCTGACTGAAAGTGAGTGCTTTTCCCTTCTTGCCCATCTTTTCCTCCCTCATACAGCAGTGCAAAATCAGAGTCAGAATATTAATTGAGGGCTGGGGATGTGGCTCAAACGGTAGCACGCTCGCCTGGCATGCGTGCGGCCCGGGTTCGATCCTCAGCACCACATACCAACAAAGATGTTGTGTCTGCCGAGAACTAAAATAAATAAATAAATAAATTCTCTCTCTCTCTCTCTCTCTCTCTCTCTCTCTCTCTCTCTCTCTCTCTCTCTCTTTCCTCTCTCTTAAAAAAAAAAGAATATTAATTGAATTAAAAATTGCCCTAAGGAGTAAATAAAACTGCTTCAAAAGCCCTGAAATGCAATGCAACATGCAAGACCCTTTTCGAGATGTGGCTGTTCACTGAATGCTTGCTTGTGACATTGTCCTGAGGTGAGAGCCTGCATAAACTCATGATCCTCAGGCCACATCTCCTCGTGAGAGGGAGCTCTCCATTTGGGGGAACGGAAATGAGATAAAGAATGTTAAGGGCTTGTTCATGCCTGCATCAGTGAGTAGTTGTTCTCAGCCACCTTGGTTAATTCATTCTTGTTATCTGGACTCCAATAGACATGGACTTGATCTCTTGGTCCGCTGGAAAATAATGCATTTCCTTACCAGTCCGTTTACTCTTTCTGGTCTTCTTTTGCAATCTGAAGACCAGAATAGTCATGGACTGAACCTGGTCCACAGGTTCAGACCCAGGGTCCAACACAGTGAGAAAAGGCCACCCTCCCCACTCTCACTGTGGAAGTGCAGCTCATGAGCTCTGCTGCAAGCCATTCCAGGAAGGAGAGGCAGAGTTAATGAAAAGGAATTGGATCAATACCTCCTTCAACACCTGGAACACCCAGCTTAGCTTAGCAGAACCAGCCATTGAACGTATTCAAAGCAGGCGACCAATTGATAGGAGCAAAAGTGGTCACAGATTCATCACTTGAAGAACCTTGCAAATGCTATTTATAGGTATGAAATGCATATATTCACAGAGGAAGTAAGGTGAATTCAAAGCTAGAGCAAGCAAATGACTGAATAAGGAACAGCCAGCTAATCACATATTCAAAGTCTTTTATTTGTGAAATCACACCATTTAGCCACTTCACTTGAGGACATCTGTAAGTTGGTTCTTTGAAGCCTTAAAGCTGGTTTACATAAGTACTAGGATAAACCTAAAATGGCTTCCATTCACACAACACACCTCTAAAAATAATTGGCTCCTTAGAGTGGTCTGTTTCATTTCTCCTTTTGTTGATAACAGACATCTTTGACAGGATAAAATTGGTACTCAGATGGCTTTAGTTCCAACAGTGTTTTTTGCATATTAATAGAAGAAATTGTTAAGGGTTAGTGACTCTGAATGAATTTGAATTTAATGAAAAAATACTCAGCATCCTTTTAAAAATTTTCTGTACATACAATTTGTTTTTCTCCCGGACTAATTCAACCTCTATTGCAAGATATAGTTCCATGAATCCACATCTGTATTTCGTCCCTGTAGGATGGCATCAGGACAGATAATTTATGGATCAAGGCACACACTGCATAAGAACAAAGAGACTTGATTTCACTCTAAATTACTATGATAATGTCATTATTAGTGTTATTTAAGAATCTAAAAGCCTCTCACTTGTAACTGTTGTTAAGTTCAACAAGGACCATTCTACAAGAGACAAAAGTTGCAGGTCTGATCTAGAATCTAAGAATACACTGTTGTTTGTCAGAGATGCCTCTTTCTTTGAAAGATGAAAACACAAGTGTTTCTCTTCATCCTAAGCCTCCTGCATCAGGGTTCTTTCATGGACCATTCAGTGGAGAGTTTTCGAGCCTTTAATTATCGGCACATCCATTCCATTGTTTCTATGTGGTACAGGAGGAGGAAACACAATTAGTGGAATATTGTAATTAACCTTCGTGGTCTGCGTGCTCTTCCAGATCTGAAGCACTGGCTGGAGACCATAAAATCCTTCGTATTACAAGGAGTGAGTCCTGGGACTCATCAGCAAGAATAATCAAGGTAATTTATTCTGAGGAGGGAAGCACATTGTTTTCCACCCCCTGATCTCGCAGATGGGAGGGGTTTGATATGAAACATAAACCAAGCCTGGTCCTTCCTTAGTCCCTGTATCCTTCTTGCTTGCCCTTGTTTTTCTTCCCTTCTGCCTTCCTCCTCTGCTTCCTGCCACTCTTCTTCCTGTGATAGACACTGGGATATCAATAGGATTTAAACTCGTAGCTACAGGACTTTTTTGAACTACCAAATTAAATCACTTTTTTAGCAACTGTCACAATGTTAAAATCACAAATGATCTCTTTTCCACAATAGTTATTTCAGGAAAGATTTTTCCTATAGAAAGTGGCATATTCAATGCTGAGGAGCTTAACGCATTTTTGCATATCTAAGCTCACATGGAATCTGTGTGACCTACTATGCACTTGAAACAGGATGGATCACACTCAAAAATTCTGACCCCACCAGGTCATTAAATGTATGGATATGTAAAAACTAGACACACAGGAAAACCCTTGGTTAAGGCTTTGCTTTGTCACTTGTGTAAATGACTTTGTAAACCTCCTTCATGGGAATAATCTCAGATAGTGCTTAGTAAAATGTCAAAATATTAGGTTTGTACTGTTTATCTTCCCCTTTCCAGACTTTTCCCAGACTGAAATACAAGCTGAGTGTTTATTTGCTGTCCAGAAGAGAGGAGGATTACTACGATACTCCATTGGTTCGACACAAAGCACGGTATTCAAACTCATGGTTTTGAGTCAAGTCGATTTTAATATTGGCTGTTAAAAAATAAAGGAATTATTGAATTAATAATACTAATAATTATCTGCAGTCAGTTCTGCCATAATGAGACACCTGTGTTCCTAAAAATCACTAATCATGTAAAATTGAGCAATAAAAACTGCTTCTTAGAAGTAAGAAGAATGGGAATGGGAACACAGGACTCCAAAACTTCATCAATGACTCATGTAAATAATAAAAGGAATTCTAATAAAAAGAGCAGCCTTTTTTTTTTTAACAGATTTTGAATTGTGAAACACAACAAATGTGGCACATTACCTTGAAAACTCTATGAACTTACTTTGAGCTGAGGACTTCAGCAAGGCTGCCCTTGGGCCATTGTGAAGTGGTAGAAGATGGTTAACTGAAATCAGACAGAAAATGGCAGCACACCAGTGGACAGATGCAGTTCATCACTGAGGTGGTGAAAAGAGGTCACTCAGCCTGTTTGTGGGGTGTGCATTCTGTGTTCTGATAGGGCTGAGTCCAGCGGCTTTTGTCTCAGTGACTAAATTCCATGTAATCAATAAGAGATTAGTGTTATTATCCTCAAATTGTTTCTTAATACAGCAGTAGCATCAGAATAAATTCAAGTCTCCACAACAAATAACATCTAAAGTGCCATAATACTTACAAAATACTAGTACTGGAGCCATTGTTGCTTTATGATAACAAGCATCATATTGTTAAAATGACTAATTTATGTTCTAAACCTTATAACGAAGGGCATTATTAATAATAACACTGCAATAGCAAGATAAGCCAGCACTATCCCAGGAAAATTAGAATTTATATTTATTCAACCTATTGGAAGAAAATAAGCATCTTTTTACTACTCAAACAATTCATTGAGAAAATAGCTGCAGAGGGACTTACTTTACCAACTCTCAAGAAAGTAACCTACATATTAGAATTTTAAAGAAACACTTTTTTCAATAATATTATTTATGATATATCATAGCTCATAGAATTCTGTCCACTACCAATTAAAATAAAAACCCCTACAGTGCAGGAGATTTGGCATTTGGGTTGAATGACATAGCTTAACTGAGGCTTGGATTGTCTTTGACAAACAATAATGATTGTTGAATGAATCAATCAATCAACTGATGGGTTGATGGCATGATAGAGAATGATAATGCTTGCTCAGCTGAAATTCCCTATGCCAGGCTTGGCTTGCATCCCTCAAGTCAAAGAGAGAGACAGGATCATGCTGAGACCCTGACATAAGCTGCTCAAAGGGCTTCTCCACAGGAGCCCTGACCAACTCTAGGCAAGGCTGTGAAGTGAGGTAAAACCAAAATTTGGTGACTACTGCATCATCTCTAAATATTTTAGGAAAAAAAAATTGTTTTCATTTTTTTTCTAAAACCACAGTACCTTCCTATGCTAGAGGAAGTCCTGCATTAAGCAAAGCAGCTGGCGCCACTATACCTACCTTCCACAGAAGGTCTGGAACTAGCTGGGAGAAAGTATGGAAAACTGGAGCAGAAACATTGTTTATGGAGGCGTAAACCAGAGAAATAGTGATTTGTGATGGAGCTCAGAGACTGTGTTGACGTGGTTGTGAAGGTGTCATTTGTCCTCTAAGCTGGAAAAGAAATGCAGAGGACTTCAATTTCTATTATAACAGACATGAAACAGTGTGTAACATTTGCAATATTTTTTTAAAAAATAATTCTTATTGAGCAAATAAGAAGCTATACTATGAATCACACTCACAAAGCCACCAATTGGTTCAAGTAAATTGAAGGAAAATGACATCACCTGTTACAGGGGTCCACAGTCCCTGTAATACCCTCAACAGCAGAGCCTGCAGCTGCAAGTCTGCAAGGCCAGCCTGCAAACTTGTGAGATCCTGTCTCAAAATAAAAAGCAAAAGTTTGGGGGATGTAGTTCAGTGGTAAAGCAGCCTGGTTTCAATCTCTAGTACCAAAAGGAAAAAAAAATTACATCACAAAGAGGTAGTAAGGGGGAAAGTTTGGGCTTAAAATCCTTAAAAATCTAACCTCCTGGAATATCAGTCTTTCCTTATACCAGTTTTCATTTGGGAAAAAAAAAAACAAATTTTTTTCTTTTCTTTTTGAGAAAGAAACTTGCAACTAGAGACATACGAGCTACCATAGAAATTTAAACAAGATAAGGGCATCACTACCCAATATTGGGCCTGAATTTCAATGGCGAACTCAGAGCCAGCCTGTCTGCCCTACAATATCCTTTCTTACTCACACCAGACACATTCTGTCCACTCACATGCCTCTTTGCTGTCCCCAACACAAACTCTTTACCTTTTTTCTTCCCTTGGACCAGAATTCCTTTTTTTTATAGGTATCTGCAAGATTTATTTTTCTCAACAAAATCATCACAAGCTTTGAGTAGCCAGGCCTGCCCTGACCCTCTCCTGGGGTCCTAACTGGAGATTCTCTTCATCATCTTTCACACTCCACTTTCCTGGAGAAAAGGAAGATGACTTGATATTGTTATCTGATTTCTATGCTCAGGTACTACCAGTCTCTGGGTCCAGTGACCATAAAGAGCACCTCCTCGGGGAAAAGTGTCCAGAAAGAGAGCGCTCTAACTACAAGATGATCCTCTCATGTGGCTGGATGCTAGCGTACCCCATGTTAATGATTTCGCTGTTGACATTGCATGTAAGGTGACCTTGCTCAAAGACCAAGGCGGATCCGGGTTTAGAGCTGATCAGGTTTGAGGAAGTATCCCGCTCCTTGGGTTAAGGGCGTTCCCAGTTTAAGACCTTGGGTTTTAGGGAAGTTCGATGTTGAGGATTATTGCTGCTGGAATTAGGGCGTTCCTGCTGCCTGAGCTCCCATTGAGTTCTCGTGAGATTCAGAGAGGATTTTGGGAAGAAAGCCTCGTGGAGTAGGTGAATTGGCAGCAGAACTGGGATTGCCCCAGAACGTGTGTGGAGGCCGGTGTGAGTTCGGGAATAAAGAATTGCTGTTTGAATCTACAAAGCTGTGTGGTGGCTCCTGATTCTGTGCCCAGCCAAGACTGCGGCAGCTGGACCCCCAAACCCTCCGTAATCTCCCTATGATTCACTGATCCCAGATGAGAATGCGAGTTGTCTTTTCATCTTGAAGGATGCAGGAGAACAGGGAGTGAGGGGAAAATAGAGGATTTTTTTTTTTTTTAATATTTGGTCTTAGGAGCCTTACAAACGTGACCTCAGCCCTCACAGCCCCAGAAGGGCCCTGATCCCACTTCACCCTGACACTTCACGTAGATAAGGAAGCTCAGAGGCAGAGCAGTCACTGGAACAAGTTGAAGGAAGCCAGACTTCAAAACCAGGTCTGTGTGATTCCAGATTCTCTACACGAATCAATGGTCAACTACAAAGGCACACCTGCCAGACACCACCCAGGCCAGGAAGACTCTCACCAGCACCTACCAAGCTTCCCATTTCAAGATGATCCTCTCCCTCCTTCTTCACCTGTAATCACTGCTGTTATGAGGGGTCCCTCATTGCTTTTCTTTATCACCCTATCACCTACGCCTGCAACTCTAAATGCTGCAATTTTGGTTTTTCTATTTTGGGAACTCTTTTTCAACAGAATGATAATGTGAGAATGCTTATGCATCCGTCTTATTTTGCTCCATATTTTTCTGTTTATGAAATTCAGCTGTATATTTCTCAAGATGGCATATCCGTTCATTAACATTGCCACATACAACTTCTTTGTGTGAATTTACTAATGCATCAATCTGCTGTACTGTATATTTGCATTGTCATGTAGGGGTACTATGACTAATGGGAGAAGGAGTCTTGTGCATGTGTCCTGGTTAGAGCATTTGTGCAATTTGTTGAGCAGACACGTAGGGTTAGGTGCTGGGGATTTCTTCTCTGCATATTTAGAATACACTTCCAAAACTTCTGGACCAGGTACCATGTTCACTCCCCCTACACTGGACAAGGATTCTCACTCATCTACCTCTTCACCTTCACTTAGAGTCCCAGTCTTCTTATGTTTAACCAATGCTATTTTAATATTTATTATCTAAATTACTAATGAATCAATCATCCTTCTGTCTCTAAAGAAGCCACTTAGATTCCTGTTTTGTCAGGTGTTCTGTTGATTTTTATTTTTCATAGAACCTTGACTAATATATCATTCCAGGAATTCTTAATTTCAATGTAGTCAAATTTACAGTATATTTAATTATCTAGTGCTTTATATATCCTCTGTCTAAATATTATTTAGCCTTGATATATTGAGGATAATTTGCTGTATCATATAGAAACTTTTTTCTTTTGCTTTTTTACCATTCCTATTGACAATACCCTTGGAAAATAATTTGGTTTATGAAAAAAGATAAAGGTCAACTTTCAATTTTTGCCTTGTATCAATTACCAGATTTTCCAGAAGTATTTCCTTAAAACCACATTTCTTGCCTATTGTTTCCAAATATCATCTTTGCCATTAATAAGTCTCCAAATACATCTACTTTCTCCCTGCCTGTTCCCTGCAGTTCCTCTTGTCTCTTTTCTGCCACAGCATAAGTGGCTGCTGTGTTAGTCCTGTCTTGTGTTTGGCACTGACAACTGAGAACATAGCTGACAATATGCGCTACATACCACCTTGCTGTGCGGTTCCCATGTCATTCAGAAAACAAACCTTTGAAGTCCACACAAAGCATTGAACCTACCAATACGTTTAGGAAAAAATACCATCATTAAAATATTTCCTCATCAAATTTACAAATACATCTCTAAATTTACTTAGACAACTTTTAATTTCTTACAGAAATCTCTTAGATCTTTCTGAAAAGACACAGCATAATTTTGTTACATTTATATCTCTTTATTTGATATTTTTTGATGAGATAGTAAAGGAGTTTTTGTTGTTTCTTGTAGTTTGTTGGTTTGGTACTGGGGATTGAACCCATGGGTGCTTTCCAACTCTGCTATATCCCCAGTCCTTTTTTATTTTTTTTATTTTTAGACAAGGTCTTCCTAAATTCCTGAGGCTGGTCTCAGATTTACAATCCTCCTGCCTCAGCCTCCAGAGTTACAAGGATGACAGGCAAGTGTCACTGCATCCAGAGTTTTTGTTTGTTTGTTTTTGTTTTCTTAAACCTCAATTTTTAATTGTGTTAGTGCTGATTTTCACAAATATAATTTATATAATTGGAATTTTTGTGTATTATATCCAATAATCTCTCAAATTTCATTTGTGAATTTTGCAACATATGTATTACACATATTTTCCTTCTGCTGGTGTACTTCCTCCTAGGGTCTCCAGTACAAATTCAGAGAGATTGTGACACTGGCCAGGCTTTGCTTATTCCCTGTTTCAGAAGGAAAGTTTTCCATTGAGAAAAAAAAAAAAAAACATTGCCTAATTTTCAGATTAAGAAAATTTACTTCTTTTTAGTTCCCCAAGATAAATTTGGATCACAAGAGCTTGCTGAATTTTTATCTAAGTCACATTCCGAATCTACTGATATCATCAAATAATTTTATCCTTCATTTTGCCACTTGAGAAAAATGATTATTGCATGTTCTGCCAATACTGCTCTTCCAAAATAAACTCATGGGTGTGGCGGGGGCTGGGGTATAATTGAGAGAGAGAGAGAGAGAGAGAGAGAGAGAGAGAGAGGAGTTTGCCTCTGTGTTTAAGAGAACAGCTTGTCATTTTCTCTTTTCTTAAGTTATTTCCAGCTTGCATTGTTAGCAAGATACTGGCTTCATAAACCTGGTTGGAAATTTTCACATATTCTGCAAATGATTTTGAAAAGTCTTCCTGAGAACATTTTTCAATTATATACACATGATCTGCTATTGCTGCTGTTGCTCCTTTGCTTTTTCATGGTAGTGTTTGTGCACTGGGAAAATAAATATGCCAGGGTTTTGCAGAGATTATTAAATTTTGACCCTGATTTGATGGCAATCATAGTAGTAGAGCTAGATACTGTCAGATAACAGATGGACTGTGGCCCAAGTCCTTCTGCCAATAGGCCCAGAGAGGCTCTGGACCCAGCCAATCTTTGCAATTGTTGAAGTCCCCCATGGACTTCCTGACCCAGCCAGTCCAAGCTATTCTGCTAAGAAGAGAAAAATGGGAGTAAAAGGAATTATTCTCTCTACCAAGACAGTCAGTAGAAAGCAATCCTACATCCTGAGCAAACCTTGAAAAATGTGGGGTTGCATATTTCCATTATACTGATATTCATTCTCATAAGCATTCTGCCTGATTTCTTGGAGTATGACTGTACATTTTTATAAACTTAATCAGAGTCAATAGAAATCACAGTTGCCCATTTAGATGTGGGTATTTACTAAAACAGGTGAATATAGCCCTTTGCACTTGATCTTCAGCAACTGATCCTGTAAATATGTGTTCCTCTATCAACTTGAAAAACTATCAAAAGGCATTGTTTTTACCTGACAGGGAGAACAGGATCACTTTACCCGCTAATCCTGATTATGCCAATTTTCTTGGTCCTTTTTGTTGTTGTCTGTAGGAATCTTGATTCAGCTAGCTTTCCACAAAGCATTTTAATGATGTGTGATGTTCAAACATCATACTGATTAGATCTGATGAATAGGAAACAGGAAGAAATGTAGGTGTTTTACTAAGATGGATTGGATGAGGTGTGTAAATAGGTGATTAACCATAGGAAAATCCTGTGGTCCACATCTCACTGAGCAGTTTAGGAGTCTAGTAGTTGTAAGATCTTGGCATGATCCCTCTGAAGCCCAAGTAGTCTTATTGCACAATATACTGTCTTCCTTTAAAACAATAACTGCTAAAACTCTTGATGAATCCCTTTGGAACTGAGGTACCATCTATGCTCATTGAGTCTGGCACCCTAACCCATTTTCTAAATTTCCCATAAGACTGAAAGTTTTCAATGAATTACAGAAAAGGAACATAATTAGGTCCAGGGTGATGTTTAAGCAACCATTCTACCTGAACACTATGATTTTATAGATTTAAGAAATTCAAAACAACTCTATAAAATGGATTTTTTGGTATTTCCCAACCAGAAAGACAATGATTACACTGTGATATAAAGTCACACTCTCTTTTTGAAGATAACTATTATATTTTAAAAAATAGCTTCTGATTTCAGAGAGATTGAATTTTTTTTACCATTGAATATTAGTGGCCATGTGATGTATGTTGCCCTTTATTAATTATTTGTCTGACCGCTGAGTCTAAAAATACTCAGTGGCCATTCTTCATTAACTATAAGAGATCACAGTTGTCTGTGGAGTAGTCACAATTAAGTTTCATATTTGCATAAACTGCTAGCTAATAATCCAACCAACTTCTATCTTATTTCATTTCTTTCTTAATTTTAATTCACCTTTATGACACTATGAACACAAGTTTGACTATAAGAAAACCAAGTACACAGTCCACAACAACAGTAAAAATCCTCTCTCCTGTACTTTATGGATGATTCAGATGTATGTGCTTGATGCTATAAAAATATAGACTCAAAGTTTCAATCCGTAGTCACAAAGCTCCAATCAGTTGTGTCCTTGAAAGACCAGAATGATAAAAAATATTCTTAGTGGACAAATCTCTGGTCAACATAATTCTCCACTTCATTGAATGAAGTAGTTTAGATGTACAGGGACCAATGATTTGTGAATAGTTGTCTATGATTTGGTTGTATGGAGTTAGAGATAACCAATCAGCGATCTAGAACAAGGAGGCCTGAAGTGCTGGGGCAGATAGCCTATTGGAGTGGCCACAAGAAATTAAAGATATTTGTGTGATGTCATTTCACATACAATAAACAGACATACAAGGTGGCATGTTCTGATTGTCAGCTACTTTCCTAGCCATCATTGTGCTTGGCTTGCCAGAAACAAACATGGCAACCATGGTAGAAGAGTCACTCTGCATAGATTTAACAATAGGGAGTTAGTTCTACTTACAAGGGTGGCTTGGGATCTTTTGCAGTGGAAGGCCTGTTCTGCTAACAGGACAGACAAATAGTAGGTCCCCAGAATGCTGGTTGATTACTTTGGACCGCTATTATCATAATGAAGACAACAAATTTTCTCACTGGCAAACACACAGATGATTGGTATGTATTTGCCTTCTCTGCTGCAGTGTTCTTGCCAGGACCAACAATCTGTTGACTGATTCATCGTCACAAGTGTGATCCTAATTAAATTTAGATGATGACATTAGTCACTGCTGAAAAGGTGTTAATTAAGGTTTATCTCTTTTGATAATTGTATTAATATAGTGAAAGTTAAATTTAAGTATTCCCCCCAAAAGAATTAGAATAAATGAAAATGTAATTTTGAATAAATTATATGAATCTAAAGTCACTGCTCCATTTTATGAGCTCATATGATTTTTGTAAGACTGAAAACCAATCCTGAAAAATGCTTTGTTCAGAATTGTCTGAAATAGGGAATCACAAACCAAAAATGACCAAATATCATATTTTTGAAGCAATTCAAGGAATATTTAGGGATCTTCTTTTAAATTATCATCAGTAGCTGGAAGCCTTAGTTGGACAAGGAAGATCAGCAGGGCTTGCCTTTCTGAACTCAGAATCTATATATTTATAAATCTCAAAATATTTATAAACCACACCCAATCCATTTACAGCTGACCTGACCATCATACCCCACACAAAATCAAATGATATTTCCCCTAAATCTGCACAGTAGAACAGATACAGGAGCAAAGATCAGAATCCCCTTCATTCCACAAAACCAGGCATCCTTTAGCTATGTCAGAAGCCTGTTTTGAATACTTATCATCAATTTTTCAGTTTTTTTCAAAATATCTGGAGTGGTTATCTGACAACAAATTTATCTTTTTTATAAATTTGCAATTATTCACTTAATTAACCTATAAAAATACATAGTAAAGATGCTAAAGCTAATTACATTTTATAATATTTTTAAATCAATAACAAATTTGCAACTTTATGTAAATTTAAATGTAACAATCTTTTAATTATACCCAAAACAACATATAATGTTTCAATGAGCTATTGGAACCTGAAGCTAGGAATAATGACAGAAGGGAGTCCAGTGTACAGGAAGGGAGTCAGTGGGCTTCAGCCACCTGATGTTCACCCTCCCTTCCCTGAGGCGTTGCAGGTACTAAACGTCCACCACCTCATAAAATATGAAGGGTTTTTTTTCCAGATTTTACAGAGGAAGAAGCTGAACCTCAGAAAAGCCAATTTTATTCTGATTTACTTTTACTTTACAAAGTTTATCTAAGTACTGTGGTAGCCTGGGCCATGTGTAAGTTTCTGGTGGTGATTTTTAGTTCCAGGGCTTTGAATAGTGCATTTAACAGAGCAGAATACTTTTTCTTCAATGTTTCAAATATGTGAATTTCTGAGAAAAATAAAGATTAAAACATAAGCATAAATGCATCTGTCTCCTCACGGCCAATATCTCTGCATTTCCCTTATACTGGGAAGACTTCCATGGTAAACAAAAATATGATACATTTGAAAGTTGGCCCTTGGTGTGCAAAAAAATCTCAATTTGTTTCCACTTAATTGTGTTTGAATATAAAGACCCTCGCTTTAATTTAAGGCAACATTTGTTTTTAAATTTTGGAACTAGAACTCAGGGACAATCTATCACCAAAGTGTGGCCCTGTATCACACCAGATCAGTCCTGCCTGCGACTGATCTCTAGGCCTTTTAATTTTTTTTTATTTTATTTTTTGTTTTGAGAGAGGTCTTTCTAAATTTCCCAGTCTGACTTCCAATTTGCAAGCCTCATGCCTCAGTCTCCTGAATAGCTTACAGGCATGCGCCACAGTTTGTGTTATGGAATGACTAGGTCAATGATGTACCCTGAAGCCACCCTTGGAGGTCACTCTACTTTCATCAGTGGTGTGAACCTGCTTATTACTCATGATCAAACTCTAATAAGAGTCAGTAATAATAATTCACATCTATTTCCAGACCTTTGTGGCATCTCAGAGCCTTTTATTTTTTTTCTTACTTCAGATTTTTTAATTAATTTTAATGCCCAGGTAAGTTCAGAGTCTTGATTTGATATTTTTAAGTTAGATGTTTGGGATGGTTTAAGGTAAGGCAGCAAATCATCTCTCACCCCAGTGTATGCAAATATGTCTTATTGCAATGCCACTTTCCTTCATTTATGTTTTGTCTCTGGCTGCTTTTGAGCTACTTCAAAGTGGAGCTATTGAGAAAAAGACTGTATGGCTACAGAGTCTGAAATATGTATTTCCTGATCCTTTACAGGAAAAGCTTTCCAAGTTCAGATTTAAGAAGCAGAGATACTTTTGGAAGTATCAGATGGCCAGCTGGCTAAGTATTCCAGAACACCTCAGAGAGAATCACAGATACAGACGTAGGAATGTGTGTGGAAAACAGACTCCAGTTCCATCTGCTCAGCATGCATGTTGGCCACCTGAAGTGGAATATCAGAATAGCAATGTCAAAAAGATGGTTCGCATAATAATGGAGGACCAAGAATGCTCAGATTAGCATTTTGAACCTCATCATTCTGAGGAGCTATTCTATGTTTTCGTGGTATCAAATCTATGCCCCAGAAAAGAGATATCTGAAAACATATAAATGGACAATTCAGCTAAGTCATGGCTATTTAACTGTTTTAACCACTTTATTGCTTAAAAAATAAGTAGCATCTAACAACACTCTACTGTGTAATAGACATTGTGTTATGTAATTTGCAAGCCCTTCATCTTTACGATAGCATAAACACAGCAGGTGCTATAATTATTTGCTTTTAAAGCTAAGACAATCTCTACATTTTCTTTCACCTCCTTGATATGCCAAGTAATCACAAAGACAGACTTTTAAACAGAGATGCTTGAAAGTAGGAAAAGCGGAGATCAAGAGTGATCTCCCATACATTCAAGTTGGGCAAGCTTCTGTCTTTGAAAGGATCAGCCTGGTCATGCCATCTTGTTCAGAATGGCAGCTATTATGAAGACAACAATAAGTGTTAGCAAGGATGTGGGGAGATGTGACCATCTGTAGAAAGTGTGGCCCCATACCATACTAGATCCAGTCCTGCCTGCGACTCACTGCATTCTTGCTTCATATAAGCAGCAGAAGCCTCATTTACTAGAGGATAGTGGGGTTTGCAGTCGATTTTTTGTTTGTTTGTTTGTTTTTCCTGAGGAATGAGGTTTATGCCTCTGTACTTGACACTTGTGTTATTTTGTACTCATGCTCAAAGTGAAATATATCCTAGGTCTATTTCATGGCAAGTTCTGTGGTAGAAATGGATGCAGGGATACAGACATTTTGCACCATGAGCCCGTGACCAAAAATGAATGGCTTGCCCAACTTGACTCCTTTGCTTTATCTCCATATTGATTTTATATCATCTGGAAAACTGCCCTGATTTCTTTTTTCTTTCTTGATCTCAGAAGCTGAACTGCACAACATAGAGTGCCAGTATCCCAGTTCTGCTTACGTGACTGTCAACCTTTTGACAAGAGGTACAGTCACAGCCTGGCACCTTTTGGCCTGCTCTCCATGTGACAAGGTAATTCAGTGTGGTGCTCCATGACTGAGGTCTTCTTCTCCTAGTTCCCACTGTTTCCCCCCGCCCATTTGCCCCACTGGTGAGGACCATCTAGCAGAGTCTGACTAGGGGTTTTATATAGGAAACAGGAAGCCTGAAGGTCTTCTGAATATTTTTTCCACTTATTAAGAAATTTTATAATATTTTAGCCACTTTATGATGAGGTGCTAAGCAACTCAGTGAGACCCTGTCTCTAAATAAAATACAAAATAGGGCTGGGGATGTGGCTCAGTGGTCAAGTGCCCCTGAGTTCAATATCAGGTACCCCCCCCCCCAAAAAAAAAGAAAGAAATTTTAATTGTTTGGTTTGAATGATTTCATACCATATTTTAAACTTTCTTTCAATATTTTTATTGGTATGTTAGTCTTTTAGATAACATTTTTTAATATTGTACATGCATTTAATATAACAATGTAACTTGACCTATACTGTTCCCTGCACGTCCCCTTTCCCTTTCCTCCTCCCTTTCCTGGTCCCTTTCCTCTACTCTATTGATCTATGATTTTCAGAGAATAACTTTATACTTAATTAGGGAAGCAAGGAAAATGAAGAGGCGAATTCTGTGATGATAGTTGCCGCAGTCTGGCTGGGCACAATTCAGGAGCCACTTGTCAAAAGAAACGAACTTTATTTTTAGAACCACACACGCCAAACAAAACAGCTCCTCAGGAAAAACCCTCAGAGCCCACCGGCTTCCCACAAGCCTCTCTCCTCCACCAGCCTCTCCACCTCCCACAATCCTCCTGCTCTTGAGGCCGATTGGCTGGGTAGCGTGGGCGGAGCCAAAATAGTCCCCCAATGAGCAGCTCCATGGTCTGAAAGGGCAGGGGGAACAGCCCAATGAGCATCACCACAGAGGAGCCAATCAGCTAGATGTTGCTGGGGCCGCTGTGAGTCAATCATCAGCTGGCAGTCTGAAAGTTTGCTGGGGCCCCTTCGGCTGTGGCTCTCAACAATAGTAGTCACAGGATTATGGTGGCATCTAGTCCCTCCTGCAGTTCAGTTGGACAAGTAGTTCCTGTCCTCCAGGAGGCTCCAATACACCAGGAACCACTGATGGTGTTGTCTGCTCATATGGTTTTCAAAACCATACTTTTTTTTTCATGAACGTGTACAGAGATGTTCTTCTGAAACAGGCAAACATATATAATTTTTTGAGTTGATGGAGGTAAAACTGGAATAAATTTAGTCACAACAACATTCTCTCTCTAGACCAGAGAGACCGAGAGTTCTAAACTGCAGCCACAGTCCCTGCCTGCCAGTCTTGGGGATAGCCAACAATGTCTACAGTGCATCTGAGAGGAAAATCCATTTTATAACTATATTGATAAAATGCCATTTGTAAAGAATTTACACAAGAACATAAAAGAAGTTGAGCACCCAGTTAAACAGACAGAACAGATGCAGGGCTCACAGAGCAGGCCTTGTGAGAATTGACACGCAGAGTGCACGTGTGAGCAAGTGGATCTGGACAAATGCATGCTCTCATCCCAGGGGTATTAAAATTTGATGTCGGAGCTCACCTAGTCTGAAAGGAGTGAGCTTCCCAGCTACCAGTCTAGCTCCATTATTTTAACCCAGAATGTTACTCCATTTCCCTGTGGCTCAGTTTCCAAATATTTCAAACAAGAATTCTAACAACACCTTTTTTACAGAGCTTGCTGAGAATGTTCTAGACACTTGGAAATGCATGGCAGCACATTAAAACCCTACACTGCTTTTCAACTATTATTTCTGTGTTCTTGATCACTTATTTTCTGTAAGTGATTATAACAAAATCTGAATGACACTTTTATCATTTTAGATCACAGGTTTAATGAGACTCAGAGTGTTTGCATTAATAGATCCATTTAAGTGATTTTTCAAATATTAGGTTTGTTCTTTTTAATTGACCCATAAAAGAAGTCAAGCACCCAGTTAAACAGACAAAACAGAGTAGCCCTTGTGAGAATTGAAGCTCAGAGTGCACGTGTGAGCAAGTGGATCTGGACAAATGCATGCTCTCATCCCAGTGGTATTAAAATTCAATGTTGAAGCTCACTTAGTTTGTAGAGGAGTGTGCACTTTTATAAGTTACAGTCTGATAATTCAGAACATGCATGGAGAGACAAAGATCAAATCGGAATAATTAGCATTCTCATCTGCTTATCATTTCTTCAAGTCTTCAAGCTCCTTACTTCTTCCTTCACAAAATGTATAGCGCCATAAAAATTCTTGCATATTGTTAGAAATTCTGATTTATCCCCTTGTTATTTTAAAAAATTTCTCCTAAACTGGTTTGTTTGAGTCATCAAAATCCCCTCTATAGAAAGGAAGGGAGATAATTAAGTGGCTGGTGGTCCACACCACTAGTGTGCATGCTGACCTCCATGAACTGAAATTATCAAATGTCTTTAGTTACAAATAATTTTATTCACTATCCTCATCCCCTTCGCCTTAAAGTGGGAGTGGGAGGCATTCCTGATTAAGTGTGACTCTGTGAGTGGGTGGGCTGTCCGGTATCTACCTGGGTTGTGGAGGAATTGTCTGGGGAGCGCACCATCTTGTCTTAGCTCTCACCACATGCTCTGTGCTCTAGGCTGTCTATATCAGTGAGAAATGAGGTATGTCAATACTCTGATTACTGAGTATCCACTAAGTGGAATTTCTCAGTTGATTCAGAAGTCGTGCAGGGAAAAGCTATTTTATCTACCATGCTCCATCAAATCAACAGACAGAACATCCATGAATATGCGAGCCATGGTTCTGATGGCCAGAAAGGGCATGACCAGGCCAGTGGCACCTTACCAGGATAACAGCTTCCATACCAAGGTAATATTAGCAAGCTCCATTTCTGTCTTTACTGCTGTTCATCACACGATAGTTCCAAGCATTTTCCATTTAGTCAGCATAGATTTTAATATTTTCTAAAGTCAAAGTTAAAAAAAAAATTTCTTCATTGGAATAATAATGATTCTGACTGCAGAACTAATGAGTGTCAATTTAGATTTAATTAACTACGATTCTTCCTTTATTGGCTCCATGTGGGTACACAGATTACGACTTAGAAATAAAGATATGTTTTCACTTTGCTTTATGAATTTCCAGTGACAACCAGAATTCTGACCCCAGAGGAAGAAAGCTGTCTCTTCTCTGAGCTACCCTTGAGCACCGGAAGCCCTAACAATGGTCTTTCCAATGCTACAAGGGACGTGAAATTTGTCCTATATTTAACTCACACTCCTGATGTCTGGTTTGAAAATCCAATAAGCCTTTGTCTTTAGGAAGAAGTTATTTACAATGAGCTTTTGCATAATGGGGACACATTTACTGATTCTGTGTCTGCAGTTCTGTGCAGGAAACATGGAGATTACATCTGGGAAACAATGGCAAAAAAAATGGAATTAAATCAGATTGTGAGTTTGGGTTTTCTTATCCAGTCTATGGTGTGAAACCAAACTTTATTCTGTAAATGAGCAAGCAGAGAGTGAATGTCCTTCTGTAATAAAACCAATGTTAGGTTAAGCATTGCCTGTTAGACAGTAAGGAGTAGTACAGAGGAGTGTTACCACTGAGGGTGAAGAGGAGCCACCATTATTTATTCAAAACAGAATGGAGCACCCATGAGCAGAAGTCTTGTGTCAGGTACTCAGGGTTTGAATGGCACATATGAAAAATCTGTGTAAGAATTTGGACATAGATTAATCATAATTGCCATTACAGTAGATGCAATCCAGACAACCAAAAAAGGGGAAAAAAGATTTGAATAAACTTATTAAGTAAAATTCTGATGTGTACTTATATAAACAGGCAGGTAGAGATTGGTATAAATAGACCAGACATAAGCACAGACTTAGACAAAGATACATTGATAAAGTCTTGAGAGTCTGGAGATGTTTTTCCCATTACTTAGGGTTGAGTCGTCTATCAGGCTATCAGAGATTTCTTGAGGGTAGGGCACTTGTAATGCTATAACTCTCAAGGAACTTAAAGGTCATCCAGTCCTTCCCAAGACACATCAGTCCTCCCTGCAACAAGCCCTTTGGGTAGTCATTTTGAACACGTTAGCACGTTCCAGGGACAGGGCACTTAAGATGGACAGAGAGAATCTCTCTTTGCTCCTGAGTAGCCCTGAATGGAAGAAGATTCATGAACAGCACAGGCACAGAGAAGGCCCACTCTTCCTGATCCCAGTGTGCATCCTGCAAGAAGGGAAGGAAGATGGCCGTCTCCACATGTCCCTTTTCTGCTCTCTTCTGCCACCATGATTACTTAGGCTGTGCATTCACGGGAGGCGTGAGCCTCCTGTCGGGCCTTCCTCATTAAGTTGGATGTATTTGTCTTCCCCTGATTTCTCTGCTCTCTTTCTCTGTTCTCTCAGAATCTTGAGATCTTGATCTCAGATTGACATCTTGGCCTTGGCATTTCTTCCCACTTCCATTATTATTTGATCATGACCTTTTATCTCAAATAATATAAAGGTGAGCAGCTTGCCCAGACAAGCGAGGTCTACTGATGATTCTGAGGAGACTGCATTTATTAGATTTTGAAAATCTAATGAATGAGGTCTGTGACAGTTCTCAGCTCAGGACCTAAGCTGATTCCATAGACTTTCAGTTCCCAGGGAATTCCCTTAAAATACTCTAACACTGTCCTTCCTCCAATGTGGCTTAGGCATTGGCTTCACAGCTCCCAGGCTCTGTGTCCCCATGTGCTGTAAGGGGTGTGGCATCAGTGATGAACAGTTAGGTTGCCAGTGCCCACCTGTCTTTTTCACAGGCTGATGATGGTTGCCATTGGTTTGTGAGTCGTCTTCCCTTTGAAACTCTGGACACCAACTCAAGGTCTCAAGGTGGAAAACCCATGGTGCTCTGAATTCTGCTCCTCTTTCCTACTTTTCTGTGCTAAAGACAATACCAAGAATCAATTCAGAAAATTACATTTTTGTCTTTTTTGACCTCAAGTGCCAAGGCTGATTGTGGCAGTTTCTCTTGGCTGCCTTTTATTTTAGCTCTTGATAGACCCCAAAAGTAGAAAGAAAGAAAAAAATACCAAGGAAAATCCAAAAGTCCCTAGAAGCACTCAGGCCTCTCTGATGACATAGCCACAGTCCAGGCTCCCCAAAATACAACTTCAGGTAAACAATCAAGAAAACTTTTAGAGATCCGTTTCTCTTTCATAATGATAGTGAATTAATTTTTCCATGAAAGGGGTGCACCCTCACATGCTGTTATTTTTTATGTTTCAGCATTTGTATACTTGTCCTTAGTTTCCTAATTTGGTGATATATCTGGATATTTTCTCTTCTCTGAATCAGAACTCAGAACCATCTAACTCATGGCTAAATATGGGCACAGAACATTGGAAATAAGATTATCCCTGAAATTTAGATCTTGTCTTCACTGAATTTTGTTACATATTCATTTAGAATACATCATGCTGAACTTGCTTTGGTCTGTGATTGCCTCATGCCCCATCTCCACTTACACTTACACACTGTTGGGCCACCCCTTCCTAATAGGTGCCCCCCACTCAGATTTTCAGCTCCATGAAGAAAGATATCACCCCCTCAGTTCTGTCCACTATGCATAGTGTGAATCTGTTAAATAAAGGAAAGCACAGACATAGTGAGCACACATCTCATTCTGTTCTCAGATTAAAAGATCCCTACAAACATCTGTCTTCTTTTCTCTTGTGCCAGCACAGTGAAAAATGTCTTCCATTTGATTCTTGCTGCATTAAATGGGAATGAAACTCTGGAGCATCCTTTGACTAACACTAATAATATTCTGTTTTGTTCTTACAGGCTTCTTTTGAGGATTATCTGAGAGAATGGTCTTGAAAGAGTATTATAAACTACAGAAGTATATAAGTCACAATGATTACATGGCAGTCACCATTACACCATGCTCTGTAGTCTAAAAGATGTTGAGAATCCAGAGAACCAGTCTTCTCAATTGTGAGTGGCAGGAAGAAAATGGGCGGTTGGCTTTGGATTAGGTCACTCTGTGCCAAGTCATCCCAGTGCTTAGCATTATCCTCAGAAGGTAAGATTTGTGAAAACCGATGGGCCGGTTGGGCTTGGTTCTCAATGCATAGCTGATGCTTTCCGCCTCATTGAGGACTCTCCAGTGGCCACCTCACTAGTGGTAGGTGGAAATATCAAAACAGTCATTATTGTTGTAATGAGTTTTCATGTTTTATAGCTTCAAACGTGAAGGATGGCTGGCTTTTCAGAGAGCCATCTATCCAGCAACATGGTTCACCACCCCGAGGTAACCAAATCCCACAGACGCTGTCATTGCCATCAGCTCAGATTGAATTGGGCATAATGTGTGCAGGTGTCTTTAATCAGAGCAGGCAGGTTAACCAAACAGCTGCCTAATGAATGGCTACTTCTCTTTGGCACCTGGAGTCCTTCAGCAAGGGCACCTGGAATATTTCACTGCAATTTATGTGCTTAGGAGTCATAGAAATAGTGGAGGAATCAGGCACCTTTAACAATGGGAATGCTTTCCGAAATTTTCTTATTGTGTGAATATCATAAAGTTTTCTCATGCAAGCCTGGATGGTAAAGGCTACCACACATCTGAGCTACCTGGTCTCTCCTATTGCTCCTAGGATGGTGGCCAACAGGACAATAGGAAATTGAATCAGACATATGATAAAATATTACAAAGAGCAGCATGGTGCACATAACATGTTGGAGGCTGTTACTGGTGCCACATGGCATTCTGTTTTACAGTTTACTCCTTTTTCTGAGTAGAGATAATACACAATAAAATAATAATAAAATGTACAGTATAGTAAATGCATAAACCAATAACAGTTATCTATTACTATGATCAAGTTCTGTGTACTGTGCTGTTGTGTGTGTTGTGTGTTCTATATACTGTTGTGTGTGCCACACTTCCATATGGCTAGAGGATGGTAGGCTTGATGCACCAGCATCACCCCAAATACAAACAAAGTCCCTTCCAATAGGACTTACGGTGGCTGTGATGTCAGGAAGGGACAGGAGATTTTTCCCACTGTGTGATTCTTTGTTATGTGGCACATGACTGTCCTAATCCATAACGAGGTAATGATAGTAGTAAGAACAACAGAAGGTATTTTTGTCTTTCTGGTGCTCTGGTAGATTTTACATATTCATTCTTTTTAATCCTTAATGCAAAACCATGCCATCCCTAAGATAACGTTGCTTGTTAAAAAGAAACTTGTCTCGTCTGGACATATTTGAAGGTGCTCAATACCAGGTCATTACCAAGGGTACGGTGCTGCCCAGCAGATCCTTGGGATTCCTTTTGGAGTAGGGGTTCCATGATGTTTCTCTGTGTTGGGTTGGTCCTCTACTCTCCAGTATCCCTGACTAAAGGACGTAGTCTTCCTCAATGATCCCCCATTGGCTCCAAAACTAACGGGGGATTCCGTACCTTGATGACTTCCTTCTCCCTTATTAAAAATAATAGCAAGGCTTCAGGCACTTTATCCATTTGCTCATCTCATCAAGGCTTCATGGCTTTCCAGCACAGTCACAGAGAAGCTTAGAAACATAAAGAATATCTGTAAAGATGATCAGAGGCACAGACACTTCCCTTGGTGAGCTAGCATCCTCATTTCTCACATGGAAAGTAGAAGCCCCATGGAACTGGATCCAAGACAGTGGCTCACCAGCATCCCGCTCCCCTGAAGATGCAAGATACACGGTCTCTTCTCCACCTTAATGCACAATTTCAATATTTACGGTTGAAAAGTCAGTTTACCTAAAATCAATGTAATCAGTGCAAGTTTCTTAATCATTTGAGGAACAACAGAGAAAGGCATGTTTATAAGATGGGGCCCGAGTGGCTTTCAATAGAACCACAGTGGCCAAGGGTGCTGATGCTCACCAAGGTGGAGAGAGGGAGTGGAAAGGTGTGCACTGGCAGCTTGGGGTGGATTTCTTCACTGAGGCTCTGCAGAAGCTCACAGCCTTCCCCCCAGACAGGAGCCTTACCTTAGACCCACACTGGAGACAGGCGCCACTTAAGAACCTGAGGTTCTTAAAAGATTGGCTCTTGTATCTTGTGGGCATTCTGTGTTCTGTGTTCAGAAATACCTTATCAAGCTCCCTTATAACCTGTAATTTGGATAATTAATCTCCCTCCCCACTTCTCAGCATATGATCCTATTTGCATACTTTAACAGCATTTTAATAATTAAAGCATTTTCATAATTATCAAGAGTTAATCATTACATTTTGGGCAAAGCCCGGCCTTTTGGACATCATTCAGCATGGGGAAGAGGTTGACTATATGAAAAAGTAATGGCAAATGACTCCTGTTCAGCAGATCAGTAGCTAAAAAGTTGCAAGCTGGCAAGCATCAGCCACACACTGATTTCTCTTAGAGGCCTACTCTATTAATTAACACGTATTGAGGTCAGAGAACTGAGTGCAGGAATAGTTTAATAGGTGCACTGCATTCACCTTCTTCTCTCATTGACTCCCGGCATAGGGCTTGGTGTAATCTTAAGGCAGAATAACCTTAAGGACAGGAATCATCATCAACATGTCACACCCAATCTTCGATTTCCCGGCTATTTTTTAGAATAAATTTACAGACCCCCTCTTCTATTTCTTTTACCATGCTTCAAAATAAACTCCCATGCTCTTTCTGTATGTCCTCTGTTATCTTCCAAAATGAAACACCTTCCTGAATTCCAGAAAGTCAAAGAAGGTACAGACCATCTGAAATGAAGGTGGTGGTATAGCAAAGGCAAGGCGCATGACAGAAAGGAGATGAGGCTCTAAAAAGAGACCTCAGAGTTCTCATCTCTGACACGCATTCTTCTCAGTTCCCCTTTCTCTACTCTACTGGTCCTTTTCTTCGCGCTCTTTCTCAAAGATAAGCATATCTATATATGCTTTATAGGATAATCATGAAGCAGGAGTCCACTGTGGTATGTTCCTGTAGGTACATTGCGTAAATTTCTTTCTACCATTGTCCCCTTTCCCGTCCCTCTGTCTCCCCCCTCAATCTCAGTCCCCTTACCCTACTCTATTGATCTTTACTCTATTTGGGGGGATTTCCCTGCTCCGTTTTTACCCTTTATTTTATCTAGGTTTCACATATGAGAGGAAATACTGACCTTTGATTTTGTGAGTCTGGTTTATTTCACTGATCCTGATGTTATCCCACTTCATTCATTTACCAGAAGATGTCACGATTCCATTCTTCTTTAAGGCTGAGTAGAACTCCATTGTGAGATGTGCATTTTGAAGGAGGGGTATGTGCAACTAATTTTCAAGTGGGTCACAAGATGCTTCTTTGAAGTGAACTTTCTATTTTGGTTTATCCTATGGAAACCATTGGTCTCTTGAGAATAGTTGAATATTTTAATGAAATCCATATTCATGATTACCTTTTCAATATTACCTCGAAGATGACCACAGTTGCTGGGAAAAGACTCTTGAATTTAGTCACAATGATGGTTATTCGTACAACACACAATTCTTCATAAGTTGTTTTTAAAATCATTCATTCCTAAGGGATGCAGCTCAATGATAAGCACTTGACCATCATGTGTAAGGCCTGGGTCGCCTACCCAGTTCTGAAAAAACTTCATTCTTCTATTTGTCACATCATGTCCAGAAGCAACGTTTCCTTCCACATCTGAATGTATTTAAGGAGTCTGAGTAAGTTCCTTTTGTGTGGGTTTTGAGAGGTTCGTTGACACAAGACCTTGGGTCTGTTGGGCTCAGATCCTGGTCCCTCTAACTCTACTGTCCCTTCAATGGAGAGGGCCTCCTTTCAAGGACAGTGAATAATGGTAAACATCCTGAGATTAACGTCTGGACCAGTAGTCTTTTTTCCAGATTCCCAGCATACTGTGCTTCTCCTGTTATCACAGTCTTTATGTTGATATCAGTCCTGGCTTAATTCCACATCTTTCTTCAAGAAATGTAGCATCCCAGAAGTAGGGACCAGACCTGCCTTAGCACCCAGGAGCTTATCTTCTACTTCAGGGAAACATTCAGAAAAAAAGACAAAAAACAACACCAACAACAAATCTTACCATGATGACAAATATTAAGGAGAAAACACAGTGGAGGGAGGGAGTCAGGAGATGATGAAGAATGTTGAAAGTTTAAATCTCTTAGTCTCACTGAGAATGTGCCCTTTTAGTAAAAGCCTCAGCAGGAAAGGAATCAAAACCCGAGATTATTGAAGGCTGAAGGTAAGTGCAGAGGCTTGCAAGCAGGACACAGAAGGCTTGTGCCTGGTGGTGTGAGGCAGGAAATGTCAGTCAGGACATGCTAAGTGCAGAGCTGGAGGCCACGGGACCAGAAGACCAACATCAATAGCTCCATGACATTGCCCATGGTGAAGGCCGAGGCTCAGGAACAGAACACCACACCCCATCCGGATGACTAATTTTATGTCTCAGCTTGACTGGGCTACAGGATACCCATCTATTTGGTTTGATATGACTCTGGTTCTGCCTGTGAGAGTTTCTGGGTGAGATCAGCATATGAATCAGTAGACACAGTAACACAGATTGCCCTCTCTGAGGCTGTTGGGCCTCACCCGGTGCACTGAGGGCCATGTGAGGGAAGGTAGTATTCATTCTCTGCCTAACTACCTGAACTGGGGCATATCTTTTCTCCTTGGACTAGGAATTCTTATGTTATCAGCTTTCCTGCTTCTCAGGCATTCATATTCAAGATGACAATACACCACCAGCCTTCTTGGATCTGTAGCCTCAGCCACCATAAAAATTATATGCACCAATTTCTCATAATAAACTATTTCAGATAGAGGTATGGTGGATAGATGCTAGAGATATGGAGGTATATTTATCTTCTTGTTCTATTTTTTTGGATACCTTCACTGGTACAACTGATTCATACTAAAAGGGATGATGCTGGATGGCCATTCTGTTGAGATCAGATGAGATATAAATGCTGGCTCAAGCAAATGATCTCCTAGAGAAGGTCTGGAATAGGCTTGGAATGGTCAGTTATTTTTTTTTGAATGAATGAATGAATCTGATAACCTTCTTTAAGCTGATACAATGTTCTTGGTCCCCTGCCCTCAACAGAAACACCATCTGTTTTAGTGACCATTTTGTTGCTATGACCAAACAGACATGGAAAAGAAAATTGAAGGAGGAAAAGTTTATTTGGGGCTCACAGTGTCAGAAGTCTTGGTCCATTCCATAGATGGCCAACTCTTTTCTTCAGGGTCAGAGGTGAGGCAGAACATCATGGTGGAAGAATCTGGTAAAGAAAAACAGCTGGGGACATGACATTGGAAAGCAGAGAGAGACTCTCCTCACCATGAACAAAATGAACATCCCAAGTCACACTCTCAGTGATCCACCTCCTCCAGCCACACCCTGCCTGCCTACAGATACAATCCAATTAGTCCCTATCAGTGGATCCACACTGATTAGGTTAAGGTTCTCATAGCCCAGTCATTTCATCTCTAAGATTTCTTGCATTGCCTCGCACATGAGCTTCTGTGGATATCTAATACCTATACCTAACACCATTATTTGGAAAATGTCACTAAGATTTTACTAATGAGTAGGTGGAATCTAATTGGGAGTGTGTAAGTCTTCCAAGTAAGTTCTAACTATTACCACTAATAATAACATTATTATATTTATATTTACTATGATAAAGGGTATATTTTTAATAAAATCCTACATGGATTATTCCTAACCTCAGTCATAAAACAATCATTTCCATTATTTGCTTTTGCAAAATGAGAAAAAAATGGGCTTAACCATGCACAATCTTTGAAAAGTTTAATAAGATAAAATAAGGAGAAAACTAGAACAAGACTTATCATATAGGGATTACTCAATAAACCGCAAGGGTATTTTCTTTGTTTATTTGTTTTTTGTTTTAATCAGGATCCAAAATGTATACTCTTAAAACTAATCAAATTCTGAGTTCAAATAGACTTTTTATATACTAAAATGCTTGATTTAAAATATCTTCATCTTCTTTCATCTTTATCATTGAAAATTGAATAAAAAGAAACTCAAGGTAAATCCAAGGCTTTAAAAATACTCAAAATTTCCATAAAGCAGATGAGTTGTAAAATGTCACCTCTGTGGGACTAGGAAGAAGAATCAATATAAAAATAAGATATATGACATTATTAGTTTTCTTTTCCAAAACACTATGGATACGTTCACCCTGAACAACATATTTTTCTATTTACATTTTTGAAACAGGATGGATTTTTCTCTTTCCCTGAGTTGAAATATAAACAACAAAGACAGAAACAAATGAACAGTGTCAATATTTCATCTATGAAAATTTCAGGTACTATGTTGGGTTTGCTTACTCCTCTTTTGAAATTTTGAGGTTATTTAACTATGTGGCATTTTATGATTATTTTTCTTCCTTCTGCAATGAATAATATCTCAAGATGTAGCTCAAATGCACCTCTGCGATTCACAGGACTAGGGATGACAGAAGTGGAGAATATCTGTAAGGTTTCCTATTTGTGCGATCATTTTGTCCCAGGAATTTGTGGTTTGTTGGAGGCACACACAACTCAAATATAACCTTGTTTTGTTAGACTTTTAGTTTCCTTCTGCCATTGTGCTCCTTCTCCACATATCCCTGAGAGTACTCCCCAAACACCTGTAAGCAGAAACAAAGAAGCAGAGAAACAGAAAGATCTCATTTTTGCTGCATGATCACATACTATTACTCCCAGTTGTTAAAATTGTGGAGGCAGAAAAGAAAGATAGAAAGAAAGAGGATGAGAAGTCAGGAAAATACAGAGAGCAGAGCCCTCTAGGGAGAATAAGGGAAGTTAGAAGGTAGAAGAGAGTAGAGACCCAGCAGAAAGCTCATTCCAACTGTGGCCACCCACACCATTGTATGAGACTTGTAAATGACAGTCTGGAATCAGGGCACTTGCTAGCCCCATGGGGAGAATCTGAGGATACGCATATCTTATACAGACTTAGGAGGGTCAAGGGACAAGTTAGTTATGTGATATGTGTAAGAACTGTCTGGCCATCTCCCTTTCTATGATATCTCTATATATTGGATGAAACACCAGTATTTTTAATTTGTTGATTGGTTTATTTATTTTAGTTTCTTGTAACTTCTTTCATAGGAATAAATGTAAAGACAATTTGGAAAATCATATATATATATATAATATATATGTATTATATATTATATATATAATATTTTACACACACACACACAAACACACACACTCCTATATGGAGATAGAGAGAGAGAGAGGCAAAAATACATGTATAGATGTATACCAGAGGCGATCACATTGAATAGCTAATTTCTTTTTTTGACAATTTTCACCTGACAAATACTTAGGATGCCATCACTTTATGCCAGGACATGCAGAAGTGGTTTCAATGATAGTGTGCTTGCCATTTCATGTCCAGCTTTTATTCAATTAACACATATACAAAGCTATATCCCAGAGAGAATATCCAACTCTCTGTTTTCATTGTCATCCATTGTACCAATTCCCTCTTGTTAAGACTTTAGGTTGTTTCATTGTTTCACTATTATAGACAAATCTAAATGGGACCTGATTATGAATTAAATTTTGGCTGGATAGTCTTATTATTTAATGTTTGTACATTTTCATTGCTCCTTAATTATTAAATTGTCACTCTTGCTGAAGCTTTCAGAATTTTATCAAATGACTATTTACCATGAGCCTTGTTATTTTTAATTCTAATTAGTTATACATGACAGCAGAATGCATTTCAACTCATTATAAACAAATGAAACCCAACTTTTCATTTCTCTAGTTGTTTATGATGCAGATTCTCACCATTTGTGCAATCACACATGTACATAGAATAATAACATAGGTCCTTCTGACCCCCATACTCTCCTCCCCTCCCCTACTCCCTCTGCCGAAACCAAACTTCCCCTATTCTTTACTAGCCCCCTCCCACCCATTATAGACCAGCATCCACATATCAGAGAAAGCATTTGGCCTTTGTTTTTTCTTGAGATTGGCTTATTTCACTTAGCATGATATTCTCCAACTCCATCCATTTACTGGCAAATGTCATAATTTTATTCAGTTTTAATGATGACTAATATTTCATTGTGTATGTATAGCACAGTTTCTTTATCCATTCATCTATTGAAGTACATCTAGTTTGGTTCCACAGTTTAGCTATTGTGAATTAAGCTGCATCATTATAGTGTGCTGATTTTAAGTGCTTTGGGTATAGACCCAGGAGTAGGATAACTCGGTCAAATGGTGGTTCCATTCCAAGTTTTCTAAGGAATTTTCATACTACTTGCCAGAGTGGTTGCACCAATTTGTAGTGCTACCAGCAATGAATGGGTGTGCCTTTTCCCCTACATCCTCACCAACACTTATGTTTGCTTGCATTCATGATAATTGCCATTCTGACTGGAGTGAGATGAGGTCTTAGGGTAGTTTTTATTTTCATTTCTCTAATTGCTAGAGATGTGGAAATTTTTTTATATATTTGTTGATGGATTGTATATCTTCTTCTGTGAAGTGTGTACTCAATTATTAATTGGGTTATTTGTTTTTTTGGTGTTAAAGTTTTTTTCAGTTCTTTTTATACCTTAGAGGTTAGTGCTCTATCTGATGCACTTGTGTAAAAATTTTTTTCCCATTCTGTATACTCTTTCTTTACCTCATAATTTTTTTTAAAAAAATTTATTTCCTGCACTTTAGGAGTCTTGTCAAGGAAGTTGGGGCCCAATCCACCATGACAAATATTTGGCCCTGCTTTTTCTTCTATTAGGTTCAGGGTCTCTGGTCTAATTCCTTGGTCCTTGATCCACTTTGAGTTGGATTTTGTGTATGGTGAAAGATAGTGGTTTAATTTCATTTTGCTACATATGGATTTCCAGTTTTCCAAGCACCATTTGTTGAAGAGGCTAACTTTTTGCTTTTGGTGCCTTTTTCTAGTATGCGATAACTGAATTTATGTGAGTTTGTCTCTGTCTATATTCTGTACATTGATCTATATGTCTATTTTGGTACCAATGCCATGCCATTTTTGTTACTACACCAAAAGTAGTAGAAGACAGGACATCATTAAAATCAGAGCAGAAATCAATGAATTTGAAACAAAAGAAACAATTCAAAAACATTGACAAACAAAAGTTGGTTCTTTGAAAAAATAAATAAAATTGATAAAACCTTAGCTACACTAATGAAGAGAAGGAGAGAGAAAATTCAAATTACTAAAATTTGTGATGATAAATGAAATATCATGATGGGTAGTATTGAAATGTAAAAGATAATTTGAAGTTATTTTAAAAATGTATACTCCAATAAAATAGAAAATCTTTTAAAAGACTTTTTCACAAATTTTTATAGACAAATGATCTATCCAAACTGAATCAGGATGTACACAATTTAAACAGATCAATTTTAAGCAATGAAATAGAAGCTGTCATCAAAAGCCTACCAACCAAGAAAAGCCCAAGACCAAATAGATTCTTAGTCAAATTCTACAAGACCTTCAAAGAAGAATGAATACCAAGACTCCTCACATTATTGCATGAAATAGAAAAGGAGGGAACCCTTCCAAAATCATTCTGTGATGCTAGTATCAACCTGATACCAAAAACAAAGAACATCAAGAAAAGGAAACTTCTGACCAATATCCCTGATGAGCATAGTTGCAAACATTCTCAATAAAATTCTGGCAAATCACATACAAGAACATATTAAAAAAATAGTCCACTATGATCAAGTGGGGTTCATCCCAGGGATGCAAGGTTGGTTCAACACAGGGAAATCAGTAAACAAAATTCATCACAACAATAGACTTAATGATAAGAATCATATGATCATCTCAATACACAAGGAAAAAGCATTAGACAAAATAAATAACCCTTCACATTCAAAACGCTAGAAAAACTAAGGATAATAGAAATATACCTCAACATTTTAAAAGCTATCTATGCTAAGCTAAAGTCCAATATCATTCTAAAAGGAGAAAAATTGAAAGCATTCCTTCTAAAAACTGGAACAAGACAAGGATGCCTTCTTTCACCACTTCAATTCCACATAGTCCTTGAAACTCTACCATAGCAATTAGACAGATGAAAGAAATTAAAAGAATATCTAATAGGTTCAGGCACCTAATAAAAGAAAAAGTAGGCCAAATCTTTATCCTGTCCGATTAGGCCCTGACTTCCTTAACCAGACTCCTAAAGTGCAAGAAATAAAATCAAGAATCAATAAATGGGATGGATTCAAACTATAAAAACTTCTTCTCAGCAAAGAAAACAAACAGTAATGTGAAGAGAGAGCCTACAGAATGGGAAAATATCTTTACTACATGCACATTAGATATAGCAATAATTTCCAGGATATATAAAGAACACAAACAACACCAAAAAAATAAATAACCCAATTAAGAAAAGGGGTTCAGGAACTGAACAGATACTTCTCTGAAGAAGATATAGAATCAATCAACAAATATATAAAAAAAATGTTTGACATCTCTAGTAATTAGAGAATAGGAAATCAAAACTACTCTAAGATTTCATCTCACTCAATGAGAAGGTCAATTATTAAGAATGCAAGCAATTATAAGTGTTGATGATGATGTGGGAGAAAAGGTAGCACTGCAAATTGGTGCAAATATTCTGGAAGTGGTTGGAAGCAGTATGGAAATTCCTTAGAAAACTTGGAATGGAACCACCATTTGACCCAGCTATCCCACTCCTTGGTCTATACTCAAAGCACTTAAAATCAGCACACTATAATGATGCAGCCACAACAATGTTCATAGTAGCTCACAATTGGACTAAACTGTGGAAACAAACTAGATGCCCTTCAATAGATAAATGGACAAAGAAACTGTGGTATATATACACAATGAAATATTATTCATCATTAAAACCAAATAAAATTATGAGATTGGCAGTAAATGGATGGAGTTGGAGAATATCATGCTAAGCAAAATAAGCCAATCCCAAGAAAAAACAAGGTCAAATGTTTTCTCTGATATGTGGATACTGCTGATCCACAATTGACAGGGAGGAGCATGGGAATAATGGAGCAACTGTGGGCAAAGGGGAGGGAGGGAAGAGTAGGGGTTATGGGGGTAGGAAAGATTATGGAATGAGATGGACATCAGTACCCTTGGCACTTGTATGAGTACACATATGGTGCAATTCTATGTCATGTACAACCAGAGAAATAAAAAGGTTTTTTTCCATTTGTGTGCAATGAATCAAAATGCATCTGCTGTTATGTATTACTAATTAGAACAACAACAAAAAATGAGACATAGGTTAAGACCTGGGAAGTCTATATCCATAAGACCAATAAATATCACATCTTCAAGAAAACATAAATTGAACTCAAAAAGATTTTCTGCATGATGCTCCTATAAGGAAAGCTAAAATTAAAGAACACATTGTAAATATGTGATGTCTGATTAATTCTATTCATGTAAACAGATAACCAAACAAAAACATCTGGTCACACTAATTTTGTGGTAGCATTCAAGATAATGGTTATTTGCAAAGGGCAGAGAGGTTGGTGATTAGAGGACAGCAGGTCTAGCCTGAGGTGGACAATGTTATAATTCTGGGCTATGTGTTAGTTATCAGCTCTGTTTACTTTGTGATATTGCTTTCAGCTCTATATTTTAACATTGGTATTTCATTAAAACCCTAAAAAAATAAGAATTAAAGAGATAATTATTTAAGAGTTGCTGAGAGCCATTGCCAAGAAGGTCCATTATTGTGGATACATTTATCTCATTCTCCTAACACTATTCTTACCAGGTATCCTGAGGCTGTAGGACAATTAATACTCAAAGGAATAAGAGCAGCAAAGGGAATATTTGGAATTTCTCCCAATAAAATTATTACTCCATATACTATTAATCAAATTGATGAGTTAGCTAATGAGTTAAATACTTGGGCAATAATCATGTGTAAATCTAATGTTTCATTTGATAATCATTTACCATCTAATCCTTTGTTGTCTTTTTGGTCTAAGCATCCTGTAGTTTTTCCAAAAATGACAAGAAAAACACCTATCATGAATGCTCCAAATATATTCACTGATGGGTCAAATAATGGTACAGCAGCAGTAGTTACCCCTGATCAAACACTTACATTTTTAGTACCCAAACAATCAGCTCAAAAGGTAGAGCTTAATGCAGTATTACAAGCTTTTGTGATGTTTAAAGATTCTGTATTTAATTTATTTTCTGATAGTCAATATATAGTTCATGTTATTGTATCCCTTGAAGATGCTGGTAGGATTTCCCCTTTACTGTTTTCTCTTTGTTTTCCACTATACAAAGTCTAATCCGGGACAGAAAAGATCCATTCTTTATAGGACATATTAGGGCACATACAGGATTGCCTGGAGCCCTTAGTTTGGGCAATGATTTAGCAGATAAAACTACACATGACATTCATATTTTCTCTACACTAGAAGAAGCTACAAATTTTCATAAAAAGTTTCATGTTAATGCTAATACTTTACAAAAGTGTTTTAAAATAACTAAGGAACAAGCCAGGCATACAATAAAACAATGTCAAAATTGTGTGACCTTTTTACCACAAGTTAATCTTGGAGACAATCCTAGAGGACTGATACCTAGCCATAGTTGGCAGATGGACGTCACACACTTGCCAGAATTTGGAAAATTAAAATATTTGCATGTTACAGTTGATACTTCTTCTGGATTTTTGATGGGCTCCCTTCATGCTGGAGAAAAAACTAAAGATGTTATAGCTCTTTGCTTACAAAATTTTGCTGCTGTGGGCATTCCAAAACAGTTATAAACAGATAATGGTCCTGGCTATACCTCTACATCTTTTAAACAATTTTGCTCATCATTTGGTATTACTCATATAACAGGAATCCCATACAATCCACAGGGACAAGGCATAGTTGAAAGAGCTCATCAAACTATTAAAACGTACTTATTAAAGCAAAAAGAGGGAATTGGAAAGGGGTATATATATCCCCCAAAGATAAACTTAAAATAACCCTTTTTACTCTAAACTTTTTAAATTTGGATTCATCAGGACTTAGTGCTGCAGAAAGACATATGTATCCAAAAAATGTACATAAGCCTAAGGTACTTTGGAAAGATATTCCAACAGGACAATGGAAAGGTCCTGACCCAGTGATTGTCTGGAGTCAGGGTTCTGTTTGTGTGTTTCCACAGGGAGAACAGCAGCCGATTTGGATTCCAGAGAGACTAACTAAAGCAATTTCTACAGACCAAAAAGAAGATGATTTGACCCAAATCCATAACAGCTGATATCCAGAGCTCCAGTGTGGCTATTCTTACATCTGCGACAGTGGTCAACCAGGATGCTTTTTTCAATATCTATTTTATTATTGCATTTTTCCACATCATAAATTTCTATTTTATTTTTGAGCTCATACAAACCTAGGTTAATGTTTCTCTAATCAGTTTTATTTTTTGACTATGGAGTTTTTAAACATTGCAATGGAGATTTCACCTAGGTAAAGCTACAAGGCCTTTACTATTGTCTTATGTGTTGTATGTCATGTGTGCACACTTCTGTTTTGTGTTGTATGTCTATATGTGTGTATGTCTATAGATCATATATGAGGAGTGCTCATGAAAAAATGGATCCGAATTTTTTTTATTCACGTGATTTTAATGATTTAATTTAAATTAGGTAAACAGCTGTTAAGTATTGTTTTTAAAGGAGGTTAACAGATCTGTTTGTTTACTTTCACCTTTCCTTTTCATTATATTTAATAATTCTGTTCAGGATAATGTCTCTTTAGCATCATTGCCAGAATTCCCATCTCCATCCCAGTGCTGGTGAAGACTAAGATAAAACCAAACTACAGCTTCTATGATAGCTATCACAGTAAACTGTATAAACTGATGCATCAATGAATATAACTCAACAAGTAATGCTCAATCAAGGACTCGATTTACTTTGGGAGGAAATGGACATATTGATAGACTCCTCCATTATAAACTGCTTGCAGAACTTGACTAGACTATGTATCACTTGTATACATTGTGAACTATCGTTTGCTGCAGTGAATTGTGGTAGTGCTGGCATATCTTTGCTGATGGTGTCACCAGTGATGCAATTTTTCCAAGAAGCTGTCAATTGGCTTGGTTTTGTGGCATTTCTGTATCCTCCTCCCTTTTGCTAGTGATGGTCTAAAATTTGGGGGCCAACAGAGGTGAGGCAAAGAACCTCACCCCCCACTGGTGCATAGGCCTATCCACAAGTATGGCTGTATGCTGGACTGGTAGTCAGTGACGGGTATGATCCAATTGCAGTGGTATAAACCTAAGACAGGAGGCTGACGCCTAGAGGTCAGTTTTTCCCATTACAGGTAAAAACCATATGTTGAATTGGACAACCTACCAGGCACAGTCCTTAAGCCACATTGCTTCTTGTTTAATTAATCAAAAGAGGGGAGATGCTGAGAGCCATTGCCAAGTAGGAATGACGCATGGCATGACCCAGGTCATTTGCCATGACATTGCATGTAAGGTGACCTTGCTCAAGGACCAGGGGGGATCCGGGTTTAGGGTGGATCAGGGTTTAGAGCGCTCCTTGGGTTTAGGGCGGTTCCAGGTTTAAGGTGTATCCTGCTGGGAATAGGGCGCATCCTGCTGCCTCCAGGCACCCGCTCCTTGAGTTCCCGTTGAGTTCTCATGGGATTGAGAGAGTATTTGGGATGCAGAGCCCAGTGGAAGCGTGGATTTCCCGAGAACATGTGTGTAGAGGGTCGGTGACAGTTCGAGAATAAAGAGTTGCTGTTTGAATCTACAAGGTGTGTGGTGGTTCATTATTTTGTGCCCAGCCAGACTGCGGCAAAGAGTTGAAATTTATATCATAAGATAATTCCATTAAAATAGCACAATATATTTAATAACTTTAGTGGAATTTTTTTTTCCAAAAAGTTAGAACCTTGTCTCAAAGAGAGACCATAATCCTGAATAAACAAATTATTCATTAAGGGAAGTAATATTTTAGACATAACAAAATAGCATTTGGACAATATTCTCAATTCTGATTTACTTACTCATGTATTTGAAAGAGATTTATTAAGCAGGTTTTCAAAGTCAATAATTAAAAATTAATTTTTATTGGTGTTTGTGTATCCATACCTATTTAGCCAGTGGTATAGTAAATGATAACATCTGGTAGGAGGGGCGTGATTCCTCATATTTTACTATCCTTAAATTTGACGAGCTATCGCTTCTCGGCCTTTTGGCTAAGATCAAGTGTAAATTTCACGAGCTCATTTCATCTAAGCCACATGGTAGTCTGTAGTCCCGGCCTGGGTGGGATTGCTAACTACTATCCCTGTGGAAGAACAAAATACTATAGGCAAAGTGCTAACATAATGTTTTTAAAAGTTTGGGTTTGGGAATGTGATCAATCTGGGCACCAGTCCTAGCTCTGAAGCATTTTAACAGGGAAGCCTTTTACCAACTTTTGTGAGAGAGGTACCTGGCATTAAAATGCTTACTAAGCACCAAGTACTCTCCTAGGAAATGTCATGAACCTACTTGTTCTGTCCTTGTAGCAACAATTCTGAGTCATGTGATAATTTTATTGGAAATTCACAAATGGTGTAACTGAAGCACAGGAAAGTTAACATTTTGCCTAAAGTTACAGAGACAACTTTGGAACTAAAATTTGAATGTTTACTTACTATTTACAGAACACATAATCTTAATAATTAAATTATGTTGACTTTCTGTCTAGTCTAAACAACATCAGGACTTCATTCCCTCCCTTGAAAAGATGGGATAATTTTATTCACACACTAATCTTGCTGTGGGGACTGTATTAAAAAGGTAGCAGATGCCAAGGTATATTTTGCCATGCAGGGTACATAGCCATGTGCATTTGACAAATGTTTGTTGAACTTAAATGAAATAATTTTATCTGACCTCAGCTTTCCTGATACAGAAAATGATAGTATGGTGGAGGGACTTCTTGTTCTTTACCAAAATATCAGCTTTTTAATGAATGAATGCTCAGTTGAACAAATCAGTTGTGGGTCCAGATGTCAGAAGGCACATGAATGCATATAGACACGAGCAGCCTGTCAGGAGGATTCTGTGATGTATTTCCAATGCCAGTCCATGAACAGAATGCCAGAACTCTCAAGTGGCACCTCTGGGCTCCCAGTTGTGAGTTTGTTTCAGACTCCAGACAGCTCAGTTGCCTGAAGTCCTCGCTCTGCTCCTGGGGAAGTGTGCTGGGGAGCCTCCCCCTAGGCAAGTCCTCATGGGCATGTGCAGATCTAGGTGGAGTCCTTAAATGTGGTGGCTGCAGTGGCCCGGGTTTATGTGAGGCTGATCACTTGTTTTAGCCTCATTTAGAAGGTGTGATTTCCATTTCCTCCTTTGTTCTTTAATTTTCCAAGTGCTAAATTAATATAGGGGGCTTTTAAAATCCAAAAATGTCAGTTGAATTCTTTTAGATACCTTTCCTACCTTGCCTACTCATCATAAATAGACTATAACATCCAACTTGGAAGTCTCTAACTAGGCATATGTGCATCCAGATCATCCCATCAGATCAGGAGAGCCACTCATGGAAAGAGAAAAACAAATGTTCATGGTCCCCAAATACCTGTAAGTGGTAACCTGAGCAATGACAGGCTGGCATACCTCTGTTTCTGCCTTGTCACATTAATCAAGAGCTACCATTGACATCAGCTTTGCCATGGAATGTTGGTGAGAAGGCAGGCCTGCTTCTATAATCCCTAGTGGACTCTGGGCCAGAACTTTGTCTGTGGTTCATAGACAGTGTCCTCTTTATGAATTACAAGTTTCTAGAGAAGGAAGAAGTCCATGGAGGTCTTGTTTTTGTTGAAAGGTCAACATTTGTTGAATGTCCCTTGTAGTCCAAGTAGTATATCAAGTGGTGCTGATGTAAACATCAGACCAATACACCTGCTGCCTTCAAGGAGCTCACCCTTATTTGACAAGAGAATCAGGCAATTTCTGTGCAGCATCACAGTAGTGCAAAGCCAGGCTTGGCTATGATGAAGGCAAAGGTGAGTGGCACTAATCCAGGAAGGAAATGAGAGTCCATAGACAGTAGGTGCTGGTGAGGTCGGATTAGAGCTATGACACTGAGGCACAGGTTTGAAGACATGGCTGGCTGACTACTCAGCGAGGTCTCCACATTCCTCTTGACTTGCTCCATCAAGCTGAAATACCCTCCATTGGCATTAATAACCCCCTGTCCAGTTAGGTCATGACACCTGGCACAACTCCAGGAAGGAGACCTGAAGAAGTGTCTGGGGGAGGGGGAGGTTGGGGAAGGTTCTAATAAAAAGAATGAGGTGTGGAAGTTGACCCCATCCCCTCTTCCTACTCTTACATGCAGTCCCCAGGGAAACAGGATGCTCGGTGGTACTACAGCCCCCTTTGACAATGAGGGGAAAGAAAAGGAATTTCAGGGACTTCAGCTAGAAGCACTGACGTCATCAATGAGCTGTGGTCCTGAAATTTAAAAATCTCTGGGATGTGAGATAAAAGGTGCAGTTGTTCAAGCCACTTTAAGTCAGGCATTCTGCTTCTTAGACAATAATAAGGACAAAAGCTGAGTAAATAATGCAGCTACGTGAAGGGTCGTGGGAAATGTGTGTGTTCCAGGTAGGCGATCCGCATGTGGGTAGACAGAGGGTGGACAAGTTCATCACATGAGAAAGATGAGAAATTCACTGCGAGTTGGGCTCAAGGTCAGAGAGAAAGCTAGAGACATAAAGGATCACTGCATCTGAACAAGCCCTGTGAGACCTTCCAGGAAGCTCAGGCAGAGACTGGAGAGAAGGGAGCCTATTCTGCTGGGTGCTCTGAGCTTCTGGTAGCACCTGTTTGGGGTGGTTTCAAGCAGAGCAAATGGAAACCCAGTTGGCAAAGTCCCTTTAGTCACAGAGGCAGGGTGTGTGATTATGGAGTTTGGCCTTTCAGCTTTAGTGGAGATAATAACTCAGAACAGAACAAAACCATACACCAGTGCTGGCCCACATGGCAGCTGCCAGTCACCTGTGGCTGTTGATGACTTGAAATGTGCACAGTCTGAACTGACGTGCCACAGATGTAAACTGAACCTCAGATTTCAGATACTTATGAAATACGTAAATTTTCTCATTAATTTATTTACATCAATGGCAGCAATGAGTCAAATAAGATATTATGTATATTAATTTTGTGGTTTCACTTGTAAAATAACAGAACCAGCAGAAAATTGAAAGCTGTCCACATGACTTCTGTCCCATTCTTACTGGACAACATCACTGGGGACAATTCTATCAGGAGACTACCACAATAATCTGCAGGACATATGGTGGTCAGATAACTAACTGATAAATTGAAATGGAAAGAAATATTGAGTAGATGCTCCAGAGTGAGGTGAAGTGATTAAGTAAAAACATTAAGAAAAGATAGACTCTGAGAATAGCATTTATTCAGTTGGGTGCTCACCTTTTATATTGTGCTATTTCTTAAATATGTTGATTGCTGGAACACCCCTAAATCCAGTAACTTAGCAAATGTAAGCTTTGTTTTCCACCCATCGACAGCACAAAGGATCTACGGGTTGGCATTCTACTTGGTGACTTGCCGCAGTCTGGCTGCAGCAAAATAACTGGGGGTGACGAACAACTTGTGTACATTGATACAGCAAGAGTGGGAGCCGTTTATTGTAGGACAGGAGAGGTATATATACATTCCACACAGCTTATCTTAATTAACATAAACTAGATACAGCAGTCAACCAATAAGGAATCTCCACACTTAATGGCTCTCTGGCATTACTTCACAAACCGCTCCCTCTGACAGAATGCCAGGCGCCATCTTGACTTGTTTACAAACCCTAACAGTGACTCAGTTGCCAATTTCACCCCATCTTGTGGTTCCACTGACCCAGGGGCATCTGGATCTGATACAACTGATCGGGAGTAGAAGAGAGAAGGTAGAGAATCATGCAGCTGACTGTTGTAGTAGTTGTTGTTGTTAATTTGATGAGCCAGTCACAAAAGCATTGTGTCAATTCTGTGTTCATTTTAGCAGCCAGAGAAGTGACAGGTCCACCCCAAACTGTGAGAGAAGCTGGTGACAACCAAGCTGCCTCTCAGGAATTAAGAAGCATGGGATTGGTAGACAGTCAGCCATCTCTTCATGGGCTGACATGGGGGTGATGTGCAAAGTCACTTCTATGGAGAGATAGGTCACACCTTTACACATGTCATTTTGAGACTGAGAGTCTGTGAGACATATAAGTGGACTTGGCTTTGACATGCCTGGTGGTACAGAATTAAATTTCAGGAGGGAGCTCATGTTGGACAGAGAGATAGAGACCTCATCAAGCCATAAATAATCACAGAGGGGAGTGAAAGAAGTGACTTTGCTTCACTAGAAATGACCGTGGGGCTCCGAGCTCCACCTGCATTGTCTAGGGGACCATCTCGAGCCATTTAGGAGAACCTTTGCATCTCAGCAAGGACACCACCATCCTTGATTTGCGGGGGGTGCATTGCTATGATTGTTCTGTGGGTTTCTCTGCCGATTTCTCAACTGGTAAAGTCAAGATTAAGATTCAACAGTGAGGTGGACATTTGAGAGAAACCCTCTGCCACTGTCCTCAGGATGCCAGGAGAGTCTCAGAGCCTGGGCTGCATGTCGTAGAAGTGACTCCAGTTTGGTTTGCTGCCAATCTTGCCGGTCCTTTCCTTTTAAGTGCCCCATCTTTCCATCTAAACCTCGAGGCTTTTCAAAATGCCACACACTGAATGAGTCCACTTCTCCCCACTTTCCATCACACTTCAGCTGTGGAAGGCTGTGTCTCCTCTTGGCCTCTGGCTAGAATTGAAAATGCCTCTGAGCCAACTGTCAGGTGGCGGAAGGAGGGTGGGGTTGTGAGTCTCTCTCCTCAGGTGCAGAGTTGAAAGGGGACCTCCAAAGCATCAGTGGTCAAGATGACTGTTTTAGTGTAATACTACTAAAAATTAAGAGAAAGAACTCATGTGGAACAAGACATACAAATTGAGAATTAATGATTTCTCACGGCAGATCCTTCCCAATGTGCTGTGCTCTCTACCTTCTTGGTGTGTTGGCTGCTCTCTCTCCTGCCTTTGCTTTCTCTTCACCTTTCTCAGAGTCTCCCACTTGGGCCATCCTGTTCACAGAAAAGACTTCACTTCCGCATCATTTTCAACAACGTAGCTATTTTGTGATAACCGAAATCACTCTTTTTAGCTCAGATATTCCCCTAAAATTTAGAGGCACACATTTAACAGCCTCCTGGACATCTCCATCTGAGCATTGTCTCAACAGTAAGCCCTGAAATCTAATATGTCAAAAACATGAATTTATTTTCTGTGTCTCCCCAGTGCTTTGGTCAGCTTTTCCACTGCTGTGACTAAATGATCTAATCAAAAAATTTTAGAGGAAGAAAAGTTGAGGGCTGATGGTTTCAGAGGCCTTACTTAGTCCACAGAAGGGTGGCTCCACTCCTTGGGGCTCAAGATGAGACTGAGCACCAGCACCGTGACAGAAGAGTGTGGCTGAGCGAAGCAGGTCACATGATGATCAGAAGCAGAGTCCACTCATCCCATACAGATTTATGAACAAAGCCACACCCTAATTCCCACCTCCTCCAGCCACATGCTACACTTCAGTTTCCACTCAGTTAGTCCCTGTTGGAGAGTTAAATCACTGATTGGGTTAAGATGGTCAAAACCTAGTCATTTCTCCTCGGAAGCTTCTTGCATTGTCTCACATGGGAGCTTTTGGGGGACACCACATCTAACCCATAACACCCAGAGAATTACTTCTCCTCACCCTCTGTTACAGCCAGGGATCCTAGCTGTCCCCCTTCACTCTGCACACATAGTCACTCAACAGACTCTAGTATATTTCTTGAATCTACTTCATCTGCATGTTTAAGAATGTTGCCCTGATAAGAATATTATTATCATCTTGTCCCCTTGTCCCCATGAAGCTCTTCTCTCTCCCTCCTCTCTCCACTTCTCCCCTCCCCCTCTCTTTACCCTTCTGTCATACACATATTCACAAAGACGTGGGCAGGCAGGACTAGTGTGTAACTATGTGAGATGTGTGCATTCACACATGTGAATAGAATGTTGAGGTAGGATAGTTAAAGGCATTAGGCATTAAAACTGTTATCCTCATGGGGTGTTATTAATAGTACAGTCAGGTACAGGTCGTCTGTCAAGGGAGGGTCCCAGGGGACTGAGACACTGGCTGAGAGAACTCACATGCCTTACTCTGAGCTAAGGGTTCAATAGCCGGAAAAGATGGTCCAAATACTAGCGGAGTATTTCCTATGTCAAACTAATAAGCCTATTGAGCAAAAGGAAAACTGAACCATATACTTTAGGGTGAAATCTCTCAAACACTTCCCCCCAGAAATCTTGAAGCATGCCGTGACCACCTGCTCACCCTTCCCAAGAGACCAAATGCTGGTCAGACCTGCCCTGCAACCTGTGGGCATCTATCTTTCCAGGAAGCCAAAGGATACATGAAGACAGAAGCAGGACACAGGAATGTCCCTTTCCCCAACTTCTCTCCAGTTCATCCACAAAATAAAGTGACCAGTGGAAAGCATTTTCTTCTGTATAGAAAAGGTAAGGACAACTTCGCTCCCTTGTCTCCCAGGGCCTGCCTCGTGGCTACGGCACAACTTGAGGGTGAGGAGGAGCAATTCTCTGGAAGTTATGGTTTAGACGTGGTGTTCCCCAAAAGCTCCCATGTGAGACCATGCAAGTCTTTTTCAGAGATGGGTCATCAGTCAGGTGTGGATCCCTCCTAGAATTTCCAGGAGGGTTAGTCACATGGAGTCTTTGCCTTTTGGAATTTGCAACAAGAGTGACATACTGAGGGGTTCTGAGGGTAAAGGCAGGAATAATCTTTTCTCTTTTCTAAATTATATGAAGCTTCCAGGAGAGCAGGGAGCAGTACAGCCACAAGTTTTTATTGACCAAGGGGTGATTCTAGGTGTTACAGAGAAACCTCAGCTGTTTGGCGGCTCCTTCAACTCTGGTCTTATTTGGACCGAGTGCAGGTCACTAACACACTGGAAAAATAGGTCCTATGGCAAAGAGGAGGGTAGCCAAAATGAGACAACATATTATGAGAATTAAGAGGCAGGAGGCTGATGTGTTGCTATGTCTTTTTTACATTAAAATAGAAATAGTTTTTCACCAAAATACCTGCCTTGTGTGTGTATTTATCACAAAAACCCAGAGGGAGTTTTGATGGCTCCATTTACAATGCCTCGGCCAGCCAGCTATTTTTCCTTTCTTTCCATTTTTTTCCTCTTCTATTGACAACAGTTTGTGGACAAGGTGCTTTTTAGTCATTACTTTTCTTGTACAGTCAGTATTGCCTTAAGAAAGAGAGAGAGAGAGAGAGAGACAGAGAGAGAGAGAGAGAAAGAGAGAGAAACACTCTGAATGTAACAAACCAGGTTTCATACTGGGTTTGTGACAGTTCAAGCAAAAGGGACAGAAAGGGAATTTGCACAGGTTTGGAATAGTTGCTAATGGATTTCCTGTAGAGTAAAATTAGAACAAATCCAGTGAGGCTGGGCATGAAGAAGGGGAGTCCAAGTGGACAAAACATCTGGACAAATATCCAGGCCAAATCGAAGGTAGCACAAGGCCTTGGTAGAGCAAGGTCTGGCCCATTCCTGCTTTCCTGAGCAAAATACTTGTCACTTCACGTTGCCAAACTGAATCCCTCTAACTTCTGTTGCCCAAATGAATCCTATTTATAGTCTAAGATCCTGTTATTGCCATCAGTTCTAGAAACACCACCTGACCCCTTGCAGGCTGACATCACCCTCCTCGCTGTCTCCTGGCTCTTTCTTGTCACAGTGAATAGCTCCTTGAGGGAGGTCCCTGGAGACTGCTCCGTGCACCTGGCCAGGAACCACTGAGGATCCAGCCCAGGCATGTTGTCTCCAGAATCACTTCTATCACATCAGTGCTTGGTTTCATATTGCCACCACCTCACTTAACTGCCATGACACCTTATTGCTCCTTGGTTCCTGAAGAGAATTGTTTTGTGTGTGTGTGTGTGGCAGGGGATTAGGTAGGTCTCTCACTGACAATCTTGCTCCTCAGTGACTAGGCTCAATCTGGCAATGATCCATTATCTAACCACCTGGGGAGTGACGGCTCCAATTAGACTGGTCTCATTAACCTCTGGGCCTATTAGCATCCACTTTCTTCTTGGCATTTGCTCACATGATCAAAAGCACTGAACGCTCCTTTCCTTTCTCTTGCCTCACATTTCTCTTGGTGCCTGCACCCACCACTGCTCTCGAGCCCCCCACTTGTTAGAAACACCACAACATTCTGCTTTTAATCTGCTCCTACTTGATGTGATCCTGTTACTTTGTGTCCTTTATTTATACAAAAAGTGCAATGGACTAATTATTATTAAACCTTCAAATAGTAGTATGGTTGATAATAAATATCTAATAAATGTTAACCAATATTTTTATTTTTAGAAGAAAGTTTTATGTGTCTGCTTAGTACCACCTATATTTACATAGAGAATTGTAAACCTGTTTAATCTGGTACATTTATTTTTATTTTATGTACTGAGGATTTAGCCCAGGGTCACTCTACCACTGAGCTATACACCCTCAACGCTTTTAATTTTTATTTTTATTTTGAGACAGAGGCTCACTAAGTTTTCCAGAGTGGCCTCAAACTTCTGATCTTCCTGGCTCAGCCTCCCAAGTGGTGATGATTACAAGTGAGTGCCACCATGCCAACCTCTCATTTAATTTTTTGACAATATCAGAAGAATGTCCAGAGAGTAGGAAGCACATTTTTAGTGTACAGATCCAGAGCTGCAGGACAGAACTAGGGGTCCAGAATGTCATCAGTCCAAGCCTCCTGCTTTCTCAAAAGCCATGTGTCTCCCCAGCAAGGATTTCCAACATGATTTCCTAATTGATTTGTCACATGCCATCAGAGTGCCTGTGCAGCTGAAATATCATTAACGATGCCCTTGACGTGCGTCTGGGATAAGCCCACAATTAGGAACTGGGACACGGAAGAGCGTGACCACGGGGAGTGGGATTGAGAGCTGCGTTGGTGGGCTCAGGGAAGCCAAGGGGAACGTGGCATTGAAGTCTCCTGTGTCCTTAAGCCCCTGATATCTATGCTGGATCAGGAACTTGTAAAAAGGCCATGTTAATCTTGCAAACATTCCGTGAGAGCAAGTGGACAGCTGTTGGCAGAGGTTCCCCTCGTCCCTAAGGAAAGCAAGGACAGCGGGGCAGCCCTGTGTGTCAGGACTGCGGGAGGCACTCTAGGAGCTCACAGGGATCCAGAGGGGAAGGTTTCATGGTAAAGAGTGAAATTCAGGAAGGCTCAAAACGTGTCAAAGTCACTCAGCTCTGAGGCTCAGGGCTCTGGCACAGGCAGGTCTGGCTGACGTAGGACTGTTCCATGAACTAATCGCATACCTCAGTGGTTTCTTGAGCATATACCCCAAACCAGTCCTTCAAATGATCCAAATTCCTTTCCTCGTGTGGCTGATCCCATATTACCTGCCCTGGGACCAGTTAAAACTAAAATCATGACCAGTCCCAATTCTAACCTCTTCATCATCATAATAAGCCTTGACTCACTCAACGCCATTAGCACTTCTAGAGACTTCATTTTCCCCAAAGTAGTAGATTATTAGATAATATTTAAGGACAGACAGATTTACTTTTCACATTTTATGTTTGCTATTGGTGAAAAAAGGAGAGAAGGTAAAAAGAAAAATTTACATTTCTTACCCCAGATGATGGTGAGGGAAAGTAGAACAAGAAAGTCAAGGCCAGGACCTTCCTTCTCCTCCCGCCCTCCTTCCTCCCTTCCCTCCCTCCCTCCCTCCCTCCCTCCCTCCCTGTCCTCTAGGATTCTCACCTTTCCTTGGGCATGGTGACCTGGAGGAGATGACCAGAGGGACAGCAGGATGATGGCCAGACAGAGCCTGGGGTCAGACTGAAGGTCTGTGGGATGAAGAGTCTTTAAGATCGAGCAAATGCAGGTGTCTTGACCCCATCCTGGGTGCTAGGAGCTCATCACCAAAGGCTACTGCGGCATGTCATGTGCCTCTAGAGCAGAGAGGAGACCTGAGTGTCCCTGCGTCAAGATGTGCCAGCTCCAATCTCCATGGATGACAAGTCTTCTTCCTCCAGAAGTGACAAGGCAGCACCAAGGGATGATGGAGTGAGGGTGGACTGTGAGAGCCTTCCCGTTGAGAAACGACTCAAGGATGACCTTCAATAGATTGGTTATTGGAATACATGAACTCTAAGTTATCCTCAATTTCTCAAAAATATGAGACTTTTGAAAACAAAAAAAAAATGTGCATCTATTTATCCATGTGAGTAAATTGTGCATAGATGTGTGGCCCTGGTAGATTCATCTGGCACTATTTAGTTTTGTGGCAGTTGGTGCTCCTGCCTCCACCCTGGCCTACCAGACTTCACAGCCTCCAGGACAGAGGCAGCCCGAGGGGCAGCTGCCCTGCTGGTGCATTAGCCATGTGTGGGCTCAGCACAGCCCAGGCGCATGCCCACACCTGCTCCTGTGAAGGCTCAGTCATTAGAGCGGAGGTGATTAGACTGATCAGTGCCCCTCCTTACTGGGTGCCTGGAGCAGAGCCTTCAGCTGGGCTGGCCCGGTGGACATAAGGCCCCTGCTCTGCCTGGGAAAGCTCTGGTGGGGGTAAAGGCAGCCATCAGCATAGGCGAGGTCCACCTAATTATCTGCAGAGTTGGACTGACTGACCCCTGCAAAATATTGACCCCTCACACCACACACACATAGCACACAGGCCCCTGGTAATCCACTCTCAAGCTCATGAACTGTGCAATATAAAAAATTCCACAGAAGCAACAGTAATTGGAAGGTAGTGTACACTTTATAAACTGCTTTTTAATCTTCATCTGATTTTATCCTGTCACTTCCCACTGAGAATATGGGAGTGCTAACTGTGCCCTTTCTTATCCTATTTTATGGGATAAGAAACTTTAGCAATTTATTTTTGTATCTAATTAAATCTGAAGCTGTGCACAGGCTAAGATCCAGTGCCCTCTGTATGACTTACTGGGCTCCCCAGGATGGAACTGGGGACTTTAAGACAGCAGGGACTTTGTTCGGTTCCTCAACCAACAAAGCACGGGCATGTGCTAAACTCGGCTTGCCTTTGTGTGAACCAGTGGGTCAAGAGAAGCCATGCAGTTGAGAGAAAGCGCCTGTGTTTGCTCATAGCAATGTGAGGAGCTGGCTCTTAGCAAGGAGAGGATTCAGCAGCAGCACTGAGGAGCCCAGGCAGGAATCGGCACAGAGGATACAATGCTTTCCATGTGCAGGAACCAGAGGTGAGTGCTGCTCAGAAGCTGAAGGAAGAAGGTGGGTGACACTGTGGTTTTCCAGGCACCAGGTGTCTGCTCACTTCATCAGAGTTGCCCCAGTGAAAAATGAGAATTTCTGCCCTTTGATTTGATGTGCCCATGTTATTCTCATTCTAAACCAGAAAACACTGCAGGAGGGGCCCTAAAGCTCATGTACTGGCTCCTGTGCTTCCCCTCAGCAGGATCAAACAGATGGATCATGCGAGGGAATGTGTTGAGACCGATTGAAATCCACAGAGAACTTCTCTGCTCTAAAGTTGTACTCAAAGTGTTCATAATATGGTTCACGACATGGAGGCAGCTTCCTATCTAAGATTTTTACATCTACCAGTGAATAACTTAAGATAGAGGTTTACCCAACTGTTTGGAACATGTGTTATATAATGAATGTCTGCTTTACACCAGGGTCTCTGAGTTCTAGGAGTTGAGAACCCATCTGTGTGATGAGCAAATGCACGTGTCATGGTCAGTATTTCTGGGTTGTACCAACCACCAAACTTTCTCTAGTTTTCTTCTTACCTTCCACCAGGTTACACATTCCTCAAAAGCAGGCACATTTCTATATGCATTTCTGTGTTTTATATTTTGATCATTAACTCAAAAATGTGTGTATTGAAGAAAATGCATTTAATCCCATATTTTCTGGTCACTAAAGAAAAAGAGAAACCCATGAAAACAGTATTATAACAATATGGATGTTGAACTGAGCCCTCACCGTGTGTGACAACTAGGATTTAATTTGTCATTTCTACTGTTTTCTGCATGTGAAACCCAAGACTTCAGGTATCTGTGGAGTGTGCCTCAAAAACAAGTAATAAGTGCTATGACCTGTGATCATGGGCGTCCATGAGCACAGAGCTGGACCCTATGTAGTGACTTTTCAACACTGCCCTTGTAGGGAAGCTTACAATCATTGAACTGCACATCAGATATGGGAAAGTCCAAACTCTAGCAGAAAAATAAGAAAACAGTAGGTTCAAAGAATCACCCTCATCCTGGATGAGACTGCGTCCTGCCACATCCCACCACAGGCATTCGGGTGAGAACTTTTTCTCAAGCTCTTCCCTGTCGTCAATCTGGAGAATTTTTTTTTTTTTGTCTGCCTTCTCTGTCTGTGGCAGCTTTTTTCAAGAAATTTACAGTGATGTCAGTTTGCTTAAATGGATGATTGGAAAAAGCAAATGGATCTCAAACTCCCAGACAGCGTCTCATGACCTAAAATAACTGTCACTTGGTTCTACATTATGGATGAGACTCGAGTGTGACCTAGAGATGTGACCAATAGCTCAGGGGCCGAAGTCTGTCTGGGAAGCTGGATGCTCCATGCGTGTTGAGCAGCCGCCTGACCTGGACAGGCTTTCCTGTGTATTTTTACTAAGGGGAACACATTTGCTTCTTCTTCCCAATCCCCATTCAGACTTCATCCTTTATTTCCTAATGTCATTGTTCAAATTCTCACTCACATCATTGTCACCCCAGTTACCATACTTCAGAGGTGTTGAAGCAGAGCAGAGACCCCTCCTAGAAGACCCCTCCATAACAGTTCTTGTTAACAGAATATCAGCAAAGATGTCTGCAAAAGCCCTGAGTGTGGCTAGAACTTCCTATTTCCTGATTGCTCTATCTTGCAAAAGCTGAGTTTGGCCATGGGCTTCATGATGATGTTACTCTGCTTTTGTGGTAAAACATAAAACCTCTGACTATTCTAAAAATTGAGACAAGACACACTTTCTGAAAACACAATGAAAAAAAATTACTTTTATGTAGATGCCTACCAAAATGTAATTCTTCAAACCCCACCTCTCACTAGGTATAAAGTTGAAAGAATTTCTAGACTCTTGCTCCAGAGAATAATCTGGATGGTGGCCCCTCTGGACCCTATAGTCAATAAACCTACTTCCTGAAAATTCCTCAGTTGTCCAGCCCCTCTGTCCTATATCAGTGTGTCTGTCCCACTGCTCATCAATCTTGCACCTTGGTATTTTGGGTAATTTCTCTCAGGGAACTCAATTGTGAAGTCTTTGCTAGCTTTATTTATTCCTCCTACTCTAAATTCCTCCCTTGTGCTGAGAATTTATGTGCATTTGTGTACACACACACACACACACACACACACACACACACTTATGCATGTATTTCTGTTCTTCTTTTCTTAGGACCAGATATATGTATATCTAGCTAATTGAAGTTCTAACCTGTGTACTCACTAGGAATCTGAACTTCGTTATGTCCAAAACTTAACCCTTGTTGTGTCTGCCAAACCTATGAAGCCTTCAAAGCAAGGAAGGTCTGTTTCTGTTGCCTACAAGCTCTATCTTGAGAAAGCTACTAATATTTTATTTGCTTCAACATTAAGGCAGTGATAACAATATCTTCCCCAAACTGAAGGCCTTGGTACAATGTACAGCCTGCCCTGACATCAAGAGCAGGCAAGTTCCCATTAACAGACGCTTTGCCTCATTCCCAATAACCAATACTCACCTGGCCCTATGTGAACATTCAAGGAAATATTTGTTTAATGATTTTACTTCTCTGGCTAAAGGTGTCAAGAATTGGAGGAAGGGACCAATGATGACAAGAGCCAGGGAATAAAGGATGAGTGGAAAGACAGCCTGTCCTTGAAAACCACAGGCTCTTCCTCACCCAGGGATCTTCCAGTCCCCAGCACCATGGCTTCTGAAGAGGATGCTCTTTTCACTATCAGATTTCCATGATCATTATCAAGCCCAGTGTTTCCAAGAAAGTTCCCGCGTGTGCACACATAGGGGTTTGATGCTGCCTTTCTTCCCTGATGCCTGGTTCAGTCCTCCCACAAACACAAGGAAGTAAATTGCATCATTATTTCCATTTTACACTGGAAAACCAAAATTCAGAAAAATTATGTAACTTACCCAAAGTCACAATCTGAGATGGTGTCAAGAAACATAATAATCCTGAATCTCTCATCCTAACTAATACAATATAGTAAGTGAAAAATAAAAACAAGTGAGAGAGTTTTGGGAATAGCTAGAAGGGGTGATGTCCAATCCAATGGAGTCTGTAATCCTCCATGGATTCAATATGAAGCCCTGGGACCATTATCCCTGCAGATGCGAACATCATTGCAGCAGCATCTAAGAGAGTTTCTGTGTTTTCAAGAAAAACACAGAATTTATTCTTTTTCTCTAATTCAAATCTAATTAGCAACTGGATCACCTGGTCAAAACAGGAAAAAGGTAGACATAGCTTGTTTAAAATGAAGGACCTCTTTGAATGGATACTGGTGTCTCAAAGGCCCTTCATTTTCTGATGTGAGCTCTAATTGCAGATTTCAGATTAAAAATTGGAATTTTTCAAGGGAGCCTGGCCTTGAACCTGTGCAATCATTGGATGCTATGAATGCCTCAGGTTTGCCTTTCTTTGTACGGGATTACATCATGCACGTGGAATTCCTGCTCAAGAATTTGTCTAAATTGGCATGTTACAATAGACAACAGCAAAAGGATTTGTTCAAAATTAACTTATGCCTTCTGAGAGAGCATCCACTATGATCTCCCCAGCACTTGAGCTGAGGTGGTTCATACCTTGTGTTGTCTGTATTCTCCAAATGGATAAAAGAAACCATGCTTTCAGAAAATTCTCCTCCACTCTCTCACTCCCCAGTCTCCTGAACACTGAGGCAGGAGACATCAGGGCCTTTGATAATTGCTCCTCTGTTGAGTACCACAGAGATGAAGAATTTGACATTTCCCTGGGTGCAAGCCCACTCCACCTGCCCCTCCCTGCTGACCTCTTCCTCACTGCTGCACCCCTGTCCCCCTCACCACGATGTCCATCTGAGCCCAACATAGTTACCTGGATGATGTCTGACTCAAGACACAAAATTTCTTCCGCTCTATTAGTCATATCCACAGAAAAACTCTACCCCTCTCCCTTGATCTAGGTTTCAGATAAGGCATCACTGTCTGATCCAAATGGAGGGCAAGTACATTTAGGAGCCTGAAATATGTGACATTCCAGGATTGTCGTTTTAAAAGTGGTCATCCCACCAATGCATCATCCTGTCAATCAAACTGTTAGATCTAGAATGACTGGGGTTCCAACCCTGGGAGCACCAGGTGCAGAGAAGGGATTATTAGTTCTCTTTCCTTCCATTACTTTTTCTATCAGTGTGGACATTGGCTTCCTATTGCTCTATCTTACCTCAGTTTCTCAGGCCAAAATCATTGGAGTCTTTTCCATTTCTATAAATAGTAGACATTATTTTTTAGAATTCTTTTAGTTTTATGGGAAAAGTGAGACAATTGTACAGAGAGTTCCCATACAGAATCCCGTACCATCAGTTCCTACTATAACTAACATCTTGTATTAGTATAATAGATTTTTCTAAATTCATAGACCAATGCTGTTATGTTATTATCAACTAAAATCTATAGCTTAAATTCAGATGTTCTGTTTCGTAGTTTGATAGACTTTGACAATTGTGTAATTGTTTATATTCCTATTACTGTATCTCTCCTTTCCTATAACTCCTTCGTCCTCTACCTACTGAACCTCTCTCTCCCCTTGGATCTTTCTCCTCTCTCCATAGCTTGTTTGTTTGCTTGTTTTTCTGGTCGTGGGAATTTAACCAAGGGTCTCATGTTATGTTGGGCAAGCACTCTTTGTTAAGTTACATCCCCAGCCAGTCTCGGTAGTTTTCAAAATTTCCAGGATGACACATAGTGGGAATTATATAGAATGTGTCCATGTGGTGACCCAACTAACTGATCTGTTTTAGCCATTAGGGACCTCAGTCTCACAGACTGTCACACTTACTGTCTTAGGGGAAAAATATCCTGGAATATTACACACTGGAAGGGCCCTCTCCAGAGATTCAGCTCAAGTAAAAAAGGTCACTCTTGCTCATATTTCAGTGGCCAGGATGAGTTGTGTGGTCCCACCACATTGCAGTGGAACAATCCAGAGTTGGTCCATGTGCCCAGGAATAGAACAGTGATAGAATGTGTTCAGCCCGCTGCCCCACCCCTGCCGCAAATGCCTTCCTTGTGTTGCTAAAGGTGCTATTCCACTGAGATTCTCTGAACATACCCAGGAACGATGTTGGTTTGTGGCTAGCCACTCTGCCAACTGGTGAAGCAGCAGTTTTCAAGGTTGGGGCTTTTGATAAGAGACTGGATGATAAGGGCTCAGACCTCATCAGTGGATTAATCCATGGATAGCTGAATGGGCCTCTGGAAGATGCTGAAAACTATAGGCAGGTGGAGCAGACTGGAGAAAGTAGGTCCCTGTGGTAGGTCTCTCTGCCCCACACTGAGCAGCTTTCCTTTGACACCTCCTGCTGCCGTCATGCTCTGTTTCACCTCATACTCACAGCAACGGAGTCAGCTGAACATGTAATCTGTAAAACCAAAAGATAAAATGAATCTTCCCTCTTTTAGGTTGATTTTCTCAATTTTTTTTCACAGCCTCAAAAAGCTGATTAACACAAATGTTTTGCCCTCCTTTAAAACATCTGTTCCCATGCTACTCTTTCTGAAGCCTTCCCTCACCATCTGGAAAAGCTGGATATTTCCACATTTGAGACCACCCAGAACATTCTACATGCTGGCTTTAGATCATGAAACGTAGAGTATATGCATCATTTCTTAACATCCTGTGTCTTTCTTAGGAGTGTATGAGTTTGGCGTAGGCAGGAAAGACAGCTTTATGTTGCTTTGTTGCTTATTTGCTCTCCCTGTCTTTTCTTCTCAGCACTTGCAGGATATCTGATGCATAATAATGTTTAGTTGAGGGCTGTTTAATCAGATGGTTTATATCTAGCTTATAGCTGGTTTGTTTTCATTTTTATGTTTTCTTTATATTCATATTTGTGTATAAGGTTAGGGCAACAAGGGTCATATTATCATCATTCTGTACATGCTGAAAGTGCATAATCTTCCACAGAAGAAGAGCACATTTATGGTCGTTTCTCCACTTGACCATTATCTCCCTTTAACCATTATTAATGGGAGTGAGATAGGGAAACTCAATTAGGATAAGGAAGAGATGATATCTCTAGCCAGAATGAAACATCAAGAATAACTAAATTATGTTAAACTTTTATTCTCATGTCTCTAGGCTATAAAGAGCTCCACTCAATATATTTTTCCCTATTCTTAGCTTGAAAAATTACACTTATTTTCAATACCTAATTTAGTTTCATTTCAGATTTTCATTAAAATGCTGCAGATTCTCTTCCTCTATTAATGCAAATAGTAAGTCTAGACCCAAAATTATCCCCACCAGCACCTACTTGCTGCCAGACATTCTTATCAACTACATAAATAGGCATTTTATAACAAATCATGTTATAGAAATATGTGATTTACGTAGGCAGAACATGGTGTTTCATTAAAATAAATTGGAAAAGTTTAGGCCTTGAGTTCATGCCAGGGTAATTACTTTGTTGTTACCTGGTCTATGGTTCTTCTGCAGCCAGTTGAATGCTGATTGGGTAATTCTCTGCTTCGTTTTCTTTGATGAGATTTATAGTGTCCATAAAACGGTTGTAGACTCTCTCATAAATGGCTCTCTTGCATGTGTGTTCTGTCTCCTCCACTTGAATGTGTGTTTAAGATGACAGCAGAAATACAGAAATACAGCATGAAATAGACTAAAGGTTTAGAATATTTGATATCTGGATTTAAATTCCTGTGTGAGTGTTTTCATGTTACTTACAATAATTTGATGCCAACTTCCAAGACATGTTAGGTACAGGAGAAAAGGAGATGAGCAGACATTTCCCTGAACAAATGCTCCCAGGGAGAACGAAAGAGATAAAGAAATATTGCAAATTAGTGTGAGGACTGCTGTATTGCAGGCCCCAAAGTAGTTTCCAAGAGAGTATGAAATCAGCTTGTGGTCGTCAAGAGGAAAGAAGCATTGTAGGCTAGGAGCATGAAGTGAACCTGAGTTTCTCAGCAGGGAGCAAGATAGTTCACAGTCAGACAAAGAACAAAGCTTGCCCAGCTGATCTACTCTCCATTTTTGGACAGTCCCAGCTTCCTAGGGGAGAGAAAGGACAGGAAGAGCAATTCCAGACTTGGGCTGTCCATGATGCTCCTGTTCCTACCAATAGTGCCAGAGAAGGCCATTGATTTCTGCAAGCTCTTCCACAGCAGCAACACAAAAGCACAGGTGAAGGGTAACATGTGAATGTTTCCAAGTGTGTGCAGGAGAGAGACAGGGCTTTCTCTTCCTTTTCTCTCTTTCCTTTCCGTGGTCTTTCTTTTTTTTTTTTTAATTGTTTTTAGTTATCGATGGACCTTTATTTATTTATTAATTGTTTATGTGGTGTTGAGGATCAAACCTGTTGCCCCATACATGCCAGGCAAGGGCTCTACCACTGAGCCACACCCTAGCCTCTTATTGTTTGCATTCTTTTTTTTTTTAAAGAGAGAGTGAGAGAGGGGGGGAGGGAGGGAGAGAGAGAGAGAGAGAGAGAGAGAGAGAGAGAGAGAGAGAGAGAGAGAATTTTTTTAACATTTATTTTTTAGTTCTCGGCGGACACAACATCCCCGTTGGTATGTGGTGCTGAGGATCGAACCCGGGCCGCACGCATGCCAGGCGAGCGCGCTACCGCTTGAGCCACATCCCCAGCCCCCCGTGGTCTTTCTGATAGGCATACTTGTCCTCAACTTACTCATTTAACTTCTGCTGGCTAACTTGGATATGTTTCCTCCTCCTATGCCCCAAATTCTCCTTTTAGGCAATACTATCTATTCAGCAACTTCGTAGATGTGAAAGAATAAACTCTAGTGATTATTCAAGGAAAGAAACACTAAGAATTCAGCTGGTTGGAGCATGGATTTCCCAAGCAGAAGAGGTAACATAAGCTAGAGACAATGGGGATGGCATTGCCCAGGTCGGGTGCTAGGCCCAGTGGCTGCCTTATATCACAAACACTGGAGAGGAGCTGGAGGGGGTAAGTTGGGCAGGTGATTGACACATGGCCTTGGGAAGGAGCCTCCTATAGGCAGTGTGATGCATGGTCTGCAGAGGACGGCCTGGACTCCAGAGGAGCCAACAGAAGTCTGTGGGAAAAGTCCAGTTGTCAAGAATGAGCAGTAGGCCTTGGCCAGGGACTGATGAGGAGACTGCTATGAATTACATAAATGCAGAATAGTCAAGATTAAGTATTTAAATATGTGAGGTAGTGCAAGCACCTCTATGGTACCTTTCTTCTCAGTCTTTTATGTAACCAGAAAATATTTGCTAGACCACAGGACAGTATAGGCACTAGTTAATGTTACTAAGGAGCAGAAACGGAAAAGACAGACTTGCGCATGGTGCCTGCACTTGCATGCAGTGAAAGCTGAAGCCCACAGTTGCCATTGTGGTTTTTCGCCTCACTCTTCCATAGGAAAAAAGTGGAATAAAATTCCCCCTTGTCAACTTCTTGAAGGATGGCTTGTGAAACAAGAGGAAGAAATCACACTTCAATTTCAAAGCAACTTTTGATGCTCAGGGTGAACTCTCCAAAACAGCCACTAGCAGTAGGCGTGGGGTCCTGAATCACAGGCTAGAACAGAATGTCCCTGCCACTTGCTGGAGTGGCTTTAGAGACCTAGTCCTGGCACTCCTTTCTTCCAACCTCCTGCCTAACAGACTTTGGAGGAAGGAAAAAATTAGCACTGCACTCTAGTAAGATGGAAACATTTTGATTGTACATGGGAGGCTGTAGGAATGCCAGTTTTAGGAGATTTGGCAGGTCCCCGTGGGTTGCAGAGATCAAGTAGCCACAGTGGCTGCAGTATGTGTACAGATATACAGCAGGGGAGTCCAGATGACCAGCAAAGATACCACTCCTGTGTGTTCTCATTAAATGGGGAATCATTTGAGAAGTGTTGATGAGGTCAAAGACTCTGGAAAGCTCACTTCTCTTCTTTTAATTATTTCATATATTTTTGGGTGGAGTAGTGGATGGGGTCTTGCTATGTTGTCCAGACTGGTCTGGAACTCGGGGCTCAAGGGATCCTCTGCCTTAACCTCCTGAGAGCTGGAACTACAGGTGCCACCACTGTGCCTGGTTTGTATACGCTTCTTGACCAACTCGGTGGTACTTAATAGCTGGAGGCATCATAGAACTTCTAGATCTATCTATCTATCTATCATCTATCTATCTATCTATCTATATCTATATCTATCTATATTTATATCTATATCTATATATTGGTGAAATAATACTAAGATACGAGGCAGAAGCCAAAATAAATATCTCAAGTAAGTAGGGACACATGAGACCCTATAGTCTGCTTCCTTGTGCTATAGTATTTTATTGAATACTGGAGAATAAATAACAGATATTAAAAAAACTTGGTGGGATTTTCTTGTAGATTTGTTTGCTTTGTTTTCATCTCTGTATGCCTTGGTTTCCTCCCTGCTCTGCCTTTTTTCCTTCCTTCCTACCTTCACTGTCTGCAGAAGCAGAGAATTTTAAGAAGTGAGATTTTCTTTAGGAAGATCTTATAATTATATAATAAATCACTATCAGAGAAATGGTAAAAAGTAAACATCCAGCTGCAGTGGTACACACCCATAATTCCAGATGCTCCAGAGGTTGAGGCAAGTTCAAGACCAGCCTGCACAATGTAGCAAGACCGTCGGCAATTTCACAAGACCCTGTCTCAACGTAAAAAAATAAATTTCAAAAGTACTGAGGACGTGTTTCAGTGGTAAAGCACCCCTGGGTTCAATTCCCACTACCAATAAATAAGGAAGGAAGGAAGGAAGGAAGGAAAGAAGGGAAGGAAGGAAAGAAAGAAAGAAAGAGGGAAAAACAGTTTAGGTAGGAGAAATTGAGATGTAATGTGGTCTCAATGAACTGCTCAGCTAATTCCTTGGGAATATTAAATGTAAAATTATTCTTTAGAATTGTCTGAAGATGGGTTCAGGGGTCTAGCCACCATGCTCCCATGTCTGCAGCACAGGGAGCAAGCTGCTCTAGGCAGAGGAGTGTCGCTGGACTTGCAGAGGAGAGTCTGCCTTCTTCTTGAAAGTTAAGTGCTGTGCCTGGCCTGTGTGGTGTCTGGGTACTAGTATCCCCATCTCTGGGAGTGCATTTTATTTGTAGTGGCCTTTTTGTCCCAGCAGCACAACCTGCATAGGAAAGCCATCTCTGAATTTTCCAGGTCTCTGATATGTCTCTTACTCATGCTGTTCTTGGTACTTTGGTAAGTGACTCACCCACCAGGCACAACTATGTAACATAGCTCTAAGGGTGGACGGTTCTAGTCTTACACTCTGTTTCATGATGCCTACTTTTAGAATGCTTTCTGTCCTTCCTAGCACCAAATACAAAGCAATTGTAGCATTTCTACCCATTCATGTAAGCTACCAGTTATCCCATGCTTTAGAACCACAGCATGCATGTCCCCATGATCTCCTGGGAATCTGATTAGAACATTAATTCTATATCCTGGGAAACTCCTAACAAAGTTGGAAATTTTCTCTGACCATAGCCTCTTGATCAGGCACTCTCAGAACCTAAGCCTTTACCAGCTTCTTTCAGTGTATGTTGGTTAGTTCCTGAAATTTATCAATGCATGGCCCCTTTCCTTCTTCATCAGACCCAGCATGCCCATGAGGCTGTGTGGTGACTTTACTACTAGCTTAGGTCCAAGAAAGCAGTTAGGACAGATCTGAGGGTGCCCTATCTTCTTTCAGGAAGAAGTTTCTGCATCATTTTCAATCAATAAGAAGATGGGCACTTTGGAAGATTCACAGATTCAAAAGAAGTACATGTTCCTCAGGTGTCTTCTACCCATGTGTCACTGTCATCAGAGTCCTGGTATGGCACAGACAATATTTCTGAGTTGGCAGTTTGTTTTTGAAGCTTGACTACTCCTACAACTGGTACTTAATCCAAGTCCTTGGCTTTCTCTGCCATTCAGCAGCAGGATATGAGGTCGTCTTCATGTGCTCCAGGGAGACCCTCTACTTCTCACATTCAGCTTAATGTAATTACTCTCACATCTGTGTTCTTTTTCTTGAGTGAGTCCTCAGCTTAGAGCTACACAGTTGCATTGTCTTTAGAATGCCTGAGTCCCATGCTCTTCTGGTGACATATATAATGTACCAGATGGTGGGTTGCTTTCCCCTGGCACACACCCCATTTCAACACCATGAAAATTTAACACATGCATTGCTACTTTGTATAAAATCCTCACTTAGGATACAGCCTGCCAGCAAGGAGGCAGCTGCTGTTTTTTTCTCCTATATTTTCCAACACCAATTGCAGATTTCTGGGATGCACACCCTTAGAAATCAGCAGGCAGGGGAGCTATTAGGAAATGCTCCTGGGATGAACCTGAGTGGACGGTAAGTAAGGAATCAGGATTGAACAAAGGGATGTGTGGTTGTGCTGTGGGCTTATTGGAGGCCTCAGGCTATGAGGATTCTCATGTTTGGATGACCTTTCGGAGTTGTTCCAACTTGGGAGGAGAAGGTTGTTCTTTTTGCCTTCTATCCATCAATGATTAAATATGAGATTCCCTGGGAAGTAGCATGACGTTGAGTAAACCTGTCCCCTTCACTTGAGTAGGCACACACAGTAGAGGACTTTACAGACAGTACTCTTGGTGACTGGGGACTCATTTTGTCATTCCTGAAAGGAAGGTCTGGGTGGCACATTAGTGTCCATAGCCACATGCCATCTGATGATGAAACTGTGGCTCAGTGCAAAGCAACTTCGAAGGTTGAGATGGCAAAGAAAATGACTAATGACAAAAAAAATAACTCTTTTGCTCAGTAATCAGCCATCAAATGTTGCCAACGATATCTTTTTGGTATGTATAAAACCTTCCCTTTGAAAGCCAAAGATATTTATTTTCTTCATATGTACAAAACCTTCCCTTTGCAGTTTTGTTTTGTTTTAGCAGGTGATCTTGCCAATCTCCAATTGCATGGGATTTTCAGCAATGAGTTAATAAGAGACCATCAGCATGTAATGCCATTTTTGAATGTTTTTACCTAATATCACTGCCTCTTTCCCAAACCTCTTTGGTGCATCAAGGAAAGCCACTGAGCCATCCTTGTAGGGTGTTACTGAACTTACAAACTGAATACTCTCCTTTGTGTGTTTTCAAAAAAATCACTTCCCCTTTTTGCTAAAGGATGAGATACTTTTCACATAGCTTACTTAGAATGATATGATTACATTCTTTGGAAACATTTAGATCTGAATATACTATTCCATTTAATTCTTAAAACTTCTCAATGTGATTAAGTCATAGATGATAATTTTCTCCCCCACAGAAAGGCAACTTTTCCAAGGTCTCACAGCAAATTAATAGGTATTTGAGGAAGAGATAGAGTTATAAAAGAACAAATGTTTCAGTACTCGCTCTGCATGAGGCTGTACAATGCCTGACAACTTTGATGGATCTTGGAGGCCATAGACGGCTTCAATGGTGCTCCCTCCAGCTCATGGCTCAGGGTCTCAGACAGCAGGGACCAGAGCCATGTTCTAAAATACTGCTGCCCTCTCAATCACAATCCTTCCATTTTTATAATAATCCAGGACACTGGTACACTTCCAGTCCATAAAATTTTAATTATAATCATTACCATGATTACAGCTCAAATGCATTGTGAATTCACCATGTGCCATAAGATACCTGGGTGAGTCTTCCACGGAACAAGACATGGGACAACATCTCTCTTCTAGTTTATTGAATCTGGATGGGTTAGAAATCTCTTTTCTTTTAGAAATTGATGATTCCATGTGGGCAAATTATGCAGCAACACACCCTGATAAATCAAATTCTTAATCATTGAATTTCCGGCAGTTATGGTTTAGATATGAGGTGTCCCCCAAAAGTTCATGTGTAAGACAATGAAAGAATGCTCAGAGGTGAAATGATTAGATTATGATACCTGTAGCCTAATCAGTGTATTGATCCATAGATCTGGCTTACCTGGGGTAGGTAGAGAGGGTGTGGCTGGAGGAAGTAGGTAACTGAGGAGTTGCCTTTGGAGTTTATATTTTTTTCCCTGGTGAGCAGTGCTGTCTTTCTGCTTCCTGGCTGTCATTATCTGAGCAGTTTCCCTCTGCCATTCCCCTCCACCATGATGCTCTGCCTCACCTCAGGCACAGAGCAATGGAGTTGGTGACCATGGACTGAGCCTCTGAAACCATGAATCAAAGTAACTGCAGGGCCAAGTATCTTTGTCTCTGCTTGTCTTTTCTGTCTTATGACTCGTAGGTGTTTCTTCAAAGAACAAAACTGTTGTAAAACTCTAATAACCTTGAAGACAAGATTATGATTGTAGGCAGCTAGAAAAGACCAATTTTTAAATTTCTTTTTTGGCATCAGGAACTGAACCCAGGGGCATGTAACCACTGAGCCACTTCTTGAACCCTTCTTTATATTTTATTTGGAGACAGGGTCTGACTAAGTTGCTCTGAAGTTGCATTCTTCCTGCCTCAAACTCCTAAGCCACTGGCGTTACAGGTACATACCTGACAGAAAAGACCAAATCTGTGTCCTTCTGCACCTCAGTGTCTTACATAAGCTAGAGATGTACATTTCCCAGAATACTCACACGTAATTACTGATTAGTTTAGCATAAAAAGAGAAAAGCTCTATGTGATTTTTTGCTATTTCATCACAACCTTTTAGCTTTTGATCCTGGGGCCAGGTTTCTGGCCATTTGACCCTCGTCTTTGTTCCGTTGAGAGTGGCCTGGCGGGTGCTCTGAATCCCATGTCCATCCCCTGCTCACTCATCATGGCTGCCCTTGCAAGCTTCCCATGTAGTGTCGCCTTCTCCCCCAGGTGCTTGATATCAGTGCAGGTCATGTTCCTGATATTAAGCCAGTCATCCCTACCAGTTAGGGGGGATCAATTAGAGGAACAGAATGACCACTACTGTTGCTTGTGGAGTTCTAGGCGGGGAGCCTGAGCCTGTGAGTTCCACTGGGAACTAGCATCCTAAGCCCTGTTCTTCCAGGTTCTCCCGAGAGCACCAGGATTATCACAGGGGAAGGAGCAGAGGGCGGAAGGCAAGAAATGTGCAGAGTCAAGCAATCTTGGTCAAACTGAGATCTGGTTGAGCGTAACCTCAGATCTGGTTCTGTGGGTCTGGCTGGTTGTCTGGAAGTTGTTATTGCTTAGGGGCTTCAGTTGGTTCCCATAGGAAATGACTACTCCTGCTTAGGGGCAGCCTGAGTTCCCATGGTGGGGTAATGGCTCTTGTTAGGGAACTAGTCCCATCACACGGTGATCTGCTACAAGCCTCAAGGTTCCTAGAATCTTGAAAATATTACAGTGACTCTTACCTTGATTATTGATATATAATCAATGATCAAACAAGCATTACGTGTTGCTTCAGTAAAGCGTAAAACTGGGTTGCTTGTAGCTCCCAAGCTCTAAACTCTACCTTCATTCCTTATATACCTTTTTTTTTTTTTTTGCACAATTTTGAACTCTCTCTTCTGCTTGTAGTAGTAAACAAGAATTTTGGTGCAATTTACAAAAAAAGGTAATGCTGTACATTTGACATCTGAAGGGAGGAAGATAGATCTTTGTTTGGAGTTTGTCAAATACATTGGTGAGATGACTAGCTTCTTTAGTCTTTGGGCACCTGGCTATTGCTCAGTTTGTGCTGCAGAATGGCTCCTGGCAGTTGAACTGGAAAGGTAATTGAGTGAAGTAATCTGGCTGCCTGAACAGGAGGCCTTTCCAATGCAAATAGTAGTGAATCTCAGGGACTGATGCTCCTGGTTGCAGAGAGGGAGCAAGTGGAAATTAATCCATCTCTGCAGGAGTGCATAGGGTCAACTCCTGGCTCTGTCATTTACTTGCAGTGTAATGAGCAAGCTGTATTACCTTGTGAACCTGCCTCAAGAGGTATTATGAACTGCATGAGAAAATACTTGCCACACACAGGAAGCATCCATGTTACATAGTGTATCCTTAGAAAAGAGTAGTTGTTCCTCATTTTTAGAGTATGTTCATGTAACACAGATCAGAATTGTTTCTCGACTGGGGAAATTTGTATCCTTTCCTTTGAGTGTTCCAAACAGCAGAACAGAAAATGACAAACTTTATTTCACATTCTTTATATTCTTGAAGGTTAGGATTTCTGGACAAAATGTCCTAAAATTATGGCTGGGTATGAAGACAAATTCCCCATTATACATTAGATAACTGAGATGGAGGCAGGAACAACAGAGCTGGTGGATAATGGGCTGGCTCAGAAAGGTCACTCGTGTTGTGTCTGATTTCTTGCTATAAAACATAAAACCCAATGTCCAATTAGATATAGCTGGTCTTAAGAGAGTCACACAGATAGGATATGGAGGCTTAGGGAGAGTGGGTGCGGTTCCAAGCTCGCAACTAATATTTTAGGGTTCACCATTCAGTCTGTCCTTGTGTATCACTCTCTCATGCTCTGTAGCCAATACCCACCAAATCTTTAGCTGCAACATTTTTTTTTTTTTAGAGAGAGAGAGAGGTGTTGAGGATCTAACCCCAGGCCGCACACATGCCAGGCGAGCGCACTACCGCTTGAGCCACATCCCCAGCCCAGCTGCAACATTCTGATCACTGCCTAAATGTATCCCTACTTAAGTCGCAGCTCAGTTCACCTCTCTTCTCTCCTTGACTTGATGCATTCCAAGAGAAATCATTTGCCCAATCCTAATCTAATCCTAATCACTGGTTAACTCCTGACTGCAGTTCTATCATGTGATCCTGACATCATGCCTGCCTAGAATGCTCTATCTTTGGCACCCATGTCACTAATATAATTGCTTTTTGAGTATCTAATTTTTTTATTAATCTGAATCAAAGCCTGTCAATATTTAACATTATGTTCTTGATTAATAAGATATGACATTCTCCATAAGTGTTTTCTCAGTTTACCTCTCACCACACCGTAGATTTCCAACTCTGTGTGCTAGGGCACATGACACCCAAATTACCAACAGATCTTCTGAGAGCTCACTGTGGGGTTGTAGGGCACTACAGAGATATTTCTGTCTAGAACTGGAATTTTATAGTCAGCCTCTTAGGGCTGCTGCTGATGGCTTCAACCTGTAGACAGGAGACCAGGGATCTTGCAAGGAAGTGAAGGAGACCTAGTCTTATTAACCTTATGCCTTCCTGCCCCCAGAAGCCAACACTAGGCCTGGCTCCCAGGTGGTTCCTGAAGCTTTGGCAGAGGCTTCTTTAACACCAGATAAATTAAACAGTTGCCTTCCCAGAGCTCAGAAGACCTGGTACCCTGGATAGGAAGGCCCATCTGGTTTCTGAATGACTTGTATGTGGACAACATTCTGGGAAATTTTCCAGATGGGCCATATTGTAAGGCCAGCTTACTGAGGGAGGCTGGTCTAGTGTGGATTGGAGACTTTAGGCATGAATAATATGTGCATAGGTATTATACTACTTTAATGACATTTCTTCTTATTTAACTCACATCTTAGTTAACTGTCTTTATTAAGAGTAAATTTTATAGTATCACTGTGAATGGTAAATCAGTATAATCTGCCATAAAATATTAATTATGAAAATATATAAGAACATAATGAAATTAACAATTTTCATTTGAGAGATTTTTAATGTAGTTAGAATACTACTACTACTGGAGGTAACTTCAAGACCCCCAGTGAATTCCTAAAACAAACCACAGAGAGCAGTGGACTCTATGTAGGCTGTTTTGTCTTGTACTGACACATGTTTATTCAATGCCTTTATCATGCACTGTAGCTATAATTTTTGAAATTTGTGGTGTGACAGAAAAGCAACTCTAATTTATTTTTTCTTCTTTGCAATTTCATTGTTCTAAGACTTCTCAATATCATAAATCTTAGCAACCTCAGCATACCACTTTTTCCTTCCTTATTAAGTCAAGAACTTTCATGTTTTCATGCAAAGACTTCTCCCTGGTATATCTGAATTGCCAGCATCTCTACTTTTATGTTTTGAGGTCATTATTAAGCAAAATAAGCTGCACATTATTTAGTAAAATAAGTACTGTGATAGCACAGCATGCTGATTGATAACTCACTGTCCATCTGATAATCTAAGCTGCTTCTAAGTGGTGAATGGGTGGGTGGTGCATACAGTGGTTAATTTCAACATCACACAAAATCACACAAAATGCAAAGAGCCTGGAATTCATCGCCCCCGTGCCTATGAGAAAAAGCTGAAAAATGATATTGAGCAACCTTTCCTGAACCCATCAATCAGAGAACTGCAGTTGCATGACAAACCAATCCTGAAATTCGCAAAGAGAGGCGAATCCAGTCATAGCTGAGAATGGCAGCCCTAGCTGCTGGAGCCCTAAGCTGTTAGAAACCCCTAGCAGCAACTTGTAAATTTTTGAAGGCTGAGTTTGTGCTAATGTGAGAATGAGAGACTCCTGAGAGCATGCTTTGGGGAGAACACCTTTTCCTTGGTTTCAGCAATGCTAACCTTGCGAGGTACTCATGCTGAAGATGTCAGGGAGATCTCTGGTGATTCCAGCAGACAGTGAAGACTAATTCTGTGAAATCACCCACGACACTCTCACTAACACAGTCCTCTTCCCAGGGGTAGAAAACCTTCCCTGGACCTGATCCCACCTGGAGGACATAATAGGCTTTCAAACCTGAACTCCCTTGGGCTTCCCCAGACTGCCTAAAGATGGAAGTGAAGACTGGGAACTGTGTGGGGGTCACTGCCCAGTGACTGTGCAGGCCCACTCAAACAGCACCATGTGATCGAAACATCATGCAACACTTTCCTCCCCATGGTTTTCCTCATAGCCCGGGCTTCAATAGATCCACAGCAGAAAACAGTGGAAAGAACTATACAGCACAGACTCTAAGGAGGAGCTTATAGGAAAAGCACAGCATCAGTAGAAATGAATTAAAAACCTTCACTGGAGAAATCTAAAGGCTCAGGTCCCTCAACCAAAATAGAAAGTGAACATGGTCCAACTCCTAGGCAAATTCACAGACTCACTTAAACCTCCACTAGGGCTAGGGAGGCAGCTCAGAGGTAGAACACTTGCCTAGCATGTGCTGAGCCCTGGGTTCCATTCCAGCACTGCAAACAAACAAGCAAAAACCCTCCACTAAAAGCCAAAGTACTTCATTTCCTAATATCTGATACATCATGTTTAACTTGCAACAACAACAAAAAATTACAAGTCAGGTTCAAAGTAGGAAAGAAAAGCATTCAAAGTGGCAAAGCAATCATCAGAAGCAAAGTCAGATCTGGTATAGTATGGATACTGGAATGATCAGATAAGGGTATTTAAAATAACTAAGGATCCCTGTGCATTAATGGTGAAGCTGTGAGGCTGGAGAGCATGCAGTAACAGGTGGTAAGTGTGAACAGAAATGGAAGATAAAAAACAATTCAAAGGAAAACTACTGCAGCACAAACTGCAAACTAACATCAAGGAAGAATGCATCTGATGGGTTCACCATTAGACAACATCAGAGTAAAGTATTAGTGCACTAGAAGACAGACAGAATCCAAGGTGCTGAAAGCAAAGAGAGCAGAAAACAAATATGGAAATGCAACTGAACACCCAAGGTTTGTGGAAGAACATCAAAACCTGTGTGTGATTGCAATGCAAGAAGAGGAAGAGAGGTGATGAAACAGAGGACAGGTTTGAAGTAATAATGGTGAAGAACTTGAGAAAATCAATGAAAGAAACCAAACCACAGACCCAGGAAGTTGAGAAAATACCAAATAGGATAAATTGAGAAAATGTACACCCAGGTATATTATATAGAAAATGCAGAAAAGTGAAGATAAAGGGAAATTTTGTAATGAACCCAAAATTGCAGGAAACACCTTGGAAGAGTTGCAGGAGGCTCCTTGTCAGAAACCATGCAGAGAAAGGAGGTTGACTGAAGTGCTGCCCTGGGTGCCAGAACAATGGTGTGCCAGGAATAGGACCCTCTACAGCCGTGGTCCCAAGAGTATGTGTCTAGTGACACCATAATCAGCTAAGATGTTTTAAGTATACACGGTGATGACAACATCTGCTAATGACGTCTTTCTGGAAATGTGTCCTCTTTGTTAAGTGATGTATGGCTATTGAAGCTATTGAAAACAATAAAAAATTCTTACCAATATAGAATTCTCTATTTAGTGAAATTATCCTTGAGAAACAAACAAGAAATAAACACAGTTGCAAACAAACAGAATCTGAGGACTCTGTCCACAGTCAATCCCTGCAGAATGACCAAAGGAAGATCTTCAGGGAGAAGGCAAAATGATACAGACCAGAAACTCAGGTGTGAGTGAAGGAGGGTTGGGAAGGGAAATAACAAAGTTAACATCACATGCTTTGTTTCTATTAGTCTTAGTTGATCTGGAAAAATGCTGGTTTGTTTAAAATAATGATGCACTTTGTGATTTTAGCCAAAAGGTAAGTGAAGTACATGACAGAAATGTCACAAAAAGAAGGAGGAAGAACATGAAATATTCCATTATGTGGCTGTGCACCATCATGACTGCAGTACGGTGGTGTTTGATGGACCGGAAGAGTGAAGATCCTGTGTAGGAAATGCTAGGACAATGACTAAGCATTCAAAAAATAATAATTAGTTATGGACTAAGAGGAGACCCCATTATGTAAAGTGCTGAATCAAAACTAGAGGAATCAGAAAACAGGAGCAAAAAAATACAAATGTAATGCATATAAAAAGTTCCTACCATGGTAGGCATCAATCAATACAACTGTATCAATAATCATTCTTATTGAAAATAATACCAATAAAAATGTGGATGGTCAAAGCAAATAAAACAAGCAAACACACAACCATAACTATTTGTTGTCTGTAATAAACCCCCTTTATGAAGACTCAGATTAAAAGTAATCAGATAAATAAAGATAATCCAGCCAACATTAATCAAAGAAAGCTGTAGTAACTATAAATTTCAAACAAAACATACTTACGAGAAGGAAAATTATACAAAGTAAGAGAAAGTGTGATAATACAAATTTCTTTTATTCACAAAGCCTTTAAATGGCGTATATAATGTTTTCTAATTGCCCATGCTGGTAATCTAGTGCACAGATAATTTAGCATTGCCTCAAAGAATTAAACCATCAGAGCCAGATCTTTAAGCCAGGATTCCTGTCTCCAACTTCCCCGCTCTTTCGGCTCTGACTTTGTGATCTTTACATTATTATTTTTTTAAATAAGGATGGACATTTCCCTTTTCTGTCAGTACAACAGCATAATAATAACAATGGATTTATTATTATGGTATCAACCTCTATTTGATATAATCCCTCCACACAGGTCACTTGAGAGGGGAGTGAATGCTGTTGTGTATATGTTGTTGTTGTTGTTGTTGTTTTTCCCATGAAACAGTGTTAAAGTTGAGTATTAACTTATTTCCAATAAGAGATATTTCTTTTGTTAGTTTTCTACTGGATGCATAAGAAACATAGAAAGATATAGTACTGAGGGAACTTGATAGTTTTTTAGGCTGTTTTCCCTTAGGAAATAAATGTAATAAGTCCCAGATGAATAAACAGAATGAGGCATAAAATTCCTGCTGTCAATCAGGAAAAAAAATGGAACTCAAGTTTATTCATATATTTTGAAGTTTTCATTTCCTTCCAAGAAATGGCATTAATAGCTCATAATGTGACAGATGAATATGATGAATACTACAATTGTCAAAGCTAACATGAAAGTTTGCAAGGTCCAGAATAAATTGCATATTATCTTCAGAGTATCAATGGGGGTACTTATGTAATTTATTTGAATTATGCATTTGCAAGATGAAAATGGTAACATATTATCAAATACTTTTTTGTAATTAGTTATTCGTGCCAGGGCACTGGGATGTGAAATGGTTTGTTGCAACCAGCTAGGATTTAGAACCTCACAGAGGCTGCTGTGCCCTGGCCTGGCCATTCACCCTCTGACTGTGGAAGGAGAGGCAGGTCTTTTCACCAGCTTATCACCATAACTGGCATCAGCTTGGCATTTGCTTTAGTCCAAGCCTTTCTGTGATATAATCTTGCAATTACTTTTTCCATCACCTCCTGATATGAAGGCAGTAAGATAAAATGAGTTCAAGTAACTTAATTAACATAGAACAAAACAGACATTATTACTTTATTTATATATGAGACTGCAAGACCAATGTGATTCTGTCTGCAACGTGTGTACATGAAGAAAAATGAAAAATTATATCCCATCTATGTATGATACATCAAAGTGCAAAAATGCATTCTAGTGTCATGTATAACTAATTAAAACAAAAAATTATTAAAAAACATTAAAAATTTTTCAAAAATAAAAATAAAAATAACTACAGAGTACACATACAGCAGTGGTTTTATCTGCTTGTGTTTTGTTTCCAAACTCCAGTGTGAGCTATTCTAGATGAGACTAAAGTCATGCTTCTGACCCTGCTGCACACAGATCACCAAGGCCAAGGCCAAACTCTGCCACTGCTCTTGCATATTTGCCCATCTGCTCGTCTGTCGAGCACCAAGGGTGGACTCTGTGCCCACCCAGCAAGCAGGCCAGCACCTAAGGCCTTAATGTGAACCTCTGAGTGGCCACGTACAGGGAAATCCAGTGCTGGATACCAAGAGTCAGACATGTGGTTGATTCAGTAGCCACACCAAAGTAGCCCGTAGTAGGTGCTGATCATACTGAAAGCGCTGTGCTTGGTGCTTTATGCATCCTGACCTGGACACACAGCCCACCCAGTGAGGATCCTCGCAGACTAACAGGTGGCAGCACTGAGACTCGGGGAGTAAACAGCATGAGCAAGTCCCCATGTCTGAGAAGCATAGAGAAGTATATAAGGTTTCAGCCAGTTCAGAATCTCACGAGGGCTGTTCTTCCACTATTCTGACACCAACAGCCCTTGGAATCCCAGGTACAAGGCACTGTTCTCAAGGAGACTTCCCCCACTTCCGACGCCAGCTGTAACTGGGCATACCAGGACAATTGGACAGAAACCCTAGGTGGGCACTCAGCTTACCTCCATATCAAACACTCACTAGAATGATTCACAGAACTCAAGAGTGCTGCTGTAGGGTTAGATTACTAATAGGATATGAACTAGAACAAGTCAAATGAGAAGCACCTAGCTGATGGCTGGGAGGGTGCAGCATACAGACCCTCTGTGTCCCGTTCCAGTGCAACCAGGCAGCACCACCTTCCTGGCATATCAGGTCGTTCACCAACCACAAAGCTCCACCAAGCTTCAGGATGGAGCTGTATTAATGTGCCATTTAACCGTGCATGATTGGTTGAATAATTTGCCACATTACTGCACTCAATCACCAGCTGCTCTTCCCTCTGTGTGGTGGGGCTGGGTCAAACCCCTAACCCTCTGATGACATGCTTAGTTTCCATGGTGATGAGTGCCTTCCTGAGTCATCCCTGAGCATGATTTGGGGCTGGTCTAGAGGGCTCATGAATAGCAGAGAAAGTCCTATTACTCAGGCAATTCTAAGGAATTAGTCTCTCTTCCAGAAACCAGGGACAAAAGCCAATCAAATTCTGTATTATACAAATCGTTCCTCACGAAGACTCCACAGACAGAAATAGATCCTTCCCTCCAGCTGCCTCCTTTGACAGCATTAGGAGTCAGCAGAGCTTAATGAGATTCTCAGAACCACTCTGGGAGGCAGCCAGGGTCATTCTCATTAGTTAGGATGCAGCGGTGGCCTTTATACTTTCGCTCCCTGTTTGGACTCATGGGTGCAGGGGGTGGGTGTGTGGCTAAGGGGTCCACTGGGTGAGGAAGGGGAGTGAAGGCTATTTTACTCTCTGTGAGCTCAGGCGTGCCCCATTAAATCTGTGGGCCCTCCACTTCCCTGTCTCAGGAACCAGGCTGGGCCTAAGGCAGGGGCACGTGTGGGGAGCAGAGAGCCAGCGAGCTCAGGAGGTGAAGCTCCTGTAGCAGCCTCTGGGCGTGTGCCCAGCATGGACGCACATTAACACCTGATGTCGGCGATGACCAAGGCCTTTCCTCTTATAGGCTTTGAGGATGGTAATCATACCAGTGTTGGAGACGGTCCTCAGTGGCCAGTTCTTGCCACCCCCAGGAAGGGCTTCCAGTGAGTGATACAGAATGAGAAGCAGGAGTTTATTAGAGAAGGTAAGACAAGTGAGGTGAACGCCCAGTTCTGCCTCTGGTTGGTGGCCTCTAGGGACCATGGTGTGGCTCAGAGCCTGGGGTTTTAAGGACTGGAGTCCCTTTTGCCCTCTCCTCAGTGGCCCATCGCCCTTGTGTAGCATATTTCCCCTCTGTATGGCCCTCAGCAAATTTTCTTTGTGAGGGTCATGATGACCTAGTCACAAAAGGAGGGTCCTCAGAACCCATTCCCAAGAGATTATTGTGCAATTGTCTTTAAATTGTAGTTCCCTTTGAGGGGTTATAATTAACTGTGACTGGGGCAAGTTTGATAAACCAACTCCCAGTTGCTCTATGCTTTGCTGCTTAGAGAAAGCTTTCTGTTATTCCCTGTTCTGTGGCCCCTGGTTCCTCCCTGAAGCATGTGTCTGATGTTCTGCATTTAAGTTCCTCCCTCCTTGTCCTTCCCTGCCCACCTGCTCATGGCTGAGCTACCTACTGAGTGCTCTTACTAGTGCAGAAGGAGGGTTTCTAAGTAATTGCCTCAGGTTCTCGCTGAGCAGCAGTCACTGTTCTTGATGTGTCACTTGGTTCTCAGTGCATCACTAATTTAATTATCCAACTCTGCTGTAAGAAAAGTGCTTCAGTTTACATCAGAGTCACGGGGGAATTTAGCCTCTTGCCGAGGTTCAACATGAGATACCAAATGCTGAAAGGAGTGACTCAGGTGTGTCTGGCTCCAAGGCTTTCTCTGTGCCCAGTGGTCTCCGTAGCTCTCTCCACGCTGAGCTTTATCATGTCCAACCAGTTGCCCCTCCTGACTGTGAATCTCTGGAGGCTATGTGTGTGAGAAGCTTACTTAACTCATTTTGATATTAATTCAGAAATAGATTCATTTGTTAAACATTGCTGAGCACTACTGAGCAGCCATTGTTCTAGGTAGTAGGAAAACAGTGCTGAAGAAAACAGGAAACGCTTGCAGGGCCTCCAGGAGGCCAGGGAGGAAGGGAGCCGAGCTCGGGGCTGGCGGCCAGTGGGAGAGGAAGGAGGCCAGGACCACCCTGTGGACGGTGGATTCATTCCAGGTCTTGTAAGAAGTCACAGAGGCTTCTGGGGAAGGGTTTGACATGATCAAGTTCCCCGTTCTGACTACTCTACGGAGTAGACACTGAGGGGACACGGGGAGGGGGGGTGTTGAGAAGGAGTGACCTTGGCTGGTTGGTGCAGGGTCCAGGTAGAAGGTGATAGGAACCAGAGTCACAGCGGTAGTGTTTGAGGGGACAAGAAGGGCTTGACTTTGGGGGGTGCATGACTGAGAGGGCTGAGGTAGGATTCAGATGTGGGGGGCCAGAGAAAGGAGGAAATCAAGGCACACTGGCGACTGTTGGCCTCAGCTACTGAATGATGACTGCACATCAATGACGATGTGCACATTGATCTCCTAGGAGTCCATGCCTTAGGCATCCTCTGAAGTGGTCTCGGATATTGAAAACCGAGATTAACTCCGAGCCACTGTTCATTGTTCTTAAGAAGTCAAAGGCCACGCTGCCTCTCAGCTTCTGCAGGATTGCCTGGAGAATGGTAATAATGAGGACAATCGTATTTCTTCATGGGATCTTTCTGTGGAGCACAGAAGCTACAAGGAAAATATATCAGAGTTACAGGGAAAGAAGGTAAGGCATGCTGTTGACCAAATGCTCCATGGGAGGGAAACGTTCAGACTGTGACGACAGAGAAGATGTGTACCACGTTGACCTCGCAGCCCTGGTGGCCAGGGAGCATGCACTGTGCCTGGGAGGGAGACCTTGCAGCAGTGTGGAAGGGAGGTGACTTGGGAGGGGATGACCCAGTCCAGGTGCCACTGAAGACGGACACAGAGGATCATTGGATGGAATCATCAAAACGGAAACAGGTTGCCCCGTGTCTGCCTGGGACACAGCCCTGTGGGACACACGGTGCTTCATTGCCCTGTGTCGGGGGAGTGAGTAGCAGAAATTAGACAGGAATCATCAATTCTTTGCTGACTGGGATTTCTAGCCAACCTCAGACAGAGTAAGGGATATGTATGCAAAACCTTTGGTGTAGTAATAACAACCGTAGTGTGTTGAACCAGACCTCCATGCCAGAAGTTGCTGGGCATTTTTATCTAGCCATCCTGGAGGCACCCTTAAGGTAGGCTTTCTGCTCTGCAGGCTACAATAGGTAATCAGAGGCACCAAGAGGTGAGCTAATTTGCCAAGTCACATGACTCCCTCCTGTACCAGGTGGGGTTGTAACTAGGCTCCTTGGCCCCCAGCCTCTGATTTTTCATTTCACCTGGCTGCCTCTCGGCCATTGCGGATGCTTGTTGGATTTTATCATGAACTCCTGACTTTCCCATCTGCTCCACCTTATCATCTCTCTCCTAATCACCCCTCCAGAAACCATGCTGCTCAGCCTGGTGAAATGCAGGCCACTGGGTTTGATGACAGCCAAGCCCAGAGGGGCCCTAAGGATGGGAAGTCACCCAAATCTTCCTCAAAGAGGATGTGAAAACCAGCCTTCTTCATTAATCATGTGGTGTCAGCGAATCCACAACCTCCCATACCTCTGAGCCAAGCAAATTCCACAGTTATCTCCATCAAGAGTAATTATCAAGTCACACATTTAATATTGGGAAAGCATGTCAATGTCAGGGGTGAGCCATCCAGAGGCTTTGTTTTCTCTCTGCCCTGGGACAGGTGGAGAGGAGGCCTGTCCTCCCACAGAGTGCTTGGAAAGATACAAATTTTATTTTTCCGGAGGTCCTATACTCTTCTTTGCAACTGGCTTGCTGCCAGGAACACTAATCTGATTTCTCAGGCAAAGTAATCCTATTTCTCCCTCAGGTGCAAATTTCCCCTCTCTAATCATCCCCCTCTTTGCACCGTTAATTAACAAGCTGCTGTGATCAAGCAATCAAACCTTTTAAGCCCAGATTATTATTACAATTTAAATATCTGATGAAAGAACATATACAGTAAGGTATTAGCATATTTTTTCTTTGCACATCCTTAGGTTCACTAATGCATGGGGTGGGAAGTGACTTTGGGTTGGGGAGATACATGAGGTTTTTTTTTTTTTTTTTTTTTTTTTTTTTTTGTGTGTGTGTGTGTGTGTGTGTGAATTTTCATGATCCTTGGCTTAGAATGCACCCCCCTTCCATCCCTCTGCCACCAAGCACCTACTTTCACTCTGAAGATTTTAGCATAAATTTCCCTTCCTGAGGGCCTTCCCAGAGCCCCCTGCAATCAGGGTCCTTTGCTGTGCATGATTTCTTAGATCTAGGAGGGTTCTGCCCTGGCAGTTGCCATATTCACCCTCCAATACTCTGTATTTATTCTGAATTGTTTGCTTGTTGCTCCCATAAAGTCTAACCTCCGGAGAGAGAGATCTTGATGGTTCTTTTCTATCATTTTATTCCCAGTGCATAGCACAATATCCTGCATGTTGAGGATGTTCAATATCTTTTCACAGAATGATTTAATCGTTTTAAATAGGAAACCCATTATGCATATCTGCAGGTGCAGGTATTCAGGCTCAGAAAGGTAATAGAACTTGCCAAATTCTCTATTATTTGGTACTAGATACCATCAGCAAACACAAATTCTGCTTCTCTTATTTCCATACCATTGTTTACTTATTGATCAATACACACACACATACACACATACACACACACACACACACACACACACAGAGAGAGAGAGAGAGAGAGAGAGAGAGAGAGAGAGAGAGAGAGAGACTATTTTCCCTGATATTGAGAGAGAATGCACAATGGCCTAATCTGAGACTGTGCCTGGAGAAGAAAGAGAGATCTGAGAAGAAAGAGAGATCTGAGTGTATTCTGTATAGTATACTGATGGCAGGGTATTTGGAAAACCCTTGGAAATTTCTGATTTCCAATGATTTAAAATATCAAAACAAGTATATTAGTTATTACATATATTGTTTGTAGGAAGCAACCCCACCTTTATATTATCCTTTATTATTGTTTGAGATAATGGGTTTCACAGTATTTACAAGATGCATGTATTGTGACCTGAGGTCATCTTTTTATGTCTTTGTCCACATTATGATACTTGTCTCTCAGAGTCTGGCTTATTTTAGTTAACATAATGTCCTCTAGTTCCTGCAAATGACATGGTTTTCTTTTTTCTTTATGGTTGAATAACACTCCACCATTTCTATCTACCGTATTTTCTTTAACCATTCTTCAGTGACTGGCTCCTGGGCCGATTCCCTGCCTTAGTTCTTCTGAGTGTGTCATAATACCTATGGATTTGCAGGTGTCTAGTCTGAATGCTGACTGCTCCTCTGTTTGATATACACTGAACAATGGGATAGGAGAGTCATAGGATAGTTGTATTTTAGGTTTTGGGGGAAGTTTTTGTCTTTTCCATTGTGGCTGATTCACATTTCCACCAAGAGTGTAAAGGTTTCCTTTATTTCCACATCTTTGCCAATGTGTATTTCTTCCCATCTTTGGTGACAGTCATTCTAATAGGGTCAGATGGAATCTCAATGTAGTTTTATTTTTGATTTTCCTGATGGCTATAGATTTTGGATATTTTTTTACCTGTTTATAGACAACTTGTACTTTTGAGATGTGTCTGTTTGTCTCATTTGGTCGTTTATATTGGAATATTTTTCTTTTGTTAAGTCTTGTGAGTCCTTCGTGTCTGGATACTAGTCCTCTGTCAGGTGGACGGCTGGAAGGACTTTCTCCTCTTCTCTGGGATGCCCTGCAGCTCTTTGGATAGCTCCCTGGGTTTCACAGAAGCTTTCAATTTGATGTGATCCTGTTTATTAGTATTTGCTTCTGTTTTCTGAGTCACCTGGGTCCTAATGAGGAAATGGTGACCTCTGCAGAGATTGGAGTATTTCTCAGGTGTTTTCTTCCATTTGTTTCAAAGTTTCAAGTCTTAAAAATATATTTGAACCTTTTTAGTTGGGTTTTGTACAGAGTGATACAGAGGTGTCTGATGTCAGTCTTCTACATGTGGATATCTGCTGGGCTTTCTTTGAGTGTTGATTTTGTTCCACTGGTCTACATGTCTGTTTCTAGGGCCGTGACATGCTGTTTGTGTTACCATGGCTCTGCAGCGTATTTTGTAATCAGGTATGGAGATCTTCCACATTGCTCTTTGTTTTCAGGATTGCTTTGGCTACTCTTTTGTGCTTCCACAGGGATATTAGGAGTTTCTAGTGGTGTGAAGAATTTAATTGGTATTTTGGGGGGTATTACATTGAATCTGTATATTTTGGGGATAGTTTGGCTACTATAACAAAACTAATTCTTCCATCCTCTAGGTCTTCTCATCTTCTAGTGTCTTCTTCAATTTAGTTCACTGTTCTGTAATTTTCATTTTAGATGTCTTTCTCAACCTAGGTTAGGCTTATTTGTAATGTTTTTTGACTATTGTGAATGGGATTGCTTTCCAGATTTCTTTCTCACAGAGTTCATTATTAGTGTATAGGAAAGCTTTTCATATGTTGATTTTGTACTCTGCTACTTTGCTAAATTTATCAATTTTGGCTTTTGGTGGAGTCTATCAGGTTTCCTAAGTAAATAGGTATATCATCTGCAAACAGGGGTAATTTGACATGTCAGGTTTGTCATGTATAGCCTTTATTATGTTGAGGTATGATCCTTCTACACCTAATGTATTCAGTACTTTTGATGTTGAATTCTATCACAGTTTCTTTTTAACATCTATTGAGATGATCACAATATAGTTACCATTAATTCTATTTATATATTGTATTACATTTATTGATTTGAATTGGATGGACCATCCTTGCATCCCTGGATTGAAAACAAATTAATTATGAGGAATAATATTTTTAATGTACTGGTGAAATCATTTTCAATTTTTTTGAGGATTTTTGTATTTGTGTTAATCAAGGATATTAGTCATAGTTTCAGGTTTGTGCTGTATCAGTAACAGGTATTGGAAGACAGATAATATTTGGTTCATAGAATGAGTTAAAATGGCTTCCTTTCCTTTCTATATTATAGAATATTTTAAGGATCATTGTTATTAGTGCTTCTTTAGAAGTCTGGTGAAATTCAGGAGTGAAGCCATATGGACTTGGGCTTTTCATTGCTTGGAAACTTTTTACCATTATTTCAATCTCAATGTTTGTTGTTGATCTATTTATTATTTTTTGTGTTCTCTTGTTTTAATTTTAGTACATCATATTTATCCAAAATATTTGTTAATTTCTTCTTGGATTTCCAATTTATTGGCATGTAATTTTTCAACATATATATAACCTTAAATATTCTTTAAATTTTGGTGGTATCTGTTCCAATCTGTTCCAAAGGCTTGTTTTTTTCTACCTCTGATTTTATTTATTTGGTTCTTTTCTGTCTTTATTTTTATCAGTTTCAATAAAGCTTCTCAATTTTGCTTATCTTCCCAAAGTACATGTTCTTTATTTTATTGATTCTTTATATTGTTCTTTCAATCCCTAATTCATTTATTTTTGTTCTGATTTTTATTACTTCTTCTCTTTTACTGATTTTAACTTTAATTGTTCTTATTTTTTTAAGACTTTGATGGAAATCATCAGATTATTTAACATGCCTTATTTTAAAGCAACACACATTGCTATATACTTGCCTTTTATTACTGTTTGTTTTTTTCTGTATTCCATGTGTTTTGACATGTTTTAATTACATTTTCATTCAACTTTACATATTTTTAATCATTCTTTTACTGTTAAGTTCTATTTTATTTCATTGTTATCTGATAAGGTACAATAAATTATTTCAATTATTAAAGCTTTGTTAATAATTACTTTATAGCTTAATACATGTTCTATTTTAGAAAAAGTTCATGTGCTGATGAAAAGAATGTATATCCCATGGTTCTCTATAAAGTATTGCGTAGACATCTATTAAGTTGCTTTGATCTGTAGTATAATTCATCTCTGATATTTCTTTGTTGATTTTTTTGTCATGATGATATATCTATTAGTGAGAGTTTGGAATTTAAGTCACCTATTATTATTATATTGAGTCCTATCTCTCACATTATTTCTGGTAGTGTTGGTTTTTAAAATTGGGTGCTCTGATATTCAGTTTATATATATTTATAGCTATTACATTTTCTTGGTGAATTATTCCCTTGATCAGTATATAGTGACCTTCTTCATATCTTTAAACTGCTTTTGATTAGGTCTATTTTGTAGAGGAATAAACTGGTCCTACTTGCTTTCTGGTTCCATTTGCTTGGAATATCATTTTCTGTTCTTTTATTTTCATCCTGTTTGTCATTGCAGCTGAGTTGAGTTTCTTGCAGGCAGTATACTGTTTGGTCCTAGTTTTTAACCCAATCAACCAGTCTTCAACTTTAAAGAACTAAGACTACTAACAGTCAAGGTTATTATTGAAAATTATGTAGTTGTACCTGTCATTTTGTTGATATTTTCCAATCATTTTGAATATTCTAGATTCATTTTTTTCTAATTTATCTTAGGTGTTTGGTGGTTTACTATATTAATATTGTCTGATTCTTTCCCATTTCTTATTTCTGTTTATAGTCTTCTAGTGATATTTGACATTCTGCTTTGATGTGATGGGGCTATGGATCCAGCAACAAAATTTGTCTTGAAAACTGACTCCATTTTATCATCTGCCAATATGTGGTTCTAGAGGAAATTGGAAGAATAGAGGAGAAAGCAGAAACACCTCTGCTCCTGCTTATCATCTTTTCCTGGTCTGCTTCCCATTCTTGAAAGCATCAAAGAAGCAGTGGTGCCTCCCTGAGAGAGATCATTTTGTTCCAGTTTCAATAGTCACTCATTTCCCATGATCTGACCTCATGACCTGATCCAGAGAGGCTCACACTTGATACTAACATACTCTCCTCCACACCTTGAATACAAGCTACATGAGGTACCTTCTCTGACCTCCTAAGCATTAATACGTCTGGTCATTTTTTTTCTCTTTTGTCTTTCTATATTTTCAGTTTGGTAACTGTTTTACTATTTTTTTTCTGTCTTAGAATAACTGGCATTACTTTTCTGTCCTATATGGACTCTGACTGATAATATGGACATGAGTAAATTCTACTGCATAAAGTTGTTGTGGAAATTAAATGACAATATATGAAAATTGTTTCTTAAACTAAGGATAGCGACATGGTTGTAGTTGTTATTTTTTTTTATCCTGTTAAATAAGCTCTGGTCATTGCACCTGTAACCTCAGATATCGAAACTATAATTAAGTTGTAAATGCTTCTGGGAGGCATCTCTTCTGCCCCAAAAAGCAATGTTGTAATGGTTATATGTTATTCATAAAGGGAGATGATTCATTGTGATGTCACGATTGTGCTATCAGTGAAGAAATTCAAATATATATATAACTGCTTTAATTCTTTATGTGCTGCATAAGAACTATGTATATTCTTTAGTTCACACAATAGGTATTTAATACCTACTGTGGTTGTGTTGCTGTATAAGGTGCTTAAAATAGTGAACATGACATGCTTTGTGCATGTAAGAGGCTTAGACTTAGTGCAGGAGGCAGAAAATAATGCTAGCAGATGCAATACACTTGGCTGCTGTAGAGGCAGCTGAACATTGAAATGAGATCACACAGAGGAAGCACCCAACCCAGGGAGGTGCAGAGTAAAGCTAGGCAAGGAAGCTGCACATTCAGGAAACTAAGAGTGAAGGACCATCTGTGGGTACTGGTGGGTTAGAAGGTGAGTGGGACCAAGAGAGAAATGGCTAAGGGTGAATAAGTAGTGGGACATGAGCCTGAAAATGAAATTGAGAAAGAACTGGGGGACTGCAATTTCTACACCTACCCCCCTACTCTAGTAAGCCTGGCTGGGTCCTAGCACGCCTCATGGCTAAGCTGCTCACATTGTGGTAATGAGGAAACTATACACAAGTGCATGTTAACACAGTACATTGAATTTGATTTTTCACTTAGACAAAAAAGAGCTGATCTTTCTTTTCCTGATTTCCTCTTATTAGAAGAATTAGTAGGAATTACATAATCAGGGATGCTAAAGCATGGCAAATGTATGATTCAGCCTCTATTCTGAGAAAAGCTTTCTATGGAAATTTATAGCTCTGAGAGCAGAAAGCTGGAGGGGATCTATGGATTGCTCTGGTTAGACAGATAATTCATATGTGAAGGAAGAGAGCTCCTTTAAATCTCAGTGTTAAAATACATATCACAATACCACACTGCTGGAATTGCATGCTTGTTTTTAAAAGCATTTTAATTATTGTGCATGCATTTCAGACTTGCATTTTAATGCTGAGTCTTTTGTGCTTCTTATCTTTCTGCTGTTGTGAGTTCATGTGATTTTCTGACTGTGCTAAGAAATCCAAGGGGATTTCAGATTCAGGAAAAGGGGCTTGGCTGGCACTCATGATAATTACCATCAGGGCATCCTCACTGTTGAAAGTAAAATGGAACAGTTACATTTCAGGATCTGGTCTAATTCTCTGGAGCAGGCCAAACCCTTACAGAGGAGCAGGCTTCTGCAGGGAAGGCTGAGAGGAAAGCCTCTAAGTAGTACAAGATGGTGGAAGGAACAAATGAGGTATGATGCAAACATTTCTGGAACAACAAAAATGCTAAATCTTTACATTTTCAACATTATTTCATATCCAATTAAGTACAGCATAAACTCCTTCAACAGGCACGTGAGGCAAGCTCCATCCTGGATTCCTGTCTGATCTTTCATCCTGCTCACTCTTCATTAACCCAGAACAGCAGTAGTCTCAACAGGGATGCTGTTCAGCTAGGTGTGGTTGGGGGTTAGAAACAACTCAGGGCAAACCACGTTCACCTCTTTTGCTATTGTTTGCTATTTTCAAAATGTCTTAAAATACACCCACTAGAGGAAAACAAATAACTTGGAGGGTTTTGCCATTGCTATTTTAAGGGTTAAATAAGAGACAATAGTCAATATCAAAAAAGTTCAAAGTCCGCTGGAGAATTTTTGTAATAGACAGGCGGAGGAAATCCACTGGGAACCCCTGAGCTGATGATAACTCCAGTAGTATGGATGATTGTAGGTGTGCAGTTCTTTCCTGAAGACCTGATTCTGGCCAAAGGCAGGGTTTGGGTTGTCAAGAGGGAAAATTCTGACATTAAAATTGAGTTAGAGATTTTTAATAAGTGATGGGGAGGCAGAGTCAGGTACTCTAAGTGAGCATGTAGCTCACTGAGTGTTACAGGGGGCATTGAATTATCTGTCCTGGATCAGGAGACCCAAGGACTTTAAAGCTCTCAGGCTCTCCATCAGAATTTGTCTAGAAGCCAAGGAACCACTGTATTTCAGTGTAGGAATTAGCTGAATCTATCTCTGGCGACAAGAAACAGCATACAAAATGATGAACGCACCTGTGATAATATTGGTCAAGGGTAAGCTTAAATGGTTCATGATTATTGCTCAGCAAAGAAAGAAATAATAGAGTCATTTAAGTCTGTGACATACACATGTCTACAAATACATGTACATACACACATAACACAGGTACATATAGAATACACATAATACATACACATGTAAACCATGTCCATGTACTCATGCTGCACACACATGCACACACAGCATATACAAAACCATGAATGCATATGTGCAATTTATGCACCTGTGTGTATGTACCTATATATTCACATCATTATATGCAAATACATGTGTTTACATGCATATATTCATATGCATTCAATATGCATGTCAAATGTGTTTTTATCAATCAAATTCCCTAAAATTTACAAATTTTCTCAGATACCCTACCTCATTTACCCAGATGATGTAGACCAAGCTCCTCTAGCATGTAATATAGTCATCAAATCCTCTTTTGCATGGTTGCGTTGTGAGCCTGGTATGAAGCTGGCCAAGCTGAACAGTGCCAAGAGCAGTTTCCACTCTCAGGGTTCAGATTCAGCATAACTACATGAGTGGTTAAAGAAGTCAAACCTTGGTCCAGGACAAAGGGCATGCCAGAAAAGCCAAATAAGTCATGGGTCCAACGAATCAATAAAACCATTACATAGAAATGGAGGTTATAAGACAGACAAGTAAAGAACCAGAGGGAAAGCAGGCAGACGGGCAGGCTGAGGCAGACTTACTCATTTCATGTTTAACCCCCACCCTGGGTTCTGATGGGCTTCATGGTGCCTGTTGTTTGGATTGGTAGTCATAAGATGGGTGTGTGCATGCATCAGAGCTGAAGACCTAGAATCTGGGATATGTACTGTTTTTCACCATTTGTCTTGATTAAAAATGAGAATCAGTAATGCCAGTTTCATGTGAATGCAGCTTTGTGAGTCTAATGTGACACATACAATTATAGCTAACCTTAATTTGAGCTAATATCTATTAGAACTTGAGGCTTAAAAGAGATTTTACTTAACATTTAACATGGTGAGCACCTTCCTTTCTCAGTTACTCTAGGTGCTGTTCCACTGAAGTTATAGAAAGACAGAGATTTATCACTTTTACAAATAGTCATGGTTCATTAAGTATTGAAACTTGTATTACTGGTAAAATGCACACTGTACATCATCAGAGTGGGATAAATACTGTTGGGAACTAGATAGAATAAAACATGTATGGGGGAAAATGAGCCATTCTTAAGAGATTACTTCTTGGCCAACATCCCTGTTTCTGTGGCTGAATTCAATATACGACCATACACACATCTAAGAACAAGACAGTGGTGGCTGGTCAACTCCCCTAATGCTGCCATTTTTAATCAGTGAGGAAACTGAGTTCCAGAGAGGACATGCATTCTACCTAAAGCTACAAGTTAAGTTAGCAGGGTAGCTCTGGCCAAAGTCAACTTCTTACAATTACCATGAGGAAGACAACACTGTGCCTTTCTTCAAAGAATTAACTTAGTTAAATACCATAATATTAAGAGATACAAATATTTTCAGTGTCCATTTAAACACAGATCAGACTTTACTGGAGACAAATTCAGCAGGGGCTGGACATCACTCATGTGAGAGGCAGCATCTTTTCATTGGCTGTAAGTGTCTCTCTCCTCTGCCTGCAGCCCTCAGAACTTCCACACATCAGGCAACTACATTTTTTTGATGTTCCATGGCATTTGACATGGTGGGTATACACCAGCCACATGAATACCTGCAAGTCCAGTTCTCAGAGATTGTATTTATGTCCACGAAATGGAATTTCTTTCCTTCCCTACTTTCTTCAAAGGATAACTTTAAAAAGTAACAGGATGGTAGGAAACACTATAGTTTTCAGATGCAAATAGCTTTAGCTCTAAAAAATGGCACAGATGCCTGCATACCAAAGTTATGTCATTGCAGAGAGACCATCAGAGGAGAGTGTGTGGCCTAGTAACAGGAACCCAAAGAAATGCATGGGTGGAGGACCTGATTTTAAAAAAAATGTAAAAGAAATCTCTAACGTTGGTGTTACTGAGCTGTGGGATGAACCCAGAAGTTAGCCTGTTTGTTTGTTTTATTTTGTTTGTTTTTTTCTGTTTTTGTTTTTGTTCTTGTTTTAGTGTTTGATCTTTAAGATGTTTAAATAAGTAGGACAAAGACAGATAAAGCACCCTGAAATAAGAATGGAGCTTAAGAGTAAGCAAAATAGTTGTGAAAGTCATAAAGACTTATTAATTCTAATAGAAGACAAAGGAGGTCTTCACACAGGAAGTGACAATTATAATGTCTCAAAGATCCTAGACAATAAAAAAGAAAAATCTTTCAAGCCTCTGTGAACAGATGGTATAAAAGCCAGAAAGGAATGAAAATTTCTTGATCATCAGTCATAAGCAATGTGAAAGGAGACAAAACAAATATTTTGGGAACTCATGCAGAGATTTATTTATTTTTATTTGTACTTATTAGTTATACATGACATTAGAATGAATTTTGGCATATTAGACATATATGGAGTGTAACTTCCCATTCTCTTTGTTGTATATGATATAGAATTCAATTGATTCTGTAATCACATATGCATATAGGAAAGTAATGCCTGATTCATTCTATCTTTCCTATTCACATCCCCACTCACTTCCCTTCATTCTGCTTTGTCTAATCCGAAGTACTTCTGTTCTTCCCTACCCTGCCTTGTGAGTTAGTATCTGCATACCAGAGAAAACATTAGGCCTTTGGTGTGGGGGGATTGGCTTATTTAACATAGCATGGGATTTTCCAGTTCCATCCTTTTACCAGCAAATGTCATATTTCCTATATATACACCACATTTTCTTTATCCATTCAACTGGGCTAGTTCCATAGTTAAGCAATGGTGAACTGAGCTGCTATAAACATTGATGTGCTTATGTCATTGTAGTCTGCTGATTTTAAGTCCTTTGAGTATAAACCAACGAATGGGATAACTGGAGTCAAATGGAGGTTCCATACCAAGTTTTCTGATTAATCTCCATAGTGCTTTCCAGATTGCTTGCACCAATCTGCAGTCTCACCAGCAATTTGTGAGTGTGCATTTTCCCCCATATACTGGCCAGCATTTATTGTTACTTGTATTCTGGATAATTGTCATTCTGACTGGAGTGAGATGAAATCTTAGAGTAGTTTTAATTTGCATTTCCCTAACTGCTATAGATGCAGAACATTTTTTTTCATATATTTGTTAGCCAATCATTTTTCTTCTTCTAGAAATTGCCTGTTCAGTTCCTTTGCTTATTTATTAATTGGGTTCTTTGTTTTGTTTTGTTTTTGATGTTAAATTTTTGAGTTCTTTATATATTTTACAGATTAATGCTCTGAGATGCAAGTGGCAAAGATTTTTTCACATTCTGTATCCTCTCTCATCATATTCTTGATTGTTTCTTTTTCATGTAGAGATTTAACTATTGGACTAAAGATTCTAAAATTTATTCTTTTGCAGAATAAAGGAGATAATTCTCTCTCTCAGCTTAGATCTCATGTGCTTATTGGAGTCTAAATGTCCTTTCATCTTTTAGCAGATAAATCATGACTCATTTTGAAGTGCACTGTCCATTAAATAGGACGATGTACATTTTTGAGATCGTGTACCATTTCAGTCATTAACATGTGTAGACCTTCCCATCACCTTCTCTCCATTTTCTGCACACTTCTCTGTGACAGGCGTTGTATTGGGCTGTAGAGATATGGAGCCGAGTTTGAGAATTGACAGTTTTACCTCATGTATCTCCAGTCTCAAAGTGGACATAGCTGTGGAAATAAACTCAAGGAGGATTTCCTTTCTATGAACAGAGGATGTGTACTGTTTTTTTGTTGTTGTTGTTGTTGTTGTTGGTTTGTTTGTTTGTTTGTTTTTCAGGAAAGAGGAGACCAGATGCCTGGTTAAAGAGAGAATGGAATTCTGGGAGGAACTGAACCTAGGAGTGATGGTTTTTTGGAAGGAAAACCCTGCCAGACACATTTGACCCATTGCTGCAGGAGAATTAAGTAAATCTAAGTTGACCTAAAAAGAAAATCTGATTTTTTCCTTAGGAAGTACCTGTGAGTAGGAGGGAAGGGTGGCAGATGTTTCAAAGGTCAAGGAAAAGTTTAACCTGGCCTTCTAGTGGCTGACTGTCACACACATACTGTGACGAGCTCCCCTTGGAAGTCTAGGCCATCTCTGCCTCCAAAGATACATTTCTCAGCGTTCAGCATTTGATGGCCCTTTATAACAAGATCTTATAATTAGATGCCAAGAGAAAATTTAGGTAGGTGTCTTCCTTCCTGATTATCAGAATTACATAGCTTGATGTGTTTTACTCTTTGCCATGGCAACCAGACTGTGGAGACTAATTTGGGCTGAAGTAGCATATTTCATTCTTCCTGTTTTTCCATAGGTCTGATTTCTATTTAAACTTGCTGTAATTTGTTTTATAGATCATATTATAATGTGCCAGATATTCTTCCTGTTATAATTTGCCACATGTGCACGCGCGCGCGCGCGCGCGCACACACACACACACACACACAATGGGAATCTCTTCTAAAACATCAGCAGAGGATGCCCTATTATAATCCAACAGAATTCAAGTGACGTGATTGAGAGAAAAGGACTCTCCATTTGAACCTTTGACTAGACATTCAAACAATTATTAGTGCTCACTAAATTCCTACATTGCAGATATTGCTTCAGGACTGGAAGCCAAAGATTAATGAGAAAATTTCCTTGTTCTTGCAAAATGCACAGTCGAACGAACCAGAGAAGAAAATTTTGTTAACAGTTAATTGAGAGACAGCAGCATGAGAATAAAGGGATTGTAAAATCCATAGTGGAGCACCAATGGAGAGGATCCCAAAGTGAGCAGGGTTTTTGACCATTGTGATAGTTCTTCTACAACAGCTGTCTCAGCAAAATTCAACCTAAACCAAAAGGTGGAAACTGAGCATCAATTTAGGGATGGCACATTATAATATGATCTATAAAACAAATTACAGGTAACCATCAGTTTCCTAGGAGTTTAGGTAACTGCTCAAAAAGAGTATGTGAGGTGGGGGAGGGAATATGCAAATTCAAACTTTTTGATGCCAAGGATGTTTTTTCTTAATGTGTCTTAATCAAGTCAGATTCTGACCAGGAAAAGAAAACTGATTTTTATTTTTGACACAATTTAGGCTTTAGATTTCAGCCATTGGTTGCAGATAGTCTTTGTCCTTTGTCAGGTCATACTCCATTGTATTGACTTGTCTTAGTTTCTAGCTTACAAACTAAGGTTTATTTTGAGGTTCAATAATGCATTATGTGCAAAATATTAAGTATTAATCTCCTGCATAGGAAGGACTCAATAAATAACACATTAAACAATAATTAACTGAATAAAGTGAGCTCACTAAGCAAAGTAAGTGTTACAGTTTAATATGATGTGACCCCAAAAGCTCATAAGCAAGACAATTCAATAATTCTCAGAGGTGAAATGATTAGGTTTTGAGAGGTGTAACTACTCAGTTGATTAATCCACTGATGTGGATTAACTGGGTGGGAACTGTAGGTAGGTAGGGTGAGTCTGGAGGGAAGTCGGTCATTAGGAATGTGTCTTTGGGGTTTATATCTTGTTCTAGGTGAGCAGAACACACTCTTTAATTCCTGCCATGAGCTGATTGGCTTCCCTCCACCATGCCCTTCCACCATGTTGTTCTTCCTCATATTGCGCCCAGAGCTGTGGAGCTGTTCATCTATGGACTGAAATCTCTGCAACTGTGAGCCAAAAGAAGGTTTTGCTTTTGTAATTTGTTTTGTCAGGTCTTTTGGACAATGACACAAAGCGGACTAAAACAGTAAAAACAAAATTATTAGAAAAAGTAACTTCAAAATTGCAAAATATGGTAGCTGTTCTAAAATCCCTACTAGGTTTTACAATATTTGTGCAAGTTGATCTAAATTAAATAACAAAAATACAGTTAAGAGATACTCTTGTGGCATATGTTAGAACCATATGCAACAAAATGAAACTGAATCCCCTCCTCTCGCCATGCACAAAAGTCAACTCAAAGTGGATCAAGGAGCTAGATATCAAATCAGAGACTCTCCATCTGATAGAAGAAAAAGTTGGCTCCGATCTACAGATTGTGGGGTCGGGCTCAAAATTCCTTAATGGGACACCCATAGCACAAGAGTTAATAACAAGAATCAACAAATGGGACTTTCTTAAACTGAAAAGTTTTTTCTCAGCAAGAGAAACAATAAGAGAGGTAGGTAAATAGGGAGCCTACATCCTGGGAACAAATTTTTACTCCTCACACTTCAGATAGAGCCCTAATATCCAGAGTATACAAAGAACTCAAAAAATTAGACAATAAGAAAACAAATAACCCAATCAACAAATGGGCCAAGGACATGAACAAACACTTCACAGAGGAGGACATACAATCAATCAACAAGTACATGAAAAAATGCTCACCATCTCTAGCAGTCAAGGAAATGCAAATCAAAACCACCCTAAGATACCACCTCACCCCAGTAAGATTGGCAGCCACTATGAAGTCAAACAACAACAAGTGCTGGCGAGGATGTGGGGAAAAGGGTACTCTTGTACACTGCTGGTGGGACTGCAAACGGGTGCAGCCAATTTGGAAAGCAGTATGGAGATTCCTGGGAAAGCTGGGAATGGAACCACCATTTGACCCAGCTATTGCCCTTCTCGGACTATTCCCTGAAGACCTTAAAAGAGCGTACTACAGGGATACTGCCACATCGATGTTCATAGCACCACAATTCAAAATTGCTAGACTGTGGAATCAACCCAGATGCCCTTCAATAGATGAATGGATAAAAAAAATGTGGCAGTTATACACCATGGAGTATTACGCAGCACTAAAAAATGACAAAATCACGGAATTTGCAGGGAAATGGATGGCACTAGAGCAGATTATGCTTAGTGAAGCTAGACAATCCCTAAAAAACAAATACCAAATGTCTTCTTTGATATAATGAGAGCAACTAAGAACAGAACAGGGAGGAAGAGCAGGAGGAAAAGATTAACATTAAACAGAGACATGAGGTGGGAGGGAAAGGGAGAAAAAAAGGGAAATCACATGGAAATGGAGGGAGACCCTCATTGTTATACAAAATTACATATAAGAGGTTATGAGGGGAATGGGATAACAAACATGGAGGGAAATGAATTACAGTAGATGGGGTAGAGAGAGAAGATGGGAGGGGAGGGGAGGGGGGATAGTAGAGGATAGGAAAGGTAGCAGAATACAACAGTCACTAATATGGCAGTATGTAAAAATGTGATGTGTAACCGATGTGATTCTGCAATCTGTATTTGGGGTAAAAATTGGAGTTCATAACCCACTTGATTCTAATGTATGAAATATGATATGTCAAGAGCTTTGTAATGTTGTGAACAACCAATAAAAAAAAGAATATCTTTTTTTCCTTTTTATTCTTCTATGCAAATCTTACATATGTGTCAAAAAATAATTTGTTTATTTTGTTTAACTTCAACTTATTTCTTGAAGCTTTTTCTGACTTAGTCATGCTGATTTTTTCCCTCTGCAGAGGAGTATTTGATTCATAAATCTATCTTTCCAAAATAAAATCACTTTTTCTAATAAAAAAAAAAAAAGGATTTGACTTCGGGAAGAGGTTACTTTGTAGGAAAATTTATGTTAGGCTGTCTCCATCTCTCTTTTTCTTTGGACTGATATTTCCAGCCACTAATTTTTTACGCCCTTTCTGAAACAAGGAGCAGTTTTGCCATCTTAAGGTATTTTACTCCCCTCACTAAAATTACCATCAGCTCCCTATAATTTAACCTGTGTCAATCATATTAATTCCTTCTAAATATGAAAACAATGCACATTACCAATGTTTCTTTATCACCCTATTTGCTATGCATCATGGTCACCCAGTGTCTAGGGGTTAATTAGCAAATAGCCTGAGTTTTAGGTGCACTGTTCAGGGATGACAGAATAGGTATGCAACAGATGATTTGTGAATGAAGTTGTGTTTTGCGCTTTCAGCCACTGTTTATTTTTGTCCATACAATCTTGGAATACTAGCCGTCAGGGCTGATCTTTGATATCACTAATTTCTCTGTGCAGCTTGGCCAGGGAGCCTTAACCAAGAAGGAATTGGACCCTAAGGAAGGCTCCAGAACTCTGTCTTCCCATGCTTGTTGCCCATGCTTCGTACTTAGCACTAATGCGTTTTATAGTGGCTACGCACTTAATGTTTCTTGTCTCTGACTGACTACCGTATCTTTTCACTGCATATTTTTAAAGGAGAGCTTCTTGTGAGGTGCAAGGCTGGTTATGAAGAATTGCATGAACTGCTATTAAATTGAAGACCTTTTGGAATTTGAAGATTTCAATTTTAGTTCAATCCTTACTGCTTTCTGCAGATAAATAAATGATTAAATGACGCAGACATTGTGTATACATACTGTTAGAAATACAGAGGTACCACACGAAATCAAACACTTGCTCAGAAGTAGTGGGCAAAGCAAACTTTACTTTGGTCAGGAGGGCATGCTGCCGAACCTGGCTAGCCTCTGGGCAGGTAGTCTACCTGCACACAGGAGAAACAAAAATTTATCTTGAGAGAATGAGTTTACTTCAGTTATTGATTGAGTCTCATATTCAGAGATTTGGGGCTGTGGACAGCTTCCTTAGTGACTTGCTGTGGCAAGATTGGAACCTGCCTTCAGATATTTCAGCCCTGGACTGCAGATTGGTAAAGCTGCCTTCAAAGTGCCTTTGAACTTCCTCCCCACTTCCTGAGTTCACTCTCTGCTGCCTCCACTCTGTGCCCCCTGGGATGCCCTTGGTTGTCTAGAACTAGAAGGGGACATTGACAGGAATGTGTCTCGAATGTGCCAGGTGCTGATTGAGGGCTTTCATAAGTGGCAACTTTGTTTCATGACCAGAACAAATCCCTGAGAGAGATACCATTATGTTAATTTGACGGTGAGGAAACTGATACTCAGGGTGTTAAACTCAGAGTTTCTACATCACCCTTCAGTGCAGAGATGAAGTGGATATTTAAAGTACCCTTGCTCTTCAAAGGACCTCAAATGTTTTGTCCACTCATCCTGATCCTTAACTCCATGAGCATCATCGGAGCCTCTATTAGTGTCTAAGTATGTTTGCACCTGCTCTGAGAGTCTCCAAGAGGAGGAAGTGGAGGAAAGCAAACAGACACCTAGGAAGAAAGTGCCCTGGGAAGGCCCAGGTATATTCCCAAGAAGGGAATATATTCCTGAGAGGAGGAAAGACCACCATCAGTCAAGCACCTCCACACTACTCCTGCCTGTGGTCTGCAGGACGGACAAGCTGTTAGAGTCAACACCTTTCAGGGCTGCCAGTGTTCACAGCTCACAGGCAGAGGATGACATCCTGCACATTGACACTGTATCTTCCCAATCATTTTGCATCTTCAAGTTACTTTTCTTTTAATAACAAATTAAAACTGGGTATTCTTCTCTTTTAGTAATATTGGCCACTTTCATAATGTTTAATGACACACATCAGGGATTTAATCTACGTCCTTCTCAGAGCATGTCAAATGCAACTAAATTGTAATGTGCTCAGAACACTGTGTATTGGACTTCAAGATAAAGCAGATTACAGTAAATATTAATCTTTTCAAATTGATAGAATGAAATATTAAACCATTTCAAACAAGAATTTTAATGTGGAAATTAAATCTTTGTTAATATTTCTAGTGCTCCAGCATCGAGGAGACTGGTGACAGGGTGATTATTCAAGGGTTATAGCTTATCTCATCGAGTTGCTGGTCCGTTAAGTTGTTAGTCTTCTCTACAGAATTACATGGGAAGAGCATTTCTCCATGAGAAACAACAGAAGCCAATTGATCAATTGAGATGGGTGATATTGGTTTTTAAGTTCCCACTTTTTTCTTTCTTTTTTTAGCCTCTAGTTGTCTATCTTTAGTAGTGCAGACGCCCTACAACTTTTTAGTTCCTTAATCTATAACTTTAGAAAAAAAAAAGTGAGCATTACTTAATTTTTTTTTAAAGAGAGAGTGAGAGAGGGGAGGGGGAGAGAGAGAGAGAGAGAGAGAGAGAGAGAGAGAGAGAGAGAGAGAGAGAGAATTTTTAATATTTATTTTTTAGTTCTCGGCGGACACAACATCTTTGTTGGTATGTGGTGCTGAGGATTGAACCCGGGCCGCACGCATGCCAGGCCAGCGCGCTACCGCTTGAGCCACATCCCCAGCCCAGCATTACTTAATTTAAAAACGGTACTTTTCAGTAGTTTATTATGGGTACTAAGTTTATAATGCAAATACAATTTCAAGGAAGCATGTGCCCTGGCAATTCTAGAAGGAGCTGTGGTGCAGTCCATATAAATGTCTATAAATTATGGGGAACATCCTAGTCCTTGTACCATGTCATGTGGAAAGGATTACAGAGAGTAAAACCCACAGGATTAGAAGATTAATATCCTGGCTCTGCTACGTTAACCTTATACAAATAATTCTTATAAAATGAGGGTGAAATACTTTCTGATCTAACTCACGAGGTTGTTACAATGAGTAGATGAGGGACTTAGAAGATTGTATCAACTGAAGAATAAAATAACATCTAGAAAAATATTAGATACCAGCTATTTTTTGTGGTAAGACAATTTGAAAATCTTCTTACTTCAAGCTAATATATTTTTTTCACCAGAAAAATAATAGCATATTTCATTTGAGTTTGTCTACTTAAAATTCAGACTCGCTTTCCAAAGCCAGTTCACTTTCACGCAAATGCATCTGCACTTGCTTTAATTAAAATTAGGTTTTGTATTTGTCTGTCTCTGCACTGAGTGAATAATTATTTTAATTAAAAAAAGAAATGCAATGTATTTTAAATTTGTATTGTCTCTTCCAAATTTGATAGTATGTTGATGCTTAATTAATGTGGATAATATTTTCAGCAGACTCTACACAATTTATTAAACAAATAGTTGTTTTTGTGTGCTTGCTTTGTAAGCTAGCCTGTATTTTAGGTGCCTCGTGGGAACTCAGAATTGAATACTTCAATGAACTATTTTTGTTGTTTGTGTTTTTTACCCTTAGAAACCTTGGTGCTGACTTTGATTCAGCCTTTCTCCTCTTCTCGATAAAATATATCAATGAGATATTAAAAATAAAATGATACTACATTTAAAAGGGAAGGCACAGAATACAGACTGTCATAACCCAGAACAATTAAGCAGATGGATATAATTATATTTGACACATTAATAGAAATAATCTGTAATACTATAGGGAAAGAGAAAGATAGACCTTCTTCAGTTTCTGATTATGGATGAAAGTCCCAGAGTTCCTATCACATCCAGCAGAGAAGCTTCCTATTTCTCAGGCTTTGCTCCAGGGGAGATCCAGCCTCTCCCTTCATCCACTGGACCCTCTTTCATTATGGGTGTACTTTGTGATAGAGGGCAGGGTGCAGGACAAGTAGACTGGTAAGGCTTCATTGTTTTCTCTGGGGGAGATCCTAAAGAGAGACCCAGCCAGTAAGGACCACACAAGAGCACCTGTCTTCATGGGCTCCAGAGGCTCATGTTGACATGGAAGGGAGTGGGGTTGAAAGTCCATGCCACATTAAGAAGAGTGCCCCTGGAATATGCCACTGGAATAGGGGTTGAGCTGAAGGCTAGACTTTTTTTTTTTCATGAAATACCACTTATTTACTAAGAAAGGGGTAAGCAAGAGTGGGTGGGGACCTTAAAGAATGGTTTGTAGTTTTCAGACTAAATGATAAAAGTGAGGGAAAACTGGCCACAACTCATATTATACATATTCTTTTATTAATTGTTTTTCCAGTGTTCAGCATCAGGTTTGTTTTAAGTGATATTATGGTATTATTTCATGAAAATGGATGAAAACGGTATGTCTTGATCAGCTTTTCATTACTGTGACCAAAGCACCTGACATAAGCACATGAAGAAGGAGAGATGGACTTTGGCGCATGGTTTCAGAGATTGAAGTCTGTGGTTGGCCAGCTCCATGGTCTTAGGTCTGATAACACAACGTCATGGTGGAAGAGCCAGGTGAGCACAGCCAGAGTCAGAGAGAGAGAAGATGCACTTGGGGACAGTATGGAATCCCCATGGGCATGCCTCCAAGAACCCATTCCCTTCAACTAGAGTCCACCTTCTCCAGTTACCAACACCTGACAATAATCCATTCAGGTGATGAATTCATTAATGGATTCATTCAGCTTTGAGGTTGGAGCCCTCGTGATCCAATCATTTTCCCCAAAGCACACCTCTGAGCACTTCTGCCCTGGGAACCAAGCCTTCAACATATGAGTCTTGGGAGAACGCTTTGTATCTAAACAGTAAGACTCTAGAACAACAACAACAACAATAAACAAGAAGTAGGAGACATAAAGTACGGCAAAGCCTTCTACTTAATTCTCTTTTGAAGTTTTTAATTATTTTTTCAGATTTCTTTTCCTTCCTTTTTCTTCAGTTGTTCTTAAAAACAATTCCTACATAGCCATAATCTCCCTGATTTCCCTGATTCTTCCTTTTCAGAATTCAGTTCTTTAATGTTTAACCTTGATTCTCCAAATTTGTGGTCGATAAGTTTTATAATAACAAAGTGGCCAGGGATTTCTGCAATGCTTCAGATCATCCTGACTCGGAGTTGCAGGACGTTTCTCCTGAGAATACTTGAGTCGAAGACAAGGATGATGATGTCAATAACAACACCAGTTTCCTTTTATTGAAATATTGCTGTGTGTCAAAACTGAACTAATAAGAATTAATGTTTCCACTTATTCTTCAAAAGAGCCCCTTGAGATATGTGCAGTGCTCCTGTTCAGTACAGGTACCCACTTAGGTAAACTCCTGGTTTACACAACCAGAGAGTGGTAAAGTGAGAGCTCAGGTCACTACTGCTGCTGCGAATAATAATCTTAATAGTGTAATATCATCAAATAAGACATAGTGATGAAGAGGAGGGAAAGGTAGAGTCCAAAAGGAGGAGGCAAGTGTAGAGAAAAGGAAGCATCACTCAAAGGACTTCCCTACTTCTTTTCCCATTTAATCTTTGGATTCTGTGACCTGCTCAGGACATGGCTCTCTTGGTTTAGGCACTTCTGGGCATGTTCATTTGGGGTGGCCAGGATGTACTATGATAAGACAAATCCCAGTGGTGGCAATCTTGTCTAATCAGGACCACTGCGGGAGCACCTCCAACATGCTGGAAGTGTTGAGCATGGGTGGAGCTAAAGCCATCCTTCTCTCTGAACTTGGCAGTGAGGTCCTGTGCCTGTTACCAAGCACCCTGAAAGCAGATCCAGTGGTGAAGTCAACACTGATGGCAGCGTCCAGGTGGATGGCAAGACTCAAGAGGACTGTGCAGCATCTCTTCTTCAGATGGTCATGTTTATTTAATAAAATGGGAAGAGGACAGACTGGAAGTATATTTATTAAAAGCAGCATTTACATATGAGACACTGAACTTTTCAGGGTTTCCCTACTGTGACAATAGGAGCAAACAACTGCCTCTCAATAACTTAATCCCCACCCCTCTCTCAATGTCATATATAAAAGGAACTAATGATTGCAGGAGGGCACATGGGGAGAGTCTGATCACGTTTCTGAAGGATGCCATGCCATTCAACAGGAAAGGTTTGAAGTTCTCAAGAAATGGCTTCTGAGAAAAATCACCACTGCCTTGGCAATCCTGAGATCAGATTGCACAACTGTCAGCTGAGAAGGAAACAGGGAGAAAAATAAAGGGCTACAAGTCAAGCGTGGCCACCATCAGTCATTCCATCGCCTCTGGACCACTGGTTTTTCCATGAGGCTTGGAGCAAACTTACCAATGACACAGTCTTGCTTCAGGGTGGGAGTTTCCTTGGTGGAAGGAGAGTGGGCTGGGAGGCAGAACTGCTCATTAGGAGACATGGCTAGAACATCAGCACAGATTATTAGCTCTCTGACCTTGAACTTGACAATGTAGACAAATTTATATCCTTTATATGGAAATGACTCACAACAAAACTCACATAGAACTTAAGAACCATTGGACTACTGAGAGATTGTTGCACTCAACGTGTAAGAAAGATATAAAAGACAATAAGAGAACCCAGCGTTTGCAGAGCACACTCCATCAGTGCAGGTTGAGGGCATACATACTTCTGCCACTGGATCCTCAAAGCATATGTCATTTTATCAGCATCGAGTCATAACAGACTAGAAGCTTCAGTTGTTCAAAACTAGTCCATCTGTTTAGTACATTGGACCCACCAGCATCCTAAATAAGGCCTCATAGAGCCCACAGCCCTCAGCATTAGTAGACACACTATGCATTTGAAAGGCTCAGTGCTGGATGCTAGAGGGACCTGGAGACTGTAGGGGAGAGAGCAGTGCTTTTACACTGTCATGGGAAACCTACATCTGAAGAGATGAAAATGTTCTGCTATCGTGAAAAGAACAATATGCAAACAGCAGAGATTTATTTTTAGGTCTGCTTTTTGTTCTGTCAAGAGGAGGGGGAAAATTGAAATTTTAATATTTTTAAACAAATATGTTGCTGCAAGGGCCATCAGACCGCATAAGCTAGTAAACATTCACTGAAGGTATGACAAATATCTGCTCATTTACAGAGAGTTGAGACCACGTGGAAAAATTTTGTTGAGAGTCTCTCTTAATGCTTCTTGGGAAAGATCAACAGTCAATATGGGTAGGTCAGCAAATAGAGAAGGTCTGCTAACAGCAAGGTCACATTGCCTTCCCAGTAGATTGCATGTCCTGTGTCCACAGGGGTCATTGTGGTAGTTTGGCTTGACTTTGAGATCATTAGGGCCATTCCACATGTCTGAGTGCATGAAGACTACATTGGATCTGTGATGGTTTTCAATCACATGGAAATCATGAGGGCACTTTCCAGCTGGGAGCAGAGTGGGGTCAGATGTAAACTGTGCTCTGACCAAGTGGATTAGGTCTACTAGTTCTGCATCAAAATTAATGAAACCAGGACAAATTTGCAGATAGAAAGTCATATGTTAGGCTGGGGATGTGGCTCAAGCGGTAGTGCGCTCGCCTGGCATGCGTGCCGCCCGGGTTCGATCCTCAGCACCACATACAAACAAAGATGTTGTGTCCGCCGAAAACTAAGAAATAAATATTAAAAAAAATTCTCTCTCTCTCTCTCTCTCTCTCTCTCTCAAAAAGAAAGCCATATGTTCTTTCTTGGATATTTTGCAAAGTCACAGGTCCCTGAATCTTATCTACATCCATCCTTCTGTCCACTACAAGAAGGGAGAAAAAAGGAAAATCTTAGAATAGCCTTTAAATAATTCACTTTCCACTTCAACTACTTAGCAACCCAACCACCCATCTTTCATTTGTGCATTGATTTATTTATCAAGTATACATTTTGAGCTTGCTGGGTTAAGCTCTAGAAATAAAAATAAAGGGAAATTTGAAAAAAAAAAAAAAGGTCTATTGCTCTTTCTCAGCTCCTAGAAGATCCCGCTTTCTCGGTGTTCAACTTACTGCTTTATATCCTTGTCAAATGTAATTCTCATAACATATCTGGGGGATTGAACTTCCAAATTCACACTGGGATTTCACAAATGAGACACAATTTAAGTCTAATGATGTTCTTACAAGAAAAACTAAGCCTGATCTAGTGCTGAATATAATGAACTCCTTCTTGTATTGTGATCTCTGTGGTCCATACCAGCCCTCCTTTGCCAACTCTCTTGGTACCCATCTCAGTGTTGTTTTTTAGGCAACAAATGAGCACAAGGATCATGTAAATACTAGCTGGTTTGGGGAAATGTTAAACGTTCTTGTTATTTCTCTTAAATCACTTGTAGCTCACATGATTTAATTCTATCAATCAACATTTATAGATGTCAGCTACAAACCCGACACAGGTAAGCCCTGAGGAAACTAATAGACATAGATAAAGTAGTGAAGTCTGTGTCTTTGTTTAACTTATCATTTATTGCAGAAGACACACACAAAAAACATAATTTTAAATATTAATTGATCAATCACCAGTGTACAAAGAGCTTCAGAGAAGCAGCAGGCAATCTCATGGTTGTGATTCTTTCCTAGCCTCCAAATGTTTGTTCTGCCACCTGTGTCTTTAATCCACTCTCCACTGAACATTGACTTGGCTGTTTTCCCTGGGTTGGTACGGGATCACTACTTGGCTATTCCTATCTTGGAAACCTACTAGTAGGATATCCCAGGACTAGCTTTTTTCTGGGAGCTTCTATTATGGCCATCAGCACTAGCCACTGGTGAAGCCCCACAGCTCTGCCATCCATGTGGCTGAGGGAAAATTAGAGTCTTCTCACCTTTAAGTCACTCATAGCCACATAGTCTGACAGCTACTAGAAATCGTATAATCAGTCTAATGGTACCCAGTCTGGGTTCCTAGACTTCCAGGGATTAGAAACACAGAGCAGTGTGTTCTTTATATTACTTCAGGTAGTTTTAAAAATTATTGGTATTAAAAATGGTAATAATGATGACAATTAGTTTTTGGCTTGGAACCATGACAAGTACTTTGCCAGTTTTGGTCACTTAATCTTTGCCATAGTTGGGAAGTTGGCACTAATAGACCACGGCTCATATGCAGGGGTCAACTGAGATATGGGTGGTGAGGACATGGCCAAGGCCACACAGGGTCAGAGAAGGAGTTACAAATGGGGTACATAAGCGCATAGCTTCAACTTTATGCTGAGAAATTGACCAAATTGTCTCAAATATTTAATAACTGTGCTTTGGAGTGGGACTATGTCAGCACAGCCCAGCACCTCTAATTTAAAAAGAACAGTCCTCACAGTCAGGGACATCTATTTATAGCTGCATACATAGAAAATTGTTCTGTTAATAAATGATAGGGTCAGTAAAGACATCAGTGTAAAACTTTGAGAAGAAATAACTCTATGCATTTTCTGGAGTTAGAAATTGAGACCTAAATAATTACATAAACTACCCAAATGTGCACAGAAATCTATTTCTGTTATTTTCCCCAAATTTCCATGGCAAAGATTAAGAAAATAACTAGTATTTTAACAAAATTAAAATGTTGATTTATAGGAAGACTAAGACAACCTATTTTGGTTTAAGTGAGTGAAGCCTCAGACTTCAGTTCTGGAATATTCCATGACAGAAGTAGCAGGTGAATTGGTTCTGAACTCAGGTGCTGGATGGGCTATGTGGGGGAAGGCAGTTCCCTTACAGCAGGACAGCAAAGCAAAAGGGCTTGTCTGAGTCACATGCTCTGTCTGCTCACAGGTCCAGAGGGCTGCCAATGGGTTGAGTCAAGGCAAATGCTTGTGTATGTCCCAGCTGCTCTGAATTCCCTATTTAACACAGCGCTCGAACACAGTTTTGCCTTTATGAAGCATTCAAAATTTCCCAATGGTTTTCCAATATATTTTTAGGAAAATAAGCATCTTTCATGTCACTTAATGGAAATACAGATACAGCCATCAGATCCTTCAGAGTTAATTTATCACAAGACTATAACAGGCTTTCCTCTGGGTATCTCTGAAAAGAAAGACCATGCTTCTTGTATAGAAATAATTCTTAAAGTGAGCTTTACACAGGAATAGGCTAATGGTATTAACTATCCTGAGTCTACTACCACTCTATGTGGGGCCAGATTTTGTAGTCTTTTTATTTTGCTATTTAATCTTCAAAAAATATACAGATAATTAAATGAAACCAAAAGTGTGCCAAGTACAACAACATCAGCAACAATAAAACATCTGATATATTGTCATAATGCCAATTTTAAATGAAAAAATGGAACTTTGTCAATTAATATGCAAATTGAGTTTTACAAAAATCAGATGTTAAATAACAATACTTTAATCCTACAGGGAATGGCTGGAAATATTAACTCTGAAGCCAGTGGTCCTTTCATTAATATATTACTGTCTTGAAATATTGCATGTCAACAAATAGAAGTTACATTTTCTGGGGAAATCTGGTGAAGGCGATCCCCCACTCACTGTCTTGACAGGGTCACAGTGAGAAAAAGTGTTGGCAAAGCCGCTCTCCCACTGTCTTGACAGGGTCACAGTGAGGATGAATGCTGGCCAAGCCACGCTGGTTGGTGGGTAACCGAAACCATGAGACCCTTTTTTATGTAATTGGGACTTTGCATTTTCATGCTTATGTTTCTCACAGGAGGCATGAGTATGGTAAATGACAAACAAATTAAATTTCAGATGGCTAGAACAGAACAGGTAGTTCATGCCTTGGAGGCCGTTCTACCATCCCTCAGCATATCAAGGACAAAATAAAAGGCTATTCTTCTATCTTAGTACATTGTGGACAAACCTAATAACGGACAACAATCATCCTCTGAAAGGACATGAGAACTAGTGCACCTTGACTGAAAAACAAACAAACTCTTTGAGAACTAGTGTACCTTGACTGAAAAACAAAGAAACTCTTTGAGAAAGCAGTTCAACCAGTTTTATGAAAATAAATTTAGGAATTAATTAAAATAGCTTTATAAGACACAGTTTTAGAATAATGTTAGAAATATTATTTTATTTAGATTCTTAAGTTTAGAAATTCTTAAGTCTTTAGTTGTATAGGTTTCTGATATATTTTAAGGATGATTCATAAACTTTAGGATATTTAAATATAAGATTTAAAGGGACTTTTTTAGATGGGAGTTTTAGATTAAAAATAAAATACAAGTGTACTTTAGGTTAATGATTGGTTAGGAGACTTAGAGTCTGGTTACGTAGTTTGGCATTAGTTAATAAGAAAATAACATATCTTAGGAAAAATAGTAAATCTTGGGAAAATCTGGAGGGTGTAAATTGGTGACATGTGTTATTGATGATTCTGTACTTTTGATGATTGTACGGCTGGGGGTCATATCCTGGAAGGATGTGGATTGGTGTGCCCTCAATCATGGTTAAGGAAATGTCATGTCTTGGCAAAGTTTTAAATTATATAATTAATGACGTATTGTGAATCTATAATGATGAGAAAAATTGTAATAAAAAGGGGACCCAGAGAAAGCTGCTTCAGCTCTCTCTCTGGAGATTGCTCGAACAGAACGACTCCTGTCTCATCTTTTCGCCAACGCCACTCATCCTTCAGGACTCCCTGGACCCCACTGGGGCTGGACCCCGGCAGAAATCCTAGGTGTGCCTAATTAGATAAACACAGTGAGGATTTGCAAACATCTAGAAAAAGTCTGTTATTCATATATTCATTTTATTTATTAAAAATTATTCCTTGAATAGCTCACGAGGACAGGCATATTAAAACCTGAAGATCCTAAAGAGAAAAATTGATCTTTTAAATATGCACAGTTATATTGTGTCCTTAAAAAAATATTTACCCTAGTGACTGCAGGGTGGATTGGGAAATGTTGGCTATGGAAAGAAGAAATTCCAGTCAGGAGAACAACTGGGGATCAGCAGAGCACAGCATGGTGTGTGTACTGGATGACGGAGGATTCAGGATTCACTATGCTGAGTCTGCATCCATCAAAGAGAAGCATCCATGAGACAAGCAGTGTAAAACAGGTCAGAGAGAGATGCAGGCATCAGCAATTGTGGGTTTTCCTTAATAGAGTTCCTTTGGCCAGGACCCTAATAGAACAGGCATATTATACACTTCATTTCTTGTATCCAGCAATGAAGCACCCACCTAGAGGAAGCAAAATTGTCAGAAATGAAAGGATAAACACACATTCCATAATAATATGCATATGTATTTACATGTTCCATATTTTGTTAATGGATGGAACCAACCGGGAAAGACCAGGAAGAGAGCACTTGAACAACCACAAAGCAATTACTCTTTGACATCTACATTTATTTCTTTACCCAACATGAGCAAAATACATACCCTTCCAAGTGCACATGGGGCACATTTCAAGGTAGGTCATGTGTGAGGCCATAAGTAAAACCTCAGTGAATTTGAAGAATTAAAGTCAAAAGCATCCTCTCATCTGAATGAAGTGAAACTAGAAGTTAGCACTGTAAGATACTTGAGAAGCTTAAACTATGTGGAAATTAATCAAGGTATTCTTCAGTAGGCAGGAGTCAAGAAGAAACAACAAGAAATGTTTTGAAGTGAGTACATATGAAGATATAGAAGTACAACACTTAGTAGATGAAAAGACATTTTATGTCCATGTTTAGGAAGATGCAATGTTGTTAAAATGTTGAACTGCCCCAAACTGACCTATAGATCAGAAACAACCGCTAAAAAGACAGAGACCTCTGTGAAAAACAGGACCCCTGAGGATTAAAATCCCTCCTTAGAAATAAGACAGCCAAGACACCTCTCAGTCATTTATGGGGTTAGCAGCCACACCAGAAAACTAGGAGTTGATCTCAGAGGCCCTGTGAATAAGGTAATGCTCCAGGAGATAAGAGACAGAGGGGTCAGCTCAGGGTTTGAGATCATGTGGTCATCAGGAGTGCCAAGAAACAGAAGTCAGACAAAGCAACATCACCCAGGACAGTAGTCACCCATTCTGAAAATAATAACAGAGACCATCCGCCCCATGATCAGGTGCTAATTCCAGGAGTGGCAGATGTAGGCACAGACTAGTCACTGAACCTGTCCTTACCTTCACCTTATCCTCAGAGCAGCGCACACCTGACACAGAGCCTGGAGATGGAGTGCATGGAGAAGATTGGTGAGGAAGAGCCGCGGGACCAGAGACCCCCGCTATGGGGGACATCAGGGACCAGGTTCCTGCTTACCCTTAGATGCCGTGAAAGTTGTGCATCTTGTCCTTTGAGCCTGTCTGACACCCTCTGCCAGTGCTGTCACCCTTCTGACTCAAGCAGGAGTCCCAATAAAGCTTTAACCATGCTTAAATTATTTTCATATCCAGCTTCCATTTCTAGTGACTCTGGACCCAAGGACCTGAGTTGGGTAGCTCCAACCAAAATTTCCTGTGGTTTAAAAAAACAAAACAAAACAACAACAACAACAAAATGCCCGAGACTGAATCCAGACCCTGTGCATCCTGGGCAGGCACTTCATCATCTACCACTGAGCTACATCCCCAGTCCTACTCTGTGGGTTTTATTGCAGAAACTGACCAACTTATCCTAAATCCAAATGGAAATTTCTACCTATTGTTTAGAACTGTGAAATTCCCTCTATCCTCTCCAGGATTACTGCTGCTGATTACATCTTTGGAGAAGTCTTTAAAGGAATCAGATTCTCAGTTGCCATCTGATTTCCCAGTCGAGCAGGACCCACACCTGCGTCAGGTTTTCTCTGGCACCCAGTGCTGAGACCAAGCAGCCCCCAGGAAAGAATCTGTGTCTTGGTCCTTTGCTCATCACCATGGGCCGACTGGGTGAGCAGCTCATAGATCGAGATGTTAGCCTAGTTCCCCAGGATTGTATTCCAGCAGAAAGTTACAAAACTGCATTCTGCCTGATAAAATATAGAAAGTTGCTGACAGTAAAGTAAGATTCAATAAGTTTTATGACTATTTGTCAAAGAACTTTTAGTTTGTGTTTTTAAGCAGGTGAAACAATAACAAATACTGGAGGAATCAAGTTAATCTGTATTCAGAGCATTTTATCCTATAAAAAGGAGAAAAACAATATTGCAAGTCCTGTTAGCTTAAGCCAAATCCTGTTTACAGTGGCAGTTAACTTTGTAATGCTATATTAGAAAATATCTTTAAAAATGAGTGAAAGAAATTTTTATGGCAGGGAAACAATGATACTGTTAGCTTAAAGGGTGACTGGGTTTCTGAATGAGGAAGGTGAGAAGACTTTTTGCAGAGAAGTCTGTGATTTTTCAATGTATTCTGATGTCAACCTCTGCCAAAAAATACTAAGTTAAGAATAAAATATTTCAATTTTATGTGTATGCAAGACATGCAATGAAAGAGAATGAATTTTCTGAAAATAAGTTGTTCTTTCATATCTTTTCACAAATATTTGTGAGAAATTTGTTTGGGAACCGGCAATAGACCAGCCACTAGGGTTACATTAATGAGCAGTGTATGCATATCCTCCATATCCCCTGGGCTCTAATGACCCATTCATTCCCTTCTATACTGACAATTTGAACATCACACTCTATGCATCTTATCATATTTAAAATGGAACCCAAATTTTATTCCTCTTCACAAATTACCTTCTAAGTGTATTGTGATTATTTTTACTTTTTAAAACATGTCTGATCCCCATGATGAAAGGATCAAGGAAGACAGATACCTTCACTCCCTTCACTCCCTGGCTGCACCTTTGTGTTCCTTGCAGGCACCCAGGGAATGTTGGATGAATCAAGGATTCCTGGCTTTGGCAAAGTTTCTAGAAATCAAAGCCAGTAAGTCTGATGACAGGTGAGGGGCACTGTGAAGGGGGGTGTGGTATAAGGTGAGCCCTGACAATTGTGGGGTGGCGAGGCCCACTGGGCAGGGTCAGGGAGCTCACAAGATGGCTTCAAGATGGGCTGCATGCAGGGCTGTGTGCAGAGATCGAGGGGCCGCAGGTGGAAGGCCTTCACTTCTGAAGAAAGAGTAGGGTCATTTCTTGGCAGGAGCTCACTCACAAGCTGATTGACAAATTAATTCACGAATACTTCAGCTCTCTTCTGTGTAGCCATATAATGGGGAAATGGGAGTGCAATGGTCACCAAGAGAAGCAGAAGGTCCATCCCTTATGGAAATCTCCCAGAGTTCTCTTCTGACCACACAACCACACCATCCCAGTTGTCCCTTTGGACTCTTCAATTTTCATTTAATGGCCTCTGTTTTACCCTTAATCATTTTTCTGTATATTTCTGAACGTGGGTAGACAGAGCATTCAGCTTGCTTAGTTGAACACCCTTCCTAAAATGGGACACTATTCTAATTGTGGTCTAGACCTTTCCTGCTCTGATGAACAGTTTCTGCTACCTTCTACTTAACTCAATTTCAGTCCCTCAAAAAACCCACCAGCATTACCTCTAACTTTTTGCTCAGACTGAATCTTTCTCAATTTATGAGAGAGAAATAAATCAAATTAGAAAGACACATAATATTGTGATGGACTTTATGTGTCAACTTGACTGAGCTACATGATGCCCAGATATTTGGTCACAGTTTATTGTAGCTGTTTGTGTAATGGTGCTTTTAGTTGTAATTAATTTTTAAATTAGCAGACTGAGTAAAGCAGATTGTCCTTTTCAGTGTGGCTGGGCTTCATCCAATCAATTCTAGTCCTAAATAGAATAAAAAGGCTGACCATCTCCCAAGATAATGGGGATTATTTCTGCCTAAAGACCTTTGAAATAAAACAGTTGTTGTTTTTTTTTTCCTGCCTTCAAATGCAAATTAAAATATCAGCTCTTCCTTAGTTTCAGTCCTGTAGCCTTAATGCCGAAAATTATATCATTGCTTCTCCTGGACCTTCAAATTCAGATTGCTACAAACCTCAGTTCTCCTGAGTTTCCAGTTGGCCAATTTGCCCCATAGATCTTGGAACTTCTCAGTTTCCATAACCATGTGAAACATTTTCTTATAAGAAAAGAAATCAATCCTTCTCTCTCTCCCTCTCTCTGTCTCTTCCCTTCCTTCTCTCTCTCTCTCCCCCTCCTTCTCCCTCTACCCCACCTCTCCATACATGTGTACATTGTATATATTAATTATATTTATTCTGATTTATACACATAATAAATGTAAAATGCAAATAAAATCTAAGCATCAAAAAAATCCACCAACTAATTAAACAGCAAAAGCTACTGTTTTCATGACTAACTCCTTGGAATGAACTGATCACTCTTGCCTTTGACTGCACTATTATGATGGTGATTGGCCATTTTGAATCATAATGGAGAGGGGTCTGAGAAGACTGAAGCACTCCAGAGAAACTCACAGCCCTACTTTACCTGGCACTGAATCCCAAGGAAAGTCAACATGATCTCATCAATTTCCCTCTAGAAACTTGTCTGCTTGTCTCCCAAGCACCCATCTGTTCACCCAAACATCCACCTGTCCATCCATCCATCTATTGTTTGTTATCTGTCCCCACATATATTCATATTTGTGCTGATTTATTTCACATCATTTATTTTGTATGTACATTTCATATGCTAGATATTGATCTAAGTTCTGAAGTATCACAAGTGAAATACATGACATTTATCCATAAACAGCCCTCACTTACTGGAAAGGTGACCCCCAAACCCTGCTGAAACTGAACAAGGTAAAAATGCATGTTGGCTTCCTGACCCACTGCTGATAATCCAGGGGTGGTCCCCTCTGTATTCTAGAGCACAGCGTAAGATTTGATGTTATTTGACTGTATAAGGCCAGACCTTGCCTGAAACCTGTGTTCTCTGTTGATATTTGATTTGGCCTATTGCATCTTAAAAAAAAATTATGACAGGTCACATTATTGTGATTTTTTTTTTTGAAAAGGACAGGTTCTATATTTTCACACACATTGCTCATAGCACAACCAATCTAACATTGTGAGAAGTCAATAGCTTTTTGTGGTTAGTGATTCATATCATGTTAGATTACATTCACGTGTGCATACCTTTCCTCCTCGGGTCTAATACTTCAATTTATTAATCAAGTGGCAGCGAGCCACATGTCAGAGCCTTGTGCTCAATAATGCACTTTGTATCTTGCGAACTTGGTTCTGCACAACCCATCACCCAGGGCTGAAGCACTTCAGCGCCTTCTCTAGTAACTGGGGGATGCCACCTCCCCAGATCCATTCCTGACAACTCAGGCATATTTGATTAAATCACACATCTCTCCTCCCTCTTCCTGTCCAAGAAATGCCGGGTGCTCAAATTGAAGAGATGTTGATTAAGATGATGTTGGACAATTAATCATGCACCATGATAACCTCTGACCTGTACCAGTTCTTTCTGTTTTAATCAGTCGAGCCTCCAAATTAACAGATAATTACATTCTTGTGTTTTAATCAAGCCGTGGACAGCAGGGAAAGAGTGAAGTACAGCTAAAGTAGAGAATTCATTTTGAGGTGATATTTTTTAAACTAGAGGTTTGAAAAGGATAATTATTTCAATTATTTTACTTTCATTACCCAGAGTTCTCTTAGAACAGGAGGTTTTGTGTGAAAGCACAATCTGTGAGATAGCACATGTGTTTGGGTATAAAAAGTACCGAATGTGTAGCAGACAGCAAGAAGAGTGAATTATATGTGTGCAGAGGAATCAGTGGGGAAAAAATGTGAGCTTTGCCAAATACCTGCCCCCAAGCAGTGAATCCCACTGTTTTGGAGCACAGATAAGAAGAAAGACACAGAGAAAATGACTTTAGAATTTTTTTAATCAATAACCTGCCATCAAGTTGATATACAGAAAAAAATTCTAGTATGAATATGTTATTCCCAGCTTTATTTTGAAGAGTAAAACAAAAAAAAATCCATCGTAAAATTTGTGGAGAAAAAACTTGCCATAGAAAATGTTTAATTCATGATACATTGCTTTGTAAAGTAATATACACTCATTTGAAAATAAATGCAATGAATTTTATCAGAACACACAACTTTTCATGTTACATAATCAAGTCTATGCAACATCACATTCATGCATAAGAAGCAGTATAGAGAGTCCTCAGAAGACCACTGCTAGAACCACTATATGACCCAGTCATCCCATCCTTTGATATGTATCCAAAAAACCCTAAAATCAATACGCTATAGTAAAACAGACACGACAGTATTATAGCAGCAAAATTCACAATAACCAAATCATGAAACTAGCACAGGAGCCCATCAACAGATGAATGAATGGAGAAAGTGTGCTGTCTGTACACAATGGAATTTTGCTCGGCCATAAATAATAATGAAATTATGGCATTTGCTGGTGAATGGATGGAATCAGGACCACCATGCTAAGCAAAATAAATGAGGTTCAGAAAGTCAAGGGTGGGATATCTTCTCTCATATGAGGAACCTAGAGCAACATGTGGAATGTATGGGATGGGGGGAAGGTGTGGAAAGTTATTCCCTGAAAATAGAAGGGAGATCAGTTGGGTACAGGAAGAGAACAGAGGGGAGGAAAGGAGGGATGGGAAAAGGGAGAACTGCAGAATGAAATTGACCAAGTTACGCTAAGTACATATGAATATACTAAGTGGATCTCACCTTTATGTGTATATACAAAAGCATCAGTTTGAAAAATAACTACAAGTAAATAGAAGTAACACCATTAAAGTAGAGGAAATGGAAGGGGAAGGGAAGAGAGGTAGGAAGCCCTGGGAATTGAATTGGAGCAAATTGTATTCCATGCATGTATGATTATGCCAAAATGAACCACACTTTCAAGTATAACTATAATGCACCAATAAAACCATTTAATAAAAATAAAATTACTGAAAGCTACAAAATCTCTATTTCTGATTAATGAGATCATAGATATTATTTCCTTTTTGTTTTTGTGTACTACCATACATGGAATTCATTATAAATGGAAATTTTAGAGTCAGCTTAATATACTGTTTTTTAAGGAAGACAACCTGTAAGTCTTTTGGCCAAAATAGAAATAATAACACTTATTTCATGTTATGAGGCCATCCTGAAAGGTGATGACTAGTGACTTTTTGAATGTTTGCATTGAGAAGAAATGTGAGTTACTGCCCAGACAGGGCAGGAAAGAATCCCAGTGTGCAATATTAGCGTGGCCACATACAGAGAGAAGCCTCAGCAGCAGCATCCCTTGTGAATGATGCTGAGCTGGATGGTGGTGAAGGGCAGTGATTTAGAGTCACAGTGCTAGTCTAGCTCTCAGGCAGCTAGATGGCTGTTGAGGTGTCCATTACTTAATGTGTTTATTAGTGGTCCTGCAGAGGCCCTACTGAGAATGCAGACTCTCACCTCCAGCTCCAGATATGTGAATCAGAATTGGCTTTATAATAAGACCCCAGCTAATTTACAGGAATAGTAATGTTTGAGCAGCTTTGTGCTGAATTAGCAGTTCATCTTGTGTAAAAGGAATTCATAGCATCAAGCTCCTAGGTTCATTTTCAGGAATAAAGGAGATATAGCATATGAAGGGCTCATCACAGTGCTTGAAACATATGAAACAATAAACAATAGCAGATATTATATAATGGTCACAAGTCTCCAATAGTTTTTGAAACCTCAACCATGTCATAAGTACATTGGGATTCTACCAGAGTCAGGTAGGTCCCTGGATATCTGCAGTGTAAACTGAGAAGAGACCTCCTAAAACATTTATATCAAATCAAATTCTCCATAGTGAACACTGATGAGCCATGATCTTAAAGAACTCAGACTCATTAAGCAAAGCTGCAATCACGTTGGGTTGATGAAGGAAACTAAGGACTTGTGAATGTGCAATCATTCTGATGAGAACTGAAATGAAGAAGTTCATTGACAGAAAATCCAGTTTTTCAGAGGCCAAATTCTCCTAAGCCTCAACAAAGTTCTCATTAGAATACACACACTTTTCCCCCATAGCTACCAAGCATTTGAATCCCATTCTTTCTTTTTATCCATATGCCAAGCCAATTACACTGCAGAATCTTTGGCAAGTTTTGATTCAGGGCTTTAAAAGAGAAACAATCCAGGGTAGAGACAAAGGAAGGTGCAGTCAGTTTTATAGAACAATAAGTAGGCATGCATGGACTTCATAACTTCCTTCTCACTTATTTCACATGTTTAATATGAAACAAAATATCTATCTAGATATAACCATATAAACATAATGCGGGAAGCAAAAGGAGTAAAAAGTTGGCAAGCAAATAAATTAGTGTGCAATGTGATCAAGGCTTTTGTAGAGGGAATCCTCTTTCTAGAGGATTCAGCAGCCACAGGTATTCTTCAAAGAGAAAACTTCTATCACACACATAACACTTGGATAATGATTTTAATTTCTGATAAACTCATTACAGTTTCAAGAGTATCCATGGGTTGAATTACCTCTGCCTTCTTTTATATAATGCATGAGATAATCTCTTTCCTCATCTATGCTTAGTAACTTTCATTCATGCCTATGTTGTCCTGTACCCAAGTCATTTTCTTTTCAGTATAGGATGCAGAATAATGCAAGCCGAAGGAGTGAGAGGAGATGTATTGCTCTTTGTGCCATTATATCCGTAATGTCCTGGCTGAACAGACTCCGTTAGGTACACAGCCACACATTATGGCTGACGGGGGGCCTGTGACCCCTGCAACAGGGACTGATAGGCACCTGTTCTTAGCATCCCACATTGTGCTTAGCGATGCTCCTTTAACTCACTGCCAGTCCTTGGCACACTTTCCTTTGCCTTTGGGGCCCTGACTCTTCCTTTAAAGGGAATGGTCTGAGGCAGGACATGGTTCTAAGGTTCTAAGGAATGCAGAGTCCCTTGCTTTCTGAGTAGCAGGAAACATCATGCTGATTTAAATATGAGTCAAGAGCTTCATTTAAAAGCTAGTGTTTTTGTACTCCAGGATGCAAACAAAATTGCTTTGCCTCTCTGACCACTGGTTTTCTCTTCCAAAAAAGAGAGGAAATTGAATATAATCACTCTTGTGAATATGTGCATTGTAATCAAACTTTCATTCAAATGACATCAAGTGGCATCTATGTTTAGATTCTAACTATAGAGCCTTCTGATTCAATTGATGTGTGTTTTTGTTTTGTTTCTCAGGTACAGAATGACAGCTTTAAGATTATCTATAGCAATTTTAAAAGTTCATATCCTGCTCTGTAAAATTAGCCCCAAACTAGCAGAAGATTATCTGTGGGAGTTAAGTAATTTGATAGCCTTTACTCTTCAAATCCTACAAATTCACTGATTTCATTCCCAGTCTGTGTTTCTGTTTAAGGGCTCTGATCCCTTCTCTGAAATCTCATTCTTGCCCTTGTAAACCTGCAAGTTGTCACAAAAAAAAAAAAAAAAAAAAAAAAAAAAAACAGTTTATTCTATCAACCAGGACACTTTATGTTGCAAATATGCAACAGAAGATCTGATCAAATTGACTTATGCAAATGATTTTATGGATTCTCATTACTGAGTAGCTCTGGTAGCAGAAGGAGCTCTAGGTGTGACTGAATCCACATGCACAGCAGTTGTTATGTGGAGCTTGTGAGCTTTCTCTGCTTTTGTTGAGGATTGAATGGTGCCCCTCCAAACTTCACACACTAAAGCCTGACACCCCTAGCCCTCACTCTGCCAGTGTTTGCAGACAGGGACTTTGGGATGTAGTGAAGGTAGAATGAAGTCATAAGCATGGGATTTTATGTTGATAGGACTGGAAGCCTCAGAAGAAGAAGAGAGATCTCTCTGGTCCACATTCATGCACGAAGTAAAGCACATGGCAAGAATCTGTGAGCCAGAAAGAGTACCTTTTCCAGGTATCTATTCTGCTGGCCCCAGACCTTGGACTCCCTGCTTCTACATCTGCTAGAAAAGAATTGTTGTTGCATGGGTCATGCAGTGTGTGGTATTTCAACCCAGCTGCCCTAGCACCTGTGTGGTTTTTCATTATGTGTTTGTTCCATGTGACAGTTTAAAGACAGCTGCAAATTCCTTGTTGCCACCCACTCTGAGAGCTGGGGGAGACATTCTGTCCTCTTGAACAGGGATTAGTCTTGGTGACTTGCTTAGCAACAGAAGTGATAATGCTCTGGGACTCCTGAGACTAGGCCATGAGAAACCTGCACGTTTTCTACCAGGGTCTCCTGTTAGCCACTCTGTAGGAAGCAAATGATCCTGGTTCAGAAACAAAACGAAACCCTGCCTTAGGGTTCTAGACCACAGAGAATACAGCCAGCCATTGTGATCAGGGGTCAGAATTGTGTGGTACTTAATAACAGCAGTATTTAATAATGATTTCAGTGTTAATGCCCATCACACATTGACTCAAGTGACTTACACAGACAGTGAGTTTAATTTACACAGATTTAAATATGCATTCAATGTACAAATTTAAATAAACATAAACTTATAGACAGTTCCGGACTTACAATTCTTCAACTTGTGGTTTTTCAACTTTACAATGGTAGAATGTAGCATGCATTCAGTAGAAATCGTGTTTTGAGTTTTGAATTTCACCTTCTCCTGGGCTAGGAATAGGAGGTAAGACACTCTTTTGTGACGCTGGCAGTAGCAGCAAGCTGCAGCCCCCAGCTCGCCATGAGATCCTGAGGATGGAGACTGATTCCGTGTGGCATGCTGTATGTAAGGTGTGTTCAGTGGGGTGGGAGTGTTCAGTAGGTATCACATGCCTTTTTTTTTTTTAATATGCACAGAATGTCTTTATTTTATTTGTTTATTTTTATGTGGTGCTGAGTATCGAACCCAGAGTGTCATACACGCTAGGCAAGCACTCTGCCACTAAACTACAGCCCAGGCCATCACATGCCTTTTAAGCTTAGAACATTTTGAACTTTTAGTGAGTTTATCAGGATGTAACCCCAAGCTAAGTTGAGAGGCATCTCTACTAAAATGTCTTGCTAACACTCTATGATGTAAAAATCATGATTTTGTCTATTTCAAAGAACTTTAGGCTTAAATGTTGATGAACATAGCCACGGCGATTCATTTGAAAGACAAAAAAGAAATCTGGCTGATTCAAGAATCCTAGTTCTCACCCACTATATTGTTCTTCTCTCTGTTCATTCTTGCTCCACTGCTTTGTTAAACTACCGCCCTCCATATCAGACTTCACTGGCAGCTAGTTTCATCTAATTCAACCTGAAATGGCACTTTTTTTCTGACAGTTTTCATGTGACCTTGTACAATACATATGTGCATTGCCTAGTGCAGCAAAAATGTTGTATAAAATTTAATACTATGTTCTGTTTATTTAAACTGGGCATTTCAAAACAATGATTTTTATCTCCTCTCAATGATTTTAAAAAACAGAAATTTTAGTCTTCTTTTAGCAGAAGAGAGAGTCGAGTCTCAGCAAAGTGTGTCTTGGCAAACTATATGCAAGTTGGCACCTGTGTCTCCGAATTGTGGTTCTGAGGCACCTCCTTTGGTTGATCTCACGACTCTCTTCTTCATCACTGTGTAAAGCTGCCAAACATTTTAGCAAACCTTTGATGAGCTACAGATAGCTTCCCCACCTGGGCCTGCGAGTCTGGACAGGAACCCCTGGGAATGAAGTGTTTCATTTGTCCAATCCATCAAAGACCTGCCATAGTTCATATCATGCATTGAGCTACAAATGCCCTGGCCTTTGGTCTCCCAGGACAGCCTTCAGTTCAATCAAGATGGGAATGTTCAAGTGAAGGACCAAGTGAAGATAGAAGGCAGAAAGAAGGGTAATTTAATGTCAGTTTGCTTCATTGCTCCAGCCCAGATCAGACAGATATATCAGGATTTATTAGCACAGACTTTCTCTGGTCTGATACTCTGAGAGCCTATGAGCTGGAAAGTGGGTTGAGAAAGTAGATTGCATACAGAAAGCAATTTCAAAACCACACTAGAAAATCTCTACTTCTATAGTCGTATCTTGCTTTGGGGATTGTTTGACCAAGATTTTTTAATTTATAGACTGGTCTTAAAATTATACTTGGACATTTCAAACAACAAATCTATTTTCTGTGATGGAAGTTTGCCATCCTGAAGGGATGAAATCAGCAGTGAAGCAGGCAATGTGCCCATCAGAGCAGAGTTAGATACCCAGGTTGAAGACACAGCTCTGAAATTTATTAACTGTGAAATCTTGGATAAATGGGCCAATTTTCCTGAAGCTTGGTTTCCTTAGTCTTCAGCAGAGATGAACTGACTTGCTAAATAAGGTAACCCACAGGGAAACTCTATAGAGACAAGGTATATGAATTATCTCATTATTCTTATGTTGTCTGAGTAAAGGGTTATTCTAATTTGCTAATGTAGTATTATTTTTGCTACGATCCTTGAGTGACTTCAAAGTTGTATATTTCTATTCAAAATAACAGGAGTGATTATGATAGTATCATTGACTTCATACATAAAATATCTGTAATGTTTTCTTAGCTAAATGTTAGAATATTTGCCTAATATACCATAATGCATTTGTTTGTGTTGGTACATAGTGTGTATATAGAGTCATCCCTCAATATCTGAGCGGGATCAGTTCCAGGGTTGCCCATCAATACCAAAGTCATAGGCCCAAGTCCCTTCTATAAAATGATGTAGTATTTGAATATAATATACTTATTATAATCACCTCTATATTACTTATAATGTGCAATAAAATGTAAACACTATGGAAACAGTTATACTGTATTGTTTAGGAAATAATGACAAGAAAAAAGGCTTTACATGTTTAGTACAGATGCAGCATTTTTCCAAATTTTTTGATATGTGTTTGGTTGAATCCATGAATGCAGAACCACATATACATAGTGCCAACTATATTTTACGTAGCTTATGGATGTAGGGTGAACCCCTAAAATAGTTGTTTATTCATATTTAGATCTTGATATCTAATAGTCAATCTGGATTCAAGAATTTTAAAATGAGGTTATGGCCTCATTGGCAACACCTGGGTTTAGGATCCACATTCTGCTCAAATCCTTGTCCATCATCATGTATTTGCTATGTTTCAGGAACACGTTTATTGTCCCTAAAGAAGCACAGGATTTGAGTGGAATATATATATAAGTCACCTTTTGACTCCTGGGTCTCAATTTGCTCATTTGTAAGAGGTGGCAGAGGGGATGAGGGAACATGATTTTCTTGTTAATATTAAATAATAGAATATTTTTGCGATTTTGAGCTTGCTAAGAACATGTTACCAAATGAAGTAGCCATCATTTTGTTATTAAAAGCCTTAGGCTGACCAAAATATATTAAATTAATTACAGTGTAACTAATGTAATAAGACAAAGAATCTCCTGTTTGCTCATCAGCCTTCTAGATGTTTAGAAGTCACTTGATATAATGAATCAAGTAGAACTTTTACTTAGAAACATCAAAAGATAGAAACATAAGTCAAGAAAGAATTACCAACCTGTTGGAGGTGAGCAGCTTGCCCCTTTCTCTCCAGACCCTGGGGAGCACCCCTTATGTGGGAAAATTGTGTCTGTGTGCTGCACTCTGCCTGCCTCACCAAACCCCCTGTCTGCAGGCACCTCACACTCTGGTCACTCGACCCACTTGACCTCCAAAGGCACACCTGCCTCTTTTGGCACTTGGAGCTGCACACATTCACTTCTCTTCCTGGAGCATCCCAGACTCCTGCGCCACCCAGAAAACAACCCTGCTCTGAAGTCTCTTCCTCTTGAAACCTTATGGAAAGCCCTTCTCCAGGGGATCTGCCATCACCCCATGTCTGCCTTCTGGGACTTGTTATGTTGGTTACTGAAGTTCTGTCACAATCATTTTTTAGTCATTTTAATGTTTTTACTTGTGCATTATAGTTATATATAACAGTGGGGTTCATTTTGCCATAATCATATATAGGTAGGAGATAATTTTTTTCTACTCCAATCCCCAATACTCCCTCTTTCCTTCCCCTTCTCCCTCTCCCTGCTCTCCTTCCTCTACTCCACTGGTCTTCCTTCTGTTAACTATTATTATTTTTTAACTGGTGCTTTATAGATATGCATGAAGGTGGAATTTATTGGGGTATGTTCAGACATGTTCAGTGCATGATTTGGTGAATTTTATTCCACACTTTCTCCCCTTCTCTGCCCTCCATTCTTCCTCTTGATCCCCTTCCTCAACTCCATTCATCTTCTTTCTATTTTGTGGGGTCCCTCTTTATTTCCCTTATTTTGCTCTAGCAAAATTTGAGCCTTGATTTTCTGAGATGGGTTTATTTTACTTACTGTGATGTACTTCAATTTCATTCATTTCCCATCTAATGCCTTCATTTCATTCTTAATCATGTCTAAATAAAACTCCATTCTGTATATAATCCATTTTTTAAATATCAGAAACTGAACCCAGGGGCACTTATCCACTAAGTTACATCCTCAGTTCTTTTTAAATTTTTTTTTTAAATTTTGGGACAGGGTCCCTTAGAGCCTTGCTGAATCACTGACGCTGGATTTGAACTTGTGACTCTCCTGCCTCAACCTCCCTAGTCTCTGGGATTAAAGGCATGTGCCACTGTGCCCAGCTACTATGTTTTCTCAATCCATTTGTCTATTGACAGGCATATGGCTGGTATCATAAACTGGCTATTATGAATTGTACTTCTATAAATATTGATGTGACTGTTTCACTATAGTATGCTGGTTTTAATTCTTTGGGATAAATATCAAGGTGTGGAAAATCTGGGTCTTATGGTGGTTCCATTCTTAGTCTTTTGAGGACCCTCCATACTGCTTTCCGAAGTGGTTGTACTAATTTGAGGTTTCACCAGCCATGTATGAGTTAACCCTTTTCCCCATATCCTTAGCAACTTTTATTATTATTTTTATTCTTGATGACTGACATTCTAAATGGAGTGAGATGAAATCTCAATATAGTTTTGATTTGCATTTCCCTAATTTCTAAGGATGTTAAACAAATTCCCCTATCTATGTTGGCCAATTGTGTTTCTTCTTTTGAAAAATGTCTGTTTTATTCTTTTTCCCATTTATTGATTGGTTATTTCTTTTTTGGTGCTAAGCTTTGTGAATTCTTTATATGTTATGACTATAATTCCCTTCCAGAGAAATAGCTGGCAAAGATTTTCTTGATTCTGTAGGCTCTCTCTTAATACTCTTAGAAATATATATATATATATTTCCAACTCTCCAGTAATCGCCTCCTTCTATTTTGTCTTGAAATCTTTGATGTTTGCCCAACATTAAATATATACTTTTCTTGATGATAAAATGATATTTTTTGTAATATTGCAAATGTTAAATCCCTTCCCTGACTTCTAATTAAACATTTTATAATTACTAAAAATGTGGATTTTTAAATTTTAACAAAGTTAATTGGTAATGAAACATCAAGATTGCCTTTTTTATCATTGACTCATCGATAGTGATTAAGCTTAGGGACCCAGAACTTTGCTGGAAAACAAAATTGAAGCTGAGGGTGATGCTGTGGAGGAAAAGCACATCAGCTCTATTCCATACTAACTAAATACTTAAAGTTTCAAGTTTTAAACTGCCATAGTGTTGATATTACTGATAAATCATGTCAGTAATATCTGACATGCCATCCATGTATTCAGGACTAACTAGAAATTGTGCTGTCATTTCAAATTTCAAAAGAGGAAACCATCTTTCTTACCCATAGCTTGGTTCCATAATTAAAATTTTATAATTTCTACCCAAATTTTACCAGGTAATAAGCAACATTGGGAGCAAGGTAGAATTCTTCTCTCTTTGAAGATCTGTTATTGGGCAGAGCATTATTTGCTTGGGTGGTGGAGGGGGTGGGGCTGGGTAGAAGACAATCCTATTGAAGACCTGGGTTAGCAACTCTCTCACTTACATGAAAGTGAATGGAGAGGAACATGGCAGGATAGATGAGTTCATTTATGGAACGTGCCTCAGGTGGATACTCTGGAACAGGTCTTGATCCAAGTGACAGTGAGCAGTCTCACTAGGATGCCATTCCATTTCTCAGAACTCCTACAGTCAGGTGGGCAAGGCATTCAAATCTCCTGAAACTAAACATGCAGAATGGAAAGATGAATGGAAGAACCAGGAACTATAAAAACAAGAAGGTTAATTTGCCTAATTAAACAGCAAGTTGAGAGTCAAACCCATGACTGTCTGACTGATGAGGGGCAGAAGGGAAAACTCATATTCATCAGACCATTTAAAAATTCTCATCTCATGTCAGCTCATATTCTATATTGTCTCTCCAATTTTCATGATAATTTTAATTTTTTTCCTTCATGTACAAAATATTATCAAGGGCATAGAATCCACCATGAGTGCAATCCTATATCCAACGATCAGGGATCCACCTTCTGGAGAAGCAGTGATTCAAAATGCCAATGCAGTGGCAAGATGGTCACTCCTATCAGATGCTAACTTAACCATGGGAGAGAGAGACGAGCTGTTTGTCAGAGCTGGGGAATGCAGATAGAGATGTGAACTTGACCAGAGACAGACTGTCAGTGTTGGAGATGGGACAGCTTAATCAAAGAAAGGGAATTAATGCCAGAGAAAACTCGCAACTGTCACGCTCTTAAAATGAGATTATAAGATATCAAAAATAGAATCATTCCCTCTGGTGCTCCTCCCATTGACAAAGAAAGTCTTTAAATGTCTTCTGTGTTTCACATTCAAACCCTGACATTTCTAGGACTGAGAAAATAATGGTTCACTTTTCTCTGGTCCATGTTCATCCCCTTTCTTTCCATTCTCCGTCTTGAAGTGGAGCATTGCAACTGCTTAGCACAAAGCCCTTTATTTGTGCTAGAGGTTAGTATTTGATTCATGGTTTTTCAGAAAGAGGTAGTTATTTGCCTGGATAACCAGTAATGTAAAGAAGAAGGCAGAGGCACCAAACATAACTAAATAAAAATGCAAATTGGAGTTTAAAATCAACAGTGCTCAAAATCAAATAAGTTTCTGATTATGTTTGGGCTATGGAATACCAAAGCTGTGATACCAGAAAGCTTGCAAAATTGATTGAAATTAGGAGGAGAATTTTTACATATCTCAAAACTCAAATGAAAGTAAGGATGAACAGGAAAGAGGACCCTTACCAGCACCCACTTTTCATACATTGAGGCCTATATGCTCGGTCCCACCTGTCCCTGGGGATCTGCAAACATCCCTGCAGCTCTCCTCTCCACAGTCCTCATCTTCATCCAGGAAAGGCCTTTCTCTAGACAACTAGCCCCTCCCCACCTCCAAACACAACCCCAGACCTCAGGGCTCCTGAGAAGTGTCCTGCCCCCACTCCCCATGCACAGTTCTCCCTCAGTCCCCTGTGCCATCCCAGCTTCTTGGTATCTACATTTGCTTATGCATCAGAATGACCTCATCTTCTCCTCCTGTGTCCCCACTGACTTAACATTCAACAAGGAGCAAAAGTGTCTTTCCAGAGTGGCTACTCTGCCTGTTGAAAATCAAGGCTCTTCAGAGCGGATGTTTCTGCTGGCCTTTGGGAAGGTGAAGCACAGCCTGGGAGCACATGGGGCCTAAATATTAACCCAGACTACATTTGAGTACGCTGCACAAGTGGTCACCTCTCCACCTGAGGGCAGTGCATCGGGTCAGGTATGTCTTCGATAGTTTTCAGGCAATAGTTTTATCTGTTGGTTGTTAAGACTATAAAGCAGTTAAAAAACCAGGTCTCAGACCTACTTCTTTAGGCATCCTATGTAACCCCTCCCTCTCCAACCCAAACACAAGCTATACCTTTGTGCTTCTGTCCTGATGTTAAAAACCCAACACTACATTGGAAGACAGTCACAGGAAAACTTAATTTTTTAAATTAATGAGTTGTGCTCTGTGTGTGAGTGTGGGTTCCATGTCAGAGTGGAAATACCATGGGTACATACCTATGCATTCACTCTTGATATCTCAAAAGAAAATATTAACTATCCATGACAACTACTCTTACCCATGTCTTATTTCCATGAACCTGGACAGGAAATATGGTCCAAGCAGAAGTTCTATAAGTGGAGAGTTCATTATATCAATATAAAAATTCTCAATCTTGGCTGGGTACAGTGGCACATGCCTGTAATCCCAGCAGCTCAGGAGGCTGAGACAGAAGGATTGAGAGTTCAAAGCCAGCCTCAGCAACTGTGATGCACTAAGCAACTCAGTGAGACCCTGTCTCTAAATAAAATAAAACACAGGGCTGGGGATAGGGCTTAGTGGCCGAGTGCCCCTGGGTTCCATCACTTGTATCCCCCACAAAAAAAAGGGCTCAATTTAGCTTGAGATACAAATAAGATATAATCACATGAAAATTAAAGGAAAACATGGTAACTACATTGGGAAAAAATAGGTAGCTATTCATTTTTATAACCAGTTATTATGAAGGAAAAAGGAAACATTTAAAGAGATTCTCTTGCTAATGACATATCTTACTTTCATTGAATTCAACTGATAGTTTTAGAAAATAAGTTGCTTTTTCTCCCACACCTCTTGCTCTAGAATTTGCTCTGGGGAACAAGCCTAGGAAAGAGGACAAGAAGACTGGACAAGATCTGCAATAGAATTATGCTGTTTGAAGACTAATATATTTTTTCTTTACCATAGAGTTATTTTTAAGTTGGAAGACAGGATAACTAATTTTATTTTAAAATCAATTATAGGTCATATTTTGGCTTAATAAACTTTTATAGGATTATATGTAAAGGGAAATATATAAGGGTGAAGACAATATATTGAAAACATTTATTTTTTTTCCTGACTACTTTAATAAAAAAAAAGTCCGCCAGCAAGGGTGTGTTTAGATAAAAGCTTGCTTTTCAACTAGATGACAGGCTTCATAGGCATTAGAAATATGACAGTTATAGAAACATTGCTTGAGGATCATCTGACACAGTCAAGGTATGACCACTTTAATAGGCAGAGATTCTTCTAAAATGGGCACGAAAAAGGGGTAGTTTACTATTGACATTCAAAGAAAAGTGGGAATAAGTGATAGGTTTCATTAAGGATGGAACAAATACTATGGAATAATTCATGTTGAAAGTGATCAAATAGATAAGTTTGATAAGTTATCTCTGGGTTAATTCATTCTATCATTCACCTAATAATCAATCCAACTATCTCATCATTAATTCATCATTAGTCATTCACGATCATGAGAATTCATTGCTAAAGCATGACATGCTGAAACCCCCTTACTCTTGACTGTCTTCCATGGGTTCCTATTAGACCCCACCACGGGCATCTTTGGACTCCGTGAGATAGTCCACCCAGGGTCTGTCAGCTTGCTCTGGGATGGAATGTGAACCTTGAAGCTTGGGAAGCTCATCTCTATTCTAGCTATATTTATTGAATTCCTGTTCTAGTGAGCCACTGAGCCGGACACTGGGGACTCAAAGAAAACATAAGGTGTACCTACCCTTTTCACACCCACAGTTCGGGGACAGAGGTGACCCAGTACGCATGGAGCAGCTGCAAGAGTCTTGGGGCTGAGGAGGTTGGATGCGGAGCATCCACCCAGCATCAAGGCAGAGGGAGGGATATTTTCCCTAGTAAAATACATCCGATTCCATCCTGTAGCTAGGAGCATCTTCAAATCCTTGATGAAAGATACTGTGGTTTCATCAGTCGGATCACTCTAAATAGGGCCTACAGCACTTCCCAATTAATAGAGCAGCAGGAATCAGCCGCTGATCACTCCCCTGACTGCAGTTCATTTTCCCTGAAGGCGGAGACTGAGCCAGTTGAGAGGTGGAGCTGCTGCATGGTCACACCCTACAGGCCTCTGGGTGCAAGTCCAAGAGAGCTGAGGACCTGTGAAAGAAGAAAGGAGCTGGCATGAGCCGGCCAGCAGGGCCTGACCCGTGGAGTCCCAAATAGGGGACAAAGAACCGAATCACCGAAATCCAGGGCACTGGGTCTTAGACACGGTAGGTCCACTTTCTCACTAGAGAAGGCCTAAGCCACTGTCCATAAGCACACTAACTGACCTTGGGAAAATTCAGGAACTCACCTTTTGCACTGTCCCAGATGGGTTCTACAGTTTGCTTTCCCTCAGCTTCCTAACCCACTTTAAAAAGGGGCAATGTAGTAAATGCCTCAGGATCTGTTACAATGAGAAAATGACTGAAAAAACAGGAAGCCCTTGGAAGAGTGCTTGACAAATAGTAAGTGGTGAACATTAATTAAATATAAGTGGCTTTGGTCACCATTGTTATCGTTATTATTATTATTTCCTTTGTGCAGCTTCTGCTACGTGTGCCATTTCCATCTTCAACCCTAAGGCATGCTCATTCATTTTGTAGTTATTGCCCAGTTGCCTTCTCTGTGCCACTTTAGGAGTCACATCAAATTCCCACGGGGCCGTCACTGCCTACTGGAGAGACAGAAACTAGTAGCACAGTGCCACTTGGGGAGGAAAGAGTAGGGAGGTTGTGTTCTCTAATTTGAATCACAGAAAGGGACGACGGGGGACGTTCAGTCATCAGAGCTGTGTGTCCACGATGCCAATGACCACACAGTTACTAAGCACAGGTACCAAGCAGCAGGAGGGACAATGTCAGGGCCACTTCTCAAGACCACTCTACTCAAGAGCCTCCTGACAGGTGATAAGCCGACCTCATTGGAGATGAAGAATGAGGAAAGGGCACCAGAAATCAACTCTTCTTAACACATCTCTTCATTAAAATCAAAATTTAATCTCCACCAGAAAAAAAAAATTATCAGCTTTATGCTGCATCACTCTGAATTGGATTACAATTCATGAAATTCAGATTCACTTAAAATGGCATCATTAACAAATTGTTTGGCAAACGTTAAAGGAAGGATAGGCACTTAAAAATCCTTCACCAGCCATTCCAAAGGGAGCTTCATAAGCTTCATGCAAATTAACCGAATCAAAGTAAGTAAGAAAAGTGAAAGTCTCCAGGACCCTTGTCATTTATGTTTGTAAATGACACCTATTTATGCAGAAATTGCTATATGCTTATCACTATGCTGCATTCTCAAAATTGGCTCCCCCAACAAGCTGATGATATATGTAATATTGCCCTCATTTTACTGATTGACAAAATCTGTTCAGAGGAGTCAGTAGCTTTGTAAACGTAACACAGGTAGGAAACTGATGAGCCAGGATTCAAATCAGGAAAGTATGAATCCAAGCTGTGTGATTGTTATTCTGTTCATCTTTAAAAAAAAAGTCACCATTGAAATAGCTAGAACATATATAGATAGGAAAAGGACCGCTGTGATCCTAATTTGAATTAGCAGAGCAAGGAGCCAGAAGCTATATGGCTATAGTTCACATGGCTTTCTATCTTGGTAGATTATGGAGGTCAAGGGCCATTTCCTATTTTATCTATCTATTTATCTAGCATCTGTCTATTTGCATCAATACGACTTGAAACCAGGGGTGCTCTGTCACTGGTATACATCCCCAGGCCTTTTTCATTTTTATTTTCAGACAGGATCTTGCTAAGTTGCTAAAACTGGACTCCAGTTTCCTATCCTCCTGTCTCAGCTGCCAGAATCTCTGGGATTACAGGCATGTACCACTGTGTCTGACTCTCATTATATTTTCTCATGTTCTATCTGCAATATAAAAGACAGTGGACTAGGAGGAAATGTATTTTGATTCCTGAGCAGGCATTCATTACATTTAGACTCACCTAGACAATGTGTACTGAGCCATTATGATAGGCTGGCACTAACAATCTAGAAAGTTTCCTATGCATGGCTTTGTTTTGGTTATACAACAATCTTGCAATGGAATTGATATTAGTTCTGTTCCCTACATACAGGCACCTAATATTCTGACTGTAAGAATCCCTTTCTATTTCCATCTTTCAGTCTCTCCCATTTGTTACTTTCATTACTTTTTAATTTTTAACTAAATTAACCTTTGAAATCTACTCACAGGACCTGCCTTAACATAAACCCAACAAAGAAGAGAACATCGTAAGATATGGCAAAAGAACAAGGTTGAATCTGATGATTTTGCTTGAGTTCCTTATTCCTGGGCATTTCCAAGCACCACCGGGCTTTGAATGGCTGCCCTTTCTTTCCATAGAAACACTAAACCAAGAATAAGCCAGGTCTATAGCCTAACCACAGTTTGCCTCCTAGTTCGACCTGGGAATCCAGGAACATCTGTGTCACAGAAGAGTGGAGGGGAATGCTGCGGAGTGGTTAATCAAGTTTGGGGAAGTTTGTAGGGGCTGGTCCGTTCCCTCTAACACTGGCCTCCCTACTCACTGCACACCAACACCAGCAGCTCCAAATCTCAGCTGCAAACTTGGGGTATATCTGACTGACCCCTAGATTGCTAGATGTCTAATACCTGTGTTAGAATCCCTGGTTATTTTTTAGTCAATTTTTGAAATTACAATAAGCCAAAGAACTCTGGAATTCTCAAAAATTTTTAAACTCAGAAAATAAACTATTGCTCCCATTGACGGGGAATAAAAAAATGAGTTAAAAAAAAAAGAAAAGAAGGACACTCAGGAAATTCTAGGTCTAATCTTCATACCTGAAATTAAGCCATGATTTTATTTGTCCCAGGGTAGGGGTTTACCTGACCCTTCTTGGAGATTTTCCTTGGGCATTGTCAAATGTACTTGGTTTTGCATCGGGTGTTGACTCCCTCAAAAAAAACCGGTTCACCCACTGTTTATATTTGTACATGTGTGTGTAAATTCTGATTCATGTGTGCTCCCTTGCTGGGATGTCAATCTTAAGGGAGGAATCACCATTCTCTTCTGTGTGCCTCTCACTGATACAGATGACCTTGATGGTCTCTGGAAACTGTTAGTCAAAAATGATTATTTATTGAATGATAGTAAGTAGACAAAGGCCTTTCCTGTCACTGAAATCTTTTCTCTACTGCCTCTTTGGTGTGGTTTCTACCACTTCTCAATTACATTACACCTGCAAAACTATCTTGATAGACCAGGACTTACGTCAGCAGATAACTGGGCACAGGGCTTTCCTCCCAGGCCTATCAGATTGACTTGTTCTTGGATTAGACCAGTGACTCTTCCCTGACTCATGCCTGTCCCGACAGACTGCACTGGCTCTTCTGCAGAGGCCCTGGCAGAGGAGATCATTATGAAATGGCTCTGAGAGTGTGACACATTGAAAGAGGACTTTCAGAGGCCCGTGGCATTTGTAATGAGATGAAAAGGTTGTCGAGAAACTTACAAATCTTTTGGGGAAGTTCTGACACCAGTTGGTATCATTCAGGTGAAGCTGCCTGTCACTGCCCTTGACAGCCGCATCATGGGAACAAAGGGTCCCTGCTCAGGGAGGGCGCAGGCTGCAGCTGCAGCTCTGGAGGGTGTCCTCTGCTGCTGACAGCCTGCTCGACGCTGGGGAGACTGCCACGGGCACCTCCTCAGTAAGCAGAGCCTTTTCCTTGATGTCCTTTCCAGCCTGGCTTCTTGTTAAGTGAGGAGTTGGGGTAACCATTGGCAGTGTAATGGATATGGCCACTCAGGCCTGCAGAGACCCCTCTGTGGAACAGAAAGCCAGGTACAGTAGGGGTGGGTGTGAATGATACAGTCTCCAGGTGGCTGCTCCAGGCTCAATAAATAGTCATGTTTGACCATTTTCTAGTAGCATATATGGTCTTTTGCAAAGGGCTTCACATACATTATCTGATTTATTCCACAAAATAATACTGTGAGACTAAAAAGTAATAATAAGCACCCTTATTATGGCATTATAAATGAGTCCACTGAGATTTAGAGAATGAATGTCTTGTCCAAGGCTGAATTGCTGGTCAGCAGGCAGGTGGCTGGAATGGAAGCTTTCTTGCCTTTGGGTCCAGGATGATGTAGATTTGCCAAGGAAGACAGGTCAACACCATTGAGAGTCCGACTGAAGTCCAGCGTCAAGTGCCATCTGGTGTTAACGTTACCTCTGTGCCCTCAGAGTGTCTTCAGTCTTAGCTGGACAAATACATCTAGGGTATCATCGAATTCTACGCACAGTTGTTCATCAAAGACAACGTGCAGGCAAGTCTACTTGAGGCTTCTCCATATCTGTGTTTAGACACTCTTGATGACATTCCTTTGAATTGATTCCTATTATCTGTATTGATCAAAGAGGACACTTAGGACCAAGGGAAACCTGGTAGATCACATGGTGGGAGATGTGGCACCATGCCTGGAGCTCTAATCCAGCATGGCACGGTGGACACAGAGCGGCCTCACAGGCAGATCTCAGGTAAGCCCTGCGCAGGCGAAGGAGGAGAGTGTGGGCTTTCCCAAGCACTTTCCACAGTGTGTGGCCCAGACAGCCACAAGTGGGGAGAACTCGGGCAAGGTCTTGCTTTCAGAGGAGCATGGCGAGCCTATCTCCTACCATCTGCCATCTGAAGAAACTGACACTTACAAAATCAGTGGCACGCATATTTAAAAATTATATTTGCACGCACATACAAACACATACATGTGAACTTTGACCAGGGCAAGTCAGATTGCACAAGATAGATTGCATAGTATAAAACTCCATTTATGTAAAATTCCAGAAACAGCACATTAATCTCTAGAGACAGCACAGGTGCATGGTTTCTGGATATCAGGAGGTGTAGGAAGGTGTGGGATAAGGGAACAGGATGCTTTGGGGGTGATGGGTTCACAGTCTTGATTGTGGGGATGGTTTCATAGGTGTACACAGTGTCAAAACCTGTCTAGTTGTACACTTGAAATTCAATTTCTGTAGTTTATTGTATTGTTCAATTCATAGATTGTTTAAACAGAAACATATGGTAGCATTTTTGAACTTGAACAATAATTATACATAAGTAATACAAACTTTTATTACAATTATTTAGAATACATTGACTATAGCAGGATGAGTGAATTACGTGCCCCAGCTGGCCGCTAGATTGCCAAGCTACACTTACTAGGATACTATGTGCCAGAGCTCATGGAGTCTGTCCTGTCTCCAATGCTGTGTTTTTCTTGGTGGCCAGAGCTCTGCCAGGCTGAAATGTTGCTTCAACTTTTTCAATTGCAACAAAATGTATTTTTCCCAAATAAAAATGTAAATGTCTCTTATCTTCATGTGCATACTTAGGTATTCATATGGACAATTTATACCTTATGCATTTATGTTCCCTTGTATGTTTATATATATATATATATATTTTTTTTTTGTTGTTGTTGTTGTTGTTGTTGTTGTTGTTGTTCTTGTACGTGTTTTTATTTATAATGTTGACTTGACATCTAGGAAATGCATTTATGTTGGTCAAATTCTATGATGAAGTTTGTTTAGAGAAATGAGTTTTTCAAATCATAAAGTCAAGTTTCCAAATATGAAAAGATATAAAATAATATCTATTTAAATATTTAATTGATAGTAAAAGTGTGGAAATAACTTCTATATGCAAAGCAGAAATAACAGCAATTTATGATACACAAACTTGATGGACTTTTATGCAACCATTAAAATGATAATTATGAAGACAATAAAGCCAAATTTAATGTTATAAATACATCGAGTGACAAAGACTGAATGCATGATCATGACTCTGCCACACTTAGTTTTTGCCCAACTGATATTTATGGAGTCTACAGTGCAGTTTCCAGCACTTTCCTGAGTCATAGCAATATCTAAAAGATTTTCCATTGTTGTAGAAGCTCAGTCTTGGTAGAGAGAAAAACAGGAAGCAAATGAGCACAACTACCCATATGATCTGCTATAACAATTATATAGAAAAAGTAGAAGTGGGTCAAGAGGAGAGATAATAAAACTCATAAAGTGATCTAGGAAAACTTCCCAGAGAACTAGATATTTTTATGTCCCCTGGCCAGAGAGCTGCAATATCTGAGATTAAAATCCCTGCTACCTCTGAAAGATAAGATAAAGTCAATTAAGCCATTTTCTTAGTAGCTGGGATCTTTGGGTATGACCCACATGGACCAGTTCTCTTATTTGCCCCAATTCCTGCTTATCTACACCCCCTGCCCACAGATCTGTTGAGGGAAACATCTTTCCACCTTCAGTCTGATTTGGGATTGCCATGACTCATGCTGATGTCCTCTCAATATTTCCAAATGCACCCAAACCTCTGGGTATTCCAGGGCCGCTTCTCTGAAATTTTGCTTAATTTGTTATTCTAGGATTCCAAACATTTTTGCTGGGTTGCAAATCCGTCATGGACAGTGTGGCCAATATTAGCCTGTACCCATGGTCACTGCCCATCTAGAGGTACACTGAGGAAACAGAATTATTCTCAAGAGAAAATGCAGAGAAAGGTCAGCAACTGTCATCCACAAGTAAAGTCTGGCACACTGTCTTGTTACAACCTGTTCTTTAGCCTAAAGGTTTATGCCTAGATGACTCGTCTGTTGGGACTTAATCTTCAATACAGTGGGGTTTTGAAGTGAGTAAGTCAGAAGCTCAGAACCGTCATTAAGGATTATGACCTTATACAGGGAACCCCTAAGGACACAGATGACACCTAGAAGCCCAGAAGCAGGTCCTCCCAAGCATTGAATCTGCTGGCATGTTTGTCTTGAATTTCCGTCTCTAGAACTGTGAGGAGTAAGTCTCTGTTGCTCACATGGCCCCAGTTTATGATGATCTGTAATAGCAGTCCCATAAAACTATGAATCTGCAAACTAAGAACGAACTTTGCCTTATTGAGTGGTTGAAAAGAATCAAAAGAAGAATACTATTTCATAGCCATGACAATTACTTGAAAACACTTTTCAGTATCCAGAAGAAGGTATTATTGGCTCTACCAGTGCCCTGCACCTGCTTTTGTGTGAGGTGGTGGAGTTGAGTCACTGATACTGGGGTCCCATGGGCTGCAAAACCTACACTAGCTGCCGCTTTACAGAAAGCTCTCCTGACCCCAGGAATGGAGAACATCCTGAGCACATTGCCATCATGGCTTGGCTACTTGCTGTATCTATGACTATGTGCTTTTGCATTTTTTAGTAACACTTTCAATAAATCTTTTCAGGAACAAAGTGATAAAACATGTCAAGTATCATTTTGCTTCATCAATTAAATTGATGATGCACTTGAGACTTTACCTTCCAGTATAGGTATCAAGCTTAATAGTACTGACCACATTAAAACAATAAACATCAATCTTGCTGGCATCTACTTAAAATGTTGGAGGTCATTTTAGCAAGTCTATGCCTAAAAATGACAATTTCATCTTGTGACTGTTTTGACCAATCTGACCAGAGCAGGAATTTTAAGATGGATGAAATACCACTTGTTCAAAATTACCTATTTTCTTTCATTCTAATTTTCCTTGTGAAGTCTGAAAAGTAACAAAGAAATTATTAATGTTTTGGCTTCAGTAGTGAAGAAGAAACTTTTCAAAGTTAAATGATGGTTTTTTAAATGACAGCATTAGCTGCCTCAAATATGGTATCTGTTGATTCTAATACGGTTTCATTGTTTCTCGTCTAATTCATTAAACCAAATATCTTTTCAGAAGTTTATTATGTGAAAATAACAATATAAATTAGTTGCTTTTGTAATGATAATATAAAAACAATTTTAGTGGAGCACATGATTGTGGTAAAAGCAAAGATCTTATTGAATTAAGAAATCACAGAGCAGTTATGTACTTGAAATTGAATGTGCTATCCAATCAAATATTTCTTCACAGAATGGAAATCATGACTAGGTTGAAGAGACTCCATTTAGTCTATCAATGGAGTTGAAGTTATATTTGGCAAAATTTGTATATATTTATATATAGATAAAGTGAATATGCTGCAAAATATTTACAAATGAATAATCTCAACTACAGAAACATTTGGAATGACTGTGCTTTCCTCTTTTCTTTCAAGAATATATCACATTTCTTAAAGTTTTTGACATTTTTGACTGCTGGGTGTACAAGTGGTAATATTTCTTTAGCATATGGTAATGTTCCAATAAAGCCATGGGCTCTACAACTCTGCCTGTTGGAGAGTTTCCAACTATGAATTCAGCATCTTGAATAGATAGAACTCCCCATGCAACTTGGTTTTTCTCCTGTGAGATTTGGTATTCTTTGTTTCCCCTTAATTTTTCTATTTCACTTAAGTTACCACATTTCATGCTTAAAGTTTCTATATGTTTTTTATTACCCTGCTAATATCTGAGAGTGCTTTATTACTGTTCTCTTTCTCATGAGATTGGTAATGCAATCTTTTCTCTCCTTTTTTTCTTGGTCAGACTGGCTAGAGGTTTATCAATTTTAATAATTGTGTTTATAAAATTTAATAATTTAATAATTGTTTTTTTGTCTGTCTTAATTTTATTGGTTTTTGTTCTCATCTTTATTTCCTTTGTTCTACTTGCCTTGGGTTTAATTTGTTCTTCACTTGACAGTTTCTTAAGGTGAAACTTTATGGTATTTATTTGCAAATAATACTTCCTAACATAAAAATTTCACTTGGGTATGTGTATGTGTGTGTTTGCTACTGTGGACTGAACCTAGGTGTGCTCTACCACATAGCTGCATCTTCAGCCCCTTTTATTTTTTATTATTATTATTTTTTTATTTTGAGACAGATTCTCACTATATTGCCCGGGCTAGCTTCTATCTTGTGATCCTCCTGCCTGAATCTACCAAGTCACTGGAATTACAGGTGAGTGCCATTGTGCCAGGAAAAAAATCTGTTTTAGAAGTTTCTTAAACTTTTCAAACTACTTTAGCTACTTCATAATTTTTAGGGGGAGAGGATCCTAGGTATTGAACTCAGGGGCACTCAACCACTACCACTGAGCCACATCCCCAACCCTATTTCATATTTCATTTAGACACAGAGTCTCACTGAGTTAACACCTTGATTTTTGCTGAGGCTAGCTTAGAATTCACAATCTTCCTAACCACTGGGATTATAGGTATGTGACACCATACCATAAAAATTTTGATGTTATTTTTTTTTACTAAGTTAAAAATATATTGCAGTTTTCTTTATGAATTCCTCTTTGCCCCAATGGGTTATTTTGAAAGGTAATATATTGATTTTCACATATTTTGTTTTTTTCTAGAAATCTTTCTGTTGTTGCTTTCAGCATTATGTTTTATAGTAATACATTATATGATTATACTTTTATTTAAAATATTAAGGTTTTTGTTATGGTCCAGAATATGTTCTTTCTTGATAAATGTCCCATTTAGATTTGAAAATGATTTATTAAGGTCAATTTGGATGCGTTTGTGGTTCTGGTCTCAGTTTTCCATGACCCTTCCAATTTTCTTTCCATTTGTTCTGCAGATTATCTGGAGAAGAGGCACCATCCCAACTATAATTATGGATTCATATGTATCTTCTACATTTCTATAAAGTGTTGTGGTTTTTTAAAATTTGTACCAGGTATTGAACCCAGGGGCCCTTAAATACTGAGCTACGTTCTCAACCCTTATTGTTTTGGGGGGGGGACAGGATCCAGTCAGTTGCCTGGAGCTTTGTTAAGTTGCTGAGGCTGGCTCTGAACTTTCCATCCTCCTGTCTCAGCCTCCTGATCTATTGAGATTACAGATGTGTGCACCACATCCAGGTCATTTCTATGAAGTCTTGATTCATGTACTTAGGATCCTGTTGGACTTTTTATGTGTTTTGAGAACCATGGCTCTTTCATCCTCATGGCAATTTATTATTTATTGCTGGTAACAATTTTTCTTCTGAAAAATAATTGTTCTTTTATTAATGTAATATTCTACTTCTTTCTTTCTTTCTGTTTTTGTTAAGTGATTTATTTGATGATCTGTATTTTACCTCTGTTCATTCTTAATCTATATTATTATAATTATAAAAGATTTATTATAGATATACATTTGACTCTTAATCTGGCCTAATAATTTTTATCTTCTAACTGCTCTATTGAGATCAGTTACTTTAGATTTCACTGTTGTTGTGGTTGGGTTAAGTTTAGCAACTGATGTATGTTTTGCAGTTGTTTTGTTTGTTATTTACATTTTTTTCTTCCAGATTTTTTTAAAAAAATTTAAATATTCTTTTTGGTTGTCAGTGGACCTTTATTGTTTAATTTATTTATATGTGGTGCTGAGAATCAAACCCAGTGCCTCACACATGCTAGGCAAGTTCTCTAGAGCCACAACCCCACAGACCCACAACCCCAGCCCCTCTTCCAGATTTTTGATCAGCTGAGTGTAACCTGAACCACGTGTGATCCACTCTTGATTTATCTATTGCATCTCTTTTTAAAGGAGTTATTTTACCCTAGCATTGTGTGTATGCACACTCATGCACTCAAATAAAAATATGATCATTATTATCACAATACCACTTAAAGTGGCTTCATGAGTAGAATGAGCTTATTAAAAGAAAACAAATCTCATTCAATTATGCGAATTCAAGCTGCAATATCTTTGTGCTTTTTACTGTAGTAAGAATGCATGGGATATACCTTCTTAGCAAATGTTTAAGTGTACAATTGTAAACTGTAGGCAAAATATTGTATATCCAACCTCTAGAATATCTTGCACAATTGAAAATTTGTACCCATTGAATAGTTATCACTTTTAGTTGGTTAATGACCTGTTATAATGATACAAAAAAATGGTTAACATTCAAGAAATGACAAAATGTGGAAAAATTTCATGATCCAGGGAATCAGTTTAGGTTTGGTTGATATTCAAACAAATAGAAGTGATAGTTATGCAGAAATGTGTAAAAGAAAATAGAGGCATAGTCCTTGAAGAATAGCAACTCTCCATTTTTGACATACTGTTACCCAACATGGATAATTTGGGAGTGTGTGTGTGTGTGTGTGTGTGTGTGGTGTTAGGCACTGAACCCAAAGCTTTGCACATGTGAAGCAAGCACTTTGACCCTAAGCTGCCTCCCCAGTCTGGGATTTTTTAACCAATGTTCATTTCTGTGGGGCTCCGTTTCATTCCTACCACAGGTCACTAATGCAGCTTCCACTGTAGGCATGATAGTACGCTGACCACAAGAAGGCTCAGATACAGCCCTGCCTAGGAGAATCTCCCACCTGATATGAATGACTGGTGGTATACAGGCAACTCCAATGTAATGTTTACATTGTTGGATGGAGGTGAAGATTGGTCTGAAGAAGCACAGGAGAGAACATTGATCCATTTGCAGAGGTTGCCAAGGTAGTCGGTCCTCTATGAGAAGTAACCTCTGACTTGAGTCTTGAATAAGACACAGAATATTGAAGGTGGGTGGATGGAGAAGATGGTGCATATCAGCAGTTCCACATTAAAATCTTATGAGATTGCCTCTGATTTTCTTGTAATTAGAAATCACTATATTTGTGATTACATTAGGAGGTCCAAGTTCCAAAAAGGCCACACACTGAGAACTGTGGGAAGATTCCAGTGTAGTATGTGCTGATGTTTATGAAGCAAGGTCCAGGTCAGCCCAAGAGTTCCACCTGCACAGATTCTTCATAAAGGACAAAAAGCAAACAACAACAACAAACCTACAAACAAACAAACAACAAAAACTGGTGATACAGGGATCTGTAAATACAAGAAAGCAAAGTCTGCACAAATGTTGAACTACCTGTGTCAAGGATCCATCCTCTGGTTCTGACGTATAGTCCCTAAAGTGTTTTTTGTTTGTGTTAAAGTAGGTAAATATACAAGTGGGCCCAAGGGAATGTTCTGGGGCAGTAATACTTTCACTGTCATCATAATGGAGATGGTTGCACAGTATACACATGTGTCAAAACTTAGATTGTATTGTGTAGTTGAAATATGTAGCTTATTATATGTCAGTTTTATGTCAATAAAGCTGTTTTAAAAATACGTCGAAAATTCAACTGGTGCAAAAAGTCTAAACTGTGGATCCACTGACAGGTCAATGTTAACATCTGTCCAAACATGATCAGCTGAGAGTGTGCACATCAGCATTAGGCCAATGATGGTGTAAGACACGTTTATCAATGAATAAACTGTTTATCAATAAGTAATTGAATAAGTCAAATGGGGGATAAAATTTTTAATCCATTTAGTATTATCTGGATGACCACTGTACATGGACCTGGCGCTAAACTCTGAAGAAACAAAAAGCCAATAATACACAGACCAGCTCCGGAGGAACAGCAGGCTTACTCAGAAGGAAGGCAGGTGCATTGAGGCAGTGAGACTCAGGAGCAGCTACCTGCTTGGTGCTGTGAGTCCCAACACAGGGACCACACAACTCAGATAGGGGAATGTAAGAGTCGGTATTCAAAAGAGATGGCATTTGATTGGGGCTTTCAGAACTGGAAATAAAATGGAATTCTGGCAGCAAAATGATCAAGACTTTATGTGTAATTATTATTTTGTTTTGCTGAGTTCAGAAAGAGCATTTAAAATACAGCATGATATTTTTACATTGACTTTGTTTTAATTACTCTTTATTTACTGACTCTTATTCTGGGGATTTGGGGATAAGACATGTGAGAAAAGCATTTTGGTGAAACCTGGATCTTGGTGAATTTCAATAATTTCTTACATTGAGGTAGAGGAATGGTGAATTAAGCAATTTTAATTATCCCAAAACAAACTACCTGCATGAACCTGGGAATCCCATTTAAACTTTCTCAATGTTTGTGGGAAGGAAACTAATTTAGTCGACTTTATAGAATTGCAAAGATATAATTAAGATTAATGCAAGTTATCTAGAAACTGATAGATGCTCAATACAATTTTCTTTTCTTTTTTTCCCATTAAAAGCAACTGAACAAAAGTTATCTCTAAATTATATATATATATATATATGTAAATGTACATATATATATGCATATATTTATATACACACACAAACATATATATGTAAAATTTTCTCATACGTTCATATACACTGGGAAATATAAGTGTTTTTTTAATTACATTTGGGATTAAAGCACTCCAAGTTTCCAATTTTGTAAATCACAGAAGAATTTGATTTATTATTTGTCTGAGTTCAGTTTCTTTTCTTGGCTTTTTATAAGTATTATCTACTATTTTATACAAATCTATCAACTTCACCCCACCTGAACTCTTTTCCCCCTCACTGGCAGCTGGCTCTTTTTAATGCTTTGACATAAAACATGTGCATCCATACTGGGTTGTTATAAATTCCAACTTCAGTTACACAAGAGAAAACCGGTAATGCTTTAGCATCTGAATGAGTCTATAAAGAGGCTGTAGACGGAAAAAAAAGAAAAAAAATCACCATTTTGACAGTCAAGAAAAGCATAACAAGTTACTTATCATTTTAATAGAATCCAAGGAAGAGGTTTAAATTTTAGCTCATTGTAAGATGATAGCAGAAGAATTGAGTTTCTTATTCAGAAACGGGCCAGACACTCTAGGATAGATGGTAACATAAGAGTCACTCCTTGTGGAGTGTGTCCTTGTCACCTTCCATCAAAGACCCACTATAAAACTCAAAGAGAGTGTCAGTAACTCTCACAAAGCAGAGGTAGCGCATGCCAAAGCCAGTACATGATGAACACACCAGTCCAGGGATTCCAGACAGCCATGTGGGTGCAGCAGGACACACTCCTAAAGAAAGATGTTCACATCCTCTGTCCTCACCCTGTCACCAGCACTCCTTGGGAACATAGCCTCACTGTCTGGACTCTGGCAATGCCTAGCCTACCATTAACATGGTGTTCTGGGGACTCATGCTCCAAGCCTGTCTCGGTCGACGTTTGCATGTGCTGAAGAGGGCTCTGTTAGAACTCTCCAAGTACATTCCCACACCAGGGTCACTAATGCTGAAAACAGCCATAGGTAGTGAAAAATAGCAACAAAAACAAAGTATTGTTAACTTTGGTAGTGAAAGCACTCAAGTTTAAATATAGTGGAAATTTTTCTCTTCATTTAATGCCCTGCTTTAAGACAATTTTCAACTGTTTTCAACTTCTAAAAAGAAAAAAGTAGATGTTTAGCAGTTCTTAAGATGCACATATGCTAAGCCATCATATTGCTTTTAAATCTTTAACTGAAAAACAACTCCAAGAGATCCAAGCTGATTTTATTCAAATTCTTATGGAAAGTGATTCAGGTGTCAGGCTGAAACACTGTACAGTATAACAAAAAAAAAAGAGTTATTATCAGAGAGAACTGAATAGGCAAAAATAGAGTTAGAGTGAAATCTCCGAGCAGATCCAAAGTAGGTGTTCTGGTGCATATCCTCTTGTATAACAAATGTCTCCTTTCACAGGCATTCACAAAATTGGGCACTGACCATGGCTAGCTGACTTCTGAGCACAACTGGAATTAAGTATGTTTTTATTTGACATGAAGAACAATTTTTAAAGTGTATGTTTTGATATGGATGAGACAATTTTGAAAGAGACACCACTTATTTCTTTCAAGGAGATATGGAAATGTAAATTGGCCATGTGATAACACAACACTTGATGGAAGCTTTGGTGGAATTACTGGACAGACTACCTTTAGTGGCAGAATCGTTGTCATCTCTTCATTCATTTCACTGTTTATGTCATCTTATCATTTATTTTCCATCTAGATGTACAAAAATTACCAAAATTTTTGGCCCTCTTGTATTTGGGTCTGACTTATTCTGGCTATTACATTTAGGATTCTGCCTGCCCCTTCCAGGCCAAGATTCTAAACCATTTTACAAGATTCTTTATACTCTCTTGCTTCACTGGTGTCCACACAGCTGGCCACTGGAGAGGCTGATGCCTGGTGGAAGGGACCTTAAGCCCTGACGAGCCCTGGAGGAGGGCTACAGAAGAGGTAGGACAGGGCAAACTGATCTGCACCCAACATCGCCTATGTGGTAAATAGATTTTTAATGCTAAAATAAGCCATGGAGATATGAGTGTTCTTTGTTACAGCAGCTAGTGTTATTCTTGACAAATAGACTCTATGGTTCTGTAAAGTTTCATCAGGCTTCAGAAATGTTTAGAAACAACCCACAGTCAAAAAGGTAATAAAGAACTTCAAGGAATTTAGCTCTAGTTTTGTGCATTATCTAGAGTTATTATTTGTTTATTTATTTTTGGTCTTTTACAGAGTTTGACATTCTCTTTGTTATTTTTCTACAAGTACCTACATACATTTACAAATTTCAGTTGTGAGCTTTAAATTCTCATCATCTCTCTCTCCTTCATCTGAAATATTAACTTGAAGTACTTCTTTTATTAGTTAGTCATGGACTATAATTTTGTTTTACACTCTTTATTTTAAAAACAGACAAAAGAGTACTGGAGGTCAAGATCACGAGCCACTCACAGCTTTGTAGATTCAAACAGCAATTCTTTATTCCCGAACTCACACCGGCCTCTACACACGTTCTGGGGAAATCCAAGTTCTGGGCCCAAAATCACATACTCCACCAGGCTTTTTTCCAAATACTTTCTGAATCTCAAGAGAACTCAACGGGAACTCAAGGATCGGGCGTGCCTGAGGCAGCAGGATACGCCCTATTCCCGGCAGGGTCCACTTTAAACCTGGAACTTCCCTAAACCCAAGGACGGGATACTCCCTAAGACCTGATCAGCTCTAAACCCCGATCCGCCCTGGTCCTTGAGCAAGGTCACCTTACTAAAACATACATGCAATGTCCCAGCGAATGTCCTCTAAGCAACATGGGGTAGCTGGCAAGGAAATTTCGATGCGTCATTCCTACTTGGCAATGGCCCTCAGCATAGTTCAGTGGTAGAACACTTACCTAACATCAGACAGAACCTGCACTCATCCCTGGCAGGGGGAAATTTCGGGAGCCAGGCAGGCAGAACCAGTGAAATGAAATGGTCTTGCTTGTATATCACTAGTATGTAGTTTGTAAATGAGTCACTGTATTTAGATTCTTATACAATAGGTGCTCAAAATATACAAAATAGCTAGCTTATAGAACTTTTCTAAATTAGTTTTTCTAGTTATGAAATTCTAACAATGGCTTTAAGTTTTATATGGAAAATACCTGATTAATTCATTCCTTGTTCAGCAAATATTTACTGATCTAACACATGCACCCTTAATTATTGGAGACAGAGTGGAAAAGAGGGCAAGTTCTTGCTCCCAAAGCTTGAAACATTTGGTTGAGCGAGGTGTTTAATGTAAGAAGGAGTGCTTTTCTCATCTGTTCTTTTTCCTCAGAATTGAAAGAGAGGTTGATAGAAAGGCAGAGGAAGAAGGAGGGGAAAGACATCTTTTCTTCGGAGATCATGCACACAGGGGACCAGTCACATTGTGGTGACTGAAGTGAAGTGAATATACTGAAGAGTGTGGTGGAGCTGGGCAATTCTCTGGCAACAGCTACACTTCTTCAAACCTTCCCAAGAGGCTCTGCCCTGCTACAGGTCTGAAGAGCTTGTGAGGAGCTAGTGAGAGTGTTTCCCCTGTTTGGTCTCTCAGCCCAGTGACCCCAAGGAGTCCTGTTCTTTGTAGTTTATTAATTCACTTCTATATAAGTACTGTCCAGGTCTAGAAATTGCCAACCTTTTCCTGTATTTGTTTCACATGCTATTGTTTGATAAAAAAAGAACAGGATGTCATGTGATCCAACACATTCATATTCTAGCACCAGTCTCTCAAACTTTTCAACATTTTCTTACATAATACCTAAAATATTATCAATGATTATTTGCTATTTTCTAATCTTCTGACTTCATTCAAATCTTCCCAATGGTGTAAATTGTATCTTTTACACAATTAGGATCCAAAGCAGACATGTTACATTTTTAAAAAATAAACACTAAGCCTCTTTTAATGTAAACCTTCTCTTCCATTTTTAATACATTTCTTTATTTTTAAAAATTAACTGTCTTTTGGAAATCCTATGAATTGTTCCATATTCGGCACTAGGCTGTTTACTACAGCAGTTCCCATCTGACTTGGCTTTCTGTCATGGTGGCCACCTGCCAACAGTGGCTTATGGCAAAGCGACCCTTCTTCTGCCATAGGGGCAGAAGGTCAATAGCGACATCCTGATGCCCCGTCACAAGGTGCCATTCACTCACAACCTCTCATCATGCAGCATCCCACATCATAATGAGAGAAAGGCAGGACAACAAAGTGCACTAGAATGTTCCTAGAGAAAAATCACTTTAAGGTATATTTTATCACAGTGTAATTATCCGATTTTATTATTGGTTATTCTTGTTAATCTCTTATTGCACCTAATTTGTAAATTAAGCTTTGTGATAGGTACATATATACAGGAATATCAGTACCTGTAGGGTTCCGCACTCTGAGCATCCATAGCTTCAGACATTCACTGGGGTCTTGAAACGTATCCCAGCTGGATAAGGGCGGGGGCTACTGTAATTCAATGTCACTTTAATTTAGCTGTTTGTCTTTTTGTGTTTTCTTGTAAAAAACAAAATTAACACTAAATTTTTACTATGTTTCACTCTTGGCATTTTGGCAAGAACCCTTCTCATGCTGAGGTACATACAGGCACTACAGGCACAACAGTCCTGAAATCTTTGGAAGTCCTACTTTTGGTTAAGTTAAATTACTCCATGGTCTTGATTTTCAGTTCAATGGCATGTGACTCCACAGGACATTCATCTTAGTGTTTTCATCCACTGGTGGTCACCTGGAAGGTGACAGTGCAATAAGGTAATTTTCTGTCTGATCTCATTTTTTTTTTCTGTCTGTAGCTCTTCCATAAAGAATTAGTCCTTAACTAGGGGTGTCCCACTGAAATGAGATTTATGTAAAGATGCTGCATAAAGGTTTAATATTGTCCCTTTTATTGTCAATTTTCTGAAAGAGGAGAGTCGTTTTTACTTTCCACAGAGGTATCTGCTGTTGGTTTGATTTACTCATAGTTTGAAGGGGTGTTTACACTTGTCATCAGGAAGGATTTTGGTCTCCAGGTTTGTGTGAGTGTCTGTGTGTTTGTGTGTGTGTGTGTAATTTCCTTCTTGAGTTTGGTATAAGGCAATTGTCTGCCCTCATACGATGAAGTACAAAATGTTCTCTCCTCTATTGTTCTTTATTTTTTAGTTTTATAAAGATATTTTTCTTATCTTTGGAAATATTCACTAGTGAAAACAAGGAGTCTGGATTTTTGGTTTGTAGAACATTTTCAGTAAGATATGCAATTTTAAAATTTGAATTTTTTTGAAGTTTACTGGAGTGTAATTGTTATTTAATGTATGTATTTTGATGAGTTCAAACATTCACATACCTGATACAATTTTACAGTCGAGGACCTAAATATCTCCATTACCTCTAAAAATATCCTTGTTTTTTTTTTCTTTTGTGTGTGTATGTGGGGTTTTGTTTGTTTTGTTGCTTTTGGTAAGAACACTTAGCATGAGAGCTGACTTCTAAACAGATTTCACAGGGCTCGGTTCTACCTTATTAACTATAGTTACTCTGTTGAAAGGTAGATCTCTAGAACTTGCCCTTTGGGCATGACTAAAACTTTAGACCTACTGAGTCACAATTTCCTATCCCCACCCCACCCACCAGTCCTTGGAGGCTGCCATCTTATTTTCTGCTTCTATGAGTTTAGGCATGTTTTGTGAGATACTTAGTTATTTGTTTTCTGTAACTGTTTTTTTTTTTTTCATATGGTATAAAAGCCCCTAAGTTCACCCAAGCTGGCAAAAACAGTAAGATTATCTTCCTTTAAATCTCATGGTGCCCTATTCTAAGGACATTGAACATTTTATTTATCCCTTCATCTGTTGATAGACATTTGGATTCTTTTTTCATTTCTGATTCTATATCTATTAATTTCTTCATTCCACTTTTGAATTTACTTTGTTCATATTTATCTTAAAAAACAAGAACCTTCCATCATTAACTTTATAAAGCTTTTTTGTACGTAATATTAAAGCAGTAGTTTTCATCTGAGTATGGATTTACCTACATCCCCCAAATTCTGTTTTTGCCTATCAAAACTTGTTTTCAGATATTTATTTTGCTATTCTTTTAGACTATAAATTATCAGTACTTTTTTTTTTTTGCTGTACCTTTTTACGTGTTACATTATCATCCCAGAGAAAACAATATAAGAAATACAATTAAAGAGATAATATTAGAGATTATCATATAGGAGTGACCACTTCTTTATGAAAATTCCCCTGTAGCTGGCAATACCGCTGGTTTACTGGTAACAAATACCCTGGTTTTTGTTCACTTGTAAATGACTTTATTTTGCCTTTATTATCAAAAACGTCAATGCAATATGTTGGTTGAGAATGTTTCCTTTGGTTTTGTTTTGTCTTCAGACTTGTGGCTCCACTCTCTACTGCAATGCCTTCCTCCCGGTCCAAACAACACTTGACTTTCCTCTGGATCCTTTAGAAATCTAGCTTTGATCTTTAACTTGGTTTATTTCTAGCTTTGAATTTATCTTCCTTAGGCTTAACTAAATTTCTTGCCTATTTAAATTTATATTTCTCACTAATTCAAGAAAGTTTGGGAGCATTCATTTCTAGAAAAAAAGTCTGACTCATTCTAATCTCCAGTCCACCTGGAAAACTACAACTACATGTGCATTGGATTATTTATATAGTTCTACACATCACTGAGAATCTAACACACACACACACACACACACACACACACACACACACACACACGAAATAGATGCTTTAAAACCATTATCACCCAATTCAATTGCAGGGTTGATCTTTGTTTCTTCTTGTCTCCTGCATGGGCCATGTTTTCCTCCTTTTTCATGTATCTAATACTTTGGGTATTTTACAGTTGCATCCTGGATGGTGTGAATGATGTATTTGAGAGATTCTCTCTCAACACTATTAATGGTGTTTTGGTTATGTTTTATGCATTTTCTTCTTAAGTGGGCAGGTAATGTGCCTTAACTCAGGCCTCAGAACTAAGGTGGGCAGTAGCTGTGTTGGGTGTGCATCCTTAGTTGCATTTTTAAAACCCATATCACACTGTGCCATGCAAATGAGGCACTTGGGTCCATTACACATATTTCTGAGCATTTGCTCTTAGCTGCCTCATTTCTGTTTACATTTTCCCACTTTCCAGATGTTGTGTTTGCCTGGAACTCTGCCTCACCCGCACCAGAAAGACTACAAGTTTCTCTTCATGTTCTGTTGGTTACTTCTGTCCCCACACTCATGTTCCCAGATGTGACTACTGTCATTCCAAAAGTCATAAAAGTATGGGGCAGCTCCTTCAGTTCTGGGTCTCCCTGGTTTCTCCTTATTGGTTGACTTCTGAGAGCCTTCATTTAGTTGTCATCTGTGTTTTGAGTATGCGTAGTTACCTACATTACAGTAGATATACTCGAAATCACTCCAGCAACCACCAACCTTTCAATGTAATCCTAATCACATTTTTCTTAATATTAGCAAAGAAACAATTATTTTATGTTCATTGACAAATTTATTTATTCTTCTCTGAACCATCTCTTCATATATTGCTCAAATTTTTAATACTGATGAATGATTATAATTTAAGAAATTCTTTACATTTTAGTTAAATATTCCTATAAATCTTATTTTTTCCAATTGGTTTCATATTTTGATTCACAGTTAGATGCAATGAATATGAATTCAAGAAATAAGGACATAAATAAATTGAGAAAAATATATGATATAGATTTTATGTTACCAGAAATCCACTAGAATCTTCAAGGGAAAGTTAATAGATCTTTAAAGTTAGTGGGTATGCTTAATTCTTGCAGTAAAATTTAGTTCCATTTATTACTGAACTAGAATTTTGGATTTTTGGATAAATTTAACCACAACACTATATCTTAGTCCTAATGATATACTAGTAAATTAAAAGTTAAGACTTTAGTTTTCTGCCTGGATATTAACACACTCCTTAACATTTCTCTTGTATGTGTTTCCATTTTATTTTCTGATTTCTTAGAATGAGAATCTTAGAGAAAAATAATCTAATTAATGTCCATAATAAGAAGTCCACAACATGAAGTAAAATATATACTTGGCAATAATCCCCTGGTCGATATTTTGTCCTTTCTTCTCAGTTTGTTTTCATAATTACACTTTCATCATTTCTAATGAGCTGTCAATTTCCTATGCAAATTAAGTGGAGCAGACATTAAAGGATTTATATGAGAATTGTAACAAGGGTGCCATGCTTTTATAGATGGCTGTGTCTCAGGCAAGCTATTAACAAGGGTCCCATTCTGGGGACTGCTCTTTATTTTTATCAACTATGTATATCAGCTTCCAAGGGAAATTCAAAAAGAAACTTTTAAATTTTACACAGGAATTTGGAAATTTCCCAATTTTTTCCTTTGTAAGGCTATGAAGCTGCTGCCAAAATTAGGTTGTTAAACACCGTAAACTGTAGTGTTCTGGTTACTAATCATAAAGCTGAGTAATGAATAGCACTCCCGCACGGCCCCATTTCTCAACATTTCTGTTAAGGAGTGTAAATATAGACAGGCAGGAGGGGGGCCCCACGGGGGCCTTGGTTTTCCTTGGTTAGAGCTTTGCCTGTGCTTTGCAGTCTACATTAGTTCTCTGTTTCATTGCCTGCTACTCCTATCCCAAGTCCTGTAACCTACTGGCCTTAGCTGACTTCCTCACCTCACTCTAGACGTGCTGGATGGGGACCTCAGATTCAGCAGTAACTTTATATTAACAGGTGAAGAAGTGGGGTGTGTGTTACACATGGCGAACACAAAGACCAAACCTCTGAGGTGGACAGGATGCCAACTGCATTAGCTTATGATTCTGATGTGCATATGGTGTGGCATGATGACATGTTTTAGTTTGTTTTTGAAAGGTACACTTTAGCTTCTAGGACAGTCACAGCCCCAAGGAGCTTTGAATCTGACTTAAAAAAAAAAAAGAAAAAAACACTCAAAATAATATGTAGAAATTGTATGTTGCTGAAGACAGTGGCTTCTACTTATATGCTCAGTAACAGTACATTTAATTCTTTCCCAATATCACACACAATCTAACCAATGTGTGTACATTTGATTTTGGAGATACTAAAAGCTGGCAGTTCTAGTGTTATGTTGAAAAACATCAGATGATGTGTGGAACTCACCTACTTATTAAGCACTGTGTGGAGAAGATGACAACTTACTGTTACAAGTAAGAGATTTAGTGTAATTTCTATCCAGAATCAAAAATGATTCACATTTGTATAATGGAACACCATCGAGGTGTTTGAAATGTCTGTTGAACAATCTAAACAGCATTATAGTTCTTTCAAACAGTATATGCATAACTATGCATTAGAGCATTGTAGACTTTGAGGGTCATTTATATGTTTAGGTAGGACTTCCATTTGAAAAATATTAATAATTTAATAACATGAATAACCCCTGAAGTGTTGCCTGAATAGTAATGTCTTAATGGGTGTCACAAATAAACTCCTGGAGCCATTAATGATGAGGTTGCCACATAGGCTTACTTTTTTGAGTGTGTGTGTGTGTGTGTGTGTGTGTGTGTGTGTTGGTAGCCTGTCTTGGACCCAGGGGTGCTTAACCCCTGAGCCACATTTGTAGCCATTTTTAAATTTTTATTTTAAGTTCCTTAGGGACTGGCTTTGTACCTGTCATCTTCCTGCCTCAGCCTCTCAAGCCCCTGGAATTACAGGCATGTGCCACCACACCCAGCTATCGGCCTACCTCTTGATAAAGCAGGTGATTCCTCACACCTGGGCTGATGGGTAGAGGGGAGAGCTTACTGCCATGGAAGTCAGGGTGGAATGGAACTGACCAAGAGGACGGGTCAGTATGAGCAAGGCAGAGGGTAGACAGCTCACAGTGGGTGGGTCAAAGCAAAGAACTCCGCAGCAGCCGCTGTGGGTGGGTGGGTCTGCTGATGCCTGACTGGAGGATTAGACCTTGGGGGTTTATCCTGACAGCAATGGACAGCCTTAGAGATGAAGAAGATGAGTCAGTTGACAAAACGGGCAGTTTTTAATCAGGAGACTTAAAGTGTTGGGGAAAACAATAGGTGAAAATGGAAGCCTTGGCATCAATTTCAATGGTCTTTTTGTCAAAACCCATGGCCCAGCTCGATATAATTAATGCACGCTTTAGGTACATTAAGTGAAACAGAGGATACATATTAGGCAAAGAAACAGTGGAGGATAACCTCTAGTTTCTTTCCTGGTTAAGACACTGATGCTAAGAAAATATATGTTGAGTATGTGGGGGATATATTATTTACTAAGTGCCTAACTGTGACTTAGTGTTATTTACAAAGTCACAATAGTGTATTGAGTTCTAGACATCTGCATTATATAATAGAGTTGCCAAGCATAGTGTTGGGTTTGCATATTTGGGGTGAATTTTGAGATAAGCATAGCAATCTTGAAATCTTTTAACAATAAAAAAAATAACTATATAGTGATTGGTAACTACCATGCATCTCAGAATTGCCTATAGAGAAACTGGACAGAGAAGACTTGTTTTAATGAATTTATCTTTTCATCCCTATACAGGAGTCCAAATATAAACAAAATATTTCCTACAAGAATCTTTCACAGGAAATGAATGAGCAACCATAATTTATGAGTGACAGAAATGTTCACTTTCTTAATATGAAGGCAATGGCTTCTGGCTAGAGGAATAGGAACGGGGTTTATGAAGCACAGAAACGGGCAATTTGCTAGGGATATGTATGTTGCCTTCCAAGTGCTGTCAGGTAAATGATATACTTATTTCATAAATAGGGGACTAATTGTCAAAAAAAGACAGCAGGAGACACAGGCAAGGTGATTAGACACGATGTAAACAAGGAAATAAGACACAACAAAAGTATTCTAAAGGACAAAGCAATTTTATAATTAGATACCTTGGCTACTAAATCACAATCTCAAAGAAGCATATGAAAATAAAAAGGCCATTTGACAAGCAAAACAAGTTGATATGTTTGTGAGTTATAATAATCTATGTGTAACGTGCTTCTCTGAACAAAGGCAATAATGTATTCCTCATAAACAACATTGAAACCAAATAAAGAGTATTCTCTTAAGAATGGTGATTGGGATTTCAGAGATGGAGAATAATAGAGAAAGAAAGACATATTAAATAATTAGTTTCTACCTGTTTGTGCAAATGATCAAGGAGTAGAAAAGAGATGTGCCCAAAAGAAAGGTTGCCCAGGATGGCCAAGAGAAGATGCACTAACCAGAGAAAAGATAGAAGACAACAGGGGTCTGGAGAAGGTACTAGATTGATATAAAAGAAGGACTTTAATTTGGACTGGAGAATGAAATTTCCATTTCGCAAAACTCAGGCAAAGCTGGGATTATGGCTAAATTCATCCTTTTCAGGAAGAACTGAGGCTCCAGCTCAGCAAAGAGCAAGACCCCAAACCCTGAACTCAGTGCACAGTAATCTGGGGTATGATGTAGAAACCTCAACACTGAGCATTCTGCTACCCACCTTGCTTCAATTATCTGAAAACGTTTTGGTCCTCTTTATGGTTTTCTCATAAACTTAAATCACAATGATTCTTCTTCACGTGGCTTTCATTTGATTTATTTTGTCATTATCTTATGAAGCATCTGCAAAGATCAAAGAAGAAAAGAGCCATGTTCTGAATTAAAATAACAATTGTTTCCTAAACACTAAAATTATCAGCCATGAGCAATTGCTATTTAGGAAACTTGACCATTAAAATTATTAAGTGATATTTTTTTTTAAAGTGGGGGGAGTTGGTAGAGCCAATGGATTCAGTAAGACAACAAGTTTCAAGGAGATATTTTGCTGAAGGAGGTAAAAAGAGAGGATCGATAGACCAGGTAAGAGAGGGCAGATAGATGACTATAATCTGGAACTTGAAGAACATTTTCTTTGACAGCGTGTCCAATTTATCCACCTTCATAAGGTATTCAGTTTTCCCATAATATTGCTGGGAGTTCAAGTTAAATATTGATGCATATCTTCCTTTATTCATTTAAGTAAGGTTTTGAAAACCTTCCAGTGAAAATCTACCCGATTATATATATCATACTTTATTTCATTATGTTGTACAGTATAGGGTACTGCAACAATTCATTTACTTCAGTATTATATCCAACCTGATCCGGACTGGTAGGCCTCTAGGGAGTTCATTAATACCACAAATGTCTCTGACATAATGTGTCCTAGTAAGGCTGTGAGGGTTTTTGTATATTCTCAACCCCTAATTCAATTAGTAAAACATCATCTATGTTGTGTAACAGCTGATATCCTGGGATAAATTAATTGATATGATCATTTTTTCATAATATGCTAAGAAACAGGACATTAGAAATGACAAAGTCCTGAATAACAAAATGAAGAGGTATGATAGCCCTTGCCAGGTTAAGTTGGACCATGTCCAGTGGAATGAATTGATCAGTAATGGGAAGCCAAATATTTGACAAGTCAGTTGGTAGCTACATGTTTGTTGCCAGGAGATATTTGACTCACTTGTGTAAAGAGGCCCACTCTGGAACCCAGTCTGCAATTATTGCTAACACCTGACCAAGTTTACTGTGATTCACAGTCATTCTCCAAACTCAAATTTGGCTCTTAACTCAACATGTCAAGGAATCAAAAGAGAGACCCTGACAGTTGCTAAGTGTCTGTATTCCAACTGCATGTTGAAGAATGATAGACACTACCATAGAATGGTTCCATGGGTCCTTGGAGCCACTCTGTGACTGACTCAGGCCAAGTTTCTCTGTATTGCCCTATATGTGTAACTCTCACTGTGATCATATAGGTATTTTGGGTTCTTAAAAGTTGATGTCAACTCAAAGCCCCATAGCTCTTTCTCTGGTACAACTTATCCACCTTCATCTTTTTAGATGGTCATCTTTTTAGATGACTTCAAATGTTTCTGGGGAAAACTAATGGTAGACATTGTAGGGAAGGTGATACGGTCCACCTTCATTTGACTCTGCCCTTCTCTTCATTCACTGGTCCATAGCTCTGTGACTTAATTTCCCATGGATTCTAGCGTCTCAAATCAGGTTCCTGCTTATCAGATGTGTTTCCATGGGTCAACAAATCCCTTAGTAGACTCAGAGACTTTGTCACCCCTACAGACACAGGATCAGTCATTCACCATTGTAAACTGAACGTAGTTGAAGTGTTGTTTAGCACACCATCTCTGAAGTCTTCTGTAAGTACCTGCCAATTGTTCTCTCGTGGTTCCAACCTGCTATACACCCTGATGCCACAGATTCCTGTTAGTCTTATTGAAGTCAGAAAGTCTATTTTCTTGCAAATTTTCCACATATCATTTACTGCCTACCCAAGACTATTAGCAGAGTTTGCAAGGCACTGGTGCTGGACCCCACCTTGAGTGTCTTAGTGATCCTGTTTCTTCTGGAACTTTCCAAAGACTTGGTAGGATATGACTGACTGGACTCTGTCCATCCAATCCAGTGTTCACTCCAACTCTCTCTTCAGAGGACTTCTTTAAGATAGAAAACTTCTAGAATATGAAACTTGTAAAGATTACACTTCACCACTCATCTGGGTTCCTATTAATCAATCAACCCACCTGTTACAAATATGTCTTGACCTTCAAGCCACACGCTGGATTTTAAATCTTGGTTGAGCGTATGTGCACTGCTACCTTTTTATTCCTGTCACGATCTATTCCCACACACACTTACCAACCTGTGCATGATGAAAGTTCTCAGGATTTTATGATTCCTTGATGTATATGTACACTCTACGCAGTGTAGCCCTGGCAGTTATTTCCTGGTCCTACTGGAATTTCATGTCCTTAGGTGTCTGAAAGAAAAAAAGCAAATCATACTGAGGGAAGCTAGTAAAAACAGTGGGCAAATGCTTATGAAGCAGCTTTTCTCGCTGAAGTCCCTGCAGGCTTTTGTTTTGTTTAAATAAAAGGGGTGTGAGGTTTAATTCTACCTAGGACACTAAGACTAGTTTCCACCTCAAGCTTCTCAGCCTCTTCGGGGCCCACGCATCTGACAGTCATCATCCCTTCTCATCTGGCTCTCACTTATGCAAGAGACCTATGGAGGAGGTCCATGTAACAGGCGCTTCAGTCCTACAAGTTCTGCATTCTGCCCAGTAGTACAACTGTGCTAAAACTACACGATACAAAGAATTATTTTGAAAATGCACAGAAATCCTTTGGTAGTCCAGGCTTTCTTTGTGTAGAAAGTGAAAAGTGTTTAGTGTATTTTCATGTTTTGTAAGCTTCCTGAACACTGAAAACCATCCACTGTATCCCACAAACTCTATGATCACTATAGTTTCAATAACCATGATGTTTAGTGGTCCTTAATCACTTAAAGTTTTGATCTCCAAATGGAACTCAGTTATTCCTCATGTCTGGAGATAATCTGTTAATTAGAAGACCACTTATGGCACAGGTCTTTAGGAATCCCACATCCGTTATAAGGGGATCATTATAACTTGCAGCTGCAATGCTGAGGGTCTTTTTCCTTGGATGATACCTACTGTTAACAACTTCATCAGGCAGAATTCTAGCAGAAAACAAGATGACATATCAATAATGATACTATACAGTCTGTGTAGTTTTGATGAAATCACTGTATTGAAGATGCTAATGGTACAGAGATGTGAATGGAGTTAAGGAAACCAGTCAGAAATTTTGAAACATGAAGAGATCAGCAACATCATAAGGCTAATACTACCACTGAGGGGTCAAGGTTCAAAGGAAGAATTAACAGTTATCAGAGTGTAGGGGTAACAGCATCTGTAGAGGATGAAGGCCACAGAAGGAGCTGTGATCTTAGAGAACAAGCTGGTGCCAGATTAAAGGCTTCAGGGCAAGGTGCAGGGAGGAATGCTCACAGCCTTGCCTGTGCACCCGCACCAGTTCTCACTGGTGTCTCCCAACTGACTGAACACAGGGAAGGCCAGTCAGCAAGAAGCATGATCAGCACACACCCTTGAGATCAACCACTGGGGGCACACAGCAGAGCAAAGATGTGCAGACAGTGGATCTGTTAGTGAAACAGAAAAAGGCATAGGATAAAAAAGTAATAATCCCGGGGAGTTCATGCGGTCAGGGAAGGGGTGAGCCAGTGGAGCTGGCAAGAATTCATGAGCTTCTAGATGTAGTGCTAAAGGTTCAAAAGACTTGTGGATGGATCATACATGCATACAAAGAAAAAGAAAAAAGAAATGGGGACAGGGAAATCTGTGGAGCAAACAAGCTCAGTTTGGACATATTAATGCTGGGATACCACTGGTCATCAAGGCAGGAGGCCACTTAATATCATTAATCAACATTCATAACTGTCAAATAACTAGTATAGAGTTTAAGTAACAATCGGTGTTCAGTAAATGCAGAGTTTTTATTGGTGTGGTCTTCAGAGAAAGTCTAAGATGCTATGTGACTACACAGCCCCTTCTAGCAGTAGCCTGGGACAGAGAACAAGTGAGAAAAAGCCATGCACAAAATATACAGTTAATAGGGAAAAAAAACATTGCAACAGATATAGTTCTGAAAATCAGACAAACTACAGGGGTCTCTACTTCTTTGGAATAAAGTTGGGTTTATGTGTCACCTGATGGAGTCTCTGCAGCCTTTAACAAAACCTCACTGAGCATAAAATTGCCAGAAAGGTGGGAAGGAATTAAGCACTGTGAGTAATATCCTTTGTGATGTCTCACAGAGAAAGGTTAAAGAAATTTCATTTGCCATGAAGAAATGGAAATAATTTAGTTGAAGTCACCGTGGAAAATCCGAGAGGCAGGAGCAGATAGTGATAAAATCCAGGTAATGCAATATGAGATTTTTTATAAATAGACATTTTAATCTATAGAATAATAAATGTGAGAACAAGTTTAAAGGAGATAACAAATTCAAAAAGCATAAAGATTTTCCAGCTTACATTACAAAGGACTGGTGTGTTCACAAGACAAGTCAATTCAGGAGTTTAAAGAATATTTATTTATACATTATAAGGTGATGAAAACAAATAAAGCACTCCTGGACACAGAACTATTGTTGATATTCTGAGAAGACGGACAGTAAAAGAAAAAAAGTTTGAGGTGGACTCCAGAGGCCCTTCCGTGACTGCTGAAGCATCCACTCCAGGACCTGCCTGCCTGGGGCTTCTTCTTGATGAAAATGTGGGTATTGCTGACTATGAATGCGTTATACAGTCAGTGCCATTCAGCTTTCCATGTTAGTTACATTTAGTAACTCTGTTTTTACTGAACACCTATTGTCACTTTGTCTCCTGGCACGGGGAGAAGAATGTGGACGTCTATATAAAATGGCATGCAGGGTGGGGACAGGGACAGGTGAAGTGGAAGGCATGAGCAGCTAGGCTTCAGAGGTACGTCTCTGCGTTTTCAGAGATGAGCCCAGGACTCACAGGGAAGAGCTAATGAGGCAAAGCAGGTGGCTGGCGTATGCCTGATGCACAGGTATGGACTGCTAGAGGTGGCAGTGGTCCTAGTGGGACTTACTGCCCGAGCACTTGTGGGACCTTGCCCTGGACTCCACCAAGTGCTGTTATGCTTTGGATATGAGGCGTCTTCCAGAAGCTCAGGCGAGACACAATGCAAGAAGGTTTAGAGGAGAAATGATTGGGTTTTGAGAGCCTGAACCCAGTCAGAGAATGAATCCCCTGATGGGATGAACCGGGTGGGGCCTGGAGGAGGTGGACAAGGAGGGTGTGGCTTTGGGGCATATATTTTGTATCTGTTGATTGGTGATGTCTTTCTCTGCTTTCTGGTCTTCCTGTGAGCTGCCTGCCTCCACCATATTCTGCTGCCATGAGGTCCAGCCTCACCTCAAGCCATGAGAACGGAGCCAGCTGCCTCTGGATTTAAACCTCTGAAAGCTTGAGTCCCCAAATAAACTTTTCCTCCTCTACAGTTGTTCTGGTTGTATCTGAGACTAAAAGTCTCGGCAGCAAAATAAAAAAAAAAATAAAAAATAAAAAAAACAGACTAAAACATGCACAGTCTCAATATTATGAATCCAAGTTACATTCTGTGTCAATTATGACAAATTTGAGTGAATGTCACAGCACAACTCAAACTGGCTGCAATAATATAAATGGGTAACTGGATGCATTAGGCTATTATGGTGAAGTATTAATTGGAGTAAACTTTGGTTTGAAATCAACTCAACACACCAAAAAGCCACTTAAAAAGCTGATTATTTCCTTCTATCCCCACGTCCTCCCTGGGAGTCAGCCTTGTCCTAACACTGGTTCACCACATTGGCCCACATGACTGGCAGCACTGGGGCAGCCCCTGCAGCAGGAGTGGGGAGTGCAGGAGCCCATTCTAGTCACTGAGCCCAAGGGGGAAGGTACCACGAAGCAGTGCCAGGGAAAATGGAATGGGCTCCCGGGAGAAAACACAGCCATCTGCCCTCCCTGAAGAGCCGAGACCCTTCTCTAAACTCAAACGCATTTTTTTTTTAAAGTCACAAAAATTACAGAGTTTATAAACAGAGGCCCCTTGCTAAAGAGGGCATCATACCTAAATTAAATTACAGAGCAGACCTAAACCCATCATAGTATTTTATAAACATTTCTAAAGTTATGTACAAATGAAATTACTCATTGTTTCCCCTTCATTTCCCTACTTCCAATTATAATTTAAATGATAGACTTTATTTTCCTTTCTTTCATGGATACCAAACCTAGACAGTACGGCAGCGTAGGAACAGGGACGGATGCAGTACACATTGTAGGACACAGACGCACTGAATCCTCTACCGAGTATTAAATTTCTTAGCAGCTTCAACTTGTAAGCTGGCTTCTATGGCCAACTACTGTCTGTAAATGAAGAAAGCAGCACTGTGTGCAGCTTAATACCACAGAGTTAAGACACAACTCTGGCAACTAGCAGCCGATTTTATACTCTTGATACTCTTGAAATGCCTCCATAAATGAATGAATGAATGAGCCAGTAATCACACTAACAATTAATGAATGGACAATTAACAAAACAGAAATGTCTCTGCATACCATAAACTTACTCATGTTCTCCTCAGATACAATATGCCCCAAACTAGGTTTTAAGAAATATGATTTTAAGCTCAAGAATGTCTTTAACTTACAGCTAATCTGGGGCAATTTTTGAAGTACTCAGGGCCTTTGTCAGTTCAACCATTAAATATGCATTAAATTCTGCCCTTCTTAGGACTTTTACTTTTTTGTGGATAGAAGAAGATGATACGTTGGAAGTAATCTTGAAACTTAAATGTATCATGCAGATATAAAATATAAATCTAAGCAATGTAAAACTTTCTAGGTAACAAAGCAGTTTCTCTATGATTATCAAGCATTGATAAATAATAGAAGGACACAGTGTTGGGTCATTAACCCAACAGTAAAGTCCTGCCCCAGCCATCAAAGTTGAGAATTTTAGACCTAGAGAGGCCAAAAGGTCATTTAACTGACCTCTAATTTTTTCCTATTGAAGTTGTCTCATGGCCATCTTTCTATGGAACCTGGATGATCAATATAAAATGGTTCCTGTTTCCGTACTCATTTTTATTATGAGTGCAAAATTTGAATACTGGCTTATATCTTCAGGAATAGCAATATCATCATATTAAAAGTGTAGATTTATTATGTGTCGATCTGACACACATGTGTGCACTTGCATGTGCGTGTCTGAAGATAAGAATGTCTGGTTGCCATCAGAAGCTCTTGCATTATGAAGACCAAATACCTTTTTGAATTCAATAAGTATGCAAAAAGCACTTATTCTTGAGTAAGTTGTGATCTTTTGGAGATCAGGCAGCAGAACACTTGTCTCTTTCAGTTTTGCTTTTTTTCTGGCACATGCCTCTTTCTGGATTAATTGAGAGCAGTTGCCCTCGGGACATGGCCTGACAGGCAAGAGTCAGGCTCTCAGACATGTTCTTATCACTTTCTGGCTGACAAATCTGGTCGGTTCTCATAAGTTTCTTGGAGTTGTTAGCTCAATTAGACTATGACAGAGTTTTAGGTGTGTTGAACATAGGAATGGAGTACAGGGATTGGTGCTGTATTGGCTATACCACAGCAGTGCTGAATAGCCAAACACCCAAACTCAGCAGAAAACACTCTCTACCAGGCACACAGTTCAGCAGCCCATCTAAGGCCACTAATCATTCAGCTGCAGGACTGTGGACCAGGGTGAGTATTTCTGCTCATGCTTTATTTGGATCAAGAGGGATACTCAGGAGAAGATTCTTCTCAGGGTTATGACAGAGCTCCAAAGAGTATGACCATTATATAGGGTAATCTTAGGCCTCTGCCAGCATCAGCTTGCTGACATCTCATTTAAAACAGATCATATATTTTAACCCGATTTAAACATTATGCAATATACAAGTGTATTCTATATTTCACAGTACCCTGCTAATATGAACAACTCTTAGGTTTGTATGCTCCATTTAAATATTAAAATTAAATTCTAAAATAAAAATTGATAAAGCAAATGAGGTATCCAAAACCCAAATCAAAAGATAGGGAAATAAACTCTATCAATGAGACCAGCATATGTGCCATGACCTCTGAATTTGCAGGAACTATGTAAAGTGAGGAGTAAAGTGAGTTCCCCAAATTTGTAACTTGAAGCTCTTACTCTCAATGGATATAGGACCTTAAAGGAGGTAATTAAGATTAAATTAAGTCACAGGGGTCTTAAATCCTGAGGACTAGCATTCTTGTAAGAAGCGGAAGAAACACCAGGAGCGGATAGACACAGAGGGAAGTCGCATGAGAACTCAGCAAGCAGGTGGCTGTCTAGAGGCAAACTATAGATCCCTCACCAGAAAGGAACTAGCCGCCCTTAACCTTTGACCTTCAGCTTCCAGACCTGTGAGGAAGCACATTTCTGTTGCTTAAGCCAAGTGGCATGTGGTATTCTGTTATGGCCCCCTAGCAGACTATGGCAGTGGCAATGTTTCACTTCAGGGGTCGCTGGGAACATTAGCTGAGCAATGATCTGTATTTATTCTCCAAACCGCTTTTGGGTCTTGCAGAAGTAAAGTCCAGAGGACTGCCACTTGCTTACCTTACATTCAGTAGGTGACAGACAGGATCTTGAGCCAAAGATGTCCTCATTTCAATCCTCTTTTCTTTGAATGGAATACTATAATGTTTTACTCATGAGTGGGATGCAGAGCAGTGTCACTGGATGTGGAGAGCCAGACGCAGGTGGAATGAGGGATCGATCATCCTTCAGCTCCTAGCTGGGGTGTTAAGGAATGGAAGTGACGTGAGATGCTGGAAGGAATATAAGCAAGACAAGCTGATTTAAAAGAAGCCAAACTGTGTCCAGGGATCAGTTAATGAATCCATAGATTAACGTTCACTTATAAGTAGGCTTCAAGTATTTTATAGAGTGGTTGATATAATGCTCATAAAAAGAAAGGAGCTCAATAAGAATTGCCTTAGTCAGCTTTTTCACTTATCCGAGCAAAAGAACTGCAAGAACAATTTTAGAGCAGAAAAAATTATTTGGGGCTCACAGATTCAGAGATCTCAGTCTATAGACAGCTAGCTCCATTGTGTGGGCCCAAGGTGAGGCAGACATCATGGCGGAGGGCATGATAGAGAACATCAGTTCAGGGTATGGCCAGCAAGAAGCAGAGAGAAAGAGAGAGTTCTGTTCACCAGAGACACAATATAAACAAAGTCATGTACCCAGTGACCTACTTCCTCCTGACACATCCCACCTGCCTATCCTTACCACTCAGTTAATCCATATCAGTGGATAATGCATCAATTAGGTCAAAGCTTTCATAAACAGATCATCTCACCTCTGAATTCTTTCACTGTCTTATTCATGAGTTTGGATGGACACCTCACACCAAAACCATAATACACATGTACAGAAAAACACATTTTGATCAACTTTAGACCACAATCGTGCCTCTCAGCCTCCTCTTCCTCTTCTAGAGTACCCTCATTCTATCCTAACAGTCACACATCTATTTTCACAGTGTCTTTCTTTTCATTGATACCCACTGAATTCCACATATGAGGATATACTCACAATACTTCTCTCTTTGACTTATTTTGCTCAAAATTATGATCTCTAGTCTATCCATTTTCCTGCAAATGACATGACTTCATTCTTCTTTATGGCTTAATAAAACAACATTGTGTTTATACATGACACTTTCTTTATCTATTCATTAGTTGATGGATTCCATCACATGGATGCTACTGATTGTGCTATTATAAACAAGGGTTTGTTTACATCTGTGAAGTATGCTGATTTTAATTTTCTATGATAAATATCAAAGAGTGTTATAGCTGGGTTCTGTGATAGTTCTGTCTAGCTTGTTGAAGAGCCTACATACTGATACCCATATTGGCTCTACCAATTTACATTCCTACCAACAATGTGTGAGTTTCTTTTTTCCTACATCCTCTCCAATGTTTATTATTATTTGCATCTTGATGATTGCCATTCTAACTGAAATGGGACAGAATCTGAATATAGTTTTGGTATGTATTTCACTTATGGCTAAAGATCTTGAACATTTTTTATATACTTGTTAGAGATTTATATTTCTCTTGAGAAATGTTTGTTTGTTTTCCCATTTATAGATTGGATTATTTGATCTTAATGTTGCATTTTTTGAGTTCTTTATGTGTACTTGGTGTTTATCCTTCTTCAAGAAGTAGTTGGCAAAGATTTGCTCCCATTCTGTTAGTTTTCTCTTCAATTTGTTTTTTTCTTTATTGTGCAGAAGCTTTTTAATTGGATGGTATCCCATTTATTCATTTTTTTTCCTTGGGATATAAGTCAAATCTTGTTGACCTTGAGTACATCAGGTGTACGCATGCACACATAAGCATGTATGTATGTTCTGAAGACTTTCTAGACCTCTGTTGTAATAAGTCACAAATTAACTGTAGATTGAAGTCTAAGACACAAGCTGATTTCCAAGCTTCTTGAGGTCAGTTCCCTCCAAGGCTCCCCTGTACTTTACTTCCTATATACAGTTATACTTGACCCTGTTGACTCTTCCACACATATGCTGATACAAACACAAATCAACACACATCTACCACACAGGCCCCAGCACCCTCACTACCAGCCACACTAGCACACACACATGTGCACACATGAATGTATGCATAGTCATGTGCACAGGCACACACTTTATTTTTATCTCTACTTACACAACAACTGTCATACTTGTGCTTTATTTTACTCATCATAGTCTCTGAAAGATTTCTGTGATCCCCATTATGTTCTTAGTATACCAGTTCATTTTGCATATGTTTTTATAGGTCACATTTTTATTTGTTTTTATTTTTGCGTTAGCCCAAATCTAGACACTTGAATACTCATGGGACTGACTTTGTGCAATAAAGTTCTGTATACCTTATATTCCACACTATTCACCAGCAGAAGTACACAGTAAACAAAGGCTGAAAATATTTAATTAAAAATATGGTAAATAATAAATGAATGTATTGCCAATTTCTTGTGAAATATTTTATTAATAATTTGTAATATAAGCTTAAGACATATTCTACATCTATATAACAAAATATTGAGCTCCTCTAATTATAAAAGCAACAGGAATTAATTTAAGGATTGAAAAATAATACTAATGGATGCAAAAATATTTAAACTTCGTACCTTAAAATCACATTTGGAGTCAGACTCTGTTAATGTTTAATGATTTCCCTTCTAGTCTATAATTTGTAATTTTGCATTATACAGTGCTGAGATCACAGCACATATTTTAAAGCCTTCTGTTTTCAACTAATATTATATGGTGAATATTTTCCCATCATTAAAAAATTGTCAAATATGTTTATGCATGCATGTGTAAATCAATAATAAAGTGATTTAGGTACCTTAATGGAATCATGCAATGAGAGGACTAGAAGGAATATATTAGCAGAACGTTCCTCCCATATGGATGCTTCCTTTAAGCCAAAACTGTTTATTACCAAATGACTGTTTGCTTAGTTAGTAATCAGAAAGTTAGATATCCACAGAGGCTATTATCTTTATTGTAGAGATTAATGAAGTGGGGTACTTAATACCCCACAGAACTGTAAAGCTGATATGTAACGTATGATGTAAATTCCATCCTGTAAAAGTTATGCTACTTTAATGTTCACTTAAGGTATTAATGGATGAGTAAAATAAGCTCACCCAAGACAAATGTTCTGCACCTGCAATACGAAGGGCCACACATATACATATGGAATAGTTGCACAATCATTCCAGGGCACCAGGCACAGGGTAGACAGGAAATGGTAGCAGGGTGTCGAGGTGGAGACTCAGTCTGGATAGGCCCAATTTGGAGTGGCTTCCTGGAGATGAGACTGCACTCTGAGTTCTGAATAGTGGAGAATGGAGATAGCACACTGTGTACCCTCTGCCTGTCACATCCCAGTCCCCACTTCCGATCACCTTCACCGTGTCTCTGTGGAACCAGCTGTGACGGTCCTACTTGACAGATGGGACTCAAACACCATCTGAATCCAAATCTGTGCTCTTGAAAAGGCAGTGTTAATAGGACCACTAGAAAATATTGGAGGACCTTGGGGCGGGGGAGGGAAAAAGCCGAAGCCTAGGTGAGCAGAGGCCTGGCGGTGAGCATAGGTAGGCCAGGTAGGTCAAAGTGGGTGAGGTGGGTGTGACAGAACTCTGTTGATACTGTGGTGGGAGTAACCAAATAACAACAAGGTACTGTCCTTGAGGATACTCCAAGACATTGATGTCGCCTTGTGGTCCCATTAGCTTCCTGACTACAATTTGGTGACCAAAAGCTACTTAGAGAAACTGTCCCACCTAGTTTAGAAATAAAATTGTGATTGTGTGTGTGAGTGTGTGTGTGTGTGTGTGTATGTGTGCACGTGCACGCATGATCATGAAATCCCATCCTTTATTATTTCTCTAATTTATAATTAGAGAAAGTTGAAAGCCCTCTTTTTTTGTGGGGGGGTGTGTTACCAGGAATGGAACTCAGGGGGAACTCAGACATTGAGCCACAATCCTAGGATTATTTTGTATTTTATTTAGAGACACAGTCTCATTGAGTTGCTTAGCACTTCACTTTGGCTGAAGCTGGTTTTGAACTTGCAATACTCCTGCCTCAGCCTCCCAAGACACATGCTTGTGGGTAAACAGAAATGTGCCACTGCATCCGGCTAAAAGAATCCTTTTACATACATTAGTACTTGTACTCAAATGAGCTGTCTCATGTTTTATCTGATGACATCACACTGAAAGACGTGGCCCTTGCCCTCCTAGTGTGTGGAGTCCTTTAGGAGAGAGAGGTTGCCGTGGGTGTTAGAAGATGGGTGAAGATGTGTGAAGTGGGAGTTGGCCTAGTCAGGGAGTTACAGGAGGCCTTCCACAAGGAAATGTTGTCGGCCTTGAGATCTCTAGGAAAACTGGGAAGAACTGGGCAAGTGGCGATGGAAGAAACATTCAGGCAGGGGAGATTACCTAACACACTGTCTGTGACAGGAAGAATGAAAGTTGGCATTAGAAACAGGAAAGTCATAAGAGTTCAATCTCCAAAATATATAAAGAACTGAAAAAACTTAACACCAAAAAAACCAAATAACCCAATCAATAACTGGGTTGAGGAACTACACAGACATTTCTCAGAAGAAAATATACAATTGATCAGCTAATATATGAAAAACTGTTCAACATCTCTAGTAATTAGAGAAATACAAATCAAAACTACTCCAAGATTTCCTCTCACACCAGTCAGAATGACAGTTATCAAGAATACAAACAACAATAAGTGCTGGCGAGGATAAGGAGAAAAAGGCACACTCATACATTGCTGATGGGACTGCAAATTGGAGCAGCCACTATGGAAAGCAGTATGGAAATTCCTTAGAAAACTTGGAGTGGAAACACCATTTGATCCAGCTATCCCACTCCTTGGTTGGTACCCAAAGGACTTCAAAACAGCATACTACAGTGACACAGCCACATAATGTCTATAGTAGCACAATCCACAATTGTTATGGAACCAACCTAGATGCCCTTCAATAGATGAGTGGATAAAGAAACTGTGGTACATATACAAAATAGAACATCACTCAGCATTAAAATAATAAAATTATGGCATTTGCAAGTAAACTGATGGAGTTGGAGAACATCATGCTAAGTGAAATAAGCCAATCCGCCCCAAACTAGTGACCAAAAGTTTTCTCTGATAAATGGATGCTAATGCATAATGGGGGGGGCATGGAATGAGTGGAGGAACTTTGAATGGGGCAAAGGGGTGGGGGAAAGGAAGCAAGAGGGTGGGAAAGATGGTGGAATGAGTTGCACATGATTACCCTAGGTACATGTACGATTGGTGCCCAAATGGTGTGACTCTACTTCATGTACGACCAGAGAAGTGAAAATTTCTGCTCCATTTATATACAATGAGTCAAAGAACTTTCTACTGTCATGTATAACTGATTAGTACTTAAAAAAAAAAAAAGCAGAGCAGAGAGCAAGAATCAACAGCAAGTCATAAGGCCTGTAGGCTGGATCACACAAGGCTGCAAAGTCAAGGTAAAGACCTGCTCTTCAAGTAAGGTGCAAGGAGGAGCCAGTGGTGCATTTTAAGTCCTGATATGATCACAATTCAGGTGAAGTGATGAATTAGGGTGACAAGAAGGGCTAGAAATTGAAGAGCAAGTGATCAAGGACCATGTGAAGATGACCAAGTGGAAAAATACCAGCAGTAAGCCCTGTTAATGGCATGGCCTAATGTTGCAAGAAATCTGGCTTTGCACAAGGATACAGGAGAAATGAAAAAAAAAATTGCAGCTCCTATGTTCCCAATGACAGGGAAGTTCTGTGCTTTCAACATGAATGCAGTGCAGAGACTGGATTAATTAGATTAAGATGAGTGGTTCTGAAGACAGTCAATCAAATTCAATTATAGGTCCCAGCACTCATCAGGGACAGAACAGCAAGTTACATATTCACTATAAGCTTCACCCTTTGCCTCCATGAAATGTGAATGATCGTGACTCTTATCCTATAGTATCTGTGGAAGAATTAAATTACATGATATAGGTGCAATGCCAATCCAGAGCACATAATTGTCAAAATGTATTGGGTGTGACTATTTTTTGAAAAGATATATTGCTGTTACTGTAATAATAACATTATAGACCCATTATAGACAATTGGGTTTTAAGAAACTTAAATCATCCTATTCTTTGGTAAAGTCAATTTCAAAGAAGATAAGGTGTTTGAGGTGGAGTTTACTAGGAATCCTAAGGAAGAGCCAGCCTTCAGAAATGAGAGCGTGCTCATGGGTTTTCAAACTGCAGGAGTTATTCAGAGCTAATCCTCAGAGTAGTCATGTGAAGTAGGTTCTACCATGATCCCCCTTCACCTGAGCAGAAAGCTTAGGTGTCAAGAGGCTAGGTAATGTGCCAGGGAGCATGCAGGCAGCACGTAGAAGAACAGGAATTTGTCACCATAACTGAGTGGGCACACTTAGCCACCAGGCAACAATGCTTCTGCTATTTCATTATGAACAGTGGTGAAGGCAGCTGGCATTAAATTATAGCTCTGAAGCCATTTGATTGATACCTGACTTCTTCGTGGAATGGTATGGATATCATGCAAAGGGACCCTTTTTGTGACATGTTGCTTAGGAAACACATGGGCAGAGTCATGACACTAAAGCTGTATTACCCCTTTTTCTTTCTTTGAAGTTTCCACCTTAAAGATGTCTTCAGGGTTCTGGATATTATGGGAATTCATGTACTTTGCAATCAGCCACACAAACAAAGGAAAGCTGCATTTGCAGATGGATCGTGTCTGCACTCAGCCTTGAATGAATTTCCTGTGTCCAGGAGAAGAAATGATATACGTGGTAATGCAGGGTTGATGTAGATGGATAGATAGATTCCAGCAGACCTCTGAACACTCCCCAACAAAATGGGGAAGACTTGAGACACTATGCTTTTCTCAGGGAAGCACTGCTGCTCAAACTAGCCCACCATTATATGAATGTTTTTATACAACGCCGATGAGGTCAGAAGTCACTGGAATGAGCAGGGGCATGTGAACCCTGAACACACAGGCTGACCAGGACCAGGCGAGTGTCCCTTCCTCCCAGACCACAGGAAGCAGAACAAGGGCTGAAGAAACACTTGCTAAACACATTTCCCATTTCAGAACCATCACCATATGTCAGAATTATAGCTCTGATGCCTTCTCAGCAATACTAGTTCCTGGTTGCCAGTTTTTTCTTACCCAAAGACCCTGAATGCATGTGAGAGATTGAGGAACCAACAAAATGAAGAGTGCAGCATGCTGTACCAATGTTTCCATGCTCAGCCTCTGCCTTCACCTACTGTGTATAGAATAATACCTGTCCAATGCACAAACGTGCCTCTGCCTGCTGTCCCATGCCAACACCATTACCCTACACTCCATCCATCACCTTGCCACAGATTGCCTTTGCCTTCCTTGATCCACTTCATGACATGTAAGCATTAGATGGAAAGGAATGGGACTGGTTGAGGTGGGGTAGGACAATATTCAGACACAGTCCTGCCCATGCTCCACTCTCCACTCCAGACCCTCCTACTGAGACCCTCTGCACCTCACCCTTAATCTATTCATGGTGTTTTGTCTTATTTCTCTTGTGGTCATGCTTTCTTTCCCTCCAGTTGACTTTTCTCTAGTCATTTTCCCTGCAGCTTACTACTCTGAACTATAGAGCTCTGAACATTTGAGGCCAAGATTCATTTTCTTTCCCATGCTTTTCCCAGATGCTATGGAAATAAATGAATGTGGCTGATTCCAATGGAAGGCAATAAGGAGATTTGGCAGCTCCTGGAAAATTAAAATCACTAGCCCTGCATGCCTTTTCCTTCAAGATGCAGGGAAGAAGTTGGACCACCAATTTTATTGTTCAACAATTGCTTTGCTCGCTAAATACCTAATATGTTCATGAATATAATGAAAAAAATCACATAGCTTCTCCCCAGCAGACAGGAGCAGAGATATGAGGTCAGCTCACTCCATATGCCAGCAGGTCAGCTTATTTATTTTTTATCATTTATTATCCTATGATGAAAAATAAATAAGCTGTTAGCTTCCCTGTTGCAAAACCAACACCCAGAAAAAAAGAAGCTATATGCTATCCATCTGTTCATTCATCCACCCATCTTATTTTTTAAATTATTTCAATCATACTCATCATTTATCATGCACCAGGCTGTAATAGTCACTGAGAATATTATATGAGCAAAAATGGAATTGACCTCTACACTCAAGAAGTCTATATGTAGTCCAGTGGGAAAATAGTTGTCCATCAAATAATCAAATGTTTATAAGCAGAAGACACATGTAAGCTGGATGCATGATAAAATTGTTCATTAAATGTGTTCCATTAAGGGCCACTGTTGGTCCCTGACTATGCATCCTAACAGTGCACCACACATCTCCCCAGGGCTTGGTGTGCTCTTCTACCCACCTCCATGCTTCATCCCACATCCTTCTCTGTACCAGCACTGTGATCAGCCTGGGCATACCATGATCTTCAGCATAACCCTGGATCCAGGCACTGCCTTTCCTGCTGTATTGGTTGTGAATTTGATGATGCAGAAGCACCTGGGTTTCTTTTTGCTTAAGTAAAGTTCTTTATCTCCCCGACCCACGTGGCTGGAGGAAGACAGCAGATGAAAAAAGTAGTTGGAACTCCTCTGAAGATTTTTCAAGGAAGAAAATGGAAGGCAACTTCACTGGCTAAAAAGCTAAAAGTAACTTCAAACTAATGAGTTACCTGAAGGGAAAGTGAGGAATGAGAGACAGGTAAGAGAGAAATGAAAGAAGAAGACCAGGCAGAGATACACAAGAGTTTATTTGTCAGGGGTGACAAATAAAGGCCATCTCTCTACAGGAGAGAGAGGTAAAAGAGGCTTGGGTTCCAGGACTTGGCTGGGGCAGGCTCGGGAATCAGAGCTGGGTGGGTCCTAATGCAGGGTTAGGGGTTGGGTTGGTATAAGGGAGTGGTGAGCCTTTCTCAGAAATGCTGTTGGGCTGGAAAGTGAAACTTTTTCTTTAAAATGATGGTTGACACGATATTGGCCATCCGGATGCTAAGCAAGGACCTTATATTCCCAAATAACTAATTTGTACAACAAAGCTAAGAGACTTCTATCAACCATCAAAACAGAAAAATTGGCTAAATCTGAGAGTACACCTCCTTGGCTTCATCTTCAATTTCCAAAGCCTGGGGATGGCAGTGTGTTGAAGATAGAACCCCCTTGGAGCCAGAATTAGACAGTCAGTCAGTATAGATAAGTAAATCAAGTCAGGTCGGGTCAAGGAGGCCAATTTTGAGTGAGTATGGGAAGCTGGAGACTGTCCCCTAAGGAATTAAAATGTTCATTCCTTCAGAGCCCTTCCTCCACCCTTATCAAGAACATGTCCCTGCTCCATCTGTTGCTGAGGTCACCTGTCCCAGGAATTGCCCTCCCTACAGGGAGCTTCCGGTTATTAATTAATATGCCCTGGGCTGCTGCATTCTGCCCTTCCCCCTTCATCCCACCTGTTTCCCACCCTCTGGCCATCCCACCAAGCTCTCCTGGGCCTAGTCACATACGCAGGAAGAGATAGACAAGGGGAAGAGAGCAGGAGAACAAGGGAAGCCTAGGACCCATAAACAGGCAGAACTCCCTGCTTCTGGGGATACCAGGATTCCAGCTATGGCCCCTTCTCCCTCCCAGGAGAACTCTATGTCACCCCTTTTAAAATGAACCCTGCTTTATATGCTTGCCTCGGCTGCTTCCCTAATGTTCAAACTTCTACATGTGGGGAAGCAGGACTCGTCACCCATTTCCAGCAGCATCCCCGTTACAGCAGAGCTACTGAAATGCACTCCGTGGTGGCCGTGGTAAAGGAGCTGTTGTTACTGTTGTGGGAGTTTTCATTTATTCAGAAATAGATGAGAAGTGTCTGGTATCGCCAGTAGATGTGTGATTCTTCCCATTCTTTAAAGTAAACCCGTGTATTCCGAATGTCAATGCATAGCATTTGCATTGGTTATCTAGCTCTGTGGTGACAAGGTACTGTGGACTGGTGGATTCAGCAGCAGAGACCCTCTGCCTCTCAGTTCTGGAGGCTGAAAGATGGAGACCAGATGTAGGCAGGTTGGTTACTTCAGCGGGCTGTGAGGAACAGTCAGTCCCACGCCTGTCTTGAAGCTTCTGCTAGACTCCAGTGTTGGCTCTACTGGGCTTGCCAAGGCAGCATGGCTGTCCTGGGGCCTCATGGGGGTCTCCCTGTGGGCGTGTCTCTGGCCAAGTTCTTTCTATGGCACCCAATTAGAACTCACTGTATTAACATCATTAAGGGTCGTCTCCAAATAAGGGAACACTCTGCAGCATGGGGATCAGAGCCCAAACATAGGAGACTTCAGGATGCATAGTAAAGTGTAAACAAATACATTTATAAAAATGGCAAATGGTTCATAAATGGATTGTTGTCCTCATTTTATCCATACATGTCTCCCAAGGTTGCTATATAACTGCCCATGGGCTCATGCACACACACGTACACACACATACACTCATGGAAATCTGAGATTTTTGTAGAAGAAAAACAAACACTATTAGTAGCATCCCAAATTATGACCAATATGACAATTCTGCTCTTCTCCAAGTAGGGATTTTTTTTCAACAGTTCAGTGAATAGTGACTTTGTCAGGTGGATTTGGCTTTGATAATTGAATCTATACATCATAACTGTATAACCTTGAGAATGACCTGATTTCTTCTTGTTTAGATTACCAATTCCATAAAATTAGGATGAAAATCTGCTGGTTTAATGATGGATGACATGTTGCCACTTGGTGCCAGCAGGGCAGGTGGTGGGTGTGGGGGCTGCAGAACCAGCAGCCCTCCACCACGACCTGGTCTGTGGAGAAGAGAAAGATACTCAAGCACTCCAGCAGCTCAGAGAACATAAGAGGATTAGTCTATCTTTTACTATGACTTTTAAAGCACCAAGTAGGGTTTTCAAATGTGAACTTTGTGTACATGTGGCTTGATCTGATTATGAGAGGACTTATATCTTTTAAATGGGTTGGGATCCTAAAGCTGATTTTACTATTTAATCTGTGTGATTCTATTGTAAAATCAGTGGATAAAGTCACCAGGAGGCAAAGCAGTTAGAAGAGACAAAAAAAAGCCTGCATTTAGAGAAGAAATGGGGCATCACCATGCTGTAGCAGTGTTAGAAAACTGGGTGAGAGTTCTGGATTCCCTGCACTCTTCACGCACACGGTTTCGTTGGATAAAAACAGATGTAGCAAATTGACTTCCTCATTATGTTGTCATAGTCAAAGAGGAAAGGAGGAGAGAGGGTCCTGAGCAGAGCCATCACTCACTCTCAGCCCCAGTTGGTGCGAGGGCTGCGTGCACAATGGAAGGCAGCTTCTTACCTCTGCACTCTCTCTCGGAGAAAATCATGATGCATCTGTGTCTCAGTGACAGAAGATTGGCTTAGATGGTTTATGAACATTGATGAAATCCATGTTTATTTATAACTGAAAGGATACTCAAAATGTTGTAAAATATGTATGCAGGAAAAAAAATAACTAGAACATGCCTCAGAATAAGGAGGAAGAGATTTGTAACCCACTTCCCAAAATTAAATTCATAACTAGAAAACATCGATATTGTTTTCGCCTTTTATCTCCTCAAACCTTTCTCCTAAAAGGAGGAAACATGAATAGTGCTGACCAATCTCCATGATGTACCTACCTGTTAGCAATGCTTGATTTCTAAGTGTTTCCTCTACCAAAAAGTCAGCGGTTTTGTTAAAACAGCCATGTCCTGTGTTTCAGTGCCATAGACCCAGGGCAACTCTGGAGTCACAAGATGGGGACTGCTCCCACCACATGTCCCTTGGCAAGTTCCTAAGCTTCCCTCAAACCCATCCTACTGATCTGAGGAAAGGAGGCTGATATTTGTCTTTTACTTACAGAGATTTTATGGGGACCAGATGACTTTAACACACTTAGAACTAAACTGGCACTCCACAAGCAGATGGTTAGGAGCTAGTCATCGGCCTTTTTGACAGGGCCACCAAAACCTTCAAATCTGAAGTCCAGGTTCTTCACAGTCTTAGGCGCTCTGCATCTTTCTATCGGCCACTCCTTGTTCCTTCACTCATTTGTTTGCTCCTCCTTCTAGTGTGCATTGAGCACCTGCTGAGAATGTCCACGCTTTTAGCTGGGACCTCCCTAGGTTCCCTTTCAGACTGGATCACATTTCCTAAGTGTCCCCAGGTTTTGCCCACCTTTGATTGTCCTGGATCCTGGAAGACTGTGATGGATGTTCATTTGAACTGATGTTGAGTGCTATTTTAGAAAGCACATAATATCTAAGCAATTGTCTTTATCACTAAGATGACCTGGGCTTCAGGCCAGATACTCATAGGAAAATTTATGTTGAAAGCAAACATTTCCAAAAGTAATTCTCCAAACTCATATTGTGTGTTGCTTTGTTCTTCTCTCAAGGCACGTTGATGCAAAGAGAGAGAAAAGAGAGCTCTTCTTCAAAAACTATTTCTTGGCAATTTTCAATTTTATAAATACTTATTTTCCTTATGGCAACAGCAAAATGAACAAGCACACAGCCCAGGAAGAAGACACAGTCCCATAAAACTGACTCAGGATGAGCACAGAGCAGCCTTGCTGAGACCAGGAATGCTTCATCAACAGGTACTGCCTTCCCCCAGCAGGGCCGGGCCAGCCCTGTGCACTGAAGTGCTGGAGGCAGCCATCTATTTAAAGAGGAGGTGAAGGCGGCACTCTGAGCCCTGCACAAATACGTGGAGGGTCCAGCAAGGGGCACTTCACTGCCAAGTCCTCCTTGTGGTCAGGCATGCAGATGCCTGCTTTACTTCTGTCCCACTGCCCAGAGCAGGAGAGCCTCGGTAATGAGGCATCTTGGTCAATGGAACTGATTTTATGTCTTCCAAATCAATCATTGAAGATCTACAATATTTCTGCCAATACATTATACTCCTGCCATCAAAGGGTGGGTGGAATCCCCTCCACAGGAATATGGGCAACAAATAGGGACTCACCAACAGGGAACAACAGCAGAGGTAGTGGAAGTGATGTGGCATTGCACCTGATGCTGGGTCACAAAGGGCCACCCAGCTCTTACCATCATTCCTCAGGACATTTTCTAAAAACCCAGACATCATGGACAAAGAAGTCAAGGACTGGCCATTTGCCGGTATCCTATTTGACAGTCCTAGCCAGAATCAACCTGCAGATGCACAAAAATGCCATCCTTGCCAACCCACCCTTCCCGACACCCTCAGTGATGTCACACGGAGTCCTAGGGAGACAGGCCTCTCTGAAGAGCTCTGGCCTAACAGAAGATCACCCAGGAAATGTCCCTGGCTTCAAGCCGCTGTGTGATATGGTGATTTTACTATAGCTTGCATCACAAATGTCCCCCAGTCTGGGGCGCTGTGGGAGGTGATGGGGCCGAGTGAGGAAGTGAGGTCAGCCTGGGAGGACGCTGGCAGACGTCCTCCGCACCTGCTCCCACCTCCAGCTCCTCTGCTTCCTCACTGCCGTGAGGTGAGCGGCTTCCTTTCTCATGTGTTCCCACCGTTTTTCTCCATTTTCTGTCCCTGTGACAAAATTCACCACAAATTAACTTGGACAGGAGTGATATTGTCCTTCTGTTTCAGAGGTTTCAGTGTACCGTCATTTGGCTCTGTCACCTGGGGGCCTGTGGTGAGGCAGGACGTCATGGCCGAAGGGTGTGGCACAGCAAAGCCTCCCACCTCATGGGCGCCAGCAGCAGAGAGGAGAGAGAGAGGAGGGGCTGGGAAAACACATGGCCTTCAAGGGCCTGTCCCCCAAAGACCTGCTTCCTCCAACCGGGCTCCTCCTCCTAAGTTTCTACCACTTCCCTTCAGCCCATTAAATTATGACTCCCCCAATGAGGTCAGGTCACTCATGACCCAGTCACCTCCCAACAGGGCACCACCTCTGAATACTTCTGCTTGGGGACCAAGCCTTCAACACATGCACTTTTAGGGGACATTTTAGATCCAAACATAACACCCACCTTGATGGGCTGTCTCACCACAGGTCCAAAAGCAATAGAGTCACCTGATGAAGCCCTGAAATCTACAAAACTGCAAGCCAAAATAAACCTTTCCTCTTTTTAAGTTAATTATGTCAGGTATTTGTCACAATATCAGAGGGCTGACAGACAGGTTTGTTACACAACAATCACTGGAGGCCTATGAAATTATTTTAAATGAGACTACGTTTCTAAACGCGTATTATTCTTCATCTCTTCTTTGAGGATCCTAGTTCCCTTTCCAATAAAGAGGCCACCCACAAAACAGCTTAAATATTTCCACCTGCAAATTTTACGTCCCTTTATTTAATAATAATAGAAAAGGATTTGAAAGTGTACATCTTTTTCACTGCATACACTTTATAGAGTTCTTCCCTCCCCAGTATGACCTTGGCTCAGTCTCTTCTGCCTTGAAGTTCTTATCAGAGATTTTCACTGTGCCTCCCAATGGCAAGGACATTGTCCTGGGTGGGAAGGACTTTGAATCACCTTTACCATATGCCTCTTGGTTTAATATTTCCAATATTTCAATAAATCCGTTACTCAAATGGTATTGAGCTAGTAATGTACTTTAAAATGGCATTTATTTGCTTGGTTTTTGGTGTTTGTGGTGGTTGCTGCTTATTTATGTTGTTTGCTTTTGGTGCTGGGCAGTGGACCCAGGGCCTTGCATACATAAGCCTCTGCTCTACCATGAAGCTGTACCTCCAGATCCACTAAATTGCTTTTTAAAATCTACTTTTAAAAGTGAAAAGTGAGGGCTGGGGTTCTAGCTCAGTGGAAGAGTGTTTGCCTAGCATGTGTGAGGCACTGGGTTCAATTCTCAGCACCATATACAAATAAGTGAAATAAAGGTCCTTCAGCAACTAAATAATATTTTAAAAAATGAAAAGCATCACACAAATTTTAAATATTAATAATGTTATTCAGGTTATAAATATCTTAGTGACAGGTTAGCTGTATCAAAGAAATACTTCAGGGCCAGTGATAAATCAATTTGTTAAGTAAAGATTTCAAAACAACCACTCTGTTGTACTCTCAGAATCCAGCATAATACATGCTACAGGTGCAAACCAACTGGTGAAAATAAAGTTTAGTCTCTATTAATATGCTTGCACATTTTATTGATGCCTGTGAAAATAGATTTCTATTTTGGCTCAGAAACAGGTGATGAAATATATTTTGAAATAAGTTGAACAATGCTTATTCATGAGGAGTTTAGCATCTTGTGACATCTGAAGTTAATATTGACCAAACTGAATTTCCATACCAGGCTCAAGTATTTGAAATACACAGTGATTCTAAAGGTGTCAGTAATTTAGTTATTATCATTAGCACACGACTCTCTGGGACATTTTAATTGCAGATCATAATGACAGAACATTTATAACACTGTTCATTAATACATTATTTAATACAAACCTATGAAAAATTTAATTGCTGTTAAATGAAGTGTACTAGATAACATTCCAAGAGATTCAATTTGCAATAAAAAGAGGGTTGCTTAGTGTTTGGTGCTATGGAGCAGTCTCGGGAAATACTGCATATGGGAAGGTATTTTCTTTAATATAAAAATGGTTTTAGTACCAGAAGTTTGAGCTATTCATATCATAAAAAATCTTCTAGCACATTTAGTATGGCATAGTTTTACAAATACGGTTTTTGGAGGACAATTCCTCCCCATTAATTAGATGTATGCTCTGGGGCATGTTCGTTATTTAAACTGTCTGAGCCTGAGTCTCCTCATTTATAAAGCAGAGTACCATATATTACCTGCCTGTGACAGAGAATGCTAATGTTCCATATAGAGCTCTCTCCCTGCAGTAATCTCCTGTGGCTTCATGACCCTGGAGTGGTGAAGGACTGCTGATATTAGGGGTAATGAAACAACGTGTGCTTCTTGCTCCTGTTCCACATCCCCTGGAGGAGGCTGCAGCTCTGTGCAGGCCACTGGACTCACTGTACCCTAAGGCCAGTCAGGGGTGCAGCTTGGAATATTGCTAGCTCTTACAACAGAGAGAAATGACAAAGCAAATGGTTATCAACGTCTCTCCCTAGAATGTCAACAAATTGCTTTCAATCACATTTTGTTGGGCAAAACAAGTCATAAAACACAAGATTAGTGGGGCAGAAAAATGCATTCATAACTAAATTTTTAGAACATTCCTTTTGAATTTATTTCCAGATCCCCCATCTGCTGCACTAACAAAATCCCATTCTTACAGGATGTAAATACAACCAAGCTAAAGTCGAAGACTCCCTTACTGCTGAATGCAGCTCCATGCTCCCCAGCTCTGTTCTTGGGGGAAATGGCCCTATTTTCCCCTCACAGCCTAAAGTAAACTTTTCTTCTCACAAAGGCACCTGCTAGCAGAATGCCTGCTTCCTTCATGGGTAACTCCACCTTTGATTCATGCAGGGCCAAACCCCTTCTATCCTTCTCAAGAAAAGTTGCACAAGTGATCCAGGTATATCAATGGAACTCTCTTTTCTTACACTTCAAGTGGTGTGAGGTTAAGTACCAACTGGAAATGAAAGTTTGTGTTCATCAGTATGGCACTCTAGCTAGTAATACAAATCATCCCTATAAAAATCATCAATTCTGGATAAATACTAAAATACTTTGAATATATAAATGAGATTATAAGAAAAACAAATCCAAAGGAAATGGATAAAAAGCTCATTGTCAGTCAAAGCACTGAACATTATAATTAATGCTCTAGTGGCCCTGCAGGGAGGGGTGGGAAATGAGATGAGGACTGGTAGTGCTGGGCCTACATTGTCTTCTAGCAGGAACAGGGTTTCTGTTCTAATTACTCCATCTTTTTAATCCACTTTGAGTTGAGTTTTGTACAGGGTGAGAAATATGGATTTAATTTCATTCTACTACATATAGATTTCTAGTTTTCCCAGAACCATTTGTAAAAAGGCTATCTTTTCTCCAATGTATACTTTTGGCACCTTTGTCAAGTATGAGATATCTGTATTTATATGGGTGTCTCTGTGTCTTCTATTCTGTTTCATTGGTCTACATGACTATTTTGGTGCCAATGCCACACTGTCTTGTTACTGTAGCTCTTTAATATAATTTGAGGTACAGTTATTTAGTTTTTACCTTTCCAAAGTATCAATGCTTGGTCTAACAAAGTAGGAGCAGAGATTACTGGATTGGATCAGGGTATCAATAAAAAAAATAATTTAGAGATATCTCATTCACTTTTCCTGGGTAGCAACAAGGAGTCCACATTTGCCCATTGCTTTTTACAAGGGTAAAGAAGACACTTCAGTGAGAAAACATAGCTCAGAACCTACACCAGGAAAAACCCACACTACTCCAAAGAAGCATGGTGATTAAGAAAAAAAAAAGTTTCCATTCCATTCACAATTACATAAAAAGATATGTAGGAATAAATAATTGAACAAAATAAGCTTTATTTTTATGTGCTGCAAATAAAAACACACATTTTGAAAGAAATTAAAGACATTCAAAATTTAAAAAAAAACAACAACACATCCATAAAAATCAATCTGAGGCTTAATAGTGTTAAGATGGTGCAACTCCTCGGTCCTTCAATGATTTTAACCAATCTCTACCAGGGTCCTATTGGTTCATTTTGCAGAAATTGAACAGCTGACTCTGAAATTCATCTAGAAATTAAATTAACCAGAATACCTAAAACAGTCATGAGGAGGAAGAACAAATTTGCAGGATTTTCACTTCTCTATTTAAAAACATATTTTAAAATTAGAGTACAAGGAAAAGGGTGATACTGGTATAATAGCAGAAAATTCTTTTTCAGACCATTAATTTTCAATGGAAGAAATTACTACCTTTTAAACAATGATAGTTGAACCAATGGATATCCACTATGTATTTTATTTTTAAAATATAAATAAAAGATGCTAGTTCCTGAATCCACTTTTTTCAACCTTTGGCCACTACGAAATGGTGAGGAGAACAGGAAAACACAATGAAAGACTCCACAAAGGATAGAAAGGAAGCACCCAACACCACTATTCCACAGCAACTGTGGAACCCCGTGGCTACAACCTGTGTGACATCCTCTGCAGTCCGTTATCTCTGGCCACACCAAAGTGGGTGCTGGGGACTGTGTTGTGTGCAGAGCTGGCAGGGTAACAGATGGCCCACTGATGGAGAATGGATGTGTTAGAGGGGCAAGCCTTGTCCAAATCCTAGCTGAGAGTTTCCCTGGCATCCATCAACCTCAAAACCTAGCCACCTTTGGTTCTGTTGGCTTCCGACTGGGTGTCAGGAACACAGCTTAGTTTTTCTGTATATTAGATCTCCCATCAGTTCTTTCCCTCCTAGTGCTTTTTCTTCCTTCCTTCTCATGTCAAAGCTTATTCACATTTCTCTTTATCATTCTTTCTAGATATCATTTTACTTTTCAACCAAGACAACACTGAGGACAGAGGGGGCATTGATGACACTTGGAAACATGCATAATCAAGGTTATCAGAGCAAGCCAGGAACACACGCCAAACTAAGTTCCTTTTCTTAATCTTTTGAAAGACCAGGTTTCTGGACTGACTCTCTTCTCTTTTCGTTTCCCTATAGAATCTGGCCAGGTATCTACAGTCACATCTCTTCCTTAATTCCTGTCTGGACCTGCGTACAGGAGCCAACACCTGCTAACATTTGTTCCACCCAGTCGCTTTCTCTGGAGGCTGGGTTTCCGAGGACACATGACCTGGCTTTCAAATTGTCACAGCTGACAGAGCCACTTGCCTTTTACATGTGACTCTCCAGTTTTCTCCACCATGATACCCGCCTTTTCATTCCTCACCACTTTACCATGGCATAAGTACCACTTATTTTAGGACTAAGTATGTCATCTCCAGCACTAGGTAGGATTTCTAAAGAGGAAGGAGGAGGAAGAGGCGGGGGAGAGAAAGGAGGAAAAACAGGAAGACAAGATAAGAAAGGAAAGGAGGAAATAAACACAAACTTCACACTGTAAAAGAAAATATTACTAAATAGCACATTAGAAGTAAAAACAAATTAAAAATCCACTTATTACGCACATAAGTGGAAAGATAATTCACACTGCTAAGAGAGAATATTGAATTGAACACAATACGATATCTGGATAAAGATACATACAGCTACCTTGGATATAAGATCATATTTGTAGATTCTAGAGAATATAAAATTAAATTATAAAATAATGAATTTTGCTTATAATTAAAGAAAAACATATTAACAAAATTAGAAGACAGTCCATATCAATCAATGGAAACATTTTAAAAAATCCATAATATCGGAGGAGAGGGGTGGAGAAGGGGGGAATGGAAGAAGAATAAAATAGACATTATTATTGTGGTGGGTATAAATAGATGACTGCATGACCAATGTGATTCTGCAACCTGTACACTCAGAAAAATGAGAAATTTTATCCCATCTGATTCAAATGTATGATATGTCAAGATCATTGTACTGTCATGGGTAACTAATTAAAACAAACAACAACAAAAAAAATCCATGACATCCACCTGTTTCCCACCACCGTAACTCTCTCCACACTGGTCCAGCCTCCTATGTGTTTTGTCTGCTCTGCTAATTATCATGTTCTTCTATTTTTTGTCCTTCTTTTTCTAATGTAGCAGCCAGATTACCTTATTCTAATTTAGATCCAGAGGTGTCTTTAAATCTCAGAAATCTTATGCTTAATAAAAGTGGATTCCCCATCCCATTCAGGTGAAAATCAAAATTCTTAAAACAAGGGGCAAGCTCCCACTGCAACTCCTATTATTCTCTTCCTCTTTTAGTTACTTTGTTTGTTACTCAAAGCCACATGTGTGTCTTGCTACATCAAAACCAAACTTACATCTCAGCTAACATGCTCTTCTTCCCTGGTCTTCCCTGCTTGCTCTGGGTAACTGAAACATGCTCCTACATTCCTGTGCAGTTCTGCAAGTCTTTGCCTACACCTACTTTCCCAGTGAGAGCTTCCCTTAACCATAATTTTCCAAGTGCAGAATCTCCTCCACCTAGAGCTTCCAATTGTTTTGTCTTGCCTTGTTTTTCTCTTCAACACTTATCAACTTTGAACACAGAAAAGTTTTGTTTATTTTGATTTTTGTGTCATTGCACCAAAATATAAGATCTATAGGAATCCAACTTTTTGTTTTCTATTGTTTCTGAGAAATTATTATTAGCCTGTAGGATACTGCTAAGTATTTGCTGAATTGACCTAAATTGGGAATTAGTAATAAGAATTCATGGAAGTAGGGACTTGGCTTTATTGCTGATTGATACAGTGGTTGTTGAAACCACTCTGAAATGTGGTCTTGACATTGTCAGTTACAGTTTCAGTGTCTGTACTCAGTGGTTCAGCAATCTTCTTCTAGAGTGGAAATCATGTGCAAATAGGATACAGAAGCACTGCTACAGCAAAAAGTGATAGTGAAAAGGACTGACCTTGCTCTTTAATATGGAAGCAAATAAGTTAATTTAGTTAAACATTATGTATCTATTAAAATTATGAAACTCAATCAGAAAAATCTACATATATTAAAATTCAAAAATAATTTTAAATAGAGAAAGCTATTTGGAAAAATATACACCTGGCATAAAAACTTTACATAAACTTAAACACAATATAAAATTCATGTCCTTTAATAATACTTATAGATGAAAATACATAGTAAAGCTAAAATAGAAAATCAAGAATGGAGATCATATAAACCAATGTCAAGATGAAGATTACTTCTGAGAAAACACAGCAGAGTGAGGCTTTAGTTGTGTCTAAATTGTTTCAGTAAAATATATTTTAAGTAAAAACTAATGTCAAGCTCTTAAAACATCAAATCTGGTGGCTATGAAAATATTTTATTATTGTTTAATACCATAATTTTATTTATTTATTTTTATGTGATGCTGAGGATCAAACCCAGTGCCTCGCACATGCTAGGCGAGTGTTCTACCGCTGAGCCACAACCCCAGCCCCTCTATTTTATTATTTTGTGTAGTTTTTTAGGAGTTTGGGACTCAGTTACTGTAAACCAAACTGTGGAAACAGGGTGACAGTGGTCGCCCAAGGGCAGCATCTCCATAGTGCTGTCTGTGGTGCTCTGTTCCTGGGCCCCAGAGGCACCCTCCTGCTGACCTTCCTGCTACGGGGTCCTTCTCATTTCCCCTTCAGTCATTTTATATTCTCTTAGTATTGTTCCCACAATTTGCTGAGTGTGGACAGATTTTCTTTTTCTTATACACACAAACAAAAAAAAAAATCTCTAAAAATGCCAGCAAGTTTAACACTCAGAAAAGGGTATTTGGGGAGTGTTAATAAAGCCAAGAACAGAAATCCAATCCAGCAGAAGAGTCCCTGTCTCCTGCAACACTTATTAGCTTTGTGACCCTGGGACGCCCATTTTTCATCTCTGAACGTCAGATTCCCCAAACGTAAAATATGAAGATTGATCATGCCTGATTCATGTGACTAAAATGTCAAATCAATCAATACATTTAAGGAACATTGCACATCAGAGGCCATAGTCAATATTTATTTCCATTTATAACAGGAAATAATAATGATAATAACTGCCTTTGAGCTCTTTTGTCTCATGAAGCCAGTTCCACTGAAGAGCAGGCATTCTCTCCACTCCATTGGGGCGGGGCGGCCTCTGACTCTGCTCACCTTCCTCTAGGCCTGGGTGGGCTGCAGGCCCTGATTCAGTGGATGTCTCCTATCTCTTGCTGCTTGTGTCTACAGCAGGCCTCCTCAGCCTCCGCGGAGTGGCCCTTGGCATTCACAAGAAAGCCGAAGGGAGATGCAGAGGCAGTTTTCAGTGGCCATGTGCCAGACCAGTTCTCCCAAGGAAGAGTTAATTGCCTCTCCGGCTCTTGGGGAGTTGTGATGGTGTCAAGTGGGGAGCCTGAGCTGAATGGAAGAGCTCTCCTCACAACCACGAACGGCTTCATCAGGCAGGACAAGAAGGATTGCGACAGGGGAGCCTGGCTTGAAAGCTTTTATGTTTGAAGAGTCAAATGCATAATTAAAGGACACTTGGTGTGACACAGAAACACTGGATGTGGAGTCAGAAAGCATGCTGCACAGATGAGTCCCTCAGACCCAGCTGGGCACCCCAGGGCCTTTCATCTCCATCTCTTCTATAAGAGGCAGGGCAGTCGCTAATGTGGAGCTTGCTTAGATGAGCATATGCTGAAACAGAGAAGTCATTTCAGAAAGGATATAGTCCTGCCCAATATTTAATTAATATTTAATTCTGGATCTATGTAAATAGAAAATAAAAGAAGTTGAATTCAGAAGAAAGAAGAAGCAGAAAAAAAAAAAACAACACTGTATAAGAAGGGAAACAAATGAGGTGGTTTGGGGCTGAGAGACACTTTCTAGATCTTGGTACACATAGAGGACACCAAGGAGAGAACAATGACCTTGTCGAATTAAAAGACAGGCTGAAATACAGGGAGGAGCAAGGGGCTGCAGAGGCAGAGGGGAGGGAGCTACAGAGAGGGAGCTGCTGCTGTCAGCAAGGGGCCATGTAGTGAGCAGTGAGCTGAGCACAGGTGGGCTGCAATCAGAAGGGCCAGGAGAAGGGAGATTTGGGAGACTCTAGTGCCACCAGGGGATGCTGAGTCCTCCTTGAATGTCAGCACCTTCCACAGGGACCCACAAGGGATCTTTCCACAGTCACAGAGAGAAGCAGGTCCAGAGTACAGCTTCCTCCCATTCACTCCAGCAGACCTCAACCCCCTGTTCCACAGGTGACAGGCTGCCCACCAGAACACTGTCCAACACTGAAGAAACACACACAGGCAGATGGTAAATGCGTAAAATGCAAAAGGAATCTTATCAATGTAAATTAACTGAGAAAAATAACATATCAAAATAAACCAATTGACATACATGATGGAATTTTACTCAGTCATGCAGAAAAAGGAGGTGTAAGTAGAAACATAGATAGAGGACAGAGATAAAGAATTTAGTAGAAAATAATTTTTAAGCATCTATATGAATAGATCCACTGATGTAAAAGAAAAAAATATTTAATCAAGTTTAATCAGGGCTCACTCTATGAACATACAAAAATATCACACTGAACTCCATTAATTTGTACAACTAAAAAGTATTAATAAAATATTAACAAATGATATTTAAAAAAGAAATAAAAGACATGAAAAACATTCTAATTTTAAAGGTTGGATTTGTAAATGAAAATGTAACTGGATGGACTGAGAGAGTAGATACAGCAGAAGTTAGTACCAATGAGCTGGACGACATGGCAATAGAAACACTCCATGCTGAAGGACCAAGGGAAAAAGACAAAAAAATAAATAAAAATAATAAAAACCAATTCGCCAGAGCCTCATTAAGCTATAAGAATATATGAAATATTCTAACATAGGAATAACTGAGATTTCATAAAGAAAAGGAAAGTTGGAAAGCAAACAAAAATATTGATAAAATGAGGCAAAATTTTAATGAAAACTACAGAACTACAGACACCAGGGCTCAATTAAACATGACAGGGATAAAACTAAACAAACAAACAAAAAAAGAATACAAGCAAATAATAATCAAATTGGCAAAGAACAGTAAACTATAGCATAAAGAAAAAAATACATAAACAAAAAATCAAGACAACATACCAAGGCTTTATAACAGAAGGTATGGAATCAGTAAAACAATAAGATGGCATCTTCAAAGTGATTTTGAAACAATGATTAAATAGCCTTTAAGAATATTGAATAAAGGCTAAACACCTTAAAATGAAGGCTTTACGAATAAAGGCTATTTAATCAATCTCCTTCAGAAGCACTAAAGCAGAGAATTCAGGAGTAAAGACCTACACACCAAAAGCATTTAGAAAAGGGTTTATTAGCCTAAGAATATACACAGAGGAAAACTCAAATTTATCAGAGAACCAGGAGTAATGCATACATGACGCATATACACATGAATATTAAATATGTTTATTTTTATGATTTAAAATGAAAATTTATTGCATAGAACTCAATTTAAAAATATTGTTTTTTGAGATTTATAATAAATCTAGAAGCAAAATATACAAATTCAAAAATACAAAGGAAGAGAGTAGAATTAAAAGCATTTTAAGTTGTATAATGTTATTTGAATATATATTAAGATTATTTAAAGATACATAGTTTGGACTTGACAGTAATCATTAAAAAAATGAAACAATGTTTTGGCTAATATTCCAATGATATTAAAATATATTTGGTTAATAAAAAAACATGGAGAGGACAAAGAAATAAACAATGAGAAAAAGTAAAAAGAAGAGCAAGCAAAATAGATTTAAACCTAATCTGTAGATGATTACATTAAGAATAAATGGTCTAAATATTCTAATTAAAAGACACAGTTATCGGACTTCCTGCAAAAGAAAGAACAATCTTAACACTGTGTTCAAAGGACTCACTATAAATAGAAAATCATATCATTAACTTAAAAGTACAAGGTTGGGAAAGCAGATAACAGTAAAATAGTAATAAAGTTACATAGTAACACCATTTCCTAAGGAAGGATTGTATGAGTGCAGTCTCCATTACTCATTAAGGTGGGTGAGCAAGACCCACCACACAGTGGGCCCCACACAGCCTTCACATGCGTCACGCGATGCTCAGCATGGTTTTGATCAACAGGGAATGGCGGCTGTGACAGTTGCCCCATGAGATTGTGATGGAGTGAAAGTCCTGTCCTCAGTGACACTGCAGCTCTGCCCATTGCTGATGTCTGCGGTGAGTCTGGTGCCAATAGGCCCCCTGCGCTCCAGCTGTAAGAAAATGCAGCAATGCTGTCCCTAAAAACATACCTCTCCATGATGAACCATGTGGTGGGTTCATGTGTTCACTATACTATATTCCTATCGTTATTTTACAGTGTGTTCCTTCTACTTATCAACACCAACAACAACAACAACAACAAAACTTAACAGTAAAACATGGTGCTGTGTTTTGCCAGACTTTTACTTAGACTTTTACTTGTGCCAAAGGGCCAGGTCAACTGGCGGGCCTATTCACCCAGGTTTGTGTAAATACACTCTACAGTGTTCCCCCAAAGACAAAACGGCTTACCAATGCCTTCCTCAGGACACCTCCCCATTGTTCAGTGACATGTGACTGTATGTAAAAGAATTGGAGTCAGAGTTATGTTCTGTGCTTAAAACATAATTAAAATATAAATCAACAATAGAAATGTATCCAGAAATTTCCCAAATATATAAAAGTTGAATGCCCACAATACTAAATAACATATTGGTCAAGTAGGAAATCTCATCAAAAATTATTGAATATTTAAAAGTCATATGAAAGCAACACACCAAAATTTGTGCAATAAGGTTACTATAATTTTTAGAGAAAATTATAGAGCTTTGAATGTTTATATTAGGGAATAATGAAGTCTTCAAATCAGTGATCTAAACTTCAAAATTAGGACAAAAATTAACATAAAATGAAAAGTAAAGTAACATTAGGAAGGCAATACTAATTTTGTAAAAGAAATCAGTTGCAGAGGGGGAAAAAACAGAAAAAATGAAAGCAAAATTTTATTTTTTGAAAGAACAATAAAACTAATAACTTTCTACATATAAAGATTAAAATGATACAAAAAGACTCAGATTCTTGATACCAAGAATAAAAAATAAGAAGTACTAGAAAATCCACAAATATTAGTGGAATATGATGACAGTTTTATCCCAGTGACTTTGACAGCTTACACAAAATGGACAAATTCTTCAAGAGGCCAAAGTTATTTAAGCTTTCTCAAGAAGAAGCTCTATATTTATCAAAGAAGTTTAGCTCAAAACCTTGCTACAAAGAAAATTCCTACCTAGACAGAGAGAGCAATAATGTTGGTACTATCCACAGAGCAGGAGGGACACTCCTGATATTATTTTGTGGCCAGCATTGTTTTGCTGCCCAAACAAGAAAATATGGCTTTAAAAAGTTCAAGCATAGACCACTGTCTTTCGTGGACATAGCAACAAAATGTATAAACAAAATTTCAGTCCAAAAACATAAGTAGATTAAAACATGCTGACCAATGAGACTTTGCAGGGGTTTCAGGCTTAGAGCAACCTTCAAAAATTGACAAATGTAATTGACCATATTTATATGAGGTGGGAGAGAAAGGGAGAGAAAAGGGAAATTGCATGGAAATGGAAGGAGACCCTCATTGTTATACAAAATTACATATAAGAGGTTGTGAGGGGGGAAAGGGGAAAAAAAAAAAAAACAAGGGAGAGAATTAAATTACAGCAGATGGGATAGAGAGAGAAGATGGGAGGGGAGGGGAGTGGGGATAGTAGAGGATAGGAAAGGTAGCAGAATACAACAGTTACTAATAGAGTATTATATAAAAATGTGGATGTGTATCCGATGTGATTCTGCAATCTGTATATGGGGTAAAAGTGGGAGTTCATAACCCACTTGAATCTAAAGTATGAAATATGATATGTCAAGAGCTTTGTAATGTTTTGAACAACCAATAAAAAAAAGAGCCATGTGATAATACAAAAAATGAAGATTGAATTTTCACAAAATTTGACATCCATTTAGCATAAAAGCTCTCAGGAAAATTGAAATCAAAGAGAATTTTCTTAACCTAATAAAGGTCATCTCGAAAAATAGGATTAATAGTATATTTCTTATGAAAACCTGACAATTTTCACTCCAAGATTAATAAAAGCAGAAGACAGCAAGAAACCTGCTTCTCTGCTCTTACTGATCTTCTATTCTACTGGAAGTCCTTGCCATTGCAATGACAAAACCCCAGTTACCATTCGAAACCCCCCTCCAAAAAGAGAGAAAAAAAAAGGAAAGTAAAAGAATGCTAACTGGAAAGAATGCAAGAGGTAAAACTGTCCAGTGACAGATGACATAAAAAGTAAGATCCTATGGGGAAAAAAAATTAAGGCACTAAAATTCTAGAGGTCTTGGATTCAAGGTCAAAACCTTAAAGATATATTTCTATATACCAAGAACATACAGTTTAAAAAATATGTAATGCCAATTGCAATAACAAACCATCAAACACTTGGGGATACATTTACAAAATACTTGAAGTCTCCTATGGTGATAACTACAAAAAGTTGCTGAGACAAATTAAAGAAGGCTTAAAGGAACAGAGATATACACCAAGTTAATTAACTGAAAGACTAATTGTTAAGATCTCTGCCAAATATGTCTACAGATTCGAGACAATCCCAATCAGAGTTCCTGCAGGATTTTTTGTAAACATTTAAACAATATTTCAAAATATTTGTGGATAGCACAAAATTAAAGTAACTATGATCTTTATAAAATCTACCAAATCAGTGTGGTATTGTCACAGAGAAGGAAGGAAGTCTAAGAATATAACAAATAGATAGACAGATGATAGATTGGTAATGGACTTTTGTGAAAGAAGATAAAGTAACTCCACAGAGGAGAGAGAACCATTTTGACAAGTTACACTCAAAGGATTTCCATTTGAATGAAATGAATAAATAGGTCTTTGTTCTTCACCCCACACCTAAAACTTTTCATAAAGTGTTAAAACAATAATTAATAAAAGTGAATCATAGACACAATTTTAAAGAAAAATCTATAAAACGTGGACAAAAATAAGGGTAACACTATGATTGTGGACATATTACACACAAAAAGTGATGAATGTTCTTTAGCTTATTCTTTGACATTATCTGTTTGCAATTTGTATAATAAAATTAATTTGGGCAATGGACATAATACTTGTTAACCACAGTGGTCATGTATGATGTGTAATGAAATAATTAAGTCATGTCTGCATTTGGAAGACACTGTGGCACCCTTAGTGGAGGGCACTAAAGTGGCTGGCATTTCCTATCCATAGGGAGTAAAATGAAGAGCACATTGACGGCCATAACCTCTACAGTCTAAGACCAAACTTATCGGCACTCTTGTGTATATTGTTTAGTTTTTTTCCATATACATCCATTTATTTATTACAGTTTTAGTCAGGACCCATTTTAAGTAAAACTGGACAACATCTTCAGATTTGGAAATGAGAGGGACAAGGAATGGCAATAGTCCTCTCTAGGAAAAGAGTCAGAAGAAGTACAAATTCTGTAGCAGGCACCTGACATTTCTGCCTCTGTTGCCTCAATTGGCAGAGTGGTAGTATTTGTAGAACTTACCTGTCTAGTTGTGTTGAGATCCAGAGGCAATAAGCACCTAAAAGTTGGCCTATGCCCAGGTACAGGTACAGAGAAATATAGTGTGTGTTTATGTATATGTATATATTTAATATAAATATAAAAATGTTATATTCATATAAAATATATGAATGATTATTTTCTTCTAACTTGCTGCTCTGCTGCTGGTTATATAGCAGGTCCCACTGAAGAGTAGAGAGTCTGCTCTGCTAAGGCTGGTAATGAGCTGTCCTTCTTTACCATACAGGTCCCTGGTGGATAGTGAGCCATATGGTGCCTCTCTGCTTCCCCAGGAGGAGATGTCTGATGAACCTCCTGAGAACTATCTATGAATAGCAGCATACTGAAAATAATGTGGCTAGAATCACCTTGCAATTCCTATGACTCGTTGTTATGTCACAGGGAAGAGGAGCAAAAATTGATATTTTGGGGATTCTTCTCATAATTATCGGTTAGTCCATTAGAGCTTACAAAATTTTCTTGCCCCCTCCTCATCAATATATTATTTATTACGTATGCCACACAAAGGCACACAGCCAAACACACATATGCACACACACATTCCAGACTTTTAATCCTTAGATGGGAGTCCACCCATAGCCCTTCTCAACATAAGAGCTGCTAATACCATTTTTCCTTGTGTCAATCTTCCCTCTAGTTATAGCCTTGCATTCTTTCTTAAAAATGTTCAGGTAAAGACTTTTCAGCTGTGTATCCCAAAACTGGTGTAGAAGAAGATCTTGGGGTAGACCCATAATTCCTGTTCCGGAGATTGATGCCCTAATAATCTCTTCCTCCTGAGAGTAATTTGCTCCTAGTCACTAGCAGATGCAAAGTCGGATAGCAGCAGAGAGAGAGAGAGCGAGAGAGAGAGAGAGAGAGAGAGAGAGAGAGAGAGAGAGAGAGAGAGAGAGAGATTGAGGAAGTGTTCAGGCAATACCAATATTCTACTGGACTTTATAAAGCAAATTTCCATGCTGTGTATTTCCCATGGAGAAGGACACATGGAAAGAAGCTTTTGGACACTGGGACATTAGAACAGGCTCCAGCCCACAGCCAGAAGAAGCCTATTTATCCCATCTTACAGTTCCAAGAAAATGAGCTCTACCATTGCCTGAGTGAACATGGAAGATGTTTTCCAGTCTTCCCCGTTAGCCTCCAGATAAGAATGTGATCCAGTCAACACAATGAGCAAGGCCTGGGGGACTCTGATCACAGATTCCAGCTAGGTCACAACGAAACTCCTACAGGCCCCAAACTAAAAGATCATCAACAAATATTGCTTTAAACTGATAAGTTTGCTGTCATTTGTTTTATATCATAGAAATCTAATGTTGTCTTTATGTCATGTATAAAAGGAACTGTAGATATATAGAAAGATAATTGTTTTTCTTTCCATAAAATCTTAGATTTCATTCTTCAGATGATAAAAAATTATGACTTACAGAAAGGGGCATTTCTGATTCACGGGGACCTAACATACAGCAGAATAAACAAAGTGCAGTTTTCTCTTCTCACCATTTTATCCCCTAATGTACTTCTTAAATATTTGCTAATATCATTTCTGTTGGTATTGTCTCTATTAAGACAACATCTGAAAACAGGAATGGATGTGTTTTCTAGTCTACTGTCTCCAGTTGCCAAAAATGTTTGGCTTCTCCAAGATACAAACAGAAATCCATTTTGTAAGAAGCTCGTGTATCTTCAGTTGCCCTAGGGAAACTTAAATAGCTGGATCTTCCTTAATGTTTCTCTCTGCACATAATGAGTTTATTAAGCAGCCCAGGCAGTCTCCAGCCTAGAAAAAAAAATCCCAAATGATAAGACTCAACTTTCTACTGCTCAGTTTGAGTTAGTCACCCAATCAGTTGCTGAATAAAAGGGCTTATGATGAGTTCTACACTGGACTAGTTCTTCTATTATCAGAGGCACAAAGATGGACAAATGTGACCCCAGTGGCCAGGGTGCTCACAAAAATGTACAACTCTAATCTGTCAGGAAACATTAGGTCCCAGAAGATGGTTGAAATTAAGAGGGATGGAGACTCAATTATTGAGTACTTCCTTTGCACTCCATGGAGTTTTGTGACAACATCCAATTATTAGGATTTATCTTATTAGTTCAGGCAACAGGCAACAAAGACTCAAGGAACTGAAACCACTTCCCCAAGGTCATAGAGGTTACCATGCACAGACTTGGGATTCTTTCCCATCCACCAAGTGCAATGGCTTCTCCACCTCATCAGCATCATGGCCTTGATTCTCAGAAATAATGGTCTTCAACTTCCACAGTGCTGTCAGGGTCCTTTGTGGAAGTTTTCATGTGATTTTTTCCCCTTTGAACATCCTACTCACTTTTTATAGGCAGAACCAACATTCACAAGCTGTACCATTCTTTTCAAAGCTTCTGTCATGAGAGATCATTAATTTCTAACAATAAGTTTCCCCTTAAGTCGGTCAAGTGGTTAAAGACTTGGCACTTCCAATTGTGTCTTTGAGGAAAAAGTTCTGATGTTTTCAACATGTGAGTGCCACCTGAATCCGCCCCTTGGCTGAGTAAGGAAGACAGGATGACCAGGGGATGATGGTGTCTTCCGTTGGCACTTCATCACCTGAATTCAGAGATGTCTCACAGATCTGTGCCAGTGACAGAAGCATGTGGACTGTTGGTGGCTGAATACCAAGACCCTAAGTAAAGAGCAACAGTCCCTGGTAGCCCAGGACAAGGAAAGAACAAGTCCTAACTTAGGTAAGGAGAGACTATTCAAAAGACTATTGCAATAGGGCACTATTGCAAACACGAGATCCTTGGCATTTCTGAGTTCAAGCAGAAAGGACTTTCTTTTTGTAAAAAGGAGTAAATGAGACCGGAAAAAACCATGCATGGGTAAATGTGATGATCTGGTGGTCTGATTAGATCAGTGAGCCGGGGATGAATTTTCAGCCAGTCAATTCAATGTTTCTTTTATTATTTTTTGTTTTTTAAGGGAAGTTCCATTTTCCAGTACCAGCTTTGGCACCCACAATTTCTTTAACACAGCAGAGGATCAAACTTCAGGGGCCTTTGGCAGGAGAGAAGCTTGGCTCAAGGTTGTTTGCATCGTATTAGCGAGTTGGTGGATGTTTTTACACATTGGTCTGTGGGAACAAGTAGCTCAGCTGGTCATTTATGAAAGAACAAGGAGAATTTGGAGCCTTGTCATAGGTAAAGAAGATGTTCATTCTGAGTCTTATGTGTGTTACTTGAAGCCATTTCCCAGAACAGACAGAGCAGGGGAATTCTCTAGCTATTTCCAGGGGCTGGGCTTAGATAAATTTAGCATCGTCAGCAAGCATGAGCCTGCTATGGAGGAGTGACACAGGCCCTTGGGATGAGTAGTGACAGCCTGTGGGGAGAGTGGGAACAGCTGTGGTGGATGAGCAGCATCAGCCTGTGGTGGCTGGTGACCACAGTGAACAGATGCATGCCCGCAGTCCCTGGAGCCACAGGTGGCTGGAGCCTTGGGAACCCTGAAAGGACAGCACAAATGTGCCGACCTCTGTGCCCAGCTGATTGCTTTAGTCTGCTTGTCCAATGTCCCTATGAATCAGCCTGATGGACATCTCCCATTTTCTAATAAACCACACTCTCATACCTTCGAATTGTCCATATCATTATAAATCAGTACTCCCTTCTCCTACCAAGAAACTCGCTTTTGTCTTATGATCCCCTATCTTCCCACGGTCTCTTTAATTACTGCTCATTCCCCTGGGTCATCCCACTGGTCATCAGGGTTTTGAACTCAGGGGTCGTATTATCTATATCTGGTATGCATTAATTCCATCATGTGGGAGACATTCTGTGACCCTGACCCTTTACCACTCAGTCTGGAGAGCCTTCTAAGGAGAAGCCCGTCTCCACAGAGCCTACCAACCCAGCTGAGCAGTGGCCCAATGAGATGCCTGTTTCAGGGGCTAAAGGACATAGATTGCTGCCTGCCCTGCTCTGCTGGGCATTGTCCATAGTCTTTCCTCAGCAATTCTGCAGAAGGAATAGAAGGCACTATTCAGTCCCCGAGATTCCCACTGGTCGTCTGTATAACTTGGGGTCAGGACTTATTTGCTCCAGGATGCAGTTCCTTCATCTGTGCTCTGAGGGTAGTGTCATTCACCTGCCATGGTCAGGAACATGTGGCAATATTCCTCAAGCGATAGTGTGGGTAGTGAACACTAGGTATTTACCGAGATGGTAGACTGTCCCCATGCCTGGTGGCACTAGACCCTTGTGTGTCAGATCAGTTCAAACTTTCAGGAGACGGCATCCTTTGGGTCATAAAAGGACCAATACAGATGGGACTTGATTAACCACCAGAAGGATAATTGTTCCTGCTCTATGTGTTCTTTACCATGTGATTCTTAGTCATCAAATGACCTGAGAAATATAAAGAAAACAGTCTAGTGACACAATATGCGACTAAATCATTCAGAATCACTCCAGGTGAATTGAGCTGGTGCTAAATAACCACACAGACACAGAAAGTACCTTTTTCTTGGGGTTCAGTGATGGTTCCTCTGTCCCAGCTCCCACAAGAGAGGAAAGAGAGGCAGGAGAGAGGGGGATGGGAGGGAGAGAGAGAGAGAGAGAGAGAGAGAGAGAGAGAGAGAGAGAGAGAGAAACAGCTAAAAACATCCTATTTAATGGTGGGGGGAGACATTCCAGAAAGTTCAACCCAAATAAGGCAAAGGATTGGGTGTCAGGGAGTTACTTGGTGATGTCTTACAGACACCAGATTTGAGTGACATCTTGGAAGGCCACACCCATCTCAGATGCTGTGTGAGGGAAAGGCAGAGTGAGGTAAAGGACACATACATCACACAGCCCAGTCAGAGCAGCAACATCCGCCCTGTCCCCTCATGTGCTCAAATGCACACAGCTTGCACACACAGCCCATGGCTGGGTCGCCATAGTCTACCTTGTTCTTTAAGCAATGTTAAGAGCATTAAATACATCGAAAGAGAATTTTATCTAGCTGACATATGCTTATGTAAATATCTTTAATATTATTCTAAATCAGCAGGTAAATTTCTTATTTATATTGACCCAATAACATTTGATTTTTAACACCCAATTCTCTCTTTAAAAACAGCTTGTAATTTATGTGGAAAAAAAATTGTATGCTACTATCCCCTGATGGCTCTTCGAACCAAAACATTGACTTTTCTTCCAATTGGCTAATTGATTTTAAGCAATTAGTCAGTGCAAGTAACATGTAACTAGTTAATTAGCTTACTATCTAGTGTACTCCCTTGAGAGCCATTAGAATGTGGATTTACAGCCTTTGATGAATTAAAGGAGGAGTAACACAAGGCCATGAAATTTATATTTTTAGAGAAAATAAAATTCCAGGAAAGAGAGCTTCAGCAAATGGATTCTGAGAACTTGTACTTCGGAAATAATTTGTTTTACTTATTTTAACTTTTTAAATAAATGTGTTAGGAACAAATCACCCTAGATAATTTTAAAACATTACTAATCTAATTCCCTATAGTCACTATTAATTATTTCAGGCATCCTGTTGTAAAACTTACATGTACACAATACACATATGAACACACAATCACACATACACACAATCACAAATCCAAAATCTATTTGCATACACAGCATGAGTCCAGTCCACTGGTGGCCACTGTGTCTCTTTGAAAACACCATATTTATAGCATGTGATTTGATTTGTTGGAAAGAACTGGAAAAGAAGAATATGAATTAGGTAATTCATCCAAATTGATGCATAATTACAAATAGATAACTGGCCTATCAGAAAATCATACATTAGTCTGAAATTGTATTACAAAGAATGCAAAGACTCATGGTATTAATAAACTTTCCTGAGTAGGCAGGACTCTGAACTGTTATCTGAATGAAGAAATGGTTTAACCTATATGAGGCGGAAAACAGTGAAGATGGATGAGTTTTGTAACACACCTGGTAGGCAGAAACCAGGTCATGGGGGATCATGTTGACCATATTAAGACCCCAAGCCACGGGATCCACTAAAGTGTTCTCAGAGGGAGAGAGAAGCTTAATTTTGCAAGGTGGAAAGTACATTGGGAGTGGTCACAATGGCTGAGAATGACCAAACAAACAGTTGAGGAGAGTTAACAAGCATCTCCATTGATGGCTGATGAAGACAAGGAGACAGGATGGGATGAACTGGAGAGATTACAAACACAATCAGTAGGAACAATCTTGATCATTAAATGAACACAGGAAGAAGAAAGAGGAAAGAATGGGAGGTCGCCTTGGCTCTCACGGTATCTGGGCTGGGTGACATCCATAGGTTAATGTACCAGAGAGAGCCCAGACTACAGCCTAGGAGGGCCACAGGATCGTCATTTAGTCTTGGATATGTTGGGGCAATGATGATGTTGAGTCTTCCTCTGTGTAAATTGACAAGTATGGTGTGGGATCTAAAGTGAGAAAGCAGGTTACAGATTCACTGTAAATGAAGGTAAGGAAGATGGGATTGATGAATTGGACATCATGAAAAGACAGGTTTTGAAAACATTGCATTGGTTTTATGACCTGGAAGAGAAAGAAAAAAAAGTTAAAAAGATATATAAAATAATGGACAAATAAGTCTTTTACCAAAACAAAAAAAAATCAAATAATTAGGAGTATAATGACATGTTTTACTCCATAGTAATTTTAGGAAAGGAAAATAATTAAGTGAGCTACCTCTTTATACCTGTTATATTGCCAAATAGTTAGGTAGTGAGATAAAATCTAATGTTGGCAACAAAACATAGAGATAGAAATTTCCTTAGAATTTAGCTCACGTCGTTTTTCTTACAGTCAGGTTCTACTCAATGAAATTGAGACGGCCCATGTTCCCTACATGAGAAATTCTACTCTTGCACCATATAGTATCTTCTTCATAAGTTCCACTATCCCAGTACAGCTCATTTGTAAGAGAAGTACTCCATGAGCTTTTAGGGCAAGACCACTTGATGACCTGCATCTTCATGGCTAAGGTGGACAGGAGTGAGATTAACAGAGCACACTATGGAAACCATGCTGCAGTCAGAACAGGCAACCAACTGTGCATCTGGGCATGTGGATGTTGGATTAAATTTGTTGTGTGACAAAGAAATAATGTACATTAAAAAACAAACAATGTTCACAAAGGTCGACTACTCCTGAGAAGTGTAGTACTCTGAGGTTGGTAACACACACAATGACTCTGGTGACATGACCCATCTTCATATTTTCACCTCATGGGGAACCCTTTCAGTGCACTTAGAGAGGCAGAAGTTAAGAGTGCCTGAGCAACAAGCTGAAGTAAGAAAATAAGCTCCAAGATGGAAGACTGCCCCTTTAAGCAATTTGTTTTTTTGTCATAGCAAAATGTGAAGCCAAAGACTATAGTGTTGTTTAACTTTTAAGACTCGAAATATTTAGATAAAAATTCATAAGGAAAGACCCACACAAGAAGAGGAGCTAGAGAAGAGGTTATAGGAGTATTTATATAAAAAGATTTCAGCAAGCTGTGGAGAAAGCATGACCCTCCAAAATTTGGTAACTTGAATCCACACCCAGTTTTGATTTCATTGATAAAGTGATAGCAATTGGTTTTCATTTATCATTATTTATTTTGCCTCTGTATTTATTAATAAGCATATGGAAATGAGATGTGACTTAGATCCAATAAAGTGGTAAGTTTGTGGCTGAGGATGCAGGTCAGTGGTAGGGCAATTGCCTAGTATACCCAAAGCTCAACCTGCAATCGAGAGCAAGTGGCTGGGGGAGGTGGGTTCAAATTATGTCTTTCCATCTCTGACTAATGAGGATTTTTGACTTGAGAAAGCTATCTAACTTCTCTTATTTTAGCTTACTCCTTTATAAAATGGCACTAAAATGGCATCTTATGCACAGGATATTTGAGAAAATTATGTGAGTTAATGAATGTTAAAGACTTTGAAAAGTACTTTGAACATAGTACATAATGAATGCAATTTAGTTATAAAGAGCTCAACCAAAGAAGCGCCTGTTCCAGCCTTAGGAAAACTCTGCTCCTCATATTCCTACTGAATGTCAAAACTTCATTGGTTATTAATGAACTTTCAAGAACAATTTGATAATATATGCTTTTTTTAGACTTGCTAAATGTTCAAGTATTTAAAGAGTTGCACATATTCTGACTTTTAGAAGTTGAATATGCACATATTTAAACTTATGTATTACTCCAAGATTTTTTCTCTTAACAAAATTGTAAATAAATACAGAATAAAGTTCATGCTAATTAAATGTGTATATCAATTGACTTTAAGATGTAAGGAAAAAATGTGGTTAATTCTGATAAGGAACCCTGATGGATAAGGAGGCATTGAAGGGTCTTGGAAGATGAGAAGGGATTAATCAGCAGAAGAAATATTTCAGGCTACCCCTGCCATGCTTTATAGCTTCCTGTTCTTTCTGAGAAATAATTCTTCTGCATTGTAGAGCTAGGGAAGCCTCCATGAGATACACATCTCTGAGACTGATTTCTTCCACAGCCCTTTAACAGTGTAAGTGGAAGAGGCGACTGGCCACAAGAGAACCACAAGAGAAATGATGTTGGGGGTCAGGAATGAGAGGTGTCTCTAGGCTGGATGTTGCCTTTTGTTATGAGAATACAGATGAGATATAAGAGTCATCATGTAATGGAGAATATTGACAAGGATGAACCATCAATAAAAATTGCTCAGAATGAAGACACATCCTGAGAAGCACCAATTCTTTGAACTAGAGATGTAGGCTTTGATGAGATGGACTTCCAGCAGGTGGAAATCAATTAATGAGTAGCCTTTATATGAGACTCAGTACACACACTTAGCTTTGTCTCTGGGTTCACAGGCCTACAGAATCGCTACTCTAATCAAGCCCTGACTCATCAAGCAGAAACAACATCTTCAATGCATACCAAATTACTCATTACTGCTGACTGTTATTATTTAGGATTCATCCCATGGTTGAAAAATCCCATTATAATGAATGATGAAACAAAATAAATAATTACATCCTAGCCACCCTTGACAAAATATGTCTTCCAAGTGCATTTGGAAATCCAATATCCTAATTTTATTACTTATTAATTTGTACAAAGTCATTAGTTGTGATAGGTTTTCTTAAAATTAGTGTCATTTAATATGCCTAAACTGGATAATTTTATCGTTATTTTTTGAACTAGCTTAGGAAAGGGCTGAATTGCTGAGTTGCAGGCAAGATTTATGACCACATGAATGTAAAGACACAGTGAGACAGCACAGTGTCCATTTTGTCTCCTGTATTTAAATAATTGTCTTTGTCACTTTTAAATTAATATCTACCTCTGTCAATGATGTGTAAGGTATGTGAGAAGGAAAAAACAAACAACAGTTTTTTTTCTGTTTATTTGTTTTGCTCATATTTATATCCCTATCCCTGGTATGGTATCAGGCAATGGGAATCTTTTCTGAAAAATTAATATGAATAAAAATAAATTATTTTCAATAAGTGTTCAATTCTTGAAAAAAGAGACAAGAGTGAGAGGAGGGTGAGATTTCTCACAGGAGAATGCTCAATTTGGGTTAGGGTAGAACTTTGGGGGATACACAGTAGAGGACAATGGAACAGACATCTTGAAGAGTTTCTAGGCAAGAGTTCAAGCTTATGGTTGTTTGATTAAGACCCCAACACAAAGCTATGATGTACAAAAATAAACTAAGTATTAAAAACACATGTCTTATTGTTTTTGTTGCTGTATAATTTTGGTTAAATACTCCACTAGTTTCAGGAATGGTGTTGAGTCAAATAAACTATAAAATGTCAGCGGCTTATATAGTAGAATTTTATTTCTCTTTCACATATTCCTCCACTGTTATTTTGGGGGTTGTCAGGTGATTCTTCTCTCTACGGTGGCTCTGGAACCCTGGTGCCTCCACCCTGTGACCCTTCCTTCCAGAGCCCTGGAGCGCCATCCAGCCAGTGGGTGGAAGGGGCAAGAGTTGAAAGCCCTGCCTAATTCCTAGACTCACAGTCCTGAAGTGACACACACGCTCTCCCTCACGTTCCTGCATATGGATCTCATCCTCGTCACTCTGTCTGCAAGGGGAACTGAGATAGAGTTCACAGTGGGAGTGACTGCCACCTCACTTCACAGTAGGCACTGGGAGCCAGTTTAATGAGGAGCCAGCTTCTGTGGCTATGTGAGCTCATGATAATCAAAACTACAGTCCCTGAATCACCTCCTGCACATACCTCTTTAGCAGCACTGTACTGTAAGAACCGCAGTGCACACATGCAGACACACACACAGACACAGACACACTAGTTTATTTGTTTTGCTCATATTTATGTCCCAACAAAAATAACTTTCAAAGTGTTTCTTCATTAGACTTTCCAGTTGAAATTGAATATAGATCTTATGCCTGTGGGAATCTTTGAAGCCACTTGGTGAAGACAGCAGTGCCTCTGTGGACTGTGACTTGTAAAGAGCCCCGCAAAGGGCGCACACTTTTCTTGAATATTAAGTAAACAATAAGCCAAGTCCTTGGTCTATATGCGTCTGAAATTTGGGATCTATTTATTGCTGCCGCTTGGCCTGTGAGATTCCCTAAAATCATGATGATGGAAGGCTAGACCATCTAGTGGTTGAGTCCTCAGTCTTGGAGGGAGATGTACTTCTCACTAGTTTGTCCAAGTGTAAACATTCATAAGCAAAAGAGTTGAGATCCAAACCCAGGTCAAATCTGCCAATCCTACTTCTCTGAATCACTGACTCTCGCGGGCCTTTAGCATCTCTTCTCCCATGATGTCCCTCATGATACCTTCTTCGCCTTTCACTTTGCCATGGAGAAAAACTAAGGCTGCATTGGTGATTTTAGCTGTTATGGGCAGAACAATGTTTAGTCTGGCTGTTCTTAATAGCAGGATTCTCTTTCCAAACTACTTCAAAGGTCGAAGTGTGGGCAGCTGGCATATTTTATGTCCCTTCAATTTCATACTCAATGGAAGAATTTCACTCCCACTGAGAAAGTTGGAGGGCATGCGGATAAGATTTATAGCTTTTGTTAAGCAAGTGCATAAATAGTAATTTTGCTAATAAATTGAAGCAGAAATGTAGTTTGAAAACTACAGGCCACCTTGAAATCAATGGTGTTTTTTGATTGGGCCCAATTGCTGAATAAATAACCCATCGTAGCCAATTTCTTTTATTAAGTCAATTAGGAAATGAATGTAATTCCATTTGATTCAATAAATATTTATTCAGGATTCTTTAGGTAAGAGCATATGGAAGAGAAAAATTTGAATAAGAAATTTTTATGCTCAAAGAAACAAATTTGGGGAGGTGTCATAGGAATGATTTCAACACATGCAGTTCCACTTGCATGTGGGGCTTAGAGGAGCAGAGATGGCAGCAGGGTGTGGGTGGCAGTGGTGCACACCATCCTTCCCGAAGGAAGAAGCTAAACACAGATATGGGAGCAGATGACAAGGTGACAGTGCTCCAGCACAAAGAGGAAGAGGATTCTATGGGAAGGGGACAGGAAAGGCCATGGAGGGGTGAGAGGAGGGCAGGAGGCATGGCAAGCCAGGGCTTGAGGGGTTGGCTGTCCAAAGGAAGCTCGACCAAACCAAGGGGCCAAAGGAGGGGGGCCTGTGAGGATGGAGAGGAGATCCATGGAGGAGGGAAAGAGAGTGATGGGGAGGAGGAGGGACAGGAAAGAGAGGATGGTGAACTGAGCTGGTCAAACATCCTATGTACATGTATGACTACACCACAGTGGATTCCACCTTCATGTGTACTCACAAGGCATTAATCAAAAAACGGTAAATACATAAACAAAAGGAAGACAGTAGAGGAGAGGGAAGGGAACAGGGAGACAGAGAAGGAGAGAGAAAGGGGAGTCTCCGGGGACTGAATTGGAGCCAATGATATTTCATGCTTGTATAATTATGCTAGAGGAACTCCAATATTATGAACAACTATAATGCACTAATAACATTTTTTTTAAATATTAAAGGGAAATGGTGCTCATGGGTTCCATTCTGAAATGTTCTGAATTTTAGTTTTGGTAGTCTAAAGGGATGGTTTAGGGTATTGCGGATGGTTTCAGTGTAAATTGTAGTTTATGCATTGTATGTTCTGCTTATTTTATTGGTCGTGCCATATATAGAGATTGAACATAGAGGAAGGGAGATAAATCTGTGAAGATAAACTGAACACTATGTACTATAAAGAGATCACAAAACAGAAGGGAAGATTTTCAAGACAAAGTTCATAATTTTGAAACCAGTCACTTCACCTGGTAGGTGGCATCAGAGCTCATCGAGCTGCAGGGATCTACCTAGAGGAAAGGAAAATAGCAAGAGCCTCCCTTCTCTTATGGCACCCTGGCCTCTGACACACTCCTCCATTCAGACGTGTCAACAGTGCGCTTGGGAGTCAGGCATGGTTTAGTTGTAAAAAAAGACCTTCTCGGTTTTACGTTCTGTTGTTCCGACGGAGAAGCAGGCACCTCTGGAAATGCAAGTCTTTAGACTTCTCTCCTATTTCGGGTTCCCTTTCATTGTTCAAGACAGGCCAATCTGTTCTCAACACATCTTTCACTTGTAATAACTGCCAAATATAATCAATAGAAAATATTACACAGCCTTACCTTCTAATTCCATTCCTTTTTTCCAGAGATAAAAGTTTACTAGGGATGAGAAACATTATTGGAATCCTAGCGTCAGGCTTCTGGTGTGAACACTATGGCATAAACCATTTTTCCGTGCCTCTGTGCTCAACTCAATTTCTACAATCCATAGAAATGCCACAAGAGGAAATTGAAGGCTTCTAAAACATGCCAAGAGAGTGCAGCTGTTTTGAGGCTCCAGGACCTGAAGAACAGCCCCCATGTTTTCACATCAGCTAGTCCACAACACAGGGGGACCCAGGCAGCTTGACCCTCTGACTGCAGCAGGTGAGTCCCACACCACCTGGAAAGCAGGTGGCATTACATAGGTAGGTGTTTTCCTCTCTTGCTGGACAAGAGCAGGGACAAGGCTCAGAGTGGCCGATAGTGCTGGAGGAAGAGACCCAGCCACATCAAATGCCCCAGTTCAGCAGCTTCTGGTTTTCAGAAGTCCGAGATGATGCTTCCCACAAGTTCCTGAGGCAGCAGAAGTGCCCACAAGGAGACCCACCACAGCCCTCCCTGCACAGGAGTCCATAAGACTCCCAGCTTTGACATTAGCAGGAGTCAGAGGGAGGCCAAGTAGCATCAGGTAAGCCACGCAAGACAAGGTGACACTGCAGGAGCTCTGAAAACAAAATTGTCATTGGAACAGCAGCCCATAGAGTCAGGAAAAGATCTGTATGTGGAACTTAAACAGGGAGACTGACTACTAAACAGAAAAATGTGAATAAACTCAGAGTCTCATACATTAAAATAGATAAAATGTTCAGGATACAATAAAAAACAACCAATTATATCAAAAACCAGGAAATTAAAACTTGAGTGACAAAAACATATCAACTGATACCAATGCTGGGATAAGTCAGATGATGGACTTATCTAACAAGGGTCTGACAGGAACCATGAAAGGAGAGCTTGAACAATCCATGATGATGTTTTGAAGCAAATTACAAAATGTAGAAAAATCCCAGGGAAGAAAAAGAACCTTAAAAGATCATCCATGGAGCGGGCGTGGTGGCACACGCCTGTAATCCCACGTGTGGGGGAAACTGAGACAGGAAGATCGTGAGTTCAAAGCCAGCCTCAGCAAAAGCAAGGCACTAAGCAACTCAGTGAGACCCTGTCTCTAAATAAAAGACAAAATAGGGCTGGGGATGTGGCTCAGTGGTTGAGTGACCCTGAGTTAAGTTCCTGGTTACCCCACTCCCCCCAAAAAATAAAATCAATGGAAATGCTTGAACTAAAAATAGTAAAATACCAAACCAAAACAAACAATAAAAATTTAGGCTAGATTTCAGGGTAAAAGAAAGCTGACAGAAGATTCAGTCTGTGAACACGAGGACAAAGTGATACAGGGAATGGGAATCAATTAGTGAGCACAGCATCTGAGATCTGTGGGAAGACATCAAATATTTATATCATTAGAGTGCTGAGAGGAATGAGAAAAAGAGAGAGAGAATTTGAAAAAAAAATAGTGTCTAGAATCTTCCCATTTGAAATAAACAGGCCTAGAGATTCAAGAAAGCAGACTTCAGATGGGATAAATCTGTAGAATTTAATGGACACTTATGAAATGTGCATTCACAGAAAGGATGCATGAAACTCAGTCACAGCTGATAGGTAAGTAGGCAAATCCGTACGTAGAGCTGGAGTCTCCAACACACACCCCACAACTGATTGAGTTAATTACAATGGTATAGGAATTCTGAACCTGCTGTACCAACAGTGGCTAGCTGGCTTATATATGACACTACCCAACAAGAACAGCATATATCTTTTCAAATTCCTATGGAACATTAATCAAAATGGAACATTTTATTGATCATAATGCAAACCTCAAAATATTTAAAATTACTGAAATGATGCAATGTGTTAACTTATAATAACAATAACGGAATCAAGGTAGTAACACATCGCATAAAGACAACAGAAAATTCTCTAAATATATGAATATTAAACAACACACTCCAACATATTCTATTGGTTAAAAACAAAATTCTTAATTGAAAAAAATTGTAACCACAATAGTCACAAAGTAAAGGCTACCCTCTTTCAAAGTCCAGTTTGGTTACCATATCCCCATCAAGGGCTTGAACTGTAACTCATCGAATCTATGAATACAGTGTGGTTATGGAGTTTAGATGACACATTATGACATCATTTGAGTCTATTTTCAAAAAAAATAATTGCTATTTTTGCTTTATTTCACTTAGCAAACTTTAAAAAATCTCCTTGTCAATCAATTAATCAATTATAAAAACAGCAGACTCTAGACATAGTTTTTCATACTTTGTTTCTATAGCTTTCATTTCACTAGGTTTATTTTCTAAATATCCACTTCTTCGGTATTAAGACCAGGCAAAGAACTTAGATCTAGTAACTTTGAATCTATCATCTTCATATGTGGAGGAAAGAATACAGAACCACAAGAAAGACAAAAGGAGGAAAAGTGGAAACAGTTCCATACTGTGAACCATATTTCTAAACAGTGTGTTGTGAATGATGAATCCATACAATTCTTTTCAATTAGGAATAAACAAATAAAAAGTGAGAGAAGAAGGGAGGCTGTTACAGAAAACAACCTAATTTATATGGAAAAATATCTGTCTTTGAGACAATACTGTGGCATTGATTGTCTAAATAATTTCAAAAGTACAGTAAATTAAAAGAAAACAAAAAATCTCTAGCAATTAAAGAAATGAAAATAAAAACTAAGATTTCACCTCACTCCAGTCAGAATGGCAGCTATCAAGAATACAAAAAACAATAAGTGTTGGTGAGGATGTGGGGAAAAGGCACACTCATATATTCCTGGTGGGATTACAAATGGGTGCATCCAATCTGGAAAGCAGTATGGAGATTCCTTAGAAAACTTGGAATGGAACCACCTTTTGAGCTATCTATTCCACCTCCTGGTCTATACCAAAGGACTTAAAATCAGCATACTGTAGTAACACAGCTGCATCAATGTTTATAGCACCTCATTCAAAATAGCTAAACTGTGGAACCAACCTAGATGCCCTTCAATGGATGAATGGATAAAGAAGCCTGGTATATATACACAATGGAATATTAGTATTAAAAGAAAATAAAATTATAGCATTTGCAGGTTAATGAAGGGAGTTGAAGAATATCATGCTAAGCAAAGTAAGCCAATCCCAAAAAAACAAAGCAGAATGTTCTCTCTGATAAGTGAATGCTGATCTATATTGGGTAGGAGGCATGGGAAAAATCGAAGAACTTTGGGCACAAGGGAGGGAGGAGAGGAGAAGGAGGCAAGAAAGACAGTGGAATGAGATGGACATCATTACCCTAAGTACATTTATGACTGCACATGTGGTGCGACACTATATCGTGTACCACCAGAGAAATGAGAAGTTTTGCTGCAAGTGTGTACAATGAATCAAAATGCATTCTGCTGTCTATATACCTAATCAAAGTAAGTAAGTAAGTAAGTAAGTAAGTAAATACATAAATAAATAAAAATGAAAAAGAAGGTAAAAGGTATGAAGAATATATATTTAGCTATATTTGTCAGCACTACATTTCCTACCTGTACTTTGGAAATTCTGTGCCTCTTTCAGTTTTCCAGCTAAGGCACTCCCCAGTGCATGGTCTTTTTCGTGCACCACGATGTGGCGGCACAAGGTGTCAATACATCCTTCACTCTCACCCGACTCCATGCTCCTTGTGTGGGGGCAATGCTCAGCCCCCTTTGCAGCTGGACACCAGACAGGTTGGAGTCACTGGTGGCAGTGTTTGAGAGCACACACTCCTCCTACCAGTGCTGGAAGACCAGACAGCAATCCATGCCCTGGAGGACCTGCAGCCACAGCCCAGCCTAGATTTTTGTGGATTTCTTGGTGTCTACATCTATCAGCTCCTCCTCCAGCCTCGTACATCCCCATTTGTCATCCTGTCCCTGGTTTTGTCATTAAATATATTCATTAAACATACAAACAGGATACAGAGCACTGCACATAGAAGAAACCTAGTATTTCTTCTTCCATTGCATCCAAGTTAAGAGAGAAATAAGAAATCACTTTTATGTGAAGATTTATAGCCTAATATTCTTTTTTTTCTGAAAAATATTTCTGGGCAAAACAAGCTTCATGTTTTGGAATCTTTGTTAATATGGAATCTTACAGTTACATATGGAAACAAAGTCAGTCAATAGTCAAACCATCTCAGTAAGTGGGCACGGTGTGCTGGGAGGAGAACTTGAGGAATTCTCTTTGGATGGGTGAAGAGTAAATACGATGCAACAACCAATTTCTTGTGTCTGGTGACTGACACGGTTTTCCTGGTCATGCCTTCCCAGGGACAGAGCCAGCCTGATCTCAATCATTATCCCTACTTGAAACCACAAGCTGTGAATGAAGCTATAAGAGGTAAACAGGGTGAAAGGAAAGAGTTTGAAATCCCCAAGGCAGTTTATGATCGTAGGTCTTCCCTGATGAAATAATAGCTGGCAATATTGTCTGGGATGCAGGTGGCAGTTGAGACTCAGGTCCCATAGGTATTTCTGGATAGGGGAGTGAACTAGCCTTCAAGGTACATGGTTAGGCTGGAGAGAATCCAGCAAAGTTTGTATTTTCAAAATAATAATAATTAACTACACATTACTATTGTCTTTCAAGAATTGTATCCAAAATGGTAAAGGATCTTTTAGAGTAAGATGGAATTTAATTTAATTATTATAGTTTGTATCCATAATGTCCCTGGGAGCCCCTGGGTTCAAAGATAGATCCCCAGCACATAGTGCTACTTGGAGATGGTAGAGCCTTCAAGATGTGGGAAGTTGAAGTTCTCTGGAGCACATTGTTGACAGGACTATGAGACCTAAGTGGATTGCCTTAGGCATTTTATTGCAGTAGTGAAAATCTAAAACAATAACTAATATTTATATTATGAGAATTCCATATCAGAAATGAAGAATAAAAAGATAAATGTAAGGAGAGATTATTTGAAGAATTGATGACTAAAACTTCCCCACATTTGAGAAAGACATCTATAAGGTGTCCAGGTACAAGACTCTCAAATATCATCAAATAGTTCAAATCCAAAGACATCATTCTTCACTATCAGTTATTAATTTACAGGTAAACTAATTAAATTTTTTAATTAAAATATAAATTGGCTGAATGAACTGAAAAAAAAAGAACCATTTAACTGCTGACTGCAAGAGATTCAGCTTTAAGGAGAGAAGAATGCTAAAAGTAAAGAGGTAAATAGAAGACATTGCAGGAAAATGGAAAGCAATGTTTCAGAAAGATGGATTTTCCATCAAATGTGTCCCAGAAACAAAGAAGTTCACTATGGAATTTTAGAGTGATTAAGATGCCAAGTGGATATAGCAGTTATAAATGTACATGTAGACAGTAAACATTGGAGCACATAAATATTTAAAGCAAGCCTTATAGAACTTAAAGAACAAAAAACAAAAAAAATAGAAATATATTAGTAAGGGACTGCAATATCCTACTTTCACCAACAGGTCAAGTCCACAGAAAATCAGTGAGGAAACCTCTAACTTGTATCACTACAGACAAACTGGGCTGAACAGAGATACACAGGACATTCCACCACAAAGAGCCAGACTAAACCTTGTCTCTAAGCACATACAGCATTCTTATGGAGAGATTATGTGTGAGGCCACAAAAAAGTCTTAAAAAATTTAAAAGGATTGAAATAACATTAAGTATTTTTATGAAGACAATAATATGAAACTAGAAATAAATAATAGGAGGGAAATGGAAAGTTCAAAAAGAGGTGATAATTAAGCAATATACTGAATCAAACCCGGGGTTGAAGAATTCAAATAAGAAATAAAAAATGTCAGGATACTAATGAAAATAGAATTGCCACATACCAAAACACATAGTATAGCAAATGCAATTCTGAAAAGGAATTTTGTAGCAATGATCACCAATGTTAAGGAAAAAATAACAAGACTGATTCTGTATGAAAACCTAACTTTATACCTCAAGGCAATGAAGAAGGAAGAATCTATGCCCAAAGTTAGCAGAAAGAAGGAAATGTAAAACATTAGAATACATCTGGAGTGAAATAGAATCTGGAAAAAAACAATGGACAATATCATCAAAACTAAGATTTGTTTTTAAAAAAATAAAATAAAAATAAAAATAAATAAAAACATGGCTGGCGGCTGAAAGGGAGTGAGCTGCCCTGTGCCCTGCAGCTGCAGAGCTCACCTAGTTGGAATACTCCACCTCTGAGAGTGTTAGAGGACCCCTATCCAGCCGCTCTCCACAGAAACCACCAGTGCTGTGACACCCTGCAGTCAGGGCTTTAGGCCTCAGCCTTCCAGTAGGACACCTGGTGTTGGGGCAGAACCCCAGTCCACGCAAGACTCGCTGACTGCCTTAGCAGAATCACCTGTGAACACATCTGCAGGCCGCCAAGACTTCACTCCACTCCCACGCGAGTCACTCAGCTGCTTCCTACCCACAGCACAGTGCCATCACCTGGCTCCCTCCACCTCACCAGGCTCCCCCCTCTCACCAGGCTCCCCCCACCTCACCAGGCTCCCCCCACCTCACCTGGCTCCCCCCACCTCACCAGGCTCCCCCCACCTCACCTGGCTCCCCCCACCTCACCAGGCTCCCCCCCCTCTCACCAGGCTCCCCCCACCTCACCAGGCTCCCCCCACCTCACCTGGCTCCCTTCACCTCACCAGGCTCCCCCCACCTCACCAGGCTCCCCCCACCTCACCTGGCTCCCCCCACCTCACCAGGCTCCACCTACCTCACCTGGCTCCCTTCACCTCACCAGGCTCCCCCCACCTCAACAGGCTCCCCCCACCTCACCAGGCTCCCCCCACCTCACCTGGCTCCCTTCACCTCACCAGGCTCCCCCCACCTCACCAGGCTCCCCCACCTCACCTGGCTCCCCCCACCTCACCAGGCTCCCCCCACCTCACCTGGCTCCCTTCACCTCACCAGGCTCCCCCCACCTCACCAGGCTCCCCCCACCTCACCTGGTTCCCCCCACCTCACCAGGCTCCCCCCCCTCTCACCAGGCTCCCCCCACCTCACCAGGCTCCCCCCACCTCACCAGGCTCCCCCCACCTCACCTGGCTCCCCCCACCTCACCAGGCTCCCCCCACCTCACCTGGTTCCCCCCACCTCACCAGGCTCCCCCACCTCACCTGGCTCCCCCCACCTCACCAGGCTCCCCCCACCTCACCTGGCTCCCTTCACCTCACCAGGCTCCCCCCACCTCACCAGGCTCCCCCCACCTCACCTGGTTCCCCCCACCTCACCAGGCTCCCCCCCCTCTCACCAGGCTCCCCCCACCTCACCAGGCTCCCCCCACCTCACCTGGCTCCCCCCACCTCACCTGGCTCCCCCCACCTCACCAGGCTCCCCCCACCTCACCTGGCTCCCCCCACCTCACCAGGCTCCCCCCACCTCACCAGGCTCCACCTACCTCACCAGGCTCCACCTACCTCACCAGGCTCCCCCCACCTCACCAGGCTCCCCCCCCCCCCACCAGACATCCGGGAGCTGAAAGCAGACCGTCGCCATCTTGACTCTACATTCTCGCCATTCAGGTGAGGGCAGTTCCCAGATGGGATCTCCAGTGGCCAGGTACCAGGTTTCCGGCCTTCCCCACTCCCCAGCAGCGGTGACTCAACACAGTAGCTGACCCACACAGGTGTGCAGAGCGGCCAGGGAGCTGCCCACGGGAGCCCCGGGGTGAGGGTTTCCTCATTTGGGAACTGCTAGGGGAAAGAGAGAGACCAGGACCTGGGAAATCTCCCATAAGAGATCTGTTTCTTTCCTGCTTCTCTTCTCATCCAGTAGGTGGCGTCGTCTGTTATGAGCTGGTGTCTCTGCCCTCTGGATAGGGGATGTAACTAGGGTGGAAAGACTGGTTCTGATGCAGGGCACCTGGATTCGTGAAGTGGAACCCACAAGTCCCCTGCAGAAAGACTCATTGGTCTCTTTCTGGGACCGCTGGCTCTTATGAAGTTCAAGAGTAAAATTGATCACAACACAATAATCTTGGGTGACTTTAACACACCTCTCTCACCACTGGATAGATTTTCGAAACAAAAGTTAAATAAAGAATCTATAGAACTCAGTAATAAATCAATAGCTTAGACTTAACTGACATATATAGAATATTTCAACCCGTATCAAGTGGATAAAATTTCTTCTCAGCAGCACCTGGAGACTAAACAATACGCTACTGAATGAACAATGAGTTGCAGAAGACATCAAAGAAGAGATTAAAAAATTCTTAGTGGTAAATGAGAACATAGACACAACATAGTGAAATCTCTGGGACACTATGAAAGCAGTTCATTGCATGGATTTCATTCCTTAAAAGAAGAAAAAGTCGGGGCTGGGGATGTGGCTCAAGCGGTAGCGCGCTCGCCTGGCATGCGTGAGGCCCGGGTTTGATCCTCAGCACCACATACAAAGATGTTGTGTCCGCCGAAAACCAAAAATAAATATTAAAAATTCTCTCCTTCTCTCTCTCTCACTCTCTCTTTAAAAAAAAAAAAAAAAGAAGAAAAAGTCAACAAATAAATGACCTCACTTTACATCTCAAAGCCCTAGAAAAAGAAAAACAAATCAACAGCAAAAACAGTAGAAAGCAAGAAGTAATTAAAATTAGAGTTAAAATCAATGAAATTGAAACAAAAGAAACAATTGAAAAAATTGACAAAACAAAAAGTTGTTTCTTTGAAAAAATAAATGAAATTGAAAGAGCCTTAGCTTCAGAGAAGAAGAGAGAAAACTCAAATTACCAGCATATGTGATAAAAAAAGGTAATATCACAACAGACACTACAGAAATACAGAGGATAATTAGAAATTATTTTGAAAACTTATACTCCAATAAAATAGAAAATAGTGAAGGCACTAACAAATTTCTTAAGTCATACAATGATTGAGTCAGGAAGATAAATACAATTTAAACAGACCAATATGAAGTGATGCAATAGAAGACACCATCAGAAGCCTACCCACTAAGAAAAGCCCAGGTCTGGATGGATACACAGCTGAGTTCTACAAGACCTTTAAAGAAGAACTAACACCAATACTCTTCCATTTATTTCAGGAACTAGAAAAAGAGGCAGCACTTCCAACTCATTCTATGAGGCCAATATCACCCTGATTCCAAAACCAGGCAAAGACACATCAAAGAAAGAAAACTTTAGACCAATATCTCTAATGAATATAGATACAAAAATTCTCCACAATGGTATTTATAGATGCACAATTCACAATAGCTAAACTGTGGAACCAACCTAAATGCCGTTCTGTAGATGAGTGGATTAAAAAAACATGGTGTATATACACAATGAAATATTACTCAGAAATAAAAGAGAATAAGATCATGGCATTTGCAGGTAAATGAATACAGTTAGAGAAGATAATGCAGATGTGAAGTTAGCCATTCCCAAAAATCAATGGCGAATGTTTTCTCTGATATAAGGTGACTAACTCACAGTTGGTAGTTAGAGGGAACATGGGAGGTATTGAAGAACTCTAGATAGGGCAGAAGGGTGGGATGGGAAGGGAGGAAGAAAGGGGTTAGCAATGATGGAGGAATGTGATGAACATCATTATTCAAAGTACATGTACTAAGACATGAATTATTGTGAACATATTTTATATACGAAAGGAAATGTGAAAAATTGTTTCTATATGTGTAAAAAGAATTTTGATGCATTCCACTGTCACGTATCTAAAAACTAAAAGCAATTAAAAAATAAATAAAGTAGGAAAAATGAAAAAAAATTAAAATAATAAAAACAAAATAATATTAGCCAATATTTAGCTTGACTGAGAAACAATGTGATCAAATTCAAATAATAAATCATAAATAAAAAGAGACATTGTAACTATTACCCCAGAAATGCAGAAGAGTATTACAGATTACTTTGAAGTATTACAAACTGACAAATTATATAAATTAATTTTAAGATTTATAAACTAACAAATTGTATAAATGAAAACAAATGGATAAATATCTTGAATATACAACTTACCAAGAGTAAATCAGGAAAAAAAAAAGAATATTTGAACAGACCAATATTGTGAAAAAAGATGGAATCAAAATTCTCCCAGTAAAGAAAACCAGGACCAGATACCTTCACTGGAAATTCTACCAAATATGAAAGTATAATTAGTATCTTTCCTTTTTAATCTTTTCTAAAACAGTGAGGAAGAAGAAACACTTCAAACTCATCTCATGAGGCCAGAATTATACCCATGTCAAAACAAGATGAGGACCCTATGAAAAAGAAAATTAGTATCCAATATGCTAATATAAGTGTAAAAAATCAACAAAATACTAGAAAAACAAGTTCAATAGCACATGAATAGGAGCATACACCATGATCAATTGGCTCTGTTCCCAGGATACAAGAATAATTCAACACAGGCAAGTGAGTAGTTGGGGCACATCACAGAGGAAGGATGTAGTCATATGATAATTTCAATTCTACACTATTTTATTATAAAACTCTCAAGAAGCAGTTCTTACAATTTCATTCTTCATGAAACTGAAATTCTTTAGCAGAACAATGGACAGAAAAAAAGATTTTCTGATAAAAAAAATGTTACAATATCTCAACTCTTTTTGGAGATGACATGATCTTACATTAGAGAAAACCTAAAAACTCCATTGGAAAATTTCAAAACTAATAAAAAAATTCACTTTAAGTATAGGACACCAAGTCACATTAAACTATCTTACATTTCTACACAATAAAATAAAAACTGTGTGAAAGGGAGATAAGAAAATGATTTCATTCATATTAGCATCAAAACAAATGAAAGACAAGACCAAGAGGGAAAGATCTGTACCTTGAAAAGTAGAAAATACTGAGGACAGAAGTCAAGACAGAGACAAGGTAATAGAAACATACCCTGTGTTCATGGATTGGAAGAACAGATATTTTCAAATGTCTGAACTGCCAAAAGAGATCTCCAGATTTAATACAAATCCAATAAAAACCTAATTACTGTTTTCACAGAAATAGCACAAGTACTGAAATATTTGCAGAACCACAGAAGACCCCAAATAATCAAAACAATCGTTAATAAGAACAAAGCTGTGTGTGCACTTCCTGATTTCAGATTATATCACAAAGCTATAGCAGTCGAACCAGCATTGCCTGGGCATGCAACTAGGCCCACAGACCACTGAGACAGAATAGAGAGCCCCAGAACACTCCCCATGCACAATGAACTAATCATCAACAAAAATGCCAACAATATGCAAAGAAGAAACATCAGTATCTTCAATAAATGGTACTGCTAAAAACTGAATATCCAAAAGCAAAATAATTAAATTAGACTGCTATTTTATGACATACACAAAGATCAACTTAAAGTTAATTAAACATTTAAAACCTGAAAACATATGATTTCTAGATGAAAATACAGAGAAAGATCTTGGATATTGGTCTTGACAATTATATTATTTAATATGATACCTAATGCACAGCCAATAAAAGTAAAAACAAATAAGCAGGAATGCATCAGACTAAAATTTTATATAAAACAATTAAAAAATATATCAAAGGGCAGAGATAACCCATGGAATGAGGGAAAATATTTACAAGCCATGATTTCCAATAATGTGTTAACTTCTAAATGATGCGAGGAAATCATTCAACTCAGTTATCAAGGAGGCAAATAACCTAATTATAAAACGTCCAAAGGTTCTGGACAGGAATTTTCCAAAGAATATATGCAAATGGCTGACAGGTAACACTTAACATTGCTGAACATCTAAATACCATAGAATAAAATCATATTTGATATAACCTCAAACCAGTTAGAATGGCTATTATCAGAAATACAGAAAAGTAAAAAGTGTTCTTGGTGAAGATAAAGGGGAACACTGTTCAGCATTGACCTAGTTATAAATAAGTATGATCATTATGGAAAGGAGCATAAAGTTGTTTTCAATAATTAAACTCTGTTGTAATCCAATAATCCTGCTTTGAGATACAAAATAAAATGACTCTATCAAGACTACATCTAAATGTTCACCTTCATTGCTCATTTTTTACAGTAGATAAGAGGAAACAAGTGAACCGTCCATAAAGAGATAAATGGCATTGTGATGCCTCCTGCTTCACTTTTCTTGCTATGGATTGCTTTAGCAATTCTGGGTCTCTTATTTTTCCAAATAAATTTCATGATTGCTTTTTCTATTTCTATGAAGAATGCAATTGGGATTTCAATAGAAATTGCATTAAATCTGTATAACACTTTGGTAATATGGCCATTTGGAAAATATTAATTCTAGCTATCCAGGAGCATGGGAGATCTTTCCATCTTCTGAGGTTTTCTTCAATTTATTTCTCTAGTGTTCTGTAATTTTCATTGTAGATGTATTTCTCCTCTTTTTTTCAATTGATTCCCAAGTATTTTATTTTATTTTATTTTGTTTGAAGCTATTGTGAATGGAGTAGTTTTCCTAATTACATTTTCAGTGGATTCATCACTGATGAATAGGAATGCATTTGATATCTGGGTGTTGATTTTATATCCTGCTACTTTGCTGAATTCATTTATTAGTTCTAGAAGTTTTCTGGTGGGGTAATTTAAATCTTCTACATATAGAACATGTCAGCATATAGTGATAGTTTGAGTTCTTCTTTACTTATTTGTATCCCTTTAATTTCTTTCTTCTGTCTCATTGCTCTGGCTAGTTTCAAGGATGATGTTGAATGTGGTGAAAGAGGACATCCTTGTCTTGTTCCAGTTTGTAGCTCAAATGCTTTCAATTTTTCTCCATTTAGAATGATGCTGGCCTTGGGTTTAGCATATATAGCTTTTACAATGTTGAGGTGTGTTCCTACTATCCCTAGTTTGCCTAATTCTTTGAACATAATGGTGTGGTGTATTTTGTTAAATGCCTTTTCTGCATCTATTGAGATAATCACAAGATCCTTGTTTTTAGGTATATTAATATGATGGATTATGTTTATTGATTTCTTTATGTTAAACCAACACTGCATCTACAGAGCTATAGTAATAAAAATGGCATGGCATTGGCACCAAAATAGACTTGTAGACCAATGGTACAGAATAGAAGACAAGGAGACAAACCCACATAAATACGGTCACTTCATACTAGATAAGGGTGCCAAAAACATTCACTGGAAAAATGTTACCCTATTCATCAAATGGTGCTGGCAAAACTGGAAATACATATGTAGCAAAATTAAATTAAACCTCTGTATCTCACCCTGCACAAAAATCAATTTGAAGTGGATCAAAGGCTTAGGCACCAGAACAGAGATCCTGCAGTTGATAGGAGAAAAAAATAGGACCAAATCTTTACCACAACAGGCTAGGATCTGAATTCCTTAACAGGACTCCTAAATCACAAGAAGTAAAGTCAAGAATCAATAAATGGGATAGATTCAAATTAAAAAGCTTCTTCTCAGCAAAGGAAATAATCAATAATGTGAGGAAAGAGCCTAAAGATTGGGAGAAAATCTGTCCTTTGCATGATTTTAGGCTTATCTTCTCATTTTCAGAAACTCATAGAACAACTTCACAGATTCCTAGGAAAGAAAAAGAAGAATGCACATATATAAATTTGTATATATATAAATTTACATACTACATGCACCTCCAATAAAGCATTAATCTCTAGGATATATAAAGAACTCAAAAACTTAACACCAGAGAAACAAATAACCCAATAATTAACCAGCTAAGGAACTGAACAGACCATTCACAGAAGAAGAAATACAACTGATCAATAAATATATGAAAAAATGTTCAACATCTCTAGCAATTAGAGAAATACAAATCAAAACTACTCTAAGATTTTATCTCACTCCTGTCAGAATGGCAATCATCAAGAATACAGGCGACAATAAATGTTGGCGAGGATGTGGTGTAAAAGGCACACTCATACATTGCTAGTGGGACTGCAAAGTGGTGCAACCACCATGGAAAGCAGTATGGAGATTCCTCAGAAAATTTGGAATGGAACCACCATTTGACCCAGCTATCCCACTCCTTGGTTTATACCCAAAGGACTTAAAATCAGCATACTACAGTAAGGAAGCCACATCAATGTTTATAGCAGCTGAATTCATAATATTTACACTATGGAATCAACCTAGGTGTCTCTAGGTGAATGGATAAAGAAAATATGTTATATATAATCAATAGAATATTACTCAGCTTTAAAGAAAAGTGAAATTATGGCATTTGTCAGTAAATGGTTGGAGTTGGAGAACATCATGCTAAGCAAAATAAGCTAATCCCACAAATCCAAAGGCCAATTGTTTTCTCTAATATGTGAATGCTAATTCACAATAAGGTGGAGGGCACTAGGGAAGAATATCATTATCTTAGATTATGTAGAAGGAGGGGATGGGAGGAGAAGAGAGGGCATGTGAGGATGGGAAAGATAGCAGAATGAAACAGACATGATTACTGTATGTGTATATGTGACTACATGACCAATATGATTCTGCAACACGTGTACTCAGAAAAATGAGAAATTATATCCCATCTATGCATGATATATCAAAGTGCATAAATGCATTCTTCTGTCATGTATAACTAATTAAAACAAATAAAAATACTTGAAAAATTTATTTAAAAAACAAGAGAGATGAATGGGTGGGGATATAGCTCAGTGATTCAGTGTCTCGCATTCCTGATGCTTTGGCTCAATCCCCAGGACTGAAAGAAAAGTGTAGTGTACAAAAGCTCATATATTATGTATACTATGAAAATATATACATATGAGATATCATATGAGATTATAGGTATGAGTATATATGTATAAATAAATTTACAGATATACAAATTTGCATACATATAAATTTATATATTAATACATATCAACTCAAATATATAAATAGCGTAATTCAGCTTTAGAGGAATGGCTACTTACAGCAGCATGATTAATTCTGGAGGACATTAGGCAAAGTGAAATAAGTCAAATATATAAAATCATATACTGCATGATCACATTTGTATGTGGGATCTCAAATGTAGTTGAATCTTTATTGAGAGAAAAAAAGGAGTGATATTTACCAGACTAGAGAGGGGAGGAATATTACATATGTTGGTTGAAGGGTGGAAGTTGTCAGTCATGGAATGAATTAATGTGGACAACATAGCATGCAGCGTGCGACTCTAATGTGCACGCATTATGCATGCTATATAGCGTGATGGCAGTAGTCATAGTGCATATGTACATCAAGACATCACGTTGTTCACCTTAACTACAATTTTTATCAATCATTTCTCAAATTAAATACAATTAGTGTGACTGAGGACGTGAATTCAATTTTCTTGAATCTCAATTTACTTACATCTGATCTTATTTTCAATTCAATTTTTGCTTTTAAGTCAGTATGTCTAGTAAGTATAGCATTGTGATGCTGGTAATCAAGCCCAGGGCTTTGGCCATGGTGAGCACACACTGTATCACATGGCTACACCCTCAGCCATGACTACAGTATGGTATATCACAGGTACCAAGTGTTTGTATGAATGCAAGATTTTGTTCCACCATTTTTATGCAGAAGGAAATTGACAAACATATACCTACTTATCTATAATATAGGACTATTTTGATAAAATCAACATTACTGATCTGTTGTGAAGAGTGAATAAAAACTTTACGAAGTAAAAATCACTTAATAAATGCTTAACAGGCATGAATTATTTCACAAAAAGTAATTGTTACAAATCTGTGGTTAAGAATATCATTACTCCACAAAGGGAAAACACGGTGTCCTTCAACATGGAAGTGTGAGATTCGGGAAGGTTTTTGGAAAGTGGTCTGTCCTTTGCTTGATTTTAGGCTTATGTTCTCCTCATTTCCAGAAATTCATGGAACCACTTCAACAGATTCCTAGGAAAGACAAAGAAGAATGCACGTATTTTTACCTGGCAGTGCCATAGGAAAGAATCAGACAACTTGGCCACGTCTCATGCACCTGCACCGTGTAATCATCTTTGCTTTACGGAGGCAGAGATGCAGAAGACATAATTTGACTTGACTGAGATCACAGGCTCTGGTCACTGGGACATGAGCACACTTTTTGTATACTGAGTGAGGAAATAAAAGTCTAAGAAGGGAACGATGCATCAAAGTAAGAAGAAACGTACAATAAAATCCCTCCATGTGTTTGACCTTGGACTCTCTTATCACATTACCTCAATTCCATCTAGATGATTCCAAAATTGTGCTCCACCTCCTGTCCATGGCTTCTCACTGAGGGCTTAGGAATGCATGATATTCAGTCCCAATTAGATATCTCAGAGAGTATTACAGGCCTATTAAGAAAAAAAATGTTTTTTTTTTTAAAGGAAAAAATCCTGATCTAACAAAAGAGCTGGCCCTTCAAACTGCTGTGTCTTCTTTCTACAGTCTTCATCTGATGTTTTATTAATGTGGCAGCTGCATTTTAATTAACAGAATTCTTTATTGCACATGTGCCCTGAGGCTGCTTGAGAAATGACATGGTCTTAAAAGTCTACAGAGTAGACAAATAAGCAAATATTGCCTCAGACAACGTCTCCCCACACGTACTGGTAATAGGTATTAATTACTGGGATGGGGTTTTACAGAGACAATCTAAGCCATCAGGACATTTACCCTCCTCTCCTCAGCATCAGGGTCAGAAAGATCGTACTGGGAAGCACCAAAAGGGAAACAGGGAATTTCATCAGCCTGTGTGTGTGAAATATATGGAAATTAAAAAAAAAAAGTTGAGATTGCTCTCTCCCTTTAGATTCTCTCAGAAGCCAACTCTGAGACAAATATTTGAGGGACAGAAGTGTATTGGAGAGTTAACCTCAAGTAGCACCAGTGAGGCAATGGAAAATTGGACAATAGCATTTGCAAAATTATCCAGTAGCCAGTATGAACAACTGGAGCAAAATTCCACTGGAGAAGACAGGGCAGGGCACAGCTCAAATATTGCAAACCAGCGTGACTCTGATGCAGCCGCCTGCTGTGCCCCACACATCCTGGAGGCTGCATTTCTCTGAAGGCTTTAATCCTCTGCCAGAGGAATGTTTTAAGGAAACTGCTGCTTTCTCTCGTGGATAGTGAATATTTTTTTTTTCTTTCTCTAGAGTCATAGGGAGTTCAGAAAAAATGATGAAATGAGACCTAAGTGGGTCATTGCTTCGAGTCAGCCAGCCTCTCTGGAATATAGGTCTGCTGTTTTGCAAAATTAACCAATAAAGGCAGCAAGTCTGTGGCCTCCAGGATATTGGAGTTGTCAAGTAAGGATAATTGAAGGTGATGAGAAAATATGGATGAGATAAATGCAAGAGGATTTCCCAGGTTCAGGTGACTGCCCCTCCAAGAGATGAGCATCAGACCCACCTCGGGTACACTTTACCTTGACCATGATTGGGTGTTTCAGGACCACTACCTTAAAACACAAATGTGGCTCTGCAGAGTACAGAGCAGAGCACTTTTTAAAAACAATTATACTCCCCAAAATAAGTCCCTTGGGAGGGGTGACAATAGAACCTGATTCATGGAGAAGGACCCTATCTGCCTGCCAGTCTAGTTATTCAGAATCACATTTTGTACATTTGGTGTGTGTTGTAAAAACTTTCACATTTATGGTGGGTTGGTCCTTGAGGAATCTGAAATGAATACTATGATTGTTATTTCACATGTAGAGAGTGAGTCTCCAAGTCTTTATACATATAGAAGAGAGAACTCAGTTTTAGGAATTTAATTTGGGCCAAGAGCAATACATAGAAAACTTGGTATAAAATCTCTAGTTAGAATGTCTCCAACAACCTTGAAAGGCAGCTAAAATCAATCTCCTTTGCATGTGAGAAAAATGAACCAAAATTAAATCAGTTGTTTGACATTTCAACACCGTTCCCAATGAGGCATTGACACATCCTGTTCCTGAGCTTGCAGTATTCTACCATGAGCATTTGGATTATATAGCTTTTGCTTCTACAATGTTGAAAGTACATTGATGCCAGTTCTTCTTTACCTTAGCTTAACCAGCACCTAAAACACAATAGTTTGCTACCTTACTGCATAGTAGAACAGTCATTGAAAATGCTGCTAAGTGCAATGAGCAGGCTGTTTACATCACAATTCTTTGAGGAGCTGAAATGACATTTCTTCAAATCTATTTAATGATTCTACTGCACAGCAAAGATTAGAGCCACAGGTCTGTACCATAGAAAGTGTTCAGATGCACAAAGTCAGTTTTAACAAGGATCTTTCTCTCTTCACTCATAAAATTTGGAAATGGTACCTCTATTTTAGGGAATCTCAAGAGTTAAATGGAATTTTGGAAATAAAATTGCTTAGTACACTTTTGGTGCATAGAAAAATAACAACTTGTAATTATTATCATTGTTCAGAGTACCGTTGCTGTCATTGCGAGTGGTATTTAGCTGTTGATTGAGCAGGTAGATTTTCTCCTAAGTTGTAACATCCTACCCCTGGCAACATTAGGGTCCTATCAAAAATTCATTTTCCTCTAAACATTAGTTCTATGATGAATTCATCAGCAAATATGACGTCATTCCAGAACCTGCCTGACCTGAGTTTCTTCATTTGTTTTCGGACTGTCTGAGGATTGAAGGCAAATTCCAGACAGGACCACCTGCAGACAGAAGGCTTTCCCAGGGGCATGCTCAGGAGGCTCGCAGCCCTGCCTGTTCCACATGTCTTCACATCAGGAAGGCAGGGTCCTCCGGATGTGCCAGGACACAGAGCCAACATTTCTGATTGAATTTGAGAATGCAAATGGATGCTCTCTAGATGGAAACTGAGAAGAAAAAGTATGACGAACCATCTGGTTTAGTGTAGAGAAATTACAGTCCTCCAAGAGGTCAGAAGCAAAGGCCCATTTCTTAAATAAGATCAGAAATAAGACTAAATTGATACTAGTTGGCGACCCTATGAAAGTTTCAAACAGTTAACCTTCAAGCAGGTGCTGATATTCTTCAAACCTCTATTCAGTTCCAAAGCTGTAAATTGAGGATGTTGATATCATTCTCCTGACCTAGTAAAAATCTAGTAGGAAAGCAATCAAAGGAATCAACGAATTATGTGATAATTGTGTGGATCTACTTTGAACATCATAAATCTTGATGCAAATAGGAAGGGGTCACAATTAGCATCAGTGAACCTGGTTTAGCATATACTGCATTCAAAAAACAAAGCAAAGCATTAAAAGGGTAGGGGGAAGTTCTAGACCCACGTGGTATTTTTCAGTTTCAGGAAGTAAGGCTATGTAATCTGGACAGAAGTGCCACCAAAACTTCATCCTGCCACCTGAGTGAGAATTTATCACTGTCCCACTTGCAGAAGTGGCCTGGACCAAAGGATTTCCTTCAAAAACATCACTTTCACTTTTGATCAAAGTATTTTCAGGAGTGACTTTTTGCATAAAACCATGGTTACTGTGACTCCATGTAACTGGCCACTAAGTTCAATCCAACTCTTAGCCTAAAAGAATAATTCAGGCTTCTAGATAATTACAAACCAGTCACATTTCCACAAAACCATGATTAACTATTCAAATGTATAACAAGTGATTATATTCTAAGAGCAATTCAGCTAATTACATTGCATTAAACAATTAGAAATAGATTAATTCTAAAAGCAAAGTATATACTCAGGATTTCTATGTAACAGCTTGTGCATAAATATTTAATGCATATGAAACCTTTGATGGGAGTGTTTGGCAAACATTCACTTGGGAAAGGAATCAACAAATTATGTGATAATTGCTTTTGTGTAGCTTGGCTCAAGAACTAGAGGAAAATAGAATTGAGAATTTAGGATTGGGTATATTCTCAGACCTAAATGCTCTAAAAACTTAAATAGTTTAAAGTTTACTAATGTTATTATGTATAGTAATTTTCCTCACACATTTTATTTTCAACCTTTTTTAATTTTGATAATTTATTTCTTCATTGGCCATAAAAAGTGAATATATTTGCAGTGAGTGGTATAAACTTTAGATAACTTATACATTGTGAAGTCCTTAAATCAAAGTAACATCCATTGTCTCACATACTCATGATTTTTGTGGGAGAACACTTAAAAGTATTTCTCTTAGCATTTATTCATAATAAAATATATTGTTATTAACCTTTACTCACCCTTTTATACAATAGATCTCTTGAACTTTTTCCTCCTAAATGATATATTGTATCCTTTGATAAACCACCTCTCAGGCCCTAGGAATACTATGGCACTCTAACAAGATTGTCTTCCTCTTCCTCTACCTGACAGGGAGATTTTTAATATAGAGAGATAAGACAGTCATAGGATTTGATTCCATGCCTTAGCTATTGTGAGCAATGCTGCCTTAAACGGGGGAGTGCAGATGTCCCCTGGACGTAGGACCTCACTTCCATGGGACATATATGCAGAATTAGGATTGTTGAATCATATGATAGTTCTCATATTGAAAAACAAATAATGTTTCAGGTAACATTCTGGATCCTGGTCAGGTGTGTATGACCAAGGGTAACTTTGGATAGTTAAACTCTCTGAATATCAATTGTTCTTTATTGTAGATTTCATTGGCTCATGTTTTGATTCTCAAGGTACATTTAGAGCATCTACTGTGTGGGAGCCCTGTGATAGGCTCTAACATGCAGGAGGACACAAGACCAGTGTAGCCCCTGCTTGTGTGTATCAAGTTCTAGTGAAAGAGGGAGATGTTCAAGAAAATACTTTGCAAGTTACAAATGCAGTGTTACAGTTTAGATATTAGGTGACCCCCCAAAAAACTTATGTGTAAGAAAATAAAAGAAGGTTTAGAAGTGAAATAGTTGGGTTCCGAGAGCCTTGATTCAATCAATGAATCCCTGATGGGATTGAGTGGTGAGTGAAGGCAGATAGGGTGTGGCTGGAGAGAGTGGGCATTGGGGGCATGCATTTGGGGTGCATATTTTGTGTCTAGGGAGTGGAGTCTCTCTCTTTTTCCTGGTGTGATGTCCTGAGCTGCTTTCCTCTGTCATTCTCTTCTGCCATGATGTTCTGCATCACCTCCAGCCCTGAGCAATGGAGCCTGCTGTCTATGGACTGAGACCTCTGAAACCGTGAGCACCAAAATATACTTTTCCTCCTCTAAAATTGTTCTTGTAAGGTCTTGTAGTCACAGAAGTGGAAAAAGTCGACTAAAACATTCATAAAATTGGAATGAGGGTGATGAGTGAGAGGCTCAGCTTGTGGTAAAGAAAGTGACATGGGTCCATCCCAGTGAGACCTACACCACTGGGACCCTACTGGCAAATACTGAATATATAAAATTTACATGAGAAAGAAAGAGTGGAGGGGCAAGGAAGAAGAAGAAAGTCAGTGACAAGAGGTGTTTTATGTGTCAAGAGCTAAGGTATCACCCTGTAGAATATACTTTAATATGCATCTACTCTGAAATTTAAAATGTATAACATTTATCTTAAAATGATGAAATAGGAATAAATGACAATCTACATTAGAAATTAGAATGAATGATGTAATTTTCAAAATTAAAATATGATTAAAATTCACCTCAAATCATAAAGGTTGTTTGAAAATCAGTAGTAGGAGAAGCCTGAAAATTGCATATTACTTCATATTTATTTTCTATCCTGTGGTATTTCATAGAATACTAACTTATTTAAGGTTACTCAGCTGATATATAATAAAAATGGAATTATTACCCTGTAACCTTTCCGCAGGATCTCAATAAAGAGAGGGTGCAAGCCAAATGAGTGAGTGAAAGGGTAAATGGCAAATTTGTACTAAGAAGAGAGGAAAGGGTGTAATCTACAGCAATTAAATGTAAGAATGACAATGTCCCATCCTGTGATTAATCCTCTGTTCTTGAACTAATTACTACATCCTTTATAGTGGTCATATTTTAGTCATCTGACTAATATTCCTAAAGATTATTAACCTTAACATGCACAAAGCTACCCATTCATGGACATTTAAATTCCTTGAAACTTTTACATAAACTTTAAATTGTTGGAATTTTTTTTCAAACTGGACCCAGTAGATCATATAATTTATTATGTCTCAATCAAAAATTTTAAGCCAGGCATAGTGGTGTGCCCCTGTAATCACAGTGACAGGAGCAAAGGTAGGAGAATCGCAAGTCCAAGGCCATCCTTAGCAACTTAGAGAGGTCTCAGGCAACTTAAAGAGACCCTGTCTCAAAATAAAAGATGGAGGGCCTAGGGATGCTGCTCAGTGGTAAAGCATCCCTGGGTACCATCCCAGTACAAAAATTAATAACTATTTAAATAAATGGAAATGTTAACTATCCTGATTTGATCATTACACACAGTATCTGTATCAGATTAACACATGGCATCTCATGCTTTTGTATAATTAAAATAAATAATAATTAAAAACTAAGCTGAGGGCTGGGGATATGGCTCAAGCAGTAGCGCACTAGCCTGGCATGCGTGGGGCACTGGCTTCGATCCTCAGCACCACATAAAAATAAAATAAAGATGTTGTGTCCACTGAAAAAACTAAAAAGAAATATTAAAGAATTCTCTTTCTCTCTCCTTCTCTCTCTTTCTCTCTCTTAAAAAAAACTAAGGTGAGTGGCATATATTTCTCAGATTAGTAATCCAGTTTTATCCCAAATGAGCTAAAAACAAAATAGGAAACTAGGGGCCCATGGAATGCACTATGTTCTTTCCTTCTTTCTTTCTTGGCTTTTAAATTTTTCTGATCTTATTATTCATTCACAAACACTTGTCCAAGCATATTTTTGGCAGAAATGTAGAAATATTAAATCATAGTCATAATATAAATACAAAGGAAAGATAAAAATACTACCTAAATGATTTTTACACAGTTCTTTTTTGTAAGTAAATACTTTTATATTAAAACTAATGAAATGTTATACTTTCTTCACAGTGAGAAATTGTCTGCCTTTCAGAGGGAAAGTTTTAAGAACTGTCATTTCCCCATTGCAGAGATCCTCTCTAGGCAATTACTCGATGTTCAGAGTGGTTTGGTAAAGCTCTCTGGACAATCAGATTTTGTTCTGATCTATGAGTTTATCTGCTCCCAGAGGTCTGGAAGTAGAGGCTGATCCAAGGTAGACTTAGTTTTCCTAGCTAGATAGCATCTCTCCATAACATGTCATTTTATAATATACAGAATTCCTTATTAGAGATTTTCTAAGTGCAATTAAAAGTGCATATGAGGGCTGGGGATGTGGCTCAAGCAGTAGTGTGCTCGCCTGGCATGCATGCGGCCCGGGTTCGATCCTCAGCACCACATACAAAGAAGTTGTGTCCGCCAAAAACTAAAAATAAAATATTAGAAAAAATTCTCTCTCTCTCTCTCTCTCTCTCTCTCTCTCTCTCTCTCTCTCAAAAAAAAAAAAATGTGCATATGAAGTGGGGGTGACCATGTTTCCTGACTAGCTTAGGGTTGAGGTTGTCCCCTGGGCAATCTGGATGAGTTAGTCACTCTAAACTTAGGACAAAGCTTTCTTTTTCAGGCCTGTAGTTCCACATTAGAAATATTTTGCAAGTAGCAGAAACTTTCCACTTTAAATAGCAAAGACTTACTTTAAACTTTAAATATTTTAAGTTAAAAAAATCAAACACTTCCATTCCTTCTTAAAGAGAACACAATTGGACTTTTTATTTCATGTTGCAAATTGAGCAATAAAATGATAGCCCCCATGGTTCCTTAACTTCAGTCAGGAATTATTCCAAATTTACGATGAGCAATCCTAGAACTATAATCTGAAACCCTTCTTTGGATTTTTGCTATTTGCAATCATTTGGATGTCTAATTGCTTCATTGAAGAATGCCCTGTTCCCCCTGCTCCTTATTTGCTGAGCTTCTTTAAATAGTGTCCTTGTCTTGTCCATCTTTGTACTTCTCACCCTGAGCCAACTGTGAGAGAGAGAGAGAGAGAGAGACCTTTGTAGATAATAGCTCAGAAACAAGGCAAAGCTCATTCCTGCTCAGTATCCATCAACTAGTTGAACATCACTCTCTCAGTTTAGCCTACCAATGGTGGATTATTGATTAAGAATTTGATGTTAAGCATCTGTGACGAGCATTCTATATTTCACTTGTCTTAACACTATAATTTTTTGGTAATTAATTATTAAATATTTAGTTCTCCACCTAGACTTTTACGTACACATGGACAAAGCTAGCTCTCTGCTGTATTCCCAGTGATGTGGCAGCAGCCTTATCATAGTGTCTGGCATGTGTGATCACATAATCATTGAATTGGTGTAAATATATATACTATCTGAACACATTGGGCATTTTGCGTACCTCTCTGCATTATACCCAATTTTGACCTTCATAGTAACCAAATTAATATCACATTTTGTTCTTTTATTTCCTGATATGCAGGTGATTGTTGGGATGGACTGGGGCACAAGTCTATAAGTTTTAAACTCATTCTTCTTACATAAATTTTGAGAGGCCTCAGGTCTTCAGGGACTATTGACTGGATGTACCAGTTCCCTGTCATGTGGTTCTTTCTAAGGGGCCATTCAACTGGCTTGCCACCCGCAGAGTAAGGACTCTGAGAGGGAGCCTAAGGAAGGATACCCAGGACAGAGTCCACATCTCTCTGGTAACTTAGTTTTAAACATGACTTCCTGTACACCTGTGGACTGGTTATTAGAATTGAGTCAGTGTGTTCAGGTCACACTCCAGGAGATAGGAGTACTAAGGGTGCAATGGTGATCGGCAGATGTTTGGGGCCATCCTAGGGTCTATGCTGCACCATGCACACATAGAGGAATTGGATTTTGTTGTACACAAAGTAGAGAAAAATTAAACTTGAACTTTGGAGAATAGATGGGAAAGAGCTGGGACAAATGAATTTATCTGTACTACCATGGAGTCATGTAATCGCACTGAAAACAGAAAAGACAGGAAATGACAAAGTAAAGGACAACGTAACTGTTCAGGGACACAGACCTAGTGAACTTATTTCTTGCAAGGGTATAGATTTTAACAATCTAAAACTGCATTATTTTCATAAAAAATTAACAAATAAATAAATATTGAAAGTTGGATTCAATTGTTGGGTGAGAAATTTTAAGTAAAAATATGAAGAGAGCTTGAACCCTGTGAGGCTGGATTAGAGAGAGATGTATCAGTGCAACTCATGTTTGCTGTGAAAGATGGAGAGATGACAAATAACCCACTGTAGACACCTGTGTGTCCACAGGTTGACAGCTATCTCCACCCCAGCTTAGGCTACCCCCACAAATTGTAAAGATAGCCATGCTGACATGGTGTCCCTCTGAATTGAAGTGATAAGAACACCTTACCTGTCTGGTATTCTTCCCCCAAACTCAGAACCCCAGACAAATCTTGTAAAAGTCTCAAACCCAAATCTAGGGATACCCAGAAAATACCTGACCAATAAGTCTAAAATTGACAAAGTCAACAAGACAAAAATCTGAGAAACTGGCAGGTTGGAAGAGACAGCATAAATGTGTATGGAGTCACCCATACTAGAATCTGGGCCATCGAAAAGGACTTTAGTGAAGAACTTATGGAAGGAAAAAAACATATTTCAGCTACTGTACTATGGTTATTTTTTGTAATTTTGATCACTATTCTATGGATGCATGTATTTTGATGAATATAGGGAACGTATCTCACTGTGTGTGCACTCTTGTGGTATTTACACATAGATTGCACACTGCCTCACGGGACCGCTGGAGTTGTGCAACTATCATGCAGGTCATTACTAGCCACATCAGCATGTGCATCCTGAAACACATTCTCCTGCACAATTGTGACATTGTGTCATACACAACACAGGTTTCATCGTTATATAATGACAACAATGATATAACTTTGTTATCTAAAATAGTTTTCACACTCAGATATTTCCATGTATTCCAATCATACCTTTTACACCTCTTAATTTTTAATCCAGGGAAAAACCAAGGAGCAACTGAGGATCAAAACTTGACTTTAGTTATTTGTAACTATTTTATAAGCCTAAGACCTTCTCAAACGAAGAAGTTAAGAAGGGAAAGACAGGGTAACAACCTTCTTAGATGAGCTGATTTTCTTTAGCCATGTTTCCTTGGAGCCCTTTGTTGGTGTTGAGTTTGGACTGAAAATCAGGCTTAGTCCATGCTAAAAGATTCTATTGAGGTAAAGAGAAACCAGCAGTGCTTCAGGAAATTGTTGAAGGTAACTGAAAATTAGAAACTAGAGAATCCTAAATGTAGTCTAATCCTTCTTATAGAGCAATTGGTAAATTGTTCAGTGATGCAGGAACCCCAGGGGGACTCAGCCAGAGAGGCAGACTAGAGTTTCTGGCACTCTCATGGTTCTTCCAAGTGGGATCAGGTCTGAAATTAGCATAATTATCTATTCCCTTTAGATGACTGAGAAGTTTTCTCACTGTGGGGCTGGAGGCTAAGAGCCAGGGTAAAATTTCCTTAAGGCAGAACTTTTAGGGTTCAGCATGCCAAAATCAACCACACTCTTAATAAAAAGTTCAGGAATGCCTCACTTGAGGAATGAGCAAGGGGTGATGTGAATCTGATTAAAAATAAATGAATTCACGATAGCAAGATTGTGGAACCAACCTAGAAGCCCTTCAATAGATGAATGGATTAAAAAAATGTGGCATTTATACACAATGGAGTATTACTCTGCAATAAGAAATGACAAAATCATAGAATTTGGAGGGAAATGGATGGCATTAGAGCAGATTATGCTAAGTGAAGCTAGCCAATCCTTAAAAAACAAATGTCAAATGTCTTCTTTGATATAAGGGGAGTAACCAAGGACAGGGTAGAGACGAAGAGCTGGAGAAGAAGAATAACATTAAACAGGGATGATAGGCGGGAGGGAAAGTGAGAGTTAAGGGAAATTGCATGGAATTGGAAGGTGAGCCTCAGGGTTATACACAATTACATATAAGAGGAAAGGAGGAGTAGGAGAAAAATTATATAAGTGGAAGAAACGATTTATAGTAGAGGGGATGGAGAGAGAGAAGGGGAGGGGAGGGGAGAGGAGGGGTGAGGGGACAGTGGAGAATGGGATAGACAGCAGAATACATCAGTCACTAGAAAGGCAATTTGTAAATCAATGGAAATGTAACTGATGTGACACAGCAATCTGTATACGGGGCAAAAATGGGAGTTCATAACCCACTTGAATCAATCTGTGAAATATGGTATATTAAGAACTATGTAATGTTTTGAACAACCAACAATAAAATAAAAAAAAAATAAATAAATAAATGCCCATGCCAAATAAGACCCACCTGAAACCCTAGTGACATTGTGGGGTTGGGTCTCTCATCCTGTCTCTCAGAAGAGAAGAACAAACCATCCATGTCCTGTGTGGTTCTTTCAGACATTTGTCTGGCAAATAAAAACAGTATACTAGACATGTGAGGAGGCTAGATTATCCAAAGATACGAGGAGAATGAACAATCCAGTCATCCCACAGACATTCTAGATATCGGGATGATCATACAAGAACTTAAATAAATGTGTTGTATGACAGTATCTAAAATTTAAACTCTATTGAAAATATTCTGAGCAAACTGAACACATCAAAAACCATGATTGGTGAATGAATGTGAAGATAGTTCAAGAGAAGAATATTAGACTGAAACATGAAAAAGAAAGAATAAATTCTCAGAGGGCAGAACTCAGTGATAGAGCCATTTCAGACAAATTATGTGGAACATAGACCTCCAGAAGGTGGGAGGGAAAGCACAGAGGAGGATGCCTTGCTAGAAGACATGATAGGAAATCAGGGTTTCCAAACTGAACAAAGCCATCACCCTGCAGACTTGGGAGGCTTAGTGCTACATGGAAGTCCCATACCACGTCCCCTGCTTTCTGACTCCAAGGTCGAACATCCATGGGACTCATCTGGCACTTAGCATTGCACAACCTGGAAGCAGTGGTTTTATTAATCCTGAGGAGCTACCCATGGCCACTCAGGCAACAGAACAGGACAGATAACAGGATATGCCTTTAATGACATTGAGCCTGAGTGGAGCAAAAAGATAAATTATGAAATCAAATGCACAATTAGAGTTTAAAAGAAAGTCTTCACAACAGGGTAGTAAAGGAGACACACTACTGTCCCCAAAGTCACCTGCAATTAGGTACATGGGGCTCTGGATGTCGACAACTTTTGTGCTGTCTTTTGAACAGTGAGAGATTACCACAGGAGAGGTTGAGGATGTGCTGATAAAGTGAGATATTCTAAGCAGAATAACACTGAATTATCTTGGAAATTTTAATCCAATTTCTTCTGCCTTTGCAGTAATTGTGGGAGTCATAAAGATAATGATAAATATGCCACGGTTCCCATCTTTAATCAATTTAAATATTAGTGGAGAATAAGAGACCTCCCTATTATTTGTAGATATAAATACAAACACACAAATACTTTTATTTCACATAGCAACTGTGATTTCTTCAGGATGCTACTGAGGTTCAATGATGATTTCTCTAACCCAGGGTCATGTAGTCAACATTTGGCAGAGCTAATGCAGTTCAAATTCAAGTTTTCTGTCTCCATACTTTACGTAGACTACAAGGCACACTTAACCATAAGTAAGGCAGAATGGGAAGAAAGACACAAATAACACTCCACAGGCTTTCAAAAGAAGGAAAAGGCTGCATAGGGATGAGAGAGAGAGAGAGAGAGAGAATTTTTTTAATATTTATTTTTTAGTTTTCAGCGGGCACAACATCTTTCTTTGTATGTGATGCTGAGGATCGAGCCTGGGCCGCACACATGACAGGGGAGCACTCTACAGCTAGAGCCACATCCCCAGCCCCGTGACTGGGATTCTATATAAATGCATACACCATCTAGTGTCATCGATCATATTCCTTTACAAGAATATAGAATATGGCTGTTGGTGTTAGTTTATAGAACATAATCCACAGAAAAACAGATGTTTTTTACCCCCCACTGGCCTGTGGTCAGGACTTGCAACTGATTTTTGAATATATATAATGTAAAAACAGGAAGCTTTGCATTGGTTCACTTGAATATTTGCATACTTTTGCCCACTTAACAACAGACCAGGATTTCTCCTTAAGGAAGTAGATTAACAATTGTTTTAAATGGAGAGAAAGATACATGTTTCAAATAATTAGGGGGAAAACTAAGCATATCAACAGCTAGGGCTTGTCAGTTTTTAATAAGCCAGAGTTATGATTAAGTTATAATTATGACATAAAATATTATGCAAAGCTGTAAGGAACAAATGTGAGACGTGCTTATTGAATTAGACAGTGTAAATGATAAGTACTAGGGATAAGTACTAGGGATAAAAGAACACTTGCTTCATATTCAAGTAAAATATGTTCATTCTGTTATTTATTATCTAAAATACTGGAATGTAATTCTCCCAACACAAAGTGTAAAATCTTTAAAAATGTTTTATATATAATTGTCTTTTTCTATCACTGGGAGTTAATGCCAACCTCAAATAGAGAAGCATGGAGTCTTGGAAATCGCAAACCTGAGTTTAAACCTGGTCCATTGCATAACCTTTCATGACCCTGAGTGTGTATTCTCATGTTTCAGTTTTATCTCTGTAAGCACAAAATAAAATTTTTAAAAATGATTTCTTTTGAACCTGGGGTCTATGTGGCTTAGAAATAATGTATGGATAGTTTTTGATACATAAGAAGGACATAATGAGGCTGGTGAATAGTTCACCAGATTTCTATTTCAGTGTGACTTCAAACTGATCATAGCTGTTGGCAGCTTTATATTCTGTGGGTTCTCACTAGGACTTGCTCTCCAGGGAATGAGGGCCCCAGTAGTGCAGGCCATGGGCAGCTCCACATCCCATAGGGCAGGCCCCACAGACACACAATGAGATGGTGTAAACTCTATCAGAGCATTTGGAGAAAAGGAAGTCAATTCCTCACTAGTTTAATAAAAGTCTTTTGAAGTATGTGTCATTTTAAAAAATTGATAAGGTTTTATGAGTTTTTAAGAATATAAGGCAAGGTAAAATACTGAGGAGTGAACTTATACAACAAATTATTTCAGAAATGGATTCTACATGTAGAAATTTTTCTTCTAATATTTATCCATAAATTGTCTATTTCCTTGTGTCATCAAAGGAAATTTTGAATTTTTGATAGAAGTGTAATTTCATGATGCTTTTTCTATTTCTATGAAGAACATCATTGGAACCTTGATGAGAATTGCATTAAACCTGTATAGCCCTTTTGGTAGTATGGCCATTTTGACAATATTAATTCTACCTATCCAAGAACATGGGAGATCTTTCCGTCTTCTAAGGCTTTTCTCAATTTTTTTTCTTTAGTGTTCTGTATTTTTTATTGTAGAGGACTTTTATCTCTTTTGTTATATTGACACCCAGATTTTTTTAGAGGCTATTGTGAATAGGGTAGTTATCTTAATGGTTCTCTTTCAGTGGATTCATCACTGGTGTATGGGTGTTAATTTTATATCCTGTTACTTTGTTGAATGCATTTATTAGTTCTAGAAGTTTTCTGGTGGACTTCCTTAATAAGACCCTTAAATTACAATAAGTAAAAATCAATAATCAATAAATGTGATGGTATCAAGTTAAAAAGCTTCTTTACACCAAAGTAAACAATCAAGAGTATGAAGTGAGAGCTAAATAATGGGGAACCTCTTTGTCACCTGTAACCCAGATAGTGCATTAATCTCCAGGATATATAAAGAACTCAAAAAATTTAACACCGAAATAAAGCCACATAACCAAATCAATAAATGAGAAAAGGAACTGAACAGACACTTCATAGGAGAATAAATACAAATGGTCATCAAATATATTTTAAAAAAATTCAACTCCTCTAGCAATTAAAGAAATGCAAATTAAAACTACACCGAGATTTCACCACAGTCCCGTCAAAATGGCAATGTCAAGAATATAAATAACAATAAATTTTGGAGAGGATGTGAGGAAAAGGTACACTCATATATTGCTGATAGGACTGCAAATAGGTGCAGCCACTATGGAATGCAGTAAGGAGATTCTTCAGAAAACGCTGAATGGAACCACCATTTGACCCAGTTATCCTAGTCCTCAGTGTATAGCCAAAGAAGTTAAAATGAGCACACTACAGTGATACATCCACATCAATGTTCATAGCAGCTCAATTCACAATAGCTAAGCTGTGGAACCAATCTAGGTACTCTTCAATAGATTAATGGATAAAGAAAATGTGGTATATACACAATGGAGTACTGCTCAGCCATAAGAAGAATGACTTTATGGCTTTTTCCAGCAAGTGGATGGATCTGGAGACTATCATACTACATGAAGTAAGCCAATCTCAAGAAACCAAAGGTCAAATGTTTTCTCCGACAGATGGAAGCTAACCCACAATAAGCGGAGTGGGCACAAGTATAGAAGGGCAGTAGATTAGACAATGGGAAATGGAGAGAAGGGAGGGGGGATAAGAAAGGGGAGACAATAGAATGGATCTGACATACTATTCCTATGTACATATATTAAAACAACACAGTGAATTTCATCACCATGTACATACATCAGAATGAGACTCTAAATAGATATATTACATGCTTATATAATTATATCAAAATTAATTCTTCTGTCATATATATATATATATATATTATATACATATATAATGAAAATAATTTCAATAAAAAATAAGTATTTTTGAATATTCAGAAATAAAATAAAGTCTAGCTGCAACATTCTTGTATGAATGATGGTGTCACTTTGCAGTTCTATAAACAACAACTCATTCAGTTAACATTCACCTGAGATCAACACATCTTAGTCAACTACAAGTCTGCATATGTGTGCATGTGAATACATGTGTGTGTGCATACCAGGAACAGTTTTTGGCACTGGTGACTCACTGCTATTCAAGGATATTGATCCTCAAGGATGTAAAGTCTTATGTGAAATGGCAAAACTCAACCTGTAATTAAAGAAATGGACCCATGTAGTATTTTGAAATATATAAAATAAGATAATTCAATAAAACAGAGGGCTACGGAAGCCTCTTAGAATGAGTGACATTCGAACTGAGAACAGAACGAAATATCTTAGTAACATGAAGTAGGTAGCTGTGCAGAGTTGCAGAACACAGGCCTGGCAGGGTGTGAGGTCAAGGTTTAGAACCATGCTGTAGTTGTGAGGTGGTATGTTAAAGACTGTGGGGACACAACCACATCAATGTTTATAGCAGCACAATTCACAATTGCTAAACTGTGGAGCCAACCTAGATGTCAGGATAAAAAAAAATGTGGCATATACACACAATGGAATATTACTCGGCAATAAAAGAGAATAAAATCATGGAATTTGCAGGTAAATGGATGGAATTAGAGAAGATGATGCTAAGTGAAGTTAGCCAATCCCCAAAAAACAAATGCCAAATGTTTTCTTTGATATAAGGAGGCCAATTCATAGTGGGATAAGGAGCAGGAGCATGGGAGGAATAGACAAACTCTAGACAGGTCAGAGATGTTGGAAGGGAAGGGAGGGGGTATGGGGTTATTAATTATGGTGAAATGTGATGATCATTATTATCTAAAGTACAGGTATGACCATATGAATTGGTGTGAATATACTGTGTATACAACCAGAGATATGAAAAATTGTGCTCTACATGTGTAATAGGAATTGTAATGCATTCTGTTGTCACATATAAATAAAAAATAAAATTAAATTTTTTAAAAAAGGAAAAGACTGTGAAGCAGGACTGAGTCTGGGATGAAGGAGGGTAGAAATGAGACCAACTAGAAAGTAATTAAGAAGGAGTGGGAAAGAAATTCACTAATTATAGTAAATAACAGCAACTACCTTGTCTTGATTACCTACTAGGGTGACAGTGCATGACAGATTCACTGCATAACTAAGTAGTTTTTACTCTTCTCAAGAATCACAAATATAAGCATCTGTTTAACTCCATTTCCTAGAGGAAATGGAAGCTTGGTAAGGAGCTCTGCTTTTGACCTTCACTCTTAGCAATGTCTGTCATAGGTCTTAGCCCTTACTCTCACTATCCTCTTTCCAAGTCCAGCCATTACAGAACTTCAGCCTATTACTTGTAGGGTGCTTATGAGAAATGGAGAAAGTATTTTGGAAGAAAGTCTACCACAATGCCAGTGATTCGTGATGTTACGTGTAGGATGGTTATGATTTGGTTTTGGGGTTCTTGTCACTCCTACATCCAGCCCATGTCCTGTAGGAGGACAACCAGGAATTCTCTCTCACTAAGAAGGCTAGGTTCATGTAGTCACCTAGACAAAGGCATCTTTTTGATTCCTCTAAGATGCAGGTGTGAACAAGTGTAATGAAATGCCCACTAATGACTCAAAGATGGAGAACCCTGGTGCCAGGAAGAGTCCAGGAGAGGTTCTGTGCCCCTGAATTGACCTGTAAACTTGACTTGCAGCCATCTAATTGCCCTGACAGCCATTTGTCATTAGTTCCTTTCTTGGCTCTTCTAGGTTCTGATTGGGTGACTCCTAAGTGGAGGATTTTTGTTTGTTCACCTAATTTTTCACTTCCACTTTCATGACAACAGCACCATGGATCAGATACCATCTTGGGCAGGAGGAATTGAAGACAAGGAAGCATTTCTTCAAAGTGATGGAAGGGAGGAATATATTCGTAGATATTTTTATTACAATATGTCATTTAATCTTCCACAGCTGGGGATATAGTTATGGGAAAAAGACAAAATTCTCAATTCTATTTACTGAGTAGAGTACGATTTCATGGAAGGGTGATGGACTGAATGTGGAAGGAAAGAAAAGACTTCTTGAAGGAAACAAAGGAACAAATATATAATAAGTAAACATAAGCATTTATTGAGCTTCTTTCCTTCCAAGACTCTAAGGACTAGCAGTGAACAAGAGATCATTCTCTGTTTTTGGAGAGTTTGCATTCTGTGTGAAAACATAACAAAATAAAACATCAGCACAAAAAAGGGACTGACCATCAACATTGCCAAGATCAAGGGGGTTATGGGAGAAGTGTAAACTTCAGACAGTGCTATCTGCCTAGCTACAATAAAACCAAGACCAAACATGCAGCTCATGCTATGTTCTTGAATTCATCTCTGCTGTAATTCAGTAGCTCCAGTTCAGGGCTCCTTCCATCTTTTCTCCTGGGCATCTGAACCTCTTCATCCTGAACTAGTCCAAGGAAGGGAAGACACATTACATGATTCTACATCCCCAGTCCTAGCAATGTCCATGGGACAGGTGATTAAAAATGTTTGCTAATGAGGTTGCTAAGCACAAAGCCAATAGCACTGACAACTGTGTGTATGTGTGTGTATAACAGAAACTTCAATGTTAATGACAACATGACTAAAGATAGTAGCAAAATTACCAAGTCCCCAAGGCTTAATCTAAAAAAGAAAGTGTGAGATCACAACATTGAAAGATATAAAACAGTACTGATAGATAGATAGATAGATAGATAGATAGATAGATAGATAGATAGATAATGGGTAGATATCTCCAAGAAATTGACACTTCTGTAAATCCTTCATAACTTTTATGTCATATGTTCTATATGTCATATATTCTATATGTTAATGGATTGGAAAACTTGATATTATAATATTATCAATTTTCTGAGGCTTATATATTCATTGAATAAATCCAAATATGTCAAAATATTCATTGCATTATATTTTTGTGTATATGAGTGTGTATGTATGCTGAAATTTGACAAAAAAATAATTCCACATTTTATTGGAAATGCAAAGAAGAAAGAATAACAAAATAATCTTGAATAAAAAATGCTGAATATAGTATGATTTGTTCTAAATCAGTAATAACATATAATGTAGTATTGATTCAAAAAGAAAAAAAAATAATTCATGAAATAAAATAGGGAATGTGGAAAGATATTCATGCATATATGGTTAGTTGATCTTTGACAAAGGTAGAATTGCAATGTGGTAAGAAAGAGTTTTCTTTTTATTAAGTGATGCTGAGTCAATTTCTGTAACTGGTAAAAAATATTCATATATAACAAAACACAGGAAATAATATCTTCATTGCTAAGGAGTATGCAAACATTTTTGAGTGCTTAAAGAAACTGAGACATAAAGCTACTAAGCAACAAAAAAATAATAAATTAAACTTTATCAAAATTATAAGCTAACATATACCTTGAAACTGGAAGAAGAAAGGAAGATGAGCTATGTGTGGGCCCTGAGAACCTTAGAACTTGAATGTGCCCCTGCAGCAGAGCAAGAGTATGGAAGAAGCTCAGAAGAATGGAGTTCAACAGACAGTCATTGGCTTCAACCATTCAGTGTTTAATACTTTATTCAGTTTGCAAAACCAGAGGAGGAATGTAGAAGAGCACAGCACAGACAGATGTGAAAGTGATGGAATTTTTAGAGGTGTCACAATCTTGGGTTCAAAGGTCATAGTGACTGGATTTAAATATTTTCTCAAAAAGTATTAGCTCTGTAGTCTTCAGAAAATTCTTAATTTTTCTGTCTGTAGCGTTCTCAGTCAGGAAGAAATAATGGTAGCATAAGCTTCCCAATGGAGTCATGTGTGTTTTGTGCTCTCAGCATAATGCTGGATGCTGGGGGACCACTAGGTATCCATGAGCGCTTCTGTCATTCATCCACCACGCGGCACAGTGCATCCGCATGCATGGTTCTCCTTTTCTACAAAGGATTTAACAATTGTGGTATGGATTTCAAAATTAATTCAGTGCCCTCCACGTCCGCTTGTAATTGTATAGCTGTATGTATGTGTGTGTGTGTGTGTGTGTGTGTGTGTGTGTGTGTGTGTAATGACGACTTTATGTGACAGACTTTATTTAAGATCTATGACACAGACTGCTCTACCCGTGGCTGAGATTCCTAGAAAGTGAGAAGAAATTGGAGATGTATTGAGCACCCGCACATCTCATGCATTTTACATGTGTTTTCTCATTTAATCTCTCCAACAATCTATTGAAGGATATATTATTTTCCCCATTTAACCCAGAAGGAAATTGAGGATGAACATGATTTAAGTCATTCACTCAACACTACCGAGCCTGTAAGTAGTTCGACTGTCATCCTCACCTGGATTGATGTGCAGTTTTCAGAGCCCGGCATTGTCTCCTGGCCTGCAAGAGCTCCGTGTGTTCCATAGACGCCATCAGCCCTGCATACTAGTGGGTTTAGTACTAGAGAAAAGGTTCATAAATGTCACAAAGAAGTATGCTGAAAATACTCTGGCAGATTAGATAAACATGGAAATGTTTTGTAGTTATGACTGTCAGTAAAAACTTCCTCTGTTGGTTATTTTTGTGCAGGCCAGTGCTCATACATTATATATACTTGTATTCTGTACTTTGAGCCTTTAAATTTGACACTTTTGTTGGCCCAAATCTGCTTTATACTCTCTGTTCTCCTCAGAATTCACTGTGGCATTTTTTACATAGCAACCACTCACTGGAGAACTAATCCAGTGTTGATGAACAGGAAAAAAAATGTACAAAACGGAGAGTTTTAAAAATATTCCACATTCCCATGGGGAATGTCTATTTAGCCATTATCCCTCTATAAAATATATGTGCTTTGGCCTATTAGTGTGTTTATTTTTGAAATCAGACTACTAAAAACATGGTCCATTTGTACACTTGTTCTCAGTGGGTTTGATAAGACACACAGACACAAAAGACTGCCAGGAAGGGAGGAGTTTTATTGTTCGACATTTCTGTAGAAACAGCACATCTGTGGGGCCTCCCAGGAAGCGCCCAGTGGAGATGAAGAGCTTTCACTGGGGGAACAAAGCAGTGGACACCGGGACGCCGTAGCTGGAATGACTGTGGTGGCCCTGGACTGGGTGGCCACCTCCAGCTGTTTGGTCCCTGGCCCTGGAGTGCTCAGAGCAGGATCAGTTTCCCTGCCTGAAGACTCAGATAAAGGGGGCAGGTGAAGGGCACGGGTTCTTCATCAGTCATTTGGTGGTCAGAGGAGTGTCCTGGCAGGCAAGTAGGTTAAAACTAGGGATTGCCTGGCCTCAGAGCACCAGTGCCCAGAGTTTTCAAGGCCTAGATGACCAGAGCATCAAGAACACAGAAAATAAGAAAATAAAGATAATGTACAGTCTTGAAGCACTTGCTTGGCGTTTATTCAGAGACAGCCTGAATCCCTGAGAAGGTGAGTCTATAGGACAATATCTGTGCTAAGTGTCAAGATATATCCTTAAAATCTATACAGGAGTGAAACTGTGTCTCATATGTGCCCTGGGGCGTGTCTGTTTCAGGGTATTCTTCCTTTCTGGAGAATTTGTCAGCCACTTACTGAAAACAGTGTTACTTAGATCTGTACTCAGAATACTCCTTTTCATTCATTTTCTGAGAGTTCTGTGACCACATGTTCTTTGGCATTCTTTCTAATTAGCAACAGATGGGTGAAGAAACTTCAGATCCTGCACTGGATTCCATGCTGTTTGTGATGCTTTCCAAATGGAAAAAAACACAAAAAAATGGCCAAGTAGCAATCTCTTAAGCAAATTTAACTTCCCCTGAACTGTGTCCAATAATGGTCATTTTTGAGACTGGGTGTATAACTGTGAGCATGGGGCTCTGGAGAAAATGGCGACTCAAGCCCACTGACTACCTCTGCAGCCACCTCTCTCCTGAACACCTACAATGATGAGAAAGAAGATCATCACCATGATCCCCTCAGTCCGAGGTTTCTGTCTGTTTACAGTCACCATGGCACACTAGGAAGCAGCCGGGAGGCTCAGGGTGGATTCCCACCTGTGTGAGCCAAGGTTGGTGCCACAGATACTCTAATTTGCTCTAACCATGGAAGAGCATCCTAAGACAACTCTTCTTTCTACCCACTGTTTTCTAGACACAAGGAGGCAAAAGTGCCCAGGAGGCAGCATAGTTTGTCATTTAGATGGATGCACATTCTGATTTTTACAATTAAGAGGCCACCACAACTTTATTGTCCTGTGTACCATCATGACCATTGTCATCAGTAAGCAGGATTTTGTAACAGATGTTTAAAAGGTCAACTTTGACCCATGGAGAAATGCCAGTGGGCTGGTGAGGGCTGATGCTGTGCATGGCTACCCACATATTCCTTGCAGCCTCTGTAAATTATGTTACTAAGAAATTCAATGCAATCGTCCTCAAGTTCCCCTGGAAACATGCACGGTGCACACTATCCAGCATGGCCACTTCTCGGAGCCTTTCCACCCTCCTCCCCATCCATTCCAGAGACCTTGTGTCTCACTCACCAGAGAGCAGGGCTTTGCCATGCTCTTTGGTGTCTCCTAAGATGGTTTCACATCATTTCCTCAATCCTTTCTAAACATTAAATTCTGTATTTCAGGAGAGGCCTCTCAAGTCAATAAATGTTTCCATCCAATTTTATGTCCTGTGCCCTTGTTTTCCAGGTCTGGACATTCTTCCCAGTCCTGCAAAAATATGCTGGCTAGGTCTTGCAACTCCTGGGAAATGCAGTGCTTTTCTTCTCTGATCAGGCTGAAAAAAGCCACAAATGGGTTATGAGGAACTTATCTCTGGTTGTAGACTTAGTGTTCATGGGAAGCCACATCAAGCATGTGCTTAGCCACCTCTCTCTTCTACACCATCTTCCAGTGGAGGGGAAGGAACACAGTGCTCAGTGAGGATGGGTAGGTTACATAGATAAAGACTCAAAAATGTAGAGAAGTTTGTAGAGTCAGAATCTCCAGAGGGATAAATCCACGTGTCCCCGTACAATATATAAGGTGCCAGATTTTCCCACCAAGGCTCTGCCATTACTACAACATAGCTATTTAATTGGATGATTAACCATTTTCTCATTTAACAATGTTGATCAAGTTCTGTCTTTCTTCCCCATTTTTTCCACCCTTCCACCAACGGCGATACGAGACTGCCTTCACATGCCTTTCACTTTGCTGCCATTTTTTTTTTTTTTGAAACAGGGATTGAGCCCATGGGCACTTAACCACTTAATCACTGAGCCATGTCCCCAGCCCCCCACCCCCCTTTTTTTTTACGTTTTATTTAGAGACAGGGTCTCACTGAGTTGCTTAGGGCCTCACTAAGTTGCTGAGACTGGTTTTGAACTTGCAAACGTCCTGCCTAAGCTGCCCGAGCCACTGGGATTACAGGTGTGGGGCATTGTGCTAGGCTCCCTTGGCTTTCTGTAGAACAATCCATTCCACTAAGAAAGGGCTACCTGTTATGCTTGTAACTACGACTTTCTCCATACATGGCTGTTTAACAAGTGGGTGGCCTCTGCTTGCAAGGTGCAAGGGTATCTGACCCTTCCAATAGTGACGTAACTTTCATTGACTGTCAGAGAGTTATACAACTCCAAAGCTTAATTTTATCACTTCCTTTCTCTGTTTTCCACACTGAGTTTGCATATTGAGTTGTCTGAAATCAGACAGGGAAATAGAGTTAGGGGGTACAAGATTATGATCTGGTCATCAGTTGTGAGTGAAATATGGGGAAAACAGGATTGGACAGAGGAAGAAGTCACACTGTGAAATGGCCTGGCCCTCTGCAGGCAGCTCCAGTGTGAGGACTGCTCACTAGAGTACAAGGCACTAAGCCCCCAGCGCAGGCGTTTATACCACACTGGGCTCTGCCACTGAGTGCGGGTCTCCTCTGGAAGGAAGGGACCTCATGCCATGCATCAGGGAGTTTTAGCAGTCGAGATAGAGCCTGAAGAAGCTGATGGCGAGAGATTGTTGGCTGTGTGGCTGGCCAGCAAGTCCTTCCTTGAAGGGGTGTTTAGAGGGCTCTGCCGTTGATAGACATACCTATAGAGCTACAGTATGACGGCCAAATCAGAAAGTGAACACATGCAGAATTCTAATATTTTAAGAGCACTCTACATTCAAAGGACACCAGTTGTTTTATTAATTCCCTTTACAGCATTTTTTTCTACTCCAATTTCCTACTCAGGATTACCCATTGCATTTAGTTGCCATGTCTTTTATTTCTTTTTTAATTTGACACAGATTTCAATTTTTCTCTTTCATGATACTGATTTTTTTGTAGGGCATCTTTTAATTTGGGTTTGCCAGCTATCGCCTTATAATTAAAATCACATTTTTAAGGAAATATTATATAAATAAAGTCCCCCCATTAACTCAACTGATGATGTGCTATATTTTTTCTTTTCAAGACAGCAGAAAAGTTCTATTTTCCTCACTGTACAGATAAGAAAACTGGGGTAGGGAGAGGTTAAAATGATTCAACAGTCAGGGAGAAATGGCAGTGTAATCCCATTTAGCCATTCTGAAGCCTGTTCTCTCTATAAAATGTCTCATTTCAGAAAACTGGGACTTGTATCTTCAAACTTGCTCATCAGAGGGTCCTGGGGAGTTGGTTCCACACACACACACACACACACACACACATACACACACACACACACATACACACACACACATACACACACACACACACACATATACACACACACACAGCCCAAACTGTACCCCCAAGCTGCTAAAGTTATGGGCTTGAGACTCTAGAGCAGGCACCTGCAACCCTCCGCCTCTGAACCATGGTCAAGTCTGTGTGGATGCTCATGGGAGATGGCCCCAGGGGCTGAGCAGGTGTGGTTCTTGACTTTGGGTGAAAGGACCTGCATGTCTGGCTGCATTCTTTATTCCTGAAGAGCAATGAAGAGTCACTGCCAGACTGGAGGTTTCTGGAGGCAAAAGGACATAGATTGTGCTCCAGGTCTGGCTTGCCCTAGCAAGTACTCCACCCCCCTGAGCCTCAGTTTATCAGTTACCAGGGGTCACAGATGCCTGTCTCCTATGCGATTTTGAATAAAAGATTGGAAATTGGCAATGAGAAGGCAAATAATTAATCTGAGAAACTCTTCCTGTGTCTGCTCCTGTTTCGTGTTTTCTCTATTTAAGTTTTTACATTTCACTCAGAATGTCAAAGGACCCAAATGCACCTCTGCACCCTGCCAGTCGGTTACCTTCATGCCCAACCCTGAGCCCTACTGTACAACATGTCCCTGACACAGCAGGCACCACTCTACCCAGTTTTCATGTTATCCAGCTACCCCTTTAGGACTACAGAGAGTTTATTTATTTTCTTTATTGAATTATTGCGCTCTCTCTAGAGAACCAATTGATTCTCCTACTATCTCCTACTGAATAAAAATTTAGAGATGTCTTTATTCTCAGTAAATAACACAGCACTAGCTATTGTGAGACAGACAGACAGGTAGGTTGATAGGTAGAGAGACATAGCATTTATTCTAAACTCCACATTCAATCACAAACTCCCTATGGGGAAAAACAGTCAAAATGCTATTTTCTGAGTACGAAAAGTTTGTGGTTTATCTTACACCCCCTACAGAGCTGGAAGCTTACCTCGCAGCAGGCCTACCTTTGATGCTGATTTTAATTTTCTGTATAAATATCACAGGTGGGTGGCATTTCCTTCTGCATTTATCTCATGTTAAGGTTCCCTCAAAGTAATTCAGCAAGTAGTCCTGACTACATCTTCACACGGGGACCATGCGAGCTGTTTAAGAAGGGGTTTTAGGGGAAGAGGAGCGTCCTTCCTGATAGAGGCATCTAGGAACACCAGCCAGGCCCTTCACTAGCAACAGGGTGTAACAGAGAACACTGCAGCAGCGTGCTCCTGTGTGAGCTTCCAAGAGAACTACCCAGACTACACCCTGGGCTAGGTTTGATGAGAACCCAGAGCATCAGCTAAGAGGCAGGATATTGTTTCCAGGGCCACCTCTGAATGCGCAGGTGTGCAATCTGCCAACTCAACCTCTGGAAAAAAAAAGAATGAATTTAAAAATAATTATTGAGCCATTGAGCTAGTTCAAATTTTACAATTCTTATTGTTTTAAATTATATAGTCATCTTTATCATAATATAATTTATTCAATGACGAGGATCATTTTTCTGATTCTACATAAAATCATAGGTATTTTAGACAATATTTTGAAACTCAAAGCTCTTCTACTTTCTAGGGATAAAAACTCTAAACATTGTCAGTATATCTCCTACTTTTAAAACAATTTATTCCTAGATATATATCTATATCTATAATTGTACCTGTGTATAATGATTTTTAATTTGTGCACAAAACTTCATGCCTGAATACTTCATCTATTTTTATATCACACACGTTTTCTTATGACTTTAAAAATTTGTTAGAAACTTCTTTTGGACATCTCCAGTATATCTAGCTTTAGTCTAACTTATATGGCCATTCTTTATTCATATATATATATATATATATATATATATATATATATATATATAAATTTATTTTTTATTTCTGAGTATTTTCTTCAAAACTCTTCCTGATTTAGTTCTTTTTCCCCTGAAATATTGCCTTTAATATGCTCAGGTGATTTCAGTATAAATTTCATTATGATGAAATATTCTAAAATCAAGAAGGAAAGAAGGAAGGAGAGGAGGGAGGGAGGAAGAAAGGGCTGAGGAAGGAAGGGAGGAAGAAGACAGAGGGGATGAAGGGAGGGGGAAAATGGTAGTTAAAATACTTCTGGACAATGTTTGATGCTGGATCACTTCTAAATCCATACGCATGGTCACTCAACATCTCAATTGTATGGAGGATTTAAAAGCCCATGAAACACAGAGTTAATGATATTTGCAAAGTCAAAGTCACATTCCCTCTACTTCTGGGCCAGGAGAAAGCACCTGACTAGGTGCTAAGGGTGATCCAGGCAATAGCAACCATATAATTTTTGTACCTTCCTTTCACCTCAGCTCAAAGAGTGTGGGGAACACAGCCAATACAGATTTTGTTTGCATTTACATATTTACTCTTCTTCCTCAATTTTGTGTCTTATAAAATACGTTCTTGCATTGTGGCCAGTTCGATGGTCTGGAAATTTTCCGCCATTCCTTAGTTAATTAAGGCTTTCATCCTTTCTGTTGGTGTGGTTCAATACAGATACTCCATAAATGTTAGGTGAATAGACAACAATGAATGACTAGGATTGAGGCTGCCTCATCATCACTCTGTTTGTTATAATAATATTTGACCCATGATGTTGCAATCAATACCAACTCTTAAGGGTACCATATATAGATCTCCTCTCTACTTGAATTAATATGTTATAAAACAGGGACTAGGAAGTTTTATTGATGTAGGCTGCTAATTCATAGGGGAATAAATGTCCACTGAAGGGTGAAATGACAAAGCAACTTGTTATAGTTAGTTTTTAAAGAGAAATATGTAGTTTTCGACTCACCTGGTTTCTTAAAATAAAATTATTCAAAAATTGGGCAGACATCTATTGATCATCTACTGTATGCACAGAACTGTGCTATTTCAGGCTTCAAGAACCAATGCAAAGAGCTGAAAAGGACCCACTGGCATTGGAAATGCACTTGTTCTAACTCTCCCAGAGGTGTCCTGGGAACAAGGTCTTAAGATGGAGGAAAAATTGCAATGGATAGTGTGTGCATATTTAAAACTGAATGCAATATGCATAAATGTATAAATGTAGATGTTTGCTTGCACACACACTGTAGTATGCATAAAGTGGGGAACTGATTATATGCTTATATATGATTATAACTTAGTTTTTATTCTTTTCATAATCATATAAATGAAATTAAAGCACATGTTGTTTTGAATTTTCTTTTTCTATTCAATCTTGTTCTCATGAAAGCTGTCCATATCATTTCAGGAAGCAGCAGTTCTCTCTTCTCTACCCCTGTGGGGCAGCTCACCCATCATGCAGCTTCTCCTTCCTACTGCTGGTGGGCATTAGGTCTGAGTCTTGTTTGGAGTTATCACATGTACACTGTTATGTGTGCTGAGGCATATGGGCACCATCCTGCTGAGTGCTTACACAGTGGATCAAGTGCACATAGACTATACAAGTCTTCACATTTCCTTGAAAATGCATAAAAGTGTCATAATGTGGCTGCATGAGATTACATTCTTGGTGGATTATATGAATATTTCTGCTACTGCACATTTTCATTAACACATGGCAGTATAAAACTGTTTAACTTTGTCATTGTGCTGAAAATATGGTTATAGATCATTATGGTTCTAATTTACAATTTTCTTATTAAAAAATGAATCAAAACAGTTTTTTTGTGTGTGTGTTTATTGATTATTGGAACAAATCATTTTCTAAATGTGTTTGCCCATTTAATGAACTGAACAGACACATCCATGAAGAAGAAATACAAATGGCCAACAAGAATATGAAAAATGTTCAAAATCAGTAGATATTTAGGAAATGCAAACCAAACTCCATTGAGATTTCATCTCACTCCAGGCAAAAGGGGAAACTCAAGAATACAAATAATAATAAATGCCAGAGAGAATGTAGGAGAAAAGGAACACTTTTAAACTGCTAGTGGGATTGTAAATGAGTACATCCTTACCAACTTTAGGGATGTTTCTCAAATGACTGGACATGGAACCACCATATGACCCAGCTGTAGCACCCCTCAGTATTTAACTTCGAGAATTAGTCGTCATCCTTTTTCAGATTTTCCCAAGATTTACTATTTTTCCCAAGATATGTTATTTTCTTATTAACTAATGCCAAACTACGTAACCAGACTCTAAGTCTCCTAACCAATCATTAACCTAAAGTACACTTGTACTTTATTTCTAATCTAAAATTCCCATCTAAAAAAGTCCCTTTAAATCTTATATTTAAAATATAAAATATAAAGTTTATGAATCATTCTTAAAACATATCAGAAACCTATACAACTAAAAACTTAAGAATTTCTAAACTTAAGAATCTAAATAAAATAATATTTCTAACATTATTCTAAAACTGTGTCTTATGAAGCTATTTTAATTAATTCCTAAATTTATTCTCATAAAACTGGTTGAGCTGCTTTCTCAGAGTTTCTTTGTTCCTCAGTCAAGGTGCACTAGTTCTCATATCTTTATAATCTTTCTCAATAGAAAGTAAGTTCTAAACATCAATCCACTTTCCACCAATATTAACTATGCTTATCATATATCCCTATGTAAAGTAAGAAAGGGTTTATAAAAAGAGAAGAATATATCTTTATATGTTTTAACTTTCCTAAGTGTATAATATAACTTTCCTTAATCAAAAATGAAACTGCATGTGGTGAACTTTGTGAAATAAGCATACTGATTAGGTTTTCTAAGAGGCCGGAAATATGGGCTTGGGTTCTAGTTGATATAATCAATGTGGTGCCTAAAACTCTAATGACCTTTCAAAGGATGATTGTTGTCCATTATCAGGTTTGTCCATAATGTTCTGAGATAGAAGAACAGCCTTCTACTTTGTCCTTGATACGCTGAGGGGCAGTAGAACAGCCTCCAAGGCATGAACTACCTGTTATGTTCTAGCCATCTGAAATTTAATTTGTTTGGAATTTAACATACTCATGCCTCCTGTCAGAAACATAAGCATGAAAATGCAAAGTCCCAATTACATAAAAAAGGGTCTCATGGTTTCGGTTTCCCACCAACCAGTGCGGCTTGGCCAGCATTCATCCTCACTGTGACCCTGGCAAGACAGTGGGAGAGCGGCTTTGCCAGCACTTTTTCTCATTGTGACCCTGTCAAGACAGTGAGTGGGGGAAAGCCTTCACCACCCACCATGATATCAGCACAGTTCACAACAGCCCAATTATGGAATCAGCCTAGGTGTTCATCAGTGGATAAATGGATTACGAGGTTTGGGTAAATATATACAGGGAAGTTTTACTTAGCCATAAAGAAGAATAAAATCATGTAATTTGTAGGAAAATGTATGGAACTTGAGAACATTTCATCAAGCAAAATAAGCCAAACTCGGAAGTCAAGGATTGCCTTTTTCTCTTGTATGTGCTCCAAAGGAAAAAAGGAAAAATGAAGTAGGAAGATTTCATGAAAGTAGAAGGGAAGCCAGTAGAATAGAGGGAAGTAAGGGGGCCAGGGAGGAGGAGAAGGGAGGGAAAGTGAGGCATCAAATGACATTGTCACATTGTGTGCATATAAGACTATGTAGGGACTGTTCCACTGTTAGGTATAATTATAATGCCCTGATAAAAGACACTTGCTAATTTATCTATTTTTTGTTTGTCTTCTGATGGATTAAAGGAAACTTGTATAGATTAATGAATCTAGTTCTTATTACTAAAATATGTATGTTATCTAACATGGTATTTACCTTTATTTAGTATAATTAAGAAACATGAATTGTGTGTATTTAAGACATACAAATTATTATTTTGATATATGTATACATTGAGAAATGATTACCAGCAGCGAGTTATTACCTATCCATCAATCACACAGCTATTTTTAAAGGTAGTTTTAATACATAAAAGGTACAGGGTAACTTATTTTCCCAGCTCCACTCATTTTACTCTGGTATGTACCCAATTGCTCTTTGGTGAGATTTCTTTAATATATCAAAGGTACATCCCTGCATGTGTTGAATTCGTGTCAAGGTTCTCATTTACTTTCCATTAGCTTATTTCAAAAATTGAATTATCTTAATTAATGTTAAATTTTGATACTTTCTAATGTCTATTCTACAAAGGCTTTCTATTGTTTTCCAACTGTATTTCTGCATTGACTTTAAACATCATTCAACAAATGATTATTAATCAATTATCATATAGTAGGCACAATTATTGTAGTTATTGGGCTACATCAAACAACAAAACATACAAATTCTAGTCTTTTGGAGCTTATAATATTATGTATGGGAGTTAATATATCATAAAATATATCACAAATGATATCAGAAGGTAAAGAGGGGTATGGATGTTATAGATCAAGAGTATGTGGTTGAGATGGAGTGTTAGAAATATTTGATTTTGAAATAATAGAGTGTAGGAGGCTTGTAATTGTCAAATTCTTGAAAATTACCTAATATTTTAATAAAGAGAAATAATTGAATATCAATATTAGGATAAAAGATTTCAACTCAATAGTCAATTTTATATCTAGACTTATTTTTCTTCTTATTTGTGTTTTATGCTAGTACAATCAACATAGTTTTATAATTTTTTTCTGTGAGGGTCTCTTAGGTCTGTTATTCTTTGATACTTATTTTTTTAAAGAAACTAAACAATTTTGTTAAATTTTTTCTTCAATTATTATTGATATGTGAAAATATATTTGTTTTTCAATTATCTATCAATCTTGCTAAACTCTTAATAAACTATCAATGTTTAAGTTGAAATAAAATTATGTAAACATCAGATACCATGTCCTGAATTTGTTTCAATGCAATTCTGACATCATTCCTTCATTTATTTATTCATGGTTTCTCATGCTTCCTAAGACCTTCTATTAGGTTAAAAGTCAGTTTTAAGAGCACATGCCTACTTTCATTTCTAAAGTCTAACAGAAACATTTCAATAGTCCATGTTAGATAACATGAATACTATATTTTTTTCAGCTTAAAATTTTACCTTTGATATAATCAGGGATCTTCAGAAAAACATAACAAATGGTCTCTTTCTCTCTCTGTTTGGATAGATTGGGGGGCTAGGGAATGTTTAGAGATACTCTAAGGAATTGAAATGTGTAATTATGGGGTCTTAGGAGTCTGATGAATGTAGGACAGACTAGCAGCTAGAGACTCTGGGACTTTGGTTTGACCATTCAAGTATAGAGGCAGAATTTTATCTCTGTTCGGGGACTTCCATCTTTTTTTCTTAATTCCTACAACTGACTGAGTGAATCCCATGCACCTTATAAAGAATAATCTGCTTTACTCAAACTTTACTGATTTAAATTATAATTACATCTGTAAAAAAAATCCCAGCAACACCTAGACCCGTGTTTGACCCAAGTATCTGAGCACCATGCCTTTACCAAGAATACACAGAAAACTGACCATCCCATCACTACCCCTAGTTGAGAATTGTTATCATGAATGTATAAGGAACTTCATGAAATGCTTTTTCTGCATCTCTTTAGATAAGATTACATTTTGATTACTCTGAATATCTGATAAATTTTGTTAATGTACTTTCTAATGCTAACTCAAAGTTGGATTCCAGGATAAACTCACATTGTTAATGAGAAAGGTACATGGATACACAGATTTGGCTTGCCAACATTTTAGCTTGGACTTTTGCCTCATATTTAATTAGTAGCCTTTTCCAGTAAGATTTCATTTCTTATCTGTTCTTTTGGATTTTTACAAAAGGTAATATATAAAGCTCATGAAATGAGGTGAGAAATGGTAATAATTCAGTTTTTTCTTTCCTCTGGAAGTGTTTATATTAATTAATATATTTTCAAAAATCTGAGATAATTTTCTGATGGGGACATGCAGGTCTGGAATTTCCTCCTTGGAAGAATGTTAACTGCTCCTTCTCTTATCATACTCTTGAAGTATTATACTCTTGAAGTTTTATATTAAACATTGAGTTAAAATGTTATAATTTTACACTGATTTTCATTTTTTGTTTCTATCTCATAACTATCCTAATCTACTGGCATGAGGTATTTTAATATTCCTGAAATATCTTGATTGGTTCTGTGACATTAGTATAAAATTAGGTGATGACTGGATAAACTCCATTGTTTCCCATTCCTCAATGGGTGGAAGAAAGATCAGGAGTCAATGCTGGGCTCCAGGTCTGGTGCAGTCCATTAATTCCATGAATGCCATGCCCTGACCTTCTCTCAGAGCCCTCTGGGAACAAACACTGAACTTGCTGTGCCACAACTAGTTTCCTCCCCCAGAGGAGCTCATTGTGATCATGAGCGCCTTCAATGAAGCTCCATGGGTTTAAAGTGAATTGGATGAAACAGTTTCTTTTTCTGAAACTTATTTCAAAATCAGCTTTAGTTCCTTCTTCAAATTCTTTTGCCCCCCTGGGGTGTATAAGAAGCTCCTGCAATTCTCCTCATTGGTGAGGGGCAGATGTCCATGGGGCTATGTTTCCATGTTTTTTTTTCATTTAATTGATTTTATTTTTTTAAATACATGACAGTGGAATGCATTACAATTCTTATTACACATATAGAATGCAATTTTTCATATTTCCATTTGTATATAAAATAGGTTGACACCCAATTCGTGTCAAGATACATGTACTTTGGATAATGATGTCTATCACATCCCACCATCTTTGGTACTCCCCTACCTCTTCCCTTTCCTTCCCTCCCCTCTTCTCTGTCTAGAATTCATCTATTCCTCCCATGTTTCCCCTCCCTACCCCACGATGAGTCAGCCTCCTTATATCAGAGAAAACATTCAGCATTTGGGTTTTGGGGGATTGGCTAACTTCACTTAGCATTGTCTTCTCCAACGCCATCCATTTATCTGCAGATGAAAAAAAATGCCATGATTTTATTCTCTTTTATTGTTGAGTAAAATTTCATTGTGTATATATGCCACATTTTTTTATCCATTCATCCACTGAAGGGCATCTAGGTTGACTCCAAAGTTTAGCTGTTGTGAATTGTGCATGTTTCCCTGTTAAAGAAGAATGCATTTTTCCAACCCCATCTGAATTTCCCTCAGTCCTCAAGCCTGCTGCCCTACAATAAGCATGGGGGCATCCAAGCTGGCATCCACTTTGCAGGAATTCTACAGCAGGCTCATCAAAGGGCTGGGTCAACATTCTCAATATCAGGGCTGGATTCTGTCTCGCTTGTTCTTCCTGCATAAGAGGAATGGACATAAGAGTGTCATGGACCTAGAAGATACTCAACGTATATTTAAAGAAAGACGGAGGGTGTGGGCATGCCTCAGACGCAGCATGAACCACTTATGGGCCCACGGACATTGCTGAGAGGAAAGCTGCAGCAAGCTTCCTGATCTGGATTTTAGAGTAGCACTGAATCCAGACTCCTAGCAATGAAACAGAGGTGGGCTTGAATTTCTCCTGTCAGCCCCAGTGCGTATTTCTAGAATATTCTAAATCGAGAGAAGGGGGATTGATAGATTAATTTTTGTCCTCAAATACTAAAAAAATTCCAAGTTAGGCATGAAGGTCATAAAAGCAGGTGAATCCATTATGGCAAACCATGTGACACATTTGGGACATACAGCAATGAAAGTCTGCTAGCCATTGGCTCAGGAAAGTCTTTCTCAAGCACATTGGTACTTGTTCTGGTATCAACACTGGTATCCTGAAAATCAGCATCAGAATTAAGATCACAGAGCTATTTGGTATAAAATTAAGACAAGCAGCTAACTGCATCTCACTCGTACTTTACCTTGTATGAACATTCACACAATTTTTTGAAAAGCATATATCTTATTATTGCTTATAAAAATAGTAACACAGAAGGTGTCCATATTTCTCAAAAACCAAAACACAACACCTTAATCAGATAATTCCTGAGGCAGTGGCATAAACATTCTGTGGCCTGGAATGCAATAGAAAAGATACATACTCTGCAGCCTGTGGCGTGGACACTCTGCGTGTGTGTGCCAAATTCCCTGAATATGTAGTGTGTAATTTGGACAGTGTACCAAATATCTCCAGGCTTAGTTTTCACTTTTTTTAATGCCTCAAATGTAACTCACCTCTTCCAGAGGAAATGTAAGGACTTAAAGTAATGAGCTAACTAACCCGTGGTAAGAGTGCCGTATAGAGAACTCAGCAGGTGAAAGTGCATCCGGGGAGGATCTATGCAAATTCCAATCAGAAGTCATGTCTGACCTCTGTTTAAAGAAGAACTGAAGCACAGAGCCATGACAGGGAGTGAACCAAGGCACTGACAGGAGAGGTGACAAGCTCTCTATTTACCTGCTGACACTGTTTTTCCAAGGGTCATCCAAGCACCACTTGCACCCATCCGAACTACCTTTGGACAGTTAAAGATGAGTGAGTATCCTTAATCTCGTCTACATACCTCAAGCCTCCCACACAGAAAAGCCAAGTATTTTCAGGAAAGTGATCCATGTGATTGGAGCACACAGAGCACATGAGACTGCGGGGCTTCAAGAGACACAAGAGCAACCTGTGTCATGACGGGGGAAGCTGGTTATCATACAAGACTTGGAGAGTTAGCTAAGCTGTTCTGAAGTCAGGAGTGCAGTATTTTATGAAAATTCAGAATTGAACAAAAGCATATTTAGGGACTCTGTGCATTCATAATAGAGTGAATAGAGTGATAATTCACTTAGATTACAAAGACAAGAAGCACATGTGCCCAGATACCCATGACAAAGGAAGTACCCTCGGCCGGGGCTTGTGTCCTGCATTTGTTTTAATTTCAGTTACAGTATGCAGGGCTCATTGGCTCAGTTAAACATACGGACCTGTATTGAATTCCAACAGGCAGCAGTTTCTCTTCTTGGCAGTGGAAATTGGAAAATTGAATTTTCCTCTGCATTCTAATCTGATTCAAAATTTATTTTGTGTTTTGGCCCTTTATATAATTATTGCCATCATCATTATTTAGCAACTATTGCTTAATCTATTAATGAGTAATGGACATTCCCAATGCTGGTGCTCTGTGAGGTCTATTAAGGATAATTATGGCTAGGTAGGTGCAGGGAACAGGAGCAAGGCTCCAAGCCTGCAGAACAGCCAGCTGGAGTTCTGAGACTCCAGCGCCTGCAGGGGGTAGGATAAAGAGAGTGACACCTGGTCAGGACACTGAAGATCAGCATGCTCAGTCTTGGTCTTTAATCTACGTAGCTGTATTACTTCAGAAAAGCCTTGGCTTTAGTTACCACATCTGCAGTATTCAGTCTTAGGAGCAACAAGAATCACACATCTTAACAGTCTCTTCCAGCTCAAATCCTCATAAACTTAACCAAACAGAACAGAATTTTTATGATAGTGAAATTTCCCTGGCCCATGACTTTCTTGGGTGTGAGTGCCAGCAGTCTCCAGACTGAGCTTGCCTTTTAATTATTGTACTAACTCCTAGTGCTTCAGGGTCCCTAAATCTGTAGAACCAAAATACATTGTGCAGATCTTCCAGTCCACGCTGCCCAAAATGAGTAGAACTGACTTTGGAAAGCATCTATCCTTCTCTTTGGGACAGGATGCCCAATTAAGTTTGGATTTTTAGATTAAAAACATAATGAATAATATCTCAAGTTTTTCACAATCCATCCCAGATTTTATGAAGCCCTGTTCTTCTTATTTCCAAATAGAGTGATGGACCCTAAAATCCCACCCTTGGCTTCCTTCTTCTGTCAATCCCACCCTGTGCAAATCCTTCTGGGATTTTCCTTTTTTCTCCCCAGGAAAAAAAGGTGAGTCATTGAACTTGTGCCTTGAGGCGAGAAACTATGGATGGGGCACAACTTTTCTGATGTCTCATGTGGGCTCCAGGCCCAGTGTTCCCTGTTGTCTACCCATGTGGTTATCTTAGGGATGCAGACACTCTGCTGGGTAGCTCTATTGCCTGGCATGGACCTTGAAATACTTAGAAGCAGTGCTTAGCAGCCTTTCTGCTACTCTGAGGCACATTGTCCATTAATTCTTCTAATAAGAAAGTTTTCCACTTTTATGTTTATTAAAACATTGATTTATGTTTACAAATCAGTGATTTGTTTTTTGTGGTATTTCCATACACTCACGTTAAGATGCCTCGTCTTCCTCATCCTTACTACCCCCTCATATCACCTCCCCTCCCAACCTCCAATCCCTTTGTGCTTTGCTAAAGCTTCCCCTTTACCTTTCATGTTGTCTTTTCCTTTTTCTCTTCAGGTTCCACAGAGGAGAGATGGCATATGACACTTGCCTTTATCATCTGACTATTATTGTTTAACATAATGATCTCCAGTTCCTTCTGGTTTTTTGCAAGTAGCATGATTTCATTCTTCTTCTGGCTGAATAGTTCATACTGTGTAAATTTACCACAGTTTTTCTTCACCTGTTCATCTAGTGAGGAACATCTAGACCGATGGCTTAGCCTGGCTATTGTGAGAGGCGCTGAGATACACATGCAGGTATTTCTCTTGTAGGCTGACTTTGATTCCCTCAGGTATACACAGGAGCCATATAGCTGGATCTTAGGGGAGTTTTGTTTTGATTTTTTTTTTTTAGGAAACAAAATAATTTGAATTTTCCTTCTTGGTGAGTTATTTGGAGACTGAAATGATATGAAACTTCATAAACTGAAATGAACAAGAAGCCAAATGCACCAGGCATGTCTCAGCTTTGCTTGTTTCGAATGCTATGTGTATTCAGGTGAACACAAGCATTTCTGTTTCATAAAATAAGGCATGTAAAGCAGGACAATAAACCCTTGTGCTTTCCCAAGTGTAACATCTCACAATAAATAAAGGGCTGAATTGAGCTGATAAACCACCCAGACGCACAGAGTAGATGATGTATTCCATCACTAACATAACTGACACCATGATAGAACACATTAATGCTTCTCAGGGCCTGGATATGCAGAAAAATATTTAAAATAGCCATTATTTGTTTGCTTTGGGGAATTCAATTAATTAACAAATAAATAAAAATGTTTCATTTAGGAAAATTGCTCTCTAATACAATAGTTACTCAAATGATTTATCTTGTACCTACTGAAAATTAAGTGACTAAGCTCACTTTGCCAAGGCAGGACCTCCAGAATATTATCTTTATAACTGTCAATAAGGTCTGTGACTAAGATGGCCAAGCAAGCCATCCTGTACCCAGGCTTTAACAAGGTCCCCACTCCATACTCTCAAGTGCTTACCTGACCCACGTGGCACTGAGAGTGGGTACATCCTTATTGCCTGTCCTGATCCCCACTCCTGGCAAGGATCATGGGATGAAAATGTAAATTTTGACTCAAAATTTAATTTAAAATATGAAAACAAAACAAAAAATGCAATAAAATTTAAGTCAAAGTAAATATTTGATAGTCATGATCGTGATAGCTGAGATTTTCTTTTCATTACACTGATGAGCATTTCACAGTATTGAAAAGCATCTGGAAAATGTTTTCTAAAATATAACAAAAAATTAAACTATAAAATCTTTCATTTGCTTTCTTTAATAATTATACCAATTTTATGCTTTTTGAGCCATTTTACATATTATTGATCATTCAAATTAGAAATAAAGGCTAATTTTATCCAAGCATTTACAAATTACTCAAAGCAAGAATACTTTTGCCATTATTCATCTATAGAAAGGAAAAGAGGAAAAAGTAGAAAGAAAGAGAGGAAGGGAGAGGAGGAGGTAGGGAAGAAAGATGGAAGAATGAAAAAAGGGTGCAGGAAGGAGAAAAGGAAAAATGCAAAGGAAAGTAGAGAACAAAAGAGAAAATAAAAAGAAAAAAGAGGAAGAGAGAAAGGAAAAGAGAAAGACAACAAATGGTTAAACAGAAGAAAGGAAGAAAGGAGGAGAAAAGGGAGGAAAAGAGAAAGGAGAGAGAAAAAGATACATTCTTTAGTCTTTTAATACAGAGCCGTAGTACTTCCATCCCCAATGTGAACATTTTCATGAAGCCAATACCCTTGTAAATGATTACTGTTGTCCTTTATAGTTGGTGCTTGGCCATACTGTATGAAATGAATACTTCCTTCAAAGATAGTATTGGAGTGAGTCCTTGGTTTACAATGCGATGCAGTAAGAACTGGGACAGAGGCCCGTCCTGTTGAACTTGCATTCTAGAGAGACAAAACGATTAAAAGCAAGTAAACACATGAGCATTTTTATTATAACCTTGTGAGAAATGTTATCTAAGGCATAAACAGAATAATGTGATTGAAATGCCGGTGGAAGGTCAGAATTGAAGACTGTCAAGAGCACATCTGTGGAGGGAAACCTAAGGGATGAATGGCTCAGCCAGGGGACAGGAGAGAAGGGAGCTCTAGGCAGGAAGGACACCCATGCTGCCCGGAGCCTGGGCTGCAAGGGCTCAGTCGGCTCACCACAGAGGAAGCGGGAAGCAGCCTGCGAGCCAGTGCATTGAAAGACCCTGGAGCTGGGTCAGAAACAAGCTGTGAAATACTTTTAGAGCATTAGGTTTTATGTTACTTATTATATTGGAGAGTCTTTTAAATTATTCAAGTAGGGAGCACCACTATCAACTTTGCATTTAGGAAGAATGTCCATTAGAAATCATAAGACAATAGAAGAGAAAAAAGGAGAAGGGGTAGGAGACAAGTACACTCCCAGGGAGGGTGTGGGCCACAGAAATACAAGGACAAGGGTGAAACAGGAGCTCTTGGATTTCCCTTGATTCCAGATGAGTCCCACAGAGGCAGTGAGTATGAGCTCTGCAGCCTGGGCTCCTGGTGGCCAGCCAGGAGAGGGCTGCTGCAGGATTCTGAATCCCAAAGGTCAAATTTCTCCTTATCCTTTCCAGCTATAATATTTTGCATCACATTCTTGTAAATACATAACAACTCTTCTAATGATAAAAATATTTAGTAAATTGAGGAACATGCAAGAAAATTGAATACAAAGTTTGCAAACTGCAACACAACACATTTGAGTGTATATCTTTTCCTTTCCCTGAGAATAAAAAGATGTTTAAACCAAGTATTATGCTCCATAAATAAATTCTGCCAAAGGTAAGTGTTGTTTTCATCTGAGTTCATAATTTCTTGATACAAGCCTGCCTTTCAGAAAATTCCATGTTTAATTTTGGTTTTATTTTATATTCATCATCATGTCCTATTATCTTTTAAATGTGGAATGAAAAGCAACAAAATCACTAAGCTTCTGAATTTGAAATCATCAATTATCTAACCCTTTGTTCTCCTCAAGAGGGAGTTCACAGGAAAGGTCATGTGAGTGACAGGGACTGACTGTTCCAAAGTTACTCATTGCTACTTACCTGGTGACAGCAATGAGAGGTTCCAAGTTGATCAATGCAATGAACACATGAAAATTTGGGTAAGTGGCCAAGAATGAGCTTTGAAATAAGCTTTGCAACCTTCCTCAGCTTTGCTCAAACTTGAATGAGGATAGAATAACAAATTGAAGACATGTATATAAGAAAATGTAAGATCCTGGGTATAGACCAGCATCAGGGGCAAAAGAGAAATTGCAGACTATGAAGGTAGGAGAATTAGGAATTTTGTTTTCTTAATCCTTTTCCTTTTAGAAGTAACTTAAACACAAATTGAAAGTTTAAATTATTAACACTTCAATGTTTCTTGTTTACTGTACACATTTATGAAGATGTTAACACGTAATAAAAGTGTGCATACCTCATATTCCACAGTAAGTGTTCAGTTCAGTCATTCTTTATTATGCCCTTTATTGTTCTCATAAAATCTGGAGGTTAAAGATCACACTGCTTTGGGGGCTATTAGAGATAGGTGTGCAGTCATGTGGATGTATCTGACTGTCACAAATGAGATCAGGTGAGGATGGTGGAAACCTTGTAAACAGACATCTGGACACAGGCTGTTTTACCGAGGCTAGTATCTGCCCAGGGTACATTCCATACATGGAAATCAGAGGGAAACAGAGATAATATAAAAGGGTAGGCTCTTATTGAATGTGGATCTTTATCAGCTTCATCAGCTATTAGACCATAAAATAACAACCACTCACTCACTTTTACCACTTGGGTCAAATTCCAAAACAGGAAATATTAAAGTACCTGAGCCTCCAGGAGCCAAATTAGATGGTTTCAGGGGGTTTTATTTGTTAAGCAAGAATAGGTAGGAGAGAGAAAAGGGAATAGTGTGTGTTAAATATCAACAATAAAACCACAACAGCCATTTTTCTTCAAAGAACCTGCTGCTGGATTTGTATTATGCTCAGAGGCTGAGCACCTGGGGCAGAGAGGGGTTAGCACAGGACTGTAACCTCTTTGGAGGATCCATCCATTGATGGCTTCATAACATGAATGAACTATTGGGAGGTGGTGGAAACTAGAGGTGGGTCCTTGGGGGCATGCCTTAGAGGACTGTATCTTGTCACACCCTGCCCTTCCTTTTTTTCTCTCTGCTTCCTGGCCACCATGGGTGAGCAACTTTGCCATGACATGCCTTCCACCATGATATGCTGCCTCATCACAGCCCAGAAACAATGGAGCCAGCTGACCCTGGGTGGAAACCTCTGAAACTGGGAATAAAAGGAATCTTTTCTCCTGTATTTTCCTCAGGTATTTTGTCCTAGCAGCAGAAGCTGATTAACCCAAGTTGAACCCTGATCAACACAAGCAGGAAGGGTCCAGGGTGTTTTCCATGAAAGGAACCAATTCCAAGCTTGTTCTGACTATATAATTATGAAACCTGTAGTAAGGACACACTCATAGAATCAATGATAAAAGATTTAAATGGAGAAATAAACTACAAATTGATACAATTTAAATTGATTCCTCACTAAAAATCTGCCATAAATCTGTAGCAAACAACATTACTTCATAATGAAATAATATAAATAAATAATATAAATATTTCTATTAAGTACAAGAACAAATGAGCATTTACATTACCAATAAAACTACCAAACATTTCACTGGAGACTGTGGGTAAAGTCGTGACATCAAGAAAAGAAATCTGAAGTACAAAACATTATTACACCTGCTCACATAAAAATCTTAGAGAATTAATTTAAGCAGGATAATACATAAAAAGATTTGGATTTCCCCAAACATAGATCCTAAGATAAGGACTAGAGTGCAGACAATTTAATTGGGAGATGATCCCAAGAACTAGCTGCACAGGGAAGTCGAGAACGCAATGTGAAGCTGTCAGGATGGCTGATGCTAAGGTGGATGTGGGCTCCTTCCACACAGACTTCTCGAGGGTTGTCTAGAATTAAGTTCCAAAGAGCCCACGCAGGAGACAGGAGCCTGGGTGCATCAATTCCCCTGTGTAGGTCAAGAGTTGCCCTGAAGTTGTTACCTGACATGCTGCCAAGACAGGTTGAAGCCATCCACCTTTGACTGGCAACACCGCATCTGAAGACTCCTGGAGCTGCTTAGGATGGGTGAACCTGGGGCAGGCAGCAGGAAGTGACACCATTCCCAAAGGAGACACTGCACTCAGAAGGAAGACAAGGACAGATCCTCTGGGGTTTCACACAGTCCAAATGTCAGATGAGTTTATTGGTCATGGTAGAGTTTTGTCTATGAACGAAGATGGTATCTGCTGCTGTTGTTTCCTACACACCTGTTTTCTCCTCCTTACCAAGCTGTGGGAAATGCAATAGATTTCTTTACCTGAAGCAGTGTTTGCCCCACTCTCCCCATTCCTTTACCCCAAGGTGACACTTTGCCTGGATAGATCCTAAACCCTGTCCATGTTTTCAGGCTCCACAACAACCATGCATTTCAGGATACCTTCACGCCCACCCCCGCAGTTGAAAGCCATGCTCCTGTTGATTGCTGTGACACAGTGATACAGCTGGCCTATCCACACTGTGCTAGAATGAGCTGTTCCCTTATTTATCAGAGGGACCATTAGCAATTTTGGAACCAAGTCCTATATACCTCACTGTTATACATCACTGGCTGAATAACTCTATGGTGTTGTAAAAAAATGAAAATAGATGCAGAGCCCCTCTTTAAAAGTCAGGGGGGAGTGCTGCTAATGACACTGGGGTCTGACTTTTTTGTCATTTCCTTCCATGTTTCTGTCCGAACTTGTTATGGTCTTTTTTTTTACTTGATCCTTAATATCATTATAAGTAAAGAAAAATTATAACATGGAATTATTACAATAGAATTATTATTTTTATATTGTGTGAATATCATTTTTAATGCAACTATAAGAGCATTAATTTATATGTGTAATTTGTAAAATTGCACAAGTTATATTTCCTGACTTGCACGTACCCCGTAATTCATTCTCTTAAGAATGATGTAACACAGCATAAAGCAAACCCGTCAGCTTTTATTCGATTTCACCTGCACACATCCTGCCAAAATTCTCAACTTGTAGCTTAGTGATGAGGAGGGAAGATGGGGAGAGAAGGTGGTGCTTTCCTTCCTCACGAATCCTCACGTCAGATTAGTGGTTGGCTAATACAAGGAAGTGGCTGGGGAAGAAAGGATGTGGTCCAGGTTCGTGGTCACTTAGTGTTCTGATGGTCTGCTGCCTTCTAATCCCTTAAGGCTCGGGTTGGAATGGAAAGCATGGCTTCTGGCTTGTCATCTCATCACTGAGCCCAGAAGTAGGACTCTTGCCTTAGTCTTGCTCTGAGTCTTGCAGCACTCTGAAGGTTGGTGCCACTGAATAGGATGCTAAGGGGCTTTGTGGGCAGGACCATGACGATAGAGCTTAGTTCCTGCTCACACACATGTCCCATTGTCCCTCCAACTTCACTCACAAAATGGAGCTCAAAGTTAAGCCTACTAACAACCTAGTACAGCCACAGCACCACAGTAAGCCCTTCACAGGCCCTTTGAGCAGAGGGCACAGTCCTTGCGGGCTCAGTGCTCTCGTTCCCGTTCCCACTGGAGCCCTGTTTGACCAGGGCAGATGATCCTCTCTCAGCTTGATTAGTGGGTGCTCTCTGTTATGGTAAGTGAAACTGGACACTTGCCTTTTCCCTCTTGTTTGCTTTTCCATATCTAAACAATTGGTATTTAAATAGCCATTTTAACTCATCTCCAAAAAGCATTGGCAGAAATTGGCAGAGCTCATTAAGGAAGTCATCATTTTGTGATATTTTCACAAAAGGTTTGCTCCATTGAACACAGAACTTGCTCAACCATTTCTGTGTGTTTCTTTGTTCTGATATTGTTGCAGTACAATGTAAGTTTGGGACTTTCTATGTAATAATATGCAATTAAATTTATTTATCTTCAATTGAAAAATTATAAAGAATGATGCCCTAAAATATACCAAGTTCCTTCAATCTCTAAGCCTTCATCATCTTCTATATATTTTAAGAGGATCTAATTAATACACATTTTAGAAAATGGCTATGATGATCACAATTCAAACTATGAAAGCTACAAACCTAATGATTGACTCATGGAAAATGCTCACCTGGTAGGTGTGTGCAGGGATCACGGGGGAATGCAGAGTTAAATAGGCAGTGTCCTTACTCTTAAGTAATTTCTAATTTCAAATCTGGCTAGTGAAAGTGATGGCATTAATTGTGTGGTGACCTGAAACATCTGGAGTGAGTTGATCTAGTTTTACACGAAGGGTTCACCCCTGAAAGTAGCTATGGTGTGTTTGTATATGGAAGTCTGCTCTGATGCTTCTTCTTGCTAGGCACTGTCTTAAGTACTGAGGGCACACGAGTGCAATAGAGACATTCCCTGTCATTGTGTACAATAACTACATTATCGAAAGCATATTTATAATCTATAAAGCTAATAGAATAATATGTACTGCCCTTAGGTTTTCCCATGTAGTTATATGAGATGTCTTGGGCAAAAACTCTTTATAAACTGATCTCTTTTCAAACACTAATTGATCATTTACTATTTGTCTATCAACTATTTTGTAATTTAATACAATATGCTTCCCTTTAAGAGCTCAAATGGTGTGAACACAAAGGGTGAATATGTAAATAAAAAATTCCTGTAGAGTGAGATAAACAAAAGTACCAAATGCATCCACAAGTTCAATAAAGGGATATCTAGTGTGTTCTAAAGGGAGTTGAATCCTGAAATGCTTGACAAAGATTTTTGATATTTGAACAGAGCTTGGAGGAAGGTTTGCCCAAAGCACCAAAAGGGAAGTATCAGAGACAGAGGAGACATTGTGAAGAAGGTTGTGTGTGTGTGTGTGTGTGTGTGTGTGCGCGCGCACGCACACAAATGCACACACGTGCAGAGATTCCAGATAGAGCAGTACAGCAAAAACTGGAAAACTATTTTAAAAATAAAGAAAAAAAGAATCACTCTCCAAATGTGCTGAAAATCTATCCGTGGGAAGAATGTTGCATTGCACTACTATCTCCTTATAAAATAAAATTGCTCTCTATTCTCTAATTTGACCAGCATTCATTGAGCATCTAACATGTCAGAAGCCCTGTGGATGTTGGAGTACTGGGATAAATGAGCATTGATTTCAGCTACCCTGACATCTACCGGTGAGAGAAATAAACAATTAAAACGAAATGTGGCATTTGTGAAAATATTACATACATTGTTCAGATTAAAGAAGAGCAGAGATGAGAGTGTCTTCAGAGAAAACTGGATCCAGGGTTTTGAAGATATGTCGCATCCACACTTTGCTTCTTTTGAGGAATCATTTTACTTCTCTTCAACTTCCAGGAAGCAAGATTGTATAAGAAAAAAAAAGATACTTCAATCAAACATCAGTTAGAAAGGCTTGGGGACATCTCTGGTCAGCTGAGTTGGAGCATCTGCAGAGATCAACATCCACCACTGTGTCCATGGAGTCATGGTCCCTGAGCCACGGGCCCTGCAGGTGTGAGGGGAAACAAGGGAATCTTCCCATTCCCAGCAGATCTGGCACAGGTTCTAGTAGGAGTGTGCTCAGGAGGAGACTGGGTAAGGGAAGGATGAGGGTCAGTGAGATGGCTTTTAAACTAAGTTTTAAGTTTACCATGGACTTGAAACAAGGGAGGGAGAGGGACAGGGAGGATGAGATGTAGGAAGAGAGAGCAGCATGTACAGAAGGACAAAAGAGGACACACCATGATCAGCTCCAATGACTGAAGTAGGGCCGGAAATAAGATGAAAACTTGTGCTGAGGACAAGCTGAGCAATCCCAGAATGAAGCATCATGGGACATGATTAATGTGTCTCCCCCAAACTAATGCAGGATGAAGGTAAGATAGTAATGATGATATGGTTTATTAATATTGCCATTTCAAATATGCAATTTATTAGAATTTTACTAAATGCACTCTTCTCAAATCTTAATTATATTTTATGGCAATGCCTTGATCTTAAATAGCAAAACTATTAAGAAAAGAAAGCTTATTAATATTAATAATGATTTATTTTAGGCCTTGTGTGCATAGGATTACAAATTCCATCAGAGGTTCTCATTCACGTGCCCTTTAGTTACAACTCATCCTCCTTGGATCACAGTAGGAGCAGAGCTGGGTATCAGTAATAGTTAGTGAAACACCTCCAGCACTACACAATGCTGGTCACCAGTCCTGGAGTTCTTCTCTTCTTTTCTCATCTTCCAACTCTGTTGCACTTTTCAGACCCAGTTCAAACTTATCCTCACTGTGAATTGAATCTTCGTGCTCTTCTCTAATCCTCAGGTAGAATAAGTGGCTCTTCCTCCCACACTTCCTTAGTGGTACTTAATGTGATGGTTTCTAATTTCTTAGGTGTATTTTATCACTAAGGAGAGCTTTCTGGACACTCTAGCCATGCTAATACATCTCTGGATCCTTAACAGGGCAGAATCTAGAATATATTTGCACAGTATCTAAATTTTTGAAATTTTATAATGAACAAAGGAATCAATTTTGTTCTGACTGTAATGATTTGAACACACACAGGTGCATATACTATGTACAGAGTATGTTTATAGTTTGACAGAGGCAGCTTGAACTCCCACACCCTTCACTGCTGTAAGATGCAGAGCAGGCTGAATGAATGCTAGCTGCAGGGTAGCCTGGACACTTGACCCTCACCCGTCTGGCTCCTTATCGCTTATTTGCCTCAAGTCTGAACACTCAAACCCCACTCAAGGCTGAACACTTGACCCCCACCCGTCTGGTGCAATGGAAACCCACATCTGACCCCTGCCCCGTCTGCCTGAAGGCAGAAGATGACACCCTTAGCCACTGCTGTTTGATCCAATCACTGTATGCCAACAAGGCAGCTTGCAGACCCAGAGACCCCATTAGATTTTGGCTATAAAAACTCTTTCCTGCACCCCCCCCCCTCTTTTCTCTCTTCTCACTCTTTCTTCTTTCTCTCTCACTCTCTTCTCTCTCTCTCTCACTCTCACTATCCCTCTCACTCTCTTTCTCTCTCTTATGCTTCCTCCCCTCTATCTCGCTTTGCACCCCCCCCCACTCTCCCTCTCTCTCTGTTTCCCCGCTCTTTCTCTCTTGCTTTCCCTCTTTCTCTCTTCCTTCCCTGTTAATCAGACACTACCACAATAAAGATCTCTTGGTCACTCTGAGTGCCTTGGTCACTTTGCTCTCAACTACTACTACCTCACTGTAGATGAGAATGCAGCAAGGCTAAGAGGGGAAAAAAAAACAGAAGACTGTTCTCAGGGCTGTGAGATGATGAAACCATGCATGCCCCTGACAGATCCAGAGTTAGCCAGAAGGAGTGGAAGATAGGCTACCTCCAGCAAATCAGAGTCAGAGTTGGTAGAAGCTGGTTTTCAGTTTTGCTGAAATTCTGTGTATCTCTGGCTGTCCCTCCTGCTGACTGATGCATCTCCCTCTAGGCCTTTTCAACTAATACAATCACCAGGGTCCCCACCCTGGGCTGGGGGCCTAAGGGAATATCAAATGACAGGCAACTCTTCAGGCTGTGAGCACTGCCACACCTCTCGCTGCAGCCAAACCTGCTCCCTCTCCTGTCCTAAGCGGCTGCCTGTACTGGAGGAAGCCTGGACACTTTGTTGCTCACTTCCTGCATCTCAGCTCTGGTAGATGTTTCCAGGGAAAAGTGGGTCCTTCTGCTACTCAGAACCGGCTCTGGGGTTCTGGCTCAGGTAGACCCTGTTCATGCAGCCCTCTGATGTTTAAGAAGATAATTGGGCCTGCTACCCACTTTTAATAGTTGCACTCAGCAACTTTCTCTACGCTGCAAACTCCTCTGCCCTACCTCTCAGGGATGCTCCCAAATAACATTTTGTAAGCTTTTGCAGATTTTAATAAAAACAATGCTTTTGTAGGTCAAAAAGAGGCCCCCATCATCCTGGCTAGACCAGAGCACAGGACAGCAAGGCAGCGCCTGAGGGTCTGTTTGCACTGACCTAGTGGGAGGAGGGAACCTGTCTTTCCCTTCCTGTCCCTCCTGTCAGTTCTGAGAGTGGCCCAGAGGAACTGCTTGCTGGCCTCTTATCTCACTGAAGACCTTCTTCAAGGCCAGGGCTACTTAGGTTGTCTGTGTCCCTCACTTCTCCAGGGACCTTACCCATCTACACTTCGGACAAACAACTGTCAATGGCAGGCTGTTAATAAAAATTGAATACACCTGTACAGAAGAATCTGTCTTGGAAATTGCCTTATATGATCTTTCATAAGCTTTGAGAATATCCGGACATTGACTTCCCATGACTGAAAGCTTCGTGTTCTCTCCTGACTCCGTTCTCTTTCAGCCTCAAGTTCACATTTGCAAATTTGTCATCATGAGTCCCACAATGGCCACATTTCAGAGTTTTGTTTTGTTTTCTTTCTTTTAGACTGTGATATCTGCAGCTCATTCTGACAAGCTAAAATTGGAAGTGTTAATGAACTCAAAACTCTGTCCTTGTTAAGGTGGACATTTATAACTCCAGACACATTCGCAATGAAAACAATAACCCTCTAATTTATTTTGATTTTCTTTTTTCTAACATGTCATGTTACTATTTAAAAGTAATGATAATTATGTTAGGCTTTACAAAGTTTAAACAAATTTGAAAACAATTTAAAATTTTAATTAATCAGTGAGAGGTATACAGTAATTGTAATTTAGCACACAGTTTCTTCTAATATTTTATAAGTGTAATTTACCGTGTTTTTATTAAATACCTGCTAGGAAGGCATTTGGGATATATTAGTAAACAAAACAGACACAAATCCCTATCTTTTTGCAGCTTATATCCTATTGAATAAGAAATACAATAAACATTTTATATATGTAAATATGGTCACATATTAAATTGTGATAAGTGCTATGGAAGCTTTTGTAATTAAATTTCAGGGAATGGACCACTCTGAGGTGCTATGAACTGCCAAGAGGTCTGCATGGGAGGAAAGGAGAGTGCTCTGAGTTCATGGCCAGCCAGGAACTGAGACCTTCTGTCCAACCACTTGAAGGAACTGGATCCTAGGACTGTCACATCGAATCAGGAAAAGTTCCCCACTCCAGTACTCAGGTAAGACACTGGCCGGTACCATACTTGTGCTGTAGAACTGGGAGGGATAATGAACAGATGTCTAGTTAGCCAGGCCTGACTTCTTATCCCACAGACACTGAGGGGATGACTGTGTGCTGCTTGAAGCTGCTGAGTGTTGTGGTAGCATTTAGCACCAGTAAACCAGTAAATAACTAACATATGCCCTTTCAATCTTTTCATGCAGTTATTCGTCCAAACATTTAATGCAATTATCCTTCTATTATTTAAAGTGTGTATTATATCACTAAATGTTTAAAAACCCATTGAAAAAATTCTCTATTAATGCAATTGAAGAATTTAATAGCTATAAATATGTCTTATCCTTTTAAAACATTTCTTAATTGCCTCCTCTTTCACCATCGACCCTCTACTCTGCAGCCATGGAGGCAGACTGGTAGTACTTCCTATTGTCTCCATAGTCACAGGTGATATAGGATCTCCACTGTCAGCCAAGACACACACCCATACACACCCTATAGATCTAAGCCTTCTTGCACTTCTATCAGTGTCATACCTCTGACCAGCCACAGGGTTTCTTACCAAAGCATTCCCTTCCATAACTAGATTATTCATTACCCATAAGTAAAGAGATGAGATGTGAGGGGATCATTCAGGCCCCTTCCAAAAGTAGGTGCCTGTGTGCCTGGAGCACCTTGAGAACTATTACAAACCAATAGTGCAGGACTAGGATAGGGTATGTGGAACACTTAGCACAGATTCTGCCATATAGAAAGCATTCAGTGAAAGATAGCTGGCGATATTTATTTATTATTATTACTGTTGCCACCATTACCATCCTTAGAGCAGTCTATCTGCACAGCTAGACTACAAGTTGGAATCCTCTCTCATTTATCTTAAATCTGCCCCAGAACTCAGCACAGGACCTCGAGCATACCCAACGGGTGTTTGCTAAATGTGCTTAAGGCTTTAAGACAACCCCCTCTGGAAACATCTCAAAAATCTGTGCACAACATGCCCACGTCTTCCTACAGGGCAGTGATCAGCAGAACAACAGCTTGGGTGCAGTAGGACATTAATGACCTGTCTCCAAGGAAATACTGCCCCACACTAAAATGACTCACCACCAAAAGGTGCATTTTATAGTGTCATTTTTCTTCTGTGATATTTTGTGCCACATTAAATTTTATCCAAAGCAATTGAGATTCTAAATCCAAGCTTAAAGGCAGAAGGCCAGGGAGGGGGCTCTCATTATGGCAATAGTGGGAGTGAGGATTGCATTCAGCCATGGAAGGAGGATTCCACTTCAAACCGGCACGTGGCATTTAATTGGGAGAAAGCTTCTTTCTGGCCCCAGGTGAAACAGTTAAATCCTGAGTCAAGATGCTACACCGGAGAGAGGATAGAATAAAAGTGCCTCCAGCTCTCTAATCTGTGACTTTAGCAAGTCACCTTTGTGAACTCAGTGCTTGCTCTTAAAGGAACTTTAAGAGAGATTTGGTTTACTTCAGTGTTGGTTCACTTACCCATTCAACCATTTTATCTACACATAGATGTACATCCCTCCATCAAATCCATCTCTATCCCTGGCCAGTCCTCCAAACCAGCCCCTGGAGTGCCATGAAAGCACCATCAATAACCACACAACTCCAGTCCATGTGGACAGTGGGGGTGATCAAATAAGTTACGTGGACATACAGATATGATACAATGAAACCCCCTGCACGCTATAATTAATATGCTCTATAATTAATATGCTCTAACAAATGGTAAATAAATAAAAGGAAGAGCCACCACCAGATCACCTCTGAGACCACACTGTAGCAGAGACAGGTGATTTCTTTGTTACTATTATTAATTCAAGAACATTTTTCCTCTCCCAGCCAAAAAGGACTGGATTTATACATTACTTCCTTCACTAGCCTTCTTGGCCCAGTCATATGTGTGTTCCAAGTGGCATCGTTATTTTGTAACTGGTGGCATATTTCCAATTCCTTGAGGATTTAGGCCCCTGCCTACTCTGGCAGTATTTTTGTTAATAATCGCAGTAATTTTGGTAGCTCCATCAACAATTGCCCCAATGCTTCTGCTTTTTCACTGTTGACATGTCCCGCCCTGGAATTGTTCTCCACCCTACTTGAGTGACCCTGCAAATGCTCATACTTCAGGTCTTGTTATCACCGGTAACTATCTCATTTATGTCACCCACATCCAAGCTCACCTGATCCAGTTCTCTCACTCCTCTAGCAGGACGGGAACAATGACTCCACCCCATGTGTATGTCCATCAATTCCACTGATCCCCCACCTTTGCCTGTCCTCGCCTCACTATGTATTCAGAGCTTACACTGGAGCCTTCTTCAGAATCACGTGGTTTTAAGAACGCATTCAACACCCTTGCCCCTCCTCCTTTATTAGACTCTCAGAAGCAAATGTTTGATCCTTGTCAAATCCAGCTTTGTTTCCTCTGGATCCTCATCTGCACAGTTGAATGCAGCCAGATAAAAACAATCAAAGCAAAACTAAAGTGAAGCTGAGAGGAAAATGATTAAAATGAAGACCACTGAATAAGTAAATAAGGTTAGAGGATAAAGGCAAGAAAGAGAAAAACCCAGTGCAGACCAGGAGGGACTGCCAACGCTCTCTAATATAGCACACACTCAGAGTCAGACACTGACTTGAGTGATGCACATATTAACTTATTAAATTAACACACTTGCTTTATAGGAGGAGAAATAGACTTGCCCTCTGATTCTTCCTGTTCTATAAAAATAAGAGAATTCCTCGTCCTTACCCATTTAAAGAGTTTTTATTTGGAAAATGGGTAAGTTTTTTCTCTGTGCCTGTTTGCACGTGAATCTTTTCAAAAGGTAACTAAGCCTTTTTGTCATGTGTGAACCCAGGAATGTCTGTGTTAGGGCTCTGGGAATCATCTCTTTGAAATATAATTCATGCCAGTTCCCTTGGGACAGGTGTTGTCTAAATCCAGAGGGAGCTGCCTAGCTCCAGTTTACAAAAGTGTCTCCTGTTATGAAGTTGTTTACTTTTCCTTTGAATCAACCAGTTAGATAAACCACCCCTCCACCACCAGAAGTATCTAATATGAACTTGTGACAAATTGCACCATCAAGGGTCCATTCTGGACTACTGGTTTTGCTTATGTGAGAACAGGCATGTAATTGATTCTTATCTCTTTGGCTATACCAAAGAATAGGAGTTCTTTCTTTCCTTGCAATCTTTTAGCTGATTGCATGAGATGCATGTCCTATTCGGGTACAATGATTATTCAACAACAAAATTATTTTCCCTTTCTTCTATTGTGGAAAGTTTTCTGGGTTGGGAGGGTATTTTGTTTTTAAACACATCTCCCCCACTCCAAAATAATAATGATAATAACAATAACAACAACAGTAACAAAGAGAAAGAACCACTGAAGAATGCAATATGATAGGATGAACAAGATTTTTGGTGTTGAATATTAGAAGCTCACTACATATTTTCACCATGCATTACCCTCCAACCCCAAGGAATATAGGAACCCTGGAAGGCTTGACTTTGAATTTATGTATTTGTCAGCTAATTGATACTTAACAAAAGAAGATATGTTAAATATTTTAGAAACCATGCTGTTCAGCGTACTGTGATAACATACAGAGAGAGAATAACTGAGTCCTGGAGAGTCAACCGGGGCCACTCACTGTTTTATCTAAACTGAAACCTGAAGGATCCATAAATGTTGGTAAGGAAAAGAGTATGGAAAGGATTGCTAACCATATATCTAATCCAAAATATATAAAGAATTTATACAATTCAAAAACCACAAAGAATAACTAATTTTTTTTTTAAAAAAAGAGTCAAGTTCATAAATAGACATCTCTTAGACTAATGCATAGAAATGGCCAACAGGTATATGAAAAAATGTTAAGTATCACAAATCATCAGGAAAATACAAATCAAAACTGTAATGAGATGTCATCTTACAGGTGTGTCTCAGTTCATTTGTATTACTCTAACAGAGTGCCACAGGTTAGGCAAAGAAAAGACATTTACTTCTACAGTTCTGGAGGTCGGAAAGTACAGAATACCATGGTACCAGCAATTGGTAAGGTGTTCTTGCAGAAGGTGAGAGGTGAGAAAGGGAGGGAGAGAGCGAGAGATGGAATTCGGAGTCCAAGCCCCTTTATAGCAGGCATTAATCCACCACAGGGATGTGCCAGATACCTAAGCAACTCCCATCAGGTCCTGCCTCCCACACTGCTGCACTGGGTGTGCCTTCCCAACCTGGCCTTTTGTGGGACATATTTAAACCTCAGCAATTTCTTAGGATGGCTAGATCAAGGACAGAGGGTAAATGGTTTTAAAGATTTGGAGCAAATGTGAAAATGGAAACAGGGAAAGCCATTTTGGAAAATTGTATGGAAGTTCCTCAAAAAATTAAAAACACAAGTACCACATGATCCTTCAATTCCACGTACAGAGCACGGCAGGAAGGATTTTCTGCATGGGAGCAAGAACTGACTTTAAGTGCTGATAAACTTTTTTTTTCCCCTGATCTTTAAAAATCCTAAACTTGGTGCCTAAAACAACCAGATTGTACAGTTCTGGAGGTCAAATATGTAAGATATATTAGCAGAACTGTACTACTTTGGAATCCTTAGAGGAAAATCCATTTTCTTTCCTGTTCCAGTGTCTAGAGGTTACTTGCATGCCTGGTCCCTGGTTCTTTCATCTATTGTCCAAGACAGTAGTAGATCAGCTTTGAATCCCTCCCTCTCTCCAAGCCCTGCCCCATGCATCTCCTCCCCTTCTCTGACCTTGACACCTTGATTTACTCAGATAAGGAACTATTTTGGAACTACTCTTAACATATAAAGCAATCTTTGCATCTCATAATTATAAATTATGTGATGCCCCTTTTGGCAAGTAATTTAATATATGGACAGGTTATGGAGATTAGCATGTGTACATATTTGAGGGGGATTAATCTACTTAACACAGAAAGGTTGGGACTTAACGAATAGTAGATTATGAATGTGGTAATAAAAAACATGGAAACAGCCTGACATGGTGGCTCATGTCTGAAATCCCAGCAGCTCAGGAGGCTTAGATAGGAGGATCTCCAGTTCAAAACCAGCCTCAGCAAAAGCAAGGGCCTAAGCAACTCAGTGAGACCCTGTCTCTAAATAAAATACAGAATAGAGCTGGGGATGCGACTCAGTGGTTGAGTGCCTCTGAATTCAATCCCCAGTAGTCCCACCCCCACTCCCTAGCAAAAAAGAAAAACAAAACAAAACATGGAAACAAACAAGTAAAGGCACTGAGACTGTGAGCTTGAACTTGTAAATGATTTGAGAGATTGCTTTTAGTGCAGTGATGGAATTTTGGAGAGGAGGGAGTAGAAATAAGATGTCATAATTTCAAAGAAAGACCAAATCTTCTCGATTATGGAATAGAACAGGATAGAAGGGCTTTCATGTCACTTCAACCACAGGTTTCAATATTTGCATGAAATTGTGAAAGCGACAGGAAATCTTCTTGGCTTACCTGGGGGTATAACAGACATAGCAGGAAGGAGCATGAGGCACTTTAAGAGCAGTTGTGACATTTGCAAAGAATTAAGTTTTCTCAGAATTGTGCAGGGAATTCTCTAGGAGTAGGTAAGCTCTCTATTTGGGGAACCATTAGTGTAAAACACTGGATATTAATCGTTATAATCAGAGCAGTTTTATAATGTAAAAGATGAATTTTGCATCTGTATGATATGCTAGATTTCATCTTAGCATATTTAGTTTCCAGATGTTTCTGTGCTAATCAGTTTTCCATCACAATGAAAGAATGCCTGAAACAACCAACATATAAAGAGAGAAGTTTTAGTTTGGCTCAGTTTTGACTGGGTGGCCCTGTTGCTTTGGCCTAAGGCGGGTGGCACACTGTGATTTGGGTGGATGGTGGAGAAGCGCCTCTTATATCACCATCTAGGAAGCAAGAAAAGAAGGAGGAACCGGCTGTGGTCCCATAGTCCCCTTCCTGGGCAAGCCCCATGACCTAAGGACATCCCACTGGGCCCCACCTATCAAAGATTCCATCACTTCCCCAAAAGCACCACCCTGAGAGCCAAACTTTAGCACATGGACCTTGTAGAACATTCAAGATGCAACAAATAGCAACAAGGTAGGCATTAATATCCATGTTTAACTGATGAAGGATGTAGACTCAAAGAAGCTGATCCTTCATGATCACCATCAAATGTTTCTTCCTACAGGTAGGCTTTTTTCTACTTCATAGGACTATTTTGGCAGCAAATGATTGATTCAGAATGTGTCAGAGTCAGGCCAAATTTTATTTAAATGGAAGTCACATATTTTTCCTCTGAATTGATTTCAGTGTCCTACGGAGAAGGGAGGCTGTTTTTTGTACATCTAAGAAGCCACCTTTCCCTGATTAGTAAGGTCAAATTTAGTCTACTTCATCCAGGGGGGGTCACATTTGAGTACATAATTGGGGTTGAGGATGCCAATGTATTACAGAAAGCCCAAGCCAACATTACGCAGACATGCACATGGTGTTCAGTCATTTTCGGAAAAATCTTATGGCCTGATGGATGGGTAGTGACCTGGGCAGAGACCACACCACCTAGTCCAAGCTTAGCACTGTGCAGAACTCTGAACCTATGCCATTTGTTCCATAGAAACAATAGCCAGCTTAAAGGATTATAGAGAGAGAACAAAATTCAAAAGCATGAAGCCCCAGGCATGTGGTAGGAACACAGTGAGCACACTGTGTCTGTTCACCTCCTCTGTGCCTTCTCCAGGTGGAAAAGTGAATGAAATGTAGATCAAAAAGTCACTCTGTGTGGATCATTCTGACTTTTTGCAGTTTGCCACAAATTTAAGACTTTGTTTTAAGTGGATCCTGATACATGAATTTACTGCTTTCTTATTGTCCCACTCCCATTCCTAACCTAGGACAGCATTTTCTTTTCTCAGGCTCCCCTCTCACACTCTTTCTCTGAGGCAGCATTCCTGTTAATCTCAGATGGCCACTGATGATCTACGGGGCTCCCCTCAGACTTTGCTCAGTTACATGGCCTTCTAACGCCCTTGATCAGGCTCCCTGCTAAGCCTCTCCAGAGGTGTGCTTTCTGCACTGACACCTTATGCAGAGTGCATACAACCAGGCCAGGGCTCTGCCTTTTAGGAGCTTACAGTCTAAAAGGGGTACAGGGAGGACATAAATACTGAGCCAAGTCATAAGGAAATACAGATGTACAAAGGCAGCACGAATAGAACACTCCGAGAACACAGGATGGAACCTTTATTTTGACTGACAGGAGGGAAAACTGTCCCAGGAGAGCCAACATGGAGATCCACAGAGATGAAGCAAAGTCCTTTCATTCATATTAGGACAAAAGTGGATGAAGGCTTATACTGAAATGAACAAAAACATGGTGACCTATGTGGGAAGATGAAGGGTGGACAGCATTTGTGCAGCTGGGGAGATGGCAGGATGGCCAACTCATGTTGGACAGACTGTGAATGTTCTTAAACTGTCTATTGAGTGACTGGCATGAGACTGATAGCCTGCGTTGCTCTTCTCTCTCTCTCTCTCTCTCTCTCTCTCTGTCTCTTGCTTCCCCTTTACCTTTCTCCTCTCTGCCCCTTGACATTCCCCCCAACTTTTCTTCTCTTCACTTGTCTCTTCTGTTGCTCATGACTTTGCAGGGAAGCAAGACAGAAGGATTGTTTAGATAAAGAAGCAAAGTGGTTCAGGTGGAGGAAGGTGATGAGAAAAGTCATTTTACTTAGCTCATACATTTTATATTCAGGAAACCTATTTACTTGGTATCTGCTGAGGGTTTTTCAGCTCAGAGATCATACAAAGAGCCTTTGACTGGGTCTAGATCTTGATCTTAACTTGATTACATCTTGTAGTAGCAATTAAAACTGCAGTCACTATTTATATGAGGTTTTGGAGAAGACTGGAATCTTCCTCTCAGCCATGAACATGTTAAACTCCTCTGCTGCTGAGTCCAACAGGAGCCAAACTTACTTTGTAGCTAGCACTTCATAATAGTTATGTGCTCAATAAATGTCCACCCTGAATATGGATTTCACAAAAATGCCACACTATAGCCACCCCAGGGTTTATGATCCATAATTCATTTTGGAAAATGGCTTGATTCACTTGAAGCAGTAAAATCTGAAAACTTCATGGCTCATAATAATGTCAGAGGGAGCAATCTCCCATGCTAACTGTGTGCAGAGAATTAAAGCTGTGCTGTCTAAACACTGCACTAATCCTGTCCCCACACAAATCAGGTGGCGGCCCCCCAACCACTCTCGTGAGTAATAATCAAGCCTGATTCATACTTCATCATCTGAAAACTGGACCATCAATATTGGACTGCCTCGGGGAGATAGTCACTCAGGAAATGGGGGTTCTAGGGTCAGTGTTTAATTTTGTTTTTTAACTTTGTGATCCTCATTGGGTTCCCATTAAGGTTCAACCTGTCTTTCAACCTCATTTCTTGATGCCTCCATCCCAATTCCATCTAATATTTTCCAAATTAAATGGTTTTTCCACTTTACCAGCTCATCTCTGAGCATGTAAACAAAAGGTTATTCCTGCCTAAACCCACCTTTCCACTCAGCAGAGCCCAATGTGATGCTGCAATGCCCCTTTCTCCTGGAGCCCTTATCTTATGCTGCAGTTGTTGTTGTCATTCTTGTTATTCCCTTGAAGTCAGGGGCTGTTTACTAAGCTAATGAGTGTGCAATAGTTGTGCATTTATATGTGTTTGTCTCTGTTTTGTCAGGGGTGGTTAATGTGCTCTAGATATTAGACACCTAGGTAATTTGATTTCATAGTGGTTTGAATGTTTGTCCCATCCGGAGATTGCTCCCTCTGACATTATCATGAGCCATGAAGTTTTCAGATTTTACTGTCACCATTTGATGGATTCAAAAGAGAAAAGAAAACTTAAAAGATTTTACCAAGATATTTGGAGGAAGGGGCACAGACAACCTGTCCACATCTTTTTGGAAGAATGCTTAAATGCCAGTTAATACTTAACTCTACCATACTATTTCAGGTTCCTTTAAAAGAATAAAATGACACAATGTTGCAATGCACTTACAAGATCCTTGGCCCTTTTGTAAAGCATCGGGTTGGTGACACTCATTGTTTGCATGTTGTGTCACTGTCTTCACTGCTAGTAGCCCAATAGTTAACCTATACTTCACATTTCATGTCTATTTTGCACAACATCACTACAAAGTAAATATTATTATCCTTAATTTACACCACAAGAGCACACAAGCTTTTTACTTTTGAAACCTTTGCAAGTCCATCCTGCTACATAGGCAGTGTTCAAACCTCATTAACTTTTATTATTTTTACTCAAATATCCTTTCTCCCTCCCTCCCTCCCTCCCTCCTTCCTCTCTGCCTTGTCAATCCAAGGACAGTTTGGACTTGCCTTGTCTCTGGGGAGTTGTGACACTGTTGTCTTCTGAGGAAAGGAATAAGGCCTATGAATCAAGGAGCTCTGGCAGATCTTTAGACCAGAGCTGCTCCAGGGCACTGCATTTCTGTGAAAGAGCTCAGTTCCAGAGCAGGTCATTTATCTGGTTCTGGTTTTGATCAGTTTAATTATTCATGAAATGATTCATCATGGAAAAATGAAAATTTATTACGATGGAGACATTCTCAGCACAAGGTGAAGCAACGTGTCACGTTTCATCAACTGCAGTTCCCCAGGCTGCATGCTGGTGGTGCTGCTGCAGCGCCATGGCAAGGAATGAGAGCCAGTGTCCCCTTTGGGTCAAATATTTTTCTCCGAATATTTGAGGGAAATCAGATGAGCTCTTCAACAAATATTTAGTGAGCACCTGCTAAGTAAAGCATATGAAATGCATGATGAATGATACAAAGCAATAAAATGCAAATCTCTTGCCCTCCAAGACTTGGAGCCCCTGGGACGCTCAAGCACCAGGGGAGGGAATGTGATTTGTTATAATCAGTGGGGGAAAGTGGCAGTAAGCACTGAATCTAAGCATATATCTACCCTCTGGAGCAGCAATTGCACTCTTAGATATACACCCAAAAGCTATGAAACCATATGCTACCCAAAGGTTTGTCCAAAGCAGCCTATTTATAATAGCCCAAAATGGGACAAAATACATCAACGTTGGAATGGGAAAATAAATTGTGATGTTCTCGTGTAGTGGTGTAGTGAGATAATAGCTAGCAACAACGCAAAGGACAAACTACTGCTACATGAATCCACACGGATAATTCTCCAAAGAGAATATTGAGCCAAAGAAGCTAGACAGAAAGGGGCACAAATTTATGATTCCATTTATATGAAGTGGAAGGAAAAGAACAACTAATCTGATGGAAGTCAGGGTAATAATTACCTCAGTGTGGTGAAGTATTATCTGGGAAGATGAATAAAGGCGATTTCAAGGATAAATAAGTGCTGTGTGTCTGGTCTGGGTGCTGGAGACAGTATGCGAGCCTCCGTCTGTATGGATGCAAATGTGTACACGAGGTTCAGCGAGCTGCACTGGAGCATCTGAACCCTTTTTCTGTGTGTATGTCATACCTTACTCAAAAATAAAAAGACTGAAAAAGAACACAAGGAACATGGAGTCTCCAGTTTCTTGCAAGATCAAAAACACTGAGATCCTGCAATTCCCTACACATTTCACACACAGGTTGAGCATCTCTAATGTAAAAAAGAAAAACAAAAAAACAAAAAACAAAAAAAAACCCAGAAATCTAAAATGCTCCAAAATACAAATCTTTCTGAATGCAAACATGATAGCACAAGTGGCAAATCCCACACCTGACTATAGGTGACATGTGTCATGGTCACTCTGAAGGGTCACCTTGATTGGACTATGAAATGCCTAAGATTAAGAGGCTGCTGGATGTCTCAGTGAGGATGTTTTTCAGAATGATTGACATGTTGACAGCAAACTGAACGGGAGATCCACCCTAAATGCTGCACAGTCCAGCAGGTTGGGGGCCTAGATGGAACAAAAACATGAAGAATGCAGAAGCAGGAACAGAGGCAAGCTTGTGTCTTGAGCAGGTGCTTCGACTGCTGCTGTGATCACCTGAGGACATCCAACTCCAGCTTCTTCACTCCTGCAAGGTGGACTCTGACCACAACTCCCTTCGGATCTGAACTGGAATTGCATCATTGGTGAGGACCCAGCTTCTTGGAATGAATAGCTCCTAGTTCCTCCAGCTCTGCAGCCTGTAGAAGGTCATTGTGGGACACTCCAGGTTCTTGGTGTGTAAAGCCATTCTAATAAATCCCCTTTTTATAATAATACCTACATGTACATCAGGTTGGTTCTATGCCTCTAGAGAACCCTAATACCATAGGTCACAGCAGAAATGCAGGTCCACCTGACCATGTGTGATGGGTCACAGCAGAAAGACAGATACACTAAAAAAAATTATGTAATTACTTTCAGTCCATGAGCATAAGGTGCATGTGTAAAAAAAATGAATTTCATATCTGGACTTGTATCTCCATGATTTCACATTATGTATGTACAAGTATTCTAAAATTCAAAACAAAACAAACAACAAGAAACCTCAAACAATTTGAATCCCAAGCATTTCAGATAAGGGACACACAACTGTATTATAAATTGTATCAAACTAATTATATGTATACAAGGAATGGCATTCCTTAATAATTGAGAGTTGTTTGTTCCATTTATTTAATTCTTCAAGTGCATATAGAAAGAACTGCACCATTGGAAGACAGATGAGGCTATTACAAAGATACAAAAACAAACAACAACAAAAAAGTAGCCTCAAAATCACCAGAGGTGGGGGGAACACAAAATGTATCAGAGCCACAATACAAGTCCTCAATTTTAAGAAAATACTGGTGCTCAGTGACCTACTGTGATTTACTCAACACTGCAAAGATGATACTCTCCACCCAGATGAGTGTGTTTCTTCTAAAGCCAGAGGCCTCTAGACATTCTCTATCAGTGCCCCTGGTCCCAGGAGGCAGCCTGAGGAGTGGCGTATGGGGCTGGAGGGGAGCTTTTGGACTTGCAGTACTGGTGTTCGGCTCAGGCCTAGTGTAACTCTTATCCCGTGGCAACGTGACTCCTGAGCACCCTGGGCTACACTCTCTATAGCTGAAGAAGGACAGCAAGGGGGCAGACAGAAGTGCTTCCCAGGACATGGAGATATAAACAAACAAGCAGTGGTGATTGTGTGAATACTGGCAAGCGGCACCCACTGCTCCAAGTTCTCAGCTGTGCTCCTCAGAGATGTGCCGAGGGCTCATTGTGAAGCAAATACCCTGATAGGTGCTGGAATCCTGAAAACCAAGAGAAGGAGCAATGTTCTGATGGAAGTAGGTAGACAACAAATGAGAAAACAAACAAGACAATAATATGATTCCTGAAAGGACTAAGAGCTATTTTAAAACTCAGGGTTATGATAAAAGCACATAGAGAGGGCTGATAGTATTTCAGGTTGGGAAGTTGAGGAAGTAGTATTTGAGCTGAGCTTCATGTGGACATACAGTGAACCTTTATTGCACACTCTTTGTCTAGCTCTTTAATAATAATCTCTAAAGAGCTGCAAATGGATGGTTTTTGGCCTAAGCTATACCTTACATTTGTTGAATTCTCCTCAGGGCTTCTTTGAAGTTGTAAGATGGCCTGTTTGTAGGGAAATACAAGATCCTCACCTATGTATCAACCTATAAAGAGAAAAAAATTAGTACTCAGCACATTTTATAAACAATGTTTAATACTGATACTTTAATTTTTGGAAAATGAGAATATTTCTAGAGAAATACACACACTTATTTCTATAAATATAACAGACTTATTTTTTTAAATAGATCTAGTTTTCAGGATCAAACAATTACAAATACTTTTACATCTTGACATTCATTGGTCAATGATTAGCATTACATTTGCCAATCACCATCTTGTAGGATAATGCCTGTCTTTGTTTTCAAATGTCCCCAATTTTGAATCACAGTATTTTCACTGTGTGTTCAAGTTATTTAAGCTCCCTGAGTCTTGAGTTTCCTCACCTGCATAATTGAGATAATGAAAATCAAATGAGATACCTCATGAGTTTCCACAGTGTAAAATGAGAGAGCAGGTGTCCATCTTCAAGTGAGATATTTTTGACCTCACATCCCCAAAAGGAGTCACCAGAGAGGAGTCTGAATAAACTGACTTGGATACATTTCCTAAACTGCATTATTCCTGGACCCAAGTCATTTTGCCACAGCTGTGGTTGGTAATGAGGATACCCACGTCACCCAGAAAAATGCCAAACCACAGGATGGAAGGCTGAGTGGTAAGAAGCAAGTGCTGTTCACCATATGGAGGAGACCAGGTAATCAGATGTTTAACACACCTTCACTGGGCCACTATTACATGCCAGGATCTGTCCATATTCCAGAACTATGTGGACCGCAATGAAAATTCAGGCATTGACTTTAAGAAGCTTCATCCTAGTGCCACGAGAACAGGATCAATGTAAACAAGCAAAGTGAGCGTGTGTGGTTGGATGAGTTGTCCTTCATGACAAATGACCTGTCAGTGGTGAACAAGCCATAAAAAAATGGACAGTCGTCTGAAATCCCAGAGGCTCAGGAGGCTGAGGCAGGAGGATAGCAAGTTCAAAGGCAGCCTCAGCAACTTAGTAAGGCCCAGGCTCAAAATAAAAAATGAAAAGGCATGAGGATGTGTGGTCCAATCACTGGTTAAAAAAAAAAAACAGGCATGAGCTCTTGGCATGCTCTAGAGTCAGATTAAGACTAGTAATGGAGCTGCAGCCAATCAAACAAGGCGAGCAAGAGGGAGATGATGGGTGGCTGTGGCTCCGTGGGACTCTGATTGCTACACAGGGGTTTGGACTTTATCCTCAGTACAGTGGGTATTTCTGGATGGTCGAGCCAGGGGAGAGTGGCAATGAGACTTGCATTCTGAAATCAGGTTGGTAGATGGAGACCAGAGTAGTGGAGAAGGGAAGGGGGTAGGAAGACCAATCAGGAGGCCGAGACAGAAGTAGAATCTGCTGGTTGAGACACAATGGTGTAGCACTGAAGGAGGGAGATAAAGGACAATCCTGTGGATGAAAATGCAGTTGACTCACTTAAGAGACATATCAACCTATTCCAACCTGGATATAGAATTAAACAAGCTAAATATTAGGTGCATATTCATATGTCTGTCCACACACACACACACACACACACACACACACACACACGGCTCAGTTCATCAGGGCTGTTATAAAGAAATAACTAGACTGGGTAACCCATAAATGACAGGAATTTATTTCTCACTGTTTTGAAGGCTTCAGAGCTTAAAATCTAGAAGCCAGCAATCCGTGGTCTTGTGAGGGGCTCTGTCTCCGCTTCACAGGCAGCTCCTTACCGCTCTGTCCCCACAGGTCAGAAGGTATAAGGTATAAGTGCTGCCCTCATGATCCAATCATCCCCCAGAGACACCACCTCTTACAACCAACACACAGGAGTTAGCCTTAGACTAGATTTCAACATGAACATTTTGGAAGAGCACACACATTCACACCCATGACTATACACACCTTACACACACACAAACACACATGCATATACATATGCTATTTATAAAAAAATGTGAACAATGCCTGAATATATGATTGCTTTTGCGATGTCAAAATGCCATTCTTGCAGTATTTTAAAACAAGAGTTCTTATCTTTTAGGCAGATAAGCTGAAGTGCATGGGTGTTTTTTTTTTTTTTTTTTTGGATAGAATATATATTTCTGGGATTTGATTCAAAAGGAAGAATGAGGGGGAGAAATTATTGATAGGACAAAATTGGCCATTAAATTTTTATTTTTAAAGATGGGTGGGGCCAGAGTTGTAGCTCAGTGGTAGAGAACTTGCCTACCATGTGTGAATCCCTGGGTTCTATCCCCAGCACCACACAAAACTAAATAAACAAAATAAAGGTATTGTGTCCATTGTCTATCTACATCTAAAAATATTTTCTTTAAAAAAAGATGGGTGATGGATACACTGAGTTTTTTTTTAATTGTTGTTGTTTTTCTGTCCATTTTTGTATCTGTTTAATATTTTCCATGAGAAAGAAGATAAAACACAATCAATATCTAGAGTGTTCTAGAGGGAGGGTGAACAGGACCGTTGGATATCTAGGCCCCTGAGAATTAGGGACACTGTTTTTTGTTTTTTTGTTTGTTTGTTTGTTTTAATTTATTTTTTATTCTGTAGGCAGTGTTGAACCACGGAAGGATGTTGGTCAAGAGGATTCTGTGATCAGTCATGCTCTGGGCTACAGAAGACTGCATGGGATTGAAGCCAAGAGCTCCAGCACTTTTTCAATATGGATGAAACCTCTTGGAAGCACTATACTTTTATTCTAAAAGTGTCTTGATCCCAACAGGCCAGAAGTGTGCACACCTCCATTATTCAGTCACGTTCCCAATGCATCATCCAAAATTGCAATCTAGCAAGGACTGAGGAATCCAGCTTCCGGAATGAATATCAATGTGCTAAACTTGTCAGCAGCAGTGAGTTCTGTGGCCCATCAGGGCGCTGAACAGGCACTCCCTATGTGTGCCTGCCCCCTTAACACCCAGTGGGATCCACTTTTTAGATTCACTTACCCCAAGTTTGTATGTAAAGTGTCCTAGACCTCAAAATGCTTTCCTAGGGAGTGCTAAGTGTCAGCTTTCTGCATTTGCTTATTTTGGAGCAACTTGAGCTTATTCTAGATAAACATTGAGAGAATGTGAAACCCAGACATGTATTACATTTTTCTTCTTTAATTTCTTAATAGTTCTCACAGGTGTACTCATGACAGACTCCACTTATGTTCACAGAAGAGACCATTTGAACAATGAGTTGAGAAGCACCCCTTGCAGAGCCCATCTGTGTGTCTTCAATCACAACACATGTCATTCTGAGGTCCCTCTCCTGCGCCATCCAAGTGAAAAATCTCCTACTGCATGAAAATTACCCTCAGTCTCTAGTCTCATTTCATGTCTCATTGAGATGAGACCACAGCGACTGCGCCTCCGATGAGCACTCTCAACAATCGCAATCGTCAGTGAGAGACAGCTTTGACCATGCTTTCTTCTTCTGGCCATGAAAAGCTTGAAGAGAGGTAAGTGAACCAACTGGCTTGTATCTCCAGTGAGACGAGGTGAGTCTGGAATTAATGCTGCTCTTTATAAGTGCTGCAAATTTGCTCATCTCTAACTCGGGGATAATAGGGCTTTTTCATTAGATTACATGATGTAAAATAATCATGAAAAACAACGTGTTAGTTAGAGCTGTTACTGTTACTGTTTTTTTACTTTATCAGTCCACATCACAACAGCACATGTGAGTGCCAACTACATGTTTGTTGGATTGCATCAAAATAATTAAGAACTACTTTAATTCTGATATGATTGCATGTCACAGGGGAGCTGCTTTACTTATCTTCCATCCATATTTCTCACAAACCCTGCTGATGTCATGTCCTCAGACAGCATGTTGAGTAGCAAGAGCCCAGGTCACCAGTATTGTGGGCAATCATTTTAAATGTAAGGGATAGAAACTTCTGGAGGAGTAGAGTTGAAGCAGCTTATTATATGGAGTAAATACATGAGCAAATATTGCAGTGTCATTTTTTTTTGTATAGCCAGGACATATGAGAACTATTAATAAAGTAGGGATAATATTTCTCTGGCATAATAAGGGAGGCGAGAAGGCAAAGAAGTTCAGGTAGAGCAGGTGGAATTCAGGAAAAACAAATTGGTACGCAGTCATAGTGCTGGCTGTGTCAGAGTCGGCCATCCATTAACCACTGGAGCTGACTTTTCTAGAAGCACCTAAAAGGTGTTTATTATGAAATCTGTATTCTAGATGATGCTTCTGAAAGGTACTGTCACAGTTATTGAAAACGGCATCACTTAACAAATGCTGGCTTCCACCCACCTGTTCATGGTCCTATCTATCTCTGACTGCAGAAATTCAAGGATTTTAGCACAATCTAAAGTATCTCAATTATGTAAGGCAAAAGTCCATAAAGTGGAACATTAGTGAGGGGGAGAAAGGGAAGTCCACTATTGGGTCTTGCCTATTTCCACATGTTGGAGAGGCAAATCCCTGTCCTTGTCCTTGAATTCTCTGCTGCATGGTCAGCTTCTCCTTCTTATATCCCAGCAAGTTTGGGTCATGCCATCCTTGGCAGAGACCCTCTTGGATTCCTGGGGACCTTTGCCTTTCTCTCCTCCAGGGTTGAATTCAGAGTACCTCTAAACAAGATATGATGAAACAGACCTCTCTGACTTTTTCTATTTTGTTACTTATAGTCATTCAGCTTTTACTGAGTTTTTTTAAAATTCATGATTATAACATCAGTTCATATTTACTCTATACAAGCAGAATTTAAAAAGTAAAAACCACTCACCTCTGAACTTGGACATATGGAAGGGTTGCCCTAATAAAAATGTGTACTTTCAACTCAGACAGGAGCTCTACTCCTGCTCCATGACATTCTGCCTCTGCGACTGCGAAAGTTGAATAATATGTTTAAGCCACATGTTTATGGATTTAAGAAAATGCATTTTGGGCATTTTATAGAGATAATGACAGGTTTAAAATTCAAATAAGTACTACCTATTGTTTTATTAACAGTTCCTCTATGGATGTGTTTCTGATAGTTCTTTAAAAATAGCATTGTTATTTGTGTTATGACATTCTCTTCTGAGGAGATACCTGGTGCATAGTCAGTACCCTGTAAGTAATAGTTACAGAATAAATCAGTGTACAATAATTTACTTAAATATCAGTTTTAAAAACTATCACAATCTTATAGCTGAAAATATTTTATATCAAATTTACTTCTTATTTCCATTTACATGGCAATTCCGTTTACTTGTCTCCTGTAGTTGAGCTCATCTGAACAATGTGAATGCTTTGTCCTAATGTGCATAACTATTCATATAATTGTTTTCAAACATGCCCTCGAAAGCATTTTCCACTTTCCTCTTTACCATTATTTTTGTGTGTATGTTGTTCTGGGGATCAAACCAAGGGCCTCATGCCTGCTGGTCAAGCACTCTAGGACAAAGCAATGTCCTCAGCCCCCCCTTCACTATTATTTTTTATTTGAACCTTTATCTTTCTAGGTAGGTGTGGGAATCTATAAGGCTTAGGCTAGAAAAAAATCTATAATAAAATATTTAATAATTTTACTTAAAACCCTTGCTACTAAGTATGTATATCTAAAATCTATCTTCTCTTAGGGTGAAGTTCTTCCTGTAAATCTCAGTAATTTTTTGCATAAGACATTGGTGTAACCTCCCAGGCATGGTTATATGTGGTCATTATTTTCCCTTGCTTACCATATTCTATACTATGTTGTTCAGGACAAGATAGGGTAAAGGTGTGGAAAGGTCACAAACAGCATCCTGAAATAACCCACTTATTATTCATGGATTTCCTGTTTTTTTTTTTTTTATGTCAGGTCAAGTGTCATCATACCTATATAACCATCTAGTATTTTTTCCCTTAAAACAAACAAAATATGTTGTTTCCATAAGGGACAAGCAAACACAATTTCCATGATGGACAACTACATTTTTAGTTTTAATTTATGTACCTGAGTTGTACCCTGCAAATAGAAAAACCAAATAAGTTATTTAAATATGGTTCAATGTTTTGGCTGATTTCCAACATGGGAAAAATAAAAGCTGTTCCTGTGACTGATGGTCTATTCCCTTTCCAATCAAGAGTCACATTATTTTCTCCACAGTGGTTTAGATGGATGCAAGTGCATCTTAAAATTCTTTAGAAGATAAAAGAAGAAAAAAGAAGAATCACAAATAAAGAGGAAGAAATTGTTACTGTGACAAAAGAAACAAATTCAATAGATTTAACAACACAAGAAGTCAATAGTGAATAACAAAGAACAATTCTATGTCATGGCACAAGAAAAATGAGCGAGAGCTGAAAAGAAAGCATGTCTCTTATATGTATTTTTGAGGGGAATGGGAAAATAAATAAGGAGAGAAATAAATTACAGTGGATGGGGTAGATAGAGAGGATGGGAGGGGAGGGGAGGGGAGGGGGGATAGTATAGGATAGGAAAGGTAGCAGAATACAACAGTTACTAATATGGCATTTTGTAAAAATGGGGATATGTAACTGATTAAAAAAAAAAAAAAAAACAAAGATGTTGTGTCCGCCAATAACTAAAAAAAATAAATAAATATTAAAAAATTCTCTCTCTTTAAAAAAAAAGAAAGCATGTCTCAGTGATCTTTCCTTTTCTTTTTCAGTTCAACTTAATACTTTTTGATTCATTTCCTCTGAATCCGGGTGACCAAGTTGTGGCCATATATAAAACTGTATATTGTTTATACTTCTCATTATCAAGCCAGTCTTCTCTAGAGAAGCTTTGCTCAATCCTGCAGCCACCAGAGATGATCTTAACTACATCAATACTTAATGCTACTTTCCAGAATCTCACTTCCATCTTGGGAATGCTCACAAAGATAGTGAACATGCATTAATTTTGTGATGCTGAATCAGAAATGTGGCAAAGGAATGAAACAAAGCTCTTGCTCTGACTCAGGGTCCTTGAATTTAGACCAGGTTGCTCCACTTACTGAGGTGTGTTAACTTGGGGTACCCCTAAAATATTTCATTAGGCAATCTCCCATGTGGCAAAGGAGAGAAGAGACACTTAGCTCCTCTGCGTGACCAAATGCATTATACACAACAATGTGTGTGTGTATGTGTGTGTGTGTGTGTGTGTGAGATGTATGTTTAACATATTAACAAAATGATATGTAGCCTCATGTGGTGACACCTATAATTTCAGCAACTCAGGAGACTAAGGCAGGACAACTGCAAGTTAAAGGCCAGCCTCAGCAAATTAGAGAGACTCTATCTTAAAATAAAATTAAATAAATACATAAAAAGGACTGGGGATGTAGTTCAGTGGTAAAATGCCCATGGGTATTATCCTCAGTACTAACAAAAATGATTTGTGTGTGTGTGTGTGTGTGTGTGTGTGTATTATAAATAGGCTAATTTTATGAATTCTACTGAGTTGAATCTATTTTTAATTACAGTTACCTGTTAAACCATCATCCTGGCTTTGTAGGTAGAGAAGAAACAAAGTTTGGATTATGCTGTAGTCTGGCTGGGCACAAATCACGAGCCACTGAAGCAGGAACAAACTTTATTTTTGAACTGCAAGAAAACACTTCACACATGCTCCTGGGGAATTCTCCTGAACTCCACGCCGCTCATCCAGGAACCCGCAGCCGGAAATATCTCTCCTGGAAATCCCTCCTCCTGCACTTCCCCCACCAATGGGAACTCTCAGGGAATCCCTGGGAATCCCAAGGAGAACTCGGAAGTAGCAGCCAAGGCGGATAGTAATGCCTCCCCTGTCAACCAATACCGTTGGCAAAATGCCAGGGGCCATACAGACTCGGCCTTGGCTCTCAGCAGGATTACACCTTCCAGGCCACATGGGGTTCAATGCCATAGTGTCTGTCAGAGTGACAGTGCCTGTTGTCCCTGTCTAGTAAATATATCAAATCTATGATTACATGAAAATACCTGCAGTCTCACAAAGGGAAAGGAACCTGTTTACAAATAATTATAGTATTCAATAGGCTTAGGAGTTACTTTCTTTCCCTTAGATCTAGGAACTTATTCTAAATGATATATCTGCTAAGAGGTTAATATTCAAAATATATAAGGAACTCCTAAAACTCCTACAATGATATTTTGAAAAAATCTAATCAAAAAATTGGCAAAGGACTTGAGTAGGCATGCATTCCTCCAAAAATGACATACAAGTGGCCAACAGGTCTATTAAAAGATGTTTAACATCATCAGGGATAATTAGATCTAAACCACCATGAAATGTCTTCTTACATCTGTTTGGATAACTATTATTAAAAATAATAAGTGTTAGAAACAAAATAAAGAAATCAGAACTCCTGTACACTGTTGATGGGAGTATAAATTGGTGAAATCATTGTGAAAGATCATGTAAAGTTTCCTCAGAAAACTAAACACAATCTACATACAACCCAACCATCTAACTCCTGAGTATTTATCCAAAACAATAGAAATAAAGACCTGGAAGTGATATTTGTGTTCTCAAGTTCATTGCAGAACCATTCATAACAATAGTCAACATATGGAAACACCTACATGTCCGTCAGTGAATGAGTCTCTAAGGGAAGTGGGAGACACACCTACCATGAAATATTTCTTAGCCATAAAAGGGAAGGATCCTGACTTATGTGACCACATGGACAAACCTTCATGGATGAACCATAGGGCACGTGAAGTAAGCCAGTCACAGAAGGACAGATACTGAATGATTTCATTCGCATAAAAGCCATCTAACTCACAGAAGTAGAGAGTAGAGGTGAATTCCAGGAGTTTCAGGGAGGGAGAAATGGGAGAATTGCTGTCCAAGAGGTGTGGAGTTTTAGTTTTGCAAGATGAATACGTTCTAGAGATCTGCTGTACAGCATGGTACCTATAGCTAAGAACCATATAACTGAACTTAACTTTTAAAATTTAAATTGTATATTTAATTTTTTAAAAAATAATAGGATGAATTAATAGGATGAGTGTGTTTTTACCAAAACAATAAAAAATAATGAAACAAAAGCAGGAAAATTGTGACTTGGTTGCAGTTGACAATTTTGAAATTAAACTACGCAGGAAAAGATAAAGAATAAAAAAACAGGGAAGGAACATAAAACATTGCATCCATGGAATTATAATAACGAGATATTTCTTGACATCCATATTCTTAGTCAACTAGTCAAAGATAGCTGAGATGAGAGAGAAGAGGGTAGTATCAGAAATTATGGGCTTTTGAAAAGCAGATTCATAATATCTTAATGAGTACTTGTATTTCAAAAAGTAGAAGAATATGTCTTTATGAAAAATTTAGTTTTAATTACCCCATATCAGAAGCTATTTAAATGCATTCTAAAGAGGTTTGGAAAATTAAAAAAAAATCCGCGGCCAGTACAAACGAAGAGTTATTATTTATTGCACTCAAGAAAGGACTCTGAGAAATTAAGAGAATCACAACCTGACAAAATTCTTCTACTCAAATCAGAATTTTTGTTCTTATTGCAAAAATGCTTTCCCAACCCTCAATAAATGTTTCAAAACAAATTTTCTTATTCTAAATGCAAGTGTTATCAATTTTACTTTTTAATGATCAGTTATTTGATTTTGTTTTTATTTAAAAGGGAAAATATTCACTGTTTCTGTTAAATGGAAAAATCACATGATCCATCCTCCTGTAACTATGTGCTTTTTGTTCCAGAGAGATCTATAGTCCAGCATGAACAAAATATGAATAAACCACTGTTTTGTCCTCTTCCGTACTCAAACAGAGCCTTTTGGTTTCTGTGTTGGTCAGCTTGCCACTGCTGTGAACCAAACACCTGATAAAACCAACTTAGAGGATGGATGGTTTGCTCTGGCTCAGTTTCAGAGCTTTCAGTCTATGGTCTGCTGGCTCCATTACTGTAGGTCTGAGGACAGTTAGAAAATCATGGTGGAAGGGCATAGAGAAGAGAGCACCCAAGCTCATGCTGGAAACCAGAGAGGAGGAAGATGAAGGGAAAGGGGCTAGAGAGAAGATAAACCTGAGGCACACTCCCAATAACCTCATTCCTTCTACTAGGTCCCTCTTCCCACTACTCTATTCAAGTTATTAATTCATTAAATGGATTAATCCACTGATGCAATCTTTGCCTAAAAGCCTCATCTCTGGATATTGTTGCATTGGGGATCTAGCCTCTAAGTACGTGAGCCTCTGGGGATGACTTAGATCAAACTAACAGGTTCATTCATTGTAGTTTTTTTATTGAAGTGATGCCATCGACTCCAGTCTTTTGCACATAAAATTATTATCACATGATTTTTGAGCAAGTAATTTGAGATTTTTGAATTAGATGGACTTGGAATATATTTTCCATAAAATTTATCTTGTTGATTTTAGGGCAACTTAAGTTTGATAGCCAGAAATATTACATCATGGTGGCTAGAAATATGTTCAGTCTCTTAGGTATGATTTTATTTTAATTCAAAATGTATAATCCAAGTATAAAATTTGAAGATTATGTATTTTATTTCTCACCCTGTAGTTCTGTGGTGTTTGGTGCATGTGTTTGTCTAACTATTCATCCCTTATGTCACAGTTGTTGGTTACTTCATGGGCTTTCATCATTGGTGAAAAAAAATTCATCTGTGCATCTCCAGGGATGAGAAGAGTTAACAATATGGTATATGTTTAACAAAAATGTATTCTATTAAATTGAGATAGAGTTGATCATTTTTCATAATCTTTGTTCTGTAAGAAAAAAAATGTTAGTTTTTGGAAACTCATTTTTATGCATTACACTTGAAGTTGTTTCAAAGATAAATATCTTAAAAATGCCACCATGGCTTCTTCATGAACAGCACGTGTGACTGCATGGCTCAGGAAACAGTTCTGGGTCTCAGTTCCCCTACCTATAAGAGAATTTGATGATATAATTGTTTAAGTCCTTTCTGACTCTAAAATCAGATGGTCCTCAGAACCGCAGGGAAACATCTGAATGGGACAGATTGCTAAACCTTGACAGCAATGTCACAGACAATAAAATGCCAACATGAGTCCCCGACAGGGCACAACTGTGGAGCAGGCATGTGTGGCACACAGGGGTCCTTTGACACAGATTCAGTGCAGACTCTAGTAGGACTCCGTGTTAAACTGGCCTAAAGATGAGTTCGTGGTATCCCACGCACCAGTCCTACAAAGTGAGCTGTGTCTCACATCATCCAGGCCAGTGCCCTCATCAGCTCACCCTGTGGACAGTGTCTTTCCAGGGACACTCTCCCTGTCATTGGAAGGAAATAGCTATGTAAAGGGGTTTCAAAGGTGAAATAGCAAAGGCTTCACAGTCAGCTTGCTGCTTCTTCAACCACTTGACAGCAATGTCACTGAGTGTGACTTTTCAGAGAGCTGTTTTTGGACCACAATATTGATAATGTTTATCCTGCATCTTAAACTTAGCAGATAACTGAGTTGGGGCAAATGGCTTCCTCTCTGCACTTCAATGCAATGCTCTCTCAGATGAGAATAAGGAAAAGTCTCAGAAGGTTGTACAGATGAAATATAGTGAATGCAAAAGCCCTCTGCATGGTTCAGATCTGAGTTTCCATCAGTCACACACACATGCACACACAGTAGCTCACAGGGATTTGGTCGGCTGTTTCCCATCTTCCCCTGATTCCTGGTGCATGCAATCTGTACGTTATGGTGGAGTGCTCAGTGGAGAAGGCTCTCCTTTCCACTCTCATGTGCTTCCTCCTTCTTAACCACTACGTGTGGAACTTTCCAAGGGACAGTGAGCCACACCTTCTGTTTGTCTCCTCTTTTTTTTTGGATCGGGGAATGATAGCAGGGATTGAGTCCAGGTGCATTTAACCACCAAACCACACCCGCAGGATTTTTTTAATTTTTATTTTAATACAGGGTCTCTCTAAGTTTCTTAGGGCCTCATTAAGTTGCTGAGGCTGGCATTGAACTTGCAATCCTCTTGCCTCAGCCTCCTGAGCTGCTGGGATTACAGGCGGGCACCTCTGCCCCGCTGTTTGTCTCCACTTTCTTCCCTACCCTGCTGCTCCTGCCCCCAGTTTCCAGTTCCTGCAGTACTGCCACACTTTCCTGCTCCTGCAAGTTCCACTTAGGACTTTTATCAAGTATCCCTCCCAACATTACCCTTGGAAGTCACCTCGCACTTCCATGTACATGTGGCCTGTGTACTAAAATGGGACTTGGTTTCTTTAATAATATATTAGAGTAAATGAATCAATTTTATATGAATTTTAAGTATATTTAGTGAGCATGCACAATTATAAATAAATGTGGGAGACATTTTAAAACACCAAAAGAGAAGTTATCACCTATTTTACTTCATCTCTGCTCCCTGGATTATTGACTGGTAAAGAAGATAGGGCATACAATAAGCAATTATATTCCAAGGTTAAATTTCAATATAAAAAATTGTATTTACATGTAATTATTGTTGGATTCTAATGAAAGAAAGTGATTCTCATACCAAAGATTTTTGAGGTGGTGGAAATGTTCTGAATTCTCTGTTCTCCAACTGTGGTCACTGTGGCCTCCCTGTGCACTCTCCCTTGACCGACCTTTTTAAACAGTTTCCTAGGAACAGACAGACCCCAGTCCACAGAGAGCTCACTTCTGCCCACTGTATCTGATGCTATCCTGAAGGTATTACCTGCAAACACTTGTCACAGGCCTTGAATCCATCTAAACTCTGTCTTTAGATATCTTTATTTTATCATTTTCTAGACACCTTAGCAGGTGTTAGACCTTCGGGCCTTTCTTCATTAGTGTGTTTAAAATTCATTTTGTATTCCCTTAACTTATTACTTTCTTGTTATCTATTTTGATTATTATCCTCCCATTAACACTCTCAGAAATATGGATGTTCCCTCAGACTTCTTTCAGATAACCACCTTAAAAATCAGTAAGTGACTGCTAGTATTTTTTTAACTTAATATAATTTCTAACTACCTTTTATCCACTTCATACCAAGGTCTTAGCTCGTGATTCCCATTTGTTTGGGTGATTGCAGATCCTGGAACTGTCCTTCCTCTCTTATTCTTGAGTCCATTAAGCATGCTGATGGCAGAGGTCTATTACTAAACTGAAAATCTGATTCAGCCGTTTTCATGTTTGATATTTTCAAGGGCTCCTATCATTTTTAAAAATAAGCAAAGCACACAGTTTGTACTGTTTTAGCAATCATTGGTTCCTGACACAAGCTAAGGTATAGGGTTATTTTTGTGTTATTATTTTCTCTGTCTGAACTGTTACCATCCCCCCTTCACTTAATGAGCCCAAAAATTTCTTTCCATGTGTGACAGCAAAGTTCTTGTGAAAGTGCAGCACCATCTCCAAGCAACATCTTGCATCATCATTTACATATGTATGTTTAATACAAATTTTTATCATATATTTGTTTTATCAACTAGGCTGTTCATGACAAGACGGTCTCTTCTTTCTTTCTTTCTTTTTTTCACATTTTCTTTCACTGAGCACAATGTCTTTGTACAACAGAGACTAAAGAATGTGTTGGCTGCTTCTGTCGAACAGATAAACAGATGTGAGAGATGAGAACTCTGAACCCCTTTCTCAAGAACATCTGAACAGACGCAAAAGCCTAGGTTTCAGGTGGTTTGAGCAAAGCTGTCTCTTGAGATCTTTGAGAGAAAATGAAAATATATATTTTTTCTTGCTAAAACATGCACAAATTAAAATATAATGTTATTAATTTTATATTTTAAAGTATCAATAGTAAATGAGTCAAGTGGAAATTTTGATCATTTCCCAACTTGGTGTTATTATCTTTATTATCAATTGAACTTATAGTTAAGTAGCTCAACATGTTAGTTTCAGAACCTATTAATAGAGAACCACATATTTATTTGAACCAAATTAAATAAATAAATACATTTTTCTATAAGCCCCCCACAGTGTTTAAATATAACTGACTTAAAAAAAGTAAACCAATAAAATAAAATAAAGAAAGACAAGAAAAACCTTAAAGCAAGTGGGATTTAATGAAACGCTGGCTAGTCTCAATTCACAGCATTGCTGTAAAGAGGCCTCCAACTCCATATTAAAATTGAAGAAATGTTTGAGGCCAACAGGTTAAATTTTTGATGTTAATTTATTTTGCTAATTAAGTTTATTCTCCTAAACTGATTGCAATTTAATAAGATAGCAAACTCCATTGAGTTATTTGTCTTTGTTATGGAGACATCTCACTAACAACCTCTGATCCAGAACCCTCAGGTGAAATATCACCTTTCTGAACCTGCTGGCTATTGCCATAACTCAAAGACACAAAAGGGACAAGGCAGAACGTCTCCACCTGTCTCTCCTAATTTGCCTGTGTTATCTGATGCAATTTATAGAGAAATTTTATGAGAAATTTCAACATTACTTACATGTGCAGGAAATGAAGGCATTCCCTCCACTCCTCCACAGGAGGGTGTTGGAACCCGTATTTCTCCCGGTGACTAGGAGGTAAAGCTGTGGGACAGGGAGAAAAGAAGACAGGAGGAAAGAAGGGCTAAAAAAAGGTTACCTCTGCTTGTTTGTGCGAATACGTGATGGGTGAGTATTCACATTCACAGATCTCAGTATGGAAAGGGAATCTAGTGACTTAGAGAAGATGAACAGCACAGTTTAAGGCTGTGATAATGGGGTGGTCGGTATTATGGTATCATTGTAACCAAGGCTTGAGAGGAACAGCACCTTCTGAGTAATGTGGCATTCATTTCCAGGTTGTAGAAGGGAAATAAGAGGAGAAGAAGGTATGGACTGCCACTTGTGTCCCATGGGTAACCGTTGCATCTGGGAACATTAGCATCTCTGCACTCTGGGCTGTGCATGAAGGCATGTTGTGATGTCAGAGAAGGTCCACAAGGCAAGGAAAGGACGTGAGGTGTGACCTTGAGTTATTACAGTGTCAATGCAATGAGCCCTCAGCTATTTGCTGCAGCCATGGACAGCCTGATGGGAAACCAACATGTGTGTCTGGGACTGAGCATAAGAGGCATGCGATGTAGTCTGCCTTGTGTCGCTCCTGTATGCCCTACTTTAGGTTCAATAAATCACCCAGTCGTCAAGGGGTGACAGCTCCTAATGTGTAAAAAGACCTAATAGAGGCAGGTTAATAAAACTACCTGCAGTCTCAACCAATGAAGGCTATAATTGAAATTCTTTATCTCTTTGTTATAGCCCATTGTATCATTCCTTGATTTTGTGCTAGAACTGCAGTTTTGGGGGGCTACTTCACTGATGGGTGATAAGCACCTTCCTTCTTGGTGACACTAATAATCTGACCGCCCTGCTCCTGCCTCCGTTGCCCACTCACCAATGTATTGTGCAGTACTGCTGGCTGCACATAGTGCCTCACATCCTCCTGCAGAGTGGCACCCCAGCTCCTCAGAGGGATCATTTTCTGTTACCCATTTTGTATTCCACGTCCTCAGGAAGGTATCGCACAGCCATGAGAACCCTAAAGTGACTCCACAGAAATGTGCAGCTCCAGATTCAGGGGCACCTTTGTCCTCTGCTGGTGGAAAGCTTACCTGCCAGAAACCCAGGCTCCTATCCAACCCAGAAGACCCAAGGGCCGTGGGAAGGTACACTGCCACCATGAGGCCAAATCAGCAGGTTCCAGGTCATTCAAGATCCCAACGTCAGACACTGCTCTCCCATTCTCTGTCACGGCTCTCCACACAGGCATTCCTTCCTCTGATTGATGGTTAGCTAAGTGGGTCAAAACCTGTTCCATTATCATCAGACAGAAGTTAGATCATCTTTATCCTGCAACTGAAGCTCAGCCAAATCTCTTTACATGAAAACAATTTTTAAATTTTCCTTTTAGACTCTATGGCTTTGTAGAGTGGAAGGATATGATTGTTTCCTACCCTCAGCCTGTTTTTGTGTGTTGGTTGGCTTGTTTCACTTTGCAAGCTTCTCAGGGAAGTGCACCCAAGCTGGGAAGCCTCGATGCCTAATGATTATCATTGCTTTACAGAGTTCAAAGAATAGGACTGCAACACAACTCAATGATGTCTCTTCTTCCTGAAGCTCATCTTGGTTCTGTCTCAAATGAGAGAGTTTTCATAATTGCAACGATGGATTGTACAGGTGGGGCTATCACTACAAGCTTGTTAACAAAGATGAGATGCTATTGTCATTTCACCAATGGTGAATCAGGTCGAGGAACCCTTCTGGGGGCTGGCTTTCTAGGTCTGCTTCTAGAACCACCAGCCTCAGCCCAGATTCTCCCTGTAGGTAAAGCCTGGTCAATGTAATTTATTTGACAGCAGGAAGCAGAATTCAGGGACAGTCAGACGGTAAAGAGTACTAAACCTAAAGCACAGTTGGAACTATAGAGCTGGGGCCAGGAAAAGGGCAGGGGGTCCACAGAGAATCCTGAGTGCCTCCTCATTGTTCAATAATGAGATCAGCTGCTCCATGAAAGGCTGCAGTACTCTGTGCACGCTATGGAAATAAGACTAATTTTTTCCCTGAATTCCTGAGGACAAACACTATACCTTATTTTATTTCGTAGTTCTTGTGTGCATTGGCACCTTTAAAATACATTATTCATATTTCTGAATGAATGAACATATGAAGGAAAAGATTTAAGATGCACATGAAAATAACCCTATGATAGTTTGCTACTTTCTAATAACTTTGTCTGATGTTATGTGTTCCTGTCAGGATAGTCATCTAAGGACATGTGTTTTCTTAGACCCATTTTTAAGATGTTGAAACTGCTCTGAGGCACTCCCCATGATCATGAAACAGGGCTTCAATTAGCCCCTCCAAGATTACTTAAATAAGTAGTTAAATAAATAAAATTCACTGAAATAGAAGAAAAGACTTTGATGTGTTCAAAGAAGTATGAATTACTTGATGTTTCATTCTTTTTTTGCAGAGTGAGCTCAACTGGAAAGTGGTTGAAGGTTTAAGTCACAGTAAGATTTCTCAGAAAAGAGAGTATTGGGGATAGAATCATGGACATGGAGAAAACTCCTTCCCTTTCAACAGCGCTCAAATCTCATATCAGATGTTAAAACTCAATTTCTCTAGGCTGAAGGAATAACGGTAAGAATACATTCTCTGCCTGACCCTAAATTCTAGTTACCATAACAACTTGAAAGAATTCTATAAATGAAGTTGTGTTTATTGTATAATTTAGCATTGAGAAAGAGAGATATACTCAAATATACATTTTTCTTAGTGTACCATCTGTAATGTTGAATTCTGCAAAGATTTCTTTAATTAGCCTGCATGTAAATACACTTGCTTTGAAGTACATTGGCCATAATTGCACTTCAATTTGCAAGGGTTTTCCGAGTTCCCAACGATAAAGGGCTTATAGAGCTACCCCAGCCCAGTATAGTACAGATATTTCTGCCTAGAATGAGCTGGCTAATAGCCTCTGCGCTCTCATTCATTGCCTCAGTAGAGACCTGACTAGGAGAAGAATCCTGGCAAAGGAAACACAGAGCCAGGAAGAGAGAGTTCTAAAACTCCATGAGACTGACAGGCCAGGACACTCTCCCACTCAGTGCAATCAAAAAGCTTAGGATGAAATGACCATGATATTTTTTTTTTCCTCCTGTTTGATGCATCAGAAAAAGTCTCTGTGGAAGAACTAAAAGATACAGACTTTGTCTCAGACCCAGCTTTTCTGAATCTTTTGACCATCCATAAAAATCTTATAGAATGAGTTGGTCATGATGGTCACTATGCTAATTAATGAAAGTATATAACTCAGCTTTTTTTCACCACTACAACCAAAATATCTGACAAGAGCAATTTAGAGGAGGGAAGGTTTATTTGGGGCTACAGTTTTGAGATCTCAGTTAGAAGACTGACCCCATTTCCCTGGGACCCAGTGAGGCAGCGCATGATGTGAGAGGAGCCCAGCAGAGAAAAGTGTTCATCTCACTGCCAGATCCGGAAAGAGGGAAGGAAGGACTCACAGTGAAGATGCACCCTTCCAGAGCAATGGTTTATGATTTGTCAGAAACAAATCTGACAAAAGTGACCCACCATTTCCAGCCACACCCACCTGCCTACAGTTACCACCCAGTCAGACCATTCAAACTAGGATGGACCGGTTAGGTTGAAGCTCTAATAATATGATAATTTCACCTCTGAATATTCTTGCCTTAAAAAGAACTTCTGGAGGACACCAAACCATAGGACAAGGTCAGTATTTGGCTGTTGCTCTAGCAACAAGTTATAAAAGACTTGGTTTCTCGCTGTTGAGATGGGGCTCTGTGGCCCTGCCTAATTGTTATCTGTTTTCACAGGTAGGAGGGACTCGACAGTTGAAGTACAAACTGCTCACATAATGCCTCCTTTGATTTTCACAGAAGCACCACTTTTACAAGCAAGGAAATAGCATGGGACCATGAAATTGTGGCAAGTATTCTATGCCAAGCAGAAGAAATACACTCCTCCACTTGACTGTGTTTCAGCTTTATAATGTTGGACCTGTACTTCCAGAGAGGCACATCTTGGGTGGAGTCAACTCATGAAATCTTGCTCAAAAGCCTGGTGCAGATGACGGTCTTGCAAAAAGAATTGCTCTCTGAGATGGGTTCTACTTTCAATTTAGAATTCCTCAGCTTTTTCATTCTTCCTTAAATATGAAACTCAGTCTCCTACCATGAGACTAGCCCACCGACACTTTGGATTTAGGATTCAGGCAAATCCTCTTTTAAAGCACTCTACATCACTGGTAGCAAAGAAGAAAAAAGCCACCTGTACAATTCTCTTGGGAACAACATGTGGCCAGATGTGCAGCCATGTGAGACTTGTGAATAAATGGGCATTCTAAGGAAGGACGGAGCTGTGACAATTCTGACTACAGAAAAGTTCTGTGTAAGTCAAGGAACTCTAGCATGATGTTGAAGAACAGAGGAAACCTCAAGCACGATGTCACACCAACTTGTAGGAGAGGCTACTAGCAAATATAAATACTAAAAATAGCAACATTCATAAATAGAGCAAGATGCATAGCTGATTTCCAGAAAGAAGTTCTAGATGCCAGAAATTAACAATAGATAATCCATGGAAGCAATCCATGGAGATTATACAGTAATCCATGGAAATTTTACATACAGATATAGGTCTTTAGGAAAGATCTTTGAGATTTTCATACAAACAGAAGACAGAGAGCACTGGCTTTTACTCAAAAATAATGTCAAAAAACAGTGACAGTTTCAGCCCGGTACCACATACAAGTGCAGGGTTGAAGTACACATTCACTGCATTAAGCAAGGTATAAATAACCTGGCTTCAAAAAATGAAAGCAATCTAGTATCTTTGAAAACCATAAGAGAAGACTGGGAAAGCAGAAGATGGCGCTGATTTACAAAGTAGGGCCCAGAGGAGCTCAAATATGAAATAACTCTAAAATTAGGGCACAATTGTAATTGCAAATGATTTTATGAAACAAAACCATCAAAATGTTAAAAAATGTAAAAATTCACAAAACAAGAGAATTCGCACTTTAAGAACTTAAAATTGTAAAATGCAAGTGTTAATACATTAAAATGTTTGAAATAATTAGGAAGAAATATAAAACATAAGGCAAGAATTAAAGTCTACATACAGACACATCTATTTAGAAAAAGACTTTTTCTCTGATTTAACAATCAGAGGAGAATTAGAAAACCATAAGGTACACTGGAGAAATTAACTCACAAGGCAATAGAGGAGAGAGAAATGTATCCAAAATATGAAAGTGAATTTTAAGAAGCAAGGGAGGAACTTGAGATGGCCTAATGCATATCCAATGGGTATTTGAGAGCAAAAGAACATTTATTTCCTGGAGAATTGAAGAAAGACTTAGATCCTCAGATTGGAGAATGATCCTGAATATTAAGCTGTAGTAAAAATTAAACACTTTATATTGAAAAAAAAACCCTCAAATACAAATGGAGACAACTGGAAAAATTGGGAGAGAGAAGAAAGCAGATTCTTTCAAAGGAATGACGAGTATATAATGATAAATATTTCTCATCAGTAAAACAGAAATAGAAAGCTCAGGGAAAATGTGCCTCAAGTATTGGATACAATCAAATATGAACCTAAACATCTGGGCTCAAAAATTATTTTTGGTCAACAATGTGCTTAAAAATAAATCTCAATAAACAGTTATTATGAAAAAAAAATTGAGTGAGCTCTCCCCCTGCAAGCTGTCATTGGCAAAATTAATTATTCAGTTTCAGAGGAAAGAAAGTTGAGAAGAGACGGAACTACCAGGAACTGGTGCACGTACTGACAAATCTGAACAAGACGTAAGAGAACAACTAAGATAAACAGACAGCATCCATGCACCAACTGGAAGTTAAGAGTACAAACAGCATCTCAGAACAGATATCTTCAGAGGGAGGGAAGAAGCTCTCATACGCATGGAAAAAATACCCTGGTATTTTAATGGAAGCTTCAGAGAACAGTAATAAGTTCTTAAAAATGTTAGTAATAGTGCTCTGGAAAGGATTTAAAGAACAAGATGATATAATTTGAAATATAAAAAAAACCTTTGCTGAAAATCAAATACAAGATAAAATGATATCACAGAGAAAAGAAACATCAAAAGGAAACAAAAAATAAATGAGTGTATGGTAGAAACAATAATCTAACTGGCTCAAATGTTCTAAAAAAATCAAAATGAAATACAACCAATTCACATCACACATAATACAGAAAAAAAATTGTTAAGTCTTCAAAAGGAAAAGATTCCGAAGTGAAGTGAATGCTAAAATGAATCGAAAACATTTTTCTATGAAATTTCAAAATACCAAATTGATGGATATTCTTCAAAATGTCCCAGAGAGAAGGGAATAAAGTCAGGTTTCACGAGCGTGCGAACAGGCCTTCTATAGGCAGCCCTGCAAGATGGAAATCTGCTAAGCAAGGTCCAATGTCCTGACAGACAACACAGAAAGAAGCTCACTCCCTATGAAACTATGTCCTCTATCAAAATATCAATATGGGGGAAATAAAGAAAACACATGAAGCCACAAGGATGTACTTCATATGGTTTCAAACACTCTTAGAATATATATTGAGCCAAGATGGGTGAAACAGAGAAACCAAACACCCGGGAGTGGGGTGGGAATCAAACACATAGAGGAAAGGGGGCACGGATAGAGGCTGTGCCAAACTCACAGCCTGAGAGCAGGTGGGAAGACTGGGTGGTGGGCCATGGCAGGGGGTCACTGGCAATTACATCACACGAGGGACCAGTGGGGAAAACTTGGGAATGCTGCAAAGAAATTTGAGGGAGTTTATGTATAATTATGTTTAGAGGGAGACTAAGAAAATAAGTATGCAAAGAAAAAGAAGCAATACACTGAATATTTTAGTGATATACATATGTATGCATATGTATATCTATGAAATAAATGTGACTATAGTATGGCATGTGGCAGTTTATTGTGGTCATACTGTAAATAAACACATTGTAAATAGTCTTTAATGCAATTTGTGCAGCAATGCACTGAAATAGGAACAGCAGAGCTCAAATTCAAACTTTTATTGCTTCCTTTTCTTTTAAATTGTATCTTCCAGATTATGTTGTTTTTAATACCAATCCCATTGAAATTACATTCACAGAGAGGTTCAGACCTCATCCCCTCAGACCTACAAATGCTATTTTCAGAGATATTGTGGAGGTTACAGCTTCTCCAGTTAATTCTTGGTTTCAGGATTTCATCTCAGATGATGATCGGCACCAAGCTGCCTGTTCCTTTCAAACGCCTACCACTTCACTCTGAATTTTCTGTTTCTATCTTCCACTTATTCATTAAAACCTGTACATCCCACTTAAGCAAGTTTGAGACAGGGCTTATTGTTATTATAGGAGAGCTGCTTCATACATATTTCCTCATGGAGATCATCAAAATGACCCTGTCTTTATTGAAAACTTTAATATTTGTTCATAACTAACTCTGTTGCATTCACTTTGATTTTAAAAATATTGCATTAAAGTAATGCTCCTGATCATGCAGATTTTTAGTGGCCCTAAGTGCTGTCCCTGGGGTGACTGCCTCATTGGTCATACACTGTCTTTACTTAGCTCTGTAGTGTTAGAAATTGATTGAAACTCACTAGTATTATGGGCATATTTAGCATTCCTCTTTAAATAGAAAATTGATTGTGCTGTATTAGTCAAAGCCTCCTGTTATCACTTATACTACCCATAACTGAATTTTTAAAGCAGTATTCCCATATGATCTCAGGGGAGGAGACAGAGAAGGCAGAGGAAGAAGGTAGATATCAGTATGAGTTTGGGAATGTCACCTACCACCAAGGGGCACTAGATGGCTTGGATTTAGGAAGGGTAAGCTCCACTATTGGCTCTCAGTATTAGCAACCACCAAAGTACCCAGTCCAAATGTTAGATGTTGTCAACTCTGAGCTGTTTGCTCAGTGTCTAAGAACCCTGCAAGGAATGTGCTCTAGTAACCCCTTGCAGGTCACAATTCAAGGAAAGAGAGGAGACTAAATCAACTGAAGCACACAGCCATGTGTTTAAGGAAGATTATGTCAAAAAGACTGGTCCAGCACAGCTCACTGGGCATTACCTGAGTTCAGAGCAAAATCAGCAATTTTAAACACTGGAGATATTCAACAAAGAGAATGTCCTTGGACTTGTGAGAACCCTAAACTGAAAAGGTAAATTAGAGCCAAGGTTATCAACTGTGTAAAGAAATGACATCAGATTAATGGGGAAGATAGATGGGTAATAATAGCAATAATCATCATCGGAGCCAGGGGAAGAAAGTCAGACTGCAAGAGCAGCCGGAGGAGTCCAGCTCCCAAGAGCAGAACACCAGCTCTGCCATTTAGTACTGTGTGATCTTAGCAAGTTATGTGGCTATATTCAAATTCTTATCTTCACCAAAAGGATGACAATAACTTCCAACAGACAGGAACATTGTAAGGATTAAGGTGAAACAAGTAATGTTGTTAGTAAATATCTAGACACATGTATTCTTTCAATAAAAATATACTGTTTGTTATTGAGCAACTATAATTTTCCTGATGCTCTATGTTCTTTTCTCTCACTACAACCCTACAAAAACCCTGTTTCAGGTGAGGAGATGGTATTCTGGAGTTCAGAAGGAATTTGTCCAACCTAACATTCCCAGAAGTAGCAGAAGCCAGCCACATTCACAGTTACACCTGTCTCCAAATCACATATATCTTACTTTTTAGAAAGGTGTTAACACTGAACACTGAGACTACACATCCAAAGGATATAGAAAAGACATGTCACAAATATCTGCAAAGTAGCATACAATAAACAGATGAAGACAATGTTGTTAGACACATTTCTGACAGGGCAATTTACTTGTGTACCATTATTGTTAAATTAAAATATGCTACATACACACTGAAAGAACAAACATAAGATTGACTAGTTTTGAAGACCAATATAAAAATAAAACATTTTTAATATCCTGAAATTTCCTCATACTTTTTACCAGTTAGTCTCCACAGTGATGAGGCCACCAGACTTCTGGTTTGTATCAGCACACATTTGATTATCCTGTTTTAGAAATCCACAAGATATGTGTTGTTTTTTTTTTTTCGCTTCCATATTCTTTTATTCAGCATAATGATATTTATTTCACTTATGTTATTTCAGGTATCAACAGTTCTATTTATCATCATCAGTGAATCATCTCCCGTTATATAATACACAATGCTATTTTATCAATTCTCCTATTGATGGATATTTGGGTTACTTCCACCTGTAGGCCACCATGAAGAAAGCTATTTAAATTGTGCTTGTATGCATCTTTACATGAAAATATTCTAATAGCATAACTGCCCAGTAGGAAGTTATGCATAGATATGTATATATTACATTGCAGAGGTTATATATGTGTGGATGTATGTATATTTATGCAATATATATATATATATATATACCATTAATCATTTCCCAATGTGATTTTATAATTTTACACACCTACCAAAACTGTTAAAATCCAAGTCATTCCATGTGCTGCAAACTTTTAGTGTTCAGAGTACATAAATGTGTGAAGATTCTATCCAATACACCCATATACAGGGAAATACTTTGCATTTCCTGAATGGCAAGAATAAGAAACACTTTTATTGGTTTAGAGAACAATATTTCTTTGTGAATGTTTTGTTAAAATATGTTGTCTATATTTTTAATGGGACCTGTTCTACTGTCTTCATGGTGAAGTTCTTTGTGGCAGTTATCACATCCACACACTGTGAATATTTTTTCCAGGCTGTGGCTTGACTATTCATGTTTTTAGCAGTGAATTTGATGAACACAAGTATTACTTTATGAAGTCCACTTTATGTTTAAAGTCACTCAAATCCAAAACAGGAAATAATTGAGAAAATTGAAAAATCAATGAAATAAAAAAAATGGCTGCTTCAGGAGATCCAGAAAATGGATAAGCCTATTGCCAGAATAATGAAGAGAGAAATGGGAAACACAAATTATGAACATGAGAAATAAAATGAGGGCTATTACAAAGATTAGGGACATCAAAACAACAATAAAAGAAAGCTATGAAAAACTCCATGCCCACAAATGAGATGACTCTGATGAAGAGGATCTGTTTCTTGAAAGATACAATCTGCCAAAACTCACCTAAGAAGTAAACAGCCTGAAAGTGCAAGCATTGTGTTTTAAAACAATGGGTAAATAGTTACTAACATATGAAGACAGGTATTAATAGGCCCAGGTAGGTTTACTGGCAATATTTAAGCAAATATTTAAGGAGGAAATTGAACCAAATCTCTACAATATTTTCAAGAAGATAGAATTAGAGAGAGTTCTCTCCAACTCATTCTCTGGACTCAAAGTTCTCATGTAATGTCTATTTTTAACCAAAAAAAAGATATAGATATTATGTGGAAAGTACAGGCCAAAATCTCTCCTGAACACAGATTTTAAAATGTTCAATAAAATATTCATTTCAATGCAGTTTCAATCCAAACCTCCTTTGACCCACTCAATATTGCATATAAAAAAAACTGTAGGCTCGTCATATTTGGTCTTTATTATGTTGAATTAAATTCCCTTTATAATTAATTTGCTGAGGTTTTATCATTAAAGTATGTTGGATTTTGCCAAATGCTTTTCTACACTTACTTTCATATAGTGAACTTGATTTAACCAACTTGTAGATTCATTGATGTTTTCTACCATGTTCATGTTTTGTATGCATTTATTTCTGTGTTATTTTTGTTATTTCTTTCTTGCTTCTATTTTTGGGTTTAGTTTTCTCTTCTTTTCCTAGTTTTTAAAGTGTAAAGTTAGGCTTTTTCTTTTTGTCAGTGCCTGTGATTGAACCCAGGGCCTGGCGTATCTAGGCAAGGGTTCTACCACTGAGTTACATCAACAGCCCTAAAGGTGTACTCTCTGAGAATTTTTTGTTTTGTTTTTTTATTCTTAGTGTATTTTTTTTAATAATAAATTTCACTCTTAGAACTGCTTTGGCTGCCTCCTATATGCTGTAGTTTGGATATCAAAAGTCCTCCTGAGGCCATGTGTTAAAAACTGGTCTTCAGACTATGGCACTGTGAAAGATGGTGGAGCCATTAGGTGGGGCCTAATGAAAGGAAATTTGGTCACTCGAGATGGGCCCTTGAAGGGGATTTTGGGACCCTGGACCCTTTCTGCCTCTCTCCCTGTTATGGATATGAAGTGATGTCCAAAGACTGAGTGTCGAGGCTTGGGCCCCAACGCAACAATGCTCAGAGCTAGGGCTTTGGGGAGATTAGATCCTGAGGACTCTGACCTCATCAGTGGATTAATCCATTGGTAGACAACCAGTCTACTGGAGGTGGTGGGAACTGCAGGAGATACCACCTGATCGAAGGAAGTAAGTCACAGGGGTCATGTGCTGGAAGGATCTTTCTTGCCCCTGCTCTGTCTCCTATTGCATTTACGTCTCTTTGTTTCTCTCATTCTCTGCTTCCTGGTCACCATGAGCTGAGAATCTTTCCTTTGCTACATCTTTCCGCCATGATGTTCTGCCTTACCTCAGACCCAGAGCAAAAGAGCCAGTCAACCATGCATTGAAATCTCTAATACTATGAGCCAAAATATTTCCTGCTTGCAGTTGATCTTGTCAGGTATTTAGGTCACAGTGATGAAAAGCTGACTTGCACACTCTCTTTGCTTTCCAGCTGTCATGGGCAAGCAGCTTGCTGCACCATGTACTCTCTCGGTGACAGGCTGCCTCACCACAGGCCCAAAGGCAACACAGCCAATCAATCATGAGCTAGAACCTCCCACACTGTGAGTCAGAAGGGGCTTTTCATCTTTTTAAGCTGATATCTTAGCTGTTGGTTATAGCAATGGAAATATAAGTAACACACATAACTTTTAATATGTACTCTTTCTATTTTTTATCATGATATTTCTTCGTTTTTCTTTGCTTGTTAGTGTGTCAGAAGAATGCTCTTTAATACCCTCATATTTGGGAGATTTTCACATTTCTTCCTATTGGTTTCTGGTTCTATGCAATATTAGTAGTAAAGATACTTGATTATGATTTCAATCTTCTTAAATTTATTGACTTGTTTTGTGACCTAATATATGATATTTTCTGATGAATGCTTTGATTGTGCATGAGAATGATTTATATTCTGCTGCTTCCTAAAGAAGTGACTTACTTCCTTCAATCAGGTCGTATCTCCTGCAGTTCCCACCACCTCCCATAGACTGGTTGTCTACCAATGGATTAATCCACTGATGAGGTCAGAGCCCTCAGGATCTAATCTCTCCCAAAACGTTCTGAATGAATCTATTAGGGCTATAAAGACTAATTCCCTATTTTCTCATTGTTCTCTTGTGTGTATGCTCTGCCTATAACTGTGTAAAATATTAAATTTCCATTCAATTATTTTTTGCTATACATGTATCCTTTCAATTCTATAAATAGTTTCATCAATTAGTTACTTAGATGTTGATTTCATATATACTTGGAATCATTATCTCCTACTGATTAATTGATCTTTTTATTATTATATAATGACCTTCTTTGTTTCCTACTCCTGTTTTTAGTTGAAAATCTCTTTGGTTTAAAATAAGTATAGTTGTATCTCTTTTCATTCCTATATATATGCAATACTGTCTTTCCATTCATTTACATTGAATGTGTGTCTAAAAGCTAAAATTAGTTTATTTTAAGCAGGTTATTAAAGGGAAATTGTTTTGCTAAGCATTCAACTATTTTATTGAAAAATGTAATACATTACTTTTAAAATAATCATTGTTAGGCAAGGGGTTACTATTATCATTACATTCCTTATTTTCTGACTCCTGGTTCTTTTGTTCCTTTTTTCCCTCTGTTCTCTTCCTGTATAATTTGATAATTTTCCCTAGTCATGTGCTTTTGAGTCCTTTCTATTCATCTTTCATGTACCTACTATGGTTTTGGCTTAGTTGCTATTCTCAGGCTTAGAGAAAATGTTGTATAGTTATATTAGCTTATTTTAAGCTAACAGCTTATCTTCAAATGCACACATAAACCCCATGGTTCTGCTTTCCTCTCTAATATTATATGTTTTTGATGTTACAATTTACATCTTTTTCAGACTATACAAATATGAATAAAATATTGTTTTTATAGTTATTTCAACCTGTTTCTGTTCACCACTAGTACAATATAAGAGTATTCTGAATTTGACTATGTATTTACTTTACCAGGGAATTTTCATGTTTTCATGCTAGTAATTAGCATCCTTTCAGTTTAGTTTGGAGATTCCCTGTAGCATTTCTTCTATGCAGATGAAGTGATGATCAACTCTCTGAGCTTTAGTCTGCTTTGGCAGACATTTCCAAAGACAGCTTTGCCAGATAGAGTATTGTGGCTTGGAAGGGGGATCTTGCTTTGTTCCTTTCAGCACTTCGAATTTATCATCTCGTTTTCTCTTAGCCTACAAACTTTCTGCTAGAATTTGCTGATAGTTTCATGGGTTTTCTTTGTATTAAATGTGTCACTTTTCTCTTCCTGCTTTCAAAATTTTATCTTTGCCCTTTTGAGTTTTGACACTTGAATATAATGCATTTGGTGAAGATATATTTTGCTTGAATCTGTTTGAGGACTTTTGAACTTTTGCTGCGTGGATCTGGATAACTATATCTCTCTATTTGGAGAGTTCCAGTCATTATTTTTTCTAAGTAAGCTGACTCCCCAAATGTATATAAAAAGTTCACTTAATGGGTTCTCTTAATTTCCATAGGCTTTCTTTTTTTGTTTGTTTTGTTTTTTTCCACTAAGTAACAATTTTGAAAAACTCATCTTCCAGGCTTTTGATGCTTCTTTGTGCTTGATCAAGCAGTTGCTGAAGCTCTCTATTATATTTTTCATTTGGTTTACTGTATTCTTTAATTCCAGTGCTTCTGTTTTATTATTTTTAAGGATTTCTCTTTTTGTTGGAATTCATGTTTGCTTCATGTATTGTTTTCCTGGTTTTCTTATTTTCAATTTGGTTGTTTTCTTTCTCTGTTCTCTTATATCTCACTGATATTCCTTTAAAGATTATTTTGTGTTCTCTTTCAGGCAGTTTGAAGATCTCCATTTATTTGGCATAAGTTCCTGCAAACATTACAGTGTTTTTTTAGTGGACTCACGTTTTCTCAATTTTTGATGTTTATCATGGGCTTCAGTTGATGTTTCACATTCCAGGGGAGAGCCACCTCTTCTAGACACTATGGATTACCTTCAGTGAGTAAAGATTTTCCCTCACCAATATGTGAGGGTGTGCATTGTATGTGTGGCTGTGGCCAGGAGGGGTAGTCAGTCTCTGTCCTTATATGTTATCTAAGATAGTATCAATGAAGATTAAAGTGTTCCTTGTTGGCTGTGGGTGTGTGTTGTGGCTTGAGAGTTGCTGGGATCTCAATAGTGAGGCCTGCTAAGGTCCTTCTCTTTTCTTTTCTTGCATAGTAGGATAGCCTACCTGAGGGTATCCCCATTATTCTGAGTCTGACATTGATGCCTAGGCAGGTGCAGTGGCATGATGGAATAGGTGATCAGAGAGACAAAAGAGTCAGGATCCTGGGCTCAAAAACTGTGGAACTACTGTGGCACCTAGGTCCAGGAGAACAGGTACATCTCTGTGGTGGTGGCTTTTGTGTCCAAGGCGTGGATGTGGACAGATCAACCAAATAATGGGCTCTTGAACTCTGGGGCACATCTCAATGTCTCAGATTCATAGTGTACCATTGACTCTGGTCCCTGGTATGGCATGTTGCTCTGCTCATTCGGGTTTCCACCAGGGGGATCAATGATGTAGGTCCTGAGGACTATGGGTTATAGTCACAACACAGGATTTGCAGAGGCAAGGGGATGCACAGTAATGAGAGAATCTCTGATTTTGGAATTGTATATGGTGGCCTGGACCCCATGGAACTGCAGTTTGGCAAACATGTTGAATTTAAATAAACTTTGAACTGGTCACACAAAGAAGTACAAAGATGAGGGCTACAATGGGTAGGTAAAGATAAAGACACAGATGCAATAGACTTAGAAATATAGGTAGACGGTGGTGTTGGTGAAGATGGTTGAGAGATAGACTATATATTTATAATTCTGAGCATTCTCAATGTAAGTATCATGATTCTGTTATGATTAAATATATTATTGATTCTAAAGAAAAGATGGAATGAAAAAGAAGGAGTCTAAGATAATGCTGTGAAAAACTGCAACATTTATGGTATCTTAGAGAAAAAGAAGCAGTCCCAACAGGTGATGGAAACCATCGTATGTGATAATTTAAAAATCAGGGAAATCATGCAGCAATGTAGGAAATTGGAGGAATAGTTAATGCTTTTGAAAATTCAATTAAGAACTTCAAAATAATTTTGTCCATTTTTCTCCTCTGAAAAAATGTAATGAACCAATGTTTTCCAGACATAAAAAGATCAAAAACCAACAAGGACAGGGCTTGTTATTTCAAACCGTTATAGAAAAATCAGTCTTTGCACTATTTTATTCTTAATAACAATGAGTATAGGATTTATTCAGATTAATAAATTTTCAGAATTTCTGTATGTTAGTAGTGTCTTTAAAACTTCATAATTTCATATGAAATTGAAGGAAACAAACATTTCTTGAGTTGATATCAGTTTTACATACTTCAAAATTACATTTGAGTGATCACCTCTACCCTGAGGTTCTGAAACCAATCTGACCTCACATCAATCGGTAGTTTTTAGCATTGTTTTAGTTAGCTTTTTCATCATTGTGACCCAAAGACCCACAAGAACAACATACCAGAGGGAAGTTTAGTTGGGGTTCTAGGTTTCAGAGGTACCAGTCCATAGACAGCTGATCCATTGCTGTGGGCCTGAGGTGTGGCAGAGCATCATGGCAGAAGGGAAAGGCAGGAAAAAGCAGCTCGAAAATGGCAGCAAGGAGCAAAGAGAGCTCTGCTGATCAGGAACAAATGTAAATCCCAAAGGTATTCCCTCTGTGACCTAGCTCTGTAGGTCTCAACTCACTCTCCAATAGTTACCATCAAGTTAATCCATATCAGTGTATTGATCCACTGAAAAGATAAAATCTTGTTATCCAATCATGAAAAAATGAATGAAGGTTCTTGCATTGTCTGACACCTGAGCTATTGGGAGTTTTCACATATCTAAACCATAGCAAGTATTATTCACTTGGTCTAGATATGAGTCACACTCTTTCCATTTCTACCAAATGGAAATAATCAACCCACAAATTTCTTTGCATTGTACTTTTTAATATGTAGTTTTCCCTGTGAATTGATCCAATTATCAAAATTTAAGTTTTCAATTTCTGCTTCCACTTAATTGTTATTTACCAAAGGATGACCCTGAAAGAATTTGTTGTGGGTGATGGGAATTCAATATGAATCTAAATTATTCCCAAGTTTTTCCTGGTCTGTTCAGGAGCAAAATATAGTTCATAAACTACATTTATATAATCATTTTGGATTTGTATTATCATTATCTCTAATAGAGTATTATTTTTAATGTGTGCATCCACACTTTTAATTACAATGTGAGGTTGGTAAATTGGGTCATTGTTGTCTGAGAAAAACTTGTATCGAGAGACATTGTGGTATTCTCACTTGCAGTTCCTTAATCAATGAGGAAACTGGTATGCAAACCCAAGTGAATGACTCATTGTATTCTATCAGAGACAATCTCTTTGAATTATATATGCAAGTTGTGTACTGATAGATACTTAGATATCTTTGTGAAGACAGATCAATAGACAAAGACAAAATTATCCAAAAGCATTCTTTCCTATTAAAAATGTTTACAGGTTACCTGTCCACTTAATCCCACACTATGACATGAAAAGGAAATGAAAACAGAAATCACTAGGCTATCAGTAGTGGTTCCATAGCAACAAACACAGTGTAACCTGTCTTCACTCACTGTTGCTTGGTCCCTCTTCCTCCTCCTCCTTCTCCTCCTTCTCCTCCTTCTCCTCTTCCTCCTCCTCCTCCTCCTCCTCCTCCTCCTCCTCTCCCTTCCTCATACTCCTTCTTCTTCTTCCTTTTTTTAAAATTTCAGATAAACGTTTTATTCTAGTTTCAATGATTAACTTATACAAAGTAAAATCTAAACACATTTAGAAAGTTTACTGACAATTCAAACCGGATTGTATCAGAGTAATTGTATTCCCATCATCTATGTAGGAATCAGTCTTCCCAAATAGTATTATATTAAGATAATGAGAGAGTATGCATACATGAATTGTTCAAATCAAAAATTATGTTTCTGGACACATTAAACAGGAGGTGATAGATCTCATAATCATTTGACATATGTAATATTTTCATTTATCTCGACAAATCAAGAAAGATATATTTAACCATCACAACCTGATATGCTAATTATTTACTGAAAAAAAGTGCAAGAAAAGATGGACTGCAATGTTAATTGACTTAGTTTACTTTATGGGAAACATAAAATGCTAGTCTTTTTTGCAACTTTGATATGAAATATCCACAAACCCTTTCTTTTGCCAACAGACCCCAGATGGCAACCTTGTGGAAGAACTGATCCCACCTGAAAAAGCTGACAGGATTCCACCTGGAGTCAGGCGGGTTTCCCTTCCCTTCCCTGCACTGCCCTGAACCAAGCTTTCTGCATTGCTCTTGGTCTCCTTGGTTATAATTTCAGTCCCAAGAAGCATTTCTTTATATCTGTCTGCATGCAAAATCTGTCTGGTCCACTCCTATTCCTTGGTCTTCTGGGGTCATCTTTTGTTGTTGTTGTTAGTTAAATATGAGAGTAGAATACATTTTGACACATCATGCATAAATGGATTATAACTTCTCATTCTTCTGATTGTACATGATGTAGGATCACACCAGTCATGTTGTCACATACACTCATGGGTTATTAATGTCCCATTCATACTGCTATCCTTCCTGTCCCCCATCTTGTTCTTTTTATGTTGGACATGGATGTTCACACACTATTCCTCGCCCCCTTCGGCTTTCCACTGAAGCGAATGGGTTTCAGGTCAGGTTTTGTCTCTGCTCTCCATCAGGTATCTTACTGGGTACCTGAGATGAATCAACCTCTGTGAGCTTCATTACCCTTGTCTACAGAATGAGAATACCACTTGCTTTACTGGGTTCTTGTGCATTACAAAAGATAGCATTTGAAATGTTTCAAGCAAATTACCTGACAAATACCCATTTGCATACGATACCTTCCATTGTATTACTTTGTAAACTGTAGAAACAATTATTGGTCAATCATGATAGTGATTCTTGGAGGAGCCATGTCTCCAGTGTCATCAGAATCTAGATTAAGCACACAGCATCATGGTGGTAGAAGACATTGATTGATGTGAGTACTATAACAGGAATCTTCTTTGGATACAAAGGGCTGTATTCTGTGGGTGCCAGAGACCATTTTACCTAACTTTTCCATTAAATTTTAGACTACCTGGTATAGCTCTTTCTGATGATTTTGTTCTGGGAATATAGGTTGAATTAAAGAGTTGGTAGAAAATGAGTTTTAAAAGTATGACAAATTGCATTGCTAGAAGAAAATCTTCCATATTTGTTCAATTGTCTCATTGGGATAATTTTAGCTTCCTGGGATGAGTTTGCTGGCACAAGAAATACACCAGCAGCTGCAGTGTTTTCCTCGATGATGCTCATCTCAGGGTAGCAGAAGAGCCACCTGTCTGATTGCCCAGCCGGTCCAGCAGCCTCAGCTTAGTTACCCTTGACTTGAGCAAGAAAAAGAATGCAGAAGAGGAAGCTGTCTCTGTAGAAGCCACTGGGATGATTATCATTAATTACTCAGGCTTTAGAACCAGCTGGTTAGAAAACAAAAACAAACAAAAAAACTTCTTCTTGGTATAAGATGATATCTCTATTTGTGGGTTTAGAATTGGATTGGCTTACGGAAAAACATCAGAACTTTTCAACTTCTCCAAGATGGCGAAGTGCTTTTTAATATTTAGTGAAGTATACGCTCCATTAGAATATAAGATGAGATACATCAGGGCCATAATTGCTTTGTTTCTATTGTATTTCAATAGAACAACAGTAACTATTTTATTGTGGGCACACAATAATATTTATTGGATCAATAAATGAATAAAATTATTCATCTTTTTCAGGATTACTGCAATGAGTAATTTTTTAAATCTGTTTTGCTTTTTGTTTGTTTGTTCACAGTACTGATTATGGAACACAGATCTTGTGCTTGCTAGGCAGTTGCTCTACACACTGAGCTCCTCCCTGAATCCTAAGGGGTGAGTTTTTATTATCTGAACATCATAACACCAAAGACTAAATTTTCAAAAAAAAAAAAACAGTAGTTTCTCACAAGAATGGATATACTGATGCCGGGTGTCTCACACATTGCTGACAGTATATGAAGGTGCAATAGTTGTGGCAACACACCCTCAGAGTTTTTGAAAATGTTATACCTTCTGCCCCAGTAAAACTATTTTCACAAGTATAAATAATTCTGAGCTTGAAGGAAAACTCATCACATACAGCTTTCATGTGTATAAAAATATTTTTATTGTACACAGATATAAAACAAACTTTAAAAAGCCAATAATGAGCAATCATGAAAACATGGCATATTGTGCAACTGTTAAAGCTGATGTGGTCTTGATCTGCACTTCCCTGGGATGGTGAGATGGGATACGTCAGAGGAGAACCTGTGACTCAAGCCCCACTTCCTTATGTAGCTAATATAGACAAAAAGTTCTGAGAAGGGTGGTGAATAGGAGGCAGTCTCTCAATTGTCTACCCCCACCCTACTGAACTCAGGTAGGACTCCAACTCACAGTTACAAAATGTGGACTGGGTACCTGAAGGGGGACAGCACCTATCTGTGTAGGTCAGACGACAGAATCAGCCAACACCACGGGGTATGCTGGGAGGGAATCAGAATTGGTCATATCCTCAGTGCCATGAGCAGGGAAGAGAGGGACAACCGAATCTCAAGTGAGGGGATAGGAACAAGAGAAAAGATAAAACCGCAACATCTCCTTTGGTTACAAATAGAAATCAGTGCGCCTTGGGTGTACAGGAAAAGTCACACTATGGGGAGAGAAGGAACCAGTTTCCTTCCTTTTCTCTCCCTCCCTCCTCCTTTCCTCTCTTCTCTCCCTCCTTGCTCCAGCCCTTCCACCTGAATTCACTCCAACCCTCTTTCCATAAGCATTTGTTAAGCTAGGTACTCCTGGAGGCACCATATAAACACTGATAATACAAAACGAAACAGGGCCTGGGTTCCTGCCTCACAGAGCTTAACTTTTCCCCTAACAAAAATTCGACCAAGCAAAAATTAATATTTTGAAGGAAGACTAGCGAAAAAGCATTCTAGGAACACTCCTGACACCAGGTGATGAAGAGGGAAGAAACACTGCTTTGAGCTGGATATTACTGGGGAAACGAGCACTACAGGGAAGAAGAAATAAAAAAGCCCTTGAAGGATTCCTGTGTCACTCATTTCCAAATACATAGAGCAAGACATTACTAGCTTTGTCTCTCCTGTTTGCTCTGTTTATTAGTGATTATTTTTGTATATAACTGCCTTGCATTTAAAGGGAGGTTAGATACTTTGTGGGTCAAATCATGTGTGGCATAAGAATCTGTATCATTGTATATTCAACTAGACATTTTTAACCCCATCAATAATGATGATTTTAAAGATATTGATAATGAACTGTATTGTATATTTTCACTTAAATTTTATAGCATGTTAAGAAATATTTTTTATTATTCATGTTACAAATGAAAAACTATTTTAATTAGTTATAATAATATCCGATTTCCCTAGAGCTTTGCACTTTAGAGAGTGATTTTATGTTACAAGGAGCGTCGTGATAATTACATTTTCATTAATGTCTAAAGAAGGTCCATTGGAGAAAGTGAATGAGATAATCCAAGATGGTGGCTGTCTGCAACTTGGATAATAATCCTGCAAGTTTTCAGTCAGTTTCCTTAAGGCAGGAAGGCAGGTAGTGAGACATTGGCTCTGCCCATGATAACATAATCAAGGTAGATATCAGACTTGGGTTTTCAGGCTGAGTGGTGCCCCACGTGCTCCATACAGAAACATGGGAAGTATGGAAGCAAAAATCCAGCTTGACTCCAGACCGCACACTCTACTCCTCTGGGTAAGTTATTAGGCAATGATTTTCCTAGGGGTGAAGAGCATCAAAAATCTCATGTGAGAAGTGCAGGTAGTGATGGAGAGAGGCTGTGTGCTATCAACTACGCCCTGAGCTGGCACCACTAGACCACAGATGCAAAAGATGCAATTAAAAACGTGAACCATCTTACACGAAGAGCTGCTGTCTCACTTCGTTTCTCTCCCCATTTCAGATTCTCTAATTTGAGAAGAAGCCCCAACTGAAGAAGGATGGAATGATGACTGTTCTTTCTCTGTTGTACATTAATGTCTTATTCCAAAAATAAATGATCTTGGAAATTCTTTTTACCCTTTCAACTCACAGCAACAGCAACCTTGTCAATTCCAATAGCATTTCAATACAGCAATGTGGACATACTAAGTGTGGTCACACTAAGTGTTGCAGGAGTAAGCAGTGCATGCTGTGGCATAGACCATTTGCAAACTAACTGCACATTCTCCATTATATACAAATGCTTTTAATCTAGGTCAGATAGGCTGGATATGTGGGGGAACTAATCACTTCCAGCAGCCAAAGGATTTAATGGCTGAGAAAGTCTTCAATAACTTTTCTCTCTAGAGACAGTTTCCAAGATAAAATCGTGTGACTCATTATTACACCAGGCACTGGAAGACTGTGGTTTTGGGTGATTGAAGATGTTTATGGGCCACTGCTTGGTCATCATCTTTAATGATAACACTCCTGCCTCTTAATGTCTCCCTAGTTATTTTTTATGACCTGCTTGGATAATATTCTAATTGTTAATGCTCATTACTCCAGGGCAACATTGCTGAGTTTACCATCCTATGTGGAGATCAGTCTGGCTCATCTGTGGATGTATTTTAAGGAAAGAAATGGTCCAGTTGAGACCTGAGAAGATAATAAGACTTGGTATTTGTGAAGGTGTGAATGAATATAACTCTTCTGCATAATGGCCGTAGGACTGTATGAAGGCTACTCACCACTCAGCCTCATTTTACATATCTGAAGGCAGGTGATACATCCTGATCTTCCTCTGCTGTGGCATCTTCTATGATGATGCATCCCTTCCCTGGTCCTTATGTGTCAGTATTACAGCCACATTCATACTGTGATTGATGCGGGTATCCCTTTCAGGAAAAAAAATTTACACACACACACACACACACACACACACACACACACACACACACATATATATATATATATATATATATATATATATTCTGCATCATAATTTTGTTGTTTGTTGCAAATGGGAATGCATTATTCCTCATAGCCAATATGAAAAAGCTATAGTTTCTTTCAGAGGAGTAAGAACTTACCCATAGAGCTTCAACAAACCTCCCCTTTCATCAATTTGCTTCAAATTATTCCCTAAGGCATATGATTGCTATTAGACCAAGAAAGCCCACCATGGGGCTGGACCCACTCCTAAGATGCATGTCACTGGTGAAGGATCATCTCCTCAACAGCTCTGGGGTTCTGCCCAGAGAGGAATGGGCGGTACAGACAGCAGCTGCCACCATCCAAGCCCTTTGTAAGGAATCTGCCTCTGACTCTCAGACATTTCTCCAAAATCCTTGTTGTAATGACATTGAGACTAGACAGAACAGCAATTAGATGATGAGGGACCTCAGTACAGGGCTGGGATGGCAGATTACTGCTATGTGTGTCTCGTGCTGCTCAGAACTATAACGATTAGCTGTTCGATAGGTTCATGCTGATTGACTAACTGAAAGAGCAGCTCCAGTATGTTTTCCCTGGTCTTTGCTCACATTTTCCCAGGGGCATAAGAATGCTAGTAGGAAAAACACAAATGAAGAATAGAGATGTCCTTCTGAAAACCACCTAGAAGTCAGTTCTATTAAAATCATCAATGCCTTTCCGTTACTGCATGGACTTTGAACTTCCCTCAGGTTCAAAACCATTTCCTGAAATGCATTCTTCCACCATTCCAGAAGCCTGTGTTTGATGTCAAACATCTGTGTTTCAACTGCTGCTTGGGTATGAATATGTGTTCGTATGACTAACAGAAACCCAGATGATTAAAATCAACCTCTTTTTTCTTTTTCTTTCAATACTAGGGATTGGATTCAGGATCTTGTGTGTGCAAGGCAAGGGTTCTACCACAGAGCTACACCTCTGACCCTTGACTTATGTATTTTCAATAACATTTACACCTTTGCATTGGGTAGTTATATTTTCTAATGACTGGATCACTTAATTACTTAATTATCGAAAATATTTTTCTTCACTCCTGTGTTTTGGGAATAATTTAGGCAGAAAAGAAATAGTACTGATATCAGACAAAGCCCCTGATTTCATAGAGTTTACATTCATATGCAAGAAGCTAGTTTTTAAATTGTGAAGACAAAATATATTCATGAACAATAAGTGTGCTAGGGAAAAGGCAGGCAGGATGGGAGAAGAGAGAAGGATGGGGGGAGTCACTCAGCATGTGGTGGTACGGGGAGGCCTCTCAGGTGTGGGGACACTTGGCAGTCTAAAGGACCCTGTCTAAAATCACAAAGACTAGGTCATGCAGGTGTCTGATGGGGTTTGGTGATCATGAGTGCAGAATCTTGATTCATGTGCCAGGGCCTAGCACAAGGCATTCAAGGAGCAATTCAACAAATGCTTCCCAAAGGCATGGAGCTCGTATGATTATTTCATAGCATGCTATTAAATAGCTGATCCCAAAGATTAGCTTTTTTTTTTTCTAATGTTAGGACAAAGAAAGAACAAAAAGCTGCCAATCTCTCCTCATACATGTCTTACATACTGGGATTAACCTGATCTTCGTTAATAGAAACAGCCATAGAGTGCATGTCGTTAACCAGTGATTTTCTCTACTTTCTAATGATTAATTCAAAGAGCCTCTAAATAGAACTGACCCCATTATAATTTCTCTTCTGCCGTTTGCCTCTGTGCTTTATGGCTTGAAGGAAGCAGTAACAAAGGTAATCATATCATACTGGCTCCAGGAATCACCAATCCTTCGATGTGCCCATTATAAAGCAAGTAATAAATATCTCTGCCATGTTGTGGAGGCTGCATAAATCTGTCTAGATAATATTTTTCTAAGATATTTGCAGATTTTCCATATGAAGCATGTGGAAATCCACCTGCCCTGGAAACTCCCCTCCTTGGATGAACAGGCAATCTGAACTATTATGCAAATGTGACCTTCTGGGAAGTGGAGGAACAAAAACAGATGCCATCAGCTGTCCCAGAGTGTTTTGCAGACACTTCTTTTTCAAATAAAGAAGAAAATTTAAGCTATTGAGCTCAAGTACAATAATCAAAATCATAGTTTTCTTTGTGTTGAGTAGGACTTGCGTGAAACATACATTTCTATCATTCCACTTTCAGCCTTTATGCATCCTTATATTTTAGATGATTTCTCTAAAACAAAAATTCTATTTTATTGTATTCTATTTCTATTCTGTTTTTGAGGTTGTTGTCCTTGTGTTATCTAGCCTGGAGATATTTGTATTTTTGAATAGAACATTTGATCTTAAATTTAAAATGATTAATTATACATTTAAGTGTCCATTTGTTATCTTCTTTTGTCTTTGGTTATCTATCCATTTCATGATTCCTATCTCATTTTTCTCATTTACAATCATTTTTCTTTATCATTGTGCTTTTCTGTCTTATAGTGTTTGAGCTACCTGTTCTATTTTGAGCATTTTAGTGTCAACTAAACAATTACAATGTGTGTAGCTAAGAGAACAATTCTGTATTACCCAGACGGTGCAAACTTCAGAACACTTTTCTTAAAATTTCTTCCCCTTCGGACTGATATTAATATGAATGTGTTCTTTATTCCATTTTGTGTGTTTTATCTCATGTTGTTATCACTTTGTCGTTGTGAATGATCCGAAGGCCTCTTCACCATTTCTACCCTGTTCTCTGACTTCCTTATATGGTTGGAGCTGAGAGTCCTACACCACATTTCTGGGGCTTATTTATCAGCAAGGTTGCAGTTTAAATTCCACACCTGAGATGCCCCCTCCATAGTCCCATGATCGCTGGAGAGGGCAGGTACAGGTTCTGGCTGATACGATGTAAGAGGCTTTAGAAGTGGCCTTCAGGCAATTTCCCATCAGTGGTCCCTTCGGGCTGCATGCAACTGCAGCGATGGGCAAACAGGTCAAATAATTTCTCCCATTTATGACCTTCTCATCTCCATCAAGCCGCTTCTCCAATGTTCACTAGTCCTGCTCTTTGAAGTTTTCTATTAGCCTCTATTTCTATTGATTTATATTCTTTCCTTTTTGAAATACCTCAAGTATTTTTCTCTTTCTGAATGTACCTTGACTCAAAAGGTATTCAGTGCGCAAATTTCTTCTCTGAAACATTTTTTTTTTTTCCTGTACGGGAACTAGTGATAGATGCTTACCTAGGTTGTATATGAAATGAAAAGCACATGCCACTGAACAATAGCATGGTAACACCCAGTGGTAAGAAAGTAACAGAAATTGTCATCTTCATGTACCTGGAAGGAAACACTTTTTTAAAAAAAAATTTATTATTATCACTTTTTTAGATAAGGCTTTGGGACACCAGATTATAGATGAAATAAAACAATATAAAAGTAATGAGGATCATAAAATTATGGAGGGATGATAATTAAGAAGCCACAGGAGAATTTACACAAAGCAAGCAACAAATTCAGGGCTTTAACATCAGTGAGTAGTCAGAGGCCCGGGGACCTCCCAAGATGGTCTTAATGGAAACTTCAACTGGCACCCTGTGTCCTAGAGTAGGTCCGGTCAGTCTCAGTCAGGTTTCCCTGGAAACAAATCACAAGCTAGAACACAAGGCAGATTGTCACCTGTGTGCCCCCAGGAAGCAGCAGCAAGAAAGAGAGAAGAAGGGGAGGTGCCAATGTCTTGGCTGGGCACAGAATCACGAGCCACCACACAGCTTTGTCAATTCAAACAGCAATTCTTTATTCCCGAACTCACACCGGCCTCTACACACACGTTCTGGGGAAATCCCAGTTCTGCTGCCGCCCAATTCACCTACTCCACGAGGCTTTCTTTCCCAATACTTTCTGAATCTCTCGAGAACTCAACGGGAACTCAAGCAGCAGGAACGCCCTATTCCCAGCAGCAATAATCTTCAACATCCAACTTCCCTAAAACCCATATTGTCTTAAACTGGGAACGCCTTAAACTTGTCTTAAACGCCCTAAACCCAAGGAGAGGGATACTTCCTCAAACCTGCAGGATACACCCTAATCCTGGATCCACCCTGGTCCTTGAGCAGGGTCACCTTTCTCAAACACACATGCAATGTGAACAGCGAAATTCCAAGGCAAGTCCATTTAACATGGGGTACACTGGCAAGGAAATTTTGATGCGTCATTCCTAGTTGGCAATGGCCCTCAGCAGGGAGGGTCCCAGGGAGGAGTGTGTTTCCAAGCAGGTTCCTCCTGCGGAGCTCAACCCCACGTCAGGGCAACTTCATGGCAACTCCCAGGGCCAGTGGAGAGCACGCAGCTGAGAGTTGCCCACCACACAATGGCTGATGTGTGTTCATGGGCCAACCCCATTGTTCTTTATGGACGAAGTGTAGGGAGAGAAGCTTTCATTGTCCACGTGTGTATTCTGCAGCCCCATGAATGTCGTGGACTTAATCCAGAGGACACTCCCCAGGTGAAGAGGCTGCTGCTCTGTGGAAGGCCACTCGGCAAGGTACCAGCCATCACTCCTCCATAGGACCTGGGCAGGGCAGCCTGGCATTGGCAAATGATGGTGTCATAATGAAAATGAAGATCTCATTTGTGGATTTCAGGGCATTAATTGGAGAAGAGAGGCATCTTGAAATTCACACAGTGCGTCTTGTGTGTATATCCATGAAACTTAATACCCTGCATTGCAAATCTCACAGAACGCCTGCCAGCCTCTTTCTCTTCCTTGGGGAATTTTTACATCAGTGAGCACTGTGTGAGGGGCTTACCATTGTGCTTTCAAGACACACCCACACATCCCCTGGACTCTGAACTCATAATGTCTTATATCCCGTGGACACCCACGGCAGAGACATGCTGTTCGTTTGGTTTCATCCATATTTTACCACTTTTCATTTCCATGCTGGCTTCTCTCCTCCTACCTGCATGCGTCACTCTCACAAGACCTCCCATGATTCTCTGTCTACCTAATCCACGATCTCTTCACCATCTCACCACCCTTAACTTAAACGTTCCCAAATGTCCCTTTTGCCACGTATGGATACATGATGACTGGTCTGGGGACTAGGACATGGACATCTTTGGTCAGCACTGTTCAAACTTCCACAAGAAGTCAGAGCTTCAGAAAAAAGAAAAATGCCCACTGAGGCATGTGTTCATTCTGCCACTATTTGTCAGGTGATTCCTATGGCCATAGCAGTAAAATCTCCATACTATGCATCTTTTGGCAACTTCTTTGTTCCCTTGTCCAAAGTTTAAAGTAAGAAACCATCAAGACATATATCTATATCTATATCTATCTATAGATGTAGATATCTATCTATCTATAGATATAGATAGATAGATATTCCCACTATGCTTTATTATTCCCTGTATGCTTCAATATTCTCTGTATGCTTCAATGCCTTTTCTTAAGTTGCCACATTTCAAAATTCAACTTTCCTTTAAAGATTTATTGCTTTATATGGCAAAATATTTCTATTATCTCTTTTTTCTTTCCTGTATTTCTTCTCCAACTAACACTTGGTTGCTATCTATTTTGTACTCTTAAATAGCACTGTTTATACCTCTACTATGGAACCTATTTTAAAATTTAATTGTGCTGAAATTTATCTCTTAATATATCTCCTTTCTCTTATGCTATAATCAAACTCAAGAAAATGGAATAAAGATGTCCATTAAGAAAGCATAAGTCTTGTAGTTTATAGTCACACATAGAAAATCTAGACTGATTACCACTCTTAATTCCCAAGATGAAATATCTTCCTATTTCTGATGTTCAGTAAATTTACAACTCTTAAAACTGTGTAAATTCTCTGATGAAGATATTAGTGGGGGGTGGTAAAAGTTTTACTTATGCACATGAATGAGTTTTAGAGATCTAAAATGTAGCAACATGACCAAGGTTAACATTGTGTGATATGCTGTACTTGAAATTTATTAAGAGGAAGCCAGATTTTGCTTGAAAGAGAGAGAGACAAGGAAAACAAAAAATGAAAGAAAGAGAAAGAAATAAAGAGAGAGAGATGGAGAGAGGGAGGAGAGAGAGAGAAGAAAGAATGAATGAATGAAAGAAATAAAGGAAGGGAGAATGGGAGCGGCGGCGGCGGGCCGTAGGGCCGCGGCCCGGCTAGGCCGCCGGCGATGTCGGGCTACGCGCGACGCCCGGGTGCGCCCCCGCTGTCCAGGGCCCGGAGCCTCGTCGTTCCCGACGATTTTGGCTATGGAAAAGGGAAATGTACTAAGCAAGGCCCAGCAGGAGCTCACGAGACCCATTTTGGAGATGACAAACTGGAAGACCTTGAAGAGGCAAATCCATTCTCCTTTAAAGAGTTTCTGAAAACCAAGAACCTTGGTCTGATGAAAGATGACACGACCAATAGCAGAATTTATCCAAAGGAAGCCTCAAGGCACTCATTGGGACTGGACCACAGCTCTCCCACCCCCCAGACTGTGGGGTATGGCCTGGAATATCAACAGCCATTTTTTGAAGACCCCACAGGGGCTGGTGACATGGTGGGTGAGGAGGAGGAAGATGAAGACAGTGGGTGGAATGGGGCCTATTTACCATCTGCTGTGGAAAAGACTCACTCCTCCAGGGCCACGGCCAGCACATCACCCTGTGGCACGTACCTTTCCTTTTTTTCCACCCCGTCGGAGCTGGCCCGCCGAGTCTCTGCCCCCCTGGACACAGATTCACGCATCTCTCTGGCATCTCCAGCAGGGAGTCCTAGTGCAGAGTTTACAACTCACGGAGAGTCTCTGGGAGACAGACACCTGCGGACGCTGCAGATAAGTTATGAAGCACTGAAAGATGAAAATTCTAAGCTAAGAAGAAAGCTGAATGAGGTTCAGAGCCTCTCTGAAACTCAAACAGAAATGGTAAGGACGCTTGAGCGGAAGCTAGAAGCAAAGATGATCAAGGAAGAGAGTGACTACCATGACCTGGAGTCAGTGGTCCAGCAGGTGGAGCAGAACCTGGAGCTGATGACTAAACGGGCTGTAAAGGCAGAAAATCATGTCATAAAGCTGAAACAGGAAATAAACTTGCTCCAGGCACAGGTCTCCAACTTCAAGCGGGAGAATGAAGCCCTGAGGTCAGGCCAGGGTGCCAGCCTGACAGTGGTAAAGCAAAACACTGACGTGGCCTTACAGAATCTCCGTGTTGTCATGAACAGTGCACATGCCTCCATAAAGCAGCTGGTTTCTGGAGCTGAAACATTGAATTTTGTGGCTGAAATCCTTAAATCTATAGACAGAATTTCTGAAATTAAAGATGAGAAGTCTTAAGGACCTCTGGATGCTTCCAGCTCCGTGTGCCCTGATCAGCAGTGCTTCATCTGAATGTGCAATTGTGCCCCAAACTATGCAGTCTTCACTCAGAATATTTATCATGAGATACTAATTTCATGACCTAAAACAGTGTTATTGGCCACCTGCAATAAGAGCAGCTCTTGTCCATGAGTTGCTTTTGTGGTTTATGTGCAGTCCTTCTTGGTGAAATTCTCACTGTTTTATAGATTCAGTAACCTGTTGGAAGAAATTTTTATAAAATCCAGTGAGTTTTTAAATTACTAAATATGAAAACAAAAGTTCTGTAATAAATGCTCTTCCATTTGCATCCCAGAACATTGATAAGTTCAGTTGATTATCTTGATTACGTAAGTAGAAAGAACACTAAGAACCACCCAGGAATGAGCAGCTTGAACAGGGACATGTGCCTTTTTGCTGTCACTCAGCACCTATCAGCCTTCCTGGGGTGGTTTCTGTGGTCAGTGGCCCAAGTACAGAGGCACCACTTGGTGGACGCTGCTATTCCTCCTACAGGGACACAAGGTTGCAGACATTCCACACTGTGAAGGTGTCTAAACTTGGGCTTTGAGCCTTCAGCTTTGAAAAGCTATTTTGGCTAGTGATTTTGATACACATTTCAAGTGTGTTTTGTACAGTGAAGCTTAGAGTTCGGTAGTCTAAAGTGTGCAGAGCCTCATTGGGTAGGCATGAGGTCTTTGGGCTCCTCATACCTGCTTTACTGTTTGGGAGGGCACAACAGGCACCCTGTGCCTTTTGGGCTGTTTTCCTGGAGATGCTATTTTTTACCTTCCTTTTCCCCTCTTGTTCAAACCTACAGGTTTCCTGTTTAAATAAATTCTGAAGTTCAAAAAAAAAAAAAAGAAATAAAGGAAGAAAGAAAGAAAGGAAGGAAGGAAGAAAAAGAATGAAGAAAGGGAGGAAGAAAGGAGAGGGAGGGAAAAATGAAAATATTAACTATATAAGTGATGCATGTGAATTAACTTGATTTTATGTGTCTATTTTACAATGTATATGATATCAAAGCATCAGGTTGAACATGTTAAATACAAATGATTTTAAATTTCTAACTATATCCCAATAAATTAGATAAAAATTAACTCTATGAGCTTCAATTTTTTTCATTTGAGTATAGAGTAATTCTATATGTAAAACTTGTAGGTATGTAAAATAAATGATTGGAAATTAAAAAGCAAAAAATTTGGTAATAGTTGCTTTTTTATTATTTGTGTGTTTCCAGTATTCTGTGAGTCTCTAAATACATGCCTTTGAATTAAAATTCTTCATTAAAGTCTTACACTGTGGAATTTGAATCTTGTTACTATGCATTAAAAAAAATGTTCATCATCTGACAGTTTTTCCCCCAGAGGGAACCCCCGGAGCACTGATAGGAGAAGAGCATAGAAACCAATAGAAGGAGGATTAGAATTTGGTACTTGGATGTCTGGCCATTGTCCACTCCTCATTTTTCCTCCAAATCTGTATGAAAGAAACAGGGTAGAGAAGTGGGAAGTTCCTCTTTTAGATGTGCCTTTAAGCCAAGGAAGGAGGTGGGCTGTGAAGCAAATGTGAAACAAAACTTGGGAAAAATAGTACCAAGTTTAAAGCAAAGGACTAATGAAACTGATAAAGAGAAGAGTTAACTGCTATGAAAAGCAGCTGAGATATTATTAATAGATTTCCCCATAAGCTATCTATGGAGGGAGACATACTTACAGAGGGAGTTACAGGAAACACAGTGGTTCACGTCTCTCTCACAAAGACAAGAGGTCGTAATATGCCACCGACCTTTATTAGTGAGCACCTCCCTTAAAGTGGCTGAACTGCCTTGGATGGCACCAGAGAGCTGGGGGTGTGCCCAGGTTCAGTAAACTGTGACAGATCATAAGGAATGTGGAGCACTCCCCGGACTGAGCCACCTTAAACTCCCTGGCTGTGCCTGTGCCTGTGCCTGTGCCTGTGGAAAGTTCTATATAAGATCCTGGTTTGTAAGAAAAAGAGCCCCAGGACCAAGAAGCAAGCTGGATTATTTTGTGTGCCTGGATCTGAACAAATGGAAAAATAATCATCCTTGGTTCCAGACAACAATTTTGTTTTAATGATTACATACAAAATGTTCTGATGCTGAAGCCTGTACTGTTCTATATTCGCTAAAATAAAACAGCACCGAGACTGATGCACAAATTACAGGCACATTAGCAAAGTCTGCAGGTAGACAAAAGGAGAGCAGAATCACAATATCCTTTCTTTGAAAATCCATTTATAGGAAATCATGGTAAAGGGGAAAATAATATACTATTTACATCAAATTTTAAGGAAACAGGGTTCAAGCTAAGTAAATTTCTTAGATAAATGAAGCATGTCTTTTCATTTCTATTTTAGAAACAGTTGTTTTGAAGGAAATACTTTCAAAATGATTGTGCCTTCTCCCCTCCTCCCGTTTTAATCTCAATGTACTCATCAGAATATAACCTTTCTTTCACCACACAGGGGCATCTGGGTATTCAAGAACTTTTCCTTATTCTAAAATTAATGTTTTGATCCATTTGTGTTTTTGTTCTTTTCATAATCAGCTTCATGAGCCACTGCTAATGCCCCTCACACTTTCGTATCACTACTAACTCCCATGAGTGCTTGGCTAATGTTTCCTATAAAAGGAGACTGTAGTGTTGATCTGAAACACCCTCCAAGGCCTGTGTGTTGAAGGCCTCTCCCCAGCACAACAGTGATGGTGGGTAGGGGGGAGTGATTGGATCATGAGGGGTCTAATCACCTAGGGGTTCAGCTGAATGGACTAGTGGGAGATGGTGGACACTAGGAGACTCTGTCCTGCCCCAGCTCCTTCCTCTCCTTCTGTTCCCTGGTTGCCAGGCTGTCAGCAGCTTGACCTCCTCACACCCTTCTTCCATTAGGTGTTGCCAGCACAGGAACAGAAAGATGGAGCCAGCCAACCATGAAGCTTTAAAAACATGAGTCCAAATAAATCTTTCCTCCTCTAAGTTGATTTTTCTCAGTTATTTGTCAAATCAATGAAAAGTTGATTAACATAAATGAGAAGTGCTATATAAATGTGGTAATATTGATAGAAGAATAATGGTAAGAATCCCTGCTAATATTTGCCTATTTAATTTGTTTAACTATCCAATTTTCTTCAAATAAAGATATTTGATTAAGGATGATTGACCTTGGGAAGTATGTCCAACCCCACTTTTTAGTCTTTCCCATAATCCCAAATCTGTCCCCTACATCCAGTCATTGGATATGTCTTGTTACGGATCACATTATTTCCATTAACCCAAAGATCCAACTCCACTTTCCTAGCACTTTCTCAGTCCACTTATGATTCACGCCCAGGTCAGAGAAAGCATATTGTTTTCCTGTTTTTATAGCATGCTGATGATATTACAAATTCAAAATCGTTCACATTGAGTTGCATCAGTTAAATATAAATATAAATATAAAACTGTCTCTGAGGAAAGGGATCCAGTCTTTCATATTCCTGTCTTCAGTGCGACAGGTGGTTGCCAAAGCCCATCTTGCTGAGGTGAATCATGGAGGAGCAGCCTCTTTCTCTCAGCTGTGTTAGCATGCACCGCTGGTCCACCCACCGGTGCCAGATCACCCTGCTTTGCTCCCCAGACACTTACTCCTCAGTCAATTAAAGGGGTTCAACCCCTTCTTAGGTTCCTGCTTGGTTCCTCTTTGTGCCTCCCAGTTGGCATGAGGGGACCAGGGTGGGGACTGTAGGATTACAGCAGAAGAGTGGGTGGCAGTCAAGACAACATTTTGAGAGCTCTACCCTCAGAACTGAGCCAAGTGGTAAAGGAGAGGAAGGCGCCCTCCACTGTGTGTGTTGTTTTTCACAGCAATGCAAAAAGGAAAGGAGCAAAGAAAGACATTGGGCTCCAACAGCACCAGCGACCCCCAGTCTCCTCTGTTGCTTTCCAATCAAGCAGACCACATCCTGACTCTCATGGGTCTGAAGCACATTTGCCTGCATGGCTCTCTTCCCCAGTGAAAACACTCCTAATTTTATGCTATGCTACATTCACACCAGGCCCAATCCTTCCTAGTCCCTAAGACTCGACTATGTTGGGGGCATTCAGGGTGGTTCACAGGCTGGTCAGGACACTCTGGGGAGAGTTGTGCTCTTGTGTCTGGTATGGAAGCTATCCGAGCTTCCACCCTCCTGCGTACATTCTTCCTGCTTAAATGCTCCTGCCTGGCTCAGCTGTCAGGCATTCATCCTTCAAACCTCAGCATGAATCCAGAGACTTAGGTAGCACTTTCTGTAGCTCTGCCAGCACACTTGTGATCACCTGACCGCTTCTAAACAAACGACCATCCTTTGTTCTGTTACCAGACTCAGAAGTTCATCCCATGGAAATAACAATGTCTGAGAGAAGAGTGTTGGGGGGAAAGAAAGGCATGACTCTGTGACCGAAGAAGGGAGAAGAGGAAGGTTTGCTCACAAGTCAGCTTCTAGACTCTATCCCCATGCATAGCTGTCTCCCTGTAGCCTTACTACAGATAGCACCGTCTAAGTGTAGGCTGCTCTGAGTGAAAACAGCTGGACCTACAGACGTAGGACGGGGGAATGAGGTACAAATTCTTGGCATCTGTCTTCACATGTGCCTGTCTTAACCACTGGGGCAGATTCTTCTCAGCTTTGCATTTATCCCTGTTGAACATTTAAGAAATATTTTGTCCAAAACCTTAGTACAGGGTTATCTTTACCTAGTCTTGCTGAGGTTACCCCACTGCATCCTTTAGGGCTAAAGAAACCTACCAGCCATCATGGATGACTTGCCCAAACCCAAAATGCGTGAGAAGGGGTGGCACCTGAGTTCCCGAAAGATCTCCACTTACTCCCAGAAAAGCTGAGTTCTTCTTCTCTTTTCCACCTGTCCTCCTCCCTCATTATTCTTATCCTCTGTGAGTGTCCCCTTAACCCCCTGAGTGGAGAAGCTGATTTGTGAGCAAAGCTCCTTCTTCTACTTTCCTTGGCCACTGAATACAGCTTTCTTTCTCCTAGCACTCCTCTCTCAGATGCTGGTTTTCCCATGGGATGAGCTTCTAAAGGCATTCTGGCATAGTTCCAATATTCATCCTCTCTCTGGTAAGGGAGGGGGATAAGGATTAATATTTTCTTTTTTCCCTAGACTTACTAAGTTATACATAATTCATAAAATTTTCATATATTTAAGATTATACAATGTGACGTTTTGTTCTATAGGTATATGATAAAATGATTACCACAACCAGTTAAATGAGCATATCCAGAACCTCACAGAGTGCCCACTTGTTTCTGCACATGGGGAGAACCCTTGAGATCTTTCTTCAGAAGCCATCAATACTACACATTATTTCCAACTATAGTGCTTAGCAACTGCTCACCCCTGATGTGAGTCATCAAAATCACTTTTCTGTGTAAATTATTTTTTACTTAAAGGTTGTTATGGTTTGGCTATTATTGTCCCCCCAAAAACTCCTGTGTTAATGCAGGGATACTCAGAAGATCATGAGATCCATAACCTAATCAGTCCATTCATGCTAGAATGTCTGAATGAACTGATAGGGTGTTCAGCTGGATGGTGGAAGGTGGGGTATAGCTGGATGAGGTCAGTCACTGGGGGTGTGCTCTGGAAGTGTGCATTTTCCCAGGGGCCCCTTCTTCTTCTCTGTTTCTCTCTCTGCTTCTCTTGTGAGCTGGGCAGCTTCTCTATGCCATATCCTGCTGCCATGATGCCCTGCATCCCCTCAGGCCGAGAGCAATGTAAACGCCCATCTATGGACTGAGACATCTGAAACTGTTGAGCCCCTAGTAAATGTTCCCTTCTCTAAGTTGATCTTGTCAGGTATTTTGGACATGGTGATACAAAAGCCGACTAAGGCAAAGGTCATCTCCTATGATGAACTATTGCTTTCCCAGAAGTTAGGAGGGACACCCCATCTCTTTCCTATGGGTAATGTTTACTGCCTTCTCTCCCATTCTTGAAAAGTGACACGTTGCAATCCTCTTTCTTCATCATAAGTGGAAGAAATGTGAAAATTGTCCAAGTCCTTTGTATCGATATTAACAAAAATAAATGAATAAAGCAGGGAGTTATTGAAGGAGGTGTTCTTACACATAATTGCTTGATTTTAACTATCACAAAAAAAGCCTGCCCAGAGGCCTTTGCAGTCTTATACACAAAGCACTTCTATAGGAACAGCTGCTCAGTAGCTGTCTTTCAACATCAGACTGATGTCACTCTTGTCATTAATCACCGTGGCCAAGAATAACTGCTTCAAAACATCTGGTGTACCCGAGCCCTGCACACCTCTGCCTTAAAAATGTTTCCCTTGGCTGAAACTCCTTGAAAATGACCAATTTTACTACAGAGTACACTCCCACTGAAGGATTCTGATATTCCAGTGTAATACTCTTCCCAAATAAATATCATTATTCTTTGGAGGCTTTCTCTCTGATTGTTTTCTGTTTGTTATTTTTAAGTAGACAAAAATAAGGAATTGTTTGGTCCTTGGAGCCTAGATTCTTTGAAGATATTGTAACAACATGACAGGGGCCATATGAGGCAGTCTGAGGAAGAATATTGAGGGGCTCTGGTTAAGGTCATTATGAGACAGGACCTTGCTGTGCTGTCAGGCTGGTCTCCAACACTTGGGCTCAAAGATCCTCTCTTCTGAGCCTCCAGAGTTGCTGGGACTACAGTTGTCACCTTGTCAAGCTCTAAGGCAATCAACGATTCCTGTCCCTCCATCTCCTGGGGATGCAAACAGAAGCCATTTGTTTCTGAAATTTACTTTTGTTTCTTTTCTTTTCTTTTTCTTTCTTATCCTTTCTTTCTTTTTGTTTATTTGCAAAATGGAGATCCAAATAATTGAACAAAGCTATTTTAAGAACCAAATTAGGTACCCATAGCATAAAAAGATGTGACAGTTTTCTGTGGGAACCACTGTAGGCCTGTTCTGGGTGAGTGGGGCTGTCAGCATCATGTCCCTGAGTCAACATGGGCCTCCCTAGGGTGGATTGTGGACTGCAGGGTGCCACTGTCAAGATGGACAAGAGCAGCAAATGCCATTATTCACTGGGTATTAGCAGGATGTATTTGCAGATTCATAGGAAGCAATCTGTCTCCCTGCCCTATCTGCCAGTAGGCCCCTGTGACTTGCTCTGTGCTTGGGAATGACAATTCTCCTTTCTGGTCCACAGGGACTGCAGTTCCCAGGAAGACCCCCAATGTGTGCGTGTCTATTCCAGTTCCTGAGACAGGGCATGTGGAGGCGGCACTCTGAGCTGGTGCCACCAGAAAGAGCAGAGGCAAAGGGGTTGGGGAGGAGTGACAGGCCCTGAAAACAGTGACTCCTATGGACTCCAGGTGATGTGTGCCTGGGGGAGGAGCACCATCAGGGGTGCACAAACGGGCTCAAGGGTGACAATTCCGGACAGGCACATCACATGCTCCCCTGCCAGAGGCTGGAAGAACCGGATGCTCCGACCCGCTTCCTGAGGTCACAGGAACAGATGATTGTCTAAGATCAAGAATGACCTGCACTAAAGTCTCCAGCGTCATTCCTGGAGAAGCAGGGGCTCTGCTGAGAAGATGGGGGTTTTCTATCAGAAAAGGAGAGGCAAAGAGCTTTTCCTTTTCTTGGAAAGAAGGGAAAATATAACCAAAGAACAAATATGTTTCCGGCCTTGGCACACATGACAAAAAAAGAAAAAAAAAATAGATGTATTTATCTGGGGTAATTATTTCAAACACTAATGTTTCTGTTGACTAGAAAAACTGAAGTGTCTCCTGATCTTAAAGCACTTGTCAGCCCAAACCTAAAACAACCCCCTTTTTTTCCCAGAGCATTTTAGAATTCCTAAGCAGCACAACAAGGACTTATATCTTCATCTACAGTTGGTGGCTTTCTTCAGCACCCTCTTCACTCCATCCATCTTTCAAAGAATGACTCTCACTTTTGCATTCTGTGGCTGCACCAGTGTGAGCAATGGTATCAATGTGGTGTGAGAGGGCTAGAATACCGCATGTATCCAGGGAAACCAAGCTCTGCCTTCTGGGTCCTTCTGTCCCCGTGAGAGATGGCATCTGGCTGGCACACTCACTGATGAAGGACACACCTGCGGGTGAGGGGGGTGCAGGCAGATGCTGAGCCAAGGGAGGAGGATGGAGAAGATCCTGTGAAGATGGGAACTCCAGCCAGGACCTGCGTCACATGGAGGAACACTGGGACGTCTGGGGAGGAAGGGATGAGAACATGAGTGGGGAGAAGGCAAAGGGGAGACAGGCCTGATACAGGAAGAAGGAAAACCAGACTGGGGAGGACCCCGCAGCGAGGGGTGGGGGAAGCCATGGTCGGGAGGGGCTGAAGTATTGCACTATTTGAATATCTCCCATCCCTGCACTCCTACGCCCACTGCTAAAGCCCACCCTACTTTAATCTTTGCATCAAGCTGTTGGCAAAATGTCTTCTTCTCTGTTATTTCATGAGATTGAGGGGAAAGGGTTGCCTTTCAGCGGACAGCAAAGGTCTCGCCCTTGGCGGCTGCCCCTCTCATGTATTACCTCATTAAATCCTTTCTGCAGTCATGAACGTGTATTTTCCAGTGGTAGCAAATGTCCCTTCTCCTCACGCTGGTGAGCTTCTCCAATTTGCACATTCTTTCCTCACGTCCTTAACAACCTACAGGCTTCTCGCCCTACCTTCTCATAACAGCTGTTTGCAGGACATGCATTACAAGGCACCACAGTCACTGCACACCTCCCTCTTGTGGTCTGTGCACTCCTTGAAGGCAGTGCCTCTGTCTTTTCATCTCTGGTGACAGGGCAGTGTCTAGTGTGGTCTGTTATTTTATTGGGAGCAGACAACAAAGGAAGTGCTTTACAAAAGTCAGAGCAGCAGATTCTTTTTCTTCCAATTTCACTTTGTTTTAAACCATTTTCTCACCTAAATTTGTCTAACATTTCCAGGGGGCCTTTCACCATGAGGCCTTGAGTAACTGCTCCTTGACACCAATGTTTGCTAAGGTGTTAATAGTTTCTAATGGCTTTACACAAAAGCTCAGCCAGGTAACACATTGCATGCTAAACCAGGCCACATGGAGAGAGATGGCCTTAACCCAAAGCGACCTAGTTTCCAGACGCTGGGGAAGACAGTGTGATGACATCAGCAGCTACTACATCCCCAGTGTTCTCTTGACTTCAGAGACTTGGGCTCCCTGTTTCCCTAGCCCATGCAAACTGGTCCTATGGAGGCAATGCTGGGGTTAGGGTTAGTGTGGACAGCAATACAAGTAAACCTACAGCTCTCAGCAACTGAATCAAGTGCCTTCTATGGAAGCCATAAGCACAAGGTGTTGCAATGGCACAAAATGGCCCAAGTTACTGGGGGCAGCGGCACATGCCTGTAATCCCAGTGGCTCGGGAGCCTGAAACAGGAGGATCACAAGTTCAAAGCCAGTCTCAGCAATGACAAGGTACTAAGCAACTCAGTGAGACCCTGTCTCTAAATAAAATGCAAAGCAGGGCTGGGGATGTGGCTCAGTGGTTAAGGGCCCCTGAGTTCAATCCCTATACCAAAAAAAAGAAAAGAAAAATAAAAAGGGTCAAGTCTTCATTTCCAATAGGACTAAGAAAGGCTTACCAGAAAGCACATGCACTTAACCTTAGATACCTTCCACATAGTGGGTGATCAGTAAATTGTCTGAAGTTCTGCTGAATTAATGTCTAAGCAGAGTTCTGAAGTATAAGAATTATTAGCTGTAAATAGTAGTTATTAGAAGTGTCTGCAAGTTTGCATGTGTATTTCAGGTGGAGGGCTTGTGGTTTAAGTCTGGCGCATTTAAAATGATTCAAAGCCTACAGCCCTAGCTCTGCTAATACTGTTAATATGTTTAACTTCCTCGACACTGTGTAAAATCCTTGGAAAACAGAAATAACAGCACAGCTGTGTTTGTGATAGTTGAGAGAGTGAAGTGAGTTAACAGAAAATACATGTAGAACAAAGCCTGCATAGCGGACCTGTCAAAAGGCCCCAATCTCTGTGGGCAGTGCCATTGTTCCATTACTGTAATGGAATAAAGGACATAGCTAGAGGTGATAGATGATACACCCAAGACTTCAAAACTCCTAAACTCTCCTAAATGTCACACATGAGAAAACTGAAGCCACAAGCATTACTGACACTTGCGGAGTTTACAGGGGAGTTTAGGAACAGGTGCCTCCCTTCACTGAGGCTGGATGCCTTCTTCACCCACCCAGTGCCACAGTGCTCAAAATGGGAGAGATTCAACACAGCTGAGCTCTGCACATCCCGGAGGACCAGCTGGGCAGGAGAAGTCCAGCACTGATTGGCAGCTGGTCTAGAAATGAGTCTGGGGGAGGGGTAAGATCTGTGGCAAGTTAGATAAGAAATCTTACTTTATCCTTTGTTCTCACCACTGTTTGGGATTTATTCACACTATACAAAAGAAAAAGATCTGTGATGGAAAAATCAACCTTCAGTAAGTTCCAAAAGGAGGCAGCTAGTCTTGGTATTTCAATCGGAGATTAAGATATCTGGAAACAGAAAGATGGGATTATTTCTTTAAATAAAAGGGGCATTTAGAACATATGGGTTACACAATAACTGAGGGACTCCGGTCTCACCCCTTCTAAGCTGTGTTCTTGAAAGCATTAGAGGAGGTCAAGGGCAGATTGTTGGAAGACATGGCTGTAAAGGGCAGATGTGTTCAAGGTGATGGAACCAGGGATAGAAGCCCAGGTAGGAAGGTCTTGTAGCTGTGCCTGAGATTATGAAGAGATCATGAGCCCCTAACAAAGAGACTTAATCTCACTGTGTGGAAATGATGGACGGCAGTTACTATATACATATATATAAAACAGAGGGTTCGTGGGTACAGGCATGATTAAATTTGAAGTGTGTTACGAAAAGGATACGTTCTTAGGAGTTAGTCAAATATAGAAATAAGTCATGTTGGGTCAAAACAACAGAATGGGAAGGCTACACAAGATCAAAACTTAGGATGACAGCAGTATCCTGTGTTCCTATGTCTGTGTTCATATGGTTAACAACCACCTTCCAAGAAATAGTATTTTATGTCTAATAAATTATACAGGTACAAAAACGTGTAGCATACACTTTATGAGTAATAAAATATGCAGTGCTATTCATAGTAAATTCTTGCTCTAGTTTGGATCTAAAATGTCCCCCAATACCAATTTTTAGGGCTTGGTGTGTGTCCATATTGCTATTGGGAGGTGGGGGAACTTTGAGCACTTGGGGATGCTGGACTGAAGGTTGTCACTGAGGCATGCCTTTGACTGGGACATTGGACTGGCCTCTTGCTTCCAGGTTCCTCAGCCATGAACACCTGCCCTGATGTACTCTGCCTTCAGAGGCCCATAGGCCATGGGGCCAAATGGCCATAGACTGAAACTTCCGAAACTGTGAGCTGAAATCAACTTTCCTCTTATAAAGTGATTATTTCAGGTATTTTGTTACAGTGACCAAAAGATGACTAACACAATCCTGTGTACCTATAACTTCAGCATGACCTGCTCTTTATTGCAAGATCTATCAAAAATTAGGTGTCAGAATTTCACTTGTTCATCAATGAACGATGTGGATAACTTCTTTGTTTCAACAGGTAAATTGTCTAATATTGGATGAATAATTCTTCAGTCTTCCACGATACCAAGACGTAATTGTCCCAAACTTGATGCAGTAGTCACTTTCATCTTCATTGTTCACATTTCTCCAGATCTTTCTTAAGTTTAAAAGCAATCCACCAAGTAGTACAGGAAGCTGTGACCTGCAGCATTTGCCCATGTCTGTGGTGTGAATTCTCCCAGGTGGGCTGCTCAAAGCTGCCACCATGACAGTGCCGAACCCGGAGCCACTGCAGCAACCACCAACTTGCAGGGTCTCCACCAGGTAGACACTCAGTGGTATGGGAAATATTAAAATACACTAAAATTCTCCACAAGTGATCTCCATGTTTTTTCACATAATTAATTAAGGTTTACATAATGCTAAGTTTCTACAATGTTTAATAATAGCTATGTTCAACAACCAGTTTGCAAAATTCCTTGACTTTTAAACAGTGGCTTTTGTGAGCCAGCAACTGGATCAATGAAGGAAAGAGTAAAGCTGAAAAAGGAGAGAGGGAATACAGGATCTTTCAGAAAGGCAGATTCCAGGCTTTGGTACAAATGCTGATTTTCTTTAGTGCGTGTGCAGGTGTGTCTGTATGCATGTGTGTGCTAGGCAAAAGATAAGTTCTTAGAATATAAAGGTTTTTACTGAACTTCTCTTATATTTTCCTTAACATAAAATTTTTTTCTAATATATGGCTCCTTATATTTTGATCATTCTTTTTCCCATATTGGAGACTGCCTGATTTTCCACCTTAACTGTACTTTCTAGCAATATAGGTGTCCCTGGGTATGCTCTTTCATGTACTGCTCAGGAAAGAGGCTGTACTAAAAAAATACAGGGTAATTTTGAGGACCAGGCCACAGTGGTCGGGTATCTCAGAGATCATGAAAGATTGTGGTCAGTTTGAATGCTTTTCTGCTGATTTTCCCCACATACAGAACTGTTTCTTCCTTGAACTCCCAAGTTTTGGCATCTGTCAGCTCTGGGAAAACTTGATGTCTGCTAAACAAGTTTATTTCTTTTATCAAGTAATTTAGCTTCTCTAAGAGGGCAAATGTTGAAGATTAAATTGGAATGAACGCTTATTACTGTTTTCAAATATAGAAGTAAATGATTCTCGGGGTCAGAGAGAAGGTCAATTTTACCCTCAGGGCATTGCAGGCAACCTTGATGCAATTCTGTCCCCCAAGTGTATCTCTGTGCACTCTGGCTGCCCCAGAGCCTATGACTCTCTTGGGACATTATCAGCCACTGTGGAGGGCTTAATGACCCGGAGAGTCTTGGTGACTTCAGTGTGCCTCCTGTGTGCCTCTTGACATCTGGGTGTGAAATGCTCTCCAGGGGCCAGAGAGACAGTAAAATCTCCCAGATGACAGGAAGTTCAGAACACCCAATCCTACTTTCTTGCTTCACATACTATGGGACTTCTAAGATTCCCAGAGGCATAGCTAGAGAGGCCAAAGGTGGGAGCTGCACAGGACTCAGCCTCGCTACCCAGGTAAACTGTTCTTACCCAGCAGCTTCTCCAGCAACCCTGGGGCTTTGCACGGTGTACAGTGAAAATGAAATTGTAGTGTCAAGATCTAAATGTCCTGGTGTGTCAACGGAAGAAAAATCAAATGCAGAAATAATAGATAGATTAACATAAATATTAGTATTAACTGGGATTCTAATAGGGTCTGGGGCAGTAACACTGATAAACAAAGGTGTAAACTGGGACACTAAGAGAGAGGACCACTTGGGGAGGAGAGACGGCCATAGTCCTTGAGTGGGCATTAGAGCATCTCTGCTGTCCTGCACAGTACGGGCAGTGACACCTTAACATGGTGTGATACAGGGCTTGATACAGGGCTTCCACCTAGTCTCCTTTATAACACCTTCCTGCAGTGTCCTGATGCTCTATTATTTTTACCCAATTTACAGAGGGAGGCAATTGAGGCCCTAATGAGTTCAACATATTTGGGTAAAATTACTCTTTTAATTTAGCAAAAACAATCAGACTTGTATCAAAATATATCCTGGATATCATCCCATTCCCAAATAAAAGCTTTGTCAAGTTATTCTTCCAGGTTTGTCTCTGGTGAAAAGTTCTTATTTGAAGTCTATTTTTTCCTCTTTTGGATAATATATATTGCTTTCCCAGAATTAAGAAATCTTTACCCCAAGTGTGAAAACATATTCTTCTGCATTTTTAAATATATGCTTTATATTTTTAGCATTAAAAGTAGTCTCTGCCCACTTCAATCTAATGTATGAAATATGATATGTCAAGAGCTTTGTAATGTTGTGAACAACCAATAAAAAAAAAAAACTGGAAAAAAAAGTAGTCTCTGATATACCTTGCATTGTTTTCTATACATTGTGTTGGAAATATTTTTTTCTCCATATGTGTTCATTTATTCTAGGCCCACTGTTGACAAAACTATTGTTTTAGGCTTTAAAACATTAAAATCTTATTAGCTACTACTTTCTCTTTTTTTCCTGTTTTTTTTTTCTACAATGTATTTACCCCAGTGTCAATTTATACAAAAATAGAATAATGTAATCATTTCTCATTAAACATAGACTTGAAATTAGGTAGATTAAATATTGCAAAATTTTTACTATTTTTTCAAGAGTTTTGATTATTCTAGGATTTTGTTTGTTTTTCAATTCTATGGTTATTTAGAAGACTATTAGAATTTTTATTTGGATTATTGTGTAGTTGAAAATCAATAGAGTAGAGTAAAAGTTTAGAAATATTGACTCTTTCAATTTGTGTACATGGCATTATTTATTTATTTAGGTAAGTTTTACTAATTCACAGCTATAGTGTTCAAATTTTCATCTAAATATTTTGATTACATGTCTTTGATGAAATGGAACTGATTTTTTTTTTTAATGTGAGGCTGGTATAAAATTTTAGCCTTAAATTGTTTAATAATTGTTGATTGTATATTGACACTGTATTCTGAACATTTTAAAATTCACTTATGGGATATTGTTTTTATTCATTTTCTTATACTTTACATTCCTTGTGATTTTATATGCATGCTCTTAATATAGTACATTACTCTGGCAGATTTTGAAAGTTAAACTAAGATGGACCCAATTGGTCATGATAAATTGTTCCTTCTCATATGTGGATGATTTTGATTTTTCAAGATTTTGTTTTGGATATTTGTCCCTATTTTCATAAGTAAATTGGTCTATAATATCCTTCAATTCTCTGTCTGCTTTGAGCTTATGCATATGTTTATATCTTATAATGAGCTAGGAAGGCTTTCTTTAATCTTTTTCAAATTGAAATAAAATTTATGTTATTTCCTTCTTAAGTGATATTTGAATTCACCAATAAGGTTATTTCAGTATGGAATTTTTTTTCTGAATTTATTTGTAACTTTTGGTAATTTGGGTTGTTAAAAAATTTGTCTGTTACATCTAAGTTGTTCAATGTATTGACAAAAGTTTGGTCTTCTTATGCCCTTGGTATATATTTAACAAACTTTATATCTAAAGTGATTCTTTTTATGTTATTTATTATATTGATTTTTATGCTTTTTAACGGTTACATTTACTTGACATACATTAAGTATTATTATATGGCCCAACATATGGTATATTCTGATGATCTTTCCATGTGCCCTTGAAAACCATGTATATGTTGAAATTGTAGGATATAAATTTCTATAAATAAGATTATTTTGCTTAATAATTTAGTTTGGATTTTCTAAACTCATTTATTTTTAATTTATTATATAGAGTTAAAATATCTCGTATTTTAAGTTTTTTCAATTTCTACATTTATTTTTAAAACTTTTGTGTTTTATGTATTATTATGCTCTGTGATTATCATATTAAGATATATGTGGATCACTCTTTGGATTGCTTTATCGCATGTGGATGAATTATTTCTTTTATCATTATGAAATGACCATTTGCATCTCAGGTAATACTTTTTATCTCAAAATTTACTTTTTCCATACTTAACATATTAAGGGAGCATCAGATTTTACACTTCATATATTTTCCATTTATATATTCAAGACTCTGCATGTTTATAGTTAAAATGTACCTTTTGTAAACAGAAAATATTAGGTCTTCTTTTTTGTACATTCTGCCAGTTTCTGCTTTTCAAATAGAATTTTAGTCCATTTACATTTATTGTATGCATTGATTGATGTTGTTATTAAATTATTCATTTTTAATTTTTTCTTCCTCTGCTCTACTTCTACTGGATTAGCTTTTGTTTTACGATTTTTAAAAATTTCTTTTAATCTCTTCCTTTGGCTTTTTATGAATACTGATTATAATAGTCTTTGTCTTAATGTAAATTATATGTGTTACAAAAGGAATTCTTACCTAATTATCATCTCCTATGTATTAACAGACCACTTCTTGCATGATTCAAGGATCTTCCAAAAGTGCACATCCACTTATATGCCTTCTGAAATTTATGCTATAATTTACATTCATATTTCTACATATGTAATATACATTAAAAGGAATTTTTTTGTAGTTGTATTTTAAGAAACTGGGATAAGGATAAATATTATTTTCAATAATATGATCCAATTCTAGTGCTCTTTATTCCATTGGATAGAAACAAATTTCTATTTGACATCATTTCACCCCAGCCTAAAATGCTTTATTTTGCTCTAAGTTACTGAAAATCAAAAGGAAATGTTATATATAATACAAAAATCTTTCCTTGTCCAGCTCTACTTTGTTGTTCTGCCTCAAGACTCATTCCAAAGTCTGGAGAAGCAATAACCTGAATTATATTTTACAATTTTAATTGTAAAATATAATTGGTCAGTTTCACCAATTGTTCACTCATGTATACGTAGGCTGTGTTAGTTTTAGCACATGAAGTGGGCTCCTGATCAGAAGAATAGAAAGCATGGCAACTGACTATAGATGTAGGAATGATACTGTGAAACTCTTTGTTTATTTTAAGAATAAACTTATATTTTATAAAAATGATTGATTTTTTATCCTTAAAAGGTGTCTGACCCTATGCTAATCATGTTAAATGTTTTATTTTTATCCTGCAAGATAGGTATTATTATTCTTGATTTTATAAATGAAAGACCTGAGGATCAAAGGAATCAAATAACTGAATTCTCACAGCTTGGAAGGGTCAGGTTGATCTGAGAATAAGGAAGTCTGACCCTGAAGTCAATTCACCATATTGTGTTCACACATTATTATCAAGAAGTTTCTCCAGCAGAAAGATCATCTAGAAAATGTGCAAGTGGCATGTGATTCAATGTGCTGATGACTTGGAGCTAAAAGACTAGGATTTAAATACCCTTTGACCTATCATTTAGTTAGTTTTCAAAGTTAGTTTTCTTGGCATTCTTGAGAATATCAAGTGACTGGAATGAAATGGGTGTCCCAAAGATTGTGTTTTATTTACACAAGTACAAATATATGTAACTGTTTTACTTTGGATCATTATGAAAATAAAACTGTTTGATTAGAATGATAGGTGAAACTATGTTTGAATTATTTTAATGATCAATTTTCAAAGAAATTAATGTGCATTTGAAATAAGGTTCAAAACTTATTAAGGCAAGGAATCCTTTGCAATTTATTTTAGTGCAAAATTTTAATTACCATATTAGTTGTTTTGTTAAAGTAAATATCACTAGGTTTCTTCAACAAAATAAGTAACTCATCTGCAGTGATATTTACTACAACAATTTATTCATACCATGCTTCTTGATTCCATATAACACATTATGGATGATCTTGGGCAGATAAATGGATATGTGTCTGCCTCAGTTTCTTGAATTATTAAAATTAGGCAATGGAAATTCCTGTCATGGTCTAGCTGTGAGAAGAAAGGAAGATAAGGTATATTACAGTAAAAATCTCACGCTCTCTAGTACATCTTAGACCACATAAATTAATAGCAATTATAGCCAGTATACATCTACTCTGACCTCTTTTCATTCAAGTCTTAGTTTTGCCACATGCAAACTGTATGCAGTTTGGGGACCTATTTAATGGGACATAAGAGTAAGCATGTGGAACCTCCTGTCCAAGTTCAAATCCAGATTCCGCCAATCATCAGTTATTGCATTATCAAGTAGCTTAATCTTTATGTGTATCAGATTTTCCACATTGAGCAGCAAACAACAGTATCTATTCAACTGTCATGAAGGTTGACAAATGATGAGAATTCAGTTGCTATTAGTTGACCTTATCATCTTTACTAAGTCCATAGAATTATGCTTTGATTCTGGAAACTCATTTTTCTTTTATTCCTGTATTTGCATACATGTTAGTTGTTGAACATTGGCTCCACCACTTAGTTTTATTGTACCTTATTATTCTCTTCCATCAAATGCTAATACTGAAACATTCCTTAGATATCTAAACTGCTTTCAAGTATCAAAAGTGGGTCTCATTAAGTGAATCATGACCTTAGATCAACAAGGCCTTGCAGATCAATTGCCTTACCTTATATTTTCTGAATTAGTGCTTTCAGAATTTTTTATTTGTCCTGGAACTTGGGCATGTTCACACATAGGCACCAGCACTTCCCAAATATCATGATTTTCAAACTCACTTTTGAAACCACATCACACACGAAGGACTTTGTATCTTAAAGCAGGGCAGATAGTTGTCAAATTAGCCAAAAACCATTGATAATACACTTCAAGTTGAACAGGTTGGATCCACTACATTTTATACAGAGGAAGAACATATATAAAGGAATCATGGGTGTCTCAGGCACAGGGTGCTAGAAGGATCCTATTGTATATTTTGGACTTTTGTTGGGTGATTTGAGGAAGAAATAAAGAAAGTGGGAGTTTTCTTTGGATTAGATGCTACTAGAAATATGGAGGTCAAGTATAAGGTATTTCAAAATGTCTATAGGGAGATCTGACTAAGTTAGGAAGTCAGGGTCACTTATTTATGGCTGAGACACAGGCTTATTTGATATTTGGTATTTTGTGGGTGGCTACTGACACTTTTTTGTCTGTATTTACACAAAATTATGAAATAGAATTGATTTTTCTTCCTGTATCATGGTCTTGGAGTATTCTTAGCTGAAATTGGTGTTCTGTAAGATTGTTCAGGTGCAACAGGAGAACATGTGAATGCCAGCCAGCTTCAATGTGTCAGAAGTTATTCTGTTAGTGTTTCTCTGAGCTGAGCTATTGATATAACTACCCCATCTGCCATCAGTTAGATGGGATTTCTGAAGGCCCAGCATCTCATCTGTGAATTGGGGATGCTGTAAAGAATAAACTTGAGCATCAGTTTCTAGTGCCTTGCACAGTGGTTGTCTCTTGAAATGGGCTCAGTGATAGTAAGTTTGTGCCTCTCAGTCCCAGTGTAGGACCAAATATAGCTCTTTGTGTGTTGCATGGTTTCACACAGGAGTGTTCTGATAGTTCTCAGATTCACTGTTTAATTAAAGCATTCAAGTGATTGTCTCACTTCTTAGCCTGCATTATCTGTTCAAGAGAAAACCCTAGGAGAAACTCACAACCAGGAAACCCAGCTGTTATCCCAGGAGGGAAACAGACCAAACATAATATGCATAATATTTCTACTGGCATGAATCTCTTCTGTATTTTTTTAATGTATCTAGTACTAGTGGGTCGGGTGTGAGAACTGCCTTTCTGTTTTACTAAGAGGGTATCTGCTGTTCCAAATCTTCTCCCTGCATCATCGGCCTGCAAAGAATGTGGAAAGAATCGAATGCAGACTGTTCCTGAATCCAGGGTTATACAGGCCTTTGTTCTGTTCTACTCAGAATTAGGAGACCCCATGGCTTTGGCATATTTACAAAGTGGATGTGATGGTCAACATGACTGGTTAAAGGGTTGCCCAGGTAATTGCTAAAACTTTATTTCTGGCTTTATCTGTGGGGATATTTCAGGAATAGGTTAACATTAGAATCAGCAGACTGAGAGAGAAAAAAAAATGTTCTCACCAAAGAAATCATTCAATTCCTTGAGGTTCCCAAAAGAACAGAAGGGCAAGGGAGGGCAAATTCCCTCTCTGTCTCTCTTCTTGAGCTGGACAATTCATCTCCCATCCACCTTTGGACATAAGAGCTCTAGGTTTACAGACCTTCAGATTCTGGAACTGAAATCCTTGTCTCCCACACCTTCTCTCTCCCTTGGCCCTCAGTCCTTTCCTTAGCCTGAGCTAGACCAGCGGCTTTCCTGTGTCTGCAACAGCACATTGTAGACTTCACAGCTCCCAGAATCCCATGAGCCAATCTTCACAATAAATTGCCTCTTATCTATCTACCTGTGGGTCCAGTGATTCTGTTTTCCTAGAGAACCCTGAACAATACACAGCATACTTAGTTCAAAGGGAGAAAAGGAATAAAAATAAATTGCATATTTGGATTTTTATATTCTTTGTTTACTCAATGTTTCATATACTTGGTACATATTTAAGAGGTAAGATAAAACCTTGATAGAAACTGGGCAAACCACTTAATTACCATGCATCATAATGTCCTCTGGTGCATAATAGGGATCTAATATACACATATACAGTTTGGGTACTGAACAGATCTAATGAGATTATCTATATACAGCATCTAGGACTGTTACTAACAAATTTCAATTAATTCTAGTTATTTACTATTAACACGAGCTTTAACGTGTTTTGTTTTTATATCTCTTAGATTTTTCACTTGACAAATACAATCTGAATTTCTAGTGTTTTATTTTTCCAAATTTGTTTGCTTTCTCTGCTGTTATTAAAAATTGAATTTATTTTAACTGATACATAAAAGTATAAACATTGGACATACTAATAGACTATATTGCAATGTCTCAGTACATGCATATGAAGTGGGATGTTGCAATCAGTTTAAACATAATGATCTTCTCAAATATTGATAATTTCTTTATGGTGAAAACATTCAAAATCCTTCTAGATTTTTGAGAGGTACGCTACACATTTGTCATGGTACACCAGAACTTCTCACTCCTGAGAAGCTGTGACTAGTACTCATTTATCCACACCTTCCCTTCCCTCATTCCCCTCCACGGTCCCAGAAGCTGGCAGCCTCCTTCTAATCCCCACTTCTACAGCGTTTCACTCTTGTGGAAGAGGGCAGACATGTGATACTTGCATTTCTGAGCCTGACTTGTTTTGCTTAATCTAGAAATCTCCAGTTCCATCAGTATGGTCACAAATTGCAAGAATTCATTCTTTCTATGGCTGAATAGTACTCCACTGTGTAAATATGCCCCCCCTTCCTTTTTCCGTTCATCGGTTGACGGGCACTTCAGTTGTTGGTTTCTTAGTTATTTAAATAGTGATGCAATAAGCATGGAAGTCCAGGAAAACCTTTGTTGTGCTGATTTCATCTCCTTTGAGATTATACTCAGGAATGGTACTGCTGGATCACATGGAGTTTTATTTTTTTTAATTTTTCAAGGAAACGCCATATCATTTTTCATAATGTTATACTTATGAAGTCCTAGTCCTTATTTACTAGATGTAGTCATAGACAAATTAGTTATCCTGAGCTTCAGTAGCACATCCTTCAAGACACTTTATGAGTTAAAATCGACTATATGAAATATCATGTACTATGCATAATACATAGTAGATTCTCAGAAAATGGTGATTTATTTCCATTATCTTTCCTTCATGTTACTAAGATTAGACATCACACAGTGGTTTAGACGGGTCTCATGTGTCTTTAAGGTGAAATCCTATGGAAACTCACACAATCCTTGGTTGGGCTCAACCTTTGGCCTAGCCAAGGGTCCCTATCTCCAAGAGGAAATCAACTGTCAACTATACTGACATAGGTCTCATGCATCAATCAAGAGGGACTGGTTAGAGGCAGGAGGATCATGAGTTCAAAGCCAGTCTCAGCAATGGCAAGGTACTAAGAACTCAGTGAGATCCTGTCTCTAAATAAAATACAAAATAGGGCTGGGGATGTGGCTCCGTGGTCGAGTGCCCCTGAGTTCAATTCCCAGGACCCCACCCTCAAACATTAGAGCATGGATCAGATGTTCTCCTATCCAAGACTGGCTGTGAAAACACTTCCTGGGTGAGGCTATGTTACTAAAGGAGAGCTTAAAATGTCATACGTTTTAGTAAAAGTTGCAAAAGTAAAGTATTTGCAGAGCCATCCATTTATATCCTCCTACCTTCCCCTCTGGCACCCCCCACCTCATCTGGGCTATCTTTGAGGTTACAATGAGCCTTTGAGTCTTCAGTGGAATACTTATGTAGCTAACATTCCAGGGTAGGTTGCTATGAATCCTCCCCATGAGGACACATCTGTTGTGCTGGACCCCAGAGCATCCTGCAAAAGGAGGTTCCCCTGGCATTCAGAGACAGAGCACGTGAGGGAACCACCAGACCTCCTGTGCCACACTGAGTGGTGACTTCTTTCCCTCAGTGCACCCTGAAATGTTACTGCCAAATGCCCCCTCATTTGAGTCACATGAGATGATTTTGTCTTTTTGCAAGAAGCAAATAGGTTTCAATTTTTAGTAAAACACTCCACATCCTGCAGCTTATGTAGGAATTGATAGATAGCAATGTATTTCTAAGCTATCAATTAATAATTACCAATAGGCTATGATGCTAGAGAAAGTGACTCAACCACATTTCTATATTTCCACTGAAAATTATAGTTAGGGCCAATGGAAAGATAGTCAAAATATACAACTAGGGCTGGGGATGTGGCTCAAGCGGTAGCGCGCTCGCCTAGCATGCGTGTGGCCCGGGTTCGATCCTCAGCACCACATACAAACTAAGATGTTGTGTCTGCCGAGAACTAAAAAATAAATATTAAAAAAAATTCTCTCTCTCTCTCTCCTCTCTCACTCTCTCTTTAAAAAAAAAAAACAAAAAAAAAAAACAAAAAAAAAAAACAAAATATACAACTAAAATAATGGGAAAAATTAATACATAATTATATTATGCTTTTTTGGGTGCAGTAATATTTGTAATCTTTGAGTAATTCTTTTTTAAAATTATAATTAAATATTCACTTTGAACCTTATTTTTATTCATGCTTTCTATTCTTTCTTATGCATGGCAAACCCCAAACGTTTAGCACTTCCAAAGCCTACATCTACCACTGGATTAGAGGGCTTTGACATATAATCATTTTTATCAGCAGAGGGGACTATGCTGTCACCTTGCTACACATCTGCCAACCCTACTCATATAGAAATAGCAGTGGCTGGGAAGAATTAAGAAAAGGGCATTAACATATATTTAACCCAAAAAAGTAACTCATAAATGGTGAACTATAATGAGGAAAAGACAGGGATAAAGATATTTGGAAAATCTGTCCCCTTTTCCCTATTTCCACTGAATAACTTATCACAGTTTGAGTGATTGTGGTAGTAGACTTCCTGTTTGCTTTCCTTCCAGTGTCTTTCCATTTAAGCCACACTCCATTGGCTAAAAGACTCGTCTTTCTAAAATATTCATAGGTCAATCCTTTATACCTGCTGAGGTTTGTTCAGGACCTTTGTTCTTTGTGAAAATGGCAAAAAGGCACAATTACAGGCAGAGAGAGCCCCACAAGCACAGAACTTAGCAAACATGTGTCAGCTTTCTAGGGAAAAAACAATTTGTCAGGCTTAGGTCACAGGCCTGGCATGACTTAGAGCTTGAATAACATTTTTGTTTCCGCTGCCCTTCAGCCAAGTGGCTCATTCATTTAGCAAGTTGAAGAAGCACTGGGGACCCACCTGGGCTTACCTGGTTTGCAAGTGGATGCCAAATTCCTAAACATTACACATAACCTTCACCTGCCTGTCATCCTCCCTTCTGAACCCTGTGGTCTAGTCAAGAAGACAGACTGCTGATTTCCATTGCATCTAGTTTTCTCCATATTTTGTTGCTCTGGCAAAGGTCTCATACCTTGTTATTGAATATCTCCAAGCTCTTCTTGACTAATTTATACCTAGCTTCCAATATGGGATCACACATCTCACTCTTAGACTAATCCACACTGTTCCTTTTGAGTGAGACATCTTTCTTTCTATCCCCAGGGCATGGTTCAGCCCTGCTAAGGTGAGTAGCATATTTGGTCATAACTAGAGGTTGATTTACTGACTACGACAGCTGATTGTGAGACTCCTTGAGGCCAGGAGTTTTGTAGTTCACCCCTGCAGCCTTGGATCCTCACAACACACTTGAAACAGGTTCACTTCCACCACTCACCACGGTCATGCTCCTCTCTGTGATCTACTGTGGACATACAAAGTGCCTTTCTTACTCCCAGGAGGCAAGGACATACACACATTTTCTTTTTCAATGCAGACTTTCCTCACAGTAGTTCCCAACACCACTCAATAATTTATCTAGACTTTAAGTATTGTATCGTTAATTGATAGAAGTAATTTTGGTGCTTTTTAATATAGCAAATCTCTAGTGAGCAATAAAATCACTGGAGAGCATAAAATATGCAGACCCTTTTAATTTAACAGTAAGTTCAGAGCCAAGTTAAATGTGTAGTTGCAGGAAGAAGAATCTTGTGAACTTTGGGTGAATTGTGACTTATTTATCATACTGCACCACTTCATGAAATGCAGTAATTCATCCATTAAAGAAGGTGCTGCCTTGTAATGCTTAGAATTCAACAGCCATTCCTGGACGGGCATGGCCCGTAACTGTGATTCTAAACCAGAACATGTCTTCTTCTTGGGGACAAGGAGCTGTTTCAGAAGGATACTAAGTCAGCCAATAAGCTTGGGCCAAAACTGTGGGCACCAATTCTCCTTAAAGATTTGGGGAAAACACCTTGTATTATAATTGACTCCAATGAACATCCCTGGCCGTCAAATCCTTCACATGTAAAAGATGAAACATTATAATTCAAAGAAGTTTTCAACACACACCAAGTTTCTTTGTCCTAGATCACTAGATTCCCTTCTGTCCCCTTTATTTTTAGAGGCACCACAGTGGACAATGCAGAGTAGGGCAGACTTACCACTTACTATTACAATTTCTCACCTCAGTCTCTACAGTGTTTCAGGAGCTGGCCTCTGACTCCTTCCCAGTCTCATCTCCCACCATGCATTTCTTCATAAAATATGCAAACCTAGTCTTTGGGACTAAGCACCATGCATCAAGTACCAGCATGCTCACTCTTGAAACCAATCCAGCCATGCCTGCATCTGGATTTTCATAAAAATCTCAAGCACACCTTTAACATATATACTGATACATCAGCACTCCTGAATAAAATTTACATAAATACAAATAGAAGGCACCTTAAAATCTCTGGAGATCAGGTTTGTATTCCCTAAATGAAGCGTGAAGGTTGCATTTTTTTCTATTAACTATTCCTTTTCAAATTCCTTTCTGTGTAATCCCAGCTCTCCAATGGGAAAGGCATTCACCTGAGGAGAGTGCAATGATCCATTCGAGATTCAAGTGAATGATATTTAAGAGTGGGTGAATCAATACACATCCTGCCAGTGTAGAAGGTGGGTATTTACAAAATTTTGGCCAGTTTATTTTCTCATTATTTGAATACTTAATTCATTTCACTGTTTATCAAAGGCTTATACCTTGGCACCACATAATTTTCTTAAAAGAAAGGGTCTTTTCCCTATATCAATAATTATGGTTACAGTAGCTCACATTTATTAATTAATGGATTAATTAACAATTGATGGATGTTGTTAATTGCTTTATTTGGTGATTCTATTAAGGAGCACACCCAGCCATAAGCAGACTCTTTCCTTTTAAGTCTGTCAGTGAGGTAGATGTGCAAGGTCAATGGCTAGATCTGGGCTGAGCCGTGATCTCCACTTATATCTGCCTGACCGTAGACCATGCTCCTCTCCTTTCTCTCTTACTTCCCTAATATCACTCCATCTAAGTCCATCATTTTTTTTTTCAGATGAGAAAATGGAAGCCCAGGAAGGGGAGTGAATGATATCAAAACTATAGCTCACATGTCAATCAGTGTCAATCTCCTGGAGACCATTCCTCTCAGTGTCTTTCAACTACTCTTTTTAATTTACACCATGAAGTTCAGAAATTTAGGGTGTCTTAAAATCTGAGAGTCATTCATTACTTAGCAAACATGTGGCATTGTGGTTACCGTGCACCATGCTCCAAACCCTTCACTCAATGATTCACTCGTCATTATGGTTAGATGTGAGGTGTCCCAGAGTTCATGTGTAAGACAATACAAGGTGCAGAGGTGAAATGATTGTGTTATGAGAATTTTAACCCAATCAGTCAGTATTCACTGATTGGGATTAAGTGAGTGGTAAATGAAGGTAGGTAGGATACGGTTGAAGGAGGTGGGCATGCTTTTGGGGTTTATGTTTTGTATCAGGTAAATGGAATATTTCTCTCTCTCTGGTTCACCATGCCATGTCCTAACCTGTTTTCCTCCAGCACACTCCTCAGCCAGATGTCCTGCCTTACTTGGGCCCTGATGAAGAGAGTCATTGATCTGTAGACTGAGATCTCTGAAGCTGTGAGTGGCCAGGTAAACCTTCCTCCTCTAATTGTTCTTGTTGGATCTTTTGATTATAGTAATTAAAAAAAAAAACTGATTGAAACACCCATTCAGTCCCTGCCTCAACTGTGTGGGAGGACTCTTATCCCCAGGACTTTTTTGGGGAGCTGAAGACTGTCAGGTGCCTAAGGGTACATGGTCAGGAGTGGTGCCTGTGAGGTTGAATCCAGACCATCTGGCTCTGGTGTCCACACGTTTAAACAGGTATCTGAGCTGTTTGTCTCTCAACTGTGGATAATAGTTTGTGGGCCATCATCTTCTGTCCAATGTCTGCCCAACGTCTCTTCTCTCCTAACCTAACACACCTGCAGCATCTCCAGTAAAGCCACTCCAATCCTACAGAATAATCTTTTCACAGGAGGACAACAGGAAAAGACAGAAACCCCCTTCTGCTCCACATAGAATGTGTGACCTTCAGCAACAGACGTGGTAAAACTCAATTTTCTGTTCTGCCTACTTCCCAGTTATGTTTGGATACACAAATAACATTTTAAAAATATAATCCAAGCTTCATGACATACTCATAATTCCAGCCACTGAGGAGGTTGAGGTGGTAGGAGTGCAAGTACCAAGTCAGACTCTGCCACTTAGTGAGACTCTGTCTCAAAATAAAAATAAATAAAAAATAAATAAAAAGAGGTGTGGGTGTAGCCCAGAGGTAGAGCATCCTTGGTTCCAACTCCAGTACTGGAAATATCCTTTTAGTAATGAAACTTTTTAATAAAAAAGTCATTTTATTATAATTTTGACAGCTGTTGAGAGTATCACTATCAATACCAATTTGTTCAACATAAAAAATACCCATCTCAAAATATAACATGATCTATGATGCAATGGATCAGAGCAGTAATTACTTAAGGATCCATTAATTACACTTATGTTTCATGTTCATCTTTTCCTCCCAAGGAATATTTTTGAGAACTGGATTAGAAGATTTTTCACTTCTTAAGACCAACATATGATCATTTAACTAGTTGGGACTTCAAACTCTGGTATTCGAGTTGAAACGGGTGGGGGCAGAGCCATTGAGAGGCTGGGCACTCTCTTAAGGGAAGGGCTTGGTTACTTCTGAGCACTGTCCTTGAGGATCACAGAGCAGAGCTCCTAATGGAACCACAGTTGGTGCTACTTGAATAAAAAGGAAGAGGCATTTGCCCATAGCACACAGCTTTCCAGTCTGTGTGCATTCTAGGAGCACCCTGCTGCTCTGGAGAGGAAATTGGAGATTTATTTTAATATTATGTTCCACTCCGAGAAACAAATTTGTGTCCAATTATTACTTAAATTAAATTTAAATGTGTGTGCCTCATGCTCTTCAAGCTGATGGAAGTATTGGATGTGACTTGAATCGGACATGAAAGATGACACTGTGCACTTGACCATGTTATTAGAGACTCACAGGACAGTTGTCTGGAGGGATGAGAGAAGTCTTCCTGTCGTGGGGCAGCAGTCTACAGTAATGGGTGTTTCTAAACTACAACATCAACATTTTTTCTTGAGTTGTTTTTGTGGGTGGGGAGAAAAAGCTCAGTTTCAGATATGGATAGTTTTAATGATTCCATTAACCAAATCCAGAGTCAAATTTGATTCCATCTTCTTCATCCCCCGTAACCTTGTTTTCTCAGTAGTTCTGAGATTTCATGAGGGTTTTACGAGTTCACCTCTCTCCTGGAATAACTTATTACTGAATAGTTTAGAAAATAATGCTTAGAGAAATTAATAAAATGATCTGGATCTATTCCTCTATGATAAAAACATGGGATGTGGTAATTATGAAGTCGTGATTTCCCTCAACTCTTTCCATTAGATGGTAGCAGAGTCAAAACTGAAGTTCACATTTCCTGGTTCCAAGTTTGGAGCTTATTTTACTACAATTCACCTTATCTGGGATGCCTTGCATATGTTCTCATGTACGATACAGAACCATCCTAAACCTCAGGGTAGTTGACCCAGAAAGCAATAAACACACACCTACAATTTTAAACAAATCCTAACTTTGAAAGCCATCTGCATGTGTGCATGCCAGAAATTATACAAAGTTAATCTTGTGTTGCCTCATTTATTTTAAAAGTTGGGAGCTTTGTGTTTTTCTGATTTTATGAGATGAAGTTTTCTGATTTTACGGATGAATAATTACAGTGCAGTTTTCGCCATGAAGACTGTCACTGGGCATCTCAATACTGACTCTTCTCTCTATGACTTCTTATGTCCATGTGTCACAGGGAAAAAGAGTGTTCAGGGATCCTGTGACCTTGTCATGTGAGACAGAATCAAAGAAGTCCGAAGTATGAGATATGGCTTTACAAAGAAACAATTTAAGAGAGACAGCCATAAGTTTTTCAATATTAGGTGAGTATGAACATATAATCAGGACCAGAGAATCTACTTTTTAGAGAGAAAAATTCTAGCTCAAATTAAGACAGGCATCAGGGAGATGGAGACAACTACCAGAGCTGCCCTCCTTGTTACCATATGTTGCTACCTCACTCGGGTGCCCATTTCCCACTATTTCCTTTCTCCTAGCCTCCCTTCCTCTCTCCCACAGCATCCTCATGATATCACTGTGTGCTGAGCACTAGGATTGTCCCTGAGAATTGAGAACTGTCTCTTCTCAAGAGACCTCAATCCAGTGGTGGATACAGACCCACAGATACTTACAGTTGTAAAGTGGCAAATGTCAAGATAAAAATACACAGAGACATTAGGGACAGAGGGAAGAGGAGGATTCACAGAAGAGATCAAGTCAAAGCCAGAAAGAATGGACAAATAAGGGTGGTGCAGTTGAAGAACACTGGTAGGAGCTAGGCAGTTCGGGACTCCCACTGGACCTGTAAAGGGTGTGGTCGAGGAAACTGACAAAATAGATGCTGGACAGAAGCATTTATTCTGTATTTACCAATGAATTCTTTTCCTTTGCTCATTTTATTTTCCTTATTAGTACCCATGAGTTTTTCTTTGTTTGTTTGTTTGGTTTTTAGGACTTCTTCAACTGAGAGTCAAACTAGGTTCAGGTGTAAAGAGGACAGGAATTCGTTTGTTCACTCATTTGTTTTTCACTCATCCATTCATTTGATGAATACACTTGGCCTCCATACATTGGGCTCTTCACCTGGCCAAAGGTAAGTTGCACCATCTTGGGGAGGAGGCCACAGGAACAGATCAGTGTTACTCAGCAGAGTGGGTTTGGCCATAGAACACAGTCTGGCCTAGAGAAGAAGGAGCCATCTTCTGTGCTACCAGGTCAGGTCTGGTCCGAGTCAGGTGGGTGAGGGTGAGAGTGGCATCCACACAGCAGGGGTCGGCGAGCATTCCCTGTAACGCCGACTGCCACCTCATTCGTGGTGAGGCACTAGTTGAGGTCACATAAAGCCTGGAGTCAGAGCCCCTTCTTTCCTCCTGCAGGCCTGCTCCTCTGCCCACACACCTGGTGCCCTCCCATCTTGGCTCCACATTTGCTTAGTCTCTGATGGCAGCACCCTGTTATAATTCTGGATGAATGATCCTGGTTTCTGGGTCCCTATCCTTGATCTGACCTTACTTAGCAATTAAGTAATCCACCCTTCTGGCTGCTTGTGTTTCCTCATTCACATTAAAAGAAAAATAATCATTTGGAGTTTATGGAATGCCTTATCCTACGCTCAATTTAAACAAGCAAGCCAACAGAGCTATGAATTTTGTTATTCTATTCCATGTCATCATACATTATTCTATAAAACATTCATTGTTATTATTGATTCTGAAGCTGGGGAATTTAATTGCCAATATATTCCTGGAGGAAGATGGATTTTACGTGGAAGGATGACGGTGAGTGGCAATGGTTTGCCCAGTGATAAGATAAATGTCTTGCGTCAGTCTCTTCTCTCACTCCAACAATGAATCTCTTTGTTAGTTACGAGAATCCTCACTATGGACGTAGAAAACAAGGCCCGAGATATTTAAAATCTTCCCAAATAAAGGTTGAAAAAAGGATTTAAAACCATGGTTTATTACTCCAAAAGTTGTTTTCTTCCCTCCCTCCCCCCCAAAGTCCTATCAAAGCGCAGCTATAATGGTGGACTTCCTGCCTTTTGAATGATCACAGGGCCAGAGTGCCTGGGGGGATGACCACACAAAGGGGACACTTTTTTAAATTTAAAAAGCTCACCTGGCAAAATAAATATGAACAGAGGTTCTGTGAGAGCCTTAAATTTTCATAAAATATCAGGTGTCAGAGGAGAGGAGCAGTGGAATTGGTAATTGTCATCAGCTGTCTGAAACAGTGTAACTCTCAATTAGTTTCCATTCAGGGTCATCCAGAGACTTGCCATTCAAAGTTACAACTAAGTTCTTGGCAGTCTTTCCTAAGCAGATTCTTATGAGGAAAGGAAAGAACAAAAGAGAATTACCTGAGCGAGGGCATTCTAATTAGTGTGTTGTGTCTCTCAGCCTTCATGCAAATCCTCTTCTGAAATGGATTCCTGGAGGCTCAAAGATGACTTGTCCTCCCGTGTATCAGTGCTTTCTACACACCTGGAGCTGGGAGCTATTTTGGTCTTCTCCAATTTTCTTTCCTGTTACTCTGCTGTCAGAGAAATATTCATCGTTTTCAATATATCAGATGAGGTTAAGAGCTATGTGCATTTGACTTAAAGAACATGTCACATGATGTCTCAGTTACAGGATCACAGATTTTAAGAATTCATCGGCTTACCCCTCGCAGCCTCTTTCCCTTTGTAAAGAAAAACTAGTTTCAGAGAGAATACATACAAGATGTCAGTGAATAGTGACACTTGATCCTAGTGCCATCCATTTGTGTGCTAGTGACTTGGTGTATGCCAGAGTACTTGTATTGATATGTGTGTGTGTGTGTGTGTGTGTGTGTGTGTGTGTCTAGAAGGCTTCTACATTTCACCAGGCTTCACTGAAACAGTTTCCATCAATGTGATCATATACATGCAGCTGTGTGCAGTGAGTGTGATGTGCAGATAACTCTGCAGAATCAGAGAAACATTCATATAAAAAATAAGGCTTGAGGGAGGCGGGTATGGGAGGAGGAAGGAAAGTAGAAAGATTTGGACATTACTACCCTGTGTCCATATGATTACAGGATTGGAATGATTCTACATCATGTACGATCAGAAGACTGAGAAGTTATACTCCATTTATGTATGATGTGTCAAAGTGCCTTCTACTGTCATGTATAATTAATTAGAACAAATTTTTAAAAAATTTTAAAAAATAAGGCTTGAACTGAATCTTGAAGAACAATACTATTTAAGGTAGAAAAGAGTGCAAGTCATCTGTAATGGACTTTCATTTGCAAAGGTAGAAAGATTTCAAAAAGCTGGCTTGGGAGACCAGATCCCTAGATGATGACCAAATTCAACAAATGTTTATAAGAAGGGAAAAAAGTGGGTGAGTATGGGAAAGTTAGGAAGGATTTTAAGCGACAGGGAGAATTTGTGAATTAAATATAAAATCCACTTTAATCACAATTTCAAGGGAAATGGTCATAGTTTTGTTTTGTTTGTTCTTTGGAGTAAAAGGTATTGAACTCTGGATATTGCAGGTGCTAGGCAAATGCTCTACAACTAAGCCCTTGAATTCTCATGATTTTATCATAGTGGGTAAAACTCTTGATCTTTGCTTATGTCTTTTACAGTAAGGAATTTCACTGAATGAAAAGGAGCTTACAACTCTTCTCTCAACACGAAATCCACATGCATAGTGAAGTTCCCAGGGTAGGTGGCTCATGCTTCCCTTCAAGCCTTAGATCTGACACTTTGCCATCCCTGTCCCCACTCAACTGTACCCTAACTCATCAGTGCAGCTTCATTGGGTAGCAGTTTGCACCACTCAGGCTCGGCCTCTCACCTCACTGATTTCTTGGGCTAATTTGTTTATACTTATTTTCTCACCTAAATTCCACAAAGCTGCACTTATGGTGCAATAATGGTGTTGTAACATTGGACAACGGAGGTCTCCCTTGTTGCTTGGCTAACAGAAAGGTACCTTTGTGCTGTAACCTTGCATGACCTTCTTCTCTGTCCACATGCAATCTTGGTGTCTCTTCCTTTTCTTACAATAGGGACCCACACTGATGGCATCATTTACCCTTAATCAACTCTTTCAAGGTTCTCAGTCCATACACAGTCTCACTGTGGGTGACGCTCTGACCTATACATTCTAGAGAGCCCCAATTCAGTCTCTAACACTCTTTCTGGGATTAATCAAGGTTCTCTTATTTACAATATTCACCTGAGCTCTTCTCTTACAGCCCTGGTAAGAGTATACAATGGCACTTTAATATTTTTTCCTAGTTTAAACCTTTAAGAGTTCTGGCAGCCTCCAGAACTCTAAAAGGCTTTAACTAAAAATAAGAAAAAGATATTGACTTCAGATGCAATTTCCTAATTTTAAATCTTTTCCTATGACATTTATCAGTGAAGGATAATTTGAATATCAATTTATTCAATTAAATGTTTCTTCTGAAGGAAAGCATCATATTTTTTCATCAATGCGTCCCTAGTGGGTATGCTCAGTAGTCACTTAGTGAGAGAGGGGAAAGGAAGTGTTTTTTTTATAAAGTACATGTCAGATATCTTGTATTTGTTTCTGGTTCTTATGAGTGACCTGAGAAGTGGGTGTTATTTTCTCAGTGACACATAAGCACCTTAAGGTTCAGGAAGAAGGAAGTAGTGACTGAGTATGCTCACACATTTGATTTAGCTCTGTACATCAACAGGTGGACTCCACCTCCCCCACTCCTTAAACTGGGGTAAGTTTTTGAATTTCTTTGAACAGCAATTCTGTTCACTGATTTTCCGTCTTCCAGTCCAGCTTTCATCTCCAGGTGAGAGATTGGCTTCTCAGGGATTCTCCATTCCCAGTCCAACCCTTCAGACACTGGGATCTCACAAGCCACCGGAGGGGAGGTCAGAAGAACTGTCCAGCTGAGATCAGCCCTAATTGCTAAGTCAAAGAATTATAGTTGTTCTAAGCCAACACATCTTTGTGGTTTGTCATGCAGAGACCAAAACATTTAGAAGTTGGCAGAATGCACATTGGTCTCCAGGACCACGAGCCGCCATTATCACAGATGTTAAGTTTGACTGGATCTGTTCCACTCGGGTGTATTTTTGCTATGTTTGTGACAATTTTTGAGAAGAGTTTGACTGTTACTTTTAACAAAATGTGACTTGTTGTCTCTGTCCCTGCTTTTGTTTAAACTATCTCTACCCGTAGACCAGACGCTCCATGATGATGGGACAGGCAGGCAGCGCCCAGCTTTCTCATTGTTGAATCACTAGACTCGGTCACTTGCTCAGCATTTACTATACACTTACATTATTGTTTTCAATTAAAGCTGAGTGAATAGTATCTGTAAAATTTTGAAGCCTTTGCAAGATCTGATGTGGGAAAGAAAATAATATGATTTATGCAGGGTCTTTAGGAGCTCACTGAGGCGGCTAATATTCAGACTGGTTTAAACACAGCAGAGGGGCCACAGGCAGACACAAGCCTGGAGGACATGTGCTTTCAATAAAACGTCCATCCAGAGAGGCTCTGCACTTGTGTAGTACATGCAATTTGTGGAGACTTGTGTAATGTCTCCGGGGAAGAGAGTCTGGTTCTTTTTTCATCCGAGGTTCATAATTGGCAACTATACAAAGAGAAAAAAAAATTGAAGGCTTAACAATTTTTAAAAAGGAAACCATTTTAGATTCACCCAGAAATGTGTCTCTTTCCACCTGTACCCACCTGATAGCCATTCACTCCTGTACCCTGTACCCACTTACATCAGGACAAGACACCATGAGAAAAACGCCCAGAATATTCAACACAGGAATGCCCTCCTGAAAGGGGCCAGTACTGTGTCCTTTCCCACTGGCCTCTGGGTGTTTAGAGAGCTATTGATTGGTCAATGTCAAATTCACAGCTAATCATACTTTTTCACAAGGGCATTGAAGGATTATTTTGAAGGGTCCTACATCACCCATGGAGAAAAGCACTTTCACACTGGTTACCCCAGTGTTCCCAGAAATCTACCTTTGAGAGTCAGAAATAGGGAAAGAGGTACACCACGGTGGCCTTCAGTTTGTTCCCCAATACATCGCTTCTCTTCTTTAAAGGAAACCTTCTGCTGTTGTTTTTCAGTTTGGAATCTTACTCCTCCTGGACTTCTGGTTGACACTTCTCACTGTTAATGTTTAGGCAAAACTATTACTGATTCAGAGACACTGTCTCTTCTATCCTATCAAAAAGATTCCTTCACCCTTCAACCATGGCCCAATCTTACTCAAATTACCTTATTTTCCACATGGTAAATAACACTGTAATTATTTTGACTCTTTATTTTTCACTGTTTGTTTTCTCTATCATGTCAACGGAATCTCACTAGACCAGGGGCCCTTTTTCTGTATACTGCCATATCTCAGGGCCAAAAATGGTGATTGTCACAGTACAGATATTTAGTAAATATTTGATATATAAGTAAACAGGTGCAAAAGCTGGAGGCCAAGAAGGTTAACTCACACAGCTAATAATTTGCTGAAGTGGGACACAACATTTTTTGATTATAATTCCCATATGCATCTCACTCCATCATGGCTACCCCACTACTCAATTTTACGATTGGCAGACTGTACTATTAGGTTAGCAGATTGTTTTACATAACACATATACATATAATAATAATATAAATGCATAGATGTCACATGTACAACAAATGCAGATTTTAAAAAGAGGCTGAGGTCAAGTGTTAACCCTCTGGTCATGAGGTAGGGCTCAGCTGACAACTTTAAACACACCTCTCCCGTGTTCTTTGCTTTTGTAATTTCCAGGAAGGTATCTGCAGACTGCACTTCTAAATTATGGAGTATGAGAATAGTGAAAAATGAGATTCTTAAAATAAAACGAGAGTCGCTGTTTTGCAATTCAGGCTCTCTGTCTTTGTCGCTGCCTCTGACTTGCCTTTTTCTCACCTTCCGTCTCCCGTCACCCAATTCTGAGAGTTGAGTGTTTTGTGTTCTGTGATTTAAAAAAGAAAAAAAAAAACTCTCTGATGGATGAGAGTCTGTGCATTGAAGCACGCTGTCAGACTGGAGCTATTTGTCACCAGACTTGGGCACCATTCTTTGCTAAGTTGATGGGTCTGAGTCACATCTTTGCTTCTGACAAAATGTCAGTGTTGTTTGTCACCATCTAATATTTATGCCACATCAGATCGGCACTGCCTGCCATGGGTCAGAACCATGGGGTAGACAGTCATCTGCAATGATTCTATCACATCATTCCCCCAAACAGTCCCCAAGTTCTGCTCCACACCACAGGTAAAAGAAGCATCTTCATTATAATACTCAGCCTATGTCGATTGATGACAAGACCTGACTCAACCAACCTTGCCTCCAGGGACCATTGGCCTATCCTTGATCAGAACTGCTTTTAACCACAACCCTGTCAATTAATGCCTCTTTCCATTAAGTCCTCTCCAAGAATTCTCAGTTTAAGACTATAAAGAGATTTCTTCAGAGATGTTTTAAGACTAGGAAATATAGAACACAGGAGAGTCTAGGGGAGGGCTTCTATGGGACACGGAGGGGAAGTGCTTCCAAAAGGGATGCAATTTCTTGTTGGTCATGGTCTCCAGGGTAGTATTCAGAAGTGTCACACTCTGATATCTAACGTGTAAAGACTCTATCTGAAACCCTCCTGGGATTGAGGATGTGGCGAGGGATGGGTGAAGCAAGATTGGCAAATACTGACCCAATTTGGGAATGGGTGGTGGGGACACCAAGACTCACTCTACGGTTTTCTCTGTTTTGAATTCTTGAAAAATCTCCATGGTGAAAAGCTAAAAAAAAAAAAAAAAAAAAAAATGCAGGAGAAACATTTCTCCCCAAAGGAGAAATAAACAAAAAAGAAACTTTTTGCTAAAACTGCCACAGGTCCCCAGTGCACTCTGCAGACCTTCTGGCTGTCTCCATAGGTGACCCGCGCTGCAGATCCTTAGTGCAAACGAAGGTCAGGAACAAGGTGGGCGAATCACAGTAGACTTCTGGAAAACAAAGGAATTTAGGAACTTATCCCAGAGGCAGAAACTAAGCAAAAGAAAGTATAGAGCAAGCCAGGGGACAGGGCACACAGGTGAATCAGGGGGAGCGCTGGGGCTGGCGGGCTTCCTGCTGTGTGCTCCTTCCTTCTGCTCCTCCTGTGGCTCTCTGCCTGCCTCTGGCACAAGGGTCAGTTCCCCTGCCTTCCTCTGTCACCTTTTTCACTCAGCGCCTCACCAGTTTCTCCACCCTGCAGGTGTCTCTGGGGCTGGCCTCTCTGTGCTGGACATCACAAGTCTCAAGGGAAACATTTCTATCAGCCAAATAGAAACAAACAAAAAGCCCAACGAACAAACGGGGTGTTGAAGCTAGACGGATGTTCTTGACCCAGGAAACAAAGAGTTCTGTTTCCATTAGCACCTCGAAGCTACATAGATTCCCCTACTTTCCTGAACACTTCCATGCACTGTGTATCTGTGGACAGTTTGGTGTGCGGAACGTGGCATGAACTGTTAATTAGTTAGATATTTGTTCAAATAAATATCTCCTTCCTCAACTTACAGCCTTGTCATAACTTTCCATTGTCATTCATATAAAATGGAAGCTCCTTGCTCTAGTCTATGAGACCCAGCATGGTGCATTCTTCTGATGTGTCCCAGTGTGTATTCTGTGAAGCCTCCTTCTGTCCAGCCACAGGCACAGGGACCTTGTTCAGCCCCAGGTGTTAACAGAGGCTTTCATTCCAGGTTCCCCATCTCTCAGCCCCCTCTAACTCTCCCTGCCTTCCTCAATGCCTCTTCTTCAGAGAGTTCTTCTAGAGCACCAGTCGAAGGCAGCCTTCCTTCCTTCGTGCTTCACCAGCCACCCAGTTGGAACCCATCTCAAGCACTCTGGGGAGCTCACATTACATTCCTCCCTTTTCCTCTTTCCCAATTCATTCTAAGCCTCTCAGAGAAGGATGAATATTGGGTGGACTTCCCAGGTGGTAGCAGTGCCAGGTTCAGAACAGAGGGAGATGACGATTCAGTGAATAAAGGGAGGAAGGCAGGGGAGGAGCTAACTAATCCAAAGTGGAGTCATCACTTACTAGCTGAGTGACAGTCATGGATAGATTTCTTAACATCTCTGATTTTGCCTCCTTTAAATGATGCCTTTTGATTAAATTTAACATAAAAACTCAACACAATTTTTGTTGCTGTTACTCTGCTAATTCGTCTTTAGGATTCGTTTTCATGCTACACTATCATGATTCAGGGCAACATTTGTGAAAAAAAAAAAACTGCCTGCTATTTTTAATCATATGTTTATTTAAAAGGTCATTAGTCAGAAAAATGCCAACTCATATCTTTGGTTTAAAAAATAACAAAGAGGGGCTGGGGATGTGGCTCAAGCGGTAGCGTGCTCGCCTGGCATGCGTGCGGCCCGGGTTCGATCCTCAGCACCACATACCAACAAAGATGTTGTGTCCGCCGAGAACTAAGAAATAAATATTAAAAATTCTCTCTCTCTCTCTCTCTCTCTCTCTCTCTCTCTCTCTCTCTAAAAAAAAAAAAAATAACAAAGAAATGAATGGCAGGTGTTTCCACACATAATCTGTTAGGCAGGTGACAACACCATGGTGGTCAAGCCCGAGAACAGGGCATAGAACTTGATGAGTTTCATCTAAATGTGAACACCATCAATTATCTATCACCATCTCTCTACTTCGATGTTTATGTGGAAACTGATTCCACTCTGTTATGTAGAAGGCCGATGTGAAAATACTTAAAACTGCAAAGCAGAATTTTGTTTTCATTTTTACAAAATTTTTAAAAATTTTATAAAAGTGATTATAAAAAATTATAAAAAATTACATCTGCTTATTTTAACAAAAATAGAAGAAATGATTTTAAATCAGAAAAGAAATGCCATCACAACATAAACTTTGAGAGGAAATGAACTACTAGTCTCTAATTCCCTCCTGTATGTCCTGCCCAGCACCGTTCCTGGCATTCTGTAGATAGTCAATAGGTGTTTGTTGAGTGTGTGAGTTAACACTACCATCTAGTATGATCTCTGTCAGTCTGCAGCAGAACTGGGTCTATGGAAGAGGGAAGGGTCTCTGTCTCTGATGGGGTTATGGGTTATGGACTAGAAGTGCAATAGGGCACCCAACATGTTCTGAGGACCCTCACAACATTGCAAGGTACTGACGAGGGAAGCTGTTGCCATGACCACCCATGATCTGCAGAACTATTCATGAAGTATCCACTAGGTATTGGACATGTCCCAAGTTTTTAGCAAATAATCCAGATACACAATCTAGTCCTTGTGTTCTCAGTTTCACAGGAATAACATAAACAGGGACCAGACACAGCGGCAGTTCATGACCAGGCTCTGCCAGGCAATAGCAGCTTGTGACAGGGGCACTGCTCTGTCATTTCTCTAAGCTCCCTTCCTAAATGAAGGTGGAGATCATGGAATAATGACTTCCAGGGGCATCTTTTGTTCCTACTCACACATTTCAAGGGCTTCCCCAGGGCCAGCCTCTAACTCTCACAGATCTCTAGCACACCTCCTTGTTTCCTGAGATCCCTTTCCTGTGCACTACAGTCCTTACCTCATTTTGATCCACTTCCCTGTGTGAGATTCCTGGCTGATCAAATGCATTAGAGACCCAGGAAGACTTAATGAAAGAATGAGAGAACACATCATCTTCAAAATCCAAGCCTTGTTTCAAAACAAGTGTGAAATAATGCTGAAAGGAAATAAGAGCCACTATTGTGTAACGCTGATCAAACCAACAGAGCAGAGAGAACACATTAGGATGACCTATGGCCTCACACTGGGACCACTCTGCACAGGAAGAACATCATCTCTTTATGTTTGACTTTATATTGCCACCCCCAAATGCAAGTCATTATCTCTCCATTAAACCCGGCAGTGTGACTCATTCTTCCAGGAATTGTGCATCAGCTGAGTTAATTTGAACCAGGATATATTGACACCAGCATCAGTGGTGAAGACTGAAACTGAACAAATCTCCAGTTGCACCCCCAGCTCCAAAACATCCCTTGTTCTTTTCAAATATCCACTTGTCCCCTCCTCTCCAGCACATTAATATAATTAGCCAATATAATTTTTAAAATGACAACTTACTTCTTCTCCATTCTGCATGAAGTTAGCAAATTCTTATAAGTCTATAATAAACATGCAGTTTATTCCCAAGGAAAAAAAATCATTTAGAGGTGAATTCATAAAAAATATAAAAAATTGGAAGACATTGTATGTGGATCCTTGCCCAGCTCAACTGCTCAGGATGAAACGTTTTCTCCACCTCCTTGAACTTCAGTGTTCTCATCTGTCAAATGTGGTGAAGGTGATATAAACCTATCCTGCAGATGGACTCGCTAGCATAAGTACTAAAAGTACACTTAAAAAAGTTTGGTGAACTGAAAACACCATCCAAAGGGCCCATGAATTAGGCAAGTCTAGCTCTTTAGCTTCAATCATTGTTTTGCTCAACAGTTTAAGCCTGGAAAATAAAGCCTCCGTGTTTGCCTTTCATAGGTGTGGAACATATGCGACACCTGGGGCTGCAGTTCTGTATGCTGCTCTTCCTACAAGTCCCAAACCTTTCTCATTGACCAGACTGGGGAACAAGGACATGTCGGTGAGCACCTTCCTCTACCTTTATCTCTTCATGTCTTCCTTTCCTCTCTCCCTCACCTTCCCCCTCATTTCCTTATTTCATTCCCCTTCTTCTTCACTCCCCCCACTCCTCCTTTCCTTCCAAATATTTGAATATTTAATTTCAGAGATGTTTTCCCATCTTTAAAATGGAATGGAATGTACTTTCCTTACAGCCTGACACTAGGATCGACTGAAGTGTGTGAAGCCCTTTAACACGATGGCTGGTACATCTCCACCTCTAACAGGGTTCCACACTCCTCCTCCTTCCTCTCTGAATTTCTGTATTGTCCTCTGTTTACACCTCTATTTCCTTACTGTTCTCGGTTTCTTCTCCCCCCTCTCTATTCTCTTCTTTATTCTCCTCTTTCTGACTTTCTGTCTCCCTCAATATAATCTGCTCCAATACCACCCCAACTTAGTGCTGCCCCAGAGCGAGTAGGAGTCAGGAGGTGAACCAAGCTTGTAGAGCACAACCATAGAGATGTTGTCTCTATCATTCTTCTTTCTTATTGCTTAATTAATGAGTTTTAAATATTGAGAATATATACAAAAATTTTGATATATGTGTAATGTATAAAGAATGATAAAGAACATCTAAGTACACCAACCTCCAATATTTAAGAAGCGGTATATTGTATTTGACTCTGAATATTCCATTGATCTTCCCAAGTTACAGTTGCTTCATCTACTAGAGTTTTGTTTCTTTATTTTCTCTTTTCCTTATGGTTTTTCAACTCGAGAAACCTTTATATTTAGTTGTTCATGTCTTGGAATTGTACATGAGAGGACCCTTAATACATTTTCTTCTGTGACTTAATAGTCGTACTCAGGATTTGTTCCTGAGAATCGAATCGCCCATGAGGCTTCATTGCATTTTACTCCTCCTTGTTCACTCCTGAACAACATCCCGTAGCTTGGTTTTTCCACAGTTCATTTAGGTCTCTAGTCTTCTTAGATGATTTCTCTGACTGTTTTGTGTGAACATGCTTGGACAGGTTTCCTGGGACACAGGGCAAGGCCTTCCCTGTGGTTCTCAGCAGCACAACGGTGGTTCACAGGAAGTACGCCTTCAGCGTGACTGTGGGATGAAAATGTAACGGCAGGTACTGAGGCAGATTCCACCCTATCACCCAGATGCCTTTTCTCGCTCTCTGTCCTCAATATCATTTGTACTTACAGAGTCTGTCATTCTGTGGCTGGAAATTATGTCTAATTGTGGACATAATTACATATATTTCATCTATGAATCATGGACATAAGAAGATCATAATGAGACTGTTTTTCCATGTTCTCATTGCCATTCTTCTTTTCTCATGTTGAAAGTATTTGCTCTATATATTTGTCCTATTAGAAGATTGGATTGCCATTTTTTTTTAATTATTGGAATGTTTTTGGTGTATCCAAAGCACAAATATTTTCCCATCCTGTCTGAAATGTGGATCCTCTTGTACTCTGTTTGCCTCATTGGATTGCACCCCAGCATCATGGCTGCTTCATGCTTCTTGCCGTGCTATGGAGGCGATGTGACAGTGCTTCCCCACCCGTGACGAGGCAGGAAGACTCGGGGTTGTGATAACTCTTTTACCTAGGTGACGCCCTCTTCAGGACTGGAGAACAGGTCCTCCTCACTCTGTCTTTTCATGACTCTTAACTCAATCTAGGAATTGAATCCTAAGAAGTGAAACTCAGGAGTAAGGAAAGAGTAAGCAAAGCCAACATGAGGGATGATACAGGCCTCCGAGGGGTGACCAACAGCTTCATCTCAAGGAGCCTAATAAGTTGGATGTGTACATTGAAGTTGATGCATCATGTCTTGTATGGCTTCCAAAAATTCAGAGATATTAAAATCCCTTCCTGTCAGATTCTGAGGTCACATTAGCAATATTTAGAGCTGTTGGTTAAGGTTGGTCTTGGTGTCACCTTTTTCCTAATTAGAAAAGGCAGACACAAAGTATGTAAGTAATATCCCAAAGCTCATGCAGATACCATGTTAAATTCATATTTAAAATTCACATTCTTGTTGTCAAGAATTCAAATCCCTTTCTTTTTTACAATTTGTTTTAATTAGCTAAACATGACAGCAGAATGCATTTCAACTCACTGTACACAAATGGAGCACAACTTCTCATTTGTCTGGCTGTACAAAATGGAGACTCACACTCTTCTTGTAATCATACATGTACATAGAGTAATAATGTCTGTCTCATTCCACCATCCATCCCACCCCGAAACCCCCTCCTGTCTCCTCTCACTCCCCTCTTCCCAATCCAAAGTTTCTCCTTTCCTCCTCTCACCCCATTATGGATCAGCATCCATATATCAGAGAAAACATTTGGCCTTTGGTCTTTGGGATTTGCCTTATTTCACTTAGTATGATATTCTCCAACTCAATCCATTTACTTGCAAATGCCACCATTTTGTTCTTTATGACTGAATTTTATATATATATATATATATATATATATATATATATATATATATATATCACATTTTCTTTATCATTCTGTTGAAGGGCATCTGGGTTGGTTCCATAGCTTAGCAATTGTGAATTGACATGCTATAAACTTTAATGTGGCTGTGTCATTGTAGTATGCTAATTTTAAGTCCTTTGGGTACAAACCGAGGAGTGAGATAGCTAGGTCAAATGATGGTTCCATTCCAAGTTTTTTTATGGAATCTCCATACTGCTTTCCAGAGTAGTTGCACCATTTTGCAGTCTTTACAGCAATGTATGAGTGTGCCTTTTCCCCTGAATCCTCTCCAGCACTTATCTTTGCTTGTATTCTTGATCATTGCCTTTCTGACTAGCATGAGATGATATCTTAGAGTAGTTTTGATTTTCATTTCTCTAAATGCTAGACATGCTGAACATTTCTTAGATATTTGTTGATCGATTGTATATCTTCTTCTCTGAAGTAAGTGTCTGAGCCCATTTGTTGATTTTTTTTTTGTGGTAAGTGTTTTGATTTCTGTATATATCCTGGAGATTAGTGCTCTTTCTGATGTGTGTGTGGTAAAAATTTTCTCCCATTATCTAGGCTCTCTCTTCATGTTATTGATTATTTCCTTTGCTGAAAAGAAGCTTTTTAGTTTGAATGCATCCCATTTTTGATTCTTGATTTTATTTCTTGAGCTTTAGGACTCTTGTTAAGTAAGTCAGGTCCTAAGCCAACATGATGAATATTTGGGCTAATTTTTACTTCTGTTTGATGCAGGGTCTCTGATTTAATCCACAGGTCCTTGGTGCACTTTTAGTTGAGTTTTGTTCAGGGTGAGAGATTCAGCAAAGTGGCAGAATATAAAATCAACACACATAAATCAAGTGCATTTCTAAACATTAGTGATGAATCCTCTGAAATTAGGAAAACTACCCTATTTGTAATAGCCTCAAATAATCCTTGGGGATCAATCTAACAAAAGAGGTGAAACACCTCTACAATGAAAACTACAGAACATAAAGAAAGATATTGAAGAAGACTTTAGAAGATCAAAAGATATCCCATGTTCTTGGATAGGCAGAATTAATATTGTGAAAATGTCCATACTACTCAAAACAGTATACATATTTAATGCAATTTCTATTAAAATCCCAATGTCATTATTCATAGAAATAGAAAAAGCAATCATGAAATTCATTTGAAAAAATAAGAGACCCAGTATAGTCAAAGCAATCTTTAGCAAGAAGAGTGAAGCAGGAGGCATCACAATACCAGACCTCAACTACACTACAGAGCTATAAAAATGAAAACAGCATGATATTTGTACCTAAATAGACATGTAGACCAATGGTACAAAATAGAAGACACAGAGACAAACTCACATGAATAAAATAAAGGTCCCAAAAACATACATTGGAGAAAAGATGACCTCTTCAACAAATGGTGCTGGGAAAACTGCAAATCCCATTTTTAACACTATGCCTCACTCTACCTGGGTGACCTCAATATTCGATGTTATAAAGACATATACTTCAATACAAAAACTAGAACTAAAACATGAATTTAAGGAAATCCAAGAGTTGAAAAATGCTTTTTTATATTATAAAAGATAAATTGTTGAATACTCAAGCACCATTACACAGAAAATGGACAAGTATTTCTCAAAGACACACGCACAAACACTTGCATGTATGTGTGTGTGTGTGTGTGTGTGTGTGTGTATAAAATAAAATAGTGCACAATATCCTGTTGGGGATATTTGCTTTGGTGTTGAAGGTAACTTACAAGGAATTATCAGCCTTATGGAGTTGAGCCTCCATGCAGGAAAGTCCAAATGAGAATTTCTCTTGTATTTTGCTATTTGGCATTCAGAAGACAATGTCTGATTTCTCTGAATTGTGACTATAATTAACTTCCATTTGAGGAGTAGTTTCTGAGTCTAGAGTTGAAGGTGCAATGTTTCAAAAGCAAAAAGCAGTTCTTATGGTTTTGACTTTAGAAATTCTTGTTCTCAGGAAGAAACAGATGGCAGGGAACCCCCTATAAATAGAACAATGACTTAATGGAGATTTTATGACAGTTGTTGACGATGGGGATCTCGCTACATGAAGGCCCTTCCTCACAGCCTAAGACTCCCTCTGTGCAACTCTGACCCAGGTTTTTAACTTTAGTATCAACTGTTGTAGCTTTCAGATGGAAGGAATAAAAATGACCGAGAATTGGTTCACAAACATCAGATGGAGTTTTATTGAGAACTATCTGTGTTTTCCTGAGAGTATCCATACACTTCCTGGCATATGCCACTGGATGGATTGTGGCTTTGTGACCTTTAGAGTTGATATTATCGTCTCTGGGTGGTTTAGTGACTATGTGGTCTTATGTTGTTGACAAAAGGTCAGCATATTCAAAATGGACTCAATTTGGGATCATTTACTTTATCACCATAAATAGTCCTGTGCTCATTTCTGCATGAGTCCTTTCCTTTTTCAGGAAGGAATTCCAGCCTTAAAACCATAAGCTCACTGGCCATAGCTCAGACTCAACAGGGCTTGTACACATCTGTAGACTGCGACTTCAGCTACGCGATTAGTATCACCGTAGGTGAGTTTCCCAAGGTGCAGTAGGAACTATTTTTCCCCCTCTAGGATGTACAACCATGAGATGTTCAGCCTTAAGTAAAAGGATGAGCAATCAGTAGGAGAAGAGCATGTTATTCCATGGATGGAAGAAGTCTATACTGAACTCAGGGCAAGTCCTAGCCCTTGCTTTTCTACTATTCACCTGTCACCCCAGAAGAAGTGCCACTGCCCTTCTCAGCTAATCCATGTGAAAAATAGGGACCGCTGTCTTCTAAAACGGTTGCAGGGACTAAATGGAATATGTGGAAGGGAGACCCTGAGCACAGAAGCAAACGCTGATGTCACTTCCAGGTCTCTGGCACTTCTGGGAGCTCTTCTGGGTCTGAATTGTGGACAACAAAACTAAGAAGAAAGAAAATGGACAGTTTGCCCTAAAAATCAAAAGAAGCTCCATGTAGGTCTGGCTGAGTGTGAAGTTATCTGTTCTAATAGTCATGATGAGAAAGGGCAATGTTTGTCTATAAAGAAAATGCACAGTTTGGGCCAGTTATCCAATTCCCAATGCTAAGATCCTTCCTAGAGTCTCCTTCCTGGAGGCAGGAGGGAGGGCATGGGAAAGGGACATTCCAGGTCCACCCGGGGCTCTCAGCTCCTCCGAGGACCCTTCAGCTCTGCCCACATTTGCTCCTGTATTCCTTCCTGAAAGAGAAACTGGGCCATCTTCGAGCTAAAGGGAGGAAGCTAGATGACCCCTAGGAGAATTCTAGACCCTGAAGGGGTAGTTCTATCTAGGACAGGCCTGACAGCCGAGAGACCAGCCTAAAGTTAACCTGTCGCTGGTCAGTATATCATCAGCATTACGGTTTTGTCCGTATTTCTATGGTTCTCTGTGTATTTTCTGTGGGATTGGAAAGGAGACTTACACACGGGCAGTAGAGAATGTATGTCAAATTCATCTGTCAGAAAGGTGCCAATCAACCCCAGGTCTACCCAGGGAGGAGGGGGAGAACCATAACAGCTTCACAAAAGACAGCTGGGCAGATGGGACCTTGAGTTACTTCACATCAGCTTGGCCCTCGCTGCTCTCCAGAGTGTCTCCTCTCTTTTTCAATAAGCCCTGCCTGGCCTGCCAACCTCTGGCGTCTTGCTCAGTTCTTTGCTTGGAATGCCAAGAACCTGAACCTGGAACCACCCTGGGGACGGCTGCCCTTGTGCTGTGACACTTTCTTCCTTGCAGTTATTTCTGCAGCTCATGCCTCCTGTGTCCCTGGTTTCTGGTGAACATCCTGAAGAAGTCTCCTGCTCTGTCTCCCCTTCCCTTCCAGGTCCTTTTTCCTCACACTGAGCTCGGCCCAACACTTCCCTCATGCAATGCTCCTGCATATACAGGCAGATAACCAAAAGCCCTGGGTTGCCTGACAAATAGGTAATGAAAACCATTGAAAAGGACTTAGGACACAACAAGTAGGACAGAGAATCAGAAAAAAAATTAAAGAGGCCTACAAACAGATCCCTGTACCAATGAGATGTTACACTCAATTGAATTAGGAATCACAGTGAGTAATAAGGCCTGGTAACAGTAATTGTATTAAGTAACCATATTATTTCAATAATAAAATAAACCATTGAAACATATTATTTTATAGTAATTATTCAACAGATTTAGATGTGGCAGTAGGATGGATGTCCTAATGTCTGCCTTTTATTATCTTCTTACTCTATCCAGACAGAAAACCTCTGTCCCTGGCAATTGTACCTTTTTTGCATGTAGAGAGGATTTTCACTTGTTTTTCCAAAGTGTTTTAACAAGTGTATCTTGATTTAATCCTCGTACAGAGATCTGTTCTGGAGAACTTCTGGATCCCCAACTTGTGCCAGGTCACTTTCCTTATCTCCCAGAGCACCTGTGCGCAGGCATTCTTGGCTCTCCTTGAACCTGAAATCCTTTGCATAACACATGGCAAGGGCTGCACCGCCTTGCTGACTGCTGATGGCAGCCTCAGGCACAGGACAAGACTCATGTCATTCTCAGAGCCTTCTAAAACTGTGGCATGAACTAAATGGACTCTGTGGATAAGAGACCCTGAGCATGGGTAACATAGTGAGCCTACAGGCTGAGCTCCTCCTGTCTGCATTGCCGTCAAGGACAACGTGTCCCACGGACATGACTCATGAGCCCCATTTACTCCTTTCTAAATGACAGGTGCTAGCTGTAAACACATTCTAGCAAAGTGCTGGCTGCTATATCCTTGGCTAATCTGCCTGCCCAGAGCTTAGCTTCTTCATGTAGAAGGTAATTATTCCAGTTGTTTAAAAGTATGCACTGTGAGCCATACCACCTATGTACAAGTCCCATCTCTGCCATTTACTAACTGAGGGACTCTGGGTCAGTACTTAACCTAGCTGTGTACATAACCTTCGCTTATCAACTGTGACTAGTAAAAGTGCCCATTCTCAGAGCCCTTGTTAGAATTCAATGAACTAATACATGAAGCACTGTTACAGGCATTAGCTATGTCCTGCTGCTACTGCCGTCTTGGTGTTGTTTCTGTATAAATGAGATACTATCCGATGCTGGATACCATACTAACATGAGCTGGTGTAAGTAACATGTCCCACCCTGTTCAGAGGCAGAGGCAGCAAATGACCTTAGACACTGTTGTCACTGGCAGCAGTGGCAGAATGAGCAGCAATGGACCCACCTCATCCTGTACCTTGCTGGATCACAGTCAGTCACCAAGAGAACGGGACGGACTCATAGGAGTAGCTTAGTGTTTTCCACATACCACGTCTTCAGATGGCAAGAACAGAAAAGCAGTTAAGCGAGCAGAGCCTGTTCTCAGAGCTCTGTGTGTTTGCCAACATCTCCTTTTCACTTGGATGTCACAAGCAACATTGTGAGTTTTCTTTCATTTCATTTTTTGCATTCACTATCAGATTTGGGGATGAATCATATATTTTGTTCCTCTTATTATCTTTTATTATTGTTTTTATTCTGCCTCCCCCCCCTAGATTTCTGGGTTGGTAATTTAATCTATTAACTTTGATCCTTTCAGTTTCATTGATGTAAGTATTTGTTTAAAACTATGAATCTTGGGCTGGGGATGTGGCTCAAGCAGTAGCGCGCTCGCCTGGCATGCGTGCGGCCCGGGTTAGATCCTTAGCACCACATACCAACAAAGATGTTGTGTCCACAGAGAACTAAAAAAAAAATAAATATTAAAAAAATCTCTCTCTATCTAAAAAAAAAAAAAAACTATGAATCTTCCAATGATGACTGCTTTACCAATATTCATAATCCTGAAAGTGGTATTTTACTGTCCCTAAGTTTTATACATACCATTCTTAACTAGTAGCTAGAAAATTATTCTACATTTACTTATTTAATTTTTTATTACTTTCCAGAATTTTTTGCAACGTGGTTAAAAGCTGGATCACTCCTTACTTCTGAAGCTCACTGGTGTTTTCTCTGTGACCACATATATGAATGAGTATGAAGAAGATTCCTTTGGAACAGTAAAAATAATTGTCTACCATATTACCAGAGATTAAAATTTTATATCCATCCACACATTCAGCCTTTCAGATCTCACTTATGTTTTTGTACTCTGTTTTGAAAGAAAAATGGTGCCCCTTTTTAATGTCCTCTTGTATATCTCACAGTATTAGCCTTTTATCAATGTGGTTGTTGTGCTAATTGATACAGAAATATTTGTAACTATTGTAACTTCATTGTGAGTTGTGACTTTTAGAATAAAATATCCTGCATATTTTCATATTTTATGATTTGAGCTTGAAATTTTCGTTCTTGGGAATGTTAGTGACCTTGGATACCTAAGCCTGAGCTAGGAGACTGCCCTGGGAAGCTCAGCTGAGTCACTTCGAGGCTGTTGATGGAACCATTCAGGAGATACCACATTAGCCAAGTTTCCTGCATCTTCGTTTTAAGAATAGTCTTCCAAAATAGCAATCCTGCCTGCATGATTTCCTGTAAAGGAGAAGATATTTTAAGGGTCTGATGGGGAAAAAATGTATGTATTTGAGCAATGAAAAAAACATACCCCAAACTTGAGATCAAATCTGTCCTGAACAAATTCTCTCAGGTTTAAGGAAATGCTATCAAATCCACCTTAGCCTATGATTTTGATGAGTGGTGGTACCATGCAGTATGAGAGGTATCCTGTTTCAAATAATTCACCATTTCTCATTAATGTCATTGTCCTCTATACCTTTTTCTTATATTTCACCCAGTCAAATTAATGTGTGCAACATTTTTAATTCTCCAGTTCAGAACTGTGTATGATCTTGACGTCTCTCACTGTAGCATACCTTGTGATGGGCACATTGTTCTTCAGAAACAGATCAATACTACAAACTATATTCACTTGGGATGACATTACCTTATCCAGCTTCCAACATGGTACTTTTATCACCCTTGGTTACCCAGGTACCAGCCCTTATTCCCATTGTGCACTGGACACCCATCTTAGCTAGCAACTTGGGACTATTAAAATTCTTGGGAATCCAGACAATGTGCCTGGAAACACAGGTGCTACTTGTATTTCTTGGCAACTGGCATCTACCTTCTTCCTAATACCAAAACTTGCAGTCAGTCCTTAGATTTGTCATTTCAGAAACTGCATAATAATGAACACTGGCCTTAGAAAAGTTTAGAAAACTAGAGAGATTTCACTTCACACACTCCACTGAGAAAGCATATAAATGCAGACCAGGAATTTCTCACACAGAAATTTTTTGTCGCTTTTCCTTGCATTTCCAACTATCCTCCCTAATCATTGACAGCTCCTGTTCTTCCCAATAGATCCAAACGTGTGAAAAGAGTGAAAAAGAAGATGCTGCAAAATGCTGTCCTGTGAGTTGTTCCGATATGGCTTCCTCTGAATGAAACCAGAGGCCCTCTTTCCTGCTGGTCTCATGCAGAGATGCTCCTCTCCAACAGTCATCAACAAAACTCCAGCAGATGTGAGGAACAGGAGAATAGCCAGGAGAGAGTCACCATGGCAACCACAGCCAGGGAAGGTCCTCTACACAGCCCTGTACCACCATCCACTCAGACAGTCAGAGCATCTGCTCTCTTAGGAATACAGAAAAAAGAGCCAAAGAGCCTCATATGGTGGGAGGACATGAGCTCAGAGTTGGAACCAGCTCTTGTTGGAAGTCCCACTTCTTGCCCAGGCCTGGGGCTGGCTCAAGGTGGAATTTGAAAGGAGGCATTTGTTCTTTCCTGTGAGTACAATAGAGTGCAATATTTAGTCTGGTCTTTGAGAGTCTTTGCAACCCACATTTTTTTGGATTATTCATGACTTTTCTTAATGACATAGCTGCTCAAGTCACAATAGCACAACTCCTCTTCCCTGCAGATCTATAGATACAGAAGTAGAAATGGTTGTAGATACAGATGCAGATACACAATACATGCATCTCTAATGTGTATTCACATTGCATTGTTTGCTTCCCTCTGTGAAAATATAGTTCTTCCAAAATTCACCCACCGAAATCCTGTTCTTCAATTTTTGAATTTCTATTTCATTCATGAAGTCTTCTTCTAACCACAGTAAATGACAATTTCTTCTTGAAACAGGAAGACAAAATCCATTGTATTATCTCTCAACTTGGATCTTTAAAACCAGGTGACTATAGATTTGACTTCTCACATATAGGATGATGATAATAAATGCCTTAAAAAAACAAATGAAATAGTGCAGAGGAATTAAATGTGGAAGCAATACAAGGCGGTCATCCGTACTAATGTTATCATTTTTAACACCTATGTAAGTTTTCATTTTCCTAACTCGGTATGCTCATGACATTTTCAGGCAAACGTCAGCTGGCACATTATAGGAGTTAAATGAGTGAAGTCTGGAATTCAGGGGAAGAAAAGACAAGATGATCCTGCATTAGCACAACAGAATGATATGAAAGAAGAAAGATTTAGAGGAAAATGCATACCTATATTTTTTTCTCCATCATAAACCAACTTAAGTATTATCTTCTCTCAATTAAGCTGTGTCTTCCCCATAACTAGGAATTCAATCACAATATTTGAAGCAACCAGTAAATCCATTTACTTAAAAAAATCCATTAGACATACTTTTTTGGGCTTATCAAAACTGAAGAAAAGACAATCACAAATGCATATCATCAGAGTGAACTGAAAAAATAGGCAGCCCTTGTTTTCTGAACTGAGTTCTACTTTTGTCTCAAAATCCCCTTAGCTGCAACCTCTCCTCCAAAAATGTCCATGGGAATTGCTGGATAATTCATCCATCTTGACCCTTCCATTTTGTTTCTGACTCTACAAGTCAGTTCACCTAATATGAGAATATTCTTTTGACTTGCTTACCATATCTTCTTCATTACTGTAGTTATTTTTATCCTGTGTCTCCTTCTTTGCTCCAACTGTATCCATAATAAGAGCACCGTGCTCACTGCATAGTCACTTGTCATTGCATGAATGGATTCATGCATGGCTAAAAGAGTGAATGAATTAATCAAAGCAAATAGATGCCACAGTATGCAAGCATCTGGATAATAATTTCTCCAATTTATCCAGAAAATTTTGAGATTTGAAAAATCAACATTGTCATATGATTCCATATAACATTTTGTTTTATTGAATTTATTATCCAAACTTTACTTACAAGTATTCATGTACTAGAGGTACATGCATTTTCCTAATTTATAGTTACAAAATGAACTCATATATTTATTGTAGAACATCTAGCTAAGTGGGTGTTAATGTACAGTGGCCAAATTGTGTACCAGAAATAATCTAAAGAATTATCACATACAGGAAATCATTTAAAGAAAATGCATCTATGTTCAGTATCAGGGCAAAAAATTTCTTAATATATGTGGTTTAATTTGCACATAGTAGCTTCAAAACATTGATTTTGAACATGTAGGTATGTTTATTAATATCCAAATGAGGGAAATATTGGGAATAATTAGCCTAATCCATACTTACTGTGAAAGATAAATTTAGGCTACAACAGGGAAAAAATGCCTTTGTACTTAGTTTCAGAATGTGGAAAGTTAATGTATTCTTTAATTCTAGGTCTACTGTCCTTTCATGTAATCCGTGTAGGGATTTGCAGTCTGCTTTTGAAATATTGTATAATTTCCTCATCTCTACTTTTACAAGTGTAGCTTCAAATCAAATGTCATAAGAAGAACCGTGGCATATTCTTCTTGTCTCCAAAAAATTGTTTTAAGATAGTTTACTAATTTACTGGTAATTTATTAAAAGCTTTGGGCTTTTGAAAGAGTGAGCTGAGCCCAGGCAGAAGCTTGTGGATGCCAAGTCTAATGTCGTTTTTGTAATTATAGAATTCCCAAGATGACCTAGTGATTTAATTATCTCATATTTTAAAAATATAGAGGTAGGGGTTGGAACCAGCGATGTCCACTTACTTTTAATTAAATTTCTGAAAGCAATGGGCCTTTATCACTGGGTGGCTGTTATCTGTGCCTTGTTGGTCTTAAATAAGGGACTTTTAGTATCTAATTTTATATTAATAGGAGAAAGCTTGACAATTTTTCTATAGTAGTAATTACATAAATATATTTTTATCTGGCATTTAGAGACATCATTGATGCAGAACTCTTTAATAAGGAGAAAGCAGTACTTTTATTTGAGAAGTAATTCAGAACTACCATCACATTAATCCTCTAAGTATAATTAGTCGTATGATGGAATAGAATCTGAACTGTAGTAATGAAGTAAAATTGGAAACCACTTATGGGAAAAAAATAGCTATGAGAGTATTTGTTGCTACACTTTGAGTTGCGTTTATATTATATTAAACTGCAGAAGTTATGGAAGAACAAAAATATAGAGTCCTTATCTTTGCAGACCATTGCATCAAAAATCCAAGCCTATGTGACTTGAAGACCAGAAATGTGTGTCCTCACAGTTCAGAGGCCAACAAGTCTCATAAAGATCCAGTAGTGTGGGTTACTTGTAGGAGCTCTCTTCCTTATGTGCAGATGGCCACCTTCTCTATCACTGTCTGGGGTCTTTTCTTACAAGAACACTGATCTGATCCCAGAAGATTAGGATCCCAACCTTCTGTCCTCCTTCAACCTGAGGAGTTCACTTCTGAAACAGTTACATTTGGAGTTACAGAGTTTCATTATATAAATTTCAGGGGACACAAATATTCAGTTCATATCAGTAGAGAAGAAACTAATGGAGATTTTTAAAAAAAGCAATAATTGCTCACTCACAAATTTGGGCACTGTGCTAAGCATTCACAAGATAACACAGGCTCTTTCCTTATTCTTATTACCTAGTGCTGAGGATTTACAAGGATGCCATATAAATTAGGGTAGTTGGTGGCAATATTGGGAACAAATTTTCTGGTTTTCAAAGGAGGCAATAACACACACACACAAACACACACACAAGTTTTTATTCTTCCTTAGGGACAGTGAATAACAAGAGAGTTTTGATTAAAAAACAATAAGGCACAGTGTTGCATATCTGCAATCCCAGCAGCTTGGGAAGCTGAGGCAGGAGCACAAGTTCAAAGCCAGCCTCAAGAAAAGTGAGGTGGTAAGCAACTTAGTGAGACCCTGTCTCTAAATAAAATTCAAAATAGGGCTGGGGATGTGGCTGAATGTTCAGTGCCCCTAGGTTCAATCCCCAGTCAGCTGTCCACACACAAATAAAAAACTGGTACAGAAAAAGAACCCCAGCAGTTGACTTGGCTAGTTAGCAGGGACTACACCTACTCAAGTAATAAAGCGAATAGACTCCAGGTCTTCTTTCTTGTATTTTTGTGTTGACCTTTTATAGTTCAAATTCCCTGTAGTGTTAGGGGCAGGATTGTCCAAAAGGACCCTTATATTACAATCACTTTGGATCACATGGATCAACACCCCCTCCGCCACACACACACACACACACACACACACACACACATACACACACACACACTTCACCCACCTAGTCTAGAGTACTGTCCCAACGTTCTGTCTCCTCTGCATGGGTTGAGTTTTCCAACTGCATCAAATCCCATTGTTTCCTTGAGTTCCCTGATGTCTCCAAAACTCCTATTTTCTAACCTAACAAGAAGAAGTTGAACTCAAATTCTTAAAGAATGAGCAATTTTCCCTTCACTTAGTGAATTGACATCATTTCATTTTTCATGAGACTATTATAATAAAATTATAGAACATTTGAAATCTACACCAAAGACCAAAAGGATCACTCAAAATTTCACCACATTAATATAACTTCTACCTTTTTTTCCCATGAATCTTCTTTGTTACTTGGCTATAGTTTTGGTATACAATCTACATCTTCATACATTATCTTTAATGATAATATTTAAACAAATGGCTTTGCGTTACCGCTCTGAATACTTAAAAATGTTATGTAACTTCCTTATGTGTCAGTGAATCACCTGTGGGATTGATTATATGTGTTGTGTGTGTGTGTGTGCGTGTGCATGTGCACGTACCTGTGTGTATTCTACTTATGGGTAGAAAGTTAGACTAAGAGACCTTCTGCAATTCTAATTTACCATGGATTTTATGATAATTAATGATCTTGCTATTTTCGCTCATTAATTATGATTGTGCCATGTACAAGATCATTTTAAGTAAGCTATCTGGGGTATTAGTAAAAAGAAAAACCTATTTTTACTTTTATTACTAGTGAACAAAAAGGTTAGAAAGAGACATGGTACAAAAGAGATGAAGGAAAAATGAAAGATAATGTCATCTGAGGCCACAAATTCATGGAACACCAGTACTTCCTGTTTCTAGAGGCTATGGTTCAAATAGTCAAAAGAAAAGTGTTTGAATGTCAACATTGTAAAATAGCCAATTTCTTTATTTTTCCCAAGTGAATGATATATTTAACATTTATTAATGTCAAATACTTATAAAGCTCATAAGAATTTATTATCAAATAGAATAATTTTGTTAGGTTTTGATTAAATTTGTTTGTGGTCCAGTTTTTTGGTTGCTCTTCAGATCACTTTCCACAGAAGTTTAGGAAAGATGACCTTTTGAAAGCCAAAAATCACAGGTAAGTTTGTTTTCTGTATTATTTTAACAAAATATTTTCAATTGATAAAAGCATATTTAACCAGTAATCAAAATATCAGAATGAGAACAGAGCCCTTGAGCTGAAATATTTTTGCTATAAATATGATATGTTTGGAAAGAATTTTGAAGAAAATATGAAAAACTTATATTTCAGTTGCTACTAGCTAAGAATTCAGAATTAAGCTTGATATAAAATTGATTCATTTGTGAATCAACAGTAAAAATCACCTAAATACTAGTTATATTTATGAATGGCATTTAAGGAACCTGATAGAATTAACAGAAGCTAAAGCTATCCTGTTACAAAAGAATAGTTGAAATTCCAAAATATAAGATAAGCTGAAAAATTGAAATCCATATAACTTTTGGAAATTAATGAAAGTTAATTAAGAATATTTAATCTTTTAAAGGAAAATAAAATGCATAAAAAATCGGAAATGACCAAAAAATCCAAACAGTAATAAAATCCAGAAATTCTGGTATCTAATAAGGAATGATTGGGATACGTAAACTTGGTACCAATTTACAGAAAGGTCCAATAGGCTAAAGTCAACTTTGTAGTATAGCAGGAAAAAGTGCATGCTGACTTAAATTGCTCTAATATATACTACCCCATATGAAGCAACTTATTGATCATAGATAGAAAATGGTAATGGAATTACTAAAATTATTTTTAAAAATCACAAACTTCAAGCAAAAACTGACATTAGCAGCATCATGGTTTTCAAATCATAGCTTAATAAGCTAATGTCAAAATTTCTGATACAACCCTCTAGCAATGTTTACAAATACTGAACAAAATTCTTTTTTTTAAATTTAATTTTATTTATTTTTTTATTGGTTGTTCACAACATTACAAAGTTCTTGACATATCATATTTCATACATTAGAATCAAGCGGGTTATGAACTCCCATTTTTACCCCAAATACAGATTGCAGAATCACATCGGTTACACATCACATTTTTACATACTGCCATATTAGTGACTGTTGTATTCTGCTACCTTTCCTATCCTCTACTATCCCCCCTCCCCTCCCCTCCCATCTTCTCTCTCTACCCCATCTACTGTAATTCATTTCCCTCCATGTTTGTTATCCCATTCCCCTCATAACCTCTTATATGTAATTTTGTATAACAATGAGGGTCTCCCTCCATTTCCATGCAATTTCCCTTTTTTCTCCCTTTCCCTCCCACCTCATGTCTCTGTTTAATGTTAATCTTTTCTTCCTGCTCTTCCTCCTTGTTCTGTTCTTAGTTGCTCTCATTATATCAAAGAAGACATTTGATATTTGTTTTTTAGGGATTGGCTGGCTTCACTAAGCATAATCTGCTCTAGTGCCATCCATTTCCCTGCAAATTCTATGATTTTGTCATTTTTTATTGCTGCATAGTACTCCATTGTGTATAGATGCCACATTTTTTTTATCCATTCATCTATTGAAGGGCATCTGGGTTGGTTCCACAGTCAAGCTATTGTGAATTGTGCTGCTATGAACATCGGTGTGGCAGTATCCCTGTAGTGTGCTCTTTTAAGGTCTTCAGGAAATAGTCCGAGAAGGGCAATAGCTGGGTCAAATGGTGGTTCCATTCCCAGCTTTCTCAGGAATCTCCATACTGCTTTCCAAATTGGCCGCACCAATTTGCAGTCCCACCAGCAGTGTACAAGAGTACCCTTTTCACCACATCCTCACCAGCACTCATTGTTGTTTGACTTCATAATGGCTGCCAATCTTACTGGGGTAGATGGTATCTTAGGGTGGTTTTGATTTGCATTTCTCTGACTGCTAGAGATGGTGAGCACTTTTTCATGTACTTGTTGATTGATTGTATGTCCTCCTCTGTGAAGTGTTTGTTCATGTCCTTGGCCCATTTGTTGATTGGGTTATTTGTTTTCTTATTGTCTAATTTTTTGAGTTCTTTGTATACTCTGGATATTAGGGCTCTATCTGAAGTGTGAGGAGTAAAAATTTGTTCCCAGGATGTAGGCTCACTATTTACCTTTCTTATTGTTTCTCTTGCTGAGAAAAAACTTTTCAGTTTAAGAAAGTCCCATTTGTTGATTCTTGTTATTAACTCTTGTGCTATGGGTGTCCTATTGTGCATGGCGAGAGGAGGGGATTCAGTTTCATTTTGTTGCATATGGATTTCCAGTTTTCCCAACACCATTTGTTGAAGATGCTATCATTTCTCCACTGCATGTTTTTAGCTCCTTTATCAAATATAAGATAGTTGTAGCTTTGTGGATTAGTCTCTGTGTCCTCTATTCTGTACCATTGGTCCACCCGTCTGTTTTGGTACCAGTACCATGCTGTTTTTGTCACTATTGCTCTGTAATATAGTTTGAAATCTGGTATCGCTATACCGCCTGATTCACACTTCCTGCTTAGAATTGCTTTTGCTATTCTGGGTCTTTTATTTTTCCATATGAATTTCACGATTGCTTTATCTATTTCTACAAGAAATGCCATTGGGATTTTGATTGGCATTGCATTAAACCTATAGAGAAGTTTTGGTAATATCGCCATTTTGTTGATGTTAGTTCTGCCTATCCATGAACAAGGTATATTTTTCCATCTTCTAAGATCCTCTTCTATTTCTCTCTTTAGGGTTCTGTAGTTTTCAGTGTATAGGTCTTTCTCCTCTTTTGTTAGGTTGATTCCCAAGTATTTTATTTTTTTTTTGAGGATATTGTGAATGGAGTGTTTTTCCTCATTTCCGTTTCAGAAGTTTTGTCGCTGATATACAGAAATGCCTTTGATTTATGCATGTTGGTTTTATATCCTGCCACTTTGCTGAATTCATTTATTAGTTTTAGTAGTTTTTTTGTAGACCCTTTTGGGTCTTCTAGGTATAGAATCATGTCTTCTGCAAATAGTGATAATTTAAGTTCTTCTTTTCCTATTTTTATGCCTTTAATTTCTTTCGTCTGTCTAATTGCTCTGGCCAGTGTTTCGAGAACTATATTGAAAAGAAGTGGTGATAGGGGGCATCCCTGTCTTGTTCCAGATTTTAGAGGGAATGCCTTCAATTTTTCTGCATTCAGAATAATGCTAGCCTGAGGCTTAGCATAGATTGCTTTTACAATGTCGAGGTAAGTTCCTGTTATCCCTAGTTTTTCTAATGTTTTGAACATAAAGGGATGCTGTACTTTGTCAAATGCTTTTTTTTTTTGCGTCTTTCGAGATGATCATATGGTTCTTATCTTTAAGTCTATTGATATGGTGAATAACATTTATTGATTTCCGTATATTGAACCATCCTTGCATCCCAGGGATGAATCCTACTTGATCATGGTGCACAATTTTTTTGATGTGTTTTTGTATCCGATTCGCCAGAATTTTATTGAGGATTTTTGCATCTAGGTTCATCAGAGATATTGGTCTGTAGTTTTCCTTCTTTGAGGTGTCTTTGTCTGGTTTCAGAATCAGGGTGATGTTGGCCTCATAGAATGAATTTGGTAGAGCTCCCTCTTTTTCTATTTCCTGAAATAATTTGAAAAGTATTGGTATTAATTCTTCTTTAAAGGTTTTGTAAAACTCCGCTGTATACCCATCTGGTCCTGGGCTTTTCTTGGTTGTAGTCTTTTGATTGCTTCTTCTATTTCATCCATTGATATTGGTCTGTTCAAATTGTGTGTATCCTCCTGACTCAGTCTGGGCAAATCATATGACCTAAGAAATTTATCAATGTCTTCACTATCTTCTATTTTATTGGAATATACGTTTTCAAAGTAATTTCTAATTGTCTTCTGTATTTCGTTAGCATCTGTTGTGATATTGCCTTTTTCATCCCGTATGTTAGTAATTTGAGTTCTCTCTCTTCTTCTCTTCGTTAGCATGGCTAAGGGTCTGTCGATCTTGTTTATTTTTTCAAAGAACCAACTTTTTGTTTTGTTAATTTTTTCAATAGTTTCTTTTGTTTCAATTTCATTGATTTCTGCTCTGATTTTAATTAATTCTTGCCTTCTGCTACATTGCTGTTGTTTTGCTCTTCCTTTTCTACAGCTTTGAGATGAAGTGTGAGCTCATTTATTTGTTGGTTTTTCCTTTTTTTGAGGAATGACCTCCAGGCGATGAATTTCCCTCTTAAAACTGCTTTCATTGTGTCCCATAGATTCCGATATGTTGTGTCTGCATTTTCATTTATCTCTAAGAATTTTTTGATTTCCTCCTTTATGTCTTCTGTAACCCATTGATCATCCAGTAACGTATTGTTCATTGTCCATGTGATGTAGGATTTTTCCTTCCTTCTTTTATCATTGATTTCCAGTTTCATTCCATTATGATCTGATAAAGTGCATGGTATTATCTCCACCCCTTTATATTTACTGAGCGTTGCCCTATGGCATAATATATGGTCTATTTTTGAGAAGGATCCATGTGCTGCTGAGAAAAAAAGTATATCCACTTGATGATGGTTGATATATTCTATATATGTCAGTTAAGTCTAGGTTATTGATTGTGATATTGAGGTCAATAATTTCTTTATTCAACTTTTGTTTGGAGGATCTGTCCAATGGTGAGAGAGGTGTGTTGAAGTCACCCATGATTATTGTGTTGTGGTCTATTTGATTCTTGAACTTGAGGAGAGTTTGTTTTATGAACGTCGCAGCACCATTATTTGGTGCATAAATATTGATAATTGTTATATCTTGTTGGTGAATGGTTCCTTTTAACAGTATATAATGTCCTTCCTTTTCCCTTTTGATTAACTTAGTCTTGAAGTTGATTTTATTCGATATGAGAATGGCCACCCCTGCTTGCTTATGAGGACCGTGTGCGTGGTATATTTTTTCCCAACCTTTTACCTTGAGCCTGTGTATGTCTTTTCCAATCAGATGTGTCTCCTGGAGGCAGCATATTGTTGGATTTGTTTTTTTAATCCATGTTACCAGCCTATGTCGCTTTATTGGAGAGTTTAAGCCATTAACGTTTAGAGTTACTATTGATATATGGTTTGTACTTCCTGCCATGTTTGATTATTTATCTCTTTTTTTTTTCTAATTTAGTTTGTTTCTCCATGATTAGCTTTCCCCCCGTCCTCTGTCTTTACCGAGGCACTTCCCCTGAAGGTTTTGGTTATTGTTTTTCATTTCTTCCTCGTGTAAAGTTTTGATCAAAACGCTTTGCAATGCTGGTTTTCTGGCTACAAATTCTTTTAGCTTTTGTTTATCATGAGAGATTTTTATTTCATTGTCGTATCTGAAGCTTAATTTTGCTGGATACAGAATTCTTGGTTGGCATCCATTGTCTTTCAGTGTTTGAAATACGTTGTTCCAGGATTTTCTCGCTTTCAGCGTCTGTGATGAAAAATCCGTTGTTAACCTTATTGGTTTACCCCTAAATGTAATCTGCCTCTTTTCTCTTGTAGCTTTTAATATTTTCTCTTTGTTCTGTATATTGGATATCTTCATAACAATGTGTCTTGGCGTTGGTCTACTGTGATTTTGTGTGCTTGGTGTCCTGTATGCATCTACAATTTGTATATTTGTTTCCTTTTTTTATTTCTGGAAAGTTTTCTGTAATTATTTCATTCAGCAGGTTACTCATTCCCTTGGTATGAATCTCTGTGCCTTCCTCTATCCCGATGTCTCGTAAGTTTGGTTTTTTTAAGTTATCCCTAATCTCTTGGATGTTTTTCTCGTGATTTTTTACCAGCCTATCTGAGTTGGCTAGACTCTTTTCAAGATGATATATTTTGTCTTCATTATCTGACATTCTGGCTTCTACTTGCTCCACTCCGTTAGTGATACTCTCGATTGAGTTTTTAATTTGGTTTATCGTTTCCTTCATTTCTAGAATTATTGTTTGATTTTTTTAATAATCTCTATCTCCTGATAAAGATGCTTAACTTCTTCTTTTATCTGTTTATGTAATTCATTTTCAATGTTATCTTTAAGGTTCCTTTCCATCTGTCTAAGGTGTTCCTTGAGTTCTTTATATGGCCATTTTTCTGATGACTCCAGGTCCTCCTGAATATTTAGGCTGTCCTTCATTGTTTGTACTCCTTTTCTTCCTTGCTTTTTTATGCGCAGCTGTGGCCTTCGGGACCCCCGGGGAGGGGGTGCGGGCTGGGGGAGGGGAGGCAGCGCCTCGGGGCCCGCACGGGCCGGGTACTGGATACGTGGGAGAGCGGGCGGGGTGGGGGAAAGAAATTGAGATCTAGATTTAGGGACTGAGCGTAGGAGGAGAGACGGCAGGGGAGAAGCAAAGTGGAAAGGCGGAGAGGAGAAGGAGAAGGGGCCGAGGGAGCCGGGCAGCTCGGGGGCTGTAGCCTTACTGCTCGCGCTGAAGTCGTGATGGACTCACTCCACCTTGGCTGGAGTCGTGGCGGATCACTCCACCTAGGCCCCTTTCTTGACACAGTGCTGAGTCTTTGTCGACAGATCTCCTTTAATGATCTTTACTTCATCTTTTAAGACGCGGCAACATACGCTGCGGGCGTGGCGGCGCGGAGCACGGAGCGGCTTCCTCACTTCCCGCTGCCATCTTCCTCCCTAAAGAAATACCAACAAAATTCTTTTAAGAGGATTTGAAAGGAATTGGTCTAAACTGAAAAACTGAACTTTTGATGCTGACCTTTGGGAGCTTATAATGAAATATCATTTCTCACTGGTAGTACACCCTTAACAAGGTAACCACCCTATGATTCCTTGACATCTGCCAGTAGAACATTTGAAAACTACTTTGATGACAACAAAATAATATACTATATCTCACTCTGCCAAGAAATCTCCAGGGAAAGCAAAATTTCCTCCATTTAATTGGCACAAAAATTATAATTTATTTTTGATATATTTGTAAGTTCTGTGTCTACAACACCTGGTCACCTGTAACTTGGTTGTTGGTAAAATGTTCCCTAATTGAAAGCATCCTAGTGGATGACAGTGGATGGCACTTTCTCCTTGAGGACAGGAAGGACAATGGGAGATAGGTGCACAGTGTCCTCCACTGAATTAGCAGTTCTCCATTCTCTCTATAGTTGGCAAGGTGACGTTTTCTAAGAGAAGGGAGTCTGCAATATTCTGAATGGGGCTGGTGTCAGACATCAAGTTAGATCTACTGAATTCAATCAGCATACAGGTTTAATGAAAATGGAAAGCAGACAAGAAACAGAATTCAGGAATGAGTCTTTTATGTGATTACTTGAGCTTGTATAGCTTCCTCAGGTTTGGTATATTTTATATATAATACCAGTTTTACTTTCTTGCTTTATGGTAATTAACATATAATTCAGGCAAAGACAAAGACTACAGAAACTCATGAGTTACTTGGGAGAAAGTCTATTTTATTTATATAGCACTTCCAGGACCCAGAAAAATTGTCTTAAATTAAGTAGGTGAAAGAATAAAAACTAATTTATTTAATAAATTAGTGCATACATGGACTGTGTACCAAGTGAGTTTGAATGATTCAAAAAATACTTGCCTTCTGGGGTAGGTCAGGGAGAGGACAGCTGGATATATTTCAACTTACTTTGAAGCCAGATTTCAGAGTGAAGGAATTGTGAAGGGCAGATTGGTGTGTGGACTGAAGTCAAAGAGAATAGATGACTAAATCCATGGAGTCTGAGATGGGGAAGAAGAAGGGCACTGGGAAGCAATCTGGGTTATAAAATGAGTCCCAAGTGAATCCTACAGTACTCCCAACCAAGCTTTGAAAAATGGTGAATTAAATTCCTCAAGAATTAGATGAGACCACAGATAAAAATATCCTCTCCAACCACGGGACTCCAGAAAATTGATTCTTGATTTTGAAAGTAAAGCAATTTTTATTTGATTCAGAGGCATCTTCAGAGGGCAAGAAGAGTTTAATGTGTACAGGGTGGATTTGAAGACTTTCCTAGGTCCAAGGAGCTCTCCTTTGGGTCCTGTAACCTGGTTTATCGTCCATAATCTGTAACACAAAGATAATGAAAGACGAACAATGGTCTGTTCAGAAAACCCACAGGAATACCACTATTTGACAGCCATGATATATCTCAGTTAGTTTTTCCTGTGTAAAACCATCACAAATCATACGGCAGACAGCATGTTGGTTAAAGAGACTACACATTGGAATGATGGAGTTACTCATTTATCTTCATTGAAAGAGCTCAGACTGCACTCAGATAGCATAAATCTGCTCCAATAGTAGATCCTCTCCCCTAATGGATTTTCCAAGCAGTTTGATTAAAATGTCTTTGTTTTCTAGTTTACACACTTTCCTGATTAGTCACTGAGACTTTCAACCCAATTTGTGTTGCTAACATCTAGAAAATGACAAGATGAGAATAAAATGAAAGGGGGTTGGTGCTCTGTGCATTATGGTAGCATGGAGGAGGAGCATGGAATTCAAATCCGATTATAATTCACCTTTGTGTTTCTGATAACTCCATCAAAAGAAGTATCATTTCCTCCAAGACCATTTTCACAGACAGAGATCATCTGATTGATTTGAACACTTAATGTCAATTTAAAAAATGTCAAATGGTGTGGAGTGAGAAGAAGCTTGCACAGTCAGGTTGAAAAATAATTGAGTTTTTAAATACAATTACCATACAGGTCATCAGCGTATTTTAAAAATAGTGAATATAAATTTTATTTGGTGTAGATGTTGGAAGGGGAAATGAAAGAGAATGCCAACTTACAAGCACAAGGAAGGGAGAAGGAGGGAAGGAGACAGTAGGCTTGGGACATGGGCCAGGGAAGGGAAGGAGGGGAGAAAGAAATGGGGTGAAAAAGAAGGGAAAGAAGAGAGCATCGATAGGGAAGAAAAAAGGGTAAGGAAAGAAGGAAAGAGGTCAGATCAGCAACCCAGCATTCACTGTGCATGTGCTTATGCCAAAGGCAGGGATGTTCTAGGTGACTTCTGACAAAAAATCCAGTTCTGTCCTGAATTTGTCACTGGATCTTGCTTCTTTTCTTTCTGCATTATGCTCAAGAACCATTTTCTTTTAAAGGAAAAATGAAAACATTTCTCACGAAGAAAACCAGTGAAAAGATCATTTAATTTCTCCATGTGTGAAATGTGCTTTCTACCATTCCACTTCTCTCTTCCTTTTCCTCCTTTTATATTCACTCCCGCAGAAGAGACAATCACCAGGTGCTGGAGGACTCCTGTTTACAATGCCGGAACCTCTCCTGAGACCCAGCTGCAGGCTGACATCTGACCTCTCCGTCATTCTGGTCTGAGGTTGCTGTTTGTGACTTCCTACTGTCCCCCTGTTCAGAAAGCAAGCTTCAGTGGGGGATGTGGCTCCCTTTTTACCTTCCCATCTACTCCACTGCTTACCTCCTCCACCAACCTGAGGTCTCCCCAGTGAGGCCAGGAGGCCAGGGCAGCCTCCTTGATGAGAGAAAGCCTCCTGTCTGTGTCATGCCTACCTCACTTCTCAGAAGGTCAGTCTCTCTCCCTTAGATCCACTTCTCAGGGAAGCCACTAAAGACCATAAGCAAATAAAAATTCCACCCAGGTAGCTCCTTAAGCTTCCCGCCCTCCTCATTCATTCCCTCCCTGAACAAAGCCAAAAGGCAACATGCTTGGTGAACTCCTTCCAGTATGTCCCTTCTCCTTCTCTCCGTGGTCACCTACACTGTGGCTTCTGTCACCCCATGAAGCAAAACAGCCTCTGAGGTTAAGGCACAAGAGAAAACTTCCCCTTCCTGCTGGTGCATTCCATGGCATTCTTCAAAATCTTCAGCCTCACATGACCCCTGTCGTCTGACTCCATGGACAACTAACTTACCTTTAAATGTATTTTATCACTCTCTTCTACTGTGCTGGTTGGCTCTCCAATTATTTTCACCTGCTTCTTTAACCTTTGTGTTAGAATTTCCTATCTTGTGTTTTTTTTTTTTTTTTGTTGTTGTTGTTGTTGTTTGTTTTTGATTTTTCATTGTAAACTGGTGACCAAAAGAACAGGGGAAGGGAAAGTTTATTTGCAGGTTCATAGTTTCAGAGGTCTCTGTCCATAGATGCTGACTTTGTTTCTCTGGGCCTGAGATGAGGCAGGACATGATGGTGGAAGAAAGCAGCTTAGGATATAACCAGAGAGAAGAGAGAGAGAGATAGACCTCCACTCACCAAGGACAAAATATAAACCCAAAGTCATGCCCCCAGTGACCTGTCTCCTCTAGCAACATCCTAGTTGCTATTGTTACTACACAATTGGCAACATAACATAAACCTTAAATGCTGACGATTTCTAGGTCATCGTCTGTGACTTGCTGACTCTTCAAAATTTTTGGTTATTCATCTCTACTTTTTGCTTCAGCATCCACCTAAATAGTTTGAAAATTCTATGTGCATTCCATATGCCAACCTTTTGACAATCATATCTATCTCAATGAACCAAAAGTATCTCTAACTGAACACACTTGAAAGCAATTGTTTTTTTTTCCTAAAAAACATAAATATAATACTAGTCATATAGTTGAGTGGTAAGTCCCACTCTTAAGGCACTTGACCCAAGAGAAAGAGATGCAAAAGCAAGTGATTGCTTTTTTCAGGGATTTTTATTATTAATTTTGTAAGAAGATAACAAACCTTTAAGGTATATGGGAGATGTGGATACAATCTGCTTTCCATTTTGAAAGGTATTGTGGCCCTAGTTCAGGGAATGGATGCAGGAAGGGGTTACAGTGCAAGACAGGAGACCACATGTCCAATGACAATAGCCCAGAGGACAGAAGCAGTGGGGCCTGGGGGAACTCTGACCTTATGTCACTGCAATTTCTCATGCACTTTGGGTCACTCTCTGTGCTCTCTGAGCCTGACCACATTTGCAGAGTGTTCCAATCTGGACACCTCTTCATGGATCACTCAAACTTAAGGCTTTTCTCGATCTGTTTTTTCCTGCCTTATAAGTGGGTGGAACACTAACCCCTTAGGTTAAAGCCAGGTTTTGCTGTGTCCAATTATCCTGGAGTTCCAGAAAGCCAGGGATGGACACTTCCCTTTTGTTTTTGCTTGCTTCTGTGGGTTTTTATATTTATTACCCAGGAAAGATTCTGGTTGCATCAAAATTTAACCTTTCTATTGAATATCTAATAAATCGCATGTCTTCCCTTAGGTCATATAAATTAAGTTGAATAAATAATAAATAATGTTTGATAAAATGGATTAAGATAATAGCTAGGAGTTTATAGAGCAGAAAACAATGAGTTAATAATCAAACCTCTTCTTAATGTCTGGATGTACAATTCACTACCTGTAAAATTTCCATGTGTCTTATCTATTTTGAGTTTTTCAATATTAAACAATTGGTTTGAAGTCTAGAAGACCAATGTGGGAGTGTTTGGAATTATCAGATTTATCTATCTATTGTTATTGTCTCAGCAAAGTATAGAAAAGTTTCAGACAATGTCTAAATAAAATGCAATTTTAGTTTGCTTTGAGTCAAAAAGAGAAAAACATCATAGAACAACATGAAACAAGCTCATGTCTTTTAGTCTGTTTTCTGCTATAAAACAAAAGACCTGAGGCTGCAGTTTAATAAGAAAGAAAATTTGGCTTATGGTTCTGGAGGCTGGGAAGTCCAAACTCATGGCTGGCACTTGGCAAGGGCTTTCATGCTGGATGGCAGAGGGTAACAGAGGGTGAGAACAAGACTAAGTTGGGGGGATGGGAGTTGACCATGAACTTGCATCAGAAGCCCACTTCTAAGGTGACTGGCCCAACCTGTGACAACAGCCTTAATCCATCCATGAGGGCTCTGCTTCAGGAATCACTTCTTGAATGTCCCACCTCTTCATAGCATCACAGAAGCAACTACTTTTAAGCTGAGATTTGGAGGTGACATTCAAGCCATAGCTGTGTGGGACAAACTTAAAAAGATCAGAGGTAGCAGTGGCAATAATAACACTAATGTTTGGAGAAAATTTAGATGCACCATGTATTCTTTACTTTTGTTAATTTATTTAATTTAAAAATGAACTCTGAGTGAGGCATTAATACATTATTAAAACCATTCAAAAGATAGGAATTTGTTTGCTCAACATGTCTTGACTAGCATAGCTAACTAATATACCTCAATTTCCGTAGACTCAGATGGCTAACGTGTCACGATATTAACTATTGCTACACAAGGAACAACCCAAAACTTAGTGGTTCGAAATGATGGATCCATTTATTATTCCCTTGCATTTTCAAGTCAGCTGGGGGGAGTCCAGCTGATCTCAGCACAGTCTCAGGCTTTGCCCCTGTGTCGGGCTGGGGCTGCTGTCCTCATGTCTCACATGGCATTCTTCTGGCAGGAAGCCAGGCTGGTTCTTCAACTAGCCTGTTGTAGAGAGCAAGCTGTGCCCTGTTCTGAGCTGCTCCGTGATGCATAGACTGAGCCTAACCCTGAGTTGCTTTGTTTAAAAAGCAACAGTTTGCCACGAGCTACTCCTTCCTGTGTACAAGTGCCAAGTTAGACAGAATCCATATATGTAAACAACCCCTATCTGCACAACAAAATCATAAGGCAAAAACTGACAGATTAACTGTGCTAATAAAAGTGACCATCTGTGAATTTACTGAAGTAAATCAGAAGCATGTGGATGCATAGTTGTACCAAACCTCTATCAGGAAATCCTGGTCCATGAACTTATAAGTCTCACCAGTGAAACACCCTCACCCAAACCCAAGAAGTGAGGCACCGAAGACCATCATACAGAGGCATGCACCAATCCCTCATCAGATGGGGAAGTGAACAAGTCACAAGGCCATGGGGCATGACATAGTCCTCAGGGTTTCACTCAGATCCATCTTTTGCTTGAGGTGGCTCAGTTGGAACCTGCCAGCCAAACTGCCTGCCTTCCAGACCTGGCCTAGAACAAGTTCTGCTGTCTGAAACCTCTGTGCCCTGAACAATTGCTTCATCTCTTTCTTAATCTTATCTGACCACCTGCAGTGACTGCTTCTATATTTGTATTTGCTCTCAGCTTTTGCTCTTGGTGCAGTGCCCTGAAACTCTGTGCAAACTTAACCCATATATATATATATATATGAGAGAGAGAGAGAGAGAGAGAGAGAGAGAGAGGTGTATATCTAAATAAACATATATGTAAATATAGAAGTGTATATATAAATATATAAAATGAATATTTTATATTCTGTTGTGTGAAATATGATGTGTGACTTGAGTGTTATAGATATTTGTAAATCAAATTAGAATAAAAGAATCTGATTATCTGGTTTATGGCTCTCAAGTGACACATGAATACTCAATGAATTGCAACTGATGAAAGTGATGGGACTGTGAATCTATTGTCATCCAGTAAGTTCTGACATGTGGAAAGACAGGAACATTTCTGGTGTATGTTAATGGCAGAGCTCACTCACCACACCTATGTGTGCTAACTTGGAGATTATAGAGAAGCAAAAGCATAAACATCTGCTTGTGCAAGAAAGTAATAGAGTTGTCCACAAGTATAGCAGTTTCTGCTTATGTTATTTGTGTTAGTACTTGATTGACTGAAGCAAGTCACAGAGACAAGCTGAGCTAAGGAAGGAGATATAACCTGATAGGGCAGAGAGTTAGCGTACTAGAAGGCTATGAGAGTGAGCTCAAATACTGCACCAACATCTGTCTTCTGAACCCAACTATTCACGTTTCTCCATCACATAAAATGCCTTTACACCTTCCCAAGATGCATGCAATCTAATTGAGTTGTGCCCTTAAGCATTGTAGGGGAAGTCAACTCTAGAGAGAATGTTGACCAGACACCCCACTGCATCAGAGGTTTTCCCAGAAAGTTGTCCTCAGCTGCTCCTGTCATTCACACTGAAGCCCTAGGGTCTTATCATATCTATCACATCCAAAATGACTCTTCTTGCTCCATAAACCTAAGAAATAAAAAGCCAAGTTGCCTCTTCCTATGGACACAAGGTAATTCTAGGAAAAAGAGACAGAACAGCTACAACTAGAATTTCCTTTCAGTTACGGGAAGAATAGCACAATAGGCACTGGGCCATACAGGTGTCAAAATTCACCTTGGCAATTATAAATTGCTGATTTGAATGATGTGAAAATTATTTTCCTGGGTTTTGATGATGCTTCCTTAGTGGCTTTCCAATGTGTTCCTCATGACCTATTGCCTTGTTCCCTAGGAGATACGAACCTTTACCATGAACCTCAGTGTTCTCTCCTAAGCAGACATGCCACTTAGCATGTTTTTCAACTCACCTCCTCCTTGTAGAATTGGCTACAAGTTTCAATTCTTAACCAGTTTCAATTCTTTTCAGTCTGGTCTTATGTCACCTTCACCTGTACAATTCTCTTACAAATTCTGTAGGCTTCCTATAAACTTGCCTAAAATATATTTCATTTGATAAAAGTTTCATCGAAACATGTCTTTTACTCTAGACCTAATCATTCCTAATTTGAGAATGTCTTGTTACAGGAAAATGTCCATGATATTCCTGAAAGTTTTTTCCCCCCACTTTTGGTACTGGGGATTGAAAATATGGTATGTTAGTACTGAGTTGCAACCCCAGCTCTTTTAATTTTTTATTTTGAGACAGGGTCTGACTAAGAGCCTTGCTAAGCCATTGAGGCTGGCTTCAAATTTGAGATCATCCTGTCTCAGTCAACATTCTATGAATTTCTTTCTTTTTTTATTGAAACCTAAGAGGAGATTGCAGCCAGGAAAATTTAATGAAGAGTCACCTAGTGGTTGGAGTTAGCAGGTGTGCAGCAGAGACTAGGATCCTGATCTTTGACCCCCAATTATGAAAAACTCCTAGAATGCTGAGCAGTTAAATTCAGGGGTCTGTACAAATGTTAAATTATGTTTTTAAACTAAAATCTCCATTAAAGCTCCATAATGAAGCTTGATAAATATTGTAAGGAGATTTTGTTTCTTTTGTGAGACAGTGACACATTTAACAACACATTTACAAAAAGCAAAACCAATATGTAACAAACAGAATAATTGTAAAAAACACAATTATATGTTAACTACCCACAAGGTGTTACAATTAAGCAAGTATTGCTAATATAGACATTTTGTAAAAGTAACTTATTGTCTCATTAGCAAAGCCCAAAGGGGAAAAAAAAGGAAATTAATCCAAAATTAGATGTTAATTAGAAATGTGTGATGAATGACTTGTTGCAGATATATAGAGATATTAAACAGAAACTGTGGATTCTTTACAAGTTTTCCATAGAAATATGTGCCTTTTATTTTCTTGGGTGGGAGGGAGAAAGTTGATGTATTAATTATAACTCATTTAAGGTTTTATTTTAAAAGAAAGCTGAATGGGCATAAAACAAAGATTTATGCAAACAACTGCTATTCAACTGTCAGGAGGAAATGAGTTTCTTCAGAAATGTAAAGTAACTATCATTAAGGTACAGTAAAATAGAGACAAGAAGTGAAAATACCTAGAGCAAAGAAAACTGGTTAAGCCACATAAATGAAACTGGTTTGATTTTTTTTAATGTAAGCAAAACTTTGGTTATTTTTTTCAAACACCACATATTATTTATAACAAGACTCAAGTTACCATCCAAAAAGAGCAAAAGACCATCACCCTTAACTGTTGCCCCTTGGAGTAACCCCTCACTGTGAGCCTAGGCATCTTCTTATTCTCACTTTAAAATAAACCATCTTGGAACCCCAGGTCTCTGACCATTTTGGTTTGAAATCTCTTGGACTGTGATTGTAGGAAGATATGTTTTTATTTTTTTTTCTGGGGGGAAGACCGGGGATTGAACTCAGAGGCACTTGATCCCATTGAGCCACATTCCCAGCCCTATTCTGTAGTTTATTTAAAGACAGGGTCTCACTGAGTTGCTTAGTGCATCACAGTTGCTGAGTCTGACTTTGAACTCTTAATTCTCCTGTTTCAGCCTCCTGAGCCTCTGGGATTACAAGCAGATTTTTAAATTTTCTGGCTTGTTTTTAAATAGAAAGTAAAGTAGACCTTACAGATAATATTTGAAATGGAAGAGGTAGCCAGAATTAGCAAGAAATAATTAAATTAAAAACTCTGAGATAAATTTCAGGTGAATTTTTAATTTTTTTTAGTGTAAGTACAAACCATACAATATTTTGAAATACTTTAATTAAAAAACATTAATTAATTATCCAAATTAAAATTTAACTGTGCATCCGTATTTTATGTAGCAATCCCAAATGTTGTTGAAAACAATGAACTTTCTCATGCAATCCCAGCTGATTTTATGTTATATATTATTCCTTATTTGGGTGTGAATTGCCCAATGATTGCTCATATGGTATAGACTGAGAAATATCTGTAGCCTAGGAATTCAAGGAAGCTCTATGTGAAGGACATTTCTTGTTCCACCTTACATTGCTGCTTCTCATTAACTTTTGTTTTAACTATAGTTACTTTTTTCCTCTATTCTCCATACTCTGGCATCTGGGCTCACAACTGACCTGTGAGCTCATCTTCTTCATCAAATAAATCATTCACATTCAAGATGCGCAACTGGCTCCTTTATTGAGCTATCTCACAACACATTCTGCCCTAATCTCCTCAGGGTCAGGTATCAGACACCTGGAAACAGACCATGAATCCTAGAATCTACTAAAATTTTCAACCAGCCAGTCTTAAACCATCTCTTCTCTTTCTTCCCAAGAGAAAATAACATATCCTATTCATAATAACCTAAAAAAAATAGTTGGGGATTTGTCTAACAAAAAAGTTGGAAGATCTCTGTGATGAAAACTATAGAAAAAAAAATTGAAGAAGACCTAGGAAGATAGAAAGAACTCCCGTGTTCATGGATAGGCAAAATTACCATTGTTAAAATGGCCCCATGACCAAAAGTGTTAAGCAGATTCAATGCAATCCCCATCCAAGTACTAATGACATTCTTCACAGAACTAGAAAAAACAGTTCTAACATTTATTTGCAAGAATAAAATACCCAGAATAGCCAAAGCAATCCTGAGCAGGAAAAGCAATGCTGAAAGCATCACAATACCAGATGTCTAAATATACTACAGAGCTAGAATAACAAAAACAGCAAGGTATTGGTATCCAAAGGACATGAAGACTAATGAAATGGAAGACACAGATACAAGCCCACATAAAGACAGTTATCTGATACTAGACAAATGTGCCATATACACATTGGAGTAAAGACAGCCTTTTTAACAAATGGTGCTGGAAAAACTGGATAGCCATAAGTAGAAGAACAAAACTAGATGCCTTTCTCTCACACTGCACAAAAATCAACTCAAAGTGGATCAAAAACAGGAATTAGGCCAGAAAATCAAATAAAAATAAATAAATAAAAAAGCATTTGGGGCTGGAGTTATGGCTCAGCGGTAGAACGCTCACTTTGCATGTGCAAGGCCCTGAGTTTGATCCTCAGCACCACATATAAATAAATAAAATAAAGTTATTTAAAAAAAGCATTGAGATTTCATCTCACTATAGTCTGAATGGCAATTTTCAGGGATACAAGTAATAAAACATGTTGGTAAGGATATGTGGAAAAAATGTAAGCTTATGCTTTTTTTTTTCTTTTTCTTTTGGTGGAACTGAAAATTAGTGCAACCACTATGGAAAACAGTGTGGAGATTCCTTAAAAATCTAGGAATGAAACCACCATATGATAGCCCAATTCTTGGTAAATATCCCAAGGTTCTAAAATCAGCATACTATAGGACACAGCCAAATCAATGTTAATAACAGCAAAATTCACAGTAGCCAAGCTACGGAACCAACCCAGGTGTCCATCAATAGATGAATGGATAAAGGAAATGTGGGCATATACCTAATGGAATTATGCTCAGCCATAAGGAAGAATAAAATTAGGCATTTGCCGATAAATGGAAAGAGTTGGGACCATCATGCTAAGTGAAATAAGCCAGACTCAGAAAACTAAAGTTTGAATGTTTTCTCTGGTATGAAAGGTTGATCAAAACAGGAAAAATAAAAAAAAGAGGGTATTCCATGAAAATAGATGAGAGGTAAGTGGAGTAGAGGAAGAAGATGGAGCAATAGGGAGAGGGAAGAAGAATTTCTAGGAAACTTCGATGGAAGAACATCTGCTTTCATAGCGGTCATTCTTGTCTTGTGCCTCATTCACCATATACCCAATGAAAGCCAATCCTGTGTTCATTTCTTAAAGTGATTATATGGATAAAACAAAACTGAAATTTTTTTTTTACAGTACTGAAAATGTTAACCCAGAAAAAAAAAACTTACATCTTACTATTCATCAGTAAAGGGCGGCCTGTATTAAGTTATCAGGTGCAAAGAAGACCTGGGAGACCTGACCTCCAGCCCTGGCCCTGCAGTGAACTTGGAGCCTAAGACAGATACAATTCTGCTGGCCCTTCCACTGGATGGTTATTCTTCTCCTACCTTGGGGATTTCATGGGCAGTCATTTAACTTCCTTGCACTAAGCACCCCAAGTGCAGAGTCAGATATTTATCTTTCTTTTTTTTGGACACAATACCTGGCCCTGTGGTTTAGCAAGTCACATTTCTCCATCTCTATAACAGAGAAAACAGAACACAAGCAAGTATGCAGCAACATTAAGCAGAGCACACTGAGCATACAAAATATATACAAGACACTCCTTTTTTGCAAATTCCAGGCCTTTGCCTCTGACCTTGGTGGAGGGATGTTCCTGCTCACCAAGCTGGCCCCTGCGGAGCCTCCATATCATGGCGCTTCTGCATTCCTCCCTGACATGCCAGAGCACCCCCACCATGTGTCCACTTAATGTACCTTAATGTATGGGACTCTCCTGCCATTTTCGTGGCCATGACTCTTATAATGTCATGCCTAAGCAGTATGTCTTTCGGGTGTTATTGGAATTAAATTAATAGTACTATATTTGCTTTCCACTGTCTCCTTAACATTCATGCAAGGAGAACGAGCCTTTTTTCTTGGCTTAATTAAAAAAAATTAAATGGGCAGATTTTATGCCTTTTTCTCCTTTTAGCTAATTCATTACCTTAAATTCATTTTAAGTCATGAAGCATTCCTGTCCTAATAATAAGAATGTCCAACCTTGTGTAAAAAACAAGAGATCTAAATCAATTTAAGGCACCTATGTTCTCCCTATGCTCTGTGTCACAACCCATGCTCTGATAGCCTTTCCCTGCTCTGCAGATGGTAGGTAGGGGGTCTTGCTTTTCCTTGTTGACTTCTCATCTCTCCCTTCTTGTTCTAGTTGATCTCTATGAGGTCTGAGCAAGAGCAAGGGGTGTGAGCAAGTTCTCACTGGATCATTCTTTGTATTCCCTGAGTAAGTACTGAAAGCTTTTTCTCTGATGACTTGTGGTTAGAAATGGCTCTCTTTGACTGGAAGTTTGGTTTTTTTTTTCCTTAGTACTTGCATCATTTATTCAAGAAGGTCTTGCACACATCACTCCAGAACCTCTTAGAAGCTGAGATTGATCTGTAGTTTCTTTTGCTTTGTGTAGCATTTCTGTTGGACTGGACATAGGTGACTCAGTTGCAACTTCAGTACATGGACCACAGTGAATTCTTCCAAATCCCCAAAGAACACTCTGAAAGTGAACTTGGAGCCTAAGACAGATGCAATTCTGCTGGCCCTTCCACTGGGTGGTTATTCTTCTCCTACCTTGGGGATTTCATGGGCAGTCGTTTAACTCCTTTGCACTAAGCACCCCAAGTGCAGAGTCAGATATTTTTCTTTCTTTCTTTCTTTCTTTCTTTCTTTCTTTCTTTCTTTCTTTCTTTCTTTCTTTCTTTCTTTCTTTTTTTAGACACGATACCTTTATTTCATTTATTTTTATGTGGTGCTGAGGATCGAACCCAGGGCCTTGCACGTCCTAGGAAGTGCTTTACCACTGAGCCACAACCCCAGCCCCAGTGAGGTCTCCTTTTCCCTACATCACCAGCTGCATTGAGAAGCCAGACCTCAACTTGGGTTGACAGAATTCTACATATTATAGAGGGCTACTGTGTGTAATGTATTTGCATATACATCAGACATGTGCTTTTTAATTGATTAATCAGTTTTGTAATCATTTGTTATGATTTAGTAAATACCTAAGTTAAAACAAATTAACATATGAAAGGTTTACTTACAAAGTATCCCAATCAACACACAGATTTTGCTGATTTAAAACTCAATAATACTTTTAGGGGTAAAGATATGGTGTTAAGAATGTTTTACGTAACTTAGCTATAAGATATCAGAAATACCACTAGGAAAAGTGGATCAAAAAAACATGATAAAACAATTCAATAATTATAGCATATACAGGAATAACTCATATTGAAATGTTCAAATTAACTCTTTTTTAAACATATTTTTAAATTTTAGAAAAATGTCTTATTTCATGGATATTCTGTTAGTGAAAGTGTAAATTAATGAAAACTGACTGGGAACAAAATTTGCAATATAAATAGACTCATAGCTCTGAATTTATAATTTACTTTTTATAATACAGCCAAAATAATTCAGTAGAAATATATTTTAATCAAATATTAATGTATGAGAATCCTTATTATAGTATAATGCATAACAGACAAATAGTATCTTATCTATGTACTACATATTGGGTGACCTATTCTATTCTATTCTATTCTATTCTATTCTATTCTATTCTTTTATTCTATTATTTACTTAATCCTTTAGGTCAAGCATTGGATCTCTTGCATGGCTTAAGGAAGCACCTAACAATTAAGAGGTAAATCTTTAACTCAAGTCTCAGTCTCCATGTAAATATATTTGTGGTATTCTATGGGCTTTGGAATTAAATTGTTGTTTACCAATTCCTATGCTTAGTTTTCGTATCAGTTATCAAGCACAGTCTCTGCCTACAGGTAGTTTTCTTAGGGAATGATGGCATGTGGTTAGTAGTTGCACTGCAGTTAAGTAAAGACAGTGCTTTTCCATTTGGAACAAGACAGAATGCCGTGTCAGAGAAAGAAGTCCTCAAATACATATCTTCTGTTTTAAGGTGCATCACTTTGGGCTAGCGTTGGGCACTGTGGGCTTCTGACTTTTTACACAGGGGATAACACTGGCCTAATTAGGTGTTACGGTGATTAACAGCAGTCATCTGTACAATTAAACTAGCATCAAGGCTAGTCACAGGTGGGCAACAAATGCTATCACTTGTCCCTATGCCCTAGATTACAGAGTGCCCTACCATTTCCTGAATCCACAAATCAAGGAAGATATGTGAGGAAATCAAGGTTAAAATGGAGTACATCAGTCAAAGAAAATGACAAAGGGAATTATAAGCTATTATTCCACAACTGATTTAGTCTCCATTTATTTGATGGACTGGCACCATGTAAATATGTCACCTGTCATAATTGCGCTATCAGAACCATACCTTGGCCCCACACAAATGTCTCCCCTATACAGCCACCGCAGTTTTTGTTTTTTCTTCTGCACATTCAGATATTGGATTTCTACCCAGTACTCTAGTGTGCCCTCTTGGGCATTGAGGGATTCTAGGTAGTAAAAGAAAACAGCTCCATTTCTTGAATTCACTTGGTATAATATTTTACCTCCAAAAGGACCTATTTTTTTAGAATTAATTTTTAAATTAAAATTTAAAATTGTAAAATTGTATACATCAATGGGGTACTCTGTGATATTTCATTACATTTTGTAATGTTTAAGTTCAGTTAAGTGTATATTCTCAATTATATACTATTTCTTATGGTAGAAAGATTTAAATTTCTTTCTTCTACCTTTTTGAGGTATGCAATTCATAATTGTTATCTAGAGTCACCTTACTGTGCAACTCTACACCAGAGTTCCTTACCCCTATTTGAAGGTTTTTAACTTGCTACGGCTGATCAACCTTGCCAGTTCCCTACTCTCCCCACCATCTGGAAATCCCTTTCCATTCTGTTTCTATGAGCCCAGATTTATATTCACACATGAGAAAGAGAGACCATGTGGTATTTGTCTTTCTATGCCTGGCCTATTTCACTTATAATGATTTTTTGAACAAGATTCCAAAAGGCAGGAAACAAACCAAAAATAAACAAAGGGTATTTTACCCTACTAAAAAAATTCTGCACTGCAAAGGAAACAATCATCCCAGTGAAGAGAAAACCTAGAGAATGGTAGAAATGTTTAGAAACAATGCATCTGAACAGCATTTACTATTCAAAATAGATAAATAACTCAACAAACTCAATAGCAAAAAACAAATAACTGGATTGTATAAGTAGAAAATAGACCTAAAGTGACATTTGTCAAGAGAAGACATTGTGATTTTTCTTGATCTTTCCCTAAGCATTCATCATGTCTGTATTTCCTGGGTTTCCCCATATTGCCCAGGCAAGATGAGATGAGTCCACACACCTGTGGATCCTTCTCCTACTCTGGTACCAATTAGGATGGCAAGGAAGATAGAAAGGATATAAAGATGGGAGTGAAATGTTTGAGAGGAGTATCCATATTCAAATCTTCAGAATGTTAACAAAGCAACAAAATCTACCACTGACCCTAAAGCTAAGTGGGTGGTAACATGTCATGGAAGCAATTGTAAGATTTCAACTTAGTTTGTTTTTTTTTTTTCCCCCTGATAAGAGAGGTTTGTCAGGAAGGTAAATGGAAGTGAATCAGAACATTTTTACTTCCATTTAGAGGGAACAGTGGAAGACAAATCATTTGTGGAAGACATGAAGTCCCACCTGTCTGGGTGTCATGGTTGGTGTGATTTGGGGGAGTTGAGTCGGATGTGACTGAAGGGCAACACGTGAGTAACATAGAAAGTGAATGAAAGTAGAAAGCCAACGTGTCTGCATGAGACTGTAAAGTAAGTTTTTTTCTGGACTACACTTTATTTAACACAGCAAGGACAATTAGAGCTAAATCACACTGTACAGAATGTCTTTGGTCTGAAGAATCTCAGCTTTGAGAGACAGAAGCAGTTTTGACTTTTTTATGCCCATGTGCAGTGTGCCTAAACAGCTCAGTATTGAAGAGATAGCACCTAGGCCACATTAACTGTTGGCTAAAGTTCTTTTTAAAGATTTAGGTTTAGCACAAACTAGGGAAAGATAGAAGAATCATCAAATCTAAGGAAATACATTTTTTAAAACCATGATGTTTCTTTTTATGATTTTTTTATTTGTGCATTGTGACTATGCATAATAGTGGGTTCATTGTGACATATTCCTGTGTGCATAACAAAATTTACTTTATTTTATTTCCTAGTATTTCCCTTTCTCTCCTCTCCAACCTCTCCCTGCTCCTCTTATCTTTCTAAAGAAAAAAAAACTCTTTGAAATTAAAAGTATTATTTTATTTCAAAAAAGATGAATGTATATTCAGAAATTTATTCTCAAAGATCTGTAAAATTCTCAACAGAAATGAAGAGGAAATTGTTTCCATGAAAAGAGAGAATGTATTTATCAAAATGAAATTACTTAAAATCAGGAACAATTGTATGAGCTTTACATATAGGTGAGCTATTACTAATTTTAAGGTTATGAAAAAAATATTGCATTCTGAACCCATTAGAAAACTTGCTAAAGTAAGAAATCAAACTTGTAGTTTTCTGCCAAATTTAGACATAAAAATGGCTAAAGAATTGAATGTGCTGTGAGAAAGAATAAGAGCTATAAATAAAAGAATTATGATATAGCAAACTGAGAAAACAATAAATAAAATAGTGAATAATGACTCAGAGTAAAAGAATATCTAAATTTTGACAAAGTAACTGATACAAGACTGTCTGTCTTATAGTAAAAACCTATAAAATGGGAAAATGATACATGAGGCAATAGCTTGTAGACAGTGGAAGGCAGACTATAATCCTTAGAGCAGAGAAAAGCGAATGAGGTGATGAGCCATCCTCTACCTGAGACAAGGTCTCACTAATGCTGTAGGAGGTTTTATCCAGGAGAAGCATTAGAGTTCCCTGCAGGAAGCCTTCTGACCTTAGTGCAGTATAAATGGTGAGAGTCTGCAAAGCAGAAAAGTACAGAGAAAGGAGTTGCTGAGGTTGAACAAAGTCCATGTTGATCCCTCATGAGTCTTTGGCTTGAAGGTTGGCTGAGGATGTCTTAGGCATGAATATATATGCTTACATAGAGAGCAGCTATAAGGTTGAGAGCAGAAAAGATATTGCAGGGTTTGAACAGCAGTGCAAGATGTTCAGGTTCTGACTTCGGGAGAATATAGATTTTATTAGGGCCAAATGTCACCCTGAGCCTCCAACTGAGATATCAAAAATGCCATGTCTTAAAGTAAGGCATGAGACTGGAAAGTAAGTTTTTTTTTTTTTTTTTTCTGGACACATCCTATCAAAGGCAAAGTTTAAGCTTTGAGAAGATACACAAGAGGGACAGACTCTGAAGGCATAGCTTAACTGAGTTGAATTAGGGAGCACTGGAAGGATTTTTGCTTCCAGAAATGGGCAAATGGTGCAGCTAAGCTTGTTGCAAGTACCGTGTGATTAATCCAAAGCACACATCAAAGGCCTGAGAAAGACAACAGAACACAGAGTATTTGTAGTATATCAACCATCAAGTCCTAAATAAAATATTATTAAACTCCCAAAGAAAAGCAGTAAAAAAGGAATTATGAATTAAAAAAAAAAAATAAGAAGTACCCAGAGGGAAAGAATCCTGAGCTATTTGGTGATTGCATTTATTATAGAATTTAAGAAGCTATGGCTGAAGAATTAAAGGGCGATGTTCTTATAGTAGTTACCTATTATTACAAAACTGTTACTCAAAAGCTCAGAAACTCAAAACCAGTAAACTTTCCCTACTTTTCATCAGTCATTTTGGCATAAATTAATTATCCTTCTGCTTCAGAAGGGTGGCTTTTGGGATGACAAATTATTAACTGGGGCCACAGTCCCACCTCAACAGCTGGTATAAGGTTGGTTTCCAAGCTGCAATGCTTCTTAGAGAATTCTTCTGCTGTGACCTGTTGCACTGATGTCCTGAGAGCCCTGCTAGCTGCTGGAAGAGGGACATCTTAGTCTACCCCCACAACACAGGACTTCATCATCAAAACCAGAAGAACACAGTATTGATTAGCTGATGGAAATAACAACCTAATCTTAGAAATGGCATCTCATAACTTTCTTTAATTTATTGATAAGAAACATGTTGTAAAGTTAGCCTGTACTTAAAGGGATGTCCTATGACAAAGGCATGAAGAATGAATTTAAAAAGATTAGGATAATTGGGTTTGGATGCCATCTATAAAGTCGATATAACATCAGTCATTAGAACATGCAAATTAAACTCACAAGGAGATACCAGTTCACAATAGGTGAGGGTCTAAAATTTAAAACACAGTAAAACCCAATGTTGGTGGGAATGTGGACTAGCTGCCACATTGAAGATTAGTGCTGAGGAATTGAGCAAGAGAGAAACAGGATGCAGGGGACCCAGAGCTGGGGAAAGCTGAAGATGTTTATTTAAGCAACCCAGCCATTATATATCCCTTGTGTTAATCTTGTATTTCAGCAAGTTCTTTGAGGTTAAAATAAATAAGATACCAAGAATAACATTAAAATAATGCAATGTTCATAAACCACTTCCTTAATCTCTATCTTAGATCTAAGCCCAATGATTAAGCACAATTCAAGGGAAACAAATTAGCAAGAATATTCCCAAAATAATTTTAACCACAGGGAATGCATGAAGCAATTCTCAGTCTCTAGAGGAACTTGCAGCAAGTCTGACCATGTCAGCAGAGTGTATCCTGAGAACAGTGACCTGTTCTTGCTCGCTCTAGTGTGCCAAGAGCTTGGAGGACGTTAACCCGTAGACAGCTGCAGAGCTTCCACAGGCCTCCAGAATTAAACCACTCCATCACTGCAACTCTCTTGCATTGTTGGTATACATAGGAAATTTTAATTCATTTTAGCAAAGAAATTGGTTTGTGTCTTATAAAGTTAAATGTATAGTTATTATGTAACCCAGGAATCAAAATTTTAAGTACTTTCCTAAGAGAATTGAAAATGCACAGAGTCTTGTAGAGCCGTGCACCACACAATGACATTTTGTTCAATGATAAACTGCATAAATGACAAGCAATGACGGTCCCATAAGACACCAATGGATCTGATATTGTAACTGTTGCAACATCGTAACACACTGTATCACCTGCCAGTTTGTGGTGTAAACAAACCTACTGCACTAGCCACCATATAAAAGTGAGGGCCTGGGTTTGATCCTCTGCACCAAATATAAATAAATGAATGAATAAATAAAAGATCCATTGACAACTAAACAAACTATTTAAAAAAAATAATGCTCGGTCGTGATGACAATTGGCTGCTCTTGGTTTATGTGTTTACTATTCTGTATGTTTCATTTTTGTTTTAAGGTTTACTCTTACTTATTAACAAAAGGCAGGTTCTTTAGGATGTGGGAGATGTTCCAGTAGAAAGCCTTGTTGGCACAGCAGATGACAGCTCCAGCTCTCTTACTGTCCATGAAGAACTTCCAGTGAGACAGACGTGAAGGTGCAAGACAGAGAGAGGTATTGGTGACTGTGATCCTGTGTGGATTTCGGCTCATGAATGAGTTTGTGTCTTAGTTTTTAACAGAAAAATTTAAAGAGTAAAAAAAATAATCAAAATAATTAAAACCATAGTACACATCTTAAAGAATAAGAATATCAAGGAATTAAATATTTTGTACATTTATTCGATAAGTTTAAATCTGAGTTATTATATAGGAGTAACAAGTCAAAAACAATAAAAAAATTATAAAAGAGAAATGTTATAGAAAGTTAAAGTTGACTTATTATTAAGCAAAGAAGCTATTTTAATAACATGAGTGTAGCTTAAGTTTGTACTCTTATAAAGTCTACATCAGTAGACAGGAATGTCAAGGCCTTCAAGTTCACCTACCACTCACTGGCTTAGCCATGGAAATTTTTGAACCTGCAAGCTCTGTGCGTAGTAAAAGCCTTATGCAGGTGTGCTGATTTTCATATTTTATACCATATGCTTATTGTTCCTTTTCTATGTTTAGGTACATAAATTCTTACAATCATGTGCAATTACCTACAGAACTCAGTAAAAGGACATGCTGTTCAAGCATGTAGGCTAAGAGAACCAGGGTGCCCCACAGAGCCAAACTGTCCAGGGGCTGCACCACCAGGTATGTGCAAGTCCACTCTGCACTAGCCACACAATGATGAAAATACCCGATGATGCAGTTCTCAGAACATATCAATATTGTTAAGCAATGTATGACTACATATGTATTCATTATATCAAAAACTAGAGATAATTCAAGTATCCATCAGTACAAAGAATGACATATCTAGAAGAACCCTAGGAAGCAATAACAAGGACAAACAGTTGATATCTGCCATTGTATCGGTTAAACACACAGTCATGCTGAGTGAAAGAAGCAGACGCTGAAGGATACACACAATCAGTGCTTGCTGTGGACTCCACAAATTTATGTTAAAGTGACCACAGATATCACAAATATACGTTAAAAAAAGAGAGAGACAGAGAAAAACACCCTTTTAATTCTATTATACCTTAAGGAAAAGGTTTTTATCATTGTACATAGACATTTTGTTAAAATTTATGCAAATTTATTCAATAATTCTATTTTAATAATGTTTCTTAGAAAAAGACAAGAAAATGGATTTATGTACTCTATAGCTAATTAAAGTGTTCTAATATAATTTTTTAATTCGTGGGAAATGCCTGTGGTGAAATGTTAAGAGGAGAAGGGCAGTAGGAAAAACACAGAGATGAGATCCTTCCAGTGAAGAACATATTTTAGGAAAAACATGGAAGGTGAAAGCCCAAGCACACCTTGATCATGTCTCAATGACCATCATAGGGGACTTTGTCCAGGCTTCTTGGTGTTTTTTAGTAATATCCTTCAATGACTAGCATTATGTTGACCTACAAAAAACATATTCAGATAAAAATTGTGAAAGCATAACAAAAAGACTTTTATATTTTAAAAATCAACCACAACTTGAGATGTTTTTGAAAAGATAATTAAAATACCTATGGTTGAGCAAAACTGAGGATGAGAACAAGCACACCAGTATGTAGAGGTCAGATCAAGAGTGGCTTTGGTGGCACATGACCACTTCTGGGACCTAGAATATGAGACTATGACTGCTTAAGGCTGGGTTTATTACAGATTCTCTCTCTACGCCAAATGCGAATAAGGCCTTCATAGTGTCATCTCATTACCTGATTACTAGTACTCCACTGAGTCTCTGGGTTAGTCAGCTTTCTACAGCTGTGACCAATGCACCTGATGAGAAGAATTAAAGGAGGAAAGTATATTTGGCTCATGCTATCAGAGGTCTCAGACCATAGACAGTCAACTCCATTCCTCTGGGTGCAAGGGGAGGCAGAACATCTTGGCAGAAGTGGGTGGTGGGGGAAAGAAGCTAGAAATATGGTAGCAAGAAGGAGAGAGAGAGAGAGAGAGAGAGAGAGAGAGAGAGAGAGAGAGAACTGTGCTCAACAGGGACAAAATACATACCTTAAGCCACACCCTACATGCTTACAGTTTACACCCAGGAATACCTATCAGTAGATTAATGCACAGATTCGTTTATGGCTTTAAAGACCCAACCATTTCAGCTCTAATCCTTGCATTGTCTCACACTTGAACTTTGGGAGGACACCTCATATCTAAACCATAACACTGTCACCATTCAAAGCCATCATTGCCTGGGATCCTTGGTGCTCTCTGCCTCCCCAGTCCACTCTGCTACGTCCCCTCTTCCCACTCTCTTTAAAGACCTTTTATGCTTAGACCTCCAGGTTTCCAACTATTTTCTGAAACGCTGTATGCCTTCCCATTATTTTCTTTTGCTTGCTCCTGCTATCAAAACCAATTTAAAAATAAATAAAAGGGACTAAATCAAACCCTAATTCTTCCCGGTATGCTTTCAAATCTCTTCCAATTGCATTTACTGTTTCCTTTCAGTGTGCTTCTGGATAACTTTACTTTTATCATAGTCATAATCACAGAACATTTTACATTAAAATCCTTTTTAGGTAAGCCCTTTTATCTGCTCACTGTAAGCTGTGGAAGAAAAGAGGCTATGCCATTAATCTTTGCATCCTTTGCATGACTATCCTCATATCTTGAGCACCAAAAAAAATAAATAAATAAAATAAAAGCTCAATAATGAGTTTTAAAAAAAAATTATAAAATATTCTATTCAGAAATTTGTGTATTTTACTCAATGAGTATCGGATGTACTCAATAATATGACAAGCCCTATACTAGTTATAAAATTCATGAAGTAAGGAAGAATTATAAATTTAAGGAGCTTAATGGCTTTGTATCACTTTTGCATGAAAGTAAACCACACTTTTTACTGATTAATAGGCAAAAAAATACTTCTAGAATTTTATGTTTTCTGTGCAAGCTGAACCCTGTTTGCCAGTGATGCTGTTACCCTTGGCAGTGATTGAACTTGTCATCAATTAACCCCCCCCCCCACACACACACACATACACACCCTTGTGAACAGGCAGAAGAACAGGCAGGGAGAACTCCACAGAATTTGTCACTTCTGAGCCAGAAGTGATTATTTCGGTCCCCATCTCTCTGTGTGTAACGTGTGTGCGAGGTGTTCATTATATCACCTTACTCAGTTTAGAGGTTCGTCAGCACAAAGGAAAGAAAAGGAAAGGAAATCACCAATTATTACGCATCACTTTCTATCTGGAATAATGTTAGATGTGTTCATAGATCTTTCCAACTTCAGATCTTACTTACTTTTTTTCACAAATAAAGGAGAAATTTCAACTAAGAAAAATAAAACAAAAGATAAATAAACCAACTTTTAAAATTCCCTAATTTTAAGGCACTTCAACAACTATCAATTCATGAAATGTTCATTTTTTTTTTCAAGAAAACCTCCATATCAGATATGTCTCCTCAACTTTCCCCCCATTCCTCTTTCCAAGATCAATTTATTTGCCAAGCAGTTAGTAATGGGACTTACTGTGACAGCTGGAAAACCATTCTGCATCTAAGGACAGACACATGGTGTCCTCCTCTCAGGTAACCTGAGCTCCATCCTTTCCCTGTTGAGTGAAACATACTGTGCACTGTAAGATGGCTCTGCACTGGGAAAGGCTAAGCATCTTTCTTTGCTGTGGCCAAGAGATGAGCCTCTCCATGATTTCTGTAGCTCTCACCAGGCTTCCCATGGGCTGGGACCTGTGGCATTGTGACATTCTGAACCCCCAGCAAATGGTTCAGTGTTTCTCTAATACAACACAATGCCATTGTTACAATTCATCAAAATCCAAGGACTTGAGGCTTATTTTCATTCATCTTTAATCAAGGAGCCTAAGCCTCAGAGTAATTAAGATATTTGAACTATAACTTTTGTTCTTCATACTGTCTTTCACTGTGAATCATATCTAGTAGGCTACATAAATTAACATTTATTAAGGAAAAGCAGATGGAAAATGAGCACATGTTCAAAAATTCTCACCATTAAATTTTAAAGCATAAATTTGGGGTATCAAGGATTATTTAGCTCATGTCTTTCACATTCAAATAACAAAATGGAAAATAATAATTTCATTTATTCATCTGTTCAATTAATAGAGACATTGATAGAAATTACTTTGTGGAAAGTTCTAGTCCTACCCAGAACTCACAGTCAGTATGTGTATATATGCCAATTCACTTAAATATTTATTGAATGCCTAAGAGGTATCAGCTTCTGTTGTGTCCTGCATATAAACTGATGAACACAAAGATGATTCTGTCCTCAGAGAAGGGATGTTTTACTGGAATCGACAGTTAACAAGCAAGTGAAGAAATGAGGTCATTAGAGATTTTTCAAGTGTAATGATAGTCACATAGCAATGTAATTTAGAGATTATGGAAATTGTTATGGTAGTGAAAGTTATAAGACGGTCCATGCTGACCTACCATCTATAAAATGAGTCAACCCTGTGAAGAAAGAATTTTAAGGGTGAATGTGAGAAAAATTTTTAGGGGCCAGGTCATTCATTCTTGTTTTCCAAGATTACTTTGAATTTTAGTCCAGGATTAATGGGGGAATATTAAAATTTTTTAATTAAAAAAATGAAATTTTGTATTTCAAATTTTTGCATAAATATTTTTATGGCTTTGTGGAAAGGAAGAGGAAAAGCTTAACATTCATGGGGGCCATGTAATGATGCTGCTAGAGCTAATATTGCATTAAACCAAGTCTTGAAAGGAACAGAAGTTATGGACTGACACCCATTTGAAAGGTGAGGGAGAGAAATTAGAAATAAAGTGCATGTGGGTTGGTAGTGGTAAGGAGAAAAGTAGGACTGCAAATGGCGTGAGGCACTGGAGGTACTTGAACTGGTGGCTAGTCAATGACGAAATTTCCATAAACAAGGTTGACTGGGACAATCAGTATAAGGGACCATCAGGACCTTTCTTTATTTCAAATGTGTTCTCTCTAGGTATCATATTCCAACTAGCAATGCAAAATTGGGATTTGGATCTGTGTGTTGGAAGCTGGAGCAGAGTTAGATGACTAAGTTAAAGGTTTGGAGTCACTATGCACAGACCTAAACCCTGGGGCTTCAGGAAGTCACGTGAAGAAAGCATGTAACAAAGGAGACAAGGTACTGGGCTTCAAGAAAGTATGAAGACTTGCCAACCAGAGGCCAGGTGGAAGAGGGGATCAGAGGAGACCAGGAAGGAGTCATCAGCGGATACAAGACGCTCAGATGACATGGGCCTGCAGAATCCTTGAGGGGACAGTTATTCTCAGGAGGAAATGGGGGAGTGCGGAAGAGGAGAGAGGGCAGCACTGAATTTGGAAACACAGTAACTACATCCTGAAAACCACTGCGGAGTGCTGGATTTCAAAGCAAGCAGGAATTGATTGAAAATAGAACTGGAGGTAAGAAAGTGGAGATGACCTATAGAGGACTCCCTGTGTGTCGGGAGTAGAGCTGTGGGGTCCATTTTGGAGCAATATAGTGTGGGACTCACCCACAACTAGATATTGGGAGAATATGGTGGTATAGATGACAGTGGGGTGAAAGAAAGGAGCATATTCTTGAAATAATTACAAAGGAGTTAGAAATGAGGATTTGTTTGAAGTTGCAAATCTAGCTGCTTATCCAGCTAAGATGACTTATCATTCAAAATTCAGTGTAAGATCACCTACTTTAAAAACACTTCCCTCATCAGATTTAAATGTTCCAAACATTGCTTTATAGGTTATTAAGATGGAATTTTGATTCTTCCAAGAGTTCTGAAACTTATTTTTGAGTATGGAATATCATATATAAGATGGAGGAAACTCTACTTATAATACACACACACAAACCCACTATTTGTGAAAGGTAGGCTGGGGCAGAGGCTGAGTAGGTGGAGGAGTTTGGAAAGAGCATTGGGGAATCTTCAGGGGATGATGGAAGAATTTCGATCTTTAATTTCGTAGTGGTTACACAACCCTATGTACTGGTCAAATCTTATAGAAGTATACAATAAAAGGCTACAGGTACTACACAAATCAGATATCAAACACATCTATTTTTAAAAGCTCTCAATGTGAGCTTCTCAGGTCAAGTGTGGTAATAAGATTCTTTTTGCATTCTTGTTTAAGAAGCAAATGCATCATCCTTGGCAAAAAGGAGGACAGTAAAATATCATGTCCCTGAAGTGCCCCTCTCCACTGCCCAAAACATAAGCAAGTTAAGGGAACGGTTGCTAGGAGCCACAAACAAAATATAAATGGCACCTTTGGTTGTAAAGTGACGCCAACTAGCCACTGAGGTATTATTATGCTAAGATTTACATTCATATGCAAATTGGGCTCCTGCTGTTCACCTTGGCTTGCTACAGGACTCTAGTTACCGGACTGCTGGAGAGTTCCCATTGGTTGGGGAAAGATAGTAGGAGGAAATTCTGGGGAAGGTCCAGGACCTTGGCTCCGGGAGGCGCACGGTTCCGGCAGATGCCCGCATGGGAGGACCGGGTTTGGCTTGCCTGCGGCGGCTTTTTCAAAATAAAGTTTTGTTCCTGCTTGACTGGCTCGTGATTCTGTGCCCAGCCAAGACTGCGGCATTTGGTGGCCCGTACGGGGAACGCCTGAAACTTAGAGGTGAGTAAAACTGCTCGCCCCTGAGGGAAGGCAACAGAATGGGTGAACATTTAGAAAAACAATGTGTTCTTGTTTTGATTTATTTTGTTTTTATTTCAAGCTCCCTAGCCCTAGAATTTTCTCAAGCGAACTGGGAAAAATGGTTAACTCAAGGTTTGAAGTTATTCGGCCCTGAGAAAGAGAAAATTGATACAACCATTGTCTGTTCCGTTTTTGTTTCATTCTGTTTTGGCTTTGTTTTATCCTATCTTATTGGGTTACGTTACCTTTATAGTAGATTAGAATCCAGTAAAAAACAAACCGAAAAACTGCTAAGTAAATTGTTAGAGGTCCAAACTATGGTAGAAAAAACGCTAGGTCAAACAAAAGAGAAGGTCTCTCAAGCTAGTCAGACAGAGGAAAATTTAAAGAAACCAAGCTTAGAGGAAAAGCAGCCATCAGGTGGAGAATTACAACAGGAGGTTGCTACTAACTCCGTTCTATCACCAGAGGGCATAACTCAACCAACAGCTCCATCTACCGCTGAACGGCCCTCAACTCCCGTAGTTGATGGACGGAATTCTGAGGCAGGACCCCAAAGATTAGCATGCCCTGTACTTGAGCAGGCAAGAGGGCAACGAATTCACCGTGCTTTAGATTTCAAAACAATAAAGCAATTAAAGGAGGCTGTAACGACCTATGGGCCGCAAGCTCCCTTCACAATAAGCATGGTCGAATCTGTTACCAACTTGGACATGACACCAGCAGATTGGGCTAACATGTGTCGATCTGTGCTAAACGGAGGACAATATTTATTATGGAAAGTTGCCAATGAGGAATTTTGCATGGAGACAGCTAGGCGAAATGCAGAAGCTGGTTATCCTCAAAGAAATATAGAAATGCTTTTGGGGAAGGGACCTTATGAGGGTCAAAGACAGCAAATTGAATATGACCCTGGCGTATACGCACAGATTGCTATAGATGCAGTTAGGGCATAAAAAACTTTACAGGGGCATAGAGACTTACAAGGTCAATTATCTAAGGTAATACAAGGAACTAATGAACCTTACGCTGAATTTGTAGATAGACTTATTCAATCAGCCTCTAAGATATTTGGTAATACAGAACAGGTAATGCCATTTATAAAACAACTGGCTTATGACCAAGCAAATCGTTGCTGCAGAGAGGTCATTAGACCATGGAGACATGAAGATTTAAACACATATATTAAATTATGTAGAGACATTAATGAACAAGGGCAAGTCTTAGCAACAGTACAACAGGCTTTAGATGCCAGGCCAAAAACATGCTATAATTGTAATCAAACAGGACATTTTAAAAGGAGTTGCCCCATAAGAGGAGGGTTTAACAAAGCGGGGTATCAAAGGAATAGAATACCGGGTATTTGCCCACGATGCCATAGAGGGAAACATTGGGCTAATGAATGCCGTTCTCAAACCACCATAGAGGGTATTCCATTATCAAAAAACGGACAAAAACCAAGTGTTTACCCACGATATCATGGAGAAAGGTATCAAGCTCCGTTGCCAAAAAACGGACTAGAGGGCCCAATGCCCCGGGGCCCAAAACCACAAATATATGGGGCAATGGAGGAACCCAACAGCACCATCAAGGTAGTGCCCAAGACGCATTATCCATTAAATCCCTCATCAGACAAACTAGAGGGAACGCAGGGCTGGACATCTGCTCCTCTGCCAGAGCAATACTAACTCCAGAGATGGGAGTTCAAATCATTCCCACAGGAGTAAAAGGACCTCTTCCCCAGGGAACAATAGGCTTATTATTGGGACGCAGTTCTTCTACACTAAAAGGACTTACGATAAGTCCTAGGGTAATTGATCCCGATTATGAGGGTGAAATAAAAATTATAGCTAGTTCTCCAAGAGGTATATCAGTAATTTCACCAGGAGATAGAATAGCACAGTTATTAATAATACCCAGCCTGCATGATAAATTTTCCAGTCGTAATGTAGAAAGAGGTTCCAAGGGATTAGGCTCCACAGGTGTAGATTGGGCTATGCTGTCTTTGAATTTAGATTCTCGCCCAATGCTAAAATTAAATATACAAGGACATAACTTTAATGGGCTGCTGGACACAGGAGCTAACCTTAGTGTCATCTCTCGTCAAGAATGGCCAAAACATTGGCCATTACAACAAGCCACTCAAACGCTTCGAGGCCTAGGAGTGGCGACTAATCCCCATAGAAGTGCTATGGTATTAGATTGGAGGGATCCTGAAGGATGTGAAGGAACTATACAGCCCTATGTATTGGATCATCTTCCCGTAAATTTATGGGGGCGAAATGTCCTAGATCAATTAGGATTGACATTAACAAATAACATCAATCCTAATACGCCCACTACTAGGGCTAAACAAGGCTTTAGGAAAGAAAAAAGATTAAAAGAACAAGAACAAGGTATAACAGCACCTATTCAAATAGATCAAGAAATAAATAGACACGAATTGGGTTTTCAGAAAGGGCCACTGAGACAATCAAAATTACTTGGAAATCAGAAAGACCAGTGTGGGTTCCTCAGTGGCCCCTGACTAAAGAAAAGATACAAGTAGCCCATGACTTGGTCAGACAACAATTAGCGGAAGGACATATACAACCTTCCGTATCTCCCCATAATACTCCCATTTTTGTCATTAAAAAGAAATCTGGTAAATGGAGATTATTACAAGATTTAAGAGCCATTAATAATGAGATGGTTATTATGGGACCTGCTCAATCAGGGATTCCTCAATTGTCTGCTTTACCAAAAACCTGGCATGTTTTAGCTATAGATATTAAAGATTGTTTCTTTTCAATTCCAATTCATCCCGAGGATAGTCCACATTTTGCATTTACTATCCCTGCACTGAATCATGAAGGTCCTGATCAGAGATATGAATGGAAAGTACTCCCTCAAGGGATGGCTAACAGCCCAACTATGTGTCAAATTTATGTTAATAAAGCAATCCAGCCACTTAGAAACCAAAATCCTGAACTACAAATATTTCACTATATGGATGATGTGTTATTGGCACATAAAGATAAAAACACATTACTAGAATGTTATGCCACACTTACAAACTTATTGAAAAATTATAATCTAGAGATAGCAATAGATAAAGTACAATTAAATCTTCCAATTAATTATTTAGGAGTTCTATTATCCTCAACCATGGTCCGTCCACCAAAAATTCAAATACGAGTAGATCAACTCAAATCACTTAATGACTTTCAAAAGTTATTGGGAGACATAAATTGGATAAGGCCTTATCTAGGCATACCAACAGGAAAGTTAAAACCTTTATTTGATATTCTAAAAGGTCCATCAGATCCAAATTCACCCCGCATGTTAACGCCTGAAGCAAGAAAAACATTAAAAATCATTGAAACGTATATGGAAAATATGCATTTGGATAGAATTGATATAAGTTTGCCTTTATTATTTATTGTACTACCAACAAAAAATATTCCTACAGGAATATTTTGGCAGGAAGGTCCATTATTGTGGATACATTTATCTTATTCTCCTAACACTATTCTTACTAGATATCCTGAGGCTGTAGGACAATTAATACTCAAAGGAATAAAAGCAGCTAAGGGAGTATTTGGGATTTCTCCCAATAAAATTATCACTCCATATACTATGGATCAAATTGATGAGTTAGCTAATGAGTTAAATACTTGGGCAATAATCATGTGTAAAACTAGTGTTTCATTTGATAATCACTTACCATCTAATCCTTTGTTGTCTTTTTGGTCTAAGCATCCTGTAGTTTTTCCAAAAATGACAAGAAAAACCCCTATCATAAATGCTCCAAATATATTCACTGATGGGTCAAACAATGGTACAGCAGCAATAGTTACTCCTGATCAAACTTTTACATTTTTAGTTCCCAAACAATCAGCTCAAAAGGTAGAGCTTAATGCAGTATTACAAGCTTTTATGATGTTTAAAGATTCTGTATTTAATTTATTTTCTGATAGTCAGTATGTAATTAATGCTATAATATCCCTTGAAGATGCTGGTAGGATTTCACCTTCTTCTACTGTTTTCTCTTTGTTTTCTGCTATACAAAGTCTAATCTGGGACCGAAAAGATCCATTCTTTATAGGTCATATCAGGGCACATACAGGATTGCCTGGAGCCCTTAGTATGGGCAATGAACTAGCAGATAAATCTACACATGACATACATATTTTCTCTACAATAGAAGAAGCTATAAATTTTCATAAAAGGTTCCATGTCAATGCTAATACTTTACAAAAACGTTTTAAAATAACTAAAGAACAAGCCAGACATATAATAAAACAATGTCAAAATTGTGTGACATTTTTACCACAAGTTAATCTTGGAGTCAATCCTAGAGGACTAATACCTAACCATATTTGGCAGATGGACGTCACACACTTGCCAGAATTTGGAAAATTAAAATATTTACATGTTACAGTTGATACCTCTTCCGGATTTTTGATGGGCTCCCTTCATGCCGGAAAAAAAACTAAAGATGTTATAGCTCATTGCTTACAAAATTTTGCCACTGTGGGTGTTCCAAAACAGTTAAAAACGGACAACAGTCCTAGTTATACTTCCACCTCTTTTAAACAATTTTGCTCATCATTTGGTATTACTCACATAACAGGAATTCCATACAATCCACAAGGACAAAGCATAGTTGAAAGAGCTCATCAAACTATTAAAATGTACTTATTAAAACAAAAGGAGGGAATTGAAAAGGGGTATATATCCCCCAAAGATAAACTTAAAATAACCCTTTTTACTCTAAACTTTTTAAATTTAGATTCATCGGGACTTAGTGCTGCGGAAAGACACTTGTACCCCAAAAATGTACATAAGCCTAAGGTACTTTGGAAAGATATTCTAACAGGACAATGGAAAGGCCCCAATCCAGTCATAGTATGGAATCAGGGTGCTGTCTGTGTTTTCCCACAGGATGAACAGCAACCGATTTGGATTCCAGAGAGATTAACTAAAACAATTTCTACAGAAAAAGAAGATGATTTGACTCAAATTCATAACAGCTGACATCCAGAGCTCCAGCTTGGCTATTCTTACATCTGCGGCAGTGATTAACCAAGGTGTTTTTTTTTTTTTTTCAATATCTATTTTATTATTGCATTTTTCCCACACCATAAAATTCTATTTTATTTTATTTTATTTATTTATTTATTTTTTGAGCTCATACAAACCTAGGTTAATGTTTTTCTGATCAGTTTTATTTTTTGACTGTGTTTTATTTTTTGACTGTGGAGTTTTTAAACATTGCAATGGAGATTTCACCTAGGTATAGTTACAAGGCCTTTATTTACTATTGTCTTATGTGTTGTATGTTGTGTGCACACTTCTGTTTTGTGTTGTATGTCTGTATGTATGTATGTCCATATTTCTTATATGAGGAGCGCTCATGAAAAAATGGATCCAAATTTTTTCTTTATTCACGTGATTTATATGGTTTAATTTAAATTAGGTGAACAGCTGTTAATGATTGTTTTTAAAGATGGTTAACAGATCTGTTTGTTTGCTAATTTAAATTTGGTAAACAGCTGTTAAGGATTGTTTTTAAAGGAGTTTAACAGATCTGTTTGTTTACTTTCACCTTTCCTTTTTATTATATTTAATAATTCTGTTCAGGATAATGTCTCTTTAGCATCATTGCCAGAATTCCCATCTCCATCCCAGTGCCGGTGAAGACTAAGATAAAACCAAACTACAGCTTCTATGATAGCTATCACAGTAAACTGTATAAACTGATGCATCAATGAATATAACTCAACAAGTAATGCTATCAAGGACTTGATTTACTTTGGGAGGAAATGGACACATTGATAGACTCCTCCAATTTGAACTGCTTCCAGAACTTGCCTGGACTATATATCAGTTGCATACATTGTGAAATATCATCTGGTGCACCGAATTGTGGTACTGCTGGCATATCTTTGCTGATGGTGTCACCAGTGATGCAATTTCCTTGCCAGCTCACCCCATGTTTATTGTGGTAATACTGGCATATCTTTGCTGATGGTGTCACCAGTGACGCAATTTTTCCAAGGAGCCATCAATTGGCTTAATGTCGTGGCATTTCTGTACCCTCCTCCCTTCTACTAGTGATGGTCTAAAATTTGGGGGCCAACAGAGGTGAGGCAAAGAACCTCACCCCCCCACTGGCACCAAGGCAAAATTTGGGGGCCAACAGAGGTGAGGCAAGAACCTCACCCCCCCCACTGGTGCATAGGCCTATCCACAAGCAAACGGTAAGAGGGAATATGGGCAGAATATACATTGAAGAACCCTGGCTTTCTTCATATGTGCTGGGAATTAAGGAAGGTAATCTTACTTGTAGTAAATTCTTTGAAGGTGACACTGCTAAAGCCAGCTAAGCCAAGAATGCCATTGCTTCTGTAGCCCAGTTCATAAATCCTTCTCCCTGTGGTTACTGGCATTGACCAGAGCACGTGGAGAGGACAGTGCTCACCAGCTGCCTGCCACTGGACAAAGCTTCATGGAGCATGGAGGTTCCATTCTCTGGATAACCACCGGAGGCACCATGTCAACCGGCAGTGCACCCCTCCAGTCACCACCATGTAATCTTCTGTAGAGCATTTCTCAGTAGATGCTGTGTCTTACCTCCTGTCTCTGAGCACCTTCTCTGTTCACTTGACAGCTTACACCTCTGCCTTAGCAGAACGGACTTGGATTTCATAGCTGACGAGTGCTTTCTGCACTCTGGCATACAAAGTGTACTGCTCTGTGAATAACAGGAGAAAGAGGAGGGTGTGTGGAGGGTTCTCATGGTGGGCCTGGTTCCCTGTGCACTTCACCCGTCACCCTCATCCTGACCTGAAAGCAGAGCAGCCCGGCCATCCAGGGCTCAGAGGGGCAGGAAGGACGGGGGGGTGGGGCAAGAGAGAAAATAAAAGCGATTTGGCTAGTTAGACACTGGAGATTGAATAAACATGCTGATCTTCCCCTCTCTATAAGTATTACTAAACTTCATCACCAAAACTATATTCAGAGAAGAAAAAATATCACTTAATAAATACAAAGAAAATGGGGAAAATGGACACCAGAGAGGACATATGGGCATTTGTGCATAATTCAACAATAAAGAAACTAGAATTCAGAGCACTTACGTTCTGTACATCTCAAAAAACAAAAAAAGATTATGAATATTTGAACATATTCATACAGAAATGATGAATGTTTGAGGAGACAGATATAGTATGATTTAAACATTTCACAGTATATACCATGTATTACATGGTACCCCATTAACATAAATGCTGTTTTTGTTTTTATGTACTGATTGATAAATAAATTTAACTTTTAAAAGAAACTACAGTTTCATATACAGCCAAACTGTCAGTTAATATTAAGGCTAAACAACAAACTTTTCAAAATATACTACCTTTTTACATATTATTTGGAATATATTGTAGGTTCTTCTCCACCAAAATGAGAGATTCAGACAAGACAGAGGAAGGTTTGGAATTAATCAAGGGCTCCAAGACAAAGGTAATTCCTATAGAGGAGAGAGAGGGGGTGAGGACTAACCAGGAAAACCCACAGCAGAAGACACATCAGCAGGGTGCACACACACGCCTGCTCTGAAGAGAGGAATTATGCAATTATGATGAAGGAAGTAAAAATAAAAATAAATAAAATTCTAAGCTTACGAATAAAATTATGGTGAGAGGTACCAGAACTTTAACCCTAAAGACTGAGAGAGGCTTGTAAAATAACATCAAGAATGAAGTAATAGAAGCCATGAACCTCTCTTTTTAGTTTCAATTTCTACACACTTTGAATTTGGAAGCAATGTACCTATATTGAATGATATTTTACAAAATCGTTTTTTTTAAATGTATGAGTGAATATAAAACCAAGATAACAAGAGATCACAGACACTAGCCTTGGAGCCCAGTGCTTGTCGATCAACTTCTCTGCCTCTTCTTTTGAGAGCTCTCAAGGCAAGGGCCCTGTTGTGTGGCCCTTCTGCACCCTCACAACTTGCACATGAAAAACACAGCATACAGTTAGGTACTTCTCCTTGTATTCAAGCAAATTGCCCAACAAAGGATGGATGGCTCATGGTTATTAAGAATTCACAAAATAGCAAAATATACACCAAAGCAAACCCAGGGGATAGCACAGACAACAGAGGGACTGACTTAGTTCTTCACAGCAAATTACAGGTTTGGGAACCTCCTAGGATGAGGACCTAAGGCTTCTCATCAAGATGGTCTCAGATTCACAAGTGTCCACCTCTCTGTCTAAAAGCAAATCGCCTCCTCATGTTTTCCCTGAAGTGTTTACTATCTTACGAGGCCATCCTCAGAGGATCCACCTTCTTTGTCCTCTGTAATTTAGTTAATGGAACCGTCACACAGCTGGAGACTCCCCCACTATTATTCACAGCTTTTATCTTTAACATGTCTTTTTATAGATTGATCAGAAGTTAGCCTAGAAGTTAGTGCAATTCCAAAATTATTTTTTTATAAAATCAGGAAAAAGAACACACAAATTTATTATATGCTCAAGGCATGGGAGTTTTAGTCTCCCCAAGATCCCTTTTTCCAAACATTTTAAGATGACTTTAGATTCTCATGCAGATTTAAGAAATAATATGGAGAGACCCTATATTCCCTTTATCCCATTTTTCTCAATGGTAACAACTGCCATACTAGACTGACATTATCAGAAACAGTAAAACAACTTTGGTGCAACCTATCATTCTTACTCAGATTTCACCAGATTTCCATGTACTCATCTGTGTGTATTCAGATTCCCCTTTTCTTCTTCATTTTTTCCATGGAGTTATGACCAGCATGCAAATCATGTCTCCATGGGAGGTTCTCATCAGATAAGTGGCCTTGGAAACATTTACTTACCCCAGAATCTATATTCAGGTAAAATATAGTTCAGTTGCTACTACATTTTAGACCCCTTTTCTGAATAACATATATACTCTCATATTTAATATCCCTAACAATCAGGTATAAAAGTCAAGAATCATCATCACCCTAAGGATGAGAATGTTGGAATTAGGAGAAGGGTAGCAATGTGCAGACTTCCATTTGCATCTAAATGACGCATGAGATTGACACCTTGTGTTAAAGCCAAAATTTTTCTAGAGTCCAAGGCAAAATTCTTAACTAGTTTTAATTTTGTAATAACTCATTATGACTTGGATAACCCAATCAAATTTCCTCTTTCCACAACTAGTCAAGTAGGGTTCCAAGAAAGGAAATGGTGATGAGCTTTGAAGAGAACAAAATTAGCGGGATGGGACAGTGCTCAGGAATTACAGGCACAAAGTGTGTTCAGTGGCGTTCCACAGGTGGCGGTAGGCAGAGAAGCATCAAGAGGCAGGAGAGTGCTGGGCACGGTGGTGCACTCCTGGAATCCCAGAGACTGGGGAGGCTGAGGCAGGAGGATTCAAAGTTTGAGGCAAGCCTCAGCAGCAACAAGGTGCTAAGCAACTCAGTGAGACCCTGTTTCTAAATAAAATACAAAATAGGGCTGGAGATGTGGCTCAATATTTGAGTGCCCCTGAGTTCAATCCCTGGTACCCTCCCTCCCCCCCAAGAAAAAGAGCCAGGACAGTAACAGTGAGCAGGCAAAGAAGACAAGGAAGACCCCATGACTGCCACTTCCCCAGTGCACAACGCTCTGGCCTTTTCAACCCACATGTGCCCCTGGTCTACTGAAAGCCTGCACCATGGAGCCAACCTGCACCACCTCCCAAGCCCATCATTTCTGCGTACGGTGCAGGCTCTGAAACTTGGCCTTGAGATTCGCTGTGGCTACAAGACGACCTTCATGGAGGCAAAGTATGAAGGAAAGATGGTGGGAAAGCACCCAGCTTCCTTGCTCCCTTAAGGAAGATGCTGAGGAAAGTCCTACACTAAGGAGATCCACTTGCCCACAGTGACCTGGTGCTCAGTAACCCACTTTAACTGGCTTCCTTCCCTCTCTGGTCTCACCTCCCTCTTATCTTTCTGATTCTTTCTGGCTTCCCAAGCATGCTACCTGGCCTCAAATTTTATCTCTGTGGCTGTTTCTGGGGGATTATGTATCTAAGAAGTATATGCAATGTGTCTCAACAGGTATATTTGATTCTTTGCATTTCTTTAGCCAATTATTGGGCAAGCATTTATTAAGTACTTCTGTAGCCCGGCCACAATGTTCAATGGTAGGTACTGTCAGAGAATTAACACATGATTCAGTTCCCCAATGAATAAATATTTTATGGAAATATAATATTATATATATGTAGATAAATGTAACATAATTATTAGATTACAGTAGTTAAAAAGGAAATCTTATGGACATAAATGATTTAGAGATCTAATAGTTTTCTAATAGTTCCATATCAAGGCAGGGATTCAAAAGATGTAAATTTAATTCAAATTCCAGGAGAGGAGGCAACCACTGGGATAGAATGGAGAAACAAAGGTTTAGCATATTTTGTTTGATGAATTTAGTTACAGGTAGGAGTTGTCATTCATTGTAGTAGATTATGGGAAAAGATTTTCAGGGGAAAAATTGTCTATACTGCTAATTTTTATATATTAGCATCCACTAGCCTCCCCTCAACTCCCTATTAAGCAAATTTCTTCTCATAGATATTTTTAACTCTAATATGAATCTCAAAAAATGTGACGGATGACCTTCAAAGGAAGATATGTCATCTCTGGCATATCGTGATTTTTATTTTCTGACTTTTACTAGCCTAACATGGAAATCTTCATATAAATATAAGCACTTGGGTCATTGAAACCCTCCTCTTATAATTAGCTGTAAAAATATGCCCATTTCAAATACTCCCTGAAATAGTAACAGAATCAGCATGTATCTCATGCCCAAGAATTCCAGGAGCGTTTTTCCACTCTCGTTAAAATGTGCTGCAATGAGAAAATTATGTGAATATCATCTAAAAGCTTTACAAGGAAACTCTTTAAAATTGATAGTTATAAGTGTTTACAATACAAATTCAAGGTGATTACATGATGATTAGCACTTGCTTATATGTCTCTTAAAAAACCCACACAATCTGTTTTAAACAGCAATCTCCCTGAACACTTGACCTTGATGAGGTTGATGCTGATTTGGGTGATGAACTTTCAGAAGCCAGGTTTTATTATTGGACCATGTCTTAGCATTTTCTAATAGTTCCATATCAAGGCAGCAATAGAATGTCTACCATTGGCCAAGGTTTGGTTCCAGGTATTAAGAGGATACTTTCAGGGGTAACAGCAACAGCATCTTACATTTGTTGAGTGCTTAGTATACTCCAGAAACCCTTCTAAGTAGTTTTCCTGCAACTAATTTTATCTATTTTTGGAAGCAATTGTGTTCTAAAAAGCAAATCTGGGATCAAGTTTTGAGTTGTTACTCCTAGCTGGTGGCCCCTCCTGATTTCTGCCCAATTCCTTGTATTTAAATTCTGCATTTTAGCCTCTAGAGGGTGATCAAGTCTTCATCTAAACCACGTGGAAATATCACAGGGATCATGATGATGACCAGATCAGTATTTGTTGAGATGGGAAGTTGTCTTTGGTCCTTTTACAGAGAATGTTCCCTTGATTTATTCTCTTTTTCTTACAAACATTGGGATCAAGTAGGATCAGGGTAAGACCCAGAGAGACTGGGGCAGAGAAAGACCATAGGGACTTCCAGATGATAGTGCAAAATACATTTGAATTTTAATGTGATCCAGCTTATTAGTGGTAGTCAGTATAGCTGCTGTTCTACTCATCACATATTTTACTCACTTTCCTTCCCATATTAGCACCCATCCTTTGTTCATTGCTAAGAGCCATAGCCAAGTAAAAATGATGCATGGCATTTTTGGTTGTAAGGTGACCCAGCAAGCCATTGAGATGATAGGGTTATGTTAAGATATGCATTCAAATGGATATTAGACCCCTACTCTCCCCCTCGGCCTGCTACTTTGGAGCTCTAGCAGGACTCCCAAAGAGTTCCCATTGGTTGGGAAAGTGCAGTAGGAGGGAATTCCGGAGGAGGGATTGCCTGTTTGGAGTAGTGTGGCCCGGGAGAACACCGCGTGTGTGGGTTGGCATATTTCCCGGGAGCATACAAGGCATTGGCGGGAGTTTCAAAAATAAAGTTTGTTCCTGTTTGAGTGGCTCGTGACTTTGTGCCCAGCCAGACTGCGGCAGTTCATCAATAAAAGTAATCAGAAATCATATCTCTTTATGACATCAAGTCTTTTCATCAAAAGGTAGTCTGTATATCAGTACAGTTATGATCTCTGAACTAATGGGACCAGTTATTTCCATAATTATTATTATATAATCATAAATTCTTTAAAAACTGTTATCAAATTTCCTGAAGTAAAGTAAAAATTCAATATGAGATATAGGACAAGGTCTTGGTAATGATGAAAATTAATCCCATCTGGAAGGGGAACTGAGGCTAATGCAGATCAGATACCACTCCATGGCAATTATGATATCCTTCCCACCTGTGTAGTGTGGAGTAAGAGCTTTGATCTGAGTTGAAATGCACTCACTTCCTGGAAATACCCCTTTTCTGCTCTTCTTTGTGGCCTCTGTTCACTCCCAGGAAAAGGAACTATTTTTTTTATGATTGATTCCTTAGCAGCATCTGAAATGTGAACTAGAACACGTGGCTTTCTGGGTGTTGATAAAAAGCTTGGTTTCTGCTTCTAGAAGGTTAATGACACAGACTGGTTTTAATCTTAAATAATCATTTTCAATTTTCATCCAAACTGGTGCATCTTTGGGTGGCAAAACCCTCAGTAACTTAGTGGTCATTTTTTACTGGATTTAAATCCCATCAATTCTATATGACAGCTACAAACCATCCAATTCTTTGAGGCTTAATTCTGACATCTCTTATATTTAATTGTGTCCATTTTCTACCACTCACCAGTAATCATATGTTCAGCTCCACACAATTTCTCAAGCTTGTTGGCTGGGTAGGAGAGCCCCCCACTTCAGGCTGTTGCTGAGCTATTCGGCTCATTTCAAAGGCTCTTCTGAGTGCCATCATCTTAACAGTCTCACAGTCCCATGAGCAAGTGGCTCTGGCCTGAGGGCAAAGCTGACTTGTCTAGGGTGGTATAGTAAAGTCAGCCATTGTGAGTGCCCCTTAAAAATCATGCTGAGGAGCGTGGGTGAGAATGTACTGCAGGGAGGACAGAGAGCTCAGACATGGCTTCCATTCACCCAAGGCCAACAGTATGCAAGACCGAACTACTCATTTGAGTGTTAGTTCTTGGTTTGGAGAATATGAGGGTGCTAAAAAAAATAATAATTTCTGCCATTTTGGAGATTAGGTTTAATAAAGGAATAAAGAATCTTAGACCCAAACAGTATTTGGAGGTCAATTTGAAAAGCTTTCCCAGCAGATGGCAGATGTTGTAAGATCCGTGGGTTTCATTTCCTCGTTGGAGGGTCCCAGCCTCCAGGAGCACCAGGCAGCTGGGTGCCTGTCTCACTCTCTGTCCATGCATAGAATCGGGCTCATCAGGACAGGTCCTCTGGGATTCCTCCAAATTGCAGGAAATCCTCCGGCAGCTCAATATCCTCCCAGTCCTTTGACTTCATTCTATTCCTCTCAGAATGTCAGAAGATTCTCATTTCCCTGCTAACCAGAAGGGAGGCCTTTGATGAAATGACAGTTTGTGAACTTTACGAATTGCAGGTAAACTTTTAATGGGCCATTGTTTTGATTTTTCTTTCAAGTATAGGATCTTTGGCATTTGATCAGTGTGTTCTTTTTCCTCTTCAAAACACAATGTGGTCTTTCTGGTTATTCACAACGCTCAAAGGCAAATTAATGACTCTTGAAGGAGAAAGAGCAAGAGAAAAACAAAATTATGCTGGCAAACGGCTAGGGAGATGGCTCTAATTGTACAATTTTAGCATTTTCCTCTTCATTTATATTTTAAAAATCCCTGTAGAATTTACTGAAAAGTAAAGTACGTTTTTTCTTCTTAGAAAAATAGGAAAGCTTAGGCAAGACATTACTTTTATATTCTTCCATCATTAAGATTCTTAAGGAATTTTTCCTAGAATTCTAAAACTTTTAATTTATATCCACTGATATTGAACACATTATGTTCTAGAGTATCTATAATATTTTAGAACATATTCTATATTTTCAAGAAGGTTGTAGTTTGATATTTTCTGGAATAAAATTTAAGGAGTATTGTAGCTAATTGTTACATAATTTGCATTTGTCCAAAGAACTGGTAAGAATATCTCTTCCTAAGTAAAAATATGTCCATTTCTTTGACATGAAGGAAAAAGGAATTCTAAAGGTCAAGCTCTTGTAATTGATGGCCTTTTGCCCACTCAAAGTAACAGATGAAGGGACAGCTGCCCATCTACATGGAAGAGTAGGGCCTGCCTCTGGGTCTGAGCACTCGGAGTGCACATAGCTACTTAGCCACAGACCAAAATAGTGTGTCTGTGTGTTGATCGTCCACTGTTCTTTCCTCTTCTTTTTCTTTTTTCCTTACTCTGCTTAATTTATATCTGGATCAAGTTTAAAATCAAAATATTAATTCTCTTCTACCTTTGTTTTTCTTTCAAAAGACTCCTTTATTCTCTCCTCACTTTGTGGCCATGTTCCTAGAAATATTCTATTCTTACTGCACGATAACAGCTTCAATAAATATTCTAATAATAACAATTATGAATAATATTTATCATTATTATTCTTATCATAACTAGATAGGGTCACTCTGCAGTCAGTACCAATTCCAGCACCTTCCTTCTTCAGTGCCTTTAGTAGGACAGACACTGGGTGTCCCAGATTTGTTATTGTGCTTTGTCAACCACTGACACACAAAGTTGATTAGGAAGACAGGTTAAGAACAGACTAGATTTATGGCTGAGTAAAACTCCACTGTGTGTGTGTGTGTGATTATATATATATATAATCACATTTTCTTGACCCCTTCATCTATTGATGGACACCTCGTCTGATTTCATAAGTTGGCTATTGAGAATTGTGCTGCTATAAACACTTATGTGGCCATATCTCTGTATGATATGGTATTAATGCTTTTGGATAAATACCATGTAGTGGGATATCTAGGTCATATATTGGTTCCCTTATGCCTAGTCTTTTGAGGAATCTCTATACTGCTTTCCAAACTGGATATACTAAATCGCAGTCCCAACAATAATGTATTAATGTGCATTTTCCCCTGCATCCTTGCCAGAAATTTTTATTTGTATTCTTGATGATTTCCATGCTAACTGGAGGGAGATGAAATATCAATTGATTTGCATTTTCCTGACTTCTAGGATGTTGAACATTTGCTGGTAAATGGATGGAACTGGAGAACATCATGCTAAATGAAATTAGCCAGACTTTGAAGTCAATGGTTGATTCTTTTCTCTTATGTGTAAATGTTAGAACAAAATAAGGAAAAAAAAAACACAGGGGGAATCCCATGAAAATGCCAGGAAAAATCAGTGGAGTAGAGGGATGGACTTAAGGAGGAGTAGGGAGGCATGAGGAAAAGGAGGAACTGGGGAAAGGAATTGAACAAATCATGCTCTTCAAATGTATGAATTATCACAGAGAATTGTTCTTTTATGTCTATCTAAATGGCACCAATTTAAAACGCAGTAAATTAATGGAAGAGCAGTAGAGTTGAGGAGGAGGTACATGGGAGGGAGGAGAGGAGGGAAAGAGGAATTCCTAGGAACTAAAATAGAGCAAATTATATTCCATGCATGGATGAGTCTATCAAAATGAACCCCACTATGATGCATTAATAAAAACATTTTTAAAAGAGGGGACTGGACTTCTCTTTCTCTCAGTCATAGCAGTTGGAGACATTCTGTCTTCCTTAGGCAGTATCACACTATTTGAAACATGTCACTTGGTTTAGTTATTAAGATGCAGGAAATGAGGCTTTTATTCTGTTGGGACAAACCAGAGCAGGTACACCTGGTTCTAGACTTGCCAGCAATAGCAACAGACTGTAGGTGGAAGTTTGGTGGCTTGGAATTGGAGCAGGTATTTACAGAGATGGCCTCCCCTTTCTGCAGGTTTTCAGGTCATGGAAGAAGAGAGGCTTTCTTGATAGCCCTGTTCTCAAGTATGGTTTCAGGAACTATTTCTGAAGGCTATAACTAAAGTCTAGCTTTTTGGTTCTTTTGTTTTTTTAGCACAAAAAAATCCACTTAACAATCTGTAATAAATCCATCTATGCTTAAAGCAGCCAGGCAGTTTATGTCTCTGCAGCTGAACTTTAACAAATTCAGTTTGTATCACTTTTTGACTGTTTTAGTACTTGTCTTCCTGGCAACTCATGTTTGAGGGCAAAATTCATGCCTGCTTAATGCCACTATCATTTTTCTTTCCAGAGTTTCACAAATGTCAGGTGGCATCAGAGTTACAGAAGATGCTCACAAGTGATGTGCTAAAAGGTATAGACCTTTAATAAGTAAAACACAAAAAAGGGAAAAACACTCAACAGTTCCCTCTATGAAAGGAAGATAGCTTCTATCCAGAGATTTTATGGAAGAACATGTTGTGTTTTTTATCCTTTAATTCCTTCAAATTTTTTCTACTTTGTCCCTACAATTTCCTTTTGATTGAAATGTGAGTGATAAGAAGGATTCACTTATAAAGTAGAAATACTTAATTCACAAGGGTATTGAGTGTTTAAAATAAATTACACAGTTGAGATTTTAAACTAAATTTTCGTCTTGTTCTTTTTTTTTAATTCCTTATTTCCATCTTAGTTAAAGAGGGAAACCTTCAACATCGCAAATTTAGAAACATTCAAGATCATCAAAGACAACAACAGGACTCAATCAGTTGCTTCCTTGAAACTGAAGAATTCAGAAATTTAGAAAGATTATTTGAATGTTTTTACAATAGATATTACAACAAAATTTTTAAAATAACCCATCTCCAAATTAAATGCATAATTAATTAATAGTATAATTATATTTTATTACTTTCTCTTATGTATAATAAATTCGTTTGTATATACATATTTATATATTCACATGCACATTGGCATATTTATATAAATTCATGTATAATTAAATTTATATTTAATGCATGCTAATTTTATATTATTTGTATTATAATGCATATATATATTATATTATTTATCTCATTCTAATACCTGACTTGGAAATATTTTTAATTTTTGGAAAAAATATTTTGCCTCAATTTTAATTTTAAATAGCAGATATTATTAAAAATGCACTAGAAATTTTTCCAAACCAAATTGGTTTTGGTATAGGTGGTATTTATTTTATTATAATGCTTCAAATCAGAATTGTCTATTCTGACTATGGAAAAGTTCTATAGAAAAATGAGTTATAAAAATGCTAATGTTAAACAGATAATTAAAGATAAGAAATAATCATTACTATGTGATCCTAAATACTAAAGTCCTGAAAACAAATTATCAAAATATAAATAGTAATCTGCAGGTAGTGAATAGATTTTGAGTATTTATGTTTAGTTCTCCTTTGTAATGTCTTAATTTTTTCAAATAATGTCTAATTAACGCTTTTGCATTGTTTTGTTTTGTTTCTGTCCTAAATACCTATCACCTGACCTTAAATATAACTGGAAATTTATTCATATTTCTTTAATGGTTGAATGAATGAATAAATCACTCAGATATATGGCTTCCCACATGATTTTACCAAACAGAGCATAATTCCTTAGGGGCACATTATATTTCTGTAGATATGCACCCCAACAATTCCACGGTGGGGGGGGGTGGGTATCTTAATGATATTTATGACTGAGTGGCAAAGCTAATCATGACAGTAAAATTATACAGTTTTCCAAGACCCTTCCTCTCTGGGATTTCATATATTAGAACAGCATTGTAAGTGTTGTGAAGTGGAAAATTGGTGAAGAAATGACTGGAATTTCAATACCCGGAACATTAACAGAATGCAGCAAAGAGGATTCTGTAGACAGGACCTTGAGTCTAACAAAGTGAAGGCTATGTGTGGACATGGAATTTTGATGCAGGTCATGTCTGAGATGTAAGCCTCATCATATGAGGTAAAGAGATTCACATTGCCTGGACAGCAGCAAGGAGACAAGTAGAAAGGGATCTGCAGACTGACATCATCAGAAAGCCAATTAGAAATGCAGAGACTTAGGCTGTATCTATCTCAGACGTACTGAAACAAATATTCTGAAGTCTGAGAAACATTCTTTCCTCTAAACTAATGTGTCTCTGCTCTAGCCATACATGGGAAGTTTGTGGGGCATTATTGTATCACACTGAAGCTTGGGATCCATGCTGGAGCATTAAATCAGAAGCCAAACAGGTGGGAGCCAGGAAGCCCAGGTGATTCTTATTATAGAGGAGAGACACACACAGGTCAGTGGCTCTCCTTTTAAATTAGTAAAAAATTATCAAACACTCCAGTGGTGTTTGCAAGTTTTGTCTACCAATTACTATAATAGAAATTAAAATATCGGAATTATTAAATGTTTATTTTTCATTTAACTAATAATAGTGTCATTATATACTAGCATACTGAATATATTTACATGAAATATAACTCTGTTTCTCAAAACAAAAACTAATGAGAATAGTATCATTTTACATTTTTGCATTTCTCTCTAATATCTGCCTTAATAGAAGTCTCAGATTCTCCTGGCTGCTTCTCCATTCACATTGTAGCTATGTGTTTTGTTAAACTATAGAAAGGTAAACTGACCACATAACTTCAGTGAGGAAAACAAGTAGAATATTAATAGTCCTTTCAGAAATTGAGGATAATTTTTAACAGTATACCAAAACTTGAGGAGAAATATTTCCTTAAAGCTCAATTAAGTGTCAAATATAAAAGCAGTGGTGTACTTTTTGAACTATTACATTTGAGTCCGTTGGATTTTATCATCAAGATTTTGAAATGTGCACCTATAATTCAGAAAAGCATGCATTTACTGAATTATGAATTATTAGAAATGTTTTTATGCATCTTGTTATACAACAAAAATATATTGTTCATATCAGCATCATTCTCATCAGAATTGTTATAAACCCAATAAACAATTTGTTTTCCCAAATTCTGAGGTTCAGTTGAATGATCAACTCTTTGACTAGGGTTATTTATTTCCTTGAAGAAAGAGCTCATATATGTATATGTGTGTGTGTGTGTGTGTGTGTGTGTGTGTGTGTGTGTGTGTGTGTATATATATATATATATATATATATATATATATATATATTTGTGTGTTTAGGGAAATTGATCCCAGGGTCTCATACATGCTTCAAAACCCTCTAAGACTGAGCTATATCTATATTTTAATATTACTTTGAAACTTTTCTATATCTGAAAGCACATTGGAGACCTCTAAGGGTCCACAGGCCACTTGGGTCTTGCTGTTCTACTTCTCCATCAAGTTGAGACTTTAGTCACTTTTCGGTAGAATTTCAACAATTCCCATATGTTTGTGGTGCACATCTGAGCTATTTTTTTGACCAAGTGTACCCTTATTTAATTTCAATCTGTTGAGATCTGACTCATGCCCCACTGCATAAAAAGTCTCTAAAACACTGTCAACATGGAGCCCTTAAAGGGCAAATATCTTTAATTGATAAATATAGACACTGTTAATTATGTAAGCAGTTACCAATAGTTCTTTCTAAAAGATAATTTTACAAAGACAGCAGTTTTCAATTATTATTTTATTCATAATTATTAAGCTGGTTTTCTGATTCATACATATGTACATGTATAAAATCACAAAATAGAAATGAAACTGGAATTATTGTAACTCAATAGCAAGAAGAGGCAATTTAAAAAATAAAAAATAAAAAAAACTGCACTAAATATGTTTATTTCCTAAGACCATGAAAGACTTACTTCCCATTGTCCATTTATTGGATATCTGGGGAGTTGCCCTTCCAAATTTATGATGCCTTTTCTTTTTCTTATTTCATTAATTGAACTCAAGAAATAGGACTAAAAAGATGTTTTTTTTTGATGTTTTAAGGAAGAGAGAGAACAAACATTCACCTCTAGGCTTACTATATCAAGAAGTCCCAGACCAAGGAGCTCATGAATATTGTCCTTTTCTTATAATCTTTATTATGATTTCTTTTCTCTTCTTTCAAGGAAGAGGAAGCACCTGTGGACTTCTCTATAAAACCTGGAATTTTTCCATTAATAGTTTTCACTTCTGCATTCAGTGTTAAGGAAACTAAGATACTCTATGCTGCATGACTAAACCATCAACATGGTACCTTTAGGTGGATGATAACTTACAGCTGTTCCTAAGTTCTCAACACCATTTTGTCAGAATATTTTTTAAATGCCTACTAAGGAAATTCATATGTAGGTGAATAAATGCATAGCAGGCAAAGTACTTTTAGAATAACTCAAACCACTGAAATTGTGTTCTTATTTTTGTTTTCAGATACACAGCCCAAGTGTTTCAGGCCAAATGTCATCTTTCTTCTGTTTTAATCTTCTGACATAAATTTTTTAAGTCCCCTGAGAAAGTCATTAAAACTTTACTCCCTAAACATTCATTCAAAAAGCAAATGCAGTTAATTCTCAAAGTCAAATTTAGTGTAACTAGAGGAGCAGTTACCAAAGGTTCTCTGTAATTGATGTGTTTTACATAAAAGCAGCAGTTCATCCATTCATGGGCTCCCAACATAAAAGACACTGCATTTGTATGGAGAGTACAATTGCCTGGTAATTTTTCATCACAACTGGAGTCCTTTATCTTCTGTCAGTCAACACTGGGAAACAGGAGTTTTATGCACTCCAGTTAAGTAACAGAGAAGGGGGTCCAGAGCAGCCTGTAGAAAGACAATGCCTAAAAATATCTGTATCTTCCTTCATAGGCCTTGTCTAAGCAAAAATTATTTCCCCAGTGGTGGACAATCTGGTGTTATTATAAATAATTACACATTTAAAGTCATAAACGTGAGCTACTGTCATGTAGAAATCCCATTTTAATTGTACTTGTTCTAGTTTCACACTGAAATGTAATGGCAATTTAATTAACTTAACCATCTACCAATAACCTTTGACTGCATTACATATTATTTCTTCATTAACATTCAGAGAGGAAAAATTGGGTGTTTCTATTTCTTATTCTGGAAATGGTGATATGAGGCTTATGACAATACAAAATGCAAAACTTACACTGAATTTAAAAATTTGAAATTTTGACCCTTTCTTCTTTAGTTGTATAAAATGATGTACCTGTGATTAGAATGAAGTTAATGTCCTTGTTTGTTGAGCATGTGATAAAATCAAAATGAACCACTCAAATGTCATTAAAACTTGGAAATTTTATGAGAGGAGTTATTATTTCATTGAATAACACTGTTTTAGAGATAAGCAGTTTGAAGCACAGAGAGATTAGGCAGTTTCTCAATTTCCCCTATCATTATAATAGGAAGGAGGAAGTGGTAGAATAATAGCACAAAATATTTTTTTTCATAAATATTATTTCAGTTTTATTCATACATTGTTTTAAGTGCTTAATTTGCAAATAAAGATTACATATATTTAAAGTGCACAATGGAAGATTTAATACATATATGCATTGGGTAATGATTCCCACAATCAAATAAGTCAACATGTCTGTCACCACTCACTCTGTACCTTAGCTCCCTTACTTTTTTGTCTTGTAAGTGAAATTTTGTGCCCTTTTACCAACATCTCTTCATTTCTCTCCCAACTGCTGATAACCACTGCTCTACTCCCTGTATCTATGAATTCAACTTTGTAAGGTTCTATCTGTAAGTGAGATAATAGTTTTTGTTTGTGTCTGATATGTGTCATTGAGCATAATGTCCTCCAGATTCAACCGTGTTGTTGCAAATGATATGATTCCTTCCACTTACTTGGCTGGATAGTATCCTCTGTGAGTACTGGCATGCTTATACACACTTTCTTTATCCATGCATCTGTGAGTGGACACTTAGGTTGTTTCCCTATCTTGATTATTGTGAATACTACTGCAATAACTATGGTGCTATAGATATCTTTCTGAGATGCTAATTCCATTTATTTTGGATATAGAAGACAAGTTTGCTGATTTGTGTGGTAGTTCTATTTTTAATTTGTTGAGGAAACTCTTTGCTGATTTCCATAATCACTGCACCAATTTACCTTTTTTCCAAGTGCATACAAGGGTACTCTTTTTTTTCCAGAAAATCACTAATGACTATCTCTGATATTTTTGACAACAGCCATTCTATGAGGTGAGAGGTGGTAGTTCATGTGGTTCTTATTTCGATTTGGTACCTGGTACCTGGGCCCCAGGCCCTGGCTGGTGTCCCAAAATGGGTGTAGCCATGTGCAACCAAACCTGGAGCTTCCCCCAGAGCAGTCCTCTAGGCCAAGGTAGTTGTGGTAGTGGTGGTTGTTGGCGGCAGGCAGCGGGTCAGCAGAAGTGTGGGCTGCAACTGTGGCTGTGGGGGCAGCGTCACCAGGTTCTCTCTCGGGGTCAGCAGCAGTGTCAGTTGCATCTGGGGCAGTGCTTTCTTCTGGGGCAGCGGCACCCAGAAAGAAAACCTCCAGGCGGCCTCAGGCTGGCAGCAGAGGAATCAGAGGCAGCAGCCATGGCGGGGGTGGTGCAGGCGGAGGCTGATTCTCCCATCATAATATTTTTACGTGAATTCATTTGTTCTTTTGAGATATACTTGGCATTTGATGCCTTATACATTCAAGGAGCACAACCTGTTCTAATTAGGATCCCCTCCTGCAGGTGTACATGGGGTGGGGTTCTCTGGTTGTGTGTCTTCCTCTATGAACTTAGGAAAGTCAGGACCTTTCAGAGGAGGTGCATAGTAGCAGGTATCAGGTACCTGGAGGTTGGGATGGTAGGACTTGGCCCCCTTGCCACTTTTTTGACTTCTGGCCATGATGTCAGTGGTTTTGCTCTGCCACATATGCCCACCATGACCGGGTGCCTCCCTACAGTCCTGGAAGTAATGGGATCGACTGTTCATGGACGGAATCTCCAAACTGTAAGACAAAATAAACCCTTTTCTTTATAAGGCCATTATCTCAGGTGTTTATAATAGTGATGGAAACCTGTCTCACATGATTAGAATATTGAATCAGCATTCAAAAACCTCCTAAAAAGAAGATCCCAGGACCAGATGGCTTCACAGGGGAATTCTACAGTGTTTAAAGAAAAAATAATGCCGATCCTCCTCCAACTCTTCCAAAAATGAAAGAGTAGGGAATATGTCCAAAGTAATTTTACAAGGCTAGCACTCACCTCATACCACAACCTGACAAGGGTGCTACAAGAAAATAAAATGACAGACTGATATCCTTGAAGAAGGAGGATGCAAAGATCTTCTACAAAATATTAGCAAGTAAGATTCAACAGCCTATCCACAGGATCATATGTCATGCTCAAGTGGGATTTGCCCCTGGGAAACCAGGATGGTTCAACAACCATATTAATGAAGGTGATAAGCCACATTAATAGAATGAAGGATTAAAATTACATGATCACCTCAATGCATGCAGATAAAACATTTGAGAAAACTAAACATGTTTTCATAAGAGAAACTCCCAACAAATTAGATTCAGATAGAATAGTTTAAAAAAAGATTATTCACATATCACTCTATCCACTCTATCCTACCACAGTCTAAATAAATGAAGTTCTATAGATATTTACTCTTCCCACCCATTGTATTAAAATGATCAAGAATTAAACATGTGAAGCCGAGAAAACCAATCAAATCAGAGTTTAAAACGTCTGTGATTCCACAGGCACATAAAAGAAGAGTGCTTTGAAAGACATTGGAGTTCTAGCTACAGGTTGGATGTTGAGCATCAAGGAGTTCATACTGGACAAAGAGGACTGTCCCTGCTGAACACTGCATGTTGTAGGTTATCATTTTCCCCTGAGTGCTGCAGGAAGTTACTTGTGTATCTTAAGCAAGAAGATGACATAAATATGCATGGCCCATATGTGTGCACAGGTGTTCCTGTGTTTGTGTGTTAAGAACAACCTAGCAAGTGTATTTGGGGGCAGGGATTCTGTAGTTTTGCAGAAAGACAAGAAGTTGTTCCCACTACCTTTAGGAGCATATATAAAAGTTAGAGTCAAAAACAACAGGGAATTCAGAAAAAGATACAGTACCTTTGTATAATATTGGAAGAGTAACATTAACAGCATGAATTAAATGTCAGGGAAAAAAGAGTGAAATTTAGTAAGATTTCTCACATGGACAACTGGGATACGTAATCGATAACTGGGGCAACGAATACATGCATCAGTGACTGTATTTGGGGGCAAAGGTCGTGAGTTCAGTTTGGAGCATGTCACCTGTATGGCATGTATAGAGTTGATGCCTGGTACACGATGATTAACTAAAAAACAATTACTTGGTGATATATGGCTATAGTGTCTGAGCTCCATATATAAATTTAATAAATACTGGAATCAGGAGGTTAGTGATAAGACTCTTCCAGCTACATTGTAAGAATAAGAAGGAAAGAAAATTAACGTTTCTAAGACATGACAACTTTCAAGTATTAGGAGATTAAGGCAGGGTCACAGAAATGAGAAAGAGAGATTTCTGGAAGTGGTCAAGGTTGCACAGATAGAGAATGGCAGACCCAGGAAAATAATCCATGTATTCGGATACCTGGTTTACCTTATTTTCCTTTGCAATGAACTGTCTTTTACTTTAGCCAGAATTTCAATAACTTTTCTCAGAAATACAATTTGTTCACTTGCCTACTCATTCATTCTTTTATCTGAGAAAGTTTTATCCTATACAGCTGATACTTTCCAAGGTTCTGAGGTCATAAGAATGATAAAAATCCAGAAGCTTTTATTAGCAAATGTTCTGTGACAAGCCACTAGATTTGATGAAGGATGTAAAATGAATATAAAGCTTAATGTTGCTGCTGCCTTTCTACTCACTGTTATCAATAACAGTGCAGAAAACCTGAATCCTTCCATTCTCAGGATTCCCCACCTCTCAGAAGAGGTCAATACAAAAGAAGAGTCTTCCTAGGTCAAAAATATTTTCCTACTACTACATGAAAAGTAGTAGTATTATTGATTCCTTGATTCTCATCATCTAGAAATGCAAAAGTAGAAACATCCTAATACTCTTGCTCAGCCAGATGCATCTTATAATCTTTGTCAGTGCAATCTTAATTTATTTAATTTGTTCAATCATCTGTTTTCTCATTCAACACACATACATTGATTTCCCTTTTGTATGCCATTGGTTATGCCAGTTTCTTGGAATCACTGTGAGGAACTGAAGAAGGACAAGGACATCTTGGAAGAAAGTGATTCTGGGTGTTAGTCTTGGAGCATGAGAAAGAATTCACACTAAGGAAAGAGACCTAATGGGTACAAAAAAATAACTTGATGTCAACAATGTGTGAAACTTGAGCAAAAGCAAAGCCCTTGGCCCTCCACCAAAGGTCACTCTGTGGAGTTTAAGCCCAGGTTGGGGAGAGATTTAAATTGACACCTGACTACCATCTGTCCAACATGGTGGGGGTCTGCTCACAGGCGATGCAGACTCAATGCAGACAGACCAGTTAGGATGTCAACTCTAATTTAATGACCTTGTCATTTATCCCAAGGGGTGAATTTCTTTGGCTCATTATCATAAATATTTTTGTGAGACTCCTGATGACATTCTAATCAGTTTTGATTAAATTAATGTCTTTAAGCCTGAGTCCGTGGGTGGCTTCTCTTAACATCCTGAACTTACACTCATCTTGGCTTCTGAGTGATCTGCTTTACATCTCTTGGAAGACACAGTAAGCACAGCACCTTAGACTTTCTTTCAGCAGATAATAATAAAACACAAATGATAAAGTACTAGGAAAGAGGCCTATGCCTCTAAGGTCAGAAAGGACATACTGCTATGTTGACATCAGTGTACCTTATAGAAGGTTGCCATCCTGTGTTTATAATGTCAATGGTGAAGTTAATTCTCTTTCAATCCTAAAGAATACTCAATATTATGCAGAGAAAAGAAAGTAGATTTTGAAGGACACTCATTGGAATGGCCACTGTGTGACTTACCTGCACTGGAGACTGGATCCATCTGACTGAGTGTGTTTGACTCTTCTCTGTGGCTCTCCCAGGCCCTTTCACAGCTTCACATTTGTCATTCCTGGTTTATTCCTAGTTGGTAAATGGCTGGGGCATTACACACCACATTGATACTGCTTTATTCAACAAGCCTGGTGACACCAGAGCTCTGTTCTGTTCACCAGACCTGCCTTTATTCTCACCTTGTGAGCAAGCCTGACTTCACATGGGTTTTATGTTCCAGTGTTATATTGTCATTGTCACACTCTTCCTGCCTCCATAGATCTCTGTATCCTTCTTGCATCTGTCCCTGTCACCTGAGTTTTCCCTTGTCCTCACGTGGAGAGCCTGTGGTTCTCAGCCTGGAGGGCTGGGGCCACAAGGGGTCTGCTTTTTGTAACCAGACTGTTCTAAATCCAAACAGTGATTATGAGCAAACTATTATTTTGCAGCTTAAAAATGATCTGTGTATAATCTCAATGGATGTAAAAACCTATACTTAAGAAATTATTGTGAACTTTACACAAATAAGGGATACATGGATGTGTGACTTAGAGCAGCCAAAGAGCTCAGCGAACAATGGCGTTCCTAGTGAGGGTGGGAGAGAGACTGATCTTCCACTGGCTAGTTTGGAAACCTTAGGAACACCTTCTCCCACAGAGCTGATTCCTCCCTACAAGTGAATAGGTGACCTCCTGGCAGGCTGCAGAATGGCCATACATTTGGATCAGATTGAATTAAATGGGAAAGAGATCACTGCCCCCAAAGATCTACCCTCATCCCAGAACCTGTGCTTATGAACTTATTTAGAAAAAAATTTATAGAGAGAGAGTTTTTAAAGATGTAATTAAACTAAAGTCCTCAAATTGAGATCATCAAGGATTATTTGAGTGGGCACTAAATTCACCTGAAAAATGTTTTAAAAAGGAAAGCAGAGGGGAATTTGAGGTGAAGGAAATGAAGTCAGAGATAAGAGTGTTGTGGTCACAAGCCAAGCCTGGAGCCTGGGCCCCAAAGCTGGAGCACAGAAAGTCTCCCTTGGAGACGCCAAAGTACAGCTCTGCTGTTCCCAAGACATTAGACTTCTGGAGTCTGAAATATGGGAAAATGAATGTTCATTGTTTTAGGGCACCAGGTCTGCAGCACCTTGCTGTGACAGCTGAAGCAAACTAATATGTAGAACTGCAGCTTGGGAGAGAAAGCTCCAGCAGGAGACAGAACCACGCAACTTATTGAATAGATGCTAGTTACAGGCAGAATGCTAGATAGGATTTCACAGGAAGTGTGTGTGTGTGTGTGTGTGTGTGTGTGTACAGACATACAAATACAGGAGAAAGAGAGAAGAAATAAGATCAAAGGGTTGAGTTCTAGTGCAGAACAGTGTTTGGATGGGTCCGTAAATTGAAAAAGATCCAGAAAAAGAGACTGAAATTAGGTAACCAGTAGAAAAAAGAAGCAGCAGAAGTGAAGAGGGATCCTTGAAAACACCAGTAGAAAGAACTTCTCAGAGGAAAGACTCAACTACCACGTCAGATGCTGCTATGCGATTAGCTACCATGATGAATATGAGTGGTTCCCTGGATTTGGCGAGAAGCAGTAATCAATAACCTGATAAACAATGGATTCAAATATAAACACCCAGTTAGATTGAGCTCAGGCTCCAGAGATATTGTAAAGACAGATTATGGATATTCAAAGACAGATAATGTATTTGGAAGTTATCCTATAAAATGGAAAAAAAAATGTGGCATATATACACAATAGAATTTTACTCAGCAATAAAAGAGAATAAAATCATGCCATTTGCAGGTAAATGGATGGCATTGGAGAAGATAATGTTAAGTGAAGTTAGCCAATCCCCCTCAAAAAATGCTGAATGTTTTCTCTGATATAAGGAGGCTGAATCATAGTGGGGTAGAGAGGGGGAACATGGGAGGAATAGATGGATTCTAGATAGGGAAGAGGGATGGGAGGAAAAAGGAGGAGGCAGGGGGTTAGCAATGATGGACAGCATTATCCAAAGTACGTGTATGATGACATGAATTCGGTGTCAACCTACTTTATATACAGAGATATGAAAAATTGTGGTATATACGTGTATTAAGAATTATAAGGCGTTCCACTGTCATTTATTTTTTAAAATAAATAAATAAAAATAAAGAAAAAATAAAATAGAAGCAGAGATAACATGTAAAAATAACCACCATATGTTTCACACAATTATTTCTCTGCTCCCACTTCTATATTTGCAGTAATCAAGATCAAAGAATGTTAATGTCTTACTGGTAAAGATCAAAGAGAAAAGGAAGATTCATGAGACAAAAACAAAAAAAAATGACCATTAACTAGTTGCATTGTGAACTCCCAAGTAGACACAACACTATGTTCACATATTCAGGCTTGTAACTGGGAATGGGCAAGGTCTCCATATTATGACAGGCTAAGAGGCAGGGCGTGTGGCATACTTGAAAGTATGCTGGAATATCTGGTGGTAGCAGACATTATAGCAGTCATCTTATTTGCCTTTAACTTTTTAAAAAGTGATATACAGCATGCTTTAAAAATGCTTCAAAATGCATATTTCACTTATTTACTAAAAGTATACAGCAATATAACTATCAATCAGGACACACAAAAAACAGGACAATCCCAGAAGGCAGATTGGTGCTCCATCCTGATTGCTTCTCTCCTTCCCCTTTACAGTTGACCACTATCCTGATTAATGATACTTATTTCCTAGCATTAATTTTCAGTTTTGCTAACTAAGCATGGATATGTAAATTAGATATTTTGGTTTGGGCTGCACGTATTTAACATAATTCTCTATTAATAGAATAAATGTACACAGGGTGGTGAGAGAAAGAAACAGAGACAGAAACAGAGAATGGACACTTTGTACCTTATTTTCAGAGATTTTGATAAATTCACTTATAACTGTAACTTCTTGAGTGACTTCTTAAGATTTTGTAGTACATTATCTTGGTGACTGTAAAATGAGGAAATTTTACTTCTTCCCATTTCTTGCTTTACTACAGTGACTGATAACCTCCCTACAATGCTCATCCATGTCTCATGCTCAACAACTTGAAAACTATTGTTTTATATATTATGTTTAATTTTTTTTTCTTTTTGGTTGTTTCATGGGAAGGGAATACTGGTCTCTGTAGCTCCAATTTGGACAGAAGCAGCTGCTCCCTAAATTATGGTTCAAACCATTTGCCTCAACCTTCCGCATTTGCTAAAAATTCTGCATTCACTATTTCATAATTAAATAATGCATTTCATCACAGCTAACATGTATATGCATATACATATATTTATCTTTAATTTAAAATGATATCCTTTCCTATTAACTTATTAAGAGTCTTGACTTGATTTTGTATTCGACATTTTTCCTGCATCTATTAAAATTAACATCGTTATTATCCTTCATTCTATTAATATGGTGAATCATTAATTACATTTCAAATGATTAAACTAGTCTTTTGCTCCTGGAATAAACCAAATTAATCAAGATTTATTAACATTTTAATATATTCCTGTATCAGTGTAGCTAATATTTTGTTATAGACTTTATTTTAATGTCATCATGTGACATTACTCTTGATTTCTTTTCTTCTTATACTTCCTGGCCTGGTTTGGAATTAAGTTTTTGCTCATGACTAAAATAAATGTAAGTTTTGGTTTCTGGAAAAAAAAGGTAAGGCTGGAAAAATTGAAATATTATTCCCTATAACTGTTAACGTCATTATGTAGCTATTCAAATTTTGTTTGGAAAATCATCCTTATGTTAGCTGTGATGAAATGCATTATTTAAGAATTAATGTATTTTATAAATTTTCAAGACACAGTTGCCTACAGTGATTCACAATACTTCTTACTAGCATTTTAACATGATGCATGGGTTCTGTAGTGAAGTCTCTGCTTTTAAATGATTTGATGATGCTACTCTTGAAAATGGTCTTTGTAACTTCTTTTGCCTGAATATTTTAGAAAAGAGTTTTATTCTTTTTTTAGTTTTTGCTAAGAAGCAGTTCTTTGTATTTTGGGTCGTATCTCTTGAAGATGATTTTGTTGGTTTCCTTTCTGTTCTTATTTCTCTACATCATCATCATCATCATCATCATCATCATCATCATCAACATGTTGATTTTTGAAGTTGATAGTTTCTTTTTCTGATTTTCTGAAGTAGATGCTTAAACCATTAATATTTTATTCTCTTATATTTGCCTTTAAAACTACATTTTTCATATAGTTTGAATTTGGTGCCCTCCACCTATTGATGTTTGTTTGTATTTGTTTTATTTCTTGTGCTTTAGGAGTCTTGTTAAGGAAATTGATGCCTGTGCCTGTGTTGGATTTGGGGGCCTGTGTTTTCTTCTGACAGTTGCAGAGTTCCTGATCTAATTCCTAGGTCTGTAACCTACTTTCAGTTGATTTGTGCAGGGTTAGAGATAGGAGTTCAGCTTCATTTGCCCACATAGGAATACCCAGTTTTCCCAGCACCGTTTGTTAAAAAGACTATCTTTTCTCAAATGTATGTATGTGTCACCTTTGTCTAGTAGCAGATAACTGTATTTATATGGGATATTTGTTGGAATAGAATAGAATTCTCTATCTTCTATTCCAATGGTCTTCACGTCTGTTTTGATGCCAATACCATGATGTTTTGGTTACTATAGCTCTGTAGTATAATTTCAGGTCTGACATTGGGATGCCTTTAGCATCAATCTCTTTGCTTAGGATTGCTTTGATGATTCTGTGTCTCTTATTTTTCCAGATAAATTATAGTACTGCTTTTTCCAGTTCTGTGAAGAATGTCATTGGTACATTAATGAGGATTTGGATAAAACTTTATAACACTTTTGGTAGCATGGCCATAATTTTCATTGTAAAGGTTCTTCACATTCTTCATTATATTAATTTTCAGGTTATTATTTTTTGAGGATAAGAAATTAACAGCAAAAAAAGCCCAATAAATAAAGGGTAAAAAAAAAAATCCTAAACAGACACTTCTCAAAAGCAGAAATACAAATGGTCAACAAATATATGAAAAAATATTCAACCTCACTAGCAATCAGGGAAGGACAAATGAAAACTACATAGAGATTTCACCTCCTTCTGTTTAGAATAGAAATCACTATAGGTGTTGGCAAGAATATGGGATAAGGATCCTTCATATATTGTTGGTGGGAATGAAAATTAATGCCACCACTATAGAAGGCAGTATTGAGATTCCTGAAAGACTTGGAATGAAACTATTTTATCCCACTCCTAGGTATATGTCCAAAGAGCTAAAATTAGCATACTATAGGAATGCAGCCATATTAACATTCATAGGTACACAATTCAAAATAACCACACTATGGAACCAACCTAGGTGACCTAGGTGACCTACAGATGAATGGATAAAGGAAATGTGGTATACTTACACAAAGAAGTATTGCTTGATAATGAAAAAATAACGAAGTTATGTCATTTGCTGGCAAATGGGTGGAACTGGAGACTATAATGCTGAGCAACACAAGCCAAATTCAGAAAGTCAAAGATAGGATGTTTTATCTGAGGTGCAGAAACTAGTCTAAATGTAGGAGAGAGAGAGAGAGAGAGAGAGAGAGAGAGAGAGAGAATATTAAAGAATGAATTGGAGAGGGATACCATTAAAATAAAACAAAGATCAAGTGTGTAAAAGGAGATTGACGGGGAGGGAGAAGGGACATGATAAAGGAAAGAGATTGAAATTACTCTGACCTAGCTTTCTAGTGTACATACACGAATGTACTACAGTGAGTCTCACCATTATGTCTACAAGACAATTATTTTATAAAAAAATATAATAAATAGAACACTCTATAGAGAAAAGGGAACAGTTGGCGAGGGAGCAAGGGGGAGGGTAAGAGTAAGTACTGAGGACTTAATTAAAACAAAATGTATTCCTTGATTTATACTTAAGTCAAAACAAACCCCAGTGTTATATATAATCATTATGAAACAATATAAAATGAAAATTTAAAAAATCCAACAACTATGTTTTTCTTTTGAATATAGCATGAAAGGAGGGGAGAAATAGAGACAGAGACAAAGAATAAGAGACACAAAGTTCATTATGTTTTATTTGTTGGAACAATGGCTTTTGAAAATATTATTTATTAATTTCCAAATTTGGGTGTATATGTTCATTTTATTGATTATTAACTTAATTATGATATAATATAAAAGCATCCTCTGTAAGAATGGCAGCTCTTTAAACTTTCTTGATCTTTTTGTAAATTCCACCATGACCATATTTTTTTAAAACATTTTGTTGTATTTGCAAATATAATAATGTAGGTAAAAGGGGCAGCATTTTTTTAGTGTTCCTTAGGTATTTCATGCTAAATGCTAATCTTGGTTGTTTTGCTATTTCCTCCAGCATCTAAAGATTGCATATATTTTCATATTATTCTATTACTAAACAGAAGTACATTAAAATCTCTCACAATGACTGTGGCTGTGTTTATTTCTTTTTGCATTTATGTTAGTGTTTAATTGGTTAATTTGTAGCCCGTATTTAGAGAAATTGTAAAATATAGGATATTTTGCCTTCTTTGGAAAACAATAAATTTTATATCATGTCATGTTCCCCTGCATTAGTCAACTCCACACAATTCCAAAGATAATTAATTTCTGCATAAGAAAAAGTTAAGTTAGCTCACCCTTCTGAATGTTGCAGTCTAAGATGGCTCAGACCCATGGCTTTGGGCCGGTGGTAGGAGGGCCACATGGCGATGATGAAGAGGAATAGACCACACTGCTCATCAGATGGCCAGAGAGCCAAAGTGGCAACAGGAAAGGTCAGGATCCCACAGTCCCTTTCTAGGGTGTGCCTCCAGGGACCTCAGAGACTCTCATGAGGCCCCACCTGCTAGAGGTTTCAACACCTCCCCACAGCACCAAACTGGGGACCAAGCCTTTAGCATATGGGCCTTGGAGACACATTTAGCATCCAATACATAGCATCTTCCTTACATCTGTCAGTTCCTTTTGCTTTAAAGTCTAGTTGTAATTAACTTGGAGATATTGTTATTACTTTTCAATGGTCTCTTTTTAAAATTTATTTATTTATTATAATTTGTTATACATAACCACAAAATACATTCCAATTAATGCTACATATATAGAGCACAATTTTTCATGTCTGGTTGTACACAAAGTAGATTCCCATCATTCGTGTCTTCATAAATATACTTAGGGTAATGATGTCCATCTCATTCCACCATCTCATTCCTCCCATCACCCCTCCCTTCCTCTCCCTCACCTTTTTCCTATCTATAGTTCCTCCATTCCTCCCATGCCCCTTCATCCCCATTATGGATCAGCATCCACATATTAGAGAAAATATTTGGCCTTTGTTTTTTTGGGATTGACTTACTTCACTTAGAATAATATTATCCAACTTCATCTATTTACTTGCAAATGTCATGATTTTATTCTCCTTTAATGCTGAGTAATATTCCATATTTCCCAATATTTTCTTTACTATTCATCTACTGAAGGGCATCTAGGTTGGTTCCACAATTTAAGTATTGTTAATTGAGCTGCTATAAACATTGATGTGCCTGCATCCCTGTAGTATGCTGTTTTTAAGTCCTTTGGGTTTGAACCAAGAGTTGGATAACTGGGTCAAATGGTGGTTCCATTCCTAGTTTTCCATAGTGGTTGCACCAATTGCAGTCCCACCAGCAGTGTATTAGTGTGCCTTTTCCCCCACATCCTCATCAACACTTGTGTTGTTTATATTCGTAATAGCTGCCATTCTCACTGGAGTGAGATGAAATCTTAGAATAGTTTTGATTTGCATTTCTCTAATTGCTAGAGATGTTGCAATTTTTTCATATATTTATTGATTGATTGTATGTCATCTTCTGAGAAATGTCTGTTTCAGTTTCTTGGCCCATTTATTAATTGGGTTATTTGTTCTTTTGGTGTTAAGATTTTTGAGTTCTTTATATATCCTAGAGATCAATGCTCTATTTGATATGCATGTGGTAAAAATTTGCTCCCATTCTGTAGACTTTCTATTCACCTCACTAATTGTTTATTTTATTTAGAAGTAACTTTTTCCTTTGAATCCATTCCATTAATTGATTCTTGATTTTATTTCTTGCATTATAGGAATCCTATTAAGGAAGTTGGCACCTAATATGACATGATGAAAATTTGTGCCTAAATTTTCTTCTATTAGGCACAGAGTCTATGGTTTAATTCCTAGGTCCTTGATCCACTTTGAGTTGAGTTTTGTGCATGGTGAAAGATAGGGGCTTAATTTCATTTTGTCGCATATGGATTTCCAGTTTTCCCAGCTCCTCTGTTGAAGAGGCTATCTTTTCATCAATATATGTTTTGGCACCATTGGTTAATTTGAGATAACCATATTTATGTGGGTTAGTCTCTATGTCCTCTATTCTTTACCATTGGTCTATTAGTCTATTTCGGTGTCAATACCATTCCATTTTTGTTACTCTTGCTCTGTAGTATAGTTTAAGTTCTGATATAGTGATACTACCTGTTTCATTCTTCTTGCTAAGGATTGCTTTAGCTATTCTGGGTCTCTTATTTTTCCAGGTGAATGACTGTTTTTTCTGTTATTTCTATGAGGAATGTCATTGAGATTTTGATTGGAATTGCATTAAATTTGTATAGTGCATATGGTCATTTTGACTATATTAATTCTGCCTATCCAAGAACAAGGGAGATCTTTCTATCCTAAGGTCTTCTTTAATTAATTCTTTAGTGTTCTGTAGTTTTCCTTATAGAGGTCGTTCACCTCTTCCATTAAGTTGATTCCAAATTTTTTTTGAGGCTATTGTAAATTGGGTAGTTTTCCTACTTTTTCTTTCAGAGGATTTGTCACTGATGTACAGAAATGCATTTGATTTATGGGTGTTGATTTTATATCTTGCTTTTTTGCTGAGTTCATTCATTAGTTTGAAATTTCTAGTGGATTTTTTTTGATCTTCTAGGTATAAAATCATGTCATCATGATAGTTTTATCTTTCTTAATAACTACCTTAATCCCAAACACTAATATTTTTAAATTTCTTCCATGACAACTTTGTTCTTATCTTACACTCTAGAATTCCTACACCAAATGCTAACACAAAAATAATATATTTTCGGAATACCACGACAACTCGCACCTTTTCCTCTCCATTGTACCTCCTAAAAGAACAGGTAAGATTTGAGTCAATCTTTAGGAAATGGTTCACCCAGCCTCATCTTGTCCAATTTGTGAGAGTTGAGCATCTAGCTCAGTCACATTCATGGACTTTTCACAATCCCTCCAGCTGCAGTTGCTTCAATGGTGATGCTCACTGCTTTTCAAGTTGTATCTAACACATGGGTCCTTGAGAGGTTGGATTTGACAGCTCTGCTCACTGAACACATTAGTACAAACTCCAACTCTTTTTCCTTTTCCAAGTCACATGATTCAATGATTTATTTTATTTATTTTCTAATTATCGATTCATTTAGTTCTATGTTTGATATTATTTACTCTAAATATTTTCTTCAATTATATTAGGAGGAAATTTATACACATATAATAATGACAGTAAAAATAAACTTTCAAGTTATACTGACATAAAATTCCCAATATGCTCAAGTCTAAGTTTGCCCAAAGAACTAATCCTGTTGTTTTTCTTCTTAACAATTATCATGCCTATGATTGGACATGCTAGTGGAATTGTTTCATTAGTGAAATATTACTTTGAAATGCATCTCATTACACTTGGCATTGATCTCACAAATCTCACTTAGCTCTTCCTCCATTGGTCAAAGTAAAGAGTAAAATCTATCATGACACTTTGTAGGGATGATGAGGATTATTATTGATACTGAAATGGGTTTTCATTCTGAACAGGGGAATAGTTTTTGTAATAAACTGATCTGGTATCAAACGACCTATATTCAAATCTTATTCATATCTTATCATTCATGTGACAGAAACAAGATAAACCATTCTCTAACCTTCCTTTTTCTCTTTAAATATGCATATAATATGTCAACCCCAAACTGTTACTGTAAACAACATAAATAAGCCAATATATTCAAAGTATTTGACATATATTGGGTCATCAATAAATGTTAGTTCTCATCATTCACAATGTGTTACTTGATTCTTAGGATGGCCATCTTCTTTCTTGTCTTCAAGTAGCTTAGAATTCAATGGAGAGAATTTTACTCAAAAGGTAGACAAACCTGCATCATAGAACAACATTAATGCTGTCCTGGAGAGAGGAGCTCAATGTTTAAGTTTGTAGTGAGCTTAACCAGCTGCTCCACTCCCTTGGTGCTCAATTAAACATGCCCATACTATCACATTGGGATCTGCATGAAGTCTGCTCTCAAGATTGAAGAATTGTATGGAGTAATGCTCCACTGCTCCAAAATACATCATTTGCATGAGAAAAGGACAATTTGATTTTAAAGTGCCTGATTTTCTGAGAAGTGCTTTCATTAAAGCTTTTCCTTGGTGAGTTTTGCCTGGGTAGAAGTTTGTCACTTTACAAATACGTCTTGTAATCACATGACAACATGAAAGAGTGAAAGATTGCAGAAGAGTTTCTGGCCTTGAGTTATTTCCAGTGTAGGAAGATTATATCGTTGGTAGCATTCAAATATGTATATCTGAATAAGTGTCAGTGGGCAAACTACATTCATTCAACAAATTCTCATGGCCTGACTAAAGGGTGCAAAGTGTGAAGCTCAGACATCTGCAGTGGAGTGTGTAGACACTTGGTCACCTTCACACTGCTCTGCAGGATGCCAGATGGACACTTGTAACCCAGGGGATATCCCTGTGAATCCTGATAATGCCAGAAGCCCCCACATTATTACCTTACTCCTCCTGCCATGGTTCATCCTCACCTCTTCAGCCCCTGCTGCATGCCATGTAGGACTGCATTGCTGGTACACTTAGAATCCTTACATGGCTCCCAGTACACCTAGCAAAATATACACAGTGGCCCGTTTTCTGTATGTACGCGTCTCCTGTTAAAGGTACCATATTTGTTTATTTTTATTTATGCCCAGATTATATGCAAGTGTCTTAGGTTCACCACAAACGTGATGCTATATCAATGACTTTGCTAAAACTGTGTCAGATGAGAGCCATTTTTGTCCTCCTTGTCTGCTTTCCCCCTACCCAAGCAGTGCTGACTCCTGCAAGCAAACTTTTCCTGATCTCAGCTTTAGAGTTTTTCCTAGTGCCCCAGTCTGTGCTCTATTCAAATACTGTGTTTTCCTGTGCAACGCTAGAGTCAAATCAGTTCTTCTTAAATCTGGTATGTTACAGATGTCTTGGGGTACAGAGATTTATTGGGGATCTCTCCTAAAATTCTACAAAAACTAAGCAAGGCAACCTCACTCCTATACATATTGCAAGCAATTTCAGAAATTTTTTGATGACTTTACAACTTCCCAGTGGATGCATTTTGGGGAATCTCTGCTCTGGGTTATGGGCTTCTTAGGCTCAGCAATGGTGATTTGCTATTATTGGATATAGCACAGTACTCAATTAGTAACAGTCTGTTCCCAAATTTTTGCTGCAGTGAACAAAATAAAATAAGCCAAGCAATAATGACTCAGTACCAACGTAAACCAATCATAGCATGTGAATGAGTCTGAAGGCAGCAGACCGAGACACATAACTCCATCATTTGCTCTGTCAAGATGCCACTTATCCTTCAAGATTAAGTGGTGAATAAGGAACAGCCCTGTGCAGTAGTGGAGGGCAATCCATTCCCTAACTAGCCCTTCTCCACTCTTATTTTATAAGTTCACCCTAAGCCATGCCATAAATCACTAAGGGTCAATGACTCTTTATGCCAATGTCACGTTTCTGGTTTCACCTTTCACTAATCTTTTGAGCTCCTGACCACCTGACACTTACTTTGATGTTTGAAAGACACCTTAAACTGGATATCTGAGAGCTCTATTATATGCATAGTTGGCTATGGAAACTAGAAATTGACTCATTTTTTATTGCTGTCTGTTTCACTCCCAGTAATTAATGCATTTAATGTATTTGCGAGGTATAACTGGGTATGTGTAAAACCTTACCACTTCTTATAAAAAATTAACTCCTATGAAATCAGTTTTATTCACTGATATATTTTAAGAGACTAATTCAGTGCCTGAACTATAAGAGGAAGAAAAAAAAAAAGAGGAGAAAGAGGGATAGTAAGTAAATAAGTAAAAAATAATCTGTTCAGGCCTCCCCTGTCCATTTGGCCTCATGTTAGCTGGGATATAGATCTTATGGATGGACTGGAAAATGATATTTAGCTAGGATCTGGAAGCTGAAAATTAAGGAGATAGAGCCATTATATGAAAAGAACTGGATCCCTAATAACTATGGACCACCCATATTAGCTCTGGACAGCTATGTGTACCAAAACAAGAAACCACCCTTCACCCCTTGAAGTCATTTTCATTTTGAAGGTTCTACTTTTCAGAACCAAGGTCAATGATATCTCATATGAATAAACCGTACATTCCTTATGGCATTTTCAGATATTCCAATTTCCTTTGCTTCAATAAATGGTCATAATTCTCTGAGACAAGTTTTCTGGTTCTTTTGAAATATATCATTTACTCTGACACGACTCTAGATTTTTCATAGTGAACTGACCCATTCTCCTGTTCTGTTCTTACATGCCATATATATCTGATATTTCCAGTTCTTTTTTATGTACTTTTTTTGGGGGGAAATGTACTTATATTCAATGTCCTTATTTACCTAACTTTTCTCACAGAAACACAGTATGCTCAACAATGTTTATTAATTTAGTTAATTTGTTGACCAAGAATAAGCAAATGTTATAGGATAAATGTAGGTATTCTTTCATGAAAGGAGATTTCACTTCCTGTTGGCTACAATATTAAGGAGAGACTCCATGGTGAATATTAAAGGTGACATAGTCTTGAATTATAGGAAAAAGTTAAAGAAACAAAGGAAGAAGACAAGCATTTGTTTTCTATTGTTTTATCTTTAGCTTTGGGGAAAATTAAGAGCGCACAAACCGAGAAACAATTTTGAAAGAGCAGAAGACGTTGCTAGTTTTCTTACAGCAGGGTTTCCATAACCAACTCTGACAGGACCTCAGCCACACACGGGCACCGGTTCTTGGTTGCTGGTCTTAACCCGTCCATCCTCACCCAAGCCTTTCCCTGGCAGCCACCCATCTCAAGTACCTGGTGTTGCTACTGGTTTGTGCCTAGCAAGCCATGTGGTAAAGACAATGTTGAGGTCATTAATATGTATCTGAGAAATACACAAATCTCAAAATCTTTCAGTACATCCAGGTTCCTAAATTTTAAGTTAGATAACTTAGGTTGAAGTCAAACTCTTACTAAAAGAAAAGACTGAGTATTTCCACTCTAAAGAAATGATAAATGTTTGCAGTGACAGACTTGTGGACACTAGTTTAAACATTACACAATGTATGCATGTGTTATGGTTAGGTGTGAGGTGTCCCTCAAAGCTCATATGTGTGAGAGTGCAAGGAGGTTCAGAGGTTAGAGGATTGGGTTATAAGACCTTGACCTAATCAATGTGTTAATCCCCTGATGGGTATTACTAGGTGGTAACTGTAGGCAGATAGGATGTGGCTGCAGGAGGTGGTCACCGAGGGCATGCCTTTGGGGTATATATTTTGTCCTTGCTAAGCAGAGCTCTCTCTGCTTCCTGGTGTGACGTCTCCAGCTGCTTCCCTCCACCACCCTCTCCCACAATGAGGCTCTGCCTCACCTCAAGGCCTGAGGAATTCAGCCAGCTCTCTGTGGACTGAGAACTCTGAAACTCTGAGTTCTAGACAGAATTTTCTTCCTCTAAAATTGTTCTTGTCAGGTCTTTTACACATGGTAGGAAAAAGATGATAAAACAAGATGTATGGAAACATTGTGCTCCTATACATTCTAAGTTTTATGTATCAGTTAAAAAGGAATTTAAAAAATAAAGCTCTTTTTCTCGTCATCTTGCCCATGTTGCTTGAGTTCACATGTCCTCAGTGACCTTAATAGATAACGGTCCATAACTCACGGTTTGACTCTTCATCAGGTATTTTACAACCATGCACTCCATGTCCTTGCAAACAGAATGTGTGTTTAATTTTAATTTATGCTCAATTTCAAATTAAGCATTAAATATATGGTAGGCATTTCATTTGTGCTCAAGGAATTCATCTGCATTATATAGATTAATTTATTTTAAATAAATAAGTATGGCTTGTTGAAGGAGCAAGGCAGAGAAACAGGAAAGGAGGAGAACAAATTCATCAGACTATTTCCAGACCTGATGTCTCCGCAGCCCCTTAGTATTTACTGGCCATACCTCCACTTCGCACAGTAATACTTTATCAATCACAGAAGCCCCATGGTATTTTTTCTCCAGCATAATATTGGCTCACAGGGCTCTGACTGTGGGGATCGCTACCAGTTGTTTCCATTTCAACAATCATTTTCTAAAATTGTATTTCCTGTGAGAAGTCTGCCCTCCCTTTATCTAACATATATTTTAAGCAACATACTGTGACCATATCTTAGGCAACATTTAAATTCACAATTGTAAGGTTCCCTCACAAACTTTCATAGAAGAAGCAAAAATGACCAACATCAGGAAAACTTTTACATATTTTTATAGAACTAAAGCTGAATTAAATGTGGCAGTAAGGAAACAACATTAACTTTTTGCATTGCTAATGACAACCATTGGCTCAGCTTGAAATCTAATGCTTCTTGCAGAAATTGGTGCTTAATGACCAAAAATAAATAGATAAATCAATAAAAGTAGTGGGATGCACAGTGCATGCCCAGACTTCTCCTTTTTTCCTGACCATCCATGAAATTCCAAACATTGCCTGTCTGGTTTGATCCTCTACTTTAAACAAATCCCAATATACCTATGTCCTGTATGATTGGTATAATATGAGCAGCTGTTATTAATCACCAGGGTTCAAGGTCAAGTTGGGGGGGGGGAAGAAATATTGGAGAAAATATCTGCATTTTAAAAGATAAGTAGAATTATTAATTTTGCTTTTTTAAAAATTAATTTCCTAAGTAGAGAGATTATTTTGTTGACACACCATATGGACCCATTTTATTATATTTTTTGTTCTAATTAGTTACACATGAGAGTAGAATGAATTTTGACATATAATATATAAATGGAATACAATTTCTCATTTTTCTGTTTGTACATGATGTAGAATCACACCAGTCATGTAGTTATATATGTACTTAGGGTAATAATGTCAAGATTCATTCTATTATCCTTCTTACCCCTAAACCCCTCCCTTTCCTTTATTGTTCCCTAGTTCCAACCTCACCCCCATTATTGTGAATTAACATCCACACATCAGAGAAAACATTCAGCCTTTGGGTTTTGGGGATTGACTTATTTCACTTTCATTATATTCTTCAGCTCCATCAATTTTCTGGCAAATGTCGTAATTTCATTCTTCTTTAAAGCTGAGCAACATTCCATTGTGTATATACACCATATTTTCTTTATCCATTCATCTGTTGAAGGACACCTAGGTTAGTTCCGTAATTTAGCTACTGTTAGTTGAGCTGCTATAAACATTGATGTGGCTGCCTCAGTGTAGTACATTGATTTTAAGTCCTTTGGGTATAAACCGAGTATTGGGATAGATGGGTCATAGGGATCCTTTACATTGATCTCTGGTCTGCTTTGATTCTTCAATTCTGATTTTTTTCTGTTATTTGGAAATCACTCACAACTTATTTTTGTGGCTCCTGCTTCCTCAGTTCCTTACAATTACTCCCTCTACTTTTTCTCTATTTTATTTTCTTACCCCTAATCTGTCTCCTAGATACTACTAACTCCTTGATACCCATTTGCCAAATCCTCGTGATAAGAACAATAGACAAAAATTCATCAACAGCGTCAAAACAAAATTTTTCACTGAACAAAGTTAAACTGTCAAGGAAGATTTTACTCAAGGCTACTGCAATACATTGGAGAGATCAGAACAAAGTAAACCCAACCCTGCTGAAACAATGAGTGGGGATTCTTTAAGGGCTGGTTGGGCTAATGGAAAAGCACAGGAGAATGTGCAGAGGGAAGGTGGTGAATGACAAGTGTTTAACAGGATTCACTCTGATGTGTGATTAAACTGCGCACATTTGCTAGTTAGCACCCACCGAGGTTAGGTGCCTACCCTTCTGCAGAGACTGCAAGGCAGGGCCACTCTCTTCCTCGATGACTACACTGCAAAAGGGGGGCTCCCAGATCCTTGAGAAAGACAGTTCTTGGTAAAACTGGCAGGAGGTATAAACAATGTCCTTAGGCTGGGGATGTGGCTCAAGCGGTAGCGCGCTCGCCTGGCATGCGTGCGGCCTGGGTTCGATCCTCAGCACCACATACAAACAAAGATGTTGGGTCCGCTGAAAAACTAAAAAATAAATATTAAAAAAAATTTCTCTCTCTCTCTCTCTCTCTCTCTTAAAAACAAACAAACAAACTTATATGTCCCTATATTTCCATAGGGCTGGGACAGATACACAAGTTTTCTAAAGAAAATGCTGTAGAAAGAGAGATGAATGCCTAGTGTCAAGAAAAAGCAAATCTAAAGTATTGTCCAGCTGAAGGGAAGGAGGAGGCCCATTGGTCAGCAGAAAAGTGAACCAAGCAGGACTTGCTGGTCTCTACCAAGGCTCTCTGCGTGATTTTGTTTTTCTTCTCAGTTACTCCATACCCCATCTTCCTCAGTAATTCGTAGATGTTACACTTTAGAAAAGTGTTCAATAATAAAAGATGTTGGAGATTGTAGAATTGGGCACAAAATAAATAAATTTATTTCTGGAAAGACTTCTGATAGTCACATTATACTGATGTGCTATGTGAAGTTCATAAAGAACATTGTAAAATGCAAGGTTTACCACGATGTTTTTAGTAGAAGCCAATATCCAGGTCTCATTTCTTTCTTTCTTTTTTTTTTTCAGTCAAATTTGAGAATTGTCACTCTGGAGCATACTGGTTTTCTAAAGTAAGTTGGGGGAAGCGACATGATTTCTTTGTCAAGATAGGAGGGAACAAATGATAAAGAAAGTAAGACAAATTTATTTGCCAAACTAAGAAGATATTTAATTCACTCTTATATATGGCATATTTTGTGCTCATCATTCTATATAAGATACAAAATGCCAAAAAAGTACATGCATAACAAAATAAATATATCTCACTAGTGTTAAATTCTGTGCTTTGAAGCAGGCATTAGCCAATAACTTAATGATTATGAAGTAAAAGTGTTTATAAATTATCCTATGAATCTTCAGTCTTAAATTTCACCTAGAGCAATTGAATCAAAATAAACTTCCATTTTTTTCTCTACCCAGTGTTAACCAAATAGCTGAAAAATGGCTGGGTAATTATAACTTCACTTAATGTCTAGATAATGTCCATCACGTCTTCACCTCTTTAACTGCTATATGGATAAACTGAAACTACTTGTTTTTAAAGAGAAGTTTTCTACTCACCTTGTAGACAATTTAGGGCAAACATTGAACTTAATTCATGAAGAAGTGTCCACAAAAGATTTGCGAATGTGATTCTCCTTTGTCACCAGGATGTTTCATGTCAGGAGGGTGGACCTGGAGACAGACAAGAGCTGCCACAAGCAGCCCACTTTTTATCAGTGTCAGGAGATGTCTGGCAGCCAGCCTGGTGCATCCTTCCTGCCTTCCCCACAGGTAGAACCAGCATGCATAAATGGAATGTCCAGATGCCCAAACTGGGGAGAAACAAACAATTACAACAGCAATAAAAAATAAATAAATAGGTCAAAATAACATCACAAAGGCTCTGAAAAATCATTAAAATGGCAACTCTCAAAAGGGAACAGAACCTGCATCACAGAGAAGACTCATCTCAGTTGGAACAGAAGGAACCATTTCACATAACCCCACAGCAGTGCAGAATTACCTCAGCCTGCAGCAGCGCTGTCTACAAGCGTGCAGTCCATCTGGTATTTATTGGTGAGAGATCGAAAACTCTCCTCCTGAGACCAAGAACAGGGCAAAAAAGGCAAGGGTGACCTTTCTCAGCAATCTAGATTTTCTCACATTTATAAAAAAGGCAAGAGAAAAGAAATTAAAACTATGCAGATTGGAAAGGAAGAAATGAAAGTCTCATTTGCAGTGACAGATTTGCTTATGTAGAAATTTTAATAAATCTCCAAAGAAAGCCTTCCATTTTTAATTACTTAATTAAGGGAACTTCAGGATATATAATTGATAAACAAAACAATCACATTTCTATATGTTAACGAACATGCAGAAACTGAAATTTGACAAGAAGCATGATTTCAACCAATTCATAAAAATGGATGTTTAAGTTATTACTTAAAAGCAAATGGGTTGTGTCTATATTACAGAATGTTATTAAATAAATAAAAGAAGGACTAAATAGACTGAAAGAAATGGCATATTTCAGGTTCAAAACATTCAACATGCAAAAATATTTATTCCTCCCTAAATGTATCTTCAGATTAAATAAATTAGGAAAAAACTAAATTCCAGTAGGACTCTTCATAGATATAAACAATTTTGTTCTAAAATGTGTATGGAAAGGTGCAGGCTTAGAAGAACTAAATCAGACTTTACAAAGAGCATCAAGTGGTGGGGGAGCACCACCTGCATAGTCTCAAAGGCCCACCTGCATCCGTGGGAGAGACTGGGAGCTTGGGACGCAGGCACCTGCGTCAGTGGAATGAAGAGAGGGACACAGACACAGCCACCCACGTGTGCTCAAGCAGTTTTTCTCAGGTTTTTGGTTTTTAGTAGTGTGTTATAGTTACACATAATATTGGGGTTCACTTTGACCTAGTTATACAATCATGGAGTACAATTGCTCACTTCAGTCCATGTACTTGCTCTTTTCTTTCACTCCTTCCTCCTCAGATTTCTTCTTCTATTTTACTCATCTCTCTCTATTTGTTGTAGTTTTTCTAGTCAGTACATGGTGCATGTATCTAAAGGTGAAGTGCGTTGTGGGGTATTCACACATGTTCATGGGGAAGTCTAGTCGGACTCACCCCACTGTTTCCTCCATTCTCCTGACCTTCCTCCCTCACCCTCAGTCCACTTCCTCTACCCCACTGATCTCTCTTCTGTTTCCATGGGATGCCACCATCATATCTTCTTATTTTTACTTATTTTGGTCTAGCTTTCACATATGAGAAAAGACATTTGACCTTAACTTTCTGGGTCTGGCTTATTTCACTTAGCATGATGCTCTCTAGTTTCATCTATTTACCAGCAAAGGCCAGAAAACTCATTTTTCTTTATGGCTGAATAAGATTCCATCATGTGTGTAGACGCCATTTCCTTCATACATTTGTGTATTGACAGGCACCTGGACTGACTCCTTAGCTTAGGGATTGTGAATTGAGCTGCTATAAACACAGATGTGACTGCATCACACTGAGTTTCACCATTTGGTTACACACGGAGGAGTGGGATATTTGGGTCATATGCTGGTATCATCCTAGTTTTTAGAGAAGTCCACGTACTTGTTAATAAATGTCACTGGGAGTCACTAATTATGAAACAAGACATAATTATCAATGGATTAAAATACCTCTTAGAGTAACCATTTTAGCTCTGTTTTTATGCTTTATTATACTGAGAAAATTTTTACACAAGAATATTCATATGGATGGATTTTGTCCTAATAGCATCTCTCAATCTTTAAATTTCTAGCTAGTTTTATGCCAAAAATCAAATAGCACAGCCTCACCATTTCTAAACCACTTAACTGACAACTTAATTCAAGTTGGTTAATTTGTTGAAATATAGTAGAAATCTACTTGTCTTGCTAAATCATTATCATTAAACTCATTACCTTGTCAGCTTCAACTATCCTTAATACTAATGAGTGTCTTCTGTTAATGAATTCAGATTTTATACTTATTTTCAGATCAGGAAAATGCAGAAGAAACAATGTGTTAAAAATCATGCAGCCAAGCCAGTGTGGTGGTGCCTAACTATGATTCAGTTCCTTGGGAGGCTGAGGCAGGAGGATCCCGAGTTCAAGGCCAGCCTGGGAAACTTAAATGAGAGCCTTCCTCAAGAACAGACAAATAAATCATCAAGTCAGCAAGCTGCTGGATGATACTGTAAAAGAACTGGGCTTGAAGGACAATAATTGAACCCACCCAATATGCTTTGGAGGTATCCACACCACCTGGGCAATGCACTCTTTTAAGTACATGTACAGGTAAGAAACAAGCTTTAGTGGGGGGTGAAGGAACAACTGGGAAATGGCAGATGGGGAAGGCAGGACTCCTCCACAGCCTCTATTGGGCAGATCAGTGTTGACCAAGAGGAAATTAGGAAGATTGTGGGATCAGCTCTGCTGAAAGAGTTCAGGGCACCTCATCCATCCTTGAGAGGCACCTGCCCAGACAGGACACCTCTGACAGAGATGGCCATCATGTATCACGCATATGACACTTTCCCTGACTTGAAGAAAAGTCTAATCGAACAAAAAATCTGTCCTCTCCTGTTAGAATTCTAAGGCTTAAAACAATGGACTGATTTCCCAAAGTTACATAGCTCACCAACAGCCAAACAACAGGATGGTTTACATGTCTCTTCGCCACATATTTACTTAATGGGTTATACTTGAATATTAATTAGCAACAGGATACCCAATGGCAGATTTGCATCATTTTGCCCATGTATACTGGAAATACTGGTTATTAGATTTCCTTCTTAAAATGATCATGTTTGAAAACCATGCACAATTTTTTAGATTTATTTAGGGCAAATTTTTGATTACTTCTTATCATAATTATGTGACAATCACATTCTAATATCATTCCCTAGGCTGGCCTCTGCTTAGATTTCTGAACTTAAAATTTTCTTTGTTGTCCAATAAATTTGCATATCACAAAGTCACTGTACTCTTTTTCAATATTGTTCTTCTTAATAGATTCCCATTTCTCCCTCATTCCCAATAAAAAATACTAATACTCTTGAATCTCTCTCCAAGGCTCTTCTCTTACACTGCAGGGACAACCAGCCTCTCTACTGTGACACACTCATCTCTTTAACATTGGGGAATGCCATTGCTCACAACTTTCCACGTATATTTCTACAGAGAGTGGTTCAAGGAAAAGAAATTCCCAATTTCCTCTATTAATCTACTTGTTAATTAGCTAACATATTTGAGACAATCCTTGGAATATTTTTGTGTGTGTAAAATATACCCAAAATATAGAATGGTAAAAATGAAGGAAGTTTGGTTTTGCTCATACAGAAGTACCTGTGAGTGAGAAGGTCAACAGCATAGAGGTCTCCAATTCATATGATGGTCTTTACCCTCTTGAGTACAAGGCTTTCAAGGTTAGCCTGGGTCATTTCTACTAAAATCCAGCCCTTGAAGATATATACACAGAGAAAACTGTATAAGGGTTTTAGAATTGAACAGTCAGTACTTTGACTTTCAAAGTTAAAATTCAGTCAAATTGAATGCAAGGGAGTCTATCTGTGTCTCCTCAAGAATAAACACTTTTCAAAAACCCTAAGCTGGCAATCTCTTTTACAGTACAGACTTACATTCAGTAAATACTCATTTCCATGTTTCTTCCTGAACTGTAACACAATGGATCCTACTTGCTTAAGAGATTGTCCAGAATTACAGCTGGTTGCCATACAGAACCACAAGCCATCCTCTGCACAAGGCCCAGGTGTGGCTTCTCATGCTCTGGGACACTATGATAAATAAAAGTCAACCATTATCACAGATCACACATATGCACACAAACATGCAGCTCAGACACATATACAGAGAGAATATTAAAATAGCAATAGTATTAAACCATTTTTGAAAGAGAAAACTCTCATTAAGAAAAATTAAGACTATTGTAAAGGTCAGGCGAGTGTCGGAGGAAGAGACCACCAAGAGACTGTCTCATGCAACAGCAAAGGGTTTATTGGGGGTCCAGGATGCTGGGGCTCAGAGTTCACTTGAATAGAGCAGAGAGTGCCGGGAACAGCTTAAGCAGAGCTTATATACTTTACTTGGAGAGGGCAGGGACTTCACATATAGCATAGCCAATCATTGCACACTACAGGAAAATCATATGACAACTCTAAAACATGATTAGCACATTCACTGGCGGGAACAGGTCAGGTAGGGGTGATTGGTCAGTACAAAGAAGGGTATTCATTTGAACTGATTGGTTTGAGCCCTGAGGTGTGTACGTGCTGGACTGCACGGTTTCTGGGAGGGGTTGTTTTCCTAGAGCAACCAGAAGGTCAGGGGAGATTTCAACATGCATTTAGTGGGCATTTCCGGGAGTTGTTTTCAACTTCTACATGAGTTTCAGGTTCCAGGAAAACAGAACTTAATTCTTACATTCTTAACCTTTTCACTATATATAATACACCAAATTATGTTCACAAATTTTGTCTAGGAGTTTTATGGTTTCTGATCTTGCCTTTAAGTCTTTGATCCAAGTGAAGTTAATTTTTTTTTTAATATGAAATAAGACAAGGGTCCCACTCCTTCGCTTTGCATGTTGATTTCCAGTTTCCCTAACAGAATTTCTTGCAAAGACTTTTCTTTTCCCATTGTGTGTTCCTAGCAACCTTGTCAAAGATCAGTTGACCATGCATGTGCATATTTATTTCTGGGCTTTCTGTGGTTTCATTGGTCTATGTGTCTGCTTTTATAACAGTACCTTACCATTTCGACTTATAGCCTTGTATTATAGCTTGAAATCATGGAGTGTAAAATTTTTATATTTGATTTAAGGTGTTTTTCAATTTTTATATGGATGAGTTAAATTTGTGAAGCAAAATCTGAGGTCCAGTTACCTTCCTTTCCCAACGTGATCATCTTCCTATTGCTCATTTGCAGGGTTTTTCATTTGGACCTGACCATCTCTGACCCATCCTCCCTTTGTAATCACCCTCTCCCAGCTTTCCTGGTTCCTTCTTGCCATCCAGTTCTCTGAATTGAAATGTCATCTACTCTGGGCATCTGACCCACGGTCATCTAGCAGAACTCTATAAACCAACATCAAATTTACTTTAAAAATGTGTCAGCATCTAACATTAAGTCTTCACATCTTTGCCTACACCTGTGTCTCTGCAGCTGAAGCACACTGCGGGAGAACTAGGACTCTGTCTCATTCATTGCTTTTACACCCACCACCTGACCTGGTAACTGGTGTGTGCTTGACACATAGTCATATTTTCTTAATGAATAATTAATTATAATGAGTCATTTCTCTGTATTTGGTCTCAGTGGCTCCACAGTGGCTATGTGCACTCATACCTTTAAACTGACCAGTCAAATACTGCAAAGTGTGCAAGCTAAGCTCTCTGAAGCATTGTAGAGGACTGGTGCAGGGAGCATTTTATTGCCAGTTATTCAAGGGTTATATTGCCAGCTGTCATTTATTATGAGTGACCACAGGACAATTATTTAATCTTGCTAATTCTCATTGAACATATTTGTAAAATTGGAATAATTAAACAATAATACCCACAATGGGCTATTACATGAAATCAGTTATAATGCAGATAAAGTACTTAGTTGTTCAATAAAGACTTCATTGTGCTGCTGTCTATATTTCAAATTTTAGTATCTCTTGGTTCTCGGGATCTTTTTGACTGAGAATATTGTTGACTGAATCAGAGAACAACAAGGATCCAGGCAGGAGCCAGACATTACCATGCTCGGAACATTAGGTTCATTGCTCTTTTCCGGCAGGTCAGCGGTTGCCCATGAGTACTCTGCATTGTACTGAATTGACGAAGATATTCTTCACAGGAGCCTGCCAGATGTTCTCTACCTTCAGTACTATAGAACTATGAACGGAGGGTGTTCTGTGTCATCAATCATGGGCTTAGTAATTACTTCCTATCGAAGTAATAACTAATTGTGCTAATAAGTTCAAATTGGAGGTGCGTTTAGTGAACCTCAGCATTTTATTATTGGCACAGTTTCAAACTCCAATTTAGCTCCCAGGGAGGAAAAAAACAACTCATTTTGGTTTTGTTTGCCAGTATGTGTGTGTGTGTTTGTGTGTGTGTGTGTGTGTGTGTGTGTGTATATTTTTTTAATATTTAATGTTGAAATGGCTGTTGGTCCTTTAGATCTAATTATGAATCTTGCCTTATCCAGTCACATTCACAGTGATCTCAGGACAGTTACAAGTCCTCCTTGAGACTCCATTTCCATATCTATAAAATGGCAGTGAAGTAGTTAACACAGCAAATCTTTTCATGAGCTCTATCCAGGTAGGCATTCTTGTAAGGACTTTACATACATTTACTAATTTAAATCATGTAACAATGCCACAGTCATATCATTTCTTTTTTAAATTTTTTTTTCTAGTTTTACAGGATGGTAGAATGTATTTTGGCATATTAATCATACATGGAGAATAGCTTGTTCTAATTAGGATCATATTCTTTTAGTTATACATGATGTGGTATTACCCTGGTTGTCTATTCAAATAAAGGCTAGGAAAGTTATATCTGATTACTTGTACTGTCCTTCCTATTCCTACACTCCTCCCCTCCCCTTCCCTTTGTTTAATTCAATGAAATTTTATTCTTTCTCTCTCCCCCCCCTCCCTTGTGGTGGGTTAGTATCTATGTAGCAGAGAGAACATTTGGCCCTTGTTTTTTTGGGATTCACTTATTTCACTTACTATGACATCCTCTAGCTCCAGTTGGAGAAAATGTCATTTCATTCTTCTTTATAGCCGGGTACATTTCATTGTGTATGTGTGTGTGTGTGCGTGTGTATATATATATATATATATATATATATATATATATATATATATATATATACACATACTGCATTTTCTTTGTCCATTCATCCATTGAAGGACATCTAGGCTGGTTTCATAGCTTGGTTATTATGAATTCAGCTGCTATAAGCTGTTGTGGCTGCAACACTACTGTATGCTGATTTTAAGACCTTTGGGTATTTTAGGTATAGACTGAGAATTGGGAAAATTGAATCAAATGGTAGTTCCATTCCAAGTTTTCTAAGGACTCTCCATACTGCTTTCAATAGTGGTTGGACCAATTTGCAGTCCCACTAGCAATGTATGTGATTACATTTCTCCCACATCCTCGACAGCATTTATTATGATTTGTAGTATTAATACTTGCCTTTCTGATTGGAGTGAGATGGAATCTCAGTGTAGTTTTAATTTGCATGTTTCTAATTCCTAGAGATCTTGAACATTTTTTACCCTTCACAAAACTCAATTCAAAGTAGATTAAGGATGTAGGCATTAGACCAGAGACCCTATGCCTCCTAGAAGAAAAGTAGGCCCAACTCTTCATCATGTTGGCTTAGGAGCCGACTTTCTCAACAAGACTCCTAAAGCACAAGAAGTTAGATCAAAAATCAATAAATGGATTGGTATCATATTAAAAGTCTTCACTGCAAAGGAAATAATAAAATGTGAAGAGAGAGCCTACAGAATGGGAGAAAATCTTTACCACCTGCACCTCAGATAGAGCATTAATCAAACAACTCAAAAAACTGATCAGAAAATAATAATAATAATCCAATTAATAAATGGGCAGAGGAACTGAAGTGGCATTTCACAGAAGAAGAAATATGAATTATCATCACCTCCATTTTTTAAGTGAGCAAGTTGAATTACAAAGAATGAGCAACTTGTCCAAAATGGCCCTGTGGTCCAGGGTGAGCCAGCATTTGAGCCAGGCGATCCAGCTCTGGCAGCCGAGCTCTCAGCCACAGTGAAGTAGTGCCTATGAAATTATGCATCCCTCCTCTGAAGGAAGCTTGAATCCTCGAGTCTCTGATTAAAGTCTGTTGTACCAAATTAGCTAGATGGGCTGTACAGTAACTGTGAGGCTGTGAGATTCAAAGGTAAAGACACGTAAGTCATGCCTGGTTCAATATACAAGCTTAGTAAAGTTTTGTTTTCTTCACCTGTCTTTGCTCTATAAGTGAAGGGATGGAGTAGAAAATCAGAGGACTGTAGGAGAAACATTTTTATTTCCAGCTCCACATCTAAGCTGTTGTGCAATATAATGGTATCAGACAACTTCTCAGATACATAGAGACAATCATTTTGACAATTGGGTATCAGGTACTTATAAGAAGACATCTATCTCTTTGAAGTCCTCTCTTATCATGTGTTTTGGGTCAGGGAGCTATAAGCTTATTTAATTCTGCTGTTATCATACCATAGAGATGAAGAGCATGCTACATCAGAGTCTAGCTGTGCACACTGTGTGATCTCAAGGTCCTTGTTTATAGACATTGTCAGCACCTCTTGGTTCCCCTGGACCAGGACCACCTAAAACACAGGGCATAGGATCATTGTATCTTTAACACTGTGGGCATGCGATGTTCAGCTTACGCACCATGGCTACTACGATGCAAAACTCAGTCTTCCTGTAGCGTCTCTCTGTTCATTAATCCCTCCATCAACAAGCCATGGGAAACAACCCAGCACATGCAGGTGGTTTCACTTGTTAATTCTTACTTCTGAGGTCCTTTGTCTTGGTTTAATAGCAGCTTCTGACTTTTACCTCTTCTTTCCATTGATGAAATGGAAATGTTTCAAACAACTACAACTTAGGGAAAAGGAAAAAGGCATCCACAAAGAAAGGACTTGCTCTACTGTTTAACAACTGCTTAGCAACAGGCCGATATCAGGTGTCTCAGGTGTTACCTAAGAGAAGCTAGGAGATGCTGGGGTTCATGAGGAAGGTATAACTAAGTGATTTTCATATCACATTTGCTCAGTTGTTCCAAATATCTTCACGTGGGATTTATAAACATAGGAAAGTGTGGCACAAACTGAATACAATATATATTTCCTCTTCAAACACTTTTTTCTCTCCTCCATCTAGCTTCCTATTATGGGCAGCTGAAGGACATACATGTAATCTTCCCCAATACCTATTGATCCTTCCCCAATACCTATTGATTTTAAAAATGTACTTTTCTCCACCTCCAATAACACTGATTTACTTTAGAAATTTATCTTTCAGTCATAAAATGTTGAGCAATATAAAAATGGATATGTACATATAGAGCCTTCAAGAAAATCCCTGCTCTACCACCCATTACCCCATGCTGGCCGGCAAAGGGCAAGTTGAATAAATCAGGGAGACTCTCTTATGGAGGACCATCCTCCAGGGGCACAGCCCTTACAGCACTCAGCTTCTCCACACCAAGAGGTGACAGCCTCTTGGTTGACAAAATATGTTGCTGAATCATTTGACAATCCTTTAGATACCCAGCTGGGTATAAATATGAATAAAGCCAGCAGGCACTGGTGTCCCTTTATGACCCAAGCAACAATGCCTAAGTGGTTCCCAGGGAGGAAAGAGAGACGCCTTAAAATGCAACCCCAACATTTTAAACATGAAGGAACCCATAGAGTTCTCATTCCAGAGAAGCTGGTCCTAACTAGATAACAAGAAAAGTCAAGTAGAAAGGGCAGACACAGCTAGCACTCTCCAATTGAAAACCAAGCATAGCAGTTAAAATGAATCCAAGAATTTTGAAGAGCCTATGGGATAATTATAGAGAACAAGGGACATCTGAGATTACTCATGCATCTATCATATTCTAGCAGCTGACACTGATATTTTGAGTAATAAATTAAATACCATATCTCAAAGTGTGTTTCATGCATTGAAATATGCATTATGTTTATTCCTTTCCTCCCCCTTTTATCCTCCAACTTTTCTTCCTTCTCGGACCTTCCTCCTCCTCCTTCTCCTTCTTCTTCTGTCCCTAACTAAAACTGCATCCTGTACAATACACTGTCTACTTCATTTTATTAAAAACACATTCCACTAGAAAAACAAGTCATCCTGTACATCATATACTTCTTAAAAATAATGCATTGCATTTCAACTTTTCCAGGAAAATGAATTCATGAAACCTAACAACAAGTTTAATATTGAATGCAAAGTTATGACCACCCACAGGTATTAACTGATTTGTTATTTTAAAGCATTTTATAGTATTCAAGCTGAAATGCATGTATTGCATGTATGTGTCATTTGTATCTCTCATCTGTCTACCTGTGGGTCTGTCTGCCTGATTGTATGTGGTAGTGACTGCTCCAATTAGATGTGGGATAAAAAGCAGAGATGGCAGGCAAGGTTTGGTTCAAATTCTCTTTTTATCTATTTGATGCATCTTTTTCCAGATCCACTAAGTTCTCCAAGCAACACAGCAAGTGCAGTGTTCGAGGCCCAATGCACATCAGTGTTGGCTGCTAAGTACCTAAAATGACTAGCCATTTCGGGCACAAGGCCCGATTGTACTTCTAGATCTCTTGGCTCTGGGCATAGCTTGGTTTCCCAATGCATATTTCATTTAGTAGTTTAACAGTCTCCAGATTTCCCCTTTCCTGTGTTATGGGTTCTTTAGCACATTCACTATCCAAGTTCTGTCAGAATCAGCCTACTCTCATTTAAGGTGAACAAAACATTACGTCTGTTTAGGATGCAGACAACCTCCCTGTTGGTGGTGATCCTATGCTCAACACTCCCTCACACAGTCAGAGAGTGCTGCACCCAGCTCCAGGAGGAGGCCTGAGTGAGGAGCCTGGCAGGCCCTGATCACAGCACTTTCAACAACTGACCCATATGCAAGTTTGCTTGATGCTTCTGTTTAAAGGCATCTTGTCTCATATAATACTGAACTCACAGAGAACAGCACTGTATCTCAAGATGGATGGAAGCTGATCAAATCAAACATTTACTCCATAAGGCATATAGATAATGCTACACCACTATCCTTGAGGGATATTTCAAAAGTCTAAAAATGTGAAAACATGATGTTAAGCACAGTCAAAATAGTGATTGTTTCCATTGGGAGAGCCAAAACAGGAGGGCAGTGCTCAGCCTTGTTTGACTGCCCTGGGAGCATGCCCATGGGGTGACTCAGCCTTTTGTGGTGTTTCACATGTTCATGAAGGACCTCTGAAATGCCATAATGATTTGAGGTTATGAGTAAATGTCAGCGAGTAGGCATGTTTGATGATACGGAATCCATAAATAATTCAGTTGTTTTTTTGTTAAATGCAGCACAACCTATCTTGTCACAACTAGTTAAATCCCATTTAACTTAAAAACAGCACACTACAGGGACACAGCCACATCAATGTTTATAGCAGCACAATTCACAATAGCTAAACACTGGAGCCAACCTAGATGCCCTTTAGTGGATGAATGGATAAAAAAAAATGTGGCATATATACACAGTGGAATTTTACGCAGCATTAAAAGAAAATAAAATCATGACATTTGCAGGTAAATGGATGGCATTGGAGAAGATAATGTGAAGTAAAGTATCCAATCCCCCCAAAAAACAAATGCTGAATGTTTTCTCTGATATAAGGAGGCTAATTCATAGTGGAGTAGGGAGGGGGAGCATGGGAGGAATAGATGAATTCTAGGTAGGGAAGAGGGGTGGGAGGATAAGGAAGGGGGCAGGGATTATCAAGGATGGTAGAATGTGATGAACATCATTATCCAAAGTACAGGTATAAAGACTCAAATTGGATGTCAACATACTTTATATACAGAGATATGAAAAAATGTGGTATATATGTGTAATAAGAATTGTAATGCAAAAAAGTACATGTATAAAGACATGAATTGGCATGAACATACTTTATATATAAAGATGAAAAATTGTACTCTATATGTGTAATAAGAATTGTGATGCATTCCACTGTGGTGAATTAAAAAAAATAAAATCAATAATAAATAAGTAAATATATAAATCCCATTAATTCTTACAACAATACTGAGAGATAGGATTAAACAAGATAAGGAGAATAATCAACTGGGCATGATCTAGGCATAATGATGCATAACTGTAATAATCCCAGTGACTTGGGAGGTTGAGGCAGGAGGATCACAATTTGAGGTCAGTCTCAACAATTTATCAAGGCCTACTCACAGAATAAAATTTTAAAAATCTGAGGATGTAGCTCCTAGATATAATACTCCTGGGTTCAACCCCTGGCTCTGGAAAAAAAAAATGTACATGATGATCCTATTTCAAAACTCTGGGCACATGCCTCTACCCAGATGCCTTCTGCATTTTCAGGTGGAATCATCTGTGTCTATGCTGACCCCAAACTGGAGATCCTGATCCCCTTGCCTCAGTCTGCACATTCTCTCCACATCGCCCATGCAACAGTGAGTATCTGATGTAGTAGAAAATCCCTGACCAAGTAAGCAAATTGATCTTCAAGGGCATTAATGAAAATGTTCATCAGAAGTGAAAATTCTAAACAAAATATGGCTTCAGTGATCTTCTCACCACACCACCAATACACCTAAGGTCATTTGAGGTTGTTCAGCTGGCAATTTCCAAGGTCTGACCCACAGAGCCAAACATTAAAGGGTAGTCTCAATTTGGAGGCAGGCATAGAGAAGTATGTGATAGAGAATTCCCCTCAGGGAATGAAATGATCTGAATGTTTCTCCTGGAGAGTGAGACCATGCACCATTGCCCTTCAAGTGCTTCTGTAAATCTTGTACAAAATAAACTTATTTAATTTAATATTTTCCAAAGGAAAACTTCATATATATTATCTCTCTCTCTCTCTCTCTCTCTCTCTCTCTCTCTCTCTCTCTCTCTCTCACACACACACACACACACACACACACACACACACACTAAACCATGGAGGTGGTTGTTAAATACAGAGGCACTGCTCAGGTACCAGTCCATGACACATTTTTTTGTAAATGTGGTTATATTGGTCTGATATCTGATGGAGGATATGAAAATCAGAAAGATGGAATGACTTGCCTACTTATAGCTACAAATTATTTAACAGCTAAACCAAAAACTGAATCCAGAATTTCTGAACAATAGCTCAGTGGGTATTTCTGTCACTTCAGCTTGTCTCTGTAGGTATCTCTCCCATCAGCTCTATATGTGTCTTGTAAGTGATTAGTAGATTTTAATTAAGAACATTTTCATGAGGGACCATAAGGTCACTGCATCCTTGGAGGTGGATGATCAGGCATTAACCATCAAATTTGGAGCAGAGCATGGGATAAACTCATACTAAATGCACCACATATTGATTTAGCTGCTTAATATATGTTATTTTAGATAATTTAAAAGTCAAGTCTGTGACAGACTTGATTAGCCTCAATGTACAAGCAAGAATACTAAGTTTCCAACAGGTTAAACAATAGCGCCATTTCTCCCTGAAGGTAAGACAGAATCTGACTCTCAACCATGGGTCCAGATGGTGATTCCGTAGAATGAAAAACAGAATCAATATAGGCTTTTCAATTTTCTCAGTGTTGGGTAAACTTCTGCAGAGAACAGGAAAGTAAAAGTTTTTTTTAGAAGGTGCTGATTTTTCCATCATTTTCTGTTTCTTGATTTCTCCCCATTAAAAAAACTTCCCTTTCTATTTTTCTTATCTGAGTATGACTGACAAAATGTTTCTTTCTCAGTTCTCAGTGGACACATCCATATCATTACCACTGTGAAGAAGTCACTTGGGGTGACTCTACCAGTCACTACCTTCAAGTGTGCCTGGGCTGGGAGCTCAGCTGCCTGTTCAATCACAGGACTACTGGGTGCCGTTGTCTGGCTGGGCGAAATACCTGGGAGATGACAAGCAACTTGAAGGTTGAAGTGGGAACTACTTTATTGTGAGTGAACTCAGCGGGAACTGAGCGGGAACTCAAAGTATCGGGTACCCTAGGTAGCAGGCACCGCCTCTCTGCTGGACTGCAGAGGTACATATACTCAACTAATTACACACAGCTTAACTTAATTAGCATAAACTAGATACAGCAGTCAGTCATTAAGGAATCCTTATCATCTTAATGGCTCCCTGGCGTTGGCTCAGAAACCACTCCTCCTAGCAAACTGCCAGGCGCCATCTTAACTTGATTTTGGCCCTCATCACTGGGGAAAAAATACAACATGAGGCTTTGGGCTCTTTCAGAATCTGCAAAACATCATCAGGTTGAGGCCCCAACCTCAACTTTTTCTCAATACCTGTAGCAGTAAGTTCTGAGCTCAGATGCCTAGAGGGAAAATTGATGTTGCAAAGTGCAGTCAGCCATCCGTGTGACTTATTTTAGAATTCAAGGAAAGACTCCCCCCACCCCTGTGTTTACTGGTTTTGTATCATAAACAATGTTTGCTTTTGTTTCTTGAGCATTTTGGTTTTTGCTAAATATCTTAGAATTGTGTCTGGGTACTTTCCTTCATTTATTCTGTGCTTTGGTCACATGAGGCCACTAGTGCATGCTGACACACACCATGGGGTTTCTCACCTTTGTGCCATCCCCACTCCATCCTGTCTGTTAGAAGAAAGCATATGCTTTTGCAGTCTTTGTGGCCTGCATGCCATCACAGTTCCCTTCATCCTGTGAGTTCCCAGAGAACTTGGGCATCTAGACCATTTGCCTGGGCTCTCAATAAGTCCCAGAGTACCAATGACCAACTGATACATGACTTTTGTCCTGGTGAATCTATCAATGGTGACCCGCTTTCATAACCCAGAGTACATGGTTTGGCCCACGAATTTTGTCGACCCCTATCTTACCTAGCTGGGGATACTGGCCCTTGCCCTTCCTGAGATGGTGAGCTCCTGGTAGGTCCTGAATCACATTCCATTCATTAGGGTTTCCCCCATGGCTACTGTTGGGTAGATTCAATAGACATGTGTAGAATGAAAGAAAAACATATTTCCCAAGCTTCACTGGATCCATATTCCATGCTCTTTACAAAACATCACATTGGGAATGCAGGTGATTCCACAGACAATGGCTGCGATGTCCTTTTCCTTCAATGCCCTGCAGCGAAGGTGCCCTCACTGAGAAGACCTTCCCATTCTCACTCAGACACACCGTTTCCCTCACCCGCCTTAGGATGGCACCCACCTGCGCACCTTGGGTGCCCCCATCCCTCTCCTTAGAATTGCTTAGTTTGAAATGGCCTTGAATCAAAACAGGCTGCTTTTGTCACCAATGCACACAGCACTTCAAATACTAATAATCACTAGTAGTGGCTGCCTCTTCTCTGTGTGCTGGGCGTGATGCCAGGTGGTTCATATGTCTTATTCCCTTTAATTTGCTTAACAAACTTATGAGTAGATAACATTATAACCAACTTTAATTTCAAGGAAACTGAGGCTTAAATGTTAACTTATCAGGTTTATAGTGCCGATAGATCTTAGATTTGAAATTCAAAATTAGGTTTCTCTCATTCCATATCACATTGGTGCATCTTCTAAAGGATGAGACTCCTTATTTATTTGAATCGGGATTTTATTTTCTATTTCTATTTTAATTTATCTTCAGCTGCATTTTTCTAGATGTGTTTTTTTTTTCCCAAACCAAAGCCCTGCTTCTACTGTCTTCTGAAAAAAGAATCAGCATTAATGTACAGCACAAGTGTCCTTTTTCTTTCTAGCTCACACCCCTGAAAGGAGGCAGTTGGCAGTTTATTGAATGGCGTGTGCTTTCTTTGCCTTCTCTCTAGAGACACTCATTATCCATAGATCCAAACAAAAGGAGAGCCTAATACGAAAATGCTGCCCAGCCTTCAGCCCTGTGGAAGGAATTTAATTCTTGGCTTATTTCACAAAATCCACCAAGGCATCTTTCAATACTTTAAGCCAGAAACAGGGCTGAAGAAATTGCTCACCATGGGTGTCTGAGCCACCTGGGAAGTGAAGTCCTAAATCCACTTATAAATTGTGTTTCACATCTTGCTTCATTAATGATGCTGACTAAGTGCAAAGAACAATTCAACACGTTGCTCCAACAGGCATCTGTCAGCTTGGGACATACACAATGAGCGGTTCTCAGTTGCTGTGCATTATCCTCCATTGATTTTGATGAAATAGGCAAGATAGAGATTATTTAGACTGTTTCCAGAAAAGAAAATCTAGGCTTAGGAAGTTAAATGAAGCAATGATGAGCTAATAAAGAACAGAAATGTCTTAATTCCAGTACCAGTTTTCTTTCTTCTCCTTTTGCTCTGCCATGCACATGTAGAAAACTCTGAATTACCCCAAAGTGAGACTATTTTGTAATCAGCTTATGTAGTATCCTGAAGATTTTAAATGCATCTTCCATTTATTGAAACATACAACTTATGCATCTTAAAATATCAGAAATCAGTTCACACAGGGCATGCCAACAAAAAGACATTTCAACCAAGTCAGTCTGAAAAGCCAGGCTGTAAGTTGCTTTCAAATTGAGAATCATCTCACACCAAACCAGAATTTCACAGACTGGTTAATAACCGCTCTACAAAAATAGGGTTCCAGGGTCAAGTGCATTTTGTAAAATAAGGGTTCTACATTGTGTGCATGGAAATTCTACATTGAATTAAAATATAAAAACCCACAGTAATTTTTCATTTAAAAACTCAATTGTAAAGTGTTCAGTTTTGTTATAAATTGTATTGGTGAAACATTTAAGTGAGTTTAATCATTCCATTTTGAGGCAGATAGATTGCTGTCTTTGGTGTACAGTCTGAGGTGACTTTCTTGAGACCCTTACCATTCATGAGTGCACCACATTCATCTTCATACCCCTATGACTTATTCTAGATTCATCTAGGCTGCAAAGTCTGTCAACAGTGTGCTTTTGGAGCTGAGTGCTTTATTCATTATATTGCTATGTCACCATTTAATTGACATTTCAAGTAAATGAAAACCTTGGTTGTTTCCAGGTTTTTTCCTTTATGGAAATGCTAAAATAGATATTTGTTATTGTAACAGAAAATTGATATGGGTTTTTATTTTTCTTGGATGACGGATCACAGGTATGAGACTGCAGAGTCATATGGTATTGATTGTTAGCTATTTGGAACTGCCAGATAGTTGCAGGGTGGCTGGAATATTTTCCATTTTCACCAGCAATATATGATTCATCTAGTTCCTCTGAATCCCTGTCAGCATTTGATGTTGTCATTTTTTTTAAAAATTAGCTATTATGATAGGTATGTAGTGATAGCTCGCTGTAGTTTTAATTTTCATGTCCCCATGGTGAATATTTTTCCTGTGCATATTTGCCATCAGTGTATATCTTTAGTGAAATGCTTATTCATATATTTTGCCCATTTTATAGGTAGATATTTTACATCTTCAAAAAAGTAATTAATTTTGAAGAATGACATTTTCTAGATATTATTTTCAGATATGTTATATTTCTCTCTCAGTCTATTGCTCAAATTTTGATTCTCTTAACAGAAATTTTGTTGACCTAAAGTTTTTAATGTTGTAATTTGATTTAAAATTTTTTATTATGAATTATATTTTTGACTAAAAACTATTTATTTTGCCATTAGTCTGTTAGATATTTTACATTTGTTTCTAAAAGGTTTTTAATTTTATATTTTGCATTTGTGCATGATTAGTTTTGACTCAAAATTATTTATATTGTGAGACTACAAGTTTTTTGATTTTTTTGTTTTGTTTCCTGTCAAAGTCCTGCAAACCAAGATCATTTATTGAAACGGCTGTCATCTCTTTATTAGATTTATTTTGCATTATAAATAAGTTGGACACATTCCTATAGTTCTCTCTAGAGCTCCTTCTTCTATTCCATTGGTCTGCACATCTATCCCTCTATCAGTGTGGTGAGACTTGTTTGCTCCAGCTCTGTAAGTCGTGAAATGTAGAGTTACTCCTTTTATCTTGTACATTTTGCCCTGTTTATTTTGTATTCTTCTGTCTTGCTGAATACACTTATTAGTTGTAGGTAACAGTGGCATTTGAAAACAGTCTCATTTCTATATTCCTATATTTCTTATTTCTATATTTCTATATGCCCCTTATTTCCTTTTTGCCTTCCGATGCTGGCTAAGTTTCCCAATCTTAGAAAGAATGATGAGAGCTGAGATCTTTCCTCATTTTTTGTTTTCTGTTTTATTCTATCTGGAATGATATAAGAATATGCCTTTTTCACCTAAAAACATTATAGAGTCCATCATTTATTGGTCATGGGACTGACTCTGCACGTGGAGACTAAACCTACTATGTTTCTGAGGGCATGATTCTGGTTAAGTAGAGCTAAGTACTGTAGGTGAATGGTCGATGAAGAGTTTTCACATCTGTGTCTGTGAAGAACTCTGGTCTTAGGATTTTACAGACCAATTATCTCTGCTAGTGTTGACATTAGAGCACAAACTCTGGAAGTCAGTGGGAGAAAGGTTTCCTCCTCTATTTTCTGGAATGTGTTGTGTAGAATTGGTGTTTAGTTTTCTTTCTTTCTTTCTTTCTTTCTTTATTTGTTTCTTTCTTTGGGGTATTTCTTTAAACATTTGTCAGAGATCTCTAATAGAATTGTCAGGTCCTGAATGTATATTTTTTAAGAATTTTATAAAATTATAATTTCAATTTCCTTCATAGTTGCAGAGATGCTCAGTGCATGTACTTCACATGAGGTGGAACATGATTGTGTTGCCAGGAACTGATGTAAATCCTCCCAATTATGTGTTCCCCATTTTTCATTAGGACCCTGTTAATGGGGGGTCTGTAGTTGCAACCATGTTTTATTCCTGATCTTGTTAATTTGTATCTTTCTTTTTCTGTTTTTTTTTCTTTTTTATTTGGAGGTCTTATTAGAAGCTATTAATTCTATTGTCTATTGATTTAATTATTTTTTAGAAAAGCAGCTCTTTGTTTCATTGATTGTTTTTACTGTTGTCTTTCTGTTTTCAATTTCTTGTTTTCTTTTCTTGTGCTTAATTTTATTGTTTTCTTCTTTCTGCTTGTTTTGGACTTACTGTGTTTTTTTTTTTTTTTCTTTTCAACACTCTGTGGTAAGAGGTTAGAACATTGCTCTGGACCGTTTTTCATGTTTTATTTCATGCATTTACAGCTAAAAATCATCTCATCATTGCTTCATGTACACACATTTCAGCATTTCAGTATATTACATTGTAATGTTCATTCACTTAAAAATAATGTTTTTTAAACATTTTGCTGAAGACTTTGTCTCTGATCCAAGATTTATTTAGAAAGTCTTGTTCCATTTCAATCAGCAGACCTGGGAGATGTAATGGTGGATCAAAGCCACAAGGCAGTGATGAACCTTCTGCTCACTCAGGATGGGGTCAGCAGGGGCCTTAAGAGCAGGGAAAGGGACAAGTCCCACTCCACGTTCCCTAGCGCAGTGCCACAGTGCCATGCTGGTCTAGGGCCCAGGTTCTGCACAGATGTCCAGACCCTGTTGAGAGAGCCCGGACAAAAGGCTCTAATAGTTTTGTGGAGCCTGAGGTGTGGACGGGCAGAGCGCTGATGACAGGGAGGGCCTGGAGCGCAGAAGTGTCAGCCTCTGAGTGGGAGGGGAGCCGTCTTCAGGTTGTCCTTTCTGTTCCCATAAAGGGTTCCTGGAAGAGGCAGGTGCGTGAAGAGGACCTGGCCTAAGGAGCCAGATGAGGAGACCGAGGAATAAGGCACCTGAGCCAGGAGTACCAATATGTGAAGACCATGCCTTCGACTGGACAGAAACTCCATCAGAGACTCTCATTCACTGACCCTGCACCGGGTCTGATGTGGGGGCAGCTTCCTCTTAACACCTACCAGGTAAAGCCTTTGCAGTTGCCTAAGGTTGGGCCAAACAATCACCTTTTTTTTTCTTTTTTTTTTTAATACCAGCGATTGAACTCAGGGTACTCAACCACTGAGCTACATCTCCAGCCCTTTTGTTATTATTATTATTTTAATTTTGAGACAGGGTCTAAGTTGCCTAACGCATTGCTAAATTGCTGAGGATGGCCTTGAACTTGTCATCCTCCTATTTCAGCCTCCAAGTGACTAGGATTATAGGTGTGAGCCACCATGCTCAGCAGTTCTTTTTATTTCTTTGTTCTTTTCAATAATGAGATAGACATCTCAATCCCACTCTTACTTTTAAAGACCTTCATAAGAAACATCAGTTGTCCTATTATAGGTCTGAATAGGTCAGATTTTGTGGATCTGAGTCAATAACCAGGTAACTAATGGGAGTCTACAGGAGACCAGGGCCATTATCAAGATTCTAGCCAGGATCATGAGGTTTGCCTGGAGGACTGAACCAAATTGTGAATCCCAATATTCATCCAGCCAGGAAGAGATGTCCCATAGCCCAGATGGGGCTACCATAGTAAGTCATGATCCATGTCCCTAAGTTTTGTATGGATCCTGTTTTCCTGGCATAAGTATCAGTTTAGGTAAGGATGGCTGTGGTCAGAAGCTGAAGATTACCTAAATCCTTCCAGGGCTGAGATGGGGTCATGATGGGGCCACAAAGTACACTAAGGTTTGCTACCAAGAAGTACAATCCAAGTTGCATGTGGTGCCCCAGAAACAAAGCGCTTGCAATGTTAGGTTATCCCCCAAATATACGCATCCATAACGCAGTAGGGGGATTCTGATGGAGTGTCATGTCTTGGGGCCTCCTGCACTCGGTCTCTTCCTCCAGTCTGGAAAATACTGCTCGACTCTGTTGTCTGATCCTCAGGCTGGTTAAGTGTGATCATACGTGTTGGGGGATGTTCTGGTTATCTTTCTGTTATTGATTTCTGATCTGATTCTCTTCTAGTTGAAGAATATAGACAACATGATTTCAAAAGAATGGTGTTTATATTGTTCTGTGTGTGTGAATCCAATAGAACTGGTAAATTCACTGAGAACTTCTAACCTGAGCACAGGGCAGATATGAATTGTTCACAGGTCCCCTAATTCACAGAAATGCTACAAATAAACTAGTTCATAATGTCAGCAAATCACCCTCCTGATATTAAGTGTATATGGGAATCACTAGGATAGAGTCAGGACACAGTCAGAGATGAGATATAGAGACATTGCAAGATAAGTTGAGGAGAATCACATAGGGTGAACTTTCCTAGAGCCTTTTAAATAAAGCCTGTTTTCTACATGTTACCTGCCCTGTAAGAACCTCGGCACAGCCCATAGGACCAATTTGATCTCCGATCTTGCTCTTTGAGATGTTATTCCCCTAGCAATGATTTATAACAACAGTCCAGGGGCTAATGGGCAAGAATGCAAGGTGAATATGAAATCAGCAGTGGCCTGGAAGACCTGGTGGATAGACAGTCTGTGAACCACACTACCTGGGCAGGGGCTAGCTGAGAGACGGGTCATACTGGCAATTATGGTTCTGTAACACCTCACTACACCAAAGGGTCTCTGCCTCAGCTCCTGCAGCTTCTTCCCTTTGGCAGAGCTGCCTTTATTTGCCCTTTTAAGGAAGAAATGCCTTTCTCATGTAGATGACAGGCATCTTATATAATCACCAGCCAAAGGAGACAGATTTTGGAAACCTGTGGTGATTTCATCATTCTTTTGTTTCTGTGAGTGAAGCGTGAACATAATTACTGACCTAATTTACAAACTTCATAGTCAAGAAGTCGTGTTCTCTATAGTCAGATAGTATAGATTTTTATTTTTATTGGTTATTTTTAGTTGTACCTGACAATATAATTCAGTTTTATACAATATAAAGCATAGAATAGAATGTGTACTAATCCAATTCCCAGTACTTCCTCCTTCCTCCTTTTCTCCCACCAGCTGTTTCCTTTCCTCCTTGCTCTACTGACTATTTTCGATCAACCATAAAGATCCAGTTTACTCCGTATTTGACCATTACCATAGAATTATGGTGATAACAACCCTGAAACTAAGAAAGGGTGTTGCTTTTCTGTTATATAAGTGCATAGTCTTGAGTCAGGTACTGCAACTGTAAAGAATTCAGCAGTGAGCAACAGAAATTGACTGGCTGATTTAGGCCAGATACATGAGGTATTGAAATGATAACTGGAAGTCACAGCATGTCTGGGTGTGCTGGAGTTCCAGGATCAGAAAATGAGCTGTGTATCCCAAGGATGCTGAGTTGCAGAGATTTGTTGAAGCTGGTGCCGGCATCACTCTGGAACTCACAGCCATAGGCTCTCACCTCTCTACCTACCACAGTCACTGGCCTGGCAGCTCATCAGTACTGGGGAAACCATTAGAACAGGCATGAGCATCCCCGACTGACTAGCTTGGAGGAGGAATTGATTTCCCCATAATATGGTATCCAGGGAGACATTCTCCCACCTGGGAAGGAACCCTGAATTCAGAATGTCCAACATGCAGATAGCAACTGAGAGCATTGTTATCATCAGGGCTCTATCATTGTTATCACTAGGACTCTATCCTGGTGATCCAAATCTTTCTGACAAATCAGAAGAATAGGTTTCCAATGGAGTTATGTCCAAATACAGAGCCGAGATCCTTAGCTCCTTTGCTGTTCTCTTTCCTGACAGAGGCAACTGACAGTGAAAACTGCTCCATGAGAAATGCAGTCCAAGTGCCAAGAATTCTTGCTCCTCACCAGATTCTCTAGATGCAAATGCATGAATGGTACCTCATCATGGAGAGGCATACAGGCACTGACGTTGCTGCCTGGTTGGAAACCCTGACTCTGTTACTCGCCAGCTCTGTGATTTTAGAGAAGTTATTCAATTCCAAGTTCTTGGATTTCCATATCTAAAACATAGGGATGAAAAATAGGATCTACTTTAGATGATTATGGAGAAGATTAAATAATTTATTATGTATTGAGTTGTAAATGCAACATACACATGAGATTTCATTAATGTAGGATGAGGATTAGAAGCATTGGGTTTTAAGCTTTTCCAGTGTCAGACACAAATAATAAAGTCAGAAGAAATATGTGGAGAAAAGGCAGCCCTTTGAACCAGGGAAAAGATACCAGGACTTTCAAGGCAAAGGGTCGTCTTGATAAAAGCAGATGAGAAATGAATCTGTATTCAGTCTCACCCCATGAAGAGAAACTTCCCACTGGCTGTAATTTTTAAGAGCCATCACTTTCCTCTAAAGTGAAATCAAACAAATAAAAAGATAATTGATCCTCACTGGAAGAATTTCACAAAGGTTAGCAGATCATTTTCTTGTGTGATTCTAGTGACTAAAAACACATGAATCTACATAATTTAGTTTCAGTCCCCAACAGTGGCAGAAATGAGGCTGTTTCAATATTAAAAATAAAAAAAAATGAGATTGATTTTTAAGGGGAATTATACAATTTTAATTTCTTTTTGATTTGGATACTTGGGGTATGGAATCATCATACAAGAGCAAATGACTATATTAGGAAAGCAAAAGTAGATATTTCCTGTCAAACATGGGAATTACCTTAAATGTGAAATATCCTATGACAGTCCTTGGGAAATAGAGACCATGATGCCCTGAGAGATGGTAAGGTATCCTGCAGCAATTCTGGAAACCTAACCCTTGGTCTGTGCTCACTCACTGGCCAGAAGTGACAACTCTGACAGCTTTGCCTGTCAGGAGATGGGTGCCAAGTGAGCTCAAGGTCCCCGCTGTGCAGTACGTGGTCGATGGCGATGTGATTCTGTGAGGGGCTTCCTCATTTCTCCTGCCTACCATTGTTTTCCTTTTCCAGTTGTCTCAACCCGACTTGGCAAGTTGATGGGATTCTCCACACCATCATAAGATGAGCACACAATCTAATCAGAATATGAAACCCTCTGGCCAGGTGGTCTTGACTGGCCAATTACTGACATCTCTGGAAACTTTCTGGCACTGTGATAAACAAACCATCTTTATTTTCTTCTTCTTCTCCGCATATTTTTTGTAAGATGGATATTAAGAGTGGAACTTCCTGCGGACACCTTTGCCACCAATGTGAAAGGATGTTGCCCAGGAATGAAGATGTGGCTCCGGAGGAATTGTGTCCACACCTGGAGACACATGTGGCCCTTTCCAGACTCATGAGTTAGCATTTTAGGTTACAATTGCTTCACCTACTCTCTGAAACTTTCACTCAAAACCACTTTATCTACATCCTTCACCAACACTTATTGTTGCCTGTATTCTTGATGATTGCCATTCTGACTGGAGTGAGACGAGTGAAATCTTATATTAGTTTTCATTTGCACTTCTCTAATTGCTGGAGATGATGAACGTTTTTTCATATGCTTCTTGATCTATTGTATTACTTCTTCTATGAAGTGTCTGTTCAGTTCCTTAGCCCATTTATTGATTGGTTAATTAATTAATTAATTAATTTAGGTGTGAAGTTTTTTTTTTTTACTTCTTTTTATGTCCTAGAGAGTAGTACTCAATCTGAGTTGCATGTGGTAAAGGTTTTCTCCTATTCTGCCGGCTCTCTCTTCATTTTATTGTCTCCTTTGTTGAGAAGAAGCTTTTATAGTTTGAATCCATCTTATTTATTGATTCCTGATGTTTCCTCTTATGCTTTAGAGTCTTGTTAGGGAAAATAGGTTCTAAGCCAACATGATGAAGATTTGAGCCTATGTTTTCTTTCAATAGGCACAGGTTCTCTGTTGTAGTGGCTAAGTCTTTCATCCACTCATACATTGCTGGTGGGAATGCAAATTGGTGCAACAATTATGGAGATTCCTCAGAAAACTTGGAATAAAACCACAACTTGGCCCAGCTACCAACTCCTCAGTTTATAGCTAAAGGACTTCAAATCCGCATAATACAGTTAAGCAGCTACATCAATGTTTATAGCAGCTCAATTCACAATTCACAATAGCTAAACTATGAAACCAAACTAGATGCCCTTCAACAGATGAATGGATAAAGAAAATGTAATAAATATACATAATGGAATATTACTTAACCTTAAAGAAGAAAGACATTATGGCATTTGCAGGTAAGTGGACAAAACTAGAGAATATCATGCTAAGTGAAATAAGCCAATCCCCCCAAAATACAAAGGCCAAATGTTTTCTCAGACGGGTGCTGATCATAGTGGGGAGAGGGGTTGGAAGAATGAAGGAACTTTGGATTGTACAGGGGGAAGTGAGGGGACAGGAGGAGTATTGGGTGGGAAGGATGGTAGAATGAGACAGACATTAGTACCTTATATGCATGTATAATTACACTACTGGAGTGACTCTGCACCATATACATCCAGATTAATGAGAAGTTGTGCTCCATTTGTGTACAATGTGTCAAAATGCATTCTATTTTCATGTATAACTAATTAGAAAAAAATCTAAAATAATTTTTAAAAAACCACTTAACCTAATACAGTTGAATAACAAATTTAGCTTCCTGATAACCAGTAATTAAAAAAAAAGTGACCTAGGAGATCTTGGACAAATCATTTAAGGACAGAGAAACTTGATTCCCGTATTTTCTAATTATCTTGCAATATTTTTCTGAGTTATTTAAAAAGTGGTGGTGCTACATATTATTAGATTTCCAGTATTTAAGTTTATACTTAATCTCCTCTATTGAACTGCAGTTTCTTAAAGAGAAGTGTCAGGAGCTGCCTCATAGGAACTTAGCTCCCCTTAGTCTTGAGCGATGAGAATGTGGAGCTGGGGCGAGCCAGCCATGGGCTGTGTGTGTGTGAACGAGGAGCCTTGAGCGCACAGGATGGCCTGAACCCACGTTGCCCCTCTGTTTGGCCAGGCCTCACTCTGGTCTTTTCACTTGCTCTGCCATGACCGCTAAACAGCTTAAGAGATGGTTGGGCCTCCCTGGATGTCATTCAGCCTGCTGACAGCAGACTTCACAAAGCTAGACTCAACCCCCTGTAACCTGACCCCTTGCCTCATTTGAATGGCCTCTTCCCACTGAAAGGGTTCAGCACAAGCTCCCCTCTCTCTCTCTTTCCAAGGACCCTTAAAGTCAGAGGAGCCATCACAGGACCCAAAGGAAAAGGTATTTTTCTGTCTCTGTGTGATTATTTTGTGCAGCCCAGTTCACCTGGAGTGACCCTGAGTGTTTAGTCATGGAATGCGACAGAGAAGTTTATTTTTCTCTTAACATTAAATCTCTACAATGCTAGCATGATGCCTATCAACTGGCAGCGTAAGTAGAAGGAATTAGTATAATAAAAATCAACTTGCATTATTGGATTTTCCAGGGCTTTTTCACAGGCTTAATTATGTGATGAGGTGGCAATTGCCAACACTGAAATTATTTTAACATTTCCCCTCTTTGTTCCCTGGAGGATCCCATGGCCAGATACCGTGCTGTCGGCTGGTCTCAACTGCAGTGCAAACATTTCACATCAGTCTTGTTTTACTTGGCCAGAGTTTATTGTCAGTACAAAAAAAAAATCACATAATACCTCTCAATATCCCTTTTATCTAGAAAACATCAGACTAATCAGTCAATTAATGCAACACATTTCAATCACTCAGCCCTCCCTCCTGGTGAACGCTGGGAACAAGCCAAAGCCTAGCCAGGATTCTCCGTGTGACCCAGGTCAGTGTACTGCGTGTTGGAGAAAGATCAAGGGTCTCACACTCTTCCAGTTACTGGAGCCCAAAAGGAGGGTGTCTTTGGCGTCATCTGCAGCACAGTGTTGGCATCTGATGTCCCCTAGACCTTTGTTGAGTGGGAGCCATGCCACAGCTTTCACTCATGGAAGCGTCTTGGTTACAAGTTCCTCTCGGACAGAGGATCTGGCAACTTGATGAAGCTCCACAGAGCAACAGGTGACAAGGGAGGGCACTGGACTGCCAGCATGTGTTATGAATCCCCAGATCAGAGGCAGACGGTGGGAATGCCACACCTGGGTGATATGCAGCCCTGGAAACCATGCCCTCTCCCTGAGAATCCAGGGGCAGTGCAAGGCCTGAAAGCCCGGCCAGAGCCAGCAGAGTTGGACGTGCTGAGACAGACAGTCAGGGCCTGGGGCAGAAGGTCTGCACGTGGTGTCTGATCCTGTCATCCAAGTGTGCTTCTGCAGATGCTCAGCTGAGGGAGTCAGAAGGGTCGAAGTGACTATCAGAAGGCTATTGGGTTCTGGCTGGGTTCTCAAACTCTTCCCCTGGGAAAAGCAAGACTTCATGACAAGTCCTAGAGGGCAGTGTGTGCGGTGGCATGTGACCGCAGGAGGACAGCTTTCCTCCTGTCAGCAAAACATCTGGGATTGAAACTCTGCACATGGAGATTTCTCGGATTTCACGTGCCGCCTTACAGTAGGGACAGTGCAGGTGGATGAGAGGTCGAAAGACATTCTTTAGGTCAAGTCTGGGACTGGAGGACAAGTGTCTTCTGATGATGCAGGACAGTATGCAGAGCACAGGGAGGAGGGCATGACCTTGAAGAAAGTACTTGAAGGAAATGGGAAAGGCCCTGGGGGCTGAGGCCTGGGGTGGGTGGAGGGGAGTGCAGAGTAGGCACAGGGCCCATCAGCCCTGGGGGCACCATTTCTTCTCATAGGCAGTGTGGGGAGGGGCTGTCCACCCACCTCAGTGGCAGAGCCTAGCACAGGAAAATTTCTGTAGCTTTTTGGATGTGACTTCTTAGATTCAAGTATTACCCATCCATGTTTTTTGGGTTCACTTGACCAAGATAAACCAAAATGTGTGTGTAATGTTGCTGAGGCAGCCAACGGACAGGTTGCCATCTGGACTTGTTTCCAAGCAAGTTTTCTGTCTCATCACCCTTTTCTAACACAAACTGAAACAGAATTTTGTTCTATTTCTCTCTCTCTCTCTCTCTCTCAATCTCTCTCTCTCTCTCTCCCTCCCTCCCTCCCTCCCTCTCTCTCATTAGATCATTATAGTTATACATACTAACTGGCTTCATCCCAACCCAATCAATTCAATTTCAGCTCACAGTCCTTGCCTTGTCTGTCTTCTCCACCCCTGTTCTCTTTCCTCCACTCTGCTAGACTTCCTTTCACTCCTCTATTTATTTATATTTGATTGGTTCTTTTTACTTATATATGAAAGTGCAAATCCATGTGTTATATGTGTATCTGCACATAGGTGATTTTTGAAGAGTTCATTCTATATTGCCTCCTTTCCATCCCCCCCCCCATTCTGCCTCTCAGTCTCCTTTTTCTACCCTGCTGATCTTCCCTGTGTCTTTATCCCGACCCATCCTTCCCTCTACCCTTTCTTTTTTTTTTTTAACATTTTATTTATTTTTTTATTTTTTTTAAATTTTTTTATTGATTATTTAAAGCATTACATAGCTCATGATATATCATCTTTCATACATTAGACTCAAATTGTGTTTTGAACTCCCATTTTCACCCCAAATATAGATTGCAGAATCACATCTGTTACATATTCACATTTTTACATAATGCCATATTAGTGTCTGTTGTATTCTGCTACCTTTCCTATCCCCTACTATCCCCTCTACCCTTTCTTTATTTTCCTCCAGCTTCCACATATGAGGGAAAATATTTGATCTTTTGGGTTCCTGAGTCTGGCTTACTTCACTTAGCATGATGCTTTCCATTTCCATCCATTTATCGGCAAATGCAATAATTTCATTCTTCTTTATGGCTGAGTAGAACTCCATTGAGTATATAAACAACATTTTCTTTATCCATTTATCTATCAATAGGTTTGCTTTTATGAATTGTGCTGCCATAAACATCAAGGTGGCTGTATCTATACAGGAGAAGGACAGCTGGATCATATGGGGGATCTCCGTTCTGACTTCTAGATGGTTGTACTGTCTGCAATCCCACAATGTACAAGTGTACCTTCGTCCCTACAATTATGGTCCATGCTCTTCATCATCACCATTCTGACTGGATTGAGATGAAATCTTAGTGTAAATTTTTGATTTGCCTTTCCCTGATTCCTAGAGATGTTGAACATTTTTTCCTATAGTTTTTGGCCATTAGTTTTTCTTCTTTTAAGAAATTTCTATCTAGTTCTTTGCCCATTTAATGATTAGGTTATGTTTGTTGTGGTCAAGTTTTTTAATATATATTATGGATATTAATCTGCTATTTAATGAGTAGCTGGCCAAGATTTTCTCATATTTTCTCACATGAAGCGCTCTCTTCATGTTTTTAATCATGGCCTTTACTGTGCAGAAGCTTTATAAGTTGATGGCACCTCACTTATTGTTTCTTGGTCTTTTTGCTTCTGTCTTGTTAAGGAAGTCTATACCAGCACCTAGACCATGGAATGTTGACTCCATGTTTTCTTCCAGTAGTTGCAAGCTTTCTGGTCTAATTTCTGATTTCTGATTCATTTTGATTTAATTTTTATGCAGAGTAAGACAGACATAGCTATCCAGTTTCCTAAGCACCATTTGTTAAAAGCTCTGTCTTTTCTCCAACATACATTTTGGAACCTTTGTCAAGTATCAGAAGAATATAATTACATGAATTTTTCTCTGTGTCTTCCATTCTCGTTCATTTGTCTTTATGTTTATTATTTATTTATTTATTGGCAGTGAGGGACAAGAATAGAACTCAGGAGCACTCACCACTGAGCCCCAGCCCTATGTTGCACTTTTATTTAGAGACAAGGTCTCACTGAGTTGCTTAGTGCCTGACCGTTGCTAAGGCTGGTTTGAACTCCTGATCCTCAGCCTCCCAAGCTGCTGGCATTACAGGAGTGCTCTACCATGCCAGGCTTCATACCTACTTTGATTCTGATACCATAATATTTTTGTTACTACAGCTCTGTATTGTGATGCCCTCTGAATCACTATTCTCAGTATTGTTTTGGCTTTTGCTATTCTGGATCTCTTAGTCTTCCAAATGCATTAAAGAATTGCTTTTTAATAATTCTATGAAGAATGTCATTGGTATTTTGATGAGGATTGCATTAAACAAATACATTTTTGCAGTATTGCCATTTTGACAATATTAATTCTGTCTCTCCAAGAACACTGGAGGTTTTTACATCTTCTAAGGTCTTGGAGAGACAGAATAGACCTCTTTTATTTCCTTGTTTAGATTTAAGCACCAAGATTTTTTTTTGAGGTTATTGTGAATAGGACTGTTTTCCTGATTTCTTCCTTAGCTGACCCACTGTTGGAGTATAGGAAAGCTATTAATTTACATGTGTTAATCTTGTATCCTTCTATTTTGCTGAACTTATTTATAAGCTCTAGAAATTTTTTGGTGGAGATTTTCTGGGTCTTCTAGAAATATCATCAGCAAATAGAGATAGTTTGAATTCCATATTTTTCTATTTATTTCTCTTGTCTGGTTGCTGTGGCTAGTATTTCAAGAACCATATTGAATAAGAATGATGAGAGCAAGGAACTTTGTCTTGTGCCTGATTTTAGAGCAAATACTTTTGTGTTTCTGCATTCAGTATGTTGGAAGCTTTGGTGTTATCATAAATAGACTTTATGATGTTGAGGTAAGTGCTTTTCATCCCTAGCTTCTCCAGGGTTTTTAACATGAACTTGGAGAATCTATTGAGATGATCATGTGATTCTTGTTCTTAATTGTTTAACTGATGAAAAACATTTTTGATTTGCATATGTCATTCCTGGAATGATGCCCATTTGATCATGGTGTACCATCTTCTTAATATGTGTTCAAAGTTAGTTTGCTAATATTCTATTGAGGGTTTTTGCATTTATATTCATCAGGGATATTGATCTATAGTTTTTTCTCCTTGATATCTCTTTTTGGTTTTGGTATCAGGTTTATACTGGCTTCATAGAATGAATTGGGGAGTGTTCCCTCCCTTTCAATTTCATGGAATAATTTGAGAAAGGCTGGTGTTAGTTCTAAAGGTTTGGTAGAACTCAGGGGAGAATCCATCTGGTCCTGGGCTTCTCTTTGTTGGCAGGCCTGTAATTGCTGTTTTGATCCCATTGCTTGATATTGGCCTATTTAGTTTTTCTATTTGTACCTGGTTCAATTGGAGCAGAACATATGTGTCTAGAAATTTATCAACATCTTCTAGATTTCCCAGTCTATTTGAGTATAAATTTTCAAAATAGTTTCTAATGATACTCTGGATATCAGAAGAATTTATGTTGTTTTCATCTCATTCATGCTTCTCACTTTTTCTCCTTCTACCATGCCCACACTTAAAAAAAATCCCTGATTGTTCCATCTTTCTTAAATATTAATTAAAAATAGAATAGAACTAAATATAAATATGTGTGTATGTGTGTGCGTGCGTGCGTGTGTGTGTGTGTGTTTAACTTATCAACTTTTATTTAGATATGTGTGAGACAATGCAAAGTTTTCCAGAGGTGAATGATAGGATTTTGAGAGGTATAGCCTAATCAGTGGAAGAATCCATTGATATGGATTAACTGGGTAGATTAACTGTAGGCAGGAGGCTGTTACTGGAGGAGGTGGGTCACTGAGGATGTGACTTTGGGGTTTATATTTTGTGCCTGGTACTCAGAGCCTCTGAAAACCTCCAAAACTATGAGCCTCAAAGAAACTTTTTCCCTTTTCATTGTTCTTGTCACATCTTTTGTTCATAGCAACACAAAGCTGACCAAAACATCAACATCTCCAATTAAAATTATTTATGTGTAAATAATAAAGTCAGTATTTTGAAAAATGAATATTTTTTCTTAGAAAACATAAGTTATAAAAAAAATGGGATGAATGTATCCTACCATGGAGTATATGATTGAGACCCCACCCTTTTGTTAGGAAGGATGGGGCTGAGGAGAGAGATGGGCAAAGGGACACAACTGCAAGGTCAAAGGACAAGCCAGGCATGCAGACTTCTGCCTAGAGTGACTGTGTTGAATGCACTGAGCTTTGTGCTGAGAGGAGCTCAGAGCATCCCTATGTCTCAGCCTCCTCATGAGTGTACTGGGGAACACAGGCACACCTCCTGGAGGTGGGCTTGGTGTGAGGTGTGATGAGGCCATACTTGTACGTCAAATGGGAAAACACTCCCGGACCGCTGAGCCTGTGAATGCTTTTGTTGTTGTTGCTGTTTTGTGTGTGTGTGGTGCTGGGGATTGATCTCAGGGCCTTGTGCATGTGAGGCAAGCACTCTACCAACTGAGCTCTATCCCCAGCCCTGAGCCTGTGAATGTGTTACTTCACATTTGCAGACAGAATGGACCTGCACTACAGAAGGCACCCAGGGCCCAAGGCACACAGACCAGGGCCTGATTCCACTGGTTTACTCACAGAAAGTCTGGTGGAAAATCACTCACCTTTTAAAGCTTGAGGCCTCCTCCCATGATGAAGGCAAAGGTGCAGGTCCTGCTGGCTGCTGTGTGCAGTGTGCTTTCCCTTTCATAATAACACATTCTCCAGGCTCCTTCCCTAGATGCTTGATCCTCAGAAACAGAGTCTCTGTGTGCCTCAGATATGGTACCATGGGGCTTCATAATAGAGTTGTGTTCAATTCGCAGAAGGGTATGCAAGGTAGTATGAAACCAAAGAGAAGGGAAAGACTCATTCTTGCAGAAAGATGGGGCTGTGGGTATTATTCAGAGGACAGGATTTCGAGCCAGCTCAACATTAGATACATCTGCAGGTTTCTCTTAATGTGCCCTCCATTGTGAGGCAATATCAAAGAAAATAACTCTTGCTGAGGGAGCATCCATGACATCCCATTTGTCAATGCACTGTCTCTGGCCCTCAAAATCCTTACAATTTATCATGCTCATTTACATGAAAAGAAAGTGATTTACAGAGAATAGATAATGTCTGCACAGTCACATGATCTGTAAGCACCAGGGTCAGAATTCCATGTCAGCTCTGTCTCATTCCATCAGTGGTGTCTGGTTCCCTCTGATGTGGTCTCCTGGGGAGAGAGAGATGAGAAGCAAGTGCAGGTGCTGATGTGTGACACTCTATATGGTGCAACCTCCTTCTCCAAGAGGCGATGAGGTGATTAATGGGCAGAATGGCTACGCGGACATGTTCTCAGGTGACGTCCATTTTCATAAAGCTCTCGACTCCTTGCACTATCCTTTTCATCCTTTAGTGCCAGGCTCTGGGTTGAACTGTTGACTCCTGAGGAGGAACCTGCAATGTTCTCAGGCCCCAGCTGCTGTGTGCACAATACAAAGAAAAGAAGCACACTCCTGAGTCTGAAGATGGCCTGCTTGCTCCCTCCTCTTTCCTGAAGCCAGGCATGTGGGAGCACGTCTCTGGAACAGTTCCATCTTATAAACTAATAAGACCTTTCTTGGTATTCAAACTGTAGAGCATTCTAGAAAACGTCTAGGTGGAACTGTCTTACATCCTAAATTCAAGGGAAACCCATTTATCTTTGCTGTCAATCACGTCTGCTGTGCCCTCACCCAGAGGGGACATGACTCTTCTGCAGAAAACAATCCTGCTTGTCTTTTATAAGCAACACATTAATTCAAGTTCTAAAAGCATTCTCTGTTGATTAATTAAATAGTGTGTGCTGTCAACGTTCTTTACATCATCTATAAGCCCCTGACTTTACAAAGGAGAAAATATAGATCATGAAGGGGCCCCATCAAGAACATCAAAGCCAGGATCCCAGACTCCATATGCAAGACCAGAAAGAGTGATAAGATCCTTCACTGTGCTATTCTTATGGAGCAAACTGGCCTTGAGCTAAGGTCCTGGGAGAGGCTGGATACTCCAGCAGTATGTGCAACCTTTTTCTTACATGGTTTATTCATGGTGAAGGAGTCCATCATCTATGTCCTCAACTAGCAAAGACACTTCAACTGAACACTCCGGCCATTTCCAGCCCTACTGTTATTTATCTGGACCATCATTTTTCACACTGTGTTGCACACACTCTGAAAAGGTTGAATCTAACTTATTGTCTTTAATCCAGATAACAACCACAACATTAGGCAATGTGTATTGGGGATTAATTTTGATTCAGATACCATGATAAAACTAAAATACTTAATCTCATCTAATCACCTCAAAAAATGCTGCCAGTGAGAGATGATTTTACAGATGAGGAGGCTGAGGCTGAGGTCTAAGTGGCTTTTTAAGTTTATGATTCCAATGGCTGATTAGAAATGGTCCCCCTCCAGAGCCCCTTCTCTCCATCCCGACGTACGTTAGGAACATTTTCATACCTACCTCCCAAAGTAGTTCTCTGCACTGTTTTCATTTCATTATCACAGCAATCTCATGTGGTGGCTGCTGATTCTGTTATTTCTAGGTTATAGTAGGGGAAACTGACTCAGAGAATTTGAACGAATTCTTTTATGTCAAAATTCTTGTAAGTGACAGATTCATTATCAACTAGCATTTCAGCTCCTTCCTCTTCCCGGAAGATAATTTTATTTCCCCTCCTACCTGAAGTCCAACTTAGCTGAAGGAGTTGCTCTGGCTAAGGAAGCTTGAGGGCACCTGACCACCCAGTGCAGACCTCACCTCCGGCATTATTATCACCTCAGAACGTGGTGCCTGCACCGCCGGCTAAGACTTGGAATGAGCATAGTCAGAGCGCAGCAGAGTCACAGGTGACCCATCACAAACCTGCACTGTAAATAAGAAATAGACTTTTGGTGTTTTATGTGCCTGAGGTTTTTAGGTTGTTGGTGCCCACAGTACTACCTGTTCTATCTTCAAGTTAGATAGAATTGAAGTCTATGCAATTGGCCACCTGAAGAATGATACCCTAAGTATACTGTGGACGTGATTGAACCCACGGGGCAGAACAAAATCCAGGAAACCTATTATTGTCTAGCTGAAATATACAAGAGGTGACAAGGTTTACCTCAGCTCCCTGTCCCCTCCTGTTTTGACCAAAACACCTGACAAGAACAATTTTAGAGGAGGAAAGTTTGGGGGCTCAGCGTTTCAGAGGTCTCATTCCATAGATGGCTGACTCCATGTCTTAGGACATGAAATGGGCAGGACATCATGGTAGAAGTGTGTGGCAGAGGAAATCAGTTGGGGACATGGTACCAGGAAGCAGAGAAAGCTCTGTTCAAGGACAAAATATAGACTCCAAAGGTATGTCCCCAGTGACCTACCTCCTTTAGCCACACCTTTTCTGCTGATAGTTACCATAAAGTTGGTCTCTATTAGGAGATAAATTCACTGATTGAAATAAGGTTCCTATAACCAAACCATTTCATCTCTAAGTTTTCTTGCATTATTTCACACATGAGCTTTTGGGAGGCACCTAATATCCAAACCATAGTGGTAGGTGTCACTGTCTGAACTGTTCAAATGGTGAGAGGCAGGCATAAGGGGCAGAGTGGAGGTGAGGCTGCATTGCACCTCCTCACACACCAATGATTCTGGGGTGCAGAGCCCAGGGGGATCCTGAATCATGGAAAGGAGTTCAATGGTGTCCAGAAGGCTCACACCAGGCCACTCCATCACTGAACAATGCCAGGGGGCCAGGCAGCTGGGACAGTATCACAGACCATCCTTCAGAGGGGCTCACCCATAAAAACCAAAGTTCCAAGATAAACTGCCAGAAGGGATAGGATGTCTTTGATGTCTTCCCATGATGGGACCACAGGAGCCTGCCTGCCTGTACAGTCAGGCTCGACTCTGAGCTGGCAAAAGGCATTGTGGTCCTTTTCCCCACTGAACACATTCACATACACCACAAGCACACAACGCCCCTCTATTTACATACGAAGACAATCATGATTGTCACTATGTCTTTTGTCACTATATTTTGATTTTAATGCAATAAAATATACAATATAGCCTTTTAAAAAAATATACAAAACAGTGAATTATCAAAAAATTTTATTCTGAAGTTATACTGAAGAACCTCACATATATCATGTGTTCAATAAAAACACATTCCCTTACTTAACACTTCTCAGTTCTTGGAAATGGACATTAATTTAGGGAAATAGTTTTCACTATACACACTGGACCTTGATAGAGCATTTGTTTGCTCTACATAAGAGTCCAATAGAAAGAAGTTTCCACACTTTTCCGTATCCCATTTTCAGGTAGATCTGTACCTTATCTTTCACACATTTTATGTAAGTTTTTCCTGACCCTATGCAAATCTTATTTTTGGTCTTCTTGACTTCCATAAGGAAAATATCTGTCTGTGTCCTTCTAGTCACTCCACCTGAGGATGTGGAAGCCACTTCAGAACCTTCCCAGAAGAGGACATAAATGAGTTTCTCAGGCATCAGATACATAATTAGAGAGAAAAGAATCAACACAGTGCTAAGGATTTCTGACTTCCTGAGGCTCTGATCTTCCACTCTAATCTGTAAGATTTTCCATGTTAACCTGTTTCAAAAGGTTTCCAAGCAATCAACCTGGTGCTCATACTATGAGAGAACACTGGGGTTCTAACCCACCACTGTGAGTCTCAGTGATAGATACACTGAAATTTGAGTATAATTCATACCTAATAAAATGAAAAGAATATGGAAAATATTTTGGAAAACGTGGAAAGTCTTCATTCTTTTCTCTCTGTTTATGATACCCTTTCCCTCATATTCTCTCTCTCTCTCTCTCTCTCTCTCTCTCTCTCTGTATGTGTGTGTATGATTATGTGTGTGTGTGTGTGTTTTGTATACTTGAGACTAACATGCTCCATTTTTTTATTATACACACTTCATGTTTCATTATGTATTATATTTTAATTTATATTGAGAGAGAGAGAGAGAGAGAGAGAGAGAGAGAGAGAGAGAGAGAGCGAGCACACTGTTGTGTGGCAGACAAGAAGGTACCAGTGTGAGCAAGGTAGCCAGGCACACTCTGCAGGCACATCAGATCCTCAGGGAGGGACGATGAAGCAGGATGGAAATGAGCTCGGGGGTACTCTGATAGGAGCACTGAAGAAACCCTAGGAATGCTGAGCACCAGGCTGGCATCAGGATAGGTCAGGGATGTTCTTCGGGCTTCAGGGCAATTGTGAAACTGGCTAGTCATTCCGGCTGTGCAGGCTGTGAGCTCCACCACAAGAGGCTGTGAGGGAAACACCTTCCCTACAGGGACACACTGTGTGGCCTTGCTCTGTGTGCACACAGTGGAGTGCTAGCTGTATGCCCAGGTTTTACTTCAGGGGCCTATACATGCTCCTATAGCAAAGCACAGGGAGGAGCCCCTTATTTCTGAGCATGCTCAGTTCAAAGTCATAATCACATGTTCAAAAAGGAAAGACCAACAGGTGCGCTTCTGCTCATGCTCGGTTCAGTATGAGCCTAAGTTACTCATAGATACCTAAAGTCATGGTTCAGAGTGACTTGGTGACCTTGGCTGGCTCCTGGTAAGTTTCTTCAAAGAGTTTCAGCTCAAACAAAAGAAATAATGCTGAAGGCCTGTTAGTCGTCTTTTAAAAGGGCCAGCAACTTTCTCCACTGTGAGAATTGGAGTCTACTCTAAAAGGTGCCTGCCAAGCTTAGGGACTAACTCATTGAGCACTCCCACTTGGTCACTGCGAAGTGATGGAAGTGAAGGAGGCTATGCAGGAGGCAAAATCATGAAAATCCCGATTGCATGTGAGAAACTGAGCAGAGGCCACAAATGCAGTTTACTGACCAAGGTGATCTAAGAGAAGGAGGATGGGGATGAGTTCAATCTGCTGGGTCTGAACCGTCCTGAAAATGTCCAAGGAGAGACATTAATAAGTGAGCAGTATAGTGGGAAAATAGGATTTAAGCCGAGGCAGCCTTCAGGATTCATTATGACTTAAATGATAATTAACACTCACCAATTAAGGAATCCCCCAGATTTAACTGTCGAGAGAAATAAGACAGACCTTCGGAAACACCATTATTTCAGAGGCCAAAAAGGCAAAACCTCTGAGAATAAACCTCTAAGGAATCATGGATGAATCCAGAAGAAAATTTAATCAATCCCACTTCCCAAAGATAGCCATGGAAATAGATTCCTAAGGAAGGAGCAGGTGGTAGTCGCTTTTCAGAATCACAAACTGGATGATAATCTAACATGGCAGCTCTGTTTTAAAACAAGAGGAGTGGCGCAGGAGACAGCCATTGACTCACTTCTGTATCTCCTTCCCCACACAAACACATTCACTGGAAGATAATCCCTAGGACAAAAGTTTTATGGGCCAGGCTATATGGGCAAGGACCTAACAGACACCATTTTACCCTGAGAAATGCTTGTCCCACGGGAAAGCCCCACCTCTGGACCCATTACTAATTGCCTAGCACAGCATACTTGGCAACCAAAATAGCAATTCTTATACAATGTAAAATTGTTCTCTCTAATTCCCATTTTTAGTGGGCAATGTACCCTGTCAGAGATTGATTTTCTAGATTTTAGTAACCATTCTCTAACTTGTACTCAACTAGGATCATTTTGACCCACTTCCTTCTGCTTGCTTGCTGATATGCCAACCTGGAAAGTTCTGTGGGAAATACCAATGCACCTATTGCATTGTTTACCTAACTGCTCAATTCAGCTTCTGGACCCCTGCTCACTTACAGTTTCATAAACCTGGATGTGGTTTTGCGGTTTTTACCTTTGAATACCTTAAAATATTGATGCTCAAGGCTGTTTCCTGCAGAGAAAACTTAGTATTTTAAGGAGGCAGTCCTGGCTGGTCAGAATAAAGACTCTTCAATTTGGACCAAAATGGAACTTGGTGTGTTTTCTGAGTGGCTTGCCCCACAGCAGAAGCTCGGTGGTATCTATCTTATGCATCCAATACATAAGACCATATCTGGTAAACATTTTTTCAGGCACATGGGAAGCAAAGAAGACACATATAATAGAATGTTTTTCTAGGAATCTTGATTTCCAAGGCAGAGGCAGCCTGAATGTGTGATTGTTGTGATTAATTTTAGGGCAAAGCTAATTTTGAAAAAGTATGGGATGAACAGAAAAGAGCAATGTCTAAGTAAAGAAAAGTACACTCAGCCTAGCTTTGATGAGTTGGAAAATAAATTGAACAAGATAAAGCATTTCCAACTCTCTGCCAGAATATGCCAAAATCCATCTCTCTAAAGCAAGTCTTAATTACAGCCCAATTTTTTCTTAAAGTACATTACGGTTATATAAGCCTCAGGGCTCCATTCAGCTGAGCAAGAACAAACTCTTTCTGTCTTTTCCGAGTTCTTCTCCATTATCATCACTGTTGAGTCATTAAGGGAACAGATCGTACGTAAGCATGTTCTTTTTTTTAATTGGTTGTTCAAAACATTACAGAGCTCTTGACATATCATATTTCATACATTTGATTCAAGTGGGTTATGAATTCCCATTTTTACCCCGTATACAGATTGCAGAATCACATCAGTTACACATCTACTTTTTTTACATACTGCCATACTAGTGACTGTTGTATTCTGCTACCTTTCCTATCCTCTACTATCCCCCCTCCCCTCACCTCCCATCTTCTCTCTCTACCACCTCTACTGTAATTCAATTCTTTCCCTTGTTTTTTTTCCCCTTTCCCCTCACTTCCTCTTATATGTAATTTTGTATAACAATGAGGGTCTCCTTCCATTTCCATGCAATTTCCCTTAAGCATGTTCTTGACAGGTCCTCATCTGCCTGGAAGCTGGAGAGAGTGGAGAACGTGTGAACCATGAGCCTGGGGTCACAGGAGGCATGTGGAGAACCAGCTGTGTTCCTAGGCTGTGGCACATCCTTCCTGCTCCTGTCTTGCTATGTCTAAGGCATGACTTGAGACTTGAGGGAGGTCAAGAGATGAGGCTTAATGACATCATCGTGCTTCAGCGAAGGAATCACTGCTTTGCTCCTTCTGATTTTCTTATTGCATGAAAAAAGGTAAACTCTTATCTTTTTAACCTACTCTTGAGTTTTGATCACTTGCAACAAAAAAATCTCTCCCAACCAAAAGAGTATACTTTTGAATTTGGGTTCTTATTCTCTCCATTCCACATTTATTCCTCACATTTCAAGATCGTGTTCAAATGTAATTTTATTTCATCAAATGTTTTCCTGTGTCTTAAATTGGCATTAATATTAATATCTCTCTCCCTCTCTCTCTCTCTCTCTCTCTCTCTCTCTCTCTCTCTCTCTCACACACACACACACACACACACACACACACACACACACCTCTTTTGCCACATACCCCTTTATACATGTAACTTTCAAATGCTTGTATTAGTGTATACACAATTGCTTTACTGTTTGTTTATTGAATATAAAAGAATGACATTAATTTGGATATATTTTATAGCAACAGTTAGCAGATATTTTTGATGAAGGGACAGAGATTAATAGTGTAGGTCCATAGGCTGCATGACCTCTGCTGTAGCTACTCAGTTCTGCCACCACAGCTTGACAGCAAACAAGCAATGCATGACAATGTTCCTAACAAGCCATACTTACAAAAATCAAATGTCATGCTGAATATGATCCTTGGGCCATAATTTGCTAACCCCTGTAATAGAGACCTATAATATTCCCTTGAATAATCTGAAAACAAATTTTTATTAAATTAATGAAAAATGAGCATGATTGGACAGAAATAGACAATTCCTTTTCTCTGCTTTCATCAAGAATATATCACATTTTGAACCTGAAATAATTAAACATTGTGCAAAGGAAGGCAGCAATGTGAATCACAGCACTTCTTAAAACATGGCATACCAACCATCCACAGTTCACAAGATGGATTTAGGTTGTAGGGAACTTGCATCAAGTGGAATAAATGAAGAGTTTAAATGAAAATCTCCATTCAGTATTCATCTGTCTTAAACATTAAATAATTTTTCTGTTCCAAAAGAAATAATCACCTGACAGATAGACCATCAGTAAATGGAAGAAGTTTTTAAGAGAAGTATAGTGCCAATAATAACATTTAGTATCTCTGTTTAAAGATGGCCTTAAAAATATCAATCCATATCTAGTTTTCTTGTAAAAATCACATATTTAACTCAAAATTATTAATGGACCTAGAAAAATCATAAGTAAGTGGCATGCAGACAAAGTAAAATATTGAGGAGATGCTAGGTGAGGGGCTGAGTTAGGGAACTGAACTGCAGTGGATGATGTCAGATTACTCTGCCATAAAATCAACTCGTTTAAGATCCCAGACTTGCCATTAATGAGCCCAATGATTTTAGAAAAATCTTATTTCTCACCTAAGGCTAAATTCTCTCATGCATGGAAAGAAAAAAAATAATTGAGAGGCTCAACCTACATAATGCATATAACAGTTATTCATAAACCACAGTAAAAAATTTCAGTTATTAATGTCAATCCCCACTTATTCTGAGCAGAAGTTCTCAGAAGATTTTTCTAAATCATTAATATTTCTTTGCAGCCATTGCCTGAGACAAAAACAATCAAGTGTTTTATTAAACATGAAGATATCAATATTCTGTTTCAGAGTTAACGTACAGACATACTTGACTACCTATTAGTTTAAAGAAAAATGCAGGCATTAGCAACTCATTTTGGTTGTAAAATTGGTTATTTAACATATAACCACATTCTAATTTGCAACATGTTTATCACAATTTAGTGGCTTGTCGACAATTGCCTCCTTTCAGGAAATTTATTGCTGAGTTTTACTCTAGCTGTGTAATATTAGCAATAAATCCAAGAGCAATATTATGGCTTTTTTCGATTGATTAAACTGAAATCATGGATACAAATTAAATGTTGGTGATTACATTTCATTGCTGATTTGTAATACATAATTTATGTAGAATACATTTAAAATGGCCAAAGTATTCAGAATATCCAGAAAGAAGTAAATCCACAAGATGTCCCAGAATATTATTTCCAGTTTACATTTTAGATAGCTTCTCTCTGAAATATCATTGAACGTTGATAAAAGGCTTTAGAAGGTAAATGAGCTCCAGAACAAGAGCAAGTCTGTTATATTACTGGTGCCTGGCACATCCTATTTAATAATTGGTCAAGGTCTTTCATTGTTTCTTATGCCCTTGGAAATCCTGGTGCCTTAAAGCAACACATGCTTATTGTCTTGCAGCTATGGAAATCAGCTGTCCCTGGGAGTCTCACTTGACTAAAACCTAGGTACCACTGTAGTGACATTCTCTCTGGAGGCTATTGGGGAGGTGGGGAGGGGGAGGGAATCCCTTCCTTGCAGTTCCCAGTGTCTCAAGGCCCCTAGATAACGTGACACCTTCCATCTTTTTTTTTTTAAAGAGAGAGTGAGAGAGGAGAGAGAGAGAGAGAGAGAGAGAGAATTTTTTTTTAATATTTATTTTTTAGTTCTCGGCGGACACAACATCTTTGTTGGTATGTGGTGCTGAGGATCGAACCCGGGCCGCACGCATGCCAGGCGAGCGCGCTACCGCTTGAGCCACATCCCCAGCCCCGACACCTTCCATCTTGAGGCCAGTAGCACATACCTTCCAAGGTGAGACCTCTGGTTCAATTGTTATGTCTCTTCTTTCATTCTGGCCCTTAAGTCTCCTGTAATAAGGCCACTGTTTTGATAACATTGCGTCCACTGGATACTACAGGTTAGCATGCCTATCTCAAGGCGATTAATCACATCTACAGAATAACTTTCCCTGGTAAGGTAACACTTTTTATAATCCAGTGATTGGGATGTGGATGCCTGCTGGGGGATGGGCATTTTTCTGCCTGTCTCACTTGATTCTTTGCAGACAGCATCTATGCACGAGAACAGGAAGTGAGGTACAGAGAGGTCTGTTGGACACAGCTCAGTGACGCCTGATGTTGAACCTGGTCTGAGCAGCTGACCCTCTGTGAGCCACTGAAATGGACTGGCTGCAACTCAGCTGTTTGTTCAGGAAGGTGTTAAGGTTCTAGTTAGTTGGTGGAGCAAACTAAATTGCTGATTCTTCTGTAAGGACTCAAGAATGGCAGTACATTTAGTTAAACTTAACATTAGTAAAATGAATTTGACTCCCAAAGCCATATTTGAATATAAAATGAAATGCATGTATTAAGTTATCAAAAAATATTTTGATTTCTGAGCAGAATCCTGAGGCATAGTATTTAAATTTGATTTACCAGTGTAAACCAGATATAAAGAATAATTTTTAAAAAATCATCCTCTAACCCACTTTTTTTTTAAATTGGATGTTCACAACATTACAAAGCTCATGACAAATCATATTTCATAGATTAACCCACTTTTATGACAATGTTTCAAGTAATTGTATCTGAACAAAAATGTTTATGTTAATTCAATGAGTTTTCATGGTCTCATGGCAATTGTGCAGTGACCATTTGAGCTGGGAGACCATGAGTTATATTACCTGGAGCAGGTGACAAACTGTCAATCTAACAATCACATGTGTACTGGCTTTGTATAGTTTAGATATCAGGTGGCCCCCGAAAGTTTACATTTGTGAAAATGCAAGAAAGTTTAGAAGTTAAATGATTGTATTGAGAGCCTTACCCTAATTAATGTGCTATCTACTGATGTGGATTAACTGGGTGGTAACTGAAGGCAGCTAGGGTGTGACAAGAATAGGCAGATCACAGGGCTATGCCTGTAGGGTTTATATTTTGTCGCCGGTGAGCAGTGCTCACCATCTGCTTCATGACAGTCACATCCTAAGCTCCTTTCCTCTGCCCTGCCCTTGTGCCATGATGTTCTGTGTCACCTTGGGTCCAGAGCTATGGAGCTGGCAAAGTGCAGAATGAGACCTCCTAAACCATGAGTCTCACACAAACCTTTCCACTGTCTGTTGTTCTCATCAGGACTCTTGGTCACGGTCATGGAGAAGCTGACACATTCAGAGGTGTGGTGCTGCCCCCTAGGATATAGCATGGGCACACAGCCACCAGGCAGCATAGTCTTCCACTGGCTCGGTGGCAGCAGCTGCCACTATCACATGTCTGCTTCCCATGCCACAAGAACAGTGGAACCTCATGGCTTTGTGTGATGGGAAGAGGTACAGAGGTACAGTTAAAATGCCTGGGGTGGTGGCTCAGCGGTAAGGCACTCGCCCAGCACTGCAAGGCCCTGGGTTCGATCCTCAGTACCACATAAAAATAAAACAATAAAATAAAGCTATTGTGTCCAACTACAACTAAATATATATATTTAAAGATGAAAAAACAAACAAACAACAATAACAAAAAGAAAAACCTAGATGCCTGATTAGGGATCATTCTAGCATTCCATATTCTGTAAGTGAGTAACTACTGAGTACCTGGAAGTATAAGTCTCCCAGTGTCTCACAGATAACCCTTGGTCACAAGGGTGAGAGGGGCTGGTAGATAAATGATTCCTTCTGTTGTCCTAAGGAGTGTACAATTCTAGGGTTCACTCTACATGGCTTCTCAGGGGCTCACCGCAGTATTGAGCCCTAATTGAATAGGAAAAATGAAGTGAAAAATTCCATCAAGCACATGTGGTTTAAGTATTCAAAATTTAGAAATGGAAGTAAAATATCATTACCTATGTGTTTCATAACACAGCCTAGTTAGGAAATTCTAATTAGACAGTAATGAACCTCAACAGGAAAAGAAAGAGAAGGTATAGTGTAGAGCACCATCTCAATGCCGAGGCTGGGATGTCTTGTAGTACATCTCGTGGAGGGATGCCCTCCACCAAAAGCATGTTGAAACCAGCCATCGAGTAGTTCGCTGTGTGTGACCCCAGAAGATGAACACAGCAACTGTCTTCTATATATAGACTGCTTTCTGGTCACAGAATAGCTAAGTTGTTATCCAAACAAAACATCTCACTACTTCCCAAGGCTCTGAAAATTGGCTTAAAGCACTAATTCTTTAGGCTGAAACTAGAACTCTGAGATTTCTCCTTCTAAACTGAATCTAGATTCAGTGGTTGCTCCTTAAGTGTGGCTTCTCTTAAACTTAAATCTTTGTATAAAAGGCATGTGTCATGTGCCACTGTAGTGGTGGCCCCTCCTCCACCAATGCATCTTAATTAAGCTTCTCAAGAGACCCTCACCATAATGGTTCTATCAGCAAAAACTTCTGCAGAAGAGATCAATGTCATTAGAACTTCCTATTTCCTGTTGTTCTGTCTTGCAAAAACTAAGTTTAATTATGAACTTGGTGATTCTACTCCTACTTTTGTGATAAAACATGTAAAACTCTGATTGTTCTAAAAAATGGGCAGGAAAAGAAAATACTGTCTGAGAACTTAAAAAAAAAAAAACTTTTATGTAGACTCCTGCAAAAATGTAACCCTCCAAGCACACCCTGCCACTGGGCATATAATTCAAAGAATTTCTGTACTCCTGGTCCAGAGAATCTTTCAGTCACGAGCCACACTCTCTGGACCAGGTACAGCCAATAAACCTGCTTCCTGAAAATCCCTCAGGTGTCAAGCTCTTCTGTCCTATATCATCTCTCTCACACACACACACACACACACACACACACAATATTCAGTGGTGAGACCAGTATAAAAAGACTGGAATAGCTAACCTTCCTCAAATTAGGAGCACAGAAGTTGTGAAATGGTCAGTAATCTATTGTGATTCTGATAATTCTGATTCCAGCTGGACATAGGATTATTTTTTAATTATTTATTTGTTTATTTTTATTTCTAGCTGCTTACTTAGGAATTGTGCCCTTGCAGCTCTTGCCCATACCTTCTAGGGTCTGGGGTTTACCCTCTGGTTCATTCCCCTTGTCCAAAATAATTATCCTATCTTTTTGAAGCTAAGTTGTTTTCTCAACCAGCTTCTTGCCCACAGTTAGGAATCCAAAGGTTTATTTATTATTTCAAAAACTATCTTTCACCCTTTTAATCTCAGCTGGTATGATACCTTGAAAAACCCCAAGGCATTCTGATATATCAAATACTGCTCCACTTCATTCACCACACCAGTACTTACACTTCACAACTCCGAACACCTGAAAAGCTACCATTAGACCACACCCTTAGGTTCATTAGAGGTCTGTTGTTTGTTTGAGAGGGTGTATAAATCTTGGCTATGAGACCCTGTGGTGTTTTTGCTGAGGTAGGTAGGTCCAAGAAGTAACTCCTTAAATATCTCTTAGGTTATACCAAATGGTTTTACAGAGCACCCTGGATGTGAATTGTACCAGGAAGCCATGGGCCAGGTTAGTGGTGACATCCTGACGTGGATCTTTGTTATCTTCTTGGCTCTGAGCTACAGGGAGTGAGGCTATTTCTTACTTTGAGAACCATTTGTTTCTCGAAAAGACTGTGGATGAATAACAGCTTTATTTTTCAAACCAGCTAAGTCCTGAATAATTTATGTTCCCTCTAAATTCTATTACAAATCAAAGGGGGTTTTGTGGACTCATCTATTTTCCCCTTTTCATGCACATTGAAAGGTGACCAGCTCACACTTTGACCATTCTTTTAAACATCTTATTAGCCACTACAATCGTCCTTTGACACATTACCTTTGTTTAAAGTAACTACTTTTTAAATTACTACAGGTGGCAATTTTACTGAACTTTCTATCACTAAAATACACAGGTAATCTTTTCTCTTCTCTCCAGTGAGATTCCCTTGCCCTGAAGCCCACCACAGCTCCAGCACCCTGACCAGACTCATGGCACTGCCACATCTTATGTTAAGGTTACATATTGATAAGAGGGACCAAGTTATTTCCAATGGTCTAATGCCATGCCATTTTAAAAACCTCAAAACTTAGTGGCTTAAAATAAACCCCAACTTTCCTTATGATATACTGCTTAAGGTGTTCAGTATGACTTGAGTCAGTTGATGACCTCTGACGCTCAAAGGGTAGTTAGCATCCAAGGCTCAAGGGGCTGTGTTCAGGGTGGCTTTTTGTCTCAGGTATCTTGTGTCTTGGTGGCCTTGCTCTCTCCTCTCTCTTTCCTCCCTCTGATCCTCCTCCAGAATCCTTTCTCATGGCTGGACTTTCTCACATCATGGTAGCCTCTCGACATACCTGACTTGGGTCTAATGTTGATTTCCCCACAGCAAGTCATCCAAGAGCACTCCAAAGGAAACCTTCAAGGAGACAGGAAGCTTAAGCTACTAGACTCTGAAGTCCCTGGCCAGTTCTAGCTGCACTGTTTCCTTCATATTTAATCATACAAAGCATACATAGAGCCCACTTAGGTTCCAGGGAAGAGAACATAAATCCCAACCTACCTGTAAGAGGAAGAGAGCCCCACATTTTAATCAAGCACATTTACTCTGTCCCATGTGACTTTGTATATGTTGTTTAAACTCTTTGGGCTTCAGTTTTCTCTGCTACTAAATGTAGGTGAAATAGATTATTTCATCATATTGTTAAGAGTATAATAAGAATTAAATGAGATATCAGGTATGCAGTGCCCCAAACAGCAGACATGACACAGAGTAAAGCAACAAATATTTTTTTTTCTGTCATAACTATTATAATGGCATACAGAACATTTGAATTTGCTTATATTATCACATAAGCAGCTGATTTCACAGTATCTGTTCTTAACAATTTTGATACAGTTATTTTCTGATGTTTGTTGCTGACAAGAAAATCCCCTGTCAAAGAGACGAAAGGTCTATGCAGCTGTGGGTGGTCTACAAATCCCAGTTTCTTCAGGGATGTATGTGTATGCTTGCTATTCACTTTGTTTCTTTTTCATTAATATTAACACGGTTTGTAAAATCTCAGCTGGGGTTTATTAAGATATTGTTCATAGAGATGTGCTGCATAAATATGCCCCAAATTCCTAACCTAAGAAGAAAAGCAAATCAAAAGATATGAATTTCAAAAGACATCAATAGATCTGCTGCAGACCTTGACACACTCACGCATGCACACACACACACACACACACACACACACACACACACCATAGATGTAGGAGACTAAGATAATAGAAAATCACCAGCAATGGCCATTTAAAACACATGTATGTAAGACACTCCTCTGGGATGATGTTATCCCTGGCTTTAAACTACAGAAAGCTCAACTTTCTGAAATGTTGGCCCTTCATCTTTGTCCCCAGAACATGCTTTCCTCTTGGATGCCACTATCTTAGGAAATACCGCTTGCAGGGGGAGAGACACTCTCTGCTGTCCATAACCATAATTATGAATTCAGATATGATATAATGATACTAAGCTTATGCACCATTAGAAGAGGTGGGATCAAAATCACAGGGTCTTACTGAAGATTTTGCTTGTTCTTTGTCCTTAATGCCATCATTCAAATAGTGTAATACGTGGGTCAGTGCATCACAGGAGGTACTAAATCACCACTGACTCTGCAGAGTTGCGTGGCCTTCCAGAACCCATTCCAGCATCTCAATGGATATATTCAAACACTTTGTCTCTTTCTTGGTTTCTTTAGGGTTGTCTTTGTCTTAAGGCTGGCTTTGCTCCTAGAAATACATGACCAGCAGCAAATGAGACCCTGCTGAGAGTCCAAAGAATAGAGTAAGTTTTAGTTGTGGGTTAAAAGCAAGAGTTCTATTATTTATTCTGGAGAGCTCACAAATCAACCCCTCATAACAGCAGTAATGAAGCTCACATTTTAATGCCTTCTTACTATGTGTCAGGCACCATTGCAGCATTTAATTAATGAGACTTCATTTTTTGCCTTTTGAAAAACATGTGAAGTAGTGACTGTAATGATTCCCATTTCATAAATAAAGAAAATGCTTCGCAGAGGTAATGAAATGCTAGAGCAAGACCAAGAAAGACACTTAGGTTTTGAAGGAGTGCAGGTCCAATCTGCACTGGATAAGCACCTTGCTCTGAGCCAGAAGCTCAGAGCAGGTGGCCTGGAGGAGACAGGGACTCCTTCTCAGGAGGGTACAGGCTGCATGTGGAATGTGCTCACCTGATCTTAAGTGCTGGCTGGATGTGGGAACAAGACCCCTTGCCAGAGAACTTTTATTTAGAAAACTTGGTCAGTGTTCTCCATGATGAGCTTCTTAGCCTCTGAAGGGCTTCCACGGGAAAGAGGAATGCTTTGAGCCAAAGTGCGAGGTATAAACTGTTAGATGGCAGATTTCAGGTCAGTATAAGCAAGTCCTGTTTTCTAGAAACAGACTCATTGGAAACAGACTCTCCAGAGGCTTTAAAAGGAGGCAGAAGGAACTTGAGATTCCCAAATTTCAAAATATGGTTTACATGTTGCACAAAATAAATTTCTATTGTTTATGACCATTTTATTACCCTATTTTCCTAATTGACATTGAAAGTCTTGCTATTTTTTAAAAAATTAGAGCTATTTTATATCTAGAAGGGCTAAAAGACCCATCACTGCTGTCTGAATTTCTATCTTGATATGAATTCATTCTCTTATTTGCTTTCACATACAGCTTTACATAATGTTCTAAGAATAAAATAGTTTTTGTAGAGAATAGGAAGTAGTTTGTATAAAACCAATAAAATGTTATTCAGGGTTGAGTACTAAATACATGAAAATGCAATTCTTTTATTTTCTCTCCCTGTCTTCCCCCATCTTCTTGATTTACCTTTTGCTATATTTCATGTACTCTCAAAAAAACTTGAATGGTTTCTTTATTCTAGGCCACTGTATCTTCAAAGTACCATCATCCATGACATTGTCACTACTTAAAGTATAATGGTGTTCTCCTCCATTCAGTATCTTAAGGATTTATAAGTCATGTAGGTAAACAAATGACTAGAATTGTAGTGAAGAGTTCTGTAGATAGCACCGTCAAGGTATGAGAATAGCTGAGAGTAGCTTAGATTAACACAGATTCCTCTGGTCACCATATTCATATTTCCTAATACCTAGTATAGCAAGATTTCTACAAGTTCATAAAACAATGTGATCAACCAGAGAACAAATCAGTAAGTCATACTTCATCTATATCAAAACTCACTCCTCTTATAAAGATTAAGGAATAGACATAATCCCAACTGGGAGAAAATATTTGTAAAGCAGATATGATAAATGAGTCATATCTAGAATATATAAAAATATCTCAAGAACAAATAATAACAAAACAGACATATGCTAAATATGTCTGTTTATGGCTAAAATGGGCATATGTTGACTGTGGTTGTTAGTAAATTAAGCTCTATATAATGTTATAAGATTGTATAGAATTAAAGATGTGCACATGCACGCAGACAGAGGAGCACAAATAAAACTGGGAAAATTTAAACCAGATTATTTTAAACCATTTATATTAATAAAGGGTATCAATTAAAACAGATCAATGGATAGTATCAATGTCAATACCCTGATTTTGAAATGATATCATATTTTTTTCAAGATGTCTCTATTAGAGGAAACCACGTTAAGAATGCACAGGGTCTTTCTATATTACTTCTTATAACTGCGAATGAATTTAAAATTAAATCCAAAAACAATATTAATTAAAAACAAAACAAAATTTGATGCACAATCTGTAGAGGCATTTCACCAAGAAGGTATATATCATGCCAAACAATTTCCTGAAAGAATGCTCAATATGAAGTGCTGGTGAGAATATTAAAAAATGGAAACTATTTTAACAGTTTCTGGTGGGAATATAAGATGGCAAAACTACTTGGGAAATTGGAAGTTTTCCAGAATGTCAATGTATACTTGCCATATGGTCTGGCCATTCCACTTCTGGGTTTGAACTCAAGATAAATGACAGCATATGTGCCCGCAAAGAATAGTACATGAATATTCATAGTATTTGTATTTATAACATCCCAAGCTGGAACCAACCCAAATGCCCACCAGCAAGTGGATGACTAAGCAAACAGGGGCAGCCATACAATGAAACAGCCCTCAGCAATAAAATTAAAAGAACTAGAGATACATGTTAAAACACAATGAATAGTAAAACAGCCATGCTGAGCCAATTCAGTCACACCAAAACAGACTCTAAAAAGAGCACATGTTGGGTCACTCCAAGTGTATACAATTTGAAAAATGCAAACTAGTCTCTTGTGACAGGATGTAGGTCTGTCTTTGCCAGAGGAAGGAAGGTGAGCAAGAAGATAGACATGGAGGGACCAAAAATGAGCAATTGTAAAGGGATTTGCTGGTACATTTAGAGTGATAGGTATGTTTGTTTTCCTGATTTTAGAAATGTTACAAGTAGATAGAAATGTACATTTTATGTATAGTTCAAAATATGCTGACAGCCCTCAATAAAAATGTGATCCATCAAAGAACAAACAAGTAAGTCATACTTCATCTATATTAAAACTCACTCCTCTTCTAAAGATAAAGATTAAGGAATAGACACAATCCCGACTGGGAGAAAATATTTGTAAAGCAGATATGATAAATGATAAATAAATAAAGCTGTTGAAAATGAAGTAGAATACACACACACACATACATACATAAATACCTATGCATATATATGCGTCTGTGTGTGTGTGTGTGTATACACATACATGCACACACATACACACACATTCACACATATGAATATCTTCAAGTGAGAGAGCATACAGCGGCACATGAGTAAAATGGGCACTGCAACGTGCAGAAATAAAAGCACAGGTGGCATTTCTAGAAGGGAGTCATCAACTCTGACATGATGCCCGAGCCCTGGAATGTGAGCTGTAGGAGCTGATGTTCCCTCAGCATGGAGCTGCTGTGGCTCCTGGCTTTTGAGAGTTTGAGGAGAGTGGGATGTGAGGAAGGGTGTGCAGGGGAGTCCGCAACTCTGTTGAGAAGAAGTAAGGAGAGCAGGGAGAGGCAGCAGCTGCTGGAGTGCATCAGTGGTTAGTCATTTGTTCTCTTTTATTTGCACTGGTGTGGCCTAGTGATGAGCTGGTTCCTACAGGCTAAGAGGTAGGTACATTTGTAAGTTTTAGTGGAGAATTTCTTACTTTTAGTGCCTCAAAAATACGAAGTACAAAAAAACGATGGTCCCTGATCGAGTATGCAGCAAGCAAGGACAAAATTTGTAAATTAAGTACAAAATGGCCTGGGTAACATTGGACTGGGAAAGCCCAAAGTACAAGAAACAAAAGCAAAATAGACAGATTAAATGATATCAAACTAAAGGACATAACCAACAGTATGAAGATATAACCCATTGAATGAGAGAAAATACTCATAAGCTGTAGATATGATAAGAATTATGCGGAAAATTACATCACTACTCAATTCAATAGAAGAAAATGAATAACCTGAATCCTAATAGATATTTCTCAAAAGAAAAGACACAAATGACCTGTGAGCATATTTTAAAAATTGCTCAATATCCTATTCATCAGGGAAATTCAAATCAAACCCTGTGTGCTATTATAAAAAAGACAAAAGATGAGCTTTGGCAAGGCTGAAGAGAAAGGGGAATCCTTGCACATTGTAGGTAGGAATGCAAATTAGTATGACTATTATGCAAAATGGTGTGGAGCTTCCTCAAAAAGTTAAAAATAAAACTACCATATGATTCACCAATCACACTACTGGGTTATAGTCAAAGGAAGTGAAATCTATATATCAGAGACATGTACACTCCCATGATCATTGCAGCACTGTTTACAATGGCCAACCATGGAAACAGCCAAACTGCCCATCAGCTACTGAATAAATGAAGAAAATTCAAAATAGACTACATGTATGCACATACATATACATATGGGGGCGGGGAGAGACATACACATGGAATACTAGTCATCCATGAAAGGAATGTAATTCCGTCATTTATAACCGCAGGAATGAACCTAGAGTGAAAGGTGAAAAGTGCCCCACATAGAAATACAAATGCTGCACCCTTTCTCTCTGATTGGGATCTAAGGAGGATCTCACAGAAGGTTGGTCTGACATTGAAATGGCGATTACCAGTGGCTCAGGAGGTTAGTGGGAAAAGAGGGAAGATGTTAACTGAAGAATATACCACTGCAGTGAGTAGGAGAAAAGGTCCAAAATAGATAAACATATAGAAACGGAGTAGGCAGGTGTAGAGTAGAGTAAAACATAGATAGAAAGAGGGAAGACAGCTGGGAATAGGGAGTTTCTTCCTTGTTAATAACAAGGCTAAACTTGATGGTGGTGATGCTTGCATAACCCATCTATTGTATAAACACAATCAATGCTATAAATGAGTGAGTTATATGATATGTGAATCATATCTCTATAACTATTGGAGGGAAAAAAGGAAATGGTCTGGTTAAATATAAGATAACATTACAAAGAGCAGGGCTTGTGTGACTTGTGAACTGAAATAAAGAGACACTGTTTGGCTGCTTCTTCTCTTGGGCGGCTCTAACAGAGACCACAGAGAGGGTGGCTCAAACAATGGCTGCTCACTTCTCAGTTCTGAAGTCTGGGAGGTTGGTGTTAAGGCACTGCCAGATCAGGTTACTAGTGAGGGTTGGCTTCCTGGATTGCTGTATTCTTACATGGCCCCCAGCAAGGAGAGGAAAGAAGCTGTCCAGTGTCTTTTTCTTAGGGTGCCAATCCCCTTTCTGAGGGATCTACTCTCATGACTCACCACTTCCCAAAGGCTCCATCTCCTAAGGCCATCACAGTGGGAGTTATTATCTCAACACATGGACGAGTGGGAACACAAGCATCCAGTCCACAATCGCGTGGGGAGAGTTTCCCTCCAGCCTAGTAAGGCACAAGAGAAGGGTGCACATCTGGATGGATTAAGTGAGTTTTACGGGGAGAGCGTATGGGGTGATGCAGAATTCCGTGGGTTCTGGAGAGCAGAGCTATGCACAGGGAGTACGCCTCTCAAAGTCGCTCCAAGTGCTTCTCCAGCGTTTCTCTCTCCCTCCTTGTCTTTCTGACCTACATCACTATGACATAAGGGTTGAATGGGTCTGAGCATTCCAGTTCAGTGGAGAACATCACCTCTCCTGCAGCCCGAGCAGTTTACCTCATGGACTTGCTTTGGATGCCACTGCAGCTCTAGCACATAGGAGTGATAGATCCCTGCTCTGGCACAGCAGGTGTGTGTGAGTGTGTTTTAGTGTAAGTGTTCCTTCGTTATGGAAGAGCCTTCACAGTGAACACTTCTCCTTTCCAATCACTACAATTCAGGAAAAAAAAAAAAAAAAAACTACAGTTACAAGCAGTTTGTTCCAGGTTTTCAAGATTCAGGGCAGATTCCATTTTCAATAATTTACATTTTCCAGGTGTGCTGGACATTTATTAGAGCAAAATCATTTTCTATCCTTTGTAAAATTAATTTTCTAATACATTTATGATACAAATTAGGTGTGGGAAAGAAGTGATCATTACTCCTTGTCAAAATGAGAAAGGACTTTTAAAAATGTCTGAGTGTAAAGAAGTTAGAACCAGGCATTTGTTATCCTGAACAGTGGATGCTAGTTACTATTTATCTTAAGAGAGAAATAATTGCACTTCATTTTACTTTTGCTCCAGGACTGTGGTAGACATTGGCAATACTAAGGTGGATTAGAAAATAATTCTGTTTTTAAAAATAATATTAATTGTAAAAATGACTGTTAATTAACAATAAAGAATAAAAACTACGATAGTGATGTTGAATGAAATGTTGGATTATTATTATTGTCATTATTGCCTGTTTCTTAAGATATGTTCATAGACAAGAGAAATGACTCATGGGTTGGAATACGAGGAACAGCAATGAAGATGAAGATGTGTCTGTAAAGAGGAAACCGAGCATGCTATGAGGCCCCTGTCACCCGTCCCCACACCTCATCTTCCCTTGTAGATGACCCACGCGGTGCTTCCCTCCCAGAAGCACCTGAGGCATGACTGCGTTCTCCCCATGCCTGGTCTGGCCCGAGTCATCTTCATTAGTGCTGAATGAAGTGCACCTGATGGATACCAGGGAATCACAGTCCCAGAGAGGCCGGTGGAGGAGTAGTCTTAGAGTTATGATGCCTTTGAGGGGTGTAATAGTCACAATGACATCTTCTTAAAAAATCAACAGATAAATATACTAACAAGAGCAGAATGGCATTTTTTTTTCTTAAATGATAGCTGGATAGATACTTGGCTAAAATACCTGTTCCCTAAAATAAGACTGAAAAATTACATTAGTGGCTTTCAGTATAATGCAGAGCTTAACTTCCAAATGTCTTTACTCTTCTCTAGTATCTTAGTGGTAATTCAAATAAAAGTTATCCTCACTGGCATGTACCATTTAACTGTAATGATTTCATTATGGGAACACACAAGCAGATACCTGAAGTGTCAATTCAGGGGCCAATTAGTATCCTAGAGGCACCAGCTGGAGTGTTCTGATTCCTGTGGGCATGTTGAGTACAACAAGATCCTTCCATGAGTGTACTTGAGAGTCCAGGCTGTGCTACACATCTCTTCTGCTCCAGAATCTACATTTGACCTCCTACTTCTCTCTCTTGCTCAAACACATTCACTGCATGTCCAAGGAAGTTAAAACCTGTAGCAGGGAAACATTTTTCCCTAGTATCATCTCCATTCCTGAACTGCCAGCATGTTTCACAGTGCTGTTCGTCTCCATGGTCACCCATGTCCCTTTCACAGTGGCCTCTTGCTTAGTTTCCTGCCCATGTGCTTCTGCCCCCATTCCTATTATATCTTGTTCTTTCCTAAGCATCCTTCAAGCCTTAGGCTCAATGAAACTTTTGTAGACCTTGGATTCATTGCTTAACCTTTATTAACACTTTCCATCATTAATATTCTCAACAGCACTCTATAGTTTTAACATGTTTCACAGTTTTAATGTTGTCCATTTCACTGCAAGCTCCATAATAGCAGATACGATATATGTTTTATTTTCCATTGAAAATGCAATTTTTAACAAAATATCTACAACTTAGTATGTATTAAATAAGTATTTTTGAAGATGAAAATAAGAGTAGGCCTACAGACCAATATTGTTTGTAATCTTAGGTGAAAAAAACTAATAATTGGACTATCAAATCATAGTTTCATTACAAAAAAAAGAAAGGCGCAAATGAATATGAATAACCTACTGCAAATTGAAACATCTTTCAAATTATGGAAGTAGTAAGAACAAGAGAAATGTATCCAAGTACTTACTAATAAGAAGTCATAGAAAAGAGGAGTCAATAGCAAAATGGGAAAATCAAGAAACTATCCTCATTATTGTTCAACATTGTCTTGGAAGGTCTAGGCAATATAATAAGAAAACAAAATTTGCAAATAAATATTGTAGAGCTGAGGATTTAGCTTTGTGGTAGAGCATTTGCTGAGCAGATGTTAGGCCCTGAGTTTTATCCTCAGTACTGTGAAATAGAAAGACAGAAACCAAGTGGACAATAAATATTATAAAGGAAGAAACAAATATGTCTTTCCTTCCAGTTGAAATCATTATATATGTAGAAAGCTTAGTATCCTCGATAAAAATAATTCAAATCAAACAAGAATTTTGTGATATAAACAGGTACAAATTTTTAAAAATCCAAGTTATAACAGTCAATATGTTAAGCCTATGTTGTGTCCTGGTGTGCTCTGTGTGATTTGAACTTGGCATGAATTTTTAGGGCTGTAGGAGATGAGGTTAAATAAATTAGTCTCATGACATTCTTTTATTGGATGCCAAATATCAGCCAAGCATATTGCAAATTGCTTAATAGCTATTACCTTATTTAATTAACATAACATTTTGACAGGAGTTATCTACCTTTTCCAATTCAGATACCAAGCTTGAAAATGTTTAGGTGATGCACCCAGGATTACAAGACCTATAAGGCAAAGAGCTGGGATGCCTAGTTGTCTTAAAGCAAGAGGACTGTTTGTGGTGAAGTGAGATCCCTGGCAGAGACTGAGAGGGAACCGCGCTGGCTGTTGGAGGCTGCCAGGTTCCTAGAGCTTCCTGTCATGTTCTCTACTTGGCTAGGGCCAACTGGGTTCTGCTGGACTTCTGTCTCACCCGGCCAGCCTCCCGGGGGCTCCATTATGCTTGACAGGAAAATACCAGTACAGTGGTCAGAAGCCAGTCTTGCAGAAGCAAACTAACTAGGGCGTGGCGCATTAGCTGGACAGGCCACATCAGCAGCAGCTGGCCTGCTACTGAAAAAAGAACGAAAACAGGGCATGTAATTTGGGAGTGGTTATTTGAATTTGGGGTGGTCTTCTGTTACCTCAATCTCCTTTGGCCAAGGGGATCCCAGGCTCCTCCATGTGTCATGGTTCTGCTGCTCTCAGCTGGTCTTTGCTGGACAGGGCCTGCGGGGCACCTCCAGGCTGTGATGGAGGCCAGATCCACAGCACAGAGTTCCATTGTTCTGATGCCACTGGCTGCATGGCTGCTGCTCTTCCCAAGGTAGAAAGGCCACAGGGAAGAAACCAAGATGAGCCATGGTGGGGAGCGTTCCGAGAGTAAGTGAGCTGGGCCAGCCTGAAACCCAAGGGGAAGGTACTTATCCCACCTGGAGACCAGTGAGGCCCCGTGGCAGAAGAAGGGACTGAGAACTGGGAGCAGCAGCTGAATCCAACACCTCTGGTTCAGAGCAATGCTGTGCAGTTGCAGAAAGTTCCTTGGGTCTGTCCACCAAACAGACATGCATTTTCATCTACAGGACATCTCTCCAAATCCATACACCATCAATCCTATTATTTTGACTTTCTGTTTTTATTTTCATTGATCAAATTGAATACATAGAAATCTAGACTAGAAGGGAGGTCTGTTTCACTGACTTAAGAGACCAAAGAAAGAATGTTTCACTCATCATTAATACAAAATCATTATAAAAAAGACCTCATTTAAATTATTACAAGCCACTGCAGCTACCAAAGGTGCTGAATTGCTCATTGTTAAATATGTAATTAGTAAGGGCAACAGAAGGATAACATAAATCCCTCTCCTTGGAATGATCAGGAGAGTTTAGAAGACATGAGTGGCTGATGACACTATTCTGATTTATTCCATGATGTCACCATCTGGAGCTTGCTCTTTAGAAAGCAATGTCCTAGGATGACTCATTTGCTTCCATGTAGCATCTGGGGAAAATGAAATTTGGGACCTTAGAGAGACAAGGACAAGTTCCACGATTAGCACCAGTGACACAACTAAAGCACCATCTTTGTCCCGGGGCACAGCAAACAGTGTTAGACTGCCTCCAAGTATTGATGACGTAAATTCACATAAAGAGGAGAGAATTACAAAGAAGAGGTGTCACAGCACTGGAGTGGGTAAGGGGTCCTCCGGGGGGCCAGGTGCTGTTTATGCTCTGGCACTGACCCACTGTTCGTCCTTGGGTAGCTCCACTAATCTTCCTGCGTCTCCTCTCCCCTTTCATAAACAGGAGGTAATGAACAGGCCTTGCAGAGGTGATGTGGCAGGGGTGGTTAATAAGCTAATGTCTACCTGCTCTGGGCCACAAAGGGGAGCAGCCAGTGTGGAAATGCCACTTGACACTGTCATCAGGAAGGCAGCAGATTGGGGGAGACCAAAGAAGGGAGAGGAGAGGGAGGGAAAGAGGTGTGGAAAGAGAACAGGTGGAATAAAGTGAAATGGAGAGGGGGGCCCAAGGGAAAAAGGAACCAGAAAGGAAGAAAAGAGGGAAAACCTGGTAAGGGGGGAGGGAGGGTGGAGTTAGCAACAGTGGGACGAAATTCACTGGGCGTGAGAAAATAAGGAAAAGACTTGGCTATAGGCATTTGCTTTAGGACTCTCTGGATAAGACAATAGGGTAGACAGAGGCAGGATAGGCTCAACCCAGCTGTGGCTGGAACAGCAAATAATGGGAGGAGACTTTGCTCCCACCAGCATCACTTTGCTCTCTGGTCTCTGGTTTTGTCATCTATGAAAATAAAATATTGAAAAGTTTGGAGGTGTCTTTCCACTCTGAAATTATGCATCATCACTAGGCTGCTAAAAAATCCAAGAACAACAACAAAAAGGAGAAGCAAGAAGCCAGCTGCTGAACATGAAATCACTTGACCCTTTTTAGATTATGAACCCGGATTCTAAACACCTTCCATGCAGGAAAAAGTAACACCTTTAGAACCCCAGGGAGAAAGACATTTTCTCAATTCACTGCCAAAATCTATACATCAAATAAGACAGGCAAAATAATGGGATCTCTCTCTCTCTCTCTTTTTCCTCTCTCCCTCATATAAAAATGTAGTAATCTGTCATTCTCAATACATTTTAAATGTGCCTAAAACTAATTTATTCTTCATAAAAGCATTTCAGTATTACAAGAAACCAATGCACTGGGAACCTATGGAAAACCAAAAGGAAGAAAGGGAGAGATGAGAAAGAGATGAAGGAAGATAAAAGAAAAGAATGAGGGAAGGAAAAGAGTATTATGGAAGGAAGAACTCACTCGTGTGCCTCTCGCGAAGCCGCCCTTGTTCTCTCTTGAGAAAGCTGCAGGCATGGTGGCACTGAGTCTAAGACACTTCTCTCCAAGGAGGGAGTTTAGGAAAAGGGAGAAGGAGAATCAGATCACGGCAGAGACCACAGCTCCCAGGATGGGCAGAGTCTGTGTTCATCCCCACCACCCATGACTTCCGCCACGTTACTCACAACTGTTTAGAACTCTTACCACTTTTCCTCACTGTTCTGAGGAGGAGGTCCATCTCTTGCCCTGCATCCTGGAGTGGCCATCAGATCCAGTGTGACTGGAGCCTCCCTGGGGTACAAGTCTCTCTCTGAGCTCAGGCCTTCAGGAAGTGTGTCTCTACCTCATCACCTTCCAACAGCTATCCCTGGTGTGTACACCTGCAGGACCATCAGCTCAGACTGACCACCAAGTGTCATCTACCTACATCAACACAACTGCCCACTGCTCGAGAGTCTCGGCCATTTTAGGTTGAATTTCTCAATCCCCAGCCCAATTCCAACTACCTGCTGTGATTACATTATTGTCAATCTTTCTGTACATTAACTATCATGCCCTGCCTGCCAAACCAACTGAACACCAGGCACTAGCTCATTCTATAACCCTGGGGAAACTCTGGGCTATTGTGGTCAGTCATGGAAGTGTGCAGACTGCAGAGCCCCTTGAGAGAGAGGTGGTAACTCAGGATGTAGCCCACTGGTAGCCTTTGCAATTGTTGGAATGTTTGAACTGAAACCAGGTGAGCAAATAGGAGAGGCAGGTTTCATTGACTTGGGGATACTCAATACACCCGAAAGGAATTGAAGCTTAATGTAATCTATCTGTTAGAATTCACCTGGGAAGCTTGGGAAAGTGGTGGCCCATGAGGAATGAAGTTTAAATACTTAAATTTCCATAGTGAGTAGTTCAGGAACGGTAGGGAACTGGGTATGGGTATGTTACATGGTGATAGAGCCTCTGAAAATCTTGTATTTTAATTTCTCATAAGAAAGCCCACTTGAATCAAATGTATGGAAGATGATATGTCATGAGCTTTGTAATGTTTTGAACAACCAATTAAAAAAAAAAAAAGAAAGCCCAAAGGACTCACCAGAAGGTGCTAGTGAGATAGGCAGGAGATAAATTGGAATCACAATGGTGGGAGGACATAGTTACAAACCTGGGCTCACGGTGGAGGAAGGAGATGGGACTGTGGTGCAGTAGAGGTAAGGTGGAATGGATTATCCACCAGATGTTTGGGTTCTAATCACGGTTATGTCCAGGAAAGTTGAAGTAGCAGCCAGGAGGACTTGGTCTGCTGAGAGTTATAAAGAGGTTAATAAAACATGGAAACCCAAGCAGCAAATAGAGTCAAAAGAGGTTGTCAGGAAGTCAGAAACTGCTTATTGTATATGCTTTGTCTTATAAGGATAGAAAGAGGCTAAAACCACACCAATCAAAACTGTATTAGTCAACTCTCTGTCACTGTGACAAAAATACCTGATCAGAAAAGCTTCAAAGACAAAAAGTTCACTTGGGCCTCATGGTTTCAGAGGTATAGTCTGTGGCCAGTCAATTCCACGTCTCTGGGCCTGAGGTGAGGGAAAACACCATGGTGGAAGAGTGTGGCAGAAGAGGCGGCTCACCTCAGGCAGGTGGGAAGCAGAGGGTAGAGAGGTGCCAGAGATAAAGTATCAACCCTGAACTCACTCCCCAGTGACCTTTTTTCCTCCAGCCATATCCGACCTTCCTTCACTTACCACAAAGTACAGCAGTTCTTTCAAATTATTAAGCCACCAAATGGATTAATCCACTAATTAAGTTATAACTTTTATAATCATGAGCTCTTGGGAAACACCTCATATCCAAACCATGACAAAAAGCAAAGATCTAGTACCTGAGTCACATACTGAGCTGAGGTGGCATGCACACCTGGCGTCCCCTAAGGGAAGAGAGGACTGATTTCCCATGGGGAGGGACCGGCAAACAGCATGGAGAGTAACAACCTACCAAGAAGATCCTCCCAGTTCACTCTAAAGTTACCTGAAAACATCTTCTCAGGCAGCTTTACACCAGGTAAATGGAGTCTCAGACATTTCTAGAATAACAGACACACTGTCTGAATAGCTTTTGCTGTCACCGTTGGAACAGGATCACGCGGGGCCAGGGGGCCAGGGGGTAGATGGAATGCTGGCTAAAGACTATGTGGCGCTGGGTTCCCACCCACAGAGTCATCCTCTTTCATTTCTTCTGTCACCACGTTCATCACTGGGATTTTTGTAATTGATAATTGGAATAAACACTTCATTTGCCCGTTGACCTATGAAATACAAAACCATCAGTGTTGTTTATAAAAGCAAAAATGGAAACAACACAAATGTCCATCATCTGATGAATACATCAACATGATAGGAGAATCCATAAGAGAGAATATTCCTCAACAATAAAAAAAGAATAAAATGTTGATCTAAATTACCACATTACCAAATCTGGAAATCATGCTAGTAAGTAAAATAAGCAGGTAACAAAAGAATATATGTGTGAGTCCATCTGTATGAGATGTCCAAACCACAGGAATCCGTAGAAAACAGACTGTGGCTGCCTGGTGCTGGGAACTGGAAGCCTGAGAATGACCTCACGGTGTTTCTTTGGGATGTGGTGACAGATTTTGAAACTGACCGCAGTGGTCACTGCAAAATGTTTTGAATATACTAAAAACAAATTGCAAAATAAAAATCGTAAGCATGCCATAGAAAATTCCAGTTTACAGTAATACTCTGCAAATAAGGATCTGAAAATGGACAAAACCTTATTTCAGAAGATGATTGTGGATTTTATAAAAATTAGTTTCCTGATTATAGATTTTATAAAATTAAAATCACTTAAATGGTCCTGCAGTTTAGAAAGACTATTTAAGTCTTCAACTGAGATTGTAAGAAAAATAGTTTCATCCCCTAGATCACTTCAGTGACAGTTTCCAGAAGTTAATCAATGACTAACTTTTTATTCAGCTAATTGAACCCACCATAGGGTAGAAAACTTCATGCAGATAGGATTGTAGGTTCTGCAAAAACTTCACCAGTGCAGACTTTTTAGATTAGTTTTTTATTTGTTTTAATTAGTTATACATGAGAGCAGAATGCATTTATGTACTTTGATATACATAGATGGGATATCATTTCTCAAATTTCTGAGTGTATATGTTTAGAATCATATTGGTCATACAGTCACATATACACATACAGTAATAATGTCTGATTCATTCTATTATCTTTCCTATCCCCACATCCTCTCCTCTTCCCTCCCTTTACTTCTTTCTACCTAATCTAAGGTAACATAATTCTTCTCTAGTGCCCCCACTACCATATTATGAATTAGCATCCACATATTAGAGAAAACATTCAGCCTTTATTTATTTAATTATTTTTGAGATTGGCTTATTTCACTTAGCATGATACTCTCCAACTCCATCCACTTACTGGCAAATCCATAATTTCACTCTTCTTTAAAGCTGAGTAATATTCCATTGAATATATATACTACATTTTCTTTATCCATTCATCTACTGAAGGACACCTAAGTTGCTTCCATAGTTTAGCTATTGTGAATTATGCTTCTATAAACATTGATGTGGCTGTATTACTGTAGTATGCTGATTTTAAGTCCTTTTGGGTATAAACCGAGGAGATGGATAGCTGGTCAAGTGGTGATTCCATTCCAAGTTTTCTGAGGAATCCCTATACTGCTTTCCATAGTATTTGCACCAATTTGCAGTCCCACCAGCAATGTATGAGTGTGCCTTTTCCCCACATCCAACATTTATTGTTGATGATTGCCATTCTGACAGGAGCGAGATGAAATCTTAGAATAGTTTTGATTTGCATTTTTCTAATTGCTAGAGATGTTCAATACTTTTTCATATATTTGTTGATCAATTGTATTTCTTCTTCTGTGAAGTGTCTGTTCCAGTGCAGATTTGAATCCCACTTGTGACCTGGTGGATCACGAGTTCTACAATGCAATGGGTTCTGTTTAAACTGCTTTGACGTCTCTAGTGGACTTAGGTTAAACACAAAAATTGTACATTAAGTTCAGAATGGGAAAACATAAAAAATGTATTCGATTGAAGAAGGCCAAGGGGGATCCTATGCAACTTCCTTGTTCCCACAGGATGCAGAAAATAAAAGGTAACACGCATTGAATCCTGGGCAGATGGGGCAGATGAGTGACTCCTAAAAGTGTAGTAAGGATTCAGGTTGGTGGTACTATCTCATCTCCATTTAACTCGCTGCTCTGCCTCTACTGAAGCTGGCTAATCCTGAACAGTAAGCTTGGATCACCAGAAGAGAATTCAAGTGCTGCCCTTCTTTCAGCTGCGGTGCTGGGAAGAGTACTTCGAGGGCAGATTGAAGAGGCCTCTGTTGATGGCACAAGACTGGACGTGCATTCTCTTCTCTCTTAATTAAGAGTGAGGATCAACGACAATTCGCACTCACACAGGATGGATGATATTCATTTCCAGCTTTGCCCCAAGAATAAGCTGTCAGAACACGGATGTGCTTTCTGGATCGTTCACAGAACACCACATTGATTCATTACATAAATAAATTCATGCTTACATGACACCATGTAGAAGCAGGTGACTTGCAAACTTTTGAAAACCTGGCAAACAACAACAACAAAAAAACCCCCCACAAAAACAAAAACAACAACAACAACAAAACACCTGCTCCAGAAGGTGGGGAAGAGACCTTATGAAAATTGAACCCTGACTACTTCAATGAAGCTTTATTGGGTCAGTGTTAAGGTTAATGCTAAACATTCCTTTCAAATTAAAAAATAAAAAGTTGCATTTTTTTATCTTAAACTCCAATTACAAAAGTATGACACTCAGTAGTAACCTCCAGTTTCACCACAACCTTACAAAATATTTGACTCTCTGGCCTGAGAGTTGTCAGTGCTATTGCAAGAGGGAGAATAGATGCAATGAGCAGCTTAGGTGAAGACACAGTGGGAAATCACATGCAGGTCCTTGGGGTTCCGGAGGAAGAACACTTTACCTGCACCTGAAAATCAGATGCCTCTGGGAAGCCTTCGGCTGGCTACTCTGCTCTGGAAAAACTAGAATGTTGATAATAGTGTAACTAATAACTGACCATGCCTCTGGAACTGTATCAGTTCATGAAGCTGAGGAGTCCCAGCATCAATGAATGGTGATTTGGAAATGTTCACCTGGGACTAAAAATTGGAATGTCATGAGTAAGCTTCATGAGAAAGTATCCCGGACCCATGTTACCCACCGTCATTTTACCAGCTCCCAGCTCTCAGATCTCATCTACAACTACAGGAGAGGGATCTCCTTTGGCTAAAGAAAGAGGGAGAGGTCTTGGCTTGGTTTATGGCTGGAGTAATCCCACGTGTGGGTCACGATGTTATCCCCACACTCCAGGGTGGGTGTCAGTGCGTTTGAGGCTGGGGGAACTATATGGATATAATTCTGTGTGTGCCCCTAATGACCCACCATCTGAACCTGAGAAGTATTCCAGAGGGAAATACTCATGGACTCAGGAGAAGTGGCTGTGACCTGTGCGTTGATCAGAGGCCTGGAAGAAAAAATAGAAGAGTGGACAAGTGAGTCGGTGAGGTCCAAGGGTGGGGCAGGCACCTGGGAAGGCATGTGGAGGAGAGTCTGAAGATCTCTGTGTCACTTGCTATACCCATAAAAAAGCATCTACACAAAGAGTCATCAGCAACCACCCCGACAAAATAATTCAGCCAGTTGATGTTAGCAAACTCCATTGTCTACCACAGCACTAATGGGAGCTGAATGTACCCCAGGACCTGGTGGCAGAGCATGGAGAAGCCACAGCTTCCAAGTGGCCACAGCAACAGAGCAAGGACCAGCCTGAAGCAATACCCAGCCAATGGCCTGCAGGCACACCAAACAAGCCTGATCTAGCTCTGCCCAGGTCTGAAGGACCACAGGACAGCACAGAGGCCAAAGTGGAGCTTTCAGATATGTATCCAAGTCTTGACAGACCACTTCACTTGGCAGCCATACAAACCCTTGGGTCCCATGCTTCCCAGGAGTGCCCGTATTTCATTCTCCCAGCGACAGGCCCCTATCTCAGGAATGGGTTGCTTTGTGAGTTATCCCAGGCCTGAGGATAGGGTACTTCATACATCTCTGGATGTAAGTATTTTTTTCTTTCTGATGAAAGTTCAAATGAAGCTCCAGCTTGGAGTCCACTAAGGATGAGGTTTATTCACTGAAGCACAATAATCATGGGGCACTGTGTCCTCAGAAGGAAGAATATCTGGTCTTGGACAGAGGAATGAACAGTATATCTATGTACTCCAATTCCCAAAGACCTACTGGGGGGCTGTCCTTTCCAATCCCATAACTCAGGAATCTATAGGGAGAGTCCCTTACTCCCAAAATAATCCTCCTGGCAGGGGATACACCAAACGTCCAGTTTGTCCATAAGCTCCGCTTGCTGCTTGTGCTTCTGAACATTCTGGAGTCCAGGCACCAGCAGAAAATCAATGGACTCCTCATTTTGGCATGAACAAATGGCCATGAAAAGCAGGAGGAGGCAGGATTGCTATGCATGGTATGAACAGGAGGGGCTCGTTGGCAGTGGCTAATGTGGTCAGATAGCTGTCAGTGTTCCCTAAGCCCCTGTTGGTAATAAACAGATGTGTGCAATGCCCCCACGTAGGGGTAGGATGGTTTGAAGGGGATCAGCTACCACAGGTGTGAAAGTTGACTCATGTCACCAGGTAAACTAACAAAGCCTGCTACAGCAACATTGGAGGACAAGGGAATTTGGAATGCACCCTGAGAGGAAGGGAACAGGCAAGGGGTCAAGAGCAACCCCAAGAGGGCAGCTGAGGTTTATCCCAAGAATATCACTCTTGTAAGTTTCCTTCAGGACTAGAATCCCACTGGAATGCTAGAGAAATCATAGAAGATGTGTGACATTTATTTTCCTCTATTATTTTTATTTTATGAGCATAATCAATTTTCTGCAGTATTTTTTTATTTATCAATGCAAATAATATGTATCAAGCATCTATTATTCATTAAATGTTCTTCCAACAGATGAGAATACCATAAGGCATAGTACATCCTGACAGGGATCTATTCTTCTAGCTTTTCTGTGTTCAATATCAGTGGTTCTATATTTTATTTCTTGGATTTCTAATCAGTTGTTGTTCAAATCTTTCAACTCTTGATTACAATCTGCCTATTTTATACTGTTTTTTTTTCTTTATTTGATGAATCATATATCTTAATCTCTTTGAGACTACAAGCATATTTACTTTAAAATCACTTGATTGCATAAGTTTTTTTTCTAAATAACTTAATTTCCTTACACATTTATCTCTTGCCTTTCTTATTTAATTTCCACTTGCAAACATATTTTGAGTAAGTATATGATTTTTCCTCCCTTATTTCTGGTTTGCTTCTGTGTATCAAATGTTTTATTGTTTCTTTCCAATCCCAGGGCTTCATTATACTTCTTCATTTTATAATGATTTCACTGAACCAATTTGGTCTGTCACATGACTGAAACTATGTGAGTTTCTCCTTTTTGATTCGTTTTTCCAATGTCCCAGCCGATATTCAGAGTTAGACAAGTTATAACCACACTGCTGCTGTACTCATCCTCAGCTCTCTTCTCTCACAATGTATGGACTGCTAACATCGTAGTTCAGGTGCAAGCTCCTGACTCCGTCTGCCTTTAGGAAGATGCAGAGCCCCACACGTGGGTACCACCTCAGCCAGTTTACTATCAAAGGTACGTTTTCTGTATAGTCTGTTGAGGCTTCGCTTACTGTATAAATGTATCTGGAAGTATATATTTATACTTATTTTTTAAATTTTCTTTATATTTGCCTTTTAAATTTTATGCTATGTTATTTTTATGCCACTTCAAAGCATGAAATCATGTTGATATTTGAAATTTATATTTGCATTATGCTACTTTATCTGTTTCCAATAACTTAATCACTTAGTTTCTATGAATTTAAAACACTTGATTTTTCTTCTTACTGCTGAGAATGGAACCCAGGGCCTCATGCGTATGAAGCAAGTGCTCTACAACTGGTACATCCTCAGCTTGACGATATGGTCTTTTAAAATATTTACATATTTTTATTTGTTTTAATGAGTTATATGTGACATTTTAATTAATTAATTAATTTTTATTAAGTATATATGACAGAAGAATGCATTTTGATTCATTGTACACAACTGCAGCAAAACTTTTTATTTCTCTGGTTGTACATGATGTAGTGCACACCATATATGCAGTCATACATGTACGTAGGGTGATGGTGTCCATCTCATTCTACTATCTTTTCTGCCCCCATACCCCGTCTACACCCCACCTTCCCCTTTGCCAAATCAAAGTTGCTCAATTTTTCCCATGCCCGCCCCCCTCCCCTTTATGGATCAGCATCCACTTATCAGAGAGATTACTCAGCCTTTGGGTTTTTTGGGATTGACTTACTTTTCTTAGCATCATGTTCCCCAACTCCATCCTTTTACCTGAAAATGCCATAATTTTATTTTCTTTTACTGCTGAGTAATATTCCATTGTGTATATATACCACAGTTTCTTTATCCATTCATCTATTGAAGGGCATCTAGGTTGGTTCCACAGTTTAGCTATTGTGAATTGAGGTGCTATGAACATTGATGTGGCTGCATTACTATAATATACTGATTTTGAGTCTTTTGGGTATAGCCCAAGGAGTGGAATAGATGGGTCAAATGGTGGTTCCATTCCAAGTTTTCTAAGGAATCCCCAAATTGCTTTCCATATTGATTGCACCACTTCACAGTCCCACCAGCAATGTATGAATGCGCCTTTTCCCCACACCCTTGCCAACATTTATTGTTGTCTGTACTCTTGATAACTACCATTCTAACTGGCATGAGATGAAATCTTAAGAGTATTTTTGATTTCCATTTCTCTAATTACTAGAGATGTTGAACATTTTTTTCATATATTTGTTGAATTGAATGTATATCTTCTTCTGAGAAGTGTCTGTTCAGTTCTTTAGCCCATTTTTTGACTGGGTTGTTTAGTTTTTTAATGTTAAATTTGCTAAGTTCTTTATTTATCCTGGAGATTAGTGTGCCATCTGACATGCATGTGGCAAAAATTTGCTCCCAAAATGTAGGCTCTCTCTTCACCCCATTGTTTCTTTTGCTGAGGAGAAACTTTTTAATTTGGGTCCATCCCATTTATTCATTCTTGATTTTATTTCTCGTTAAGTAAATCAGGGCCTAATCTGATGTGATAAAGATTTGGGTCTACTTTTTCCTCCGTTGGGCACAGGGTCTCTGGACTAATTCCTAGGTCTTTGATCCACTTGAGTTGAGTTTTGTGCATGGTAAGAGAGACCCAGAATTGTCAAACAATCCTTATCAAGAAGAGTAAATCAAGAGGCTTCACAATACAGGACCTTAAACTATACTACAAAGGTATAGTAACAAAAACAGCATGGTATTGGCACCAAAAAGGCATGCCGACCAATGGTACAGAATGGAAAATACAGGGACAAACCCACATAAATTCGATTATCTCATAATAGACAGGGGCACCAAAACATGATATGTTTTTAAAATATTTGATAATATTGCAGCATGTGTGTGTGTGTGTGTGTGTGTTAGAGTGTAAATGTGCATGTGTCTATCAAGTTTGCTATAATTCACATAACCAAAATCACAAAAGAAGAAAGTCCAGATCAATGAGTATGACACATTTTCAGTTACTTTTCTGAAGTACATGACAATTCAAAATTAGCAGCTAGAGGGCAATTGTTTCAGGGTAATGTGTAGCCAAGTGGCTGATGAATTAAGCATGGACACAACAATTTGAGGGTCTGGTAGAAGGATGGAGTTGGGCTCCTTCATAAAGGAGGCAAATGACAGATGTATTAGACTCTCAATAAGAATAAACCAGAACCAGACCACACACTGGTGTTTTTTCCCTTAGTTTTACTTTTGTTTGTGAATATTAATTATACAAATTGTTGAGTTACATTGTGGCAAATTCATATATGCACATGACACAATTTGGCCAGTTTTGCTTCTTATTACCACCTCCCACACTCACCTCCTCTCTTTCTCTTAATCCTTTGTTCTACTCCAGCAGTCTCTTAGGATGTCATGAAAGTTGACTTAAAATTCAACTTTAAAACTGCTCACTTTCTGACTGAACTAGTAAACTGTTCATCACATGGGGAAAACACCAGTGAGAGATAGGAATTATTGGTCCACGTACTTCATTAAAAATGGAAAGCTTTCTGTTGAAAATCAGACATGCCACAAACAGGGAAAAAGACACACAGCAAGGGGGGAACAGTTGGATACCTGAGGCATGTAGCAATGAGTAGAGAGGGTCTTAAGATGGCAACTCTAATAAACTGACTAACTACATAATGAGCCACGGCACTTTAAATTTTTTTTTAGTTGTAGACACAATGCTTTTATTTCCTTTATTTTTATTTGTGGCTGAGGCTCAAACCCAGGACCCTACATATGCAAGGCAAATGCTCTACCCCTAGCAACAACCCCAGCCCAAGCCAGGGCACTTCTGAAAAGAGCTACACAGGAAAAATGTAGATACAACAAGAAGAATATAGCTCAACAGGAGGGATTAATGGTGGATAAGAACCAGATAAAGAAAACAACTAACAAAGTGGAAATAATGTTACAGGAAAATAACAAGACTGAAGTAAACAGAAAAAAAAGGGTGTAAAATAGCATGGAACACAATTATCAAGTATAGATGAGGAATTTTAATGTTTACTATGATTCAATAAAAAAAAAATAGTCAAAGATAAAGAATAGGTGTACTTTATGTACCTGAGAGCACAGAGACTCTAGCTGACTCTTCAACATGGATGAAGGAAGATCACTACAAGAATCAGGGGGTGGCATTTTTAAAATGCTGAATAAAAATAAGTGTAAAACTCAAAACCTGCACTTCAGAAAACACAACACTGAAATAGTGGTGCATTCGAGGCAGATAGAGGAGAAAGCAAAGAGAGAAAAAAATTGAAAATACTGGAAATAACAAGGAATAATGGATAAAATAAGTCTAAGCTCAAAATATATAAAAGCATTGATACATAGAAAAAAAGTGTTAAATGTGATAAAAGGGTTTATGGTTGTTTCATTGTGTGGATCATGGTAAAAAACTAGTTTATTAACTAGTTTATTAATAACTGATTTGAGTGAAAAAATAATGAATGTTTTAATCTCTAATCATTTTTTAAAAAGTAAAATGACATAAAACTAATAAATTAGAGTTAGAGGGATGTATTATTATATAAATACTTTGTCACAAGGAAGATAAGGGTCAAGAGATTAAAACATCCAGATTTGATGTATGAAAAATAAATACTAATATGGCAATGTGTAAATATAAACTTCTCAGCAATTGCATTAAATATGACTGTATTGAAAATACACTGAAATCTTATTAAGAAATTTCAAATTCAAACATCAGTGAAATAACTTTCTTTCACACTCACTAGAATGACTGAAGTCCAAAGACACAGATGGTGTTAAAGGCTGGTGAGGATTTGGAGCCACAGGAACTCTTCGTCATTGTTGTGGGAGGTGGAAATGATTCAGCTAATCTGGAAGACAGTTTGGAGCTTCCTTAGAAAACCGAACATTATCTTCCCATATGACCTGGCAATTATGCTTCTTGGTTTTTACCCACACAGGTTGAAAATATGTATTCACTCAAAATCCTACACACAAATGTACCAAGCACTTGTATTCACAATTACCCAAACTTGGAAGCATCAAAGAGGCCCTTGAATATGTGAATGAATGGATCAATAAAATGTGGTGAACTCTCTGAGGACATACTATGTAGTATAAGAAAGAAATGAGTTATAAATGTGCCAAATTATAGGAAGGAAACAAATGCATATTATTAGCTAAAAGGTGCCAGTTGAAAAGTCTATAAGTATTATATCATTCCAACTTTATGACAATTTAAAAAAGGAAAAAAATATGGAGACAGTAAGCCCAGTGGCTACTGAGAGATTAGGAAGAGAGAAGGAAAATAGGTGAAACTCCTTGGCTTTTAAGTAGTGAAATTAGGCCATCAATGTTGGATTCATAACATTGGACATTCATAAAACCCACAAAACCTACGGCACCTAATGATGAGCCTTGATGTAAACTGGTGACTTGGGTGATGATCACATCTCATTGCTATGTCATGCAAGGTAACAAATGTACCGTTCAGGTGCAGAATGGTGACCTCAAGAGCTATACTGACTTGGGGGGTGTATGTGGGAATACTCTGTACTTGAAACTAACCCTGCTATACAAAAATCTACTGGGAAAAAATGACTACTACTCTGATTATAAAGCAAAGAGAATAATACTTGTTTAAACAAATAGCACCAATAAACTGTAATTTGTTTAAATGGGATATATATATTAATACAAAAGTTCAGGTAAGTTGAAAATAAAAGAGTAGGAAAGGTTATATCATAAGAATTCTGATGAAAAGTGAGTTTTTTTCTAATCTATTGTCATAAAGACAAGGAGCATAAAATTAAATGTCATTACCATTATAATTGTCACTAATGAGAAATATAATACAATATTAATTCTGTTAGTCCATAAGCACATAGACTAACATAATAACAGCACATATCGATAGAACTGTAAGAATAAACAAATCTCTGTAATAGTAAACATTTTACAGTTTTTAATTATAGATAAAGAATTTCCCAAAAGGTGAGCCTATAGTCCAAAGAAGGGATTAACAAAGTCTGCCCTATTTGAGTGTGTGTGCAGAGCAAGGGAAAGAGAGGACCAAGACCACAACACTGCGCTCTGAAGGCCCCCTGGAGGTCCCTACGCTGAAACTTATCTCTGGGGGGACAGTGTGAAGAGGCAGGGGGTGACTTTCCTTAGGGTTGTGGCCCTCATGGATGGAATGAGCGCCTTTATACTAGAGGCCCAAGGAGCAGACCTGTCCATCTACCAGGACAACAGCAACAGCAAGTCACGGTCCACAAAGCTGAAAGGGGACTTCTCACTTGAAGCTGCCTGCTGCTGTCTTAACTGGGATGTCCCAACCCCACAACTGTAAACAATAAACTTCTGCTACTTATAAATTACCTACTCTAGGGTATTTTGTTTCTGTAGCATAAATGGAACAAGGCAAAAGACTAAAAATGCACTTTTATTTTCAAGTTCACTCAATATATTTTAGAGATTGTGCATATTCTGGGTCATAGAGCAAGCCTCAGAGCATTCAAAATGACTGAAATAATTTATAATATGTTATTTGACTATTGTAGATTTAGGTTACAATTAACTAACAAAAATAATTAGGAAAATTTCCACATGTTATTTATTTAAACATTGAATGAAGATATTAAATAAATATTGGAATATATCCTTAGGTTAATAAAAATAAAAACATGATATTTTAAAATCTGTGTTGAAATGTAATGGTTTTCTTTAAAAAATACAATACCATAAATAGTTATACCAGAAAAAATATTCAAAAGCTGAAATTCAAATATTATGACAATGTAATAGCAAAATTAGGTACTGATTCAATAGAAAGCAAAAAGACCAAGTAGTATTCCATTGTGAATATCTGCCACATTTTCTTTATCCATTAATCTGTTGATGTGCACCTAGATTGCCTCCATAATTTGACTATTGTGAATTGTGCTGCTAAAAGCTTTGTTGTGGCTACATCCTTGTAGTATGCTAATTTTATATCTTTTGGATGTGAAATTATGGCATTTGTTTGTAAATGAATGAAACTATAGGTCATCATGCCAAGTGAAATAAGTCAGACCCAGAAAGTCAAGGGTTAAATGTCTTCTTTCATATGCAGATCCTAGAGCAAAATAAGGAGGAAAAATGCTGGGGATGGGGGAATCTCAGTGAAAATAGGTAAGTAGAGAAGAATAAGTGTATTAAGGGAAACAGGAGGAAGGGGGAAAGGAAAGAATGGTGGAATGAATTGGATTAAACTTTCCTAGGCACATATATGAACATATGACAGTGAATTTCACCTTTATGTATATCCATAAGCCCTAATGTAAGAAAAACTGTGAATAAATAGAAGAAACACACATACACACACATACACAGAGCTTTAAAACTTTACCATCCTCCCCAAAACAATATCACTTCACTTCATGATTCTGTTTATGAACAATATTCTAAATACTCAGGGAAAAAGTGAATTCAATATTATACAATCTCTTTCACGAAATCTGAGCAAAACAAGTTTATTCCATAATGCCATGATAACTTTGATACCAAAGCATGACAAGGACACCACAAAATGGGAAGTTACCTGCAAATACCTTTAGTGAATATTGATTGAGGCTCTTTAACAAAACAAATTAGATATACAAAAGAAAAAAAATATGGTAAATCAAAAGCAAATTGTTTATTCTAGCAGTTGAAGTTGGTTACTTCTAGGGAATGAATGAAGGGACTGCCCTCAAAAGAAGAGAGAGAATTCTATCCTCTATAAAGAAACACAAGGAATCTGTGTTAGAATTCAATATTAGTTCCTGTGGTTCACATCAAACCAGATAGTGCTATCATCTCCTGAGGAGTTAACAGAGACTGTGGGGTCCAAGATGGGTCTTCTAAAGAGCAGCTCTGAGGTCCTGATGATTCAGGTGGCAAACACACCAGTCTGTGGGCTCAATTGTGAGACAGGTGTATGCAAGTACAGTGTCATCTAGACTAGCTGTTTAGTGCACTTTCAATGTATTCTAGTGGCCACAGCATGTAAGGCTAGTGGTTTTTATTTCCCTTTATCCAAGTAATGTCCAGGATCAGAATCTGGACCTTCCTTTGTAAGCCTTTCTCCCACGATGAAAAATATTATTTATTTCCAAATATTAGAACATACATCTCTTCTAATTTGCAAATTAGATGTTCTTCCAGTCCCCCTTCTCAACAACCTTGCCCCACCAGAATACACAGTAGCGATTTTTAAGACTTCAGTGGGTGGAAAACACATTGATGGCAGTATTTAGAAAGTGAATTATTGCCCTATTTAGATATTTCAGCACTTAAAGAATGGGCAATCTAGATTTGAATCACTTCATTATAATTGTGGGTGATTCCTTAGAGTCCTAGTGAAACCTTCTTCTTTTACAGATGAGGACATTGATGTTAGGTGAGACTCTCAAGCAAGATTAATTACAAGTAGCTTGGGCATGCACTTGGAAAGCTTGGCTCCCTTTAGCACTCTTCCCAATACAACAGGCTGATCTTTATTTCTCATAGAATTCACAAAGTAGGTAATTATAAAATAAATCACACCTGTAAAACCTCAAATTAAATTAAGTGCAAATTAAAATATATGAAAACAGTGTAAGACTTCTTCTATTTGCTTTGTATTTAATAAATCCCTAGTGAATGGTAGACAAAATAAATGTTTTGAGTTAAAATGTTGCAAGGATTAAAGGGTACTCCAGGAAGGAAACCAAGCAACAAAAGCAAATGCAGATTGCAGAAAGCTGAGTAGATTGTACCAAATGTGAACACTCCATTAGGAAAAGTATTCTAGGATTAAGGAAGTCAGAGATTCTGGCTTGAATGAGAACCTCTTTTGACTCATGGTTACTCATGTCAGAGTTAAAATGACAGCATCAATGGGGAAAAATAAGAACACTGGTTTATATCTCTTTCACTTATTCAATATCCACTTATTGGCAAAAGCAAGGAGAGAAGCACAAGCAAACACATGTTGGAATAGAAGAGAATGAAAACCATGGACAGTGTAGGCTGCCCGGGGTTTGGATCTGATGCTGTTGGAAGTGTGACGTCACCTTCCCTCTTGTTCTCTAACTAGAAATATCCAAGGTGGTAGCAGTACTGCTATCCCAGATTGTTTGTGGCAATAGAGCAAGAAAAGACCTTCCATGACCCACGATGGAATAGTGAAAACTAAGATTTTCTTGTCACAAATCATAGATTTTTTTTAAGTAGCTGCTAGCATGGTGTAACCCTTCCTGCTTCACATAAGGTGCTTTAGTACTTGGAGCTACAAACTGTCCAGGGATTAAGTTAGTCGAGGCTCTAGTATGAAGTGGCCGGCATGGTCATGTGCCACTCAGACCCCATTTCAAGGAAGAACTTGTTGTCATGACAACAGACCACATCTATCAGCTACTTCAAGAGACCTTTCCCTGGACATCACCGCTATGGGCTGACTGGGACAAAGTTTTAAAGCCTGAACATTTCAGACCCATGCTATACAACTCCAAAATAAGCTTTCCTCCAGGGCCACCTTGGGGGACTGGCCCAGGTTGCTGTGTGACACTGTGAAGAAAAGCTGACCTGCTTCTCTCTTCAAGCTCCTTCCGTCCTTCTCTCCACAGGTGTTGGCACCCAGAGCAATACAAAGTCAGCGTGCTACATGATCAACTCTGCCCCTCAGAGTGCACAGCAGGAGAACTCAGTGCTGGGGTCTGAGAGAGCAGGTGTACTGCAGGTGGATCACCGGCAGTGGCAGCCCCATCAGCACCGTAGGGATGTGCATCAGTCCCTGTGTAAAGTGGGGGCCCGGTGGCTCAAACTTTCATTAGCGATAAATTGGGATATTATATTTGTGGAAACAACTGTAATCCCTGATGACATATTTCACTGATATCAGAAATTCAAGGGTAGGAACAGCCAGGAAAATAGAATCAAAAGCCTGCTGTGAGACCTCATGTACAGTATAGGGGAAAACCAAAAAAAATAAATAAATAAAATAAAAGAGAGAGAGAGAGAGAGAGAGAGAGAGAGAGAGAACAACTAGATCCATGTGTGAAAGCTGTATTGATTGTAGTATGCAAAGAAGTTCCATTGTAAACATGCCTTTTTATTCTTCATTAGAAATGTAGACGTCTAAGGCAGATACCAGAACTTAATTATCAGTCAACCTCCAAAAACTATTATATTTTAATAACAATGTATCCAACAGGGATCTCAAACACTTAGTAGCTACAGGAAGATTCAACTAGGTAAACAGTCAATAAAAAGACTCAGGGCCACCAAACCCCCCTAAACTGCAGCAAAGCCTCTTTCCTGTATTTCTGTGCTGTGTCAAATAAGGGCTCTTTTTTGAGGCGGTGGGTACTAGGGATTGAACTCAGGGACACTCAACCACCGAGCCACATCCCCAGCCCCTTTTTGGTATTTTATTTAGAGACAGGGTTTCACTGAATTGCTTAGTATCTCTCCATTGCTGAGGCTGGCTTTGAATTTGCCATCTTTCTGCCTCAACCTCCTGAGCCACTGGGATTGAAGTGTAAATACTGAATTAAAATATAAAATGCCTAAAATAACTTCAGTTTTCTAGGATGTATTTGAAGTCCAAGTTACAAAGATATTTATGTACACAAAGATTTATAGGGTACCTGTACATCAGTTTTTTATGAAGAATGGTAACAATACCTTAAAATTCTATTGTGTGACAAAAAAAAATCCCAGATTTTATTTTTACCCAACTTGATATCCACTTTAGAAAACATTTCACCGGTTTTTAATTGCATATAGCACTGAATATTTTTATATATTGATGAATATTTTAATTATTAAAGTCCAAAATAAAATCAACCAAATTGGAACAAAACAAAGAGAGAGAGGTCAATTTCAATGACTAAAGATGATGTTAAACACATTTGAACAGTCAGATGACCACTTAAGCAAGTTCTATTTTTCTCACAAAATAAAAGTAGCAGCTAGTCTTTAGTGTGACATTCAAAGTACCAGGTAAATTAGTACTTTGGAAAAGCAATGCCACTTTCAATACTTCAAATATACTAAATTCCCTTATGTTTATACATTTTTGAAAGCTTCTTTTAGAAAACATTCAGACTTTTTAAAAAATGAGAAATTTGCTATAAAGTCAAAAACTTCAGTTTAAGCTGAACCTTTACACATTTTGCATCTGAATCAGAAGTCAAGATTTCCAGAAAGATGATCTTTCATGTTCAACATGAAAAGAGCTTTCATTTCCTCTCCATTAACTGTAGCCATCAGGGTTGTATCCCAGGCAGAGCTAAGAGGTTTCCTACCACGTGAACATTATTGAAAGTAGACATTGCAGAGAAGGGAAGTTGACCTACGTTTGAAAAATAGCTCATAAGAGAGATGTTCTGTTGAAGAAAGATACAAGATAGAAATGGTAGTGGGGCGGGTGGGGGGACACATATTTAACCCACAATGCCTAAGAAATCCAGAATCCGAGTTAGGTCAGGACTAGTACCTATGCTCATTATGTTCTCATCCACAGTCTTTCCCTAACACTACAACAGCATCCCAACTTCATCCAGGATTTCCTCTTAATTCTCTTTAATTCATTGTCAAATGGAAGCCAAGTGATCTTTCAAAAATGCAAGCATAGATGTGACATTTGTCCCGTTAAGACTTTCAAGGATCCCCTCTCTAAAGAAATGACCACAATGGTCCCTGTGGCCTGTAACATCCTGCTGAGTGCTGTGTACCTCCCCAGCCTCACATGCTTATAGAGTTCCACTTGTCCACTGTTTCCCCAGCTGATTTTCCTCTACCCCTCCATGCTGGACAGGCAATTAACTGCACCAACTTCCCAAATGTATTACCTCTATGTATCTTTACATCTCAACTCAACTCTTAAATTCGTCTGGGAGGACCTCTGTGGGGTCCTCAGAGCTGACCATATCCCTGATACAGATTATTACCTCTATCTTTTCAGGTGTAGCCCATCATTCCTTATCTCAGAGTTGTATACCTAGCTAATGAGACTCCACCAATAAACCACAGTGTCCACGAAGGCAGGGCATAATATTTATTTTGTTTCCTTTTTGGTTTCTACATTCAGCACAGTAAATCTAAAAACAAAACAAAATAAAACAAAAATGCTAAGTGATTGATTATTATGAATGATCAAATAAATTAAAAGAATGGATTCCTATTGAATACCTATTGAATGCAGCCCAGAATTGGTTCATCAAGGTTACCCTGATTATGAACTTCCTCTCTGTTTCCAAGAATGGATCTCAAATTAGAGGCTCTTTAAATGAATAGATAAATAAAGTTGGGAGGGGAACTCCTGACCTGAGGACCAGTCCAGAGCCAGCACCATCTGCAATTCCCTGGAAGAGCACTCATAGGGTATGCAAATGTTGGCCCCTGAAATGGAGGAGCCATAGTTAAAACTGCCCAAGAACACGTCTTTCATTCTACATTAATGGGCAAAATACTAGTAAATATTTTTGTTTTTAAATTCTGGAGAAGGGGGTTTCCAGACCCTATATTAATTGCTTAAGGGCTATTTTCTTAGGCCTTTCCTAACAGCAAGGCTAAGGGCTCATACATCACATATATTGAGGTAAAGTTTCACTTTTTACCCAAAGTAGTCTCAAACTCCTGGGCTCCACCACACACAGTAGAAAGCCTTCATGCTATTTCCCACCTCCCTGGGCCTAAGCCAGTACATACATAAAAGCAGGATGGGTAAAAGAAGATATCAAGCTAAATAAGAAGGATTAAAGTTTACAGCATATTCCAACCCAGGTGTGCGGAATGAAGCTAAAGTTGATAGTAGAGAAGGGTTGGACTATTTTTATTTTTTAAAATAGAGGCTCCTCAAGGAGTCCTGTGCATATATTTTAAACATAAATTCTACCTGTGTGATTATACTCACACTTTGTCAGCTGGATTTATAGTTAAGGTACTCAGGCTTCAATGAAATTAGGGGCAAGTCTAGTAGCCCCCAAAAATGTTTTGTTATAAATTGGTATTTGGGGAGCCTCAACCCACAATGGAGTCTCGAAGGTATGCAGAGTGGCAATGGGATGTGTCATGTGTCAGCAAGAGGGGCACAACTGTAGGTGCGAAGGCTGTGCAGGGACTGAGGCATTTGCTTTTATCCATCACAGTAGCCATGGGCTAGGACACTAGAGGGACAGGACCTTCTCCTCCCCCTCTGCCTCACTGTCATCATCTTACCTAAAACATCACTTTTACTTGGACCAGAATGCAATTCCATTTAGTGTTTTGAGACTTCAGAATTTCCCTGGTAAAGGACTCAAAGCAAGACAAGTTTGATTTATAGGTTTGCAAGAACATTTCCATTTCCTTTGCTCCTGCCAGAATAATAGGTGTAGCAATTGCACATCTCAAACCACATGCCAAACCAAGAGTCCTAGAAAGATCAGTGAGGATTTAAGCCAATCTCAATTTAAGAATCTCCCTTCTGCCTTTTTTCCACGACAGGAAAAAAAGTAATAATCTGACATTCAGACAAATTCTGTGGTCTGTGATGGTTCATGAGATGGTGGTATCTTCTGAAAAAAAAATACAAAATCTTTTCATAATGTAAGAATAACAGTTAAAGACATAAATAGTTTTATTCATCTTTGTTCTCTCCCAGGGTGGGAAGAAAGACATCCGGTATGTGGTAGGTGTTGGGGCTTCAGAGTGACAAGGAGGATTTGAACAGGATCCCCTGGAGAAGCTCTTCATGTGGCCCTGCTTTCATCCTCCAGGTACCTGAAGCAGGTGCTACTCCATTTCTGTACCACAAATAAGGTCAGTAAGTGTAGGAATCAAGTTTCCAGGGCAAGAGCTCATGTTCCTTGCCACCATTCAAAACATAATCTCTCCTGTCATCAAGGATTTTTATTGTTATGTCAAAACTGTTCTGTAAGTAAATATAGTGGAATGAATTTTAAGAGAAATAACAGAGGGAGGTGAAGAACATATTTGAATACCAGCCACAGGGAAGAGACTGTCCAGGGCCTGGACTAAAAAGGCTCCACTCTGATGAAGCCCTATCCACATTACACAGTTGTATTTCACACCCTATAAGTATATTGTTATTATATCAAGCGGTATTGCACATTGTTACCATATATACCTATAATAGATCTAGTTTGAGAAGTCACCTGAAAATCTGGAGAATAAGAACTCTGATGCATGCAGTTGGGAAAGGACATGGGATGAATTTGGGAGAGGTTGCATTGGGAATGTTGCAAAAGATGAGATCATAAGGAATCAACTTTGACAATAATTGAAAGACATCTCATGGGATCTAGGAAAATAAAATAGAGGTCAGCTCTTAAGAACTTTTCAGGAAATGCAAAACATAAAATTTCCCATATTCACATTGATTTTCCTATTCTATTAATTCACAAGTGGAAACTCCATTACCTTGAGGTATTGGAACAGAAAGAGTTTGTGTCTTCCAAGAGATTGACATGAATGAAAAACAAATTACCAATCCTTATAGCAGCATATGGGTCATCTATAATTCACCAGCTGGTAATGTGAATACCCTTCCAAAAGAACTGTCGTGTTTCTTGACTATCACTTTAGTTCTAATTGGAACATAGATGACATTTAATTTATTGAGGTGTTACCAAATTTTCAGAACTTTGGTTCATTTTATTACAGCAAACATTCTTGCCTTCATTTGTTTACATAAAACACTAACTTTCAATACTATGGTTTTGCACAGAATTTCACAGATATAAAAGAATATAAATTCAGTATAACAAAGTCCCTGACACTCTGCCCAACTCCCACAGTATTCAAAGTTAACGTGTTATCCTTTGGTGCTTCTGCTCCCATTACTCCTTCTTTGAGGGCTATTTCTCTTCTGTATCAAACAGAAAAAGACTTACTTATCTCACACAACTCAGTTTGAATATCTCTACTTGATTATGCGATCACATCTTGCTAAAGCACTGTAGGTTCCTGAAGGCAGGGTCCTTTTCTGATCTATTCTCTGTCCCAACAAGGTGAAAAGTATCTGAAGCCACTAGACACTTGGAACTTGACAGAAATATAAATATAAGTAAATTATTTCCCCAGCCTCATGGAAAAGGGAGTACATTCTGTTTAGGTAGCTAGTTTCATGTGTTAATTGATAAGGCATTAACAGATAAGCTAAAGTAACACCAAAGATGGATCATCTGCCTAAGAAAACTGAACCATTAAGGAAAACTTTTCAGAGAAGGAAACTTTTGACCATGGGATGTGAAAGAGACCTCAGATTAATTGGACAAATAAGAGTAAAGAAATATCTGAACAGAATAAAAACTTCTGAAGATTGTTCTTGCACATATTTAGTATATCAGGACTTCAAAGGCTGAATGTCTGTCTTCACTTTCCACTCCTTTACTCCACCTCCAAATCAGCCACCCTTGGGTAGGTGAAGAATTATTACATGGATCAGGGGCCTCAACTTTCTGCTGGGTAGAGCATATGCATATAGAGATTCAGTGGAGAATATAATGCTAAGTAAGCCAATCCCCTAAAAACCAAATGCCAAATGTTTTCTCTAAAATAAGGGTGCTGATTAATAATGGGGATGGGAGGTCATAGGAGGAATAGATGAACTCTACATATAGAAAAGGGGAGTGAAGTTAAGGGAGGGGGCACGGGAGTAAGAAAGGCAGTGGAATGAAATGGACATCATTACTCTAAATATGTGTATGAAGACACAAATGGTGTGACTCTATGTTGCGTACAACCAGAGATACGAAAAACAGTGTTATATATGTATACTATGAATTGAAATGCATTCTGCTGTCATATATAACAAATTAGAATAAATTTTTAAAAAGAAAGATGACACATACATGATAGGTGATAGGTAGGTAGACTGGGAGATCCAATAGACAACACAGGGATGGGTGAAAGTTCTTTAAAAATTCATATGCCCCTCAGCAAGAGAAACAATAAGAGAGGTAAATAGGGAGCCTACATCCTGGGAACAAATCTTTACCCCACACACTTCAGATAGAGCCCTAATATCCAGAGTATACAAAGAACTCAAAAAATTAGACAATAAGATAACAAATCACCCAATCGACAAATGGGCCAAGGACCTGAACAGACACTTCTCAGAGGAGGATATACAATCAATCAACAAGTACATGAAAAAATGCTCTCCATCTCTAGCAGTCAGAGAAATGCAAATCAAAACCACCCTAAGATACCATCTCACTCCAGTAAGATTGGCAGCCACTATGAAGTCAAACAACAACAAGTGCTGGCGAGGATGTGGAGAAAAGGGTACACTTGTACATTGCTGGTGGGACTGCAAATTGGTGCGGCCAATTTGGAAAGCAGTTTGGAGATTCCTGGGAAAGCTGGGAATGGAACCACCATTTGACCCAGCTATTGCCCTCCTCGGACTATTCCCTGAAGACCTTAAAAGAGCATGCTACAGGGATACTGCCACATCGATGTTCATAGCAGCACAATTCACAATAGCTAGACTGTGGAACCAACCCAGATGCCCTTCAATAGATGAACGGATTAAAAAAATGTGGCATCTATACACAATGGAGTACTATGCAGCAATAAAAAATGACAAAATCATAGAATTTGCAGGGAAATGGAGGGCAGTAGAGCAGATTATGCTTAGTGAAGCTAGCCAATCCCTAAAAAACAAATACCAAATGTCTTCTTTGATATAATGAGAGCAACTATGAACAGAGCAGGGAGGAAGAGTAGGAAGAAAAGATTAACATTAAACAGAGACATGAGATGGGAGGGAAAGGGAGAGAAAAGGGAAATTGCATGGAAATGAAGGGAGACCCTGATTGCTATACAAAATTACATATAAGAGGTTGTGAGGGGAATGGGAAAATAAACAAGGAGAGAAATGAATTACAGTAGATGGGGTAGAGAGAGAAGATGGGAGGGGAGGGGAGGGGGGATAGTAGGGGATAGGAAAGGTAGTAGAATACAACAATTACTAATAGGGCATTATGTAAAATTGTGGATGTGTAACCGACGTGATTCTGCAATCTGCATTTGGGGTAAAATTGGGGGTTCATAACCCACTTCAATCTAATGTATGAAATATGATATGTCAAGAGCTTTGTAATGTTGTGAACAACCAATAAAAAAAAGAACTAAAAAAAAAATAAAATAAAAGCAGCTGAAACTCTAAAAAAAAAAAAAAAGAACATCATGTCCTTATGAAAAGCAATCTCAAAATAATAAGTACTGTTTTCAATGAGGCATAATTTATGATTTGAAATGACTATCTTGAAGAAAAATATGATTCATTGCTAGAATTTTCAAAAATGTGAAAATAAACCAATAACAATAGATAAAAAGACAATGTAACAGAAAGGATTCAACAATGTGCTTAGAGGGGTGAGCAGAAGGTCAAGGAAAAATGTTTCAGGGATGTCATGGAGCAGATCAAGCTGATTGTCCATCAACCTCATCAGAAAATATTTACCTTCTCAAATAACTTCCATCTGGAATTCAGAAGTGTGGGCTACTGCTGCAGTCAACACACTTCGCCATAGAACCGTTTCTTTTCATTCATATAAACTCCTATGTGGATAATTTTATTTCTCTGGGAAAATAGTTGAAGAAAATGCAAAGAAGAAAGTTCTCTTTTTTATTCACTGAATAAGATTATTAAAAATGATCAGGCTGTCAAACTATAATGAGACCGTGCCCTGGCTCTGAATCACAATTATGTCAAGCTATGGCTGGAATTTGGGCCCATTTATGGGAGTCAAAGTAGAACTATAATCCCCAGTCTACTCTGATTTGTGGAATTCATTTTATTTTTTGCTCTTAGCAAATTTATTCATAATAGTCCCAAATACAAAACCACTCAGATATCCATCAACAGGCTAATGACTAAATCAACTGTTTGACATATAGATATAAAAGGATATTACTGAAGTCACTTTGCTGTTTGTTGTCTGAACAAGGATATTATTCAGGCTTATTTATTTTAGTTCTTATCTTTTCTCAGTAACAGAATATGAACTTTCCAAAGCTCAGTACACTTTTGTCTAAAGACAATCATTTTTTTAATTGACACAATAACTTTACTTTATTTATTAATTTTTATGTGGTGCTGAGGATGAAGCCCAGTGCATTCTAGGCAAGGCAATACCACTGAACTACCACCCCAGCCCTCTAAAGAAAATTTTGAGTGTCACTGAGATGCAAGAGGTCCAAGGCTTTCTCTAGGACTTTTACCTCAAAGGGAAGTCCCTATAATTTTAACCACCCTGCAACTGGCCCCCAGATTTGAATGTATCTATTCCCCAGATTGACAGAGGGACCAACTCTACTCTCAGTAGGAAGAGATATAAGCCTTCAAGTATCCTGTGTCCTATTTTACTTTACACACACACACACACACACACACACACACACACACACTACATATTCATTAATCTTTATAATTAATTTTTCTCAGGTATTTATTATAGTAAAGAACACAATATGACATTATTTTTCTCCATTAGTCTGCTGATTTTTGAGTTGTAGTAACTAGTGTTTTAATGTTGAACCATAATTTTATGCCTAAGAGAAATCCGAAAATCCCACTTGGCCATAGTGTATACTATTTTTATATATCATATTATTCAATTTGCTAATATTTTAATCAGCATATTAAATGATATACATGACAGATGTGTTCTACACATTTTTTTTCTCATTACAAATTTTCAGTATTAGTGTGATTTTTGCCTTCATAGAATGAGCTAGGAAGTTGAGTTAATCAGCTTTCATTATTGTGTCCAAAATACCAGACAAAACAACTTGGAGAAGGAAAAGTTTATTTTTGCTCAGGGTTTCAGAGGTTCAGTCCATGTCGAGCCAACTCCATTGCTCTGGACCCAAGATGAGGACCCCAGTGTCTTACTTCCTTCCTGCACATTCCATCTTCCTGCAGTCACCACCCAGTCTCCATTCAAATGATAAATCCATCAAATGTGTTAATTAATTCCCTGATGACTTCAATACCCTTATGATGCAATTTTTTTTCTTTAAAACTCCACCTCTGGACATTGCTCTATTTGGAATCATACCTTCAACACCTGAGCATTGGGAAGAGACATTCTGGATCCAACCCATAACACAGCCCCAAAATTGAAATAACTGGTTCAAGATTTCCTTTGTCAACCTTCCACATTTCTTTTAGTTTATCCAGAAACTCTCTTTCTTTCATGTGTATATTCCTATCATCCATTCACCTTAAAGAAGAAAGAGAGCCACCATTATGGGTCAAGACCAATGCAAGATTACCAGATAGTATTAATTGTGATTTTAGGGTGGATATTCTGTTTGATTTTTCTCTTTTATATCACCCTGTCATATTTGTTTGCTGCACTTAATATCCATGTATTTGTTGTCATAAAATGGGTCTGTGTGCATGAAGGTTGGAAGATGGTAAGAAGGGATAATTTCCATAGAACACTTAGTAATTTTTGTGAAGCATAAGCATTAAAGGCTATCACTCTAGGTTATAAGGGAAAACAAACTTTATGTCACCTTGTTGTATGCCTTATATTTGATTTCTGCTCCCTTCAACACAAAGACATTTCATCTTTAATTGTATTAATGACAGCATCTTTAGGAAAAACATCGGGTTTTTAACTTGTAATAATTCCTGGTTTTATACAAGTTCATGTCTGCTTAGTCTATTCATGGCTGTAGACCAGTGAACAGAGAAAATACAGTCAGCAAGTCATACTTGGATTTTACCAACTTTTTAATGTTGCACAGGTGTGGTTGAACATGGAAAGCCTTAAGCTGAAAACCAGGTACTAGGATACTTTTTAAAAGGAATGGAAGGTGTGAAGGGAGAACGTGTACCTCATGCAGCACCCACAGTGTGACCCCTCTCTCTTCTTCATAGTGGTCAGAGTACAAGGACCACAAGGTACCAGAGAGGTCAGACCTCACTTGGAAAGCCCCTTGATAAAATCTCAAGAGTGAATAAAACCATTTTTTGCCAGGGGGCACTCCCTCTGTTCCCTGAGGTGGGTGTGTCCCCCTCATTGCAGTGAAGGTTCACACAGTTGGTGCAGGGCTGTGAGAGTTTGCAGAGAGACTTCCAGATGCTTCTGTTCAGGCAAGGCATGCTGTTCCAACCTTGGTGGAAGAGTAAGTTTTAACCACTGAAGAGCTCAAGAAAGTCTGGAGTCACACACTAAGGACCTAACTATCAACACAGAGTGACTGTCTTACTCATCCATCTATTTTATTTGCAAGATTGATTTGGGTAACAATTCTAGCATCTTGTCATCTGCTTTCAAAAGTGCCATAAGTTCTAAGTTTCCAAGTTTTTTTTACTTTGCATAAATTCTCTTTGTATCAAGATCAGAAACTGATCTCCTCATCATAGGTATTAGCAGATAATGTTCCCATTTTAGAAATTAGAAAGTGAGTCTGAGAGAAAACAAATTCCTTCTTTTCTCACAGGGAGGAAATAGTTAAACAAGAATTCAAACCATTCTTCTTATCTATGCCACCTGAGAGTTTTCACATTTTTATTTTTGTAGGCCACAATTTATTTGATGACTCAGGAACCTCTAATTATTTTCCATATCCAGATGAAGTTCCCAAAATGTTATTCGCAAAGTAGAACACTTGATTATGGATTTTAATATAGTTATTGACTTTATCACATCTTATTTTTTATGTATAGGAATGTGTAGTTTCAACCAATCCATTCTTTCAATTGAAACATGGTAGAGCCGGGCACTATGGTTCATGCCTGTAATCACAGCAACTCAGCAAGCTAAGGCAAGAGGATCACAACTTTGAGGCCAATCTCAGCAACCTAGCGAGGCCCTAAGCAACTTAGTGAATCCTGTCTCAAAATATAAATAATAAATAAGTAAACAGGGCTGGGAATGTAGCTCAGTTGGCAAAATATACCTGGGTTCAACCCTCAGTAATAAAACAAAACAAACAACAAATATATATACACACACACACACTATTTATCAATATGTATATACATATATATATTTAGTAGAAAAAAGATTTATTTCTCATTGATTCTCATTGATTTTGCTCTATTAGGAAACAAAAGTTGAGTACACAAAATTTTAGAAAATGCAATTTAAGCCTTGTTTTTAAAGGATGGATGGGAATTTATTCCCTATGTTTTTCTTTTAGAAACTCTTTGGCATTTGAGAGGTACTTTCTTACTTTATTTGGAGCCCACAGGAAAGCTCTTACCCTCAAAGGCACGTGGAGATGAAAGGTTGGGTGCTTTGATTTGAATTATAATTTGTGGTGTCACAGCACCTTTCATCTGATAATTCAAAACCATCCAGAAGAAATTTATATTCTGACCTGCTCTGAGTCAGCGAGCAGCTCCTTAGAGCCGAGATGCTGTCATAGGGCCCTGGCTCTGCCTGGAATGAGAAGGTAGTGAACGAAGAGGTGATTTCTCTAGCAGCTTTGCACTTAAAGACTCAGTTTCCTTGCCTGCCAATTATTCTGTGAAATCATGAGGAGGGAAGGAAGGGAGAGAAAGAGCCCATTTTTTAGACAGGTGCCAACAGTTTCTTAGAAGAAAAGAAGCAGGTTAGTAATGAGTTCCTTTGCAGTGACCTTAGCTCCGAGTATCCAATGTTCAAGTCAAACCTGTTCACTGTCCTTCAGCTCTTCTTGGGAAGCTTCCTTCCGGTCCACCACAGGGGCATGCTTTCCCTCCGCCTGCTGTTAGCTTCCCAGTTGGTCTCCTTGCCCTGGGCTCTCTCCTCTCCAACCCAATTTTCACCTGTAGCTGAAGAGATTTTGCTAAACCTGCCTCTTTTCTCCTTGAATTATTTTATTGCACCACTATAGAACCAGCATGGGGCAAGCACTGTTGATTAAGACAGAGCCCCTATCAGCTAAAGAGTCCTCAACAAACATTTCTGTCTGCATCAACCCCTACTTCAAACCCGGCTTCAAAGATTGTTATCAGATTAAACTCTTTCATCTTTTCAAGACTATCTATAGTTTTCACAATGGGCTTTCTTTTTCAACTCTAAACCTCTTGGCTTTTTATCCTTGTGTAGATGTCAGTGCCTGGTACACACTACAGCCAGAATGAGTATGTGGCTGTGCATGTGAATTTATGAATGCAGTTACTCAATAAGTACCTGTAAACAGCTCATTAACTTGGGAAACATGGAACCAATACTAAATGTGTATATAGTGGGCACTGTCCGTGTCTGTTCATGTTTCAATATTGTGCTCTCCTACACTACTACAGAATTCTACTGCAAGTATTTATAACTCCTGCAAGACATGATTCTTGGGTCATAACTGAATACTTAGTGTTTAGAATATCCTGACAGGGAGATGGCCCCGTTGGGAGAGACTTAAAGCCATCATGGCAGGAAGCTGCCTCAGGATGCTGCAACCTCCTCTACCATTCGCAGGAACACACTAGGAACCACATTTCAAGCTTTGTCACAGAGGTCTTAGGAGGACGTAGCCACTGTTTTCCAAAGCATCAACCTGATAACTAGTACACTCTGTATTGACTTTTATTCTATTGTGGTTTAAATTTGCTGTGTCACTTCCATGTCCCTCAAGTTGAAATTTGATTCCCAATGTCATGTTATTGTCGGGGAATGGGGACTTTAATATGTGACTAGGTTGTTAAACAGGTTTAATGCCCTTCTCTAAGGGTGAGTCCCCACTTTCATGGGATTGGATTAGCTAGCATGAAGGTGGGCTGTGATAAAGCTGGCCTGCCCCCCTAGGCAGGTGTTCACCTGCCCTGCCGCTTTCCAGCGTGAGTTGAAGCCGCTTGAGGCCCTCACCAGAAGCAGAGCAGATGCCAGCTCCTTGCTCCATGGACTTCTCATCCCCCAGAACCAAGAGCAAAAATAAGCCTCTATTATTTTTCAACCATTCCATCTTAGGCATTCTGCTACAGCAACAGAAAATGGACTAAGATGTGTTCCTGTTTCTCACTCCCTTCCCTACTAGAAACTTCTAAGTTCCCCCATATGGTAACCACTTCCACTTAAAAGTCATGCCTGGGAGAATGTGCCTGAGACACCTTGCCATTCTCAGTCCAAATGGCCCTGTCAAGTATCAATCCAACTGGCCGGGTCAGTCTCACAGTGCTTGGTAAGAAGGTGTCATTTGCCATGTTTGGGGAATCAGCTTTGATTTTAAACCTCGAGAAGGTTGTGACACTTCTGATCTAGAGGATTATTAGATGTTTCTCTTATTGCCATCATGAGCTGAATGCCATTCAGGAAACAACCCAGTGATGCAAGAGGATAGAAGCAACATACAGCAGATGTGCACTTTAAAGAGACAATCGTAGGGTCAAGTCAAAGGCACTCCTGGACTTCGTAAGGACAGGAGGTGGCTAGCACTGTGCAGAACAAAGTGGAGTGGAGGGCAGAGAAACATTGATACAGTTCAGTTGGCAAAGAATGTTTCTTCTCAATTTGTTCACTTAATATCCAGAGTCAGTCTTCTGAGGAAGAAAAACACAACCAGCCCAGTGAAGTTCAAAGCAAGCCTTTGAGTCACCCAGTGGGGAATCCCCGAAGGACATGGAAGCAGAATTCAGTGGCAGACATACCCCAGAACCTGAAACCCCCTCTGGCTCAGAGTTGGTCTGCAAGAAGTGCAGGCAGTGAAGGGAGTCCATGTTGAGCCAGGAAATGATCTGTCCTTGAAGCTAAAACAACTCATTCTCATTTGTCAAACCAAGCTACCTGGGACTGGCATCAGGATCACTGCAGAAATTTGTAAGGTAGGCTAAGGACATTAACCAGGATCACTGAATATGAATTCCTCAGAAGTGACCCTGATAAAATAATGACTTAATCATCACAACAAATTAATAGCTAATATTTACTGAATAATTATTAGCAAAGCACTGTCTTCATTACTTTATATGTATTAATTATTTTAAAAAGCCATAAAATCTCCATGAAAATAGGAGCACCATGACCCCAGTTTGTCAATGGATCTCTTGCTGCAAATAATGGTTAAAGGATTGTCCAGATTCGTGCCACTATAGGAAAAAGGCTGGGATTTGAAGCTGAGATGTCAGGTTTCATAAACCACACTAAAACCCAAACACCACATTCTCTCTCCCTTACAGTTATTCATTGCAATACCTAACCTCATTATGGCTGAGTGTGGTCTCCCAAGATGTGTTATTCAAGACACAACTACTAACAAGCACATGTAAGGGAAATGAATTCCAGGAACCACTAAGAGTTACTAATTCTACTTGGGGTTTATTTATTGGAGATCAGAAACAAAAGTCAAGTAAGAGACACAATGTTTGAAAACATCAATGATCATGATCACAGTAAGTGACCTATCTTCCTGTTTATAATTATGGCCATAAAAGGTTCTTTTTTCTAATGCTGACAACTTCTTTTTTTTTTACTTGTTCTTTGAGTTATACATGACAGTATATTTTGACATATCTATACAATCATGAAGTATGTCGTATTCTAATTAGGAACCCAGTCTTTTGAGTATACATGGTGTGGGGATTTCACTGTGGTGTATTCATATATGTACATAGGAAAGTTGTGTCAGATCCATTCCACTGTCTTTCCTATTTCTACGCCCTCTCCCTTCCCCTAATTCTCCTTTCTCTAATCCACTGTACTTCTGTTCTCCTCCACTCCTTCTTGTGGGTTAGCAGCCACATATCAAAGAGTGCATTCAACATTTGGTTTTATAGGGTTGGCTTATTTCAGTTAGCATGATAGTCTCTACATCTTTTCATTTACCAGCAAATGTCCTAAACTCATTCTTTTTTATGGCTGAATAATATTTCATTGTGTATATATATCCCACATTTTCTTTATTCATTTCATCTGTTGAAGGGTACCTAGATTGGTTCTATAGCTTAGCTATTGTGAATTGAGCTGCTATAAACACTGACATGACTGTGTTAATATAACACCTCAGTATGCTGATTTTAAGTCCTTTGGATGTTGACTATTTCTTGATCTCTTGCCCAGCCTTAAAAATCACATAAGGCAGTATCATAATAATTCCCATGTTACAGGAATTAAAACTGAGTCTCACTAAATTAAGCCACCTCTGTTATCTACCAGATGCTATGGGGTTGATCCATGACTCAAATTCACCTCTGATCTTTAGTCATTTTCCTATAATAGAATGGAAGAAATGAGTCAGTTGGCAAATGGGGAAAAATGGGAACATTCAGAAATTTAAGTTCATTGTTCTTGTCGAAAGGAAATGTGCTGATGGGCTCTCAGGGATGGCAAAGGGCCACAGGGATCAATGACAGAGCTTCTGACCTTTCTACCTGGTCATTTGTAAAATCACTCAGCCTCTGCAGTTTATTTAGTTCACCGCAGTCTTGGTGCTGCAACTGAGTCATGAAGTACATGAACAAATGTTTTCAAAGTCAAAGGATTCAAGTTTGCAGACGTTATGCCTTGTCAAATTCAAGTTTGAATCAGTATTAACTTGATAATATTGCTCTAACAGTATTAATAATTATTAAGAATGCATTAACTTTAATAAGTTAACTGTAATACTAATAGTTAAAGCTTTAAAAAGCTTGAAATTCTCAGCCAAATTTACTCTTACAAAATATAGTATTCAAAGTTGGTAAACAAATCTTAAACTTTCGCAAAAAGGGCATAGAAAATCCCCACACATATCAGATGGAAAGCCCCAGTGTGTTCTCCGCCATGCATTTTTAAAATGTAATATTCCCTTCCCTCCTCTCTCATCACTCATACACGTGCTCAGATATGCCGAAGTCCCTCTGGTTCCCAAACTTACCATCAATATTTATTATGCTGTATGAGCATCTCCTATTTCCCTCTCCAGGAAGAGTCTCGCTCCTTCTCTGTTTAGTCCATGTCGACTGGTCCCTCAACAACTGGCTCTTAGATTACCCTTCCAAGATACCTCCACCCTGCTTATCCTCTCCCCTCTTTCCTCTTTTTCTCCACCGAGGGGCTCCACAATGAATTTGAGTCAGCTTCCAGACCCAAATGATAGTGTTTTCTGAAAGCCCGATGCCATATTCTCCTGATGCCCATTAGTGCTTTGCTCACATAAGTACAATCGTGAGTCAGTACCTGTCATTCTCATTCTCCATGTGCTCTGTGAAGGCAGGAGCTGATGCTTGTTCACTCCTAATAGAGCTCCAGTGCAAGCTGATTGATGGGTTGGAAGGTTCTCAGGTCGTGATTACCTCACACGGACTGCATACTGATACTGCATTTCTTCCCCTGCCTCTTTAATAAAGTCATTGGAGCTATGGTAATGCAGAGTTAGGAGGAGCTGTCAGCTCCCCTCTTCACTGACAAGTATCAGGCCAGTGTGTGATTTCCTCAGAGGATATTGTCCAAATGGAACTAATATTCAACAAATTGCTCACAAGCAAACCTTGCCCTGGTTTCCATGATGAATTCTGTGATGTATTTGCAGGAGGCGCTGCCATCCTGAAAGATGTGGGCTCACATAAACCACATGGACTCGGGCCGCAGAGCTAATTCCAGAGAGGCAGGCCCAGTCTTTACTCACGGTCTCTGAATCTGTAATTGTGGCTCCACTTTGCAGCCACCCTGCGTTCTCCATCCACCTCTTCTCATCAAACTCCCAGGAATGATATTTCTGGCCCCAGAAAAGGATTACAAAACATATTCAACTCTTACAATCATGTTCTTAGAAGGTGAGGGTGGAAGATAAAGAAATATTAAAACCTAAGTTCATCATGTGCCAGAGTCATACAGGAGGCCCAGGCAGGTGGGAGTAAAACTTCTGACTTGGTTTGAGGGAAGGAATACTTTACCTTTCCAGCATTGGATAGCTGCCTGCCAATCTCCATGCATGTGCAAAGCAAGGGCACCCTCACAGATATGCAAAACCACCAGGAGAGGAAATGACAGAGTGAAGCAGACAGGCAAGACACCAGGCGAATGTGGGTTCGTGTCTAAATGAAGGGTGCATTTTTGTTGATGGCACCCCCATTCAATTTTAAGAACTTCATGGGCTAAATGAAGAACATCAATGGGCAGACAAATTCCTGAGTCATTGTTTTGCAACCAAAGACCAATTGGTCCACCTAAAGTATTTCATAAACTCTAAAATAAGAAAGAAAAGGTATTACATTTAAATTGTAAGATGTGATGAAAATATGCCAAAGAAGTGTTTAAATAAATAAATGAATGAATTAAGATTCATATTAGGTCCACAAAAGGAAATAGACAAAGCAATAAAACCAGTAAGTGTTAGAAAAAAAATTGTAGTTTTTCCTGCTGCCTTTTTTGCTGAGGTTATATTTTTATTAATAACCTGGAGAAAAAATGAAAAATACACAAAATATTATTAAGTTACAGAAAATTATAAGACAAACCATCATATATGTATATATCTATATATATGAAGTCATTGATTTTAACACTCTATTTAGGCCTTTGTAAATTTAATTGTATTTCCTGTCCCTTAGAAGTAACCACTGTACTGAGATCACCACTTTACTTTGTGTCCATCAAACACACTTCTTCCTTGCTTCATATTCATCGTGCTTTCTTTGTGTTGTTAATCTTTCCATGGATGTTAGCGTGCTCCATGTGTTCCTTTTACAACATTCTTGGACCTGATGCTCCTGGTATTCAGCCATGCTCTTCAAGTACTTGCAGGTGATTCTTTTCTCTGTATTGCTGTCCCCTCTGCACTACTCAGAACAGTACAGCTAAATTCATCTTGTACATGGCTATATGGCGCCTGGTGGCTGTGTGTGGGAATTTCTCTGGGGTACCTTCCTGGCTGGGGCTGGAGGCAGGGGGACTGTGCAGTGACAGGTGTACCAGATGCCTCATGCAATCCAGCACAGATTCTTGGTGTTGCCTCTGACTCCAGCATTGGCACTGGTGAATATTTTCTTGCAAGTTGACCTGCTTTGTGTCGAGAAACACCTCACCTTACAGAAGCATAACACATCTGTTCTTCCCTGCTTCTGTGTATTGCAGAAGAATCCTCTAGAGACAGTGGCAAGAGGCTGTTCCCACACACTATGTCATCCTGTCTGTGCCTTTCCTTAGGCCAGTTGCTATGCAGAACTCTGACTACACATGAAGGTAAACTCTTCAGTAGTCACTGAGCCAATCTGCATTCTCACCAGCCCTGCCAGTGCATGCCACCCCGCCAAAGCAAGACAGATCAAAATACCTGTGCTTCAGCTTTGCCATAATGACAATTGTGACATGGTATCTCAGTGAGATGTCAATGGCTATTCCCTGAAAGACAACTAAGGTTGGTCACCTTTTTGCATATTTGATTACCATTTAGGATGCTTCCTCTGTGAAACTTCTGTTTTAGATATTTCACTGTCCACTTAGTTGACTTTTTATTGTAAAATAAATGTCACTCTTTATACATTTTTAAGGATGTGTTTCCAATTTTGCACTCAGCCAAACCATTTTCTTATAGTTTGTACCTGTATTTTCCTTCTCTTTATGTGTTTGATGAGCAAGTGCATTTCATTTATAGCCACAGAAATTATTAATGTATTCTTTGCTTTTAGAGAATTTGGGGTCTTCATTTAAAAGTCTCTTTTCCCCCTAACCTGAGGTCAAATATAGTTTCTAAGGCACACACACCCCAAAATAGCTTCTATATTACTTTCTCCAAGTTGAATAATTTTGTTCTTCACCTTTAGGCTGTTAATCCACCTAGAATAAATCATTTTGCCCCTCGTAAAGTCAAGCTCTGATTTTATTTAATTTTAATGTGGAAGTTCAACCTGCCCAGTACCAGTCAGACTATTGTGCTTTCTCCCACTCGTCTGATATGATGCCAGTTACTTCACGAACAAACCATGCAAACAACCAGGGATCTCTCTATATGCCTTGCTTTTATTCCATTCTGTGAATCTTTATTTCTATTATATATCAGAGGTTTCATGTCTTATTCTAGATTCAAAGCAATATTTGTTATATGGCAAGGGAAATCACTCATGCTTTTCATTTTCTACAAAAATGTCTTTAATAGTCTTGAAACTTTATTTTCTATAAGTAATTTCTAGTCATTGTGTCCAATTTAAAAATCTTTTGAGATTTATTCACAATTTTAAAATATACATATGATTTGATATGGAGAAATTGATAGTTTAAAATGTTAAATTTTAAGAAATGTTATAATTTCTCCATGAATGAATGTCTTCTTTGATTCCTTGAATAATGTTTTATAATTTTTCTTGATAACTATGCAAAGGTTTGTTAGATTTATTTCTAAATTTTGATTATGTTGATGTTATTTTAAAGTCAGCATTTAAAAATAAAATTTAAAATATATTTGGTGCAGAAGAGACATGTGATTAATTTTATGTATTAATATTTCCCCCAGTGAGTAGGCAATCTCTCATTAGCTACAATTGTGTATCTGTGGATTATATTCTATTAAGCAATCATAGAAGTTCTTAGGAATTCAATTTTTTCTTTAGTTTGCTTTGAATATATTGCATTTTTTTTTCTATCTATATAAAGCTTGCTAGCACATCGGATCCATTGATACTCAATGGATATGGCATGCATGCATATTTTTGTTTTTTACTAATCTTAAAGGGAATGCATTTAACATTTTAACATATTGTGTGCTTATTTTTGTATATATTTTCTTCAGGTTAAAGTAACGTCATTAGCAGGACATGGTGGTGCACGACTATAATCCCAATAGCTTGGAAGGTTGAGGCAGGAGGATCTCGAGTTCAAAGCCAGCCTCAGCAAAATTGAGGCACTAAGCAACTCAGTGAGACCCTGTCTTTAAATAAAATAGAAAATAGGGCTGGGGATGTGTCTTGTTGGTCAAGTGCCCCTGAGTTCCATTGCTAGTCCCCCATCTACCCTGTCCCCGTGCTGAGAATGAAAGCAACCTGACTCTAGTCCTGTGCTAACTAGAACTTTATTTTTGCTTTGCTTTGTTTTTGTCAATCCATGCCTATTAAATTTTATCAAATAATTGTACTATATTTATTGAGATAATTATATGATTTTTCTCAGTTTGTATGTAAATATGGTATTGATCCTTATCTGTATATGAAAACACTAACTCCCTGCTTGCACACAGCTAAACCTCCACTTCTCCATCTCTCTTTCAAGAAAGTACGGGCAGGTAGTTGATTGATTTTTAACTAACATTATGAGTAGAAATAAAACCTACTGCTCGGTGGCAGGCCTCTAGAAATCGCAGGCTTTCTTCTGTGTCAATTATTCTCATTTCTAGCAGGCGGGAATGCTAGCTGCCCTGGCATACTTGAAGCCAAGGGAGCAGAGATCATGTGGGGAAATAGTTTCCAAAATGACAAGGTAAAGCTCTCAGAAAAATCATGCTTCAAAAACTGAGGACCTAAGTGGAGCAAATCACTTCCATGCTTTTATGATTATGTCAAAATGAACCTCAATATCGTGTGCAACTATAATACACTAATAAAAACATAAAAAAGCAATAAGAACACTCTAGAATAAATCCACAATTTCCAGAATTTGAAAACTCGAAGTCTTGGGAAAACTTGAGGAGCATCCAGTCAAGAAGAAGCCCTGAACCCCAGTAGAACAGTGAACTTGGAGGCGTTGAACGTCCCTCATACCATCTGCCTCTCCCCAGCTCCACAGTGTGGTGCAAACAAGCAGAGCCCTATTGTCTGTGAAAAGCAGAGGTGGGCAGGGAGGATGGAGCAGAACTATCTCCAAATTCTCACCCCCAGACAAACCTGCCTGGTTGGTCAAATTGGCAACTTGCTGAGAAAACCTGTTATTTGGACCTGGTCTTATTTGACCTGAATCAGACCTTACTCAATGAAAATACCGTCCCCAAAACGTTTGTCAAAAACCTGTTGGAAGATCATTCATATCCTCACAGCCAGAGGTAGTAAATATTTTAGCATCAAATAAAAAGTTGACCAAAAACTAAAAGTGAAAATCTTCTGAGGTGTCCAAGGAGGCTATGAAAACCTTTGGCATATTACTGAAATCATGAAATTCATGATCAAGGATGCACCCGTGCCTAGGGAAGACCCAAGGAAAGACCCATTTTCTCACCTCATTCTGACCTTGGCACTATGCACAAGTCAAAGGGAAAACAGGATTGTAAACTGCCTAAAAAAACATCAAAGGGGTATCTCAACAGAGTGCTGGGCAAAGGGTGAGGACCACAGTTCAGGTACTTAAGGATGTCAACGTCTCGTCATTAGATGATCACCAGGCAAGTTGAGCAGATATCTCATGATATGTCTTTCCATTCATTTGTGTCCTCTTTCATTTCATTCCTTAATCTTCTAGAGTTTTCTTTGTAGAGATCTTTTATCCACTTGGTTAAGTTTATTCCTTGGTATTTTTGTAGTTATTCTAAATGGATTGCATTTGTGAGTTTTTTTAAAGATGGTTTGCTATTGCCATATAGAAATGCTACTAATTTTTTATGCTGACTTCATATCCTGAATGTACCTAATTTGTTTATTAGTTCATACAGTTTTTTGATAATGCGTTTAGGGTTTTCTACACATGTGATCATGTCCTCTGTAAAAAAAAAAAAAAATGACTTCCTCCTTTCCAGTGTGGTTGCTCTTCATTTCTCTTTCTTGCCTTATTGCTCTGGCTACAACTTTTAGTACTAAGCTGAATAAAAGTAAAACAAATGAGCATCTCTGTCTCACTTTAGAGGGAAAGATTTCAACTTTCTCTGTTGAGTCTGATGTTAATTATGGGTTTGTCATACCTGGCCTTCATGGTGTTGAGGCACAGTCCTTTCATACTTAATTTGTTCTGAGTTTTTATCATGAAGGATGTTAAACTTTATGAAGTAAATGATCATGTATTTTTGCCCTTCATTTCATATTATTGATTTGCCTGTGTTGAAACACCTACTTCTCTGAATGAATCATACTTGATCTTGAGGAATGATGTTTTCAATGTACCATTGAGCTAGATTGTCTAGTATGGGTTGAGGGTTTTTTCGTATATGTTTATCAGAGATAGTGGTCTCTAGTTTCCTTTTTCATTGTATCCTTATCTGGTTTTGGAATTGGAATAATGCTGGCCCCAAATAATGAGTTCAGAAGAATTTCCTCTCTGTAAATGTTTTGGAATTTGAGAAAATGTTACTTCTTCTTGAAATATTTAGTACAATTTCACAGTGAATCCCTTGGGTCCTCAGTTTTTTGTTGTTGCTGTTTTTCTTAATTTAAGTTTTTATTATTTATGTACTCTCATTCATCATTGTTACTCTGCTCAGATTTGCTATTTCAGTTTATTTTCTCAGTTCAGAAAAACAGGCAACACCAAACCTGAGGAGTTTAGTTATGATGATTTCAGAAGGTTAATAGATGTAGTGAGGTTGTCAGTGGTGGGGGATGTGATGGTGGTGTCTTTGCTGGAATGACCAGGCATGCCAGACCAATTTCTCTATGCTCCCTAATAATCACTGGATTCTGGGGAATGAGTGGCTTTCTCAGAGTGAGTTTCTTGATTGTAGAAGTAAGGAGGGGCATGGGACCAATATAAATAGGCAATACTAGCAGACCATAGCAAAAGCAATAACAGTGGACATGTTCTTTATCAGTTCCAGTGATGCTGGATCACTCTTTTTATTCAACAATTGCATAATTGAAAATCTTGATTTTTTTTCAAATATACTTTATTTCTTTCTCTCTCTTTTTAAACTAAATTGTTTTCTTTGTTCAAAAAGTATAAATTTTTAAAGTACATATGGCATAAATATAATAATAATAATAATATAATTAACTAATTATAACTAAACTAATGATACAAGGGCAAGTCTTTATGGCTTACTGAATCCCAATACTTTGGCCTTCTAATATCCTTTTTTTTTAACTCAATACTATGTTTGTGGAATTTATTCTTGTTGTTTGTTGTATGGAACTATGAATTGGTGATTTTTGTATTATGTTTTTTTTTCACAGTTAAAGTATAGCATATTTTCTAATCAGTAAGCAACACAAGCTATTTTCAGCTTGGTTATAATACCAATAACTGGACTATGAGAACATTCCTCTAAGGCTCGTTTGCAGATTCCCCTGTTGGTTACAGGTAAGAACTAGAATGGCACATATACAGTATATAAGCACTTGCATAATTAGCAAATGAAGCTATTTTCTAAAATATTTCTAAAATATTTAAATGAAAACTTCCTCTTATCATCAGAATATAAGCACTTGTACTATTGCTGTTCCACATTAGTAAGAGTAGTACTGGGTGAACTTATTCATCTGTTTATTAGTTCATTTTTTAGTTTTCTGAGTTGATAGTGGCTTTTAAGTATAATTCTCTGATTGCTAATGAAGCTAAGCACTTTCTTACAGGTTTGTCTGCCATTTTTCTCTTCCATTTTGTGAAGTGGACCTTTTCCTAAAGAGCTTTCCATTGTTTCCTTATTGGTTCATACAAGGAAATTATACAATCTGTGTAAGGGCTATTGCTATTTTTCGGGTTATCTTCTGATAGACAGAAGCTTTTCATTTGATGAAGGCAGGCTTGGAAGTCATTTCCCCTAAGGAAAGGTAGCACAGTTTGTGTCTTATGTATCAAGTCTACCCTTTCCTGGGGTCAGGGAGATATTTTCTTGAGGTCCCACTCATAACCAGTGGGTAAGCCAGGGGCACATCTGAATCTGAGTAGTTCCAAAGACTATGGCCTTCCCACACTGCCAGCAATAACTGGCTCCTTCTGAAAACAAAGCAAAGCAGAGCAAAGCAAGAACTCCCATCCAACAAAATTGTACACACTGGAAATAGGCAGTGGGCGTTGTTAGAGTGGTGTAATGTACAGAGTGTGAATGAGCCATTTGTCATTTCTTATTAATGAGTTGGACCCAGCCTTAGATGAACAAGGAGCAATAAACAAGCACATCAGAGCAGTGTGCTTAGCTGAGTGGAACAAATTCAGCAGCCTCGGGCACTGGGTAGTGTTCAGTAAATTATCTTTGCCCATGAACTAAATGGCCCCCCTTAAAGAGTTCATTCACCTCACATGGATGAGCAGTTTGCATCAGATAACAGATTCTTCACCTCCATGATCCCGCCTGCTGCTATTATCTCAAAGATTTGTCACTGTCCTTTCACTAACGCTTCTGGATCAGCCTGGGGAATTGGATGGCTTTGGAAACATAGACAGCTTTTCCTCTGCCAATCTTCCAGACATGAATGTGCATATGGTGCCTGCTTGAAGGGGATAAGAAAGATGGTTTGGAAAACGTTTTGAGGGACGGGAAGGACACATCATGTTCTCATCTTGTGAGGCCTGGCACCATGCGGTGCTGAGACTTAGTTACTACTTACAATCAATATGTTAGCTGCAGTCATTTCACTTGACGATGTTTACTGTCTTGTGGAACATATTTTTATATAGCTTTGTTCACAAAGACGCTTTAGGTTGAAAGTGGTCTATTTTTACATATCAAACATACACATACAAACATACCTCCGACACATACACATATACACACTTATGATAACTTGCTTAATGTTCAAGGAACAGATGATATAGACATATTTAGCCCAATTTTAAATTGAGTAGAAACTGAGGTTTAGGAATATTAATCATGCTTGAATTTAAACAATTGGTAAATGGCAGGAACAGACTTAAACCCACATTGATCTTATAGACCCTGGAAATTTATACTTACAGGAATGAGACTAGAACTATGTCAGATGAAAAAGATCCAAGCAAAGGAACTTGATTTGATGCTTGGGAATTGCATTTCAGGTAATGAAATTCAGGCGTAATAGCAAAATAAGGAAAATGGTAATAAACCCTTTTTAACAAATGAAAAATGGGACCCAATCAATAAGTTGAACTAGTTATGGCTGGACTTAAACTAAAGACAAATGGACACTGAAATATTTTATGTCTTGGCATAGCACCATTTTTGGTAGATTTTACAATGACAAATGTGTATGTGCTTGTGTGTGTTTGTGTATAATAGTAATGTATGGAACATTTTGGATTTTATCTTCACATACGCATACATACATGAATAATGGGGTAGTAATTATGGTCCCCAATTTACATGTAAGTAAATTGAGGTAGAATGACTCTAAGGTAACTTCACAAGAGCATAACATTAACAACAGTCAACCCAGGATTTAAAATCAGGTTCAGTCAGTGCTGAATTCATTGATTGTTTCCCTTTCTAACCTTGTCAAGGTGTTACAGTTTAGATATGAGGTGCCTCCCCTGCACTGAAATCCAAGGTGGAAAACTTGTCTCAGTCCAATAATCTATTGCTATGGATCAACTGGGCGGTAACTGTAGGCAGGCAGAGTGTGACTGGAGAAGGTAAGTCACAGCATCTCTCCTCTTGAGGTTTATATTTTGTCCCTGGTGACGAGTCTCTCTCTGCTTCCTGTTTGCCGTTTTCTGAGCCACATTCCTTTGCCTTAGTCTCTGCCGTGATCTTCTGCCTCATCTGTGGCCCAGAGCTAAGAAGCTGGCCAACCAGAGACTGAACCTCTGAAACCACGAGACAAAACACACTTTTCCTGCTTTAAATTTCTCTTGTTGGGACTTTTATTCACATAAATACAAAAGCTGACAAAATAGAAGGGGTGGCCACACTTTAACAATTTCTGAGACTCTCGGTGGATGACTGCATTTGTTTACATTTTAAATTCTTATTGTTTAATTCTCAGTATAAATGGTGAGGTAGGCATTTTCATCTCCACTGCAGGGCATAGAACCCAAGCCAGACATTTTGTTAGGTGTTGTTATGGTTTGGAAGTGAGGTGCCCCCCAAAAACTCCTGTGTGAGACAATGCAAGAAGGTTCAGAAGAGAAACGACTGGAATGTGAGAATCTTGACCTAATCAGTGAATTAATCCCTGATGCGATTAACTGGGTGGTGACTGAAGTGGTGGAGTGTGGCTGGAGGACATGGGCTTTGGGACATGGCTTTTGAGTATCCATTTGTGTCTGGTGACCAGAGACTCTCTCTCTCTGCTTCCTGATCACCATGTGAGAGGCTTCCCTCTGCCGCACTCTCCGTCATGAGGTTCCGTCTTACCTTGAGCCCTGAGGAATGCAGCCAGCCTTCTATGGAATAAGACTGATGAAAGCATGAGCCCGAAAATGAACTCTTCCTTCAAAAATTGTCCTGGTTACATCTTTTAGTCACAGCAGTGAAGAAGTGACTAAAACAAGCCTGACATAAAAACCTGGCTTCTCTCTCATGATGCAACTCGGCTCCTTCTCTGTGTGGCTTTCTGCAAATCATCTAACCACCTCGGACCTCAAATGATGTTGCAGAGACTATGGAGCAAAATAGCTGCTGACTATTATTCTCTTTAGGGACACACCTCGGCATGGAGGGAGAAGAAGGCCACTTGTGCAAAATTGTTTCCCCTTGAATAACACATGCAAACAGTGAATCAGAATGGTGCAAACTCCCCGGGTCCTGCTCTGCTGGACGCACTTCCCATGGGCACTGGGGGAGGAGGCAGGAGGGCAGCAGGGCTATTAAAGCCAGAGCAGCCCTCCCTTAATACTCTCCCTTGGATTAAAGGGAGGTTACTGTTGACCTCGCGCTGTCTTGGAACTGTGGTAGTTGAAAGCCTATCCTTCTTCCACCGTCTTCATCGAGAATCAGATGAGGTCTGAGTGCATTTAGGGAATGCCTGATTGCTTCCTCTGCACTCTAAGTGAGTTGGGTTGGAGGGTCATGGCTGATGTGGGACTAGCAAATGGAGAGAGCTTCTCCGGATGTTCCTCGCAGTGAATCATGCTGGCAGTCTCTGTCACCCCGTGGTGTCTGCATTGATTGATACAGAAGGATTTGTGAGTTGGAAAAAGATAACCAAAGATAAATACCACAGCATCGGTAATGAGGCAAGAGAGGGAGAAAGACCAACAAACTAATACCATCTCAGAGTCCTTCATCTGAGGCGGCTCCTGGAAATGAAGGTCACACCATGATCAAGGCAAAATAATGGCAATATCTGAGTCAAAGTGTCCCTTGGGTTTAACTAGGGAAGGAGGATAGAACACTGCAGAGCAAGTGGACATCCCTCACAGCCAAGTCCCTCTCTTCTAAGATGGCAATGATCCTTTCAGCTGTGATTCTGGCATGGTGAACGGGACTGAAGGAAGCGGGGTGGGTGGTGTTTCTGGTGATCTGTTCTGCGTGACATTATTACATCCCCCTCCAGCACCATCTGCCCATGCTATTCCAAAGTGAGAAGGTCAGACACACACACAGAAAGCAAAGAGAACACTGTGTCTTCAAGAGAGATTCACAGGAGAAGAGACAGAGAGTGGATTTTCATTTTGTTCTCTCTCTGCACATCTCTGACTGTGCCCTGGCCCTTGGCACCATCTGACTCATAAGCTGTTCATGTGCTTGCATTGCACTTCTGTTTGTGATGTTTTCTGCTTTGTCTGAGCCACACAGACTTGTGGGTCTGCTCGCTCCACAGTGTGTACAAGCATGGTCCACAGCAAGTGGCAAAATGTTGCAAAAGGGGAAGAAAAAGGCTCACCACATTGTAAGGTTGAAGAGCTCTAGCAGGTTGGGTGTGCTGAAAGACACTGGGTTTTTTCCTTGAGACTGGAGGAGACACACAGAATCTAGGAGCACATGCCATGTTTGAGGGAGGAACGGACAATATAGTGTTGTGGCTTAGGAGCAGATTTTGTGTAAAAGACCAGAAATGTGGCATGTGAAGTGGGGAGCGGTAGTAGAACACAGCAGTAAATAACTCAAGATGTAGGTCAAGGTTGATCAAAGTGAATTGAGAAGAATTTGGTACAATTTGGAGCCTGCATTTTCTCCCCAAGATTACCTGGAAACGGAATTCATCCCCAAAAGTCAGAGAAGCTATAAAGCAATATAAGGGCATGTAGCACGGGGTGAGGAGAGTCCCTTCCTGATGAAAGTTGTCATGAGGATCAGAGGCTGTCAGGCACAAAGACCTAGTTCCAAGAGGCATCAACAGAGATGAAGCAAAAGTCTAAAAATGAAGTCATCACAGTCTAAAGAACTAGGCATTTCAGAAGAGAGCAATATCAAACAGAAGGAGAGAAGCTTCTCAAGATGCCTGGGTGGGTAGGGAAATATCACAGATCAGGCTTGTAGGGACCCTGGGTTGGACCATTGTTTATGTCTAGCCCAGCTGTGCAAAGGCAGAGGCAGGATGAATCCTTCATAACTATTGGGAATACAGTCCCCTGAACTACATATTTGTTATCCACAGAATGAAATGACAGTACACAACCTCAAACATAAGTGTCAAATAAATTAATGGAGGTGAGCAATTCTGCTAAGAGTTTTAAATGTTTGACATGAAGCACTTTACTATGTGCCATGCAGTATGTCCCATTCAATTATCGCATATATTTTTCCAAATCTTAGCGCTAGCTTTCCTTGCTAGTGTCCAGGAAAGTGAGCTCAGAAAGAATCTGGGTAGCTTATTACAGTCACACAGACAGTCATGGCAGAGTGACCCAAGAGCTTCTTGTGTGGGATCTCAAGGTCATGCTACATTTGTGGACACTCCAATTCTAACCCATGGCACTCTTGAGGCAGAAGGATCCTGCAGGAGGATGGTCCAGATAAAGGGATGTTATGATTTAAAAGCTGATAGCCACACCGGATTTGTAAGACATCTGTCCGCACACATCTGTGATTTCTGGTTGACTTATTTTCCTTAGAGTCTAAGGTCTTTTCACCAACATGTATTTACTACCATAGCAAAAACTTGGATATATAAGGTGTTCTATTTCTTTTAATTGTGTGAAAGGCAACATTGAAAGCTTTCATTTCTCAGCCATCATCATTCTCCTGGAATAGATACAAAGTAGAGTGGAATTGCTGCTGCTAATAATGATTTGCATCTATTTTACCAATGCTTTGAGCTGATAGAGTCCAAAATTTTGTAGGTGGCCATTGAGACCACTTCCCATACATACTGAGAGTTTGCGGAGCGATGATTTACTGAACTATTGCTACTATCCCTCAAAAATGTGCAAGAAAACAAGTTTAAGTATTGATTACTCCACTAACCAGGAACTTTGAAGTATTGTTATGCAGATATAATCAGATATTAGCTGTCCTCTGCCCTTAGCATTGCCCATGATGGGACCTAATGCCCGATGCTTTCTGCTTTCAATTCCCATGGCCTCAGCAGCAGACACTACATAGCATGGATTTTGATACAAACACCCAGACATGGTCTGAAGTATGATAGCTCGTGCATGTACACACAGTTTAATACAAACTCACATGAATAATCACCTATCCCATGACTACAGAATCATGGACATGCAGGTAGTTGAAGACATGTAGCTTCTTAGAAAAAGATACATCTCTGTCTGTCTTTTCCTTGTCTTTCAATGTTCTTTTTCAGCACTTTTCTCAATAGTTCCCTCATCCTCTAACCATTGATTTTTTTTAAGCATTCTGTAAGGTACATTTGTTCATTCATGTATTTTTAAAAATCACATTCATTTGAGAACCTGCCACTGACCAGGTTTTATCTTGCACTCTGAGGCTAAAATCATAAATAAGTTAGACAAGTTTCCACTTTCATAAAGTTTGCATTTCAGTGTCAGGAGATGGAAACAACAAAAATAAGTAAACACTAGTGTGGAATATGGAGAAGAGAAGGAAATTATCACTTTCAGATTATATTTTTCAATACAGTTTTTTTAACCAATATTGAGCACTTATTATCTCTCGTATTTATTCCTAGAGACTAAAAACAAAATACAAAGAAAACATAGAATCTAATAGGGACAACTCACAATGGTCCAGGACATGGAGGAAGGGGTAGGTGACAAGCATGTGAAGAGAGAAGATCCTTTCAAGATCTTGGACTCATGCTGAGGAGGATGGCATTAAGGCACAATGAGGGACTTGGTGCAGGAGGAGAATTAGGCTCCAGCTCATAGTTTTGCATGTAGATCTACAGTTTCTCTAACACCTTTTATTGAAGAGACCATCTTCCTCTAGAGTGTGCTGTTGACACCCTGTCAAAGATCAGTTGACCATAACACAAGCCTGGTTTTATTCCTAGCACTCTGTTTTATTCCACCAGTCAATACATCTGTTTTTATGTCACTATCATATTGATTTAATTACTACAATTTTTCATTGTATTTAGAAATAAGAAAATATAATGTTTCCAGCTTTGTTTTTTCTCAGAATTGCTTCTGTTCTTCTTTATCTTCTGTGGTTTTATATGAACTTTAAGATTCTTTTACCATTTTTATAAAAAAGCATTATTATTACATTATTATTTCAAAATTATAGTTGTAAATGGCTTCATTTTGATGGGCATAGTATTGAATCTGTACTTTGGGAAGTATGATCACATTAACAATATTAAAATTCCCAATCCATGAACATGGGATATCTTTTTTATTAATTTGTTCTTTAATTTCTTTCATGAGTGCTTTATAGTTTTCAGTTATATAGTTCTCACTTCCATTATTCCATGGCAATAACTATATATTACTACATATACAAGGTTTCTTTTAATGTTATTGTAAATATAATCATCTTCTCAATTTCTTTTTAGATAGTTTTTATTGTTATCATACAGAAACATAATTGATTTTTGTATGCTTATTTTCTCTCCTGAAGCTTTGCTTTTGTTGTTGATTCAGTGGTGGTTGTTTTTGTGTGTGTATTCTTTAGTGTTTTCAACTTATAGGATCATGTTTTTGGAATCATGCCTAATTCCAATTATATGCATTATCTACAGTGGTCAAATTCGTAGAAGCAGAGAATAGAATAAGAGTTGCCTGCAGCTGGGAGGAAGGGGCAATGGGGAGTCATTCAATGGCTATAAAGTTGTAGTAAGATGTAAGATGAACATATTCTAGAAAGTTGCTAAATAACAGAGAGCCTATGGTAAACAAGACTGTATTATGCTCTTAAAATTTTGTTAATACTTCACTCTCATGTTAAGTGATTTGCAATAGCAATAGTCAAATCAAAGTTAAAATTTAAAAAAAAAGAAGCACAAGAAGCTTTTAGAGGTGACAGATATGTCTATTTCCTTGATTGCTCTGAGGGTTTTATGACTGCATACATATGTCCCAACTCATTGAATTGTAAATATCAAGTATATGCAGAATTTTGTGTATATATTTTATCTTTTTTTTTTTTTTAAAGAGCTGCTCTAAAGAAAACATAAGGAGGAAGAGGATGATAGATGAGTCAGTAAAGCTGTTAAAGGGAGGGGAGTGCTTGGCACCACAGACTGACATGTGATTAGCAGCTCAAGTGGAGCGAGGGAGCACAAGCCACTCCTTCATGGAGTTGAGGTTGGAAATGAATAAGTTGAATAGTGGATTCACGGACAGTCAATATGAAGGGATGTTTCCAGGGTTGTTACGATTTAATGTCAAGAGGGTGCAAATGAAGGAGGTACAGAAGTTGGGTATAAAGGACAGAGAAAGCAAGCAAGATGAAAAGGAGCTGACAGTAAAATGTTCAGGTTTTCAATAAGTGAAGGGATCCTCTTCCTAAGGATGGAAGCTAAGAACAAAGGATTGCTGTGCATTCATTCTGAAGACAAAGGGAAAGACATAGAGGGAAAATGAGCAACTGTCATTTCCTTTCTCTGAAAATTGTTGTATCATTAAGTGCATAAGACTTGGAGGCAGAGTTTTCAGATATGGATTACTTCTCTGTCACCTAATATTTGTGTGACTAGACGTTGATGCTGCCTCTCTCTGCTTCCTGTTTCCTCATCTTCAAACTGGAAATATCATGCCTTCTCAGACCAGTCTCATGAGGTTGGTGAAGTCAGGTACTATGACAGTGTGAGGAGTAGAGCCAACACATATTACTCCCTCTATTTTATAGCTTGTACATATTTATTTATACATTTATTATGGCTAGAAAACTAAAAATCTTGCTGAGCAACCCATGATGAACCTTTAACTCCATGTTCACCATCCATTTTCAAATTTCAAACTAGGCATCTATGACTTATATCAGAGAAATATGTACTTCCTATACTATAAGCACAAATTCTAAATTTAGCTCCGCCACTGAGACCTCTGTCCTTGAAACCCACACAAGCTGTGCTTTTGGCATTGCTGAGGCACAACATTATTAAAAAGACCTGGAAAGCAGATTCACAACACCCTTCTGGTTTGATTTTTGGCAACTTGCTATTTCATATGGTACAAATAATCATAAAATTAAATAGCACACACTTCTGATTTTATAGCAATTGCTCACATCGCCTTTGCCAGGTTTCCTATAATACTTTCACATACAATTAGCATGTAATCTCCATTGACCTAATGGCCTGTAATCCATAATTACATTTACAGGAAAGGTATATACATGTGTGAGTGTTACGTATGAATGAATTTAAGCGGTCTGAAAAATGCAACCATTTTACTAATAAAGAAAGGGATTCTGTGGATTTCATGCATCAGCTATTTTCAGTGCTATTAAAGAATAAATGAACTTAGATAAAATCTGTTTATTGAGTTACAATGTCTTCATTGTGTGAATGGCAATAACTATATTGACCAAAGAACAGTAACCATGTAATACCCATTAGAGTGAGCAAGGCTGTTGTAAGCATGAGACCTGCAAAAATGTTCTTTGGTATTCATATTCAACTTGGGAAGCATAAGTAACTTCACTGTATGATCTAAGTATTATTCTAAAACTTTTATTCCAGATATCAAATATGTGGTATGCTTGGAAATTGCTAAGTTAATCAAAAACAAATAAGTGATGAGTTTGAATTTGAACTCAAAACTTTCAGAGGAAATCAGATATTCTTGTAACACCACCATTCTAAAATTCTACTCCCACTATTTGGAAAGAAAACAATTAGGAAACACTGACCTAAGCAACCAAGAAATTAGCCTCCTAGGTGTCAGGCCGAGTACACAGGAGGGGAAAGTAGCTAGCCAGATAAGTAAAGGGGAGAAGCAAATGGGGAATCGAAGGGTGGACACAGAACCATTTTTTAAGGTGCTTACCAGAAATGCTAATAAAGGAAATGCAGGAAAAAAAAAAACATTTTCTCATTGGATAAATGAGACATCCTGCTGTCAATTAACAAAATTTGAGATATGAAAATCTACAGACAAAAAGGGTTAAGAAGGAATTACATGTGCCTGAGTAGAACTAAGCTTTACTAAAAAAGCCAGACAAGGACATCAAGAGAGGATAATGTGATTAAGACCGAGACAACATTAGGTTAGTTCCAGGCCTGTCCAGCTCCCAGTAGGATTCGGAAAAACATTTCTCTCCCAGAACCAGCATCTGTCCAACTTAAACCCTGAGGCTGAGGGAGGCCATGTTTTCCTCAGCTTTTCCAATGTCGACTTTTCCCATGCTTTGGAACATAATTGGATGGGATCATTTATTTGTTTGCAATTTTCTGGTTGTCATGATTGCTTGTGACCTTAAAATATGAATCTTGTTTATTAGAAGTTTAAATTTCAGCAAGAGCTTTAGCTGTGCAAGCCATGAGGATAGTCAGCAAATAATAAATTTTACTAAAATGAACTAAAATGAAGTTTAGCACCAGGGACACCTGGTGTTTTTTTGTGTTAGATCACATGAACATGTCAAAAATAAGAAAAATATAGATATTTTCTCTCTGGGAGATGGTTGAAACATGCCAGAATATGAATAAAATTTGTCTACATAATCAGTTAGTCAACAGACATTTTTGAGCACCTTTTATATATTTAGGGATTAAAACTAATAGTGACATTATAAATACCTGTCCTAACCACTGATTCTAAATTCCATATTTAGGGTATGGCAGAAGCTTAAGAATAGATTGGCTCATTGAGGCTGGGGATGTGACTCAAGCGGTAACACATTTGCCTGGCATGTGCAGGGTGCTGGGTTTGATCCTCAGCACCATGAGATACCATGTTTACACCTAACCTAAACATAAATTAAAAGATGCTGTGTCCACCAAAAACTGAAAAATAAATATTAAAAAAATTCTCTCTCTCTCTCTCTCTCTCTCTCTCTCTCTCTCTCTCTCTCTCTCTTTCTCTCTCTCTCTCTCTCTCTCTCTTTTCTCTCTCTCTTTAAAAAAAAATAGAATAGGTTGGCTCATGGGACAATACCAATAATAGATAGCAAAAGGATTTAAAGAAATGGGCGACTGAAATTCAGGTACCATCAACAGGAATTTCTAAATTGAAGTCACAGTACTTAAATTGAAAATGCAAATTGTTCAAAGAAGGAATTTTTTACCACATGAAATTTAGGGAATCAGCAGGGAGCATTGCAAGTGGGGTGGGAGGGTCTTTGAATAGAAAACAGGCACATGAACTCAGATGTGCCAGGCAGTGTTTGATAGTAAAGGACAGAATTTAACTCAACCAACCTAAATTAGAGCCTCCAATGTCTGGAAGATTGCATTTAGGATTTATTTCAGTCTTAGCAGAATCATGGAACTCCAGTGATGTCCTTCTCAGTTTTGATTTTGATGTCCTCACTGTTGACTTTATTCTCAAGAAACTTTCCCAAAGGAAAATCAGCCACCAGGAACTCCAAGACTATTTCCTTGGCTCCAGGGTTGCAGAAGAAGAAGGAAGAGTTTCCAAGAATTTCAGCAACTCTTCCAAGCATGTCTTTTCTTGCCTCCACCTTGACTATGGTGCCTGGAGCTTAACCCTTACTGTAATCAGTAGGATGCAGTATCCAATGTTGATGGCTTGCCAAGTTCTCTACACCATATGGACTTGACATGGAGGGACCATGGCTCCTGCAAATGGGAGCCATTATCAGAAAGAGCCAGGGGTGCTGAGCAGGTAAATATATCCTCTCAGGGATCATCCAGCATTCCTCTCCCACATAAGCACACACAAGTGCCTACACACACATACATGATTACAATTACAACTTCCTCACAATCACTTAGCAAAAATGCTGGGGGCTCCAATAGGCAAGCTGTAAAAGGTTCGTGTGGGCAAAAGAAAATTAAAGACCTTATTGCATGTGGAAAGAAAATGTATTAAAAGGAATAAAAATGAGAGCAATAATGGGATACCATGTTTACACATAACCTAAACATTTTTCTCTGTAATGAATAGCTGATATAGTGCAAATTATTGCCAGTTTCTTTGGAGCATTTTATTCTTCAGCCAGATGGATAGACTTAAATATATATTTTTATATATTGATCCAATAGTATTGAATTTTTTAAACTAACCTAAGGGAGTAATTCAAGAGAAGAAAAAAATGTGAGGATTTTTTCATGAAAACAATTAGGAGCATGTGAAAAATCCACAGTAAAACAAATTTTCAGAACATAAAAGTGTCAAGTTTTCTTGAGCAAATTATTTGATCTCTCTGAGCCCTATTTTTCTAATTTGGGAAACAAGAAAAATGATGTTTGTTTAGTAGTTTTGTGAGTGTTTTAAGGAAGAATGAAGTGATAATGTGTGTAAACACAGTGCAGTAAGTGCAGTTGTTTGGCAAATGATAGCTGTACTATAACTAGAATCATAGTTAAAGTTTATACAGTACCAAGAAGAAATCCCATCACCTGATGTTACATAAGAATACATCAATAAAATCAATGCACATGAATAAAATATTTATGAATTTTTTATAATCATCACCATTGCATTAGGGAGCTGGTATGATTATACAATTATATGATTGCTCTTTTTTGGGGGGTATGTTTTTCTGTATTTTTCAAATTGTCTATGGTCCTATATTTCTTTTTTCTGTTTTTTGTTTGTTTTGTTTGTTTTGTTTTGTTTGCTTTTTGTACCAGGCATTGAACCCAGGGGATGTGAGTCACATCCCCAGCTCTTTTTTATATTTTATTTAGAGACAGGGTCTCCCTAAAATGCTTAAGGCCTTGTTAAATTGTTGAGGCTGGCTTTGAAATATATAAAAATATATATTTAAGTCTATTGATCTGGCTTCGAACAGGCAATCCTCTGCCTCAGCCTCCTGGCCCAGTGAATTACAGGTGTGCTTCACCACACCTGGCTTGTAGTCCCATATTTATAATTCTTAGAAAAACTAATATATGTCAAAGTACTTTTAAAACTGAGTAATGCCCTCAAAGTAAGAGGAGGGTGAGAGTGATTAATTCTATGATGTGAGATGAACGGAGACTGCCACACTGAATCATCAGTACTGAACAAACACAAGTTTTTCAAACATAAAACGTGCATTTCGAGAGTAGGGATGTCTCTCCCCAGAGGAGAGTGGTCTGAGAGCATCCATGGGGATCTACTGAGTTCCAGAGTCTTTGGCAGGGCTGAGCAATGACTTCACATCTTTATTTGGTCAAAGCCAGTTTAAAGCCATATTTTCAAGTCCAAGTCATAATCACATGACACCTGATAGGGTTATGAATCTAAACAAGTTAAAGACTTCCTTAAGCCAGTGGGAATTCAAGTTTAAGGGGGAGAGGAAAGAGGAGAATCTGGGATTTGTTGGTAGTGTCTCTAGCTATTATTTATTTTCTTTTGCACGTAGAGCTATAAAATAGATGAGCAGTGGTGGAATGCTGGGCTGTCATCAAGTGGTGGTCCCAGAGGGGTATAAATAAGTTAAGAAATTTAGTAGAGCATCATCTTACAAACAAAGCAAATATCCTTCCTTTAGTGTGTGTACGTGTGTGCATGACTGTGTCTGTGTTTATAGTTTTAAAATTACATGAAAGGAATTCATAGTCCATAGCTCCATAGTTCTTTTCAAAATATTCTTAAAACACATTTTTTTCCTTTGATACTTGAGATTTTCAACTTCAAGTCTTCACATGTGCGTCTTTTACTTTCTATTTTTTCATTCCTGATTTTCCCTCCCCGAAACTCCAAAATCAGTCTCATTAAGCAGAATGCTCCTGAAATTATGATTCTAGAAATGGATGGATGGGATTTCTGGACTGGTATATATGTGTAAGTGCAATGTGTTAATGATTGGTGTAACTAGTGACTCAAATGAAAATTAACAATATTATTTTCTTGCCTTTTGACCAGCCCAGCTAGAACCCTGGGTTAAACTTTCCTGCTTGGTTTATTTGGTTAATACAATATGTTTTGATAAGCTTTAATAATGATTAAATAAAGTAGTCTATACAAGGTTCACAAAAGGCATATACTCACAATTCCCTTATGGGAAATTTACTTAAGAAGAAGCATAGGCAACATTTGAACTTGGAAAGCAATGGCCTGTTGATAGTCAAAGCTCTTAATCAAATATTATTTCATTGCTTTGAGTAACTGAACATCCTTCCTCCCTTCTGTTCTGTTTAATTGAGAAAACAAGAATGAGTCACCTACCATGCCAAAAAAAAAAAAAAAAAACTGTGCTAAACTCCAGGGAATATGGGACTGAAATCCACACAGTTGCTCTAGATTTCCAGAATCATAGTTAGAACCTATAGGCAGTGAGATAATTTGAAGGTGACAGATATCTCCTTGCTGCCCACTGTCTCTTAACCCACATGCAGAGGTTTCAGGAGAGCCACAGAAAGTCTACACTCTCCATAATGCAGGCTCACTGCACTTGGACTAATGATCATCAACTTCCTGTGGACAGAAATACAGCAAAGGCAGTGAGTGCTTTATCTCCATGGATCCCACATCTGAGGATTTAATCAACTAGAGATCAAAAAATATTTGGAAAAATATATGCACTGAATACACACAGATCTTTTTTCCTAGCCATTATCTCCTAAATAACAAAGTGTAACAACATTTGATAGCATTTGCATTGCATTAGGTACATAAGTGCACAAAATATGACTTAAAAGTATAATGCAAGAGTGTACACACCCTACCTGAACATACTGCACCATTTTATATAAGGAGTTGAGCATCCTGGGATTCTGATATCCTGCAGGGAGGAGAGGCCTGGAGCCAATCCTCTGCAGATACCAAGGGATGATGGTACATTTTTATTTAACCTGTAAGCTTTAACTGGCTGTATATGACCAATTGCTATCTGTAACTAAGGGTTTCCTTCAAGCATCTATAAACTTCCAGTCTCAGGGTGAAGGGCAGGGATTCCAGAACAGATTATCTGTGCTTGTGTCAAACAATACATTTTCTCAAGGTACATTAACCAGTTATGTTATCTTTTGATGCCTCAGTTTTTTCTGATGGCTCAGAGTTGTAAAGATTAAATGAACTATCATATATAAGGTGGCTAAACCTGTGGTTCCCATAAACCATAACTATTAATGCTAGTGCTACTGGAACTTCACCAATAAAACCTGGTGATGTAACTTTCACAGATGGGACCCCTTCCCAATTCCCTTCCTTAAATTCTTGAATTTGCTATCTGTTTCTCCCCTCCAACCCTCATCCTCCCAGTACCTTAAATATGTCTAATGATTCTGCCTTGGTTGTTGTAGACAAGACAAACACCTCAACATTATGATATTGATAATAATGGTAATCGTATTGAACACGGACTACAAACCAGGCACTGTGATAGATGAATTAAGTTGCTTGGGTCTCAGTACAGTTTTTAGCTGAATAGAGCCAATTATTATCCACATTTTGTAGATGAGACTTGAGGGTAGGATTAAGTTCTGCTGAAGCATGCTGGACAGGTGATCAGTACTCCATCCCTGGGTTTGATTCTCAAACCCATCACTGTCCGTGAGAGTTCATCAGCTCTCAGAGGTAGACCCTGAATCTCCATTCTGACCATCATAGAGATCCCCTATGTGGACTCTGCCTCCACTCCGAACAAGTACATTTTCTAAAAGTGAATCTGACCCCGGCATGCCCCATTTTAAAGCTCTTTAATGAGGATCATTAACACATAAGGTCTAAGCTCCAATATGTGACGTAATAAATCCTCCTATCTGGCCTTAGACTAACTAGGGCACTCCCATCCCTTTCCTCCCTGCTCAGACATATCCTCCACTTACTGAAATTCATGGCACTTCCAGAACATTCCATAGTATTTTATCATGCTATGCCCTCATCTATTTAGTTATCTTTTCTGAGTTTGTGCTGCACCACATTCTATCCAACCTGACTTACTTTTCCTTCTAGAAATTTTCTTCTCCATCTCTGAGGCTCAATTTCATCACCTGTGAAGATTTTGGTGACCTTGCTTTAATGACCGAGCCCTTCTTTGTTAAGATCCCTGCTGTACTTTCCTTCTTATAAAACCCAGACACCTTGACCTGTGGGTGTGCTCTGAGTCTCTGGGTGGTTCAGTAGTTTTAGGATAGATACACTACTTTATTTCTCTTGAGATCTTACCACAGGGTCTGGCACATGGCAAATGCTTAATAAATATTACTTCAATGAATCATGTATATGTAGGAAAAGGAGCTGAAACTGCCATTGCTGTTCTTAGGGCCATGCCAGACATGGCACCATCAAGAGCAGATGACTGAGAGCAGGAAAAGCATGCAATTCATAAGGGTTTTAATTTTGTAAGGAATAGGCAAAGTCAATTTAACAGGAAGGACATGATTCTTCTATGTAGACAATATGAAAACTTACTGTGCAGACTAAATGAATTGTCCTACTAAAAATAAAATATTTTTAATGATGTAAAATTGTATCTCCCTTCCTGATTTTAGGAGGAAATTTGCTACTGTGTTCTGGTCAGGAAAAAAACAGTTCAGTTGCTATGAAATCAGGAGGGGCTTAAACAGAGTAAGACTCCATTCAACTGCCTCTTAATTGTATTTGTCCTAACATAACTAAAAAAAAAATAATATTAAAAAATATAGAATAATCTTCAAGTCCTCGGAAGTTGCCAGATCTAGATGTGCATTACCTGGTGGAGAGCCATGTCAGGTCCTGAACAAGAAAAAACAAGGGAAAGAACTGGTAGTGGAGGAAGCCCAGCAAAGTGGTGGCTTCCAAGGAGTTTACTCTCCAAATGTTTGTAGTGAAGGGGGCATGTTAAATCAAGAAGTTGCTGGATACTTCTAAAATGAACTGTTCAAACCTCACAGTTTATTTAGACCTGTGAAGGTAGACAAGGAAAAGGGCCATTCTGTGGTCATCTGATAAATATTACCTTGTAAATTATAAAGAAAGAGGCATGTTGGGCTGATTCCAGGCAAAGATAGAAAAATGGATTCCTTTAATCTTGACTCATTATGTTAAAAAAAATCTTGAGAGGCACACCCACAGGCTTTGAAGACCTGTGCTTGTGTACCAGCATCTTCCCTCTGGGTCACTTTCAATATGATGGGTGGTATCTTTGCCTTTGATTTTCTTGTACTGTATACATACAATCACTGATTTGACACATTGCACTGTATTATGGAAATTACACATGCAAATATGTATGGTAAGACAAGGAGGTAAATACATGCATACATAACTATGTATAAATCCTTCTCAGATCCATCTAAAGCAGAGCAGAGAGAACTCAGGGGGAAACATTTCAGTCACAATTATGTCAAGAACTGCCCTGCCAGACAATCCAACAAAACAACTTGCCTTGGCTGAAATAACAAGGTCTTTCTTCTTAGCATCTGTGGAGGGAACTGCCATCCATGACCCTAAGATGAGTCACATACTACCTGCTGCCATTCACCAGTCAGAGCTTGCCAGTTCCCTCAAGCATCTTGAGCAGAGTTCTCCATCTTTTTATAACCTCAACTCCTGCTTTGTTCTCCACCAGAGGCCACCCCAGCCTGAGCTCATGTGTCCTGGATGGCAATCTTATTCTTTATTTTCAAATAAAAGTTCCACTATTGGGTATCGCCTCTATATGCTCATTTGACCTAGGCAGTGATAAGAATTAGATGATACAGATAAGCACGTCTCCACTTATTAACAGTCCCTCAGGCCAATATCATGAGAATTTCATCACCACAATGCCTTCACTCTCTATAAGATGCTGCAAACATAAACTTTAGTATTTAAATTTCATAGGCTAATGGATTAGTTTAGAGCACATTAAGACATATATTCTCAAGGCTTACTTTTTTATGAAATGCGGGAGTTGATACATGCACCACAGTCTGCTAGATTCCAAAGGCCAACATTTCCTAAATACAGTATCCTCCTAATATTAGGGTTTTCTCTGATAGCATCCATAAAATATAAATATGCACATTTATAAAATGTTAATGTAATCAATATATGTGTGAATATAGTAATATAACATTATATATGCATATTCAAATATATATTACACATATGTATACATACATTTATATACCTCCATGAATAAAGCAGACTGAGTGTAGCTCAGTGGTAGAGTGCTTCCCTCATCCTATACAAGACCCTGGGTTCCATCCCTAGCACTGCAGAAAGAATAGAAAAAGAAAGATCGGTAGATGGATGAAAAAGGAAAGACAGAAAGTAAAGCAAAAGCAGGATTTAAAGTAAACAAATCAAAAGGGATAAATTTTAAAGTTTCTATCCAAAACCCCATGCTTCTAAACCAGATGCTTCCTAAGAATAAAAGGCCCAAAACAACTTGAGAGGATTTTCCACATGGTGAAGTAAGGTCTCCTAAAAATGTTCTGTTCTGTAAGTGTAAATCAAACATAAAAATAGACATTTTTAAAACATCTCCTATGTAATCTTATGCATTTCAATTTTCAGAAGAAAACTGCATGGTCTGAAGTGGAACCGTCAGAATGTACGGCCTAATCCCAGGCAGCCATCACTAAGGCAGGGTTTGGCTGGTGGAGCACATCTGCTTCTTCGCCTTCACAGACAGAGCATTCCCCTCGCTGTCTTTTGATCCCAGACCCATAGTGCCTCAAAGTTAGGGATCATGAGGACTTAGCAGCCCCAGGTCTAGGCCAGTGTCCATCAGGCAGCTGGTGTTGCTGAGTTTTCTAGTTTTCCGCTTCCAATCCCACCTCTGCCAGTCACTTGCTATATTTCTTAGAACAAGATACATAATCATTTTATCTCTCTTTGTCTCAGTTGCCATGTCTGAGTTCAAATATCAGTAACACTTGTATTCGAAATAATATAAAAATAGATAGCACAATGTTCAGATTTGTGTTGAAATACATAAATGGTCAAGGGCTCAGAGGACATGCAGAAATGAATAACATGCTCTCCCTGATTTCTAGACATGTATAATCTAGCAGGAAGGAAAGTATTTTTAAAATGAGCTGGTACAATGGAACAATCTTTAAGGTCAGATATGTATGTGAAATCTGCATTCGTCCCTTATTGGGTGATCTTAGAGGGTTACTTAAAATCTCCACAACTCCTGGTCATAGGAAGTAAACAAAGACCACCACACTAATCAGAGAAAGGTTAGAGATATTGTGGGCTATGAACTTTGCAAAATGTGTGGCATATTGGAGATACAAAAACAGTAGGCATCGTCATCAATATTAATTTAAACAGTATGAATTGGCAACACAGTAATCCAAGAACACATGTAGCAAATGCCATCTGTGGAGCACAGGTGCATATGCTGCTATGATAGGTTAGTGCAGGAGAGGCACATTTGTTTGGAAAGAGGAAGACATGAAAAATAGTGGGAAAAAATTCTGAGAACCCTATAGAACATGGAGACATATTCAAGGAGACAGAGCAACTTGAACAAAACCATGGAACCCTGAACCTCAGCATGGACTTAGGTAACACTATTTTTTTTTTTAGCACAGTGTACAAAGTCAAATAATGGAGGAGCATGATGCTTTGGTTTAAAAGATAAGGTGACTTCATTTCTCTCAGAGGTCAAGAGAAATCACTAGAATTTGGGTAGCAGGAAAATTTGGTAGTAGTTTAGAAAGGAAGGAATGGAAAGTTGCAAGAGTTGTTCAGATACCAGTACAGGGAAATATATCAAGGATGAATAGAGTCAGCTGCAATCAAGAGTCCAGGGCAACATGTATGGGAATAAGAAAAATGATTGAATTAAGAGTCCTTCACAGTGACTGGCATGTTCCCGGTGTTTTATGTGTATTTTTTTACATATTCACAACATATTTTAATCTGTATTTTACAAACAAAGAAAACTAAGGCTTGAAGAGTTTAAGATCCAAAGTCATACACCAGTCAAGTCAGTGCTGATCTTAGCATTTAAATGAAGCATGCTGATATCATGTCAAAATCCATGATCACACATATGCTTTCTAATTCCAGAAGAAGAGACAATTTAAAGCAAATGCATGAGGCTGGGGATAATTTCAAGACTTTTAAAATAACTGAATTATTTGTGCTTCCTTCTATAATCCTTGCCTTGAAGCATACAATTCTAAGAAGCTCAGCACAGAATTATTTACTGCATAAAAAGTGCATGTGTTCATTGAATGTGTGAGTGAGTGACTACCAGGCCTGTCAGACCTGGGGACAGGGGCACCGACACACAGGTTCTCTCCCCTGGATAAGAATTCTCCTTTGACTGTGTATGGGGAGGTCACAGCACTGGCCTTGTTCTTAGAGAGTGGCACGCCAAATCTCCCACGTCTCTCTTGGTTCAAAGGTTAAGTTCCACAGCAGGCGTGAGGCAGAGGGGGCTCTCAGTGGTATGGACACCGATGGCCTTCAAACCTTTACCTGGTCTGCTTTTCACTTGTCCCTGGGCCTCATCCACTGACTTCTTTGCTGTCTCTGAGCTGTGCCATTCTATGTCATGTTTCTTAACTTTTCACACATCATTTGTTTGAGCTGGGGTGCTCTGACAGGTTTCCCCCAGTTTTTACAAGGGAAATGAAGCATTCTTCCCCTGCTGTCTCCCTTAGCACCTCTTCCTCGGGTCCTTTCCCAGCATGCTTGTCTTCTCCTTCCAGGCTTTTCTTTCACTGTACCCTGAGCATCCAGCACAAGGCTCTGCTCATGAAAGTCACACAGAAGATCAATTGAACAGAAATGCCTGCGCAGCCCTGAAAGCGCATCTTCAATGTATTCATTGACCTAAAGGCATTTCTCCATCAAACTGTACAATCAAAGGTAAGGAAAATGGGTTATCTGGCTTATGATCCAGCCATAATTTGCAGGTACCTGGAACAATTTATTTGCTAAATGCATAATAACTATTCTGCTCTAAATTATAACTTTACTCTGATGATTCAAGTTTCTACTAATTCACTACATTTTTCCACCAGTATAATAGCTGTGACCATAATACCACCCTCAATACCACCCAACCAACCTCATCAGTATGACTCTGATTTGGAGGCTGAAGAGTACATGCTTTGCAGGATGGTATAATGAGATTGAAATCGTGGCCTGTCAGTCATTGGCTAGGTGATCCCAGGTAATTCCCTTATCTGTAAAGTAGCATGCCCATCCCATGCTCATGGGACTGTGATAATCATTACATTTGGGCTGAAAGGACCAAGGATATAGTGAGGGGTGGTACGTGATATTTACCTCCATCTTCCTCTGGCTCTATACACACCCTGTGTGCAAGGGGATGTCGCAGTTCCCTCTCCAGCAATATGACAGAGCCCCTCACTATAGATGTGAAAGAGGAAATACATGAAGAGCCCAGTTGAGGTCTGAGTTCTGGGGAGCAGGCCCTGCTCAGGGATGGCTAAGAAGATGGATGTGTTACCGTCCTGCCTTGTGCTCAGGCTCAGAGAATGCAGACAATGTGTGTGGGGTGCTCAACAAGACGGGGCCTAAGTTCTTTCTTTAGCTTGAGGGGTTTTCCTCCTCATTGCAGAAGCCTGTGTGGCTGAAGTCACTTTCTTGTTGTGCCACACAACAGTTGTACAGTTACAAGCCTTTCTCAGAGTCCAGTGTCGCAAATGGAAACCCTCAAGCACGAGAATCTATACAGAGATGGAAAAAAGAAGAGAATACACATTTCTTTATGTTTAAGAACAAATCCCCTCCCCATCCCTTTGCATATGCTACTCCATTTAATCTTTCCAACCAACTATCACATTGTAGTCCTGTCACATTCCAGGTAGGACACACGGCTGAGAGATCAAGGAACATAAGTCCCAAACCAAGCATGTCTGACTAAATCCACTGCATTTTTCTTTCACCAAGAAAAGCAATAAATGGTCCAATGGTTTAGTCAATGTCAATGTGTCCCTGCCTCCCACTGAGAGAACAATCCCAACCATGACAAGTGCTAGCATGTTGATATTGGCCCTGAAAGCCCACCTCTAAGGCATTAGTTTAAACAGCTGAAAAATGGGTTTGTGTAAGAAATAGAAAGGCTTGTCCATTTTCAGAAACAGTATTAGGCCTTAAATATAACATTGCCTGGGATGCAAGAAAGGCAGCAGGCAGGGAGAGCAGAGTGGAAAGTTACAAGCTGGTAACACAGGAGCATAATGAGTCCCAGCCCCTTGACAAACAGGAGGTGTGGGAGCAGGGGCCCAACCTGACCAATGAGGTTAACTGTGTATGTGCCAAAAGACATTTGACCCAAAGGGACTTTCCTGTCACAAGAGAACAAAGGGAAGTGGGGACAACAAAAGGTGCATATCTTTAAATAACCCAATAGGAGACAGTAGAACCTACGTGGCACTCAGGAAGATTGTGCACCCCACAGTACTCAGCACATGAGGAACTAAGAGAGGGATCTTGTGCTCTAGGGGATAAAACACTAGTTGTACCCAGTCTGTGGGTTCTTGACCACCAGGCACCAGATCTTGCAAGACCTTTATTAAAGTGACGCCTGGCCATTTGCTGTACCTTGTGTTTCTTAATCCACTCTTTGTCTTATCAGGTGGGTATGTTTCTCCAGGTGTGCAATCCATTCTTCCCCAAATTATTACTGTGAGGATAAAGTGGAATTGCCGCAGTCTGGCTGGGCACAAATCATGAGCCACTGAAGCAGGAACAAACTTTATTTCTGAACTCCACCAGCACACTCCACACATGCTCCCCTGGGAACTCTCCCGAACTCTCCTCCAGGAACCCACAACCGGAAATCCCTCCTCCGGAAATCCCTCCTCCCACACTTCCCCAACCAATGGGAACTCTCCGGGAATCCCCACGAGAACTCCAAAGTAGCAGGCCGAGGTGGACAGTAAAGGTCTAATATACAACCGAATCAATCCAGCATCATCTTAATGGCTTGCCTCTCAACCAATACTATTGGCAAAATGCCAGCGGCCATTCCGACTCAGCTGTGGCTCTCAGCATGGAATAACATGCACAAAACAACTTGATTTGTAACTTGATTAGATATTATATTACAATTAGTAAATGATCAATATATGTTGCTGTTTTTAAAAAGTGTTTAAGTAAAAATCTAAAAGTATAGGACACAGAATAGGCTAAAGTTACCTTGTTTAGAGGGTGCCAAGCGTTTTTCCCAGCGTGTGTCCTCCTCACTGTCCCCCACATCCTCACCAACTCCAAGCTGATACACTTTTTAATTTTTGCCTTTTCAGGAGAGGGGAAAGAACACTTCATTGTAGTATCATCAACCATTTCCCTGGGGACTACAGATGTTCAGCTCTTCTTTACACACATCTTGATGATTCATTTAGCTTTTTTGAATAGTGTCTGTTCCAACTTTTGTCCAATGTTTGTCCGTATTTGTACGGTTGATTGTAAGAGGGCTTCAAATGTTCTTAATCTATATTCCTTTACTTTGTACTTTCTATTCCATTTTCTTAACAGTGATTTTTTATTGAAAACAAGGTTTATACTGAGTGAAGCTAAATTTCTTTTTTTCTGATATTTTCAACTTATTTATTTGGTAATGGGAAGTGAAATCGGGGTGCTCTAACAATGAGCCACATCCCCAGTTGTTTTTGATTTTTTAAAATCATTTTTAATTTATTATAATTAGGTATATATGACAGCAGAATGCATTTTGATTCATTGTACACAACTGCAGTACAACTTTCTATTTTTCAATGGCTAAAGGGTTTTTTGTTTGTTTTGTTTTTATCCTGAGACAGCCTGGCCTACATGAAGCTTGTAATGATATTCTTCAGCATTTTCATCTTGAAAAACTCATTTCTAGCTTTGATGATTAAGTTGTGATGCATTCTGAATTGATTTTTGTGTACAGATTGAGACAGGGTTTAAAATATTTACCCCAGAAAATCAGAAATATATGTTCACAAAATAACTTGTGCAAGAATAGTGATAGCAGTAATTCTTAAAACAGCTAATTCCTGATAGAAAACACCCATCAACTCAGAAAGGAATGAATAAGCAAATCCTGGCATACATACAATGCAGTGCTACTCACCAATACCAAGAAATGAACTAGGAAAGCATACAGGGGCCTGCTTGAGTCTGAAGAGCAGTATGTCAGAGGAAAGAAGCCAGGCACAAAAAGAAACTCATGAATTATTCATTCATGTGGAGTTGCAGTTCTAGAAAACAGAAAATATTATGCTGAGGAACTAGAGTTAATTAAATGGAAAAGGTCAGGAGGAACTTTTGTTCTGGTTTTGAGCAGTGATTACGTGATTACTTATAATTATTGGTACCCACAAGCAATACCACATTGATGCATTAAGCCTCAAAGGTAAAGACTAAAACAAAAGTAAAAAGGAGGGCAGTGACTAGTTACCATGGTGTTCTGCATTGACCAGTCAGTGAGTGAGTAAACTTTTATTCAGATTCCAGATCTCAGAGTCTCCAACCTCCAGTCCTTTGGTGCCAACCAAGACCCTCTTTCTTCTGGTCATCTCCAGGTCAACTCACCTGCCCTTTGGGCATGGAGCCAAGGATCGGCTGCCCAAGACATTTTACCTACCCTGTAAAGATGCACATTCTGGAAATCAAATGCCAGGGAACCTCAGGCGCTTGCCTCATAAGCTCACACTACCACTGCCCACTTTACCTTCCAGAGAACACAAGAATGAGCTTACTTCATTCATCAATATGTCACTGAGGACACTGACGGTCAGAGAATCTGGGTGTCAATGCCAGAGAAATAACATTTGTAAGCACTAAAACTTAGGTCAGCATGGATCCAAAATTATCTGTTTCCACTCCATCACCAACAAAGAGAAGAGTACCCTGAGAGCTGTTGTACAAGAATGGACAGTACAGAGGGAGCCGTCCAGTAGGATTTGCTGTTTAAATATAGAGCAAGCACTTTAAGCCTTCAGATTTCTACCTACATTGGTACTGAAAGTGAAATGATTCCTATCAGTCAGTGGTAAACTTATGAATTTATTATATATTTACTATTCTCTTATATCTATAAAAAGCAGGGACTGGGTGTGTACAATTTCTTTTTGAGTTTAATTTAATTTTGTTATTATTATTATTATGTATCCCTACTCAATAAGCAGTGGCCAATTCATTTAACTTGCACCAAACAGCTGAAGTGTGAAATCTCCGAGGTAAATAATCCAGAGAGAAAATTATATGGGAGAATTTCATTATTTAGCACACATTTTGATTAAAGCAGAATTTCTTCTTGTCTAAATATATTCAAAGTATAAAGCAAGCTCTTTATATTTTAAATATTTACAATTGAGTTTTTACAGATAAAAATATTTCCTTTTAATTTAGTTTGACAATTTTTCAATGTCTTGCCAACTTTGTACATGGTTTCACTGTTGGTTACCAAAAGAAAAATTAAAAAATAAAAGAAGGAAATCAAACAAAAAACAAACAAAATTATTGCTTCATTATTCAACAGAAATTTTAAACATAACTGAAGAAATTGGAAAAACATAATAGTAGAAAAAAATAAAAACAGAAGTTATCTAATCCACAGAAAGATTTAAAAATTTCCTTAAACTTATTATAATTTCAAAACAATTTTTTTTGTCATCCACTAGTGGTCTCCTCAAAGAGAGAAACTCTACATTATACAGTTTTATAATTCTTAAATAATTAAGGAAAATAATTATTCAATAGAAAATAACAATTACCAACACACTACCTCCTAATAAAGAGAATATTGCACTGTAAGAGAAAAATATTGTAAATCATATTGGGAAGAGAGACTTTATAAATTAAGATTCTTCAAAAAGGTAGGAAACTAGCACCAAAGTACAGGCATTTTATAATAAAAAAACCTTTTATCTATGATTCACATCAATTCCAAATATGAATGAAAGGATTCTTCATTTTTCATTTCTTTAGATCACCTGAAAAATATCATCCTTTATGATCACTTAACATCTGTATTCTGGCATTGGTGACAGCTATAAAGAGATGTTCTCCTTGCCATCACTGGGTTTTCAAATTCCACCATAACAGATGGCAGCTCTGGGATAACTGTAACGACAAAAATGAAAATCAAAGACAGACAAAGGCCTCTACTCCCAGTGTTGGAGATTAGTTTGTAAAAGATTAATATTAATAAGAAGAACAAGTTAATGAACTTGGTGAACATTTTAAAAAACAAGAGCTTGAAGCCACCGTAGATCAACCAGCCTGAGAGCTTGAAGGGAAAGTTCCTAGAAAGAAGGAACCTGGAAAGAAGTATTCTAATATAAGAATGTTTCCCACAGAGAACATCTCCTAATCCACTATCTAGCAGTAGATGCAAAGTCATGCAGCTGGGCAGAATTGGGTAAAAGACTGAAAATCTGAGATTATTCAGTAATCCATTAGTTTTACAAAGAAACATGTTGGAGGACAGGATCCTCCCAGAAGAGGATCTTTTATAAATACATAACCTCACAAAAGACTGCAGATGAGAAGAGTGCAAAAGGGAAATGAGCTAGCCTCCCAAAGTCTGAATCCCACCTTTAGTTCAGACTAAAACTAGGCTGAATTGAGATAATCTGGTCATATTTAACTATTCAAGAGAAGGAAAAATAAAATCTAAGTGAGAGAATATAGCACCGTTTCAGACCTCAAATAGTTTGTAAAGAATTTTGTGATGCTGATTAAAAATTAAAGTACATCAGAGACAAAAATAAAGTTATCTAAAATTAAAAACAAAACAACTGACATCAGTGAAAACTCTCAGGAGAACCAAATATTGAAGTTACCAGACACAGGGAGTGAAATGAATGTGATGTTATGTTCAAGAGGATAGGTGATCTGATCTAGTGGACAATGCCAACAGAAAATAAGAATCACAAAAAACAGAAATAGGCTGAAATTCTAGGACATAAAACGAAATAATCAAAATTAAGAACTCCATAAATGATATTAACAGATTAATATGACTATGGATGAACTTAATGAACTAAAATATAAGCTAATATATCAAACTAAGATGTGGAGAGTAAAATAGCTGAAAACATACAAGAAAAAAATTAGAAAACACCGGTGAGCTAGGTGTGGTGGTGCCCACTTGTTATCTCAGCAACTTGGGAGGATGAAGCAGGAGGGTTACAAATTCAGTACCAGTCTCAGCAAATTAGTGAGGCCCTAAGGACTTTGTGAGACACTGTATTTAATAAAAACATTAAAAAAGAGCTGTGCATGTGGCTCAGTGGTTAAGTGACCCTGCATTCATTCCCTGGTATGTATAAATAAATAAATAAGATTTTAAAAGAAAAGTAAAAGTTAAAAAAAAGAAAATGCATGTGTATATCTGTCCTATCAAGAATGATCATTCAGTAATAAAAGAGAGGAAAAAAGAAGAGATTGACATATTTGAAGAAATGTTGGAAAGCCTTCAAAATCTGATGAAAAATATCAATACAGGGATTAAAAATGTTAAAAATAATACATGCTAATGAAATAAAAGGAAATTGCAACAAGAAATATCACAGAAAAACTATTAAGTAGCAAAGGAAGTAAAAATATTTTTGAAGTCATTGATTTAAATGGGTTGGCTGGTTTTGTTTTAAATATATGCTATTTTCAAAGGTAAAATAATTTATCTGTTCAAAAAATTCATCATTATTGAAATAAATTAAAAAACATATGAAATCTGAGGATTTTGCTGCATTCATGGAGTAGAAAGCTCAGTAAACAAAATTCACATTTTCCTAAACTGACCTTATTTTAAGTCAATGAAGTTCCAATCAAATTGTCTGCTATGAAAGCAAAAAACCAAGCAAATGAATACAAGTTTCAAGAACAAAAAAGTTGCTAGACATACATTACCTGATAACAGCTATAAAACTTAAGACTCATAAATTAATGCCAACCCCCCACACACAAAGAATTTGGAAAAACAAAATATGGCATTTCGAATTGACAAGAATAAACTATGTTGTAGGTAAAGATTCTTTCTCTGAAGTATGCTGTATATGTTGGCATTTGTTATGGAAAGTGTAAGAATCTGGATACAAGCAGGCACTTGTACAATAAAATTACTCAAAACAGATTTTAAATATAAACATGAAAGAAAAATTGGGGGGGAAATGCACAGAATACAATGTTTGTAAATAGTAGAATATACAGATAAACTTTTGAACAATGAAATGTAAATAAATGTACTGTAATGTAAAACAATGTTTTTATGCTACAGTCATTATTATCAATAAATCTAATGAAAAATATGTTGTTACATATTTGCAGGGTGGTTACACAGGGGTATTTGCTTCAGAAAATACATGTGTTTCTACATTTAAGATTTATATATCTCTTTTAGATATACATATAGTATATTGTTAGTAATAGATAGTTACATACATGTGTTATATTTTAAAAGAATATTTATAAAAAACGTATAAACTAAAGGTAAATTATGGAGAACTTATGTTTGTGTTTCTTGCCTGCTCACACAAAAAGACTCACCCCATTGTACTTCAAATGAGTTCCTTTCCCTGGTCAGACAGAATAAAAGGGAATCAGTTATCTTTGAAATTAGGCAATATGAAGAGCAGCATTAACTTCAGTTTTGCACAAATGCAATATTTTCTTTTTTTTTTTTAAGAGAGAGTGAGAGGAGAGAGAGAGAGAGAGAGAGAGAGAGAGAGAGAGAGAGAGAGAGAGAGAGAATTTTTTTTTAATATTTATTTTTTAGTTCTCGGCGGACACAACATCTTTGTTGGTATGTGGTGCTGAGGATCGAACCCGGGCCGCACGCATGCCAGGCGAGCGCGCTACCGCTTGAGCCACATCCCCAGCCCAAATGCAGTATTTTCTATGTGTTCTCAATTTAAAAGTCATTAGAAAGCACTCCCCTTACTGTGAGCTTGTTTTTTTTTTGTTTGTTTGTTTGTTTGTTTGTTTTTGTTTTTGCCTTTACAAGAGTGGCAGTTTTATTTCTATTCTGTTAACTTTTTAATTTTTTTAACTTTGTTTTAACTAGTTATACATGACAGTAGAATTCATTTATGCACTTGGATATATCATATATAGATGGGATATAATTTCTCATTTTTCTGAGTGTACATGGTGCAGAATCACATTGGTCATGCAGTCACATATACACATATAGTAATCATGTCTGTTTTGTTCTACTGTCTTTCCCACATGCCCTACCCTTTCCTCCCTTTACTTCCCTCTCCTATTCTAAGGAAAATCTATTCTTTTCTAGTGTCTCTCCCCATTGTAAATTACCATCTTCATATTAGAGAAAACATTCAACCTTTGGTTTGGGGGTATTGGCTTATTTCTCTTATCATAATATTCTCCAACTCCATCCATTTACTGGCAAATCCATAATTTAATTCTTCTTTAAAGCTGAGTAGTATTCCATCATGTATAATGGTACATTTTCTTTATCCATTCATCTATTGAAGGACACCTAGGTTGGTTTCATAGTTTAGCTATTGTGAATTGAGCTGCTATAAACATTGACATGGCTGCATTACCATAGTATGCTGATTTTAACTCCTTTGGGTATAAAGCAAGGAGTGAGCATCTTAAGGGAGAATCTAGCTTATTCTATTTTCAGCACTTAGGTCATCACTTGTTCAACAAGTTTCACTAAATATAACCATGATTTATTTAAATTAAGACAGAGACTACTTAATAGAAATAATGATATTTTTAATTGCACATATATGAAGACATTAAGAAAAAAATAATTTATTGTCTCAGAGATCTATGAAAGTCAAGTGAGAGTTGGCAACTGACCAAAAAAAAAAAAAAAAAAATCAGTTGTTAAAGTAACATTCAGGCATCCTTTTTCTCTCTGGGTCTCTGGACTCTGTTTAGCTCAGATTAGTTTTGCTTTGGTACAAATCATCTCCATATGCCAGACATAATATGGTCCCCTGATAGTCTTTTTCCCATGGATAGTATCCTCCTTAGGAAAGGATCTGATTGGACCTTGGTCTGTTTTGGAGCCAACCTGTTGAAAGACAATTTAGACTCTGTCTGAGCTGGCCTGGATACAGTCCTGTAGCTAGGGATGTGTCAGGCACCAGGATGTTCTACTTTGAAACCACAAAAGAAGAGGTTCCAATATTCTTTAAACCGAACATGAAAAACCATCATCTGTTTTCATTAGCACAGAATGAAACCTGAGAAAATCACATCAAGTAAAAAATATTCAGTCATTATAGAGTTGAGAGATTAGGAGGAGAGAGACTATGGGAGGTAAAAGAATAACATATATATCCTTAAATGGGATTACTCCTGCAAGTTTTGCCACGTTCATCTTACCGTAAGGACCTGAAAACAGGTGAAGGATTACCAAACAGGCACCTCACAACTGGTGAAGTGTCCACTTCCTCTTTAACATTCACAAAAAGCCATGGACATAAAATGCCTTTGAAATATAACATTGAATAATATGCATTTTATCACATTCTTTATACATAATAGAGCTTGTAGTTCCTTGAGTATTTTAAAGACTATTTCAACAAAACATCAAACCATCCTGTGAATAGGCTGCTCTTGCTGAGAAGATGGAAGGCACAGCATGTCCTCTCCTGCTCCTGTTAATACAATGGAGGCATCTGAAGGCAAAACACAAGGCAAATGTTAAGGTTCTGAACCTCAGAGACACAGATGTGGCCATTAGGGAAGTGAAGGCCTGTGGGATGCTGCAGTGGAGAACTCACTGCAGTGGCCCAGCCTTAGCGTGTAGGAAGTAGCAACCCAGAAGTACCAAATGTTCAAATGAGAAAGGAGAAAAGCTTCCTCTCCCTTGCTAGATGGCCAGGGAAAGACACATCCTCCCCACTCATACCCACCAAGCCAGAGAACACAGCTTGGATTTCCATGCCCCAAGCAAAAATTAGCATAGCCTACACCTTTAAGCCTATACAACAGGTAACTCAAAGTGAAGTATGGAAGTAGAGTCAAAGTATGAAGCTCATAAGAAGTGAAACCAGAGAGAAAATACAAGAAATAAAATATCACTTCAATAAGGAGATGGAGATTCTAAAGAACTGGAAATCCTCAAAATGAAGGAATCCATAAACTCAATGAAAAGCATCACCAACAGACTAGACTGATTTGGATACTTTCAAACAATATCATGTATGTACTGTTTACTGGTATTTGGTTGTATCCTATCTCAGTATGTATGTATGTATCCTGCCTCAGTATATATGTTCAGTCAAGACTGTGCAAATGATTTCTTTTGTCTTGGTGCTCACTTTATTTTTTTACACCAAAAAAAGGGTGAAAATACTAAAGATAATAGCAGCTCAATTCACAATAGCTCAACCTAGGTCTCCCTCAATAGATGAATGGATAAAGAAAGTTTATATATATATATATATATATATATATATATATATATATATATTTCAATTAAATATTAATCAACTTTAAAGAAGAGTGAAATTATTGCATTAAACAGTAAATGGGTTGAATAGGGAAATATCATGCTAAGTGAAATAAGCCAATCCCACAAAACCAAAGTCTGAATGTTTTCTCTAATATGTGGATGCTAATTCACAATAAGGCAGGAGGGGCACAATGGAGGTCTCTGAATGCAAAAAAAAAAAAAAAACAAAACAAAAACAAGGAAACAAGGCAAATGTTAAAATTCTGACACTCAGAGACACAGGTGTGGGCATTAGGGAAGTGGAGGCCTGTGGGAAGAATAGCATTACCTTAGATTAGGTAGAGGAAAGTGATGGGAGAGAAGAGGAGGGGATACGAGGATAGGAAAGACAGTAGAATGGAGCAGACATTATTACTATAAGCATATATGTAACTGCATGACCAGTATGATTCTACAACATGTACACTCAGAAAATGAAATTATATCCCATCTACATATGATATATCAAAGTGCATAAATGCATTCTACTGTCATGTATAACTAATTAAAGCAAATTAAAAATTAAAAATACATGATTTGGATGCAGAAATACATCACTAAACAATTGTTATATAACTTAGAAGTTCACCACTTACATGACTTAGAGGAGTTATGTAAACTCTGTGAGAGATTGTCTCTTGTCTAAATTGGGTGGAGGGGTAAAAATTTGCTCCCAAGATGTAGGCTCTCTATTCACATCACAGATTATTTCTTTTACTGAGAAGAAACTTTTTTTTTAGTCCATCCCATTGATTGATTATTGGTTTTAATTCTTACGCTATGGGAGTCTTATTAAGGAAGTTGGGGCCTAATCCCACATGATGACGATTAGGGCCTACTTTTTCTTCTATTAGATGGAGAGTATCTGGTTTATTCCTAGGTCCTTGATCCACTTGAGTTGAGTTTTGTGCATGGTGAGAGATAGGGGTTTAATTTCATTTTGTTGCATATGAATTTTCAGTTTTCCCAGAATCATTTGTTGAAGAGGCTATCTTTTCTCCAATTCATCTTTTTGGCACCTTTGTCTAATATAAGATAATTATAATTTTGTGAATTAATCTCTATGTCTTCTATTCTGGAACATTGGTCTACCAGTCTGTTTTGTTGCCAATACCATGCTGTTTTTATTACTATTGTTCTGTAGTATGGTAATGCCACCTGCTTCACTCTTCCTGCTAAGGACTGCTTTAGCTATTCTGGGTCTCTTATTTTACCAGGTGAATTTCATGATTGCTTTTTCTATTTCTATGAGGAATGCCATTGGGATTTTGATCAGAATTGCATTAAATCAGTATAGTGCTTTTGGTAGTATGGTCATTTTGATAATATTAATTCTGATTATCCAAGAGCAAGGTAGATCTTTCCATCTTCTAAGATATTATTTGATTTCTTTCTTTAGGGTTTTGTAGTTTTCATTGTACAGAGCTTTCACCTCTTTCATTGATTCCCAAGTATTTTATCTTGGGAGCAAGTTTTTAACCCTCACACATCAGATAGAGCACTAATTTCTAGGGTATATAAAAAACTCCAAAAGCTAAGCACCAAAAAAAAAAAAAAAAACAAATAACCCAATCAATAAATGGGCCAAGGACATGAACAGACACTTCTCAGAAGAGGATATTCAATCAATCAACAATTATATGAAAAAATATTCATCATCTCTAGCCATTAGAGAAATGAAAAGCAATACTACTGTAAGATACCATCTCATTCCAGTCAGAATGGCAGCTATCATGAAGACAAACAATAATAAGTGTTGGTGAGGATGTGGGGAAAAAGGCACACTCATACCTTGCTGGTGGGACTGAAAATTGATACAGCCATTATAGAAAGCAGTATGGAGATTCCTTGGAAAACATGAAATGGAACCACCATTTTACCTTGCTATCCCTCTCCTTGGTCTATACCCAAAGGACTTAAAAATAGCATACTACAGGGACACAGCCACATCAATGTTTATAGCAGCACATTTCACAATAGCTAAACTGTGGAACCAACCTAGACACCTTTCAGTAGATTAATGGATTACAAAATGTGGCATATATACACAATGGGATATTACTCAGGAGTAAAATAAAATAAAATTATGGCATTTGCAGGTAAATACATGCAGTTGGAGAAGATAATGCTAAGTGAAGTTAGCCAATCCCCCTGCCCCCCCAAAAAACAAATGGCACACATTTTCTCTGATATAAGGTGACTGACCCATAGTGAGGTAGTGGGAGGAATAGATGAACTCTAGATAGGGCAGAAGGGTGGGAGTGAAAGAGAGGGGGCAGTGGGTTAGCAATAATGGTGGAATGTGGTGGACATCATTATCCAAAGTACACATATGAAGGCATGAATGGGTATGAACATACTTTATATACAGAGATATGAAAAATTGTGTTCTATATGTGTAATAAGAATTGTGATGCTTTCTGTTCTCATGTATTTAAAATATAAAAGCAATAAAAAAACAGACATTATTACTGTTTGTATATATGTAAATACATGACCATATAATTCTGCAACATGTATACTCAGTAAAATGAAATTATATCCCATCTATGTATGATATATTAAAGTGCATAAATGTATTCTACTGTCATGTGTAACTAATTAAAAAAAATAATTTTAAAAATTCCTTATCAAAAAAAAAATAAAAAAAAATAAAATGGGTGGAATACAACATTTCCTGAAACTCATGATGTTAATTTTATGATGTACTTTAAAGATCAGACACAAATGATAGCTCTTTCCAGCTTCCTAAGGGTTTCACAGTTGAATCATAGGGATATGAGAATAAGAAACAGTGGAGAAGAAAGAGGAGGAGGAAGAGAAAAAGAAGTGTCGGGGAGAAGGAGGAAAAGGGGGAGATAATATATTAGATAGAGGGTCTTTCTGAGTTGCCTAGGACGTCTGTAGGTTGCTGAGGCTGGCTTTGATTCTTCTGTCTCAACCACCCAAACTGCAGGCATTACAGGTATGCACAACCATACCCAGCTAGGTTACAATCTTAACATAGTTAACTAAATGTTACTAGTTAAATAAGTACTCTGTGTTTTAGAAAAATGAAACATATAAGAATATTCTTTAAAATATTAACACATAAATATATAACATGATATTCATGTTAATATGTAATATAATCAATATGGTTATTTTAAATAGTTATAAATATTGAAATATTTCTTGATTTTAAATTTAATATGCTTATTATCAATTGATATAATTTATGATATAATAAGCATAAATATTACTGAACATTAATAAGATCCTGAGAAACAGTTCATAAATGTTAAAACAGTAAGGTTACACTTGGAAGAATTTATTGCATTTTATCATGGTAATGGGTTTATATTTAAGAAGAAATATCACTGACAAATAACAAATATCATAGGCAGAAAACAAAATGGTAGAAGAAATTAAAATAAATAATATATAAATCACATATTATTTATTGAATTATATATTATTAATTAGAGTCTAAAATAATATATAAAATTATATATATAGTTTATTATATATTATTCAATTAAATCATATATTATTTTATTATAAAATTTTATATATATATTGTGTTTGACAATTCACAGTCCGGGGGCCAATAGACTACTGTTTATCCCAGCTAGTAAAGCAGCAATGTGATGATAGCAAGCTCCGCGTCTCCTAGAATGACTCAAGATTGTAAGGCTGGCAAAAATGAGGAGCAACAGGTGATCGTTCATTTCTGGGGGAATGTCTGGTACAGACACTTTGAAAGACAGCTTGGCAGTTTCTAACCTAAGAAAACATACTCTTACCCTGAGACACAGCAGACACACTCATTGGTATTTACCCAAATGACTTAAGAACTTATGTCTCTCTACAAAAAGCTACACACAAATATTTATTGTAGCTTCACTCATAATTGTTCAACTTGGGAGCAACCAACATGGCCTTTAGTATGCGAAAGGATAAATAAACTTTGAAGCATCCACATAGTAGATAATTTTCAGTGCCAAAAAAGAAGAAGCTACTGAGCCAAAAGAAGATATAGAGAAAGCAAAATGCACATTACTGGATGAAAGAAGGCAGGCTGTAAAGACCATGCTATCTAATTCTAACTGTAGGAATCCTAGAAAGGGCAAGTACTATAGGGACAGTAAAAGGGATTCCTAGGGGCTAGGAAGTGTTTCCATTTTTTTTTCATTGCTGTGACCAAAAGTACTGATGAGAACAATTACAGGAGGAAATGTTTATTAAGGGGCTCACAGTTTCAGTGGTCTCAATCCATAGACAGCCAGTTCCATCCCATGGGGATCAAGGTGAGGCAGAACATCATGTGGAAGACTGTGGCAGAGAAAGTGGCTCACATTATGATCAGAGCAGAGAGACTCCACTCACCAGATACAAAATATATACCCAAAAGGTACACCCCCAATGCCCACCTCCTCTAGCCATGTCCTCCCAGTCTAGAGTCACCACTCAGTTAATCCCTGTTAGAGGGTTAATTCACTGGTTGGGTTGAGGCTCTCATAACCCAATCATTTCACCTTTGAATGTTCTTACATTGTCTCACATATGATCTTTTGGGGGACATATATAAACCATATTTGGGGGAAGAAGATTTTGTGGCCATGAAACTACATGATACTGCAGCAGTGGATACATGCTATTGTGCATTTGTTAACACCTGTGGAATGTAGAGTGAAACAACACAAGAGTGAAACAATGAAATTATGCAGTTTGAGGAATAAAGGTTTGCATGGTGGTAAATTTTATGATTAAATCTAAATGGCCATGGGTTTACCAGATATTTGAAGAAACACTATTTCTAAGAGTATGCATGAAAGTGCAGATTTTCTGATTTATCCTCCAACTTCTGACCCACCTTCTCTTGCCTTGACTGGCAGGGAGGACATGATGATACTAAAAGAGAGTGGATCCCCTTTAGTTCTCTGCAGGGAGTGTCTCACAGGTGCATGCATCATTAAAATGCAAGAAAGAAATGTAAAAAAATATAAAAATAAAAAAATAGAACTGCCTATAATTTAGTCTGCCTACTAATTAGCAAAATAATTAAAAATTTAGAGGCAAAGTTGACGGATCTATGGAATACTGACTTTACGCTTAGTGTCTTCCTGGGTGAAGTTGGCTGATTGACAGACTCTCCACAGACTCTTTTGTTTTGAAAGCTCTGTGCTTTGGGGGGCTCTGGAAGAGACTTTTTTTTTCTTTCTTCTTTTTTTTTTCTCCCATGGTAAATACACAGAGCTCAATGTCTGGCCCAGGAATTTCAGCCTCAGCAGTAACGCTTTCTGCTGGTTGAGTAATTTGCAATCCATAAAGACTTATGTATGCAAATTCATCTCTCCCCACAGCCTTGTAAGATTGGAAGGGTATTTTTCCCCCATTTTACAGATGAGGAAATTATATTCTGTTGTAAATGGGTTGGGACCTAGTTGAGAGCGAAGGTCATATTCTATTTGTATGTGAATCCACAGACACAGGAATCTGCCTGGGGAATGAATAACTCCATTAGTGATTACAGCTCTCTTGGCTGGTCAAGGGCAGATGGGTGTGGAGAGTAACAGGCAGTATGGCAGAGTACTGCCACTGCTCAGCCCAGGGACCTTCAGCAAGTCATCCGCTGTCTGATGAGGCCTTTGTAGTGATTTAATATAAAGTTCTTAGTAAAGTTGTTGGGGTGTATTAGTGCTCATTGATGCCCATAGCCATTGTTTTCTGCTCTCTATGCCAGCTGCTCCTGGCACTCATGGTTTTCACTCAGCAACTATGGCAGTTTGACAGGTTTAGGGCAGGAGTGAATGTGATGGTGAGATGTGGAACTATCCTGTCAGCAAAGAGAGGGATTCTGATTTAATAACTCATAGAGGTCCAGCACAATGATAGAATATATGCATTGTCTATAACATGTAAATGACCTCATTCAATTTAAAATTAAATATTTTAGAACTTTTCCTCATTTTGCATAAAATGAAAGGATATATAGCTACAAAGAGGTAACATGTACAATAATTCTTTTTATATATATGCTGTCATTAAAACTTATCCCAGCCTGGAGAATAGGCATCAGCGACTCTAGATGGATATCAAGACTCAGAGAGAAAGGAGGTTTTATTTCCAAGGACAAAGTTACCAAATGGGGTTGACATCTAGTGGAAGATGTCTTTGTTCCTCAAGTTGATATGCGCACGCACACCCCCAAACATAAAACACGTGTGTGCATAAACCCTGCCATGTGACAGTGCCTAATTTTAACTTTTTATCATCTTTGGTTCAGTTGCTGCAGGGGATATTTTACCCTATGATTTCTTATTTTTCTTCACTTGGTTTCACATCTCATTTCTTCTACAATGTATATATGGTCCTGTACCAAATAGATGAGAATATTTTAAGACAGTTCACTTTTATACAGGATGTCCGATGGACTTGCCAGTACTTTCCAAAGAAGAGTCTTAAGAAGGATTGCATCTGAATTTCTCTGCACCCAAATTCTATGAAACTCTATCCCTAAGTCCTACTAAGTTGTCATCGATATAGTATGATCTAGGATAAGACCTGGATAGGTGCACTGCAGTCACAGAGTTTGCATAGTTGGAGACTACAAATGCAGCCTTAAAAGATGGTCAGAAGTGGGGATAGAAAATCCAGGTAAGAAAGTGGAAGAGGAATCAAGCCCCCACACAGGTATTGAGAGGTCTGGAAGCTTTTACCATGCCAATGCTATAGCATAAGGACCTGATTTCTGCTAAGGAAAACCAGATAAAGAGAAGAAAAATAACATACTTGGATTCTCAGAGCTAGGCAATGGGAGGGCCTCATGATGCAAGGGCTCAGTGCTCAGCTTCACTATTGCTTTCCAAGTTAGCCTCTTGCAGCAGTCTGATCTTGTCTTTCTATTTTTATATCCTGGATGTCACCTCACAGTCCTTCTAAAAGACTCTACTCTCTCTCCTTTTGTTCTTTGACGTTCTATATACAGTTATTTGGGAAATCACATTGGTTTTCCTTCCAAACTATCCCCAGAACGCTGTGACCCCTTTCCATCTCCACCCACGGATATCATGTTCCGTTCTGCCTTCCCGGGAGGTCACCTGCTTTCCCACAGTGGCCTCTGCACAGCCTCCCTGCTTCTAACCTTGCTCTTCTTCAGCAGTCAGGTAGAATCCCTTAACAACCAGATGAAGACTTGACTCTATCAAGACCCTTTAACTTCTCTCCATTTCACTAAAATTTAAAAGCAAAATATATACATGAGCCACCAGCCTGTGATCTGCCTCCTCCCAATGTGCATCCAGTTCACTTTCCTACTGGCTCTTTCCTTGCTCGATTGACTTCAGTATCTCTTTCCAAATCCATGCATGAGTTCACACCTTGCACTTGCTCTAGTCTGGGCTAGGGGTGGCTTCTTACTCTTCTTCCTACATGTCTTCAGTAAGCTTTCCCCTGGTAGCCCTAACAGTAAGATGGATTTCTCTTTATTTTCTGTTGTTAAAAATTCCCACTTCCCTATGATCAACAGATATATCTTGAGCACCTATTATGTGGGATAAAACAATTTTAAAAAGGTATAAAAATCACTGCTCCCATGAAACTTACAGAGTTGTTGGGGGAGACAGACAATAAACATGACCTCAAGCAGCATATTACGTGGAGATAAGTGCCTACAGATGAAAATAGAACAGGAGAGAGGACCTGGAGTGCTAGGTGGGTAACAGTTTAAAACATGTAGTCAGTGGGAGGATGAACTTAAAATCCTAATTCAGACAAAAACTCAAGATGGAGTGGAATATCTCATTACCAACCTTTGGGACTGTAGAAGGATTTTGGCTATTTTTAAGCTCATTTTATTAGAGCAGTTTTAGATTCACACACAAAAAAAATTGACCAGAAAGTACATAAATTCAGTCCCCATCCACACACATATATACAGACATATATATATATAGACACTCTCTCCCACAAATATATAGTCTCTCTCTCTCTGTATGTGTGTGTATGTATATATATATGTGTGTGTGTGTGTGTGTGTGTGTGTGTGTGTGTGTGTGTGTGTGTATATATATATATATATATATATATAAATTGATTGTGTATAAATGGAAATTGAGCAATTAATTTAGAAGGTGGGCTTCCCTAAGTTGCCTGCTATGTTGAGAGCCATCTGAAGTTGATACAAAAACTGGCACACTGCTTTTATTAGTCTCATCCAAGTTATTTCCAATCAGATCATTTCAGAGATGATAAGAGTGTTTGAATAAGGAGGTGGTGGAAAATGGTCCAGATATGTTTTGAATACAACCAATTCAATTTGCTCCAATAAGTTAACCTTTCTATTAACTAGAAAAGAAAAAAAAGATTGCATAAATAAAAGGTTTTTTTTTTTTCTTTGGTACTGGGGATTGAACTCAGGGGCACTCAACCACTGAGCCACATGCCCAGCCATGTTTTTTTTTATTGGTTGTTCACAACATTACAAAGCTTTTGACATATCATATTTCATACATTAGATTGAAGTGGGTTATGAACTCCCAATTTTACCCCAAATGCAGATTGCAGAATCATGTCGGTTACACATCCACAATTTTACATAATGCCCTATTAGTAATTGTTGTATTTTGCTACCTTTCCTATCCCCTACTATCCCCCCTCCCCTTCCCTCACATCTTCTCTCTCTACCCCATCTACTGTAATTCATTTCTCTCCTTGTTTATTTTCCCATTCCCCTCACAACCTCTTATATGTAATTTTGTATAGCAATGAGAGTCTCCCTTCATTTCCATGCAATTTCCCTTTTCTCTCCCTTTCCCTCCCATCTCATGTCTCTGTTTAATATTAATCTTTTCTTCCTGCTCTTCCTCCCTGCTCTGTTCATAGTTGCTCTCATTATATCAAAGAAGACATTTGGTATTTGTTTTTTAGGGATTGGCTAGCTTCACTAAGCATAATCTGCTCTAGTGCCATCCATTTCCCTGCAAATTCCATGATTTTGTCATTTTTCAGTGCTGTGTAATATTCCATGGTGTATAAATGCCACATTTTTTAATCCGTTCATCTATTGAAGGGCATCTGGGTTGGTTCCACAGTCTAGCTATTGTGAATTGTGCTGCTATGAACATCGACGTGGTAGTATCCCTGTAGCATGCTCTTTTAAGGTCTTCAGGGAATAGTCCGAGAAGGGCAATAGCAGGGTCAAATGGTGGTTCCATTCCCAGCTTTCCCAGGAATCTCCAAACTGCTTTCCAAATTGTCCACACCAATTTGCAGTCCCACCAGCAATGTACAAGTATACCCTTTTCTCCACATCCTCGCCAGCACTTGTTGTTGTTTGACTTCATAGTGGCTGCCAATCTTACTGGAGTGAGATGGTATCTTAGGGTGGTTTTGATTTGCATTTCTCTGACTGCTAGCGATGGTGAGCATTTTTTCATGTACTTGTTGATTGATTGTATATCCTCCTCTGAGAAGTGTCTGTTCAGATCCTTGGCCCATTTGTTGATAGGGTTATTTGTTATCTTATTGTCTAATATTTTGAGTTCTTTGTATACTCTGGATATTAGGGCTCTATCTGAAGTGTGAGGAGTAAAAATGTGTTCCCAGGATGTAGGCTCCCTATTTACCTCTCTTATTGTTTCTCTTGCTGAGAAAAAACTTTTTAGTTTAAGTAAGTCTCATTTGTTGATTCTTGTTATTAACTCTTGTGCTATGGGTGTCCTAATAAGGAATTTGGAGCCCGACCCCACAATATGTAGATCGGAGCCAACTTTTTCTTCTATCCGATGCAGAGTCTCTGATTTGATATCAAGCTCCTTGATCCATTTTGAGTTAACTTTTGTGCATGGTGAGAGAAAGGGATTCAGTTTCATTTTGTTGCATATGGATTTCCAGTTTTCCCAACAACATTTGTTGAAGATGCTATCCTTCCTCCATTGCATGCTTTTAGCCCCTTTATCAAATATAAGATAGTTGTAACTTTGTGGATTAGTCTCTGTGTCCTCTATTCTGTACCATTGGTCCACCCACCTGTTTTGGTACCAATACCATGCTGTTTTTGTTACTATTGCTCTGTAATATAATTTGAAATCCAGTATCGCTATACCGCCTGATTCACACTTCCTGCTTAGAATTGCTTTTGCTATTCTGAGTCTTTTATTTTTCCATATGAAATTCATGGTTGCTTTATCTATTTCTACAAGAAATGCTGTTGGGATTTTGATTGGCATTGCATTAAACCTATAGAGAACTTTTGGTAATATCGCCATTTTGATGATATTAGTTCTGCCTATCCATGAACAGGGTATATTTTTCCATATTCTAAGATCTTCTTCTACTTCTCTCTTTAGGGTTCTGTAGTTTTCATTGTATAAATCTTTCACCTCTTTTGTTAGGTTGATTCCCAAGTATTTTATTTTTTTTGAGGATATTGTGAATGGAGTGTTTTTCCTCATTTCCGTTTCAGAAGTTTTGTCGCTGATATACAGAAATGCCTTTGATTTATGCGTGCTGATTTTATATCCTGCCACTTTGCTGAATTCATTTATTAGTTCTAGTAGTTTCTTTGTAGACCCTTTGGGTCTTCTAGGTATAGAATCATGTCATCCGCAAATAGTGATAATTTAATTTCTTCTTTTCCTATTTTTATGCCTTTAATTTCTTTTGTCTGTCTAATTGCTCTGGCTAGTATTTCAAGGACTAAATTAAATAGAAGTGGTGAGAGAGGGCATCCCTGTCTTGTTCCAGATTTTAGAGAGAATGCCTTCAACTTTTCTCCATTCAGAATGATGCTAGCCTGAGGCTTAGCATAGATAGCTTTTACAATGTCAAGGTAAGTTCCTGTTATCCCTAGTTTTTCTAATGTTTTGAACATAAAGGGATGCTGTACTTTGTCGAATGCTTTCTCTGCATCTATCGAGATGATCATATGGTTCTTATCTTTAAGTCTATTGATGTGGTGAATAACATTTATTGATTTCTGTATATTGAACCATCCTTGCATCCCAGGGATGAATCCTACTTGATCGTGGTGCACAATTTTTTTTGATGTGTTTTTGTATCCGATTCACCAGAATTTTATTGAGGATTTTTGCATCTAGGTTCATTAGAGATATTGGTCTGTAGTTTTCTTTCTTTGAAGTGTCTTTGTCTGGTTTCGGAATCAGGGTGATGTTGGCCTCATAGAATGAATTTGGAAGAGCTCCCTCTTTTTCTATTTCCTGAAATAACTTTAAAAGTATTGGTATTAATTCTTCTTTAAAGGTTTTGTAAAACTCCGCTGTATACCCATCCGGTCCTGGGCTTTTCTTGGTTGGTAGTCTTTTGATTGCTTCTTCTATTTCATCCATTGATATTGGTCTGTTCAAATTGTGTGTATCCTCCTGACTCAGTCTGGGCAAATCATATGACTTAAGAAATTTATCGATGTCTTCACTATCTTCTATTTTATTGGAATATAGGTTTTCAAAATAATTTCTAATTGTCTTCTGTATTTCTGTAGCATCTGTTGTGATATTGCCTTTTTCATCCCGTATGTTAGTAATTTCAGTTCTCTCTCTTCTTCTCTTCATTAGCATGGCTAAAGGTCTGTCGATCTTATTTACTTTTTCAAAGAACCAACTTTTAGTTTTGTTAATTTTTTCAATAGTTTCTTTTGTTTCAATTTCATTGATTTCTGCTCTGATTTTAATTATTTCTTGCCTTCTGCTACATTTGCTGTTGTTTTGCTCTACCTTTTCTAGGGCTTTGAGATGAAGTGTGAGCTCATTTATTTGTTGGTTTTTCCTTTTTTTGAGGAATGACTTCCAGGCGATGAATTTCCCTCTTAAAACTGCTTTCATTATGTCCCATAGATTCCAATATGTTGTGTCTGTATTTTCATTTATCTCTAATAATTTTTTTTTATTTCCTCCTTTATGTCTTCTGTAACCCATTGATCATTCAGTAACATATTGTTCATTTTCCATGTGATGTAGGATTTTTCCTTCCTTCCTTTATCATTGATTTCCAGTTTCATTCCATTATGATCAGATAAAATACATAGTATTATCTCCACCCCTTTATATTTACTGAGGGTTGCCCTATGGCATAATATATGGTCTATTTTTGAGAAGGATCCATGTGCTGCTGAGAAAAAAGTATATCCATTTGATGATGGTTGATATATTCTATATATGTCAGTTAAGTCTAGGTTATTGATTGTGGTATTGAGTTCTATAGTTTCTTTATTCAACTTTTGTTTGGAGGATCTGTCCAATGGTGAGAGAGGTGTGTTGAAGTCACCCATAATTATTGTGTTGTGATCTATTTGATTCTTGAACTTGAGAAGAATTTGTTTCATGAATGTCCCAGCACCATTATTTGGTGCATAAATATTGATAATTGTTATGTCTTGTTGGTGAATGGTTCCTTTTAACAGTATATAATGTCCTTCCTTATCCCTTTTGATTAACTTAGACTTGAAGTCGATTTTATTCGATATGAGGATGGCCACCCCTGCTTGCTTATGGGGACCGTGTGCATGGTATATTTTTTCCCATCCTTTCACCTTCAGCCTGTGTATGTCTTTTCCAATCAGATGTGTCTCCTGGAGGCAGCATATTGTTGGATTTGTTTTTTTAATCCATGATACCAGCCTATGTCGCTTTATTGGAGAGTTTAAGCCATTAACATTTAGAGTTACTATTGGTATATGGTTTGTACTTCCAGCCATGTTTGATTATTTATCCTTTTTTAAAAAAAATTAGTTTGTTTCTCCATGATTATCTTTCCCCTCGCCCTCTGTCTTTACCGAGGCACATCCCACTGATGGTTTTGGTTATTGTTTTTCATTTCTTCCTCCTGTACTGTTTTGCTCAAAATGCTTTGCAATGCTGTTTTTCTGGCTGCAAATTCTTTTAACTTTTGTTTATCATGAAATATTTTTATTTCGTTGTCATACCTGAAGCTTAATTTTGCTGGATACAGAATTCTTGGTTGGCATCCATTGTCTTTCAGTGTTTGAAATACATTGTTCCATGACCTTCTTGCTTTCAGCGTCTGTGATGAAAAATCCGTTGTTAACCTTATTGGTTTACCCCTGAATGTAATCTGCCTCCTTTCTCTTGTAGCTTTTAATATTTTCTCTTTGTTCTGTATATTGGATATCTTCATAACAATGTGTCTTGGCATTGGTCTACTGTGATTTTGTGTGCTCGGTGTCCTGTATGCATCTTCAATTTGTATATCTGTTTCCTTTTTTATTTCTGGAAAGTTTTCTGTAATTATTTCATTCAGCAGGTTACTCATTCCCTGGGTTTGAATCTCTGTACCTTCTTCTATCCCGATGACTCGTAAGTTTGGTTTTTTTATGTTATCCCATAACTCTTGGATGTTTTTCTCGTGATTTTTTACCAGCCTTTCTGAGTTGGCTAGACTCTTTTCAAGATGATATATTTTGTCTTCATTATCTGACGTTCTGGCTTCTACTTGCTCCACTCTGTTAGTGATACTCTCAATTGAGTTTTTAATTTGGTTTATCGTTTCCTTCATTTCTAGAATTATTGTTTGATTCTATTTTATAATGTCTATCTCCTGATAAAGATGCTTAACTTCTTCTTTTATCTGTTTATGTAATTCATTCTCAATGTGTTCTTTCGCTGCTTGAATTTGCTGTCTCGTATCCTCTTTAAGGTTCCATTCCATCTGTCTAAGGTTTCCTTGAGTTCTTTATATGACCATTTTTCTGATGACTCTAGGTCCTCCTGAATATTTAGACTGTCCTGCATTGTTGTTACTCCTTTTCTTCCTTGCTTTTTAATGCTGCTCATGTTACTTCTTGTTCTGTTTGACTGCTGAGTTACTGTTTACTCCTATAGATTTATTTGATGCTTGGGAGGAAAGGTATTAGAAGTTAAGGGAAGAAGTCACTAAAGAGAATGAGAGTAAGCAGGTAGAATTCAAGGAAGAGGGAATAAGAAAATTGAAAAGACAAAAGAAGAAAAAAAATAGAAAAGAAAAAAAGAAAAAAAAATAAAAAAAAAATAAAAAAAATTAAAATTAAAATTAAAAGAAAAAAAAATTTAAAAAATTTAAAAAAATTTAAAAAACAATAAGAAAGAAAAATGAAAATGAAATAAAAAACCCAAATCAAAAAAAAAAGAGAAAAAAAAAACTAATAAATGCAGTCTTAGAGTTTGATTAACTTCTCTTCCAGTAGGTGGCGCTGTGCCCACCAGGCCAAGTTTCTCCTGTCAATATGTGTGAACCAATCATTGTGCAGCTCCTCCTCCCAGACTGGGCGAGTCTCCAATCCTGAGTGCCTAGGGCCTCCTCTTGTGTCTAGTCACTTCCCCACTTTTCCTCTAGCCAGGCCCCTCTTACGGGTGCCGCTCACCACAATACTGACTACACGCCAGGTCTGTTGCTCCCGGGAGCCCTGTTTTCATGAACGACTGGACACACTCTCCCTGTTTGCCATTCCCTCAGACCCTAAGTTTGTAGAGCTTGGGGCTGAGAATCCTCAGCGAATTTTACTTGCCCTCTGGTAGCCACGCCCCCGGTAGCTGGTGCAAGAGACCTCAGCTGTCAGCACTGGTGGGAGCGGTAGTTCCGCGCCGGGGGTCCCGTGCCACCTCTGATTCCCTCAGTCTGGCTATTGTGCTCACGGGAGAACTGGGAGGGGCCCTTAAGGTTTCCCCGATGTGTGGAGAGGGAAGGCTAGGGAATTACACACCTGTTTCAATGAAGTTATCTCCTCCCCCGCAGTCTGATGACGTCAGTTCTCTGCCATGGTGGTGTCTCTTGCAAATGTCGACAGTTCCTTTCCCTTTGCTGGGTGACCAATGCAACGGGTGGGTCCTTACTGTCCCTCCCAAGCCCCGTTTCAAACCTGTGGCCACTACCTATGAAGACTCAGGAGGCATTTACCTCTGTAGGATCAGAAGGGCTGACCAGTTGTTTCAGCCGGATGGATTAGTGCTGAGTCACAGCTGTTTGTCTGCGGGAAGCAGGCGAATGGGAGCTTGAATTCAGCCGATCCGGGCTCAGTGTGTGTTCTGAGAGGCCCAGACTGTTCGCCCCAGATCCACGTCAGCTCAGCATTGCCTAGTGATCCTGAGCAAACAGAATTTAGATTGTTTACGACTCCCTATGCCCGCACAGCTGAAGAGGTCAGCGACTTGATCTCTCCGCGCCTGCCGCCATGTTGGAATCCCCAGCCATGTTTTTTATTTTATTTTAGAGACAGGGTTTCACTCAGTTGCTTATTGCCTCACTTTTACTTAACCAGGCTTTGAATTTGTGTTCCTCCTGCCTCAGCCTCCCAAGCCCACTGGGATTATGCGAGTGGAAGTTTTGAAACACAAAATTAGAAGCCGTTTTTGGATATGTTAAATATAAGCAGATCAGTGTCCAAGTGGAGACATTAAATAGGCTGCATGATTCTAAGTTTAGAAAAAAAAACATCTAATATGGTGTTATAAACTCGGAGTCACTATTGATGGAGGAGGAAAAAAGTATCAACTGCTGAGTGTTGAGAACCCCACAGGAAAGCAAGGTCCTGCAGTCAGTAGGGGGAGCCACAGTGGGGCAGGAGAGAGGGCAGGACAGAGCAACATCCCGAGTCCCCCAGAAGCGAGTCCACCTAGGAGCATAGGCTCAGTGCTGTTTAGTGCTTCTTCTCTGTTGAGAAGGAAGAGCATTTGAAATGGAGGTCCAGTTAACCAGCATGGACATCAGTGCGGCCTCCACCGCACACCAGCCTTTATTTTTGGTCATTTTCCCTTCTCTTCTGATTCTACTGAATTCTAGACGTGCAATCTTAGACAGTTTTCTTTCATTTTCAAAGCTTTAGTTTCTTTTAGGGGATGATCATACTGAACTGGGTAATAATTTGAGGACTGGGTGATATAAACTAAAAGTTTCCCATCAGTCCTTGAACAGCTACTGCCAGAACAAAATCCTTCTTAAGTGTTAGTCGGGCTTGTTGTTACTATTGTTGGGGAGTAGGATGTTCACATTAGGTTGCTAATTTCTGTAGCCCAAGGTTGAGCAGAGTGCCTGGCACATAGTAGGCACTTTTTAATGAAAGACAGAACACATCAAATATCTTCTATCTCCCTCGATCTCTCTTCTTTTTTCTTAATTGACAAATAGAAATGGAGGAATCATAAAATTTAAAGAAGTGAGAGAATGTGTTTCAATGTCATTTTCATAGAAAGCCACAAAATCAATAGTCATTTAAAATGAAGTTGTCATGTGAACCAGTAAAAAATGGGTGATATTCAATATTAGTAATTTAAGAGAATATGTATGTGTGTGTGTGTGTGTGTGTGTGTGTATAAAATCTCATTAAATCCTCATATTTGCTAGTAAGGATGCTAATCCTTCCCTTAGACATAACAAATCCAGTTTAGGTCATCCAGGATTGGACTACTTTCTGCTTAAAAATTACTTGAATAAATATTTATACTGTTATATTCTAAGAGTTAAACAACATAATTTTTACTTATTTTATTTTGCTGAGTAGTCATGGGGAGCTAATGCAGTTGTTTCAGGATTTTCCCTTTTTGTCCCTATAAGTAAAATAGGCAAAGTTTTCACATTTTACTCAAATCTCACAGTTTATATTGAAGTTAAGGTGAGCAAAGTCACAGTTCATAGTTTGCAGTTGTGTGGAGTTATCATTTCTCATCGGAAAGTCCTCAATCTCTTGAGATTCAGAAGGACCACAGAGGGATGGCAGAAAATCCGCAAGATGCCAATATGCAGAGAGTAGGCCTGGGGTCCAGAGACAGGCTCACAGCTTGCCTTCAGTGATCCAGAGACAGGGCATAGCCAGGTGGCTGGCGTGAGGAGGATGTAAACACAATTAAAGGATAAACAAAATATGGGCCATGAGAGACGTAGGACATAACTCAAACTTGTAAGAACAGATTCTCTCTAGAGCCTGAGAAAGATGCAGACACACACCAGCACTATTGCTTGTTGTCCTGAGATGTCCTGAGTCACAGCAGTGATGGGTGTCCTGTGGTGAGCTTCCGCCAGGGGCTGCCATGCAGCTGTCTGTGGTAGCAACTCACTTCCTTCTCCTTCAAGGTAAGTATGTCTTTCCCTCCACCCCTTCTACTTAACCCATTGTAAAATAACTCCAAGGTCTCCAATCTAATCAAACACCAATCCTAGATCCCTGTCCTTGATCAGCTACTGCCAAAGCAAAGGGACCCGCCCTGAGGCCAGGCTTCTGGTGCTGCTGCTGGGACCAGAGCACTGCTGCTGAATGGGATTCTAGGGATCCACAGGAATGCTGTGCTCCTCAGCCCACTGCCAGGATGCTGAGGCTGATGCCGCAGTCCCCGCAAGAGCCAGAGCTGCCTCAGGCAGTTGTTGCTCCTGATGCCAGAGGCACAGCCAGGAGACAGGAGAAAATCCCTTCGGCCTTCTCCCACCCTGCCAATTGCTCCCACCCGCAGAACCTGGGGGTTGTATTTAAAAGCTTCAGCTTCCCTGAAATTCAGAAATCACAGAAGTATGCAAAGGAAGCCAAAGATCACAGACTAACGGACCACAGTCCTTCAATGGGGCTGGTTGAATTCTTTAATGTAGGTAACATTTATTGATACTTTTTAAATACTTAACCTTTCAGTCCTCTGTTGTAGCTTGGCCAGATAACATGAAAGACATGGCATTAAATTTAAATTTCATAGAAGCATGGGTAATGTTTTAGTATATGTAGTTCTCATTAAATATGTGTGTATTATAAACTGCAGGAGAAATACATATATACATGCATATGAACTACAAATGTTGCATGAGACAGGTATACCAAAAAAAGAATTCATTGTTTGCCTGAAACTCAAATTTTTAACTGGGTGTCCTGCGTTTTCACTTGTTACATCTGAACCTTTCCCCTGCTTTCAAGGTCATCCATCGTGGCTGCAAAACAAAACACAACACAACACCTTAACTCCAAGTCTATTCCCTTCTCCTTCCTCATCACTGCTTCAGCTCCTACAAGAGCTCGGGGAATGATCATCGAAGGATTATTGAATAAGTGATTTGATGACAAAATCAATGATGTCTATAAATAAGAGACCATCACATAGTAAGAGCTCCATAATATTAACCCCATTCTACTCGAAGAGCTTCTTGTAACTTGAGGAATTTCCACCAAGTCAAGATTCTGTGTACACTTATCAATTCTGAAATGTATCCATTTCAGGTTAAAAATAAAACCTAAGGGAAATGAATTTAAATCCATTTCTATGGAACTACAAACTGGATATTTATTGCTTCAAACAAAATCATTGTTACATTGCACCTTTCCATTATCTCAAATATTCTGACATGCTCCTTTGGCACATCTGGTTAGATTTAAGACACTCTGAGACTTTATAGAAATTCTTATGAGTTGTCATGATGTTGTAACTCCAGGCCCACCTGCAAATATCAGTGGCCAGATCATGTCTAAACTAGTTGCACTTGATGCAGTTGACCACATTTATCATCTTGGAACATTCTACTGGTTTTCACACTGTTCTGCCTGGATTATTTTGCCAAGTTTCTGACAAACAGAAGCCCTGAAAAATTCTTCAATATTGGCATTTGTCTCTGAATGCCTTCTCACGCTGCATATTCTCCCAGGAGGACTCTGTCCACACTCATGATTACACTGGCCATATGCATTCCATAACTCACAAATCTTCACCAATAGCTCACATTCACTCCTACACCACATCTACTCATCTGATGTGTTGCTCTGTATCTCCATGTCTATCCTTTTTAAGTATCCTAATCTAATCCTGAGAAACTGATGTGACTTCATTTTTGAAAACAGCTTCTACCTCAAAGCCTGTCCAAGGAAGAGGTGACCCTTGTCCTTGGAAAGACCCACAGAGCACTCCTAGGCACATACCCACCCTGCTGAGTTGTTTGTCTGAAAATAACAGGAGAGATCTGCAGAGCCAGGTGTCCCTGACTCAGTCAGGCTAGGTGAGGACCCATAGCAACCCCCTAGCAACCACCAATCAGCATGAGACATGGAAAATACCTGGGATGCCAGATGACCGCCCCCCCCCCCAGTAGTTTGTAGTGGTTGATAACTTGTTGGGAAACCATGTAGTTGAGCACGTATACCCGTCGTGGCCTAAACTAATCAGTTCAAAGGAATAACCCTCTTGTACTAACCAATCACCCTTACCCAACTTGTTCCCACCAGTGAATGTGCTAATCAATGTTAAGAGTTGTTGTTTGTCTTTCCCATGGTATGGAATGATTTGCTGTGTGATGTTGTGACGCATAGAGTATCCACCCAAAACCTATAAAATCTCACTGGAGAAAGGACTGGGACTCACTCCCTGGGACAGCTGCTTCGGGAACAGTTGTGAGTCCAGGCTCGAGCTTGCAATAAAGACTCTTGTGTGATTGCATCAGATTCAGCTCCTGGAGGTCTATTGGGGTCCCACGAGTCTGGCATTCCAGCCCAAACCTAATCTCTCCTCCTTCTCTAACACAACTAGACCCTGCCCTCTAGGCTTCCCTTACTCTTAAGTGTATTAATTTCCAGATTTGTATACAATAAAAATACCATTCTGATGCTAATTTGCATGAGTTTTAAATTTCTATAGATTTATACAATCACAACCATGGTAAGCATGCAGAATAGTCCAATGACCCCCACCAACTTCCTCACTCTGTTTCTCCTACTACACACCCTCCCAGGCTACATTCTTCCTAGTTGATCCTAATCTAAGAATACCCAGTAGCTGCCTTTTCCATCATGTCTTAAGTCTAATCAGGCAGTATGTAACCTGTGAGGACCATTTCTTTATCCCAACAATACATCTTAGAGATTTATTCATGTATCAATAGCTTATTTGTCTTTAACATTTTTAGAATTGAGTTGTACATAGTTACCAAAGTTTATTTCCTCATTCACCCACTAAAAGATATTTTAAAAAAATATTTTAAAGGTTTACAGCTTTGGCAGTAAGAACAGAGCTACTACAATTTTTTTAGAAGATTTTGTGTGCACATGGTTTTTCTTTTTCATGAGTAAATCCCTAAGAAGTGGAATTGCTAGTCATGCAGAAAATATCCACTGACATGTACAAGAGAATGTCAGTTTTCCAAAATAATCTCCTGTTTTGCATCCCCACCAGTAATATATGAGAGTTCCAGCTGCTTCACATCCTTGCCAATGTTTGATACTGTGACTTTAAATTCTTAATGTTTAAATTTCCTATTTATTTATTTGTCATTCTCTTTGGTGTGCAGTAGTATCTATTTGGTTTTAAGTTGCCTTTCCCTAGTGGCTAATGAGATAAGTATATTTTCCTATGCTTATTTACCACTGCTATATTTTCCTAGATAAACCATCCAGGATAAACTATTTTGCTAATTTTAATTCAATTGACTGGTTTATTATTTAGTGTTGAATTTTCAAAATTCTTTACAAGTTCTAGATGCAATTCCATTGTCAGACATTTAATAAGGAAATATTTTCTCTAAGTAACTTGAGTTTTCATTTTGTTCTCATTTTTTGCAAAGACTCCTAATTTTGATGAAGTCCAGTTTATCAATATTTTCCTTCATGACTTGTGAATTGCTTAAATTCTTATTTAATTTCTGAGTTTTTAGAGATTTTATAGTTACCTTTGTTATTGATTTCTTATCAATTTTGATATGTACAATATACATTGGTGATCCCAGGTCTTCTACTTTTACTATTTTGTTTTATGACTTGGGATATGGTCTTCCTTGATAAATAGTCAAGGCACTTTTACAGATTATGTATTTTGTCATCATTTGTTGCAATGTCATAACTATTTGTTAGACCTGGGTTCTTGGTTTTGTTGCTTGGTGTCCTGCCAGCCCACTTAGCATGTCTGTATATTTTAATAACAATCAAGAAGGATGTGCTGAGGCCTTGAGATGCAGCTGTGGGCTTCCTGCTTTTCCTCTCAGTACTATCTGTGGTCTCATCATCTGTTCTGAGTCTCTTTTTATAATGTTGCATGGATATTGTGAGGCTGAAGGTTTAGGATTCTTTTGTACACTTAGCGAATTGCCTCTTTGTTCATTAGGTAACATTCATCTTTATTGCTCTTACTCCTCTTTTCTCTGAAGTCTACATTGTCTGATATTAACATAGAACATTCCAGATTTCTTTTGATTAGTGCTTGTATCTTTTGCAATCTTTTTCATTTTATTTAACTTGCACACACAATTATAGATGAAGAAGTTTTCTTATAAATAGAATTTCCTTGGGTACTGTAGTTTTGCTTGTTTGTTTGTTTTAAATTTCCTTCTGATGATATCCAGATTTTAATTGGTGTATTTAACTGTTCATGTTTAATGAAGGTATCTACATGTTTTCGTTTATGCCTATAATTTACTATTTGTTTTCCCTCGGTTCTCTCTAAATTTAATTCCTAAGTAAAACCTTTTCTGCTTTTATCTTAATGATTTCAGTCACTATTAGCATTTTGTCTGAATGTATCTATTGTGTTTGTTACTATGTCATTGAATAAAAAAAAAAAAACATTAGTGGGAATTTGCAATTTGCATTGTATATTCAATTCTTCACAGTTGACTCAGAATTAACATTCCACTCTTTGACTGGAACACCCGGAGTTTGGTCACCTTTTTTGTTGCTGTGACTTAAAGTTCTGACCAGAACAATTTTAGGGGAGGAAAATTTATTTGGGGGCTCATGGTTTCACTGGTCTCCGGTCCATAAACAGCCAGCTTCATTCCTCAGGGATCCAGGTGGCAGGAACAACGTGGCAGAAGGGTGAGGCAGAAGGAAGCAGCTCATGGTGATCAGAAAGCAGAGAGAGAAAGACCCCACGCTCCAGATACAAATATATACCCCATAGCCACGCCCCCAATGAACCACTCCCTCCAGCCACAACACACCTGCCTCCAATAACCACTCAGTTTGTCCCATCAGGGATTAATTAACTGACTGGGTTAAGGCTCTCATAACCAATCATTTCTCCTCCGAACTTTCTTGCATTGTCTCTCACCTGAGCATCTGGGGGACACCAGAGCTAAACCACTACAACCTGCCAGCACATAGGGGCCTCTCCCTTCTCCCCTCCTTTCATTCTGGTTGTCTCATGTGCTTCTTCTACATACCTTTAGAACCCGTCAGAAAATATCATGCTCTCTTCTCTTTCTGGACACAAAGTTTAGAATTCTGGTGTTCATCTGCAGAACTCTGAGCTCTGTCCACTCTTTTCTTAAACTCTCTCCCTCTCTCTTTCTTTCTCCTCTAATCAGATAGTTTCAATTGCACTATCTTCAATGTGAAATTAAGGATATCATGAACTCATTTTCTGAGACAGTTTAGTGGTGAAATAATCAGACCAAAATCAAGCCCATAGTTTTGGAAGTGTGCAGTTGGAAGTGAGAGAGGTGTCTAAAGTGTCCTGAGTCGTCCTGAATGTAGAAGAGTGCAAGGACTGAAGACCTCTGGGCACAGAGGACCTTCCCAGTCATGGGATGCTCAGGGGACAGCAGGAGACACAATGAGAGGACCCTTGGGCCTGCCTGAATTTTAGGCACTTACCCTGTGACATTTAATGTTCGCAGAAGTTGCAACTAGACTTTTAAGTAGGGGAAAACGCACACACTCACACACACACACACACACACACACACACAGAGAAATTAGAGAATGGCAGCATGGAAACTAGTAAAGAAAATGTTCCAAAAATGAAGGAGGGATTCTCATTTAACTCACTATCTGGCCCTTCAGAGAGTACCCCAGCACTGATACCTACCCCACCTTCTTGGTTTAATAGAAATTTGCCCATAGTTAAAATTCCCATTCATACAGGTGGATCTATTGTTCTAGTCCACCTAAATTAATGCCAACCTTCAACTCAGGACTGTTTCCAAGAGCCATAGCCTCAATATGGATCCTTGGGGTGATGTTGTTTTGAGCTCATGCAGAACTTGGAAGTGGAACTTTCAAGGGTGATTTTTCATTAGTGAGGAGGTAGGCATTCATTGGGAAGCAGGAGGACTGAACAGCAGTGCGGAGGTGAACCCACCCCCACCGCCTCTGCTCCTCACATCTTCTTGGGAGCTTGAGATTAGTCTCAAGGTGCTATTATTTCCACATAATTCATCAAACACAGCACTTTTCTTTCTGAGAGTGGTATGGTCTGAGCTGTGTTCAACTGATATTTGTATGTTGAAGTCTTAACCCTTAATACCTCAGAGTTGACCATATTTGGAGACAGGCTGTTTAAAGAGGTAATTAAGTTAAAATGAGGTGATGAGGTGGGCTCTAACCCAGTGTAACTAGTGTCATTATAAGAACAGGCAGTTAGGATACTGGGCGACGATATTGGACAACTTATATTGTCATATTGTGTGCACGTAACAATGAATCCTACTGATTGTATACAACAGTAATGCACCAATTAAAAAAAGAAAAGACAATAATAATATAAAGAGACCATTAGGACACAGACCCATACAGAAGAAAGACCGTGTGAAGACACGGTGAGAAGACGGCTTCTCTAAGCCCCGGAGAAAGACCTCTGAAGAAAGACACCTTAAGCTTGCACTGCCAGCCTCCAGAATTGTGAGAAAGCACATTTCTGTCGTTGAACACACCAAGTCTTGCTGATTTGTCACTGAAGTCCCAGCAAACTCACATAGAGAGCAAGGTGCTAAAGATCTATCAGCACATCAGGACTAAAATCCTTTCAAAGGGCATTACAATGGCTCTCATAGAAATGCATAGCTTTAAAAATACTTCACATTTATGGAAAGCTTGTCCTGAGCCAGTAGCTCTGCTGAATGTGCGTGAGTCACAGGGAAGAGAGGCACCATGGGAAGTGCTGCTCCCCTTGGTGATGGTAGAGGTGGGTGGACCTGTGGAGGGGAAAGTCAGACGGACAGATGCAGAAGAGAAATGAGATAGCTTCTCACCCTTTCTGTGCAACCCAAGACTCCTCACGGCAGTCTCTGTTTCTCATTTTCCTCATCTATAAAATGGAATAGTGTGTTTCCACAAGGCTGATGCCAGTTCCTGATATCATGTCCAACTTATCCTTCTGTAAGATGTTGTCTATGTGAACATAAACAAGCAGCAGCCTTGAGGAATGCCTAAACAGGAAAAAGGAGTGGTTACAGCCCTCATGGCGCTTACAGATAACAACTAAGGGAATAAGCAAAACTACTTAGGCCCACATGATGGGAGGTGACAGTAAACACACGGACACAGAGCTTTGGAGGTCTTCTCCAGCACCCTTCACACAGCCAGCTCTCCTCCTCCATCATTAAACAAACAAGTGCTACTCAGAAGCCAGGAAGTCATTCTTTGGCTCTCTTGAGAAACAGCCCCATTTCATTTCTGCAGAACCTTCTCCCAGAACCATAGTTGCTGCCTATTCCGCTCAAATGCAGCAAAATAGCCAATCTCCTCCCAACTGCAAGCACAACTCAGGCTCTGGGATCACCATGGTTCTCCAGAAGAAACTGTTTCTTCAACTGCATGCCACTTTCCTAAACAGCCCTGCCTCGAAGTTTTATTCTACAGATTATTTAAGAAATTGCCTGGTTAGGGTACATACTATAGGTTTTATTTATTTTTGGTTTTTGCTCAACTTTTGTGTTGGTTGAGCCTGACTCTGAAATTTGTTTTTTTCTTTTAAGCTCCTAGAATTTCATCCAGAACAGTTTAGCTTCTTAAGACAATGACATCAGATTCCATTACTATGGGCTGGGGATGTGGCTCAAGCGGTAGCGCACTTGCCTGGCATGCGTGCGGCCAGGGTTCGATCCTCAGCACCACATACAAACAGAGATGTTGTGTCTGCCGAAAACTAAAAAATAAATGTTAAAATTCTCTCTCTCTCTCTCTCTCTTTAAAAAAAAAAAAAAGATTCCATTACTATAAGAACTCTCATTTCAGAATTTTTAGTATTTTTTTAAAATTTCAAGTCAGATATGGGAGACTTCTGAGAACAGTTTGTCTACTTGCAACAACTCTGTTTTAGCCCAGAAAAGAGCAACCAACAACCATTTCTTATGGAATGGACATAAGGAGCCATGTATTCCATCTGCCCATCACCATTCTATCTTCCCATCTTTCTTTGCTTTCCCACTGTGTGCCAGCCACTGTTCTATGTCTTCGTTCTACAAAAATAAATGTTCCCTATTGCTGCTTGCAAAGAAATCAAAGGCTATAGAAGTATTAGGTGTGTAAATGCCCACCTGTCCATATCACTTATCACAAAAAAGGAGCATATGCCATTTTATACCACATGATTCCTTACTTGTCCTTTGTGGATGAGCCAAGAAGGATGTCATACAAATGCATCTCTACTTAAAATAAGACAAATAGGATACATAGTATGACATCCTATTTTACAGATGAATAAATATATCATGGTGTAAAGATATGAAAATAACTGCAATGTCAAGAAGACCTGGGGTCAAATCCCAACTCTGCAGTTTGCTAAAATAATATCTCTCAAATTATGTTACATCATTGGTAAGATCACTTTTCCTCCTGCAATACAGTAAGATGCCACATTCAGAGATGCTAGTCACAGACCACTCACCTCCTCTTGGTACTGCGGATATTGGGGGGTGAGTAACTGCCCTGCCACGCTTCATTTGATTAGATTGATCTTCCCCCGGTTCAATTCACTCCACGCAGTCTTCCTCTCCATGTAACCCATCCTCATGTTCTCCCAGAAAATGTTTTGGTCAGTAAAGTTTCTTTCTCGTATCTGTTGAGAATGTGAAGATATTTTGAGACCCGTTCATGTGATATCAGCATCAAGGCACTGGGAGAGCTGAGTCCTCACCTTCCCCCTCAACACTGTACCATGCAACACCAAGGTCTTGCTGGCTCCAGGTTCCACCCCATCCTTCTGCAGCCCTCGATGTGGGACTCTTGGTTTATTCCCACACAGTCCATTTCCCTATGCATCGATGATGGATGATGGCGGAACACGTGGCTTAATTTGGCCAATGTTATGTTAGTAAACAAGGACTTGCTTATCCCAGGGCTAGCTGTCATGAATCTCTAAACTACAAAGCCTTGGTGAAGGTAAATAAGACCCAGGCTCATGGGAAATATTTTGTGTTTAAGCTGAAAGGCTCAAAGTTGTGAGAATGCCATTACATCTTTATATATAAGTTCAAGACCTCACCCATAAAATTTATCAAGATGCTTTGTCAAATCTGACATGCTGATTGTGACATTTGTTCAGAAATGTAAAAACACAGATTAATAAAACTTATGAAAAACAACTACAAAGTGGAGGGCCTTATCTAATTTAAAAACTTATACCCTAGTAAACAAATAATAATATAATAATAACTATAATGTTGTACTAGTGTCAATATAGACGTGTAGATAAAGGGAACAAAAAAAATTAGAAATGGGGCAACACATCACAGTTAATGGATTTTTTTTTTACTAAACTATCATGTTAATTCAATAGGAAAAACAATCATCTTTTAAATAAAGGATTCCTTAGTGAGTGAATATATGGAGAAGGAAAACTTTCAGGTCTTAACTCACAACATACAGAAAAGAAGTCTTGAAATGGATCAGAGAACCGAAGATAAAAGAGAACTATAAAATACACAGATGCAAGCACAGAAGGACATCCACAAGCTGATGGGGAGAAATAATTTCTTATATAAAGCAGTAAAGTGGAGATCATATAAAATGGATGAATTGGATTTCATCAAAATTTAAAATCTCAGTGCTGCTAACATTCTGGTTAGAAAGTGAAAGATGATCTACAGTATGCAAGAAAAGGTATTCAATTCATATATATAATTACGACTTCAGTCCAGAAATAAAGAACTCTTTCAACTCAATTAGAAGATAATCGCCCAGTTAAAAAGAAGCCTAAATGGACACTTCTTTAAAACATATACTTATGGTTAAAAATCATTATAAGAAAAATACTCACGAGTTATTGATCCTCAGGTAAATGCAAACTGAAATCACAAAGATATAAAGTTATTCATCTCCAGAATGACTAAAATTTAAGACCAATGTTATCCATCCTGGTATAATATAAAGCATTTGCAAAGTTCATACATTGTTTTTGTTTTTGTTTTGTTTTGTTTTGTTTTGTAGTAAAATGTTTCTTCCCCTCTTGAAAATGTCACTTGACTGTAAAATTACCCATACCTCGAAGGTCTGACCTGGTGATACCACCACTACTCCACATTGGAACTGAGTGCCTGGTACAGCCCTGTGCTGAGGAGCAGACCCATATCCTTGACTCCTGAGGATTTAAGTCAACACAACTGTGCAAGCAAAAGGTTATTTTCACTTGCTTTCTTGGCTCCTTTTCTTGCATATATTAAAAAGACAGAACAGCTGCGAATGGATGAATTAACATTAGCAAGTTTTAAAAATCGCCAGTGAACAATGTGAACATTTCAGCAAGCCTGAGAAAATGGATTTGATCTGGCCTCATGCCACTGAAAGTGCTAGGTGTGTCTCAGTCTCCTAGTTTTATTTTGGAGCAAGAAATTCAACTTTTGTCCTGTTTTGAGTTTCTGTTTTCTAAAAGGAATGTGAATTTCCTGCTGAGTTGATTCCTGGCCTTCTCTTCTCCTCCTCGTCCTTCCTCTCTGCCTTGGTCTTAATGTTCTTCTTTATCACCTTCTCCTTCATCTTCACCTCCATCTTCTTCAAGTAGTATTTAGTTAGTTTTCTTTTCTTGTTCTTTTTTTTTTTTCATTACTTATATTTCTTCGCACTTCTCTTCTCCACTAGGTTACTTCTCCATGTAAACTTCAACAACAAATCTTGCTCTGCCTTCGGTAGGCTTCATTTCTAAATGGAAGTAACAAGAACCTCCGAAGGAGAGCTCACAGTGCAGCCCTCACACACTGTAGAGAGAAGTCTCACACCTGTGTACCTACTGGGTCCCTCCATCTGCCTTTCCCACGGCTCGGAGCTTTCACTCAACATGTTCAAAGCAGAATTCATTGCTTACATCCCAGGAACCACTACTTTTCTACATATTTTTTTTTTTGTCACTCAACTTAGCATGACATACTCAGAATTGTTATTCGTTTGGTAAACAAAGAACTTATTTTGTTATTGTTGTTGTTGTGAGTTATTAGAGCAAAAAGAATTTTTTATGTCGTCACAAAGATGGTAAGTATTATATTAGAAGCAATGAGAAATAACAACTGTGACTTTGCCACAGTTCTCCCGGTGAACTGTTGGGCACCTTCGCCCTCACTTCTCTGTGTCTCTCTAAGAGTACCATGATCGGCCAGGCAAGTGTCTTCTCCAACATCGACAAATCCATTGCTATGGTCCATAAGGTGATCAGGCCTGCAACTTGATCCCACAATGATCCATAGGATGTCCCCACAATTTCTAGATAAGGCCTCCATCTCTTATCTCTGGGGGCCTATGGTCCTCTGTATGGACTCAGGGATGCACAGATGACACAGAATCTCTTAAAATGGAGACTAACTTCTTTATATTTTTGCTGCCCTCACTAACCACGACAACCTTGAAAAGAGCAACTTTTATTTTTTAAATATTGGGACTAGGACTTAGCATTACTTTTATAACTATAGAGCTTATGAATTAGAAAATCAGGGATAGTAAATATACCTGCATATTTTATGTGATGCATCTGATCGATGCAATGCTCTTTAGATCAAAGCTATCAAGACTGAATAATCACAAACTTAACGTTTTACAGATTGTCTGGGTTTATATGTTGTTTCAGAACTGTCCTATTTTACCTTTGAAGAAATCACTTAATCAGTATTTATTGACTGAAAATTATGTGCCTGGAAAAGAGCAAAGGTCTTGAGAAAGTGATGTTGGACAAATACCTGGTATTTTTTACAGAGAAAACGTGAATGGAGCAGTCACTAGATCATGGGTGTTGTGAAAAATGGACACCAGTCGGAGAGCATGAAGGATGGCCCATTAACCTGGTGAAGGAGCTGGGGAAGGATTCCTGCATGGAGATTCTAATGGTGAGTAAGAATACCAAGTAGGCCAATAGGACCAGGGAAAATGTTCCAGAAAGTCTTCCTTACATAGAGGCCCTGGGGTCAGGGGAACGTGCTGAAAGTGGTTGTCTCACTGTTTCCCCTGTGGGCAGGAGGCCATATGAGAGGATGTGGTATGAAGTGGTAGAGGAGTGATAGCAAAAGTAGCTTCATTTCCTGGAGAAGGAAAAGAGGCCTGGCCTGGTAGAAGGAAGAAAGATGGGGAGACTCAGAGCTCAAGACGGCCCCTGCCCTCTTACTTTTGGAGTTTTTTCACTCCTAGCTGTTGACTGTGAGGCTCCACTCACCTCTCAAGGAATTCAACATACAGTGGGAAACACATGTGTAAAACTGAAGACTGAAGAAAGGAAAGAACTCGATCTGCTGGACCCATGGAGGGGTCAGCAGAGGAGCAGGGCCATCAGGCTGAAGGTGAGCAGAAAACTCACAAGAAGTCAAAGCTTGATGATTCAAGGACCGTTTACATGGTCATTTAAGTTCTTTAATCAAAATCAAGATAATTGAAGGAAATGACCACAGGGCGAGTGGATCAAATGAAGGTCACAGCCACTGGGGAACTGACTGTGAAACAGGCTCCTAGAGAAGAAACTCAACAATAGCTTTGAAGGACGTGACCAAGAGAGAAGAGAGAAGAGGAACTCTGTAGGAAGACGTTGGTTTTCAGAACTAACATCTACAAGCAACTTCAAAGGTTCCATTTTCTCAATTAATGGGATCTCTTAGAGCAGGAGATGTGAGGATAAAAAGCGAGAGAAAGGAAATATGGTTAATTAGGGAGTGATGAGAATCTTGCAAAAAACAGCAATGTCAAAAATTGGATTAAACACCGTGTCCTTGAGAAATAAGAACATATCCAGATGAGAATAGCCAAATGACAAGCCCTCAGTGGAGTAATTAAGAGAACAAGTTAATGCCATTACGGAGCATTTAATGTTACTTGGCAGATGTGTGGGATACCTATGTAATGCCAAAGACAGAGAAGAAAGAGCAAGAACGAGTACACCAAGCACTCGTGTGCCCGTGTATGCAAATAGAAACACACTCCATTCCGCTCTGAGGTCAGTGGGACTGACAATTTGTGTCTCCATTTCATGAAGTCTGGGTTGTTGGTATCCCTTGATGATGAATTTCAGGAACAGCAGCAGATATTTTCCTTTATTAAACAGTTTTCTATTTGCTTGTTTATCAAAATTGGAAATCAATTTACTCTCAGTTATTGCATAGCATAATTTCATTCCTTTAAAAACAGATTTTGCTAATATTAAATGAGTTTTTCTGTGTTTTTTTTTTCATTTTTAAAGCAGAATTTATTGACCCCCAATATTGAATTTCCTTCCTTTTCATTTGTAAAGCTGAATATTTTCCCTAAGCTTGATTCCAGTATCTGTTAAATAAGTCACTTGCTAGAATGTGACATAGTCATTAAAGGTTTTGTTTTCAGTTTACAGTCTCAATACCTCATCAAAATGATGACATTTTGCAAGTGTGGAGCAGGTTGGCAAGCCTGATAAAAAGAGACAGTGAGAGACGGAGAGGGAGTGAATGAGGGCCAGATGCTGTTGGCAGGGAGGGGCAGAGTCATCGTGTGTTGACCACATATTTCAGACCAGGTATTCTCCATTGTTTGCTTTTTTTTAATGTGCAGCTGTTTTGAGTTGTTTGTGCTGCTATAACCGGACACCCAAGAACGGGTACTTTATAGAACATAGATTTATTTCTTATAGTTCTGAGTCTGAGGCTTTCAAGGTCAAGGGACCCACATCTGGTGAAGGTCTTCTTGTGCATTATCCCATGGTGGGAGGCAGAAGGATACTGTAGTACTTGCCTGTGTGAGGAAGGAGCAAACTCATCCTTTAAAGAGGAACCCACTTCTCCATAACCAACTGCTGCTGTGATGACAGCATTATTCCATTTACAAGAATAAAGCCCTAGTGACCTGCTCATTGAAGGACCCACCTCTCAACACTGCTGTATTGGGATCTAGTTTCCAACACATGAACTTCGAGAGGCATTTAAAACATAGCAGTAGCATAGCTCAGTAACGTAAGGATGATACAATTACCATCATTCCCATTTCACCCATGGCTAAAATTATTTCAGAAGTGTAAATTCATCATCCATAACAGAAGTAATACAAGCCAAAGCTGAATTTAGTAGGATAATTTGTATTCATTCTAGCATCATGTTTTTAACAAAATTAAATGAATTTTTGTTTTATTAGTAATATTATTTTTTTGAACATTAAAAACATAATCAGACTTACAAACAGAATAATCTTTCAAATACTCTTCTTTTGCCTGCTTCTTCTATAGTGTCTCATATCCTACCTTGTGAGAAAAAAACAATGGTTAAACTAGGTGATATTAAAGTTTCTTTCAGTTCTAGAATTTTGTGATCATGCCTTGGATTTTGGCACCCAGGATATAATCAAGTCAGCTATTAAGTACCAGATACCCAGGCTATCTGCCAGTTGCTAGGATATAAAGTTGAAAGTCAGTGTTACTGCGCCTCATGAGATCATACACTTAAGTTGGTGAGAGTCATGAGGGAAACTGAAACAGAAAGAGCAAGAAGCAAATGAAAATTCAAGTTGCCAAGGAAGCTCAGAGAAAAAAAGATCAAGACTTACCTTCAACCACGTTCAGATTTTCCATGAAGTTAAACACAATGATATCAGAAGAAGCAGGGCCCATAACCATATGTCAACTACCTACTCTTCAACCCCAAACAGGAAAATAAGGTTTTCCCTGGGTCATTGGATGTTCACCTTTGAAGGCTCCTGTAAGACCTAAAACTTTGACTAAATTATTTTTATGTTTCTTTTTTATTAATTTGTCTTCTGAAACACATGTGTCAGCCATGATCCTTATAAGGGATAAATTAAGATTTGGGGGTTTTTTGTCCTTAAGCTACTTAAATTATCACAAAATTTCGACTCATCACATTTTTAAAAACTAAAACATTTGGAATTTTACTAATACGGTTTGCTTAAAGCCATATATTCAATTATTATCATTTAAACATGTCACCAATACAAAACTGTTAGTGAGGTATAGGATATTATTCTCATCTTAGTATATATTTGAAATCCAGTGTTTTTTATACACCTCCACCTATACTCCTCACATTCCCAGGACTCAATGTCTGTATGTATCTGCAAGATTAAACCACACAACTCTAGAAGTTTGAAACTATATTCGCCCTAGAATGATAGAGCAATTCTGGTGTGAATATCTAATAGATCATCATTTGTCCAATGCAATAAACCCAATACTGGAACTTACCCTCTCTTTTCCTCCAATAAAATATATATTTTCCCTTCCACTTTAATATACTTGTGCCTTTCACTTTAATAAGAATCAGGTGAGCATTATTAAAAACACATTTCCAGGGATGAGGTTGTGGCTCAGTGGTAGAGTGCTTGCTTATCATGTGTGAGGCACTGTGTCTGAGCCCCCGCACCACATAAAAATAAACAAATAAAAATAAAGGTATTGTGTCCATCTATAACTAAAAAAAATATTTTTTAAACATTCCAAACTTATGAAGAAGGAGATACTGTAATCTGAAGTCAGCAATACCTCCAACATGGTTGTCTTTGAGTCCTAATCCAACAGACACGGTGATAAAGTAAACTGATGAACAGTTAATGGATCAAGTGTGCATTATGTAAGGAGCATACATCAGCTCCATACATCAACTCCAGCCTCCTTTTCTCCACCCGCCAGTATTTCCAGCGCCTGGTGTTGGGATATCCTCACAAGCCCTCCTGAGAGTTCAGAGCCAGCTGTGGTTGCCTCAAAGAGTACAGCACTGTTCTACAATGTTCTGGTAGCCTCTCAACACCACCTATCTCCTGTGCCAGTGGACTGGATCTGACATGCAGTATTTCGTTTTTAAGTGTAATATGCTACCATCATGCTCACTATAGCTCTTATCATTGTTATTACTATAGTAACGTGATGACACTGACATAAATTGGGAGAAACATCCTACAGAAATTGTAGACTGCTGGTAGCAAGATTTTTCCCTCTTTGCTGCTTTCCCTAATGCTGCCTTGAATCTTTTACATTGTGCCTGGCCTATCACACAGAATTTTCTCTTGCTGACTAATAAGATTTGGATATGAAAACATATATCTTTACTTCCTCTCAAATTTGCAAGCATCCAAGAAACAAGACAGATAAAGATCTAATATCAGTTTTATTATTATCAAATAACAGTTTTTTCATAGACCTTGACCAAATTCGCCAACTCCTCCACCTGACCCTGGTCTGTCAGTCACCAACAGATGCTCACTGTGGGGCAGCCATAAAGTAGAAGTGTCTTGTTTTTGATGAAAATATGAGCATGCCGGTACAATTTCTTTCTAGACCTTGAATAATTGTCTGAAGCCTCATGCATCTCCTGTCTCAGCAACATTAGACAGCTTCAGAGCACCCCACTTCTCTTCCTCTTCTGAGCCTCACTCTGCTCTCTGCTCAGGATGTGAGCCCCGGAGTCACTCAGCTGGTGGTTGTCTCTGGTTCTACATTAGCCAATATCCTAGGATGTGTATGACTCACCACTCTTCCTCCTCATGAGCTGGTGGAGTGAGGGGGCACTAGGCTGGCCTAAATGTTTTCCATCACTGAATCAGAGAAAGAATTCTATCTAATACACAGTGGTTCTTAGATTTCTGCTTGGAAATGACATGATACACTCTGCTCCAAGCTCATGGACCAAAACGACAGCCATATCTAGCACCAAAGGGAAGAGAAATGCATCATCTAGGGCCCAGAGGAGCAGACTCCTGGATGCGTCTAGTGCCCAGAATTCACAACTAGCACAAGTGGCAAAGCAGAAATCATGTTCCACTACCTGTGACCCCTCAGCCTAATGATTTAGGGGAATAGTATGGGGAACAAGGTAAAGAATGGCATTGAAGCACACCTGGACTCCTTTCTGTTCAGATCACACCACCTAGCAAGCTATTTAACAGATGGTTTCCAAAGCTCAAGTTTCAATTGATGGCTAATGAAATAAACTTTGAATTTAGAAAAAAGGTTATCTTCCTATCTTTGTTTCCTCTTCACTGGCAGTGAAACCTTAAGGTATTGCCTTAATTGTGTTCCCCTAGGATTTATAATTGAAGCCATAATCCATAATACAATGATATTTACAGATATCAGCTCTAGGTGAGCTCTAGAAGATAAAGGTTCAGAGCAGCTCTTGAGGGTCGGACACTTGTGATGGGGTTAATACCTCTATAAGACACACAGAGCATTCTATCCTTCATGTGAGGACAGAGAGAGAAGGTAACTGCCTACAAGTAGGAAAGAGAGCTCTCACAAGGGAACTAAATCTGCAGGCATCTTGAGCTTAGACTCTACACTCTCCAAACTGTGAGAAAATAATTCTTGTTATTTAAGCCACCTAGTCTGTGTCATGCTGCTGCTGAGTGGATGCTTGAAAGCATCTTTCCACTCCTAAGTCTCTGTTTTTATCATCTGTACATTGGACATTATCCTCTGCATTCTACCTTCCCCAAAAGTTGTTTGTTTTTTTTGTTTTTTTTTTATATTCTCGGTATATTTAATGGGAAACTGAAGAAACCAAAGTCTGTCTAGGTTGTATTTCTTTTTTTTTTGGACATTTTTTACACATGACAGTACAATGATCTTGACTTATCATACATTTGAACCAAATGGGGTATAATTTCTCATTTTTCTGAGTGTACAGGTTGCAGAATCACGTATATACATACAGCAATACTAGTGTCTATTTTATTTGCTGTCCTATCCCCCCTTCCCCTCCTGTCCCCTCCATATCGTTTTATGAAGGAATGAGAACCAAATGAAATCAGGTCCTAAAAAGTCCTCTGTGAGCTGTACAAAAGCTGTATGAATGAGGAGACTTTCTGTAAACAGTGCTTCAGAGTCCCTTATTTTCCATTTAAGGAATGTTCTTCTTCTCTGTTTTGGCCATCTGCTGGTCCACAGCCAATAATAAGCAATGCTAGTGACATTAAGGACACATGATCAGTAGCAATGCCATAGATTAAACAGCTGCAGCAATACCCCTGAGAAGCCCTCTTTCCAATGCTATTGCTTAGACTGAACCAGCATCCCCTGGGCAGTAAGAACACAGATGAGATTCCATCAGAATATCCATCAGTGGAGAGGTTTGGCAGACCAGGGTCAGAAGAAGCTCCACATTGATAACCCTGCTTGGCCATGGCCAAATCACTTAGCCTTTCTGCACTTGGGTGGAGAAAGCTGCTAAACTGTATGAATAAGATTTCTTATCTTACATGCCTGTTGTGAGGGGGGAAACTAGTTGTTCCAAAGCCTAAATGATTCATATGTCTCATGCTTAGGCCCAAGAACAATGCTATATCAGTGGAAAAGTGAGCAGGCACAAGTTAAGACCATAAGGAACATTCTAGAGCCAATGTCAGTGGACCCAAACTCAGGAGGATTTTTGTCCCCTGTCAGTGCATCATGCAATTATTCTTTTAATATTATGAGTTCTTTATTGTGCTGTGGCTACAAAATACAAAATATAAAAGAACCCTGTCCTCACGAGAAAAAGGAAAGTAATCAAATAAATATATCAAATGTTTTATATATTCAGTTGCATATGGTCAAATAAGGTGGGGATCAAAATGATATGTATGAGCATAAACATGCTATTCATTAAGCAAATCAGAAATGTTGGTAATCAATTTCAGGCTTATTGACCTTGGGAGATTTTCCAACAAATTTAAAATATTTTTTTTTGCTGAATTGTATATGTTATATCTGATGTATAGGATTTTGCCAGCATTACATGCAATGCTGTATGTGAGAGCTCACTGCATTCTGAAATTATGAGAACTATTTCAAGACACAAGAATTCAGCCAGACATGCCTCCTGCACCAGGTCAATTCCTTCCTGATGAAACAACCCACCAGCCACTCTTCTATCAGCACCACCTAAAGTCTTGGAAACCCATTGCAAAAGTCTTGAAATCTACCCAACTTCTGCCTGACATTCGAAATGAACTAACAGGCACAGAGGTTTTGGAGGAGCACCAACATCCAGGTCTGCTGCCCACTGCTCTTGTGAGCCACTCAGCACGAGGTTGATTGAATCCTCAGCACCCCTGCTTTGGGCATCTGTACCTTAAGATGTGTGGCAATGTCTGTATTGTACACCTGCCTTCACTCTTCTCCTTAGTGACACAAGACAGGCAGAAGGAACAGTGGCATTTATAAATCAGTGATATATGTAATATAAAAGTGTGAACTTCAAGAAAAAAAGCTTCTATGAATCTTCAACATGTTCCAAGATCTCTAAACAAATGTGTTCCTTAGAGAAAGAAAAGCAGATGATACTTGGAGGGAAAGGCTGGTGGATTAGTCCTCTCAGGCAGCCAGAACAAAACGCCATGGACTGGGCACTTTAAATATCAGAGACTCATTTTCTTACAGTTATGGGAGCTGGAAATCCAAGGGCAAGGTGCAAATAGGCTGATGAGGGCTCTCCTGGGTCTGCAGGTGGACCTTCCTGCCCACTCCTCATATGGCCGCTCCTTTGTGAAGACCAACCTTACTACAAAAGGGCTCTGCCATTATGACCTCCATTACAAGCTCTATCTCTAAATAGAGTTACACTGGGGGCTGAGGCTTTAAAATATGGATTTTAGGGAGACAGAATTAATCCCATAACAGTTAGCCTATACATATACATAGAGAGCTAAGCCAGAATGGTGTGATTGGTTTTGAAATAAGACCAAACTTAATTTTTTTTTTCTTCTGGAAACATCATTTGCAAAAAAGAAGGAGAAATCTTTCTACTGATCTCTGCATGTTCACCATCAGTATGTACTGTTGATACATTAGGTAATACACTTAAGGCCCGGAAAAAATTTGAAAGTTTATTTTGACCTTAAAAATTGATATTTGATGCATTAATATTACAGTATTAAAATCTTATCTTCTTGTGCTTTTACATTTAATATACAAATCATTTATTTTCTATTTATAAATCCAGAAAATATTAACAGAGCTTTTAAGTAACCTTTCCAACTTGAAAAAAGTCCATCATGTTTTAACTTTTATTTATGGATTTAATTTACTCATTTTCCTTTATAAGTACTTCAATTTTCTTATAAGCTAAGCTTCCTGGGTACTTAACCAACTCCCACAAATCTAATAAACCAAAATTATAAGTATGTTATAATGCTTTTCACAGATATAGTAAAATTTCCTTAGACTATTAAACTTAGAATGACAAGCAAAATCAAATTTTCAATTCCACATTTTAAATTAGAATCAATTTAATCTGTTAGATATTCTACAATGTCAAATTATACTTTAATATGCCAAATTCTCCTAAGTTATCGGTGATTAAAATGTCAAATAATCTCAGGTTATTTCCAAACTTAATGCAAAAATATTAACGCTATAGTTATAATTTACTGTATCACGTTATGAGTTAACTGTATGATTTCCTGTGGTTAAGCTACTCACTCACTCGTCAATTCATCATACAACCTTGAGAGCCTACTATGTGCCCAGCACTATCTGTGATGTGAGATCTAAAACAGGAAGAAAGAAGAATTGCAAGCACAGGAGAGAACAAAGGCAGAGAGACTCACAGGGGACAAGAAATGAAACCATGTGATGTTCAGAAAGAGATTACCATGGAGAAAGAAAGGATGGGTAGAGAGTTCCTGAGTTATTAGGGTGGCATTTAAAAATAACATACTTGGAAAAGGACTCTGAGAATAAGTGACAACTGGGAAATCTAGAGGAGGTAAAGTGAGCCCTGCAGGTGTCTGGGTCAGGAGCAGTCCAGGAGAAGGAGGAGAAGGCACCAAGGCAGGGAATGCATCTGGCACGTTGGGCACAGCCCGCAGTCTGGGATGGCTGAGCCGGGGAGGCAGGAGAAGAGAGCAGGGAAGGAAGTGAGAAGGGAAGAGCTCCAGGTGGCCTGGTCCACTTGGTCATTTGTTTTGAATGACAGGGACACTGTGCATTGCGTGGAGCACAAGCATGACATGAGGTGGCATGGAGAGGTGGAACATGTGGCAGGTGACTCTAGCCGCTCTGTTATGGAGACTGCATGAACATGTTAGTGTGATGGGGGACTGCCGGGGCAGATGCTGGGAGAGCAATTACAGGACTGCAGAGTATTCCAGCTGAATGGGAATCATGTTTTGGCCAAGGAAGGTGTAGGGAGAAGAGGTGAGAATCTGAATCTAGGACAAGTGAGACCCAAAGAATTTATTGAAATTCTAATCTCTTGGTGAATGATGCTTGGTTTGAGTCACTGGCAGATGAAGTGGAGAAGACTGTAGGAGAGGCCAGTCTAAAGGAGTCAAGGGTGTTCAGCTGGGGACATGTGGTGTTTGGGAACTGAATAGAATATCCTGTAGCAATATCAGGTAGGTGTCAGATATGTGATTCTGAGCACAGAGAGTTCCATGTCAAGCAAACTCAATTACTATTCACCAAGCAGCTGGGTTTTCATATCGACCAACAATTTTCATAGGAACAGGAGAATTAGAACTGGAAATGGCAGGTGTGTTTTTTCACTCACCATCTTTACATGGAGAAATAGGAAGAAGATCTACAAGGCCAGGTCCTCTCAATGGAGACTTATGGACCAGGACCCGCAGATTTGAATTATAGCTCATCTAGTTATTAAGCCACTGCTTTTATTGCTATTGTGGGTATTATTTTTAGTCACTTAACAGGATACAACTTACCTATTTATTGTCAGAAATCTTTTTTACATATTTCCTGTCTGACAGGGCTATGATTCCCATGGATATTTAAATAATTTGATCAAATACTATATCCAATATATTTTTCTTTCTTGATTACACTTAACACTAAAAGTAGTTCAGCAAAATAAGCAACTTGAATGCTTCGTCTCTTTGGTTTTCGTTTCGAGTTTTGGGGGAAGCTCTGCTGGCTCCAGACTTGTCTGAAGATGCAGACGCTGTGAGGAGGGACAATGATGGGAGACTTGTCACACCTTCCTTTTTCTTGGTCTGAGAGAGTTAAAGTCACACACACACACACACACACACACACACACACACAATAAAAAAATAAAAACCTTTGGGCAAAAATGAGGTGTTCAAAGACCAACTTTTTCTAATGAATTATGATGCTCTTGGCCCTGTAGGAGCACACTTTCCCAGACTTACCTGTAGGTCGGAGACACGCATCTTCTGTGAGAACATAGCACCCAACCACCCCACTCATCTACATTCCCAAACAGGAAATAATGCTTCTTGAGGCATCCAAGCAGCTTTCTAAAGACCTTACATAAAGAGATGTGTGCTTTCTTTAAAATACTCCCAACTCCTTCATAAGGCTATCTTCCAAAGGCTTAATTAATGCTCAGTAATTACAAGAGGGAAATTAGCTATCATTGCAAGGGCTTTGGGAAGGAAGCAGTGAAATCTAAGCAGAAGCAGAAAGAGAAAATCTTACACATCAGAGAAACTCAAATCAAAACCACAATGATCCAACATCTCACCCAGTAAAAACAGCCTTTATCAGAAAGACAAGATAATAAATGTTAGTGAGGACGAGGAGAGAAAGGACTCCTGGTACCCTATGGGTAGAAAAGTAAATTAGTATGATTCTTATGGAAAACTGTTTGGATTTTCCTAAAAAAAAATTAAAGAAAGAACTACAATACCATCCAGCAATCTCACCACTAGCTGTGTATCCAAAGGAAAGGAAATCATTGTGTCCTAGAGACATCTGCACGCCCATGCTCATCGCAGCACTATTCACAAGAGCCAAAAAATGGAAACTACCAAAATGTTCAACCACTAATGACTGGATAACAAAAATATGGTACATATACACAAGCAAATGCCATTTTGCCAATAAAAATAATTAAATTTTATTATTTGTGGCTGAAATTGGAGATCAGTAGGTTAAGAAAATAAGAAAAGCACAGAAAAATGAGTAACTCATGAGCTTATTCATATGCGTAATATTAAAAAAAAAATCAACCTACTAGAAGTCCCAAATAAAATGGTGGTTACCAGAGGCTGGAAGTGTGGAGAGAGGGAGAGACGGAAAGGTCCATCAGTGGGTGGCAAGTTACAGTGAAATAGCTGTAAGCAGGTATTCATGGATACCATGGCACACCTGTAATCCCAGCTACTGAGGAGGTTGAAGCAGAAGAATCTCAAGTTCAAAGCTGGCCTGGATAACAGCACAACCTTGCCTCAAAAACCAAGCAAACAAACAACAACAACAAAAACAGAAGTGGCAGCCTCGAGAATCTCTGGCTTATTATTGGGATAGGATGACTAGGGGTGACAATTATGCATGCAGTGTTCATTTTCAAAAGGTAGAAGAAAGGATTTCAAATGTTCACTATAAAAAAATGTTAAATGTTTGAGGATGCAGATATTTTTAATCCGGTTTAAATATTATATAATTATATATGTATCAAAACATCACATGGCATCCCATTAATATGTACAATAGTTATTTTTCTATATCAGTTAAAAATAAATGTATTTAAAAAGTAACTTACACTCAAGATTCAATCATCTATAATTACAAACAGATACTGAATTTCTAAAGGACACCCAAATTCTATAAGAATAATGAAATGGCATCTATTACCATTTACATAAGAAAGTGGATATGGTTCAACATATGCCATACACTAAAACACACTAGTAAATATCGCCAAGTGACAAGTTTCAACATTAAAATGGACATATCTCCAACAAAATAGGAAAACTATTTTCTGAGAATTCCAGATACCTAAATTTTTGGTATACAACATTATATTACATTATTATACATATACTTATTACATTACAGCATTATACCCAAAAGAAAACTTCAAATCCACTTTCTTTACATCGAAGCCAGTCCAGGATGATGTTCAAGTCACACAGCTCGGTGACAGAAGAACCTGGTTTAAAACTATGTTCAGGATTTAGTTTTCCTCTATCACACTTTGGGTTAAAATTTATCTTTCTTTTTATTCTTTTTAAAAATCACACTCTGATGTACTGCAATTCTTTAAGAGTAACATCAAATGACATTTACCATTTTCGGTAATTCACTCTATGAAATACTCTGTTCTCATTTGCTGATGACCCTGTTGATGTTTTATCTTTTGAGGATCACTTGCCCTGAAAGCAGCTTTAGACTTGATGTTTTGTCTCATCTTTACTGCACTCTAATTAACCAGACTGTTTCTTTTTGCTTTTTTGTTGAGCCCTAATTTTAGAAACTCTCTGTACATGCACTCTTCACACACAGCTGCATTCTCATTGGCTGGCTCTGCTGTGTTGCCTCCAATTTCGATTCTCACAAGTGAAGAGCTCAAAAGCATTATTTCTTTAAATGATGTGCAATGGGTTTTTATTTTGTTTTTTTATTCTTCATATAAGATTGTTCTAATTTACAAATACATTTGGATATTCCAGATATGTAAAAAAATGAAGAGGTTAGCATTATCCAGCATTCTTTTCTAATTTTTTGCATGAGAATTCTTATGTAGATCTCAGTAAGATTCTTAATATCTATGAATATGACAATTTTCAAATACTGCACTTGACCTTGTTTTAGGAAGCATTGTTCTAAAATATTTTTGTGTTCAGGCTTACAACAGCCCCATGAAATAGAGATCATTACTATAACCAGGAAATTCAAACACCGCACACTAAATGGGACAACAAAGAGAACAGCATATTTCTGCTACTCCAGTGTTCCCAGGCCAAGCCTTGTAACAATTATGCTCAGGAACTAAGCGTGGGAGAGCTGTTTCTATGTGCAGTTAGTAGGTGAGACCTGTGGAGGGTTGGCTGCCTGTCCCAAGAGTAGATTCTTGGGAGGAGGTTCCTGAGATCCACACTCCCAACAGTGATTGGCATCTGCCTGGCCTTAATCTCTCCAGAGCAGATACCACTCAATAAAGCTCTAAGACCTTATTAGAGCTAATCCCCAGATGCCAGAATTCCCATTTTAGAACTCTGCAGCCACCCCAACCTGAGAGTGCATCCATCTGGTCTGTCCACACAAAGCTCCAATCAACAATGCTTCCCGTTTCATCCTTCATACTGGTGAGAAGAGAAGCTGAGAGCTATTTTAACCAGGTTCAGTTTTAGGCCACACCAGCTGGCAGCTCTCCGTGAGCAGTACAAAAAGAGGAAGGGGTTAATTAGCAATCTCCACCCCTCTCTCCCCTCCTCTCCTCTTCCCTTCCTTCCCTTCCCTCCTCTTCTTTCCCTCTCCACACCATCCTCATCTTTCTCCACAGAGCCCAAGAAGAAACAGAAAGGACAGTCGGGCATGGGTAAGGTCCTTTCATCCTCACGGAGGGTTTTAACCACCTCAGTGGATACAACGCTTGCATTTTTCATTAAGAATCATTTTTCCTCTTTCTATTTTTATAGTCTCCCTGCTATGCTGATTGTTTTATTCCCTCTCATTTTTAACTATTTCATGATTAGTTTATTTCCTTGTCTTTTGAGGGGTAGAGTTTTGTTTGTTTATTTTTGCTTTGTTTTCATTTGTTTCTATTTCTCTTCTTTATTCTCCTTCATATACCAATTTTCTTATTTCTCTATCTCTCCCTTTCTTTTGTTTTCTATTTTTTTCTCCTTTGTAGTCATCACTTGCTTAATCTCTTCTGCTTTCTCTTTGTTCACATTTGAATATCTAAACTTTCTTTTACCTTACTATCACATTTTATTTTCACTTAATAAACTTCTCATACATTTTCATAATATTTTAGATGTATTTGGTTTACATAACTCCTGACCCTACCATTCAGGTTGTTGCAGTTATTAGTAATGCGGATGGCACAGTTGACATCTGCTCTTTACCTTAATGCCCCATCTATTGAATGGTTATTTATCGTTTTTACTAATGGCAGTTGCTGACCCCCCACCAATCCTTTTGTATGTGTGTGGTAAATAGTGCTGTTTTTACCTTAATGCTATATATTGTTTGCTTCTGTTATTATTATTGCTTGTTTCAGCCTTTTCTGTGAGATGCTGGGAATCTGTGAGGACACTAAAAGAACATGGGGGAGAGACTGTGCTACTGAGCTAAATCTGAGCAAGAGAAGATGCAGCTTGCTTCACACACAATTAACCATACTTAAATTTTAGTGATAGTTTAATAAAAAAAAAAAAAAGACAAAAGACAAAAATCCCAAACTAATGACCAGGCTCTAAGGGGGAATGACAAGAGCAGTCCTTGGATCCCACTCATGGACATCCATATCTGCAACAAAAACAAAGAATTAACACAAAGACTATTGATATTGCACTACAAGGGCTCTCCATCTCAATTACTCTAGTCCACATTGGAAAGAGAAGCTGTGCCCTAAAAAAACCCCACACATAAGAGTAGAAGTGAAATTCATTCCAAAATATATATAAAATCCAACACAGGAATACAACAAATATGGAGAAATAATTTGATTCAACACCTCCTAAAGTTCATAATTCAGCAGCAACTAACTCCAAAGATATTGAAGTAGATGAAACACCAGATAAATAATTCAACAACGTATCACGAAAATTATAATTCATGACCAAGTTACTTTTATCCCAAGTTTGCAAGGATAGCTTAACATACACAAGTGAATAAATGTAATTCACAACATTAATAAAATAAGGACAAAGTCAATTTCAATAGATTCAGAGACAGAATTCAACATAATTCAGCACCCATTCATGATAAAAAATCCCAGAAACCAGGGATTAAAGGAATTTACCTCAATATCATAAACACTATATACAACATACTCAAAGCCAAAATCATTGTGAATGGAAAAAAACTGAAATAATTTTCTTTAAAATTTGGAACAAAACGAAGATGTCCACACTGACCCCTCATATTAAATGTTAGCACTGAAAATTCAAGCCAGAGCAAGAATGCACTCAGCAAACTAGGAGGTTACAAAATTAATATACAAAAATCAATAGCTATCCCATATGCCAATGAAAAAATTTGTAGAGAAATATCTGAAAAACATTCCCATTCCTAATAGCCTCAAAAAACGAAACAGTATCTAGAAATAAATCTAACCAAGGTGCTAAAATATCTCTACAATGAAAATTTGGAACGTTGAAGAAAAAAATTGAAGGAGACAAAATAAGATCGAAAGATCTCCCACGTTCATGGATAGGCAGAATTAATATTGTAGAATGGTCATATTACTAAAGGAATATATAATTCAATGCAATTCCCATCAAAATATCCATGACATTCTTTACAGAAAAAAAAAGTCTTAAAATTTACTTGAAAGAATAAAACCCATCACAGCCAAAGAAATTTTAAATTAAAACAATAAAAAACTATTCTAGAGACATTACAATACCTGACCAAATTATACTATAGAACTATAATAACAAAAACTGCATGGTCCTGATATCAAAACAGACATATTCTAATGTTATAGAACGAAGACTCAGAAACAAACTATTATGATTTGAATGTGAGGTATTACTCAACAGCTTATTTGTGAGAAAATACAAAAAGATTCAGAGGTGAAATGATTGGGTTATGAGAGCCTTAATCCCCTGATGCTATCAATTGAGTAGTAACTGAAGGCAGGTACAGGGTGGCTGGAGGAGGTGGATTCCTGGGGGCATGCATTTGTAGTATATATTTTGTATTCTGGTGAGTGGCATCTTTCTCATTGTTGCTTGATCATCCTGTGAGCCAATCCCTCCACCACATTCTTCTGCCACGATGTTCTACCTCACCTCAAGCCTGAGGAATAGAGCCAGCTATCTATGAGTTGAGACCTCTGAATCCATGAGCCCCCACATAAACTTTTCCTCCTCTGTAATTTTTCTTATCAGGTCTGTTAGTCACAGCAACAAGAAAGCTGACTAAAACACAAAAGCACAAAAATATAGGCATCTGATACTTGAAAAAGGTGTCAAAAACATACATTGGAGAAAAAATAGCCTTTTAAACAAATGGTGCATAGAAAACTGGTTATCCACATGTAAAAGAATGAGACTAGATTCTTATCTCTCACCCTGCAGAAAGGGAAACTCCAAAAAGATTGAAAACTTAGGAATTAGATCAGGAACTATTATACACATACAAGAAATGATAAAGTTAACATTCTAATATACACTCATAATCAATGACTTTCTCAGTAAAACTTCCTAAATCTAAGGATAGAATGCCAAGTTTTAATAAATGGAATCACATTGAACTTAAAAGCTTCTTCATGGCAATGAAAACAATTAAGAATGTGAAGAGAGAATCTACATAATGTAAGAAAAATTTTGTGAGCTACTCTTCTGACAGAGGATTAATATACAGAATATGTTAAAAAAACTTAAAGTACTTAGAACCAAAAAAATGAATAAACTTGTTATTCATTATGGGAAAGAACTAAACAAAGAATTCTCAACAGAAGAAAAACAAATGGCCAACAAATACATGAAAAAATGATCGAAATCGTTAGCAATTAAGGAAATACAGAGCAAAACTGCACTCAGAGTTTATCTCACTGCAATTAAAATGTCAGCCATCAAAAATACAAACAATTTAAATGCTGGAGAGGATGTGAAAAATGGGAACACTTTTATACTGCTGATGAGGCTGTAAATTAATACAACCACCATGGAAATCAGTATGGAGGCTGCTCAAATGACTCGGCAGGGAACTACCATAAAACCAGGCATACCATTTTTCACTATTTATGCTGCAGAATTATACTACACCAAGAACATGACCATGTTCTTAGTGGTACAATTCACAATAGCCAAACTATGGAACCAGCCTAGGTATTCATCAATGGATAAATAAACAAAGAACATGGGGTGTATATACACAACAGAGACTTTTTGAGCCATGAAGAAGAATAAAATTAGTCATTTGCAGGAAAATAACTAGAACTTGAGAACATCATGTTAAGCTAAATAAGCCAAACTCAGAAGGTCAAGGGCCTTGTATTTTCTCTCACATGGAAGCTAGACAGGAATAAGGCAAATAAACCTGTAGGGAGGGTTGCCTGAAAATCAAAGGGAGATCAGTAGACCAGAGGAAAGGGACCAGGTAAGGGAAGATAGGAGGGAAGGGGGAAATCCTGGGTATGATATGGGCCAAATTCCAATGTTATACTGTGGGCATGTACAAATATGTAAAAATGAATCCCACCATGATGCACAAATATGATGCACCAAGTATGGGGCGGAAAAGGAAGTAAGAAAACATCACTTTAGATATGCTGTGTAAGTCTTCCAAGTTCTCACAGATTATAAATTTCTAAATAGATATATTGCCAAATCATTTTTCCTGATTTCACAAATGTTTTCATAATGATTTTTTTTAAATAGATCAATATCTCAATCCTATGAGAGCACTTATCAGTTTGCTGGTCTAGAAACTGAGACCAGAAGAGAATAATCTAGCCAGTGTCACAAAGCTGGTGGGCTAGTTGTGATACCACCAGCATCAGCAGCATTGGTAGCTTGCTGGACAGCCCATGTCTAGACCCCACTCTGCAAAGACCAGAGATCTTCAGGTGATCTGCCTCTTGAGAACCAATTGAGGTATCTGGTTGGTGTGAATTCAATGGAAGATGGCAGGAAACTGGGATCCTACATGTTAACAATCTCAATTTAACATGTGCCCCAAACTGTTTCAGTATAGTGTGTGTACTGATTATTCAAAACCTTGGAACCCAGTGAAGAGACTCAACATGCTAGATTTAAGTATTGGAGGATCCCATGATTGAGATTCAGCAGAAGACATGATTCATTGCACAAATCATAATTTTTCCTCCATCAAAAAGGTTGCAAAAGTTCGATGGAAGATGTTCTTGACACTGTGCTAATGGATGCTAATTGAAGTCCTGCTTTGGACAAAAGGAAACAGCTGAAGAAAGCAGAACACAATGGAAACTCACAGATGGCTCCTAGAACAAGCAAAGTGGGCTCAGAGGGCTTGCTGATTAAGACACAACATCATGGACCTTGGAGAAGCCCAAGCTGTTCCCTTACCTCCTGTGTACACATCCAGCATGAAGGTAACTATTCATATGTAAATTTTGTCATATTTTCCCCTCTATCCTTTAAAAAAAAGCCCTTATTCACAGTAAGTGCAAACTTTTAACAAATAAATTCAACTCAAAGGTATTCTGTGGATTCTTCTTTATTTTCTTCTATTTGGTCTTTCTGCTTTTAATGACACTCTCCTTTTAGATGTGGCTTTGCAAATAAAAAAGCATGTAACATCTGGAACTGCTTAAAATCAATTTCTTTTCTCCTTTATTTTTCTGTTCTATAACTAAAAATGGACTTTCCAATTTGCATCATCATTCATCCTCTTTTTCCTCTATAAAATAAATAAATAAATGCCATCTGGCCTAACAGCTCAGTTGCCAATTATCAGCCCGAGGCAATCCAAAACTGCCAGATAGTCAACCCAGAAAATATGGTTTCAAGAAGAAATGCTAACGGAGCCTTCGCTATAGTCTGGCTCGGCACCCTGCCAAATGGCCACCCCATGCAAATACTGTCTTACCTCCTAGAGACTTCCAAGAAATCCTTGCAATCTGGGTTTTGCTACATTAGCACCTTGACTCGTTCTAATGAAGATGTCTTATAAACTCAACTGTTTCATAGTTAATGGAACATATTGACAGTCAGAAAATCAGATCAGCATTCTTTGGATGGAGCCACGAGTTTGCAAGGTGATGAATTTTCAATTTGTTCATTTTCCTGGTACCACGGTGGCTTTTGGTCACTGCCAGCAAGGAACAGCAGCTTTCCCCTGTAGTATTAGCTGAACTAAAACCACTGAAGTCACTAGATGTCATCAGTCACTTAAATCAGTATCCCCAGGAAGGATCACTTGACCTGCATGATGTGGGTATTAGTTTGGTCACTTACTTGAGTTACAGCAATGGTAAGTTTAGAGTCATTAGGGACTCGCTCCCTGTTATCTGCATGTCTAAACCCCTGGGAATTCCACTCTCAATACTGACCCCACTCCTTTCTGTCATCACAGTCATCGAGACACAACCTCTTAAGATCTTCATTCAAACCACCTCCATGGCCTTTGATGGTCCATTCTCTCTTCATGGCCAGACTGTGTATGAAAATACAGACCACATCACGTTACTCCTCCATCTAAAATACAGCAATGCTTTTCCCAGATCCTTAAAAATAGGCTTCAGGGACTGGGGCTGTAGCTCAGTGGTAGAGCACTTGCCTAGCACATATGAGGCACTGGGTTTGATTCTCAGCACCACATAAAAATAAATAAATTAAATAAAGGTATTGTGTCCATCTACAACTAAAAATATTTTAAAAAATAGGCTTCAGGCTCTGTATGAACTGACCTTGACTGCTTAGACTACTTTGATCTTTATGCAGTGTCTCCCCACAAATGGGTCTGTTGGGAACAAAAGAAGAGATGTCCGGTCTGCTCCGTTCACCATTCTTGACTTGTCACTTAACAGGGCCTGGTACAGAGTAGTCACTTACAAATATTCTTTAAATTACTTCAGATCAAGTATTGGTTCCATCACTAAGATTGTAATTTTAGACAATCTGATAATTCCTAGCCTCGTTTTCCTCAGTTATGAGATAATTGCTTCAAAATTTTGCTTAGAAGATTAAAGGGACATATGTTTATAAGGATCAATTGGTCCCACACAATTTTCTTGACTAAACTAACATTCTAAATATCATAAATATTTTAATGCCTGCTCGTCCATCTACTACCCCCATGACATTAAACACATTCCCCAAACTTTTAAAGCTTCCTTGATCTCTAGGATGCTGTAATTATATCTTTTGAGGGGATCTGTTTCTGAGCAGTAAATGAAAAACTTATTGGTAGAGAATAGACAACGGTTTACCATAAGTGTTGAATAAATGTTAAAACCACTGTTACAATATTATTGATTTATGTCATAAGAATAAATCAACGTTTAATCTAATTTAAATAATTAAATAAAAGTTTCTCATGTGACTGGTTTCAGAAAATTTCATCCTGTTGGGAAATTACCTTTAGATGCATTCCTGACTCTCTGACCACTAAATGTGCAGGGCTGCAGGAGAAAATCTTCCTTGCCAAGGCACCGAAGCCTCATGGGTGCCCGCATTCGTATTTCTCATGGAATCTGCCTTCAGTTAGTCCACACAATCTGACTAGTTTTCTGTATCTCTCTTCCCTGCAACATACACTCGTTGCCCCCAAATGCCTTTTTCATACCTCCTGTTTGCATTAAGCCCTTTCATCTGCAACCTATGCAACTTACCATTTCAGTTTTACCTTTCTTCTAAGATTTCTCTTTAAATTATGCTCTCTATTATCATTGAAGTAACCTGTCCTTGAAGTCTCCCAAACTGCATCTTCCCTGTATCCTGGCAGGTATCACACCACCTGAGTTTTGTCACTATGCTATTTTCCTTTTTAAGGATAAAGATCTTAACTCCCTTGTTCACCCAACTCAATAACCACTGCATGACTCCTAAATCAATATGTGTTCAAAGAGTAAAACCACAAGTTTGATACCTCACCCCCACTAGTTTGGGAAGTCCCAGTCCTCTCTGAGCCAGTCTTTGTTAACCCACCCCAAGAGAAGTTACATGTGAACACTGAGAAAACGTTTTTACATGGTAAGGTTGTATACACTATCTGACAACTTTTAAAACAGAGGAGACCAGGTATGGTGGTGTATACCCAGGTACTCAGGAGGCAGAGACAGGTGGATTGCAAGTTCAAGGTCAGCTTCAAAAATGTAGCTAGACCCTTAGCTACTTAGCAAGACTCTGTCTCAAAAATTAAAAAAAAAAATAAATAAAGATCTGGGAATGTAGCTCCGTGATAAAATGCCTCTAGATTCTATCCTCAGTACCTAAATAAATAACATAACATAAAAAGAAAGGGGCAGAAATAATAGTAGAGAACACATAACGCTGTCCTGATTCAAGCATTTGTGAAGGACTTTAGAGAATTGTACACTGATTTTGTTCTTCCCTCTTATATTAGAATGTAAAGACAGTGTCTTTCAAAAAGCTACAAAATATACCATTAACTTTTTAATTTGACCTGATTTCCATGCCTGCTTTATATGGAATGAGTTTCCTCCTTTCTTTAAATGTAGTAAACTGTCTGCACTCACAGAGAAATTCCTTGAGCCTTCAGGCATGAGACCTAACTACCCTTATTATCTTACTTTGCATAGGCAAAAATACTGTGCTCTTGAACTCAAATAGCTTTCTTTTCAACTGGTTGACAATTATTGTATTGATAATTTAATATAATTTAAAGGATAAAATGGAAATAGGATAGATTTGAAATAAATTCCAGTCAAAGGTTTTCATAGCCAGGTATTTTTATACTTCAGGTGTTTAAATAATATTCCTTTCATCAAGTAAAATAATAATTATATAATATGAACACCTATATTAAATTGTTAATTTATTAGTCATCATAAAAATTGTGGGTATTTTTTCATTTCACGGGTCACCAAAAGCTAAATTATTTATTTCTGTAAACACAATTTTTTTTTGCTTTGTCACTGTGATATTGTGACCTCATTAAAATAGTGGCTTCCTACGAGGCTAGCACATGACACACAGCACTATTTCACCCATTGACACTCAGCTAGAGAGAACATGTGCTAGAATTCTGGAAGATTTGAATGAAAAAAAAATGGTGATATTTTATGTTCCACACCAGTTTTCATTTGCACTTTGAAAATTTTAACAAATTATTATTTCTTGAATACATTTTACGAATTTCTTTACTCATGAAAAAACATGGACTCATTGATTTACAGCGGTTTTATGCACCTACTGTCTGCCAGAACATAGAGATGAGTGAGTCATTTTTTAAATAGCAATCATAAAATGTATTCCCTGGCTAAAAACAAATTGATAATAATATTAATTTGTGATGATTTCTGTAGGAGAGGTAAAATATAAGAGCCCTGAAATGTTAAAAAGAAAGGGGTGGGGGTGGCACACAGAGATCTGGCAGTGAGGGATTGAGGGAGGAAATGTTTGAGAAACAAAGGAAATACTTGAACTAAGTCTCAGGAGATAAGTGGAGGTAGCAGGGCAAGTCTTAGGAGAGTGACAGGTGGGGTCAAAACATTTTATAAGTAAGAGGAAGAATAATTTGGAAGGTCAGATGTATCACTGCGTGATTTTCAGGGAATTTCAAATCACCCCTCTGGCTGGAGTGATCCATGTGAGGTCTTGTGTGGCAAAAGTGGTGACCTGGTGAGTGTCTAACACAATACAGACTACTCGAAGGGCTTTGTGTGTGCGGACAGGAAGCAGGAACTTCTTCCCCAGACAACTTGAGGAATCACTGAAGGATTTTCCACAGAGCTGAGCTGGTGTTGGATATCTCTTATTATATTTACTAGTTGGACAAACATGTAGCAGAAATCTTGGGGAGATGCGGCTATGTGTCACAGCCTGGTGGAGATGATGCTATCATAATTCAGGTGAGAAATATGTCTTTTGATAGGGATAAATGCATTGAGGAAAAAAGATTTCACATGAGTTGAAAGGGAATGTGATATGGAGGGATTCTGCAAGACTTGGGATTGGCAACTTTATGGATATTGTTACTAGTAAAAATGTGCTAATTGGCGTGGATTTGGATCACAGAAATGAGCAGATTAATTATTGTATCGGAACACATTTTATGCTACTAATTAAAACTGTGTGTGTGTTTTTTAAACATGTTATATTCAACTTTAACTCCTCATGAAATCATTGAGTTCTATATTAGTGATGTTTTATCTTTGTCATATAAAAGAATTAGTGACTTAAATGGTTAGCCATCAGGTATTCCTCCTATTGTCTTTTATGAATAATCAATCAAATTAGAACTCAGAGACAGGAAACCATATGCAGTTTTCCTAACTCCTAAGACAGTCATCAAGGTTGCCACCAACTTAGATCCTGACCAAGTGACCTATGAATCCAGTGTCCACTAGAGATCTAGGAATCCTGCTGCTTTCCTGATTCTTCATCTGTCCCTCTGTTCTCTGTGTCCACACCATTCATGGAGTCAGCTCTCTCCGTGTGTGTGTGTGTGTGTGTGTGTGTGTGTGTGTGTGTGTGAGGCTGGGGGTGAAACCCAGGGCCTTGTGCCTGCTGGGTAACTCTACCACTGAGGGGTCTCCTTGGCCCTCTGGGAGCCTTCTCCAGGTTCTTGTGTCTTGGACACAATCTTGAAGGAAGCTGGGAAACTGAATCAAAATAAAACACGATTGTTGAACTTCCAAGTGAAAACCTGTCGGTGTCAGAGGGAGAAGTTCTACATGTGTCTAGACGCATCTGGGAGGACTTGTCTGTGACCTGGCCTTGCAGTTCCACCTCTTCAGGAGTGGGCCTTTCTCCTTGAATTTCAGTCACAGAGAGTTAACATGTGGAGTGCTAAAGGTGCAGGCTGCAAGGTTCAAGAGATAGGGGGGCTCTGCTCCCTGGGGGTGACCTTGGCTGGATACTCAACATCCTTGACTCTCAGTCTCCTTTTGCATAGAAGAATAATCAAGGTCACACACTTCAGGAAGTTCAAACGACATAGTATATGTGAAGAGATATGAACATTGAACAAAGAAATCCCCTCCCCTCCCTCTCTCACCTCAACCCCGATTATTCCATAACTTTTCATAATATTTTTGTTCAATAACGTTAATAATATTGTTAAAACTCCCACATTTTCAACCCCCCCTTCTTTGAACCCCTTCATCACTCTCCACGTCCCCCTACCCTGGCTCCTATGAGATACTTCAGCAGCTGTTAGAGGTGCTATCAGACTGCAGTCTAGTGGATAAGCTTCAGCACTGAATGCCCTGATGACCACGACCTTTGACTCTTTGTTTCAAAAACGATCCCCACGCCCCATCTTGCCCTGCTTGTTCATGAAACTATCTTTTCTTTCAGTACCTCACTTTCTAGATTCTTCCACGTAGGGTCCTATAACAAGGATGGTTACCTGCTTGACCAAACCACAAATCACCACCGTCCCCAGCATCTGCTATCACTGGGGTCATTCCAGGCACATCCAGGCCATCTTGTGCTAGGGCCTGTAACAACATCATACGTGTAACCCAAGCCTACCTATGATCACCTATGATCTGGGCTCTCTTGAGCCATGTATAGTTTCCTGTGATTTGAGACACTTGGATTTCCAGGGTTGACTCAGTCAAAGAAGCCTTGGGGAATTCTGAGCTTCTAGGAGTCTTGTGTTTTCCCAAAAATGTCCAAGTGTGAAAGACCTGGTCTTGGAATCAGAAACATTAAGGTTACAGCCCTTATGCAGATCATGTAATCGGACATGATTGACATTTGCTTTGTTTAAAATACTAAAACATTTGAGTCTCAGTTACTACATCACAAAGTCATGGCAAGCACATGATATGAAGTTCCAAGTACGACCTGTATATTTATTTTCATCCATATTGCTGCAAGACTAGTTCAAACCACCATCAATGTAATATTAGACTCTTCTTTTTCCTCATGTATGCACCAAGTGGTCTCTCAGGTAATGTTCTTCATCCTGTAATGGTCCAGAATGCTTTAAAAATGTGAATCACATTGCTTCATACCCACCTTCATAGAATTGTCTTTACATTGCACTTGGAATAAGAAACAAATGCAGTCATTCGCGTCAAAACAAAGATGTTGTGTCCGCCGAGAACTAACTAAATAAATAAATATTTAAAAAAATTCTCTCTCTCTCTCTCTCTCTCTCTCTCTCTCTCTCTCTCTCTTCTTTAAAAAAAAAAAAAAAAAAAAACAATGTTTCAACTAACAACAGACTGTCTAATACCGTGGTGTTATAAGATTATACCACCTAGTGATGGAGCCATGTGAGTTAGTGCAGACACACTTTTGATATCCACACAAGGATGAGAGCACCCAAGGATGAACTTTGCAGAATATTTCTGGTCTTTAAGAGACCTGTGTCTACCCCACCGGGCTCAGGCTTGTCTCCTGCCTCTGCTCAGCCCTTCCTGGCCTCCCAACCTCGATAACCATGCTTGAGACACACTTTTCTTTCCTGATTCTCAAAACATCCATGCACACGAGAGCCCTGGACACACTGTTTCCTCCATCAGGAAGGTGAAGCCCCGCTTTGAGGACTTTGAGGACCTCCTCTATTGCACAAGTGCCCAGAACTTCATTTCCAGTGCTTACCACTGTGTCTCCTGAAGTCACGCTCTGCAAATATCTTCACTTTATGAATTACTAAACACTATGATAGGCACATTTTATTTTCTTATTTGTCAATCATCTATTTCTTTTTCCTCATGTATATGCAACCTTTCTATGAGAAGGGGCCATGTCTGTCACGTTCTGGGATAATGGGGTTATTGAGAACATTGATGGTGGAGTAAGTCGTCCTGGGACTGATTCACAATCTTTTTTCTTTATGATTGTGTGGCTCTGAGTAATTTTCTTAACTTAGTTCTCTTTTCTAAAAGTATCAATTAATTCTAAAGTCCCTAATTTCAGACAACACATTCTACAAACAATAAGTTCTCCATGAATTTTTTTATCATAATTGTTGCTATTGCCTCCCACTCATAAGTAAATAGGTTCAAGCACAGTACTTGTACCATTATTCACAAACCTTGCACTACAACGCACACCCAGGCATTTAAACAATCATCCTGTTCTCGTGGAGACTGGAGATGGTGCTGATGAACATATAGGAAGTGATTCTCAATTCTTCCTATTGCAGACAATTTTTGCAAAGTAGGCACCAAATGAGTTGCCACTGGAATAAAAAGTAGAAATTTTTCAAGGAAAGAAGTAAGAAAGCAATTCCAGGATGGTAGAAGAGATTGCAATGACTCAAAAAATACGAGGGAACAGGGATTGTCGGGAGGAACAGCAGCAGTCATGAGGACGTGCATCCATGTCTGCGGGGTTCCCTTAGGCATAGATGTCTGACTAGTAACTGTGATGGTCTTGAGATTAAGTTTTATAAGAAAAGTCAATGGGGCAGTATCAAATGCTTCTAAATAACGAAATTCAAGCAATCATACCTGTGTTAATTACATTAAATTAAAAGAATAACTTTAATTAATTATAATTAACTGAACAAGAATAGTGCATTTCTCTTAGACAAGAAAGTCCAGGAAGGATATCCTTTTGGAGGCTTCTTTGACACCCATAGTTAGAACTGGGCTAAGGCTGCAGACACAAAGAAGATGAAAAGGCAGCCAGTTTTAGGAGATTTAGAACAGAGGGTTCTAATTTGGCTGCCCCAGAGATGTGGGTTTTGAAAGAGGAAAAATATGAAGATGCACTGATACATCTATTTTGGAAGATAATTTTTATGCAGTCATGCACATAGGAAATACAGGATTAGAAACAGATCAGTGGTATACAAGTCTGAATTTGGAAATATTACTTTTGAGTTGTGGTAAGTTCTTCACTAAGCATTTAATTTTCCAGCAATTTGTTAACTGTTTCCTATGAGAAAATGTTTTTGCAAGAGTTTATGTGAAAACAGATCATACTGGTTTGGTTAGGACAGTCCTGGTTTTTTAGCAAACATTCTACAATAATTATTAATACCAACTCCCTTTCCACACAAAAAGGACCCTGGCTTGGATCATAAACTGCATGTTAAGTCAAGTTATAAGGAAATGCAAAGCTGAAGGATTGAGAACTCTCACCTCGATGAGAATTTATAATCTAGTGTAGGAGGTAGACATGTTTGAAGAAAATATGTTAAAAAATCACTATCAAAGAGGAAGAAAAAAGTGTCAAGTTTTGGAAGAGTCAGTTTTAATTCCTATCTTGGCTTCCTAAGGCACTGCTAGGCTGATGTCAAAACAGCAGAGGACACTTTTTGCAGGGGCTTCTTTAAATGTCACTTCAGGAGGGTGGCCTCCTGTAGGGGACAGTGCAATTCACTAGATATTCTGAGAATCCCCTGGAAACCAGTGTGAGGAAGGTGTAATTATCACCACTTAGAGAGGAGGGAGAAGAAGGAGAAAGAAAGTAGCTTGTCACATGGAGGCAGAATCTGAGTGCCTGTTGTCAAAAAGCTTTCTTCCCACTTCTCCTGCTTTAGGGGACACTGGGCAGACTGTTCAGGGAGACGCCTGAACCCGGCCTCTCAGAGGAGGGTCTTGTATTCTGTCATGCAGAAGGAAAGAGGCCTCTCATTAGGAAAGGCGACCGCTGTTGAGCAAACAGGAGGAGACACACTCATAGCAGAGTCAGCTCAGCTGAAATAATATTCAGAGTCGTTGGGGAGGATGTTATAATCAGCCGTGTCAAAAGTGGCATTCAGATCAAGCGAAATTAAAATACTCAAACTGTCAGGTGCCAACTGCATTAATAAATCATTAAAAAGAAAACCTCAGACAAGAGCTGCCTCTGCTGTGGAGTGATAAAAAGCTGGGTTCACATTATTCTCAGGGAGTCAAAGTCCTTCCTTCAAGAGAGCTGATTGCCGCTGGCTGAGAAGGTCCTGGTCCCAAAAGGCACAGCTGCTATGTAAAGAAATGGCCACAGGGAGCACAGCCCGTTGTTTCCTCAGGCCCCACTGTGCTCTCTAACATGAGAAGATGAAAACCATTCCCTGAGTCATCACTGTTGGTTTTGAATTCTGGTGAGCACTCTCAGCAAGTAGTGTGTGCACAGAAATGGCTAAGACACAGCCCTGGTCACAAGGTACTTAGGGCTCTGTGGCCTTGAGCCTCTTTCTTATACTTAGTAAATCATGCTTAATATCAAAAAAGAAGATTTGATAAAATCGAGGCAAGATTAGATATGGCCACTGTTTGTAAGGCCCTCAAACTTCCTTTGAAGCAAATAGAAAGAAAAAAAAATGCCATTTTATTAGAATATGCTTACACAGGATCATCCTCTGTTGGAAGGCCACATTGTTTATTACCCAGTCTGGAATTTTAAGAAAGTCAAAAGAACTTCTAATGATTCCATTCGGGCAGCAGATGTAAACTAGCGCTGTATGGAGTAGATTGATAGGCTATCGCCTGTCCTCCTACCACTAAATGTGAGAGACCATGACTCTCCAGGAATCAGGGACAGCTTCTTTCGGACAAGATTGGTGAATAATACAGATGCCACATCTCAAGGATCTTTTCTTGGGCTAGGGATGTGGTTTAGTAGTAGAGCATTTGCCTGGCATATGTCAGGCCCTGGGTCTGACCGTCAGTACTACAAAAACAATCAATCAAACAAACAAACAAAAAACAAAACAAAAAGCTATTCAGGTATCTTTTTCTTTTTCTTTGACCCGCTGTTGTTACACATAGATGAAATGTAGGTACTTTGCTCTTAAGTTAAAGGTCTTATATATTCGCTTCTAACTGTGAAAGGACAGGAGCAAAAGTCATTGGCATGTGTCTGCATCAATGACTTGATCTGCCTGTTACTCTCAGTCATCACAAGCTCCCAGAAGGAACTTGAAAATTTGTTCAAAAAGATCACCAGCAGGTTCCCATGATGGCCCTCAGATGGTCAAGGAAATTCATTACATGTGTTTCATTTGATATTTTATGAAGATGTTTTAAAATATGGACTCCATGTCCTAGGCTCCTTCTACATTTTGCTTGGGCTAAAATTCCACAAAAAGAGAAGTGTCCTTGGGTGTCATGATTATCATCATATCTACTATCAACGTCATCGTGATGGGATGCGATTGTGGCTCTTCTGTTAGAACTGTCGGGGAAATCTCTGGGTGCTTGGGACTTGAGCCTAAATCTAATGCAGGCATCAGCTATGTAAAGGGTAGGCTCCAAATGAAGCAGGAAGTACTGCTCCACTGAGGCCAAGTTAATCTGCTGTGGGACCCCATGGTACTTAACCATGTAAAACCCTAGTGACTTGGATATTTCTAAGAGTGCTACACTGAGTTTATCATCATGCCATTGTTGCAGGGACAATCGTTAACCAATTTTAAAATTTTTTATTTCTGTATCATTCATCAAATCTTATCTTGGAGATTTTAAATTTTTTACCTGAGCTATGAATAAAGATTTAATAGCTCCTTTAAACTTTAAATAAATTCTTGTATTTTAAAAATGAAAACCTTTCAGTCAGAGGACCTACAAGGTTTTACATGTCTTACGCATTCTGATTTCAATTATCTGGTCCCTTGTATGTCTGCACCAAACCCACAGTTAAAAGCTAGTTCAGGGATCAAAACTCTGTGAATATGTCTTTCTGTTTGCCTTCCTGCCTCACTGTGCAACACCTGGGTCAAGAATCACAGGTAAGTCATCTCTGTAGGCCCAAGACTGATTGTGGTTGTCACACTCATTTGGAAAATTACAAGCATAGCTGCTCTATAGCAGCCATGGTGTATCTGCACAGGAATTGGAGAATTTACTGGGTAGAAAGGATTCATACAAGGTTCAAATTACTTCAGCACCACATGAAGTTGCTCATCTTGAAATGGAATTTCTAGTCTGGATATGCCCACTGTATGGTTTTAAGCATAAAATCCTTTGACAGTAAGAACCTGAGAAACATTATCTCTCCTGGATTTGGCATGAAGGATGAGAACTTATTGACATCCTAAGACTGATGCTGTAATGAGATGGAACTTTTGAGGATCTCAGTAGGAAGAGGGTTAATGTGGGACAAATGCAGATAATCTGTGGCCAGAGGAATGACTGTGGCCACCTTAAAGCATGGCCTCAAAATTGTTGCACATTCCCCTCTGAACAGACAGATTATAGTTCTCCTCTTGAAACCAGGCCCTGGGACTGATTTCTCAACAGTATGCAGTAGAAGCCACACTGTTCCCTTTTTCAGAATAGGCCTCTGAGAATGCTCACTCTAAGAATCCAGCCTCCTTGCTGAGAGGAAGCCCAAACGAGCCCAACAAGGGAGACGCCTAGGGAGGCCAAAGCAGGAGGTTGCAGCCAGTAGCCCCAGCTGACCACTTTGCTGGAAGCCAAAGTGAGGTACCAGCAAGAGTGAGATGTCTTCAGATACCCAGTCTGCAGCCTTTTAGTCTTCCTGCATTAAATTCGAAATTTGGGGGGCAGATATAAGCCATACTTGCTGTGCCTTATCTGAATTCATAATCCAGAGAAAATATGGGAGATAATAAATTGTTGTTTTATATCAATAAGTTTTAAGACTGTGAGTTGTACAAAAATAGATAAGCAAAATATCAATGTTTACCTATTTCCAAAGTCAATTATCTACCAGGATAAGAATTCTATTATTCTACCCATTGGTTCTCAATGCTCAAAAATACTTTTCTTTCTTTACTTTCTTAGTGTAGACATTCACTCCAACTCTGTGTAGACAGACAAATATGACTTTAAAGATATAAACCATTAATGTAGATCATTATATCTCCTTCCTTAGTCAATCATAAGAATTGTTCACAGGGAAAATAATCAATATGGCTGTGTTGAATAAATGAATGAATAAGTAACATGTGTTTTGAGCAATAGATCTGTGAAAATCCATTGTAAGAATAAAATGCAATATGAAATTTAAACATTCCCACCAATAATCCCCACCATTATATAAATACTAGGGTTATTCATATTCTGTGGCTTCTTGACATGGAAGATCTCCACTTGAACATGATTTAGGCCTGGTTCTTCAATTTACTTTTATCTTTAACACAGTTCCATAAATGTAACTGTGCCTTGTAGGCAGGTGTGTTTCTTTATGTTTTTCCTCTTGAGGTTTAAAGGGTCACCTCCATCAGAAAAACTGAGCATGTGCTTTTTATGTATATGGTTTATTTTTAAGTAATTTCCAACATTCAATTGTAATAAATAATGGAGATAGATTTCATATACCTTTAACCCACCCTGGGGATATAGCTCAATTGGCAGAGTGCTTGACTTGCATGCACAAAGCCCTGGGTTCAATCCCCAGCACCGCAAAACAAACAACAACAACAAAAATCCCTTAACCAGTTTACCCTAATGATAATGTCTTCCAATGTATGGTATGATATCACAACTAGGTTACTGACAATGATCTAGTCTAAAATACAACATTTCCATCACCGCAAAGACCCACATACTGTCTTGTTATAATGCATCTACCTCCCTCCCAGCCCCATTCTAATTCCTAGAAACTATTAAGATGCTTTCCATTCCTATAATTCTGTCACTTGAAGAATATTCTATGAATGGAATCATAAAGCATGTAAGGTTTGGATATGCACTTTTTATTCAATATATTTTCTGGCAATTCATACAGGTTGTTATGTGTGTTAATAACAAACTTTTTATTGAAGAACTTTATCCATGGTATAGATGTACCACCGTTTGTTCAACCACTCATTCCTTATTTATGAGGACATCTAGGTTGTTCCAACTTGGCAGTGTTAAAAATCCATCTGGTAAAACCATTTGTAGAAGGGCTTTAGCATGGATATATCAGTGTAGTTGCTGGGTTATATGATATTTACCTACTTAGTTTCTATTTAAAAAAAATCTGCCAAAATGTTTTCCATGGTGGATGGATTCAGTTACATTGCCACCAGCAATGAATGAGTGAGTCAGTTTTTCCAATCATACCCTAAGTTTGATGCTATTAGGAATTTTACTGTAGCCTTTCCAATATGTGTATAATAATAGCTTCTTATGATGTTAACTTGAATTTCCTTAAGGGTAATGATTTTTACCTTCTGTAATTCATCATTGATGAAATGTCCATGTTTTGCACCTATTTGATTTATGCAAGTTTTTAACTGTTGAGATCTGAAAGTTCTTTATGTATTACTTAGATATGTACTTTGCAAACCTTCCCTCTTCCCCTCCAGCTCATCTTCCCCTGCTCTTTACAATCTCCTCCACCATCAGACATTTTAAATTTTGATCAAGTCCAACTTATTAATACTTTTCCTTTTATGAATTGTGCTTTGCTTGTTGAATGTAGAACTCAAGCTCTAGATCCTGAAGATTTGCTTCCGCGCTTTTTCTGAAAAGATGCATAGTATCAATTACGGTATATGTACATCTATGATCCATTTCTGAATTAATTTTTGTTCAACTTTTAAGATATTGGAATCCATATCTGCATATGGATATCAGCATCTGGAAACAGTTGTTGAAAATTCTACATTCCTTCTATGGAATTTCTTTCCCAACTTTATGAAAAATCAAGTAGACGTGTTTGTGTGATCTATACCTTGGCTCCCTGTCACAGGTTTTGAAAGCACGTGGCGCACAGATGAGAGAGGCAGTGGCAGGAAGCAGATCTGGATCAACAAGCTCTTCTTTATTCAGAGGGGTTAGGGGTGGGGCGGGTGTCAATGGGGCAAACATTTGATGTGGCTCATCCCTGCTGGCCACCAAGAGGTCTGGACTTCACAAGCAGCCTTAGCAGAGCCAGGTCATGGTAGGAGTCACTTTGGGCGGGAAGGACAGTTATGGGAGGAGTTTTGGTAGTGGTATCATTTAGGACAGGGGGAGGGCAGGTAGGTGACCATATCCTTCAGTTTTGATTACTACAAATCCATAATAAATCTTGAAATAATGTAGACGGATTCCTCCCAAGGTACCCTTTTTTAAAAAGTATTTTTGCTATTCTTACTTTTCTATTTCCAGAAGAATTTTAATTTATATTTGCAAAAGGAAAAAATAAAATAAAAAACTTGACTGGATTTTTGTAAACTTTGTATCAGGCTAATACATCTATTTTGGGAGAATATGCATCTTTAAGCTTTCTATGATCTTAGTGTGTTTCTCTATTTATTTGAATTTCTTTTCATTTCTTTCACCAGTTTTTCAGCACACGTGCAAGTCTTTACAGGTCTATAAGGATCCTGTGCATGTTTTCATACCTTTAACCCTGGATACTTCATTTTTAAGTATTTGTAAGTGGTACTGTATTTTCATTTTTGTGTTCATCTGATCATTATTAGTATAAAAAATACAATAGATTATTTTTATTTTTATATTTATCTTCCTAAATTCACTATTAGGTGTGTTTAATTATATATTGTTTTGTATATCCTATATAAATAATCATGACACCTTACAAATACAGACATTTTTATTTCTTCTTTCTCATCTGAAAAGATCTTTTAACTACTTTTTTATTTCACTGATAAATTTCAAGAGACATATTGAATATGGGTTTTAGATGCAGACATTATTATTTTTTTATTTATTTTATTTATTTTTTTTATTGTTGGTCTTTCAAAACATTACATAGTTCTTGATATATCATATTTCACAGTTTGATTCAAGTGGGTTATGAACTCCCATTTTTACCCCATATACAGATTGCTGAATCACATCATTCACACTTCCATTGATTTACACATTGCCATTCTAGTGTCTGTTGTATTCTGCTGCCTTTCCTATCCTCTACTATCCCCCCTCCCCTCCCCTCCCCTCCCCTTTTCTCTCTCTACCCCCTCTACTGTAATTTATTTCTCCCCCTTGTATTATTCTTCCCTTACCCCTCACTTCCTCTTGTATGTAATTTTGTATAACCCTGAGGATCACCTTCCATTTCCATGCAATTTCCCTTCTCTCTCCCTTTCCCTCCCACCTTTCATCCCTGTTTAATGTTAATCTTCTTCTCATGCTCTTTGTCCCTACTCTGTCCTTAGTTACTCCCCTTATATCAACGAAGACATTTGGCATTTGTTTTTTAGGGACTGGCTAGCTTCACTTAGCATAATCTGCTCTAATGCCATCCATTTCCCTCCAAATTCTATGATTTTGTCATTTTTTAATGCAGAGTAATACTCCATTGTGTATGCAGACATTATTATTGCCTCATTCTGATATTAAAGATAGAGCATTAATCCTTTCATCATTAAGTATAATTTAGATTAAAATTTTCATAAGTATTCTTTATAAATGATTAGGTCTCCTCTATGCCTATCTAAAAATTATCATTGATGTGTTTTGAATTTTATCATATGATTTTTCTGTGTTAGTTGATATGATCATATGAGTTTTCTTCTTTAGTCTGTTAACTAGGTGGATTATAGAGATTCATTTTCAAATATTCAGACAGCTTTCTTCCTTGGAATAAATTCCAGTTGGCTTTAGTGTAAATTTGTTTTTATTTATTGGTGAGTGGTATTATATTTACTCATGTATTGTTACAGATTTTTGCAAAGGATACTTGCTAATATTTTTTAAGAAATTTCATGGTTAAGTATAAGGTAATATAACTGAAAGCTCGGTCCTTGTTCTCAATGCCAACTATGCCACTTTAATAATAAGGACTTGGTTTTGAACAAAAGGAAAAATAAGTTTTATTGCTTTGCTAACAAAGGATAAACACTGAGGACTTCTGTCCTTGAGGCTGAAATTCTGCCCATCAAGACAATATGTATATATGTGACTGCATAACCATCAACATTGGTTATGCAGTCACATATACATATACACTCATAATGTCTATTCCCACATCCTTCCTATTCCCAAACCCCTTCCTCTCCCCTGCCATCACTTCACTCTACCTAATCTAAGGTAACGATATTCGTCTCTAGTGCCCCCTGCTTTATTGTGAATTAACATCTGCACATTAGAGAAAACATTTGGCCTTTAGTGTTTTGAGGATTGACTTATTTCTCTTAGCATGATATTCTCTAACTCTACCCATTTACTGGCAAATGCCATGATTTCACTCTTCTTTAAAGATGAATTATTCCATGAAGTATATACACCACATTTTCTTTATTCATTCATCTATTGAAGGACAGTAGATTGGTTCCATCAATAAATGGGATGAATTCAAATTACAAAGCTTTTTTCTCAGCAAAGGAAATAATTACTGACTCAGACACGTGCAAGCAAAAGGCGTAAGTTATTGCTTCAGCCCGCCATGAAGTGATGAAATCAGGGTGACCTCCAGCAGCGCACTTTCAGATGCTTAGGTGACTGATTTTTCTCTGCTCGTTTCTCCACCAGGAGACCAACGTGGCTCATGCAAGGTCCAGCTGTTTGTAACATGGCTTGTGTAAAGGAAAAAGCATTATCATTAAACATGTAACCCCTCCAAAAGAAGGGTAATACATGTGTCTTCCCTAGAACCACATGTCAGCATATAAACTTATGGGGCTGTCTGTTTGGAAGTGCATATCATATTCTTCCCAACCCTTACAGAGCAGAATGCTGAGACCTGTGCTTTACACTTGCTTGATGAAGTCAGACAATTACAAAAAGATTCAGGCAATGGAGGAGGGTTATTATACTTGAATATATTGAAGAAAAAATTGGTAATGAAGTAATTAGAAACATCCACCATATACCATCCATATCTCCTAGCATAAAGAATTATATAATTACATAATTATATAGTTCTTTACAATTATATAATTTCTTAAATATCTACCTAGAGTAATGCCACCAGCTCATTAAAACTGAAAGTTTATCTATCCCCATTGCAGACAGTACAAAGTTAGCATTGAAATCAAGGTTCACAATCTTTGGGGTATGTACATTGAATAACCCCACATCACACAAATAGTGGCAGGGAAGAATCAGGAAAAATCCCTAGTCGGACAAGGAGAGAGAGGAGCTATGTTATGAAAGTTATGTCAGATTAATTCTACTGTCCTTTCTATTCCCCTCTTACCTCTTTTTCCTTTGTTCCACTTTATCTAATTTAATGGACTTCTATTCTTCCTCTCTCCACCTTCCTTTGTTTTAGGTTAGCATGTACCTATCAGAGAGAACTGCCAGTCTTTAGTTTTGAGGCCTTGGCTTATTTCCCTTAGCATGATATTCTCCAGTTCTGATCATTTACCAGCAAATGTCATCCTTTTATTCTTCTGAGTAATATTCTGTTGTGTATATGTACCACATTTTATTTATCTATTCATGCTCTGAAGGGTACCTAGGTTGGTTCCATAATTTAGCTATTGTGAGTTGAGCTGCTAAAAAATGTTGCTGTGGTTGCGTCGCTGTAATATGCTGATTTTAAGTCCTTTGGGTATAAACCAAGGAGTGGGATAACTAGGGCAAGTGGTTGCTCCAGTTCAATTTTTATAAGGAATCTCATGTGTATTCTTAATAGCAAACTGGCCACATAAGTGTTTCCTTTCACTCCTTAAGCTTTCTTAGCAAATTAATCAACTCCAGGTGGAAACTCTGGTGGTAGCTTATTGGTCAGAAGTCCTGGTGACAACCACCTACTGTGATTAGAATGAGTGGGTTGTCTTGTGGAACTGAACACTCAGTTACTGAGATCTGGCACCACCACCAGGTAAATAGACTCAGAGCCAAATTGATTTAAATGATCCCAGTTGGTGTCAGGTGGAGAACTTTGGGGAATATGGTGGAAAGTTCCTATACATCTGGTCATAAAAGTATTCTAAGTTTAGTGTGAGGGTTAAGGGAGAAAACTTTTTCCCATCAGACCTACAACCTTGGAAAGGTATAGGACTGAGCATTCACTAAAACACATACATTGAAACTGTCAAATTCCACTTCGTGTTTATTTTGCCTATCCCATTGAGAAGTAATTAGTTCAAAGGATCTTGGTAAAACATGGCCCTGGTACCAAGACCTCAGTTCCTTGGTTTCTCTGTCATAGCATTAGACCAAGCCTTAGAACTGGCCTGACATTTCCCTCACATCCTACTGGTCAAAATAATCATACGGCTAGCCTGGCTTCAAAGAACTGAGAAATAGATCTTATCTCTTAATGGGAAGAGTCTCTTTTCAAAGTCATACTGCAGAGAGAATTGGACAGAGGGGAAGAAGAACTATGATTCTTTTTGCTAGTGATTTTCCACAGTGCCAGCAGTGCCTGGGAGGTATTAGGTAATCAATAAGAGTCGCCTAATTTAAATTAAAGGTGATATTTGATGCCATGCACTATGTCCCGGCCTGTGAGTCAGAGGCCATTCATTCCTTTAGTCATTAGCTCACTCATTCAGAAATATTTCAGTGATGCATCATACTTAGGGGTTCAGAGCATTGACTCCAGAGTCAGCCAGCCTAGGGTTGAATTTTGCCTTGCTGTTTACTACCAAGGTGACCATGAGCAAGTAATGCAACCTCACGCCCCCCAGTTTCCATTGCAAAGAATAATTTGCCTATCTCATAGGTTCCTTTGTTAAAACTGGGTAAATGCCTATAAAACATTCAATATTGTTACGTGGACAAAAATAAGCACTGTCCGTTCACAATTAAATACATAATATTTAAAATACACTATTGGACACTTCTATGCCAGGAACAGAATTAAAACAATGAAAAAAAAATAAGTAATTGTGAATCTTGCCTTCATAAATTTCTCAAAAGGACTGACAGAAAACAGACAAGTAAACAAAAGGGCATTGACTTATGAAGTTAGTTACATAATATGATTGATGTCGTGTAAGGGACGAGAGGAAGAAAGATCACAGAATCATGGAAGAGTCTGAGGAGTCTTGGTTAGCCATGTTGCTCAGGAGTGAAGGATGAGAGGGGCCAGAGCTGGAAAGAAGTAGGAAAAGAGGGTTCCAGGGGGGCATGAGGGTGTCCTCCTCCTCTGGCACAAAGCATTTTTACTATTACTGGCTCTTTATTCTTCAAGCCAAACTTTAAAGCTTTGCGTTTCTTTCACTTTCCTCTTTTCTTTCTTTCTCCCTCTCTCCCACTTCAGAACATCTCTATGAGACAGCTGGAGTTTCCAGTGGATTTGTGGACTGCCATATCTCCCTTCTTTACTAATCCTCTTCCACACACGGCATTCTAGGACTTCTTTAAAAAAAAATCATGTGCCATGGCAGAGAGTGGCTTAATTGAAACACTTATACAAGATCACACCCTGGATTAAATGACAGTCATTGTGTGACTGAGACAGTAAGCACAGGGCTTGCCCTCTGTTCTGAAGAGCTTTCTGAACATGGAAGCCACTCAGCCTTTCTGGGGATTGAAGTGGATGACACCATGAACAGCCCCAGCACAAGCTAGGCCCACCTGCCCATGTCAAGGCAGAGACCACTGAAATCAGTGAAGTCACTCAGGTAAGGTTTCATGATTCTGCAATAATCAAATAAGTATAGAGTTGATGTGTCAGAAACCAAATTGTCAGAGCAGAATATCTCCCAGGAAATTTTAAGTGGAAATGTATGGAATTTGCTTGAAGGATTCCCTGTACCATCAATATTACCTCAGTGTCAGTGGATCAAATTAATCCAACTCAGAAAAATTTTTTTTTCCAAAAAAACATGGTTATTTCTCTTACCATGACCCCACTACCCAACCAGCAAAGCTTGTTACCCTGTGGTATACTTACTCCCCAAGAATCTTCATACTTAAAGCTTTTAATTACTTTTATTTGAAACTCCAAAATGGAACCTCAGAGTAGCTCTGAGATGAATGGAATGTGGAAAAATGTACGCGAGGAAACCGGGGTCGAAACAGTTTACTCAAGGAAGCACCTTAGAGAGGATGAAGCAGAATCTGAATGCTGTCAAAATCCCACTTCCATTACCCCAGAGGTGTCTGAAGGAGGCATGAAAAGGGGCTGTAGAGTAAGAAAGATGGAGGTCTTCCTGACTAAAGGCTTTGTAAGAAAAATGTAGGCCTTATGCTGGCCCGAGATAAGAACAAATATGTCAAATAGAACAGAGAACGAAGGAAAGTAAAATAAGTAGGATAAGAGAGGAATAATGATTCCAACACCAAGTAATGAGTAAAATACCAGTTAAAATGATTTTGTTAAGGTTTTTAAATTCTTCAAGGATTGCACAACTCTGTGACCCTCTCTGGGGTCCCCTGGAAGTGGGATGTATGTAGTAGTAGGGTGACTGGCTTCTCCCAGTTGAACCATGTCTGGTATCCTGGGAAACCCTGTGTCGGGTAGAGTGAAGACAGTGGACCTGCCTGTGTGGGGGAGGAAAAGAGGGAGGAGGGGTCCTCAAGCCCTATTACCAGCTCCTGAGAAGTCTGGCTTCTGTGATTTTGCCAAATCACCTCTGGCTCATTTTCTTATTCAAATGTGGGTCCCTTTACCCAGTTCAGATTGTTTATGAGTTAAATACGAGATCATCTCTCCTGAGGAAGGCTTCCGCCCCGGGATGGAAGCCCACCAACACAGGGAGTGTCTGGGAGGTGACCGCTCATCTAGAGGGGAGCATAAAGGCTCTTGAAGAGTGCTGTCCTGGGAGGGGAGGGGACACCTGTGGAGCCTACACCTGACTTTGGTCATAGATTTAGGAACTGTAGGGTTTGTGCGCCTCTTTCCCGTTGCACTCAGTGACAAGGTGGTTCCCTGACATGAGTGAGGACTTCACACAGACCCCGAGGCATCTGAGAGTGTTGCTGAGGCACTCCTGGGCCAGCGCTTGAGGACCCAGGCACTTCATCACAGAGCACCAGGGTAGAAAGAGCCAGGAAGAAAGGCGTCCAGCAGTGACTGCAGACCACGTCCCTTTCCTGGGCCCAGGTATAGTCTTGTATCCCAGGGATGACCAGCAGTCCCCATATGACAGGGTCATTGGCCACCCCCTTGATCAGAGGGGGCTGAGATTTAATTTGATTTAAAACATTCCCATTAGATAGATTTCCATACATTTAAAGATTGTAAGAAAATTTATTGTCATGTCTTCAAAAAAAATATCAATATGGACCCACATATTCTTGCAGGATCATTTAAGAGAAAAAATATATATACTGTCAGTTACTATGTAAGAAGGTAAAATGAGGCTAACCAATAGGAAGGGGTATGCATGGGGAGGTTTGAACCATCTGCATGTGAATTTCCATACCAGGAGATGGGCAGAAGAGTTTGAAATCTCCTTTCTCTGGTTATACCTAGGACAGGCAACTTCTCTCAGATCAGGCAGGAGGCTTAGATAGGAAAGGCATAGTATGCATTCAAAATATCATTTTACCTATAATAAAGTAAACAGAAATAAATCAAAAGACATTCAATTCTTCTTCATGGCTCAATTTCCAGCAGACACATCTCACCTGCTCCTGTGGAGGAAAGGGGACAGCTCTCTTATAGATCTTTAAGTAAAATTTTGAAGCTACAAATCCTGATCTGAGGAACAAAAACAACTATAGACCTATCAAGTATTAGAGAACCCTGCTTTGTTCCAATGGGCTGCCTTTAAACACATTTGTTATGACCTATTGCTAATTCCAAGAAGAGTATAAGAATTAGCCTCCCCATAATTGACAATTGCAAAGAATCTGTCTCCCCAAGAAGCTTCCTTGCCGAGGAAGATTTAAAATTCTCTCAGTGACAATGGCAGCATTGTAGCCAAGAGGAGGTAGAGTTGGTCTGATCTTTTGTCTAAAATATTCAGCATAATTGATGAGAGAGAGAGAGAGAGAGAGAGAGAGAGAGAGAGAGAAAGGGAGGCATTAGTTGATTGATAATGGAACCTTTCTAATTACATCAGCCCTTTCCAGAGGAGACAGGTCATGGAACTTATAGATCCACAGCTACAAGTTTAAGAGTTTTTGACAAATAACTATAATTTTAAATACAATTATTAAAAGATAAGACAGATGTGAACAGCTTGCTGCTTTTTTCATGTTGGAGTCAGATAGGGACAGGGAGACTCTGCTCCATAATGGATCCGAGCATTACAACTCCAGAGACATGGCTTAGGGTTGGTAACATTAGATTAAAAAACACTAAAACAGTGAAATTGAGATTACCTTCAACTCCACAGGAGGGAAAATAAATGTCCTATTATTTTCCATTTTCTAGAGACAACATATTTCAAAATAATATTTCATTTTCTTTTTGTAAACAGCATCCATGCTCCTGATAGAAGTTTAAAATAAAATAACAATATCATTCCCACTATCGTGGTGTCCTTTTGCTGAAGTGCTTTTTGTCCCCCTCTGAATAGTTTTGAATAGCTCAGAGACAGGAATTAGATAAAGGGAGAGATCCTGAGTCTCAAAGGAAGTGTCCATCAGCCTTTGAAATGCAAGAGACACTCCTGCACCATTAACATTAACAGAGCACCCAAGAACAATGGTAAATCCTCAGCCAGGTACCCTCAGTCTGCATCCTTGACCCCGTTCTTTTAACTTCAGGGCAATGTGCAAGCACAAGGAAAACAGGTTGGAAATTGTGTGGGTCCCCTTCTAGTCCAGATTCTAGCAACCTTTCCTCTATAAATATTAACATCCCACACCTGTAGGCTCTTCTCTCCCCTTCAGGAGATGGCCCACATTCTCCCTTGAATCTGTATTCCTTGAATTATTTACCCCTGTAAGGATGGTCTTGGGACTTAGCCTAAGCAACTCCATTTTAAAACTCCAGTTTGAAACCTGCAGTCTCACCAGACACACCTACAGAGCCCTCCAGTATGGCCCTCAGGCACAAATAAGTCACTTCTCACCCTGACAAACTCAGAGTGAAGTCTCTGGCATGTTGATAAGAGCAGAGAAGCAGGAAAATCAGGGTGGGGACCACCAGACCAGATGCTTTAATTTCAGGACAATGACAGCACTGAGAAATCCAATAGCAGCTGATGGGGATCCAAAGGTGGTCAGAAGCCCCAAAAGTTAGTATAAATGATGGAGCAAATGAGGAGACATTCAGCCAGCCCACCCGGATGCACACAAGCCTCAGAGCCTGATGAGGACCTGGACTGACATCCCAACTCTTCTCATCTGCCTGAACCTCTGCGCTGTTCTCACCGCTCTCAAACTCTACAGCAGCCTCTTGACTCTGGTGAGAAAAGGATTCTTCCTATGACCATCTCCTCAGCCAGCTGTCTGCTCCACCCCAGGAGAAGCCTGCTTTGGATCCTGATCTGATCACTAAGGTCTGAGTGAGTGTGCCTCTGCTGGACTTAGAGCCTAAGGCTTGAGACTTTTGATCTGACAGTTGAACTTAGCATGCAGAGGGAATGTCATGAGCTGTCATGATTAAGTGTGTTTGCAGTGCTTAGAATTAATCTAGAGTTGTTTGCTGTGGATTATGTCTATTGCAGTGCCTAACATTAAGGATTGTCATTTTCTTGATTAAGAACCTATATAGTGAAGTTGTATTGAGTGATTTGAGTGAATAAAGCATTGAAAAGGGCAGAAGCGCAGGCACATTCTTTATTTCTCCCCCTCGACTGCATAAGTCACATCTTTTGCCTATTGCAACAACCCCAAAGATTTGTCTCTTGGGATTGCCCCCATTCTCCCTCTTGTATGCCTATGCCTCTGTCTTTGCCCTTGACTGGCCTGTTCTGAAATTCGTTTCCTGACCATATCCCAAGCACATAGCTGATCCTGACTTGTGTTCTGCCCTCTCTCTGGGTACTCCTCTGACCCTTCTTCATAGACACATAACCCAAGTAGAAAACTAATTTTATTCCTGTTTATTATCTACATATATTTTATAATGCCATTGGATATGCTTTACACTTTTATTTTAATATTGCCACATTATATCTTATTATGACATTTGGATTTTATGTTTTTAACTTAAATAAAAGAAAACAAAATTAACCAAGTCCATTTTCTAAGAGTGCTCTAAGGAGTTTTGTGTAGTGATATATAAATAATCACCTGATGAATTAATTTTATTAGCCAACATCAGTGTTTCCAGATTGCTTTGAAAAATTCAGGTAACTGTTTTGTATCCTCACCATATCCCAATAAGTGAGAATTAATTCCATAGCAGAAGTCTCTCTGACTCAATACATAAATTTTACAAAATCATATGGTGATTCTTCAATGCAAGTCATTGATGAATTTACCAGAAAGGTGAGTTACTAATTATCAAAGACATACTCAAGTTTGGAAAGGTGTGTCTTTTCAATTCTACTGAGTTCATCTGGTTTTCTATTTTTTTTATGTCACCTTCAAACTCCATTTTTCCTTAAAAGTCCTCCCACCTCAAATGTAGTGGAAACAACAGCAGTCCTAAGCCATCAAAGATGGTAGAGCTGTGTATGTTGGAAGGCTTTTATCTTTTCCCCAATGTATGTTGGTGGTTGTGTTCACTGTTGTACTGTTGAATAAATCATGACTGCTGACTTTTGGAATAGATATTTTTACTGATATTTCTTTTGCTGATATTAATACAAATAATAACTAGTATGTGCTCAGGATTTACTATAGGCGAGTCGCAAAGCTGGTTTCTCCAACAAACTTGCTTTGGTTCAATTATCTTGGGTAAGACACTGTACCTCTCTCTCCCTCAATTTCATGGCCTGGAAAATGGGGGGACATTACCTAATTTCTCATGAGTTATGAGGATTTTGTGAGATAATAAAAATTAAGATGTTTTATAAAGCATCGCAGCATGATAAATACTTGTTGGAAAGATAGATGGTCTGATTCCCTCATTTGGCTGATAAAAGATAGTGAACCATAGCATTTATTCTCACAAATGTGCAATGCACATACTCTATCGTTTGAGCCTCATAGAGACTGGAAATTTGGATCCAAGGGGATGAAGTCATAAGCCCCTGTTCATACCTATAAGTAAGTCAGCACACAAAGCCAGTCCCTGTTTTTGAAGACTCAAACTCCCTACCAATGAGTCACTATGGCCTTTTATTTTTTGCGATTGTTTTTAAATGTTTTTATTAGATGATTTTAATTGTGCAGAATAATGGATTTCATCATGTCATGCTCTCACATGCAAATAATATCAAGGCACAGTGTCCTGCGTTAGGCTTCTTCTGATTCTTGGTGAGCCCACTTCCTTAGACTTCTACTAGTTATATATTGTGACCACCTAATAGAAAATTTGTTTCCTCCAAAATGCATACCTCCTTTCTCTGGAGCGAGGGCCCCTTGCTGATTCCAGCTGTAGAAGCATCCTCCTGTTCAGCTCCTCCCCTCCTCACCCAAGCTCTTAGCATAATGGAAAATCACAGTAGTTAAATCTCCCATGATGCATGGCACTCTGTCTCCAACCACAAATCACCCAGGGTAATTAAAGCATAATGGAATACCATAGTCAGTCAGAGCCTAATGGGGGTCTTTCCTGTAGTATTTACTTCCTACATTAATTCTCTAATTAGACAACTACACTTTATCTTCCCACAAGCCCAGTCCCATATGTTAAAATGAATTGATTATTTTAAATATATAGTATACTTTTGGAATTACAATAGTTGCTGTGGCTGAAGGGGCTCAAGATGCAGGAATAGGGAGAGAATTCTTACTCTACAAAATATTGAACTGCCCCTTTGGAGTATTTAGCCCAGGTCCCTAGGTAATATCTATATTCTTGCTAGTCTCCTTCAAATGTTGCCTGGTGGTCGTCCAATACACACAGGTTTCCACATCAGCCACTTCAGCAATAACCTGCCATCCATCCACTAGGCATTCACCTGGTCAGTAAACAAACCCTGAAGAGCTGCTGTGCCAGGCCCTGTTCTGAGTCCTCAGAATGTGTCAGAGAACAAAACAGACAGACTCCCTTTCAGAGTTGATTTTCCTTTTTTTGTTGTTGTTTTGTTTTGAATATTTTTTTACTTAGAGATGGACATAGTAGCTTTATTTATTTACTTATTTTGTGTGGTGCTGAGAATCAAACCCAGTGCCTCACACATGCGAGGCAAGCATCTGCCACTGAGCCCCAGCCCCAGCCCTCAGAGCTGATTTTCTAAAGGGGAGGTGGACAGATAGTTGCCAGCAAGTGTGACAAGTGTGTTGGCCACATACCTCTTTGGAGAGAATGAGGCCTTGATAGACCTGTGGATGGGGCAAGGCCATCAGTGGGGATGTGGAGCTGACAGCTGCACTGAGAGGGGGTGTGGGCCTAAGGAAAGGCTTGGGGGAACACTCGTGGCCAGTAGAGAGCTGGACGGAAGGAGCACCTGCAAAGGAAGACCTGGAGCAAAGGCCAAGAGTGTTGTGGAATTTCTAGAAACCACTGTGCCCATATGGATGGGCACATTTTAAGGACTATGGCATTTGTTGTATGTGACATGGGGAATCATTAAAGATTTTGGAGTAGAGGACCAATTGGAGCTGACTAGTTATTTATAATGAGAACTCCTAAATGCTGGGCCGCAAGGAACCAAGTAATGCTGTCCCCACAATCTATCTGTTGAAGACTTCATCTACGGCTAGAGCAGCCCTGGCTGAGACTCAAGCCCTAGACTAGGTGATTTATATAATTCTCAGCAAGTTTGTGGGCAAGTGACAGCAGCTCCATCCCACAGAGGTTCTGAGAGGTAGAATTCCCAAGGACAGAGGCCCAAGAAGTGACATGAGTAAGACCCCAACTGCAGCAGAACCCCTGACAGGGACACCACACCTGCTGGCTCCTCTCCAGGTACTTTTCTGTGTCTGTCCCCCGACATCTCCACTCTCAGCTTTTCTTCTTTTTTTTTAATATTTCTCCCTTCTAAAGCTGAGCTTAAAATTATCCACCTTAGCAACACCAGTCCTGCACATGCCACTCAGTACTGGAAATTGTCCCCACACTAGGCAAATCACGGCCCCTTGTTTTCTCGTAGTTCTTATCACAAGCTGTATCCACTCATTTACTGGCTCATTCTTCTTCTATCTGCTACACCAAATATAAGCTAAATTACCACAAGTGATTTATGAATATTGCAAACCTAGCTAGTGTCTGGTATTTTGTGGGTGTTAAGTAAATATTTATGGATAAAGAGAATGACAACATTTAAAACAACATCAAAAACAAACAAATAAGTCATTTTCATTATTTAAAAAAATAAAACAGAAATAGCTCCTTACTGCCTACACACTCCAAAGCTCCCCTCCTCCATACACAAAAGCGTCTTCACAGTCTGGCCATAGTTTGCTTTTATAGGGTCATCGAGCACCACATCCCTGACCTGTCCACTGGAAGGAAACCCCAGTACAGCTGCACCATTATTTATCTTCAACAACCAAAAAAAGCCTATAATTCTTGATACAGTCATTTTGTCACTAAATTATTTCTCAGTGTTCGTTTATAACTTCAAACTTTAGTAAGTCAATGTGCATAAAAAGGACTCAACATACACCCATGTGAAATATTGAATTGAAATATTTAAAATCATGACTGGGTCAATGCTGGTTACCCATTCTCTTCTTTCACGACTTCAGGATGCTGGGCACTGCCATCGACTCTTCCTCCAGGAGGAAGGAGGGGGATGCTGAAGCCAAGGAGGCCAAGCTGCTCGCCTAGCAAGCCTCACTAGAGGTGCCAGGGTGGGTATTCGCACCAAGGTCACCAGTCATGATGGTCTGTGCTCCTCCTCATCACATGTGTTAGAAGGTACTGGTGTCTGTCTTCCAGATCTGTCTGTCTGTCAGGAATACACCTCCATCCATGGCTCCACTAGGATACGAAGTATCTCAGAATTGCAGGTCCTAGGATTCCCAACACCATTTTCAATGAAATTTCATCAACAAATCAAGGTGGGACAAATGCCAGAGCTCCGGCCACGTCTGCAAGAGCCCAAAGAAAATGGAAATGACCTCTGGAGGGCTCCCATCAGAACTGGGATTTGCTGGCCTGAGGGAGACCATGTGCTTAAGAATGAGGGCACTAGGAAACCAGACACGGGGTGCTCCCCCCAAGGAGGAGACTCCCCTGCCAGCACTGGGATGCCAGGTCCTCCTACTCCAGTCCCTTCCTTCTGCCCCTCCTGAAGGGTCCCAGCAGATGCAGAGCCACTGGTTTGGTAGGAGGGCAAAGCTGAGCATCCTCGCTAAAGTGATGCTAAGGAGACAGACTCATGCAAAATGTCAAGTGGCCCAGTTGAAAGGGAGACCTCACTTCTCTTACTTGATTATTATGATAAGACTGACAGTTATAACAATCCCTGCCACAGAGCTGATGCTGGAGATTCAATAGAAATTGAATAATGCAGAGCAGTTTTTTGACATTGCTGCCCTGCTTAATGGAAGCAGCCTGTACGCACATACATAGACCCAGTTATGCCGGGCTGGCCTGGGAATTACGGCAAATGTGGAAAATCTAATGGTGTATTAAGGTCAGTGTCAGGCCTGAGAGGCACTGAGAGGTTGAGGAAGCAGGATACCTCCAATGCCCCCATCTCTTCTCGTGTGAGAAATTTCATATGACAAGATCAACAATCAGTGTCAAGAACTTAACTCTGTCCTCCTACCCACAGTTCTCAGCTACTCCAGGGGACATCTGTGGCATTGGAACAGATATTTGTATACGCAGCATGGTCCATGATGAGAGACCTAAAGGAGTGCTTAGAATTGGGCTGCCCAAGAAACACTATGGGAACACCAGGAGGAGAATGCAGGGGGGGTCAACTCTGGAAGGAGTCATTGCCCTGCCGTTTTCAGTAGTGGAGCCTAATGTCAACTTTCTATTAAGCCCTTTTGTCAGAAATAGATTAAAATGCCAAAGGAGAAAACACAAAGTACCTCTTCTTGTGTTTTGTTTTGTGTTTTTTTTTTTTATACCAGGGATTAAACCCAAGGGTACTTAACTACTGAACCATATCCTAAGCCCTTTTCATTTTTAGACAGGATCTTGCTAAGTTGCTTAGGTCCTCTCTAAATTTCTTGGGTTGTCCTTGAACTTGTCATCCTCCTGCTTCAAGTTCCCAAGTTGCTAGGATTCCAGGCAGCACTACCATGCTCAGCCTCAAAGTCCCTTCTTTAAGAATGTTAAGATACATAATGGACAGGGAGACACACAAACATTTGCCATGTAGTATCTTCTGTGCAACACCAGATAATCAGTGGGTTCAGAGAAGGAGCTCTTTTTTCTTCCTGAGAGAGGTAAAAATGAATCAGCAATAGAGAGAAGATACCAATTTCTAATAAGTTGAATCAAAGACTAAGTCAAATAAAGAGTAATAATTTTTCCATGAATTGATATAGCTTATGAAGGAGAGACTCCGATCACAAACACTGGCATGGTATAGGAGCATAAATGTGTTAGCTTTTATTACTGTGACTTTATTACCTGACCAGAGAAACTTAGAGGAGGAAAAAAATATTTTGCCTTATAGTTTCAGAGGTTCAGTCTGTGGATGGCAGACTCTATTGCTTTTGGGTGAGGTGAGGCAGAGCATCATGGTAGAAAGACGTGGCTGAGGAAAGCTGCTGATTTCAGGATAGCCAGGAAGCAGAGAGAAAAGTAGAAGCCAGGGACAAGATACAACCCCCAAAGGCAAACCCCTAATGACCTACTTCCCCCAGTCACACCTTACCAGTTGCCACCCAGTAGAGAAATTCTTTCAAATTATTAATCTACTGATTAAGTTGTAGTTATCATAACCTATCATTTCATCTCTGAAAATGACTGTATTAATGCAGAGGCTTTTGGGGACACCTGACACAAAGCCATAATAATAAATTTGAGGGATATGGTTGGGGATTAGTCAAGAGACAATTCTGGAAAAGTGGTGGCCACTTATGAAAGTCTTTCTGTGGTTTTAGAAAGAGCCATTTTTTTTTTCAGCAGAGGATGTGGACTATCAAGGGGCAGAGAGAATAGACTGTTTCCAAAGGGGAAGTGGAAGACAATTCTTTTAATAAATGGAATATGGAATTTCATCTTACAGAGAGTGAAGCCTTCTGATTATAAATATTAAGCACATCCCCAAAATATATTAACAGCTACATCTAGACTAGTGTTTGACTAAACTGGGTACCATAGCCTAGCCAAGTCTACACAAAGTTAACATATATATTGATAGATATAGGGAGATATAGAGTGTTAAATGTACTTATCTGTATATACCTATTTATACAATGATACAGATCTCTATATGTCTATATCAATGTGTATTTAGAGAGAGGTTTCTAGGTATATCTTCATTTATATAGATATGCAGAAAATATTTTATTATTATATTTATAACTGTTTCTATTCATATTACACAGATTTTTTTTTTTTTTTTGCAGTGCTGGGAGTGCAACCCATGGCTTCACACATGCTAGGCAAGCGCTTTACCACCGAGCTACATCCCTGACCTTTTTGGTGTCATACTCTCTCTTTTCAAAAAATGTGTATAGAATCAGGGTTCCTAGGTTCCTAGTTTCCAGTCAAAGCTGCTCTGGATGTTGAAGGGAGAGTTTGCTAACACAAGCTCAACTGGCCTGCAGTGTTTTGAAATGGCTGGGGAGCAGGGTTAAGTCTTGGCTTCTGAGAACAATGTCGGTCCAGAGGGTCCATCCAATGACAGTAGGTTAGAAGGTTAGATCTGCCCCCACTGCGGCCTCTTGTGTGCAGTAACCCCACAGTTTGCACAGTTGTGAATCAAGGACTTAACTCTGCAGTCATAGACACCCCCAAAGACTTCTAAGTACTTTTTCATGAGATAATGAGTTGGCCAACAAATTTTAGAATTTAAAAGCTTTGCATCATGACCTACAATCTCATTAAGGGGACTGTGAAGTGTCTCCTGTTGGTATTGTTTTTATTAATGTCAACACTTTGATGACATGATGTGGCACCTAAATATCTGTGTGTCAAAATTTCCTAAGTGTAGGGTCAAGAGAGGTCTTCTGCACCCAGTTAGCCTTATGTAATTTCCACACTTTGTTTAGCAAGGCTAAAATGCCCAGTAACTATTTTTGTAGAATTATTAATATTTATTTTTATCAGCGTTTGATTAAAAATATAAATATGTCCTCCTATTCACTCCTGGCTGGCCGTAGAGAATTCTTACTTGTGGTACTTCACCATCCCAGCCAGGGAGCTTTGGCGTTGAAGGGATGAAAAATGGTGATGCCTAAATGCCAGGAGCCATCTGTGATCTGTGTGTGAACTAAATCGGCACGGAAGCCATTAGGTGGGAAAGTCTGTTATCTGGGAACTCACAGTGGCACTCCTGCAGGTGAGATCACCCAGTACTCATGAATTCCTACCCAGCTCGGCCAGGTTCAACACTGCACTGGAGTTGGGGTGACCTGCTGCAGCCACATAGACACACAGCCTCTCAGAAATTAGTGTGGCTTGCCAAGATGCTAATCCACCTGTTTGTTCCAAGACCCCTGCACCAGAAGGAAGACTCCTCCCACTGAAACCTTATCCCTGCCTTTGATGTACTCCCTTAAATAAAGGATCTGAACCATTTTCTACTTGCTGGGATCCAGCTCATACCAGGGCTGGAGAACCTATCAGGTGCTCCGTTGCCCTTTTAAAACTATCTTCTGGATTTCCAGTTTTCCCAGCACCATTTGTTGAAGATGCTATCCTTCCTCCATTGCATACTTTTAGCCCCTTTATCAAATATAAGATAGTTGTAACTTTGTGGATTAGTCTCTGTGTCCTCTATTCTGTACCATTGGTCCACCCGCCTGTTTTGGTACCAGTACCTTGCTGTTTTTGTTACTATTGCTCTGTAATATAATTTGAAATCTGGTATTGCTATACTGCCTGATTCACACTTCCTGCTTAGAGTTGCTTTTGCTATTCTGGGTTTTTTATTTTTCCATATGAATTTCATGATTGCTTTCTCTATTTCTACAAGAAATGCCATTGGGATTTTGATTGGCATTGCATTAAACCTATAGAGAACTTTTGGTAATATCGCCATTTTGATGATGTTAGTTCTGCCTATCCATGAACAGGGTATATTTTTCCATCTTCTAAGATCTTCTTCTATTTCTCTCTTTAGGGTTCTGTAGTTTTCATTGTATAAATCTTTCACCTCTTTTGTTAGGTTGATTCCCAAGTATTTTATTTTTTGGAGGATATTGTGAATGGGGTGTTTTTCCTCATTTTCGTTTCAGAAGTTTTGTCGCTGATATACAGAAATGCCTTTGATTTATGTGTGTTGATTTTATATCCTGCCACTTTGCTGAATTCATTTATTAGTTCTAGTAGTTTTTTTGTAGACCCTTTTGGGTCTTCTAGGTATAGAATCATGTCTTCTGCAAATAGTGATAATTTAAGTTCTTCTTTTCCTATTTTTATGCCTTTAATTTCTTTCGTCTAATTGCTCTGGCCAGTGTTTCGAGAACTATATTGAATAGAAGTGGTGATAGAGGGCATCCCTGTCTTGTTCCAGATTTTAGAGGGAATGCCTTCAATTTTTCTCCATTCAGAATGATGCTAGCCTGAGGCTTAGCATAGATAGCTTTTACAATGTCAAGGTAAGTTCCTGTTATCCCTAGTTTTTCTAATGTTTTGAACATAAAGGGATGCTGTACTTTGTCGAATGCTTTTTTTTTTTTGCGTCTATTGAGATGATCATATGGTTCTTATCTTTAAGTCTATTGATGTGGTGAATAACATTTATTGATTTCTGTATATTGAACCATCCTTGCATCCCAGGGATGAATCCTACTTGATCATGGTGCACAATTTTTTTGATGTGTTTTTGTATCCGATTCGCCAGAATTTTATTGAGGATTTTTGCATCTAGGTTCATTAGAGATATTGGTCTGTAGTTTTCTTTCTTTGAGGTGTCTTTGTCTGGTTTCGGAATCAGGGTGATGTTGGCCTCATAGAATGAATTTGGAAGAGCTCCCTCTTTTTCTATTTCCTGAAATAACTTAAAAAGTATTGGTATTAATTCCTCTTTAAAGGTTTTGTAAAACTCTGCTGTATACCCATCCGGTCCTGGGCTTTTCTTGGTTGGTAGTCTTTTGATTGCTTCTTCTATTTCATCCATTGATATTGGTCTGTTCAAATTGTGTGTATCCTCCTGACTCAGTCTGGGCAAATCATATGACTTAAGAAATTTATCGATGTCTTCACTATCTTCTATTTTATTGGAATATAGATTTTCAAAATAATTCCTAATTATCTTCTGTATTTCTGTAGTATCTGTTGTGATGTTGCCTTTTTCATCCCGTATGTTAGTAATTTGAGTTCTCTCTCTTCTTCTCTTTGTTAGCATGGCTAAGGGTCTGTCAATCTTATTTATTTTTTCGAAGAACCAACTTTTAGTTTTGTCAATTTTTTTCAATAGTTTCTTTTGTTTCCATTTTGTTGATTTCCTCTCTGATTTTAATTGTTTCTTGCCTTCTGCTACATTTGCTGTTGTATTGCTTTTCCTTTTCTAGGGCTTTGAGATGTTGTTTTTTTCTTTTTTTGAGGAATGACTTCCAGGCGATGAATTTCCCTCTTAAAACTGCTTTCATTGTGTCCCATAGATTCCGATATGTTGTGTCTGTATTTTCATTTATCTCTAAGAATTTTTTTATTTCCTCCTGTATGTCTTTTGTAACCCATTGATCATTCAGTAATATATTGTTCATTTTCCATGTGATGTAGGATTTTTCCTTCCTTCTTTTAAAGGTACCATAATACAACAGTTACTAATATGGCATTATGTAAAAATGTGGATGTGTAACCGATGTGATTCTGCAATCTGTATTTGGGGTAAAAATGGGAGTCATAACCCACTTGAATCTAATGTATGAAATATGATATGTCAAGAGCTTTGTAATGTTTTGAACAACCAATAAAAAAATAAGTAAAATAAAACTATCTTCTGGCTCTGGCTCTTAATTCTTCACTAATTATTTCAGACTTTCTTTTTCTCAGGTGACTTAACCTCCTAAGCAGGAAAGTACCCTGGGGGGTGTTGGTTGTTCCACAATACCTGAGCGAGATGACAAGTGGTGACAGGGCAGCCATTACAGACAGGCACAGGCAAACCCCAAAGACCTTTGCAATCCAGAAGGTTTGGGAGCGTGGGGTGGGGAGGGCTATTAGGTTAGATTGGCTGTGCATTTTGTAATTTCACACTGGGCACAAGGTACATGTAAAGGACCAGAGGGTATGTATCAAACTGTTAAGGTGACCCAAGAAAATTAAGTGGTGGAATCTAGGGTAAGACTATGGAGTCCTCAGGAAGCCCCTGCGATATACAGAACGTGGCATTACGAGGTGGCTGGATCTTACCTGTGTTTTGTAAACTGTTTCAACTGATGTGGTCCCAGACCCTCTGCATGTGGATTGTGCAGATGTCCTCACAGCACAATTTGCAAAGTTCCTTCAAGAAGAGCAGCTTCACCTTGGGACACCAGAACAGCACCTACCAGGGCTTGGGAAAGCACTCTGCTGGTGGCTTCTTCCTTGTCTTCTCCACTTGAAGAGCTATAGGGCCCACACTGGGCTCAGGAGTTTCCAGGAATAATCCCAAGTCTGGCTGTGTCCTGTATTAGCTTTGTGATCTTGGGTGTGGTGTTCCCTTCTCTGGCCCCGATTTTCTTTCCCTGGCATGCCCTACACAGCACAATAAATGTGAAATGAACCGGTGAATGATACAGTGTCTAGCATAGGAGGCCTGCTTCCTGCACCAGACCAATTTGCACTTCTTTCTTTAAATTTTGCTGATATTATATCTATAATCTCACATTGTAAGATTATAGAAAAGAAATATCAGAGACTGCTCACACTGCACAAAAAGCAGACAATTGTTAAGAATTTCTAAAATTGCAAATTCCCATCTTAATTAAATGAAAATGTGCACGTTTGTGCAAACTTAGCATTGGACTTAACCTGAACCTCATTGCCTCAGCCCAGAGAGGCAAACTAAGCAAATATATTTTTTAGACTTTATTGTAATTGCAACAAACTTCAATGTCAGCTTCTCAAAGTGACCTATGCTCTGAATTTTAAATGCATAGTTTGATCATATAAAATTGTCATTTGTATAGATAAAAACAATTGTCTTTGGGCAGTATCATACGGCTTAACCTAATACCATCCTTGAGGTGGATTCTGTCGCTTTTTTTGAAACTCAGAAAAAGAAATTTAAAAATTAAAAATGGACTCTCTCATTCCCTACATTCAGTGTATCAGTGACAACTATGAGCTAGGCACTGCATATTTACTGTGAATAAAAAAATAAAGGTAGAAATGATTCTTCTTTCTGAATAATTTATAGTTTGTTTGCAGAACTGAGAGTTACAGAAATGATCTCAGGGCACAGTAAGACCTCAGAACTTAGGTAAACTGAGGGAGACCGTGAAGTGCGCGTAGCAGCAGCCTATCCAGAGAAACACCAGGGAGGCTGCTTTGGGGGGACAATGCTGCAGCACAGCGTCGTGCCTTGAGTGTCAGCAGCGCTGTGGAGGGGACCTGTGTGGGGTTTTTGTCTTTGTTTTTAGTTTGTGTGGGTATTCATGCACATGCACAAAATTGTTAATTTATTTTCAGTAGAATACCTCATCCTTTAAATCTTAGTGGGAGAAAAACATGCCTCCCAATATGCAAGACAGATGGAAGAAATCTTCCTCTCCATTCCTTGTAGCAAGTGCATGGGCACAGTTCAGAAGCTTCCTGCTCAAGACTTGTCATCGAGCAACTGGCATAAGGGCAAAGGGACAAGTTTGGAATTCACAGGGTGATCACAGCTTGCAGGCAGCGGTAGTGTTTTGGAGGAACACTGTCCTGCAGGGGCTGTTCAGCAGTAGCTGTCTAACAGTGGCTGTGTGTTGGGAAATCAGTGTATGGCAGATTTCTTCATGTGTCGGAAGGACCCTCACAGGGTCTATCAGACCTAATAGATTTCTCACAGTACCTTAGCGATCCCAAGTGATACAAGTATCATGTCACAATGGATTTTACCAACTATGTGCTGTGGTTTGAAATTGTATCCTTTACTAATGGGATAGAATTAAAAAGAGACAGAGTTTTAAGAGGTTCTTAGGCCAGGAGGGTTCCTCCCTGGAATGGGATTAGGCTCCCATGAAAGAGATTATTTCCCACAGTCTTTGGCTCACTTGTCCTTTGCCTCCTGCCATGAGGGGACTCAGCCCTCCTCCCCTCTGGAGCATGTGGCACCAAGGTGCCATCTTGGAGGGAGATACTGGATCCTCACCCAACACTAAACGCACCAGCAGCTTGATCCTACACTTTGCAGTCTCCAGAGATTTTGAGAAGACACCTTCCTCTTCTTTGGAAACTGTGGCATTTTGTTGTGACTGCACATTTGAACCCATACAGAAATTTTGCCATCCCATACGTACACAATCAGTAACATTTTCCCCTTGTTCTCATATCATTCAAGTGAACATGCACATTTTCTTTAGGACACTTGATCACAATTAACTGCCAGTTAGTACACTGAAGTGTCTCCTGAGAATTTCCCAGGGCACAGCCTCATGTCCTGCGGACGAGGCAGAAACTCTCAGGCACAGGAGTCTCCTGTATGGCTGTACTTTCATTGAAGCCACAGGTGGGGTGGTTGCTTCACTGAGCACATCTGTCTCCAAGGATGACTGCAGCCACTGCTCTTCTGCCAACCAGGGGGCCTACTCACCGCCTGCTCTGGGGACGAAATCCAGGTGGTCATTTTCATTTTGAAACCAATACTGCAAGTAGCATTCTAGGCCACAGGAATTCCAAACTGCTTTCTACCAGGTGAACACGTCTAGAAGTGGAATTCTCTGTTTTATTCCTGTTTTCTTCTAACATAGGCTTATTTGGGAGGGAGAAAAAAGGAGGAGAAGGAAAGGGGGAAGAGAAAATCCAGAGAGAGGGAGAGAAGGAAATGTTGCCATCCTGCCACATTCCGGCTGCAGCAAAATAACCCGGGGGGGGGGGGGGTGACGAACAACTTGTGTAGATTGATACAGCAGGCGTGGAAGACATTTATTGTAGGACAGGAGGGGCTTATATACATTCCACACAGCTTATCTTAATTAACATAAGCTAGATACAGCAGTCAACCAATAAGGAATCTTCACACTTTATGGCTTGCTGGCCTTACTTCACAAACCACTCCCTCTGGCAAAATGCCAGGTGCCATCCTGACTTGTTTACAGACTCTAACACCATCCTACTTTCAACTGTTCCTTCTGCTCTTGCCTCTGTTTAGCTTCCACAGATGCAGAGCATGTTCATCTCCAGAACTGACCCTCTTAATGTCCCTCTGACCCTCTTCCTACAGTGTCTTCTTTAGTGCAGACAGAGCTGAGATGGTGAGATCACACGTTTCACAGAAGCAGAAATCTCCCTGGACTTCAAGACCAACACTGGTCTGTGGGATCTCTGCACGTGAATACTTTGTGCACCTCCTTAAGAGAGCAACTCTTGGATTTCTGTCCTGCTATTATTTTCTGTGTCCAGAACTCCCTCATGAGCTCTGAAACAAAGGTTCATCAGTAAAGTGTGGCCATAAAGAAGTCCCCAAACAGCAAGCCAGACCCAGTGGCTTACAACAGCTCTCCCTGATTCCTGCTCACGTGTCTCCTGGTCAGCTCGCTGCCCTACTGCCCTGCCTCAGCTTCAGCAGGTACTCTATGCTTCTTCCACAGTGAGGGTTCTGAGCATGTGTCCACATGGAGATGACAGAAGTGCAAGGAGGTGAGTGGCGATGCTGGATGCCGCCGCACGCCTAGGCTCAGGCTCAGACTAGGATCCCGTGGAAGCTGGCACTACCAGGAGGGACTCGTTAAGACTGATGAAACCACCTCAGAAGGACAGGATCTGGCAAGGGTGAGGAATTGGAGCAATAGTGCAGTGCCCACGTGGAGAGTCAGAATTGCTAGTCAACAAGGATCTTGCCATTAAATATCAACCACACTTCACTCCATTTCCAAGATTAGTCACCCCATAAATGTAAATCCCTGCCATTCTTATCCTCACCAAACAAAAACCAAACAAGTGGGGTGGATGATAGATAGTGGTAAAAACTTGGCTAGCTCTTAATTAGAACTTCCTTGAGGGTGGAAACTGGGCCCTACTCAGTATCACAGCTCTAATGTTTTAATATCTATGTTTGTTGAAAAAATGAATTAAAAACCAATTTGCTAAGGAGTTTCAATCTTTTCCTGAGCAGCTTTTCTTTTAAACTGCCTAATGAGCAACATTATTGGATAAAATGGAACAATATATTTTTTTCCAGCTGATACAGGTGATAATTGGTAATAAAATAAGGAAAACCTCCAGTGCATTTTGACTTGTGTAAGAAAGGATCTGAATAATACATCAGCTTGATAATCAGAAGCATCAGAAGAAGACCGCACAGTGTTCAATGAAAACTTCATAAAGGAAAATTAAACCTCTTTTGATTTGTTGGCAAGGGACCTGGAAACCATTAAAGGGAGATTAACGTCTTCAGAAATCTAAGTGTCTGCCTTGCTCAGAGTGTGCTTCACTTTTCTGATCACTGTTTGAACTTCCTTTACAGCTGAAGACCCTTTCTTAAGAAAAACAGACTTGGTGGGTAAATAGGTCGTTCCCAGGAGAAGTAATTAGAGAATATAAACTGGGCATCACCACATTAAGAACAACAATGGGAAGACTCAGTGTGAACAGAACAGTAAATGGACAGGGTCTCACCTAGACCCACCCACCGTAGTTAGATTATAAAGTCGGGTCCAACAAAAACCTATTGGTCTGGGCACAGAGACGGAGTTAAATTTACTACATGAACTCAGAATTCATTTTGCTGAAAATTGAACCTTGAAGTCTTCATTTAAAACTTGTTTTTCTTCTTGTGTTCCTTAACTCAAGGTGGACACTACCTTCTCCTGGGCCTGCCAAATAAAAATCTAAGAATTGTACTTGGAGTTTCCTGTACCTCAAATCCATGACCAAGAAGTGTGTGTGTGTGTGTGTGTGTGTGTGTGTGTGTGTGTTGTCTGTGCACATGTGCACATGCTAATAGTTTTATGCATTCTTTGCTTCACCCTTACTAGGTACAACTGGTGGTAGGAGGTTCTGCCGGACAGACGTGGAGATCATGAGCCTCTGTTGAGTGAAGTGGGAGGGATCCACAAGATACTGACTGAACAGAAGAGTTGACCAAAAAAGCATGTCATGAGAGGTGGCAATGTTTCACTAAGGGAAGGCGGAGTGAGAGCCACCTGTGTTCAGCATGGGTGGAACGAAGCCACTCCATGGCCCCAGGATAGCCCTTGCTGCTCTGCCACTGTGACTGATTTTAAACTAACATGGTTTTATTTTGATTTTTCTTTCTCTTCTCCCTTCTTTCTCCAGGGAGAAAGAAGATGAACCTTTTTACCATCCTAGGCCACACTATCTGTGCATGAGCTCATGTACCACAGGAAAGAAGGAACCCACACTTCAGGACAGTGCTGGAAGATCTCAGAAACAGCTCTCTCTCTCTCTCAAAGCTACAAGTGGATTCAGACCTTTGATGGACACAGCTGACATGAGAGGCCTTTGAGTCACCTCTTTAAAAGCCCTCTGTTCCTTCTCACAGATAAAATCACAGCCTCTGGGACAGGAGTCCCCTGTGTTTCTCCTTTGCTAGCAAAGCAATAAGCCTTCTTTTTTTCCTTTTTCTCAAAACCTTGCCTCATTATTGGATTGGCCTCAGGGACAAGGCCTGGGCTTTGGGTTACATGGGTATGTGGCTTTTCATCCCCTGCAGGAGCATCCAGGCCCCTGAGCCGTGGCACAGCAGGAAGACCCAGGATTCCAACATGTTTCCACAGGCCTCCAGTGAGGGCAGACCAGCCAGGGAGGAGTGATAAGGAGCCTTAGGGTTCTGCTTAGCTTGAGGAAACTTAAGGCAGCTCCAGGCTGACTCCAGGCTCCTGACCTCCCTTTCCTCAGAAGACTTTTCTAGAGAACTTAAAATTCCATGCTCTCTGCCTACTTTGAGATGCAAAGGTTCTCAGTTTTTTTGTTTATTTGTTTTTAATGTCATTTTTCAGTGCTAGGGATTGAACCCAGAACCTCACACAAAGCTTTCTACCAATGAGCAGCATCCCTCGGCCTCCTTTTATTACTTTACTTTGAAACGAGTGTCTTGCCAAGTTGCCCAGTCTGGCCTAGAATTTATGAGCCCCCCGCCTCAAACTCCTGAGGCCCTGGGATTCTGCACAAGTAGCTCATATTTGCAGTTTTGCTGGATAGTAGTAATCTCTTTCCCAAGGGCCCAAGAAGACACCTCGTGGAAATGCAAACATGCAAGGTGCCTGCCCCATCTGTGTATTTGTGGGAAGATGGTGTTAGCAAACCCAGATGGCCTGAGTGGTTGGACCTCCTCCCTAAGTCATTCAATGTTTTTCCACTAGCTCATGCCAAAAGGCAATGATTAACTCTTGAGTGAAGTAAAGGAAGTAAATAAACTCAGGGATGAGATAGATGGTCTTTCAGTTACCAAGTGGAAGAACAAGTAGCTGACCATATGAATAAATAAAGGACACTTTGACTGGCATGGAGTTTGGACCCTGTCCATTCCAGCTGGGAGACTGACTTATACACAGGATACATCATGTACCCTTGGGTAAGGATTGGCTTTGACAGTGCAGAAAATGTACCAGATGAAGTTGACGATGGCCCCAGAAAATGCATGCCTTGATGAGAGAGCGTGCTCACCCCAGGCCATTGGAGCTCCTCAACTTCCCAACCACCTCCGCTCCTCCCACTGGGTCCTCCTAGTCCCCTCAGGTCATCTCCCCCAAGCAACTTCCCAGAGGGAACCCTCACGCAGCCTGAGATGCTCCTCCCCTCCTCTCCACTGGCCCTTCTCGCCCCTCTACAGCCTCACTGCAAGGCCAAGCCTGGGCAGTTAAACTCCTTCTTAAACTGGGTTTGTGGGCCTGAGGGACAGGAGAATGAGAAGTCGATCATGTGAATTAACAATTCCAGCAGGTGTCCAGTGCCCTTGCAAGATAACTATTCCACAGCCAGGATAGTGCAAAGGATATGCCCCTCCCAAGTTCTTGCATCCTCCTGGGATTTGGAAAACAGAGGCAGAATTTGGACTGACAGGAGACTGTGGCACCAGGGCTGTGGGTATAGTCATTTGCATATATCCTATTTATTCTTCCACTTATCCCAAGAAGAAAAAACAATCTCAGTTCCAAAATGAAGAAAATCAGACTGCAAGGAATTAAGTGACTGGTTATAGGTCACAGGATTGTAGGATGCTGAGTCAGGATTTAAAATTAGGTACTGCAGGCCCCAAAGTCAGTACATTTCCCAAGAACTTGTACTGCATGACTTTTCCCAGGGTAATTGCCTCCTCTAATGTATTCAGGTGGTGTTTTCTCTACTTCTGTCCCTGACTCCCCAGAGGTACCTGGCTTCATTAGGATGCTGCACCTTTAGCTGCAGGTGACTCGTTAGGCATTCGAGCACCCTGCATTTGTCAGCAATTCAGGTTAACTTGCTCTTTCTAGTAAAATCCTTTCTAGCAAAATTCTTCCCTCTTGCAAAAATTCAATAAAAGCTGAAAGGCAGGGGAGTAAGATTAGAGAGGTTGAGAAAGGAAACTAGATAACTAAGAAAGAACAGTCCCAATAAGCCCATATTTCTCTCTCATCAGAGAGTTGGTGAAAGGGACAGATTGGCAGGAATGAAAAGGAAAATCCTTTTTTATTACACTTACCTGAATAGTATTATCTCTTCAGAGGTGTTTATGAAAACATTCATACACAGTAAAACTTGCCTCTGTAGACCTACTTTTTATTGAATTTCTTCAGCTCTCCATCAAATTTTAAAATCCCTGTCTATTACTCCATCTCTACATAAATCATACCCCTGGTCCATCAGACTCTGGCTCAGGTGCAATCTCTCCAGCTCCTGGTAATCTGATATAAAACTGTGCACCACACAGAAGAAGCAGTTATGTCCTGGGCTTCCAAATCACCTAGGGATGCATGGAAATTACCTTGTTTCATTTCTTGAGGGTAAAAATGAACCAGAATCTAGAGCAAGAGACAAAAAGGCCACTGGAAATTTTATTGCTGCAGGCTCTCAATTATTCAGCCTCCAATGACCCATCCTCTGAGTTGAGTCCTGCTGCTCTCAGTTCTGAGACCCGCACCAGGCCTCTGTGCTGCTGACCTGTCTGGAACCTATAGAAGGGGCAGGCAATATCACAGGAGGTGGAGGCTAGAGATCACTGCCACCATGAGTGAGGAATTCAAATGTAAGGGATGAAAGGAGCTACCTCTGTGGATTCCAGGAGTGAGAATTGAAGACAACCCTCGATCTTGCTCTCTAAGACTAAATCAGATTTTGTTTTGAAAGGCATTGATGGTGGACAATGGGCTGTTAGTCTTTGAAGTTTTACAGATTGAAAAATGCTAGAGTATTCCCCATTCAGACCTACCATCTTCCAATGCCCCTTCACTCATTCATTGAAGTCCACTCCATCAGCCCGTCAATAGCACCAGCTTCAAGAAAGAGTTGAGCATTCAAAGTCCCAGGGAATGCAGGTGCTGAGAGCATGTGGAGAACAAAATCCATATTTCTTGATACATGGATTTGGTACATAGTATATAAGTTCAGCACATGAATTTTATTCAGAAAATCATAGGTAAGAGGAATATGACAAATACGTTCAAAGATCTTATGTTCTAAAACGTAATGGTGCATTTCCTTTCTTTGCAGTGTAGTAGCATTCTCAAATGGGTGAGGTCACATGCTGGCATTTGGATTTGTTATTTCCACCAATGTGTCCTACAGACAAGGACATTACTGTACCGTGGCAGATAGACGTCGGCGTGTGAGAGTGTGAACTTCACAGTTCCCTTCTACCACGTGTTGTTACCATCGGAGGGAGGAGCTGACCTGGTGAGTAAAGTTGAGTAACTGATCCTGGAAGTCAAGTGCCCCCGTCCTTCTTTCCTGGAAGGGTCCCTAGAAGTTCTGCTCTCCTCCTCTTCCCTCTGTTCTGTGATGTCCCCAGCTCAGGTGGTGGGAACATGTTCGTCAAAAGTGAACCCTTTGAAGCCAACAGTCACTCCCACTAAGTGTCCCCTCAGCCCTCAGAGGTTCTTTATCCCATGAATGAGTCCCTCCTTGGTCATCATGGTGCCCACTTCTGCTGTCGGTGTTTTGCATTTCCACATCACTCTCGGTCACCCTGACACTGCACTTTGCCGCCTGCATCCTGAGCCCTGAGGCTGACCAGGAGCTCCCTCCAGGCTCTTCCTCCTCCACTTCCTGTCTGTGGCCTCACTGCTCCTTTCCACCCTTCCACCCTCAGGGAAGCCTTTTCCAGAAAACTGAGGAAGCGGAGGGACACTGTGACCCTCAGAGCCCTCCCCACAAAGGAGACAGATGGCCGCTGACATGCTTCAGCACAAGGTTCTCAGTATGGAGAAGAGACAAGCCAAATCCTGAAGCACCTCAAGAGCAGATCTTCTAAAAAAAAAAAAAAAAAAATGTGGTTTCTGGGCTTAGAAGGCAAGTTTTAGAGCTCCACTCTGCCAAACGGGATCCAGCCCTGGCCAAGCAACCACGCTGTTGAGCACAGAGGCCAAGAGCAGCCTGGTCAACCCGCGGGGATTTTGTGTTGCAAGGCAGGAGTGCTCTCAAAGACGTCCAGAGGACGCGGCAGCAGGGGCTCTCAAAATCACTGTCTCCTGTTCTGTTTTGTGCTGCTATCACGGAATGAGCCGTAAAGACTGCATGATTCAAACCCCACGGACATTGATTTATCACAGTCTGCAGTCTAGTAGGTACGAGATCAAGGTGCTGCTGTCTGAGGACAGCCTTCCTGCCACGTCCTCTCAAAGCTGAGCCCAGAGGGGCAAGGAAGACACAAATGCTGTCCCCATGCACTGGGGGGGGGGGAGCGGCATTATTCTACTTGTGTGAGTGGACGTGAGTCAGTAGCCCCTCAGGATCTTGGGCTTGGCTCTTGTATTGAGAGTTCAGCATCACCCTCAGGGGTTCAGGCCTCATAACTTGAATGGAGCCATGCTATTGGTTTCCTGGTAGCTCCAGGTTGCAGACAGCATGTCGTGTCCTGGAGCTACTCAGTCTCCAAAATCATACTGTGTGAGCCAATTCCTATCATGAAACCCTCTCATCTATTTACCTGCCTTCAAATCTACCCATCTATTCATTTTCTCGCTCTCGTTTCCTATTTCTGTCTCTTTTAGAGCTGGGACTACAGTTTCCCTGGAGAACACTGACTTACATATTGTTTAACTTCTGTTAAACTAAATGTTAGTTTATTTATCTTCAGGATATATGCATGATGCATTCTTCATAAAGCATATGTGGAGATAAAATAAATCATGTGTATAATATTACTGGCACAACAGAAGAACTCCAGAACTTCCAATTCCCTTTTGGTCTTCCCATTTTTTCCTCTGAATCACAAATGTTTACAGAGAACAGTATGCTACCTAAATAGCTCAGTCATGACCTAACCACCTTCCACTGGGAACTCCACCTCCAAATCCTGGTGCATGAGGACTGCATTCTAATGCGTGAATTTTTGAAGATGCATTCATGTTTTAATTGTATAATCACCAGGTGAATTAAATGGAAGTGTCATCTGTTGATTGCCATCATTCCTTAGAAAATTTCACATGCTGTATCTAATGTATCACTCACTACATCCAGTCAAACTAAACTACCTATTCCCACTTCACACATAGATTTCACTCAATAAGGGGAGCCAAAGGGGTTAAGCGACTTACCTAATAAGCCAAGTAAAAAGCTTTGGATTTGAATTTAAGCTGTATCTTACCCCAAAGCCTGTACCATTCACTCACTCACATCATCCCTGTCTCTTTATTTAGCACTTAATATGTTCTAGGAGATTTACAAATATCATCCCATTTACATTTAAATTTAAAGTTTATTATCAAAATAAAAAATACATAGAAAGTCAGAATAATCCCCATTTATATGTATGGAAGTAAATTCAAAGAGTTTAACAAATGAATCTAAGTCATAGCAGTAATAGATGGAAGACCTAAATTTTCAATTTATCATACAGGGTTATAGAAAGTATTATCTTAGGTTGTACATGAAAAACACATTTTTATTAGTTAGACACATAGGAGGAACTCAATTATTGTCTGCTATTATTACTGCAGGTGTGCCCACATAAACATCTTCAAATTAAGTCACTTTTCTGAAATAACGTTCACTCATCCTGCCTGGTTATTCCCTTCTCTTTCTCCTTAGTCTCAAGTTCTTGTAAGAACTGTGGTTCACACTTGGAAAAGAAGTAAGGTAAAAAGACTAGAAATAGAATATTTCATATATCATATAAGCCCACCATCTCACTCCTTGGAATTTATCCAAAAGAAGTAAAGTCAGCATCCTGTAGTGATATATACATACCAATGTTTACAACGGCACAATTTGCAACAGCCAAGTTATTAATCCAGTCTAGGTGCCTGTCAACAGACAATAAAGATGGATGAAGAAATTGTGGTATATATATACAACAAGGGTTTACTCATCCATAAAGAAGAAATTATGTCATTTGCTGGTGAATGGTTGGAACTAGAGAACATCCTGCTCAGTGAAATAAGCCAGATTTGGAATCAAAATCAGATGTTTTCTTTTATATGTGGATGCTAGAAAGAAAAGAAAAAAATGGAATAAAAAAGAGGGGAATCTCACAAAAATAAAAGTAATTCATTAGAATAGAAGACGGAGATTGAGGGGAGGGAATGGGGAAGTTCTGAGGAACAAAATCTACCAAATTACACCATGTCCATGTGCAAATATACTGCAGTGGATATATGTGTGTGTGTATATATATATATATATATATATATATATGTATATATATATATATATGAATCTATATTTATTAATTGAATACATATATGTATTAAAGTATAATACACTCAGTAATGATGATAATAATAATAGAAGGGAGGTCAGGAGAAGAGAACAAGCAGGGCAGGAGAGCAAAGAAGAGAGGGATAGGGAAGGTCCTGGAGAATGAGGTTAAGCTGTGTGCATGTATGATATGGCATAATGAATCCCAGTATTATGCATAATTATAATTCACCAATGAACATTTTAAAAAGAACTGTGGATCATTTAATGCAGTGAGGACCTAACCCTGTGGAGTGTGCAGCACTCAGCAGTGAGCAGAGTGCAGGTTTGGGGGCAATTTGGGTGGGTATCCAGATTATATTCACCAATTGTGTCAACCTCAGTAACAACCAGAGGAAGATGCTCAGAAGAATAATGACATTTGCTTGGGGACAGCAGAGCATCCCAATGGGCACATGTGTGCCATAGTGAACTATGTGAGTATTTTGAGAGGCTGATACAAAGGTGTCATGATCCAATCTGTTAAGGGCATGATCTGACATGAGGAGAGAGACAGGTATTTGAAGCAATAATGCTTGGCTAAAAGAATTTAAAAAACTGAAGCTCTAGTCCAAGATTAAACAGACATGGATTGGGCAGATGCCCCCTGCAGACCTTCTGGGAACAGCGGTGGTGGTCTTTGTGCACCTTTGTGGTTCTTCTGTCTTTTGAGAACAGTTCTTGCCCTTGGACCCATGAGATTCTGCCCTTCACAGCCTCCTGGTCTGACCCACTTGTCTCTTTATTTATTTATTGCATAGGGCTCAACAATAGTGATTCCATTTTGATGTTGACAGCTTTCACAGCTGTCTGGTCTTAGGGAAAGCCTTGGACCTCTCTGAGTCATAGCAGATGTAAAATTAGAAACACTACCCATGTCACAGCCATGCTGAGAGTCTGAAATCCCAAAGCATGCTTGCTGCAAGTAGGCACTTGATACCTATTACCTCTGCTCTCAGTCTCATTCTCACTGGGATGTGATGGGCAGAGACAAGAGGCCCGTGCCGTAGACACTGGAGCCACAGTGATCATTACTCTACCTGTCGTTTCTAGTTCTTCTCCTGGGCACATGCATGGGGTGCTTTTCCCTGCTTGTGAAAGTTCCGTTAGCCCTACCTTTAATACCTCTGATACATGGTGGCCTACAGATCATGAACAGAATCTTCAGATCAGATTCACTGCATCTCTGCATGGTGGTGACCTAAGTGTACATCACACTGGAGTCTTTGACAGCGGGTGCTTGAGCAACTGCAGTACATGGGTTCCTGGGCCAGTTGGGTTGATAAGAGGCATGAAGAACGAGGCTTTTGTTGTAATAAGCCACTGAAATTTTATTTAACCACTGCATAGCTTAAATATGCTGACTGATGCAAGCAACATCTACCTTGATTTTTCCTTCCATTTAATTTTTCACCAAAGAGCCTGGTTTTAACTATTCCTTTCTGTTTGCTGAGAGGCCCAGAGGGGCTTGGAAGCAATCTGATCATGTAAGTGAATGATTTATCACTCCCTTTTGGCCTTAAGCAAGGATTTGTCCTGTACCATTCATCTCTCAAGATATAATTGGACTTAAAATTAAAACTGCATTACCTTCCAATTCATTGAGAGGAAACTGGTGGTTTTGACTTAAACAGCAGTTTCGAGCAAGGCATCTATTAGGAGACTGTGAAAAATTGTTGCAGCCTGTTATGCTGAAACTCAGCACAGGAAAAGAATCGTTTTTCTAACACTACACTACTGAGTCTGAGGTCCTAAGGACAAACTTCATGACCAGAGGTGGTTCTGACATCCTGAGCTCTGTGCTCCTCCTCCCTTTAGCCGAAGTTGCCCCATAAGATGTGTAGTCCTAGGACTTCATCCTTGATGTTATACATAAAACTCATTACTAATAGAAAAGAAAAGGGGGGTTGGAGACCAGGAACTAGAGTCAGAGCAGGGTTCAGATGGACCCTGACTGCTGAGAGGAGGGATGATCAGGGCTCTCCTTGTCTTTGTTTCAAGCCCCTCTTCATCTGTACCAAGTTCAGGTAGAAGGGCACAGTAGAATTCACTAGGGGGAGAAAAATTGCCTTTGGCTGCTTCAGATTTCTTACTGTCCTTATAGCTCAACCTGTGGACTGTAGATGTGCTTCTGAGTCCTCCAGGAGGGGACTGCTACGTGGAGTCAGGGGTTCAAATGATTATCACTTCTGAAAGGACCCGGGAGAGGCCCAGAGGTGGCAGAGATTACAGAATACAACGTTAACCCAATGGGAGTCCCACAGCAAACTCTCTGTACCCCGGAGTCTCCGCCATGAGTGAACACGCCCAGATCTTTGGCCATCACCATGCTCGGTCATTGAGTGGAGAACCACAATTCCATTCTGACGGTTGGGGTGCACTCTGAAGCATCTTGTGCTGAAGGCTCCCAGTGAGTCAGCTCCTGGAAGTCCTTGGGTGCCTGAGCAGTGAGTCCCTTGCCTCTACCTCCCCTGGGGCCTCGGCGAGTGCCTGCTGGAGGCCACGTATACCAGTTTAACGATATCCAGGGGGACTGCCTGCATTCAGGGTTTGAGAAACGCAGGATTTTATTGGAGAAATGGATGGAGGGCGATAACGTTCTATGGTCAATCAAGGGGAGCCAAGGTTCCTGGAAGTCATATCAGATTGAGACCTGCTAATAACATTGAGAGTGCACTTGAACCACTGGAGGAACTGCCTAACATTACAATTCCCAGGCCTCATAGGCAAGAGAGCAGAGGTAGCAGAAAAGGCCGCAGGGCAGACTCTTGGCTCTGAAAGGAGGCTTAGACTCTTTGTAGGTACGTAACCATGGGCACATGACTTGACTTCTATGTCAAGATGTCCTTAAGTAATAGTGAGACTATCTTATGGGATTTTTCATGAATGTTAAAGGAGTGTATTTTGTGAATCATTCCGAATAATATATGGTAGTTGGAAAGCATTTGTTAAATAGTTTCTATGCCCACGAACATCCTTTCATTCAATGGTCTACATTTCAGCAATTGTAGAAGCACCCTCGGGAGTATTCCTGAGAAGAGGAATACATCTGTGTAATGCCAAATGGAGCCTAGGAAGACTCCCTATTCAGACTTGCAATGTCTAAGGACACACACACACAAAAAAAATGTTAATTACTATTATTACTTAAATTTGATCCAGGAAGTTTGTCTGGCAGGTACATCATGGTACTCCACAAATGCAGGTTTCCTCTTCCCGATGTCTAACACCCATTTTTCTCAATACCTGTGCCTTGTGACTCCAGTGTTTTCTTGTTCCCACCATATGCCCAGTGCTGCATCCTCCTTCCATGACTTTGCTCCTGATGCCTGTCCACCTTGTGCTTCTCAAGCTCTCGCTTAGACTCGGTGAGAGCGGTAGCCAGGAGCACTCTGGGAATCCCTCCAGAGCACTTGGGGGCTTCCACCTTCACAGCGCTAGCTGCAACATCCTAAGAGGTTCTCTTTCGGTGTCTGTGCTCACCCGTCTCCAGAGCAGAACCACAGTTCCATCATCTTTGCAGTTCCAGGGACTGGCATTGGACTGACATACGATCGTTACTCAGTAAATGTGGAATAGATGCTTGGATCTTATTTCAAACAAGGCTGTGCCTCACTCTTTCAAGCTCATCCCAAGCCAGCATTTTCAGCCTAGATTGCTGTGCTGTTTCCTCTCTCCCCTCTTCACAAAACCAGGCTTTCCTCAGAAGTCCAGTCTTATGGAGAAAAGTCTCACAACAAACCAGAAGCTATGTAAAACGTGGCATTTGCATGTTCTGAATAAATAAAAAAGGAAGAAAGGACGGAGGTAAGGGAGGAAGGAAGAAAAAGAAAAGAAGGAGAAAAAAGGTACATGTACATTTTTGTATAAAATATAAATTTAATTATATATTTGTATATAAATATATAAAAGTGGCAAATAGCAATATTAGAATGTCTAGCAGAGTGTGAATATTGACATGCCAATTGCAACACTGCCAAAAATGATTAACCACCTACTGAATTTCCATAACAGTGTCGGAGCACTGCTTTGTCTCCCAGTCCGAATGTTCATACTTCTCTGCATAGGTTAAAAATTCCTCAAATTTAACTTGTCTAAAGCTACAGTCATAAGCATGATTCCCAACCAGTTTTTCCCAACCAGCTAATGCTGTGATGTGGCTCCCTGTTGTTCAGTCCTGTTAACATTCTTTCCGATCTATTGGTCAAAATCCTTAGTTGCAGAGAGCAGAATCTGCTCTAGCGACTTTGTGTGGGAAGGCTATGCTAAGAGACAGAGACACGACAGGGGTGGAGAGAAGTCCATGGGAAAGACCTGCCCTAGGTAGGAGTATTATTTTATCACTGAGGTAACTCAAAATTATTTATGTATGTTGATAATAAAAAGCAGATGGGCTTTTGGTTAATTTCCTTGTTAAATTATCTCTTCTGCAAATAATCTATCTCCTTATTTTCTGCACCTGGAAATAACTGTTCCTGCTGTACCCCCCATGATATGAGGCTGTTGAGGGATAGATGATAGACAGAATATCTGCATTAGCATTAGGGATATATCTAACCTGAGACTCCAGAATTATCTGGTCTATGAGATTATTAGTATATCCAAAACTCCAGTTGAGAACTCCTTCACCAAAGTAGGAAACTGAGCTGTGCCATCACCGCCACTATTCCCAGAGACTCCCTGTTGTATGTTTGGTGTGCTACCATGTCAAAAAAATCCATGTCCTATGTCCTCAGAGGGTTCACTTTCAAATCAAAGAATTATTGACAAGATTGAACTGAACAAATAACATTTCGTGCCTCTACCCTGGTAGCATGTGGAGCTTAGAAGTACACACACTCATACACTCACCAGAGGCAGTTCTTGCTTTGCATAACATTGTGTCAACTGAAACTTTTGAATATCAGAACTGTGTCTTCATGTTGTGCAATTTCGTGGTTATTGCATGTAATTGTGAAAAACATGATCCATGCTTGATATGCATGCATTTCAATTAATGTACAGCATCTTACAAAGATGAGGATTGGCTCTAGGTACAAATAGATAAGGAGTAAGATTCACAAGGTCCATCATTAATCAAATATGGAAAAAGTTGTGGAACATCTATAAATGATGGATTTCTCGCGAACCTTCTAACCCATCTTTTCCCCCCATTATTTGTCCTATTATGCCCATCCCACCTCCAATCTCTTTCTTCCTGTGGCCTCATCCCATGGCAGAGGTCAGAGCCCTATAACCCATATATCTCACTTCATAGGAGCTCTCTGTCTTGACACTTCTTTGCCTCCTATCCCTGCACCTCTCCTTCCAGAGTAAAAAAGTATGACCATGATGATACCATACTCTTAGTGGGCTACCCACTGTTAAGTTTCCTGTGGCTTTCTGAGTGGGATAAGCAGATATGTACATTGTTCTTCTAGCAGATCACACACTTTGTCCCAAGGCACTGCAACTGTCTGACTTTCCCACTAAAGTTGGTTCCCCTGTTTTAACTTAGTCATATCTGTACCTTCCAACATTTTGGCCATATCGATACCTGATGGTTGAACAAGAGGATTGACTGATAAATCAAATTGAATATTATCTGCTCAATAAATTCCTTTTTAATCATAGACTTATTTATTAAATCTCAGGGATACTGGAATGATAGTTACTGTGCCTAAACTTTGCACTCTACCACTATGTAAACTTGATCTAAATTAGATAGTTGTATTGAGTCTTCTATATAATTGGTATTTTAGGGATGGAAAAAATGAAAACATAAATACTAAGGAGTTGTCTAAGGACATATAACTTGGAGGTAACTTATCTACAACTAAATCCAGGTCTATTTGACTTCAAAGTGTGATTTGTCTCCATAATACTTCACTCTAAAAAGAACCATGAGTCTCCCCTAAAGAAAGGTGATGGTTAAGAACTGCAGTCTGTCTCAGACACTAAGCATGTCCACCAGAGGCAAAACCTGGCCATCCATTTCAGCAAGTGCCGCAGTCAGGCTGCAGCAAAATAACCAGGGGGCGGGGGGAGGGGTGTGATGAACAACTTGTGTACGTTGATACAGCAGAAGTAGGAGCCGTTTATTGTAGGACAACAGAGGTATTTATACATTACACACAGTTTATCTTAATTAACATAAACTAGATACATCAGTCAACCAATAAGAAATCTCCACACTTAATGGCTTGCTGGCCTTACTTCACAAACCACTCCCTCTGGCATTTTGCCAGGTGCCATCCAGACTTGTTTACAGACTCTAACAAGCAAGTAATTGAATTGATTCACTGATTTAAAGCCAAGAAACCACATAGCACACCCAATAACTTGGGGATCAAACACAAAGGAAGACCTGGTATCTCCAGAAATGTTGCTATCAATCCATTTATTGCCACCCTGGGCTTAGAAATGGGTGGACACTATGTGTGCATACAGAGTCATCATGTTTCAAAAGATAATGCTGTTAAGCCACTCAAGACGCAGGGTGTGATTGTGATATCTGCCACACTTCCTGACAGCCCTTGCCGGGTACTGATGGTCTGTTTTGTGACTGAAGACTCACTTGGTTCCCAAGGCTCCTTCTTCCTCTTGTTTTCACTTCTTTAGGTGTCCTGTCTCCCCCTGGTTTCAAATAAACTCTAATCTCTTTTTTATCTTCTATTGTGTGTCTTCAAAAGCCAGGAAGGCTATTGTTTCACAAAGTTATTTATTTACTTATTGCCAAGATGCTGCAAATGCATGCTGTGCTCCAAGGAGTAGGAATCCAGGTGTCAAAATAAGAAAGCCTGTTTTTAAAATGCCTATGATAGGTTTTTGAAGTTTAATAGTCATGCAAGCATAACAGGTAAATTCTAGGGGAAAAAATCCACAAATCAACTCAAACAAAGAATGTGTGATTGCAATAGCCTCTACATTTTAATAGAAAATTGGACCAAGTACCAATCAATAGGACCTACTACTCACACAAAGGAGGAGCATTCCCTACTCAGAGATGTGGGTGGAAAAGTTGAGTTGCATCTCCAAGTCTCCAGGTGGTCAATGCTGTGGGAAGTGGACTGGAGACAGTAAGGGCGTGAAGTCATCCAAAGGGCTTAGGCTCCAGGTCAGCATTGCCCAGAGCGGGTGCCATGCTGTTCTGATAACTACATGAAAAAACAGCTTCAGCCAAGGGAGATGGCAGAAGCCAGGAGATTGGGTAGGAAGTGACCATGGTCAGTCCTTCTACTTACAAACAACAAAAGTGATCTGACAAATTGACTTATTAATGGACCCCAAAGTACCTAAAACATTTCTGGAAGATTAAGAGACTTCAGTTTGAGTTTCTGCAATTAGGGATAAAAGTTACCCACATGCCCTCAGACTCCCAATACTACTCAATCCAGATTGTGTGCAGTTTTAGAACCGAGAATCCCAAGTTCTGGGATGTCCCACAATCTCAGGAAAACACAAAAAGATGGTCATTCCACTCTTACAGGGGAACAGGTCGTGGAGATACCACAGGTTAGGTAAGTGGGCACAGAATTGCCTTTTGCACCAGCTGTGATTCTGGAGACTAGATCTGCCGCCAGAACCAGAGACAGTCATTCTTCTAGGAATGATGCAGACCTCACCAACAGGTGTTGTCAGAGTCAGTCTGGCAGCAGTGTTACCCTTCCTGATTGAGGGAGTCCATCTGTCTGGATCTAGACACATTACCTGGGATCTGTCAGTCAGAGAAGGTGGAGGAGAGCTTACAAGCAACCTTCAGTTTAAGGGTAGGAAGTTTCTATAAACACAAAGGGACACTCCAATGCCCTCAAACAAGGACGGCTCTCCAGTCCAGTGACTCATACAAGCAATTCAGTGAAGAGATAGTGAAAAGCTGAAACGAAGCTTGAAAAAGGTGTGAATGATTTGAGAAACATTTAGAAGGAAATCGTAAGAAGTCACTAGGATATGCACAGCCAGGAAGAAGAACCAATTGTTACCCCAACACATCCAATTGTTACCCCAACACATCCGGATTGATGTTGTTGCAACCTGCTAAAATCAAAACTCAGAGAAAGAGAGGATACAGGTAGGAAGGTAATGATGTTGGTTTCCATCCAGTTGGAGACACCTTTGGGGCATTCAGGTGGAAAGGCCCATCTAACTGAAGCTCAAAGAAGGGCTAAATTATTCCCAGTTCGTAGGTCTGAAGAGTGCAGCTAGAAGACAGTGCTTACTGTGCCCAAGGTAATAGAGGCCAAGACTATTCAAATGTGAAACTGATCCCAAGGGCTTGCTTTCTTCAGTGCTTCATACTGCTAGGATGACCTAAACAGAACAAAACAGAAGAAAAGAGAAGAAAAAAAAAGTAGAAGAAAATTTTATCATCTGTGTTCAGTGGTAGAAATATACATTCTCTTATTTTGGAAGAGAAGGAAATGTAAAAATATTAATAATTGTCTTGGAAGTGACAATTCCCTATGGTAATCACCTGGAATGAATTCAGAAGAAATAGTCTTTATTTTGCACATGATGAAATGGAGGCTATGAGGGATTGATTTGCTCAGCGTTACGAAGCTCATGAACTGAATCAGGTGAACTATGCTCACTCTTGAGTGTGGAGGTTCTGAAACTGAGCCTAGACCCAGAAGCATCAGCATCACCTGGGACCTTAACAGAAACACAATTTTCTGACCCCACCCACATCCCCTGAAAGGAAAACTCTGGCTGTGGTGCCTGGCAATCTGTTTAGCAAAACTTCAAATGATTCTGATGCATGCTGAGGTTTGACAGGAGTGCTCATTTTATATTCCTAGGTAGGATGATAATCGAATTTTGTTCTTCCACTTTTGGGTAAGATAAATAATTTAATTGAGATGCTATTTATAAGTCCCATAAGAGTGTCAGCTATAATAGTATGGTGACTGGGGGATCCAACTGGCAGCCGGTGAGGAAGTAGCGATTCCAATGTCTCCACATGAACGGGATCAGAAAGACCCATTGGAACAGCTGCAGTCTACCTACTGAGGAACTTCTAGCAAAATTCCGTTAAGAGGAGACCTGCCGGGAATTGGTAGGTTTATTAGAAGTGACAGTTTGTCCCAGACAAGTAGATCTTGGCCGGCCACGCGGGCGCAGAGGTCCAGTCCCGCAGCCACCAGCCGCTTCTGCGGGCGGCCGGCGGCCCGGAGCGGCGCGGCCCGCCTGAACCAGCAGACAGCCCCCGCCATCCCAGCTCTCCCGGGAGGCCCGCTCTCGCTCTGCGAACGGCCACCCCGCCTGCCTGGATCTTAGCCACGCGGCCACAGCTGCCCGGCTCTACAGGCAGCCTCCCGGCGGCCCGGCTCGGCGAGAGGGGTCCCAGCCTGGTCGGCGGAAAGCCCCCGCCATCCCAGCTCCCCTAGCGGCCCCGCCCACTCTGCGAACGGCCACCCCGCCCACCCGGCTCTTGGCCACGTGGCCGCAGCTGCCCGGCTCTACAGGCTGCCCCTGGTGGCCCGGCACAGCGAAAAGTGTCCCCGTCTGACCCAGCAGACGGCCCGTGCCCTCCCGGCTCTACTAACAGCCCGGCCCACCCGGCGAACTGCTCCCCACCCCTGAGACCACGTGAAGGGAATCTAACCAAGCCTTTATGAAATAGCGAACTGGGAACTAAAACCAGAGATTGCGTCAGACCAGAGACAAGCCAGTTCCACCCCTCCCTTCGGACACTCCGGCAAGGAGCCAGAGGCCTGCCATAGCAGAGAGGGGAAGTCACCAAAGTTTGGCCAAAGAGATTCCTTCCCAGCAGAATCTACTTTAGCAGGTGTGTGACTCCCACCCACATCAGATACAAACAACCGGGAAACTTCAAAATCTCTCCGTGGGCGTGACCGTAAGGGCCAAAGGACTCTTCACCCCCAACTCCCCCTACTGCCAGTGACGAGGACGAGGGCGTGACTGTAGGGGCAGAGGGAAGCAGAGAAGACTCCGCACCCCCGACTCCCCCAACCTCGAACTGAGAGGGTGTGACGGTAGCGGTGGAGGGAAACAGAGGACACTCCAGACCCCCAACTCCTCCTACCGCCAGCAGAGTGGTTGTGATTGTAGGGAAGCAGAGGGGATCCTCGACCCCCCAACTCCTCTTACCACCAGCAGCGACACCAATGGTCTTATCCGCAAGATTCCGAAGGTGTGCCCACCAAAGGGGTCCGGAAAAATTAAACAATTGACTCCCAGACCACAGCCCCACAGCACTGGGGCTTAGATGAATGACAGCGAGAGTGCTCAGTAGTTAGGGAAATAGAGCACTCGGTGGGGCTGAAAGTGTAACCAAATCCTTGGGGAACTGCCTCCTGTGAGCAGGACCTGGCTGGCTGGCAGGAGGAAGGGGAGGAGGGGCCGTAGAAGTGAAACAGTTCTGGACCAACAGGATTGAGAGACTCCCAGGAACCGCCTTACAGGGATTGCTGTTGACACATTGAGGGAAAAACTCAGCCCGGAGGGCAAGAGCTTTGCCTACGGGAAGAGAAGAAAATGGATCTCTAAGACCTAATTTTATTTCCTATTTCATTTTATTTTTTTTCTCTCCCTTTTCCCTCTCTCTCTCCTTCCAAGTTTTATTGCTCATACCATTCTCCTCTATGCTATCTATCTCCCTCTCCTTCTTTCTTTTCAAGAGCACCTACCTTCCCCTTCCCCCCAACTTTCATCCCAAGCATTACGTCCTCCATTTCATGTAACTGTCTAAATGCAAATAGGTGAATGTTTTGAGGCTGTCTATAGTGCTCCTAAATACCTAGCTCCTACCAACACCCTGATCCAATCGATGGTTAGTATCCCCCTTCAGTAGAGCAATCTTCTAAAGTAGCCAAGACATACTAACCCTTATACCTGAATAGCACCTAACCTAAAGTCCTAAGAATAAAAAACAAATGACTATATTCATACAAAATCTGGAAGCCCTTTATAAATTGAATGAATCAGCTCTAAAGTACAATAAAGCCCAACATCTATAGGCATAATCTCCCACCACAAAGGAGAGACAACAGAGATAAACAAAGCCAAAACAAATGTATAGGAGAAAGCAGTTTCAAAGCAGTCAAACAGAGCTGGAAAGTAACGTGAACAACATGAAAAAACAAGGGAAAAAAGGATTACAGATAATGCAGGACAACTTAAATCTACAGGAGGACCTAGAAGCATCAGAAACATGGACAGGGAAAGAAATCAAGGCATACCTGACTCAGATGGAACGGAATTTTAGAGAAGACATGAGACAGCAAGTCCAAGAATTGAAAGTATATTTTGAAAACGAACTAAACAAACAAATTCAAACTGCAAAGAACGAGCTTTACCAGGAGATAGAGATCTTAAAAAAAAAAAAACAAACAGTAATTTTAGAAATGCAAGAAACCATAAACCAGATTAAAAACACTAACGAGAGTATTACAAATAGGCTAGATCAAGTAGAAGTCAGAACATCAGATAATGAAGACAAAGTTTATCAACTTGAAAAGAATATAGTCAACACTGAAAAGATGCTTAAGTCTCATGAGCAATCTATCCAAGAGTTATGGGATCTCATCAAAAAACCAAATTTGAGAGTCATTGGGATAGAAGAAGGCACAGAGGTTCAAACCAAAGGAATGCACAACCTATTAAATGAAATAATCCTAGAAAACTTCACAGAGATGAAAGATGGAATGGATTGCCAAATCCTGGAAGCCTACAGGACCCCAAACATCCAAAACTGTAATAGACCAACTCCAAGACATATAATTATGAAGATAGCCAATGTACAGAACAAGGAGAGAATATTAAAGGATACAAGGGAAAGGAGGCAGATTACATTCAGGGGTAAACCAATTAGGTTAACGGCTGATTTTTCATCACAGAATTTGAAAGCGAGAAGATCCTGGAACAATGTATTCCAAACGCTGAAAAATAATGGTCTCCAACCAAGAATACTGTATCCAGCAAAATTAAGCTTCAGATTCGACAATGAAATTAAAATCTTTCATGATAAACAAAAGCTAAAAGAATTCGCAGCCAGAAAACCAGCACTGCAAGCATTTTGGGCAAAATTCTACAAGAAGAGGAATGGAAAAATAGTGCCCAAAACCAACAGCGGGACATTTTTCAGTAAAGGGGGAGGAACAAAATCAAAAAGTAAAAACTAGCCAAACTAAAATAAATAAATAAATAAACATGACTGGAAGTACAAATCATATTTCAATTGTAACCTTAAATGTTAATGGACTAAATTCACCAATCAAGAGACACAGGCTAGTAACCTGGATCAAAAAAAAAAAAAAAAAAAAAAAACAACAATATGCTGCCTTCAGGAGACTCATATGATAGGAAAAGACATATGCAGGCTGAAGGTGAAAGGTTGGGAAAAATCATACCACTCACATGGCCCTCGGAAGCAAGCAGGAGTGGCCATACTCATATTGAATAAAATCAACTTCAAACCTAAGTTAACCAAAAGGGATAAAGAAGGACACTATATCCTGTTAAAAGGAACTATCCACCAACAAGACATAACAATTATCAATTTATATGCACCAAATAATGGTGCAGCAACGTTTGTAAAACAAACTCTCCTCAAGTTCAAGAGTCAAATTGACCACAACACAATAATTATGGGTGACTTCAACACACCACTCTCACCATTATACAGATCCTCCAGACAAAAGCTGAATAAAGAAACTATAGAACTCAATGACACAATCAATAACCTAGACTTAACTGACATATATAAAATACATCAACCATCATCAAGTGGATACACATTCTTCTCAGCAGCACATGGATCTTACTCAAAGATAGATCATATATTATGTCATAGGGCAACTCTTAGTAAATATAAAGGTGTGGAGATAATACCATGCACCATATCTGATCATAATGAAATGAAACTGGAAATCAATGATAAAAGAAGGAAGGAAAAATCCAGCATCACATGGAAAATAAACAATATGTTACTGAATGATCAATGGATTACAGAAGACATAAAGGAGGAAATCAAAAAATTCTTAGAGATAAACGACAATTCAGACATAACATACCGGAATCTATGGGACACAATGAAAGCAATTTTAAGAGGGAAATTCATTTCCTGGAGTTCATTCCTCAAAAAAAGAAAAAACCAACAAATAAACAAACTCACACTACATCTCAAAACCCTAGAAAAGGAAGAGCAAAACAACAGCAAATATAGCAGAAGACAAGAAATAATTAAAATCAGAGCAGAAATCAACGAAATTGAAACCAAAAAAACCATTGAAAAAATTGATAAAACTAAAAGTTGGTTCTTTGAAAGAATAAATAAGATCGACAGACCCTTAGTCATGCTAACAAAGAGAAGAAGAGAGAAAACTCAAATTACTAACATACAGGATGAAAAAGGCAATATCACAACAGACACTACAGAAATACAGAAGATAATTAGAAAGTATTTCGAAACTCTATATTCTAATAAAATAGAAGACAGTGAAGACATCGATAAATTTCTTAAGTCACATGAGCTGCCCAGATTGAGTCAGGAAGACACACACAATTTAAACAGACCAATAACAAAGGAAGAAATAGAAGAAGCCATTAAAAGACTACCAACCAAGAAAGCCCTGGACCGGATGGGTATACAGCAGAGTTCTACAAAACCTTCAAAGAAGAATTAATACCAATACTTTTCAAGCTATTTCAAGAAATAGAAAAAGAAGGAGCTCTTCCAAATTCATTCTATGAGGCCAACATCACCTTGATCCCAAAACCAGACAAAGACACTTCAAAGAAAGAAAACTACAGACCAATATCTCTAATGAACATAGATGCAAAAATCCTCAATAAAATCCTGGCGAATCGAATACAAAAGCATATCAAAAAAATAGTGCACCATGATCAAGTAGGATTCATCCCTGGGATGCAAGGTTAGTTCAATATACGGAAATCAATAAATATTATTCACCACATCAATAGACTTAAAGATAAGAAACATATGATCATCTCGATAGATGCAGAAAAAGCATTCGACAAAGTACAGCATCCTTTTATGTTCAAAACACTAGAAAAACTGGGGATAACAGGAACTTACCTAAACATTGTAAAAGCTATATATGCTAAGCCTCAGGCTAGCATCATTCTAAATGGAGAAAAACTGAAGACATTCCCTCTAAAATCTGGAACAAGACAGGGATGCCCTCTCTCACCACTTCTATTTAATTTAGTCCTTGAAATACTAGCCAGAGCAATTAGACAGACAAAAGAAATTAAAGGCATAAAAATAGGAAAAGAAGAAATTAAACTATCGCTATTTGCGGATGACATGATAATATACTTAACAGACCCAAAAGAGTCTACAAAGAAGCTGCTAGAGTTAATAAATGAATTCAGCAAAGTGGCAGGTTATAAAATCAACACGCATAAATCAAAGGCATTCCTATATATCAGCAACAAAACTTCTGAAATGGAAATAAGGAAAACCACTCCATTCACAATATCCTCAAAGAAAATAAGATACTTGGGAATCAACCTAACAAAAGAGGTGAAAGATTTATACAATGAAAACTACAGAACCCTAAAGAGAGAGATAGAAGAAGATCTTAGAAGATGGAAAAATGTACCCTGTTCATGGATAGGCAGAATCAACATCATCAAAATGGCAATATTACCCAAAGTTCTCTACAGGTTCAATGCGATGCCAATCAAAATCCCAACGGCATTTCTTGTAGAAATAGATAAAGCAATCATGAAATTCATATGGAAAAACAAAAGACACAGAATAGCAAAAGCAATTCTAAGCAGGAAGTGTTAATCAGGCGGTATAGCGATACCAGATTTCAAACTATATTACAGAGCAATAGTAACAAAAACAGCATGGTATTGGTACCAAAACAGGCAGGTGGACCAATGGTACAGAATAGAGGACACAGAGACCAATCCACAAAATTACAACTTTCTTATATTTGATAAATGCACTAAAAGCATGCAATGGAGAAAGGATAGCATCTTCAACAAATGGTGCTGGGAAAACTGGAAATCCATATGCAACAAGATGAAGCTGAAACCCTTTCTCTCGCCATGCACAAAAGTTAATTCAAAATGGATCAAGGAGCTAGATATCAAATTAGAGACTCTGCGCCTGATAAAAGAAAAAGTTGGCTCCGATCTACATATTGTGGGGTCGGGCTCCAAATTCCTTAATAGGACGCCCATAGCCCAAGAGTTATATACAAGAATAAACAAATGGGACTTACTTAAACTAAAAAGTTTTTTTCAGCAAGAGAAACAATAAGAGAGGTAAACAGGGAACCTACATCCTGGGAACAAATTTTTACTCCTCACACTTCAGATAGAGCCCTAATATCCAGAATATACAAAGAACTCAAAAAATTAAACAATAAGATAACAAACAACCCTATCAACAAATGGGCCAAGGACCTGAACAGACACTTCTCAGAGGAGGACATACAATCAATCAATAAGTATATGAAAAAATGCTCACCATCTCTAGCAGTCAGAGAAATGCAAATCAAAACCACCCTAAGATACCATCTCACTCCAGTAAGATTGGCAGCCATTATGAGGTCAAGTAACAATAAGTGCTGGCGAGGATGTGGGAAAAAAGGTACACTTGTACATTGCTGGTGGGACTGCAAATTGGTGCGGCCAATATGGAAAGCAGTATGGAGATTCCTAGGAAAGCTGGGAATGGAACCACCATTTGACACAGCTATCGCCCTTCTCGGTCTATTCCCTGAGGACCTTAAAAGAGCATACTATAGGGATACTGCCACATCAATGATCATAGCAGCACAATTCACAATAGCCAGACTTTGGAATCAACCTATATGCCCTTCAATAGATGAATGGATTAAAAAACTGTGGCATTTATACACAATGGAGTATTACGCAGCACTAAAAAATGACAAAATCGTGGATTTTGCAGGGAAATGGATGGCATTAGAGCAGATAATGCTAAGTGAAGCTAGCCAATCCTTAAAAAACAAATGCCAAATGTCTTCTTTTATATAAAGAGAGCAACTAAGATCAGAACACGGAAGAAGAGCATGAGGAAAAGACTGACATTAAACAGAGACAAGTGGTGGGAGAAAGGGAGAGAGAAGGGAAAATGTATGGAAATGGAAGGAGACCCTCATTGTTACACAAAATTACATATAAGAGTTTGTGATGGGAGAGGGGAAAAAAAAACAAGGGAGAGAATTAAACAACAGCAGATGGGGTAGAGAGGGAAAATGAGAGGGAAGGGGAGGGGGGACAGTAGGGGATAGGAAAGGTAGCAGAATACAAGAGTCACTAATATGGCATTATGGAGAAATGTGGATGTGTAACCGATGTGATTCTGCAACTTGTATTTGGGGTAAAAAATTGGAGTTCATAACCCACTTGAATCAAATGTATGGAAGATGATATGTCATGAGCTTTGTAATGTTTTGAATAACCAATAAAAAAAATAATGAAAAAAAAAGAGTGTCAGCTACATATTATCTTCTTAATGACTCTAATTGAAATATGATAAGCCTACAGCTCAAATAGCAAGTCAGACTCCATCAAAGCCATTTCAGTATTCTTAGAGCTGAAAAAAATGTTTAAATTATATATATATATATATATATATATATATATATATATATACACACACACACACACACACACACATATAAAATCCCCCACTGCTGGGGAACAAAACAGGGCCTTGAGTGTGCTATGCAGGCTGCATCCCTACTTCTCTGCCTCAGACTTATGTATTCTGATTCTCAGTTATTTAAAATAAAATTTTCATGACTTTACTAATTTATAAGCATGACATTACTAAAATTATGCATCCTTAGGACTCCTTATGAAGTCGTCTCTAAAAGCATTAGGAAGCTGGACACCTGAAATGGACTCTGCACCCTGGAGGTGTCTGGTCCTGTTCCACTAAGATCCTGAGGCCAACACATGCTCTCATGTCTCTCGGTATGGAAGTCTGGCTCTTGGAGGTTGTCTATTTGTGGTCACTGAAGATAATTAAGACAAAGCTTAATATCCACACTTCATCTATAGTCCATCTCTAACTCGTGAACTGAGTAGAAGGAAGCACCAGACACTTACACATCTCCTCCAAACTCAAGATTCTGGTTCTCAGTGAGGTGTGTGACAGGGGGAGGCCCATGCCCCAGAGCGCTTCTGCCACTTGTTGAGCTGGGTTCTGCTGCACCTACCTGGGAAACTGTGGGACAATAGCCAGGCGTCCTTGCTCCTCGGAGTCTTCCTTTATCAAATGAAGTACTTAGGCAGTAGGCTGATGAAGATTCCTGCCAGTGCTGGCAGGACGTTAAAAAAGAAAGATTTACCAAATAATAAAGAAATATTACCTAAGCAGAGAGAGAAAAATCCAATCACTCGTTGTGTTGTGCTTTACAGAAAAGTACAAATTGTTCCCCTGCAGATGCAGATGTTATTCATTACCCTGTAGATAAATTCAGAAATGTAGTTTACCCTGATTTAGTATTATGCCTAATTGTTTTGAAGACTAATGCAATGCAATCAGCCCTGCACACTGTTTTGTTGTTATGTTTAAAAACTAGGACTTCATTGATTTGCTTGTGAAGTTTCTCTACAGGAAAAGACTTCTAGGCCTGTAGTCTCAAGACTCAGAAATGGAGGTATCTGCGCACTAGAAGATCTAATTGTAAAAGCTACTATGCATTTTTCAGCACATATTTTGGTCCAACGAAGGGCTAACACTCAGTATGTATATGATTTGTTTCTTATCCTCAGAACAAGGGATGGGGAGCCATCTTGCAAATGAAGGCAAATTGGAAAAGATAAATACCAAAGCCAAGAAATGAATGGCTGAATGTGCTACCAGAAATAAAAAGTATAATTTGCACCCAAACCCACTTCTACTTAACTCTTCTCCCTCCCCTCCAACAAAAAATTTTAAAAAGCAGATAAACCAACTTAAAAAAAGGAGCATGTTCTATCTCCTCTCTATCAAGTTTCTTATATTTATTTCACTTACTTATAAAACCATTATTAGCTGATTCTCTGGGTAGGAAACACTTTACCAAGGTCATAGCCCTAAACTAAGAGAGACAAGGATACAGACCAAACTGCTAATGATACAAGGAAAAACAATCTAGGAGCATCAAGCTAAGCATGAATACAAAGGACTTTGCAGTTTCTTCTCATAGACCATGACATTGTGCAATGGTAAGTAATAATATATTCTGGGAAAATAACTCATTATGCCTGAACAAAAATTTCTGAAAAACATACTTAAGATCAGCTGATCTTATTTTTAAGAAGATTATCAGGTACTCCTGCCTCAGGGACACAGACCACATCGAGATACAATGTGCACCTGAAGAGGAGAGACATATTGCCTTTATGCTGTCCTTCCCTTCTGATAAATCTGCTTGGGATGCTGAGCAACTCTTCTACCTTGCTTCAAACTGTCTTTGGTAGAATACCACTAGGAAAATGGGAAGAGGGGTGACTTTTGTATTTATTTAATGGAAATAAATCAGACATAATGTGGGTTTGCAATTATGGAAGCTGTAAAGATATCTCTTTGGAAGTTATTGTTGAAATTATTGGATAATCCACTTTGAGGGTAAGAAAACGGGTTAGTTTTTTTTCCCCAATTGTTGGCTGAGAAAAATGGGTACATTAAACTGTTCTGATGTCATAAAACTAGTGTTAGAATCTTCTCAAGTGTGAGTTTCTTGTTCTATTAGTTCTTAATCAAACCAGTCTTACTGTAGATTTTACATTGGTGTGCCCTATGAGAAACTGGTTCAAATCTCAACTCTGTGTATCTGTAAGCCAGTTCTTTTATATGATATTTGTGTTGATGATTTTAGTCGTCAACTTGACTGTATCAAGGGATACCCAGACAATTAATAAAACATTATTTATGAGTATGTCTGGTGGAGGGAAGGGGTCTGGCGAGAGTAAGATCTAAAACAGTAGACCAAGTAACTCTGCCTTCAGCCAATGTGGACAAGTACCAGTCAATCCATGGAGACCCAGTCAGAAGAATGATGTGAAGAGGGGCAAAATTTCTCTCCCTTAAAGAGTTGAGACATCCCTCTTCCCTTGCCTTGGACGTGAGACTTCCATGTTCTATGGCCTTTGGACTCTAGGACTTAAATCAGTAGCCTGTCTGCATCTTGGGCCTTTGGTCTTGTGCCCAGAGTTTAGCACCAACTCTCCCAGTTTTCTAGCCTCCACACTGGGATGGAGCCATGCTTCTGGCTGCCTGGTGGCTCTAGCTTGCAGCTATTATGTCAAGGAGACTTCTCAGTCTTCAAAAACAAATTGTGTGAGTTTATTCCTATAATGATAAATGCTTTCATCCATCCATCTGTCTGTCATTTATCATTTACTTCCTATTGATATCTTTCCTGGCAATGGGACTGAAGTTTCCCTGGAGAACACTAATACATTATTTAACTTCTATTAAACTGGATATTAGTTTACTTATCTTCAGGATATATGCATAACACAAGCTTCATAAAGCTTTTTTGGAAATGAAATGTATCATATATGTAGTATTTCTAGCACAATAGAGAAATCTCAAACTTTTAATTTTCTTTCTTTCTCCTGTTTTTTTTTTTTTAATTGGAATCACAAATAGTTTCAGAGAGTAGTATATTGCCTAAATAGCTCTTTGAGTCAACCAAAGTTTTCCTGAACACACATATACCCAACTTGTTTATTGTTTTTTAATAAGAATGTCTCCTTTTATTTCAGAAACTTGTATAGAATCTCTCCTGACAGAAACTCTTTTGGCAGTGCATTTATTACAGGGAAGGTTGTCCCTGGTCTGTTCAGCTGAATTGCATGAGTAACCCATAACCACTCGATATGCTAAGCACAGACGGCAAGTGCTGAGGAGGTTAAGAAAATGATCTGAAAGGAAATTAGGTAATCTCCATTGAATAGGAAAGTAAGCTTCAGGGTTCTTACTCTACAGAGAGACTGAGTTGTTGTTTCTTTAATCCATGAATATAGGACTCAGCCGAGGAGCAAGGCAGAAGAAAATTGAAAAAGACCAGAATGCCAACGGACCAGAATACGAATCTTAGACATATCTCTTACAGAAATGAGGGAACAACATGAATCAGTTAGCTCTCGCCACATAACAAAATGCCTCATCACTTACTGTCTTAATAGTTATTTATTGTTTCTTAGAAATTTTCTTGTTAGCACAGTGGTTCTATAATTGGGCTTCAGTAAGTTCATTCCTCCATCTTTAATCATCTGCAAGTGGCTAAGTTACTGTTCTAATTGGGTTAAGCTTTCTCAAATGTCTCAACCAGGATAGCTAGGATGACTGAGCTCTGTTCCTCGTGTCCCATCTCTCTAAAAGCTGACTCATGCATTTTCCACAGTGAAAGCAGAACAACAGAGAGGAGAGAAGTGCACAAGACCTCCTGAGCTTGGCTTGGAGCTGAGAGACACAGCTGCTGCAGGAACAAGACCCTGTCCTGGCTGAACTTTTGTAATTGTTTTCTTCTCTAGCTAACTCTGATATCAAGGTAGGATTGAAGACAATGACTTCACTGTTTGAATCATATACTGATAAGAATTCCTTTTATTAAAACATTATTAAAAGCAAACAAAAATGGAGTAAACAAAAAATGTGTCTTTATTAGTTCACATAAATAAAAATTTCAAAGCAAAATATAACACAATCATTTCAAGGATGAAAAATAATAGCTTTTGTCTCTCTCCAGTGATTTTCTTCACTCCGTTGTGGAATTCATATTGTATAGATAGGATTTTTCCATAGGGTGGCAAAACTGCCTACCAACAGTTTCCATAGTCTTTGGAACTTTGTTCATTACAACAACAACAACAACAAAAAAAAATGATGGGTGGAAGACGGGAGAGAGAGAGAGTGTTTCACTTCTCTGAAGCTCAGAAAAAATCTTAACAATAAACTTTCATTGACCCAACTTTGATTACATGACCCATCCAAGAGCTCAGACCAGTGCATTCAACCCATTTGGATTGAGATGAAAGAAGGGTGAATTTCCAAAAGGAAATCAGAATGTAATTACCAGAAGAAGAGGAAACAGAAACTGGGCTGGCAAAAAAATAACAGATTTCTATGACAGATGATATATCTGCATCTGCATTTCCATAACATGCTATTATCTCTCTTTTCCTGCTGCTGTAATCATGGATTTTATTCTGACTTATACACTGTTGTATAATTTTCTTGCATACAAAGAAAATGAACTATAAAATTTGTTACACTGGTGTTCCTGGTGTTATGCATAACACATAAGCAGATCTTTGTTTTTGTCTATTTTTTTTAAAGAAATTTTATTGAGTTTCTGTTACTGATTTCTTCTAATGTTTTTAAACTCGAAAAGGAACATGTACTTGATTTCCCCTTTTTTACCTGATTTTTATTGCCTTTGGATCCAGGCCAGTATACCCACTTGGTCTTCAGCCCTCTGAAGTTGGGTGAAACTAGTCTCCTTTTGTCCTGATTAGAGTCAAGTTGACTGATTTGTGCAATTATTCCATTAGACCCACATCTCAATCTTAAACAGGCTCAGAATTCAAGTTTCTTAGAGTAGCAGCAAATAAAAGGCAACATTTTTCACACCTGGAACAAATCTGGTCCATGCATTCTGCTTCCATTTGTGTATATTTGGATAATCTTTCAAACAGAGGTTGAGATCACCTGGGCAGGAAAAAAATATATGAACAACTGATACTACAGTATTATATACAAGGGAAAGAAGAGAGAAAACAGAAAGCACATCAACTGTTAACAAGATAGGGTGGATCATAGAGAAGAACTATTAATATTCTAATTTTTACCTAAAAGAGTCAGATACATTATGAGACATAGCTTCATGCTCTTCAGCCAAATCAGAGTCCATTCCTTTGGCTTTTACTGCCCATGGTCTCCTTTGAATCCTTTTTAAGTCTTCACCGCTCCCGTGCTTAACAGCACTGTTCTGGTAGGATGAGATATTTTCCAGAATTTGTTATTACTTAACATTGCAAAATGCTATGATATGTGAGAATAAATCACAAATATATTTTACTTATGCTTAGCTCAACACTTATATGTGACTATTCCTTTTGTTACCAGCAGCTTTCTTTCTAATGTTTCTCTGGGCTTTGAACCGTGTTTGTCACATGGGTCAGCACCCCAACACTAAGGGTTACAGCCAAGTTTTCCTCTTAGCTAGGGCTGTGATCTTGAGCAAATGGTTTCCTGCCTGTAACTCATGTAATACCCCTACTTGACTCAGACACATTTAGTACCAATGGATTTTGGGGACTGTAGAGACTTTCAAGAAAGCCTGCACTGTCTGCATTGCCTTCCCTGGTTCTGTTTGCCTCTGACATCTGGTAAGTTTGTGGGTGACTCCACAGATGAGCCACAGTAGCACACTTGATGTCAAGTATTGCCTCCAACATCCAAATGAGTACTGCTAAGCCCAGTGCACCTTTTCACTGAAGAATATAGTGAAGACTGCAGCAATCTGTCTGTTAACTTTTGAAGAGATAATTATACATGTTTTTGACTACTGGATCAAAAGTTCCACTGGGTTAATCAAACCCTGAAGTTTTGTCAGATTTTTCTCTCCTCCTGTGGTTTTTGTAAGTCACATTTGATAAACGTCTGTTCATCAGATCTAATCAGCATAGCAAAGATGTAGTGTTTGGGATGTCAGAATGATCAATAACTTTACACACTGTAATAGGCAGAAAGAAGAGTTGATCTAGTCCTGTGGAGAGACTCTGGAGGTATTCTTTTTGACATGGCAGGTAATACAAAACTGTTTCTGATGGTTCTCTGCATATTAAAAGGGAAGGAGGACCATAGAACAGGCCAACAGCTGGATGCTGGGTGCCCGGGGGCTGTGCTGATTTGCTCAGCAATGATACTGCACATGGACTTTCAGTTTGCAATTGAGTTTATAACTTGTACATGTTTATGCTAATTTACATTCTTTTTTTTTTCAAAACAGATTTAACTTCTGCATTGGCCAAAGAGGCAAATTAAATGAGACTGTCATGATTTTGCAAACTTGTATCTCTCAAGTACTTGATAGTGATGCTTATCTCTGCAGTTCCCCCTAAGGATGAAGTAGTGCTCTTGGATTAAAATATCTCTAGAAAGAGGAAGCTTCTTCTTGCCTGTTCTGACCCTGATAACCCTGAACTGAGGGTGAGAAAGCCAGATGGGGATTCTCGCAGATATCAAAGAAGTCTACTTTAGGAATTATGAAAAGAACTTTACAAAATAACAAAATCCAGTTTTTTGCGGGGTAAATAAGATTTTTTTTTCTATCATTTGACTGCTAAAAGCTTTCACTTTGGGTACCAGACCAGCATTTTTGATCTCCAGGAATTCATGGCCAGTATTTAATATGTTCTTTCCCATAATGTAGAAACTCTTTAAAAACATAGGTTCATGGGGCTGGGGATGTGGCTCAAGCGGTAGCGCGCTCGCTCGCCTGGCATGCTTGCGGCCCGGGTTCGATCCTCAGCACCACATACCAACAAAGATGTTGTGTCCGCCGAGAACTAAAAAATAAATATTAAAAAAAAATTCTCTTCTCTCTCTCTCTCTCCTCTCTCACTCTCTCTTAAAAAAAAAAAAAAAAAAATAGGTTCTTGACCCTACAGGGAAGACTTGGAAGAAGACTTTGCACTACACACTGTGAAAGTTCTTTTTCTTTTTTTGGTATCAGGAATTGAACCCAAGGATACTTAAACACTGATCCCCATCCCCAGCCCTTTTCATTTTTTATTGTAAGACAGAGTCTCACTGAGTGGCTTAGGATCTTACTCAGTTGCTAAGGCTGGCTTTAAACTTGCAATTATCCTGCCTCAGCCTCCACAGCCAGTGGGACTACAGGCATGTGCCAGCATCCTATGTGAAAGTGCTTTCTTAAGTTTCTGGTGTTGCATCCCAAAGCCTGGGGATGCCCTGACATCAGGCCAGATGACAAAGCAGATTTGGGAAGAAGAGGAAATGAGCATCTTGACACATGATTTCCATCTGGGATTCATTCTCTTCTTCAAGATTTTTTTTTTCTCTCTTTCTGGTGAATCTATGAGGGGATGAAAATATTACAAGAATTTGTCATACAACACAAAAAAAGACTGAAGCATAAAGTTACTCATTCGTTCAAATCTGACCTCCCTGAATTTTCCAAAATTTATTCCAAAACTTGTTTCTTTAAAATTTTTAATAGTTCTACTGCTTCAGATTCATAGTGTTAGATAAGTAGACACACAAACCACATGAGAAAACAAGGGAACAAATCAGCCCAAACAAACCAAAATACTTTGATAACAGAATTCATCAACATCACCGTGGAAGAAATGTCAGAGAAGAGTTTACAATGTTCATAGTGAAACTTGTCTGCAAGGTAAAGGACATTGTATGAAGTGAAATCAGGGAGAAAGTAGAGGAAGGAAAGACAACTTCAATAAAGAGATTCTGAAAGAAAATATACAGCAGAAATCCTCAAATGAAAGAATCAAAAAACAAATTAAAAATTCAATGGAATGTATCAACAGCAGACTAGACAACTTGAAAGACAGAGTTGCAGGCAATGAAGACAAAATATATAATCTTCTTAATAAAGCTTACCATGGAGAAAATATGTTGAGACCATGAACAATACTTCTAAAAAATATGGGACAACATGAAAAGACCAACTTTAAGATTTATCAGAAACACAAACCAAAGAAATACATAACCTTTAAAATAAAATAATGTATGAAAATTCCTCAAAACTTGAGAATAAAATGGAAAATCAAACAGAGGAGGCATACAGGACACAAAATATACAAAATTACAACACAACCACACTAAGGTACATTAATATAAAAATGCATAATATATAGAATAAAGGTAGAATTTTAAAGGCTGCCAGAAAAAAAAATATTAGCCACATTAAGAGAAAAAACTAATCTGGATCTCAGCTGATGTCTCAGCCCAGACCTTCAAAGCTAGGAGGTCTTAAAATAATATATGCCAAGCTCTGAAAGAAAATAGATTCCAATCACGAAAACTATACAACCCAAAATATCCAGCTTCAGAATTGATGATGAAATAAAAACCTTCCATCATAAAAAATAGTTAAAAGAATTTGCAACTAGAAAGCCTGCAGTTCAAAACAAACTCAATAAAATATTTCATAAAGAAGAAATAAAACATAAAATTGAAAAACAGCAAATGGAGGAACCACACATGATGAGTAATCTATCAAAGGGGAAACCAATTCAAACTATAAATTGGAAATAAATAAAAATTATAGGAATAAATATCATTTATAAATAATGACATTGAATATAAGTGGGCTAAATTCATCCATCAAAAGACATAGATTGGCAGATTGATTTAAAAAAACAGGACCCAACAATATGCTGTCTCTAAACGACTCATCTCACAGGCAAAGACATCTATACACTGAAGGTAAAAGAATTAGAAAGAACATATCATTCACAAGGATCTTGTAAACAAGCAGGGGTTTCTATCCTCATATGTGGTAAAGTAGACTTCAAGCCAAAATTAATCAGAAGGGGAAAAGAAGGCCATTCCATACTGCTTAAGGTAATTATACATCAAGAAGTCATAACAATTATAAATATTTATGCCCCCAAACAATGGAGCATCTACATATAACAAACACTTCTCAATTTTAAGGATCAAAAAGACCATAACATAATAATACTGAGTGTTGCTTCTTGCCTTATTGGATAGATCCCCCAAACAAAAAAATAAATTAAAAAAAATAATGAACTATAAAATGCAGTTAATAATTTAGACTTAACAGACATATATAGAATATTTCACTCACCAATGATAGACCATATCTTAAGCCCCAAAGCAACTCATAGTAAACAAAACAAAACAAAAAATAGAGATAATACCTTACATTCTATCAGATCATAACAGAATGAAATTAGAAATCAACAATAAAATTAAAAAATCAAAAAAATAGAAACTACTTTAACACCTGAAGACTAAATAATACACTGTTGTATGACCAAGGGATAGCTGAAGAAATCAGGGATAAAATGCAAAATAAAACACTTAGCAGTAAGTGAGGATAGTGACACAAAATACCAAAATCTCTGGGACACTTTGAAGGTGATTCTAAGAGGAAAGTTCATTGCATTGAGTTTATTTATTAAAAGAATAAAAACACATGAAATTTAAAAAATAAAACTAACATTACATCTCAAAGACCCAGAAATAGAAGAACAAATTAACACCAAAAGAAGCAGAAGTTATGAAGTAATTAAAACAAAGCTGAAATCAATGAAATTAAAACAAACAGAAAGTTCAAAAAAATCAATGAAACAAAAATCCAATTCTTTGAAAAAATAAATAAAATTGATAAACCCTTAGCCAAGCTTACAAAGAAAAATTGGGGAAAGAAATTACTAAAATTTGTGAGGGGAAAGAAAATATCACCACGGACACTACTAAAATACAGATGATAATCAGAAACTATTTTGAAAATATATACTCTAATAAAATAGAAAATCTTGATGACATCTACAAATTTCCAGAGACATAAGACCTACCCAAATCGAATCAGGAGGACATTACAATTTAAACCATCAAAAGCCAGATGGAGGGAAGAATAGAAGTTCATTGGATTAGACAAAGGGAAATGAAGGGAAGGGAGGATGGGAATAGAAAGACAGTAGAATGAATTAGACAGAACCTTCCTATGATCTTATGAGAATACACCACCAGTGAAACTCCACATCATGTATAAGCACAAGAATGGGATCCTAATTAGAATAAGTCTTACTCCATACTCCATGTATGTATAGCATGTCAAAATACACTTTACTGTCATGTATAGCTGAAAAGAATTTTAAAAAGTTGGGTTTTTTTGTTTGTTTTGTTTTGTTTTTTGTTGTTTTTTTTTTAACAGAGATAAAGTTTCTGTACTGGTTTAGATCAGAAACTCTCGAAGGCCTACTATTCTCCATTGTTGTAGCTAAAGTCAGGTACTTGCTGGTAGACGCAGCATATTACAGTCATCGAGACGTACCTCTCTAGAGCTTACGTATTTCATTTCTAGGGAAACAATGCTCCATTAACTACTAAAAGTATATCTGATTCCGTGTAGCAGTTTGGGCTGTTGGCTTTTCGATAGCTGTGCCTACCTTCTTTCTAGGGGCTAATTGTTATCATCTATTTTTTTTTTCTAGGCTGGGATCCCTATAATGGATCCACCACACTGGAGGCATCTCCACTTGGCAATATAACCTATGAAGAAAAGCATCTTGGTCCATTGGTGGTTCTAAAACAGAACACCTAATTTATAAAGAGAAGAGTTTTGTTCCTCACAATTCTGGAGGTCACAAGCCCAAGATCAAGGTGGTGGTATTTTCAGTGCCTGTTAATTGCTTAGTCTCTTCTTCCAAGATGGTACTTTGTTGCTACATCCTCCAGAGGAGGGGACCCTGCATCTGCACATGGCAGAGGGGGAAGAAGGAAAAGAGACAAACTCCCTCTGTCGAGTCCTTTCAGAGGAATGCTGTTGTTCTTGAAGGTGGAGTATTGACTCAATCGCTTTCAGAAGGACACAACACCCAGTACTATTGCTATGTAGAATAAGTTTCCACATGAATCTTGAACAGGACAAAAACATTCAAACTCAAATAGAATATTTAGTAGAGTGAAGGTGCTCCCCATGCAAATACCCTCCCCACCCCACCTCCTGTGTTGGTGAGAGGAAGGTCTGCTAGGTTGTTTCCTGGGGTGTACTTCAGAAGTTAGTGTTCAGATTGCACATGGGAGGTCAATGACAATGTTTGCATCTCCCCAAGATCCTGAATTCTTTCTTCCATGTCATGCCCAGGAAGCTTTTGTCTCTCAACCTGGTTGAGTCAACCAGATAAGTGAGCTTGGGCAGCCACTCATGCTCTGTGAGTTGACATGTCAATCCAGTGTCTCCACTATGCAGCAGCATCATACCCCATTCTCTGGGGTGTCACAACCTCACAGTCCATAATCAAACACAGGTTCCACATTTCTTTTGGAGGAAAACAGGTATACACATGCAAATGTATGATCTTATATGTACACATACATGTGATATTACATACATATATACTATCTCTGACAGAATTTTGTGTAACACTAAGCAATTAGTTCTGCACATGAGAAATCTATGAATAGCTCAGAAAGGCATATGCTCTTGCCTTCCTGGGTATTTCCCAATGAAGAGTAAATATGCAAGCTATGACTTCAGGTTGCAATTTTAGAAAACCTGTGATAATGCAATGAGGAATAGGTATGCAAAAATATTAGTGATAAATAAGTAAATGAATAACTAAATTAATTGGTGAATCACTCAATTCTTTAGCGTTCCTATATATGTGTCATATATTGGAGTGAGCATCATTAAGAATACAAGAGTAGTCAGACCTGAGTCCTTTTCTCAGTATTTCTCTCTTCTACAGGACCAATAAGGCCTGTGTACAATCTGAGCATCATCAGCATGATCACATCCTGAGATAAGAGTAAGTTAAAGTTGACTGAGAGGCATAGGAGGAAGAAAGGAATGGAATCCATTAACAGATTGATTCACGGGCTCAACACACCTGTTTGTAGCAGTTAGTGTAAGCAGACTCCATGCTCAGCTGGAGATGGGAATAAAAATGTTGTCCTTCTTCCAAGGTTTTCCACATGATTTCACAATTGCATCCCAGCAGAAGACTTAAAACAGAGATGTGTATTGAATTCATGTCATTGGCTCTGGAGGAATGGCAGATGATGTAAGTGAGGAAACTGGTGAAATCTTTCTGGAGGAAAATCCTGAGAGACAGGCACAAGGGGCAAGTATTTAGGACTGATGGACAGCAGTAAGGCTGTAAGGCTCATGAGTTCACGAGGTGCAGTATATGGGGCTGAACTTGTGGGGGAAATAAGTCATGAACCACATCATGCTGAGCTGGTGGGTTCTGTTTTCTGTATAATGGATAACTCATAAAGGATCTTAGGGAAAGTGTCATTATCAGCTCTTAATTTTAGAAGAAATATAACTAACTAGAAGACAGATAAAAATGGATGCCAAGGAGCAAAAATTGAGGCAAAGGAGACAGGCTATTGCAGTATGTGAGTTTGTACAAAGGTACCTAGAACTAAGAGGATCCTGGGAGTAGCCAGGGGGCCAAGTGGAAGACAGATGTTTTAGAAGGTTAACTGAGTAGTACTGAGAAATGGACTGTGCATATAGGTGGTGAGGTGGAGAATCGGGGTCAAGAGAGCCTGTTAGACCTATCAGATGACCTGGACTTCAGAACTGCTTGGGGAAATGGAATTAGGAGAAGGCCTAGTGGAACATCTGAGCTGGCATGAGAAGGCATTGGCTGGAACCAGGGCTGAAGAGTAGAGTCTGGATTTGAGGCAGAACTGCTCTGAATGGGAAGCTCACATCGTTCCCGGGAAGGATCTCCCTGCTCAGTGGCACAGTTTCAAGGGCTAAGTTCCTCTTTGGGTACTAACATTATTATTAGGCCTAACAGAAGAGTTCCAAATCCATTTTTTGAGGCTTTAGGTATGTGCAAAAAAGTGAAGATTGTAGATTTTACAAGGTGCTTCCAGGCTAGCTGTCTCTGAGTTCCACCTTCCTCATAGGAAAAAATGTGCACATCTGAGGAGAGCCTTCTGGTACACTGCCCATCAGAAATGGCTCAGTTAGTCAGCAGAGCTCTATGCTAAAGAGGCATCACTTACCCAAGATCAAGTCATGGTTCAGGGATGATTAATCAACTCTAATTAGGTGGCTCACTAATTGATCCCCGGAGCTTTCCCCATTTGACCTCTGGTAAAAGAGCTCAATACCTTCACACTCCTCTGGAGACAAATGAAAGGCTTGCCATTGGTTGAAACTACATAATTCAATTAACCCATTTAATGAATCCAAGGGTGAGTCAAGCCAGTCAAGCATATATTGAGTTTGAGGAAGAAATTGAATTGGAATTTATCTTTATCTTGTCTTTTGATAAATACTGTCTAGATTCCAAAACCCTATGTGCAAACCTCAAGAGAGGATTCCATAAAATGAGGTGGGTTTTTATCTACATTCAATATTATTCCTTACTTAGGTTTTCTTTACTTCAATTTTTTTTTCTTATTTCATTTTCAAAATCCTGCAAAGTTGCATTTTTGAAAATAGGAAGGGTCTGGATAAACCCATCATTTTACGGAGGGATAAGAATTTATAAGCACACAATATTATAAACTAAATAAGTAAATGAAAACAGCCAAAACACGTAACAATGGAATAGTGTTTGTAATATGTAAACTTGCTCTTACCAAACAATGAAAAATTAAAAGTGCCTAAAATTAAAAATGAGTAAAAATAGAACTATTCTATTTCAGCAATAATACATTGAAATGGTGAATAGGAAAAGAACATTCTTTCAAATGTTCATCAAAGAAATGCAAATTAAAAAATCAGTAAGACCATAGTAAGTTTAAAAGTTGATTCACTTTCAGCTTGTAATGCATTGACAAATTACATTCTAGAAAGATTCTATCAGTTTTTCAGGGTATCAATAATACATGCAAATTCCACTTTCCCACATAAAGCTAAGTATGTGTGTGCGTGTAGAGATATTTTATTTTTGTCAGTATTTAGGTACAAAAGAAGTAGGTCACACATCACTGGAAACCATATGATAGCATTTTGAGAATTAACCAGAATTTTAGGTATATGGGTTAAAGAACTGCAAAAAGGATACATGCACCCGTTGCCAAATCCTGGTCTCCTGTGTTTCTCAAAGTTGATTGACTTGATCTCTCCACTAAGCAGTACAGCATCAAATGCAACAACTAAAAGATAAATATAGAAACTGAGAACCAGGTAGAAAATAGTTATTTAATCTACTTGCTCACCCTATGGAGAGCTGTTCCATCCTGGTTTTTAGAACAGAATTTACCCTAAAGAATAAAAGGTACCTGTGAAAGGTTTGGATTCAATATATATATTTTATTGCATAAACCAGTTTCAATGTAATGGGCTGCCTTTAGATATTCAGAGTCAACACATACAAGAATATACATGTGTTGACGGCTTACTCTACCACACATTGGGGTGGCAGTCTTCTGTTTACTCCTGGTGACCATGTGGTAACATAGCCAGTGCCTTCAGGTCCCAGTAAAGACAGGAGAGCTTAAAACTGGGAAGGAATTCATTTAAGGCAACTGAACCAGTAGCAAAATCAGAATTCTGCATGGGTCCTGACACAGCTTCGTTCCCTTGATCCCCAAATAATATCACACACAGAGTTAAGTGCCAACATGGTAAAGGTAAGGCTGTGTGAAAAAATAGCCAAAAACACTGTAAAAACACTGTAATCCCTAACAAAATAAGGATAAGGAAGGAAATTCACAGAGCATTCAGAAGTTTTCTTTTGCAAAAGCAATGAGATGTGGTGGATGGGGAGGGTCCATGGGAAGCTGTCACCCTGTGTATTCTCTCCCCGTCTCCCTGTACTAGGTTTCTAGCTTTGCCAGATGAAATTATCACAGACTGAGAGACTTGAGCAACAGCAATTTATTTCTTATAGTTCTGGGAGATAGCAGTCTGAGATGAAGGAGTCAGTTGGGCTTGTTTTCTCCTGGCTGTGCCTCCTCAGCTAGCAGAAGGCCTCCTTCTCCCTGGGTCTTACGTGGTTTCCTCAGAACCCAGATCCCTTCCTACATGGACACGAATCACACTGGATTGGACCCATCCTGATGACCTCATCTTTACTTACCTTTTTCAGGACCCTGTCTCTACAATTCAGTCACATTCTGAGACACTTGGGGTTAAGACTTCAATATATGAATTTTGGGCAAAAAGCAAACGAGATCATAAAACTTTCTTCTTATGTGGGAGAAGAGAAGGGATGGTACTTTTTTTCTTTCTGCTTTCAGGATCTTTTAAATTGATGCACTATAATCTTGTATAATAGTGGAATTTGTATAAAATTTCTTAATGTTTCTCTTTTCTAAAGAAATTTTTTTTAAAACTTCATTTCTGGTAGATGACCACAAGGGACTCAGTCAAATAAACAGTTACATGCTGTCTTCTCTATTGATTGTTCTGCTCTGCGCTACATGTCAGTATTGCTGTTTTCAGTCTTTCTCTTTAGAATTGCAGTTCCTTGAGGACATATTATCTTTAGTACCTAGAAAGTGTGTAAGGACTAGTTGTGAATTACATCAATTAAATAAGTAGTAATTTATTCTCAAACAAACAAAAGCATGTTGAAAGAGTTTCAAGAAAATGATTAACCCCTTTTGAATTCATTTGTCCCCGTGGACACGTGCCTTGGAAAGCTCAGAGTGGGCAGCAAATAATGGATGGCTACCAGGGAAAAGTGAAGATGGAGAGGCAGGACCCAGTATGTTCTGCACAATTCAAGGCTAATCGCCATGATTATTTTGTTTAAAAATAAATACTGAAAATATAGACTAGGCCATGAAAAAAATAAAATACTTTATTGTTGAATCAATAAATTGATAAGAAAATGAAGCAATTGACAAATGAAGAAAAAGAAAATGCAGTAACAGAGCAATTAGAAGGGTGGCAAAATTCAGAGACAGGAAGCATGGAATAGCCTCGCCCTTCAGGGACCTGTATTGGCCTCCATTGTGACCAAGTTCCCCCAAATAATTCTCTCACAAACCCAAGTGAGAGGCCCTGACTAACCCAGGTTGTCACAGGCTTCAGGAGGTGGCTGGCTGAATCACATGAAATCTCGCCTTCCTTGGACCTCACTTCAGTTTTCTGAAATGAGCACCTTGGAGGAGTTCAGTGGCAATATTCCTGGAGATTGAGTGCAGACTACTAATATGTCTTTGGAAGTATCAACTCTCAAACACTGTAACTCACATTAATGTGCAAGATCCCAACCCCTCCCTCTGCAGATGCAAGGCAATGTACTCACCCTGCTTATTACAAAAGCATCAAAATGGGCTCTGTTGGTAAATCACAAAGACACTTTCACCTGTTTTGGTTTCAGAGTTGTTTTTGTAGAACTTCTTCATCTGTTTTTTTTTTTTTTTTTTTTTTTAACTTACTTTCTAGAGAAGACCCTGGAACATGCAGAGCTGGGTTCAAGCAGCACATGTCTTTGGCATAGATTTTTCAGCCTCAATTTTAAAACTCTTTTTGGAACCATAAAACTTTACCTGATCAGAATGTCCTTACTATGTGCTAGATCCTGAGAAATATGCAGAACTTGACAGCATATAGTTTCTCCTCTAAGACACAAAATAATTCTGTGTGGGAAAGGAACATTTTAATTCATCCACTTAACACAAGAGAGCAGGTTCAGGAAAGCTTATTGATCTGCTCCAAAGCATGCAACACCTATTTTCTTTCTTGACTTGGGCAGCCCGTAGATGACCAGAGCCCATTGTTGCATGAAAATTTGGTCATTCCCTCTGCTTTTACTTATTTAGAAATTACATAAGATTTATAAAATCTACTAATTTGCTAATACAATTAAACAATAAGTGTAAACTAAGAAGTAAGAGCATTGAGTTTTGGGGATTAAGATCTTGTTCATTTTCAATGACTTATAAAGATATCTGAAAATATGTACCATTTCCAAGGTTCTCCAACGTCACTTTATCTCTTTATCCACAACTCTAGTTGTCATGTAAATTTAGGAGTTCACCATAATTCAAAGTATTATATTTATATTTCTTTTGAATCTCAAGGCTTCTTGATTTTTTTTTTTTTCCAAATGGATGAAACCCTTCCCTGGGGTTTATTTGAAAACTCTGAGTCTCAATGAACAGTAAGTCACCCTTCATTAAGAGTAAAATTATCCATTTAGTTGTGCTAACTCCTTTTTGGAGTTGATATTGAGAACACATTATTTGAATGCCTGCATGTGACTGGCAGTCCTCAAGTCTGGGTTGGTAAAGGGCTCCTGTACAGGAACAGAGGGTGAATGCACAGTTCCTGCCAGGGTCACCCTGCCATCTGAGCACAAGGCAGCCCTAGACTATCAGAAACAAGTGGGCGTGCCTCACAGCATGAACAGAGAGGCTGGGGCTTCCTGCATTCGGAGCTTGGTCCCCAGTGTAGGGTACTGAGAGGTGTCAGGTCTTTAAAACAAGTGTCAGTGGGAGGCAATTTGTTCATGGGGGATGCTGCCTTCAGTAGCTAATGCTGGTCTTGTGCAGCAAGTTGAAAAACAAAAACAAGCCCACCCCCCTCCTCTCTTGGCCTCCTGCATTACTGGGTGTCCCTCTTGTATACACTCCCACCAGGACACCATCCCTGCAGGAGACCCTCACCAGAGGCCCCAAATGGGGCCACCATGGACTCCCAACCTCCAAAACTGTGAGCTAACTAAACTTCTTTATGACATTGCCCAGCCTAAGGTGTTTTTAAAAACTGGAAAACTGACTAATACAATATGTTGAAAGGCTTCATTTTCATTTTTAAGTTCATATAATTTTATATGCTACAAAATATTCTTTTGATTTTTTTCCCAATCACTTAAAAAACAAGAATTACCCTTAGCTCACAGATTGTCTTAAAATACGTGACAGGAAACATGGCTCACAGGATGCACTGGGCTGACCTCTGACCTAAGCTGGGGGGTTTTAACACCGAATAAAGAAGATGAAAAAAAAAAAAAAAAAAAAAAACAAACAGCTTCCTGACTAATTGGAGCTTGCATTCTGTTGGGGATGACTGACAAAGAAAGAAACAGGGCAAACCTGAAATGAATGTTCACAAAAATTAGAAGCAGTGATAAAGCAAGTCCCAAATGTGGAAGAGACAATTCACCTGGGAGTGTCCTTACATAGGACCATGTCAAGCTGTCCCTTTCCACTGGAGATGCCGGCCTGAATGGCAGGCCTTGGAGTGAGATTATTAAAGGATTTTAAAATAAGTCTAGCTAAGAGGCAATTGTAAATTTTCTCTAAGCCTTTGTCTCATTGTGCTCTGCTGCACTGTGACCTCCTGGCTTTACTGTAATTTTTTGAAAAATCTACCACCTACAGATAGCAATGCACATTTTCCTGTAGCGGGCAGCTCGAAGTAGTGGAGAGCTGGAGGTAAAGGGGTTGTGTTCCACATTTAGATGAACACACAGAGGTCAAGAAGTGATAGCACCTCCTAAAGTGAGCTTATGAGACAATTCAACAGAAGCTGAAAACCCAGGAACAAAGTTTACCCCTTCCTCAAAAAACATATATTAGGCATTGGTGGGGTAATGATGATTCCCATGAAAAGTGAGAAACAGTAAATTAATTTCATGTGACTGTTAAAGGAAATCTACTGCTAACTGATGAGTTGCATAGGAAGTATCCTCTCATATAGGGATTTTCATTTGCATGTGCTTCTTTCAATTTGTCACAGTTCAGAGAGGAGCCCGGGACAGATGTCTTCTCTTATATTATAGACAACTCTTTTGCTGTTACTCTAGGACCCGAGTGTTTCCATGGGAATGAAAGCTGGGTAAATAGAGATCAAAAATGTTGTTGTCTGTTCTCTGTTTTGTTCACATCTGGATTCCCAGTGTGCTTGATCCACTGTCTGACACAAAGAAAACACTCAATAAATTTTCTTGAATGAACAAAAGAAAGAATAAGTAGATAAATGAGCAAATGAATAGAATAAGTAGAGAACAAGGGAGAAAATACCTTAAGGATTGTTTTTTGAATCAAAATTAAGGAAGCATTCAGGCTTGTGAGAGGCCTAAATATATATTCTCCATGGGATTTCTTCTGGGCAAGGAGAGATGAGCTTTTCTTTCTCTCCACAGGATGGTGCTCTCAAGGAAGCTGCACTTCTTGAGAACTTCCTATCAGGACACACCCACTGTAGAAGCATTTTCTTGGTGTCTGCATCTGTGAACTCCCTGAGATGTTCTTGCTGAAAGCACACATTTCACAAAATCAATGGGTATATTAAAACCTGAGGTTGACAAGACCCCAAACTCTGATATTATCTTTGCATCCTCTTCTTAGCAAATCTATTGATTTTTCTGCTCTCATTCATGCTAGTCTTTGGGGTGGTGGGACTACAAAGCCACAGATAAGGTAGGGAATGATCTCACCACTATGTTCACACTGGCAGGGAGTACCTGGGATCCTCCCTAACTCTGTGCCCTCTTCCCTCATCATGCTGTGAACTCACTAGTGGAAGGGGACATGCATGATCCCTTTTGTATCCAGGATTTAATATAGAGTCTGCCATAGGTCCACCACTGAAAAACTTAAGTCTGCCTTTCTCTTATGCGCTAAAGCAGTACCATTGGCTTTACTGTGACATTCTAAGTAGATGCACACATTGAAGAACCTTCAGATTTGCAAGTCTTAGTTAATACAGCCATCAGCCTCCAGTATCAACAGATCCTCGAGGTTTTACAGAAGTAAATGTTTAAAACACTGCTGAACCAATTTGCAGTCCCACCAGCTGTATGTGAGACTGCCTTTTTAACCACATCCTCACCAACATTAATTGTTGTTTGTATGCATAATAGCTGCCATTCTGACTGGAGTAGATAAAATCTTTGAGTAGTTTATGTGCATTTCTCTAATTGCTAGCGATGATGAACATTTTTTCATATATTTGTTGATTGATTGCATGTCCTCTTCTGAGAAGTGTCATAGAAAGCAGTATGGAGATTTCTTGGAAAATTGGTAATGGAACCACCATTTGACTCCGCTATCCCTCTCCTCTGTCCATACCTAAAGAACTTAAAAACAGCAAACTACAGGGACATAGCCACATCAATGTTTATAGCAGCACAATTCACAATAGCTAAACTATGGAACCAAACTAGATGCCCTTCAATAGGTGGATGGATTAAAAACAATGTGGCATATATACACAATGGAATATTATTCAGCAGTAAAAGAGAATAAAATCATGGCATTTGCAGGTAAATGGATGGAATTGTAGAAGATAATGCTAACTGAAGTTAGCCAATCCCAAAACACCAAATGCTAAATGTTTTCTCTGATATGAGGAGGCTGATTCATAGTGGGGTAGGGAGGGGGGGTCATGGGAGGAATAGACAAACTCTAGATAGGGCAGAGGGGTGGGAGGGGATGGGAGGGGGCATGGGGTTAGAAATGATGGTGGAATGTGATAAACATTATTATCCAAAGTACATGTATAAAGACACAAATTTGTGTGAATATACTTTGTATACAACAAGAGATATGAAAAACTGTGCTTTATGTGTGTAAAAAGAATTTTAATGCATTCCACTGTCATATATAAATTAAAAAATTAATTTTAAAAAGTTCTGAAATAAAACTGCTGAAATATTTCTAATAGAGTTGGAGGATATGTGTACATATACATACATACGTTTTGCTGATAACTGTTTAATAATGTCTATTAGTTAATACAACCATCAACTTCACCTACTGAAGTTCAATCCTATGTAAAAATTATTATCCAAAGTACATGTATAAAGACACGAATTGGTGTGAATATACTTTGTATACAACAAGAGACATGAAAAATTGTGCTTTAGTTCAATCCTGTGTAAAAATCTGGTCTTTGCTCTCGAAGATCTATAAACCAGGCACAGAGACAAAAACTGTGAAATGAGTCATGGAAGTAGGTATCTTAACACAGATTTGGTAACTATTGTGAGGAAACATATCAGGATCGTATAAGAAAGCAGATACACAAAGAGTGGAGCACGACTGGGGAAGAATATTACTCTGAGTTCTCCTTTAAACGGAGTCTTGAAGGAAGATCAGCAAGAATTTTCTAGGGTCAGTCAGAAAAAGGTCTTATCTTCGGGCCTGTGACATGCATCAGTGGGATTCTACCATGTGTTTCCTTAAACAAGTCCTAGGGGAAAAAAGTGCACTCTGGTGGTGCTTTTATATCCTTGTTTTGAAGAGGGAGTAATTATAGTAATTAATTCTTCTTTTTAATGAATATTATGAGTTAATACTCATCAAGGTCAATTGTCCCTCAGTATCTATAGGTGATGGATTTAGGACTACCACAGGGGTACCAAAATCTAAGGATGCTCAAGCTCCTTGTACAAAATGAACAGTATTTGAATAGTATTTGTGTATAACCTATGCACCTCCAATGGTACACTTAAAATCATTTCTGTCTTACTTATACCAAATTCAATATAAATGCTATGTAAGTAGTTGTTATATTATACCATTTAGGGGATAATAACATGGAAAAAAGTACAGAAGTTGTGAGTTCAGCGAATACAGAATGGTTCTGTTTTGATATTCTCAATTAATGGCTTGGCTGATTTAGTATTATTGTTATCATTGTTGTTGTTGTGCAGGAGATTGAATCTAGGACCTGTCTCCATGGTTGGCTGAATCCTTGGACGTGGAATCCATGGATGTGAATGGCTGAAGACCTTACACAGAAGAATGTCAAGATTGCTTTAATTCTAGAATTCTCAAATTCGTTGTTACTGTTATTTTTATTAATGAATATAAATCTCTAAGGTTTATTTATTGATCAGATTTTCATTGAGAATGAGGACACAATATTGTTCTCAAATTAGTGGGGAAAGGCCAATGGCTTAATGTAGCTTATCATGCTCAGTTGGAGCATTGGGCTTCAGAGGGTCTCACCAGAATTCTCTGTGCCATGCATGGCAGCAATCAGAAAACACTGTCAATGAACCTTTCTGCACTAGAAATTGGAAGCCCAGATGGCCTCCAGGTGAATACCAGCTGAATTCTGCTCCCGGAACACGGGTCAGTGGGGGCCAGAAGAGTGTCCTCAATGGGTTTGAGAGTCACCTACACACCAGGGACAGTCCCCAGTCCAGCTATGGAGCCATGTGGAAACCAGAGATGCTGACAGAACAAAAATTAAAACTCCTTTGAAGGGATCCCAAGTCTGGGGGTCAATGGTGGCCATGCTGTAGACCAGGTAAATGACAAAAGCCCCAAAGCAATCAGCTGAAGATTTTGAGGAAAGAACAGAAAACAGCTTGACAAAGAACAAAGAGGGCTTGGAGAAACCATTTCAGGGGCGTACCTCAGCACGAACAAAGCCCAAAAGTTGAGCAGAGCTTGGCCAATTCAGAGAACCAAAATCCTGCGCAGTACCTTGAAGATGCCAGATGAGGAAATAACAGACAGGCATGGGGCTGGAGAGCCAGGCTGCGTCCTTTGTGTCCTGCAACGGATCCTATTAGATCAAGCCGATAAAACACCCTGCTAAGAATTCTATTGTCAATTTTCTCTCAAAGTGACTAAAAGTTCCTGATTCAAATAAATGGGAAGAGTTGAAGACAGATGATTATATTTTTGCCTGTCTCCTAGGAGATACCCATGGAGCAGCCACAGAAATAGCATCATAGCTGAAGCATCACAGCATGAAAACACACACACATACACACACACACACACACACACACACACACAACATGTACACACACATATCAGGCTGATTAACCAGAAAATGATATCTCTAACAATGGCCAGGAAACAGAGGGAATTAGCTGATTAGAATACATTTCACAGGATATTCAAGGTTTCGGATTGCACATTTGCATCTTTCAAATGTGTAATTATGTCAGATAATATACCCTATGCTGGAGGTTTTACATAAACACTTGTGGTCTAGTTCAGAGTTATCTCTTCGGCATGAAGCAGCTGTTAGGAGAAAAATATAAGCTATTAAAACTGTTTGAATTAGATGTGGTCTACTTGTTTAAAATATGCAATGCTTAGTCACTTATCAAGCAGAGGAGTGAGTTACTGTTTGTTTGTTATGCAAAACGTGTGCCTGGATAAGGTATACAAATTAAGTGGCCTGTAGAAGTGTATGTTACCAATTCTGCAAGAAGCTTTATAGCAAGTCGCTTTAAATACACATTGCAATTCCAGATAAACTCTTTTTTCATAGGCTGCAAATGAGAAACAAATATTGAAGGCCACGACCAGGGAATGAAGCAATAGGAATATCTTCCTTTTTGGTTGCAATGGTGTTTTAATTTCACTTTGTGATCATAAACATGATAGCCCTGCTCTCTCTGAGCAGTCTTTTAGAATACAGAGGATAGATTTTAAACCTGTGATTTAGTTAAGATTCAATTAGGGAAGCAGAGACGGAATAAGTATTAGGGAATAAGGAATTCAATTTCAGCCATTTGTGGGACAGTTGGGAAGGCAAATGCAGCCAAAGGATCACAAGCTGCCCGGCAGCCCCCACATGGGTAGGTGATTGACTTTTCTGAAGTTGCAGCAGCTGGAAGGGCAGGCGTGGAGACTGGTGGGCGGTCATGGATCTTCATGGCTCCTCTGAATTCTTGATGGGGCATCCGGCGGTGGGCCAGGGTTGTTCTTCATTAGTAGGGCTTGAGTCAAGAAGGAGAGCTAGAAGTGGACCAGGAAAAGCCAGGGTATCCATCACTTACCTTTTCTAATCACACCTTCAGGTTCATTTTATAGTCACAGGATTTTCTAAAGGAGATTTGGCTATGTAGGGAACTTGGGCAGAAAGTACAAAGGGTTGCCCTAGGCTCCCCCCAACACCCTGCCCATCCCCAACCTGATTCCCCTGCCATTAACTTCTTGCATAATATGGTACATTGACTGAAAATGATCACTTTATTAACAAAACCCATCATTTACATCAGGGATCACTCTCAGGATATCCTGTTGTATGGATTTTGACAAATGTGTCATGTATCTCCTATTAGAGTATCATAGAGAAGAGTTTGGTCTAAGAAACCCTGAGTTGCACATAGCATCCGCCTCTTTCCCATCTTACTGGAAAAGACTGATTTGTGGGGGTTTTTTTCTGTCTCTCTAGTTTTTTTCTTTCCTAGAATGCAGTATCTTTAGAATCATCCAGGCTTTGGAATTGACTTGTTTTACTTAAAAATGTGAATTCAGGTTTCCTCTATGTCTTCACGACTTGGCAACTTGTGTCTCCGTATTGCTGGTATTCACTATATGGATGCACTACTGGTCACCTGTGGAAAGGCTTCATGGTTGATTATGAGTTTTGACAATTAGAAAGTTATAATTAGAATCCCAAGATTTTAAAGGCTAGTGCTTCACTTGTGCCACCCAAATCCCATGTTGGTTTTTTTTTTTTTTTTTTTTTTGTGTGTGTGTGTGTGTGTGATCAAAGCTGATCAATAGAGCAATAGAGGAAGGGCACCATCCTAGGAAAGGAAATTGCTGCTTTACCAAGTCAACACAATATACAGTTACCACAGTCCACACTTCTCAGTTCACCACCTACATATACCTCTGTTAAACTTGCTTCACCTCCAAATAAAGATGCTATTAGAACTGTGTGTCCACCCACCAATATGAAAATATCCTTCAAAGAAACAAAAACATGTTAAACCTTTGCCCAAAAGAGAACACCAAGACTCACATACTGTTTTTTCCACCTTTCAGTTGTATTTACACCTTTATACACGGAGTCACACCCAGTTAGAAGTCCGATAGCATAAATACTGAGATATAATATTCACAACTTATAAAATGTATATAATTAGCAGATGAGGTAGGGAATGTTTTGACAAAATAGTCACACACATATTCACAATTATATATATAAATATTATAAATATTATAGTACTTGTTTCTGCAATTGATCACATGTTGGCAGCTGGTGGTTTTAAATTCCTTCTACTTCTATTGCCACCTCTTTCTTTTGCTACCTTAGCTGCTCACAGTTTTGTAACTAGTGAGATCAAGAGAACCCTTTGCTCCTATGCAGTCCAAGTACAGCGGTTCTACATGTAGCCAGCTGTATGGAACTCCACCAGCTCTTACCATAGGACGTGGACATATTGAAAGGCACCAGGGCAGGTCCTGCACCACAGACGTGGTCTTCCTTGTCATTACTATGTTTAAAACCAACTCAAGACCAATCACCCCTCCAGAACAACAACACCATTTCTAACTGTTTGCTTCATTGACTCTGGGAGCACAAAGTGGACTCATGATACCCTCACCTTGAAAATTATTAGACTATAGCTATTTTCCGGTGAGCACATCCCTTTTTTAGGAGTAAATATCTTAAATCAACAGAGTCTAAAGTTGTAGACATAAGAAACAAAAAACTCATTAATGGATGATTAGAGGTGATAATGAAAGGAGCCGTTCAGTCCTCTCCTTGATGTTAGTTCCTAGAGCCCTGGCTGTAGGAGGCACAGCACTACAGACTTCTGCTTCCTTTAGAGCTTAAGTAAATTCTAGAGAATGTCCCTCATCCTGAGTTGTTGCCGCTCACCTGGCACTGAAATGGAAACTCCAGGAAGGGCATTCCATTCCATTTTTCCTTTAGGCTGTCTGCTTTCATGTGAAGAGTGATATTAAAAAGCAAATAGGCAGGGCTGGGAATGTGGCTCAAGCAGTAACGCACTTTCCTGGCATGCGTAGGGTGCTGGGTTGGCTCCTTAATACCACATAAAAATAAAATGAAGATGTTGTGTCCACCGAAAACTAAAAAATAAATATTAAAAATATTCTCTCTCTCTCTCTCTCTCAAAAAAAAAAAAAAAGCAAATAGGCAAAGAAAAAAGAGCAAGTGAATTCCACGAGCAAAACACCATAGTGGTGGGTGGACACACAGTTCTAATAGCAAAACTCCTCTTGCACTTCACAGTCTATAAATGAGTTTGACGGACAAACTGTGTAGCTGGTGGAAGAGCATTTTTCTAGTGGTGTGAGGCACAAGTCCAACAAACTCCCCTCCAAAAAACAAAACAAACTGAAACAGGGTTCTAGGTGGGATACCTTGATAAGTCTAAGGATGGTGGCTTGGGCACAGCATTTGGAGCAGAGTCAGAGCCCATTCCAGTGGGGATAAACTCCACCCGTGACAGAAAAGCTGAGCACACTCTACCTGTCCTGGGGCTGGTGGATCCTTCTGGGAAGTGTGTGGTCTATCAGGTGAGCCTCAGCACTGGTCGTGGCCTTGAGGCCTATGTAGCTGAGCAGACTTACAGCCTCCATCCCTGCTTCCATTTCTGTCCAAATCATTGTGTAAGGACAGGTGCGCCTGGGGAAAGATGTTGACAGATACCCACAGGAGGGTCAGCTTGTCCAAAGACAATTAAAAACCTGAGATCACTCACCAGCATATGAACATCTTTCCATGTGTTTACACTCCAAAAAGTTTATGTAAGTATTTTCTTCCCCACATCTCTACAGAATTGTAGGTTCTTGTTATTGCTCTCTGGATTGGGTAGTGAGTCCTATCTAAAATTTTGCCTCAGCAATTAGACCGCACAGCTCTCGGGGCTAGGCATCTTGGTTTCATGTAGGTTTTGATGTTAGGACTATGCTCTATGCAACTTCTGCAGCTCTCTGCTACCTGCAGAGTGCTGAGTGTAAGGTGGGTAGTGCACAGGCCCTGGATGAGGCTGCAGTGGGAAGGGAAGACCCACAGAACAGACCATTGGCATCATGTCTCATATTCCCATTACACTGGCACAGAGGATTTTAAAGTCTCTTTGATATTATATTTTTCTTTTAAAAATATGTTGCTAGTATCACTTGATTCATATTCAAGTAATGTATAGGATGAACTCGCCTCAGCCTCTGTACATCACATAGTGCAATTTTAAGTCAAGATTTAACTATGGTGAGGCCTTGGCCTAGTCTCATCATCTCAGAATTTCAATTTGTCCAATCTGAAAATAAAGACACAGTTGCTAGCTAAGGACATTACAGACTAAGGAAATACACACTAACAAACTGGGCAGCACCTAGAAAGTACTCACCTAACTTACGCTGTTGTCATCTCCTCAGTCGCCTCCCTTATGCAGTGTTTAGGGAATTCATGTTAAGGAAATGTCTGTGAAAGCCTTTTTACATGGTTTTATATCTATCCTGGGACCTGAATGATGGCTGATTTGCCAGCCCAGAGAAGAATTCACCAAGGCAAACATAAGCAGTTAAGAGAGTTTATTGGACAAAAATATCACTGTGCCTTCGAAGTGGGAACATGACATAGATATCTGCAGTGGACCCTGTGGTGTCTGCGCTCACAGAGCTTCTGAGTTCTTTGTTGGCCTTTGGCGGGCTTTTTGTAAGCAGTGGTTTCCAGTAAAGGAGGAGTGATTGCTATCCGTGTACCTTGCCAGTAATGCGTATGGCGCATGTGTGAAATGCAAGTTCCAGAGTTTTACATCGGTGTGTGAAATGCATCTAATACATATGGGGGCATTAAATAGGGGCTTTCCTTGTTAGATTATTATTGGTCAAAATTGGGGGTCTTATCCCATGTTCTGGGGATGGTCCAACAATCTTTGGAAAACAGGATCTTTCTGTTATTCTTTTGGAAAGTTAGCTCCCCTGCTAAAAGCAGTAGGGCAGGGTGGAAGGGAGGTCCCCAGCCTCAGGTTGATTCTACTGGCAAAGGTCGAAAATCTATCCTGCCTCAGTAATAGCTGCCTGGTCATCAGGTTATTTATTACCTGGTAAAGTAGTGCATTTCAGCCAAGTAGGCAGGAAACAAATAAGCAGTGTCTATGAAAATATTATTTAACCTTAAAACATGTCTCAATGACTTTAATATTATATGGCCATTTGCACCCTTCTGAGCCCATGAAAGTAAAATTGATCATCAGGCCTGGGGCAAATGATGTTCATCTCATCTTTCTTGTGGTTAATATATATTAAAAAATGGTTGTTTTAATCAGGATTCAAATAAAGTTCATACAGTGTTGCTATTTGTTATATCCAGTAAATCTATTTTAATCTCCAGACTCCTCCACTCATCTATTTAATTTTAACTTGTGTAAGTTATTTGTTAAAGAAATTTGGTTATTATTCTTCTAGACTTTTCCAGAAAGTAGGTTTTACTAATTGCATCCCTGATGTTCTGTTTATCATGTTCCATTGGGCTCTGGATTCTCTTTCAACTGGTGATGGAATAGAAGCTTGATTGAGTTTTATCTCTTTAGAAAGACTGCTTCATCCAGGAGGAGTCACACATACTCTTTCTGATGGCTTCCCTTATGTTGGTGTACCAAGATATTGATGATTATTGGCTATATACAGTAACTCATCAGAAATTGAAAAAATAGTGATATTCTAATTTTGCAGTCTATTTTTTTAAAATTTCTATTCCTTTATTTATTGCATAATCAGAATTGGCCAATGAGACATAAAGAAAGTCTCTTTGAGTTGGTGAGGGTTTAGCAATATGTTCCTTCTAACTCACCGAGATAGGTGCCAGAGGAGGAGATGCCTGTATATCCTGTCGTGTGCAATGCTGTGTGAGGACCTCAACATTGGAGCTGCCAAGGTCACAGTAAGTCTTACAACCACATGGTCAGGCTCCCCCAGACCTCACTGAGGCAGGATTTAAATTTAAAAAAAAGAGGAAAACAGGGACTTTCAAGGCACCTTTGAACTGTAAGCCAAATGTTTGGAATTCTTGTTATCTGAGGAAAAAAAATTAATGTCTGCTACTTTTAAGCCACATTTGTTCTTACCTTACCTGCTGCTCCAAGTGTGTTCAGTAGGCTGATGGCAGAGAAGGCTAGCTGGTTTCATTCCCGTGACTTCCCAGTGGGACAGCATGCTGACATCGTTCCTCATGTGCTGCACGGCAAGCCACAGGGAAATATTTTCTATTCTTACCCGACTTACCTTAAGTGGCTCCCATGATTCTCACCATCCTCATCTAGATCAGATTCAATGCTCACTCAAAGCCTATGACACTTTTGAAAATACATTTTTTTTAATTTGGCTTTTGCATATTTGGTCTTGGTGTATGACTGAAATCACCTAGATATATTTATTTAAAATAAAGTCTCTGAGTCTTTAAAGGGCATCCAAAAGTAGTGCCACCTCTCTTGGGGACTCCAACGGGTGACATGCTCAGATACTTTGAAGATAGGACTTAAACTTGTCAAATTTATTTGTATTAACACTGAATTAGAAGGCTGCAGCTCTAACATCAAGCAACTTAAATAAAACATGTACCTCATTGGCATCTTGAGCTTTAAAATGTATATAGGATGAAAAAAAATTGCAGACAACAATACAGTCTCAAAATGCTAGTTAATAATTTGAGTTTTCTCTCTTCTTCTCTTCATTAGCATGATTAAGGGTCTGTCAATTTATTTATATTTTTGAAGAACCAACCTTTTGTTCTGTCAATTTTTCAATTGTTTCCTTTATTTCAGTTTTATTTATTTCAGCTCTGATTTTAATTATTTCCTGCTTCTACTGCTTTTGGTATTGATTTGTTTGTCTTTTTCTAGGGTTTTGAGATGTAATGTTAAGTCATTTATTTGTTGACTTTTTCTTCTTTTAAGGAATGAACTTCATGCAATAAACTTTCCTCTTAGAACTGCTTTCATAGTGTCCCAGAGATTTTGATATCTGTGTTCTCACTCAGCTCTAAAAATATTTTAATCTCCTCCTTGATGTTTTCTGCAACCATTGTTCATTCCGTAGCATATTATTTAGTCTCCAGGTGTTGGAGCATCTTTTATTTCTTATTTTATCATTGATTTCTAATTTCATTCCATTATGATAGAGCACTAATCTCTAGGGTATATAAAGAATGCAAAAAATTAAACACCAAAAACCAAATAACCCAATCAATAAATGGGCCAAGGAACTGAACAGACACTTCTCAGAAGATGATGAACAATCAACAAATACATTTAAAAATGTTCATCATTGCTAGCAATTAGAGAAATGCAAATCAAAAGTACTCTAAGATTTCATCTCACACCAGTCAGAATGGCAGCTATTATGCATACGAACAACAATAAGTGTTGGCGAGGATGTGGGGAAAAAGGCACACTCATACATTGCTGATGGGACTGAAAATTGGTGCAGCCAATATGGAAAGCAGTATGGGGATTTCTTTGAAAGTTGGGAATGGAACCACCATTTGACTCAGCTATTTCTCTCCTCTGTCTACACCCATAGGACTTAAAAACAGCATACTAGAGGGACACAGCCACATCCATGTTTATAGCAACACAATTCACAATAACTAAACTGTAGAACCAACCTACATGCCCTTCAGTAGATGAATGGATTAAAAATGTGGCATATATATACAATGGAATATTACTCACCAATAAAAGAGAATAAAATCATGGCATTTGCAGGTAAATGGATGGCACTGGAGAAGATAATGCAGATGTGAAGTTAGCCAATCCCAAAAAACAAATGCCGAATGTTTTTTCTGATATAAGGAGGCTGATTCATAGTAGGGTATGGAGAGGGAACATGGGAGGAATAGATGAACTCTAGATAGGGCAAAGGGGTGGGAAGGGAAGTGAGGGGGCAGGGGTTAGAAATGATGGTGGAATGTGATGGACATTATTATCCAAAGTACACCTATGAAGACAAGAATTGGTGTGAATATACTTTATATACAACCAGAGATATAAAATATTGTGCTCTATATGTGTAATAAGAATTGTAATTCACTCTGCTGTCATATATAAATAAAAAATAATTTAAAAAATACTAGTTAATTGTTTTACCTTTCCAGAGACTTCTGCTTCATTTTCTGCCAATATCCGACTCTAAAATAAACTCCCCTGCCCCCCACCAAAAAAAAACCTCCTTAGTTGCTTATCTGTTTTTAATTCCTCTCCATTTCTCATATTTATATCAAAACTCAGGTTTAAAATGAACCTTCCAGGGACATTCAAGACAGGAGAAATGAAAAGCCTGAAGTTTGTTATTCTGACCTATTATGTATTTAATAAAGACACTTCAAAACAAACAAACAACAACAACAACAACAAAACTGTGTTTTCTGTAAAGGAGACATGGACTCCCCAGTGAGCGACACCCATACTGGAGGAAGGGCAGTGGGCTCCTCCTCAGAGAGGAGGGCTGACCCTGAGTACTGTTCAGACTTCAGTAAAACAGCTGGAGGCTCAGGCCTCCTCACATCCTGGAGTCTCATTTTCAGTGAACTATTCCCTGCTCAACACAGAGTGTGGGTAACGGGCTCGAAAGGCCTCCAAGAGGCTTCTATTTCCTTCTGAGGGCTCCCTGGACACAGGAAGTATGTGCTCTGCTTACGTCTTTGTAATCTGTTATGTTACATTTAATCCTCAGATCCCACCCAGGACCCTTAAAGCCTGGACCATTCACTTCCTTCAGGGCTTATGGATGAGATCTTAAGAGACCGGACAAAAGTTAGTAGAAAATAAGAATTTTATAAAATCAGTTCTCTAAGATCTCTGTCTGTAAAGCCAAATTTAAAAAAAAAGTGACGATTAATTAAAAATTAAGCCTATATATTCTGCTTCCATGTACTTTTCATGTCTATTTATGTGTTTGTTGTAAATGTGTGATATTCTTCTACCATGGACTTATAAAAGCTCTATTTTTAGTTGACTTAGAGATAAATGGCCACTCACACATTAAATATGACTGACCTAGCTAAAATATATGTAATAATTAACTCAAATGCCATTCTGTTCATTTTGACTTCCAAGTTGTGATGACTCATCTATTTTTTTATTTATTTATTTTTTTTTAACCATACACTTTTGCCCTGCTTTGCTGGCCAGATGAAGTTAACTGAACTGTTCTAGAGGACAGTTATTAAGATGTCAAGGTGTGATTCAAACATCCTGAACCTCTAAACCCAGCCTAAGAAGAACATGATCTATTTTATAACCCTTTTATAAATAAGACTGATATGATTGTGTTGACTAAATTAAAGCAAATATGTTTTCAAAATTGTTAGTATCGAATGGTGTGCAGATGCACAACCTTATCTGTGTTCAGTATTTAAGATTGGAGAAGTGTGAGTCTGACCTAAGAACACAGGGTGCCAGCCAGTGTGCCTGCTTCCTGTCTGTGGAATGCAGCGATTCAGCCTCTGGAAGGTTTCTTTGTCAGGAGGACAAAGTAAATGAGGGCTGGTTTGCTTAATATCTCGATTTCCCTAAGTACTCTAGGTGTGATTGTTAGAAATCCATTCAATAAATATAAATGGGATGAATATGTATAATCTTTTCTCATAATTCAAATTTTTTGAATTTAGTGATAAATTTATTTATGTGAAGTAATAAATACTCATGAAATGTTCCAGTTATTTCCAAATAAGTTTATATACTGAAATACCAATAGCACTATGTATGTTTGTAGAAATTAGATGATAGATTCTTAAATTGTTGGTATATGCCAAGCAGTTCAAAATTGCTTCCTTCTTAGGTTTTTCTATTTTCAAGAAATTAAAGTCACCAAAAGTTAAAATGTCTAATTAGTATGCCTAACTTAATATAATAAAAGTGAGAAAATAATTTTTGTTTGTGAAAAGACCCAGTGGCAAAAATCAAAGGTTAAGTCGGCACAAGGAGCTGAGCCAACAGTTTGTGAAGGACAAAGTCATGAAGTAAATGTGTGTGATCAAGTTGGCTGTAATAAGACAAAGCTGTTCATAAGTTTTCATAAAAAAATGAGCATGATGTAAAACCATAATCTAAAAGATTTTCTCAGAGAAATTACATTCTAAATTCTTTTTTAAGTTTCCAATTATCCTCCAAACTGCAACATCACAGTCCAAAGCATCCAATGTCTTCCTCCAGCACAACTCAATGTTGTGCTTCCAGCTTTTCCTGACATATTGCCATTATTCTAGAGGAGGATGCAATTCCACATGCCTTTGCCATTTGCAGCAGCTGTGCAGTCTTTGGCTGTAGGACTTGGATTTCCTTGCTGGACTCTTCTGCAATGCTCACACTCATGTCCTGGAGTACCAGCACCTCCACTGCCTGATCAAGTCCAAGTTCTTTCCATCAGGTTTCACTTCCAGATTACCTAAATAGCTTCCCCCAAAGAGAAACAGTCACACTATGGGAAGTCCCAATCTCTATCATGTAGGATTAGGCCCCCACTTCCTTAATTAGACTTCTGTAGCACAAGAATTAAAATCAAGAATCAATAAATAGGATAGATTCAAACTAAAAAGCTCCTTCTCAGCAAAAGAAACAATAAATGAGGTGAATAGAGAGCCTACATTTTGGTAGCAATTATTACCAGTCACACATCAGATAGAGCACTAATCTCTAGGATATATAAAGAACTCAAAAATCTTAACATCAAAGAACAAATAACCCAATAAATAAATGGGCCAAGAAACTCAACAGACATTTTTTCAGAAGATGGCATACAATCAATCAATAAACATGAAAAAATTTTCAACATCTCTAGAAATTAGAGAAATACAAATCAAAACTACTCTAAGATTTCTTCTCACTCCAGTCAAAATGGCAGTTATTAAGAATACAAACAACAATAAATGTTGGTGAGGATGTGGGGAAAAAGGCACACTCATACATTGCTGGTGGGACTGCAAATTGGTGCAGCCAATATGGAAAGCAGTATGGAGAATCCTTGGAAAACTTGGAATGGAACCACGAGTTCACCCAGTTATCCCACTCCTTGGTCTATACCCAAAGGACTTAAAACCGCATATTACAGGGACACAGCCGCATCAATGTTTACAGCAGCTCAATAACTAAACTGTGGAACCAACCTATATGCCCTTCAGTAGATGAATAGATAAAGAAAATATGGTATATATACATAATGGAATATTATTCAGCATTAAAAGATAATAAGATCATGACATTTGCAGGTAAATGGATGGAGTTGGAGAAAATAATGCTAAGTGAAGTTAGCCAATCTCAAAAAAACCAAATGCCAAATGTTTTCGCTGATATAAGGAGAAATTCTTAATGGGGTTCAGGGGGTAGCACAGGAATATTAGACAAACTCTAGATAGGGCAAAGGGGTGGGGGGAGGGGGAGTATGGTGGTAGAAAATATGGTGGAATGAGATGGACATCATTACCTTAAGTACATGTTTGAAGACATAAATGGTGTGAATATACTTTGAATACAACCAGAGATATAAAAAATTGAGCTTTCTATATGTGTAATATGAATTGTAATACATTCTGCTGTCATATGTAACAAGTAGAATTTTTAAAAACTTGATGTTTAAAATGAAAATTTTATGTTTTATCAAGACGATTTCTTGTTTTTTGTGTTGGCATTACTTTAAAGAAACTGAGCCTTACAAGAATGAAGGTTTTTTCACATTTAATAACTTTCCTCATTTCTTTCAAACGTCCTTTAATTATCACTCTGGCTAGAGAAATGACTTTTTTACATAATGACCTATGGTATTATTGTGATGAATATTTTAGAACTTTGAACATTATTTTCAGGCTTCTTTGGATCAAAATTCTAAATTAAGTCTTTTTGACTTAGATTAACTTTGTGATTTGTTTGGCCTGGAAAAGTCTCAGAGGTGGTTTCTCTCATCTCATGCAGGTGTGTATACAAATCAGGCTTATTTGGTACATTGGATTATATAAAAATAATAAAATGATACCAAATCTTTAATTTCTACTTAATTCTAACTTCTATGCATTTACCATCAGATTCATAAAAAGATTCTGACACATATTTATATATTTTATAACCTTAAAATTAATGCACTGTTAAAAAATGCACTCTGATAGAACAACCTTTCCATATTGTGCTCTTGGGACACAAGGATTGTAATCTATACCTTGTGATCCCATCTACTGGAAAAGACATTTATGTAGGAGCTCACTCCAATCTTGGTAGAAGGGTTTGTCTTAAGTCCTCACCAATGTCTGTGCTGCCAACCTTCAAGGCACTAACTCCTGAATCTGCGTCTCTCCTGACAAAAGGAGAGTCTTTCTCTTGACTGCACCAAAACTGAAAAGATGACTTAAAGCTAAAGTTCACTGGGAGGGAGGTGGAAAGCATGTGACAGCTTATCTGGACCAGGCACTGGGTCTTTTTTATTTTATTATTCTCTTTCCTAATGCCTTTGTTCTTCTCAAAAATCAGTGCTATAATTTACATTTTGTTGAGGAAGGGGAAACTTAACTGATTGCTGGATTTGTTAATCAAAAATTTTGGTTTGTCTATAATGCAAATTAACCCCTAGCTCACCAATAAAGGATTTCTCTGCTGATTCACCTGAAACTGTTCAAATCTTGCATCTGGCTGACTCACAAATTCAAACATTGAGACTCTCGTATCCAAGTACCTTGTTACCTTCACAGTGCCTCAGTTGTGCCCAAAGAACCTTCAAACTAGATTAAAATATTGCAAACAATACAATCCAATACTTTTCAAAAAAGTATTTGTGGCCTAAATCCTGTGATTGTTGATGGTTAACAAAGTAATGACTCAATAATAGAACCTCTCTATAAGTAAATTTTTATATGGACTCAACATTAGAAATGTATTTTCTCAACGTTTGGAGGATGGAGGTCCAAGATAAGAGGATGGCAGCTGTGGTTTCTCCTGAGACCTCTCCCTTGGTGTGCAGATGGCTGTCTTCTCACTGCGTCCTCAGATGGTCCTTCTTCTGTGCACACACGTCCCTGGTGTCTCCTTGTGTGTCCAGATTTCCTCTTCTTATAAGGACATAAGTCAGATTGCATTAAGTTCCTCCCTATCAACCTAATTTCAATTTTAATACTTCTTCAAAAGCCTTATTTCCAAACACAAATCATGTTCTGAGGCCTAGACTTCAACCTACGAATTTACAGGAAACACGATTCAGACTATAACATATCATCTCTATCTCTCTCTCTCTCTCTCTCTCTCTCTCTCTCTCTCTGGTAATTTTTAATGCATGAGGCACTCCACAAGGAATTGCCTGCCATGCCCTGGAGGGTTTCCTTTATCATCTGCAGGGGATTTGATAGACAATTGTAAATAAGACCAACCTCCTTCAATAAATGGAAAATAAGTGGCTAATGGGGTTTGGGATATTTCTGGATTTCATTTAAACTGGAGAGATCAGAATGTCATCTAACACTCATTACCTTATAGCATCAAGTCAAAAGAGATATTCTATTGTTTCTTTTTCTCTGTTCTTATTGTCTATCCCACAATAAGTCCATGATTCCAACAGGGTAAAGTTAGCCTGATGCTGTCAGCGGGTCACTAAGACCTATGCAACAAATAAACGGGATGCTACACAACTTCAGATGAAATTGCCCTGAAGGGTTTTTCCCTCCTGGAATCTTTGTTGTTCAAATGTGTCGCTGGCCCCTGACACTGACTCTCCTACTTGCCCTCTGACATAGAACTGGATCAACAGCCGGGGCACATCCATTGGACACTGAGGGACAATAACGACCCAGCTCCAGGCTGTTGGATCAGTGAAGCTTTCAAAGAAAGATCTTGGTCAAAGGAGACAATATGGAAATTGAGCACACAAATAAAAATTACTCTTGTTGTGTACTCCAAAAATAGAGCCAGAAGTGCCTGGGGAGAAAAAAACTCAGGTCACAAAGATTTGTTCCAGGAACAACCCTGCTGGGCCTGAGTGACAGAGCAGCCTGCCTTATCCTGAAGACTGTGTTTTTTCCTCTTTCCAACTCTCAGTGGAACTGCCGAATATTTTCTCAGCGCCAGTTTTCCATAGTAACAGTGGCCACTGGCTGATAGCTCCCCAGCTCCCTCAAGCATCAAAAATGCCAATGAATTTCCTTTCATAACTTTTATCGATTTCTCTGCCCTAATAAAACCCTCAGTCTTTCCTTTCTTCTCCAGACACACTAGAGGCCAGTTCAACCTGTGCATGTGTGTCTCAGACTGCAATCCTAATCTTTATTCCCAAATAAAAATTTCCCCCCACTGGTGATTTTTTTCTCTGTGTCTAGTTTTGACTTCCATCATGCCCATGTTCAAGTTGGGTGAAGGGGAATGTGTGCCTGTGGCGGGAGTGACTGTGGTATTTAAGTGTATAAAAGCATCTCAGTGGAAGTTGATGTCTGCATGTTTTTTCAGCGTGCAAGTGGATGAGGCCAGGCAGAGATGTGAGGGTATGTAGGGGAAATGCTCCGTGGCAACAGATATTGTAGTGTCATCTTTTTGTTCAATTTATTAAAAGTATTGAAAATTGGCTCCATGCTTCACACACAACTTTCTTTGACAGCTGAAGTTTAATTAGGATTTTGTTGCCAAAATATGACTCATTCCCAGTTCTCCTGTCTGGGCCTTATGGCTTTAGCCTCTCCTTCTTTTTCCGTACCATAAGCCAAGCCTTAAACATTCAAAATCAAGCAAAATAAGGCTCTATTGGCAGATTGAATATTTGATCTGAGGGAAAAGAAGAAGCTCATCCCGGCTCCTCATTCTGGAAGATGTGCACATTCTGTCAGAAGCTCTGAAGACAAGAGTCTCTGGAAAGGAAAGAGGAAACTGTGTTGTGGGGCAATTCAGACAGGGATCACAATCAACAGGAAGCTTCAAGCCGCTCAGCGGGTGAGGTTCACACATCTGCAACAGAACATTAATAATCAAGTAAACACATGCTTTTATCAACTTTTCTCTTTTGTTTTCCTCTTCTTTGAACTCTTTGCAAATGCAAGGAGGGAAAGAGACATGGCTTGATGTGAAGTACAGGAGTGCATATAACTTAGAGTGCACAGGATAACAGCATCAATTATTCACAGCATAAAATATAAGGCGTTAATATTTTATTTCATGTCAGGAACCACATGGCATGTAAAAGGCAGATGGTAAAAGGAGTTTCACAAGCACTTGAAGATATTGTGTGAGATATGCAGCACCAAATGATAAATATAAAGTTTTCTTTAAACACAAAACATGCACAAGCCAGAAGAGCTTGAATCAATTTTGCAAAAGTAATTTTTCAAAATAATTCAAAGTTGAGATTGTTTAATAGTTATTTAGTCTCTAAGCTTTCCTCTTAACCCTGGATGGGACAAGGCTCAGTGCAAAGCCAAGAGGGAAGAGGAACCCCTGTTAAGGACCCTGGTGGGAGGGAAGGCAGGCCCAGGCCTCTCTGCTCCAGGCTAGACAGAAATGCCAACTCAGAGGTGGTGCTGCAGGCCTATCTGTACTTCAGCAGATCCTGCCTGATGGAAAGCAGAAAAATATTAATGAAGAAATTGATCTGCAACAAAAAAGCAAACTCTAAAGTTAAAAAGGATATGAAATTTAATTTAAATTTAAGTTTAAAAATACTTCACATAGTGATTGCATAATTTAATTGTAAAGACTTATATTTTAAGTTATATAAGTTGCTTGAGAAAAAAAATTATATAAATACTTTAAATAATGTATTGAGTACTACTCTCTTGTACATCTTCATCTAGCATAATGAGAACATAATCATGTACATATGTATATACATGTACAGAACATGTTTTATATTACATTTCTATATATTATGTGTTTGTTTTTATGGATTAACATACTTTATTTAAATTGAATATAATTTTTATCGCAACTTGTTTTTGAGTAAATTAAAATTTGTAATGTATCTGGTAAGTATATGGAACTGTGAACTATATTTAATGGTTGTGTTTTTATTAATATATAGATTAATGACTTTTTAACTTTCAAATTTTAATGGAAATATAAGATAATACTTTATCGAATTTCAATCCTTCTAGTATTTTATGAAAAATACATATGTATATATTTTATCAACTCGTCAAAAACTGACACAATTCATTTTCTTTAAATTAAACAATTTTGCAAAAAGAAAAATCCCAGTATTTTATCATTTTAATTTTCCTAACCAGTAGATACATAAGTACCCTCTTTTCATTTATAATTTATATTTGCTTGTCTTCTTATGCATATTTAAATTCTAAAACTTTTTAAAAGTTATGTTTTTCAAATTTGAAGATTTTTCTGTACAAATTTTGGACAATTTAATCTATTTCAGCATGCATTTACCTCAGTAGTTGTTTTTTAATATGTGTTTGTGAGGTCATGTTTTCAAACTAAATGTAATTAATCTTACTCAGTTGAATTTTTCAATCTTTTACTTTATTGATTTTGTTTTTTGTGTCTTTTTAAAGAGATTCCTAACACTAACAAAACGACATTTTCATATAATTTTAACGCATCCTAAGTGCTTCAAGACTGAGTACTTTGCTACAAGAGTTATTTAAATTATGAAGTTGTGATCAATTTCATTTATTCCTCAAATGCACAGCTGAATGTTATCAGACTATCCATCAATGGACTTCGTCTTCTAGGACTCAGAGAGGCAGTTTCTGTGACCTTGCCCTCGCTAGGGGGCACCATTTCCACGGACCTCGGTATGTCTCGCTCTCTTCAGGGTTGGAGAGCAGGTGTCTCCATCTACAATGCCAACTATGTCATTAACTAATTATTCAGATGCACATGAATTTACTTATGGACTCCCTCTTCTGTTCTAATCAGTTTGTAAGCAATTTACATCAATATCACTTTCCTTTAATTGCTTAAACTTTAGCTTCTTTTTATATCTAACTTAACTAATCTCCCCCTCATTTTAATTTTTTTTTTTTATTTGATAATAGTCAGCCTCCTCTATTAGAAACACTTTGTCAAACTCCATGAAAAATCCTGTTGGGGATTTGATTAGGATTACTTTGGATGTATAGATCAATTTAGGGAGGAAGAAGGTCTTTACAATATTGATTCTTGTCATCCCTGAACAAAGTGGATTTCTTAATTTACTCATTTATACTTTTTTGAGTATATAGTTAGAAAAGCATATTTTGTTTTTACCATATAATACTTTAAGGAGATAAAATACATTATGTATTTTTAAATATTAATTATCTTTGAATTTTTACAATTAAAATTTCTCTGTGCTTGGCCTTTGTCTTCATGTATTGCTGGATAGTATTACTAATGTGAGGCGGCTCATAGTCTAAGTGTTTATAATCTGCATGAAATTTGAAATTTCCTGGGAAGTCCTAAGAAAATCCTAATAAACTGATAAATCATATTAATTCCCACTGAAGCATCCCTCTCTTTAATATGGGTGTCAATGATTGCTCAGGCAGTAAATTTCAGTCTATCCCAAACTGAAGTCAGATATTCCAGTCATTTAACAAATGTACTATAAACAGGGTGCAAAGAAAAATTAGATGTCATAGAAGATGCAGAAATTAGGAATTAATAAAATTATTGATAAAAAGTCCAAATGATTCATTCAATAAATATTAATTAACCAATTCCTATGTGCCAAGAATTATTTCATCTGCCAGAGATAAAACAGCAAAGACAAATAAGTAAAATCTCTGAATTTTATATGAAATCGTATTTTGGGGGGAGACAGATGAATAAACTATAAATACAATTTTAAAAAGATGCCAGTTAGTGGTGAAAAATTACAAAGAAATACTAGAGCAAACAGAAGCAGAGTAAGTGGGTATAGTGGAAAGATAAGAAGAGATGGTTATTGAGACAGTGCTCAATACTGCACAAAAAAACCCTGAAAAATACTGGTTATATTTCAACAAGATTAAAAAAAAACATGATAAGAAATAAAGCAATATCCTTGCTATGAAAGTATCTTAGAGAAAACTTCAAAGCACTCATAAATTGTTTTTCAAAAATACCCTGCTACTTGTTATAATTTTCAGCATGCAAATATTGAGTAAACAAAAGCACTGGAATTTGTGACCTTAGGAAAATGACAATTATTCCTGCAATAATAAATACCTTCTGAGTTCTGATATTTGATATTTTTACCAATTAGAGCATAGAAAGCACAATATGAGCTTTATTGGATATGATATTAAATTATCTTTATAAATTTAAATGTATTTTGTTAAAGTAAAACCCAAATAAGCAAAATTTTTTCTTATGGTTTTTGTCTTTAGATGTTGGTCACTTTGTTTAAAGTATGTTTCAAATTAATAACATTTCCTCATACTGTTTACACTTGGATCATGAATACTTTTGGGTTTTAGTTGGCATTCATGAATTTGAATTTGGCTTTTATTTATCCTCTATTTTATTTTGCTTTGGGCTTTGGGTATTGAAATATTACTGGCCTTGTAAAGTGTGTACTGGAAATTTGCATTTTTTTCTGTTCTGGAAAGATTTGTATATTATGGGATAAAATATTTTTAACTGGATAGAAATTGCTTATAAATTGGTTTGCACTTGGCACTCTTTAGGGGTCAATAATTGACTGATCTTTTAAAGTGTTTATTTTTCTTCTCTTATTCAAATATGGTAAATATTTTGTTGGTTATTTGGTGGTACTGGGAATTAATCCAGGGAGCTCTCTACCACTGAGCTATATCCACAGTCTTTTTAGTTTTTTTATATTGTGACAGGATTTTGCTAAGGCTGGTCAAGGCTAGCCTCCAACTGGCAATCCTCTTGCCCTACACATCCCATGTTGCTGGAATTACAGGCATGCACCACTGTGCCCAGCTTCAAATGTGCTAATTTGAAAGAAGAAGCTATGATAATATGTTCTTAGCCTTTTGCTTATGTTGGTTAGATATTGAAATATGAAGCTATATTATTGTGTATATTATTGCCTCATAATGTAAGATCTTTTACATGAATTTTTCATACATTGCAATGCACAGACACTAAATGTTAATCTTAACAAGTATATGCATCCAAATGTCCAACCCCTATTTTAAGATTAAAAAAAAAATTCCATTATGTTTCTTACTAGTCAATCCTTGCTCCTGGAGAGAAACACTAATTTTTCTGTGTTGTTTTTTCCACCATAGATTAGTATCCCCTGTTCTAGAACTTCACATTATTAGAATTGCATAGGATATATTCTTGTGTTTGATTTTTTTCCCTCAGAATAACACCTATAAATTTCTCCCATATGGTTCTGTGTTCACTAGTTTGCTGATATTTATTTATTGTATTATTTCTTTGCATGAAAATAATACAAGCAGTTGTATTCATTCTTTTGTTAATGGATGTGAAGGTTATTTCTTGGTTTTGGGCTACTATTAATAAATCTGGTATATATGTTTTATTAAAGACATTTTGTGGATATATGTATAAATAAGAGTGGAATTGCTATGTGAATCCATCACAATGCAAGACTGTTCAAGCTTTCCCCTGAGCCTTTAGAACATAGAACATCCCCACCCATCACACAGGGGTTGTGCCTCCTATACAGCCTCTCCAATAAACTGGTGCTCACATGTTCTTTTGACTTGATTAGTTTTTAATTTCAGCCATTTGAGTTGGAGTATCTTAGTAACTTGTAGCTTTAATTTGTGTTTTCCTGAGAACTAATGACATTGAACTTTTTTTTTTTTTAATGTATTTGTGGCCAACCTACTCTTTGGTGGAAAATCTGTTTGAGTTTTGACCATTCCATATCTAGTTGCTTTTCTTCTTCTTATTCCTTTGTAGCTTATATACTTTATATATCTGTATAGTTTATATATTCTGGACACCCATTGTTTGTTGGATACATTGTTTAAAACCATGTTTTCCAGTCTGTGATTTCTTGGTTCATATTCATTTGTGGATTAGATGTATTTAATAAACTTGAGGTCCTTTTTTGTTGTTCTTCTTTTCATGGTTATTACTTTCTGGGACTGATTAAGGAAATCTTTGCCTCATTACCAAGGTATTCTCCTTTGTTTTCTTCTAGAACTTGAGGGGCTTTAAGTTCCATTTCAAATTAAACTCTGATGGTGTGTGAGGCGGGGTGGAGATCCACTGATTTCGCCACCTGGATTTGAAGGCCAGAGAACAATGCTGGGTCAAAGAATTTTCTCTTTTTTTAATTAAACAATTTTTATACTTTTGTCAAAAAGAATATTATGACATAAGGTCAGATTTACATCCGGAATTGCGACTGTGGCCCTGTTCTGTTTGATATCCTGATGAGGTTGTATCTACAGCACATCCCAGGTCAGATAGGACAAGTTCTCTGGTTTGGGTCATTATTGTGATTACCTTGGCCATCTCTGTTCTTTTCATTTTCCTATAAAATTTTAGGATTGGGTTGTCAATTTACACAAAAATCCTCCTGGGATTATTACTGAATTTGTATTAAATCTGTAAATGAAATTGAGGGAATTTAATATCTTTTTTAGGGGAGTGGGTAGGAATTGAACCCAGGGGCACTTTACCACTGAGCTACATCCAGCACTTTTTATTATTTATTTTGGAGCAGGGTCTTATTGAATTACTTACAGCCTTGAGGAATTACTGAGGCTGGCTTTGAACTTGAAGCCTCTGCCTCAGCCTTCTGAGTAGCTGAGATTACAAACCTGAGTCACCACAACTGGCAATTTAATGTCCTTAACAAGATCAACTTAATTGATCCTTGAATCCATTTATCCAGGTATTTTATTTTTCTCAGCAATGTTTCATAATTTTGCATAGATGTTATATATACTACATTGGTTAAATTTATTCCCAAATAGTATATATATATTAGCTTTTATAAATTGAAGCTATGCAAGTTAATTTTCAGTTACTTACTCTGAGCACACACATATATCTTTCTGTGTATTAGCCTCATATTCTGCAGTCATCCTAAACTTTCTTGTTGACTCTGACACATATTCCCTAGAATTTTTCACACACATAAAAACATGTTATGTGTAAATGAGAGGTTTTGCTCTTCCCTTTATATTCTTGCCTTTTACTTATTTTCCTTCCTTTATGGCACTGTATTGGACTTTGAGCACAAAAATGAATCAAATTGGGGAAAGTGGGCATTCCTGCATTTTTTTCCCTCAAAACTTGGGAAGTAATTGACACTTTCATCATTAAATGTGAAGCCAGATGAAGATTTTTCCAGGTGACTTTTGTGTTATTCCTAGTTTACTGAGAGTTTTTATCTTGAGTGGATGTTGGTTTGGTCTAATGTTTTGCTGCATTTATTGAGAGGGATTCATTTTAGGAACAAACTCATTTATAATATTTTCCATCTCCCTCATGCATTACAACTTTCATCATTATAAACTTATCCGTCTTTACATAAAGGCAGTAATCTATCTTTTCTTGAAATTTACATTTCAATATATTAATATTGCCACTTTAGCTTTTGCTTGCTCAGTGTTTGCATGATAAATATTTCCCATCCTTTTACACTCTATTTATGATTTTTCTTTTAAAGTGCATCCCAGTAGGTAGAAAAGATAGAATAGAGGGTATTTTTGCTACATTCAGTCTGACCATCTTATTTTTAATTGAAGAGCTCATATACATTTTCATGAATTTATATCTACTATTTGTCTCTGCTTTCTATTTTCTCATCTGTTTTGGGTTTCTCTATTTTTTCTCTTATGTTTTCTTTTTCATTAATTAACTGATTTCAGTGTTCAATTCTAAGACATTCATTGGCTTTTAAGTTATAACTGTTGGCATGAATTTCAAAGGATTTTTCTTTGAAATGTAATTAGAATCAATTTTATGGTATGTAAAATGTGGCAGCTTGAAATGGTGTGACTGAAATTCATATTTACACTGTTATTATTGTCACATACATCTAAATTTATGAGAGTTTACAATACGGTGGCATAATATTCAGATAACAAAAGAAGAGAATATATAAAATATTGATGCAATTGTATGTATTTTCCATATTTACCACATCTGTTCCTTGTCATTAATTCCTGTGAATCTGAGTTAGCATCTGGTGCAATTTTCTTCACCCTAAGAATTGTTCCTTTAAGTATTTATCTTAGTGAAGGTTTTTTGCCACCAGATTTTTCCAATTATTGTCTATTAGAAAACACCATTGTTCCAGCTTTATCATTTGACATGAACACATTTTATTTTTTGCAGCACATACAGATGCTGTTCCATTTTTCCCTGTCTTCCATTGGTCCTAATGAGAAATCAGATGTTAATTGTATCATTACTATCCTTTTTGTAATGTGACCTTCCACAGTTTTCTGTTTAACATCAGCTTCTAACAGTTGGGTGAATGGCTTGGAGTGGTCCTCTTCCTGCTCTCTGAGATATTTTCTGTATTCCTTGGACCTGCCCATTGGTTCTCTCTTAATTTGGAAAGCTTTTAGTCTTTCTTTTTATCTATTCCTCTCTTCCCCACTTTTCTACTTTGGATGGTTAAATGAATGTTAGGTCAGATTAACATGAATGATCATCAAATATGTTATCGAGGATTTGCTCATTTTTCTTCTTCTTTTTTTTTTTTTTTTGTCTTTGTGATGTGATGGTGTCATGCCTATTGATTTTCTCCAAGTTATGGATATGTCTCCTGACTCTGATCAGTGGGTCTATCCAGCATGTTTTTCACTTTAGTTATAAACTTTTCAGGACCATATTTTCTACTTGCTTTGTATGTCTAATATCTATCTGCTTCATAAGATGCTTGATTCATTTTCTTTGAACTGGTGCTTGAACCCAGGGGTGCTTTACCACTGTGCTACATCCCCAGTTTTTTAAATTCATTTTTACTTTGAGATACGGTCTTTCTAAGAGGCTGAAGTTCTCACTAAGTTGCAGAGGCTGACCTCAGACTGGTGATTCTTCTGTCTCATCCTCCCCAGCCATTGGGATTACAGGTGCATGCCACTATACCAGACTAAATTTTTCTTTCTCTCCCTTACTTCCTTCCTGTCTCCCTCCCTCCCTCCCCTCCCCCATCTTTCTTTCTTAGTGGTAGAAATCAAACCTACTGAATGAGTGAATATTCATTAAATTTATGTATTTAAGTATTTCTTATTTAATAATTGAAACATTCACAGTAGCTGCCTTAAACTAATGCAGTATATGGGTTATGTCTGAGTCAATATCTCTTTTTCAAATATTTTCTTTTTTTACATTTTTTATTTCTTTAGTTATAGGTCATATTTTATAACTTACTTACATGTCTTAATTGTGTGTTGTACATTTTTTTAACTATGATATTGATCTCTGAATTCTGATATGGTCTCCAGAAGTGCACCCTCTCCCCACACAGCAACCACTTAACCTGGATGTATTCTAACTGGACAGAGTCTAACTAGGAGTGTCCTTGTCTCTCTCTCTCACTCTCTAAAAGCTGAAATCTCTCTTCACTTCCTGCCTGTCCTAGGTTCTGGTTCAATTCTGAGTCCCTTGCCATCTCCTAAGAAATGTCCTGCACAGTTTAGAGTCCAGAGTGTGTATCTGAGTCTGATGTGATCAGACTTTCCAAATTCCTCCCAGAATTTTCACATCTAGATTTTCATTGGTTCCTCCTGCCTTCACTCTTGTCCTCAAGTCCTTAAGTCAGGAAGACTATGACTTTTACCATGCCAGCAGCACTCGCAGGTTGAGGGCAAACTTTGTGCAAGAAAACAAGACCACAAAATGTCAAATGTTTCTTGGTAGAGTTATTATTTTTTTCCAGTTTCTTCCCATGTTGGTCACTTTTGGGAAGGTTTGACTATTGTTATTGTTGTTAATATTTTATCTGTTTTGTGATTGATACCTGTGGGCAGGGCAGTAAGATCAAACTGCTCCACTATCACTAGAAGCTATAAGCTTATTACATCATGTTAAAAATCCTCTTTCTAGCTAATCTTTAAGTGTTTCCTCTCCATGGATCTTTGCTTTTTTTGTCTTATTTCCTGAGGGCTTTTTTTCAAATCTGTCTTTATTATATTTAATTCATATTTATTCCTATTTTAGATGCTGTGTTTTCAACTTTTAGAGGCAATATCTGCACTCATATTTCTCGAGACATCAAATTTTTTTAAAAAAGTTTTATTCCATAATACACATAAATATTTCACATTGAAGGCAGCATGGAATGGGAGATTTGGGAATTTCATCTGAGCCTATATTTTATCTTTAGCTCTAAAAAGCTATGGAAATTTGGAAATGCTGATGTATGAGTTACACTCAAACCAAAGAAAATTAAATATTAGCCATAAATAATATAGATGGCTTTCCTATAGGGAATTAGATGCACTGGCAATGAAAGAGGCTGTGTGTGACCTATGGAAAATTAGGAAGCACAGGCCACAGGCCGTGTTATCAAAGTCCACTCCATACCCTGATAGCAGAAAGCCAGGGGTGGCCCTGCTGAGAGCAGAACCCACCTCAGCCCACACTGCCCGCTCAGGCCCACGGAGGGAGGAAAAGGGGAGAGGAAGAGGCCACCTGGCTCCTCTTTTCCCCTTTGGCACAACTCCTGGCAGGGAGCTGCTTCAGCTGACTGGAAAATGTGGCCTGAAGGTTGGGACTGGACCAGCCTCCTCCAGGCCTTGGCTCAGGGAAGGGGAGCAGCCCACTGGAAGCACTGGGGACTGACCTCTTCATGTGGCTGTGGAATGCTTCATGCTCTGGCTTCCCCCACAGCTTACCACCATACCCCAGAGCTCCCTCTATACAGATAACACAATTGTAAGTCTCAGACTCTCCTTAAAAAATGTCTAGAAAAATCCCCCCAAATGGAGGTAAAAACAGGAGCATAAGCAAATTGTAGTTTCTAATATCACAGCAGTAGCAAATAGTAAGTACATGGTAACTCTGAGCCAAGAAAACATAAAACCTAATGCTGAAGTCCTGACTATCTTAATGGATTTTGCTCAATATTCATGTCTAACTTTGAAATAAAAAATACAAGGCATGCTAAAAGCAAAACCACAGCCTGAAGTGAAAATGCAAGCATTGTGGTCAGACTTAGGTAGAGCAAAGATTTTGAAATAAAAGCATGAGAATTAAAATAACTATAATTAATAAACTGGAGGTTATAATTGATGAACACATGAGAAGATTTTGAACAATGTATCATTAGGAATTACAGATCACAACAGCAAACAACTATTACATACCTTCTGGTTAAAATACAGCATACTGACAACATCAAACACACCTAAGGCTTAGGATCAGCAGGTGTTTCTCACTCCTTGTTGGAGAAGTGCAAAAGAAATAGTTTGGAATACATTTGGCAATTTTTTTCCAAAATGATAACAGTCTTATTATACAATTCTGCATTAAGATCCCTAGGTATTTGCTCAAATACTTGAAAAAGTTGTTCACACAAAAATTTAGATATGAATATTTATAGAAGTTTTTTCTTTGGGTTGTGGTGGTACCAGGGATTGAACTCACGGGCACGTGACCACTGAGTTACATCCCAAGACCTTTTTTATATTTTATTTAGAGACAGGGTCTCAATGAATTGCTTAGCATCTTGCTTTGGCTGAGGCTGGCTTTGAACTTTTAATCCTCCTGCTTCAGCCTCCCAAGCCACTGGAATTACTGGCTTGTACCACTGGACCCAGCATTGGAAGGTTTATTCCCATTTCTCAAAAATTGGAAATAATCATTAGATCATTAAAATGCTTCATGGCAAACAAGCTGCAGTACATCCATACAGTGGACTATTACTCAGTAGTAAAAAGAAATGTCCTATCTACCTATGCAAATACATGGAGAAAACATAAAGCTTATTGCTAAAGAAAAGAAGCTAGTCTGAAAATGCTGATACTATATGACTCTAAGTAAATGACATATGGATAAGAAAGCACTTTCAAAACTCAGAAGACAGCAAAAACATCATTGGCTGTAGAGAGGGAGGGATAAAACTCAGAGTACAGAGGATTTTAAAGGCAATTCAACTATTTCATGTAATATTGTAAGAATGGAGAGGTGTCATTATTCTAAAACCCAAAGAGCTGTAAAATGCAAAGAGTGAACTACTTGTTACCCAAGTAGTTATTTTTATTAATCAGATGTGACAAAATTAAAATGCAAAGCAATGATGAATACAACTTTCAAAATACTGGTAACAGATGCAAAGAAAATAAAGGAATATCAGAGAGAATTTTATGTATGGTGTTAATTTTAATAAAGTGTATTATTATCAGAGAATAATATTTGATATTTATGATATAGGTTCATTTATTATAACAAAGGTTCCACTGTAATGCAAGATGCTAATATAGAGAAAACCAAGCAAGGGATGAAGGAGAGCACTGTACTTTGTATTTATTTTTTCATGTAAATTTTAAAATGGTACTAATATTTATATATAAAATTTATATAATTTATAATGTAAACAAAGACATATATATGTTTGCGTATGTGTGTGTGCCTCAGTCTGGCTGGGCACAGAATCACGAGCCACTCAAGCAGGAACAAAACTTTATTTTTGAAAAAGCCGCCAATACTCTGTATGCGCCGGCAAGCCAAAACCGGTCCACCCATGCGCGCCTGTGTCTACAGGAACGCCCCCCCCACCTCCCCCGGAATTCCCTCCTACTATCCTTCCCCAACCAATGGGAACTCTCCAGGAGTCCCGTAACATGAGTCCCGTAGCAGGCCAAGGTGAACAGCAGGAGTCCAATTTCCATATGAATGTAAATCTTAACATAATCATATCATCTCAATGGCTAGCTGGCATCACCTTACAACCGAAAGTGCCATGCATCATATTATTTGCTTGTGGCTCCTAGCATGTGTGAATGTCTGTGTGTGCATACATGTCTTTGCTCTTTCTTTAAGGAACAGCTAAAAGTCTCATCATTCACTAAATTAAGTCTTAACAATGTGATGTGGTCTGATCAATAATATAGTAACAAATATCAAAAGGCAGAGGTTTGAAATATACTTGTAGACTGAGGATTGTTTTCACTAACACAATATCAATTATTTTGCCAAGGGAAGTGGCCCAGGCTAGTCAAAGGAAGGGTGAGACCATATAGAATATAGATAAGCATCCCAGCTCTATGCTCTGGACTAAGCCATCCACTATGATCACAGAAAGCACTCCAAGTGAATCCAGCAAGAGAACCACCCTGCTGAACCCAGCCAGAACTTTTCCCTGTGGAATTATAAGTAAATAAAATAAATAAAATCCATCAAAAAATTGGATCATTTGTCTCATAGGAAAAGTTCATCCCTACATTTGCACACTGAGGTTTGGTAACACATCTTCCAGCAAATTGAAAGCTGGAGAAAGTAACTTAGGAAACAAGTTTCTCAGTGTTTTGTTTGATTTGGTTTTGTTTTTTAAGTGCAAAATAAAAGAGTAAGGAAGAGAGCAGGGAAAGCCTGTACTCATTTTTTCAAACTCTGAAATTCTATGATTATGCAGAAATAAGTTGATTTTTTTTTTCACTTTTTCCCTATTAAGTTATTCTAAGATCTCTTTCACTTTTCAAAAAACATCTAGCTTGGAAGACTGTTTATAAATATCTCATTATGTAGTGCTGAACTCCTGTCAATGAAATGAGTTCTGAATGTCTACTCTTAAAAATTTACAAGGAGTTCAAAGAAGTCTCAGAGGCCAGATCTACATTAATAGTAATGGCCGCCTTTTCCAATGCTGCCGTCATTGCAGTACACAGCAGGAAAGGGCTTGGATTTGAAATCCAAGCAATTTAAGTTTGAATGCCAGCCCTTCTCTACACTAGGTAGGAAATGATTCAGTTGTGGTTACAGGCCAAATGATAAATGTAAACCATAAAAACTGTCTTCCTTTGAACAGCACACAGGGAAATACATAATCCTACGACACCATTCCTCAGCCATTCAGGTAGTGAAAACGGAGAATTGAAATCCCAGAAGTTAGAGAAATTTTGTATCAATTGAGAACTTAAAAAATAAAACAAACTACACCAGATCCTGGAAATAACTGAAATTTTAATTAATAAAAAAATGAATGAATGATTTAATGTGCATTGAATATGTGTCATGACTATTGAGAGAATTTCAGCTACATTCAATATTGCACATAAAAATTAACCACATAATATTCAATCTTAGGACACAAAAGAGTGCATATTTCTTGAGATCTTTTTAAATCATGTTAGGAAAAACTAAAATACCCAAGTAGTTATTTTTATTAATCAGATGTGACAAAATTAAAATGCAAAGCAATGATGAATACAACTTTCAAAATACTGGTAACAGAGGCAAAGAAAATAAAGGAATATCAGAGAGAATTTTATGTATGGTGTTAATTTTAATAAAGTGTATTATTATCAGAGAATAAAAGACATATGCCTTAAATAGGCCAATGAAGAGAGTATATATATTAAGGTTTACAACTAATCTGTGTCTGGACATTTGTTGACCTTGAATCCACAAAAAAAAAAAAGTTAATAATATAAAAATACACAGCCTCTTCTTTTTAAGTGGGAAAATACATTAAAATATATACTGGTATATATCTAAGGTAATATAATAGTAATCAGAGGTGGGAGAGAAAGAGGACCTGTGTCCCTGGATCATGTCTTTATTGGGCTACAGGCACTGTCTGGATCCTGAGGTAAATGAAATGGTTTGTTGAAAAATGAAGCTCTTGCATTTTACTGCCTTTCATTTTACTCTTAATTTCTATACACTTGATTCTTTATTCTGCCCTTGCCCCTTCTCAGTGATAAGTAAATAGGAACAGCTAACCTTTATGTAATACTAATAAAAACTTAGTACACATCAGTTCATTAAATACTCATAAATTTTCATCTTTTAATCCTTATTTTTCACAGAGAAAAGACTTATAGGAGCTTAAAAAAAAGTCCAGTTATTTTTCTGAGGAGAGTCAGGGAAAAATGGGATGTGAGAGAGTGTGCAACAGATACCACACTCCTAACCAGTGTATCTTCCTGGGTTTTGGTACCTTAAGTGCTTAATGAATATCCAACAGATGGGCAAAGAAACCTGGAGTCTCCCTCACTGGTGAATATGGAGGGTTCTACTATGGGAAGGCTATATGAATAGTCCCTTGACTTCTCCAGGTAAACTCCAGCTCCTCACCTGTTCTCCTTCACTGAGATTCCCAGTATCTTTGTGCCACAGTCATACACAGCAAAGAGAATAATGCATTTTGAATGAATGAACATTTTTATGAATATCTATTTCCTGGGGCCAATGTCCAAGGTGGCTGAGGACTTAGTGAGAAAGAAAAGTCCCTGTTTGTTGTGTAAATGTGCTACTCCCTTAAGTATGTCAACAGAAACTACCCTGAGGGCTCAGATAACCTGAAGCCAGGAGAACTCAATGCGTGGGACAGAATCACTCTGTCAATAGAAATATTTCCGACAATTTATGCTGTCACTTAGAAAAAAAATATATCTAAGAGAAAGTGAACACAGTGTCCATCCGTAGATAAAATGTAAGTAAATAAAGTGTTATACAGGGCTGGGGATGTGGCTCAAGCGGTAGCGCACTCGCCTGGCATGTGTGCGGCCCGGGTTTGATCCTCAGCACCACATACCAACAAAGATGTTGTGTCCGCCGAGAACTAAAAATAAATATTAAAAATTCTCTCTCTCTCTCTCTCTCTCTCTCTCTCTCTCTCTCTCTCTCTCTCTCTCTCTCTCTCACTCTCTCTTTAAAAAAAAAAAAAAGTGTTATACAGACTTTGGAATGTGCATGTCCATGTCTCTCAACTTTACCTACTCATGAAGTAGGTACTGGGGATTGGATGGGTGCACTAGGTATAGAATAAAAAGACTACTAATGGATTATCAGCATAAACTTGTTTATTGAGAACATATATGTAGGTAAATTACTTAGTCCCTCATGGCCTCAGTCATGGTACCTCCTGGTCTATTCTCAAGATAATTTTTTACTTTTAATCCTTTGAGTTTGAGATGGGTGTGGTCTTGCCAATTTCTGAGATTCCCTCCAGCCATATATCTTATTGTTTTGGGGCAACCTCTTTAGCATTGCGTAGTGCAAGTAATGTCTTTAACAACTGTAACTTCCTTAGCCCCAGGTTTACTTCCACATTTCAAGTCCAACTTTTCCAAAAATTTCTGCTCTGCTTGCTGATCCTGAATGTCATAATAAACTTGGCTAAAAGCTAACAGCAATATTCATGTGACTGCTTGAATGTTATGATGCCTAGAAATTTCTTCTACCAAATTAAGTCCATGGCTTTTATAATGATCCTCATAGAATATCTCAGGGCAAAATACCAACAACTTCTCAGCCACAACAAGACACAAATGTCCTCTAGTCCAAATTTTAATAAAGACCTCCTTCTCTGAACCCTCTTTGGCTGTGTCTTTACTGTCCACAGTCCTATTGTCATTCTCGTCTTCAGAGTTCCCACCAGAATTGGCCATTAAGCTCTGCTTACAACAATCTAAAGCATTTTCTTCTTGCACTACCACACATCTCAAAATTCCTTCAAAAAATTTCTAAGAGCTCCAAAAGCTTCTGTACCATATGATCTGATTAGTCACCACAGAGACCCTACTCCTGGTATCATTTTTAATTTTAGTTTTTTCATTGCTATGACTTAAAGACTGACCAGAGCAATTTTAGAGAGTAAAGGTTTATTTACGGGCTCATGACTTCAGAGATCTCAGTCCATAGACATCCAGTTTCATTCCTCAGTGCTTGAGATGAGGCAGAACATCATGGCAGAAGAATGTGGCAGAAGGAAGCAACTCACATGATGATCAGAATTCAGAGAGAAACTCCACCTACCAGATACAAAATATATACCCCAGATATACCCTCCCAATGCCCACTTCTTTCAGCCAAATTCTACCTTACTTCGGTTACCACTCAGTTGATTCAACAGTGAGACTGATTCATTGATTGCATTCAGGTTCTTATAACCCAATTATTTATCTTCATATGAGCTTTGGGGGACACCTCACATCCAAACCACAACAGTTGCTGTGATCAAAACACTTGACAAGAAAAACTTAGAAGAGGAAAGATTTATTTTGGCTCATGCTTCCATGGTCTCTGGTTGTCTAAATTCAACCATGGAACCAAGTTGAGATAGAACCTAAATGGCAGCATGGCTTGGTAGAAGGAAGCTGCTCCATTCATGGTAGCCAAGAAAAGAAACTGAAAGAGACAGAGGGAAGGGCCACAGGGAAATTGTGCACTTCCAGGGTACCCCCTCCCAGTGACTCACCCCTTCCAGCATGCCTGCCTACAGTTACCACTCAGTCTGTTCATGCTAGTATGAACTGATGAGGCTTCATCTCTCACAATCTAATAATTTCAACTCTGAATATTTCTTCATTAACACAGGAGCTCTTAGGAATCACTTCACATCCAAATCTTAACAAATAATATTAAGAGAACTAAGCATTTATATGTGCATACACACATTTATGTACTTCAATGTACTGAATATGTGTCTAAGTATATAAATATGAACACATGTATATACATAAAATAACACAATTTTAAAGTACAGTAGGTAAGATGTCTTGGGGAAACATGGACATGACTTTTAATTCTTGTCATTGAATTTGTTGGGGACTACTTTTGTCCATTTGACATTTTGTTTCCAGAATTGCTTACTTCTAGGTACATGAGATAGTTTTAGTGATATGGAGCATAATGCCAGATTGTTAGTGGACGTAACATGAATACATGCGCCTTTGCCCATGAAACAGCAGGCTAATGGTATGGTAGATGATCAAGGATCTGGATGACCTGAGTCAGCCCTATCCCATTCCCACTCCCATTCCAACTGAACAGTTTCCACAATTGGCTGCATCCTTCCTCTGGACCCATAGAAGACAACTTGAGTTTTAAAAGTCTTCTGTCTCATGATTAAACATAGTTTTGGTTAGATATCCTGTGGCTCCCTCCTGATTTCGGGCATGGGTGACCCCTACTGTGGTCAGATCTCTACCCAGCATACTGTGAAATACTCCAGTGGACTTGTCAGTCACCTACATGCACAGGTCTTCTGAATAATAATAATTGATAACAAACAATATCATCTGTCATGGTTTGGATGTGACATGTCTCCCAAAAGCTCATGTGTGGTACAATGGAAGAAAGTTCAGAGGAGAAATGACTGGGTTGTGAGAGTTTTAACCTAATAAGTGAATTAATCCCCTGTTAGGGATTAACTGAGTCATTACTGAAGTGGCGGGGTGTGGCTGGAGGAGGTGGGAATTGGGGTGTAGCTTTGGGGTGTATATATTTGTATTTGGCAAGTGGCGACCTCTCTCTCTGCTTCCTGATCGTCATGTGAGCTGCTTCCCTCTGCTACACTCCTCTGCATGATGTTCTGCCTCACCTACAGCCCCAAGGAATGGAGCCAGCCTTCTATGAACTAAGACCTCTGAAACCTTGTACCCCAAAATAAACTTCTCCTCCTCTACAATTGTTCTGGACAGATCTTTTAGTCCCCACAGCAAAAAAGTTGACTAAAGCATCATCACACCAGGAACAAAGTATTATTAAAAAACAATTATTATTCGTTTGCATACAAGAAAAATGTGAGGTTTAGGGACTAAGCCTCATATTCATATGTAGAGTAAATTATAGTACATTTCTTGTCATGGAAATGATGATTATGCTACGTTTCTCATCTCAAAGATACAATACTACTTCATACCTGACTAAAGCTATCGATCAATTCTATTTTTCCTTCTTCTAAATACAAATCATTGTCTATTTGCCTCCAGGGGTGACCTCTTTCCACTTGAATCTTGAACGGTAGCCTAGATCTCCCCAGAGTATGAGTAGTTTCCCTTTCCTTGTCTAGGATTTCTGTCTTTTCCTGGGGGACCCTTCCTTCCTTCGCATCTTATCTGCTGTTAACCTTGTTGGGGCACAGCCACCACAGAGAACCTCAACTATTTAACCTGATTTACCCACCACAGTCACAGGTTTACAGCACCCTCCTGGTTCCTCAGACCCCACGGTTGGCTCTGCATGCTTTACCACTCTAGCCCTCTGTCCTCTCATCCCTTGTCAGAGTCCCAGGACTCCACCCAAGCCGGCCTCGGTCTCCTAGGCGAGGCCAGCGCTCACCCTAGGTCTGAGTTTGCTGTCTGGAGATCATGTGAGGTGCCTGTATTCACACCCAGGCACAGTGCTGAAGTCTTCCTAGAGCACAAGTCTATGCTACTTTACATGAAGAAAATAAAATGTGAAGAAAGTATAAAGAAAACATAATGCATTCCAAAGAAACAGATGTTTGAAAACAAGGTTTCTTCTTTGCTCATCAGAGCTGAAAGACTCCTGTACTTTGGCATCATATTGATTTAGAAATCTAATTTCAATTCCAACCTGCCACTCACTGCCACCTGACTGTCAGTTCCTTACCCTCTATAAGCTTCTACCTTCACATTAGAATCATATCATTCATTCAAAACTCCACTGAAGACTAAATCACTTTAATAAAAATAGGTTTTATGTTTTGTACAAGTTTGTCTTTGTGTTATAAGAGTAATTGAGACTAGTAAACTTTTATAAATAAGATACCTGAAGCCCAGAAAGGCTGTGCAAGGTCGTGCTACGCATCAGAGGTTGGCAAACTCCACCCATAATTCTCCATTAGATTCTATCGCCTCTCATGTGTGTATGGAAAGTCTACATCTCCCCACCCCACCCCACCCCCCAGTGGTGGAGCTGAGGATTGGTGACATGGTGACTTCATGGGCCACATAGTCTGGACTATTAACTCTCCCTTGAAGAGAATGTTTGTCACATCCTGGTCCAACTCCTGATATTTCTAACTTGTTCTGTGTCACTCCAAGTAGACGGGGAGCTTCACATTAGATTCTTGTGATAGAAAAGGCAACACAATACTAGTATTTGACTTGCTTTGACTTTCTGAGGCAGGCCAGCTGGGCATAGGTTTCCAACACACCATCACAGAACCTTGGAGGCCCGTGGCCTTGGCTATTCGATCTCCTCTGAGCATGCTTATGTCTCTGGTTCTAGTAAAATCATGAGTTGAGGAGGAGGAGGAGTTCTAGGAAAATTGTTGGTCTCTCATGCCAAACCTGATATATGCACCAAAGAAGGAGCAGAGAGAGAGAGAAAGAGAGAGAGAGAGTAAGAGAGAGAAAACACAAAGAGAAGGTTAACAAAGGGGCATTTTCTGTCCTCTAGACATCCCAGGGCCATATCTGGATGTTGGCCAAACCTGGATCTATCAAGTTTTCAATAACACAGACAACAGGAATGGGGGAGTAGGTCTTTCTCCTCCTCCTCCTCCTCCTCCTCCTCCTCCTCCTCCCCTCTCCTCCCCCTCCTCCTCCTCCTCCCCCCCTCCTCCTCCCCGCCTCCTCCTCCCCCCTCCTCCTCCTCTTTTCTTCCTCCTCCTGTGGGGCAGCTTAGGTCCCTGGTCTTTTCTTTCCTGCTCCATTATTAACATTTGCTTCCCCAAACCTTGTTTACCTTTCCCTAGAGACTGAACCAGAAACTTGGTGTCCAAAAGTCCTGGTCTACCCAAGACTGGCATGTTCCCTAGATACTATCAAAAAACCCTTATTATTTGTCAATATTAAGAAGTTTCTGGGATGGTCTTTGTTGTAAAGCAATTGAAATCCCTTTGAAGACAAACAGTAAAACATCCAAATGAAAATGACCTCTACTTACAGAAAGAGAAGGGTCTTTGAACATAGATTTATTCATCCAATCATGCATCAGTGAATAATTACTGAAAAATACTTGCTGAATTCTTATTCTACTCAAAACACTGTGCTTGAACAAGGAGACACACAAGTCCTGAAAAAGTGTATATGACAAAAACTGAGAAATAACAAAAACAATATTGGGTTAATTGCATTTGTGATTAGAAATATAAAAGGAAAAAATAACTTGAGTTTAAAATAAATGACATGTAATTTGAGTCCTGAAGCTTATGATAAAAAAGGGGTAGTCCATGAAGACTAAGAACAGGTCTTAAGATATGGAAAGCCTGGGCACACAGAGGAATTGAAAAAAACAGAGTCCAACAGTGATATATTTAATACACAGTACTTGGTATTACTTAGTAATAGAAAAAAACTAAGTAGGAAATAGATCAATTATATATATATATTTAATTTTAGATGCACAAAGATTATTAGAACTTTAAAGATAATTTGAATTGACTGGTATTGATGCTTGATTTTGCTCAAATTACTCCAGAAAAGACATCATGTCACCCTCCCAGCCCTGCTTAAAATCTCCAATGACAGGGTGCTCATTTCTTCAGGCCACGCTTTGCTTCCTTCTGAAGTATTTTCTAGTAGAAAGCCATTCCGCATATTAGCATGGATTCACTTGCACTAACGCTGCCTTTGATCTCTGCTCTGCTCTACGTAGGAGGTCTAACTTATTTTGCACGTGCACGTGACCATCCTCAGACTTTTGCAGGTAGCCTTTACCTTCACCTTCAGAAAAGGACTTCACCAACCTCTCCATCTCAGGAGTTTCCTTTTTACCTAGTGTTTTAAGTATGTCTTAAGTGACAGAGGCTGCAATGTTGAAGAGGAACACAAGCGACAATTGAAACAATTCTTATCTAGAAAAGGTCACAACCTCCATACAGGGGGAGACAGAGAAACTTGGAGTATGTTATAGTTTTCTAGTGTGTGCTGCTGGGGGGGGGGGGGGGCAAGCACAAAGTGCCCAGGAGCAAATAGAAATGAGCATCTCGCTTCTAGTAGTGGATCCACTGGAATACATCCACACAGCGAGGCCTTAGTGAAGGCCACCTTGATGATGGAACACCTGAGTTCAGGTGAGTGGGGAAGAAGGGAATCAACCAACTCAGCCCCCATCAGCTCCGGGAAGCACTCTGGTGCTGGAACTATGAAAACACTGTCATAGTGTCTTTGTCCTATGGACAAGTAAATTGGTTAATAGTGTGTGTGTGTGTGTGCGTGTGTGTGTGTGTCTGTGTGTGTGTGTGTGTGTGTGTGTGTGTGTGAGAGAGAGAGAGAGAGAGAGGAGAAGGCCAAGGGCATGGGAAAGGTTGTACATAAGAATGGGAAAGAACCATGAGTTATACTTTTCACTTGAGTCTCCTCCATGATTGGTCAAAGTGTTCTATTTATGAGGGACAAAGGTGCCCACGCCCATCTGTCAGCTCAAATATATATATTCACCAATACTTATTCCCAATGCTAGTTTAAAATAAGCTCAGCTGCAAAAGCATATTGTGCCTCTGAAATATGTTATTCTGCTTATATAACAATTCTTCCCCAAATTACCCTGAGCATCACCAGTCCAGAGGGAAGCTGCACGGAAAGCAGGTCCCTCTTTTTGCAGTGTGCTGGGTCCTGGCCTTTAGAATGTGACATATGTGAGTGCAGGTCTTTTGTGCTATTTACTAGCTCTCTAACCTGGGCCAAATCTCTTAACTTCTCTGGGTTCTACCTTCATAAAAAACCTCAGATGTGTCATAAAACTCTGTGGGTGTTGTTTTCACAAAAATATTGAGATCATGCAAAGGGAATGCTGCATGACCAAGGATGTATTTTACAAATATTATTCTAGCCATGTTCTGTTTTGGCTAGGGGTAGAGACCAGTGACCAAGAGAGAACGTGGGCTAGTTTCAGAGTCTGCTTAAGTTCTCCAGGGGAGAATCTGCAAAGAACATTTGGGTTTTCTGACACAACAGCACAGGCTACTGGACTTACAGAGCACAGAAGACAATGAGACCCTCTTTGCCTGGAAAAGACACAGACATCTTCACAGTGGAAGTTATATTTAGCCAATGCTTGGAATGAATAGTTTAATAAGCAAGAAAAAAGGATGAGATGTTCTCTGAAGATGGGAAGTGAATACAAAGGAACAAAAGCACAGAAGTATATGTCTTATTAGGAGAAGGTACAATTATTTGAGCAAGGTTGAAGCACATGGGATTTAAGAAAATATGTGGAGAGGTTGGAGAAATGCAGACAGCGATGCGATTGGAAATGAGTAGTAAGATTAGGGCCACATTACAAAGGCTTAATTTGGCTTTTATATTTTGTTTATTTGTGTGTTAGTAAACTTTGCATCACTGTGACCAATATACCCCACAAGACCAACTTAGAGGAGGAACAGTTTGTTTAGGCTCAGAGGTTCAGCCCATGGAGGACCAACTCCATTGCTCTGAGCCCAGTTGAGGCAAAATTTCATGGTGGAAAGGTTTGGCAGTAGAGAGCTACTCAATTCATGACAGTCGGGAGGCAGGGGGAGATACAGAACTCCACCCACTTGCAAGGACAAAGTATAAACCATAAGACATGCTGCTAGTTACCTCCTAGTTACCTCCAGCCACAGCATATTTGTCTGTAGTCACCCAGAACAGGAGCCCCCTGGAGGGATCCTTTGATTCAGCTACAGCTCTCACAATATGATCCTTTTACCTGTGACTATTTCTGTATTGTCCCACACATTATTTTGGGGGGAACATTTAATATCTAAAACATAATAATTTTGTTGTTTACAAAATAAAACTCCCTATGCAACTGACTCATAAAAGCTACTCCAATTGAAGTCTTGAACACATGATTGACACATCACTTTCCACTGATGGATCATATTGGACTTCCACCCTCATTCTTGGGTTGTGAATACTTTCTCTTTTCCCCACCTTTCAGACTGCTTCACTCCACTTCCTCTAAGGTACAGAGTTTTGACCTCAGACTTCCTTCCTCACATGCTTTTGATCAGGATTATGTGATGCTCTGTGACTCTACAATTCCATGTGTCTCAGGTGAGCTGTCCCACAGCAGCAGACATACCTGAGGAGCTCCTCCTGCTTGTTCCACCAAGGAGGAGTCGTTTCCACCTAACACATCCCACCAGGGATGAGCCAGGATCCCAGACCTTCCTTGATCTCCCTTCACTGTCTCTGCTCTGACATGATTTGAGACGGGAGGGCCGGTGCCCACGGAGCTCAGGGCAGGTGCTGGATGAGGAGGAGCTGTTAGTCCCTCCTACTCACAGACACTTTTTATGAGTTTTAGGTCCAAAACTTCTACTGATTTTTAATCCATATCATTGTTGTTCTCAGCCCCTTGAGATGACATATCAATAAGTGGCCAGAAGACTCTCTTTGGGAAATCAATTGACTTGCATTTCTCTCAGACTTTGCTAAATTATACAAAGAATCACAGGATCCATGTTTTCACTCTCTCAAAAGTGTATCTTAAACTTCTGTTGGGCTCAGATCAGCCTTTATCTTCTCTCTGTGAATGGTTCCAATAGTGGACAACATTACAGTCCATGGATATTAAGTACAGCTCTAAATGTCCTCCTTAGGAAATTACCAAGGACCAGTTTATCCCACAGTAGGTTAACAGTTCATTCTGAAGGTTCTTCACACTCTGTATGTGTGTGTAGTAAGCTGATACCTTCATTTACTTGTACACATTACTTATTTGTTCACAATTATTCTGTATTTTTTGTAACTTTTTTCATTCTCATGATAAATAAAGTCAGGGTGTTTAAGTGATTTCCCCAATGTTACTGAGCTAATTAGTAATATAGTCTGTGTAGAGAGGGGAGGGTGGGTTAAATTTTTCTTAGAAGTAAATTGAATGCTTGGTCAATTACTCAATTGTACTGTTCCACAATATCTATATCTCTTATCTTCACATAGTTCATCCTGGAGCCTGGGACCATGGGTGCCTGAATTTTTCCACTAGCCGTGAAAGGAAACCAGTGAGCTAAAATACTTTAGACTTTGGGAGGGGCCATGATAATGTTCTTATTATTGGCTTAAACAGACTCAAAAATACAATTGGAAAATCAAAACAGTTGCCTCAACCACCCTGGATATTACAGAACCAGGTGCTGAAGTCAGGACATGGATCTAGGGAGCTAACATCAAACAAAAAAGTGTTGACATGAGAGGAGGTTCTGGAATGTTCTCTGGCATGAGAACTAGGCCAAGTATGGAGGTGAATGGAGGACTCCTCCCTCAACTAGGTCTATGACTTAGAACTCTATGAATTTGTTTTATATAATGTGTGTTGTGGAGAATGATGTGTTATGTTTTAAATAAGAATGTTTTGAGACCAATGACTGAGACAGTCAGGTTTTTCATTTATTGGTTTTTTTTTAATTTTTTTTTTTAAATAAAACCTATTTGATACCAAGTGTTAGTGTTTTTATAGGCAAATAGCTATGCATTTACTGCTAAGGAGATATAGGTTTATGCAGCTATTGCAGTGGATGTAAGTTTATAATGTATCTTATAATATGAAACTGGTACATACCACATGTCCTGAAATATTCATTCATGCAGGCTAGCCTACAGGAAGACAAGAAGACAGGCATAGAAATGCTAATTAACAACACACTGTTTATAATCTAAGCATTAACAACTCACCTAAATGCTTAAAATAGGGAAATTCAGAGACTATATAAACAGGTATATTCATCTTCATAATATAATGCAACTGCTACTGATAGCAAGTTACAACTATATGTACTGATATGGGAAGCCATCCAAGGTGTATTGCTGAATGACAGATACACATAGAGTAAAATATACAACATGGAGAATACACACACTCTCAAATACACACATAACGATTCCTTCATATTTTTTAGATAATATATGAAATCAAAAGATCTAGAATGGCATACAGTAAACCCAGAATAGCAAAGAGGTCTTCAAGGGAGATCTTAATTGGCCATACGTGTGGTAATGGCTTCGGCTCTTCACCCATGCCCTGGCACACATGACTTTTCAGTCACTCTCACTATCGGCAAGAGGATACTTTTCTGGTACTCGACTCTGGTTTTAGCCATGCTTGTTTTGGCTGATATAATGAGGCTGAGATAACTGTACCAGGTCTGAGTCTGTTTTCCCTCTTGCCACCTCCCATTTCCATGGCAAGATCATTCCTGGGACATAAATGAAGGATGACAGTCACGTGGTTCCGAGTGACCCAGCTAACTTTCAAAACCCTGGTGAGAAGCAAAGCTGCACAACCCAGAGCAGAGCAGCTGAGCCCATGAGGCTGCATGAACATGAGTGAAAGCAGACAGCTGTAGGCGCTCTCTCATCTTTCAGCTGGCTTCGTGCGCAGCACCTTTGTCATAACGGCCTAATGATTATGACAGTTAATTATTCAATCTTATTTATGATACTTATTTTTTTTAAATAGGAAGAAAAGCCAATGGCATTACAGAAAATAAATAATAAAGTCATCTAACATTTGGTTATTTGCTCTTTGAGAGGCTATTGTCTTATGGGATGTGACATGCCCCTTAGAAGTGAGGACAGGAAAAACCTAGCTAAGAATAAAGGTCTGCCTATCGTTTGCCTATGTGTAGATGCACTCAGATATTTTATCTACGGTTTCAGTAATCTCTTTGATTGTGGACAAATCACTTTGCACTTCTAGAACATTCTTTCTCTGGAGGTAAAGTAAGGGCTGGGAATCATTCCTAATTCTGGTATAGGGTGTGGATTCAAAGGTACAATGTTGCTCCCCAAGCCCTGTTGAGACACATAGGTTTGCTCCATTCTCTGTGGCTTGACTCTTTGTGATCTGAGTTCTGTTCTCAGGGAAATTGAAGGAGGTCATTTCTTTTAACATATTTCTTTCTCAGAACTTCATGATTTCCCAGTTTTTAGCCCTCAGAATAGCAGTCTTTTTTTTTTTTTTAACTTGGGGATGTGATTTCTTTGTCTTTTACCTTCTCCCCCAGGGCCATTTTAATGCCATTTTTTTTCCATAGGAGAAAATAAAATTACACATTTAGTCTTTTTTAAATATGAGAAAAGGGAACTAAGAAATTTCTGTTTATTGAGTTCAAAGTGCTGGAAAGACTTGGGGCAAGAACATTTCCCACAGATTAGAAGTAGTATGACATGGTTGAATTACCCACATCACAGAGTCTGAGTGATCCAGCTTTGAAGTTCAATTGTGCTTCTCATCAGCTGTGGACTGTTTAAATTTACTTAACTTCTCTGAGGTTATGTGACTAACCTGTAAAAGGAAAAACATAATAACATACATCTCTGTGGAACATTAAACAAAATAAATACAAGTAAAGGATTATGAAGAAGTCTAGGATATAATAATAAAGAATAACTCACTTTATTATCAAACATACTTCAAGAAGCCAATAAGGTACATTTTATCAAACATTGTACAGATAAATATTCTGGCGTTCAAGGAAAGAAAAGAATGTTCCACTTTCAACACAATGTGCTCTATGACATGGCTAAGGCTAAGCTTCGAAGTCTGGCATGTCCAGCCCCATCAGAGCCGTGGGCAGAACACTCTCCTCCCTGCTGTAAACAACTAGAGTGCTAGACACACAGCATGTGGGGAAAAGTCAGACATGGGGAAATAAAGTTTTCAACAATTAGACAACAATATAAAACCTGTGGACTGTTTGAATTTACTTAACTTCTCTGAGGTTATGTGACTAACCTGTAAAAGGAAAAACACAATAACATACATCTCAGTGGAGCATTAAACAAAATAAATACAAGTAAAGGATTTTGAAAACCATATAAAACCATGATCCCAAGAGAAAATAAGAAAATTATGAACACTGTGACTGCATTCCTTATCTCAGGAGGAACCTTCTGGAATGCAAAGCTAGTAAGCTCACGTAGTTGAGCTCAGGGAGCTCAGATATACTGTTGTGCATGACCCAGAGCAGCATTACAGAGGTGGCTGTGTAGAGAAGTGCTCCAGGAAGAGACACCAGTTTTCTTCCTTGAGTCTGACTGAATGCTAAGCTCTTTCTGTGCAGTGAGATTTGCTCAAACCCATGGGAGGTGCAGATCCCACAGTGCTGAAGTTTGACCTCCAGAGGGGCACACTTCAGTAAGTCAAAGGACACCCAGAGTAAGGCCAGCGGAGGAAAAGGAGGATGAAGAGCTTGCAACATCTAGAGCTTATGTGAGTGTCTTAACTGAATTTCAAGACTGGCTCAATACTCTTTATAGGAAGACAATAAAATATTAATATTTAAACTCAAAAACAACACAAAGTAGCTGAACATGAAAGTATCAGCATAATGTAACCCAGACAAATACAAAATTTATTAAATAAATACACTTTCAGAAGTGACAGAGATGGTAGCAGAAGAATACCCATAAAGAATTAGGAAATAGGTCTGGGGCTGTACTCAGTGGCAGAGCACTTGTTTCGCATGTGTGAGGCACTGGGTTCCATCCTTAGCACCACATAAAAATAAACAAATAAAATAAAGTCATGCTGTCCTTCTACAACTACAAATAATTTTTTAAAAATAGAAAATACTTTAAGCACTTTAAATAAAAAAATTCAATATGATGAAAAGAAAATTGGAAGATAGGACAAGAATCAAATTTAACTTCTCAGTTGAAAAACCATAATATCGGAAATAAAAATTTCAGCAGATGATTGTGAGAGTGGATTAAGTAATAGGAGAAGGGGGAATTTGAACAATGAGGACTAGAAACTATTCAAACGAAGGACAAAGACGGGGATAAAGGCCTCAAAAGAAGCCTCAGGAACCGTGGGGAGTATATTAAGTAGCATTTGGATCCCAAGATGCAGAGAAGAAAGAAGTGAGGCCAAAAAGAAGGATTGAATCATGGCCACAGAATTCCAAATTTGAGAAAAACTAGACTCATAGCTCTAATAATCTTAATTCAACACAATAAAAGTACATCAGTGATCATCAGTCAAAAGGCTGAAAACCAGCGATAAGACAGAAAGGTAAAGGGTAAAGACAGTGCAACACATAGCAAAGCAACAGGTACAAATCACGCCGACTCCTGACCAGGAACAACTTGCTTCAGAAGACAACAGCAGTGCAGGAGAAAGAGCAACTGCGGTAATCACAGAGGAAATACGGTGGACCAAGCCGTCGCAAAAACAGTGACGAAATGATTTCCAAACAAAAGCTGAGAAATTTCATAGTCAGCTGACTTGCACTACAAAAACATATTAAAGGAAGTTTTTAAAGTTATAGGGAAATGACACTCAATAGAATTCAGATCTAATCAAACAAAGGTGAGTAAAAGGTAAGCATAAAGGTAAATACAAACTGTGTTTCATTCCTTTTGTATGCTTTTATTTGACTCAACAACTATCGACGTATTTGTTGAGCTATTACATATGTAGAAGTAAATACTGTAGTAGTAAAAATGTCATAAAGAATAGATGGAATTATGATTTTGTAAAGAGTTTACCCTGTATACAAAACAAAATTTCATTATTTAAAGACAGACTTCAAAGAGTTAAGGATGTATAATTTTAAAAGGACAGTTTTTTCTTAATAGAAAAGCATACTGTAGAGCATAATAATAATAAAAAAAAGATTCCCTAAAAAAAAAAAAAAAAGAAAAAGAAAGAAAGAAGGAACAGTACATAATTAAATTAAATCCTGCATTGGCAAGATTGGTCAAATAGAAAAAAAATTAAGATAAGGACACAAACCAAAGTTGTCTATAATTACACATAATATTGAAGATCTAAGACCACCAATGAAAAGAAAAACGTGATAAGAGTAGAATTAAATGATAAGTCGTCTAAAAGAAGTGCATATTAAATATAAGGACTTAGCTCAAAAGTGCAAGGACAAAATAGGATGTTCCATATATGTAATAATACTAACTTGTTAATATTTTAAGGCATCCAAACCATTTAAAAAAGTATAATTGCTCATGTTTGCAGACCACATAATTATGTGTACAGAAAACTTTACAGACTCCATTTTTGAAAATGCTATTATAGCACATGAATTTGGTAAAGTAGCACAAAATAAAATCAGTATACAAAAATCAATTGCATTGCTATACACTGACAACAATGAGTCCAGAAGATGAAATTAAGAAAATAATCCATTTACAAGAGAATCAAAAAGGATATGACATTTAGAAATAAACTTAATCAGATAGGTGAGAGACCTGTACACTGAAACTATAAAACATCTATGAAAGAAATTAAAGGAGACACATAAATATAAAGAATTCCTGTTTTCATAGAATGAAAGAGTTAATATTGTTAAAATGTCTAGATACTAAAAGCGACCTGCACATTCAATGCTGTTCCTGTCAAAATGCCGATGGCCGTCTTATAGAAACAGAGCAACCCTAACATCCATGTGAAGACACAGGAGACCCCAGGGAGCCAAAGCAGTCTTGAAAAAGAGCAAACATGAAGGTAGTAGAGTTCCTGATTTCAACAATATTATCAATGTACATTAAATGAAGTAGTGTGGAGCAAAACAGAAAGCTCAGAAGTGAATTCACACATAGACAATCAGCTCACCTAAAGGACAGTTTCCTCACAATGGTGGTTGTGATGATGGTCATATGGGTGTTTGTGTATGCACAAATCATCCCACTGGACAAGCTGTGTGAAAATCTTTTATATCAATTATATGTCAATAAAGCTGCTAAAATAGATTTAAAATAATAATGATGCTGATCAAAAAAGAAACAAAGTATTTAACTCAGAATCCAGGGCACTGCTGTGAGATGCCTAAACCACTTCATACTTTCCCCCATGTTATCTGCCCTGGTATGAGCTGAATCTTTTGAATGAAAGTACACAATTCATGTGCCCTCTGGCACAAAATGATGCCACAGAAGCAAAGGAGGTAGGAAGCCTCTCCACCTGAGCCAATTTGGTGATATAATTCCAAATAAATAGCTGTCATTTCATTTAGAGATTTTATGTTATATATATTTACCAAGAAAAAGCTCATTAAACCTGAGCAAGTTTCAACACGTTCGGCTGGTGATTCGGTAATCTCTGAGCTCTTTTTCATTAAAAATATGAAAAAAATATAAGAATATTCACATGCACTTGACATCTGCCTTTAAAAAAAACTTTTTTTTGCATAAGAATGGTGAGATGGAGGCTGAAAATGTAATATAGTTTGATATCACACAGAATAGTTTGATCAAAGACCTAAAAGAACTTTCCTGTTTGGCCTCAGAAATGGAGAATATCTTTGGACTAATTCACTTAGACTGTTTTAAAATATTTAGCCACCAGTTAGTTTTTGCATTTAAGATAGATACTGATAGCTTTACTTAATACCTTAAGATCTCGTTTCACTATTTCCACCTCTAATTTGTAACAATGCAGGTGAATGCATTCCCTTTAGAACAAAAGAAAGCAAACTAGATCTTGTTTCCTACACTGCCCAGGTCATTAGTTCTACCAGAGTCCTGGTTATTTTTCTTTGCCTTCATTGTTAAATGTGTTTAGTAGCAACTTTTCTAATTTACCACTGCCTGCCAGATCCTCAAGTGAGGTATAAAAACCTTGTCAGATGTAGTTTGTGGAATCTCAGAGGAGTAAGGGGCCATCATGATTTATCTTGAGCAGTTAATGTACACATCTTAAGCCAAGTTTAGTTTGGCTTAGATTTATTTCGATTTAGATTTCACCATGACATGAAGAGACAAGAACTTGACCTTTCAGAGTACATCTCAATGCAATGCATGATCCCCTTCACTCATCTAACTGGGTATGTGAAGACTGGAGAAGTGAGGAATAGGGGCGAATTTAAATAAACAACCCCACTAAACCAGCTCTCATGCCCAGTGTAGCATCAGGGGGCATATCTTCCCTCCTCTTCCATCTCCTTAGTGTTCTCACAATATGGTAGGTAGGACTCTTTAATAAACATAAACATTTCCCAGGTAAATCTGACTATTATACTCTTCCAACAAGAACATTTGGGTTATTTCAGAATCTCAGCTTCCATACATTGAGCAAAATGTTTAAATTAGAACTATTCTGCATTCAAACAAGGAAAAAGTAAAGGAAACTTATAATAAAGATAATTCCAGCTGTTATTGTGTATACATAATACATATGAGAAGAAGCAGCAAATCTGGGAATATGAATTTCAATCAAGTGTCCAATACTTGAGAATATTCCAACTCAAAGGATATTCTAGCGTCAAAAGAAGCCCTGCTCAGCAATAAAGCCTTTTAAAAACCAATCCTTCTTTGCATCCTTCATCATTAAAATATATTGACAAACACATTCAGATATGCTAAAATATTAACCAAAGTGCATTTTTTACTAATGACAAATGATGAAAATACATATGAAGTCACATTTATATTTTTACTGTGATCTCTCTCATGTTTTTATTTTTTCATAACATTTAAAGTTTTTCAATGACCAAATGAAGCTCTGTGGACTCTTCTCACCTCTGGATTTATATGGTGATTTACTAATAATCTCATCTGACTTCCTCCTCCATTCTCAAGTAAAAAAGAAGTTAACAGAGGTCTGTGTAACTTTAGGAAACTGTTTTTAGGGAAAATTATTCCAAGTGATACTATTTCATATTGCTTTCTGATGATGACCAGGTAGATTCCTGGGAAATCATTCACCTCCTGAATAATTTTTTTTTCAAAACTACTTTGCACCTAAAGATTTATTTTAAATATCCATTGCTAATCCTTACCTGAATGGTTTCACTAGAGACTAAAAGACTGACAGTTTTAGTTATATGATAATTTCAATTTTTAGAAGTTTCTAATACTGTATATAATTATTATAATATATACTAGCATATTATACTCGATAATTATATATGCATTCACACACACACATAAATGGTAAAAGGTTTGCATAATACAGAGATGTATAAAAAGCAATCCTAAATCTTAAAACACAGAGACAACATCTTTCTCTGTTTATTTGGCCAGGCTTCCTCTGTAAAGAATTTCCCCCATCAAGAGTGTATGAACTCATTTTTTCCTGGAAAAAGAAAAATATGTGTTACGTCTTTCCATTTGATTTAACATATTTCACATCAGGAAAGGGTGTATATGCCAACCCCAAGAATGACAACTTGAATATCTCTTTTTTATCACAACTATAGATGATTTTTTAAAAGTAATTACTGTGTTACAATCTGACGTGAGTCAAAAGGGAATGCACACATTTTAATACCCAATGCTATATTTAAACACTATGTGCTAATAAAAGAACATGTTTGGGAGATAGACTTGAATCTGGATTAGATAGTAAAAAATATTAATGGGCCTGGGGATGTGGCTCAAGCGGTAGTGCGCTCACCTGGCATGTGTGCGGCCCGGGTTCGATCCTCAGCACCACATACAAACAAAGATGTTGTATCTGCCAAAAACTAAAAAATATATATATATATATTAAAAATTCTCTCTCTCTCTCTCTCTCTCTCTCTCTCTCTCTCTCTCTCTGGAAAAAAAATATTAATGTTACTTTTCTCCGGGGTTACGAGAATACTGAGGGCAGAATTTCACACAAATTCTGAATTATTATTTTTTGTTTTTTTTCCTATGTGTCTGGCACTGTCTTCACATTTTTCACAGCCCTAAAGAGATGAGAGATGAAGTTGATGAAGTTCCAAAGGCAGGCCTTAGTCAAGGTCCAGCACCTCTACGATGCGGTTCTGACAAATCCCTCAATTCTGATGTACTCATAGACTTAACTCGTAAAAGTGAATGAAATCTCCATTTCACAGAGATCAGTGAGAGAACGTATGAGCTATGCTGCCTTATTGAGACTACCACACTCTACAGTTCTCAGCAAATGTGTGGATACCTGATGGAGTCACACGGGATCTTCATCTAGGCTGTACCAGAGAACAGAGCAGGGATGTAGTACTACCTGTCTCCATGTGACTGGTGCATGTGGCCAAATTTATAACAAGCACACCCTGTGAGTCCCTTCCATCACGGTAGCCCTGAATCATAGCCAGTGCCAACCAGAACTGACTCCAGCTCTCAGATCAAGAAACACCATGCTATGCATCCTGCAGTGATGCCCACAAGAGGCCACAGAGCTCAGGACAGCACACTCTCCGGGAAGCTCAGGTGACTGGAATGTGACAGCCTTTCTGAACCCGGTGTGCCCCATGGATGAAGTGAGCAGGACAAGCAATACTGTGCACTGTGGAGTCCAGTCACTGTGCCAAGTGCCACTACCAGCAGCAGGCAGATGCTTTTAAATGTTAGTTTATCAATAATAAGAAAAATAACACTAACAGCATCACAGCATTTGTGATGGGGATATTTTTGTTTACAGTGAGCTGCAAATGGTGTGGCTTGTTAAACACGGTACCTCATGGCTAATTTCCCACAGAATCAAACCATTATCCTTGCCATCACTTTTTCTTCATCTTTTGAGTTTCCCTGAAAAGAATTTGGCTCAACAGAATTAAGAGATCTTTCTGGCTTTTTCTTATCTTATTATAACCTGCGTTATCCTACTGGTGTTTTAGGAGCTAAAGTTCCTGAGTCCTACCTATGATTCCACCAGGTTAAACTTGTTAGAATTCTTGCTAATGTCCCACTTAATCTCGCTCAATAGCCTCACAGTGCAGATGGAGATGCTGGGGGCATGTTCATATTGAAAACCTTTTGAATATCATTTTGCACTTTATAAAGTATCATTTTCAAATTAGAAGTCACCTCACACATTATGGTCTAATGGATAAAGGATATAATTAGTGTGGTACATTGCCATATTTTTTCTGTTTAATTTACTCTCAAGGAAATATCAGATTTTCCAAATGCAATGCCTAATTTTCACAGATGCCACACTTAAGGAGAATCTTTTTCTTTCATTCATTTATGCATTCAATTTAGTCATTCATTTATCCCCATGTAATAAAGACATATAGGCTATGTATGTCCAGCACTGTTTCAGTTATTGTTTAGATGAAAAAAATCAAGCAATGATTTTCTTCTTCTTTTGTTTTTGTTTTGTTTTTGTATGCACAACTTCACAATCTAACCAAGCTCTAATCCAGGCTCTTCCCGCCCATGTGTAGAGACCTCACAGAAGGAGGAATAGTTTAGGGTAAGAGAGCTTCAGATATGAGAGTTGAAGAATGGAAGGATTAGAGAAAGCAAAGGAGCAAGAAAGATCATTACACACAGAAGATAACATCATTATGAAAGAAAATATATTTTTAACCTGCAATAAGAAGATTTCTGCAATAGCATAAAAAGTCATCTTATGGGGTAGGAATTTCCTTCTGATTATAGATGTTTAAAGAAAATCTGTCAATCTAACAGGCATTTAGAAAAGTATAAGGAATTGTGATACATGTTTTCATAATAATTTCAAGGCCTGATAATTTAGATGGAGTTGGATTAGACTCAAAAAGTTAATGGGAATAAAACCAAACTATGAACTGGAATATGATTGAGAAAAAGTCAACAATAAGTTCAGAGAAAGTATAGAGTTTGAGAAATGATGTCAGATGGTAATCCAAAAAATGAGTCACAAAATTAAGAACCAAGAAGTTCAGGAAAGTTTTCAAAGGCCAAGGTGAGAAGTTCAGGAGAGAGAAAATAGCTAATATGAAGAAAATCACGATTCCACTTTTATATGGCATGAGTATAATTGTTCAGTGATAGTTGAGACTACTAAAAGGGGCTAAGAAAGATCGTGTATCTGTAGTTTGTTCACAGAAGTTGCAGAGGTTAGTGACTTGGGAAATTGGGATTGTGAATCAGATATGGATAAGGCATGATCGCCATCATACACACCATTATCACCATCATCATCATTACCATTATAGTCACCATCCCATCATGATCATCATTATCACCACCACCCTCATTAAGATCATGATGACCATCAGTCACCACCACCATCATCATCACCATTATTACCGTCATCAAAATAATTCATAGGTACAACTGCCACTTCTATGAAATCCCATAAGTATCAGAGTCATTGGAATATTTGCATAGTTCTACATAGTTTTATGTTCAACACATTTAATCTTCAACTTGAGAAATATGAACTCCTGTCAGGCAGAGGTGAGCATATTGATCCACAGGATGAGTGATTTCTCCAAAGCCATGTGTAGAATTAGTTTTGAAGATGCAAAAGTTGGTTTGAACCCTAGGGCTTCCTGTTATCATCTTGAAAATTTCAGTTAATTCATCTGTCAAAATGGAGGTAAAAATTCCAAATCCAAATGCCACAAAGATCTGTAGAAAAATCTAATGAGATAATGCATTTAAAACTATGTTTCACAAATAAAAGCAGTCAGGAGGAGATAGATTATGGAAACTAAAGAAGATTAGCAGAAAAAAAGGATTGGGGTAGAAGTGTGTGTGTGTGTGTGTGTGTGTGTGTGTGTGTGTGTGTTTCAGAGCAGTTTATTCAGCAATGAGTACCTCAGTGAATTGGTCCATCAATGAGGTCAAAGCCCCCATGAATCAATCTCTTCCTAATAGTCCCACATCTGAGCATTGCTGCATTGGGAACCAAGCCTTCAACAATTGAGTCTTTGGGAGACATTTCACATCTGAACTCTAATAGACCCTATGCTAAGTATGAAATAATTTATTCAATTCTAACACTGAGTGAGGGATAATCTATACCAACTTAAAGATGTGGAGTTAGAGGACAGAAAGACAAGGTGACTTTTACATGGTCACATACTGGGGACATTTAGTGCTAAATGTAACCTGGCTTCTCAAGCAGAGCTTCTGAATCTGTAAGCTCTCTGCTAATGGTCACAAATATAACCAAGAGTAATTCTGTTAAATATTTTTCTCCTGGCCCTTGTAAATATGATAAAAGAGAAGTTATTCATTTTATTGAAGAGTTCCAGACTTTAGCCAAAGTATTTTGATTTTAAAGACATATAATCAACTTTTGAGAAATCTATTTTTCTTGCTCTGAAATTGGTTATCAACAAATAGGTTGCATGATGAAAAGAAAGATAGAGAATAAAGATAGTGGAAAAGAAATACAGATGTGTGGAACATTGGTGTGCTTAAGAAAACCTGGGGAAGAATCCCTCTGATGCTGGAATCAAATTGCACATGATGAGACATAATTAGGGTGGGCACACGCTATACTAAATTAGAAGACTCCTCTAGACTCTAATTTCTAAAATAAACTTCATAAAGAAGACAAAGTAGTTTGACCATTTAATTGTTTATTCAGTCAGAGCAATATGGACAGTGGGCCAGATGGACAGGCCTGTGGGTGGCTGATAAAAATTCAACCAGATTCATGAGAATAGAAAATGCTATTTCTCCCTCCTGGTGGGACTCTGTAAGCCATTAGAATCTGTCTACAGCTCAGCTACTGTTAATAAATATGGTTGAAAACATCAGAAGAGGTGACTTCAAGAAGAATGAGGTGGAAAAAAAACCTGAGATCACTCAGCCTGGTGGTGACTCATGGGAATCTGAGTGGGCATTTATATCCATGTCATTCTCTGGTATGTGCCAAACATGCTGGGTGGATGCTTGGTACCTGTCATTTGAGAGGACATCTCTCTCTGTGCAGCATGAATTGAGGGATTGAAGGAGATGGCAATAGCATCCAGATTGTTGAATACCTTATACAGAAGAGTAGACAGGGGCATATCCTTTATCATCAGGCACAACCATAATAAATATCTAGATATATTCAAATCAAATTGGAATGTGAGTGACTACTTGACTGGTGTAAACTTACTTCAACAAGAATTACTCATTTTGGTCTCAGTTTCTCAGTCTTTAAAATGCAAGCCATGAAATGCTTTGGGATCTGATGTTGCCTCCAGCTCAAACATTCTATGAGATTAGAATTTCACATGTGTGTGAATATGTATTTCAATGGTCCCAAGCCAAGGCCACAGGAGAGGTTGTGGAATTATTAAGGTGGATCCCATAAGCCAAATGGAATCATGCACTGAGTCTTGAAAAATCACTAAATAAAATGAAAATTTATCTTGGCAATGATTATCAAAACTTGGTGTGGGAATCTCAATTCTCTCCTCCTGACCCAGAGACCTAGTACATTGCAAATGTATCTGATAAAAATAAGGAATTAAAACATCACTAGTTATTTGTCAAAAGAGAGTTGTTTTACTGTTGAGTGTGCATTTGTTTTAAATAAATGTAGAACTCAATTCTAGTAAATGTGAAGTGAATGGGCCATGAGTGCTATACATGCTTTTGAAACATATTTGAGACTATGAAAGTCATACAAACATGTTTCAATAATCCTATTTCTGAGGGTCTGTGTCAAGACAATATGAAAGAAAAAGCTATCTGCATGAATGTTCATTTTCTTCAGTGCACTGTACATGATGTTGAAAACATAAAAACAACCAAAACATCCAAGAAGGAAGTGGAGAAATAAATTCTACAATAAACACATTCTGCTATGTGTGCAAAAACTGCCAATGTTAATTAGGAACAGAATGTATAAATATAGAGAATAATTCTGTTACAGTGTTTAAAATGAAAATGTATATAAAACTGCATATGTATTATGTTTATAAGTGTATAAAATATGCATATAGAATGGACTGGAAGGAAAACCAATGAATAAAATTGTTTTTGAAATTAATGTTTATATTGAACTATGTATACAGCATATGCCCATACACCAGAAAAAAAAAACAGCAAGAGAAAATCCAGATTTGGAACTATTTAGGGGTTTGATGTTCTTTACTACTTTACACAGCATCTTAATACCTCAAGTCTCTACCTGAAGAGCCCTAACCTTGATGGACACTACCAAAGAGACATTCTTCTTGTCTGTTCCTCTCACTTAGAAGGGGACCGAAGGGCTCAGATACTCAATCCATTTTCCGTAGCAGACTTTTTCCCCTATGCTAGGCCTAAAGGCCATAGTCTGTGTAGTTGTTAATTATCTTGAAATAAATCACATTGAAATAAACAATTATGGAAATCATAGAGCTGAAGACTTGAACTAAGACCAAATTTTACAAAAAGTGTCACTGAATGTTAGGGTCTGTAAACAAGTCAGGATGGCGCCTGGCATTTTGCCAGAGCGAGTGGTTTGTGAAGTAACGCCAGTGAGCCATTAAGTGTGGAGATTCCTTATTGGTTGACTGCTGTATCTAGTTTATGTTAATTAAGATAAGCTGTGTGGAATGTATAAATACCCCTCCTGTCCTACAATAAACGGCTCCTACTCCTGCTGTATCATTCTACACAAGGTCTTCGTCACCCCCTGGTTATTCTGCCGCAGCCAGACTGAAGATCTCAGTGAAAATATACTTACAATTGTATGATACATTATGATTTGTAAAATGTTTTCACATGCATGATTTTATTCTTGAAATAATTCTATGAAGTTTAAATTTCACTATATCATGTTAAAGCGCAAAAGCCTTCAGATCCCAGGACATAGTCAAGAAAAATGTTATGGGATCGCAGTGAAAGAAGTAAATAATTTTAAATATAAAGCCTAAAAAATTTAGAAAAGGCTTGATGTAGTGGTAAACACTGTCATTACAGCTACTCGGGAGGCAGAGGCAGGAAGATCACAAGTTGAAGGTCAACCTGCAAGTTTGGTAAGAACTTGTCACAAAATCAAATTTTGAAAGGACTGGATTGTAGCTCAACACTAGAGTAGTAGTCTAAGATATGCAAGACCCTCAGTTCAATTCCCAGCACTGAAAATAAATATATAAAAGTTCAAAAGGTTTGGGGGTAAATATCAAAGATATTTTCCAAATCCATGCCAGGCATTTTGTACTGGCCATTGTGAACTGATGACCAGTATAGACACTAGCTCCATGTAATGTGTAAGTCAACATATTTCCAATTATGATAAGATAGATGTTTGGGCAGTTATGATAGTGAAATCTATAGGTTCAGTCCTGACCTGGACTAATCAGTAAAGATTTTCTTCAAAAAATTACTGGATTTTGTAAGATAAATGAAATTATCCAGGGTCGTTAAAGAGAACGTATCAGCCCGTGATGGCAATGCACACAAGATTTTACAAGTGGAGAGGAACATGATGAGCATATACCAGGAGGAGGAAATGATATGGCTGCAGGGTGGGCATGGTGAGAAGAGTGCCAGTCATGGGGGGAGGAGCCAGGGTGGGCGCCTGCTTCACAGGACAGGCTGAGGGTGCCAGGCACTTCCTAAGAGCTCCAGAGGACCACCGTCTACAGGGGAAAGACAGGAACAGGTTTGCACTTTTAAGAGATCATTTTTGCTGTAGTTCAGAAAGAGAGGTAAAAATAAATTCAAAGGAGAGAAAAAAGGTAGGGACATGAAGAAAAAAGTTTGAAAGTAACAGCCTACTCACTGCTTGTTAAATACTGTTTCTATTATTATTATAAGCAGAAGCAAAGCAAGGACGTGGGATAGTTGAGGTTTTACTGATAGAAGGAGAAAGCATGGAACTGGAGTTTCTGTCTCCAACTCAGGGACACAAAGCTCTAGACTCCAAGAGGTACAGCCAATGTCCTGAAGTTCTTAAGTATTGTGTCATAACTACCCAAGGATGACTGTTTTAATGCTTTCCTTTTTTCCTTCTGGACATATCTAAGACCTCTGTTAATCATGTCTTTTTATTTTTATTTTTCTATTTGTTGTTCTTTGACATCTAGGTCTTGGCTGTACCTGGAGAGACTGCTCTTGCCAGGGTTGGTCAGTTCTGAGAAAGAGGAAAGGTTGTCTGTGGCAGGTGTGCACAGGTTTGCCAATCCAGAGCCCTCACCCCACCCACCTGCTTTATCAGGCTCTGACATTCTGGCCCACTTCACTTGCTAAATGCCACTCAAGGTCCAGGTGCCAGACAACTAGAGGCAGACCCTAGACCCAAGAGTGCTGGGCTGACATTAGCCCATCCTCATTCTGTATGACCCACCCATCCTGCTCCTTCCAACCGAGCCCACAATAAAGGCCTGCCCCACGGCTTCCCGGTGCTTCCTCCGTCCCCTAAGGCTGCTCCTCTCTGTGTGGCCTGAGTGGCCTATTTCTTCCTCTGGGAAACTCTGTAACACAGTCTTCTCAATGGCAGTTGTCTCCATCTGTTAGCTTCACCATGACTGAAAATAATAAGACTTGCATTTTAAACTGAGCCTACAACAACCCAGCTTTGGGGAGATGGTATCTAATATCTGCAGAGAGGTTGCATCCCCCAGCCATCGCTATGAGTAGTGTATCCCTGTTAATCCTCACAACGCTATATTATTTAGGGGAAATATCCTCACCCCATTTTATAGATGAAAAAATTGAGGCAAGGTAAATTCAGTGACTGTCCCCATACCACATAGCTCGCCAAGTGGCAGAGCTTGACTCCAAATTCATTTCTGTACAATTCTAAAACCCATTATCTTGTCTACCTCCCTACTGACATCGTCTTCTAATTCTGGAAAACGTGCAGGCAAGAATGAAGAACCTTCTTCAGGTGATACAGGTGAGAGGGAAAGTGCAGCTTTCAGAGAGATACCTAATGATGGGGTTATTGGTGAGAAAATGAGAAAACCAGCACCATGAAAGCCATTTCATACACTCAGACAGGAAAATTGTGCAGTGGAAATGGAGACATAGTTGAATTTTCCTTAAATAGATGCCGAGGCCAACATGGTCACTCTCAGAGGCCACATTTGCCTCTTGGCTAGTTCTAATTATCAGCATTGATGCTTTCTATAGGCAATTATCCAGGCTCAGGGACCTGCCTCAGTCAATAATTGGAGTGCAGAGAGCCCTGGCCGGGTTATTCACACAGAGGTAGTTACTGCATCCCCTTGCTGCAGCCTGCAGACAGCATGGCCTAAGCGGGAGCAATAAGGCTTCTGAAAAGCTGGCCCAGGGCTGTTGAGCAAATTGCAAAGCTGATCTCTCAGCATTAAGAGAAGCCCATTAGCACAACAGGGCTATTGTAGCTGTCACAATCACTGGGTGCCTGGCCATGCCTGCATGCTCTTCCGCTGAGCCTGACTGTCAGAGATCTGGCTGTGCCTTTGAGATGGGTCAAAATAAAATTGTATGTCCTCCTCTCGGCCTGAATTCCCAGGAAAGCGGAACTTACTTGGGCCAGAGGCACATAACAGCAATAATTCAATGACTCATCAACACCCTTTTGGCGTGTCAATGTATTCTCCCAGAAAACATGCTAACTAGGAGAGATAAACCAAATAATGCACATCGGTGTGGCTGGGGCACTGAGCAGTCTCAATGGTATAGTCTGTGAGCACTGGTGCAGCTGCCCCTACAATGGGGACAGGAGAAGACACATGAGTGACTTCCATCCTGTCACAATGTTCATTCCTGCCCAGTACTCTTCCTGTCTTTGGAACTTGGGTTTGCTTGAGGACTTTCTCACACTTGGGGGTCTAACTCTGTCCCTAGTGCATCTTCTGCCATATGCCTTCAATGTGCTCGGTTTCTATCAGTAGCTCCCTGCAAACAGCTCCGGAAGACAACCCCCCTCCCAGCGTACTGCCTCCTCCCACTCCACCTCTGCTTGTCTGGGCCTGTCATTCTAGACATCAGAGCCCACTCCCATTTCTCATAGTTGAGAAACACAGTTCTCTTTTGTCTCTTCCCCCAGTTCTTGCTGCTGTCTCTCTGTTTGTGTCAGGACCTCTCACCTTGAGGCATTGAGAAGCTTCCTGAGACACCATCTCCCCCTGCCTGTCTCTTTGTGCCCTCATTTTCTGCTGGTTTGCTGCTTTTTTCCTCCAAGCTGCACCTTGCTGGTGTCTAATAAAGGCACGAAGATTCTCAACAGGAGTGAAGTAGACACTGTGTTCCTGAGGTTTTGCAAAGAAAAGACGGGTCGGTACCCCTATTCCTGGGGCATAGAGACTGTGAAAGTTACAATTTTTCTTTTTTTTCACCAAACCAGATAAAACTCTCTTCCTGTTTACCTTTAATTTGTTTCCCTAAAAAAAGATGAACTGAATGCACAATTCCTGAAAAGTGGGTGAAAAATGACATTTTAATAAACTCAGATTGTGGGGGTGAATCATAGCTCCTAAGCACTGTCAGGAAGAATAAGATGAACATGATTCTCTGTTGGACAAATTAACTGCATATGTTTTTGTTTTCCAGCATTTTCCATCTGTAGCACCTTCGGAATCTGTGCTTTGAACTCAAAATGGGTTCATCCACTTCCATATTCAAATACCACCCGACACAATGGCAGGTGTCAGTTTCACATACAGTGACAGGAGGATCAAGCACACACTAAGATTCATTTTGACTCCTTGAAATTAGTTTCAGACAGAAACTATCCACTCCACCCCAACAACATGGGCCCTTCTCTCTTCAGAAGCATTTTTACGATCCAGTGTTTCTATCACAGATTTAACTACTTGACTAGAGTTCAGTAAATTAACTCAGAGCCAATTCATGCATCTCACAGGGAACATAGCTTTGCCACTTTGTAGTTATGTCATGTGTTTAATTCCAGTAAGTTTTCAAGTGTAATAAGAGGATTTCATTCTGAGAGTCTAGGTCTACCTGCTTTTTCTTAAACACACATACTCTTTCAAAGAGTGAAAGGTTGATGAGCTCCCACTGAAGAAAGTTAAAAGAAAATGATGCAGGATATTGGAACATTCTGAAGGTAAGAATGGAGATTTGAAGGGACCTCTTAAGTGGGACATTAACTTTGAATGCATAAGTCCTTGAATATTTAACTTACAAATGTCAACCAACGTTCCTGTGAATGAACACAGATTATCAAAACAGTCAGTTCTGGGACTGAAGCCTACCCCTGACTTCGAAAAATAGGTAATTTAACGATATGAACCTTTTTCTTTCTTTCTTCTTGTCTTTCATTCTTTCTTGTTCTTTTCAATGTTTTTTTTTTTTCTTCCTGCTGGTAGTGATTGGACCTCAGGCATGCTAAATACAGACTCTCCCACTGAGTTCCCCCTCCCAAAACTTTGCTTGAGCAGAGGTTCTGTGTATCCCATCCTGTATAAAGTCGGATCAGTTGAAGTCAAGTCAGGAAAATGAACCACACTAAGTATTTTGAATAGAGGAAATTGAGGACACAGTATGGGTTACAAAAACATTGGGAAGCCAATAGAGAAAAAAATGAAGGTAATAACTCAGAAAACAGATTCTCCATGAAGCCAAGAAAGTACAGAGAAAGCAATGTTATTCAAGATTAAAAGCCAGGGGAGCAAACATTTGGGACTGGTCCTGGCACTGCTAAAAAGAAAGGGCAAACCTGGAGTGGGTTCAGATCTCACTTCAAATGATTCCTCTCCCTTTCCAGTCTTCTGACTAGAGGAAATGATCAAAGTATCATTGTTGTGGTTAGGATTCTGGGTCCAAACCCTCTGAGTTCAAATCCCCCTTGGACCTTTTTTTTTTTTTTTTTTTTAAGGAGAAGGTTATTGGGGATTGAACTGAACTCAGGGGCACTCGACCACTGAGCCACATCCCCAGCCCTATTTTGTATTTTATTTAGAGACAGGGTCTCACTGAGCTGCTTAGTGTCTTGCCGTTGCTGAGGATGGCTTTGAACTCCTATTCCTCCTGCCTCAGCCTCCCCAGCCACTGGGATTATGAGCGCGCACCACCAAGCAACACATTCTGAGCATCCACAGGGAAAGAATGATGATAATAGCACCACTCACCTTGCAGGGTTGTCCTTAGCCCTCATGGAGCTTCATTGGCACTTGGGGTAAGGGATGTGAGAAATCAGTGCAATTGGGGCAATTTGGTAAATTGTCAGTAAAGTTAATCTTTTACTTTCATTGCTACACTTACATTTCAATATTTTGGCTATAGAAGTTCCTTCTTCATCTTGAAAAATGGAGGATTGTTCAGTGAATTCTGTGTTTCTGCTCTAAGTCTTTGTATCTTCTGTGATTAGATGGACATTGATTGACTGTTAGTTCTTGGGGACAACAATCATTTATATTTTGTGACAGAGGCTTCCTTGTATACAGCACTGGGCCTGGCATGGGAGTGGAACACAGTGAGTGTTGAATGGCTGAAAGAAACACGTGGCAACTCCTGACTCCTGACTCAGGTGGCTGGATGAGTGGAGATAGGCCAGGCCATGTGGAGGAGGTCAGGTGGCCTCAGCATATGAGGCCATGAAATTGGATGATAATCTCCAAGAAAAATGTATGGTGCAGAAAAACTGCAATTTAGTTTATTTACTCTTCACTTCATGCTGGGCTTTCATTGTTCTAGAAGTAGGGGGAGAGCTGTGAAGTAGCAGTAGAAGAAATTCCTCTCGTTCTCATGGAGATTACATTCAAGAAGAAGCATTTAACATTAAACTAGGCCCTAGAGGAAGTTAAGAGAATATCTAGAATGAAATCAACTCTGGGATCACCCCAAGGCAACCTCCAAGGTGTTGCCCTGAGGGAAGTAGATCTAGGCTGGAGACAGGCACAGGTGACATAGCGTGTCCAGCTACAGACATACCCAGATTCCTTCTTCTGCATTTCCCAAGCCAGTGGGAAGATCAACACCCTCCCTCCCTCCATGCTTTCCCTCCTTCCTCTTTTATTACTTAGGTTGTGTTGTGTTTATCATTTGAAATACTAAAGTTTCTTATTAAATGTGTAGAGAAAATTAATTTGACTTACATGAGGCTTTTGGTGCTAAGCATCAAGGAAGACTGTAGTCAGGAGTATCTGGTATCTAGGTTGCAGAGAGAAAGAAAAGTTCCCATGTGACGGGAACTTGAGCCTGTTTCCTAAGAGCAAATATTGGTGTCATGTGTGGAAACTAACGGGACAGCAGAGAATATTAACCAATTGCCAGGAATGATGGTCTGAAGTATGACCACCCACAGTTCTTCTTAAACTTCTGTAGCTCAGAATCCATGCCCAGCAGAACAAAACCAAACACATTAAAAAAAAAAAAAAAATCAATGGAAGAAATCAGGATTCATTATTAAATTAAACACACAAGAAAGCAAACTCCATTCATATATTAGGCAATTTAGACTCATGTGGACCTCATGTTCTTTACCCACAGAATTTGCAAATAATTATAATGAAAAATTCATTATTCTAAGGGCAACATATAAGATATCTTATCTATTTTTTTCTTTACTCTTCATCCGCAAAAGTGGAGCAAAGAGATGGAATGTAAAGCACCCCCCACCCTGAGCCAGGGACAGGATCCCCGTGGAGAAGATGGTGTCCACTCTGCTTCTTCAGGATCATGAATCATTTCTGAGACACAGAGTTAGAAGGATTGAAGGGAGATGTGACCAAACCAACACAGGAGTTATTCTTTTACTTTCATTGCTATTTCAAGGTGGTGTTAGGTTTAGATGTTAGGTGTCCCCCCCAAAACTCATGTGTGAGACAATGCAGGAGGGTTTAGAGGTGAAATGATTGGGTTGTAAGATCCTTGATCTAATCAGTACATTAATCCTCTAACAGGGATTATCTGGGTGGTGACTGTAGGTAGGTAGTGTGTGGATGGAGGAGGTACACGTTGGGGGCAAGCCTATAGGATATGTTTGTCCATGGTGAGAGAAATCTCTGTTTCCTGGTGCCCTGTTCCCAGCTACCTTCTTCTGCTACACACTTCCACCATGATGTTCTGCCTCACCTTGGGCCCCAAAGAGGATTAGGCTGTCTATGGACTGAGACCTCTGAAACTGTGAGCCCCCAAATAAACTTTCCCTCCCTTAATATTGATCTTGTCAGATCTTGTATTCACAGCAGTGAAGAAGCTGACTATAACAAGTGGCTGTGAGGGGAACCCCGCTGGCTCAGAACCTGGGTAGTGACCTGCTTCTAAATAAACCCAGTCCAGGCAGTAGCTACCTGAGGCTTCTACGTAGTCCCCTGTAACAGCCCTGGAGATGCCAGTCCTAAAAGACCAAGACCAATCCATTGCCTCTGTCCTTACCAAAGTCCCCTAGTCTCAGCAACAAAAACCAAAATCAAAACCAAAACCAAACAAAATCAATGGAAAATCACTGATCTTTTATTTTCTCTGTCTTCCCTTGTTTACCTCACCCCTACTCTGTCTAACATGGTTCTTTGCATGAGAGGAAGAGAGCTGTTCCTTGTGAGCTAATAAAATTAAAACACACTGTTAGTGATAGTGCCCTAAGAATTGTATTAATAATTTAATATAATAATTCAATATAATTCCGTCAACATAAAATCTTTAGAATAACATGTATTATAAACCATGGCTTCAACTCAAATCAATGTGAAAAATTTAGGAAACATACATGAGATCATCCATTGCTATTGCCTGGCTCTACTTTTTACAAAACAAAGTTAAAGTAGAGATATTTCCAAGTGAGAAAGCATTATTTGGGGTTTGCATAATTGAAGCTGTTATCTGTCAGGTGGCTTGGGTAAGCCCAAGAGCCATTATGAGATCATTAGGAAAAGAGTAGAAATAGGTTCAGAGGCCCAGTAGGCTGAATTCTAATCACAGGAGAAGCAGCAGCTCTGACAGGGGCCTCAGGGAGAAAGTATTGAAGCAACAAGAATACTTTAATGACCAAAATAGGCAGGGGAATCTGTACCTGTGCACCAGTGAACAGGATAATTTCAGCTGTGAGTATCGATGAGCTCAGAGACACTGTGCCTGACACCCTCTTCTCCCCACCCTCTCCCCTGCCTAGATACTGGAGCAGCTTAAGAAATCTGACAACACTCCATGAAACCTCTGAGTCAAGATTCAGGCACATGAAGGGTGACCATCCTCTTTCTATGAATTAAATACATAGGGCTGTCATAGAAGGTAATGGTGTCTTAATCTAGCCCAGAGGCCCCTCCCACTTCTGACACAGAGGGTTTCTCAATTAAAACTCTTGTCAATTTATTTCCTAGATTCAAATTTTGATTTGAAAGGGAGTAAGGTTTTAAGAAGAGAAAGAAAAAATAGCTTCTTAATTGAAGCAAAATCTAATTTTGAAATCTCCTTTTCAGCAGGCATCTGGATGTACTGTTTTAATGCTACCAATTACCTGGGGTCTATTTCCTGCCCAGCAGCCTGTGGGGAGAAGTGCTGGAGGAGAAAACAGTGCGACGAGAGCCAGGCCTGGTACCAGTCTGAGTGCCTCAGACAAGAGAAACCTGCTCTGCAGCAAGGGTTGCGACTCATGCCGTGCCTCAAACACCCTTGCGACCAGAGAGAGTGGAGCGGATGCCAGCATCACTCAAAGTTTCTTCTCAATGCCTTTTCTCCTCTGAACAGTGACTAGATACTAGTGGTAAAAGTAAAATATATTAATTATATTATATTTTGTAAAGAATATCCTGCAACTCCCTTGACTAGGGAGTCCTTTTTGACCCCTGTTGGATACTCAGCCTTGGATACTCAGCCATATGTTTTGTGATGATAATATTGAAAATCCACCCTTCTAACAATTTTCAAATACAGGGAACAATGGTGATTACCAAAGACCGGGAGTAAAGAGGAAAGGATCTAGGAGAGGTGGACCAAAGTGGACTAAGTTCAAGTTATACAGGAAAAATAAGTTCTTGAGATGGATTACATCATGACTATAGTAAATAATAATCAATTGCACTTGAGGTATTATACCTCTTTTACTAAAGAATACTGAGAAACAGAGATTAGGAAATTAATATAATTTGTAATGAATGTCTGCTTCTAATAGGGCATACTGTGCACCAGACATGACAATAAATAGAGAGACTGCCTCTAAAATCCACCAGCTACTATATAAAGTGGGAATTCTTATCTTTTCCATTTTTCCCCATAGGAAAAAAATCAGAAACTCACAGTGATTAAATAACCTATTCAGACATATTCATATAAAAAGTGCTGTGGTTTGGATTGGGTTTGAAGGTGTACCCCAGGGTTTCATGCATTTTATTTATTTATTTATCATATATTCATTTATTTGTTTGTTATGCACGATAGCAGAATGCTCTTCAATTCATTGTACACAAATGGGGCACACCTTTTTTCACTTTCCCTTTGTATGGCATTAAACAAATAGGGTCACAGCATTTGTGCAATCATTTATGTACCTAGGGTAATGATGTACATCTCATTCCACCATCTTTCCTACCCCATAACCCTCCCCACCTCTCCCTCCCCTTTGGCCCATCCAAAGTTCCTCTGCTCATCCCATGCCCCCCACTCCCATTGTGGATTAGCATCCACTTATAAGAAAAACATTCAACCATTGGTTTTCAGGGGTTGGCTTACCTCCCTTAGCATGACATTCTCCAACTCCGTCTACTTACCTACAAATGCCATAATTTTATTCTTGAAATTTAACCTACATTGGGAGGTAGTATTCCCACTGTGATAGTTAGAGGAGGGACCTTTGGGAAGTAGTTAGGAATAGGCAGGGTCATGGGTTGAAGCCCCTGACTGAAGCCCGGTAGCTTTAAAGGGAAATTAAAAGAGATAAGAGGCACACATGCTCCCTGTCACTTGCCATGAGGTGACCCGTACCGCCCAGCTACTCTGCCAGCAAGACAGCTGTCACCAGATTCACACCCTCACCCTCAAACCTCCAATAAAGTTGTTCTTACTCCAAGTGAGCAAACTGAGCAGGAAACTAATGTACATAAAAATATAATCTTGTTTAATACATAAGAGAACAAATTTGGAATTATGAAATTATTCCATATATCTCAAAATCCTTAAGGTTTCTGGTTGTTTGGTTTGGTTTGCTTTGGCTGGTGGACATGCAAGTTTGGGAGCATGCAGATGCCATTAAGCTCATTAAATAATGAAGCCTTGGATTTATTTAAAGGCCCTAATGGAAAATTCCAGATTTCAGAAAATTGAGAATGCATAGAAAGAAAAGTGGACACTGTTGTTGGCACTATTCAGAGATATTTAGGATGTATATAAAGTTCCAATGGGAATTCCTGAATTTGCTTTCCATGTGTTGTGCATTGGGAACTGACTTCCACAACTCCCCATGGGAACATCAATGTAATAGGAAGTAATTATTATGTTTGACACAACTATGTTTCTTTTTCTGGAAAATACAAAGAAGAAATGAGCCTTGGGTCAAGATGTTAGGAACACATGGAGACAGGCAATCCTCCCTTTCATATCAATAGTATAACTACCTCCCATCCCAACAGGAAGTCCAAAAAGATCTGGCAATTGCATTGACAGATCACACACACACACACACACACACACACACACACACACCTATTCATAATAAAACTGATCCTGCCAAGTTTATGGTGGCCCTGTCTTCAGTTATTTAATAAATATTTCTTGCTTGCACTAACTGCCTGCCAAGTATTGCTGTTACTTTTAAGTATTGGGAATATGGCATTAAACAAAACAGAAGGTCCTGATCCAATTGCAATGGGAGAAGAACAATGTGTAATATAAAGACTCTTAAGCCATTATAGATGCAATAAAAACAAGCATTTTGGTATGGTAAAGAATGGAAATGGAAAGTGTTAAGACAACAGTGGCTTTTGGAGAGAAACTGGCATGTGGTAGTAAGAGGGAAGATCCTTCCAGGTAGAGAGAAACCAAATCCAAAGGCTCTGGGAACACATTAGGTTGGTGTCCAAGCAGACTAGGGTAGTAACCACATGGCAGGAAATGGAGAGCTGGACAACCTGAGAGCACAACCCAAGAGAAGCCCTAGCAGGTGGCAGGCTCTAGTCTGTGACAGGCAGTTTGTATCTAAGTCTCACCGCATTGGGTGGCCACTGGAGGGGAGATGCAACCAAAACATTGTGAAAAATGACTTGGAAATTAGTACAGGGAAGCCAGGATAACAGATGAGACATGAATGCACGAGTAAGCTGGTTAGAGAAGTTTGACTTAGGAGATAACATGGGGACAGAGTGTAAAGGATTTTTGGTTAAATTTGATATCATATATGAAAAAGACAACAATTCTGAGGATGAATTTTAAGGTTTCAATTTAACAAACACTGAGCTGAACCATATGAAATCGATGCTTCTGTTGGTTGAGCTAAACGTGACATGACCTCATGGGGTTGAATGAGAATTAAGATCTACAAGACCTTGTAAAGCCATCCATCTAGGGGATGTTGGCTAGAATCCTAACTATACAGGGTTGTAAAATCATTCAGAGTCACTTAGAATAGGGTCTGTATTGAAGAAAAGAGAGGAAAACTCAAATAATATATCCATAACAAAGAGACCCCACACTATGGCATTTTGGCTCTATTGATGTAACACTTTAACATGAAAAAGCATCTCTTTTGGTTCCGCTTTCTATGTTAAATAATAAATGGAGGGAAAACATTTTAGACAAATGCTATAAATCCATGTACAACTAATTATCACAACAAGATGATAAGATATCCTTTCTTGTCTGCTTGGGCTGGTACAACAACCAATTACATACTAGGTAACGGGTAGAATCCATTCCTCTGTCTGGGAGACTGAAAAGTCTAAGATTGACCCACCAGCAGCTTCAATGCAGTGTCTTGAGGGCCCACTTCCTGGGTCACAGACGGCTCTCCTCCCACTGTCTTCGTGTGGCTAACAGGGTGGGAGAGTTCTGGGGTCATTTTTATAAGGATGCCCTGCCTTCCAGCCCCACTTCAGCAGGAATCCAGCCTTCCAGACCCACTGAGGTAGAGGTTGCAGCCCCATAGCTCTCCCCAGCAGTGGTCATAACCTCGGGGTTCTGAGTTGCCCCACCCCAGCAGCTCTGAGCAGAGGCCATCTGGCTCATTGAAAGCAAGGCCATGGTCCATCCTTTTGAAACTGAGGAGTGAGCTATGCTAGCCTTTGAATCACCATGAGGGTTGTTCTTCCCTCGTTCTGGTTCTGAAATGTCTTACCAGTTGTCTCAGCTTCTCTTACCTCAGTCATGCTCTCAGCTCAATGGTCCTGTTTTGTAAAAATCTAAGAAATCTGAAGCTCCCTTCCATTCCTTCTCATCTCCTTACCCTTCAGTTCAATCCATCAACAGTCCTCCTAGAGAGACCGATAAAACCCACGGTTCCCACACCCACTCATCTCCTTATGCAAAGCTTGCTTGGCCACCCCATTATTGTTCTCATTTTAGTGATATAATAGGTCAGCAATTTTCCGAATCTTTAAGTTCTGCTTTATTTTTTGCTCAACAATTGCATCTTTATATCCTTTTATACTCACCAGGAATATCAAAGTCATGTCTTCATCATTTTGCTTAGGAAAGTTTACATCAAATACCTGATTGCATGACTCGCAGGTTCTGTCACCCACAGACCACTAAAACATAAGCACAGTTCAGCCAACTTTGTTGCCACTTCATAACGAAGTTTATGTTCCTATGTTTTCCAACAAGAAGTTCTTCATTTGTGCCTGAAAAGCTGGGACTGGGAATTGAACTCCTTTGTTCAGTGACAATAGCAGTGGTCCCCCAACATCATTGAATGTGCTAACTTTTTGAAAACATGTGGAAGTGTCATATATGGAATCACCTAGTTCCTTGCTTCTTGTAAGTGGTTGATTAGAAGTATCCATTGCAGATAGTTCAAAAATATCAGTAAACAGTTCATTCCTTAGACCACCAGTGCTGTCTTTATTACTGAAAATAGAAGAGTTTGTTTTTTTTTTTTTTGCATCTAATAAGATCAGCTAGCCAATTCCAGAAACCACAGAACCAATTCAGAAAACTTGTTCTTAAAACTCTGTTCCTTTAGTACCACTCTTTGCACCAACATCTGTGAAGAAATGTTTTACCAGTTGTCTCAGCTTCTCTTAACACATGAATTAATGATAACATATCATTATACCCATGTTACTGAGGCTCAGAAAGAATATCATTCAGGTGGAGCATCATTTTTCATTAGATATTTCTCCAGATAAATAGAATCAATGTGAGATAGATAGATAGATAACTGATGCATGATAAATAGATAAATAGATGATAGATATTATGAAGGATTGGCTTACATGATAATGGAGGCAGAGAAGTTTCATGATTTGCCATCTATAAGCTGGTGGCCCAGGAAAGCCAGTGGTGCACTTTCACTCCAAACTCAAAGACCTGAGAAACAGGAATCAGATGGCATGAATGTGCATATGGCTCTGAAGGCCCAAGGTCCAGAAGTACCAATATCCAGGGCCAGGATGAAACAGATGTCCCAGCTCATGCAGAAAGAGCCAACTAACTCTCCTGTAGCCTTCTGTTCTATTCAGGCCCTCAACAGATAGGGTAGTACTCACCTCACCTGGGAGGATGTCTTCTTTACTCAGCCCACTAAGTTGATACCAATATTTTTCAGAAACACTCTCATAGACACATCCATAAATCTGGGCATCTCTTAGTCCAGTCAAGTTGACACATGAATTAATGATAACATATCATTAATTCTCAGGCACATGTTACTCAGGCACAGAAAGAATATCATTCAGCTGGAGCATCATTTTCCATTAGATATTTTCAGAACAAAGGCTTATAACTATCCAAGTATCTGTCTTTTGTTTTGGTTAACATAGAAAATCTTACCCCACTACCCATGGCCACTTTCTTTTCTGTTGTGAGTAATATAGATTACTATCATCACCAATCCAAACCTAAAGGAATATCATTGGTAGCAGTGATACCTCATTGAAACTAAAATAAAAGTCAAGAAAAAACACCAGCTATTAGAATATCAGAAATGTCTACCCCTAAGTGCAGAGTCCAGTTTTTACAAAGTTTGTCCATACTATTCGATTATGACTCAAATTTATGTTTATTGTTTCCATAAAACATGTATGTATTTCTGTTATTCTACAAACAACCCACTTCAAGTCCAAAATGCTGAGAAATGGTAGTCTAACTAAGAAATATATATTATAATATTACAGTATGCAGAAATGCTTTGTATATAAACAGGGGTATGGCTCCACGGCTTGTAAAATCACGTGTTGCTGGAGAACTGAGGCTATACAGACCAGCTGTCTATCTATATATTGATAAGAGGCCCCTGGAAATGGTTTGATGTGCCTTGGCAAGGATCATCACTCTGCTGGACCTAGAGGCTGTAATTTTCATAAGGAAGAAGAAAGGCAGGAAGAGGAATGTTTCGTGGAACAAGAGTGCTGTCACTTAAATCCACTGGGTAGAAAGTGATCTCAAGTAACAGGAAGGAGTAATTTTAAAGGGGAAAAAAAAAACATGGTTTTTAACCTAGATAATTATCTTTCCTATCTCAGCCTCCCTGGTAATCAAAGATCCTTTATATCCATATGATGTTTGGAAGCTGTCGTCAATGACTTCTAAGTGACCCACATACAGATAATTTGTATTCTTTTTTCTTTTTAATTTATTTTTATTTTTCATTTGTTCTAATCAGTTATACATGGCAGCTGAATGCTCTTCGATTCGTTGTACACAAACGGAGCACAATTTTTCTGTCTCTGGCTGTACATGAAGTAGGGTCACACCATCCATGCAATCATACATGTACCTGGTGTAATTATGTCCGTCTCATTTCACCATCTTTCCTACCCCCATGCCCCTTCCCTTCCATCCCTCCCCTTTGCCTAATCCAAAGTTCCTCCACTCATCCCATCCCCACCCCACCGCCATTATGGATTAGCATTCACTTATCAGATAGAACATTCAGCCTTTGGTTTTTTGGATTGGCTTACTTCCCTTAGCATGATATTCTCCAACTCCATCCGTTTACATGCAAATGCCATCATTTTATTGTTTTTTAATGCTGAATAATATCCCATTATGTATATATACCAGTTTCTTTATTCATTAGTATTCTTAAGATACCAGTTAGCCCACACTTTTCTGAATGCCCATTCCTTCATGCCTGTCACTCCCTCTACCTGAATTATCTTCCTACTCCCTCTTCACCATGCCATCTCACACTCATCCTTCTAAAACTTGCTGACATTTCACACTCCACACATTCTGTCTTTTAAGCCTTCTCTTGTTATACAAAATCCTCTGCAGACAAACTCACAGGGTCCAAGTTCTTACAAGTCAGAATTGCAGATTTGGTCACACTTTAGTCTCCCCTCCCCTCACTTGCTGCAATGTGGGGCAGCAAGTGAAGGACAGCTTGTACATAATGGGCAAGTGAGGAGCTACCAAAATAAACAAATGGAGAAGATGCTGCTGCTCTCCAAGATCCATGAGAGTGGAGCTTTATAATGGCTGGGACTGATCACCAGTAGAAATGAAGCAGTGGTTGTCTGAAGTGTGTGACGGAGAGGTTTGGGAATACCCCTGATTCTCATCAAGGTGACTTGAACACAGTATCAGGGAGGCAGAGATGAATATGATGGTAAATAAGTAAACATAAACTAATAAATTAGATTTTCACTGTGCAAGACAAGAATGAACTTTAAGCTTTGCAAAGAGTCAGTGGGAGTTTTTCAGACAACACCACTCACCTGGGGTCCAGTGTTCCCTGAGGTAGGCTCACCCTCTCCTCAAAACTGTACAAAATCAGTGTGATATTCAATAAGACATTCACTTGTCAATGAAATTGCTAATAATAAAAAGCTCATATTAAAATCTTAACACATGCCAGGCATTTGATATGTATGTATGTTTTACCAATTTAATTCCCACCCCAAACTTACATAGATGATGAAACACTTTCCCTATTTTACAGACAAGGATATTGAGATCAGGACATTTGAAGAGCTTGTGGGTACTCAGTGGCAGAGCTGTACTTTGAACCCGGAGCCTTCCTTGAGCACCTGCGCTGTGTGAAGGCCTGTGCTGGGTACTGATCAGCACTGGTTGGAATGTCCAGGACTCTGCCCCCTCTTTTCTAGTGCAGACCATATCTCTTGTTCTTTCTTCCCCCAGGTACTCTGATTCTTCATTCCAATTTGCATCGCCTGAATCCTAGAGAGCTTCAGGGCTCTCGATTCTGCCATTTGTTCCTTAGGATTCTTAGGGTGCATGGGTATGCGGGTGTGCGGGTGTGCAGGTGCACGTGCGTGCCCCTCCCCACACACACGCACAGTGTAACAAATGCCTTATCAACCTTGTATCTGTTGAGTTCGTATAGGACGGTACTGCCCTGTATCTGGAAGGAGGCCACATGTCACTGGTGCTGGGGCTTGGTGACCCCATGCTCTGGTCCCATGCAGCCACACACCTTCCACGGGAACATGAGGACTTGCTGGAACACAGTCATGCTTACTCTTTTACATTTTGTCTGCAGCTATTTTCATGCCATGAGGACAAAGCAGAGTAGTGGTGACAGAAACCACATGACCTTCAAAACTGAGAAGATCTACTATGTGCTGTTTATAGAAAGCCTGCCGACATCTGCTCCAGGCCTTTATGAGAATGTTTATGAAAGTGTTGCTGCTGGAGAGGCAGAGCCAGGAGGACCTGCAGCAACACGGAGACCTGCCTGTGAGCCAGTCCTGCCCTTCAGTGGGGTCAGGTTTCTCAACAGCTCATCCACACGCCTGTGCCTTGGAGGCACCCAGTCTCCGTCAGCAGAAGGGACAGTTCCTACCAATTTCTACAAATTGTCCACAGCAAATGTTGAATATCTCTGTTGAGTAAAGTCAAAATACCACAACTGAAGAAAAATAGCTTCTCAATTTAGTGCTGTTTCATGTCTTTTATTCACATACATGATTTTACTAAGTATCTGTAGCTCTTCTTTACAAATGATGATGCTAAGGCTACAGTGAAGAAATTTATCTAGGCCAACAGTTACCATAGTAGATCATTTAGAATGTGCTAGAAGTTCAGTGCCAAGATGTTGAATGTATGTATAAACAAATAGCTTAGTTCTTTTCTAACATTCAGAACAGAGCAAAGATTTTTGACTGGACTTTTTGTATCGAAAATACATACTTATTGATTAAAAGTCATAGCAGAATAAACTTCTCTTTCTTTAGTCAATATACATTGTTGACTGATCATGATACAAATCCCTTTTCTTTCTAGAAAAGCTGTGTAACCCTTCCACAATGTGTCCCTGTTGCCAACGATCCCCTTGCTGTGTTTTAGCTTGAAGGAGACAGACAGCCTCAGGAATATCCTCTTTCAGTAGCATCCATTTCTTATGGAAGTAGATAAGTAAGTGAGAATTTTGCTCTGTAAGCATAGACCTGTAAGGAGTTCCCGAGAGAAACCCAGGGTACTCTTCTCATTAACTTTTTCGGGCCATTTTGAGTACTCATGGAGGCTTGAGGCTGCAGAACATTTTCTCTGCCACATTTTGGTTTTCAATTTAGTTCTACACAGAACAGAAGCTGATGGAAGGCACACTTTGTTGGGTAATGTATTGCACTAGGTTTGGGTGTAAGCCATGAGATGGGGTTGCGATGTGTGCAGGGCGTGAACTTCTTTCAGAGGAGGTGGGCACAGCATTGCAGGTGCACAGAAGAAGGAGCCAGGTCAGAGCGTCAGGCAGGAAGAAGGGGGTTAAGCGGTGCCTGGGGACTGCAGCCTGAGGTGCACAAAGTGCTTTCTGGGTGATGAGATTCGAGTCACGCTGGGACTGTTAGGGAGTTGTGAATTCCAATTGAAGGAGTGAGGCTGTCTCCTCCACAGCTCATGGTCTTCCCTAACCACTACACCCCGGCCCATCATGCCCACTGAATGGCCTTTCTCCACTTCACTGCCATGAACATTTCCCATTTGACTTCCCAGGTCATTCTCTGTCTTTCCTGCTCTGCCCCAGAGCCCTCACAGCTGACCTTTACAGACTTACAGGATTCCTTTGTGTTTGAGCTTCATCTTGATTTTGTCCAGGTGCAATCTGCTGTATAAAACTGGATGGCTGAGGTCACTCAGCATCCTGCTTTGCTCGAGACTGAGAGAGGCTTCTCAGAACTTTCAATAATAAACCTAGGAAAGCTCTGGGCACACTGGGACAATTCCTATACATTCATCTATCATACAGCTACAGCCTTTCTACATTCTTTTCTGAGTTTTTATTATAATTATTAACTCATTGTTATAAGTATAATTATTAACTCATATTAATTGTGCACAGTAGTGAGGTTCACTGTGATGTGGCCATACACGCCTGTGTTGGATGTTGGTTATTTGTCCACCTTCTACTCCTTTCTCTCCCTCCCTACTCTACTACTCCCTCCTCCCAGTCCCTAATAGTCTCTTTTCTGGTTTCAGGTCTTTTTTGCTGGTTTTCACATACGAGAGAAAACTTGTCATTCTTTCTTTCTGCCCGGCTTATTTCACTTAACACAATTTCCTCCAGCTTCGTTCGTTTTGCTGCAGATGACAGGAATGCAATCTCCATTAAGGCTGAGGAACACTTCAACACACATTTACCATATTTTCTTTGATGTTCATCAGTTGACAGGCACTTAGTCTGACTCCACATCTTGGCTAATATGAACAGTGCCATAATAAAGATGAGTGTGCAGGTATCTTGTCTGTGTACTGACTTCATTTCCTTCATCTGTATACCCAGGAGTCAGGTAGCTGGATCCCATGGTAGTTCCACTTTTAGATTTTTGTGGAACCTCCATAGTGTTCTCCATAGTGACAGTTAGGTCACACACCTCCAATAGTGGATATGAGTTCCTTTTAGCCACATCCTTGTGAGAATGTGTTACTTTTTGGTGTTCCACAATAGCTCTTCTAACTGGAATTGTATGGGATCTTGTTAATTTGCATTTCCCTGATGGCAAAATATATTTATTAGCTGTTTTTATTTCTTCTTTTGATAAATGTCTATTTAGACCATGTGTCCATTCTTTAATTAAATTACTTGTCTTTCTGAGGTCTCTGCATATCCTATATATTAATCCTCTGTCAGAAGAATAGCTGAGAAGGATTTTCTCCTGTCTGTAGCCTGTCTCTCCACTCTGTTTATTGCTCTCTTCATATATCTTAAAGAGCCTTATCCAAAGCTAGGAGTTCCTCCTTGCATTTCTAGGCCGATGGCAGATGATGATTTCCTCCCGTTGTTAGTGCCTGGGAGCTTCATTGATTCCACCACTGTGCCTATACCTCAGGAACCAGTCCCTATATTTCACTCTTTCCAAACACTCCTTGAATATGATATCTGTATCCTATAAGACTTTGATTGGTATGCTTACACAAAAATAGACTTTGCCATAATCCATCTATGCTTAACAGATTCCACTCCTTTCTTAATCTCTGATGTCAGGAGAAAAGCAGTTTTTCCATCTGGTTTCTGCATAGGAAGTATACCAAATAAACAGCACAGGCTTGTGAACAGATTGAGAGCTCCCCTTTTGTAGTTGTATGACTAACTGGAATTTTGACAACTTACTCCATCACTATAATTCCTTGTTTATAAAATCAGAATAACCACACCCATCTGACTTGCTCAACATGGGCATTGAAGGAGAGAAGGGATTCATGACATAGAAAACCATAAAGTGGCACAAGGTACCTACTGAGACATTTTGGCTCTCTTCCTAGTAATGAGATCATTTATTGAGATCACTGACTTCAGAAGTCAAGATAACTTTTAGGAATTCTTAGGGTTTACTCAGATTGATGGTGGGTGCGGATCCATCCGCATCACAAGTATCCGTCGCAGGTTCACCATGCTGTATTGCTTTAGATTCTAGTGCTTTTGACATGTGTGCAGTGCCCACCATGGGCCAGATGTCATATAGGGGCATGGCTGTCCTGCCATACATGGCTCTTCACCTCTGTCAAGTGTCCTGGGCATGCTCCTGTCTTCAGCAATCACACTTGCTGCTTCCTCTCTTTGGAATAGTCTCCCACCAAGTATCAAGTGATAGGCACTCCCCACCATTCAGATCTTTGCTCCAGTGAGACCATGTGGAGAGTCCCATGACTAACCATCAGAAAGAGAAACCATTCCCTGCATGACTCTCTCCCAACTTCACAACACTTATTCTTACCCACCACGACCTTATCACTGAATTTTTTTTTAAGATGGATATTTTTATTTCCTATCTTACCAGTTTCTTATTGTTGTATTTCCTCCCTCCCTGGAATGCAAATACCATGGGGCAAGGCTTTGTTTTGCTTCCCATTGTCCCCTCACTGCATCAACAGGACATTGCACAAAGTCCACACTCAATAAGAGCTAGTCAAACAACAGAATGCTGGAGATTGAGTGTACAAAGATAAATAAGATACATTCTGGGCCATTAAAGTTCTCACAGCCTGGTATAAGGGATGGATTAGAGTGGGATATAGCACAGGGGAGGATCTAGTGATCTGAATGATTTTGCAAGCCCAGCTAAGAGTCTCTGACATTCAGTAGACAAAAGCTTCTTTAAATATCTTTCTTCTTATCAAATGGAGAAGGCAGTCTTGAATATGGAGGATTCAATTAAGCCTGGCAAGTCTATCTTTCATTGATTGCCTCCTGAATGAGACAGAGCCAGTTGTAGCCAAAGGAAGCAGAGTGCAAGCGGACTGTGAAGCTGACTTATAGTTGATTGATGTTCAACACAGGGAAGCAAATGAATATTTGAAGAACACCAGTATGTGAGCTTCCACTCAATGCAGAGTTCTTATTGGCCTCTGCATGTGCCCAATTTACACGCTCAAAAACTCATGCTCCCATTTTGGGTAAAGGCAGCTTTAAAAGATGCTCTTCATCTCTTAGATCCTCATTTCATTGACAACCGGATATTAAATGTGCTCTGCAGACACTTATTTCTACTAGACATCGTCCATCAAGAGACTGGCATGAACTGTGGAGACAACACACAGTGTGATGTTAAGTGACCACAGGTTCTGGAAGGGCTGGTATCGCCAAGCTGTGTGAATAAGGGGAGGCCGTGTCGCGCTTGTGCATCTCTTCTTCATCTCCACAACTGAGATGTAGATATTATGAGTATTTGTGAACTTGTTTTGCAAAGCACAGCACAAGAGCTCTTGATTAGAGTTTGTGAATACCGAGGAGTATCTGCAAACATGAAATCAGAAATGCGTATTGTGTGTATCCACATAAGTGCATTCTGACCCAGGGATGGTCTCTAAAGCTCCCTGTCAGATTCTCAACTAACCCCAAGGAAACAGCCTCCCAGCTGTGAGATGGATATGATAGAGGGCATTTGGAGCAGCTATAGTATTGCCATTTAACTTGTTTACTAAAATCATATAAACTGATCTTTAGTACTCTTGGATTATTGATCAGTTTTCTATTCCTGCTTTATTAGTCAAAAGTTGCAGAAAGAAAATTGCATGAAGGAGAGGTTACTTAGAAGTGTGGGATCTAATCCTGACAACTGGACAGATTGGGAGCCGCTGCCAACTCAGGCTGTTGCAGAAGCACTCGAGCGCCACTTCTCTTGGATTTGTTTGTTCTGCACCTGGAGTTGTTGGTTCTCTTGTTTTCTTGGACTCTGTATATGCCTGTTACTCCAAGAGTTACAGGGTAAATCTACAAGGATTAAATAATCAACTTAGTAAAAACTGTGTGGGACTAATGATGATTATTCATATAATTATCCAGTTATAAGTTCTCTGGAGAAGTTGCTAAATCCCCGTGGCCCTCAGCTTGCCCCATGTATACAGGAGTAGCTTGGGTGGGATTCCTGCTTTCATCCACTAAAGCAACAAATCACCTGCCAACACACTTTGCCACCTGAGCTTATTCTGTCTTTTCTATTGTCCCTCGTGGTTTTTGTAGTTAGACCACACGTGTATTTTCCCTACTTAGCGCAAATTACCAATATAACAAATTTATGCCAAAGGCTTTTAGATCTCCCACTAACAATACTTTTCTCTTTTGCAGAAGTCTTTTTAATGTGTAAATTTTACTAAAGCACAGATCTTAGTTCCTAGTAATTACTTAATATATGGTGATTCTATATTTATTACTAGCGCAAATCAACATAGATACTCCTCTGTCCCAAGAAATGGAGACTGAAATTGCCTAATGATTCAAATTCATTAGTGAGGAAACAAATCCTAGAACCTACATCTCCTCATTCCCTCATATCTAGAGGGAAGTGTACTGTGACCTGTAACTAAAACAAAAAAGGACATACAGAATTGGAATAAGTGAATTAGATGTTTGGGAAGCTCATCCATTTGTCCAGTTGTGTGTGTGGGCAGCCTTGGGATAAGGTTTCAGTGCTAATGGGAAAGTGAGATGATTAGAGGAAAAAATACAGCAAAGCAATGGAAAACCATTTCAGGAAAACGAAACTCACCTCCAGTCAGGGTCAACAAGTAGCAAAGAACTGAGGAACATGAAATATTCCTGGACGAAAAAGCATGGGTCTTGGTGTGGGTCCAAGTCCTTCCCTTAGGGACTGGGTGAGGGTGAGCATATTACTTTATGTTTCTAAGTCTCAGTTGTGTTGTCTATAAAACATACATATCTTTCCATGTACCATTGAAAAATAAATATAATACATGTATGTGGTAAATCCAAAGTCCTGCACAGAAATTGTTATCATTTATTGGCTATTTTTATCCTTATTGTTGTTTTTACCCCTCTTGTTATAATGGATTCAAAGAATATTGCCAATAATATTTGCTTCCATTTGGTACCAAACCGTGGGTTGAGTTGCCGGTAATTTCCCATTCTGGTAGAACTTTGCCCATGAACTGGAATGAACCTGGAGGCATAGAGTGCATAGACTATCCCAGAAGAAGATACGCTTTTTAGGATATGGGCAAGATGGTGGCCAGAGGTGCATCAATAAGGCCTGTTCCAGCCAAAGGTTTTTGCCACTATGGCCTACAAAATATGTTGCAGGGACTCCATCTCCATGGTAACCTCCCCCACACAAGCACACCAGAATCTGAGATTCTTATTTTAAGCAATAGCTATTTTTCTCTTTTTTTATTCACCTCCCTGGAGTTATAAACTTCTGTAATGCATGATAAGTTACATTTACCTAATATCATCGACAAACTATTCTGCCAGGAAAAGAAATGCCCAGTGAAAGCAAATCAATGGGCCATGGAAGCAGCTTTTCCCAGCAGTGACCTAATCTGCTTGTTTCAAAAGAAGGTGAGCGAACTGTAATTCAGTCGCACATCAGGGTTCCTGGAAGCGATCCTTTTGTATGCAGCGCTGTCTTCCTGTTCCTCTACCAAGGCCGCAGTGACCCTGAGTCAGAGGCAGAGGAGAAGTCAAGGAAGACTTCAGAGTTCTCTTCTTGACACCCCACTGCAGAGTCTGCTTGGTCCTGTCTCCCAGCCTCCGTTTGCTCATCTGTGAAATGGTAGGAGTAATACTGCCCAAGAAGCATCAAGAGGTCTTCTGCTGTGTGTGTTGAGGAACTGGAAGGGGCAGCTGTGAGCAGCACTTGCATTGCACCAGGGTGTGATACCTGGCTGACTCAGAAATCTAAAGCTAAAATCATTCCTTCTCTTTCTCCCTTTCTTCAGTTGAGAGATCTAAAGGAAGGAAGAGAATAAATATGCATCCAGGCAAGGAAGTATTCCGTTCTGTTTACTTCTGTGAATTAACTCATGCTCAGATCCAGTCACAAGGTCATTTACCTTTTTGTTTGTTTGTTTGCTTTGGTAGGGACGATTCTGAGGCAAGGGTTAGAGGGTTAGTAGTTCACCTGGGAGTGACAGGAAGTGCTAGTGGAGGTGGGGAAGCAAGTCAGGGAAGGGAAGGAACCAAGGAAATGTGCTTTAGGGAGGAAGCTGTTGCCTCTGTTGACAACCAGAGCTCAATCCTGCCGGGAAGCTATGGAGCCAGTCCTGCCTAATGAAGCTCCGTGAATCATCCTGATTTCTGAGACCCAGACTGAGTTGTCTGTTGTTTAGAAATGCAAATATGATTTATGATTCACTGTTATACGTGTTACTAATGTGGGATGTAGGGAGAGGAAAAGACAGAGAGGCACTATCCACACCCCTGTGGTATTAAAATATCAATGCTCTTATTTTATACCTTGTAAAATATGTAATTTTGGAATATAATAAAAGCCTTATTCTGTTTTCACTGAGGGTCAGGGGGCTTTGGTGAGAAAATAATAACAGAAAAACATGTAAAAAATGACACTAGATTGAGGTTGAAGTGCTTCTGCTGCCACTGACTGATACGTGACTACAGAGAATTTCCCTCTCATTGTAAAATTAGAATCTTGAGCCAGGCTCCAGACAATAAATGCATTTCAAGGCATGTGCCTCCTTGGCTGGGTTGGGTGTCAGTCCCGGGCACCTGCTGGCAGTCCCGACCCCATGTTCAGACATGCAATAGACATGCTCTGTCACCACTGGCTGCTGCCACCAGGATCTCTGAAGGGTTGTGTCTTTGTCATTTCCTGTTCAAGGTGAATGCCATAGTCACCTTGAAGTTTCTTCACCCTATCCTGGCCTGTCTTTGTTGAATAGTCATCAACCCAACTATAGACCTAGACTTTTTAAGACCCTCAAATGTAAAAGAAAAATGCAGACAGAATTCACCAAAACTTTACTTGCATCACACTCTTCTATCCTGGAGGTGCATCAACAACATCATCTACATCAAAACTGATGAGGTAGTCAGAAAACATACTGCCACGAGGTTGTGCAGCAGGGTGGGTTAATATCGATTCCCGTTTTATGACAAAGAAACAAGCTATTATCTCACTCAGAGGCAAAGGCCAGAATTTAACAAGAATATAGAGAATAATATAATGAAAAAGAGGTCATGAAACTCCAGGGAACATGGTCCAATATCTTGAACCATCACTTAATAATTACATTGATTTATAATTTTAAATAGACTTTCACATAGATTTTCCTATATAGTCCTCTAAGGAACACAGAGCTAAATAGCAACATAAGACCAGGGAAGAAGTGCACAGGCTTCTTGTATTTAATATCATACGCCCAATACCAGAAGAGTTTTGAATGCAGTGTTTACTCTCAGTTAGTACTTGTTGAATTAATATATTTTCCCTTTCTAGATAAGATGAATTTTTTTCAGATTATGCAGTTTGTAAATAGAAGTATCATTGCTTTGTGGCAGACTTTCAGCCTACACACCAGGCGCTCTAACATCACGTATTCATTGTTGATGTTCTGTACCCCGCCACATCTGAAATCAAAGCATTTCATGTTCATCTCCTCAATTAGACTGCACACTTTTATCTTTTACGCAGCTAGGACTTCCGTACTTAGTGTGGTGCCTTAGATGCAGCCGATGAATGAAATTTATTTGTTAAAAGATTCTCCATTTGAAAGGTTAAACAACTTTTAATGAAAAACAAAAATATAAGGGTCTAGATCAAAGTAAAATAGAATAAATGACGGAGGCATGTCTAGAATCCAGTTCTCCCTAAGTCCCGACAGATGAATAAAGAGAAAAAATCTGAGAGCAATTAACTGCTAAGCATTATCATGTCAACATGCAATCAAATTTCAGCTTCCAATGTTCAAGATCTTTCTGACTTGAAAATTAAAGAAAGAATGGTCTCAAAAACACCAGCTGCAAAATAGTTGGGAAAAACAACTTTTAACAAATTGCTTGAACACTCACCATGAGTCACAACATTATCAATTTGGGGTGACATATGTTGCCTTTTAAGGGTGATCTCTGGCCTCATTGAACCTAATGGATGATGATTCCAAATGTCAGATTTTCCCCTTTTTCATTTGACCCTTGAGTTTCAGAGTGAATTACATTCATCACAGAAAGGTCAGAAAATCCTCCAAGTGAAATGTGTACAGAGAATAAGGGGAATTTAGTGGTTAATGGGAATCGACTTTTCTGTTTCCTTGCCTGTGGATGCAAGTCTTGCCAAACTTCCTTCCAAACTTTATAGAAGGAAGACTCAGCTAGCTAAGATTGTGCTAAGTAAATATCTGAACCAACTGAGTATGTGTCCAAGCCCAAACTGATCTCAGGAAGGTCAACCGTCCCCAGAAACATCAACAGCAGAGGCCTCAGTGCTGCGTCCTCGGGTTGCAGTTGTGGCTGGTGGACAATTCAGGTCTACCACCAGCTCACAGGCTCCACCTCAGGCTGGACTTTCCTGACCCTCTGTATCGTGCCCTAAATGTCTTTGACATTCCAGAATGTTTCCTGCAAGTAAGGGAACGTGTTTGTGGGAGCATGAGTCCCTAGTACTAAAGGATAGATGTTGCAGATTCTCCTCTGTCAGATAGATCAATCTGTGGTGCATGTGTGTGTGTACATGTGTGTCTGCATGTCCATCCAGTTACGAGAACTGGGGGACAAAGCAAACCTCCAGGAACAACTCAGAACACATTGATTATATATATGCAATATAAACTTAGGTCCTGGGCACACAAAGGTGACCTCATTTGATCCCTGAATTGTCAAAACTCAGAATCCAACAGGCATGAAGTGTCTGGAAGTGTACTTCTACCTGTTTGTCATCAGACTCATCCTCTGAAAAATCAAGTGAGAAGTCAGATCTTTCAGAAAGCTTTTTCTGAGACTTTTCTTACAGAACCTCCAAGTACCAATATCCTTAACAGATGTTTATGTATTTATATTTGTCCCCTTGTTAAATGGTGAGTCCCCTTGAGGGCAAAGAACTTCCCTTATTCAGCTCTGTATTCCCAGAATTTACAATATACACAGGAGGTAACAAGAGACTTCTGATTTAAAAAAAAAAATTGGAATTAACTAATGCACCCTTGGAATCTTAAGCAAAGTGAATTAAACTCTTGTGCATAGGTCTTATATTGTAGCCATGTATTTTCTTTCAGTTTTGTTTTCTTATTTTTTTAAATTTTTTTTAGAGAGAATTTTTTTTAATATTTATTTTTTAGTTCTCGGCGGACACAACATCTTTGTTGGTATGTGGTGCTGAGGATCGAACCCGGGTTGCACGCATGCCAGGCGAGCGCCCTACCGCTTGAGCCACATCCCCAGCCCAAGGTTTTGTTTTCTTTAAGCCAAGTTGGTGTTGACTTTTCCTGTTGCTACTTCTATGAATAACTATTGCGTCTTTTTAATTTCTAGGGGTAAATCTCCAGTCATCTTGAAGAAGAGCCAAAATTTCTGACACTATACCTTGGATGCTCCTGGAATTCAAAGCTCTTGTGGAAAGGACATCGGGGCTGCTTACATTCTCATATATCAGCTTTAAGAAAACCCAGTAGGTCATGGCAGAAGAGGGGAACAGATGATCACCAAATGCCACTGTGGAGAAGACCAAGTGGACAGCTGGACCCTTGGCTGGCCTCAGGAGGGTCAGCTCAGCATCCATTCCCTGCTTCCCCACATCTAGCAACAGAGAGACCATCTAGCACTACTACCCTCTGCTCCCGCACCTGGACAGCAGATGAGAGACTGCAATCAAACCCAAGTGCATGCCACGGTCTCATGGAGTACCCGGGGTGCACCTTCAGCCATGACTTCTTTTGTTTTTTGGTTTTTCTTTCTGATGCCATTCATCAATCACAGCTACAAGATTTCGGTGGCAAAATCATTGCCATTCGGCAGCTGGATGTGTATCCCGCGTGCGTGTCAGTGGGCTGGCGGTGGACCATTTACTTTTTGAATGAAGGAAGTCATCCTGAACACACATTCATTTCTGGTAATTGCTTTTTTTATTTTTTGATATCACAATATGCCAGAGGTTGTACTTTATTTTTCTTTGTTTTTATTTTGCTTATTAATATATTTTGAGTCCTGTATTTTTAAGTTTAGTTTGACTTTGGTAAGGAATTCTTTCATAGAGCACTTCTGTTGAGATGGGAGAGTCTTGGGAAGGGAGAAATGGAACACAAGGTAGCCTCAATGTGTTTCCCAGAGGAGATGCATCTTGCCTCTCCCAAACACCCCAGGAGTTCAACAGATCCAATTTTATTATGATGTTTTATGGATGAACATCTTACACAAGAAGTTTGGTATGACTTAGTCAAAGCCATGCACGTAGAAAAGTTGTAGGTCATGACTGTCGTAGAACTGAGTCTTGCCTCTTATTATTTCATTTTAATATATTCCCACCAACAACAACAAAATACACTAATAAGAATAAAAGTTACACTAAACATAATGATAGAGATAAACCTTTAAACAGCTAGTATAAATAATATGTTTACATATTTTCTATATGTTATTTTTTTACTTAGCATTAGAAGAGAATAAAATCATGGCATTTGCAGGTAAATGGATGAAGTTTGAGAAGTAAGTGAGTGAAGTAAGCCAATCCCAAAACACCAAAGGCCAATTTTTTTTTTTTCTTATATGAGGGTGCTGAAACATAATGGCACTGGTGGCAGGGGGCATGGGAGGAATTGAGGAAATTTAGATAGGGCAAAGGGGAGTGATGAGAGGGAGGGGGCGAGAGGGTAGGAAAGATGGTGGAATGAGTTAGACATCATTACCCTAAGTACATGAATGAATACAATAATGGTGTGAAAATACTTTGTGTACAACCAGTGACTTGAAAAATTGGGCTCTATATGTGTAATATGAAATGAATTGCATTGTGCCATCATGTATAACAAATTAGAATTAATAAATAATTTAATAAAGAAAAAAAAGTTGTACTTCAAAATGCAGATTTCATGTGGCCAATTATTAACTTTGCCTGTAAGGAGCTAATTTGATTACACTTTGCTTGTTTGTTTGTTTTTAAGCACATGTGTTGTTGGAATATTGAGGAGATGCAAAGCTGCATTTTGTGTCAGATACTGGTTAAGAGAATATGTCTAGTGGTTACATGATGGTCTATTTCTTCCCCAATTTCATATGAAGCAATCTTCTGTCAATATATGAATAAAAAATATAATTAAAAAAAGAAAGAAAGATTCTATCAAGCTAATTAACGGACCCATGGTTAAAAATAAGGAATAATATATCTCAAAATAAATAAAAGAGTAGATTTATTTATTTATTTATTTATTTAGGTAACAGGGGTTAAACCCAGGGGTGCTTAGTCACTGAGCCACATCCCCAACCCTTTTTATTTTTTTACATTTTGTGTAGAGACTGGGTCTCCCTCTATTGCCTAGGGCATTGATAAATTGCTGAGCCTGGCTTTGAACTCATGATCCTCCTGCCTCAGCCTCCTGAGCCACTGGAATTACAGGCATGCTCCAACAAGAGTAGATTTTAAATTTTCATAGTTACATGATGCTAAAAGATATTTTAAATATTTATGCTACAAGAAATGAGTATGTGAGGTGATGGATATTTTGGATAGTTTAATATGATCCTATATTTTTTTGGTAATATTCATTGTAGTATGAGAAAGCAAAGTTTATTCAGGAATAGAGAAAAGTATTAATGAGGAAGGTGTTCAAGGTCCATTGTTTTCTATGCAGCTGTGCCCTCATTAATTGAGGTGTGACCAGGTTCAAAATCTGCACCTTTAACTCCATCACCCCTGACCTACTGCCCAGGAGCTAATAGCCAAGTTCAGTGAAGGCCAAGTAGCAGTGGAAACTGTCCATGTTAGGATCTGGAGGACACAGGAGTTACCCAGGGCTTTATTTTATTTTGTAAAATTCCGGGAGTTTAGTCGGCTTTTTTGATGCTGCAACTAAAAGATGCAACCAGAACAATTTTAGGGGAGGAAAAATTTATTTGGCGGGGCTCACAGTTTCAGAGGTCTCACTCCATAGAAGTCTGGCTCCATTCCTGGGAGCTGGAGGTGAGGCTGAACATCATGGCGGAAGAATGTGGTAGAGGAAAGTGGCTCAGGACATCACTCCAGGAAGCAGAGAAAGACTCCATTCACCATAAATAACATATATATCCCAATTCTACAACTTCAATGCTCACCTCCTTCAGCCACACCCTACCTGCCTTCAATCACCAATCAATTAATCCCATCTAGACTCTCATAGCCAATCATTTCACCTCTAAACCTTCTCACATTGTCTTATAAATAAACTTTTTGGAGACACCTGACATTCAATCCGTAGTTGCAGACACCTCACATCCAAACCATAAAACTAAAACATAGAAAATGCAGACAGAGTAAGCAGAATGTAACAGTCAGCTAGGAATTTAGTTGAGGTACCTACCATTCTCAGCAGGAAGCAGATAGGGAGGTGGGTGTGTTGGCTCAAGCTGCAATTTCAAAATACCACTGACTCAGTGGCTAAAACACAGACATGTATTTCCCATGTTTCTTTTTTTCTTTTTTTTTTTTTAAAGAGAGAGTGAGACAGGAGGGAGAGAGAGAGAGAGAGAGAGAGAGAGAGAGAGAGAGAGAGAGAGAATTTTTAATATTTATTTTTTAGTTCTCGGCGGACACAACATCTTTGTTGGTATGTGGTGCTGAGGATCGAACCTGGGCCGCACGCATGCCAGGCAAGTGCGCTACCGCTTGAGCCACATCCCCAGCCCCCCCATGTTCCTTCAGGATGAGAAGAGAGAAGCACTATAGTCCGTTTCTGGTGATGGTTTTTCTTCTTTTTCTTTCTTTCATCTTTCTTTTTTATCAGAGTTCATAGTTATACTTAGTAGTTGAGTTCATCCTGACAAACTCATACATGCAGGGAAATCAGCTTCAATTCATGAGCTCCCCCATTTTCCTTCCCATTTTTCTTCCTGTCCTCCCTCCCCTCTCCCTTTCTTCCTCTATTCTACTTGATTTTCTTTCACTCATCTATTAATTTATATTTGATTGATTTTTTGGTTATCATCTTATTCTTCCCTTTCCCTTTCCTTTATTTTACTCTAACTTCCACCACATGTGAGAGAAAATATCTGATCTTTGAGTTTCTGATTCTGGCTTAATTCACTTAGCATGATGTTCTCATTTCCATCCATTTACCAGCAAATGCCATAATTCCATTCTTCTTCTTCTTCTTTTTAACGGCTGAGTAGAACACCTTTGTATATATACCACAATTTCTTAATTTGTTCATCTACTGGCAGGCATCTGGGTTTCGCTATTGTGAAGTGTGCTGATATAAACATTGAGGCTGTTGTGTTATTGAAGTTTGCTGATTTTAGATTTTTTTGGGGAAAATACCAAGGAGTGAGATACTTGAATCATATGGTGGTTCCATCCCCAGGTTTTTGAGGACCCTCCACAGTGCTTTCTGAAATGGCTGTACTAGTCTGAAGTCATACCAACAGTGTAGAAGTGCACCTTTTCCCCCACAACCTCACCAGCACTTATTGTTTGTATCCTTGATCATTGCCATTCTGACCTGAGTGAGGTGACATCTTAGTGTAGCTTTGATTTGCATCTCCCTGATTGCTAGAGATGTTGAACCTTTTTCCACATATTTCTTGGCCATTTGTGTTTCATTTTTTGAGAAGTATCTGTTTAGTTCTTTTGCCCATTTATTCACTGGGTTATTTGTTTTAGTGAGGATTATATTTTTTGAATTCTTGGTATATTCTGGATATCAATCCCCTATTGAAGGAGTAGATGGCCAAGATTTTCTCTCATTGTATAGGGTCTCTTTTCAAGGTCTTAATTATATTCTTTACAGTGCAGAAACGTTTTAGTTAGATGGCAAATTTATTCATTCTTTGTTTTATTTCCTGTGCTTTGGGATCTTGCTAAGGAAGTCTGTGCCGGCACCTATAAGATGGAGTGTTGACTCTATATTTTCTTCTATCACTTGTAATATTTCTGGTTTATTTACTAAGCCTTCCATCCAACTTGCAGATGAACATCCTGTTGCTATGGGCTTGTATGACCTCTTCTTTTGGCATCTCACAGAGAAATCTCTCTTTACTTCTTAGAAGAATACGAATCCTAACATGAGGATGTCAACCACCTGATATAGGACTTCCCACGAGTTCCATCTCCAAATTCCAAACATATAGTGGAAGAGCAGAAATACACAAACATTCACTCTATAGCAGAAAAAAATGAGATAAAGTTTTAATGGGAAATGACGTACTTACTAGAGATGTGCTGTGTAATCAGGGAACAAATTCAGAAAGTACTAACTTTATGCCTTTGGTTTTCAATTTTGTTAAGAAGTCTAAATAGCAAACATTCACTCTCTTTCCCCTCCTTCCTAATAGGCATTTCCTGGCTCTGCCTACCTTACTATGGCCTTGTTTGTCCCAACTGCAGCCAGGTGTTCATTTTATTATAATTATGATTGTAATGCATTCCACTATTGTCATGTATGTAAGAAATAAAGAAAAAGAAAAGAAATTGACAGTGGGGAAATGAAAAAAAAAGAAAAGAAAAGAAAATGCACTGTGGTGTCCCTTACTTTTCCACTCTTCAACTTTAACCGGACAGATATTTTTTCCTACTTCCCAATTGAAGATCCCAGAGGGAGATCAGAGCTTGGCCCAGGTTGTTCCAGCTTAACTACAGACTCAGACCTGAATAATGTGTTAAAACAAGAGAAAGGAATGACAGTGAGAACTGAGTTGCTCTAATCTGGGGTCAGAGGATGAGATCCTATTATAGATCACCATTCAACTATCACAGAATTGCACACAGTTACCCAAGAAAATGAGGCACTAGGTGGACAAAGAGAACTAGTGGTCCCACAGCAAAGGTCCCAATGTAGAAACCAATGAATGATGGAAAATGCAAATAACACAGAGAATAGAAAAAGAGAATGAGTTGAGAATCAAGCAATCTGGACTCTATTCTATTACTTTATGCATTTGAGATATTTATTTTAAAGTGTCTATGGACTTCAATTTATCTATCAGCAACATGAGAAATCACAAAATGGGCTGTACACAAAAATAGATCTACCACATGATCCAGCTATCTCCCTTCTGGGTCTATATCCAAAGCAAATGAAATTGGCCATACCAAAGAGGTACCTATGTGTCCTTGTTTATGGCACATTATTTAAAATAGCTTAGGTATGGAATCAAACTTGGTGATCACCAATAGATGAATGGATAAAGAAATTCTCATTTATATACACAATATAGTATTATTCAACCACAAAGAACGAAATTCTGTCATTGCATCAAAATGGATGAAACCAGAGGTAGTTAAGCCAAGGGAAATAAGCCAGAGTCAGAAAGATAAATATTCTTTCTTACTTATAGAAGCAAAAAATAAGTTGCATTGATTACTAAAGGTTGGGAAGGCTATGTGGTGAGGGGGTGTAGATAGTGGGTACAAAAACTAGGAAGAAAGGAATAAACTCTGTTGTTCCCCAGCACAGTGGGATGACTACAGTTCACAATAAACTTCTATATACTTCATGAAGGTCTATAAGAGGAGAGCTTAGAGGCTGTAAGCATGACAAAATGATAAGGATAGGGCAGTTTTGATGGCCCTGCTTGGTCCTACATGTTGTATGCTGGTGTTGAAATGTGATCCTGAGCCCCACTGATAGGTACAATTAACTCAACTTAATAAAAATAAAATACAAATGAAGCACTCAAAATTCACTTCAGAGAATTTAAAGTTTACGTGTTGTCGGAATGTCCTAACATGTTGAAACTCAGTATATTAGTGATTAAAGTGATTCAAAAGGAATCTACTGGACTCAGGGACCATTCTACTTAGAGACCTCCTTGGGCTCTTCTTCTAACAGTCGATGATTATTAGAGAGTAAATCGCAAACACAGAGAGGAAAATAATTTACACAGTTTCAAGACTTACCCAAGATCACTGTGCTATGTGCCACTCATTCTCTGCTGCCTGATACACAGAGAGACCCTGCCTCATGCTTGCAAGCAGAGGGGATTCTCAAGACTTTCTGAATAAAGACCTATGGGCTCATCGTGAAGGCAGACAATTTCATCAAAGGAAACACACACCACAGAAATGACTACTCCCCACAGCTTCCCGCCCTGCGGCTGTCGTAAAGTCACAACAGATGCTCCGCAGCCTCATGGAGCCCCAGACTGTGGCAGCTGTGCCTTGACTCCTGCTGATTAAGCCACCTATCACCAGGCCAACAGTGCATCCCACGTTGGGCTTGCTCTAGGAGAGGCGACAGCCACACTCATCATTCACCTCGAGTGGAAAGGATTTCAGTCACAAAGCAAGTGTCCTCCAGCACTGCTGCTCCTACAGGGAAGAAAATGTGCTCCACTCCGAAAGCAAGAACACAATTTACTGGGGATTAGTGTCAGAGCTAGTTCTGAATGTGAAAATAAATAGCTGGAGATCGTTCAGTGGAGGCATCCTAGGCCAAGTATGCATTTGAGTTTCTTGTGAACATTTGAATGACAGATTTGTACACCCCAACCTAGACCTTTGGAATTAGATTGTCCTCGGGGTGGACAGTACATAGACTTACAGATATCCTCAGTTTGTTACAGTCTGTTTAGAAATGATTGGGGCAGCACAATCCCTGCTTCTGTGGGGAAAAAAGAGAGAGAGAGAGAGAGAGAGAGAGAGAGAGAGAGAGAGAGAGAGAGAGAAGGTAAGCTGATGTCTGCCTCAGGGAGGGGTTAATATGAGACTAGAAGTGGGAAAAAATTAAAAATAGAGTAGAAAGTGCAAGATGAAGATTTGTGGGCTGAGGATATTAGGCTGCAGTTTTCTCAAAAAGTTTATTTTAAAACCTGTACACTTTGTATCATCTCAGAAAGAGCAGGCACAGGGGAGGAACATCCAAGAGGAGTCTTAAAACGGGCTCTTACCCTGGCCATGTTGTTCATTCGACACAATGAAAACAAGACTAAACTAAGCTAACAGTTACCACAACTTATTTGAGATAATGCCTTAACCTGGGTTTGATTTCCACCTCCTTGCTTACTGGGAAACCTCAGGCAGAAGGAGGTAACGTCAGGGTCCTTAATCAGAGTGGGTTGGCAGTATTGCCTGCTGAATGGAATCACAAGATTGAAGTATTAATAAATCATAAATGAAGAGCACTTTGATCCATGTCCTGTAAGTGCTTGGTCAGTATTAGCTACGATGATCATTCAAAGCCTGAGAGACATGTTTCCACTTATTGTAGGGACCAAAGTCGAGGCTTCCCAGGGCTGAATCCTGAGGGTGCCATTTACTAAATGCCATCATCTACGTGACAGCTCTGATCAAAGGGGACTGTGAAACCATTAAGAATCCGAAGGAGGCTAGACTAGTGAGAATTCGAAACAGGAGCCAGGAGGTTTAGGACTTTGCTACCCAAAATACAGACGATGGAACTTGAGCAGCATCAACACCACCTGGGAGCTTGTTAAAAGCAAGAATCTTGAGACCCACCCAGAACAACCGAATCCAAATCTGCATTTTAACAAGATCCCCAGGTGATTCATGATACATTCAATTTTGAGAAATATTGCCTTAATTGGTCAGGTCCAGGTAAGGCAGATACCAGAATACCAACATAACTCAGTGCAAAAGCAACACAACAGAAATAGAATTTCCCAAGGTGGGTAAAGGATAGTTACAGGGTAAACCCATTGACAGGTAGCTGACAGGTAATTTTACAGGGACAACACCAGTAAATAGAATTCTGGAAGAGAAAGTTTTGCTATCTAGGATGGTTCTTTAGGGTCAGTTCACTTGAAAGGGTCTGTAATCCTAGCCAGAGAAGTCAAAATACTGAACAAACGTGAAAATCATCATTTACTTCATGCATCCAAGGCAGGGTGAGAAGGGGGGCTGGGCTGGGGTGAGAGCAGAGCTGAGGGTCGCAATGAAGGGAGGGCGCAGGTTGTGGGGAAGGAGAATCGGCATGGGGCTAATGGAGCAGAGGCAAGGCTGGGGCAGCTCCATCCCCTGTGTACCTGAGCTCTGGAGCAACTACAGTGTGAAGAGCAGGGCCTTGAAGTGGTGGCCATTCTCCAAAAAAGCAGGATTCCTGAAGCACATAGGAAAGGCTCCGAGCATCTCAAGCCGGGAAACACACTGTCTTCATCAGAGGAGATTAACAAAGGAGGGTCTCAGGCCCATAACCAGGCATCATGTCTGATGATCAGGAATGAGACCTGGCCTTTTCTTCTTCCCTAAAGCTTCCCACAGTGGATGTCAGTGCCCAACCAAGTGCAAAAGGTTTTCAGCCATGTGAGAAGACAACTTGAAGGCAAGTAGTCAAAAATGAATCATCAACGAAGGAGAATCCGACAAAAGATGATTGAACAATTGAGGGCAGCCAGCCGGTGTATGGCCCAGAGGCCAGCGGAAGTCCACTGGGTGTGTCCTCCCTCCTATGTGGATTCTTCTTTCCTGGTTTAGAACAAATAATAATAATAATTGCACACATGTGTGTCACATAGAATGAAGAAAATATTTTATAATGTCATAAAAAATGAAGAAAATTTTAAAAGATCTATAATTTCACCACCCTAAGATCAAAAGACAATCATGAAATAAAAATGATGCAGGTGGCTGGTGGGAAAATTACAACAACCTTGGATTATTAAAAGAAGAACAATATCCCACCTTTTCCAATACCTCCTCAAAAGAATCAGTGCTATCAATCTCCTGTAGTACTTTCTAGAAATATACCAGCACTTGCAGTGCTCTGTAGTTTATGCACCAGTGAACTCATCTTGCATGTTCCAGATACCAACAGCAATGCTTAGTGCTGGGCCCTGTCTTTATTTTTTCATTTAAGGATACACTGCAGTTATTTTTCCATATCAGCACATGCATATTTTTTCCCAAACTTCTCAACTGCCACATTGTATTTGATTGTTTGGTCATACCATAATTTTTATAGCCATGTACCTCCTAAAGGACACCATGTCCAGGAGTGCTTTTGTTGTTTCCTTATTACAAACAAAGATGAAATGAACATCCTCAAGCATCTCAGTTAATTTTTACCAGGAAGGCTAAGCAATACATCTGTATCTCTGTAGTAGGAAACCATGTTCAGTGTATATAAGTGTCTTACTTCTTTTATGTCTTTTCCAAAAATCTTACTCAAAAGTTGACTATTTTATACCTCTGGGCCTGCACTTTTTTCCCTATGTTGTCCCCAACAGTAGATATTCTCAAACTTTAGCATTTTTGCCACCTGAGCAGTGAATAATGCCATCTCACATTGGTCTGGATTTGCACCACTTAAATATGAGTCACAATGAACCTTAAGTCCATCAGGAGACCATCATGAGAGCTGAGCACATGCTTGTCCTCCCTGTGCACCAGGAATCTCAGCTCTCTCATCTCATCCATCTGCACTCTCCTTTCCCAATATCCCAGAGCTTACTTTGCACAGTGCTCTGGCACAGAGAAGATCACAGGCAGTTGCTGAGTTGATGGAGTAAAATAAATGACCAAACTGCCCAGGAATGGCTCCACTTCCTCTGTGTGCATGTTCATCTATAGTCAAAAATACCTAGCATTCATTGACCATTTATTGTTTTTGCTCTTTTAGTCATACATGTTCTCTGTTAACCTTTATAACCATCTATAAGGTGAGTACAGTTATCATTCTCATTTTAGAACTTAGATATATTTTCAGGGTCCCCAACTCTGAACCTAAAGTGTCAAGATTCAGAAAGTTAAGGCTCAGAAATACTGTTTTATTTTGTGTTGTTGTTGTTGTTAGAAATGCTGTTTTTATTTTTTTTTAATTTTTTTTATTGGTTGTTCAAAACATTACATAGTTCTTGATATATCATATTTCACACTTTGATTCAAGTGGGTTATGAACTCCCATTTTTACCCCGTATACAGATTGCAGAGTCACATCAGTTACACTTCCACTGATTTACATATTGACATACTCATGTCTGTTGTATTCTGCTGCCTTTCCTATCCTCTACTATCCCCCCTCCCCTCCCCTCCCCTCTTCTCTCTCTACCCCTCTACTGTAATTCATTTCTCCCCCTTGTATTATTTTTCCCTTTCCCCTCACTTCCTCTTGTATGTAATTTTGTATAACCCTAAGGGTCTGCTTCCATTTCCAAGCAATTTCCCTTCTCTCTCCCTGTCCCTCCCACCTCTCATCCCTGTTTAATGTTAGTCATCTTCTCATGCTCTTCTTCCCTACTCTGTTCTTAGTTATTCTCCTTATATCAAAGAAGACAAGAAATGCTGTTTTTAATCATAGAGTTTCTGCATAAATAACAGATGCTAAGAACAGACTAATAAATTCTAAAACCACCATTGTAGTTCTAGTCCTTCTGACAGGACGGCCACCCAGCAGATCATGGTTGTTTTAGAATTAGCCCATCACACAGACAGCGGAGGCAGGGGCTGGAGGCTGGAAGCTCTGCTTCTGGAGGGTCAAATGTCTGTGGTCAATTTCTTGATCACTGTGGGAAAGGAGGGATTTCTTTCGCCTTCAACAAGTTGGAACCCAAGGAAACTCATCCATCCCCTGGATGTGTGCTGTGAAGTGCAGGAGGTGTGGGAACCGCTACCTGATTCAGACCTGCAACCTCTGTCTGAAAGCAAAGGTGAGGACTGGAGTAAACAAGAGCGACAGGGAAGGAGAAGAGCTAGGAGAGGACCGGCCAGAGAAGCCCCCAGAGGCTCTGTCCATGCAGAGTGCGTGAACCAGAGCCTCCTGCCTGAGGACGTGACCACCTGAGGAGGTTCCAAGGAGCCCTCAAAGGCACTCTAAGAAGAAATGATGCAGCATATGAATGAGTATCTGTAAAACACACACCTGGCTCATGAAATGACATTTCTCTGTCTCCATCCGTTTCTTCTGCTCTCCCTGCTCTGGGGAGGATCTGTGATCAAAGATCAGTGAGGAATGGATGAAGAAAGTATAAAGAACAGGCAAGAAGTCCATCCTGGCCTCTCCTCTGCAGCAGGTGGTCTAGTCTGAGGCACCACAAGCTGAGATGTGGGCGATGTCTGTACTGCATGAGAGATCACATTGATGGAACTGAACATTGCCATGGCTGATGGGGGTCAGAAGCACTATGAACCCATCCCAGATTCTACCCCAAATTCAGACAGCTTTGCAGAACTGAAGGACGCATGGTAAGGAAGAAAGACAGTGGGTCTGCTGTCCTCCTCGCCAGTTGAACTCATACCTTGGAAACGTGAGGATGTGGTCAGGACCCAGCCCAGTTCTTGGCTGTGGGTTGTGGGATACCCTCCATGAACTCCCAGCCCAGGGCCAGTCCCATCATGTGTTCACCCAGTTCCTTCCACCCACCCCACAGCCACATGCCTCCTTTCTGTCCTCTCCTATTTTTCATATTATTGAAGAAAGAGATTGAAAAAGAGGAGAAATATGACAGCACTGTCCTGTTATTATGTTCATAGCTCCATCTGAAAGCAGGTAAACATGCACTAGTGTTCTGTGTAATCACACATTTGTATGTATTATCATTTGCTATTAGTTTTATTTCTCCTTTTTTAAATGTTATTATCCAAACAGGCTGGGCACATGCTCTCTGTATTTGTTCCACCATAAATAAACAAAACTGCCTAAATACAATTTGTAAAATGTCATCTTCAAACCACAGCTAGGATGCTGCATAAGTAGAAAATCAGAATGAAATCACACTGGGCACTGTGCCCAGACCACAGACTTCCGGCACACAGACATGGAGGGAGAGAAAAAAAAAAAAAAACGAAAATACATTAAATTTCCAAAAACCCTGGTGGAATAATGGGGAAACCACAATAATTAACCCTGGGGCCATCTTGTCTGTTCAGGGAACCACCTTTCAGGTACCTTTGAAAATGAATGTTAAACATTTTCCATTTTTATTTGAAGTGAATCTTCACTATTGTCATCGCCTCATGTAAAGCAAAAGAAATGAAATTTCTCATTGTTCTTTTGCAGATGCCGATCATTTTCCTTACCCCTTGCTACCTTTTTGAATACTAAAATAGTGAGATATAAAACAGTGACATCACCATCGAAAATGTCATTGTGCGTTACCTTGTCAAATGCTCCCCACCCCCCATTCTCTGGAAACCTTTGGTATGTTCTCTGTCTGTACAGTTTTGAATTTTGCAGGCCATCATATAAATGGAATCATAAAATAAAAAAAGAACAGGGTAAGCTAACAACAATGGTAATGCCCAAAATACTAATAATAGCAACAGAAGCAGCAGCAGTAAGTGCAGTGACCAAATCTGCTTCCCTTTGTTGGCCAGCATAGCAGAAGCTCTCCGTGTCTCATGTCCTGTTCCCCTCAGTACGTGTGAGTCCACCCAGAGCTCTCTCTTGTCATTGGCAGCTGATAGTAGTCAACCTCTAGCACAGTTACTAACAGTGGTCTAAGAAAGCAGGTAGCAAGATAGGTCTCTTCAGCAGAATCACTGCTCTGGATGGCTGATGGCAAAAAGAAACCACTGGTAGAAGATGCGTACAGACAGTCCTGAAAGAAGATTGTGGTCCACACATTAAACATCTCACTAATGAATCAGGAGGTTGTATAGTGGAAGGGAATGACTGGGGAGGATAATATGTTTGAGAGAGTTATCTGAAAGAAACAGTACCTATTCTTTTATTTAATGTTGACTAGTTGTATGTTAACCACATCTATACAATACTGATGCATCAGCACCTAATTTAGTGTTTGACTAAAGAACTGGGTCCTATAGCTTATCTACGTTGACTCCTAAAAGTGACCATCACAATGGTTTCTTTTAGCATAAGTCTACACAACTGGCAGGTGACATCTTGTGATCCTGGCCAATATCCACTTACTTGTTAATGCCAATATCCATGGCATTAACAGACCATACTGGGCTTATTTCTGGTCCCCAAAATTGAGGTAGACATCTGTGGCAATTGACACAACTTCCACTTTGGGACCTTGACCTTCAGGGTAAAAGAAAAAAAAAAAAACAAGGAGAGAAATGAATTACATTAGATGGGGTAGAGAGAGAAGATGGGAGGGGAGGGGAGGGGGGATAGTAGAGGATAGGAAAGGTAGCAGAATACAACAGTTACTAATAGGGCATTATGTAAAAATGTGATGTGTAACTGATGTGATTCTGCAATCTGTATTTGGGGTAAAAATGGGAGTTCATAACCCACTTGATTCTAATGTATGAAATATGATATGTCAAGAGCTTTGTAATGTTGTGAACAACCAATAAAAAAAAGAAAAAAAAAGTAAGTGTTCATAGTGGTTCGTAGCAGAGGAGGCTAAGTAAAAATCTTTGAAAACTACCACTTTTCTCAAATCTAAGAAAATTAAAAACAACCCTGTGTACTAAAGGAGAAGCAAGATTAGAACCATGCACAAGGATTGAAAAAATACAGGAGAATGGGGTTTCCTTATGATAGCTTCCTTTAGTGTAGAAATTGAGAGGGTCCTGGAGGATAACTGTGGACTATTTCAAGCTCAACCAGAGAATGAGCTACCATTTCAAGCTCAAACCAGCTGGAGCTACCATGCAGAACACAGTACCTTTGAAAGACCACATTAATATATTAATACTTGTGGATTTCAGATGGTGTCCTTTTCTGTTCTTTTTAGAAAAAAAAAAAAAAAAAAACATAACCAGGCAGCTTCCATTTGCATGAAATAAAATGCACACATGCATTCATCCACATACACACATACAGCTTTGCCCTAAGGATATGTTATGCTTCTACTCTCTGTCACAATAAAGTCCAATGTGACTTACAGTTTCTGTCAAACCTCACAATGAGCGGTTACACTGATGATGCTTTGGATGAACAAACAGCAACTGACAAGCAGGAAACGTGTGTCAGAAACATGCTCCAAGGGGTGGGAAATAAACTTGACAAAGATTTGGAGGCTACTCCCATCCATAATTTTAGAGGTTGAAGAGTCAGAAATGTATAGGATATCTTTTGGGGAAGTGTGGGCTCCAAAGTAAAAGATAAATTATTGTGTCTCATACCTCCTACCAAGAAGAAGAAACTATGATGCCTGGCGTAGCGCTTTGAGTCCTGGAAATAAAATGGATTACACATAAGAAAGTCACTTTGGCCACTCTTCTGGGTAATACAAGGCTGTCCAGTTTAAGTGGGGCATCAAGAAGGAAAGGGCCTTGTCACACATCCAGACGATTCTGGGTGCAGCAGGGTGGTTTTGGCCATTTAACCTGGTATACTTTATGGTATTGGAGATATCAGCAGTGAGGATAAAAGGCCTGGGAAGCTTTTGGCAATATCCAATGAGAGATCAATACAACACAAGCCACTGGAATTCAGGAACAACTCCAAGCCACCTGCAGCACATAATTATAAGCTTTAGAGAAGTCCACATGGAGACAAAACATCTGATCATATGACATCAAATGACAATGTGCCCCAAATTGCCTTTCATGAATAGGGTTCTGTCAGATACAATAAGAAATAAAGCCAGACAAACCCGACAATTATTCATAGTAAAGTGAAGGCATTACATCCAGGACTGAACTAGAGTAGGTCACAGGACACAAGTGAATTGGAAGACAAGCTAGCCCAGATTCCCCTGGTATACCTCTCCTGAAGAGAGAATCAGTCCATCAAACCACACTGTGGGGTACAAGGATGAGGGGGGAAAGCTGCCCCCAGCACAGCTGTGAATGCAGAATGGGGAGCCAGGCCAAAAGGAATGCATGCCTCCACCTCATGCTGACGATTCCATAGAAAGACAGTGTAAAGAGCAATCCTCCTGATAAACAAAGATCTAGACGTGCACTTCATCATCCACTGGAAGCATAAAGATGAGAATATTGAGTTTGAAATCATATATATATATATATATATATATATATATATATATATATATATATATATATATAATATTGAATCATGATCTGTGGTGCATGTGGCCAGAAGAAGATTGAAGTATCAGGGGCAATGGAGTCTGCAGGCTCATCTGGCTGTGCATGTGGGCAAAGTGAACATTGAACATGATGATTTGCTTTTACCATGTACAATGCCTACCAGAAAACATAAGCCAATGAGAAAAAAACAATTCAGCAAACGAGTAAAAGAGCCCCACTAGGCTCATGTTATCCAGCCTCTGGCATTGGCTACCCCAGTCTTGGCACATTAGGTACAAGAATGAAATAATCACAGTTGAAGAGATGAAAGCCACACACCCAATTTCTACTTGATAAGACTGAGGATACTACTATCACCATTTATAGTCCAACAGACCACAATGAGAAGCAAAATTTCAGGTCTACAGCTAATAGGACACAATTCCTTTAGAAGACACTCACTTGTGGAAAGTTGACTACATCTGACATTTTCTTCTCTAGAAGGACCAACTTGTTCAGACTCAGAGGTACATGCATTTCAGGTTCTTTCAGGGATTCACCTTTCCTTCCTGTAGTCTCTTTGTCAGTACCATTCTCTGAAGCCTTTGGTCTACCTGCATGAAACCTCACCAAACATCACCCCGGGAACTCATTGAACAGCAAAGGAAATATAGAAATGGCACCATAACCATGGAGCACCCAACCCTGAGGATACCAGCCAGAAAGATCATTGGAATGCCCTGCTCAAGGCAAAGCTAAAATGCCAATTTGGGAGCAATATTCTGAAGAACTGCATCAGGATTTAGTACATTATTTGAATTAAAGATTTTGTACGGTGTTGATTACCAACAGGAAGAATGTGTGGATTTGGAAACCAGACAGTGGAAGGAGAAGTGGTCCTATTTGCCATCAACCCAATGACTCACTTAAGGATTTCTATTGCCCATCTCTACAACCTAGGCTATAGAGAATTAGAAATCTCAGTCTTTGAAAATCTTGCACTTATGCCAAGGGGTACTCCAAGTCTTCTATTTAATTGTAAGCTACAGCTGCTACCTAAACTGATGGGTTCCTTGTATTAATAAGATTATTATCAAGAAGATTCACCATCTTGTCAGATGTAATTGACCTTGATAGACTGGTGGAGTTTGGAGTCCTATTGCAGAATGTAGTCAAAGAGGAACAATTGTGGAGCCATGTGATTCACCTGAGTGCCTCTTGTTGCCTCTCCATTGCTAGTTATGATTGTAAAATGGACAACTATTAAACCCTGGGCTGAGAAGGACATTGTGAGAGACTGAGACTTCTCTGTAATGAGTTCTAGGTCATGCCATCAGAGAAGTTCACAATGATAAAAAATGGTGGAAGAGAATCTAGAAAGACAATATGTATTGTGAAATCAAAGCTTTTGCAGTGTTAGAGACTAGGGATCATCACATTTACCTGCTTTCAAGTTTTCTCTTAGTAAGATGGGACTGCTGGAATCCTGGAGGAATCATGTCTTGAAATGTCTGAAAGTAGATTTCAGCTTCTGAAGGTGTGGACTATAGTTGACACAGAGATTTGCTACTTGAATCTCCCTTCAATAAGGGTCATCTTTCCCAGCTACAGGAAATGTGGTTCACAGACAGACTTCAGCTCTTAACTCTCAAAGCTATATTACCTGAGGTCACTGTCTCTGAACAGGCCACAACACTGAAGAGCAATGGAGGCATATAAAAGTCCAGGCTTGGTTCAACACAGGATGATTTTAATTAGCATTGCTCAGACAGGCTGAGGTTGTGCCTAGATACATCATGGTCTGATGGTACTATTTCCTCCCTGAACTCCTTCATGGTACCAGTGAATTCCTACTTAACATTTTCTCGACCTGACTTCATTCTAGCATCTGCTCTGGAGAAGCCCAACCTGTCATAGTAGCTCTTAGAAGTGTGAGTGATTATTTTGATCCACAGAAATTGGAAAAGACCTTGCAGAAGCCCTTTATATTCAACATAACTATCCCATAAGCACTCATGGGCTATCACTGAAAAAACACTGAAGCCAGATATTCTCAGTAGTCATTTCCTAATATTGAGAATAAACAGAAATGTGGGTAGGGCTTGGGTAAGTTTGGGGTAGTGGGTTGTCGAAGGTGAACAGCATGGGTTTGTCAAGGAAACTTCTCTGAACAGATGTCCTGACCGGGGCAATGAGGAAAGACAGGAGTACCAAGGACAGATGAAATGTGTGTGCTGTCAGAGGGGTCCTTGTGAGAGGGTGCAGTGATGGAAGTAAATGTGGGCCTCGTGGAGGAGCCCAGAACACAAGCATGGGTGCTGAGCCTGGGTCACACACTATTGTGTCTTTACTCCTAATAACATTGCAACAGAAGAGAGCTACTATTTGAAGTATTTTACCTGTGAGACTCCAACGTGCAGAAAAAGGAGCTCATTGCTCGTGAATCTACTTGAGAGGCAGTGCTATCAATTTCTAAAACAGAGAAATAGAATGGAAAGTTCAGTGGCATCATTGTTGAATCCATGCTGGCAGCCACCTATCCCAGGTGTCTGTTTATATGGTAATTAGAAATGCCTGTTCGTTTAAGCCATTTTCAAGTCTAATTTTTGGTTAGTTGAAGCTAAAATCATTCCTAACTGATTAATTTGGTGTAATTGTGTTTTAATATAAATCAATATGCTGTTAAAACTTCCTCTTTTGGTATGAAGTTCTGCAAATAAGAACATATGCAATTCCGAGAACCAGCTTATGATTTGTGTAAGTGTAATTGAAAATGATAAAGTATAATTAGAAGGTTTGCCAACTTTCTTGTTTTGTTCAGTAAAAAAACATTCCATATGCAAAATAACTCCTCCAACTCAGAGGTTCTGGAAGTGATAAATCAGGAAAGAGGCCACAGTAAGGCTACTTGTTTACTTCCATCAATATCCCTGCCTGTTCAGGACACACATCCTTCTTTTTCTAGAGCATTTCAGTTAACAATCTACATGATGGAACAGCCTGGTTTTTGACTCAGAGATGTGATATTCTATAAAATGAGTTCATTTTTGAGCAAGAAGTTATATCTCTATAATCTCATTCATTGAGTCGATTTTTGATCCCTCAAGCTATACATAAGTTTGTTTAGTTCTCTTAGATTTTATGGAGAGAAATATTTTGCCCTTTTACCCCAAACCTGGCATATTCTCGCATTCACTTTACAGATATTTATTTGCCACCTACTATATACCAGTGACTGCCTCAGGTACTGAGAATATAGTAATAAATAAAAAGGACAATGTGCCCACTCTTGGGATAAAATTTTAGAAGAAAGAGGCAGAAGTTGAAAGATCAGAAAGATAGAAGTGTGTGATGAAGACTAAAACCTGGGGGAGGGGATTGTTACATAATGTCAATTTCAGAGGGAGTTTCTTCAGATGAGACCGGCAAAGAGGCCTGATGCAGAAAGACGATGAGCTGAGCCCTGAGACTGGTAAGAAGAGAACAACCATGTGAGGACTCCGAAGGAGAAGTGCCCAGTAATGTAAATACGTTGAAGCACAAATAAATGTAGTCTTTGTAGGAAGAGCAAGAACACCGACATGTGCAGGGAAAAGTCCATGAGGGGGAAATGAAAAGAGGTGATGTCAAAAGGAGGAACTCTAGGTCCCCAGGTGGTTAGGGGTGGAAGTGAGTTGGGATCTGATCTCAAAGTATTGGGACGGGGACAAGGTGACATTGGGTTACCCTGTACCTGCCCCAAGGCACCAACTGTACTGACTTCCTGCCAACATCACCTTACAGACAGCACCATGCTCAAGCTTCAGAGAGCTCATTTGTGAAAACAGGACACTCGATTAAATCACAAATCCTTCTGCAGGGTGAACAGGGAGCAATGTGTGAATAGACAGCCATGTGTGAGCGATCTGCAAGTGAGGGTGCTATACGGGTGGTGCTATGCTAGGATTGTAAGGGTCAGGTGAAAAGTCGGAGGAAGAGACCACCAAGAGACTGACTCATGCAATTGCAGAAGGGGATTTATTGAGGATCCAATTCAGTGCGCTGAGGCTCCAGGCTCACTCAAGAAGGGAGAGCAGCCCAGAGCCCCGGGGAGGGGTCCAGCAGTGCTTAAGTACACTTTTTGGGGAGGGTGGGGACTTTGCATACATCAGAACAAATCATCATGAGGCGTGGGAAAATTGAACAACAACTCTCATACATGATTAGCACATTCATTGGCAGGAACAGGTGGGGGGGGGTGATTGGTCACTCCTAAGCGGGGTACACATTCAAACTGATTGGTTCAGGCCCTGTATGCCTACGTGACAAGCTGCACAGGGCCCTAGGCTAAATGGCCAGTAGGGCGTTGTCTTAACTGCCTCAGGAATTTCAGGTTCTTGGTGTAGCAGAGGAACTTAACAATACCTGGTCCTTTACTTTTTAACTCAGGCCTTGCAGCTTAGAAACTTTACAATGCCCGGTCTTTTACATTTTAACTCAGGCTTTGCAGCTTAGAAACTTTACCCTTTCAGGATTACATTTTTTCTTCTTTCAACTGAATATTTTCAACCCCTCTACTCTCTTTGTATAGAATTTCCTGTGCTTTTCTGCTGTCTCTTTGCCTGATGCATTACTTTAAGGGCTAAAAATTTAGGCTAACCGACTGACAGTGTCATCCCAAGCATCACTTAGCTTTGTGTTGGTTCAAATGTGCCTCAAATTTGTTCAAAGAGCATGGCAGGGCAGCTTGTGATGCCTGAGAGTTAAAACAGAGGAAGAAGCTGAGGCCACCTGGACTCCATAGCAGGCGGTGACATCATCTTGTCAGGACCTGATGGTTCTCACTCATCTCATAGGCTCGGTTATCCATTTGGGTAATGGGGATAATAGCCTTCTGGATTAATTACATGAAATGGATGTGAGGAGGAGCCCTGCACTCCAGGTACGCCAGGTACTGCCGTGCTGTCCCTGAGCCGTCCCCTGTAGAGGCAGCAAATTGTCTCTTAATGGATTTGAAGCTATGATGCTATTTAGTGTACCCGCAGCTGTAATTTATTAAATGGAACCTGGTTCAGTGACCACAGCATTTGAATGAAGCACCTGACCCGAGCCAGACATATTGCTCTCTCACCAGCAATCTCAGGAACACAGCATGGGAAACATGAAAGAGCAAACAAATTCCAAATATATACATGCCTTAAAAAAAACAAACTTATAATAACCATTTCTCTTTTTAGAAAGAACACTTGTACATATAAAAACACTGTGATAAGTTTTAAATATATAGAAAAATTTTATGTACATAAGATTACATAGGTATATATTTAAATTATATGCATATGCAAATCACATGCAGATTATATGTATGAACATGTGTATATGAGTGTGTCTGAGAGAGAGAGAGAGAAATTTGTTCATATTTTTCTTAATTCTTGAAACAATCTGAGGTTTGTTATTTCCATTCACCATATCAGAGATAAAATTCTGATTCTTAGAAAATTCAATACTAATTCTACCAAGGTTACCCAGATGGTAAATTAGGGTATTGAGGTTTGAGGATTGTTTTTTTTTTTATGATTCCAAAGTCTGCACATATTCCATTACCAATGTTTTTGTTTTCACCCAATTTCTCTAATAATAAAATTGTTGTCATTGAATGAATATGACATTCAACATCATCACAACAATCATCATCATATCAGCTTCACCAAATAGCTTTTATTGAGTCAACAACATAAACTTTCTTTGACTTACCTTGGTCACACTAGGAGGTAACTATCATCACTTTCCTTATGTAGAATGATGGGAAGAATCTAAGAAGTGATTCATATCTTGTCCTGAGCCACAGTAGCAAATGGGAGATCTTCTATCCACATTCATTCCTGTTCATAATAAAGCCTTTGCCTGCTAATAAAAGGAAAAATAAGAAAAAATTAAAATATGAAAATTTGAAAGAAGAAAATGGAGAATGACTAGTGACTATCATGCTATGTGAAATAAGCTAATTTCTCCAAACCAAAGGCTTAATGTTCTTTTTGATATGTTGATGCTGACACATGATGGGGAAGGGAATAGAAGCTCACTGGATTAGACAAGGAAGAATGAAGAGAAAGGAGGGGAGATTGCACTAGGAAAGGCGGTGGAATTCATTGGACGTAACTTTCCTATGTTCATATATGAATACACAACTAATGAAACACCACATCGTGTACAACAGCAAGAATGGGATCCTCATTAGAATAAGTTAGACTCCAAGTATGTATAATATGACAAATACACAAAATACAATCTACTGTCAAGTATATCTAAAAAGAGCAAAAAAAAGAGAGAGAAATGTGTCAGAATTTAAATTTTATTTTTATGAAATTAGAAAATATATATGACATCATTCTCCTTTTTCATGTCATTCAAATTGTTTAAAACATATCCCCAGCCACCTAAGGGAAAGCTCCACTGTCCCTTATAAGATCCTATGGATTCCAGAAATAAGAGACATCAGTGGGCATTTTTCTACTAACAATAAAATTAAGCTAACTAATAATAATAATAAATTAACCACACTGGAGTGGTTATTAGTTAGCTCAATGTTATTGTGACAGGTTGGTTTCTAAACATTCAAGTCAAATAGTTATGTTTATCTCTAACTCTGTCTTGTCATCACTTACTGTAACAGATACAATAAGTTAATCTATAATAGCAAACAGTCCTCAAATTTTACTGGCTTCATACACACAAATAGGATTGTATTTCTTGATCATGCAAATTTTGTTGTGGGTCTGAGTTACTCTTCATATCTAGAACCATGCTCTGAAAAACTCTGTCAAATTGTAGCCTCAGCATCTGAAACACACAACCTCCTCCACTGACCTAGCAGAAGAAGCTGAAAGACCTTTCACTGAATTTTAATACTTGAACTCAAAGAGATTTGCAGCCTTCCTGGCCACAGCCAACCATCCAGAACTAGACAAGCAGCTCTGTTGCTCATGATCAACCAGCAGGAAAGTAGGATTCCCTTGGGTCTCTGGAAGAAGAGAGACTGGTAATCAATTGCAAATAGAAGTACCTACCACATCCTAGGAACAACAATTCTCTCAGATCCTTTGGACACTTTTCAAGTCCCAGTGTCTCCTTCTCTGTATTTTCTTTCTCTTAACTCTCATTAAGACATTACCATGCCCTTAATATTCATACCATGTACTGACATTTTCGCTTGTCTATTGAATACATATTGGAAATACTGCTGATCAAATAGTACATAAGATTTAAAATGTTAGATTTGACCAACATTTCATTTATTTGAAATGTTGGGTTTTTTTCAGTATAATTAGATCATGCAAGCATACTCACACTTTAATATTAGGACCCCCTCATTTACCCTAAATTACTGTGAGTCTTAGCAGTCAATCTCCATTTCTCATGGCACAACCACCCCACCTCTTACACCTAGAAATCTACTAATTTTCTTGTTAAATAGAATTTTTAATTTTGGAATGGGATCTTGCTGTTTTGCCCAGACTAGCCTTAAACTCCTGGGCTCAAGTGATCCTCCTACTTCAGCCTCCCAAAAAGCTGGAACTATAGAAGAGTGACACTATACCCAACTTGACCTACTTTTTGTTTCTATTCTACCATTTGTTTAAGTCCAAGCATAAACTTGTGGTCTCTTGTGATTGATCGTTTTTTGTTTCCCATATTTTTATTAGTGTGGTATTGTTTTACATATTGATGGATTTATTGTTATATATTCACACATGCACACACATACACACACACAAAAATATGTCATTTGGCCAATCTAATTGGACTTATTTGATACAGCAACATTATGACTTATCCATGTTGTAGCATGCACCAGAAATCCATTTCTTTTTAGTATTGAAGACTATTTTATTGTATGAACATAACCATTCATTCACCCATTCACCAATTGACAACATTTGTGTTGTTTCTATTACTAATAATTGTAAACAATTCTGCCTAAACATTTGTGTACAAGATATAGTGTGGACATATGCTTTTATTCCACTTGGGCCATGTGCTGCCTGCATTTTTAACATTGTGATGTACTGCTCCATTTTACATTCCCACAGGTAATATACAGGTGTTCCAATTTCTATTTATTCTCTCCAGGCATGTTATTTTTTGCTTTATTGACCACACCTCTCCTGGCAAATCTAAAGCAGTATTTCTCTGTGGTTTTGATTTGCATTTTCCTAGTGATTTACAATGTTGAGCATGTTTTAATATGCTTTGGGCCATTTGTACATCTTCTTTAGAGAAATGTCTACTGAGATATGTTCCCAATTTTAATTAAGTATTTATATATTTTTTTTATTATTGAATTGTGAGAGTTCTTCATGCATTCTGGATATGAGTGCCTTATGACCTACATTGCAAATATATTCACACATTCTGTGGGATACATTTTTGGTTTTTTGATGGTGTAATTAGCAGCACAACATTTTTAAAATTTATGATGTCCAATGTATTTTTTTATTTGTTCTTATATCTAAAAAACCATTGCATAGGCCCACGCTAAAAGAGGTTTGTTCCTGTATTTCCTTCAAAAAGATCTTAGATTTAGGCCTATATTCCTTCATGAGTAACCATCTGTATATGGTGCCAGTGCAGATTCATATTTATTCACACTTTTGTGTCTGGATAGCCAATTGCCCCAGCATAATTTGCTGGAAAGTATGTTTATGCCCTATTTTATTGTCTTCCTTCCCTTATCAATATAATTGACATATATATAATACTTCACTTCTGGAGTCCCAGGTCTGTTCTGTTGATATCTATGTTTCTTCTACATAATCTTTCTTGATCAGTACAGCTTCACGGCTTTGTAGCTGAGAAGCATCATCCAGCTCTTCTAAATCTACAATGCTATTCAGTTGTTCTGGGTCTTTTTAATTATTTTAATTTGGGCATTGGTTTGTCAACCCAGCAGAAAGAGCAGGCTGGCTGAGATCATTGGAGGAAAGGTGTGGGTCTGTGGGTCAATGGGGGAGTGCAGGCCTTTAAGCATATTGAGTCTTGTGATCAGTTTCTTTCAGCAGTGTTTTCTGATTGTATTACTGCTCTGCAGTTGCCCCATTTCATCACGCACATGTAATGCTTTTAAATGCTCAAAAGGGCGCACAGTCTTACCATGGTCTTATGGCTTTCTTGGTGTGGTTCCCTTTTTGAAAAGAGAATTCTGACTCTGGTCTTGTGAAACTAAAGTCCAGGTGTGGGGTAAGGGGACCTCTGAAAGTTCCAGGGCAGAAGCTGGCTCCTGCCTTTTGCAGCTTCTGAAAGCTTCCAGCATTACTTGGGTCACAGCTGCTCTCCATCTTCAAAGCCACCTATGGTGGATGATTCTTTTCATAAATCACACATCTCTGGACTCATTTTACTCCCACTTCTACTTATAAGATCTTTTATGATTCACTGGGCCACTCATAGCATCTCCCTAGTGTGGGGTCAGCTAATCATCAACCTCAATTCCTTCTGCAACTTTAATTCCCCGTTGACATCAGACCTATTCACACTTTCCAGGAACTAGAGAGTCATCTTTAGAGGTCTTTATTCTGCTTACCTTAATGCCTGCTTTGTACTCCTTTGTTAAATGTATTTTATTGTCCCACATTACTAAGCTCATCTACTATTCTAGTAATGTCCGGTGGATTCACAATGATTTTCTGTATACAACACCATGTCATCTGAAAATGCAGATGTTTTCACTCCTTCATTTCAACTCTGGTGCCTCTTTCTACTGCTTTTCTGTGTTGCCTGCCTGAAACCTTCAGTACAATGTGGAGCCGTAGCAGCAACAGCAGCCACCTTGGTTCTCGTCTTCATCTGGGGGGTGGCATCAAATTTTTCACCTTTAGGTAGTGGATATGGCCTTTTTGTAGACAGACCCTATATCATAATTCTAGATTTACCAACAATGTCTGGATTCCTCCACCATCCAATCCAGTTGAAGTAGGGCCTCTTGTTCCTGTGAGGCAACCAGAAACTGCATCCTGTTGCTTCAAATGCAGACAGCTATCAGCTCCAACTCCATCTGGCTGAGGCACCAGAACTAAATCCAGCAGCAAGCTTTGGAGGAAGGAGGAAAATCAGAGGACATTCAGCAAGTCAAAGGTGGCCTGGCACTCCCAAACCTCCTCCCTCACATAGATGCAAAAGTAGTCCTGAATAGGGAGAGTGAGAGAGGCTGAGGTGGGTGGGTAGGTGGGAGTACTGAAGCCAGATTTAAAATTAGGTAGTCAGTGTAGTTAGGTAAATCGGGTCTAATACCGAGTAAAATCTAAAATGGAGGCCATGCTGATAATGATTCCAGGAAACCAGGACAACTCATGGAATGGAAAGGCCCTAGGCCAAAGTCCACCCCAAAGCAAACAGCCCCCAACAGATTGGGAGATAACCCATCCCAAAGAAGTGATAATGAAGTCCTTCCTGCCCAGATTACTTCTTTGGCCCACCTGTGTCCCACCCCTTCCCCCTTACATTCCATCACCAAAACTATAAAAAGGGGAGACAACTGCACTTCCACGGATTCCACCTCTTGGGTCCCCTTCTTCCTTGGGAGAAGTCTTTTCTGCTGTCCTTTAATAAACTTCTAATTTCTATTCTGACCTGGCCTCGGCGTGCTTCTCTGGTGTTATTCTTCAACATCGGGGAAGCAAGGACTCGTCACCGGTCAACAGCGGTAACAGTGCCAATCCTGCTCTAGACCACACCATCAGGAACTAACCTTCTAATGTCCTTAAAGGCTCTGCCCCTGGAAAACAAAGTCCAGACCACATCCTAGCATGTGCCTGGCTTGGTTTATGACAGTGTTCACTCAGGTGGAAATGATAAGAAGCAGCATGATAAGGAGATCTGATCTTCCTTAGTTGGGTACAGCATACATAAAAAGGTCAGAAAAAGGGAAGGAAAAATATATAAGACTCCATGTCCCCACCGTAGGAGAGCAGAAAGTCACAAAGCAGCAGAGGTTATTGTAAGGCCTAAGGAACAAGTAGCGGGTGCCTGGAAAGGGTCCCTGGCACAGCTCCTGAGCTCTTGGGCAGGCAGACAGTCCTGAATCCTGAAGGCCAGTCACATCTGTGCCCCCAGGCTGCTTAAAAGAGCACAAGTGTATGACAAATGCCTGGGTTGGTTTAAGCCAGCAGAAAGCAGTTTCTATTACATAGAAACACACTGTAAAGCTAATATGCATGCTTATCTTCTCAATGTCAGCAGATAGGGTGGCAGACATGTATTGGCAAACCAACATCTTTAAAAAATTAACAGCTGGGATCAAAGGTCAGATGGTTTGTAAGCATGGTGTCAGTCCATGGGGGCTCCCATCCTCTCCATGTTTCAGAGGACACTAAGAAGCAGATTAGTTCAGTTCTTAGGAAACACACAGGGCAGAGCTTCACTGCAGGATTGTCTGCTCCTAAAGCCCAGGGAACCCAACAAAGCCACTGCAGTGGGGGAGCACCTCTTCAGAGCCTGCGCCCTTCTCTGGATCCAGCTCTCTACCTTGCAGATTAACCTGATATTGGGGGAGCAAAATGACAGGTTTCTTAGAGGTATCATTTATGAGTAAATGGGGGCGATCCTGTCTTTTTTGGTTGAAATGTATGTTACATAAGGAAAGAATTCCATGTGTGTCCTCATGAAATTGGTCTGCCAACATAGCTACAAGATAAGTTGGTGTGTATGAACACAAATTTATTAATGTCACCGGGATCATTTATGGGGACAGAGCACAGGCTAGGTTTGGGGTGAAGAGTCCTGTGAAGACAGAAACCCTGGACCTCGTACTGCTTTGTAGTACTTTTAGGATGAAGTGGCCAAACCATTTATTCTTTTTAAGACTCAGTTTTCTCATCAGAAAGTGAAAACAAAACAAAACAAAAAAAACAAAGTGACTGAAGACTGGCTCCTTGCAGACACACAAATTTATAAAGTTCAGGTTTATTCTCTGCTAAAAAAAAAAAAAAAAAAAAAAGGATGTATTCAGTGCTGGTAGAGCCTATTTTCTCTCTCAGCTCTCTCCAGAAAGGACAAACACCTGCGGTGATCCAGGAAGGATTCAAAGATGCAGAAAAGGCCACACAAAGGCTCCCCGTGTGAAGAGGGAGGGGAGAGGAAGTTTCTTCCTGCTTGTAATTGGCTTTCTTCCCTCCCACTCAGCTGCAGTGGCAAATGAGGCCCATTAGGTCCTTCTATTGATTACAGTGTCCTTGCCCTGGGAGGGTCATTAGCAACTAAAATAACTTTGTGGAGCAAGAAAACACAGACTGAGATTCTCTTGTGTTCTGTACTACTAGGGAATTCAGGAGAGTTTCTTGGGCCCCCTGGAGTGACAGTGAAATAGAGAGGAGGAGATAAGGACTTCCTGGAGTGGGGAATGCATGAAATCCCCATGGTTCCCTGTCCCCTGCCCTCAGCTGTCAGCACCCTGCCTGAGGAGAGGGGAACACAGAATTGTGTACCAGCCCCTGAAACCAGCTCACCTGGAGGCTCTGGTGTAACTGTAATCATCTGTATTAAACCTGCTGAGAGCATCACTCCTCGCTCCACAACAGGCCCCTAAATAACCACATTCAAGGGTTACAATTCTTTCTATTATGTATACAACACCCTAGAGCAGGTTTCTAAGGGCCCTGACAACTTGAATGACTGTCTTTTCCCATTCCGAGGCTTGTGACTGAGCTTACACTGAAAGGACTTTAAACAATGTCACACCTCTTTACCAGACAGAGCTGCACCTCCTCATTCAGCCCACAGGACCCAGAGGCAGAGCTCTGGGTGCTCTCCAAGGCACAGGGCGGGGCCTGGGATGTGGTGCAGCGAGAGTCTCTGCCCTGCAGACCTCGCCTTCCCCATCAGGGAAGAATGAAGGGCTCCACTGGACCAAGAACCTTTATGAATCTCTCGGATTCCTAACTCATTCAATTCAGCAAACATTTACAGAGCCTATATGTTCCAGCCACTGTGTTACACAGCTCCCAGCTGTATAATTTATTTGTTATTCCATTGAAAACTAGAGTCAGGTAATTTTCATGCAATTTTTAGCACAAAATCACTAGACTGGGAGCTACCAGCCCTAGGTTCTGCTTACAGCTTCATCATTAAATATTTGTGTGATCTTTACAAAGTTACATCAGCCATCTGGGCTTTACTTTCTTCATCTGTAAAAGGAGAAGGAAGAATGAGGGTTATGCTGACAGTTCATAGCCAGTCTGAAAGTATTTCATCCCTAGTCTCAAACAATCCAGTACTGAGCACTAGTTGGACATGAGCTGAGGTTGCAGGAAAAAAAGAAATCACCTGTAAATTTATTATTTAAATAAATTAAGACAGGTGAGAAGTCAAACATATTCCCTTTTGACTTTGCCTTCAGGAAATCTTCTGTGTTGCAAAATGGAGTTTTTCTCCTCTCTCGGTTGTTTGGAGTCTTGAGTACTGTCTTAGTGGGAAGACATTAACAGGTCAGGAATAGTTGATGGGCATGTCTCTCTTCCTTTATAGACTGGGACTTACAGAAAAATACACATTCTTTGTATTTGCAATTTCTATACAAGTTTTGCAACTTAGTAGGTCCCCAAAGGCCTGTTGCTGTTGTTCTTCACCACTTATTTCTCTATTTCAAATGTAGCTTTATTCCTATCATACCAATGATCAAATATTCCACATCAGGAAAAATCCCAATGTATCTTACTTTTTAAGAAATTGCAAATTAGTTAATCCTTCTTTGATTTTCTTGTTAATTTGGAAGATAGTAATTCAAATCGTCTCTCTTGTCTTATAGATAGGCAATGCTACTGTTGATGTTTGGTTTTGCCCCTGTAATTTGTTCTGTTCAATGAGATGACCCCAAATATATAAAGTTTGAGTTTTCTCTTGAGCTTCTGTAATTACAGGGCAAGTACATAGCCTGGTGGTCACTATTCCAAAAGAGCAAGAGACACATGGAATGGCCTTGGTGCACCCTTGAATTATGAAGCCAAGCCTAGCTTGAATGAGCCAACATTTAGCCAACTCTCAGGTTCATAAACAAGAATAAGACTATTGTTCTAACCCATTGTGTTTGGAGATACTTTGCTAGGCACCTATGTGGTTGCAGATGTCTGGGGTTCTTAGAAACCTACAGAGGGATCATCTCTTCAAACAATTTTTGGCTCCTCTTTCCCTCTCCAATTTCTAGAGACTCTACTTGCTTGAGAAAAATCAATGGATAAAGCACAAAAATGTTCATGGTTTTGTGTGTACAAATCAGGGACACGATTAATTTGTGAAGGAAATCACAGTGCAGTAGGAAAGGCAGACAAATAAACTGATAAATACAGTAAGATGTGATGTATCTTTTAAATGACTGGGGCCACTTACTGAGGGACCACATAGAGGGGCTCCTTAACAAATTTAGGATGTGAATGGACTCCCAGGAATGGTTTTAAGAGGTGGTGATATTTAAGGTGAATTTCAATGAATCAATAAGAAATAGAAAATTATAGACAGTAAATATGATTAAGCAGCAGAGAGTAACACATGAAGTCTCTTGCACACATTGGAGTGCATAGCTTGAGGAAACACAGAAGAAGAAACCACCACCACCACCAACAACAACAACAACAACAATGTAAACTTTGGGACCAGTAGGGTTAAATCCTGACTCCACCATCTATCTACTCAGTGTACAGATTTGCTTGGTTCTTACCTTCTCTAAGGCTCAGTGTTCTTAATTGTAAAATGGGAATAATCACACATTGTTGCAAAGTGTTCGTGGATATCAGAGGAAATGTACATAAAACTAAGCTCAGAGGTAGCTAGTGATGGAGAGGAGTAAAGAGCGAGCGAGGAGGGGGACAGCAGAGGAAAGGAGGCAGAAAGCAGCACAGGGGATTTTGCAATCTGTAGAAAAGCAAGAAGGTGAATTTCTTCAGACACTGTAAAATGGCCTTGGTCACCACCTAGACAGATTTTTCCCTAGCAGAGATGACAAATCAGCAATCCTCATTTTTGGCCATGTGACTCCTGCAGAAACCAGACTCTACAACAACTGAGCCATCGCTCTGAGCCAGCTCCTTTAGCCCCTTCCACACGAGTCTTTGTGAAGATGGCCCCACATCCACTTTGACTAGAATCTTCAAACTTTTGGAGCCTTGTCAGGGGAGCTCAGGCAGGCTGCAATATCCCACTCCCCCCTCCCTGAACACTAGACTGTAAGCAATAATTTGCCCAAAAGTCTTTGCTTTTGATCTTCCTTTATAAATTTGCTTAGAAATCTTTCTCAACAGTCTTCTTATTTCTTTGCGTACAAATGATTCATGGTCAAAACTTCAACATTTCCTCCTCAGAGACATTTGTTCCTACTGATTCATTTGTAATGATGTATGCTTGCCTATGAGGTGTCTCCCAAAAACTCATGTGTGAGGCAATGCAAGGATTTTCAGAGGTAATCATTGGAGTTACCTACTGATATGAATCAGTTGATTGGTAACTATAGGTGGGAGGGTGTGCCTGAAGGAGGTGGGTCCCTGGGGGCATACATTTGGGTATATATTTTGTCCCTGATGAGCCAACTGTACTCTCTCTGCTTCCTTATTGCCATGTCCTGAGCAAATTTCCTCTTACATGCCCTTTCACTGTGATGTTATTCCTTACCTCCGCCCCAGAGGCATAGAGTCAGCTGACCATGGATTGAACTGCTGAAATAGTGAATCAAAATAAACTCTTCCTCCTCTAGGCTGTTCTTGTCAGGCATTTTGGTTGCAGCAACAAAAAGCTAAAGTTTAGAGGTTAAAGACAGAAAAGCTTTAGAATGTTATAAGCGGAGTTTAATGGGCAGTTTTGGTGGAAATTCAAAAGGCCAAACTGCTAATAGGACTATGGACAGTAAAGTCTGGGCTCATGGGATTTCAGAGGAGGACTCTAACAGATTTGACTATAGGGAATTTGACTATAGGAGTTCATTCTGGCAAAGAATTTGTCTGCATTTTGCTCATATTATGTGATATCCTCACTTTCTGTGATGCTGAATTTAAAAGTGATGGACTAATTAATCAGGTAGAGGAAATTTCAAGATAGCCCAGTATTGAGGCAGTCTCGTGGATATTGCTGGTGGTTTTTAATTTACTGTGATTATCAGGAGCAGAAAGCTGAATAAAAATATTTTTAAAACTTACAGTTTGACTCTGTCAAAATGTCAATTCCACTGGAAGTATGTGAACTGCATGATTGTTTACATTTATTTATCTATATTACATACTTGCTTACACTATGGTAAAAATACATTCCAGGAAACCAAGAAAGCTTGCAGTTTGGCAAAAAAAGTACAGGTAAAACTTGTGCTAAGAAAGTTGTAGCTGTTAAAGACAAACATTAAAGCCACTAAAGAATGGGAGAGTACTTTATCCAGAAACAATAGGAAAGAAGGATTAAGAGCATCTCAGGGATTTGCAAGACCACACCCACCTTAGGCTCAAGGGTGTGTAAGTAAAAAATCCTTTAAGAAGAGACCAGGGGGTCATGTTGCTTGCACAGTGTGGTCTAAGGATATATTTAATTGTGCTCAGCTGTCCAGGATCTCAGAGGCACTATAGTCATAGTCCCAGGAGGGCTACTGTTTCATATGGTCAGACTTTGATGTCAACCACATGGTGCTGGTTCTGCAGGAATGCAGGATGCTGGAGTTAGGAAGTTGTGGAAGCTTCCACCAAGATTTCCAAGGAAGGCCTTAGAGGTCATGGAAAATATACCAGGGTCAGAGTCTCTGCACACAGTCCTTGAGAGGGCATTGTGTGAAGATGTAAGAAGGAAGCCAAAGAGACCTAAGATTAAGAGATGCCAGTAATATGGGATATCTGTCAAGGAAAGTTGCAGGAATCAAGCAAGCCAAGGGAGGCCATGTGGGCTGTAACCAAAAATCTGGTAAGTGTGGAGCTGCACAGGCCCTCTGGAGAGAGCATCTCAAGGCCATGTACCCCAGATGCCGGATGTGGAGCCTCAAGACTTGTTTGCCCAACAAGATTTCAGCCTTTGGTCCCATTCTTATTTCTATGCCCCTATTTCACTCTTTTGGAATGGAAAAGTTTATTCTGTGCCACTCTATATTAGATATAAGTGACTTACTTTTGATCTTGACAGAGGAAAACATTCCTGAGTTTGTCTGGATTCTTAGGTGAAATATTGAACTTAGACTTTTGGGCAGTGTTGGGATTATTAAGAGTACCGGGACTCTTGGGAATGGACTAACTGGATTTTTCATTGTGATATTGGCATGAGTTTTGTGGGGTCTAGGGGCAGAATATTGTGGTACAGATATGAGGTATCCCCCAAAAGCTCATGCTTGAGACAATGCAATAATTTTCAGAGGTTGAATAATTAAATTATGAGCCATGTAACCTATGAAGTGGATTAGTCCACTGATATGAACTAACTTGGTGGTAAGTATAGGTAGAAGGAAGTAGGTCACTGTGGATGTGCCTTTGGGGTTTGTAGTTTGTCCATGGTGACTGGATCTCTCTTTCTGCTTCTTAGCTGTTTTGCCCTTAACTGTTTTCACTCATCACAACCTTCTACCACGATGTTCTGCCTAACCTTGGACCCAGAACAATGGAGTCAGCCATCTAGGAACTTTTGTTCCTCTGAAATTGTGAGCCAAAGTAAATTTTGTTCTTGTCAGGTCTTTTGGTCACAGCAACAAAAAAGTTAACCAAAAACATGTTTCAACAAGGACTTCCATACTTACATATGTACTTCAAATGAATACCTTTCTACCTCTTCATATTCACATTTGAGTAAATTTGCTAAGCCGAAATCCTTGAAAAATGGATAGAATGTGGGAAGTGTCCAATGTTGATTTCTTATACATACATACAAACAGAAATTATTGCCATAAACTCTGAAGACACAGAGTCAGACTAATAAAAGGCAAATTTTTGTAAACCTAAACTTTCTTAAAATGGAATTCATGGATCTCTATGCCATAGCATGAAAGGAAAGTGTAGGCTGTGGGCAGGGGTGAGAGATGAGACATCTCCTGTCCCCAAATCTCATCCACACAGCACTTGGCTATCACAGTAATATATCACATTTTACTGTTTAGATAATAGAGAGCCTGTGAAGGGTATATTAATCAGTATTCTTGTTTAAAAATAAAATCAATCTAGCTATCTCAGGAAGGAAAAGAAATATAGATTACATTACAGCACTCACAGAGCCTCTAAGAGGATCAGATATCTCAGTATTAATGCTTCAGAGCCACAGAGAAACCAGCTGGAGCCCAGCTATCCATACACACCACAGGACTCACCCATCCTGAAAAGGATTCCAAGGACGGAATTCTGATCTGGTTAGAAAGCAGGACTGATCACTTTCTAGGAGATCTTTCACATTTGGATTCTTGGATTGTTTGAGAGACAACTTCTTGAGGAGAATATGAGTAAGGAGACTAGAGTCTTGTAAATGGAATGACACTATTTTCCTAACACCGTGCTGAGCCTGCCTTGATTCATGAAGTCCTCTCAGAAACTCCGTGAGGTCAGGGAGAGAGGAGGAAGCTTCCTCATTTCAGCTTGCCCTGTGCTATTCTCCCTACACATATTTCCTAGGCTGGGGCACTTAAAGGAAAAGTTGATCTCTAGAGTTCAGAGTGTATACTACACAACACATTTTTCCAGGGGACATGGTTACTGGACTTTAAATTCCAGCACCGTTGCCCTTTGCAGTCCCACCTCTGATGATGAGTGCCTGCCTAAGGATGTGTTTATGCTCTGGACATTTATGTGGTCACCAATTGAGACAGTGCCACTTGCACGGAGTAGACCTAATGGTGTGCCTAACACATCTATGTGTGTTGTATGCTCTTTGGAAGTGAAGCAGCAGGAATGTATCAAAGAGAAGAGAAGGTAAATCCATTTCACTTAGGGCTCAAGTCTCTGCAACATTCTACAATCCAGCTTCTTCTACCCAAGAGCTCCTCATTTGTTGTATCAGGACTTTATTTAAACACTAATGCAGGGATCCCATATCTCTGAGAATGTCTTCCTCAGGTGATAATTCTGCAATATAATAAAGAGAATGATTCAATATGAGCCCCCAAATATTGCACAAACGTATAAAATTAGGTGCTTTATTGCATTGTTCCAATATTAGTGTCCTAGTGATGATATTATAATAGTTATATAACATGCTTTCATGCAGTGGTGGAGATGGAGGCATGTAGGAAATATCTGTTTAGATTTCTACATTTTAAGTCAACAATTAGTTAAAAATTAAATAAGGATTTGAAAATCTTCAGTTGTCAGGGTGTCAAAATCGTCAGCCTTCTCCAGACATCCAAAGACTCAGGGCCTGTTTTCCACATGGAGGAGGAATTATTTTCATTGCCTCCTGAGCACATTCACCAAAAACAAGACCAAAGAGGGGTTTTAAAATTAAAACAGGTTCAAGTTAAATTTTCCAAAAACAAAGAAAACAAAGCCATAGAATAAATAAAATATATCTTTTGTGTTTGCTTTACAGTTGCTGGAATAGATGCTCAGCACAGCTCGATGATTTGTTCAAAATCATAATTAAGGCATGACTGTGTTTGGAATCAAACAGATATGTCAGTCTCTTTCATTCATTGTGACCTGAGAGGGTACAGAACTCAAGCTGTCCCTGCCCATCCAGAAGGATGCGCAGATAATACTGTCCCTGATGACAGGGAAGCTTCCAGTCCTGCAATGCCAGCTGCACAGCTTCCAAGGGGCCTGCAAGGAGCCAGGAGTCTAATCCCTGAGAGCATCTGGGCCAAATCACCATGAGCATTTTTCTCCATCAGAGCTATTTCAAAAGTCTGTTTTTGAGCCACGCAGCAGCCACACCATGCCAAGAATGAACCAGCGTGAACACCCGTAGGTTGTAAATGTGAGTCCAACGACCACCTCTGTAATTTGTGATTGTGCCATAAATTTGCAGATACGATTCTCCCGTAGAGGGCTTCGACAGAGTGGAAGGAGAGGCAGCCAAGGGCAGGACATGATCTGCAAAACTAAGAAATCCCTATTCCACTAAAAGTGAGAACAACCCAAAATCAAGTGTCTCTGCCAGCTTTCCTTCCCTCCCTCCTTTTCTCCCTCCTTCCTTCCCTCCCTCCCTTCCTTCCTTTCTTTCTTCTTTTTCTCTTTCTCGCTTTCTCTTTCTTTCTTATTAATTTTTGTAATCCTTACCCCAAGATGTTTATCTAACAGGAAAAATATTGCATGTGCAGTAGAGGACCTACATACAACTCCACAGGACTTCACTGTACATCAGGTCTGTCTGCACACTGTTTGCTGCTAGTTTCCGTATTTAGATACAGGAAAGGAAGGAGTCGAGGAGTCACTGGAGAAAGAATGGCAGGATGAATTAGGAAATATGGGCTCAAGTCCTCCGTCACTCTGACCTGGAGCTAAGGCTTTCCATTCTCTTTACACAACCACACTCTGGAACAATGAATTACAAAGATCAACAAATTAATATACACAAATTAACTCAAGAAAGGCCAGCAACCCCACAAGTTTAAATCCTCCCAATGCTGACTGTGTTTTGGAGATGCCTGTGTGTCAGGTGCATGCTTCCACCCATGTGATGTCCTTTGAGCACTCCATCTCTCCTGCCCACATTGCTGCCTCTGCCTGGGAAGACGTTCCCACTGAAGCTTGTCTTGCTTCCTGTCATTCATTCAGTTCTTGATCGAGTTACCTCCTCAGAAAGTATTTCCTGATCATGATGTGAAAACAAACAAACAAACAAAAAAACCCTTAGAGCCTTAGAGCAGAGCCCCTATTTTTTTTCTCCCACTTCTTTGCTTTATTCTGTTTCATATATATTGCAAATTTAATTTAAAAACAAAGAAACCAAAGTCTGTAGGCATTTTCCTGTTAATAACATAACTCACATGTATTAAACAATGTATCAAGCCCTAATATAAGTGCTTTAAATATCTTAACTATTAACCATAGTTTGGTTAATTTACAAATGTACTTTCTTCTTTAAAGTACTAAACCATTAAAATGGGAAGTGAGTCTCCCACAAACTTCACCTATGTTAATAACCCGAGGCAAAGCCTGCAGGATGGCAGAGGTCCTGCTTACCCTTTGGAATCCCCCGCTGGGCTGTTGCACACCAGAACAGAACACACTGTTTACACATCAAAACTGATTGATACATAGTCTTTGAAAGAAAAAAGATACATACTTTCATTGAGTGTAAATTGCCCTAGTCCAGGCCTAGCCCACAGTGACTGACTTTATCGTTTGTGACATTGGTAGGCCCCTCTGTGACCCTGCACTGCGTTCTCGTCTTTCAGGTGTCACTGGAACCTGGAACTAACTAGCAGTAGGTATGTGATCTACCTCTTTATTTATGGGCATTCTGAAATCCCCAGGGGTTAGCTGACACCCTGGCAGGCAGCAGACGTGTTCACACCAGCTTGTCTCTGAGTCTGAGGTCTTTCATTGGCTCCAGGCTCCTCCTTTGTGAAAACCGAGAGGCAAGTTGACTATAAAGCCATCTCCCTCTCCACTCTGATGTCCTTGAATAGAACATGATCTGCCAAAGAAAATTCATCTCCCAGTTCCCTCTGGGCAATCTCCTCAACGTTCTCTCGGATGGCAGAGAATGTTGAATTTGGATTTTGTGCCACGCTGTGTGCTAGGTGCTAGGGAAATGAAGAGGAATCCCATCCTTTATCAAGACATCCTCATGCTAGTGAAAGAGACCATGACACACGGAAAGCACTACATTGCAAAGGGGTCAGCGTGTTTGTTGGAGACATCCCAGGCAGCAGTGGGGCATCAGAAGAGACTAGACAGGTCTCTTAGCCCCTTCTGATCCAGTCATTCTGTGACTCCACTCCAGCCCCCACCTAGCTCCCTCCATCTACTTCAGAAAAATCTACCACTTAATATTGCATGAGAGACCATTACCTCGAGGTATAATTATGCTTTCCACAAATGACCTATGCAATTACACCAGAGTAGTGAGCAGCAATTGTAGGAGGAAGCTGGAACAAGTGCACGGGCATATAATGCTCCGAAATGAGCCCATTTCAATTTTCCTTCTCATAACTACATAAAAATTGCATTTGCTTCTATCACAGACATGTGCAGTAAAAAAATGAAAAAAAAACCCATCAAATTATCTACTCTGATCTCTCACTGGAAACTATGTTTTTCTTCTTCTCACTCTGTGATATGCTTTCTAGAAACTCAATCTGTTCAAACAGTCCAATATAATAGGGATGATAACGAGGGAGGGAGAAAGGACACACCTCAGCACTCAGTGTTTGTATTTGGTAAATCTGTGATTCTCCAGCTGCCACCACCACCACCAGCATGTGGAGGGATGGAGGCCAAAGGCATGGTGGGAAATTGGTCCAGGAGAGACAAGGTGAGCCTTGGGTATAAAATGGGGACAGTGTTGGAGTCAGAGTAAACATCAGGCTGAGTACAAGCAAGGGGCTTGCTAATGATCATGTGGGAAATTCCCTACCAAAGAAACAGGGAAGGACAAATTTCCTGGGTTCCCTTGTGGAGCCTGGACACAGCTCTTCTGCCTTTCTTTACCTTAGTTTGTATTAATGTTTGATATGGGTTGAATACGGTATGGATGCAGGGTATTGTGTAGGTGTAAATATTTTACAAAAATTTAATGATTTTGCTCCATGAGTATTAAATCCTAATTCTAATCAGTATCATTTAACCTCAAAACAATTACCTTAGTGTCTTAATCATTATTTTATATAGGGACAGCAATTGGTTCAATCATTACCTTAGTGCTGGGCATTAAGATTGATGCCAAATTTTATTCTTTTTTAAAAACAATACAATTATAATGAATACCATTATATAAGAAACAATACAATTTTCATTTATTTTAACACAGTAATCCATTTTTCAAGAACCAATTTAAGAAGAAAATCAGATATGAAGTCAAAGATTTATGTGTTATTTTATTCCGTGTGTGTGTGTGTGTGTGTGTGTGTGTGTGTATGTTTGAAAGAGTGCTTTCTGATTCCCAAGCTCATTCCACTCACTTGCCATGTCACCTTCTGTGTACAAAAAGATTTGTTTAAAAATAAATAGTTAAGGGATAAAAGATGTTGACATATGTGTACAATCTCGCTTAAAGCAAAAATCTACTTTTGGATTAAGGTCATATTGAAAAGAGAGAAACTCAGGACCAGATGAACTTGGGTAATACCCTGCCCCAAATGCTGACCAGCATGATAAACCTAAAGAAGATTTAATCCCCCAGAGTATTAGTCTCTATATCTAGGATTGTGTTTGTAGTGTTACACATGCTGTCATCTGTGCAAAGCCCCTTATGAGTCTAAAGAAACAGCTTGGAACCCAGCAGTTAACCCTTGTTTAAACTTTTCAAGTCCTTATGTCTTTCCTTCCTTCCTTCCTTCCTCCCTTCCTTCCTCCCTCCCTCCCTTCCTTCCTTCCTTCTTTCCATGTTTATTTTCTTTGAATTAATCATATACTTTAACATCACCAATCCTTTAATTCTGTTTTCCTATGACTTAAAAAACAAACCTGATCTATTCTAACTGCTACATAATTTTATACATGTTTTCATTTCATTTGTTCTTCCTTTTTATATTATGATAGAAGCTTAGATAATTGATTTTAGATTGTTCTCCAAGAATTTTTTAAAAGTCTCTTTTTTATTTAATCATAACTATTTCTTACATCAACTTTTTTTAAAAAAATCATTGGTACATTATAGCTATACATCTTAGTGGGATTCACTGTTAGACATTGATACACAGACACAAAATAATTAGGTCAATTTTGTACACGTCTTTAAATTACAAATGTCAGAGATTTTTTTCTAAGTATTATTTTTTAAATCACTTATTATGCTGTAATTAGAGAACTACTCACATTGTTTCAATTATTTTAAATATGCTGGGATTTTTAAATTGTTGATATTTGGTCTATACTGGTAAATAGACCACATTCACTTAAAAATAATAGTTACTTAACTGTGGTTTGATAAATTGTAAATTAAGTCAAGTTGAATTGTTATATCATTGCATCAATTTTCTATGTTTATACTGATTTTCTATTTATACTTTCAGTTACTGATATAGAAATATTGAAATTAAGATTTGTCATTTCTATTATTTTTCTTTATATTTTAAACTCTTTTATTAGGCATAAGTGCATTTAATATTGCTTTATCTCCTTGATAAATTGGCACATTTTTCATTATGAAATATACTTCTTTACCTTAGTTTGTATTCTTGTTACTTTGTCTCTAGTATTCTTATTATTAGTTTTTCTGGTATATAATTATTTTCCATCATTCTACTCTAAACTTGGACTTTATATTTAAAGGGACATTTTTACTGGTGAATATTTGTTTTGCAGAATGGTGGGGATTATATAAACAACAAACACTATGTTGATGTGGTAATTAATTTTAGGTGTAACTTGACTAGAGTAGGGTATAAATAGAAAATCAGTAATGCATTGTTTCTGGATGTGTCTGCAAAGGAATGTTCAGAGGCAGTTGGCATGTGGTTGGAGGGCTAGGTGGGAAAGATCCAGGCTGAATATGTGTGGAAGGGCGGGGATGGAGGGTGGCAGGTGGGGTGGGTGTGGGGCGGACCTTCCCACTGGCTAGGGGCCCAAATAGAGCAAAAAGGCAAAGGAAAGATCACCTTGCTCTGGTTCCTTTGTGAATCCTGGACACCCTTCTTCTGCCCTTGAAAATCAGAATCTCAGGCTCTCTGTTGCTTGGACACTAGGACACTTACCAGTGGCTTACCTACTTCTGAGGCTTTTGGACTTGGACTGCGCCACACTCTAGTTGCCCACTACAACTCACGCAGCCGTTCATGGGACTTCTCAGCTGCCATAACCACCAGAGACAATTTCCCTAATGAATCCCTTCTTATGGATATATCTATCTGGGTTCTATTGGCTGGGTTTCTCTAGAGAACGCTGAAAAAAAAAAAACATTTGATTTGTTTTAACTAATTTTGTTACCATCTATGACTTTTAATTCAGGCATTTAGATGATTTATATTTAATGTCAATAGTAATATATTCAGTTATGAAATGTGATATCTGTTCTGTTTGTCCCATCTGCTCTGTGTTCCACGGGCCTTTGAGAAGACTGCATATTCAGTCCCTCCAGGATATATCAGTACATAATTGTCAGCAGGAGCAGGCCCAGTGAATTGGTAACACTAACACATTTTCTATATTCTTACACAATTCTTGTAAACTTTATCTATGGGTTCCTATATGTAGTGAAATGATTTTCTCCCTTTCTTTCTCTTTACTCTGAATATCTTTAAGGTTTTTGTTTTGTTTTTCATTTTCTTTACATTTTTACTCAACTATTTCATCATGACATGCTTCAGTGTGATTTTTTTCTGATTTGTTGTTGTTGTTGTTTTTCATTTATCCTTGTCAGGAATTTTTCTGAATTTCTTGGATATATGGATTGATCTCTTTTACTAATTAAATAAAAACATTGATTTTTATCGTTTTTTTTTTTTTTGTTTTGTTTTGTTTTGTTTTTTTAATCAGCCCATCTTCTCTTTAACTCTTCCTGGAATTCTAATTACACACATTGTGGAAAATGTAATGCTTGTCCACAGATCTTAAATATGCTGTAATTTTTTTCTTTTTTCTTTTTTTTTTGTGTTTGAGTAATTTTTTTTTATTATCTCATGTTAAGATTCACAAACTCTATTGCTTTATTCAGTATACTGAGAAGTTCAAAAATAATTCTCTATCTCAGGTATCATGCATTTCACGTCTCACAGTTCTATTTGACTGCTTTTTTATAATCTCTTTCAGCTGAAATGACTCCACTAAGTATTCAAATATGCTTTCTGCCCTTTCACTTTTTTTATCATGCTTATTTTAGATTACTTGACTACTAATCCCAACCTCTATTTCATGTCTAGGTCTGGTTCTTTAGATAATTTGATCTTTTAATGATGCATCTTATTTCCTTGCCTATGTTTTATCTAATTTTTTTTTTAAATTTTTGCACATCAAACATTTATGTTAAAGAAGAGTAAACTAAGGGAAGTAAGATTCCCTTTAGTATAAGAAAATTCTTCTTTTTATATCAGTTAGTGAGGGGGTTTGCATAAGTCTGGTGTAGAGATGAGCTGGATATGATTTAGATGCTTTGGTTTCATTTAGGACAGCACAAGTTTACCTACTCCAATAACAGCCCCCACTGCTGACCGTTGTTCTAAGCCCTGGAGTTCTGGGTGAATCTTCTTCTGATTTCCTGCTTCCCACTGAGACTTCACAAAGCCCTAAGGACCTGGCTTTCAGGAAGACTCTTTTTTAGTACCACTTATCTTCTCTCAGTGGTACAATTCCACATTCTGCTACCAGAAATGTATCAATATTAATTTATATTTATTTTAATAACTACTGTTTTCAGTACTCTTCCTTGCTTCTACCATTTCAGGCTTTATTCTGGAACTGTATTTCTTCTCTAGAAACTTCTTTTAGCATTTCCTAAGTTAATGAATTCTTTTAGCTTTCATTATTAGAATCTCACAAAGCCTCCTTCAGGTAGTATGTAGTCTCTTCAGTTTGACATTGTTTTTTCTTACCCTGCTGCTTTTGACGGTTATACATATTAAAGTGAAGGCAAATACTGTATTCCACTTTATTGACATGCTACTCATGTATTTTAAAATTTGTTCAATATTCAGCTATATTAGGGTTATTTTCAATTTAGAACTTCAACAAATACAGCTACTATAAATATTTGGGATGCAGGATGTTTTTATTTTTTCATGAGTAAATACCTAGGCAAACAATCTTATAAAACTTAATTATTTATAAAAGTAATTAAGCTGTTGTGAATTGTGGTGCTATAAACATTGATGTGACTGTGTCCCTGTAGTATGCTGTTTTTAAGTCCTTTGGATATAGACCGAAGAGAGGGATAGCTGGGTCAAATGGTGGTTCCATTCCCAGTTTTCCAAGGAATCTCCATACTGCTTTCCATATTGGCTGCACCAATTTGCAGTCCCACCAGCAATGTATGAATGTACCTTTTTCCCCACATCATCTCCAACACTTATTGTTGTTTGACTTCATAATAGCTGCCATTCTGACTGGAGTGAGATGACATCTTAGAGTGGTTTTATTTGCATTTCTCTAATTGTTAGTGATGATAAACATTTTTTAATATGTTTGTTGATTGATTGTCATCATCTTCTTAGAAGTGTCTGTTCAGTTTGTTGGCCCATTTATTGATTGGGTTATTTGGTTTTCTTGGTGCTTAGGGACACAGCCACATCAATGTTTATAGCAGCACAATTCACAATAGCTAAACTGTGGGACCAACCTAGATGCCCCTCAATAGATGAATGGATAAAAAAAATGTGGCATATGTACCCAATGAAATATATCAGGAATAAAAGAGAATAAAATCATGGCATTTTCAGGTAAATGGATGAAGTTAGAAAAGATTATGCTAAGTGAAGTTAGCCAATTCCAAAAAAAAAATGTCAAATATTTTCTTTGATATGAGGAGGCTGATTCATAGTGGTATACAGAGAGGGAGTATGGGAGGAATAGATGAACTCCAGATAGGACAGAGGGGTTGGAGGGGAAGGGAGAGAAAATGGGGGTTATTAATGAAAGTGGAATGTGAGGATCATTATTATCCAAAGTACAGGTATGAAGACACGAATCGGTATGAAGTTACTTTGTATATAACCAGAGATATGAAAAATTGTGCTCTATATGTGTAATAAGAATTGTAATGCATTCTGCTGTTATATATAAATAAAAAAATAAATTAAAAAATGTAATTAAGGGAGTAAAGTGTTGAAAATGTATGTTTCTGAAGGAGATATACATATGTCAAACACTGCAATAAATAGTACTAATTTTTACAGTAGTACTGGGTTTTATGATAAGGGTATGATTAATTTTTAAGAAATTCTAATATATTTTCTAAACTAGCTATAATATTTTGTATCCCCTTAAGAAGTGGATGAGAATTCTAGTTGCTCCATAACCTTGACAACACTTGATATTATCAGGCTTTTCGAAGGTATCATGATAGTGTTTGCATAATAGTATGTCCTTGTAATTGTACTTTTCTCTAATTAATGTCTGCTACTATTTACCATTCAAGTCAGCAGTGATATATGCTTTCAATCCTTTATTAATACTTTTAATATTACAAATAAATAAATTTTACTATATTATTTGCCTTATTTATTTTAAAAGTCATATTCATATGTGTACTATGTTATATTTAAATATATAATAAATATGAAATATTTCTATATATTAGACTTTAGATATAAATATTGATTGAGCTTATCTATCATGAATATTCTCTCCTAAGTTTTGTTTTTCTTTAAATTGTACAACATACATTTTAAGTAGCATGTATTTTTTCTAGTTTTATGAAGCCACATATACCAATGTTTTATTTATTTATTTATTATGTCTTATTTGGGAAATCTTTGACTAACAACATGATGATTTACATTTTCTCCCTAAGTTTTCTTTTTTATCATGCTTATTTTAAATTATTTGACTAAGAATTCCAGTCTCTATTTCATATCTAGCTCTGGTTCTTTAGATAATTTGGTCTTTTAATGATGTATCAGAAATATATCAATATTTTATTCTATATATATATATAGAGAGAGAGAGAGAGAGAGAGAGACTATTTTAAGTTATAATTTTCAAGTGGTTCATATTAAAAGCTGGCTTTATTTTTGTGATTATAAAATAATCCCATCACCATTTGATGGCAGGACTGTACTTTTCCCAATTAATTACTAATACAAAATTGCAAAGAATCAATTGATTATATTTGTGGACTTTTCTCTGGACTGTATATTGTCTCACAGATTTATATGCTTAACCTCTTGAAATACAAAATGCAACTACTGTGACTTTATAATAAACATTGAATCTGATAATATATTTCCCAAATATGTGTTTCATTATCAGAATTATTTTGGGTGTCTTAAGTTTTTTTCATTTATATAAAAATGTCTAAACCATTTAGAAAATTTATACCAAAAAGTTTGTTGATTGTCTGTATGAGATTCTGTTAAATCTAAGCTTAATTGGTAAAAAATGAAGTTTTAATAATTTTTAATCATTACATGATTGTCTATTTATTTCTCTTTCCTTTAATTTCATTAATCATATCTATAGCTTTCCATAAATATATCTTGCACACTTTTTGCTAAATTTATCTGTATACAATTTTTTATTTTTAAAGATATTGATGCTGCTGTACATATATTGTTTTGAATTTCAATTTCCAAGTTTTCATTCAGTACAGAGAATTACAATCAATTTTGTGTATTGTGTTTAGAATTTGTTTTTTCTAATCTAAGTAAATCTCACTAATGAATTATAGAAACATTTGTAGAAAACAGTATTTTTCTCTACAAATGGAGTCATTTATGCTTCTAGTTTTCCATTCTTTGTGCCTTCCATCTCTTTTTAATTCTCTCAGTGTACAGGCTAGGACTTAGAAAATGTTAAATAGAAGTGGCATGATTTTCCCCAATCACTCCCCAAAGTGGAAGCGAAGCATTCTCTCTTTCATGATAAAGCCTGGTGTTAGCTGTGGGCTTTTCAGAGCTGCCTCTGACCTGGTGATGATGCTTTCTTGGTTCTTAGCTTCCTGGAATGTCCCTCATCAGAGGCCTTTGGACTTGGTTGCACTGTACTGTAGTCTCCTGCAGCCTGCAGCTGCCTCTCCATGCAGGGAAACTGCAAGACTCCTTCAGTTGTTTCCCTTAGGTACTGTAGTGCTACCCAGGTGTTTTCAGTGTTTAAAACGTTGCTTTGTATGCTTTGTTCAGTTGCCAAGGTTTTGACCATCTGAGGCAGCTATTCCGGCAGGTAAGTCTTTCTTTGAGAAAGCAGAAATTTTTCATCTCACTTTTGAAAGATTTTTATTAAGAATAGAATGTGTGTATTTTTTTTATTTTTAGTTAAGATTTTAAACTTTTTAAATTGACAAAAGTTACATATATTTATGGCATAGAACATATTTTTATGTACCTATGTAATGTGGAAATCCTAACCAAACCTCATTAATATATCCTTTGCCTTGCATTTTTTTTATAAGAACATTTAAAATCTACTGATATTGAAATTTTCAAGTATACAATAAAATGTTGTACAAAAAACATTATAATCATTATGTTGTAGAAAAAATATTCTGAATTTATGATTCCTGTGTGTAACAGAAATTTTGAATCCTGTTACTGTTCTCAACTCTTTCCCTCCCAGTACCTGGCAGCCAATAATCCACTCTGTGTCTGTGACTTTAAAGTTTTTAGATGTCACACATAAGTGAGACCATGCAGGATCTGTCTTCCTTAGCCTGGCTTATCTCACTTAGAATAATGTCCTCCTGTTCATCTATGTGGTCACAAACAGTAGGATATCTTTGTGTATAAGACAGAATAGTGTCCTATTCTAAGTCTACAGTACATCTTTTAATTTATTTATGAACATCCACATGATCCCATTCCTTGGCTATTTTAAAAGTGCTGCAGTGGACGTGGGAATGAAGGTGACTCTATAGAGTATGGATTTCCTTCCCTGTGAACATAGACCTAGAAATGAATGGCTGAATCATTCTAAAATTCTATTTTCACTTCTTTTGAGAAAACTCCATGCTGCATTTCATAATGTCTGTACTAATTTACATCCCCACCTGTAGTCTCCCTGGATTCCCTTGTCTTCATATCCTCAGCTTTCCTCTTCTTTAAATTTTCAATCTTACTTATTTATATTTTTCATCTTTTCTCCTTTCAAAAAATTTTACAAGTACATAATGATCGTTTACATTTATAGGGTACAATGCTATTTTTTGATACATGTGTAGATTGTGTAGTATTCAAATCAGAGTAGGATATCTAGCTTGTCAAACATTTTTCATTTCTTTATGGTAAAAATATTTAAAATCCTTCCTTCTAGATAAAAAAAAATATGGTTCATTATCATTACCTATAGTCACCCTACCATGCAGTGGAACATCAAACTTCTCCTGTGTATCTACTCAGTATCCATTGATCTTGGTCAAACCTCTCCCTCCCTTCTCCTCAACTCACCCAGCCTCTGTATCCTCACAAGTGTGGAATTACGTCTCATTGAAGTTTAGATGTGTAAATGATTGATAATTTGTGATGCTAAGAAGCTTAGATTTGTAAAGAGTTGATAATTTGTGATGTTAAACATGTTCTATATTCCTGCTATTTGTAGGTCTTCTTTGGAGAAATATCTTTTCAGTTACTTTGCCCATTTTCAAAGCAGATCACCTATTTTCCTGCTATTAAGGTCTTTTGAGTTTCTTGTATGTTTTGGATATTAACCTTTTATTAGGTGTATGATTTGCAAATATTTTCTCTTTCTACAGTTTGCCTCCTCATGTTATTAATAGTTTCTATTGGTTGCTCTTAATAAAACTTTTAGTTTAATACAATTTTGTGTGTAAATTTTTGTTTTTGTGACTCTATTTTGGGGATCATAGCCAAAATAATCCCTGCCAACCCAATATCCTAGAAGTTTTTCCTATATTATCTTCTAGTAGCTTTACTGTTTCAGATATCACACTGAAGTATTTACGATGTTTTGATTTAATTTTTGTGTGTGTGTTGAGATAAGGGCCCCATTTCATTCTCTGTGAATATTCAGTTTCCCCAACATGTTTACTGGTAAACAACATTTATTGATATATATGTATTGATAAACAGTCCTACATTTTCTGAATCTCTCATCATTAGTTTTTACTCTGCTCTTCACACTGTGTCATCTCTATTATTCTATCATCAATTTCACAGATTCTTCTGCCACTTCAAATCTACTGACAGTTCATTCTTGTAAATTATTCATTTTGATGATTAAACTTTTCAAGTCCAAAATTTCCATTTAATAATGTCTGTCTGGTTATTGATGTTGTCTCTTTGATGAGCAATGTCATATCTTCCTTTAATTGTTTAAATATTTTTAGGTTTGTTGAACCTTATTTATAACTGTAGCTTTGAGGTTGTTAGTAGGAAAGTGCTTTGTGGCTGTTGGTGGAATGATACTTAGGCCTGGGTGTGAAGCATGTTCTACAAACCGTAAGACCTGACCTGACCTAAGCCTGCTGTCTCCTGAGTACAGATTCTAGCTGATGGTGATTAACACAGGTAGATTCCTTTGTCTTATGTTGCTTGGGATTTGGTGGTCTTTCTGAATCTAAAGTAAGAGCATCTTCCATAAATTTTAAATAGCAGCCAATTCTTGGACTTTCCAAAAAGTTTATCTCTCACTTTCTTCCTGAGTTTTCTTTTGATGAGGCATGTGCCATAGCTTCATTTCCCGATCTATGAATGTTTCACACATTCTTCTGTTGTCTTTCTACAATACAGTATTTGTAATTTTATGTCCATTTCACTATAGTGCACTTTGGTGGTTTTTTTTTTTCTCGAATTAACTATGATGCATTCAATTCATATATATGTATTTATTTATGAAAGTTTTATTTGGAGTGTTAGGTTTTAAAATCTGATATTTTTATCAGTTCTCATTATCTCTTATTTATCATCAGAGTTTTGGTATTTTAATATTAGTTTTATTTTTAAATCATATTAAACAGGGCTGGGGATGTGGCTCAAGCGGTAGCGCGCTTGCCTGGCATGCGTGCAGCCCGGGTTCGATCCTCAGCACCGCATACCAACAAAGATGTTGTGTCCGCCAAGAACTAAAAAATAATAAATATTTAAAAAAATTCTCTCTCTCTCTCTCTCTCTCTCTCTCTCTCTCTCTCTCTCCCCTCTCTCACTCTCTCTTTAAAAAAAATCATATTAAACATACATACTTCTATTTCTGTGTTGGTATGAACCTATGATTATGGTTTCTGCTAATGTATGCTCATGATACGTTATTACTTCTTATACCTAGAGAGTTTTGACTATAAAACCATACTCCTTGGGATTTTATCTCTTGAGATTCTTTTAAAATTCTCATGCTTAAATTACATTTAAATAGATAACTTGAATTTTCTTCTGTAAAGTACATGGGTATACTATATGATCGGGAATCAAATTTCTTTTGAATTTTTGAGTGTTTGCCACATGTGTACTATGGTTTCTGATACGGCCACACCTGCTCATGTTGCTGGCTTGTGTAGAAATATCACTGCCAATTCTAAGTGAAGAATTACTTCCACTATCCCCAGAGTCAAGGTCTACTTTGGTGGAGGAAAGTCTTTCTCTCCCAAACATATTAACCTTGGGATTTAAGGTACTTGAGGAAATATCTGATCTTATCTGCCACCATCCTGTGGATTTCATTTGTCTCTTGACACTTGCATTGGCACAAGGGGCTTTTAAATCCAAGTCCTAGTCCCAGTATCAACTGATGCTTTCAAGGCAAACAGTGGCCCCTATATTACATCATCCCAATGGAATTACTTTTCCTTTGCAAATTCTGAACCTTTTACTTGTCTTATTGACAACTCACCCATGCTGTGATGACTTTTCCCAATACTTCTAATTTTGTCCCATTACAGAAGTCTTTCATTGCACCTATCGTTGAATTAATTGCTTGAAATATACATCAACATTATTTTATCAAGATAATATTTTTTGATCCAGCAGATCTTACATAACTTCTTTCCTGCAGAATATATAGAATCATGCAATTAGTCTCCTTCAGTAAATGTTGCAGAAAACTTAGCTCTTGACCTGCCTAGTTGAAACTTACTTTTTTTTTAAAGAGAGAGTGAGAGAGGAGAGAGAGAGAGAGAGAGAGAGAGAGAGAGAGAGAGAGAGAGAGAGAGAGAGAATTTTTAATATTTATTTTTTAGTTCTCGGCAGACACAACATCTTTGTTGGTATGTGGTGCTGAGGATTGAACCCGGGCCGCACGCATGCCAGGCGAGCGCGCTACCGCTTGAGCCACATCCCCAGCCCTAGTTGAAACTTCTTGAAAAAAGAGGTTAACTTATATCCAAAGATTGACATAACATTAAGCTTGATATTTCACCATGGATACAGTAGAAATGCTTGGACAATAGGGAACATGATTTTAGATGGTTCATAAGCTTACTTTTTAAATAACCAACCTTTTAGATATATACATAAGATATGTAACAGAATTTTCAACCTTCACTTTCTTTTTTATTACATATATATGCATATGTATGCACACGCACACGCGCGCGCACACACACACACACACACACACACACACATATATATATATATATATTTAAATCTTAATGAACAAAGACTCTATTTCCTTTACTTTTATCTCTCTTTTTACTTTTATTATAACATTTTCATCTTTTTAAGTATTTGGTTCAATATCTAGGTTTTCTAACTGTGCAAGGTGTGAGGTAAGAATAAATGCATTTTTTTTAAATGGATAACCAAATGGTCTAATATTATTGTTGAACTCAAACATTACTCCACAGCTTTTTTTAATAATTCTGTCATATATTATGTATATTTGTGTGTGTGTATGTGTGTGTGCGCACGCAAAATTACCAAACTGTCTTTGCAATATTCTAAAATCTTTTTGCAACTGTCATAGGGTCAGATATAAGAATCTTGTTGTGTGATAGGGCAATTAAAACATTGTTTATTCATTTTTAAAATAAATTCTACTATGTATATTTAAATTTATAACATGGTGTTATAAGATAAGCACTCTATATATTAAAATTTTTCTGTACTGAAAAAATTAACATATTAATCATTTAAGATAGCAAGACTATGGCAATAACAACTATAATCTGTCTCTTCACCAAAATTCTTGACTAAGGTACACTATTATTAAATATAGTCTTCATGATATTCATTAAGCATATGAATACATAGCATAATTGACATCTTTAATGCAGTAAGGCCACTTATTCGTGGACATTGTGTATTTCTATTTATTTATGTCTTATTTTATTCACCTTTTCCAAATCACCTGCAAATATACTACAATGTCTCCTAACTAAAAAGCAAAACCATATAGAGGATATAGCCCTGCATTCTTCTACCTTATCTATTTTTTCTTTTTAAAGCAAAATTTCTCAAATAAGTTTCTCCTCTTTTTCACCTTGCATGCTCTCTTGATACCACACTGATTTCCACCTCTACCATTTTGCTGCAAATATCCTTATCAAGAATATCAACAAATTCCATTTAGTTAAATAGTTTGATATCTTCAACTTCTATGATCTTTTAGATCATCTATTTTAGTTGTTTGTTTCTTCAAAATTTTTCAGTTTCTTTCCACTTCATTTCTTGGATCATCATGGCTCACCTCCACATTTTCAATGGGAAAATTTTTTATAAACTATAATGACCCTTCAGATAAAAAAAAAAAAAATTATATGGTTGTCAACTGGTGCAGAACAAATCTTAACCTGTTTGACTTGACCACCACAGTTAACTTCTCTAACATCCACTTATTGACATTTTCTCGATGTTATTCACATAGTGCACTAGTTATTAGATTTGAGAAAGGTAAAAAAATAATGTAGTCACTCAGTTTGGTATCTGAACTAATCAGAGTGAATATAAAAGAAAGACAGGTCTTTCTTATCCTTTATCAATAGTTCTATATTATGACTTCATCAATAGTTCTATAATATGACTAAGACAAATTCACAGCACATGATTTGATGGATAGCCAAGATCACAAAGAAGGGTAATAGAAAGAATAAAGCAAAATATGCCTTGAACTTAAACTTTAGCACTATGAAAAACTTAGGTTTTTAAGTATCTTTTAAAAGGATCTTCTGGCCAGGGAATGTAACTCAATGTTAAATCACTTTCCTAGTATGTGTGAGAGCCTAGATTCAATATTCCATATCACAAAATATTAAGGATGAAAATCAAATAAGTAACTTATAGTTGGTCTTAAATGGAAATAAGATATGTATATATTATATGTATGCTTTTGTATATAACATATACTATATATATCATACATATATATTGTATGGTAACTTATATAATGTCTAAATAAAATAGAATAGAACCACTCAACTGACATTTTAAACATTGTTAGTAGTTTGACTATCATAAAAGTTACACAATCCCCTGTCTTAAGCATAAAATCATGGACGCTGTCATTTGCCTAATGACATATGATCTTGCACACATCAGTCACTCATAACACTCTGTTATGCTTTTAGGATAAACTTCAGAATTACACATCCCTTCACTAACTGATCCTAATGTGTTTGCCTTTAAGTTGACATAGCAGTATCGGCTTTTTACTGTTATTTTCTGCTGTCATCATCAATTTCACTTGACATGATTTCACTCAAACTAAAGTAGCTTGTAGTCATTGTCTGTGTGCTGGAAATTCTGCTCACAATGACATTCAGTTTAAATTATCTAACAAAGTAAATGAGTACAGGACAGGACATCAAGCTTGTGACATCCCCAGGCAATCTCTTAGGCCTCTCCTCTAATCTAGATTTATTTCTTCACAGTTCTTAGAACTCTTCTTCACTTTTAAGGTATGTAATTAATGATAGCCACATTCATGTAGAATGGATTGGATGGGAAACTATTCTAAATACTTAATATGGCACCATTCATTTAATCATCATGGGAGACTATAGGATAACTGCAATACTACCCCAAATTTATAAAGGAGAAATTTTATTGAGAACAGGTCTTTGACTTCCCCAGAGTCTCACCACTGATAATCAAAAGGTGTAGAACATTCGCTCCTTATCCTTACATTTTTAGCCCTTACCTTATACTGCCCTTCTAAGTCTCAGAGACTTGGAGATAAATCCAGGTGCCTACTGTTAGGATAAGCTGAGAATATAATGAGAGATGTCATTCGCTGTAACTTCACAGTAGTCCTTTAATTCAATAGGAAAGTAAACAAAATTGTAAGATAAGTCCTACCTTAGAGTTCATAGTTTTATGAATATTTCTCACTTGGTGTCTCATTGGCTGAGTGGTTGCTATTTCCATGGGTCAATGAAAGCAACATGAAACAGTTTGTAGTTGAATTAACACAATGCGATTTAGGGACTTATTAGTTAGGACACAAGTAGAAACTTCGCTTTTTCAAAATATGGTGTTTACCTCATGGATATATTTGGCTAAAATACACAAAACATAAAATCCACCATCCTCACAATTTTTAAGCATCAGATCAGTGGCATTAAGTGAGCTCTTACTGTATGCTTCCGTCACCACCTCCTATCTCCATGACTTCTCAGTGTAACATTGAAGCTCTACCCATTAAACAACAAGGCTCCATTCCACCCTCCCCCACCTCTCAGAAACCATCATTCTTCTTTCTGTCTCTATGAGTTTGACTATGCTATTTGTATAAATGGAATAATGTCACAATTTGACCTTTTATGACTAACTTATTTCACTTAGTATGATATCCTCAAGGTTCATCATGTACTGCATTGTAGAATTCCCTTCTGTTTAAGGATGAAAAATATTTAATTGTATGGATATACCACATTCTGCTTATCTATTCTTTCATTGATGAATGGTTAGGTTGCTTCTGCATTTAACAATTATGAATATTGCTACTGCAAACATAGATATATAGATATCTCTTCAAGATTCTGCTTCCAATTATTTGGGGTATATACCCAGAAAGGAGTGGAATTTCTGCATCATACAGTGATTCTACTTTTAAGTTTTTGAGGCACCACCGTAGTGTTTCTCACAGTGGCTATGCCATTTTATTCCCACCGAAGGTGCTTAACAGTATGAATTTCTATACATTTTCTCAATGATTGTTTAATAATTATTTCCTTGTTTTTCTCTTTATTTTTTTTAAAATCCTGATAAGCATGAGGTGTTACCTAATAGAATTTTGCCTGGAATTTCCCAAAAGAATATTTTTCCTGTACTTATTGGCCATTTTTAAAGACACAAGTTTATTTGGGTCTTTCATCATGTTGTTGTGTTAAGCCAATATTTCAGAGAGCAATATTGTTGGTTAAACATTCTAACCTGGCATATTTTCAAAAATGTCTGGGTTGACATGTGTCATGAAAATGACATTTTTAATACAACCATATGCTAAGTCTTCTGATAATTTCTTTTGTAACATATTAATAAAGGCATTATTAACTATCTTTTAGAATAAATAAAGTAAGCTTTCTGGGCACGATATAACTTATTAAGTCCAGATAAATAGTATTTGATGATACTTTTACTGGAATTCAGACTGTTGAACTTACAGTCTGGTGTACACAGTCGCCAAAGAAGCCCACCTCTCAGCCTTATCATTTGCATTTGCATCTGTGTGTACACATGTGCCTGTGTGCACAGGCAATTTGCCAAAATATAATTAGCATTAGAACTCAGACAATGTGGTTTTGCGTTAAAAGAAAAAAAAAAGCCAATCAGTTAAATTGGTCAAGTATGAATTTACCTAAATTTTTAAACTTTTTTAAGATTTTGTAGTCCTACATATATTGAGAATAATTAATTATTTTTTTGTTTCCTCTACTATTTTAGGTGCATACTATGATCAAGAAACCTAAAGTGTTTAAATTTTTTAAACCTTAAAACTGCTGAAATCATCAGCTTTATTGTAGAGATGTCCTGTGGAAAGAGCATCCCTGGCCTCCTAGCCACTAGATGCCAGCAGCTAAACCCTTACTAGAGATAACAAGAACTATCTCCAGACATTGCCAAATGGGCCCTGGAAGACAAGCTCATACCAGTTTGAGAGCCAGCTTAAATGATGGAGCCAATCGCTTGGAAAGCCATCTTGACATAGTTCTTCTCTTGTTAATTCAATGATTTTTAATTTTTAAAATGGATTTTGTTACCCTTCCTAATTCTAAAAGCTGCAGCATGATGTATCATGTCTCACAAAGGAGTGGGAGAAATTGATACAGGAGGACTCGCTGTCAGGAAGAGCGAGAAGAGTTGGGGCAAAAGGAAGAGGCAATATAAGGCAGAAAAAAGGAGGAAGGGAAGGACTCCGAGGCAATAAGAGAGATTTCTGGATCTTTCCTCTGAGAGTTAAAGTAATGAGAATCAAACTGAAAATTTTTGAAGAATCTTAGTGCAGAGGATCTTGTTCTGTTTTCCAGAATACACCATAGGAAAATTATAAGGTCTTTTCTGGTCCCCTTCATTTCTTATAGTGCCGCAGTCTGGCTACAGCAAAATAACAGGGGTGGGGGGGTGACAAACAACTTGTGTAGATTGATACAGCAGGAGTGGGAGCCGTTTATTGTTGAACAGGAGGGGTATATATACATTCCACACTGCTTATCTTAATTAACATAAACTAGATACAGCAGTCAACCAATAAGGAATCTCCACACTTAATGGCTCGCTGGCCTTACTTCACAAACCACTCTCATTTCTTCCTCGTGTAGTGTTTTGCTCAAGAAGCTTTGCAATGCTGGTTTTCTGGCTGCAGATTCTTTTAGCTTTTGTTTATCATGAAAGATTTTTATTTCGTTGTCATACCTGAAGCTTAATTTTGCTGGATACAGAATTCTTGGTTGGCATCCATTGTCTTTCAGTGTTTGAAATACGTTGTTCCAGGATCTTCTCACTTTCAGCGTCTGTGATGAAAAATCCGTTGTTAACCTTATTGGTTTACCCCTGAATGTAATCTGCCTCCTCTCTCTTGTAGCTTTTAATATTTTCTCTTTGTTCTGTATATCGGATATCTTCATAACAATGTGTCTTGGCGTTGGTCTACTGTGATTTTGTGTGCTCGGTGTCCTGTGTGCATCTACAATTTGTATATCTGTTTCCTTTTTTATTTCTGGAAAGTTTTCTGTAATTATTTCATTCAGCAGGTTACTCATTCCCTTGGTTTGAATCTCTGTACCTTCCTCTATCCCGATGACTCGTAAATTTGGTTTTTTTATGTTATCCCATATCTCTTGGACGTTTTTCTCGTGATTTTTTACCAGCCTTTCTGAGTTGGCTAGACTCTTTTCTAGGTGATATATTTTGTCTTCATTATCTGACGTTCTGGCTTCTACTTGCTCCACTCTGTTAGTGATACCCTCAATTGAGTTTTTAATTTGGTTTATCGTTTCCTTCATTTCTAGAATTATTGTTTGATTTTTTTTATAATCTCTATCTCCTGATAAAGATGCTTAACTTCTTTTATCTGTTTATGTAATTCATTTTCAATGTGTTCTTTCACTGTTTGGATTTGCTGTCTCGTATCCTCTTTAAGGTTCCTTTCCATCTGTCTAAGGTATTCCTTGAGTTCTTTATATGATCATTTTTCTGATGACTCTAGGTCCTCCTGAATATTTAGGCTGTCCTTCATTGTTTGTACTCCTTTTCTTCCTTGCTTTTTTATGCTGCTCATGTTACTTCTTGTTCTGTTTGACTGCTGAGTTACTGTTTACTCTTATAAATTTATTTGATGCTTGGGAGGAAAGATATTAGAAGGGAAGGGAAGAAGTCACTAAAGAGAATGAGAGTAGGCAGGTAGAATTCAAGGAAGGGGGAATAAGAAAATTGAAAAGAAATGAAAAGACCAAAAAAAATAGAAAATAAAGAAAGAAAGAAAGAAGAAAAAAAATTTAAAACAAAAAAAATAATGATGAGAGCTGCCCCACGCGCCTGCAGGGTAGGCGGACCTGTGACCCACCAGCAGAAAAGGTCCAGCGGCCTGCTGAGGGGCAGGCCCGCCCCCTCCCCCGTGCCTGGAAGGTAGGCGGATCTGTGACCACCGGCAGATCAGGCCCAGCGGCCTGCTGAGGGGAGGAGCCTCCCCCTCCCCCTGCACCTGCAAGGTAGGCAGACCTGCGACACACCGCAGGTCAGGCCCAGCAATCTGCAGAGTGACAGAGCTGCCCCACGCGCCTGCAGGGTAGGCGGACCTGCGACCGACCGGCAGAGCAGACCTAGCGGCCCGCCAGCGTGGTAGACAGATCACCCCAATTGGAGGAGGATCACAGCCACTACCTGCCCTGCAAGGGAGATTTTTCAACTATACAAGAGCAATATAAATAAATAGAGGGAAAATTTCAAAAACACAACAGTTTCACCAAGCAGAAAGAAACGCGAGCAGTATGAAAAGACAAGGAAAGAAAGGACCACAAGCAATGCAGGTCAACTCAACTTTAGAAGAGGTAATAGCTGCAACAGATGGAATGTCAGATAAAGAGTTCAGGATATACATGCTGCAGATGATCTGGAGTCTCAAGGAAGACATGAGACAGCAAAATCAGACAATGAAAGATCACTTTGACAAGGAACTACATAAAAAAATCCAGGAAGCAAAAGATCAATTACACAGGGAGATAGAGGTAATAAAAAACAAACAAATAGAAATCCTAGAAATGCAGGAAGCAATAAACCAACTTAAAAACTCAATTGAGAATACTATCAGCAGAGTAGATCACTTAGAAGATAGAACATCAGACAATGAAGACAAAGTATTTCAACTTGAAAAGAACATAGACAGCTCAGCAAGACTGGTAAGAAACCATGAGCAGAACATCCAAGAAATATGGGATAACATTAAAAGACCAAACTTAAGAGTCATTGGGATACAGGAAGGCACAGAGCTCCAAACCAAAGGAATAAACAATCTATTCAATGAAATAATAGGAGAAAACTTCCCAGACATGAAGAATGAGACAGAATCCCAAATCCTAGAAGCCTACAGGACGCCGAATGTGCAAAATCATAAGAGATCCACACCTAGACACATTATAATGAAGATGCCCAACATACAGAATAAGGAGAGAATTTTAAAAGCTACAAGAGAAAGGAAGCAGACTACATTTAGGGGTAAACCAATCAGGATAACAGCTGATCTCTCAACACAGACTCTGAAAGCTAGAAGATCCTGGAATAACATATTTCAAACACTGAAAGAAAATGGGTTCCAACCAAGAATCGTGTATCTGGCGAAATTAAGCTTCAGGATGGAAGATGAAATTAAAACCTTCCACGAGGGCTGGGGATGTGGCTCAAGTGGTAGCGCGCTCGCCTGGCATGCGTGCGGCCCGGGTTCGATCCTCAGCACCACATACAAACAAAGATGTTGTGCCCGCCGAAAACTAAAAAATAAAGATTAAAAAATTCTCTCTCTCTCTCTGTCTCTCACTCTCTCTTTAAAAAAAAAAAAAAAAAAAAAAAAAAAAAAAAAAAAAAACCTTCCACGATAAACAAAAGTTAAAAGAATTCGCAGCTAGAAAACCATCTCTTCAAAAAATCCTTGGCAAAACATTACAGGAAGAGGAAATGGAAAATAACAATGAAAACCAACAGTGGGAGGTAGGACAGTAAAGGGGGGAAAGTAATCAAAGAGGAAAACAAATCAGGTTTAGTAACATTAATAAACAAATATGGCTGGAAGAACAAACCATATCTCAATAATAACCCTAAATGTTAATGGCTTAAACTCACCAATTAAGAGACACAGGCTAGTTGAATGGATCACAAAACAAGACCCAACAATATGCTGCCTACAGGAGACACATTTGATAGGAAAAGATATACATAGACTGAAGGTGAAAGGTTGGGAAAAATCATATCACTCATATGGACTGCGGAAACAAGCAGGAGTGTCCATACTCATACCTAATAAAATAGATTTCAAGCCAAAGTTATTCAAAAGGGATAAAGAGGGACACTACATACTGCTCAAGGGAACCACATACCAACAAGACATAACAATCATAAATATATATGCCCCAAACAATGGTGCAGCTATGTTCATCAAGCAAACTCTTCTCAAGTTCAAGAGTCTAATAGACCACCATACAATAATCATGGGAGACTTCAACACACCTCTCTCACCACTGGACAGATCTTCCAAACAAAAGTCATATAAGGAAACTATAGAACTCAATAACACAATTAACAACCTAGACTTAATTGACATATATAGAATATACCACCCAACATCAAGTAGTTACACTTTTTTCTCAGCAGCACATGGATCCTTCTCAAAAATAGATCATATATTATGTCACAGGGCAACTCTTAGACAATATAAAGGAGTAGGGATAATACCATGCATCTTATCTGATCATAATGGAATGAAACTGAAAATCAACGATAAAAGAAGGAAGGAAAAATCATGCATCACTTGGAGAATGAACAATAGGTTACTGAATGATCAATGGGTTATAGAAGACATTAAGGAGGAAATTAAAAAATTCTTAGAGTTAAATGAAAACACAGACACAACATTTCAGAATCTATGGGACACATTGAAAGCAGTTCTAAGAGGAAAATTCATTGCTTGGAGTTCATTCCTTAAAAAAAGAAAAAAACCAACAAATAAATGATCTCATATTTCATCTCAAAATCCAAGAAAAAGAAGAGCAAAACAATAGCAAAAGAAGTAGAAGGCAAGAAATAATTAAAATCAGAGAGGAAATTAATGAAATCAAAACAAAAGAAACAATTGAAAAAATTGACGAAACCAAAAGTTGGTTCTTTGAAAAAATAAATAAAATCGACAGACCCTTAGCCATGCTAACGGAGAGAAGAAGAGAGAGAACCCAAATTACTAGCATACGGGATGAAAAAGGCAATATCACAACAGACACTTCAGAAATACAGAAGATAATCAGAAATTATTTTGAATACTTATACTCCAATAAAATAGAAGATAGTGAAGGCATCGATAAATTTCTTAAGTCATATGATCTGCCCAGATTGAGTCAGGAAGATATAGACAACCTAAACAGACCAATAACAATAGAGGAATTAGAAGAAACCATCAAAAGACTACCAACTAAGAAAAGCCCAGGACCGGATGGGTATACAGCAGAGTTTTACAAAACCTTTAAAGAGGAACTAACACCAATACTTTTCAAGCTATTTCAGGAAATAGAAAAAGAGGGAGAACTTCGAAATACATTCTAGGAGGCCAACATCACCCTGATGCCTAAACCAGACAGAGACACTTCAAAGAAAGAAAACTACAGACCAATATCTCTAATGAACCTAGATGCAAAAATCCTCAATAAAATTCTAGCGAATCGGATTCAAAATCATATCAAAAAAATTATACACCATGATCAAGTAGGATTCATCCCTGGGATGCAAGGCTGGTTCAATATACGGAAATCAATAAATGTTATTCACCACATCAATAGACTTAAAAATAAGAACCATATGATCATCTCGATAGATGCAGAAAAAGCATTCGACAAAGTACAGCATCCCTTTATGTTCAAAACTCTAGAAAAATTAGGGATAACAGGATCATACCTCAACATTGTAAAAGCAATCTATGATAAGCCACAGGCCAGCATCATTCTGAATGGAGAAAAATTGAAGTCATTCCCTCTAAGATCTGGTACAAGACAGGGATGCCCTCTCTCACCACTTCTGTTCAACATAGTCCTCGAAACACTGGCCAGAGCACTTAGACAGACGAAAGAAATTAAAGGCATAAAAATAGGAAAAGAAGAACTTAAATTATCACTATTTGCAGATGACATGATTCTATACCTAGCAGACCCAAAAGGGTCTACAAAGAACCTACTAGAACTAATAAATGAATTCAGCAAAGTGGCAGGATATAAAATCAACACGCATAAATCAAATGCATTCCTGTATATCAGCGACAAATCCTCTGAAACAGAAATGAGGACAACTACTCCATTCACAATATCCCCCCCAAAATAAAATACTTGGGAATCAACCTAACAAAAGAGGTGAAAGACTTATACAATGAAATCTACAGAACCTAAAGAGAGATATAGAAGACCATATAAGATGGAAAAATATACCCTGTTCATGGATAGGCAGAACTAACATCATCAAAATGGCGATATTACCAAAAGTCCTCTATAAGTTCAATGCAATGCCAATCAAAATCCCAACAGCATTTCTTGTAGAAATAGATAAAACAATCATGAAATTTATATGGAATAATAAAGATCCAGAATAGCAAAAACAATGCTAAGCAGGAAGTGTGAATCAGGCGGTATAGCAATACCAGACTTCAAACTATACTACAGAGCAATAGTGACAAAAACAGCCTGGTTTTGGTACCAAAACAGGCGGGTGGACCAATGGTACAGAATAGAGGACACAGTAACCAACCCACAAAACTACAACTATCTTATATTTGATAAAGGGGCTAAAAGCATGCAATGGAGGAAGGATAGCATCTTCAACAAATGGTGCTGGGAAAATTGGAAATCCATTTGCATCAAAATGAAACTGAATCCCTTTCTCTCGCCATGCACAAAAGTTAACTCAAAATGGATCAAGGAGCTTGATATTAAATCAGAGACAAGGCGTCTGATAGAAGAAAAAGTTGGCTATGATCTACATACTGTGGGGTCGGGCTCCAAATTCCTCAATAGGACACCCATAGCACAAGAGTTAATAACTAGAATCAACAAATGGGACTTACTCAAACTAAAAAGTTTTTTTCTCAGCAAAAGAAACAATAAGAGAGGGAAATAGGGAGCCTACATCCTGGGAACAAATCTTTACTCCACACACTTCATATAGAGCCCTAATATCCAGGGTATACAAAGAACTCAAAATATTAGACAAGAAGATAACGAATAACCCAATCAACAAATGGGCCAAGGACCTGAACAGACACTTCTCAGAGGAGGACATACAATCAATTAACAAGTACATGAAAAAATGGTCACCATCGCTAGCAGTCAGAGAAATGCAAATCAAAACCACCCTAAGATACCATCTCACTCCAGTAAGATTGGCAGCCATTCTGAAGTCCAACAACAACAAGTGCTGGCGAGGATGCGGGGAAAAGGGTACACTTGTTCATTGTTGGTGGGACTGCAAATTGGTGCAGCCAATTTGGAAAGCAGTATGGAGATTTCTTGGAAAGCTGGGAATGGAACCACCATTTGACCCAGCTATTCCCCTTCTCAGTCTATTCCCTAAAGACCTAATAAGAGCATGCTACAGGGACACTGCTACATCGATGTTCATAGCAGCACAATTCACGATAGCAAGATTGTGGAACCAACCTAGATGCCCTTCAATAGATGAATGGATAAAAAAATGTGGCATTTATACACAATGGAGTATTACTCTGCATTAAGAAATGACAAAATCATAGAATTTGGAGGGAAATGGATGGCATTAGAGCAGATTATGCTAAGCGAAGCTAGCCAATCCTTAAAAAACAAATGCCAAATGACTTCTTTGATATAAGGGGAGTAACCAAGGACAGGGTAGGGACGAAGAGCTTGAGAAGATTAACATTAAACAGGGATGAGAGGTGGGAGGGAAAGGGAGAGAGAAGGGAAATTGCATGGAAATGGAAGGTGATCATCAGGGTTATACAAAATTACATATAAGAGGAAGTGAGGGTTAAGAGAAGAATAATACAAGTGGAAGAAATGATTTACAGTAGAGGGGGTAGAGAGAGAAGAGGGGAGGGGAGGGGAGGGAAGGGGAGGGGGGATAGTAGAGAATAGGATAGACAGCAGAATACATCAGACACTAGAATGGCAATATGTAAATCAATGGAAGTGTAACTGATGTGATACAGCAATCTGTATACGGGGTAAAAATGGGAGTTCAGAACCCACTTGAATCAAATTGTGAAATATGATATATTAAGAACTATGTAATGTTTTGAACGACCAACAACAACAACAAAAAATTATGTAATATAGAAAAATAGCCTTCACTAAAAGCCCACTAACAGTTAATAACTTATGTTAACAAATAGTGAATGTCATTTCACATCTTTCTCAATTCATAGTGCTTTCTTGGTAGCAAACAACAAAATTAAATTTTGTTAATGAAGGCAAAGATGAATTATAGTAAGGGAATAAAAAATATGTCAGGAAAGCTTGAGAGTTTTATGTGTGTAGAAAACATAAATACCATGGTCCAGACAAGCCCATGCCTCAAATAAATTAGGACACCTCTATGGAAAGCAGAACTTCCTCTCAACTACCAAGAAAATCACAGTTCTGCTTCCAGATTCTTAACCAGTTTAGAGACATCTAGAATAATCCCTAACTGACCCTGAGCCATCATCTCACTCCATCAGGCTTTGCAGTCCCAAGGTAAAAGCATCTGATAAGCAGTCCTATGGTCAAGTGCCCACATGACCTTCAGCCTCATGACCTTGATGATCTTTCATTGAAAATAATCTAAATTACATTTCTGATCATTTTCTTCCTATAGATCTATCATCCTGTCTCTGATTATTAGATTTTACTGATCTTCTTTCTATTTAGTTCCTAGATTTGCCAAATTGGTTTATTAAATAATTTTTAAATTTCCAAAAAAAAATGATGATAAAAAAATGGAAATTAAAGTTTTTTAAAAAAATAATAATAATAATAAAATTAAAAAAATTGAAAACATTTAAAAAAAGTTAAAGAGCAACAACAACAACAAAAAATGAAAATGAAAGAAAAAATAATAATAAATGCAGTCATAGAGCTCGATTAACTTCTCTTCCAGTAGGTGGAGCTATGCCCACTGGGCCAAGCTTCTCTTCTCAATAGGTGGGAACCAGTCACTGTGCAGCAGCTCTTCCTCCCAGACTGGGCAGGTCTCCAATCCTGAGTGCCTAGGGCCTTCTCTTGTGTTTCCTCAAGCCAGGCTCCGCTCACCTGTGACGCTCACCACAATACTGGCCACACGCCAGGTCTGGTGCTCCTGGGAGCCCTGTTTTCATGAACGTCTGGGCATACTCTCTCTGTTTGCCTCCCTCAGACCCTAAGTTTGTAGAGCTTGGGGCTGAGAACCCCCAGCGAATTTGCTTGCCCTCCAGTAGCCACTCCCCCGGTAGCTGGTGCAAGGAACCTCAGTTGTTAGCACTGGTGGGAGCGGTAGCCAGGAGTTCCGCGCCGCTAGTCTCGCACCACTCCTGATTCCCTCTGTCTGGCTATCGTGCTCACGGGAGAGCTGGGAGGGGCCCTTAAGGTTTCCCCACTGTGTGGAGAGGGATGGCTAGGGGATTACACACCTGTAGCCGCTGCTTTCAATGAAGTTATCTCCTCCGCCCATGATGTCAGTTCTCTGCCATGGTGGTATCCCATGCAAATGGTGACCGTTCATTCTTTTTGCCGGGTGACCAATGCATCGGGTGGGTCCTGACTGTCTTTCCCAAGCTCTGTTTCAATCCTGTGGCCACTGCCTATGAAGGCTCGGTTGGCTTTTACCTCTGTAAGTTCAGAAGGGCTGACCAGTTATTTCAGTGGTATCGTTAGTGCTGAGTCATGAGAAGCAGGCGAACCGGAGCTTGAATGCAGCCGATCCGGGCTCGGTGTGTTCTGAGAGGCCCAGACTGTTTGCCCCAGATCCACGTCAGCTCAGCATTGCCTAGTGATCCTGAGCAAACAGCATTGAGACAGTTTATGTCTCCCTATGCCCGCGCAGCTGAAGGGGTCAGAGACTTGATCTCTCAGTGCCTGCCGCCATGTTGGATCCCTTAGATTTTAAATTGTCACTCATCTTATCAGCTGTTCCATTTTGTTAGGCGGGTGGGCGGCTCACTTGCACGGTGAAGAGTCTGCTCTAACGAGCTCCACAGGAAGCGGCAGCGGCGGTGGCAGCGGCCCAGCTGCGGCCCTCAGGACGCCCGGGGAGGGGGTGCGGGCTGGGGGAGGGGAGGTGGCACCGCGGGGCTCACGCCGGCCGGGTGACTAGGCACGCCAGAGAGTGGGCAGGGCAGGGGAAAGAAATTAAGATCGAGATTCAGAGAGCGAGCATGGGAGGAGAGACGGTGGGAGAGAAGCGAGGCAGAAAGGCGGAGAGGAGGGGGAAAAGGGGCTGAGGATACAAACCACTCTCTCTGGCAAAATGCCAGTCGCCATCTTGACTTGTTTACGGACCCTAACATTACAGATTGAGAGTGACATGCTAGTTCCTGAGAAGAAGGCCGGAAATGGCTCAGGAAACACTTTGTACAATGAGCCCCAATTCCCTACAGCCTGAACTTGGCATCTAAGACATTGGTGTTGATCCAGGAGGTCCCAGTGACAGTATAAGATATTGTTGATAGAATCCATGGTCACAGTGGCCTTAACAAAGAAGGGGTGGGTGCAGATATGAGGCCTAGAGCCTCGAGGTTTTGTTTCTGACTTTAGTAGTGGGCACCAAAACCACATAAGAGAATAGGCCTGAACAGTTGCAGGTACCTGAAGGTCCAGTTGGCCAGTGCACATGCCGGCAGTCCATCCACATCCTGTGAAGATCTGCAATGTGCCCTGTACCTCTGAAGAGGAGACCTCTGCGGATGGAAGACACTATCCTGAGAAGAACTTTATATTTTTTAATGACTGGAAATTTCTCCCAAAGAGATTAGATTTATCCCCAAGGAAAGTATTCTAAATCAGGAAAGACTTAGGAGCCTATATTCTTCCATTTGCAGAAAGAGGGCTTCCAGAGTAAGCTGTAATCAATAATAAAAAATAAATGAAAGGTCATTTTTTTTTATTATATGCTTGCACATCCAAATCAGAGTATCATCTGAAAAAAAAAGAGAAAAACACAATGGTACTATCTTGTAGTTGGTTTAGAAATTCAGAAAAGCAGAGACATGATGAGGATTTCAGTCACCAACAAGTGAGTTTAGGACTGAATATGGGGTTTTACATGCAGAAGTGGCAGCCCATAAGAAGCCAGCTGGAAATGCAGCCATCAGTAAATTTTAGATACTTGGATGTAACTTTACTGCTGCCTCACACTTTGCTCAGAGCTCAGGAGGTAGAGCCCAGCAGTATGACCACAGCAGGGGCAGTGTCTGCCCATCTAAATGAAATGGAGATGCAGTAGGGGGCAGGCACTGTCCCCCAAGAGCCTCCACACTTAGAACACATGTAGCAGAGGACAGCATCACCACGCAGCTGCCAACTGGAGATCCTGCAGAAAGCTCAGGACTCTACAGTCCTGGTGTCCCCTCTCTTGGTGGAAATGCCAGCTAGCCTGAGGGCTAATGGAGGGAAGCAGCAAGCCAGACAAAGGAAGCAGATGGGAGTAACTGAGGGAAACTCATCCGCAGTAGAAATGAGGAGGGTTGGCACAAATGATTAAATGTTAACCCCACCACCACCAAAACAGTTTAATGATTTCAATCTTATCCCCAAGATGATGGTATTAGGACCGGGAGGCTGTGGGAGGTGATTAGCTCATGGAGATCCAGCTTAGTGACCTTATCAAAAAGTCCCAAGAGAGAGCTTTCTCCCCTTCTGCCACCGAAGGACACAGGGACAAGGCGCCATCTCACCAACCACGTGCCAGCCAGGGGCTTGGCCCTGAACTCTCAGCCTCCAGACTGTTGATTATAAGACCCCTTATGAGATTCTGTTACAGTAGCATAAGTGGACTAAGGCAGTCTGCCAACAGAGAAGCTTCACAGGTGGTGTCTTCAGCAGAAACACACAGGCATTGAGAAGTTTCCCAAAATTTAAAGTGAATTTAGAGTAAAATGCAAATTGTGCCTGGGTGGTGCTGGGCAGCTGTGGTAACTGACCTGCGCTGGCGGTCAATGCAGTACTGGTTCCTGTGGACTGGTTCCTGTGCCTACAGTGGAAGGACTCAGGTAGTAAACAAAGAAGAGTGGGGACACTGTGGCTCCCCTTCAGCTAAGAGTCCTGAAGAGACAGAGATCATGTCTCCCTTTCATCCCCATCTTAGGATGTGAAATTCCATCACTGATTCCTCCCCCTCAGAATGAGGGATTTGCAAATGGTCTCTGCACTCCCTACAGGCTAAAGGTCTTCCCTTTAAAAATGAACCCATGGCTGTGAGGTAAGAACAGAGAGTGAGTAGAAGCTTATACAAGAACAGGCAGAAGTTACAGCTGGTGTGTTTCCGAACAGAGAAAAAACCTCACCCCAAAGTCAATGAAATGGTTTAAACCCCAAATTGAACCCTCAGGTAGCTATGAGGTTTCATGTTAAAGTAAGTTCCTGTCTTAATTTTTTTGCACATTTTAGAACTTGTTATTTCACTGACTGGGCTTATTAGGAAGGAAACTTCTAAAATTATGTTCTAATTATGTTCTTCAAAACATGATCTTCAGAATGTAGATCCTCACAGAAACTGGGGAACATTTTAAACCCCAAGGTTCCAAACTCAGGACCCTAATTCATTAGGTTTTTAAACATAAGGATTGGATGATTGAGGCAGATACTTCTAAGACCTTATCTCAAGAGATTTGTCTAGATAAACCTACAAAATCCCTTTTACTCTTTACTTATGTCTTTACTTAGGTCCTTAGATTTTTTTTTTTTTAATCAATGAAAGAGGAAGTTTCAAAATCTAGTATATACTTAGCTGAGGGTCTTGGCCCCAAATCCCATGAACCCTGACATTACTTCTCTGCAAGTTAGCTAAATTGAATTCTTCACAATCTGATTGTGAACAGGCCCTGATGACAATAATAAGAGCTCCTATTCATTTAACCCTGTCCATCACTGTCTGTTTAGGAGAATGTCACCAATTCCAAGGGGAACCATCTATCAATTGGCTCCTAGGGCATTTTTCTTTACTTTTCTTTTAGAAAATCTGTAAAGAGAACTTATTTTCAGCTAGGAGCAAATAATGAATCTTTAGGACAAATAGAAAAAGAGAAGTTTTGAGCCTACAATTCTTCCCATAAATCCAGTCTTAGTGCAAATAGACACAGTAACGAATACGTTTGGCACTAGTGCAAAGTAAATCTAAATATTAAGCAAACTGTCTTCCGCTTTGATGGAAGATACTTTGATCATAGAATTAACGAGAAGGGGGAACCTGAATATGTCAGCCCTAGTCATCTTTCTCCCAGTTATTCTCTCTCCCTTTTCACTTTACACCTTCTCTAGTTATGACCATAGTCATTTTCTTTGGGAATGTCACATTTATCACTCATAGCTGCCCTATATGTGCATAAGAAGCACCCTAGCTGAGGAATCAGACTCTCAGAGGGAACCTTTGCCAAGGTAACATAGCTGGGATGAGGCAGAAAAGATATGCAAAGCACAGTCATTTGTTCCAAATACATTGCTCATATATCTTGCAATGAGGATTTCAATCTTTTAGAAAACTATAATTGAAGATGAAGTTTCCATGACATGGTACAAAATCCAACTTGTTTTCCAGGAAAAAAAAAAAAAAAAGAGCAGGGATGAGTGTCTCCAATCAGGGGGAGGGAGAGGATGGTACATTATACCCTTTCATAGCCCAGAATGATGTCAGATGATGTCAGATGATGGATGCTTCTGACTGAGTGGATGTGAAGATCACACAAGGTTGGCACAATAAACAATGACCAAAGTGAAGATGTAACTCCAATCACTGCCGCTGACAACTCCATAATTTTTATCATGGCCTCCCAGCATGACACCCCAGGTCAGGCATTACTCACTGTTGAGCTGTGTCAGAAGTGAATATGATTGTGCTTCTGACCTCTGAAATCATCCCAAGGCTGCTCCCAACTAGAGTGTTGTGTCTTCCATGAATACTACTCTAAATTCTAAGTCCTCCTTAACCAGAGATTCAAGTCTGAATTATTAGGAATTCTTAAAAATAAAACCAAAACCACAGTGACATATGTGTTATGGTTTGGATGTGAGGTGTCCCCCAAAAGCTCATATGTGAGACAATGCAAGAAGGTTTAGAGGTGAATCGATTGGGTTATGATAGCCTTCACCCAATCAGTGAATGAGTCCCCTGATAGGGCTTAACTGGGTGGCAGCAGTAGCCATGTGGGGTGAGGCTGGAAGAGGTAGGCACTGGGACTTACCTTGTGGTGTATTCTGCATCTGGTGAGTGGAGTCACTTTCTGCTTCTTGATTATCAACTTCCCAGTTGCTTTGCTCCACCACACTCTTCCATCATGAGGCTCTGCCTCTCCTACAGCGGGAACAATGGAGTCAGCCATCTATAGACCGAGACCTTTAAAACTATGAGCTCCAGAATAAACTTCTCCTCTTCTAAAGTTGTTGTTGTCAGGTCTTTTGGTCACAGCAGTGAAAAAGCTGACTAAAACAACATGACTAAATAGTAGCTCCCATAGTTACTGAATGGCCAATTAACATTAACAAAGACGTGAGAAACATGTTTCTTTTCCTTATAATGCACTTTGGGGTCTTTTGTCTCTATTATTATATGAAGCAACTGGGGATCCGAATCCTGTTATTTACTCAAGTTGACTCCTGGTAAGGGGAGTTGATGGATTTAAGACCACTACAAAGCCTATGTCATCACCACTTCCCCACACTGCCCTTCAGAGCAGACCGTTTAGTTTCATTTACAATGAGGTTGCAAGGCCCTGGGCAAGAAGGAGACCAGTAGAAATAAACCCAACAGAAGAAGGTGACGTGCTTGTGAGTGGACCAAGGTACCACGTTAGGAGGTGAAGCGAACTCTTTCACATTGAAAATACACTTGGATTCAGCCTGTAGGTTAGGTCTGAATGTTTGGGTGATCCAAAGGTCTGCCTGCAAGTGCTCCTTAAGGAGATCAGAGCTGGGGAAAGGAAATTATAACTTCAGACAGGGGTGAAGCTGGTCAAATCTGAGAAAAGTTGCCAGAGAAACACTCTGACCAGGTTCCTGAGGGTTCCCTGAAGTGAATGCAGCCTGGCATAATTGACCCTGGTAGTGAAGCCAGAATTAAAAGAGGCAGTCAGTATAGATAGGTAAAGAGGGTCAAGATTGGATCAAGGAGTTGGAAACCACCCCTAAAAAATTGAAATGTTAATGTCTTCAGAGCCTTTCCTCCACCCTTGTCAAGATAACCTGCCCTTGCTCCAACTAAATTAAGGTAACCTGCCTCGGGATTGTCCTTCCCCACAGGGAGTTGATAATTATGTCCCTTCCTGCCTGGGTCACCCTGGCCCCTTCATCCCATCTGCTTCTTACCTTTTGGCCATCCCATTGGAGCATCCCCTGGGCCTAGTCATGTGTGCAGGAAGGAGAGAGATAAGGGGAAGATAGCAGGGGAACAAAGGAAGCCTAGGACATATAAAAAGACAGAACGCTCTCACTTCTTGGGATTCCAGGATACCAGCTACAGCCCCCTTCTCCCTCCAGGAAGAAGTCTATGTTACCCCTTTTAAAATAAACCCTGCTTTATGTGAATGTCTTGGTGTGCTTCTCTAACATTATACCTTAACATGTGAGGAGGTAGGACTCTCACTGATGAATGGTGGTATCAGTAGAAGAACAGGGAATCACATCCTTGAGTGAGAAAGGAACTTCTTACACAGGCACATGCAGCTGAGAGCTGAAATCGATAGCCAAAGAGTGTCAAGCATAGAAGACAGATGTTTGTTCATAAAGTGAGCAAAGGTTTAGGCACGGGCTGCAGATTAGGGTGACAGTACAATCATCAGCAACTAAAACTCAACAAGGGGTTTTGGTGTGGGGCTGACCCAGAAGCAGTTCCAGAGATAAGAAGTGAATGCAAATAGTCTATATGTAGAGGTGGGTGAGTGGTGGGATTACAAGAAACAGTGTTGGGGAATAAAAAATTGATAAGAGAAAAGGAATCAATCAATACAGAGTACATTATCAAGCAAGTTGTCCCTCTGGGAAACCAGAGCCCAATTCTACTAAAGAAGTGTAGGATAAAGTACAGACCATGCTTCAGAGTTATCCTAGCCAACTCCATGCTTTGTCTTGGTCAAGGTTAGATCTGCAGGGTAGATAAATCTCACGGGTGTACAAAGTTAAGAGCCTTCAGAATTGGAGGCATTTCCTTGGAGGCTGTGGGAAAGGTATTGAGAGCATCTGCTAGAATGAATACCTCTGAGCTCCTTTCCATTGTTTCTTCTATTCAACAGAATAGATGAGTAAACTCTGTTTATTCAAACTAGTTTATTTAAATGTTTGAATCCCATTTTTGCCATAATAACTTTGCAGCCAAAATATTCTTGAAGACTTATTCTATATGACACTGCATGATCTCCTAAATCAATAAAACCAGGGTTGAATACACTATCATTATCTTAATTGACTCCAAAAGTGAGGGTCTAATCACAGATTAGTCCTGTAGTTACAGACAGGAATTGAGCACTTGATAGAAAAATGCTCCATTCTTTAAAAAATAAAAATCCCATGTTGCCACTCTTTCATAAACAGTTCATCAAGGGGCTGGTGATGTGGCTCAAGTGGTAGCGCGCTCGCCTGGCATGCGTGCAGCCCAGGTTCGATCCTCAGCACCACATACCAACAAAAGATGTTGTGTCCACCGAGAACTAAAAAATAAATATTAAAAATTCTCTCTCTCTCTCTCTCTCTCTCTCTCTCTCTCTCTCTCTCTCTCTCTCTCCTCTCTCACTCTCTCTTTAAAAAAAAAAAAAAAAAACAGTTCATCATTAAGAGAGTTGTGACCAAAGCATGTGCCATACTGGACTGTTGTGGAGTTGAGTGACTACCCATTTGAAGTACATTGCACAATCATTGGCATATAATTAACATTCAGATTTTGGTACCTAGAATTGATTCACCTTGTCAATTTTTCTTTAAAATATAGTAAGAAATGCCTTGACAACTTTGTCTAGTATGACATAACCATTTTTTTTAAAGAGAGAGAGAGAGAGAGAGAGAGAGAGAGAGAGAGAGAACTTTAATATTTATTTTTAGTTTTTGGTGGACACAACATCTTTATTTGTATGTGGTGCTGAGGATCAAACCCAGTGCGATGCGCATGCCAGGTGATCACGCTACTGCTTGAGCCACATCCCCAGCCCCAACATAACCATTTTTATATGGGTTTATCTCTGTGTCCTCTATTCTGTATCTTTAGTCAACAAGTCTATCTTGGTTCTAACACAATGTCATTTTTATTACTATACCTTTGTAGGATAGTTTAAGGATTGGTATTGTGATGCCTCCCTCCTGCTTCACTTTTCTTGGTAAGGATTGCTTTAGCTATTCTGGAGCTCTTATTTTTCCAAATAAATTTCATGTTTGCTTTTTGTAATTCTATGAAGAATGTCATTGGGATTTTTAATAGGAATTACATCAAATCTGTATAATGTTCCTGGTAGTATGATCGTTTTGACAATATTAATTCTGCCTATCCAGGACCATGGGAGATCTTTCTATTTTCTGAGATTTTCTTCAATTTCTTTCCTTAGAGTTCTATAGTTTTCACCTCTTTTGTTAGATTGATTCCCAAGAATTTTAATTTTTTTGAGGCTATTGTGAATGGAATAGTTTTCCTAATTTCTCTTTCAGTGGATTCTTCATTGATGTATAGGAATGCATTTGATTTATGGGTATTGATTTTATTTACTGCTACTTTGCTGAATTCATTTATTGGTTCTAAAAGTTTTCTGGTTGAATTTTTGGATCTTCTAGATATAGAATCATGTCATCAGCAAATAGTGATAGTTTGAGTTCTTCTTTACCTATCTATATCCCTTTAATTTCTTTCTTCTATCTAATTGCTCTGGCTAGAGTTTCAAGGATAATGTTGAATAGAAGTGGTGAAAGAGGACATTCTTGTCTTGTTCCAGTTTTTAGTGGAAATGCTTTCAATTTTTCTCCACTTATAATGATGCTGGCCTTAGGTTTAGCATATATAGCTTTTACAATGTTGAGATATGTTCCTACTATCCCAAGGTTTTCTAGTGTTTTGAACATGAAGGTGTGCTGTATTTTGTCAAATGTTTTTTCTGCATCTATTGAAATGATCATATGATTCTTATTTTTAAGTCTATTAATATGATGTATTATGTTTATTTGATTTATGTATGTTGACCAACACTGCATCCCTGGGATGAATCCCACTTGATCATGATGCACTATCTTTTAGATATGCTTTTGTATGCAATTTACCAGAATTTTGTTGAGAATTTCTGCATCTATGTTCATCAGGGATATTGGTCTGAAGTTTTCTTTCCTTGATGTGTCTTTGTCTGGTTTTGGTAAGATAGTCTATTTAATAAGTGGTGCTAGCAAATGTGGAAATCCATATGTAGCAAAATGAAATTAAACCTCTATCTCTCACCCTACACAAAAATCAACTCAAAGTGGATTAAAGACTTAGGCAGTAGAACAGAGACTCTGTGCCTAATAGAAGAAAAAATAGGCCCAAATCTTCACCATGTTGGCCTAGTATCTGACTTCCTTAATAAGACTCCTAAAACTCAAGAAGTAAAATCAAGAATTAATAAATAGGATAGATTCAAATTAAAAAGCTTTTTCTCAGCAAAAGGAAACAATTAAAAAAGTAAGAAGAGAGCCTACAGATTGGGAGAAAATCTTTACCACATCCATGTCTGATAAAGCATTAGTCTCTAATATATATAAAGAACTCAAAAAACTTAACACCAAAAAAGCAAATAATCCAATCAATAAATGGGCTAACAAACTGAACAAACACTTCACAAAAGAAGAAATACAATTGATCAATAAATATATGAAAAAGTGTTCAACATCTCTAGCAATTAGAGAAATGCAAATCAAAACTACTCTAAGATTTTATCTCACTCCTGTCAGAATGGCAATCATCAAGAATACAGGCAACAATAAATTTTGGTGAGGATGTGGTGAAAAAGGTACACTCATACATTGCTGGTGGGCCTGCAAATTGGTTCAACCACTATGGAAAGCAGTATGGAGATTTCTCAGAAAACTGAAAATAGAACCACCATTTGACCCAGCTATCCCACTCTTTGGTTTATACCCTAAGGACTTAAAGTCAGCATACTGTAGTGATACAGCCACATCAATGTTTATAGCAGCTCAATTCACAAAAGCTAGACTATGGAACCAAACCAGGTGTCCCTCAATAGATGAATGGATAAAGATCATGTGGTATATATGCTCAATGGAATTTAAAGAAGAGTAAAATTATGGCATTTGCCAGTAAATGGTTGGAATTGGAGAATTTCACGCTAAGTGAAATAAGCCAACCTCAAAAAAACAAAGTCGAATGTTTCCTCTAATATGCAGATACTAATTCACAATTAGGTGGGGGTCACTATGGAAAAATAGCATTACCTTAGATTAGGTAGAGGGAAGTGATGGGAGGGAAGGGGAAGGGATGTGGGTATAGGAAAGACAGTAGAATGAAACAGACATTATTACTGTGTGTGTATTGTGTGTATATGTGACTGCATGACCAATATGATTCTGAAACATGTACACTCAGAAAAATGAGAAATTATATCCCATCTATGTACGATATAGCAAAGTGCATAAACACATTCTACTGTCATTAACTAATTAAAACAAATAAAAACTTAAAAAAAAAGAAATGCCTTGAGATGGGCTGTGTTCCAGGAAACATGTTTGTCTGTAAGAATACCCAGGTATGTTCTCTGTTTTCCTTCAGGTACTGACTGTGCACAGTGTAGACAGAGGCACAGACAACTGAGGGTTTAATGAGTGCTACAGCATTTCAAAGGGGGAGAGAACTGCTCTAGCTAAATAAATGATTCTTTGCAAACAGAATAAATGCATTTACCATCAAGAGGACAGAGACCTAGTCTGTTTTGATTGTTATATCCTTGATGGACAGGACAGAGCCTGACCCATGGGCCAATGTTCAATACATATGTACAAACTTAATATGAATAGCAAGGAAAGGGTTTTCTAGACCAAAATAATGACCAAAATATGATTTATTTCCACTATGTTATGGTTTAGATGTTAGGTGTCCCCCAAAAGCTCATGTGTAAGACAATGCAAGAAAGCTTAGAGGTAAAATAATTGGGTTATGAGAGTCTTAATCAGTAAATTATCCCCCTTATAGGAATTAACTGAGTGGTAACTGCAGGCTGCTAGGGTGTGGCTGGAGGAGATGGGTCCCTGGGGGGCATGAGTTTGGGGTATATATTTGGTTAGTTGTACTTAGTGTCTCTCTCTCTCTCTCTCTCTCTCTCTCTCTCTCTCTCTCTCTCTCTCTCTCTCTCTCTCTTCCCTTCCTGATTGCAATGCCCTGAGCCACTTTCCTTCACCACACTCTTCCACCATGATGTTCTGCATCACCATAAATCTCAAATAAACTTTTCCACCCTATATTTGTTCTTGGCAGGTTCTTTGAGTCACAGCAGGAGAAAAGCCGACTAAAAACATTCTAAGTTGAAATTCTGAAAACAAGAGGTAGGGATGGTCTCTGAAAGGGTGATTGAAGCAAAACTCTCAGAACAACTTAAGCATCAGTCCAAGTTGTTTGTACTTCACTCCATAGAAAAAGTTAAGCCTTTGGAGGCTGGAAATACCTGATGAAAATGGTGGTTTGGGATGTTGAATCTGATGAGGAAGGAGTTAGACTAGGAGAGCCGCAGGCAAGGGGAAAGGTTGTAAGCACACCACTGTCCAGCCCAGGCCCGGCTCAGTCATCGATGTGCATATGCTCAGCTCCAAATCACTGCAAGTGCTGATCGCTGCTAGCTGGTTCTTGCTGACATCAAGGACAGAGAGATAGGAGTGTATATCTCTGGCTATAACCCCCACACAGGACAACCAGTGAATACAGCAATCTGTTCACCCATATGGACCCCCTAAGTTTTATAAATGTGAATAAATTCACTCTGAACTTGGGTTTCATATAATTAAATTTACCAGAAATTCATCATCAAAATTACACCAGTTGCAATTCCTCATTATTGAGAGTGCTTATCAATTAAAGAGTTTAAAAAAAATAATATACACACATACAAACAACAACTACAGTCAAAATTTTGAAGCCAAAATTATCTGACTATTCTTTGTCCTAGTAGCACATCTAATCAATAAGATCATGGTGAAATGGCACTCAGTGACATGAGAGAAATCTGTCTCCACAAAGTCAACAGATTATCACTGATAAGTTACTGGTTAAAGGAAACAAGTGTGGAGTGTCTGAGATGGAAATGTTCCTCTGTGTCTGAATAAACTTATGTCAGCCTAAAATACACCCATGAGAAATATATTTTCTTGTAATCATTCAGTTAGTCACTTAGCAAATGTATGTTAAATACTGGGATGCATATTTGTTACAAATGAGGAAGAAATTATATAAGTTATATAGAAAAAAATTAAAATTAGCAAAATTCCTTTTCTGGTAAAATCCAGTGTACTGGTTTTATATTTTTGGGGGGAGGTGGGGGATATTTAACATAAGTTATGGAGATAGTGGGGTCAAAAAGTGGCTGGCTATAAAATAAAGTCAGTAAGTATGTATTAAATGTCTGCTATATACCAAGTCCTTTATCAGTATTTGCCAATAATTAGAAGATAAAGCTTAACAGTATTTCAAAACACAGACATATATAAGAGGATGGAAAGTCAAATAATATTTAAAAAATACGTAATTTCTACTTGTTACTCAATATTTTTTTATTAAGGCCCTATTGCATTCTAGATCCTGTGGTAGGCAAGATGAATTTAAGTAACTCATTATATAGTGGGATGCATCAGGCTAAATTGTACCGTGGCCAAACCTTTAATCAGGTTATTTTCGTATGCATCATAGTTCAACCTCACCTCTTATTCAGTCTTCAGAGCAAGACAGAGTTTGTGACAGAAACCTCTACCTGAAATGTGGTTGCTCTTGAGGAAGAGAGGAGAGAGAGGTGACGAGACACATCTGATGGCCTCACATTTTACTGGCCAGTTCACAGCCCGTGACTCTCATAACACCAACAGGATGCCACAGGAAGGGCAATCACAGGAATACAGCAATGATATGTTGTGAACAGTGCAATCTACCACAGTGAGGCAGTGGGAGCCACAATCCCCACTGGCAATGATATTCTTGGCATTCAAAAATATGGTCATGGACATACCTAGTCATTGGCAAAACCTTCATATTGATTATTTACCCAAGAGCTATTATGGTAGAAATGATCAAGGGCAAACCCATGAAATTGCCCCACACTCTAGTGCTAAGAATAAAATTATAAAAAAAAAATAAATCATTACACTCAGAATGGCCTAATGAGAACTAGGAAATTTGTTTTTCCTGACTCCATAATTTATATTATACGATGTCTGCCAGTCTTGATTCCAAGATCAGGGATATTTATAGTATGGGGCACAAGAAGTCCTGATAAAACTAAAATGTTGTAATAATAGGCATGTCTTCCCTCAATACATCAGTTTGCACATCTTTGAAAGTATGTTGCTTCTATTGCTACTATTACTACCACTGTCACTACCACTACCATCATCATCACCATTACCACCACCACTACAACCGTTACCACCATTAATACCACTACTACCATCACCACCACTACCACCATCCTCACCATCACCACCACCACTACAACTGTCACCACCATTAATACCACTACTACCATCACCACCACTACCATCATCATCACCATTACCACCACCACTACAACCGTTACCACCATTATCATCACTACCACCATCACCACCACTACCACCATCCTCATCATCGCCACCAGCACTACAACCGTTACCACTATTATCATCACTACCACCATCACCACCACTACCATCATCATCACCATTACCACCACCACTACAACCATTACCACCATTATCATCACTACCACCATCACCACCACTACCACCATCCTCACCATCACCACCACCACTACAACCGTCACCACCATTAACACCACTACCACCATCACCACCACTACCTCCATCATCACCATTACCACCACCACTACAACCGTTACCACCATTATCATCACTACCACCATCACCACCACTACCACCATCCTCATCATCACCACCACCACTACAACCGTTACCACTATTATCATCACTACCACCATCACCACCACTACCATCATCATCACCATTACCACCACCACTACAACCATTACCACCATTATCATCACTACCACCATCACCACCACTACCACCATCCTCACCATCACCACCACCACTACAACTGTCACCACCATTAACACCACTACTACCATCACCACCACTACCTCCATCATCACCATTACCACTACCACTACAACCGTTACCACCATTATTATCAATACCACCATCACCACCACTACCACTACTCTCACCATCACCACCACCACTACAACTGTCACCACCATTAACACCACTACTACCATCACCACCACTACCATCATCAGCACCATTACCATCATCACTATAACCATCACCACCATTATCACCATTACCACCATCAACACCACACCACCATTACCATCATCACTACAACTATCACCACCATTATCACCACTACCACTATCACCACCACTACCACCATCACCACCATCACCACCACTACAACCGTCACCACCATTATCACCACTACCACCATCATTACCACTACTATTATCAGCAGCACTACAACCAGCATCACCATCACCATCACCACTACTACCACCAGTGTCATTATCATCACTAGCTCTATAACTATCAGTATCTTCAGTATCACCTCTACTATCCCCATGATAACCAACACCATCTCTATCACTACCACCATCATCCCCGTTACCATCACTGATGTTACATTATACCTTGCCACTGCCGCCTTTTCTCTTTCTTTTTAGAGACTATTATAGGCCTCACATGTATTTTTTTTTTAATTTCATTAAATGGGCAGTGATCCTACGTAGTAGACACTAGGTCTATCTTTACTTTGTAACTAAAGCAAATGAAGTTAGTGAATTTAAAAAAAAATTGTTCAAGTTTCGCAGCTGTGTAATAGAATTTGGAATTCAAATTAAAGAATTTTTATCTCAAAATTTCAAGAACTTAACCAGGATACATATTGCTTCTAAGTTAGAAAGCTAATTAGAAATTTTCTAACCTCAATGGTAGAAGAAATAGAGCAACAATAAAAACAAAATACCATTCTATTTGTTTCCCTGCTGTTGGGTGATAGTGGAAAATCACAGGGTTCAGGGCAAAAGATATCTTTTCTGCTCTAGTTTCACTGCCAATTGACTGTGTGACCTCACAGAAATATGTTAACCTCTCTGAGGTACAGCTGTAAAATTGAGACAATAATCCTAGATTGCCTCACCCAGCACTGGTGAGAAAGATAAAAAAAAAATATGTGAAATCACAGTGGGAACCAAAAACCCTGTAGAGGTGAAAATTACTATGATTTCTGCTTGATTTCTCTCTCTGGATAGCAAGCTTCCTGTTTCATCTCAAACCTTAGTTACAGTGTCTAGTCCATGGCTGAAGGGAGTCTGACAACATTTACTGCAGATGATGATCATAAATAGTTGAAGTTGTGTGCCTTTCAGTAAAAAGAGAGTTGCCATTTTTCATTCTGACACCTAGGAAAGGAAGTTGTCTCTGACTGGACAAGGACCTCAGGAAGTAGGATATCAGGGAGCTTCCCAATGGGAAGACAGGTGTTGAGGGAGCAGAGGCATCTCCTGTGTTCCCCCTAAAGAATCATTTCCAACAGAGGGGCGTCTGACTCATGAGCTGCCACCTCTTGTATTATTCAGGACACAGATTGGCAATCCCTGTGCTTCCTCCAGAGAGAACATGGAGGGCTTGCCACAACACAGGGAGCTTTTCACTGGGCCTGTCTCTTCTGGACAGGATGGACTGTGGTCCTATGCAGAAGGCCTCAGGAGGCATTGATCCTAATACTCTGCTATTCATGAATGATGCCCTTCTTGAAAGGCCCTTTAAGTCTGTGGCGTTGGCTTTTCTGAGCAGATGATGCACTGTTCCTGCTTCCTGAGCTACTCTAACTCACCTGCAGAACCTCACTGAAAACTGACCATAGCCCCTGTGATTGGAGGAGAATCCATGTACTTCTTCTGAACTTCCTCCCACCTCTTGACTTAAGAGTTACCACCTACAGAACTTGTACAAAAAGAGAGATGGCCTTCTTCTCTGCATAAGACCTAATTTGTCTTATTTTATTAAGTGCATCTAGAAGCAAGTCATCGGATACTAAGATGCAGGAGGTATTTGCTGCTATTTTACATTCTGAATAGTGTTAAGCATTGCTCAGCTACCTCCTAGGTTCATTTTATTGCTTTGGCAGAGAGGAGATTATTTCAAACATGAATGTGGTCATATGAACTGGCTTGGATTAAGGTAATGCTTTAATGAGTGGACATCAAAGGTTTTTGCCTGTAACTCTCAGCCAAAATCCCAGGTTCAAGTTTGTAACCACTTCCAAAGGAGAAAACGTTAGGATCTCTGTTTCTTCATATGCAACAGAAATGATGTGTCCCAAAATCTATATTAAAAACACTTTGACCTCATTTGATCACTGAAAAATAGATTTTTCTCTATTCTCTAATTTAAACAAGCAAATTTAATTTCTGGCACAGAGAAGGTTTTCATAGACATGTTGCAAATTTCACCTGTTATCTTCCCTTATTGCAAGATGCATAATTTATCTTCTTGGCAATGGCACCCATATCTTAACATGACTATAAAAAATTGCAGTCATGAAATATTAATTATCTTCGTTTTCTCCCCAAAGAGAGGGATAAAAAAGGTTTTATGTATTGCAAATCAAAGTTCTTCTTCAGGCTTTTGAAATGGAAGTCGACATTTCCCATGATATCATCCCCAAAACTATTTGGTCCTAGAACTTTTTGGTTAAATCTGGTGCTCCATCATTCCTGTATAAAGAACCCTTCTCTGTAGATCAGGGATTTTATTTATTTACGCACAATTTTTTAACTAACTATCTATATTGGCTGCCTGAATCCATATGCCTTTAGATGAAGGTACAATCTGTGTTATTCTTGTGTTTATATTCAAAATACTCGGAATCTTCCTGTCTCCACCTCCCAAGCCACTGGGATTACTGTGGTTAAGTGCCCCTGAGTTCAATCCATGGTACCGCCCACCAAAAAAAAAAAAAAAAAAATACCACTATAGGCTCTAAAATAAAGAACAACATTTAGGCTTTAGAAACGATATTCATTATGAACTGAAGTTATAGGTTAGATAGTCTCAAGTCTGGTTTGAAAAGAAAGTTGTGGGCACAGCACTGAAGGCAGTGCTATGTGACCATGGTGATCACCCAGGTGGATAGAACAATGCCCACTCTTTTCTTCTTGCTGGTACTTGGTACTCCTTCTACCACTGAGTACCAAATCACTCCACAGGCATCTCAGGCCCCGCAGAAGCAGTCTCCAGTGGCATCATCACCCCTCTTTTGTCACCAGCTTCCCCTGCCCTGTCTCTGGTGGAAATCCAAACACTTCAGTGCTCTTTACTATTTCTCAGGGTTTTCTATCTACTCTAAGTCTGACAGGTGGACCTCATTATGCCTGCACCCCAACTATAGAAATGAATTTGCTGCCATTTCTATGCCACTCTCATAATAAGGAATTTCCACAATTCCTATCTACAACAAAATATGAGAAATCTGGATAGGGGAGTGTCAAACCCATCTAAAGTTTAGATGCATTTTCTTTAATCAAGAACAATGCTGATGACAATTTGGAATGCCTGCTTCAGATGATTAGTTGTTTGGAGTAGATCTATTGTCTCCTCACCAAACCGCCTGCCTTGGCTCATAGCCTAGCAATCTCCACCCTTACAGACCTAGTGCAAGACCTATGACTGTCTGTCTTAAATATAGAGCCACTCAGGACTTTCAAAGAACGCAGCAGGATTTGGGGTCTAATCTAAGAACCAAGAGTGGGAAAGAATAGCTGTTCCTGCCTGTATCTATTGTGTGTTGTGTTTGGATTTGGGTAATGAAAGAAGAGACCAGAGAGATGAGCAGGAATATGGGGAGAACCAAACAGTGAAATGGGAGGAAGTCCAGAAGGTTGGACATTCCAGAAACTGAATAGAAAAAAAATACTTAAAAAAATTCTTCAAAGAGGAAGGATGTCTGATCTCAGATGTTTCTGAGACACCTGATCCTCTATGAACTGAGAACCAGAGGACTGGTAGGATGGAGGTCTTTGCAGATCATACCAAGAGCACAATCAGAGACATTAGAATACAAAGCCCAAATGGGAAGAGTCAGGAAAAGAACAGAATGGGTAGATTAATCAAATGTTTTAAGCATTTTAAAGTTTGCTATAAATAGAGGCTTAAAATGAATAGAAGAGGGAATTAACGATGGTTGTTTTACAAAGACAGAAAATATTGCAGTATTTTGTATGCAAGGAGAACTGGTCTAGAAGAAAAAAAATGGATTTATTGTTTTGGTAAAACAAGGAACAAATAAATACACGGTGTGTGAGTAAGTAAATTAGACCATGCAGGGACAAGGGGAAAGGACAGAGAAAAGAAGCTTATGTGGGGGTTAGGTGTGATAGTCATTTTGAGGGGATCCACTGTTCTCAGTGAAGTAGAAGGTAAAGTCAACTTGTAAAAGCAAGGATCACTGGACTTGCTGCCTGCTTGAAAATGGAAGAAGCTGAGAAACAGACACTTGGAACTGTGTATTCAATAGAAAATCTCAAGGGTCACCTGAATAAATAGTTCCCAAGCTTAGCCAATCACCCATGCATCATTTGGGTAGTGCTCTAAATGCATATTTGGTTCCAACCTGTACTTGAAGAATTGTAAGTACAAGGAATATATCCAATAAATATTCACTTTAAAAAAAGAAAAAGAAAGGGCCAGGCACAGTGGTGTATGCCTGTAATTCCAGCATCTTGGGAGGCTGAGGCAGGAGGATTGTGAGTTCAAAGCCAGCCTCAACAATTCCATGAGGTATTAAGCAACTTAGTGAGACCCTAACTTCAAATAAAATAAAACAAATAGGGCTGGGGGTGTGGCTCAGTGGTTGAGTGCCCCTGAATTCAATGTACAACCCCTCCCCCAAAAAAATCTTCTCTAAAGAGTTTGAAAATCAACCAGATTTGCAGATAGCCAAAATTGTTACATTGCAGCCCCAGCCCCACCCAGGGAATATCTAGAGAAACACCTTTATAACAAAAATGAACAAGGTTACCATTTAAAAAACATAGGAGAGGGCGGCTCCATATTCTTAACTCTGAATGCTTGTATTTGAAGATCATTCATGTGCTCAGCTCCACTTCACAGTGATGTCAGTTATATGTCTTGTCTCTCAAGGTTATGGACTGTTTCACTTGAGTATTCTTAAGTTCACACAAAACTGTCACACAGAACCACTTGACATAAGGTATATTAGTTTGGGTATCCCTTATAACTGAAAGAAGAAAACCACCAATTCACGGTGATTTGACACAAGTACAAGCTCATTGCTTGCTCAAATAATGTCCAATCATTGGACTAGTGGATACAGGAATTTCTTACAACCCAGGCATGCATGGTTGTATAAATAAAGATTAATAAAGACTCTCCTTGTTGCTTTCCAAGGACACTCAGAAAATCTAGTGGGTACCTGGGGGAAAGAAGGAGACTGTGAAGGACACTATAGAGTGTGTGTCACCTAGGATTGTCTCAGGTGTCTCTACCTTCCAGTGCTGGAACTCAGCCTCATGATCCCAATTAGTCATGAAATGGTGCTGGGTCTTGTACAGTCCAGATGGCCATGAACTGCCAGCAATGAGTCTCATACTATAAAGATGGACCATGAACCCTTGGTGGACACTTCTTCCACCTCAATCAAAGAGGAAAACTATAATTGCCTTCTCAGAGTCTGTTGGTTACTCTTACTAATTTTTAACATTTTCAGAAATATAGGAATCTTATACATTGGGTAGTGCTCATACATTTTCAGCATGTACCTTGCACATATCCTTGTGGAAATCATGTGGTGATTACAGAAAACAAAAACAACAACACTACTTTTAATAGCCTCCCAGCCCATTGAGTGAGAGAGCATACATATTCATTGAACAATTACTGTGGCAAACCTTTCTGTGTGTGTCCTGTGACCCTGCCAAGTGCAAGGCAGGCTGGAGAGTGCTAGGTGCTGCTTCGTCCCAATGGAGCCACCAGGAGAAGCTTCCCAGAGCAGGTGTCTCAGATGAGTTTGAATGGGAACGAGGACCCGGTGGTTGGAGAAGAAAGGGAAAACACTCCAGGCAAGAAGACAGAGGAACTATGCTCACATTGTGTGTCTGGAGCTCATGGGAAGCCATGGGAGGTGAACCAGCGGGCAGGTATGTGCACCATGGCAGAGGGACTGGTGACCGTCACTCAGCATCTTATAGCGTTCCTTCTGCTCAGGATGCTCACCCCTCATCCTTTACGTGGATTTAGAGTTCTCTTGGCATTTAGGTTCCTTATGACATTTCCTGGATGTAGGCTTCCTTTAAGTTTCTACAGTTTCTGCAGAAGGTGACATTTCCTGGAAGGGCTTTTTCTTGACCCCATTCTTCCCGGATGTATGTCATGTTTCCTTATTATTGTCTCTCATAACATCACACTGAAGAATTTCCAATAATTTGTGTTTATATTATTTTTCTCTTCTTGTGTTGCATTATTTATGAGATCAGGAGCTTATCTTTGCTCTTTGCCACTGTCCACCCCTCACCTATTGCAGGACCTAGCACAGTGTAACAGTCAGAGAATATTCTTGAATTGAAAAGTTAAAAAAAAAATTAAATAAATGAATTCATCTCATTTATTGATTCTTGGTTTTAATTCTTGCACTACCAGAATTTTATGAAGAAAGTTGGGGCCTAATCTGAAGAAAGTTGAAGATTTGGGCCTACTTTTTCTTCCATTAGACACAGGGTCTCTGACTTAATTCCTAGATCCTTGATCCACTTTGAGTTGAGTTTTGTGCATGGTGAGAGATAAAGTTTTAATTTTATTTTGCTACATGTGGGTTTCCAGTTTTCCCAGCACCATTTGTTAAAGAGGCTATCTTTTCTCCAAGGTACATTTTTGGTGCCGTTGTCTAATATGAGATAACTGAAGTTATGTGGGTTAGACTCTGTGTCCTCCATTCAAATGTAAAAGCTTCTTCTCAGCAAAAGAAACAATAAGTGAGGTGAATAGAGAGCCTACAGAATGGGAACAAATTTTTATCACAAGCATATCAGATAGAGCACTATTCTCTAGGATATATAAAGAACTCAAAAATATTAACACCAAAAAAATAATAATAACCCAATTAATAAATGGGCCAAGGGACTTAACAACACTTCTCAGAAGAGGATATACATTTGATCAACAAACATATGAAAAAATGTTCAACTTCTTTAGCAATTAGAGAAATTCAAATCAAAACTACTCTAAGATTTTGTCTCACTCCAGTCAGAATGCAGCTATCAAGAATACAAACAACAATAAATGTTGGCGAAGATGTGGGGATAAAGGCACATTCATACATTGTTGATGGAACTGCAAATTGGTGCAGCCAATCTGTAAAGCAGTATGGAGACTCCTTGGAAAACTTGGAATAGAACCATCATTTGACCCAGCTATCCCAATCCTAGGTTTACAATTCACAATACCTGAATTATGAATTCACAATACCTGAACCAATCTAGATGCCCTTCAGTAGAAGAATGGGTAGGGAAATTTTGGTATATATACACATGGAACAATACTCAGCATTAAAAGAGAATGAAATCATGGCATTTGCAGGTAAATGGATGAAGTTGGAGAATGTAATGCTAAGTGAAGCAATCCAATCCCCCAAAACCAAAGGCCAGATGTTTTCTTTGATCTGAGGATGCTGACTCATAATGGCAATTGGAAGGGGAGCATGGGGGAAAAAGGAATAACTTTAGATAGGGTAAAGGGGAGGGAGGGGAAGGGAGGGGGCAAGGGGGTAGGAATGATGGTGGAATGAGTTAGACATCATTACCCTAAGTACACATATAAGAATGAATGGTGTGAAAATACTTTGTGTACAATCAGTGTCTTGAAAAATTGTGCTCTATATGTGTAATATGAAATGAATTGCATTCTGCCATCATGTATACAAATTAGAATTAAAAAAAAACTATAAGTAAACAGCAGAAAGATCAGTAGAGTAGATGGAAGGAGATACAGGGTGGGAGGAGGGGAGGGAAAGGGAGAGTCCTGGCGACTGAATTGAATAAATTATATTCCATGCTTTTATGCTTACGTCAAAATGGATCCTATCAGTATGTATAACTTAAAAGAATCAATTATTTTTTTTTTAAATCACAAAAAAAGAAAGAAAAGAAAAGAAACGAGATAATATAGGAGAGAGAGAGAAAAAGGAGATTTGGAAACTACCGCAGACCAGGCACTGTGCCACACTGTTTAGGGTTATTCTGCCTCATTCTGACACAAACTCCTGTGATTCGTGTTCACAGTATTTTCATGATATAGATGACTTAATCGGGGCCAAAAGTCAATTAAATGGCTTAAGGCAATATAACTACTAATATTATGTATTTTTGTTGATATTGTGAAATTCCAATATTGCATCATTATAAAGCAGAGTAGTTTAAAGACTAGGTTGTGATATTAAACAAGCTTTATGGGCTTGAGGTACCTCATTAATAAAATGAAGGGGTAGTTGCTGTGAATCTCTGTTTGAAAAATAGAAATTTTAAGTCTCAGGAGATAAAAGTATGTGAGCCTGGAATAGTTGGTTTCTTTATCTGATGTCAATAGCTAAGTATAGAACAAGGAAAGGAGTCCAAACCTGTCTATCCACACAGCACAAAATCTAACAAGTCCATCTAAAAGGAATCCGAAGTATAAGGAACAAGCTCATATAATCCTAGGGCTACTGGAATCATGCACATAATTAAGCAATTATACTAGGAATATTTCTAGTTGATGCAATTCACCAACATTTAATGTAGCCCCAATATTACCGATCTATTCCACCTATTAGCACTTTTCATATTGGCTCTAAAGCATGGATTCCTACTTCAAAAATGAATTCTCATCACTTAGCTCTTCCTTAGGATGTTTCCCCATAAAGTTTTCTGATGAGCTTTTGCTGGTCACGTGACTTGCCCATGTACAACAAAGGTCAAGAGATGATCTGGACTATGATCCTCCTTAGCAGCAAGAGGCAAAGACCTAGAAAACCTTCATTCACCTGCACATCTGGCTTTTAAACTGACCTTCCACACATCAGACAGTTATTCAGTCTTTCATAACACGATGTTACAGTTTCTGAGTGCTTCCCCTGAAAATACTAGTTGATTTTAATTAGTGATTATAAACATTTACATAATTTATAAAAAATAAGAAAATTATTTTATCCAGTCATTGGACGTCATGTGCTTAGAAAATTATAAAACAAATTTCCTGTTTTTCTGTAATCTTGATTAAATGTCTTTATGTGAATTAACTGTACACTGAGAACAGTATGAACAGCACTGGACTCATCTAAAAGAGTTCTGCATTCAAATCCTCACTTCCAGATCTGTGGAATATGTGATCTTCATCAAGCCATTTCATATTTGTGAAAGAAGGTTTCCTGAACTAGGAGAGTGTTCAATCAGATAATTCAAAAGAAGGTGCCTAGGAATGACTGGTACAAATTAGTCATCAATAATAAGAGCTGAACTTGAATCTCATCTTTACCTTTTCACTTTCACATTCTGTTTATTCATATATTCATGTTTTAAGACAATATTCTGTGCCATCGTTGTGTTTACTATATCCCCAGGATCAAACAAGATATTGCCCTGGAATTCTTGGCTTGAAAACATCTGCTTCATAAGCTCTGGGCCAGGTTAAAAGGCTAATGCCTATGTTTAAATATTGTTGATGCCCCTTACCTTGGAAAAATCACCTGAACTCTCCAGGGCCCAGTGTACTCCCCTGTGGCCTATCGTATACAGATGTGCCGATGCCTTTCCACAAGGTTACTGTGAGAATCAACTGCAAACGAGCTAATTCTCTGAAAATAAAGAAAACACAAACAATGTAATCTTCAATCCTTGTTATAACCCATTTGCTTTCAAGGCCAAAATGTGGAATCTCAAGGTGTTAGTGCAGTGAAATATTGAACATAATAGATAGTAACTATCATTTAGATACAGTATAGATTTCTTGGTGATGGAAGCTACTGTGCTTTTTATTGTTGCTGTTGTTTTGTATCTTGTTTTTAAAATATTGCTGTTTATATTGTGCTGGTATTATGGCATACTATATAGTATCATACTTGATGATATACTTTTGTTAAGAGTAGACTTATAGAGATGCGGCAATTTTAATACTGTTGATTTTAATATAACATCAATGTAGTGCCATTAGTAAAATGTTGACATTAATCTTTTTGGACTTTGAACTGGTAGGGTTGTGAGCTTCTTATGACAACCCGTATCCATGAAGTGTGGCTTATGATCATAACCATGATTGTTTAAGGGCTGATGCTTCTGTGATCATAGTAGACATAGGCAGACAGAAAATAAAGAAGCCAGCCTAGGAAAAAAGATTTTGTTTATGGTCTTCTACATGCCCAGTTACTACCAATACTTATCACAATTTATTTATTTAAAAAAAAATTATGCCAATGTATTATCAATTCAGCTTTAAGCATAAGAAAACTTGACCCTTGAGGTAGTAACCTGCTTAAAATGAAAGAGCTAGTGAGACACAGCAGCAGCCCCAATTGACCCCAAACTGAGAATCCAACCCCATCTCCACTGTGCAGCACCAGGCGGCCATGGCCTGCAGAGGGCCCAGGCACAGAGCAGGTCATGGGGCAGGCCCAGCAGGTGAACTGACCAATCCCATTACTAAGAGTCAAAACAGAGGCTGGTGTTGAAAAGATACAGCACCTTACAACACACTGGAGTGCTTAGCTGAACCGTGTAATCTGAGAGACCAGACATACACTGTGTAAGCAGCAAATCCAACACTTTTTCTACCTTGTTCCACCCTTAGAAAACAGCATTGTCTTAAATTACCATGATAGGAAAATACAAGAGGGACTGACATGTCAGAAATTTATAGACATAAGGGAATAGGTTTTCAAAATTGAGTTCACATTTTATATTACATACAAAATAAAATGTACCTCCAAATAACCTCAAATCAGTTTTGTCCTCTGTTCCTTATTAAATAATACTGCCACTACCACAGGCTTATTCTCTTATGTAAAATATTGCATCATTGCATTGTTGCCTACACACACACACACACACATACACACACACAGATGCACACTCTAAGGAATATATCTGAACCAACAGTGTTTCTTTTCCTTTTCCTTTTTCTTCCCAAAGCATAGAGAAGGATCTATGCCTGAACAAATCAAAAGGTTTGGCTATCTCACACTGCTTGCTGTATTCACAGAAGGGGACACAGTAAAACAGCTCAAAAAGCCTACTTGAGCCAAAAAGTACTTCTCATGTGTTAGTAGATGTAGTAGAGACACATGGAATACTTAAAAATCAAAAGAATCCACTGAGATCCCAAGAAAACTCTATCTCCTGCCCCGGATCATCAGTGCTCCTCCTGGGCAGAGAAGGAACAGTGCCCACAAGGCATGGCTGAAAACCAGGAGGTTTCCAGAACAACTGAATCAGTACTTAAAGGGCCACATCTGTTACTTCAGAGCTGAGGTCGTGTTGAACTTGAGTACCTAATTCAGTGTGAACCACATGGCATCATGCAGTCATCTGGGCTGAGGACGGTGCAGGAAAGCTCTTTCCATCTGGGTATCAACCTTCGTTCTGCACTCATGAGCTTCAGAGCCTATTTCCTCCCACCTGGAGGCAGTTCCTCTGTCTGCCTCACATGCTTGCCATGGAGGCTGCGTGAAGCGACTTACCTGGTCCTTACATTCTGCTCTGGCAACTCAGTACCATTCCTCTCCTTTTCAAACACTCCTCTCCCTCCTGCAAACCGGCATCTTGGAAATTCTCTTTCTTCCATCCCAGCTAGTGACTCATCTGGTAGCTGTCTCCTCCTTTGAGAGTCCTTAACTAGCATTAATTGATGTAAGATAGGGTTCCAGCTGGGATGATTCAAATTAGAACTGGGAACATCAACTAAGATCTGATTCTGTCTTCACTGTGGTTTGAATGTGGTCTGTCCTTTCTGAAACTCATGGTGATGTTTGATCTCCATCGTGGTATCTCCATTGGGAAGTGGGGCTTTGAGAGGTTAGGTCGTTAAGCGGCATTAATGCCATTCTCAAAGAAAGGGTTCTTGCATCAATCACTGAGGGATCATAGTCATTATCATAAGCAGTGCTTTATGAAGTGGATATGGTTATCATGAGCTGCTCATAACTCTCCTGGCTCAATTTCCAAACACACGCAAATATCAAAATATTACTAATAATACTATATCGATGCTATATTAAAATCTACAGTCTTTAAACTGATCTATTCCTAAGTGTACTCTAAACAAACTAATATAATCAAGTATCTGGTGGTTGGTTCTCTAACCCAGAGCTTCCAGCCCTGTCTGCTTTCCATAAGATGAAGAACAGGATCTGGAACATTTCATAACTGTTTGCTGAACAGACCTTTACTATTTGCCTTTACTTGTTTTAAGTATTATATATACAAAAACATTTTAAGACTTTCTACAACTTGTCAGGTAGGAGCTCTCTCATTGTATGTGTGCAGATGTTATGGCTGTGTTACAAACTATAACCAAGAGGTGCCTGACTTCCGTAAAGTGAGTTTGGAGAGTGGTAGTCAGTTGTTGCTAAACACAGAGCCCAGCACATTTTAGTGCCAATGTCTAACAAATGAATGAGCATTATGATGGTTTAGATACTAGTTGTTCCACAAAAATTCATGAATGAGGCAATGCCAAAAGTTTCCCTTTGATGAAATGATTAGATTGAGAGCTTTAGCCTAACTGGTCTCTTGATACGGAATAACTGGATGGTAACTGTAGGCAGAGTGTGGCTGGAGGAAGTAGGTCACTGGGACGTGCCTTCGGGGCTTTCATTTTGTGCCCACCTCTGCTTCCTCATGGCCATGCCTGAGCGGCTTCCTCTACTACACACACCTTCTCTCCATGATATTCCATGAGCTATGGAATGGGATGTTTATGCACTGAGACCTCTGAAACATGGGCCAAAGTAAACTTTTCTTCCTCTAGTTGTATCTTGTCAGGTCTCTTGGTCACAGTGACAAAAAAAGCTGACTGAAACAAATATGATCAGTGTGATTGAGACAGGCAGGTAATTCTATTTTAAAGATCACTATAATAGGCTGAGTTTTGTTTCCTCAAATCCATAAACTGAAGTACCGATGTCTAGTACCTAAAGTGTGACTAGATTTATAGATAAGGTCTTTAAATATTAATTGTTACAAGGAATTCACAGGGTGGGACTGAATCCAACAGGACTGTTGCTCAAATAAGAGGAGGAGATGAGGACACAGAGGGAAGACTGTGAAGACCTCGGGATACGCAAGCCAAAGGGAGAGGGCACAGAAGACACCGACCTTTGTAATGGCAGCCCTAGAAACCTAATGCTGTGGTGGGTGACTGAGTTCCAGAATCCCATGGTCCCCACGGTGTAGGGGAACGGCCCTACACCCAGGCATCAAAAGCCCTGGAAGACTAAATGACACTAAATGAAGAAGAAGACAGAGTCAATGGCAGAAGGGACCCTTCTTCCACTCTAACTGGGCTCTTCCCTAGACAGGAGCACTGGGAACAAGCAGAAATAGGTGTGGATAAGGGTTCAAAGCACAGAGTCTATCTACTCCAACAGTCTGCCACACTTTGCAAGGCTATTAATGCATCTGATCTTCAACCACCTCATTATAAAGCAACCACTTGGACTTTACCAGACTGCTCAGGCAGATGATGGACATGAATTTGCTCACTTCGACATGTTCTACAAATGTGAGCAGCTACCCTTATTATTTTTACTCCTGTTTTCACTTAACAAAATCTAACTAGTGGCCCAGGACAAAATGCTTCCAGCTGCACTAATGAATGCCGCCTGCTTCTGCAATTTCTTTCTCCATTCGTTTCCATTTCAAACACCCTGTGAACAGTGTAATTGAGTTTGAATTGCTTGGGGGATCCTCCCCCCGCATGGCCCTATCCAAGGAGAAACTTACAGTTGCTGATGATTTATTATTTCCCCTCCCAAGTGTATTTGGGGTGTGTGCCCAGCACAGTAGCTACATAAGGGGCGCACACATGTGCTGTCTCTTCCAATGTGAACATGAATAAATTCAGGGAAGCCCTTCTGCCTTAATCACTTATGCAAGAAGACCTTTCGCCATATAAAATGTTTTTTTTTTTTTTAATCTCACACCTCTTTCTTGTGAGTTGTGTCTAAATTAGCTTAGTGTCCTTAAGTGCCCTGCCTTCCACTCAGCCCTCAATATTTCTAATACTCTGGGAATAGGAGAAGGATTCTGTGATTTTTGCAAATTTAGAGATAGTCCTGTGCTAGAAAGACCACATGCAAATAAAAATGGCTCACATTTTGAATCAGAAATCATATGCTAAACTGTGCTTTTAGCCTTTTTAAAGACTTACAACTCAATGACAGAAGGATTACCTAATGTTACAAATATAATGACTTTTAAATGTGGCTGAAATCTTAGACCATCCTCCAATGGCGAGTTGGGGTCTGTATCTCCTCACCTCAAATCTGGGCTGGCTGTGACTGTGCTGGCCATAGAGAGCAACAGAAAACATGCCTTCAGTGACTCCTTCAGCTTGGCCACCAAACGCCTTCAGCATCCACTTTGGTTGCTGGGCATCTCCCTCTTGGAAATTCAATTTACCATGGAGGTGACTTTTCACCATAAATGGAAAGGCCATGCCCACCCTTTGGTTGAAAAAAAAAAAAACATTAAGTAAACCATTAAGTAAAACATTAAGTAAACTGGCAGTCATCCCTGCCAAGGTGCCAGATATGTGAGGAAATCCCTCTTGGGTCTTCCAGTCTTGACAATGGAATAACATCAAATGACCTCCCCCAATACCAGAAAGAAAAGAAGAGCAACATAGTCAAGCATGCTCTGCGCAAATTCTCAATGTACAAAACTGTAAGATATGCTGAAATAGATATATTGATTTAAGACACTAAATCGTGGGAGGGTTTATACACAGAAGAAGTAAGTAACCCAAATACCTGCTGAAGAAGTTGTGACAAGTAAAAGTCAAAATTAATTCAAGGTTGTATTTGTGATATGTCACGTATCTGGGATTTGAATCCAAAAGGTCTGATTCCAGAGCTAATATCTTTCATATACCAACTTTGAGTAGAAAACCCATAACAATATGATAATTATATTATGATTATGACCAGAAGAAGAAATAGAATTTAGGTCAATAAAATAATTATGACAGTAAAAATTTCCAAAACCAAAGGTGCAACAGCTTTAGTTTTTAGAGAGACAGGTGGGAAAAATGTTTTAACTTCAAATCCTTCCCCAACCCTTTATCAGTTGTGTAACCTTGACCTAGGAACTCAGTGCTGTGAACTAGCCCCCTTCTATCTGGTAAAGTGGCAAGTTAATAACTGAGTCTCCAGTGAGATCCGACCTAGAAAAGAGGACATATTCTACTTTAAATGCTGTGGAAATCTCAGATAATTTCCTTCCTCTGGGATGACAATGCACCAGGGATGTAATAAAACAGTGGTTGGCACATTTGTCAATAATGGCTGAAAACAATTTTCAATGTTACGAGTGAGGAGTGCTCCCGGGTAGAGGTCAAGGATGGCGATAAACAGCTTACTGTGCACAGGACCACCAAATAATTATCCAATCCAAAGTCAATGGAGGTGCTCTTGTGAAACACTCTTATAAAAGGGTCATCACATCTTGCAAAGTTAAAAGAGAGAACACCTATGACCTCAAGAAAATTCAGTCGCATGGCTCAAAAATCTATTATTCCAGTTTTCTAAAGTTTTGGCACTCAGACCTTTACAATTCTATGATCCCAAGATATCCTAAGGTTATGAAATCTAGAAAGTTTAATTGATGTGATCAAAGAATCCATGATTTTAAATTTCTAATAAATAGTATTCTAAAGGTCTTTAAGTCTGACTACTTTTCTAAGCTTCTATGATGCTAAGATATTAAGGAGCTTTCATCCTAGGTTTGAGGGTATCTCGAGGTTAGGTTTCTAATAAGCTTTCTTAGGGACAGGGCTGCTATGATTCTAAGATAGTTGAATGTTGCAGTGCTAAGATTTTTATATGTCATAATGTACATTTCTAGAGACATGTGTCCAGAGCACGGGAATATATGTGTTGAGGTGAGAAGACAGTCTCTATCCCCAGGCTTAGATTCCCAAACTGCTTGATGGTCTGGTTTTATAATCTAATAGCAGTATTCAGCGGGTGGGGATATGCATCAAAATGCTTCTTTTAGTGATTTAGTAACTATGACTCATCACAGAGTTACTGGCCCATTTTAACTAGGACACACGTTTGTTATGGTTTAGATCTAAGGTGTCCCCCAAAAGCTCATATGTAAGGCAACGCAGGAAAGTCATTGGGTAATAAGAGCCTTAGCCAAATCATTATGTTAATCCTCTAGAGATTAACTGAGTAGTGACTATAGACAGGTGTGGTGTGGTGAAGGTGAGTCATTGGGGTCATTACCTTTGGGGTATGTATTTTGTCACTGAACTTAGTCTCTCTGCTTCCTTGTGTGATGTCTTGAAACTCTTTCCTCTACCATGTTCTTCTGCCATGATGTTCTGCCTCATTCAGGACCCAAGGAATGGCAGTAGCCATCTGTGGACTGAAACCTCTGAAACTGAGCTCAAAAAAAAAAAAAAAAAACTTTCTCTAAAATCGTTCTTATTTGTCACAGCAGTGAAAAAGCTGACCAAAACAGAAATTGGTACCAAGAAGTGGAGTCATTATTGTGACTAACCTGACCAAGTGTTCCAAAACTTTAGGTGCTTTTGGAAATTTGTGGGAGGAATTTTGAAAGTTTAGCAGTCCAAGCCAGAAAGGCTTTACAATATTGTCAGTCAGTGGAACTTAATGGGCAATTTCGGTGAGCATTCAGAAGACCAGGACACTAGTAGAAGTGTGTACAGTAAAGACAGGGCTTGCCAAGTTTCAGAGGAAGAGGACTCTTGGAAATTGGAATAGAGGCCGTTCATATCATGTTCTGGTTAAAAAGTTGTCTTCATGATGTCCATATCCTGAGACTTTCTGTGAGGCTGATTTTAAAGATGATGGACTCCTTAATTTGGTGGAAGAAATTTTAGGCATTACAATATTCTGGTGGGAGCATGAGTGTTACTATTGGCTTTTGGCCAAGTTTATTGTGATAATCAGGAGTGGGAAAAAAAAAAGCATAAAATTTGAAAAACTTGCAGTTTGGCCAGAAAACTGTAAGTAAAACTAGGACTAAGGAAGATGTGTTTGTTATAGACATTACAGTCACTAAAGGAACGAGATACTTTAACTAGACATAATAAGAAAGATGGTTGAAGGCATCTCAGGAATGGACAAGACCATACCCATCTCAGCCTCAAGGAAGTAAAAGTAAAAATTTCTGTGAGAAGAGATCAGTGAGGCATCCTGCCTGAACAGGGGGGCCTAGGAAGTTGTTTCACCATGCTCAGCCACCCAGGCATTCAGAGGCTGCTGCAGCCATGGTTCCTGGAGGCATGGCCACTGCTCAAAATGGTGGCAGACTTTGATATCAACCACAAGGAACTGGTTCTACAGAAATGCAAAATGGTAGAGTTATGAGATCATGGAGGCTTCCACTAAGATTTCAAAGGGAGGCTGGGAAGCCAGGAAAAGTGCAGCAGAATTGGAGTCCCTGCAAGCAGCCCTCAAAGGGTGATGCATGGAGATCTGATGAGGAAGCTGACACTTCAGTGGGGACCCCCAAGGTTAAGGAATGTTAGTACTGAGGAATGTCTCCTGAGAAAAACAGGAATTGAGGAGTGACAAGCCAACAGAGAGGCCATGTGGGCTGCAAAGCCACAGGGGCAGATCTACCCCACACCTTGGGACATAGAATTACAAGACCTGCTTGCCTACCTAGATTTCAGCCTTACTTTGGTCCCTTCCTTTCTTTCTGTGCCCCTCCCCAGCCTTTTTTTTTTTTTCAGTTTGAGATGGAAGCATTTACTCTGTTCCTTTAATATAGGATGTATGTAACTGCTGTTGATTTTTACAGCAGTTCACACAGAGTTTTCCCTGAGTCTCAGAGGAAACTTTGCACTTAGACTTCTCAGCAATCTTAATACTGGAGAGACTGGGGGGCCTTTGAAAATGGACTAAATATACTTTTCATTGTGAGTAAGCATGAGCCTTTGAGGGAAAGGGGTGGAATGTCATGGTTTAGCTATTGGATGTCCCCCCAAAAAAATCTCATGTGTGAGACAATGCAAGGAAGTGTAGAGGTCAAGTTAGTGGGTTATGAGAGCCTTAACTTAATAAGCACATCCACCCCTCACAGGGCTCAGCCGAACGGTGACTGCAGGCAGATAGGGTGGGCGAGGCTGGAGGAGGTGGGTCGTTGGAGGCCTGTCTTGGGGGTATATATTTTGTGACCTGAGCTTAGTCTCTCTGCTTCCTGATCATCATGCCCTAAGTCATTTTCCTTCACCACACTCTTCTGCCATGGTGTTCTGCCTCACCTGAAGCCCTCAGGAATGGAGCCAGCTCTCTATGGACTGAGACCTCTGGAACCATGAGCCTCAAATAAATTTTTTCTCCTGTAAAATTGTTCTCATAAGGTCTTTTGATCACAGCATTAGAAAAAACCTGACTAAATCAATGGTCTTGGATAGAAGGAAGATACTACCATTTGTATGGATTACATAGAAAAAGCATAATTTATGAGCTACTATTATAAGGTAATTGTATTTTTATTTCCTATTCTCCCTTTGCATTTACACTGTGGGGACGGCTATGTTCTGCCCCTGGATTGCATTAGAGTCAGCCTTATCTTCTTCTGGTCACGTGTAGGTAATTTCCATATATGTAATCAAAAAAGAATTAACTTGTCTCTAGTTAAGTAATCAAGACATTAAACACCATCAAGGTGGCAGTGACTGCCCACTCCTGGGCCTGGCTGAGCGCTGGCTGGTGCCTGCACTGGAGTTTCATGGATGGCTGCATTGGTCTTCCTCTGCATTGCTCTTTACTACCCCGTTCCATCTTCCAAGCCATGATTGCAGGTCCCCCTGGGGAATGGCACTGGGGGAGAAGGTGGGATGGAGGAGACACCTGACTTGAATCCACTGTTCAGAGGGAATGCAAGGCCTCCCCAGAGCTGGCAAGTGTGTGATTCTGCCTTTCTCTCAGAGAACACGCATGGGTTCTGCAGGGGAAGCTGTGACAAGGAGCAGAGACGAGGCTGCTGTTAGACATGGCTCTCCTGTTGCTCCTCCTGTTCTTTTCACAATGAAATATAGGGGAGTGAGGTGGGAGCACCCTTCACATCTGGGTTCTCCACTTGCAGTCCCCAGACGTCAGACAAGGCGTCTCTACCTCAGCTGACAAGATAGGCCTCCCTTTTTGCCTTCTCTTTGGGGCACGTCTCTGGCTCTTTTCTATCGAGTCCCTGGCTCTTCTCAAGCAAGATCTAAGATGACTCACTCTCTTCCTTGATGCTCACCTTGGTCCACAGGAGACAATGCACCCTGTGTCTTTGAAAAGTTGAAAATTCAAGTAGGTTACAGTACAGCCTCTTTCTTCTTCCTGAGCACTAAAGACAGCTAGTCTTTTGCCTTTTATGTGCCTTTGATGTAAATCAGACTAAGTTAACTAAGTCCCCTCTTCAAGAGGACTTGCCAAACCCCCTTCCTCATGTGACACAAAGCAGTACTTTCTATATCACTGCCCCATGCTTCGCTGTGGAGAGAATGGCATGGGACAGGGTCATAAGAGACCCATATACAGAAGCAGCTGTATCTGATGTCCTCCTCTGGTCCCTAATGTGTTTATTCAGCCACTCTAACCTCATCTGTCATCAAGGAAAGGGTCAGTACACTATGGTCTTCTATTCAAATCCTGACTATTTTAGTCAGCAATTTTATTGCTGTGAGCTGAAAAGAAGAATGTAGAGAATAAAAAAGTTTATTTTGGCTCATTGTTTCAAAAGTTCAGTTCACAGTCAGCCCCCTCCGTAGCTCTGGGCCTGAGCATCAGGGCAGAAGGGCTTGGTGGAGGGAAGCAGCTCAGGATATGGCAACCAGGAAGCAAAGAGAGAGCTCCAAGCACCAGGGAGAAAATATAAACCCCAAAGACATGCCACTATGGTCTTACCTCCTCCAGCCACTCCCTACCTGCCTACAGTTACCACCCAGTTAATCCATTTGAGCAGATTAGTGCACTGATTATGTCAAGGATCTCAGAATCCAATCATTTGACTCCTACACTTTCTTGTATTGCCTGACACATAAGCATGGTATGAGAGGGAGACCTTATATTGAAACCATAACAATGCCCACTTCCCATTTTATAAATTACATCTTAGTGCGATTCAGCTCCTCTCCTTCATTTACATACTGTCCATGGCTACTTCTGCTCCACAGGAGCAGAACTGAACAGGTGCAGCAGGGGCTTACAGTACACAGAGCTTAAACAACTTACTCCCTGGTGCTTGACAAGAAATGTTTGATTGACATCATGCTATCTCTAAGATTGAGAACTGGTTTTGGCCATCTTTTTATGGTGATACACAGGAAGTTCTCTTGCTTCTCCTTTTGTCCAGCAGCATCTATTTTATTGGTACCTAAAGAAAATTGACACAAACATAGCTTTATTTAGACCTTCTGTCAGTCTGTTAAATATTCGTTGAGTTGGGTCTGGCACAGTGGTGCTCATCTGTAATCCCAATGGCTCCATAGGCTAAGACAGGAGGATTGAGAGTTCAAAGCCAGACTCAGCAAAAGTGAGGTGCTAATCAACTCAATGAGACCCTTAAATAAAATACAAAATAGGGCCGGGGATGTGGCTCAATGATCAAATACCCCTGAGTTCAATCCCCAATACACCCCACAAAAAAATATTCATTGAGCTAGTTCCCATGACCCAGCAGTGCACTGGGACATTTATCCACCTTACCCAGTGTAGTCTTTGTAAATATAGGGTGAGACAGGCAACATGGTTTTTATTAGACAGGAGATATTCATCCTCAGAGAAATTTATAACCTGGGGGATGACACCTTGTCAGTACCAGCTGACCTAAGAATGGACCCAGATCTGTCGGACTCCAGAGGAAATGCTCCTTCCTATGCCTGTACTCTCTTTGGGTACATTTCCCAAAGACTGGAAACCAGGCTATGAGGTCCCTCTCTGGTTACTGATGCTTTATTTCCTGTGCCTAGGTAGTTCCAAGCTGCTAATGATGGGGATCATTCCTGGGCCTTGTGAGGTTAGGGAGACACACCTGTGTCTGAAAAAATGTGAGAACGAGTTACCTGCCAACTTACTTTCCAACTAGGGTTGGCCAGATGCTGTCAAAGCTACCGCCTACAAGTGAAAGTTTCAGCTTAATTTCAAAATCTTTGGTTATTTACCTTTCCCCCAAAGCATGTCTTTTCCTGATTTTTCTCTGTGGAAAATCACATCAAAAAAATGCAAAACATAAAGAATCCCTAGGACCCCTAACTCATTTCCATTACTAGAAAGAATGGAAGGGTTAGATAAGGACTTTTAATAACATATGCACTACTCTAACCCAGCTCCCAGGGTCCCACTTTTTAGATGAGAAACGTGAGATCCAAAGGAAGAAAGCAAACAGAAATAATGTGTTCCAAAAGGATTGATAAACTACAGAAAGAAAAGAACCCAATTTCAGACTCCCAGCCAAATTTTCTCTCAGATACCACACAAAAGGTAACCAGGCCCTTTGTTCTTTTCCACATTGCTAAAGAATAGTCTGCATTTGCTATTAGATCCCCAGGTCTTTTATTAATTAGAAGAGAAATGGGTAAAGAATCAAGATTTCAGAAATGATTAGAAGAGGTTAAGCTTATTTAATGAAAAAGGTCATCAAGCCACCTCTGTCGAGACCAAAATAATCCAGAGTACATGAAAAAAGAGTATGCATGACAGCCCCAGAAAAACAGAGTCCAACTAGTTTTGGGGGCAACAAAGAAACAGAGGACAAATTTGATGAGATTGGCAGTGGTAAGATGGAGTGAGGTCAATAAACACTGGATGTAGTGTTTTAAACAAGACGGTATTTAATATTATGCCAAACCCTCCATTTCTATTATATAAAGCAAAGTAGTGAATTTTTAATGACTTTTCATTTCTCTGTCAGATGTTAGACTGGTGTTTCTTTTAAACACAGCATATGTTGAGAACTAAGGGTGACTTGTTTTTGTTCAAAATAATTTAATGTTTATCAGCCCTTTGTGTTTCACACATTCATTCATTCTTGACCATGCTAGAGGACTTCTGGATGCTCCCGTGGATCTGTAGTTCACTTTCGCTCATCTCCTGGGCGTTTCTTCCTCTCGGAAGCATCAGTGACCACCCTCACGGAAGGTGTGTGTATTGCATGTGACTCTGGCTTTCCTGTTGTAGCATCCATAAACAGGAATCCTTTAGGAAATATTGTCAGAAAGAAATGAATTGAATTGTAACCCTGCTCTGGGATACTGTGACCCAGCAAAGAAGTTGAAGATTTCATCTTTGAGCAAGCCATGATAAGTTTGAGAAAGTCGTACAACTACAAATACATCATGACACACTGGTGACAAGTAGAAGCTAAGCAGAGAGCATGAGGGGACCTCAGAAGCAGGCTTCACTCTCTCTCATCCCTAAGCAGATAAAAGCAGAGAGGTCGCTCTGGCTGGCCCTGACAGAGTGCTCTTAAAGGAAGAAGGAAGTTGAAACCCCCCCAGCCTCTGTGTTGCCAAGTACACCACCCCAATCACTTACCTTTCTTGACTATAAGGGGCTTTGACACACAACAAGTGTGAAACATGCTGGGAGTTGATTATACTATTGAATACGCTCTGGATCCGTTGAATAAATGAAAGGCATGCTGCTTGCCTCTGAAATTCAGGCTGGGGAAATAAAGTGGAATTGGCAAATACAGCATTTCAAATGAACTGTAACAACCACTTTCAAAGACACCAGAGTCAGACCAATTCTTGAGGCTGACAAGGGTGTGGAGGGGCTCCGTGTATGTTAATTTTCGATGCCACTCTTTGAGGACACTTGCATACAGATGCATTGGATCTCAATTCCAATTCAGCACAAATTTCCTGAAGGCTGGCTCTTTGTGACCTGCGCACTCATTGTGAATACAGTGTGTGTGCCCAGAGCTATGCTTGGTGTTGTAGAGGCAGGTGGAGCTTACCCACCACTGCCCCACTCTGCAGGAGCTCCCAACCCAGAAATGAGCACATGGTGAGGTCACTAGGACAGTCAGTTAGGACTGTGATGAACACCAAGGAGAAAAAGCACACAGTGTGAAAGGACTGGAAATCAGGGCCCTGAACCATGGACATCAGGGAAGAAGAGCCGTCAGACAGAACAGGCAAGCAGGAGGGCTCTCCAGATGGGAGGAGTGCCTCTGACCTCTGTCGTGCTGCTAGTGGGAGAGGCAGAGGGAGACGATCAGACCCTCGCAGCCCCTCAGTCATGCTCTCAAAGGCAACTGTTAGGAATCTTGGACAAACTCAGGTGAGGGTGAACAGTAAGGAAATGTATTTGCTCCCTTGCTACCCTGTTCCATCTGATCCCTGAGTCCGAACCTGCCACCCCTTGCGGTCACAGTGCTGCAGGAGTGACATGACTTGGGAGCTTCAAAACCTTGCCATATTCAAAACAGCACAGCCACCTCTTTCTCAGGCCGGGCCTGTCAGTCTTCCTGGTCATTCCCCCAAACTCTAACCATCTCATGGAATGAATATGATGCACTGACTGGTTTAGATCAGTCAGATTTCAAACTCCAAAGTACATCATGGAATCCCAGTCCACCAGCAGGGGTAGAGGTGGGACAAAAGCTCAGCTCTGGTGAGGAAGAAGCAGCAGGACACATGGGGAACTGCTGAGTCCCCTACCTACTCTTCATGAACTCAGAGAAGTCACATCTAGTCCATGGTGGGTTAAGATGCGATAAGGGCATCAGCTTTGGTATGGGAAAGGTCTGAATTCTCCTTTTTCCTACCCACTGGCTATTGCAACCACATTAACAATATAAAATCTCTCTCTCATCTTGATCATCTTTAAAATGTGGAAAATAATGATAACAGCATGGTACGCTTCTTGAGAGGTGAATACAGTGATGTAGATCATTAATTTGGTAGAGAATATATAATCAATGTCTGTTCCTACCTCCTTGCTCATCCTTTATTGATCCTACCTTAGAAAATTGAGGAAATCAATTGTCATAGAGATTCATAGTGAATCTGTGGAGTCTCAGTGGCAAAGTTTGGATTGATGACTGGTGTAGGGAGGGCATGCAGAGGCATATTTTGCATACAGCATTAATGATGGAAAAACAGCATAATACTGAGGAACGGAAAGGCCACCAGGGTGCCCAGTGTGGATGCAGGTGTGGCTGAGGTGGATGAGGTGAGAAGAGGGCAGAGATGTGGGTGTGGTGTATGTGAGGATAGTCACCTGCCTGGCCTCAGAACCAGCCTTCTTTCTGATAGCTAAGGTCTTTCACAAGGTCAAATGCACCATGTTCTTTGTTTGGCAGGAATTTACTCCCAAGAGGTCCCTGAAATTCCATGCAGAGGCTGTGGATGGGTCAGTCCCACCTGCCCACCAAGTGCCCAGACAGGCAGGGACGCTACATAGACTCACGTGAGATGCCAGCAAAGGGGCAGTAGGGGCTTAACCGACGGAAATGGAGACTGACTCAAAAAGTACATATAACCTGGTTTCCTGCTGACACTACCAACGACGGATTACAGAAACTGACTTTGCTTCCAGTTCAATAATTCAGAGGAAAAAAAAAAAGCTGTGAGAGTTATCTACTAACAGAAAACAGAAAAAAATCAGAGGAAAAGAAAATTCTAAAGATAACATGGCCCTTTCATAAAATCGTAGGAAGCTCTTGTGTGTGGAGGGGATTAAGGAAGGAGAGTAAGAATTTAATATGGCTTTCAGGGTTTGCTTTGGGAATATCCTGGGGTATTGTCAGTGTATTAAGTAAAATGGAGAGCCAGAGAGGTGAAATGTAACATGTTTGGGGAAAAGCAGCTAGCTCAAACTTGCTGGAATATGTTGTGAGAAGAGAGTGGCAGGAGATGAGGTTGCGGGGATGTGGACAGCATCAGAGAACAGAGTGCCACATCCCGTACTAAGACGCTCAGTTATTTTGAAGGTAAGCTGGAATCACAGAGTGCCTTTAAAACAGGGCACACTGTTTATATTTGTTGATGGACTGCTTTAGCTGCATAGGAAACATGGTTGGGGTGGCTGCAGACAGGGGGACCAGTTAGGAGATTCCTATAAAGGCTCAGGTGAAAACCAAGGAGGTTCTGAAAACAGGAGGCAGCAGAGGAAGCTGGAGGTACCATATGAGCAGAGAGTAAAGGGATTTTTCTGCCGCTTTATGTAACTTTTATTTGAAGAGGCAGAAAAGCTTGAGGTGGGCAAAACTAGGCAGCAGTAATGGTGAAGGAGCACTGGTGCAGTTAGGGTCCTGGCTTCCAGGGCTGAAAATGGAGCTCAGACACTCACAGCCCAGAGCTGAGAAGGCACAAAGGACAAGAGGTTTTCTAGAGTTCAGTTTCTCGCAAGTGGATGTTATATTTCTGTTTTGAGAGTTTGATCCTGTTGTGAGACATCATTAGGAAGAAATTTTGTATCTTTCATGTGTCTTGAATTGATTCTGCCAATAATCATGATTTGCACTGTGATTCTGACACATTAAATGCTTTGGTCTTATGGTCTAAATTGTGCACCACCACCCCCAAATTCATATGTGGACTTCTAACCCCCAGTATCTCAGAATGTGACACTATTTGGAGATGGTTTTTTAAAGAGGTAATTAATTAATACCAAACAAGGTCATTGGGGTGCGTCTCAGTCTAATGCCTGGTGTCTTTATAAGAAGAAATTAGAACCTTCACACAGAGAAGATTATATAAAGACTCTCGGAGAAGAAGGCCATACATAAGGCAAGGAGAGACGTCTCAGAAGCAATCAGTTCTATTGGTTCTTGAGCCGCCAGAACTGTAGACAAACAAGTTCCCATTGTTGAAGCACCTAGTTTGTGACGTTTGCCATGGAGTGCTAGAAAATTAACATACATGCTATAACCTTGTGGGAAGGTTTAGTTAGGACAACTTACACTGCTAATGGAATGAATGAGTGGTGAATTCTGGGTAACGTTTTCTTAAGGTAATCTCAATTCAGGCACTTTTGTGCCTTTATCTAATAGACATTCTTAAGGTGATTGGAGTTTGAATTATTCAACTCAATGATCTTAAGAAAGTACGTAAGGGATAAGAAGGTTTGGACAAAGCTGCTAGGGGTGATGAGCAGTTTTACTTTTAATCCTTTTGATAGCTTCATGTAAGAGCAATGACCCACTCTGACCCACCAACCAAGAAATAAAAATTAAAGTAATGATGGCTTACAGAGCACTCTTTCTTATCCTACCATCTTCCCCAAATCCACTAATCTACACAGTATTCGGGATTGAGGATTTTTTTTTGCAGGACCACTTTCACTAATAGTGAAGTTTATACACAACAAAGTAGAATGACATATTTGGAGAATCCAAAGTGGGTGCACAAGTTGGGGCTGGTGACAGTCAGACCCAGGGTCAGTGTCCTACTGATCACCATTTTATGGTTCTAGTTCCTTTTCTCCCTGACAATGGTGAGTCCCCACTGGGTTAACATTTTTTCAAATCCTAGAAGATCAAAGGCATCAGATTGGGTGCTGGGAATGGGAGATTGCAAGTGATAAATAGCAAAATAGCCATAGAAGTCTTAGTCTCAGTAAAATGTTTACTTTCAGTAAGCTAGTGGAGATTTCCATGAGTTTGGTCTTATTTATTGGTCCTTGTTTAAGATTTTGCATTGTGGTTCCAGGCCAGAGCCTTGGCAAATGCTAAAAGGTAAATTGCTTTATTTTTTATTTTTTTATTTTTTATTTATTTTTATTTATTTTTATTTTTTTTTTATTGTTGGTCGTTCAAAACATTACAAAGTTCTTAATATATCATATTTCAAAATTGATTCAAGTGGGTTATGAACTCCCATTTTTACCCCGTATACCGATTGCTGTATCACATCAGTTACACTTCCATTGATTTACATATTGCCATTCTAGTGACTGATGTATTCTGCTGTTTATCCTATTCTCTATTATCCCCCTTCCCCTCCCCTCCCCTCCCCTCCCCTTTTCTCTCTCTACCCCCTCTACTGTAAATCATTTCTTCACTTGTATTATTTTTCTCTTACCCCTCCTTTCCTCTTATATGTAATTGTGTATGACCCTGAGGATCACCTTCCAATTCCATGCGATTTCCCTTCTCTCTCCTTTCCCTCCCACCTATCATCCCTGTTTAATGTTAATCTTCTTCTCAAGCTCTTCGTCCCTACCCTGTCCTTGGTTACTCCCCTTATATCAAAGAAGTCATTTGGCATTTGTTTTTTAAGGATTGGCTAGCTTCGTTTAGCATAATCTGCTCTAATGCCACCCATTTCCCTCCAAATTCTATGATTTTGTCATTTCTTAATGCAGAGTAATACTCCATTGTGTATAAATGCCACATTTTTTTTATCCATTCATCTATTGAAGGGCATCTAGGTTGGTTCCACAATCTTGCTATCGTGAATTGCGCTGCTATGAACATCGATGTAGCAGTGTCCCTGTAGCATGCTCTTATTAGGTCTTTAGGGAATAGACTGAGAAGGGGAATAGCTGGGTCAAATGGTGGTTCCATTCCCAGCTTTCCAAGAAATCTCCATACTGCTTTCCAAATTGGCTGCACCAATTTGCAGTCCCACCAACAATGAACAAGTGTACCCTTTTCCCCCGCATCCTCGCCAGCACTTGTTGTTGTTGGACTTCATAATGGCTGCCAATCTTACTGGAGTGAGATGGTATCTTAGGGTGGTTTTGATTTGCATTTCTCTGACTGCTAGCGATGCTGAGCATTTTTTCATGTACTTGTTAATTGATTGTATGTCCTCCTCTGAGAAGTGTCTGTTCAGGTCCTTGGCCCATTTGTTGATTGGGTTGTTTGTTATCTTATTATCTAATTTTTTGAGTTCTTTGTATACTCTGGATATTAGGGCTCTATCTGAAGTGCGTGGAGTAAAGATTTGTTCCCAGGATGTAGGCTCCCTGTTTCCCTCTCTTATTGTTTCTTTTGCTGAGAAAAAACTTTTTAGTTTGAGTAAGTCCCATTTGTTGATTCTAGTTGTTAACTCTTGTGCTATGGGTGTCCTATTGAGGAATTTGGAGCCCGACCCCACAGTATGTAGATCATAGCCAACTTTTTCTTCTATCAGACGCCGTGTCTCTGATTCAATATCGAGCTCCTTAATCCATTTTGAGTTAACTTTTGTGCATGGCGAGAGAAAGGGATTCAGTTTCATTTTGATGCAAATGGATTTCCAATTTTCCCAGCACCATTTGTTGAAGATGCTATCCTTCCTCCATTGCATGCTTTTAGCCCCTTTATCAAATATAAGATAGTTGTAGTTTTGTGGATTGGTTACTGTGTCCTCTATTCTGTACCATTGGTCCACCCGCCTGTTTTGGTACCAAAACCAGGCTGTTTTTGTCACTATTGCTCTGTAGTATAGTTTGAAGTCTGGTATCGCTATACCGCCTGATTCACACTTCCTGCTTAGCATTGTTTTTGCTATTCTGGGTCTTTTATTATTCCATATGAATTTCATGATTGTTTTATCTATTTCTACAAGAATTGCTGTTGGGATTTTGATTGGGATAGCATTGAACTTATAAAGAACTTTTGGTAATATCGCCATTTTGATGATGTTAGTTCTGCCTATCCATGAACAGGGAATATTTTTCCATCTTCTGAGGTCTTCTTCTATATCTCTCTTTAGGGTTCTGTAGTTTTCATTGTATAGGTCTTTCACCTCTTTTGTTAGGTTAATTCCCAAGTATTTTATTTTTTGGGGGGATATTGTGAATGGAGTAGTTGTCCTCATTTCCGTTTCAGAGGATTTGTCGCTGATATACAAGAATGCATTTGATTTATGCGTGTTGATTTTCTATCCTGCCACTTTGCTGAATTCATTTATTAGCTCTAATAGTTTCTTTGTAGACCCTCTTGGGTCTGTTAGGTATAGAATCATATCATCTACAAATAGTGATAATTTAAGTTCCTCTTTTCCTATTTTTATGCCTTTAATTTCTTTCGTCTGTCTAATAGCTCTGGCTAGTGTTTCGAGGACTATGTTGAACAGAAGTGGTGAGAGAGGGCATCCCTGTCTTGTACCAGATCTTAGAGGGAATGCCTTCAATTTTTCTCCATTCAGAATGATGCTGGCCTGTGGCTTATCATAGATTGCTTTTACAATGTTGAGGTATGATCCTGTTATCCCTAATTTTTCTAGAGTTTTGAACATAAAGGGATGCTGTACTTTGTCGAATGCTTTTTCTGCGTCTATCGAGATGATCATATGGTTCTTATTTTTAAGTCTATTGATGTGGTGAATAACATTTATTGATTTCCGTATATTGAACCAGCCTTGCTTCCCAGGGATGAATCCTATTTGATCATGGTGTATAATTTTTTTGATATGATTTTGAATCCGATTCACCAGAATTTTATTGAGGATTTTTGCATCTATGTTCATTAGAGATATCGGTCTGTAGTTTTCTTTCTTTGAAGTGTCTCTGTCTGGTTTAGGCATCAGGGTGATGTTGGCCTCGTAGAATGTATTTGGAAGTTCTCCCTCTTTTTCTATTTCCTGAAATAGCTTGAAAAGTATTGGTGTTAGTTCCTCTTTAAAGGTTTTGTAAAACTCTGCTGTATACCCATCCAGTCCTGGGCTTTTCTTAGTTGGTAGTCTTTTGATGGTTTCTTCTAATTCCTCTATTGTTATTGGTCTGTTTAGGTCATCTATATCTTCCTGACTCAATCTGGGCAGATCATATGACTTAAGAAATTTATCGATGCCTTCACTATCTTCTATTTTATTGGAGTATAAGGATTCAAAATAATTTCTGATTATCTTCTGTATTTCTGAAGTGTCTGTTGTGATATTGCCTTTTTCATCCCGTATGCTAGTAATTTGGGTTCTCTCTCTTCTTCTTTCCGTTAGCATGGCTAAGGGTCTGTCGATTTTATTTATTTTTTCAAAGAACCAACTTTTGGTTTCGTCAATTTTTTCAATTGTTTCTTTTGTTTCGATTTCATTAATTTCCTCTCTGATTTTAATTATTTCTTGCCTTCTACTTCTTTTGCTATTGTTTTGCTCTTCTTTTTCTAGGATTTTGAGATGAAATATGAGATCATTTATTTGTTGTTTTTTTCTTTTTTTAAGGAATGAGCTCCAAGCAATGAATTTTCCTCTTAGAACTGCTTTCAATGTGTCCCATAGATTCTGAAATGTTGTGTCTGTGTTTTCATTTAACTCTAAGAAGTTTTTAATTTCCTCCTTAATGTCTTCTATAACCCATTGATCATTCAGTAACCTATTGTTCATTCTCCAAGTGATGCATGATTTTTCCTTCCTTCTTTTATCGTTGATTTTCAGTTTCATTCCATTATGATCAGATAAGATGCATGGTATTATCCCTACTCCTTTATATTGTCTAAGAGTTGCCCTGTGACATAATATATGATCTATTTTTGAGAAGGATCCATGTGCTGCTGAGAAAAAAGTGTAACTACTTGATGTTGGGTGGTATATTCTATATATGTCAATTAAGTCTAGGTTGTTAATTGTGTTATTGAGTTCTATAGTTTCCTTATTTAACTTTTGTTTGGAAGATCTGTCCAGTGGTGAGAGAGGTGTGTTGAAGTCTCCCATGATTATTGTATGGTGGTCTATTAGACTCTTGAACTTTAGAAGAGTTTGCTTGATGAACGTAGCTGCATCATTGTTTGGGGCATATATATTTATGATTGTTATGTCTTGTTGGTGTATGGTTCCCTTGAGCAGTATGCAGTGTCCCTCTTTATCCTTTTTGATTAATTTTGGCTTGAAATCTATTTTGTTTGATATGAGTATGGACACTCCTGCATGTTTCCGCAGTCCATATGAGTGGAATGATTTTTCCCAGCCTTTCACCTTCATTCTATGTACATCTTTTCCTATCGAATGCGTCTCCTGTAGGCAACATATTGTTGGGTCTTGTTTTGTGATCCATTCAACTAGCCTGTGTCTCTTAATTGGTGAGTTTAAGCCATTAACATTTAGGGTTATTTTTGAGATATGGTTTGTTCCTCCAGCCATATTTGTTTATTAATGTTACTAAACCTAATTTGTTTTGCTCTTTGATTACTTTCCCCCCTTTACTGTCCTACCTCTCACTGGTGGTTTTCAATGTTGTTTTCGATTTCCTCTTCCTGTAATGTTTTGCCAAGGATTTTTTGAAGAGATGGTTTTCTAGCTGCGAATTCTTTTAACTTTTGTTTATCGTGGAAGGTTTTAATTTCATCTTCCATCCTGAAGCTTAATTTCGCCGGATACACGATTCTTGGTTGGAACCCATTTTCTTTCAGTGTTTGAAATATGTTATTCCAGGATCTTCTAGCTTTCAGAGTCTGTGTTGAGAGATCAGCTGTTATCCTGATTGGTTTACCCCTAAATGTAATCTGCTTTCTTTCTCTTGTAGCTTTTAAAATTCTCTCCTTATTCTGTATGTTGGGCATCGTCATTATAATGTGTCTAGGTGTGGATCTCTTATGATTTTGCACTTTCGGCGTCCTGTAGGCTTCTAGGATTTGGGATTCTGTTTCATTCTTCAAGTCTGGGAAGTTTTCTCCTATTATTTCATTGAATAGATTGTTGATTCCTTTAGTTTGGAGCTCTGTGCCTTCCTGTATCCCAATGACTCTTAAGTTTGGTCTTTTAATGTTATCCCATATTTCTTGGATGTTCTGCTCATGGTTTCTTAGCAGACTTGCTGAGCTGTCTATGTTCTTTTCAAGTTGAAATACTTTGTCTTCATTGTCTGATGTTCTATCTTCTAAGTGATCTACTCTGCTGGTAGTATTCTCAATTGAGTTTTTAAGTTGGTTTATTGCTTCCTGCATTTCTAGGATTTCTATTTGTTTGTTTTTTATTACCTCTATCTCCCTGTGAAATTGGTCTTTTACTTCCTGGATTTGTTTATGTAGTTCCTTGTCAAAGTGATCTTTCATTGTCTGATTTTGCTGTCTCATGTCTTCCTTGAGACTCCAGATCATCTGAAGCATGTATATCCTGAACTCTTTATCTGACATTCCATCTGTTGCAGCTATTACCTCTTCTAAAGTTGAGTTGACCTGCATTGCTTGTGGTCCTTTCTTTCCTTGCCGTTTCATACTGCTCGCGTTTCTTTCTGCTTAGTGAAACTGTTGTGTTTTTGAAATTTTCCCCCTATTTATTTATATTGCTCTTGTATAGTTGGGAGATCTCTCTTGCAGGGCGGGTAGTGGCTATGCTCCTCCTCTAATTAGGGTGATCTATCTACCATGCTGGTTGGTCGCAGGTCTGCCCACCCTGCGGGCACAGGTGGCGGCTCTACTCTGCCCCCACTCCAATTGTGCTGACGTAACTAACACGCCCTCGGGTCGTTGGACCTGATCCGGATGTGGGCTGCGGCTCTGCTCGGCCCCTACTCCAATTGGTGTGACGTGTCTACCACGCTGGTCGGCCTCTAAGCCTGTTCCGCCGGTGGGTCGCAGATCTGCCTACCTTGCGGGCTCGGGCGGCAGTTCTGCTCAACCCCCACTCCCAGTGGGGGTACCTAACTGCCTCTCCAATGGGTCACTGGGCCTTTTCCGGACATGGGCGGCGGCTCTGCTCAACTCCCACTCCAACCAGTGTGACGTGACTGCCTTGATGCTACTTGTCCACCACACTGGCAGGCTGCCGGGCCTGTCCTGCCAGTGGGTCGCAGGTCTGCTTACCTTGCAGGCTCAGACAGCGGCTCTTCACAGCCCCCACTCCAAATGGGGTGACTTGGCTACCGCGCAGTCGGGTCGTTGGTCCTATTCCAGGCGTAGGCGGCTACTCTCCTCGGCCCCAGCTGCAGTTGGGGTGTCGTGATACCACGCCGGCGGGTCACTTGGCCTGCTCTGGGTGCAGGTGGCAGTTCCACTCTGTCCCCCAGGCCCCCACAGCACCCAGCAGGACCCGGACCAAGAAGCAGTCCCTGTAGGTTCCCCAGCCCTGGGCCAAAGCAGCTTCGGGAGCCAGAACCCGGCCTCTCCGATCCTAGCCACGCTCTTCTAGGAGCAGGCTCCACAGAGCAACTGCCGCGGATTCCCCAGCCCCAGGCCAAAGCAGCCCAGGGAGCCCGAGCCTGGCCGCTCCAAACTCTCCCAGCTCGGTGCACACTCCTCTAGGAGCAGGGTCAAAGACGCAGTCCCCGCGGGCTCCCCAGCCCCGGGCCAAAACTGTTCCAGGAGTCAGAGCGCCTCTGCCCCTCAGCGCATGTTCCACTTGTAGCTGGCGTCAGCTCGCAGTCCCCGCAGGTTCCCCAGCCCTGGGCTAAAGCAGTTTCGGAAGCCAGAACCCGGCCTCTCCGAACCCAGCCACGCTCTTCTAGGAGCAGGCTCCACAGAGCGACCCCCACGGGTTCCCGAGCCCCAGGCCAAAGCAGCCCCGGGAGCCCGAGCCCAGTCGCTCCAAACTCTCCTGGCTCGGTGCACGCTCCGCTAGGAGCAGGGTCAAAGACTCAGTCCCCGTGGGCTCCCCAGCCCCAGGCCAAAACTGTTCCGGGAGTCAGAGCCCCGCTGCCCCTCAGGGCACTTTCCACTTGGAGCTGGCCTCAGCACGCAGTCCCCGCAGGTTCCCCCGCCCTGGGCCAAAGCAGCCCAGGGAACCAGAATCCGGCCGCTCAAAGTCCAGCGCACGCCTTGCCAGGAGCGAGCCCTGGAGAGTATTCTCCTCAGGTTCTCCAGTCCCGAGCCTGAGCGATCTGTCTGCGAGACGCAGGCAAATACCAGCCTGGAATCACCTGTTCCGTAGTTGAATGAGCTGAGATTAGTAGAAAACAGGGATGATTACATCAGCTCTCCAAGATGGTGGCTGCTGTCCTCCTCCATGGTCCGACCGGTGTCGAGAATCGAACTGGACTGCTTCTCTCCTCTGTCTCAAAGCCAGAACTCAGCACTAAGCACGGCCAGTGAACCGCTGGCAGGAGCCCCCAGAATCCGCATCGCTGTACTCCCGCTCCGGTACCTCGGTACCTCGCCACTACTCAGTGCGCGCCCCAGACTCCATCCGCGGGGCGGTCTGCCGAGCAGGTTCTGCTACCCTCCGTGCGGAGAACTCGCCCGCGACCGAGCCCCCGCAGTCGAATCCCGCACACTGGAAATCCATCCTTTAGATTCTGGAGCACCTCGATTTCACTGGAAATTCCCAACAAGGTAGCCTTCAGCCGTTTCACCTCATCTTTCTCCCGCACAGTGACGCGGCGCACTGGGGTGATGCACTCCCATCGCCGCCATCTTCTCTTCCCCCTAAATTGCTTTAATTTCTCTCATATGCATGGATACCTATCTCAGTACCATGCAGGGAGGAGAGTGTTACTGTAGGGAAAGTTTTGACTACTGCTCTATCATCCTGTCAAAATATCATCAACTTGCTATTTTAGTTTTATTACTTTGAGCTTCCCAATCTTTTCATCATTCTTTAGCGACAGGAAACCATTGCAAGCCCTTAAGTAAGGTCTGATGTAGTGAGATTTGCTTTAGAAATAGCATGGGGAGGGTAGACTTGATAGAGAAGTCAGTGAAGGCAGAGAAACCCACTAAGCATTTATTTCAGTCATGCCCCACGTCCATTCTACCCATTAGTCTTACAAATACTTATCAAGAACACATTTTGTAATATTGATTTCAGCTCTGAAGATACTGTGATTGGAAAAATAAAATCAAAATTACTTTCCACCAAAGTTAGATTCTAGAAGAGAACAAGGAAGACATGGTAAGGACTGGGCCTAGAGAGAGGCCACCGGGCTGAGTCAAGGATGGACAGGCTGCTCATGGGCTTACTTGGAAAGACAGCTGGGCAGGTCAGGTGTCCTGAGTGGTCTACTGAAGGGACTTGGGAAGTGCAGAAGGTCCTGTTGAGACCTGGTCTGGATTTGCCTTCTGGTGCCTCAGTTGGCCCCATGAACACTGTTCCATGAACACTGCCACGGGATGGCGCCACTGAAAGCCGTGAGACACGTCTGCTGTGAGCTATTGCCAGATGTTGACCCCATTTGCAAAAGCCCTGTCACTCAGGCAGCCACAGTGGCATCTCTGCACTTGGCAGGAAGCCAGCGTCTTGCCTGAACCTGAGGTGGTGTCTGGACTTTGCACTTGCACCTGTAAGAGGCTGCTGTGCCTCTTCCATAGTCAGGAGGTTCTGGGAACAAATGGGATTGGGCTCCTTTTAAGCTGTTTTTGATCCTGACGTCATCACCGTCATCATGGGCAGTGTGAACACTTAGTCAGATCTCACCGTGTTTACTGTGTGCTGGGCACTATGATAAAACCTCACATAGGGCGTCATTTAATTCCCCACAAATCCCAGGATGTCTCTTCACACTCAGATGAGAAAACTCAGGGATAGGGAAACTAGGAAACTTCGTCTACATCCACACAAACTGGGTTCATTGGCCCAGAGGAGACCTACCCACATCGCAGACCTTCTGCAATCTCTCTGCCAGGAAGATAGACTGGTGGCATCCCACACCTGAGGAGTCCACCTGTCCTTACAGAGCAAGTTCACAGCCTTTTATTCCTTTAGTGTGGCCTATAGCTAGTTCATTCAGGAACTAACTGCTTTTGTGAATTTTTTATTTAAGCCTCACAACAACTTGAATTTTACAGATGGGACCTGGGTCTAAGAACCACTAGATAACAGGGATCCAATGACTGTGCATTTGCCCCTGAGAGTCATACTATCAAGACTGTTTTAGCAGAGCCCAGCCCAGGGCCCAGGTATTCACGATAGAGATTTGGGCTGAGAAGTACTGATCTCACCTGTTTTCATGTGATACAAATAGAACCCTAGCCATACAAGCGATTTGTTTTGAGTAGCCACAGTTTAAAAAGCTGAGACTTGGGGTGCAGCTCAGTGGTAAAGCTCTTACCTAGCACATGTGAGGCTCTGGGTTCAGTCACCAATATTACAAAAGATGAGTTTAAACAACAGATGAAATGAATTAAATAATGTATTTTATTATTTAACCCAAAATATCCCAAATTATAGTATTTCAAAGTATAAATTATCATAGTCACTAATGAGTCTCTCTCTCACTCACACACACACACACACACACACACACCAAACTACAGTAGATACTGTACTCTGAATAAATTACCACATTTCAAGACTCAGCAGCACCATGTGGCTAAAAGCCTCTCAGATGGTCAGAGAAGTAGAAAAGCTCGAAAAAGTGCGTGTGTGAATGCACAGACACGTGTCAGCAGACTCACTTATTCACACACATGGTAGATCAAAGCAAATTCTCTCAAAGCCACTGCATGTTCAGGGCTTATTTTTCCATCTTCTTAATGTTTTTTCTATGTCCTGCACCCACCCAGGAGCCACCAAAGTCTGTGTGCCCCCCACGTCCCCCTGGAGACCACTCACTCTCCTGGGGCATCCTGTTCTCTCTTCTTGCTTCCCAACCACACCATAGGCCTCTTCACACTAGGCTCTTCTTTCTCACAAACGTAAGCCACTGGACTCAAATATGTTCTGCTGAAAAGGGAGGAAGTGTTGCCGTCTTCACTCTTCTAAGAAAACTGAACATAGAAAAGAGGGTTCTTGGAAATAGCTCTGCTGCGAATCTCCCACCTGCCACTGTCAGGGTGACCCCTGAAACCCACACAGGTCAAAGTCTTTGCAGCTTTAGGCCGTGGAAGCTGAGCACTTGCAACATACCCTGTTTCTTCCTGCTTCCTGCCTCCAAGGCTGTGGCTCCTCTTTACATGTCCCCCCTGCCCTACTACCCACCTGCTGACACAATGGCTGCTTATCCAAGCCAGACTCACAAAATCATTGATTATGTTAAGCCAATTTGTTCTAGTGCCCCGTCTACAGAAGGCTACCACTAATCAAAAATTTTGGCCTAAAACCTATTGAATTATTAATTGAATAAGTATTTCTCTCTCTCTCCCTCTCCCCCCACTCTGTATGTGTGTGTGTGTGAGTGTGTGTGTGTGTGTGTGTGTGTGTGTGTGTGTGTTTGTGTGTGTGTTTCACCTAGCCTAGTTGGTAACTGGCTAAGTTGAGCTGTTGGTTCATGACCATGTCAGAGAGTTCCAAGTATCTAAGTAGGACTTAGCAATAGATGATTATCCTGAAATAAAACCCAGAGCCAGTATCATGCCATAAGTAGAACTGGGCTTCCATTTTGCAAAATATTACCCACCTGGTGCCCAGTGTCCTGTAAATCACTTTCTTTCTTGGTGCTTGCTCTCTCTTTTTTCTTCTCTGCTCTCATGGACGTTAGGACCTATGGAGGCTGACACACTTCTCTGGCACAAAGTCTGCCTCTAAAGCATGGACTTAATACAACCTACTGTCTGCTTTACCGCTTTCCCTTAATGCCCTGTAACATGAACATGTCTGAAGCAGATTACTGGATCTTTCCAGGAGTTTCAGGAAAAGGAAATAAATAGAATCCCAAAAACCCCTGAGGACAGGCTCTTTACCCTGCCGTGGAATGACTGTGCACCTTCCCAGCGTGGATCTGTCTCCTCTCGTCTTCAGGATACTATTGTGAACTGTGTCCCAGGAGCTCACCCAATAGGAGGAGACAGGTGAGGTGTCTCGCTGCCTGGGCTGCAGGGTAACCTGGTCAAACTTCATGACTGATGGCAGAGTTGCCCTTTCACCTGGGAATTTTAATGATGAGACTCAGATTCAACCAAGCCTCACAAAGCCCAAGCTGCCAACATGCAAGATGATCATGAAATGAACGTTCATACTTACAAGGCTTTGGGGAGGCAGAAAGGAGAGGTGCCCTCCACTCTCACTCATCTCCCATCTGGCTTTCAAGCCAGAAACCTAGGACTCACCACTGATCCTCTCATCTTACCAGTCCTACCCAGATTCATTCCATTTAATCCATTTTTAAGACCTTGAAATACTCATCCCCACTCCATTTTGGTCTCATCCCCCACTGCTTAAAAGTAGGGCAACAGTGGCCTTTTAGGCTTGAGGGATTGCAATGGCATCCTAACCAGTCTCCATCTCCCAACTCAGCCACATTCTGTTTTCCACAAACCAATCATAGTATGTTTTTAACAGTACAAATGGATTATGTCAGCCTATGACTAAATTGTCCATGTCATCACATTAAACTTCAAATAAAATCCAAATCCCTTGTGCTGGCCTACAGAGCCCTGGGCAACACGACCCTGAGTGCTGGTCTTGGTATCACTTTCCTCTTCTCTCCTTGCTTCCTGGGCACCTGACTCAAGATCTTCCTCTATACTCCACTTTGAACTCTGCTGTTTCCTCCTGAGCCCTGGGCATGGGAGGTGGGTTCTTCTCTTCCTCTGAATCTCAGTTCAAACTCTACTTTATTGGAAGCTTTCCTTATCTATAATTTAGAAAGTAAGACTCATTCTTTTATGCATGATTTCAGCCTATTTTTTCCTTCCTAATATGTATTTTAGTTCACAGTGATTTTAAATATTTAAATATTTGCACACTAACACAAATATGCCTTTTCTAGACAAAAATGCCAAAGTGTTAAAGGCAGATTTTGATGTTTTTAAAATTGTTCTTATTCATGTTTACCCCTCATTGCCCAACATTGTTCCTAGTACTTAGTGGGTATTCAATAAATATTTGTTGAAGGAGGGATGAGGAGGAGATAAAGAGGAAGGAAGGAAAGGAAAACAAAAGTGAGCAATTGAACAAATGAAGGCACAGAAAGGGGACAGATGGGAAGTGTAGCACCGAATCAGGGAATCCTGAAGTCACCCTCCTATATTGAAGCACACGTGTCTAATTAACTGTCAAGGATTTTTGTGTGATAAACCAGTTTCTCAAGCCAGGGCAGTCCAAAGTTATGCAGATTGCAGCCATTAACGCTTGTTCTCCTCCCTTCCCTGGCTCTCTGCAGGGCCACCTCCCACAGCTCCTTTTGCAGAGCAAATTCAGGAGGCTTCCATCCATCCACCCAACTGGGACCCTCTCCTCTTGCCTAAGAGGAGAGACCTGTTCTTTTCTCTTCACCTTAATCCCACTCACCAGTTTGAATTTTCTGTAGGATGTTCCCAAGATGCCCCATTTCCCTGCATTTTGGGTTAGAAATCTCTTCTCTGCATTGTTATTAGGTACCATGTGCCTGCAGCAATTGTGTGACACTCAGCCAGGATCCTAATCACATGTCATTATGGGAATATGTTTAAGGGGCTGCCTTCTAATTTGGTGAGGAACTTCCCAAGGGATATAAGGTTTCTTCAGTTATAACACCAGTACTTAACACAATGACTGGTACCTACATGGCAATGGCAAATATTGGATCAATATATAAAAAGATGATTGAATAAGTGAATGCATGAGCGAATAAGCAAACAGTTCCTACTTGCTGAATGCAAGAGCTGTGCAGTGTTTTCATGCACTTTCAGCATCTAGTGTCTTAGAGAAAATAGTTATGTACATGCATGGCAACGGTATTGGGGCTAGAGGGCTATTTGTAGAAGAATCACTTTCTCTATGGCCATGTAACCCAATCAGGCTGCAAAAAAAAAAGGTATACTGCTCATCACGAAAGGCCAACAGGTATTTTCTAGAGACATCCAATGCCTGAGCAAGAGCAGGGCCCTTAATTTACTCTGACAACTTCTTTTAAGTAGTCAAAGTGAATTGGAAACCTTCCCTTGAGACATTCATTGGAAAACACAGTTTGGATTAGCCTAATAACAGAATGTCAACAGACTTCCAAAACAAAGCAGCCAGGCGCTCCCCTCTTTACCAATCAACTCACCTAGAAAAGGCCAGCCTCTGTTCCCACTAATCTGGGGGCTTACAGCTTCAAGGCCAGCCAGGGAATTGCTTTCACTTACAGGCTAAAGTCAAAACCTGAACTTGATGTCTCCATTCTCTCACAGGTTGGCCCTGACCTGCCTAATCACTGAGAACAGTTGGTGAATTCCCAGGAGCATTTCTAAAAGAAGTAGAGTGAGAAGGTATTTCAAGAAGCAGGGACGTGTTAATAAAGCTGGGGAGGCTGGCCAAGGTGGCAAATCCGAACAGCGTGTGAGTACAATAGCAGTAAAATAGGGGAAGGACAACCACCCAAGAAATGGCTTCATGTGGGGTGCAGGATGGTGTATTTGCATCAAGAGGCTCTCCGCAGCAGCACCCAAGTCCTTGGCAAACGACAAATCTTACTTGTGACAGAGGGAAGCACCTCAAATTATATTATATATTATATATTGTGGATGTAGCAGAAAATAGATGTAGAGCGCCCACTTATATCAAGGCAAAACACTGATAAAATGGGGCTCCTAGTCTGAACAAGATAACAGCTTTCCCTTATTCTTCCCCACTAAACCCTGAGTGGTGGCAGAGACAACCACAGGGCAGCTCTGTGGGTTGAGAAGGAGATGTGCTGGTTTGGGATCAGCACCAGAGCACCCTGCGTGCTCCCACCCAATGGAGGAAGGCACTGGGCTTATTGTTGACCCATCTTGGACTCACCAACAGAACACAGCCCAGGTGGACTCATTTTGCCCCCAAATCCAACAGGGCTCTCTCTGACTTCAGTCTCACTGACAGCACCAGCCAGAGCCATGGATTGGTAGCCTCCAAGTTAATAAGATGCCAGGCAAAGAACTCTTCTTCCTTATTGGGCCTGAGATGTCCTTCTTGCACTGGAAGATTCTGAGAGGGTCAGGTACAAAGACAAGAGAAAACTCAATAAAGCCTGGGTGAGGGCCAGGAAGTCTCTTTGTCCCCCTTGCTCCAAGAGTCTCCTTCCCTATACAGAGATACCAGCAAAGCCAGGGGCTCTGGTAGGAGGCTATATCCTTTATCAATGATATATCACTATATCCTTTGTCAATGTAAGACAAAGGATATATCAAGGATATATCACTATATCCTTTGTCAATGTAAGACACCCAGCAGCTGGACAAAGAAATCCTCCACAATCTTGGAGAGCACTATCCAGGAGCAGCAAAATAACCCAGCAAAGTTGTGGAATTAACTACCATGGGGCCATAGGCAACGGGGTAGACCAAAGCCTGCATTCAATCCTAAGCTGGGAGAAGTCCTGCAAAATAAAGGATTTGAGTTTCTAACAAAACAAATAGTAACAATGACAGCAACACTATTCTAACAAAATAGAAAAAAAGGGGAACAATAGAAAATAACCTATAGTACCCAAACCCAAGAAATTCCCAACCTGAAAGACTGATGTGAATCAGAATTAACTGATGGCATTCCAGGATAAATCAGATGTTGGAGTTATTTGACAGAAATTTAAAGTAGTCATTAAAAAATGCTTCAAAAGAAAATTATAAATTATTTTGAAACAAATGAAAAACATCAGCAAAGAAGTCAACATTTTAAAATGTCAATGGAAACCAAAATATAGAATTATAGAAAATGTTTCACTGAATGGGCTCAATAATATGAATAGAAATGAATTACTAGGTAGCTCTAGAAAAGAGAACTCTGTGATATTATTAAATTGACAGAAAACCCAGGCCAACTATACCTGCTGAACAAGGTTATTTAAAAAAAGAAAACAGTAAAAGACAGATTTTTAAACACATGGTACAAGAGAATTTAGGCAAATGTACCTCAACCTAAATAGCACACCTTATGAAACAACTGACTCAAAGTAAAATATAAAACACAAAACTATAAAACTTTTAGATACATACACAGGAGAAAATCATGATGATTTAGGCTTAAAAAATTGACAAAAATCTCATTGATTTTTTTTTAAGTTTTTTATGTCCATGTAAAAAAGAGGAAAACACACCCTGCAAACTGGGGAAGAAATATCATTGCACACTTTCTATGTGGCAAAAGAGTGGTATTTAGTAAATATGAAAGACAGTGTCAACTCAACAGTTTAAAAAATGAAGAGACATTCCACTAAAGAGGACTCACAGATTAGAGAGAATGTAGGAAGCAATACTCCACATCATTAGCCAGTCCAAAAATGCCAATTAAAACAACAATGCGATATGGCTACGTGTCTAGCAGGATGGGGAAAAATTAATCCAGAAAAATAGTGATAAATGCTCCTGAGGCTTCAAAGAAAGTGACTCGCTCCATACCCTGTTTGGGAATGTAACATGACACCCCCGCCCCCTAAAACAATTTGACAGCTTCTTCTCAACCAAGGTATGAAGTGAGTCACTTTCAAAAACCTGTTGAAACTATCGCAAGCCTGAGCAATTGCATCCTGGGACATTTATCCCAGAGGAGTGAAAGCTGATGGTCACCAGAAACCCATACCCAAATATTTATAATGGATTCATTTGTCTTAACTGAAAACAGGAATCAGCCTGGCTGTCCTTTAGCAGGTGAACAGTTAACAATCCGGCACATTCGCATCATGGAACACTACTCAGTAATGTAAAGGGATAAGCAACAGGGTAGGTAGATTTCTAGAGAGCTAAGCTGTATGAAACAAGGAAATTCCAAAGGTTTTATTCTGTATTGTTCTATTTACATATTATTTTAAAATACCACAATTTTAGAAATACCATGTTTACTTCCCTCTTCCTCAGAAGTATGATTTAAGATGTGAATTGAGTCGAGTCCCAGGGACCTGCCCAACTCTGAGGAATCTGAGAAATACAGTCAAGACTGAGAAGGAGGTGTGACAGGAGTGGGTTTGGGGACAAGAAGAAATTCCCTGCCAGTGGAAGGAAGCTTCCCTCGCACAATAGAAAACCAGGTCATTCTATACATAGAAATTAAGGTTAAAAGGAATAAAATAAATTTTCGGTATTGCTGAAATACTGAGGCTCAGATCCAGATGTTGGGAATCGACTCTAAAAATTCTCTTTTCTAGATGTTAGTTGCCCGAGAGCAACTAACATTTCCTCAAGCTCTATGTATTGCATAAGTAGAAAAACTTCATTTTCATTTCAGTGGTAACCCTTCTCTGTAAGGATAATCAGGCCGATAGTCCACTTTAAAATATTTTCCTACCTCTCACGGCCTACAGCACACATGAGAAAATGCCAATGTAGAACTGAGTTCTCAACCTGGACAAGGTGACCTTTAGCACCTGTGAGAGCCACAAGGAGGAGAGGGCTGCTGCTCGTATCTCATGGGCAGAGATCAGGAAGGCTGCTAAGTATCCTACAATGCACTGGGCAGGCCCCATAATCAGGACCTTCCTGGTTCCAAATATCAGCAGTGACAGAACTGAGAGGCCCCACAGAGACTAAAATGCAATTGATGTGTAAATCCATGAGATCATTTGTTCATACAGAAAATGCCCCATGCCAGGCACTGTTGCATGTTGCATGTCAGTGATGCAGAAATGTCAAGACAGAGTCCTTCCCTCTCAGGTTCTGGCTTATCCTAGATGTGGCCCTGTCCACCTCTCTGAAAATCAGGTGTGTCCCTTATGAAGTAAGAATAAATACAGCTCACAGGACACATGTGGAGTTTAAGTGGGACTATATGCACACAATGGGATATTTAAACAGCACTCTTCATGCTCCAGGGGGCATGAATTCAATAGATGCCAAATTCCAAAGTGCACTGGAGACAGAACACCAAAAATAACTAGTTTTACATGGGTGGTGGCACAAAGCAGGATAGAAAGGACGAGGAGCACAAACCAGGGAGGGAGGCTGATCCACACCTGGGAAACTACAGAGACCCTGGCCGCAGGATGGAGGCCACTCCTGAGAGTCCATCAAACATGAAGGGCAGCAGGACCAGGTGAGGCAGGAGGACAGCCTGGGTCATTTTAGAGCACTACTACCCAAAGGGCGGACTGCTAGAGTGGAAAAGCCCAGCCCTGGCTGCCTGTGGATGTTAAGGCAGGAGCCTGGGGTGACTGGGGAGAGAAGAGAGAGGCCTCCGCTGGGAGCTGCAGCAGGGTCTCAGCAGGAGCTGGGAGGACTCACCTGGAAGACTCCTCAGAGCACCACAACCCAGAGAAAGGCAGGTCTGGGGTCCTGCCCAAAGTGACTCCCTCAGGACAGCTCCAGGAAGAAGTTTCTTGCTCACCTCTGTCTCCTCCTCAGTGGGATCAGAAAAATCTTTAATGAGTCTGGAGAGAGAAATGCCAGATGTAAAAATGAGGAGGATTATACCATCCGTTTTCATTTCCAATGGGCAGTTGCTGGCTTTCAAAGGGTGGAAGATTTAAAACTCAGTCCGATTCAGAAGGTGAATCAGGCTGGCCTTGGTGTATGTAAGGCAACAGACAAACCTCACGATGCCAGCCCAGTCCCACCACAATCCTTATTTCTTCTCCTAGAACATGTCTAAAGTATGACACGGAGGGTGTTTGCTTGGAAGGGTTTGAGGTCCTGCCTCACTTTTTCCCATACCCAAATGGCCAGACTTCAACAGGTCAGCAGCAAACTTACCTGAAATGAAAACTGGGAACTCCTATGTTTTCAGCAGGAGGGAGCTGAAACTGAAAGAGCTCTAGTTCAGCTTTCCAAGGTCTGTCCCTCAGTCCCTGGACATTTTCAGCTGAGATTTCAAATCTGCTGTCATCTAAGAAGAAGCAAAGAAGTCAGGGAGACTGTGAGTGTTCACCCAGGGTCAGGGCAGGTTGGCAGCACTAGACTAAGAAGGAATGGCGGGCAGCAAAAATAAAGCAGTTTTTATTCGATTTAAAAAATCCAGGGCTGAGGATGTAGCAGAGTAGTAGAGCAGTCACCTAGTGTATATGAGGCCCTGGGTTCAATTCCCATTACTACACAAAAGAAAAAGAAAAAGCTAGCTTTATCCCAAAATACAAAATGTTCAGCTTTCCTGTAAGGTAGCAACAAAATACCAAGCCCTTCAATCTCACACAGTGCCATGGCAGATCGCCCTCCTGCCTTTCTCTGGTCTCTAAGCACATCAGTTTTCGATGTCTGCCCCTCAGATGTGAGGGGAAACCACATGTGATGTGGTTTCATCTCTGTAAGGACGTGTGTCTCTTTGGCGCCCCTCTAAGCCTCCCGCCTCTCTAACCTCTCAGTTCATTTTCTCTTCCCAGCCCTTGGTGAGCGGCTTCCTGCCCCTGCACTGAGTTAATGTTGAGACTCTGCCTGGTGTGGAGTGTGTGCAAAGCCATCATTTTCTTTGTCAACAGTATCACTTGCAAATTGAGCAAACATCATTACTGGTAAGAAATACAAATCATTACTTTTGAATGCATTCTAGAGGATCACGTGTTTGTGTGTGCTTATTTTTCCTGTCCTTGTAGAAGTGTCAGGAAATCAGGTGGTTTTCTGGGGAGGAAATCATCTTCACATCTCTCTATGGAAATCATGCAGTGGATGTTGGCCGCTGATGAACCATAGGGGACAACCCTGTCATGGCCCTGGTCTACTCCTAACTCTGGCGAAGGGCATGATAAATTTATTGGCATTTTTAGGTTAAAAAAAAATAGAGCTGCTTGAGTCCCAGGGACATTGACTCCCTGGGGAGGGAGGCCCAAAGGAGGTTAGCATTTGCATAGACGCATGCCTCTGAACCCTGCTTACAGCCAGCATTCTAGACCAATGGCCATCTTGGATAAAGGCGTGATATGTATTGGAAAACAATGTTGAGAAAGTCACTTACCTTCCTTAAACTCTGCAACTATAAACACAAAAACAAAACAACAAAACAATGCCACCAAAAGCACTCACAGCTTCAGGTAGGCGTGGAGAAGCAGCTCCATCTAAATATAGCAACAGCAGCAAGCCCATGGTCATAGCTACCCTCCCCCTGCAGCATGGACGTCTACCTGACCCAAAATACACACTTGCTTCACCAGATTAATACTTGCTGAGTGTCTACAACCAGCCAACCACAGCATTCAAGGTGCTCCTCTGCCAATCACTAGTAGTAAGACTTTGCTAAGTATTTCTTAGAGTTCTGGGGTGCTATCTACACAGACATACTGTGCCTTTACAAATAGCATGATCATAAGCAGTATCTGGGCTGCTGTTCCGTGCTAGGGAGCCCAGAAACATCATTTATCTAATTGTGTCAACAACATTTTATGTGGATATTATTTTAGATTTTGCATACAATAAAGTTAAGACTCCTTAAGGTTAAGCAAGTTTGCCAAGGTCAGGTTACTGTTCCCCAATAGACTTAGACTCAAATTGTTCTTCCAGTCTCCATATCACATCTATTTCCTCCTAGGCCCTGTCCTAGAAGCTGAAGGGGTCACAAGCTGTATCCTAGGTCATAAACTCCCAGATCAGCTTCACCTTCCACCATCACAGGCTACCTTGCTAAGACCTTACAGATGCCGTTCTGCCAGAGAGGAGCAAGAAAATCCAAGAAGGAAAGATTTTAATTCCAAGTCAAGCAGAGCATTTGGTGTAAAAAATCCAAAGTGAAGCTAAACTATAATAATTCTTCATGTACTGATTGCTTTAAATCTTTTCTAAAAATAAGGCAAGCTATAAATAAACACAGGGAATGACAGAAGTCATAAAAATATTATAGACCACTAAGAATAGTGTAGAACTATATTTTCTAAGCCAATGCCTTGTGGGATACTAACTCAATGAAATTATCCATTGGGGGGGGGGAAGGAGAAGAAAAGATTACATGCTCATGTTGTTTGGTAAATGGCTGGGATTTAGAAATTGATATTAGCATTACCAAGAATGTGAGAAGTCTGGTAAGACTGTCCTTAACTTGGTTTCACCTGAGTTTTTCAAACTCACTTTGTCATTGAACCATCTTTACAGTGTGATCAATGCTCCAGATAAAATATTCTGTGCTGTGTACATGCTGTATTAACTCAGGGATAATGCCAATATGACCACTTTTTCTTCCTTCCCAGCCCCTGTTCAAGCACCTTCACATGAAGAACTTAGTCATCAAGGTAGTGAGTGTCCAATCCTATCTATTCTCTCCTTCTGCCCACTCTGTTGTTCTTTCTGCTCTACTTCGTTTCAGCCTCTTTGACTTCGTGGCTCTCCAGTTGGCTGTTTTCTTGTACCTATGAGCTTCCCATAGGCTTATATTCCTTCCAGAAGTTACATTGTTACTGGAGCTGGCACTGAACTTAGGAATGAATAAGAAGATATTTAGGGGTGCTGTGTAGTTTTTCCACGTTCCCATTACATTCCAGAAGCTTGGGTACCGAAGGCTCCGACATCCATCATGGGTTTATTTTATTTTATTTCAAAGTAGATAATGAGAACCCCATTTATTCTAGGCACTTTTGTTGATGACATACTAGTTGCCATAAAATCTGAAAAGTAAGATCAATTTTATGAGCAATTAAATGGGGTCTATCCAGAGGTAATTAATTTTATGATGGAGGTTGAACAAGGTGATAGGAGAGCCTGTTTTAGATGCATTGATGATAGGGAGGAATAATGGCTCATCAGCTATGAAATGGTTCCAAATTACCTTGCTCTCAGGTAATTATTTATATTTTAAGTCGGCTTCCCTGTTTGCATCATGAAGGGACAGCATACTGTTATCCACAGCCTTTTAGGGAAGCAATCTACCCTTGTTATTGTAGGGGCAATGCAAACCTGGGCTGCTAGCAAACTGGACATTCTATTCCAAGAAGTCAGGTGTCCTGTGATCTACAATGGAAGGAGCTGTGAGACCATTCATCAGTGGGAGCAGTTGGCACCATGTGAACTCTGGGGAAATTGATAGCAAATAGATGAGAGTCAGGTGTGTGGAGGTCATGCCCCTGGTAAAATTAATCAATCCATTCAATCACTTAACAAACACTTACTGACACTATTGTGCATGTCAGCCACTATGCTAAACACTGAAGATAAAAAGTCAGACACACTCATGGGAGGAACTGAGTGTGTGAGTCTGTGGTCAAGCCGTTGCCCCCTCATTTGGGCTGAATTAAAATTTGAAGAAGATTGGTTTTCAATGAACTTGACCATTTGAAAATCCAGTGGTTAAAAAAAAAAACATGATAAATACAGCACCCCACAATCTTGTTGATGACCCTGGGATTTGTCCTAGAATGCCATCCCTGCCACAAAGGGAGACAAATGCAGCTGTGATTATCAAGGACAGGATAGCACAATAAAAAATGCTGAAGGACATTCTACTGGCTACAGTCTATCAAAGCAGTGACAATCCTTCCTCTCCTTTTTCATGAAATCTGTCCGTGCATGCTCTCACACTCCCTTACAGTGTCACACAGCATGGGCAGAGTATGGACCTCAGAGTTCAACTGACTCAGCCAGAATTTACTTGTCCTAATACTAACTTTGATCTGAGGCAAGAAATTTTACCTTGATGAGCCACTCTGTCCCCACCCACTGACATGAACACTCCAACCCACATTGCCAAGGGGGGACAGGAAATGCTTCAGTGGGTTGCCCAGTGGAGAAGTTAAATGGAAACTGCCTTCAAGCACAGCCGGGCTCATATTCAGCTACATCTCCCTCAGTCTCAGCACCACACTTCCTCCTTCTGTGGGCATCTCCAGCAGAACTTCTCAGATAAACCTCTGATGTCTTCACATTTGCAATATCCCTGTTCTCTGGAATTTCACAAGGGAGACAGTTTCTCACTATTTCTTGTTTCAGAGACATTTCTGGGACTCAGTCAGATTAGACCAATTTGGATCCCATCTGCTACATGAAACTGGCCACTCTGTCCAGGTTTGAGGGTGTATGCCTCAAACCTGGACAGAGTGGCCAGTTTCATGTAGCAGTGAGATCAACTCCATAAGAATTGGTTCCTCAAAGGTATTGTGAGTGATGCCTCCCAGGGAGGAAGCCTAATTTACTAAACAGACATGAATACCAGGGTTTACTTTTCCCACTCTTCTCTGCCATCTGAGCATTTGAACCTCATAAAGTTGTTTGGAGAACTTGAACAGATGAATGCTAAGTGTTTCACTCAGTAGGTGGCCCAAAGTATGTGCTCAAAAAATCTGTGCTTCTTCCTTTATTTAAACAGGAAATATATTGTCTCGGGCATTCTCGTCTCTCTAAACAGGTGGCAGAAGGTGTCTGGTTATGCACTAATTTTGTTCAGACAAAGCAAATCTGTGGCTGGAACTGCATGATGGATGTGAATGTTTAAAGAAGTGTTTATGGGCTTACGGACTACAACCTCCAGGACTGTAGGAGAGACTCCCTGGAGAAGGTGATCATGTTGAGGACTGGTGTAACTGTCCTCTGGGTAGCTGCACCATTTCAATGTTCAGTTTGAGCTCCAGTTCCCATGGTAGGAATAGTCCTGTTGGAATGAAGAGATTCAAAACTCATCCTTGATTCTAGCAAAAGTTTTATGCACAGCCGCTTTCCAGGAGTTTGACAACCACAGCCATGATGAGCAATCCCACAGCCTCTCGTGTTCTTTGAGCTACCCAGGTGGGAGGGGGGTTGTCCTAGAATGAGACCTTGCTGTAACTGTATAAATATGGCCAGTAGTAGAGTCCGTGGCAAAAATAAAAGAAAAACCCATCTGGTCATTTAGAACATACCCAGCTAGACTATGAGACACATATGCCCTTCTGGGTTTGGTAATCTAGACTCCTGGCTGTAGAATCTACCACATAGATTGATAAGCATTTCGTTTCTGGCAATTCCTTGTGTTACAGTTGGTCCGTGTCTGTGTTGACCAGATCAGAGAAATCTGTGCAAGCACACAGTCATTTTTTTGCCAAATTGTTTCAACAATATATCCTACAATCAAGAAACAGGAGGAATTAACTCTGACTTGCCTCGCAGACAGAGATCACTGCTGTCCAAGATGTGGTATTGTCACTTATTGTCAACAGTGGGGAAAATAACACCCAAAGTGGTATTTTCCCCACTGTTGACAATAATCCAAGACAGGGAAAATGCTAACTTCTTTGAACTTTTCCCCAGATGAGCCCAAATCCTATAACAAGCTCATGACACCCTCTTGCTTGGTGTCCCCCAGTTCACCATGATGTGTGTTACCCGCAAATCATAAACATTGTTGAATGGAGGGGGGTTTCTTGTGGTCCTCCGCTAGTGGACATCAACTGCTTTGTAGAGCTTTCAGTCAAGGGGAGTTCCCTGGGAGAAGTGATGGGGAAGTTGATGGTGACATCTCGGGAGCCACTCAGAGTTCTGGAGTTCACCCTCATGGACATCAGCGTCTGGGAGAGCTCCCGGATTCCTATTGGCTATTTCTGGAAATACTTACATAAGATGGAACCTAACTTTGGTACACAGCTTGCCTGGGCTCCTCAAGTCAAAACAAAATTTCAGGAAAGAGCCGGGACTCAGAGAGTGTTAGGGTTTAGAAATGAGGTGTCTCCTCAAGGTTCCTGTATTAATACAGGACTATTCAGAGGTGAAAAGATTGGATTGTGAGAGCTGTGACCTATCAGCCCACCCAGTGGGTCACTGATGGCATGCCCTGCAAGGGTGCCTGTGCCCTGCCCCTACGATGGCTGCCTTGAATGGGGCAGAGCTCCTCTGTGCCTTTTGGCCATGGTACTCTCACTTACTCAGGCCCAGAGGGATGGACCTGCCAGACAGACCATGGATCAAACCTCGGGAACCATGAGCTCAAAATGAACTCTTCCTCCCCAGGTTGGTCTTGTCAGGTTCTTTGGACACAGCAGCAAAAAGCTGACTGACATATAACTGAATCCTTCTGCTGGGTGCAGAGGTAGATCAGGCCACTCTGTGGCTCCCTCTGGGAGATCTAGGATCTTATGACTTTAGAGACCTGGGCTCTGTGAAGAGGGTATTGTATGACATCTACCATGAGAGGGAATCTGTGAATGGTAAGAAGTCTAGCCCATTAGCCACAGCTTAAAAAAAAAAAAAAAAACAAAAAACAGATTTTGAGTTGTCTGTGACATTTTATGTTCATTTTCTGGTTAAGACTGATCCTTTAGTAAACTCTCATAGAAATGTTTCAGATCTGTGGATGATTATTTTCAACGATCATCACCAGTCCAAAGAATCAATAGAAGTAACTCCTCCCAAGGGCAAAGAGGAGAAGAACTGTGGCCGGTGGTGGTAGAGGCTTCGGAGGACTGGATTTCACCACATGAGAGAGGGGTTGCCTTTCAGAGTGCATCTTTGCTTTCCTTAAAGAAGGTTTTCCCTGGGCCCAGGACCTTCCCCTCCTTGGGTGATTGGTAATATTTGGGAACGGAAATGACAGAAAAGACTGTGATCTGAAGAATTCACAGAGAGCCAGCCCTGGGAGCCAGTAGTTGGGGGAAGGTTGAGGGCTAACCTAAAAGCCGTCCAGTGGTCCCAAACCTTGCACACTGGGTTGGTTTTCACTTGCCTCACTGATCTCTGGACCCTGAAAATACAGCCCCAATAACCCCTGTCTTGCTAAGAATGCATGTGTCTCTCTGCAAGCACTTTGGTCAGTTCTTCTTTGTGCTAATCTCCCCACATGTCACGCATAAGGGACAAGTCATTGCAGAGTTATGATCTGTAAGTCCAGAAACATATACTGCGGTTTGAGTAAAGAAAATGCTGAGACCTATTTTCTACTTACTGAAAGGGATTATGGTCTGCACGAGGGGTTTGAACATTTCAATGGTTAGGAACTCGGGGTGAGTCTTCTTCGAGGTCAGCGTTGCTCTTCTTCTCACAGAATTAAGTAGAGCAAGACAGAGCTTCACCGGGAGGCAGCTTCTTTGACAGGATATTAAAATCAGCAGCTCTGTGGTCTCTGCTGCCCCTGAAATAATTTTACATCTTTTATTTACAGCAGCCTATGTGTGAACGTGTCCAGTCAAAAGGAGCTCAGGGAATCCTCCGGCAGACTCTGAAAGTCATTTTAAAACTGGCCTATTTGTGCTGCTCAATAGGCAATTATTTTGCACCTGCTATCTGCCAAGACCCGTGTGTATGCCTGGGGAAGCTCAGGTGGTGCTGGCCATGGGACCAGCCCTGCAGAGGCAGGGTCAGCTGGGGAACCTTGCAATGACCCTTCCCCAGTCTCTCTACCCTTTCACTTTGCAACCTCTCTGTCCCACAGTATGGCAGCTTTCATTCAGAGTGTCCTCATTTCTGCCTCACACTCACCCAACTCTACAATTAATCACAAACTCTATTGTTTCTCTCTGCTAACACCTCGGTCTTAGCTGCCATCCTCTCTTCTGGGGAACAGCAAGGCTCCACCTGGACTGTTTCCTGCCACCCCATGAGCCTGTGATGATCCAGGCTCAGCTCCACTACTCAAAGTAATGTGCAGTGGCCTGAGGGAAGGAGCATGCCCTCTCCTGGGGTGAGCTGAACAACTTCATGCCCAACTGTGCCTTGCCCAGATTGTCCTCATGCAGGATTGAAAATCAGGAACACAATGTCTCATTGTCAAGACAGAGATCAGTCAACAGAAGCTGGCCTCATGTTGGTCTCCTAGTTGGGATTACCATACTGTGGTTTTAAAATAGGTAGGAAAAAGCACACTTAATAGACAAATATTGGCATTTGAGAAGAGACAGAGAATTTCAGCAGAGACAGAACTAGGGCTGGGATGTAGTCCGTAGTAGAGCACTTGCCTAACATGCTGAAGGCCCAGAATCAATCCCCAACACTGCAAGAAATAAAAGCATAAAGCCAAAAAGAGCAAAATAATAAAACAGATGAAATAAACCATTAGCTGTGAAAGATAAAATGTCATTTCATGGGTTTCAAACCTTCTGGATGTGGCAGAGGAAAAGTCACTGAGCCTGAAGACAAGTCAACCCATATCACCCGAACAAATGTACAAGCAGAGAGAAGGGGTGGAACAGAGCAGGCTCTAGCTCCGGACCTTTGAGGCAATCTCAGTGACGCAGCTCTTGTAATTGAGATACTACAAGGAAAGGCACCGCAGAGTCAGGGAGCTACCCATAATTCTCCCTAATTTTTTTGGAAGACATCAACTTGCAGAATCAAAAAGGTCAACAAATCCAAGAAAGATTCATAATATATATAGCACAGTCCAACTGCAACATCTTCAAAGAACTGAAAGAAAAAAAAATCCTCAATCTAAGATTATTTATCTACACAATTATTCTTCAAAAAGGAAGACATTGTCATCTATATGAAAGATGAGGGATTTTTTTCACAGTTAAACTAAAACATAAGAATGCTTTAAAATTATTTTGTGTGAGGATAGTGATGCCATATGAAAAATAGAAAAGTAAAAAAGGAAATTCAAAGTAAAAAGGACCAATACCCCCCAAACCCCCTGACACAAAATTCCTTTAAAGAATCTTATTATTTTCTAATCACGGAGTGTGTATCTGTGTGTGTGTGTGTGTGTGTGTGTGTGTTTGTGTGTGTGTAGCACTGGGAGTTGAACCTGTGGCCTTGTGCATGCTAGGCAAAGGCTCTACCACTGAGCTATACCCCAACCCTAAGAAATGTTAAAGCTAGAATTAAAATAATGTATTGTGAATCTGCAGCATATGAAGAAATAAAATATTTGACAATAGGGTACACATAGTGGGGAGGAGCTGAGACTAGTGCAGGGTAGCAATATGCCCAGAACACACAGGCTTTCACTCAGCATCACATCTATACCCTGGTCCCTCAGCCTTTTCCTGACTCTGGAGAAGAGACAAACATGAGAATGTACTAGTTTGAGAATCTTGCATTTTACATGAAGAAAGATACATGTTGTAACACCTAGAGCAACTATTAAGAAAATTACGGTATATAACTAGTAAGACAAAGAGGTAAAAAGAAATATTAACAAATAATTAATAAAACACAGGGAAGGGATGGAGAAGCAGAGAAACAAAATGGGAATGGAACAAATAGGAACAAGTGGTAATTATGATAGAATTAGGTCCAAACTCATTGATAATTATTTTTTAAAAAAAGACTAAAAAACTCCTATTAAAAGGTATAAATTTTAAGATTGGACTCAAAGTAAGACCCAGTTACAGATTCTTAGCAAGAAACATTTTATATATAAAGACAAGACAGGTTGATAATAAGAGGAATGGAAAATGTATATCATAAAAACCAGAAGAGTGAAAAAGAGGGCGTAGCTATAATAGTCACCAAAATATACTTTTAAAAGGAATATTGTCAAAAGGATTTTCTTAACAGTGTTAAAGATTATGTTGGTCAAGAGTGTCATGTGTACTATACTAATAATATAATTTTAAAATGTTTCATATAGCAAAAATTGAGAGAAATAGAGCAGCATATTTCTGTTCAAAAGACAGAAACTTTAATATTTCTTTTTAAATGATCAATAGAACAGATAAAAATATTTAAAACATGAAACTTGTAGAATTTTTCTAACTCGGTATTTGGAATTGATATTTATAGCTTTAAAATATCTATAGTAGAAAGATGAAAAGTATAAATCAATGATATAAGATCATAACTTAAGAAATATCCACAAAAGAAGAAAAATTAAACCCAAAAGAATCAATACAAATAAGTGAAAGCTGAAAAAGGAGTTAAAAAGAAATAAAAGTCAACAGTCTTAAGTTGGTTATTTGAGAATATGAATAAAATTGGTAAACACAAACAGGGAAGATAGCAAAGATACAGCAAGAAATCAGAACATAGAAATGGGGCACAAATGAAGAGAGAAACCCTGAGCTTGATTAGCAGATGCACCACTCAGTTTGCGGCTACAGGCCAGCTCTGGAAGCTGGCTGCATTACAGTCTCACTCAGGGGTGGTCTTGTACAACAGTGGTAATGAATAGTCTTCCCAATGGGTAAAGCTTTAGGCACAGCACCATGTCATCCAATTTGAGTGGAAAATGAAATGGTCCAAGGTTAGAATATATGAGAGAATTCATCAGCTCTGGAGAATGATCTGGACAGCTAGTCAAGGGCGTGGATGGAAACAATTGCAAGACTGGTAAAGATATATGATAGATAAGTGGAAGAACAGGTGAGGTATTCAAACCTTTGTATCACATGTCAGTGTTCATCCACCACAGAAAAGGTACCAAGGAAACAGACAAAATAATTGGCTAGTTGGCAGCAGCCAGCCTCTATCTATGCCAGTGAGTGCATGAAAAAGCATCTTAATTATATATCTGCACTGGCAAAAATGGAAGCTACTCACTGACCCAATATCATGAATCTTTTTCCCCAAGGCTGATGTAGCTACATCCACAGTCAAATATCCAAAGTGCCAGTATCAGAGACCAAGGGTTAGCCTGAGTATGGCCCCATTCCTAAAAAAAGACTGAACGACCACTTGATATCAAGTCCACTCTACCAGGCCATCCTAGAAAGGCCAGTGGTTGATTCTCAAAGGAATAGACTAGTACCCTGTACATGGATTGCTCTTTCATGCCTGTAGAACTCAGGTAGTACCTCACCAAGAATTCGATCCACCAGCATGGGATCTCTGATTAAAAGAGAGCAGGGATTTCATGTTTCAGCAAAGAAGGTGTGAAAGTAAGCAGAGACCTAGGGATCCACACTGTGTACCACATTATGCAGAAGCTCCTGGCCTGATAAAGCTCTGAGACAGTTTGCCGAAGACACAAAGCATCATCCTGTGAGGATGGGCTACCACTCTCCAGAATGCATCAGAGACCTGTGTGTGGTGCTCTTTTCAGTAGGAAAGATACGTGGGTTCAAGAACCCAGTGATGAAAGCAAGTGTGGCCTCACTTACCACAGCCCCCACTGACCACTGGGGAAAGGGGTCTCCTCTCCGCCATTCTGGGCTGTTGAGTTAGAGCTCCTGGATCACAAAGAAAGCATGGGTCACGGTATGCATTTCCTTGAATTAAAAGCTGTGCTTGTCACCTACTTATCAGATTCCTTTTCCTAAGGATATGCAGGCAAGAAAAGGAGGGCCACCTCACAAAAGGAGCTGACCCTCGTCAACAGGAGGAGATGAGGCCAGTGTCCCACAAAGCAGACTAGAGTAGGTGTGTAGAGCCTAAGCAGTCCACTTGGGTGCTTCTTTGCCATTCATTGACCCTGAATAGAGAGGCATAGCAACTCCAGTCTGCAGAGGACGTGGTGAGCAGGGCTCACCATGCTCCTCAGTAACTTGGGTACAGATGGTGTTTCTAGGCATTTCATCAAGGACAGCACAGGTCCTTGCTGAGAGAGGGCACTAGAGTGGATAGACTAGAAGATCGGCAATAAGTATTCTTTGAGGCCCGATACCAAATGGAGTGGCACAGTTGTAGTTCATCTCATTAACTCTTCTCTTCAAAGTTGATCCTCAGCAGAGGGCTCCCTGGAGCCCTAGGGGAATGACTCTTAAAGAAGGAGACAGCCTGTTCAACAAATGGTGCTGGGAAAGCAGGAAATCCATATGTAGTAGATTGAAATTGGACCACTGTCTCTCACCCTGCACAAAACTCGGCTCAAAGTGGATCAAGGGCCTTGGTATTAGACCAGAGACCCTGCACCTACTAGAAGAAAAAGGTGGCCCAACTTTCCATCATGTCGACCTAGGAACTGATAACCTCAACTAGATTCCTAAAGCACAAGAAGTAAGATCAAGAGTCAATAAATGGGATGGGACCAAACTAAAAAAAAAAAAAAAAAAAAAAAAAACAATTCTTCATGGCAAAGGAAACAATCAAGAACTTGAACCGAGAGCCTACAGAATGGGAGAAAAAAGGATGTAAAAAACCTAACACACACACATACATAAAAAACAACCCAATCAATAAATGGGTGAAAGGAACTGAACAGGCACCTCACAGAAGAAGAAAAACAAATGGTAAAAAAAGAAAAAAAGCTCAATATCTTTAGCAATTAGAGAAATGCAAATTAAAACTACACTGAGATTCCATCTCACACCAGTCAGAAACAAGAATACAAGTTTCATTCATACATTGCTGGTGGGACTGCAAATTGGTGCAACCACTCTAGAAAGCAGTATGAATATTCCTTAGAAAACTTGGAAGGGAAGCACCTTTGACCCAGTTATTCCACTCTTCAGCTTATACCCAAAGACTCCATTGAAGCAGCCACATCAACATTTATAGCAGCTCAATTCACAGTAATCAAGCTATATAACCAATCTAGGTGCCCTTTAACAGATGAATGGATAAAGAAATAGTGGTGTATACATACAATGGAATATTACTCTTTAGAAGAATGAAATTATGGTATTTGCCAGTAAATAGATGGAACTGGAGAATATCATGCTAAGTGAAATAAGCCTGTCACAAAAAAATGAAAGTCCAGGTATTCTCCCTGATATGTGGATGCTAACCCATAACAAGGGAGGAGAAGGAGGAGATGCATATAAGTTAATTGGATTAGACAAATGGGAATGAAGGGAAGAGAGGAAAATGGGACATAAATTTCCTATGCTCATATATGAATACAGGTGTGGAAGTCAGCAGATGTGGAAGTAGGCAGAGACCTAGGGATCTGTACTGTGCACCACATTATGCTACTGGCCTGATAAGGGATCAAAGTTATAATAGTTGCACTCCATGTATGTATAATATGTCAAATGAACCCCACTGTCATGTATATCTACAAACAACAAATAAAAAATGAGAATGGAAGATTAGAATCCCACAGCAAAGGAAGTGTGCTACCGTAGCCATGGAGATGCCACCCAGGCACTCTTCAGGACAGTACTTCATGCCCAGCTTTGGAGGGGAGGTGTGAGAGCAAACACCTCTGGATGTCCGCTCCTGCAGGATCTTCCCTGCCTGCGGAGAGAACTCCAGCCAGGGTGTGTGTGCCCTTATCAGAGAAGCCTGCATCTGGTGACGGGGAGAAACAACAGTAAAATACTCTATCGTTTAAGTTCAAAGTGACTTGAGCATCACTGGATGGGCTGAGACTTGACAAGGATGTGGTTGCTGTCCACATCTCCTGTGGGGAACCTTGCTCTCTCCCCTCCTTCATGAGTATGGATTCTCAGTTAATACTCTGTACTCAAACCTCTGTGCTTTTCCCCAGAGAAGCTACATTAGTTCTCTATTGCTGATACAATGAATTCCTACACACCACCTGACTTGCATCAAAGCACACATCTTATTTCGCAGTTTGGAAGGCCACCCGTCTCACCTGGACCTCACAGGCAGAGGTCAAGGTATCAGACTGACTTGCATTCTATGGAGAATCACGTCTTTGCCTTTTGGAATCCGTTGCCATTGCTGGGCTCATGGCCTCTTTCCGCCATCACTGAAACTGGTGATATGGCATCTCTTGGACAGTCCTCAGTAGTTACGAAATCCCTCTCATTTTCCACTCATAAGAAATGTTCTTAGATTTTAAGGACAATTTTAACTCACCACAATAATCCAGGTAATCTTCCTTCTCAATGTTCTTAACTCAATCACATCTGCAATGTTCCGTTTGCCCTGTAAGGTAACATACTCATAATTCCCGGGGACTAGGGCACGGGCATTGTGTTGACCTCAGAACCCAACCTGATAACATCTTTCAATACACATACAGTTTCTCATCTTTAAAATTAAGTAGGAAATGAATTAATTTCCAAAATATCTTTCAAATCTAATAAATCAAGGACTCAAAAACCAGTGAACCTTCCAAAATAGCACAGAGAATCTAATTTGCTGGTGCATATGTACTGTTTCTGAGGTTAAAAGGACGAAGAAAAAATTCCTATCCAGATTCTCCAATGACTCTAAAAGTCACGGCTCCAACATCATTTTTTACCATTGGTACATAGTTTATCTGATATCCCCAAAACTGAAGGAAAGCAAGTCATTTCCACATGCAAAATTTAGCTTCAAAGAAACTCCATAGCTGCAGTCAGAAACTGGAACTTATACAACTAACATTATTTGTTATAGGCAACATTTATTGGCACTCACAGGAATCCAGTAGTTACTGCACTTAGCGTCTTACATAGATTGGCTAACCTTGATCTTTTGAACAACTCTGTGAGACATTCATTTTAATCATTCCAAATTCACAGATTAAGAAAATCATCCTTAAAAGGTTATGAAATTTTCCTCAGATTATGTAATGAATCTGTACAGGCAGACAGAGCAGAGACCACACTCAACACAGTGCCAGTTTCCAAGGCTTGCTTTATTTCTGGAATCTACCAAAATTGGGATGAAGTTCCATCTTCACTGCTCCCCACCTTGCATAAGGTTCCTCTTGATCCTGAGGTTACCTCATCATCTGTGAAAAGTAAGGTATCAAGGCTTAGGATTCTCCTGAGCCATCATGTGCTAGCACAGGACTGGAAGAACCCATCATGTGCTAGCACAGGACTACGTCTCAACACATTTCACAACTTGTGAAGAGCTGCTGTTTTTACTCTCAAGGAAGGACTCAAAGAAATCTCTGTGCCATGAGATGCAAATATGAACACAGATGTACTGCAAAGGTCTTCCCTAAACTGACAAATGTCCCTTTTGTGACAAGCAGAAGTCTCTGTCACCAGAATCTCTAGCTCTTTTAGTTGAATCTGCTCTGGACCTGGAGACTAATCAACTTTATTCCATGACTAATGTGAAAAGTCTTACATTTGACTCTGGGTATGTGACAGCCTTAAGCACCTTTTCCCTCTCTCTCTGCATAGCCCCACGTATTTCCAGGCAAATCACAGATGCTTGGAAATGTTTGTGGAAGAAATTTCTGATGAGTCTCTTTGTCTATAGTAAGTTAGCCAATAAGTCTCGCAGCGTACCTACTTGTCTTTTTCTACAGTACTCTCACCTCGCTAACTTGTCAGGTCTCACACTGACACCATGGAGTAGGCAAGAATAATAATATGATTCATACTTGCAGATAAAGAATCAATAGACTGAATAGGTTGCTGCTAGTAGTCAAGCATCAGGCTACCAAAGTTTTGAGGATGTACATTACAGGCAGCCAGATACATAGAAAACAAATGAACACACATAAACACGTCCACATGTATATGTGGGTATTTGTGCAGGTGCACAAGTGCGTTTCAGTGCATGTTTGCCTATTAATCAATAAATATTAAATAGGTACCCTTTTAAAGTTTCAAATGAATGTCATGATAAGACTTTCATCTGACTGGCAGCTATTCGGAGTTTTCCATTTAGCACAATATACTGGAAACTGCTTAAGCAACCATGATATCATTTATAAATAATCAAAAAATGTGACTTCTTAGGGGTGTTACAGCACAATACGGATACTTGAGCCTAAGGGAGAAAGTCTAAATTGCTGGACATGGCTAGGGCAGGTGGTGCCATTGGGGAGGCTGAATAGCTCTTTTCCCAAGGGCAAATAATGATAGCCCATTCTTCCCACTTCATTGACTCAAAAGACTATAATGAAACCGTAATGATCCATCATGTCAGGGAATACTACTGTTTAGGGACTACTTGATCCATGAGCCGCTGGCATGGTGAACAGCAAGGAACCATTAACGTACCGATTGCCAATGTGCACAATATTGGGGGAGCCACAGGTCCCCAAAGGATCAGCTTTTGTCTGCAAGCTCCAGAGCTCCATTCCTGAGACTCCAAGTGAAGAGGAAGTCAAAGAGGTTTTTCATGTAAATCATTAATTATTCTATTTTTATGTGTGTGTGTATGTGTGAGAGAGATGGAGATAGAGAGATAGAGAGAGATGGAAGAAAGGAAGGAAAACTACCAATATTCTATTACAGGAATTTAGACATCTAAGTGTTTGCCCTGAGCTGCCTCACCACGTCAGGTTAATCAGTCCATAGGTGCCACTAAGCCTCCGGGGTGAACAAGAATGTGAGAACAAATATAAAGATGAATAAGCATGAAGTGGTCTCTAGAAAGAATATTACCTTTGTTCTTCGTTCACTTAAATGTATCCCATCAGGTAAGACCTCAGTTTCCTGGGATGCTGTAATGGAAGACAGAAGCATAGACATACCTTTGCTCCTTGTCCTACCAACCCCTTATCTTATGATCTTTGGCAGAGAGTTTAATATTCCTCATAAAAAGGAGGAAGGCAGGAAGGAAAAGAAAAGCAAGAGGAGGAGGAGAGCTGCTGTGCTCCTTACCTGCCCATCTCCCCTGGCCGTCTCCATTCAGGTTCTCAGCACCGACATTTGATGGATCATGTCCACGTTGCCAGATCTTGTGATCAAGACACACTTCTTTTACCTGACCCACCGCAGGTCTTGGCAAGGCCCATTGCTGTTTTCTAAAACACTCTGGGAACTAGATCCCAGGCCAGCAAGCACCCTGCGGTCTGTTCACCTCCCTCACACTCTTGCTTCTTTTGCTGGATCATTTTCCTCCTCCTGACCTCCACATGTCCTCTCCCTGACATCCACTCCCTGGAGATCAGACTGAATCACGTGTCCTGAAGGCCCCTAGATGCACATCTGAAGATTGGCTTTTCTCCCCACTTATTCTCCGGTATTCTCATCTCTGAATTTGGTGATCTGCCACCCAGGAACTCAAGGAAAAAAAAAAAAAAACCTGAAGAATTATCTTTTCTTTCTCTATTTATTTATATCTCTCATGCAACCTTCTGATAATACTTTCCATTTATGCTTTAAAACATCCAGTCCACATTAGAGCCTCATCGTCACTCCCGTTGCTGCTGCCCTGGCCATCACGTATCATCCGCAGCAGCATCATGGTCTCTAAACTGGTTGCCTGCTCTCATTCCACCCCACCAATAGCCAAGGTCCCGAGTATCCTTAAAATGCTTGATACATCTCTGTCATTTTCCTACTCAAAATGTCACCAGACTAGAACTTGAAGTCCTTACACAGTGTTCACGTCACTTCACATGACCTGGCTCTTCCTTGGCCCACTTGCCTCCTGCTGTCCTGCCCTCTCCTCTGCAGGCCAGCCTGGCAGCAATCCCCTTTTGGTTAACCCTGCCAAGCAAGTTCTCACCGCAGAGCTTTCTAACCGTTCTTCCTTCTGCTTAGAACACCTATCACATGGCTTTCTTGTTTGGTTCACAGCTATCCAAGGAACGCCACACCCTCAGAGAAGTCTGCTCGGACCACGGCATGTAGAACAGCCTCCTGTCTGCATTTCCCCCTCCTTACCATCTTCAATCTTCAAATCACTTCTCTGTTTTCTTTAGATTCATTACAATTGACTCTGTCTGCAATTATATCAGTTATTGATCAACTAGTATAATAGTTGAGGATAGGTTTTGACTTCTCTCTTCAACTTCCACAATAATAAAGTCTCAAGAAAGCAGAGACTTTTATTTTGATTTGTTCTTTTTTTTTTTTTGGTTTTGGTTTGCTTTTTCCTGTATGTATCCTGCAGGCATAGAATGTGGCCACCTAACAGGTAGATACCATATTTAGATTCAGATGCATATGTATAGTCATATTGACTGGCTAAATGACTGGGTGGATAACTCTATGGCTGAGTGTAGAAGGGCAAAGTAGAGCTGCATCCACATGCTCTGCCTGCCCTGACCACTCTGGGTAATTGGAAAAGCTCCAGAATGTCAATCAGGAGCTCTCTCAGCTGCAGCTAACAAGGAGCAGACCTCTATCCAACAACAAGACCTTTTGGAATCAGGTCTCCATGGGCCCTTCCAAAATAACACAGATACAGTGCAGTAAAAAAAAAGCCTGCAGAAACAGCATTTATAACTCTCTTTACAACCCAAGTCTATCGCAGGAAATTCCGAGCAAACATATATAAATAAAAATGAATTCTCAGATTTATCTGCTGAGAGTGTAACAACCTAATAAGGTTTCCCAGCACAGGCAGGGCAGGCAAGGAAGACAGAAATACCCTCGATTTCTCCTTTTCAGTCCATAAAATAGAACTTCTCTTTGTTTCCAGCCAAGGCCTTCTCCAACCATATTTAATTTGTTCTCACTACCTTCGATTGGAGGTAAGAAGAAAAGAAACCTGGCCTTGGTACACTATCCATTGCAGGTAGTGTAATCTGCCGCACCAAGTTTTCTGGGCTTTATGTCCTCTCTTTCCTCTGTGAGGCAGATCTGATCTACCATTACCTGCAGGCTTAATTATCGAAATTAAAAAGAAAAAATACATGCATGTGGACACACACACCATGCACACTCTTGCACACGTATGCTTGCATGCACATGCACGTAAACATCCTGCTTTAGGCAGGAAGAAATTTTCTCACTCAGTTTTCAAGTCTTTTTCTGTTATATGAGCCTTAGCTGTGTACCCTAAGACAAATAACTAGACTCTAGTATCTTGTGTCTATGCTTGAGTCCCTAAATCTTTCGTTTCTTCAAGATGCAAATGTCTTACTCTTAAACTTTGTGTCTTGAGCAAGGATTCACATTTGCCATTCACCCTTAAGATTCCATATGGCATGGAGGGTGTGTTCAGAATCCACTTGACCTTGAGGCATTGACAGTAGCCTGGACTAGCAATGTCCCAGGATAGAGTACTGTGGATAGCAGATCATTCCAAACCAGGGGTCATCCTACAAGAGAACAAAAGTCATGGGTCAAGTAAAGTTAGGGTGGGCACAGCAGGACCAGATGGCATTTCTAAGGTTAGTTTAGGGGAAACAGAAAATGTTGATGAGAAGTTCACAAGACTTTGGACGTATTCCAGAGTCGCTGGTATTGGGGATGTGACAGTGGGTTCCTGGAGCCACAATCAGATAGGAATTAGAGGTCAACAAATCAGTGAAGAATGAGTGACAGCAAATGGACAAATGCTCATTCATCAAATTGCAAGTGTCTCCTGTGACAAAGCTTGGGTTCCAGAGATACAACACAGCCCAGCCATCATGAGACTTAGTTCAACTGTGAAGTCAACTAGTTAAAGAAAGGGCCATGTTACTATGAGTATCTCCAACACAGCTATTATTATGCACACTGCTGCTTAGGATTTCTATTCATCAGAGAGAGAGAGAGAGAGAGAGAGAGAGAGAGAGAGAGAACGCTGACATGGGAGAACTTCCTCTCCAAGACAAAACAAATAGAAAGTTCGATTTCACCAAAATTTGTTATTTTTCTACACACAGAATGAAAGTAATCCAATGAAAGGATGAAGGTCAATCACATACATGAGTAAGGAGATGATAAAACTGAAGAAGGTGAAGGAGAATCAGGACCAAGTATAGAACTCCATTCCTGCAGGACAGGTCTTCAATGTTAGGAGAGGTCCAAGAGTCCCACACACACCAGAGCTGTCTGCTATACACCAGAAACGTGGACGTCCAGTCTTCATGTGAAATGGAAAACAAACATTCTGTCCACTGGCCCAAGAAAGCAGCAAGGAAGCTGACAGTCATGTCTGATGTGACTCGGGACAGATGATTGCAGGGTGCGAAGGTCTGTAGGCAGAGAACTATAAACAGGAAAAATAAAAGGGTTTTATTTTATAAAGGAAGCATAGGCACTCTCAGGGCTTGGGGTTTAGGGGGATGGCAGGGTTGGTTAGGCTAGCAGGTCCTGCGGGAAGCAGGATGGGTTTTTGCAGGCCTCAGGTGTGTCTAAGGGACCAGCAGGATGTGTGCAGCAATTCACTGCTGTCCCTCTGTCCTACTTGGCTGCTCTGTAGGTATTGTTTTGTTTATTTGTTAGCTTGCTGTAGTTTTTCTGATCAGGGTGTAAGGATATGGCTGTTACTAAGTGGATTTTGCTTTGTCCCATAAATATGAGTGTGTGAGATAGAAATGTATGCTTCTGTGTATTAAAGAAACTGTAAGGTAGAAATCAGTATTTAAAAAACACACCAGAACCAATAACTCCATACTTTTCCAATCCATCAAAGCAGAAGTAAGTTCAGACTGTCTGAAGGGTGCCACACAATGGGAGGCCCAGGCGGTTCAGCAACAGACCTCAAGCCTCTGAGGATGAGCTCATAGACAAAACTTCTCATCAACCAGGAGGCTGGAGACATGGACATATGCACCCGAATGGGAGAAACTGCATTAAGACAATACATATTGATTGAGTATCTACTACATACCGAGCACTACTTTATGCATCTTTATACATATATCATCAAAATGAACTCTGAAAAAAACCTGCTTTTTTTGAAATTTATATTGAGAAATCTGAAAGACTCTTGAAAAAAAAAATAACCCAAGTGAAAACTTACAACTAATGCATTACTTGTTAATGACTTGTTTTCCCTAAAATGCTCACAGAGTCACCTTGGACTGAAAAAAAAAAAAAGAGGATATGTATCAATTTGTTTGTGTCTTTTATTCATTTATTAAGATGAAAAGTTGTATAGTATAACTATATATATATATATATATATATATTATATCACTCATGTAAATTTCAATTTTAATTATGTAGCCTGGTTACTTGGTTTGGATTGGCTGCTTCCTCTGCTTCTATCAGCAAACATCTCATGTTGGGATCCCACGTTTACACAGGGATTGAAGAATGAACTAGAGAGTCAGCCAATCTGAGTTTGAATCTCAATTCTTCACTTACAACCTTGGGAAGGCTGCTTACCCAAGGAACCAATTGTACCACTGTAAAATGCAGATGATCAGAATGTAACTCATGGGGTTATCATGATTTATGTTATGTGCTGTAATAATTTAATCTGTGTAAGCACTTGGCAGTGCTTGGCATACAGTGAGAAGTAATCAATAATCATTAACTGTTATCATTAGACCACTTTGAAGTTAGAATGTATCCATGATAAGCATTGATGCTTCCTGATTTATCCTTCAAAGGACAAGACTTTTTCACATTTTAGGCGGTGCCACCACTCAAGCTCTTAAATCTTTACAAGTCAAGTGAAAGGCAGTCCCTCTCTCTTCACAGACAGCCTGAGGAAGAGAGCAGTCCATTTGTTAAACTGACGAGGGCTAGCAAGGATTATTCCAAAACCAGAGTAAGTAAAAAGTGTTCAATAAATTTTGACCAACAAGTTAACTGCAAGAGAGAAGAAAATTGTTCAGACATGCCATTTGGAACGATTTAGGGATAAAGCTCCTTTGAAATGTACATCCATTCTGTCCTCTAATACCTCCGAAAGGTTGATTAACTCACTAAGCTGGGTTTTATGAGAAATCCCCTGTGATCTCTCTGGGTGAAGTCATGCTGAAAATAACAGAGTGTGGCTTTAGGGCAGTTAATCTCACCTTAGGGCTGTTGGATGTCAGTGAAATCTGATATGCTAAGATGTGTTACCAGTGCCAGTGAGGTCCTCAGAGGCAAGCACACGTGGCTTTTATGTGGGGACAAAGATGCTTTCGGGGAGACTGGCTAACAATGATGATGACAGGGCTGTTGGCAGTTGAGGGATAGATAGTCTTGGTCACTATACATACACACTGTAATTTCATCTACAAACTATTTTGAAGTATTGTGGTCATTATTTTCAAATTTGAGTAATTAAGATTTAGGAAGTTCATGTCACACTACTAACAATGGCAAAATCAATATTTCAACTTACTCCCTGAGTCCAAAATTTATTATTGGAACTTGCGGAAAATGATCAAGAAAAGGAATCTTAAAAAATATTTTCTCCATGTTATTCTTTGTTTAAAAAAATGTGACATTAAGTGTGCAGAAATCATACTCAGTCGTGTTTCTCAACAGTACAAAAATTGGTTTTATAATCAGAGGCTTCCACTTGAAAAAATGCTGATTCTGATATTGCCTTTGTGTTTTGATCTATCCTGCATGCTTTGTTACACAAACACTTGCCACAATGTTCACTTGCCCCATTTTAAACAAAAAGTGGCACTTGTATTATGGACTCTCCATAAATTAGTCTGACAGCCAGTAAAAATCATATTAAGAGAAAGAAAAATTTCAGTTTCCAAATACTGATGGGCGTTTATTTGGACATTTAACAATAATATTTGAGCATCTGGAGTTCACACCCTGGTTATGGTTTACAATTGTTTAGCCAGCTGTCTCCTTCTCTTGCTGCTGGGTGTTATCTGGACATACATCTTAATCATTCCTGAGTGCTGTGGAAAGATTCCAGGGGGGTCTACTATCTTGCCTGGATGCTGTCAGGCAAGACTTAGAGTCTTTGAAGTCAGAAAGAGACGAGATAAACATAAATGATAGTTCAGTCCAACTATTCCTTTTACAAGTGAATCAAGTATAGCCCAGAGACAGGGTGTGATCCATTTCAGCTCACTGAATCCATAAGGGTAGGCAAGGTTGTGCTGCCACAACAAGTAATCCCACTTTTCCCTTCTTAATTCAAACAATGTTTCTCTTTCGTAATATGTGATCATTCAGGTACCTAGGCAACAGAGACCCTTCCTCTGTATGGGCTTACGTTATCATCACTGCAGGGGGATGAGCCCAGGTTTTATTCATGGAGTAGCAATCATCACATCTGCTTCATTTTATTGGGTAAAATAAGTCACATGCTGAACTTCAATGGGAGAAGAGAAATGTGTCTCTACCATTTTCTCAGAAAGAAAAAAAAAATCAGAATGATTTTCACTTCTCTAAGGGCCATAATCCACAACCGCTCAAAGATGCTTTATTGTAACATTAAATGAAAGCCCCGATTCCAGCAGAGGTTAAAACCAGGAAAGATAGCCTAAAGTAGATCCAGATGGGTCGTGTCAGACCCCAGGTGATAAGCAATATCTGAAGTCAGAAGGAAGGGATATACCATCCCAGTCATTCTGTTATATTTTTGGGATAAAGTCCTTTTGGGATAGTTCAGTACATCTTGATAATTCAGGAAACAAATGTCCAGCACTGACCCATGATGGAGAAAACCACATTCAGGAGGAGAATAACATTGGAGTAAAGAGGGACTATGAACAGAGAAAACTCAACATGGATTCAGAACCCAACAGAGCAAGGAGAACAAAGGTCAGGGTGGAAACACAATCCACGCTGCAGCTGTGAAATAGCAGTACTTATGATCCAAGCTAAAGTTGTGGAGGGTGAAAAAGGAAAGAATGAAATTGCCAGTGGAGAGGTGGAATCAGGGTCAAAACTGACTTATCCAGACCAAGAGGTCAGCAGGAGAGAAGGACACACATCCCCTTTCCCACGGGCCTTGATATCTTTCTTGCATGTTGCCAAGGAGGGTCTGCGTGAAGACTGGTGCAATCCTTATTGCAGAATCTGAAAAGTGATCAGCGAGTTCTTTGGACTTTATTCAGCCACTCAAGGAGGAAAATCCGGCCTTATCAGGGAACCAGAGGGAAACTGAGGCAGAGATCTAACCCTAAGGAGAAGCAGCAGAGGGCAGAGGAGGCAGAGACTCGCTGCTTGCTGAGAGCAACCCCTAGAATCATCTACAAAGGCTGCAGTTCATGTCATGACTCATCCCTGCCTTCAAGGATTTTGTGGCTAAGGTGGCTCATCGGTTGCTAGTTCATCAATTCAGCATTGTCTAGAGATGACAGTATGAATGTGCACTGGTGAGCCGTACTGGGAAAGGCTGGCCTGTAAACAGAACAAAACAAGCAACTACTTTTACATTCACCAGTACATGTGCCAGAAAGGACATGACCAGAACCGACTTGTCCTACAGGAAGCCCAAAGGGGGACACACCAGGTCTGTGTGTGTCCCAGTGGGCTGGGCTGGGGCCATTTAACCCCAGCTGTAGCCTGGACACCTTACTTTCAGGGGCTAGAATTCTCTTAGAAAGACAATTGTTCTTTTGCTTTGGAAAACTCACAGAGAAGGCAGGTTTTTTCCTGCCTAACACATTAACAAGGTCTTGGGTCTCTTCTCCAGACAGAAGGTTTTGGAGATCTCTGAGCACCTGGATAGGAGAGTAAGGCTCAGTAGGGAGGGAGGGGCCAGTAGCAGGAGGACCAACCAGGCTGTATAATCATATGGAAAAAGAAAGTCCATGGGAAGCATCTCCTGGGGACATCTGAGCCATAGCTCATTCTCCAGCCATTTCTTACCTGCTTTTTTTCTGAGCCACTAACACTCTTCTTTATCCTCAGTGATCAGCAAAACTTGGCAGTACGCAATGACTTCATGTTATTGATTTGGGGAAGTATAAGTCCTATGTCCATTTGTTAAAAAAAAAAAAAAAGTAGAGAAAATGCAACAATTTCTGAAGGCCAGATAGAAAGCAGTGTGGCTGGAAACCCAAGAAGAACAAGAATCTTTAGAAAGTAAGCAGAAATGTGCGGACCTTTCCCACCCTGAGAACACCCAGGGATGTCGGAGAAGGTGAGGGTCTCTGCCAGTGCTCAGGGTGGGGCTCTGGACACACTCCTGGATCACTAAAGTTAGGTGTGGTGGCATTGAAGGCCAGGTGAGCAGTGTACTTTACTCTCAAACTTTGTGCTAAGCTCTGGAGTCTAAGAGCAGGTTTGGGAATTGTGGAAAACACATAGCTGCTATAAACTTGGGGAAGAAGATGGTTAAGAAACACATTCTTCGTATTGTGCTGAAGTGGAGCTGACTGAACACAGAAAACACAGGAATGCTGAAAAATGACAAGCTACAAGACCCCACTCCCCCATCCCTCCCAAGTTAGTGAACTTGCTCTATTGGGATGGCAACATTGTGATAGTGCCTGATGAAACCCAACTCAATGTAAAGGATAGCTGCTGTCTTGAGAGGACTCCCTACTATGGTGCTGGGATATTCTGCAGGGAATGCTTGCTTCACACCAACCACTCTTTAAGTTCTGTCTCTATAGCTGCCTACCTACTCTCCTTGAAGCCTATTTCCTCCAAGCTGAATGGAAATCTTGTTGAGGCATCTACACTTTCACCCTGTGGCACAGGACAGAGGGACCACAGTAGCAGTTTCTCTGTATAGACACAGACAGCAACTCACAAAGACTAAAGGATTTGGGGGACATCTTAAGGAAACTGAGGCTCCAGGGGAGTTAGAAGTAGAAATGGAGAATCAATCAGACACCGAGACACCTCTTTCTGCCTCTCCTTCCCTCCCTCCTCTTCACTATTTCTCTCTCCTCTTTATTCTCCCCGACATCCTTGTCTACGAAGACAAGTTCATGGCTTAGACACCCCACACACCTCTCACAGGTTGGCTTCCCAGACAAAGGATGCGATGAAGGCCAATAGGACCCTGAGTCCCAACTCCAGGTGTAGCAGAGGCACATTGACCAAGTTTGATTGGTTGAGTCATTTCTAGACCAATCAACTGAAGCATGAAGTCCAACTCTGGCTCTCAACAGAGAGTTCTCAAAGGAGAATGAGAGATGCTCTCTAAGAAGTGGTGTGTGAACAGCAAGAGATGACCAGGGAAGGGCTGCCATGCCCAGCATAGTAGGAGGCACAAAGAGCCATTTTATGGAATTCTCACAAGAACTCAGCTGCATGGGCATTTTTAGCCCATTTCACAAATGAGAAATGAGAGATGTATAGTCAGGGACCCAGCAGGAAACAGATGGCTCTATCCATCAGGGTCCCAAGCCATGAAAAGATGGCGATGACCCAGAAACTAGCCAGAATGAGACTCCATTGCCACCTCTGGATCTCAGGGGCAGGGGAAGAGCAGTGTTCCAGAACCTTCTGGGAGCTGAAGGGTTTCTTGATGGGAGCAGGGGCCTTAGGTAGAAGCTCACAGATGCTCTCCAAACTCTGGCCTGGTAGCAATGGAACAGTGAGAATAAGCATGCTCCCCTGCCTCCTCCTTCACTTGAATCTGCCAGTGCCTCCCACTAGCAAAGAGAAACCACAGACCAAGGACAGGTGATATAGTCTACAAAGTGAAGCCACCCTGGGACTTCTCATCTACACAGGGCAAGCAATGAATCCAGTGGGCCAATGTGGAGTAACCAAACCAGGGGCTTGAGATGCTTAAGTAAAGGGTCAAGGCCCTGGTTATCCAGAGGAAGAACCAGCTCTTCAGTATGAAGGTTCCAAGGCTGTGCTCTTCTCCAACTATGATGCCTCCCCGGGGGATTCTTTAACACCAATCATCCACTTTCAGACATAGAACTGTGAAGGGAGAAGACTGATGTGAGCAAACCCAAGGATCAGGAGCCAAGCCAGGACATAGCACTCCCAGGCTCAGCGCACTCCTCAGCACATGGTGTTCCTCCTTGGTCCCGGCCACCCACCCACATACCCAAGAACCACTGTGGCACCACTAATGCTTTCCCTGGGCCAACAGCATCAACATCACTAGGGACCTTACAGATGCAGTCTCATGTTTCCCCTCCGAACAAAAATCAGTCAAGATGCTCCCACAGTAGAATATTATTCAGCCACAAAAAATAATAAAATGCTGTCATCTTCAACAACATGGGTGAAACTGGACCTTGTAATATTAAATAAGTTAGACACAGAAAGACAAATACAGCAGGATCTCACTCATATCTAGAATCTAAAAACCTTGCTCTGGTAGAAGTTGAGAGAAGAATGATGGTTACCAGAGGCTGGGCAGGGGAGGGTGATAGGAGGGTATGGAGAGAAGTTGACCAATGAATACTCAGTAACAGGCAGGAGTAGAACGTTCTGGTGTGATATTGCACAGTGTGGTAACTAGGAATAACAATAATGCCCTGTGTATTTCCAAAATCTAGAAGAAAGGAAATTGAATTCACTAATTCACTAGAAAGAAATAATAAGCATTTGAGGAGATGGATATTCTTGACTACTGCACAGTGTATATATATATAAATGAAAGATTCATATATATATATATATATATATATATATATGAAAGATTACATGGTACCCTACAAATATGTACCGATTTTATGTTTTTATGTGACAGTTTAAAAAACAAATCTGAGATGAAAAATCCTCAGGTGACTAGTGTGCACCTGAGTGTTGGACAAGTAGCGCTAAAGCACTATCCTCCCAACCCTGGGACTTCCTATGATGTGTCCTCTCCTCCTCCTTGACCAGGGTAGAATACCGTGTCATTTTTAGTTGGCTCCCAAATGTATTTTTTAAGCAACCCCCCTTGCCAATGTGGTGGGAATGCTAGCTCCATGCACTGCTTCCTCCTGTCCATGGGAGTCTGGAGATCCAGGTTGGCCTAGATGCACAAATTCCAGAGTCAGAGATTGACTGAAGAACAAAGATTAGAATGGCCACCGCCAGGGAAGGATGGATAAAGGAGGGAGTGAACAAACCACGTGTGGCCCAAGAACGGCCAACGGAGGCTTTTTGGGGGACCTGACACAAATCCTAGTGATTCTGCAATCTGCATTTGGGGTAAAATTGGGGGTTCATAACCCACTTCAATCTAATGTATGAAATATGATATGTCAAGAGCTTTGTAATGTTGTGAGCAACCAATAAAAAAATATTCTTTCTGCTTGTGCCTCAATAAAATCTATGCCCCATTGGGTCTTTAATAAATACTTTATATTGCAAAAAAAAAAAAAAAAAGAAATCACTCCTACAAAGACCATGTGAGCCTAGAGCTACTGAGGAGCTATCCTTTGCCTAACTAGCAAAGCAGTTCAAAGAAAAGAAAAGAAAAAGAAAATAAGAGAGACCAAGAGAACTGGAGACAGTTTTGAGTACGGGACCCAGTCATGCCCACATAGTGCCTTAGAGTCCCCAGTCACAACTAGAGCAGACAATAAGTTCATGCTGATGCTGTAAGTTTACCTAGCAACTGCGTGGCGCCTCATTCATTCTGCTGTGTATTTCATATTCATATTCACCCTCTGGACAGAGCCTAAGTGTCCCTTCCCCTGGGTGCTCTTTCAGGACGCACTTTCTCCAAGAAGAAACGTCCCAGCTCCTTGCCAACATGGTCCTCTGACATCTCTGCAAAGGCACTTAGCACACCATGCTGTCCCAGCCCTCCCCACTACATCTGGCCCGTGGGGCTGTGAATGAGGCCATGGGCAATGAGCCTGGCTCCTTTTCATCACCGAAACTTCAGCGTGGTGAGATTGCTGAGAGCATGATAGATATTCAATATTTTTTGAATGAAAACACATTAGAAATAAATCCCACATTTCACACACACACACAGACTGTGTTCTAAATCCTAGGGAAAATTTCAAATTAGTAGTATTTCAACAGAATTGGTTCAATTCTCTTGGGCCTGTCCAATAAAAACAAAGGAACAATATAATCACCCACTCTTTTCAACTTCATTAAGTAAAGAATTGGAGGTAAAACTAGAAGCCAGACAGCACTTGGGAATTTGATACATGTCTTTTAAAGTCCTTTAAAAGAACAATTACCAAGACAGGGTTCTGCAGTTAAAATGAATCTTAATTGAATCAGTTTGGAAAAAGAAGCTTGAATTAGATTTAAAGGGAAAGTTTAAGGGATTTTTCATAATTGAGTAAGTTAATTCAAAACATTCACATTTTAATAGTTTCATCTACTCCAGGGGCTGGATGGGAAAGACAGAGACAAATCAGCAAGAAGAACTGCTATAAAATGGATGAATGTAGTTACTTCTTTCATGGATGCACTAGGACCTGGAGTAAGGTAGAAATTGGTGGCAGGAGTCAGACAAAATATAGGAATATGCAAAATCAGACTTATTAGAGGCTGCATTTTCAAAGGCAAAATAAAAACATACAAAGTCATGTTAACATACCTAAATCAAGTCTGAAATGATGAAGCAAGTATAATTATCTTCCTGAACTACAACAACAAAAAATATTCCATACCTAATTAGAGATCACTGGCAGATGCATGCCGGGATCAGTTAAAGGGGATTTGGACATGAGGCCGAGTGAAGGTACTGTTCATTAGGAAAGACAGGACTGGGGGCGGGGGCTGAACAGGCTGCTCTCCGGACTATACTACACATACACAATTTAACCACAGTAACAACCAAACTGAGTGCTTATGGTGGCCATGGCTTTAAAAAGCCAATCTCTGTAAAATTTAGAGATTAAACTAACTGACTTAAAAGTTCTATAAAATGTTACTCTCTACTCCAAGCCTGGTTGAAATGAAGTGGGGTGTAGCTGACCTCATAAGGGATTGTGAAGGTTCTGAGAAGGCTCAAGACAGCCCCTGAACTGTGGAAGTGTGTGGGAGATAAGCCCCCGGGGAAAAGCAACAAGATTTCTAAGAAAAATAAAGTTTGTAAGAAATTAAACCTAACTCAAAGACATAGAAGTGATTGGGTGGATTGCTATTTAGGTAGGTCCACCATTCAGTAAAGTTAAACAGCATTTTTTAAAAAGCAAAATAAAGGGACTTTTGTGTAAAAAAAAAAAAAAAATCAGCCCAGTACTGCTAGGTAGAGCAAGGGGGTTTATCCTCATTTTACACAGGAATAAATTGAAATTTAGGACATGAATAAAAAATGACACAGGGCACAAAATTTTCCAAAATTAGTTTCCTGCCATTTACAAAATGAGATAGATAGGGCAATAATGGAAGAGACAGTCATAAGAACAGCTAATACACATCATGTAACCTTGTGAAAGTTCCTTAAAAGATCTGGAATCTAGAACCTAGACAAGCGTTGAAGATTCTTTCATTAGAATGTCAATGTTTAGAACTAAGACTGTCAACTTTATACCTGTTGCAATTCTATTTTCTGGAAGTGTAGTAATGATGTGACTCACTGTTTTTTTTTTCCAAAATATTTGTTGGTTTGCACACCAGTCTAGAGGGGTCTTAAGCCATTTCCTGCCCTCTTCTTTCCTATAGCTGTCCCTCAAAAGGTAATACTGAGATTTGCCCCAGTGGGCTGCAAGGGCACCCAGTGACCAGTGTTCATATCTAGGTGAGATGTCCCCGTCTTGATGTGAGCTGGAAAAGCCACTCATGACCAGGCTCTAAAGTGTGCCTGCCATCCCAGCACTGTCCCTCATGGTCTCAGATTCCTTCTCTGTGGGAAGTCAGCTGCCAGTACTGTGGAGAGGGTCCAGTGGTGGGGATCAAAGCCTGCCAACCATTCAGGTGAGATTGGAGTGTGTGCGCCTCAGCTCAGCTCTTCAGCAGAACCACAGACACCTTGCCAGCTGAAGGAAGCCTCATGAGAGGCTTTGAACCAGAAGCATTCAATCAACTTAAGACCAGAATTCTTACTCACTTTAAATATGAGCTAATACATGTTTGCTCTTTGAAAGGAATAAGTCTGAGGATTATTTGTTGCACAACATAGATGACTAATACATTTGTTCAAGACAAAAAGGGATCTTCAAGAATACATAAGTAATGAATTTTTAAATGACTAATTTTATTTTTCTTAAAAGGAGCATAATGCCATAGAAAGAGATAAAGATTTATCAGGGTTGGGATGGGGCTCTGAGCTCCTCACTTTTAAAGGGCTATATGGATGACTCTAAAGTTCATTAAAGTTTGAAATTCACAGGTTGGATAGAAATGTTTTAGCCTTGGGAAAGGGACAGATGAGGTTCAATTATAGTTGTATCGTATAGTGGTGGGTAATATAAAACATGTTCCTTCAATAATCTGAGCCTTATTTCCCCGATATATAAATGCAAAGAATTCTATCACACTCTCAAAGTTATTGCTAGGATCAATGAAGAAAACCAAGGCAAAAACCCTCACATTTGGCAAATAGTAGGTACTCAGCAAAATCTCATATTCTCCCTGGCTAGTTGAGTCTGGCATCTGTTAAAGGTTGCATATAATAATACAAGGGCAATAGACCAATAAAGCCTGGAAGAATATAAAGTTACTGCTTTCTCCCTCAAGTACTGAACACATCTATCCTCTGATATTTTTTTTCTTTCTTTCTTTCTTTTTTTTAGATCAAAAAAGGATAGAACAATTGGAAAAATAAGATTGGGCCAGAAATCAGAGTGGCAACCTAAATCTCAGTCCTCAAAAAGGATGTTATTACTGACAACAACAAAGCAATTTTATAGCTGAGTAGAGGCTGAGATAGTTGTATCATATATGTGTGTGTATGTATGTATGTATGTATGTACACCTGCACATAAATACGAAGACACACAGTCCCGCACACTAAGGCAATGGGTGATTTGTCGAAGAGTGTGTATTTTCCTTTAAACACACAGCAGCTGCCACCCAGTGAGCTGTCGGTTGCATTCATCACTCTGGAAGCAGGGCACCAACAAGTTTCACCAGACGTTGTGAAATTATAGGCAAACAGAGACATATGTCACCCAATAGCTTGTATGCCACACTGCACAATGCACCCAAAGTGAAAGTGCTGTGTCCTTGCATCTCATGGTCAGCCGCCTCAGCTCCAGGGAGCCCTCCTGCCAGGACACTGCCCGACCTTGTCCTCTTGCTATGGCTGACCAATTTATCTCAGGCACCATGTGACCTGTGGTTTTCCTCCACTTGGGGGCATGCAAGTAACAACAGTGACTATTAAAGAACAAAAATGCCAGGCTGATTGAAAGGGCAGAAGCTTGGCTCAATCTCAAGTCTGTTTTTAACTAACTGAAAGACTCGTCTCAGTTCTCATGTGTTCTCTACGTTTTACCTCATGAATGATCTTGAACTACTGAGAGACCCCAAATCCATGAGGTTATCAAGAAGATGAAAGGAGAGCAACTATGTGAGACCCTGGTACAGGGTAAAAGCTCCTTAATGTTAACTCTTATTATGGCCATGATTTTCATTATATTTTATTTTTATATGGAAATCAATATATACTATTATATCTTAATGGAGTTACTGAGGTAAATGAATTAGATAAAGTATGGAGCTAGTACAGGGTAGCCACAATGGAAGCTCAATACAAGTTATTTCAGCTTCTTTGCTTTCTTTTCCCTTGTCTTCCAAAACAAACCTAAAAGTAGAAAGTAATGTCCAAAATAGAAAAAAAAAAAAGATGTATTTGGTTCAAAGAAACCATTATCTTCCCCTCCTCAGGTAATTCTATAAAATCATGAGACACTCAAACTATCCTAAAATGGTCTTCAGTGTCTTCAGAGAGGCCCTGAGAATTCCTTCTTTTACTTGACATTTCTTGGTAGTTTTGATTTCCTCTTCATTCAAATATATTATGAGATGCAAGTTGGCAGATTACAGGAAGAGGGTGTTTCCAGGTGCTCCATGGCTTAAGATTAAAGTATTAGAACTACTGTTTCTCAGGAAGGTGGGTAAAAGAGAGAATTCACTGAAATTCAGCATTAGACTGTTCTTTCAGAGACTTGGAAATTTAGGTGCTTTGAACCAACTATGAGAAAGAGTACATTGGAGCCAAGCCAATGGTAGTAGCAACAACTGCACAGTTCATTGAAAAGTGGAGTAAACAAAAAACATAAAGAAATGCAATGGAAGGGGGGATAGTAGAGGATAGGAAAGGCAGCAGAATACAACAGACACGAGTATGGCAATATGTAAATCAATGGAAGTGTAACTGATGTGATTCTGCAATCTGTATACGGGGTAAAAATGGGAGTTCATAACCCACTTGAATCAAAGTGTGAAATATGATATGTCAAGAACTATGTAATGTTTTGAACAACCAACAATAAAAAAAAAAAAAAGAAATGCAATGGACAAATTTGTCATGGAAAAACCTATAGAACAGAAAAAAGAGCCTGAATTCAGCTGAACCAGAAGCTGCACAGCAAACTGTTTGAAAAGTGCTCTGTGTTGCTCAACTGGTAAGCCAAGAGCTGAAGCTAGGGGCATCTTAAGGAGGCACTAGCTGGGGGAGTCTGCAGAATATGGCAAACATGGCCATACTGTGCTGACAACTGCCTACTGTGTGGTTGGGGTGTACCTACCCAAATGTGAGTGAAACAAGCACACAGAAGATTGCTGTCTGCTCAGTGGTCATGCAAAAAGGGAAAGGGTTTAGCAACTGCCTTGGTCTCTCCAAGGGACTAAGAAGAAATGGAAATGACTATCAGGTGTAGGCAGTGATCATCCATCCTTATTGACACTTTTGACCACCACAGTGGAGACAATTTTTTCAACTTTCATTAAGAATTTCTCTCTCTCTCTCTCTCTCTCTCTCTCTCTCTCTCTCTCTCTCTCTCTCTCCTTTCTGTGCTTATTGGTTCATCTATCTGTTTCTATTTTTCTCTCATCTTTATCATTCTTTTATAATTGTTCTTTGTTTTTGTCTTTTCTTTTGAAAACTAGAGATTTTTTATTTTTTATTTTTGTTTTGTTTTTTGGTTGTGCCTCTTCCTCTTCTTTTTATTTAAGAACCAATTTCTCCTGTTCCTTCTTTCTCTCTTTACTTACTTTGTTCCTTTATTTTTTCCTCCTTTTTTACAGACATAAGTCATTACATCTAACATCTTTATCGAGATTTTGAACATCTAAGCATTCTTTTGTTTTTGTATTACACCTTCTTTTCTCTTAATAAATTATATTTTTACGATATTTTAGAACTAGGTTTATGTAATTACCAACCCTCTGTTCACTTTAACCCAGTCAAGAGAAAGCTCATCTTGCTCCACACACAATCTAACCATGCTGAAACATCAACAATACTTTAAGACAATAAACAGAAGAGGCAAAACCCCAAACAAATTAACACTCAGGATCCAAGTATGAACAGCTAAGGGAGTCTTCTGGTCCTACTCATATATTCTCCTATATCAGAGACAGAATTAATACAAAGAATGCATATTCCACACTGAAAAAGGATTCCTAGGTATATTACTGCCATACCCCTTTAGAATATGCTGAATGTTAAATGAAGAAGTGAAATAACAGAGGGTGTACCCCATATACCATTTTGTATATCCCACACATACCAGATCTAGAAGAAGGAACCCAGCCCTTTAAGACCTATAGGGAAAGTGAAATCCTCAAGAACTAAAAAAGTATACACTGTATCAAAATAACACTAATCTTCACCAAGAAAACTAGCAGGGAAACGATACTACAAAACTCATTTGGAAATACATTAAAAAATGCACAACAACCTTATTTTCCAAAACACTTTAGCAAGACAATGATGTGTCTTAGAAAGACCCACACTTAATAGAGGAAGAGACTAAATCTCAAAAGATGAACAAATTTCAACATCAGAGTATAACAAATTCTAAAACACAAGATAAAATGATATCTCCTGATTCACCAAGAACTGACTCAAAGATACCAAAGTGTGGATGAAATGCCAGACTAAAATTCAAAAGAATGATTATATTTATCATAATCAATTAATTCCGAGAGAACACAGAAAAAAGTAAATTAATTAAATAAGTCAGTACAATATATGAATAAGAAATTAAGTAACAACATAGAGATATTGAACATGAATCAAACATACATCTTGGAAATGAAAGACACAATAAACCAAATAAAATGTTCAGTTAAGATGTTTCTAATAGAGTAGACATATGGAAGAAATACTCTGAGAACTAGAAGACAAAGTGCTGCCCTTGAACATTCTGAAAATATTGAAAAAAGAAAGAATAAGTAGTTTTGATCAGAATATTGAAGAACTCTGGGACAACATTAAGAGAATTCATGACTATTAAGCTGGATGTACAGAAAATACTTAAAGAAATTCTTTACAGAGAAGAAATCAAAATCAAAACCTACAGCTCACAAATGGACAAACTGCAGTTGAAAAGTAACTAAATATATGAGAAAAAGAACCAAATTAAACACTAGAAATAAATCAAAATTACAGAGATCAATAAATACCTCTATATAATACCATTGAATGTAAATAGTCTCAACTCTCAAATTAAAAAAAATTAGGCTGGAAGCATGGATATAAAAAATAAAACTCAATTATATTTCATTTGCAGTACACTTAACTTATAGACAGAGAGAGCCATTGGCTAAAAGTAAAAGGATAGAAATTGATATACCATGCAGATGGAGCCTGAAAACAAGCACAACTAGCTACTCTCATATAGGACAGAACAGACTTCAAACTAGATTTAATCAGAAGAGGCAAAGAAGGTCATTATAAAATGGACATAGGAACAATCTAAGAAACAGACACAGCAGAAAATAAATATTTATACCCCAAACATTGGAGCACCATATTACATAAAGCAGGTACTAATTGATTAAAGACTCAGATAAATCCCAGTACTAGGTAATTTCAACACATACCTTTCAACAGTATTCCAGATATAAACTCAATAAAGACTCTTTGAACTTAAAATATAATTTAGGATTTAACAGACACTTATAGAATATTTTATGCAAAAAAAACAAATATAATTGTTTTTTCTCAAATGCTAACATATCCTTCTTTAAAACATACCAGTTTATGTCACAAAGTAAGTCTTAGCAAATACAAAAGAAAAAAATAATTGGTTTAATTACTTACATTTTATCTGATTATAATGGAATAAAGTTATAAGGCAACAACAACAACAAAAGACTATAAAAAAACTATATATAAACACAGGGAGATTGAATTAAAACACATTTAAATGATAAATAGATGATAGAAGAAATCAAGGGAGAAATTTAAATTATTAGAATCAAATGAGAATAATGATACAACCTACCAGAACTTCTGGGATGCTATGTAGGCAATTCTAAGAGGAAAGTTCAGAGTTATCAATGGCTACATAAGAAAATCAAAAAGATCCCAAATAAACAATGTAGTGTGGATGCATCTCAAGGCCCTTGAAAAACAAAACAAAACCAATTCCAAAACCAGTAGGAAGAAGGAAATAACTAAAATGAGAACTAAAACCAATGAAATAGTGAATAAAATAACAACACAAAGGGCCAATAAAATAAAGTGTTGGTTCTTTGAAAAGATAAACAAGATCAATAAACTTTTAACCAAATTAACCAAAGTATTAAAAGACAAGACACAAACTAATAAACTTAGAGATGAAAATGCAGAAATCCACACAGACATAAGAAAAAAAAAACAGAGGATCATGAGGGTCTATTCTGGAAATTTATACTCCAATAAATTGAAAAACCTCAAAGAAATGACTACATTTCTAGACACATATGACCACCCAAAATTGAATCAATAAAAACACAAAGGGCTGGGGTTGTAGCTCCATGGTAGAGCACTTGCCTAGCATATATGAGGCACTGGTTTCAATTTTCAGCATCACATATAAATAAGTAAAATAAAGATCCATTGACAACTAAATTTAAAAAAAATAAGGACATAGAAAACCTAAACAGAGCAATTAACTAGTAATGAGAGAGAAGCAGTAACTAAAAGATTTCCAACAAAGAAAAACACAGTAACAGATGGATTCTCAGCTTAATTCTAACAGAGCTTTAAAAAAGAATTAATGCTAATACTTCTCAAATTATTCCATAAAATAGGAATGGATAGAAGACAGCTAAATTCATTATATGAAGCCAGGATCATACTCACATGAAAATTAGGTAAGAAGACATCCAGAGAAGAAAACTACAGACTAATATCCCTGATGAATGTAAGTGCAAAAATGCATAACAAAATATTAGTAAACCACATCTATCAACATATTAAGAAGATTGTACAATATGACAAACTTGGTCTATCCAGGATTGCAAGGATGATTTCACAAATGCAAGTCTTTAAATGTAATCTTTCACATAAACAGAATTAAGGACAAAAATTACTTCATCATTTCAATAGATTCAGAGAAATTCTCTGACAAATTCAACACCCATTCGTGAAAAAAAAATGAAGAAACTAGGGATAGGAGGAGCCTACCGCAACATCATGAAGACTCTATATAATAAAGCAAAAGCCAAGGTCATAGTGAATGCAGAAAAACTAAGAGCATCTCCTTTAAAATCTGGAAAAATGTGGATGTTCACTATCACCATAATAGTCAATATAGTACTAGAAATTCTAGCCAGAGAAATTAAAGGAAGAGAAGGAAATAAAATGGGTATAAATGGGAAAAAAGAAGTCAATTTATAAGTTTATCAACAAACTCAGTAAAGTAGCAGTTCATAAAATCAGTCTACAAAAATCGGTAGCTTTCCTATAGACCAACAGCAAGTCTGCTGAGGAAGAAATCAGAAAAACAATCCCACTCACAATAGCCTCAAAAACAAAGCAGAAACAAAAAGAACTACTTAGAAATAAATCTAGTGAAGAAGATGAAAGACCTGTTCAATGCAAATCCAGAAAGCATAAGGTCAACACTCCAATGTGTAGGTGGATACTACGAGTTTCTCAGTTGAACTCCCAATGCTCAGAAAATAATACTAAGAACTATTAAATGTGATGACATAAAACTAAAACCTTCTGCAGAATAAGGGACACAATAGTGTGAAGAGAGAACCTACAGAAGGGAGAAAATATTTGCTAGCTACTCTTCTGACAGGCTTAATATCAAGAATATATAAAGAACCCAAAAACCTCAACACAAAAAAGCACAAATAACTTATGAATAATAACTGGACAAATGAGCTAAACAGCCCTCATTTTCAAAAGAGGAAATACAAATGACCAACAAATATACAAAAATATGTTTAACATCATTGGCAGGGAAATACAAATCAAAAATATACTGAGGTTTCATCTCACCAATCAGAATGACAGCCATCAAAATGCAAACAATAATAAATGTTGGTAAGAAAGTGGAGAAAAAGGAACACTTTTATACTGTTGGTGTGTTGAAAATTAGTACAATCTCTAGGGAATTCAGTATGGAGTTTCCTTAAAAAAAATAAAATAAAAAACCTAGGAGTGAAACCAAAACATGTCCCAATTATTCCACCCCTCAGGGCTTATGCAAAAGAACTAAAGCCAAAATACTGTAGCAATACATGGATAACCATGTTTATAGCAGAACAACTGATAATAGCCAAAGTCTGGAACCTGCTCAGGTGCCTATCAACAGATGAATGGATAAAGAAAATGTGGTATATACATAGAATGGACTTTACTCATTCATAAGAAGAATGAAATCATGTCATTTGCAGGAAAATGGATGGGACATGAAAACATTACATTAAGTAAGGCAAACTAGACTTAGTATGTTGATGATCATTATTTTCTTTCATATGTGGAATCTAGAGTGGAAAAGGGAAAAGAAAAGTAGAGGTGGATCTCATGAAAATTGAGGGAAAATTGGTAGAGTAGAGGGAAGGGGCCAAGGGAGGACAAAAGGGGAATGAAAGAGGAAATACTAGGGAATAATATTGACCAAATTATATTGTTATTTCATGTACATGAATGACTGAATCCCATTATATAATTATGGAAAATTGTAAAAAGTGAAAAATAAATGAATATTATCTGACATCCTTTAAGAGAAATAGATCAAAAGAAAAAAAATCTAAATAATTATTTCTCCCCCAGAAACATTCATACCCCAATCTTGCTTGGAACAAAGTATGATGAGATTATGCATTCTTTCAACAAATCTTACTGTGACAAAGACCAGTGACTGCTCACCAAAGGTGTATACTTCCAATTCACAGCATAGAGGTGTTGGTGGGACATAGCTGCACAGTCTAGAACCATGATTTTTAGTCCCTATTGAATGTGGAGATAACTGCCTTTGGGCCAACAGTAGGGGTAACTGGTGTCACTTCCTGGCCTGACCCCATTCAGCACCCTCCCACTCCACCATCTGTCTGCTAGTTGGATGTTGAGAAGTAGTTCAATCTTGAAAACTATTTTTTTTCAAGATGATAAACTCCCACGGTCTCCATCAACGTCATCACCAGTCAAAATTCCTATGAGTAATGGAGAAGTTTCTATTCTTTGCAACACTGAGATTCTGTTCTCCCCATTATGAAGCAGATCTTTAACAATCTGTTTATTGCCTGTCTGTAATGTACCACAAGGTTTCCAAGCACTGACTATTAAAATGATGGACCAAAGAGGCGGGGTCATGCCCTCACGGAGACTAAGAATGGGAAAAGAAGCAGATGCTTTGAAAAACAATCACAACCCCATTTCAACGAGCACTATGTCTAAAGGAGTATGAAGCAGTTAGTGTTTCAGCAGGGAGAACAACAAGGTATGTGAAAGCAGCTGTTTTTGAGCAAGTTTTTGGACAACCGTTTTTATGATTTGGGGGCAGAATACTTTCTACATGGCCTCAATTGGGCTTAAATTCAAGTGATACCCTCTGGCCATTCCTGATATACATATTTGTTTGATACAGTTCAGACCCAGGCTTGTAACTAAAGTCAGTGCTGTGAGTGACATCTCTCAGACTATGTAGGGAATGCTGAGAAAGAGGCATTGATTTTTCTTTAGGGCTTTTTGGCTATATGGCATAGACTGAGATCCATTTATGGCTCTCTTTCTCCTACATCAAGTCAGCTTGAACAAGAACTAAACCAATGCATAGAAAATGAGAGCTGAGAGATGAAGGGGAATAGTCATGCCATAATGGATTTTTTGGACAATAAGCCATTTTCCCCCTTAGAACAGGTGAGATATTTCTATCACATGCAACCTAGAGAACTGTGGTGAGTGTAAACTCACCTATTATGTTCATTCACTAAATCTCATAAAATAATTTTTTGCAACATGTCTGAATTCAAACATAGTAATAAGAACTATGAGCTTTTTACTTTGTAATTGTAATAGCCAGGTGATCACGGACAGCTTACTACATATGTCTGAGCCAAAGCATCTCATTCTTAAATGTGTTTGATAAAAATATAATGGTATCCACAGTCTCTGGATGAAGAAATGACTTTGATGGACTCAAATTTTGACATGTGATAGAATAAATTCACATCATGACACAGATATTCCTCGTAATGTACCACAAGGTTTGGAAGCACTGACTACAAAATGATGGGCCAAAGAAGCAGGGTCATGCCCTCACGGAGTCTAAGTATGGGAAACAGTAGGGGTAACTTCAGGCCAACAGTCGGGGTAACTGGTGTCACTTCCTGGCCTGACCCCATTCAGCACCCTCCCTCTGAGAAACAATGGAAAAACAAGTTTTAAATATGGAAAGGAGCACAATATTCACAAAGGGAAACAATGAATCACCCAATACCAGAAACTGGTACCACGAAGCAATTCTGAATGTTGGACTGCTAGATACAGTTCAGTGACATTTCTCAGACTATGTAGGGAAGGTGGAGAAAGAGGCATTGATGCAAGTGCTAGCTGGATACGGGAACGCTAACCCCGTGGGGCAGAAGACTCTACAGGGTCACTGCATTTGTAGATTTTTAAATAAATTTTGTCCATAGAGCTGGGGCCAGGGGGAAAGAAGGCCTAAGTGAAGGAGGGAAGAAAACAAGTGTCCACCAGCCCAGGAGAGAGAGAGTGAAGTTGATCTCTGTCAAAACCCTGGGTTGGGATGGGCAGAAGTTGCTCATTAGAGATGATTACTAAAGCCCTAGCCAGAGGCAGTGGTTCCTGTTTGTTATCCCAGCAACTTGGGAGGCTGAGACATGAGGATCACAGCCTCAGCAACTTAGGGAGGCTCAAAGCAACTTAGTAAGACCCTGTCTCAAAAAAAAAAAAGAGAGAGTGTGAGTCTGGGGATGTGGGCTCAGTGGTAAAGTAACCCTGTATTAAATCTCCAATGGGGGAAAAAATAGAAATTACCAAACCCCAAAGAAACATGGAGAGCTGGTACAGAATTCAAATCATTCCATTTGAATAGCTTTGTAATTCCTAAACTGAATTATTAACAAATTACCATCTCTTAGACACAGAGCACCCCTGGGACATTGAAGGGAACGAAAGGCCAAAGTTTCAGAGATAACATTTCTAAAACCCAAGATTCTTCCATCAACACCTAAAAAAAGCATGTTTCTTGTGAAATCTCTGCTCTGATATCAATATTTGAACACCAACTTTCTTTTAATATAGGCAAGACAGATACTAATTAAATGAATGCATAAAGCATTAATATGGATAAAGGTGACCTTTATAAATGATAAAATGAATAATTCACCAGAAAGATGTTATAATCCTGTACCCATGTGTACTTAAAAACACAGCTTCTAAAAATGAAAGCAAAAATGACAAACAGTTGATTAACTAAAGAATAGTCAATGAAAGATATTAGCCTATTTTGAAAGAAATTATAAATCAAGCAAACAACAACAAAAAAAAGCCCTAAGGATATAGAGATTGGGAAATGTTTTCTACAAAAGGTCAGAGAATATATATTTGGGGATATGCACATGACATACATAAAATCTATAATATTTTCTTTTTCTCTATTACATATGAAATATTTCATACAAAATATATTGTATATAATTATTTTAATGACATATAATATAAATTGTTATTAATATATAATTATATGTTACTGTGTTTATACTATCCCTTCAGTATTTGAAGGCCATTCTGAACTCACTGACCACATAGAAGCCAGCCTTGGACTGAATTTGTCTAGTGGATTATTGTTTCCAAAACCCCAGTCTGATAGACAAGAACACAGGTGACAGGACCAATCTAATAAACATTTACTACATTCTACACAGAGCAAACTCAAAATACACACATTCTTTTTGAGTTAATATTGAAAATTCATAACAATTAATCACATTATAATTCATAAAGCAAGTCTCAAATGATAAAAGAACCAGTATCCTAAAGTCCTGACCTCTACCTAGAGATTCTTGAAGCACAGTAAGACAATGAAGACAAAGAAGAAAAATGAGACCCCCAAAACAATAATAATAATAATAATAATAATAATAATAATAAAAAGAATTAAAACTGATATTATGACAAACTGATGAACAATATGTAGAAATTGATGTATATTCTATATATTGTCAACATATTGACAACATTATCATACATTATCATTATATAGAAAAACGATAATCTACATTATCAGAACTAAAAGAAAGTTCATAGATATAGGATCAAAGAAAAATATAAATAGTGCTTCTATATGCCAGCTAAAATCAATTAAAATAAATTACCTTTGTGAATAGACACATAAAATGATTTAACTAATGAAAATGTCTCACATTTTGAAAGAAAACATTCAATACTCTTAAGGTATACCAACTATCACGAATTCATCTTTAATCAAAACCAATTTTTTATGTGATATAAAAAGCTAATATTTAAGTTCTTATAGGAAGATGAAAATTCAAACACAGCCATATCAAATTGTAAGCCAAAGTGGAGGAAAGCAGACTCCCGAGACCATAACTGAAATATATCAAAAATCTATAAAAATAATACAGAAGGCCTGGGGCTAGGGCTCAGTTGGTGGTGGGCTTGCCTAGCTCATGTAAGGGCTGGGTTCAATCCTCAGCACCACATAAGAATAAAACAAATGTATTGTAATCAAAATAAAATAAAATAATAATACAGAAACATTGTAACCAACCTAGAAAAGGGATTGCCTTTGCTCTTCATTTGTATTTTGATACATAATTATAACAAGAGGCCACAAAAATAGTACAGGGACAATGAAAATATATATGAAAAATAAACTGGATCTTTAATTGACATTAAAGACACACATACACACACAGATGCAGATGGCATGCATAGATGATATGGATCTAGACTGATACATAATATGTCAGGTGGACAAAGACCAAAATCAGAGGAAAGGTTGAAGAGCAAAATTAGCAAAAGTCTGCCACCCCTGAGCACAGAGAAAGGAGGGAGCAAGAAGGCAGAAGGGGAAAATTCACATTGAAAAAATATGAGCAGATGCTTAATTTCACTAATCATTCAGAAAACACTAATAACCTAATGAAAAACATTTTAAAACATAGTAATCATGAGTACTGACCTTTTGATAAATGTAAATAAATATAAATTATATAAATCAAAATAGTAATAAGTTGGTAGTTAATAATTTAATGAAATTAAAATATTAGAATATAGTAGTATGGCTATAAAATATTAATTGGCACTTAGTTTAGTATTAAATATAGGTTATGTAAATTACATAAATTTTTATTTATTTTTTATTTTTTTATTTTATTTTTTATTGGTTGTTTAAAACATTACAAAGCTCATGACATATCATCTTTCATACATTTGATTCAAGTGAGTTATGAACTCCTATTTTTACCCCAAATACAAATTGCAGAATTACATCAGTTACACATTCACAATTTTTACATAATGCCATATTAGTGACTGTTGTATTCTGCTGCCTTTCCTATCCCCTACTATCCCCCCTCTCCTCCCCTCCCATCTTCCCTCTCTACCTCATCTGCTGTTGTTCAATTCTCTCCCTTGTTTTCCCCCTCTTCCCCTCACAACTTCTTATATGTAAAAATTACATAAATTGATATTGTATGTTGGTGAAACAATTTTGAATATGATTTTTACTAAATTTAATAAAGTTCAATACAGCAAAGATTTAAGCAAATAGGTCGTAAATAAAACTATCACACAGTTACATGAGAAAACATGCAGAAAAACATCTAAGAAAGACTTTATAACAGTCAAAACATTGATATATAATAAGGCAGCAGGTGCACATGAATTACAGACCTACACAAGTCTTGGACTAGGAACTGATTATAATGCAATGTATTACATAATACCATGTAAGAAAACATGAAAATGTTTTACATATGGAAAGCAATAGACATTTTATTCAAATTATATATGCATTTTTGTTATAAGTAGAAAGAAGTAATAAGAATGATATGCATACACATGTATATGTAATATTAAAACACAATATTAATCAATCCCTTTCCACATAATTAAAATGTTTAGAATAGACATTATTTGTAAGTACCTAGCATAATCAAGGTAGCTATGACAAAGTCTAAGAACCAAGTTCTTACCAAGCTTTTATGGTGCTAAGCTCCCCCTCATAAATATATAAATACTAAATTAACATATTGAATCATGATGATGGTAATGCTATGAAGTTGTTATTATTATTTATTATTATCCTAATTTTAAAGATGAGGTGATTGAGGAAGAGAAGTTAAGCAACACGTCAGGATCAGGATACCAACTCCCTTAATCACCGTGCAATCCTGTGTCTCCAAGGCAGGCATTTCCACTTCAGGCTTAGCTCGCTCTCTCCTATTCAGAGTATAGCGAGCTATGAGGCAGTATAGTAGGCAATAACTGAATGGTACCTGATAATCTACAAAGGTGTTTCCAACAGTTGAGTTATGGATAATTGTTCAACAACCTGGTGAGGCCAAGAGAAAGGAATGACATTTCTCATTGCAAAGAGAAAACCAATGCTCAGGAGTAAAGTGACTGACCCATGCTCACAGAGCGAGGCAGTGGGAAAACCCGGGCTTGGATACAACTGCTCTTCTAACCCTAATTTGAAAGTAGGTCTCTGCTCTGATTGCATCTTGCCAGCCCACCTAGGATCTTGAACTGGTCTACTGCAGCACAACTGAGCATAGCAGTTCAGAGACAATAGAAACATTGGGTTCTGTTCCCCAGGATCCAGTCTATGCTGTGAGTGAATCAGTCTGCTCCCAAGAAGAATGCCTGCTTCAGTAATTTAGAGGTAGATACACCACTCACAGTGACACAAAGAGGAAATTTGTGTTTCCCAAGTCTGCAAGCAGGGCTCCACCAGGTTAGCTGCCTAGTCTCCAAATATAAATGGAGAAGTTCAACTGAGCAGACAAGAGGTGGACTATGGTGGACATGGAATCTGTTACCCAGACACTTTTGAAATAGGGAGCCCATTGTTGCAGCCCATTGTTGGGAGTGGGACTTAGAGACAGCTTCCCAGTGTTTAACTAAATATCTACTCATTTGTTACACAGACAGACAAACAGACACACACACACACACACCATATATGCTTTCCAAATGTAGTCTATACAATTTATTTATAATCGAATATTGTCTTATGACATTTTTACTTCAAAATATTGCATGTAAGTTTTAAATATTCTACAGCATGGTATTCACAAGTTCTTTAAGTTCTAGAAGTTAACACCATAATACATTTCTCTGATTTGATATTTATTTTTGTTGTACTTCTGCTCTGCGTTCTGTGTGAAGCAGGTAAAAGTCTCCCAGGGAGAATTCCATGCAGGAATGCCCATAGTTTGCTTTGAGAGGATTCGCATCCACTAAAAATTTTACCATAACTAAAGATGTAGAGCATTGTTAAAAATTTAGGGATACACTGAAGGCATTAACTTATTATGCCTTTTTAAAAAAATCTTATTCAGAATATTCCTGATGTAGGAATTTAAATATCACCTGCTATTCTTGAATCTGGCTTCTTTGTCTCAAGAGAGAAACTAGTTCCAGGTTAGAGTGGCTGGAGCAGATGGGGCTTTTCCATAAACAATCTCTGATGGCCTATCTCCCCCATCTTCATTATTTGGTACATATATAAACAATTGTGTAGCATGGGAAAAATGCATTAAAACTTATGTAATTCTGCCTTTAATTTATGATTGAAATACATCACAATTGTGCCTAAATGCCTGTGTCAACCACCCAGTCGTAATAGGAGGAGAATGATAGTATATTCTCAATGTATGAAGCAGATTAACTATCAGAAATTGGAGAATAACATTTTGTACATTTTCAAGGAACAGCTGTTAGAATTTTTTAAAAATATACAATCAGTGACTTTTCATATTTGTGTTTTCTATTCCTGTTTCTATTTGGTCCTCTAACCCCAAACTTATAAATGACATGTTGTATCAGTAACCTTGATCATGACATTGAAAGAAAAAAAAAAAAAAGGAAGATTCTCTGGGAGGGAAATATGCTTCTTTTTAAAGCTCACCCTAGATCTCCTCTCAGCTGGTCATCTGAAATTTAGACAGCATGTATGTGTCCTGTAGGGACAGACTCTGAACGTGATAGGACAGTTACTGCACCATCTAGGAATACAGAGACGGTGGAAGTCATGAACAAGCAATATGGCAAAGGGCCTGTCTTCATCCTTCAGGCTGCTCTCACAAAACACCAAGGGCTCTGTGGCTCCTGGACGGCCAGAGCCCATTCCTCAGGATTCTGGAGGCTGAAAGTCCAGGTGGAAATGCTGGCAGACGCCCTGTCTATTGAGGGCCTGCTTCAGGTTCACAGAGGGCACCTTGTTGCTGGGTCCTCACATGGTGGCAAGGACTCAGGGTCTCCCTCAGGCTTCTTTAGAAGGGCACTTATCCATCCTGAGGACCCCAGGCTTATGACTTAGAACCTTCCAAGGCCCATATCCTCATACCATCACCTTGGGAATCGGGATTTCAACAGACACATTTGAGGGGCATAAATATTCTATCCTATGGTCCCAAAAGAGATGAGTGTAAATGTTAAATAAGTCTATTAATAGCCACACAGTTTAGGACAAATGGCTTAACCTTAGATTTCAGCATGTTGTCACATATAGGAAACAAAATGTTTATTAGCTCTCAGAGTATCTATGAGGGTGACCTGGTAATTTATATAAAGCACTCACATAACATTTTAATAGTTTACATGGAGTTTTAAAGTAGTATGTTCTATCTTGTCTTTAAAACTAGACAAAACTCTAAAATGTTGCCCATTTAATCCCCGTATCAACCTTGAAATGGCATGATTTTCATTATTGCAGAGAAGAAAATAAAAAGTAAGGAAATCTTGTGAGTTGACCACCATCACATAATCAAAAAGGGGTGAAGTTCAGGGGTTTGTCTTCTGAATCAAATTTGGAATCTGCCCTGTGCTCATGGGAATAGCAAGCAGCATGCCACACTGAACTGCATCCTCTGCTGTCTGTGCAAGGTGGAGCTCAGACCCAAGTACCAATGGAAGTGAAAACTTCCTTTTCAGTGTTTTTCACATAGAAATGTTAAAACATAACAAGGGTAAAACAAAAGGGGCTTGGCACAGCTCAAGGCACAGGGCTTGCTTGCTTAAATATTTGTAAGGCGCCGGGTTGGATCCCCAGCAGCACAAACAAATAAATATCAAAACTCAGTCTAGACAGATGAATCACATTCTGTTTAATGAAATAGCAGCAAACTTGCAATTTATTGATATATTCAGTCAATATTTATTAAGCAATTTCCACACAGTACCGTATCAAACAGGAACGTATCAAATAGGAACATTCTCCATATGTGTGCACATTTTTATGGAAGAAGTGTTTATCTGTATGGACTTTATGAAATTTTAGGTCAAATCTGCTATGTAAGATAATTTGCAAAACTAGCCTAAAGAGTGGGCTTTGCGCTACTTATCACTTCTTCCTCATGGTGACGCTGACTGTTCCCTTGCTGGTGAAGGCAGACCATGTGCCATTCTAATACCAACTTATTTTTGTTGCAAATGAATTAGTCCTAATTAAATAAAATGCTGGTTCTGAGGGTGCTTTGACAATCCTTGAATCTTAGAGATATTGTGCCTTCACTACCCGGAATTTAGAAACAGTTTGCATTGGACTTTAATTATTTTCCCCACCAATAACTGTTTTGTAAATGCATGAAAATGGCAGAAACTCAGTGAGTGCAGCTCTCCTTGACTGAAGGTGCATGGCAAGGGCCTCTGTGAGATGCTGTGTGGCTGTGGTGGGAGGAGTTTAATTTCCCTTGCCAGGTTTCAAGGAAAAACATCATTTTCCTGGCTGACTACTGCCCGGGATGCTCACCCATAACTGATGCACCATTTCATTTTGTTGATTTCCTATCCACTGCCTTCAAATGCTTCCTCCTCCCACCTCATCTTCCATTGACCTCCCCACCTGCCCAGCCCCACTGCTGCAGACAGAATATGAAGTCAGAGAGAAACACAAAGCGGGTTCCTTCTTGGAATCTGCTTCTCTGTCAAACCAGGTCTACTCCAGGGGAGTTAAATTGAAAACAGGAGGATGAAGCTGAACTGTTCTTTTGTTTCCTTCTTTCTTTTCTTTCTTTCTTTCTTTCTTTTTTTTTTTGTAGTTAATGTACACATTGTTACAAAAATATGTTTGTGAGTGAATGGAGATGGTCTCTAAATTCCACATTAGGTCTCTATGTAGAAAAATGCTGATAGAATCATTCATTACCAAGAGGCCCATCTTTTATATATAATATGGGAAAATATGCACTGAAAGTATGAGAATCAGGACTCAATATATGTATGTACATTTACACAGATTCATATATTATTTTAGTCACTCAATAAATAAGAGCACTGCCCTAGCATTTCAGAGCTAAGTTGGGGACAGAGGAATACGTGTGGCCCCTGCCCTCAGGGAGCACCTGAAGGGAGGGAGACAGACTTCAGGGGAAGAGGAATGGTGTTTTAAAGGTTACCATGAAAGTAGTCTTTGGCCAAATTTCCCACTTTCTAATAATGGTTGGTTTAGACCAGAACCTGTGAATGGGCTGAAGCCAAACAGCGGATCAGAGGAAAAGTGATCCTGTAGTCTGTGACAGTCAACTGCAGTCCTCTGTCAAGGGAGAGAATTTGCAAGGCACTTGCAAGGTGAGGTGTCGTTCAAATAAAATTTTAAGAAAATCAGATGACAACTACCTTTAAAAAAAAGAGGTGAGGAATTATGACCTGTTAACTCAGGAAGGGAACAATATTTTCGCATCAATATTCTCTTTATATTTAACTCCAGTAAAGAAGCATAAAATAGCAACACTTCTTGTTTATACTGTCTTTTTTCTTATTGTTGTTTTTTGTTTGTTTTGGGGTTTCTCCTTGCACGAATCAAACTGAAAGACCAAAAAAATAAACACACACACACACACACACACACACACACACACACACACACCCCACTTTCATTGTACACATTTTCCCTGAGTGTGAGAAGTCTTTAAAATGATACAGTGTCCTTTAAGTCATAGTGGACAGAGATCTCATGGGCAAGAGTCAGGGAAGGGTAGCGTAGATGGAATTTGAAAAAAACACTTCAGGAGAAAGGCAAGGCAAGGAAGTCAGGGCTCAGGCTTGTGTCCTGGGTGCATGCAGGCAGCTTAGGGGACCCATGCTTAGAGGGCTGTACTAGGAAAGAGAAAACCTTCTCTGGATTGAAGCTAATCCCTTAATCCCTTCCATTTGTACATCAATTTACAGTACTTCAAGCACTTTCCCAACCATTATCACATTTAATCTTCACAAATGCCAGGAAAGAACACAGGATGGGGATTAATCTGCCCTTTTTAATGTACAAAGGATAGGATATGAATTGGCCAAGGTCAGAAAGGCAGGGAGGGGCGAAGCTGGCTAGAGCCAGCTTTCGTTTCTTTTCTCTTATTACTTTTTAAACCCAGAGGGAGATATTAATTTGAGCCACAGGAAGAAACAAGTAAAGAAATGGCAGTCCTATGTTTCGTCTCAAGCTGTTTCAGCAGGTGGAAACGGACTGCTGACATGCAACCCTCTCCCCTGTGCTCAGCACAGGCCTCTAGGAGTGTGATCCAGGGGCCTCTCTGGGAGCTCATGTGGGTGAGTTTCCATCCTTCATCAGGATAAGGGGCTTGCACCACCATGCAATCCACAGTCACAAGCACGCTGTTCCTTCCGGTGACTTACTTTTTCATGGCAAGGCTTCCGTCAATCACATAGGTGGCGTGTTGCCATACATGCTAGCACAGGTGAGTGATTTTCCATCACAAGCAGGCAGTGTACAAGCTCTTTGAGTACCAGGGGCTCTCACTGATAAAACTAAGGAAACTCAATTAACAAAGCTCTCCATGGTGAGATTGCTCTCCAAGGAACCAGTGGTTCCAATGCAAAACTGCAAAATTGGGGCTTTTTTTTACTCAGGCCTTGTGCATAACTTTCCCAGCCCTTGGGTTCTCTCTACAGGAATAAGCACCCAGCCATCCAGCCACAATCATTTGAGCACCTGTTCCTCGTTAGCTATGGTCCAGTAGCTGTTGGTGTCCACTGACATGGAAGAGAGCGATAAAGGATATGATGGAGGTATGCAGCAGTATGTTGTCAAAGGCAGCCCTTTACCTAGGGACATGAAAATGAAGTCTAAACGTTTAAAAATATTACTATGAGGGGCTGGGGTGTGGCTCAGTGATAGAGTGCTAGCCTAACACATGTGGGGCCCTGGGTTTGATCCTGAGCACCACATATAAATAAATAAAATAAAGGTATTATGTCTATCTATAACTAAATATTATTTAAATATTACTATGAGAACTACAAAAATTTGCTGGAGGCATATATAACTGGAGGAAAGGAAATCAGTGAGTAGATATTGTAAGCAACCCAAGATGACAGCACTGGATAAGGCAAGGAGAGTGGAGATTCAGGGGTGAGGGCTAGAATTTTTAAGATTTTAAACATGTTATCTAATTATAATACCAGGGGAGAGTTTTGAGAAGCAGGGAGGCATCCAGCACAAGAAGTGGCTGATTTGCACCATTTCTAGAACCCAAGCGCAAGTGGATATCAGGGCCTGCCTGTCCCTGTCCTCTGCCCTCTGTCCTGTAGAGTTGGATTTTATATAGTGGCAACCTACTCACCTGTAGAAAGGGGACCCTGAGCAGCTTGGGGATCCCAGACTCCATCTCCTATTCTAACCTCATCCTGTCCTCTCAGATCTGGTGGTTGCTGCTGTCTTCCTGTGGTTTCCTCCACCATTGACTCTCCCTTCCTCAGTGACCCTGGGTGGGATTATCCAACCCCACTAACTGCTGGAAACTGCCTTGGATGATGTCCTGCCTAACCAGCACCTGGACTTGAGCTGGGCCTGAACTCGGTCCACTAGCCAGCCACCATAGCTTTTACAATTTTTCTGATACTGCAGATCGAACCCAGGGGTGCTGTATCACTGAGTTACACCCTCAGCCCCTTTTTTCACTTTTGAGACAGCACAATAGGTTGCCCAGGCTGGCCTCAAATGTTTTATCCTTCTGCCTCAGTCTCCTGAATCGTCAGGATTACAGGCATGTGTCATCACATTCAGCTAAGCCTTCATGCATGAATGAGTGACTTGATCAGAATGCAGGGTTTTTAATAATTGTATTCATGAGTTATAATTGTACATCATAGTAGGTTTCATTGTGATATACTCATGCCTGCACATAGCATAATTTGGTCTTATTCTTTTTCTTGCTCCTCCCTCTATTACTCATCATTTATTCTACTGATTTCCTTTGATTTTCATGAGATCCTCTCTCCACACTCCTTTTTTTAATCCCTTTTCCTTTCAAGGTTTTATATATGAGAGAAAAACATACACCCCTCGATTTTTTAAATCTGGTTTATTTCATTTAGCATGAGCTCTACCTCCACCCACTTTCCTGCCAATGACATAATTTCATTTTTCTTTATGGCAGAGTAAAAACCCCTTGTATGTCTACACCATATTTCCTTTATCCATTCACCTGTTAAAGGACACCTAGGCTTAGCTTGGCTATTCTGAATTGCAGAGCAGTTTTAATGTTCCAAATGGCCTCGTATTGGCCATATTCTTCTTGAAGATTGCAGTGTGAATATTTCTCCATGGAGAACCCTACAATCTGCTGCCCTGGCCATGTGTGTGTTCCCAGCAAGGCCAGGACAGGACAAGCGGTCACAGTGAGCATCTGTACCAAGTGCATGAGGCATGTGGGGGTGGGGGGGAGTTCTAATTGTGTCTGGAGTAAATGTTGTCTCTTGGGAACCTGAGGTGTAATGTGGCTCACTGAGTGTGGTTCTCCACATGCAACAGATGCTTGTAGTCACACCATGCACCCATGATTTAAGGACTTGGAAATTGCAAGTGGGGAAAGAAAGACAAGTTTTGTTTTTATGTTTTTTTTTTTTTGGGGGGGGAGATGATATTTTAGTGGAGGGGGGATGGATATGAACAAATCAAATTCTATGAAGAAAATGAAGAAAGAGGAAGAGATTGAGGGAGGTGGGGGATAATTTTGAAAGCATGCATATGGGAGGCTCCCAGGGCAGGGTGCCTTTGAGATCAGAGAGTAGCATAAGCAAGAGTCAACCCTGCTTCCTGAGCAGGACTAGAGGCCAAGGGCACAGCATGGGAAACGGCCTAACCAAATACAAAGATCCCACAGCAAATGTGTCTTGTATATCCATGTAGAAGCCAGATTTAATATCCAAAATTCTATTCTGGAAGGCCATTATTGCTTCTCAATTTCCCAGCTTTTCATTTTTTAGAGGAACAGTTTGGCACACTAGAAATGACATAGGCTTTGAAGCCATCTCTCTTTATCTCCATCTTGCTGCCCCTGTTTCTTTACCTGTGCAATAAAGATAAGAGGCTCTATTTTAGATACTCAGAGTCAGACTCAAAAGAGATAAAACATTTATGAGCACTTAGCAAATTTCCTGAGACATACCATACACTTAATAAATAGTATTTCTTTCTGTTCCTCATTAAAGAGGATTAATAGTATGATAAATGGGAATATCATTGCAGATATTATTAATTTCACAACTCTCCTATTTCCATTTAAGAGAAATCATTTTTATTAGTATAATAACATATGAATAGAAAATTAAACATCACAATATTCCTAAAGTCTACTAAATGTATTTAAATGTGGAAATTAAAAGATAACCTCAATATTTGAGTAAACTGCTCAAATATACCTATTTCATTAGGCCTTGGGGTTTAGTGTCAGCAAAATATCAGAAAAAATATCAAGATCAGTTCAAGTAGTTAGGCTTTCTTCATTTATCTAAAGTTATAATGAAAGGATTTGCCATTTTTAAGCTTCCCGTGTTATTCCTATAATCCTGAAAACTGTTTCAAATGTTAGGCATTCTTATTGGAACACACCCACTGCAAATGACCAAAATTAACTCACAAGAGAGGTAATGCTGGTTCCCCGAACCAGGGATCCCAGGGTCGGACCACAACCAAGCATAGCTGGATTCGGAAGCTCAGATGGAGTTTTGACTTCAATTTTAGCTTTACTTTCTTTTTCAGTGTCCCTGCTCTGCATTCCTCCATGGTGGCTTTGTCGTGAGGCCCAGGTAGAAAACACCTACACTAGAGCCCCAAGGTCCTTACAATATGGAAATTGAAGAACTCTCTCTTTCCCACTGGCTGCCAAACAATCCCCCAGAGGACACTCATCACTCTGCTTGGAGCATGTGACTTTTCTTTCACTCTTCCTCACCATCAAGGTGACAAGGGCCACTGTGCACTGTGTAGTGGGGAGGAGGACATGCCGAGTGCTGAAAGGAAAAGGCACCATGACTGACAATCCTGGTGGCAGGAGTGCTGTCAAAGGAAGGGTGTGAGATGAGTTACTATACTCTCTACTAAGTTGCATTTTTAACTTGCATATGAAAAAACCGAGGCCTGGGTATGTAAAACACCAAACAAACCCAATCTTGCCCAAATCACACAGCTAATTAGCAGCAGAAATTCAAAACCATGATTGATGCTGAAGCCTGGGATCTTCCGGCTTCCACTTCTTCTCCAGCCCTCATGGATGGAGGCAACGGCTCTCCACACACACCTGGACAGGGAGAGCAAGATCACTGCACTGCATCTGCAAAGTTTAATGGACTTTCCGTGCATTGCATTCTCTGTCTGTTTGGGGCTAATTCTAATATATGTTTATTAGGTTATTTGAACCCTTGGATTCTTTGTGTTATTTCTTACTTTTCAAATGCAATCTATTAAACCATGGAAATATCAGGAAAGGAGCAACTAAATGGAAAGGGCCTGTGTGGCCTTCCCTCACCTGTACAGGGGGTGACAAGTAGGGCCCTTTGGCACCCTCTCTTTTTTGAACTGGTTAAGGATGTATTTGTTGAGCCTGGAGCATGGGCACCCAGACTTACTTAGTTTACCACTTGAGAGAGTGGAGAGCAACACTGATCAGGACTCTACAAAAGAAACCCCCAATTTTCCAAAAGAGTTGTTCAGAATCCATGGGTGCTGCTGTACCTTCTGGGCTCTCTGAGGGGAGCTCAGGCTCAGATCCGCATAGCCAGCTCCATTGCAGCTAACAAATGCTGAATGGATGGATGGTGACCTCTTTTAACTGACTTTTCTCTGTGAAAATTTGTGGCTTCTGCCTTTGGTTGGGGGGATGTCTTGGCATCTGATTGATCTCTCTCAAATATGCCTATACTGAAGAAAATCTCCAAAGCTTTCAAATAATTGTTGTGTTTTGTTCCTTGCAATTTAGTGCTCATTATACTCCTCTTGGTATTTCCCCCCTGCATTAGTATTCAGTACCATTTTGGCACTTATAACAATGAGTAGCGCTGTTCATCACTTGCTTGTCTCTTTCAGTATCATGTGGGTGCGCCTCCCTATTCAGCAAGCATCTGTTGGCAGAGATTGTAAGCCCCGTCCTGTGTACACCCAACTTGTAAATTGAATAAACAACCCTAAGGTTAAGTGCTCACAGTGCCATGGAAGGGGGGGGGGGGCAGGAAACAGATTAACAATAGCATTATTTTCCAAAGTTGTAAATGTATACACACAGAAAGAAAGAGATACAAAGAGAGAGAAAGAGGCAAAGAATTGAAGGAGCACTGAAGAAATGCCCAAGTGACAGGAAGGGTCAGATGGTCTTCCAGAAAAAGAAACACTTGTTCTTCCTTTCTTATCAGTTCTTCCTTTTATCACACGTCAAGAATTGGATAGAATCTGGGTACAGATATTTATTTAAAAATTGCCAGTTTCCAACTGAGGGTGGTTCAGGAACTTCATAAGAGTGAAGATTTGACTTTCAGGGTCTCTCTCAGTCTCAATCCAATTGACGCCCTGCATCATTCCATTTCCGTTGAGAACGATGCTCCAGGCATCTTATTTTTTTATTTTTATTTTTATTTTTTTATGCTTACTTTCATTTTTCTCTAGGGCATGCTATCCATCTCGCCATGAAGGCACTTCTTTTCAGCATACAACTGAAATTTCAATAGAAAGGAATAGAAATGTGAAATAATGTACTTTACAACTTCCCGGGTTCGAGGAATCTGTTGCCTTTCTAAATTCTCAAATAAGGGAATGCTCTACCCCAGGCAAGCATGACCCTTGGGGATTTTGCTCTTTAAAACAATAGGAAATCATTTTATCTCAATAAGAGATATGAAGCAGAGAACCTTGACACACCAGGCATCAAAGTGTAAGAACACAGGCCAAGGGATGGATGGTGCTGGAAGTCATTATGTTAAGTGAAATAGCAGACTCAGAGAGACAAGTGCTGCACGGTCTCTCTCATGCAGAATCTGAACAACTTGACTTTCATAGACATGGAGAATGGAATGATGGCCCCAAGCCTCTGCGGACAATAGCTGGCAACGAAGGATGGGAAGGCTACGGTATGTATCCTAAGCTACAGAGGAGGGAGAAAGGAGTTTTTTTGTCCAGTTGCATAGTAAGTCTGTGACTATAGATAATACCAATGTGCTGCATATTTCAAAAAGCTACAAAAATATTTTAAATGTTTTACCTTTAAAATTTTAAATGTTTTAGGAGACAGATATGTTTACCTTGATTTGAACCTTACACAATGTTATGCATAATGAAACATTACATAATACCCTATAAAAATGTAAAACTTGATGTTTCAATTTAAAATACATAATTAAAAGGGAATAGGTGTTAGGATCAGTAAAAGAGGAGTTCACCATCTTACCCTGCCAATCACTGTGAACTTGGGGAAGCCATTTACCTATCTAATCCTCTATTTTCTTCTTGTAAAATAGATATAGTATCATTAACTACCTCATAATTTGAGAATTAAAACTGAGAATGCATGGTGAAGAGGGCTTTTGCCAATAGTTATTCATATTAAACATTCATCTCAATTCTGAAAATTCATCCTAAGAGCAAGTGTGTGCAGTGATTGGAAAATTAGAAGAGCTTTTTGGAATTAAGATGGAGGTAGTGTAGACAACCTCAAACCAAAGGAGACACAGGATGTTAATTCCAATGAGAAAATACTTGATAAAAATCAAGCGATGGGAAAATTTTACCTAATCATTCTTTGGGGGCACACATTACAAAATACTATTATTTAAAAAATGGTTAGTGAACCTCCATTCTTCACAGGTACCATATAGAACATTTGAGGAATGCAAGAGTGAATTGATTCCTTGAAGCAGAAATTGTATTTATCTATTTTTTGTATCTACAATATATATCAGATGTTAGATCATCAATAAAAGTGTTTTGAGTGAACAGAGTAGAAAAAGCCTCAATTTGAGCCTTGTGCCTTAGCAAGTACCGATAATGCAGTACGGAAAGTGGTGATCGCTCTAAGTTTAACACAAATGGAGGCCAAGGAAAAGACCAAAGTGTGATGGATCAAATGAAGAAAGAGAGTTTTAAAACCATCCACAGAGCTCTCCACCTGCACAACCTTGGGTGAAGCCTCAGTTCTAACTAGTGATTGCTGAGTGCCAGGATGCACAGGCACCAGCGATTTCACACACCATGCTTGTGCACAGAGGAGCTTCTACACCCCAGTCTGCAAAACGAGGATCATAGCTGCCTGATATCCCTGGGCTCTTTGTGAAGTTTTAATGGATTAGTATGTATAAAAGCACTTTTCTAACCTAAAATGTGTTTTTCAAGTGTGCATTGTTGTTGAGCCTTCAGCACAGGGAGTTCATTAAATGGATAAAGATGACTTTGAGGTGGAGCAATGAGCAGAACAGCCTCCTCACGGGGATCAAAAGATTACCTGAGTCCTATTACATTCTATCTATTGAAGCAAGACATCATGTAGCATTTATGAATGTTGCAGAAGAGAAATAAGAAAAATGTACTAATTGAATAAAAGTGGGATGTTTATTATTGCAGAAATGTCATTCAAAGAACTTCAGAAAACATGTTCAGTTAATTAGCTATTATGATCAGGTATCTATGGAAACAGTTATAAATCAGTACTCAAAATATGCAATCATTTGCCCATTTCACAATAATAGTTACCAGTAGTTTCTGCTTTAACAGGAAATATGAGCTCAAAGAAGCAAATCTAGTTCAGGGATTTATTGCAACATATCTAGGAGAAAAATTGTAGAAATTTAAAGCAAAATAACATAAAGATAAGGATAAAAAAAACTGATCCAGGTGGGAATGAGGGATTACAATAGGAAAAAGGAACAATTCTGCACATCTGAAGGTGAAGCCTTTCTCATGTGTTAGCAGCAACATTTGCTGTGCCCTTGTTAAGATAACAATTTGAAGAACTATTTTATATTATCAATAATACAAAAAGCATTGAGTTTTCCCTATATTTTCTAGCACTAATATTTTATTTTTTTAGTTTTTTTATGTGGACACAATATCTTTATTTTACATTGATGTGGTGCTGAGGATCGAACTCAGTGTCTCAAGCATGCTGGGCGAGCACTCTACCACTGAGCCACAACTCCAGCCCTAGCACTATTCTTTTTTAAAAAATATTTTTTTTTAGTTGTAGATGGATACAATACCTTTATTTTATTTATTTATTTTTATGTGGTGCTGAGAATCGAACTCAGTGCCTCACACATGCAAGGAAAGCACTCTACCACTGAGCCCCAGCCCCAGCCCCGCTAGCCCTATTCTTGAGATACAAAGATGAAAAGAAACCAATCTCTATACTTGAAGAACTCGTAACATGGAAATTAGGGGAAGGTATGGAGGGGGAGATACAGGAATTCTGAGGATGTAGATCAGGGCATTTTATATTTGGTGTCAAGGCTGGGAATCAGTGAGAGCCACAGGGAGAGGTGACATTTAAGCATGGCCTCAAACCAGAGAGCTATTGATAAAAGAAAAGAGAGTGGACAGGAAATACAGCAGCAGGGAGTCATGACTCTGCTTTCCATGCATCAAGAGTGACTGAAGGTTTCTCTTAGAGTCTTCATGGGTTCTTCGACTCTTCTGAGGCTTTAAACCCATCCAAATATGCCTTCGTTTAAGCCTCCTGATGACCCCATGTTAAGTATCATTACTACCAGTCAAGGTTTAAAATAAGGAAGCAGATTCCCGGAAATATTAACTAATTTACCCATGATTGTCCGACCAGGATTCAGCATTTGGAATAACTGCCTGTTTTCTGAGCCTACGGTCTGCATCCAGTTTCCTACTCTGATTCTTTTTTTCCGATTAGTCATGCCCCTGCTCTTCCTGCCTCCTGTTTGAGGTCTCATATTCAAGACTTCCAAGACAGACTCTGTGGGGTCCAGTCTGCACCCAGCGTGGAGCTCCTCTGTTGAACACCACTCTCACAGGAGGCAGCTCTGTGGGTTCTGGCCCCACTTACGTGAAGCCTGCATGTGTTTTGAGGTTCAGAGGTGCCCAGAGCAAGAGGCCCATGAACAAAGGCATAATTTACAACCAGTAATTGCCAAGGGGAGCTGGGGTAGAAAGGGTTCAGAGGCATGAAAAGCACTCATACCACATAAATGGGTCTGCATTTCAAATCTTCTCCTCTGAGCAGAGGCTGAGCCCTGTGACACCTGTGTGTCTTCAGAACTGCCATCGACCCACCTAGCTGGCCCAAAACACTGGTCTGTGAAGGGACTTCTCTTTCCCACACTCCTGGCTTATGCTGCAAAACCAAACCTTTGATGTGAACACCAGCCAGGTTAGTCATTGTGCCAAGTTTCTGACAAATTTCTTCTAGGCCAGGCCCATGAGGGAACTGTTTTAACCTTGAACCTTCATGTGCTCCTTCCTAATGGTGATGCTGCTACCTAATAGACAACCCCCAGTAATGGATGAGAAAGAATAAGTCTGCATATATCTAGGCCTTAAATCTACACTATATTTTAATTGGATAATTATGTCATCAATGTTTCTAAGAGTACAAGTATACAAACACATATACATAAATATACATACACACATGATTATTATTTATTAAAGTATCTGAGGAAGCTGAGACACAGAGACGCTACACAGTTAACCAAGGTAACACTACAAATCAGTCCTGGAAGCAGCATTTTAGATTAAGGCTTAAGATACTCCTGTCAGCCTCCATTATGCTGAATCTAGATTTTAAAATGTCAATGAGGGTGTCAGGCAATTGCAATTCTTGTGCATTCCTGGTAGAAATATACATTGATATAAGAAAATTGGCAAACCGTCTAGCAGAATCTTTCAAGGATGGACACATACACACAATATGAGCCAGCAATTGTACTCCTAGATTTCCAACAACAAACTTAGACCTTTATTCACCAAACACAATATTCAAGAACATTCTTACTATTCATACTAGTCAAAAACTGTAATTTTCCCACATGTTTAGCAATAGAAGTTTGGGTAAATTGACATTTGTTCGCACAACAGAATATTTCACAGTGAGGAAAATTAAAAATTAAATCCCTCAATGCTTTTAAAAAGTCTCATCAAAGACATGAGTGAGAGATGCCAGATGAGAAGCAGCACGGGCCACATAGACTGTACATAAAGTTGGGACAACAGGTCAAGCACTTCCTAGTGTTGGAAGCCAAGGTAAAGTTCACCTTTGAGGAGTGGGTGTAAGTAGAAGGGGACAAGAGAGGACACTGTGCTTCTGGTAATGTTTTGTTCCTTGGTTTTGGCATTGAATGTGTTTAATCTGTGAAAATCCATCCTAGTTACTCACACACTCCCCATGATAAATGCTGTACTGAGACAACATTATTTTAAAAGTGATGTTTCAGAAAGTATTTTCTCTCATCTCAAATTGCAATTTGGAGTCCCTGGTTTTCTCTCCTTTCTGCAGTTCCTGGAGCCATTCTACAAACATACTCTCAAAGGCATCCACACTCCTCTGAGAGCACTCTCTCACAACTGTATACCCGCACATGCACAGGAACACATGTAGGCACACACATGTACCCACATGGACATGCACGTGCGGCTGCACACACACACTCGTGTGGGTTGTGGGATGTCTGTCTGCATCATCATCTTCCAAGCTCACCATTCAGGAATTCAAAAACTGCTTTTTCCTTGTTCCTCGCTGGACCTACCTTAAGGTCTGACACTCACAGAAATAAACACACATTTATTAGTCATGCACAGAAGCTTGGTCAGGTCAAAAGCCATTCAGTCTTCAGGCTCTGCTTAAAATGACATTTTCAGGAAGCCCTTTCCTGGCCCTTGCCCTATTTTAGAATCTCAAGTCAGAGTCCCATAACACCTTATATGCCCCCTACTATGAAACTAACTGTAAATAATAATAGTACCTTAAGGAAATATCTGTCTCAGTCAAAATCTTACACTTGGTGCCCAATATGTTTCAGCACCCAGCACAAAGCATGAGCATAACGCATATGAATATGAGAAAAAATTTGCTAAGTTTCATTGCACATAATAATTATTCTGGGATTTATTTTTTTTAAATTAGACATATCAGATTCCATGATTCTCTGATGGAGCCTGGGAATTAGGAGCAGATCAAAGACTTTTCAAATCTGATGTATAAGAATATTTATCAGATGCTTATTGAATAAATTCGTGTCTGGATGGATGGATAGATAGACGGCTAACAAAGAATGAGCACATCACTTATCCATTTAATTAATGAATAGACAAAAAAAATACACTGATGATTTGAGGCTAGAGATTGTACTGATTGCATTCCTATTTGGCCTGTTCTTACATGAGCCAGGCCTGAAGAGGCAAGTCTTCCTTTGACATCTCTTTAAACACAAAAGCTCCTGGATGAAATCATCATCATTATATTGTATACGCCCCATCAGCACCAGAGGAAGCCTTTGTGCTAAGTCTTTATGGAAGAAAAAAAAAAAAAACAACTGGGAACAAGGGAAGGTGGCAATTGACTGGAAAACAAACACTAAGTTGCCGTTTAAATAAACATCATCTCCCCAATGAGAACTCCCCAAGACCAACCCTGCATAAATGCAGAGCACATTCATTACCTGAAAATGAATAAAGCAGTATTTATAAAATGAGCAATTTGGATTTGATTAATGTTTATAAATGTGTTTACATATGAATTGAATATTAACCTATAGCTTGAAAGGGTTTAATTAACCTTGGAATATTGTTTTGGAGCACAATGAAAAATACCCAATTCACAAAGGGGAAGGCAGAGGATATCTGCAAGCACAAATAAGGTCAATTAATTAGGCAATTTGCATACATTTAAATTGTTATTTTCAGAACAATTTTTTTTTTGACATTTGGCTCTTCCTATTCCCATATTGTGTTTTCAACCTTCTATTTATACAACACATCAATCACCCAGCCACCCTGAGAGCATCATGATCAGCTCAGGAACCCTAAAGCCCAGTCTTCCTGATAAGTAGGCATCATCTCTGCAAAGAAGATGCATTAACCCATCCAAATAAACCCCAGAGTGGTAGGGGGAACTCAATTTAAACTAAACCCATGAAATTGATACAGAACTGTAAGATCGTGGTCCACAGGAATAAGAACATAATACATCACAGAAATTATTGATAAATGGACAAACGAATGAGTGAAATGTGGCATGGATTTTCTAGATTATCAAATGCAGTGCATGTTAAAGCTCATTTCATATGGTATTAGCTCAACCATATATAACCAGGCTTTCAGCTATGCTTTAGCCCTCTTTATTTTACACTTCTCATCTGTTGAGGAAATCCTACCTCATTTCTCATTTGTAAAATTTCCTTTTGCAAATGAGGTATTTTGGTACTTTGGATTTCAATCAGCTTCCATGAAGGACCCTCATATTCACCAATATTGAGTATCAATATTGAGGCACCTAATGGAAAATCAAATAGCTAGATATGCACGTGCTCATAAGCTGAACTAGATGAACAGTGATACCTAACCTCTATCAACTCCTCACCAAATTCACAAAGGGACCCCTGTTAAGAATAGCACCAATAAGAAAGAGGCCATACCGTATAGATACTGTCATGACTGATGACATATTTTAGTTGAACAAAGTGCTACAACAGTCATTATTCAGTGTCTATCTGCAAAAAAGCATCAATATTGTTATTGTCCTCATTTGAAACAGGATAAAGTGTGTTCTTTTCATCAAGGTGGGATATCTGAAGCATTTTCAATGCTATACTTAACTTTCATCTTGTGGGTTTCTCAACCTCAGGCCAAAAAAAATAGACACAGAGTACAGTGCAGAAAGGAAATCTGTTTGCTAAGAATGGGGCATCTTGTATGGCCATGTGACACCCCTAGATGTCACAATCATCAAGACACTTGAAAACATTCTGCCCATCTCTCAGTCTTCCTAATTTATTGGATGATATTTTCAAATGTTTGAAAGTGAACCAAGAGACATAAGAATGAAGACGTTCACAATGCCAGAAGCAATCATCATGTGGGGTAACAGTAAAAGTGAAGGTCCATAGAACTGTAGTCTACCCTGTCCCTCAAGTAGTTCAATGAGGTCTAAGTTTAGACAGAGCCAGATGAAAGCAAATCCCTCCATGATTTAATTAAAGTGTTGGATGGATGGAGGTTAGATGTTTTGAAAGGAGAACTAATTCCAGAAGGGCTTTCTGCTAGACTGAAATCACTCTTGACCCACTTTGCAACCTTGCCACTGTCTGGACCCAGGCAATCACCCGAATGCTGCATTAGGTTCTGGGAAAGGTATGAGCATGCACTGTGTGTGGCTGTGAAGCTATACTCATGTCAGCTTGTTAAATATGTCATCAGTCATCATAGCAGGCCCTCTGATAGACATTACCTTCTCAACTGCCTTCATAAACTAGATTTCATTTCTGTTTTTATTTTGAAACTAATACTCATGAGATGTTTAAGTATGTTTGGTTTTCCTTAAATAGTAAGCAACAGAGCCAAGACTTGAGCTCAAATCTGCCTGACCCCAAATCCCAGATTCTCACTTTGGGCTTGTCTACGTACTAACTATGGGGTCACCTCAAACAGCTCTAATAGGGGTCTAAAGATTGGCTAACTGACTTCCAGCCTCAGAAGAATGGATTACTTTTTCTGGGCACAGAGCCTCCTTTCTGTTTTCCCATTGGATTCACAGAATTCTCACACTTGATCAGACTACCATTCCCAAAAACTAGAACAGAAAGCCCTGTTAACCTCTCACCCTGCCTCCTATGCCACAGAGTTAACTGTAACCTTGGTCTTCCCCTGCCTGCACTTCCTCCCATTTTCCATTCATTATAAATAGTCCCTGACCAATGTCCTTCCTTCCTAATCTACAGAGCCAACATGGTACAGGGAAGCAACCATAGCCTTCAGAATCAGCAATAAGTACCTGCTGACCATGGCTCGGGAGGGGGACTTGCATCAAGATTATCTTGGTTACATGCTCTGTCGTCCATTAAACAAGAAAAATAATTCTCAAACAAGGATGGCATGAGTGTAAAGTGTTTAATTTTCAAACCAAGCCATTATGATGTTCTTCTCTGCTTCTTGAGGGCCTGTTGTGGCAGAGGATACCCAGAGGTAGAACTCGGTCTTTATGTAAGACTAGGTGACTCCCAATTAATGTCACCAACCCTAGTACAAAAGAGCCACCTTGTTTGCTCCATAACTTCACTCCTTCCCACACTCTGGACTCAGGTTGGTCCTTCTCTTTTTTCTCCCTCCTTCCACAGGCTTCTAGAACCTGAGGCTTTGCAACTCTCCTTTGGCTCTGCCTTGAATTCTCTTTTGGGCTCCAGTTTCTTGTGGTGTCTGTTAACTTTCACATATGCAGATGGCAAGGAAAACAGCTGTACTTTCTCCATGGCACTCCAGAGCATGGAAGAAAACCATTCCCAGAGCACAGGGCTACTCTCTGCAAATAAATGAATAAAACACTAATTTGTGTTTTCAGACAAAGAAGTTGGTTTTGCATTTACACGTGATCACTGCCCTCTTTATTTGCACCAATCTTTCTTAGAAATTGACAAGAATACAAGTATCCTAAACCCATGGCCACCCAGGAGGGCCTCCTTGCTCCACCCCATGTATATACACAGGGAATTTAACAGGAAACACCACGCAGTCTAAGCTGCATTTAGGTGATTCTTGCTCTTTGTGTCTGCCTACTTATTTGTTTCCTTCTTTCTTTTAAAGCAGAACAATTTATAGAAAACAACAATATCCACAATTTCACTCGCCTTGGTCCCGGGGATCTTCCTATGCCTTCAGGATCAGCTTGTCTTTCCCCTGACTCACTGGACTCATCAATGACGACAAATGACAACCAACAAGCTCTTTTGATCTGAAAAATAGTTCCCAATGAAGTCGCCTCACCTCCTTTCCAACCAGGCTGACTGACAATTTAACTAAATCAATTAGACTGAACTTTGGTCATTGGAAGCTGAAATATATTTGCTAAAGTCAAAATCTAGAGAACTATAAACCAAGCTCACTTTTAGTTTAAGCTTCAATACAAATTCTAAGATTATATTTATGTCAATAGAACTAAGAATTGCTCCTCATTGTAAATGTCTTTCTTTAGCAGACAAACTGGGATATCAGCATTAGCAAATTGAATGGTGGGCACTAAAAAGTCTATTAAAATATTAAGTTCTTTAAATGTTCTTAAATTTAAAGTTTGTTAATAAACTAAAAAAACTTAATGACAATAAAACATGATTAGATTTGACAAGAAAATGATAAATCAGATACATAAATTATTAATGGCTTAACTAAGTAAAACTAGTTTAGCACATACTTTTTATCTGTACCCATATCTATCTACATGAATAGATCTATATATGTAGATGTAGATATATGTCAATATATCTTTATAGATATATATGTATATGTATATGTATATACATACATTTGTACATTATACAGTTTTTAAAAGAATAAGAGTCCAAAACATGCTAAAACAGGAATAAACCTTGAAAACATTGTAAAAAGTGAAATAAACCAATCATAATACAAATATTTCATGTTACACTCATGTGAGGTATCTATAATTGTCAAACTCATAAAAGCAGAGAATAGGTAGTGGTTGCCAGGCACTGGGGTGGAATAAATGGAGAGCTGTGTTTCAATGTAGAGAAAGTCTGAATTATTCTAGATGAATCAATTCCAAAAAGCTGCTCTACCATGTGGTGCCCACAGGTATCAATATGGTCATAGAATATCATGCACTTCAAAATGTAAGAGAGTAGACCTCATGCTCAATGTTCTTACTACAAGAATAAAAAATTGAAAATAAATACAAAAACAAGGAACACAAAGAAACCTTGGGGTATGTTGAATATCTCCATTACGTAGAATGTGGCAATGATATTTTGAGTGTGTGATGAAGTCCACTCATATCAAATTGTACACATTAAATGCATGAAATGCTTTGAATATCAATCTCACCTCAGTAAAGTTTCTTGTTTTTAAAGAGACTCCACAAGCAACTTGATTTTCTCGGATGTTCTGTTTGCAGAATGGGCCCTCTGCTGATGGAGCAATCTCTGACTGCTGATCCAGCCACTATCATTGTACCTGCAGCTTCTTAGCCCATGTGACAGCTGTTCTTCAGGGTCAAGTACTGAACTGCACACTCCAGGCCTCAGAGTTTCGTCCCAGGAACCAGAAACCCCATTGTTATCTTCAATCAATTGGTATATCTGGGTTAATTGATTAGGAAAAAATGCTATCCACACTTCACTTCTCATAGCTCAAGTAACAGAACTAGGTGGATTGTGTGATCAAATATTCATGAGGCCTGGGACAGTGAGACCAGTTATTAGGACAGAGAAAGGCAGATATTGCACTCCATTGCATGCTTACCCTCAGCAGAGGAGGACAGGGTTCAAAATATTTTAATTGCTTCTAAAATAGATTAGAGATGGCTGTCAACAAACACCTGAGTGCTTATAAGCTGTCTAGGGGCTCTACACATCCAACTTCTTATGATTTAATCTTGTCCTCTGTCTATTCTGACATCTTTCTTTAAGTTTCCCACTCAAGAAACCTTTTCAACCCCTGACTTTTCCCTCAAAAAAAAAAAAAAAATGAGAACAGGAGAAAGAACAGTGGGAAACCTTGGATTTTTTGTTTGTGGTGGGGCCAGACTCTGAGCTCAATACTTTCATAAGGATCTCTTACAATCCTAACCAACACTTTTTTCCTGAGGTATGATTTTGATGTGGTGCAGAGCAGGAGAAAAGTGGTTCAACAAATTTCCCAGGTGGCCCAAGTTGGATGACGGAAGTCCATGCCTGAGTCTTTCCAGCGTCAGAGCCTGACTCCTGCACACAGTCCTGCAAGCCTGCATCCACCTGGTTTGCAGGGGTCAGCGTCTCACCCCGGCTGTGTGCTCTGCCTGACTCGTGTGCGTGTGCCTTTCACATGCCCTGAGGAGGCCGTGATGTGCAGAAAGCCTGCTGTTTTGTTGAATGCAGTAAATCAGGATGTGAGGAGCCGCTGGGGTGAAGCTACAAAGGCAACAGAGTGTGCAGAAGAGAACCTGAACCAGGGGCTGATCGGAGAGGACGGTCTCTGGTGTTCAACAAGAAAACCGAGCGACACAATCAGGACACAGCACTGCTCTGGCTAATGGGACCTGCTGGGGACCCTCAGCTTCAAACCCTTCTTCTGGAACACACTGTGTCTCACTGCAATAGAGATTCTCTGTATTACTAAATGTTTTCTGGACCTAGGTCAATGCCCCCCACCATTTCAATCAATACAATTATATAAATGTTCTGTACTCAAATCCCAGATGCTAATCAGTGAAGCAGTCTGATGGCTATAAAAAATATTTAGAAAAAAATTAAGAAAACCTATTTTTCATACAAAGAAACTATTTAACGCCTTACATTTGAGAATCCTTTTTCCTGATTCAAATGAATAAGTTACCTACGCTGGTGAAATTCATGGTCCTTCTTAGGAAATGGTGCCTGGATTCACCTTCTCAGTTCAATTCAGTATACTAGGTACATGAGCTAAAATAATTTAGTTCCCACTTCCCTAAACCTCAGGGATTTTTTAAAAATTCTACAACATGGAGGTTATAACCCTTCTCTTTCAGAGATCTTCTAACTTAAAATATCATGTGGAATCTCTTACTGTTCAGAAATAGAGTCAATCAAAAATCCTTACAAATCTGAGACAAATTTTTGGTGGCAAATTAATCTTAAGATTCAGAATTTGGGGTCAATTTTAAATTTTGCTTGTAATCCCATCATTCTGACTTTGTTCATGCCTACAATCTGTACTCAGTGTGTAGGAACTCTTTTCAAGGAGTATTCTGTGATTAAAAACACACACACAAACATACACAAACACACATACACACAAACACACAAACATCATCTATTGCACAAATATCTTTTTAGTTTTTTCCATGTACAAATCCCTATAGGCAATAAAAATAAATAAATCAGATAAGCATCCTGTTGTCGGGCACTTAAAGTCAAACAGTGGAGATAAGAAACATAAATCATTGGGAAGTAAGGTTGAAACATACAATAATAGCTGCAGTTTATTGCACATCTGCACACCTGGTACTTTTCATTTGAAATTTCTGTTTCAGAAATAAAATGGGCTAGGTTTGTGGCTCAGTGGTAAAGCACTGGCCTAGCATATGTGAGGCACTGGGTTCAATTCTCAGCACTGCATATAAGTAAAATGAATAAAATAAAAGCCCATCAACAGTTAAAAAATATACATATGTATATATATATATATATATATATATACATATACACATATATATATATTAGTATATATATCTATGTATAATTTTAGTTGTTGATGGGTATCTATATATATATATCCTCCATGTTACAGATTTTTTTTAAAAATCCCACTTCCCTAAACCTCAGGGAGTTTTTTAAAAATCTATAACATGGAGGAGATATATATATATATATATATATATATATATATATATATATATACACCCATCAACAACTAATATATATATATATATATATATTTTTTTTTACACACACACACACACACACACACACAAAAGAAAAATATTTGTTGATCTTAGGGGAACTTTTTTTTTTCTTTTTTTCTTTCCCCTTCCTGCATTCCTACCTTGGCCCATCAATGAGCGTTCTTTCCCAACTTTTTGCACACTCTCTGAAGTACTGGGGGAAGAAGCTGAAATTCTGGAAGGATGCTAAGGCACTGGGGCAGGGTGCTGGGGTATTATGCAGGGCCCAGAGCACTAGGGAACCTTCTGCATTCCTGGAGGGTGCTGGAGCAGAGGGAGGGATGCCCAAGTACCGAGGAGAGTGCTGAAGTGTGGGGACAGTGCTCTCCCCTTGGGGACAGTGTCCAAGCACTAGGGAAGCATTTCCACTTCCTCTCCAGACCCCCACAAAACTCGATGTGTCCAACCCCTCCCCAGCATCTTCCCCCAGTACAGATTAGTATTGATTATCTAAAACTTAAGACACAGTCCACCATTTAAGTGTCTCACTCCTCAGTGCCTTGTGACCAACGAGAAAGAGGTCATTTTCTCTGACCCACCGTGCAAACCCAGGTGGGGCAGGACTCAGGATCTGCCTTCCTTCCAAGCTTTTCTCTTGCTGTCTTTGGAGCTCTGTTTCTGTTAGGACTTTTGCCTTAGCCAGTAAAACCAAGCAAATCATTCTGTAGATATGTAATTTGGGGTCTGAATATCTTGGTGCCATTACCAGGTGGATGAACATCCTAGAGAGGACAGAGAGGGTTGATTTGTCCCATTCTATTTACTGAGAGTTTGCAAAGCCCCAGGAATTGCTCTCCCCATTCAATGCTCACAGCAGCACTTCAGGGTGGCTAATAAGAAGTCCCACCTGACCAGGACCTTTCTCAGTATCCAAAGGGCCGATGCTCAGAGAAGCATGTGCATGGATGGTGACTAATGAAATAAGATGCCTTGGGAAATCCCTCTACAAGTTGTTCTCACAAAACATTTTTTTTTTAATTCTCAATAGACCCATAAAAATTTTTCCAAGTGATGATCAATTCTGTTTAATTCTCAAATATTTTCTGAATCCCAGCATTGTTCTGGACAAAGCTTTTTTCATGGGAGATGCAGACAGTAATACAATTCTTGCACGGTCTTTGGAAACAGCAAATGCTTTAGAGACAGAATTTGAGTGTAATTTTCAAACTTGCATTCTGTAGCTGTGTCACCTTGAAATTGTATGTTTTTTTTTTCTGTTTATGTTTCTCAATCTTGGTTTCATCTGTTAACTGAGACACAACAAAACACACTTGTTATGCAGGTTTCCTAGGGCCATCAACAATGAAATGCACCTAGAGTTGGCATCAGGCCAAGCCAGGGCTGGTGGTCAGTAAGTGCTGATGAGGAAGATAATCTCCTGCAGCAGCGTGGATGCCCAAGTCCCTCCCTCCAGCCCTTAGGATGCTTGAGAGAGGTCAGAATTGGAGTTTGGAGAGAAATATGCAAAGTAAATAAGAAAACAGAGATCAAGCAATAACGGCTCAATTTTGAATAGCCCTCTATGGTTCACTGAACAATATCAGGCCTATTAACTTGATCCTCATTGCAATCTTATGAAATCAGCAGGATACAGCACATTTTTTAAATTGTTATTTTTAGAGATTTGAAGAGCTAAAGGGCATTTTCCAAGGTCAAAGCGTTTAAAAGTAGCAGAGCCAGGAACTAACTGGTACTATTAATTCTGTGTATTTCGTCCAGAAACGTCAGTCTAGAATGTGCAGTTAGATCAGTTCTACTGAGTCAGGTGAGAAAAAAAGAAGCTAGGGCTGAGCACTTGGGTCAGGGTGTGGAGGAGGATCTTGAAGCCTCAGTGGGGGTGAAGCTTACAAGATACCCTGCATCTTCCATGGTGGACTTTGCAGGAACAGCTAACCACTTGGTGGTGCCAAGCTCTGGGCAGGAAATGGAAAAATAATGTGGATGTCAATATTAACCCTGAATGTGAACAACCAGAAGACCCTCCCAGACACCCAGTGGTGCCCCTGCTGGGGGGCTGGTTGGAACTCAGCTTGAGCCCAGGGATCTGCAGAACTCTTACCACAGAGACACTTGGAGAGCCCTCCCACGTCCCCACTCTTCATTAACTCATTTCTGATTTTGCAGTCTGTCTAGGATCTGTTTGGTGCCAGAGTCAAATCTTACCCTAGGATCAAGGGTATTTGTGTCAGTGGTGGCCAGAAGCTCTTGCCTCCTAAAAAATAGGGCCTTTCACAGATTGAGACAGGAAGACACACACAATTTAAACAGACCAATAACAAAAGAAGAAATAGAAGAAGCCATCAAAAGACTACCAACTAAGAAAAGCCCTGGACCAGATGGGTATACAGCGGAGTTCTACAAAACCTTCAAAGAAGAATTAATACCAATACTTTTCAAGCTATTTCAAGAAATAGAAAAAGAAGGAGCTCTTCCAAATTCATTCTATGAGGCCAACATCACTTTGATCCCAAAACCAGACAAAGATACTTCAAAGAAAGAAAACTACAGACCAATATCTCTAATGAACTTGGATGCAAAAATTCTCAATAAAATTCTGGCGAATCGAATACAAAAACATATCAGAAAACTTGTGCACCATGATCAAGTAGGATTCATTCCTGGGATGCAAGGATGGTTCAATATACGGAAATCAATAAATGCTATCCACCACATCAATAGACTTAAAGACAAGAACCACATGATCATCTCGATGGATGCAGAAAAAGCATTTGACAAAGTACAGCATCCCTTTATGTTCAAAACACTAGAAAAACTAGGGATAACAGGAACTTACCTCAACATTGTAAAAGCTATCTATGCTAAGCCTCAGGCTAGCATCATTCTGAATGGAGAAAAATTGAAGGCATTCCCTCTAAAATCTGGAACAAGACAGGGATGCCCTCTATCACCACTTCTATTCAATTTAGTTCTCGAAGTACTAGCCAGAGCAATTAGACAGACAAAAGAAATTAAAGGCATAAAAATAGGAAAAGAAGAAATTAAACTATCGCTATTTGCGGATGACATGATAATATACTTAACAGACCCAAAAGAGTCTACAAAGAAGCTGCTAGAGTTAATAAATGAATTCAGCAAAGTGGCAGGTTATAAAATCAACACGCATAAATCAAAGGCATTCCTATATATCAGCAACAAAACTTCTGAAATGGAAATAAGGAAAACCACTCCATTCACAATATCCTCAAAGAAAATAAGATACTTGGGTATCAACCTAACAAAAGAGGTGAAAGATTTATACAATGAAAACTACAGAACCCTAAAGAGAGAGATAGAAGAAGATCTCAGAAGATGGAAAAATGTACCCTGTTCATGGATAGGCAGAACTAACATCATCAAAATGGCGATATTACCCAAAGTTCTCTATAGGTTTAATGCGATGCCAATCAAAATACCAAAGGCATTTCTTGTAGAAATAGACAAAGCAATCATGAAATTCATATGGAAAAACAAAAGACCCAGAATAGCAAAAGCAATTCTAAGCAGGAAGTGTGAATCTGGAGGTATAGCGATACCAGAGGTCAAACTGTACTACAAAGCAATAGTAACAAAAACAGCATGGTACTGGTACCAAAACAGGCAGGTGGACCAATGGTACAGAATAGAAGACACAGAGACTAATCCACAAAGTTACAACTATCTTATATTTGATAAAGGGGCTAAAAGCATGCAATGGAGGAAGGATAGCATCTTCAACAAATGGTGCTGGGAAAATTGGAAATCCATATGCAACAAAATGAAATTGAATCCCTTTCTCTCGCCATCCACAAAAATTAACTCAAAATGGATCAGGGAGCTAGATATCAAATCAGAGACACTGCGTCTGATAGAAGAAAATGTTGGCTACGATCTACAAATTGTGGGGTCGGGCTCCAAATTCCTTAATAGGACACCCATAGCCCAAGAGTTAACAACCAGAATAAACAAATGGGACTTACTTAAACTAAAAAGTTTTTTCTCAGCAAGAGAAACAATAAAAGAGGTAAATAGAGAGCCTACATCCTGGGAACAAATCTTTACCCCCCACACCTCCGATAGAGCCCTAATATCCAGAATGTACAAAGAACTCAAAAAATTAAATAATAAGATAACAAATAACCCAATTAACAAATGGGCCAAGGACCTCAACAGACACTTCTCAGAGGAGGACATACAATCAATCAACAAGTTCATGAAAAAATGCTCACCATCTCTAGCAATCAGAGAAATGCAAATCAAAACCACCCTAAGATACCATCTCACTCCAGTAAGATTGGCAGCCATTATGAAGTCAAACAACAACAAGTGTTGGCGGGGATGTGGGGAAAAAGGTACACTTGTACACTGCTGGTGGGGCTGCAAAATGGTGAGGCCAATTTGGAAAGCAGTATGGAGATTCCTGGGAAAGCTGGGAATGGAACCACCATTTGACCCAGCTATTGCACTTCTCGGACTATTCCCTGAGGACCTTAAAAGAGCGCACTATAGGGATACGGCTGCATCAATGATTATAGCGGCACAATTCACAATAGCTAGACTGTGGAACCAACCTAGATGCCCTTCAATAGATGAATGGATAAAGAAAATGTGGCATCTATACACAATGGAATATTATGCAGCACTAAGAAATGACAAAATCATAGAATTTGCAGGGAAATGGATGGCATTAGAGCAGATTATGCTAAGTGAAGCTAGCCAAGCCCTAAAAAACAAATGCCAAATGTCTGCTTTGTTATAAAGAGAACAACTAAGAACAGAATAGGAAGGAAGAGCATGTGGAAGAGACTACAGTAAACAAAGACGAATGGGGGGAGAGAAACGGAGAGAGAAGGGAAAGCATATGGAAATGGTAGGAGATCTTCAAGGATACATAAAATTATAAGAGGCTATGAGGGGCAAGGGGGAGGGAAAAAAAGGGAGAGAATTGAACAACAGCAGGGGAGATAGAGAGGGAAGATGGGAGGGGAGGGGAGGGGAGGGGGGATAGTAGGGGTTAGGAAAGGTAGCAGAATACAACAGACACTAATATGGCATTATGTAAAAATGTGAATATGTAACAGATGTGATTCTGCAATCTATATTTGGGGTGAAAATGGGAGTTCAAAACACAATTTGAGTCTAATGTATGAAAGATGATATATCATGAGCTATGTAATGCTTTAAATAATCAATAAAAAAAATAAATAAATAAATAAATAAATAAAAATTATGATAGGTAGGAGGCTGGGGTTGTAGCTCGGTAATTGAGCACTTTCCTTGCATGCCTGAGGCAGTGGGTTTGATCCTTAGCACCACATAAAATAAATAAATAAAACAACAACAACAACAAAAAAAAAATAGGGCCTTTCAGAGTCCCTTACTGGAAACATGGTCTCCTGGGCTTTGGGGAGGGGACTGGCACTGTCCAGACTTTCTCTACATTGAAACACAGCTCTCCATTTATTCCCACCTCCGGCCCTCCACTCCTGTTTGTCTTGCTTTTCACTTGTTTTAATTTAGTGAGTGTTAACTATTCCTTGCCCCCACCAAGTTCTGCAACATAAAGATAGAGAAAACATAAGCCCTTGCCTTGAGTTCCTGACAGCTTGCTGGGGACACAGGTACATCAAAATGATAAGCTCCACCAGCAAAATAAATGAAGCTCAGAGAAGAAAGGTTTCAACTCTGGCTCAGGAGAAAGAGGAATAGAGGACAGAAAGCCATCCTATCTGGCAGGTGCAGGCAGAGGTGCAGCCTTGGGAGAGGGCAGGGCAGGGGAAGACCAGTGCACACAGAGGCCCTGTGCATGCTGAGAGAGAGCCTGAGCATTAGCTTCGAGCTGTGGAACTTTATAAGAAGAAGAGCACCACCAGCCTGTGCTGTAGGAAGACCAGGTCTGCACTCATGTGACAGTAGATGGGGGCTGGGTGCATGGTAGATGTAGGAGAGTTGGGATTTGACCTGGATGGACCAGGCAAGGCTCTTTCCCTCAGTGAACCTGGGACTCTGAAAGGTTACCTGCCCCTCCCCCTGCCCACATCATCCAATAGAATTTAAATCAAGTACAATATTAAACCATAAAATGGAAAAGTTATGCATCTGGTACAATTTTAAATGCTTTCCTAGATTTTTTCTGGAAATTACAGTTCAATAGAACCATATTGAACCCTGTCTCCTTACTCGTTTTGAGTCCTGCTCTCAGGTGCCTAAACACATATTTGTGGTGTTGGGACAGGAAGCCCATGCAGGAAGCTCCACAGAGGAAAGATGCGGCCCTTTGTCCAGTCCGGAGGTTGGCCACCCCCAGAATAACAAGAAGCAGGACCCCAGTGTAAGGGGTGATTGTGACCACTAAGCACATGTGTGATGTGGTGCACTGTTTTGTGAGTCTCCTGTGACATCTGCTTGTGCATGTATGGCATGCAAGTGAATCAGCATGGCTCAGTTCACACTGCCCTGCTGGCCCCTGCCTCTCCAATCTGAGAGCTAGCTCTTGCTTCTCTCTGGAGATGGCTCCCCTTGGTGAGGACATGCAGGAAGGGTTTGATGATGGTAGCTCAACAGGGCACCATGTAAAGGAGATGAGGGAACAAGGTCATTGTCCAGGCAAGGTACAGTGGCAGGCTCCCACCTCTCCGTGGAGCTGATTCTCATCTTGCAGGGCAGGCCATATTGCCCAAGGTCACTGGCAGACACAACACCATAAATCAAGACACAGGTGCTCATTCTTTGCTATGCCCAAGTATTTCCCCTGACAGACAGAACAGGGCTCTGATCCAGAAGTCCAGCTTCTCTAAATGCACAGTTGTTTGAATTTCTTACTCTTCTGAGACGACTCCTCTGCAAACCCCCTCCTCCTTTAGATCCTCCCATTCCACCTCCTCACACAATGCACCCTCGACCTCCCCTTCTCCACTCTCCATCCCCACTCACATCCCTGGCTGGAAAGACTTCACAGCATGCAAGACTCCTGGATTCAATTTCCAGACTACAGCAATATATCTCTCTCAAAACTTGAGCAGGATCTGTTACATACTCTGTGACCTTCTGAAGGCTCTTGCCACCTCTCAGGACCATGACTTGGAATACTTTAATAAGATGATACCCTTAATAAGAAGCAGGTCCAACTAGGTTCTTTGTTTGTGCATTTTGAGTCCAGAATCAGCATGATTCTGTGCTCCCTCTATCCATCACCTCCTCTCACTTCGGTCTCCTAGTGATATAAATTGCATTTCCAAACTGAGCCATGCTCTGTCCTGCCTCCTCAGTAATAAACGCTGCCTCTTTCTTTCCCACAAATAACTCCTACTTATTCTCTGAATCTCAGATACACCTCTTCTAGGAAGCCCCTTCTGACCTGTCCATGGCTGTATCACCTACCTCCGCGCCTCGATCACATCTTGCTCTGCTTTTGCAAACTCCATGCAACTCCATTGCAAAGATGGTCTCCATGTGAATTCCTACCACAGGACATGATCTTCAGGAGGGAGAAATGCCTTGATTTTAACATGTCACTGATGGTAACACACATCACCAGTTTAAAAATCATTTTAGTTTATTTAAGAAAACCTACTTATGAAATATAAGCATTGACGATAAAACACATCCCAATTTCATTACTTGACAAGATAAAACAATGTTGAGCAATAGGACTTGTTAACTAAATTCTAGTTCTTAGCCCCCCATGGGACCAGGTATTGTCATTTCACTCTGTCCAGCAGGTCTACCATTCCCCTTGCTCTTGTTCCTGTGATTCAAAATGAAGGACCTTCGGGTGGTGGAATTACAGGTGAGAACCATTCTGGGTTTCTGCTTGGCCACATCCGCACTGAGGAGAACTGCGACATGTCATCAAGTCACTAAAATTCCATGTTTATTTCCTTGCTGCTGTGGTGGCCATCATTGTTGTTATTGTTACATCGTGGTCAATCTGACCTTTATTAATGCAATAGGTCAAAATAAGCTCAAATGATTGCCTGAAGTTTGAAATTGGAATGTCAATTGCAACAGACAACAGGCGAGGTGGATATGACTAAGCCTCCTAAGCTGGAAAGTGCTGTACAAACAGAGCTGCTTTTACGAGAGCTGGTGTGTTCAACACCACCCACATGAATGCTCAAACTCTGGATGATGTCACCTCTCTGTGCAGGTGAGGGGTCTGTGCTTCGCAAATGGAGGAGCCTGTTCACAGTCACGCACATGGAACGTATCAGTGGTGGGGTCCAGACTCCCAGCCTGTCCTTCAGTGTGAAGCCCAGACTGATTTTCCAACTCATCTGCCACGAAAAGCAGGCTCCTATGAGACCGCCATTGCCTTGGGTCACCTGGAGCTTCGGGAACCTTGTGCCGGACTCAGGAATATACCCCTCACACAGAAGGAGAGCATCCAGATAAAGAGGTGCTGGCCCCTGGGCAGGCTCAGAAGGAAGGGGCTTTTCCTGTGAAAGCTGCGTGCTGCTCCCTGCTGGACTCTCCCCCTCCCTCTCCCAGCCACAGCCTCAAGTCTCATCAGCAATTCCTCCAGCAGGGCAGACTCAAGGGTCACAGGACTGGTATCCTGGTGGGGGAGGGGCTCTATGAGCCTGCAGCTCAGCAAAGGTGTCCTACCTGGAGCTAGGTGAGTGGGGCCGAGGGAGGAAACACCTGCAAGGGCAGCCCCAAGCTGACCTTTGGGTTCCATGAATCAAAACCCCAGTGGGCAGAACGGACAAGATTCAACACGGGAATGGCTCCCAAGTGCCCAGGAGATCTCTTCTTGGCCCCACAGGGCATGTGTTTGAAGGGATAATGATCAATTAACAAATAGTTGTCATCCCAGGCTCTACACTAGGCCCTTGGTTACTGGTACAATACTTCAAAACAATACAGACATGCTTCTGAGACTAATGAAGGCTTAAGCCCAAGAGAAAACATGCAGAAGCCAATAATTGTAAGCAATGTGAAGGTCACAGGATGAGAGTATCAGAAAGTGGAGCAGTTTATAATTAAGTTATTTAACTCAGACTGCCTTGCCTGAACCCCAGTTCCACCACTGATGAGCTGTCTAACTGAACATTCTGAAGACCAGGTACCTTGCATGTAAAATAGAGATAATGTAGCTACCTGAATTCATAATTCTGCCATGAGAGTTAAGTTAGACAATTCATGTAAACTGCCTAAGAGTGACAACTACATAGCAAACCCTCGAGAAGAACACCTGTTAATCCTTCTTTTATTATTTATTACCAAGAAGTTCAGGGTGCTGCATCAGCACAGACCAGGGGTGTGAACCTATCCTTCTCAGTCAGCACAGGCTTCCAAGGAAGTGAATTTGAAAGTCAGATCTGGAGGATGAGTGAGGCAAGCAGGTTCAGAGTCCTGAGGCGTTTCCTAGAGAAGGGATGGGAAGACGAGCGTGAGCAACAGCTTTAGCACCAACAACATCCGTACAATGAAAAGGGTTCCATGTGGCTGACACATCAAGACTATGTAGCATAAGCAGAGAATTTTGGGCACCGACGAGAGTGTTCAGTTTGCTTTCATTACCAACTAAGTAAATATTTTTTTTCTTTTAATTTCCTCCAATCAAAATGCAGAGAGGTTGGTAGGGGCATGATGGGAAACAGGATCGGGAGGTCAGTTGTGGACTTCAATATGCATTCCAGGTGCAAAGATTGTCTTCATAGTTGTTGTGATTTGGATCCGGAGTGTCCCCCATAGGCTCATGTGTCGAAGGCTTCTCTCCAGTGCAGTGAAGTCCAGAGCTGGGACTTGTGGGAAGCGATTGGGTCATAAGGGCTCTGATCTCATCAGTGGATTAAGCTGTTGATGATCCATTGCTGAAAGGACTGTTGGGAAGAGCTGTAACTACAGAAGGGGAGACTTCCCACAGGAGTGGGGCGCTGGGGCATGCCCTTGGAATTATTTCTTGTGGCCTGTCCCTTCGTCTCTCTGCTTCATGGGCTCCATGAGTTGAGCACCTGTGGTCTTCCACATCATTCATTCAACCACGATGTTCTGCCCCATCACAGGCCCAGAAACAATACAGCCAGCTGATCTTGGACTGAAATCTCTGAAACCATAAGCCAAAATAAATCTTTCCTCCTTTAATAGATTTTTCTCAGGTATTTTGTCACAGTGATAGAATACTGATTAACACAGTAATGTATTCCCCCAGTTCTACCATGTCCCATTTCTCCATGACAAGGGCTCAGTTCACAACACTGTCTTCTCTTTCCTGGAATTCTACAAAAGCTTCCTTAGTTGCTATTCTGGTTTTCCCTCATGCTACCACCCTGCCCCCAAAAGCTTAATACCCACAGTCAGCAACCGGAATAATCTCTCTAAAGCATCATCAGATTATTGTCATCCTCTGCTTAAAACTATCCAATCACGTTCCTTTTCACTCAGAAAAAAAAAAAACATAATCCTTACCATGATGTATATAGTTCTTCATAAATAAATCTAATTTTTTTCTTTTTTAACCATTTCAGTTTCAGTTTGACAAATCTACTTCTCAGGGAGACTTTGAGACCACTCTAGGTAAAGCCACACTGTGCCTGCCCTCCCCACAGCACACAGGATGCTGCTCTCTGCACATACTCCTGTGTAATGGAAAGAGACTTTATCAGGACCTGAGCATCTCCTGTGCTCATTTGTCTCTGAGTTGGTTATTATTTCCCTCCCTAAAAGATAGATTATGTTAGGCAGGAGTTCTATCCACCTCATCTACCATGGATGAGAGTGTACAGTTTTGGCTTTTATTACCAACTACGTAAATATTTTTTTCTTTTAATTTCCTCCCATCAAAATGCATGTTCCCAAGTGGATATCTGTTCACCGCCTCAAACCCCCATGTAGCACAGAATTGCCAATGAGGCTGCTGTTATTTGGAATCCCAGACCCTCTCTTGTTTGAATTTCATCTGGTTATTACTTCTAGTTCTAACCACCAGCAGCAGCACGATCACTTCGGTATCACCTCAACATCACCACCCTAGGACTGCCTTCACCAAACCCACTGCCGTGCCCACACACTGCTAACTTTCTCATTAAGTCTTCAAGAAGAATGCTGGCTCTGAGCCCAGTTTAAATGACTTGCCTAGAATCAGAGTTAGCAAATGAAGGAGTGGGTTTCAAGCTTGGAATTGTTTGATTCTACCTGTCTATTTCTCCCAGGGAAAACCTGCCTCTTCCCTTTTATTTAAATCCTCTTAGCCCAGATGCATTGTTTGGGTTTTTAAGAGTCCAGCTTACCACCATCTGTTGGAATTTTTTTTAACTGAATTCTGCAATGACCTTCTGGCTTGGCAGTGACTTCTGAATCATCAGCATTTGGCCATCCTGTGCAGAGTTCTGAGAACAACCTCTTAGCAGGAGGAAGATGAAGAGTGTGTGGTCAGAATGGGCTCCCAGGATATGCAAGCACTTACCTCTCAGAGGTGCTCTCACCATCCTTGTGTGATCACTTGCCTCTAGTGAGCATTTACTGTCTTAATTTTAATGCAAAACATTCAAAGTTCACACAGTCCCGCATTCTGGAGTGTACATCCCTCAGAGTAGACACTGACAGGAGTCCACTTGCCAATTCCTTTGCAAAGATACTTCTAGAAATTAAGAGATCCTGAAATGAGTGTGATGAGATGGTGTTCACTGCTCACAGGGAGTTAACCATTAAACCAGGCTTCTGGAATGGCATTAGTAATAGGACAAAGAGCTGCAGATTTGAGTTAAATCTTTGACATCACAAGGAAAAAAAATAGTCAGAAAAACATGCCTCGCATTTTCTTTCCCTTGTCAGACAAATTGGTATTCTGTTGATCTTCTTTCTGAAATATCTGGCAATTCAGGCCATTACAGAGAGAAAACAGTCATTTGTAACCACTTTTCTATGATGCTTAGATGTGCTCTGTCAAAGATGATTTTTCAGACATAATCCATCCGTGTGAGGATTGCTATTTGTGTTAATTACTATGTGACAACTCGGATTTCTCCAGAGGGCCCCCTAATTCTTGCGACTTATTTAAAGCAGGGAGAAACACATCCACTGAGCAGGAGGTGGAGTGTGGCTCTAGCATTCCTTCCGGGGGACCTCTTGCCCTAAGTGGTTTTGTAAGATGTTTGTCTCAGACACAGCCGAATGTGTATTCATGTGGTCAAGCTTTTTTCTTAAGGCCTCTCCAGGGTGTCTTATCTGCACTTTTGAAACTCAAAACTCTTTGAAAGCTGAAAGTTTTTCATAAGCACTTTGCAGAGAAACTCTGTCCGAATTTCGTGAGGCTTTTTCTAGTCTTAACTGATCCCATTAGTTTTCCTGGTTTACTGCAGAAATATTCAGGCGTTTGCTGTCCCTCATCCACTAAGGATATTGCCTTTCTAAAATTAAAAGATGGGAGAGAGAAATAAGAAAAGGCAAAAATTCTAAAGCACATAAGGCCCCCAAAAATTCTTAATAAGTGATTGCAAAACTGCATTTTTGCCTTGATGACCTTGAGCAGATGCACACATATTCTGTTAGTGTAAAACCTTGGGTTCAAAGGGCAGATATTGCCCAGTTTGTATCAACCCTTGGTCTTGCTTTTTCTCTCTATGCCACCTTCTCCTTTCACCCTGATAGAGAAGACCTCCTCTGTTCCCATCATGCCCCAGGCCTCAGATTCTCCACGATGCCCTCCCTATTTCTCTAACACAGTAGTAGACACTAAGAGTTCAAATGCCTCACCACATTTGAACTTGGATTTGTGCTCCATCACATGCACATCTCCCTACATGATGCAGAGTTCCACATTCCTTCATTTACTTAGTATACAATCATTCAAGCAATGATTTGACTTTTAATGTGGGGCCCGTATATTATGTAATTTCATATTTATTTTTTTATTTCACCATTGCAAAAAAAATCTTTAATGTACTTGTTAAGGGCTCCATTTCTTGTAATACTTCTGGAAGACTAAGGTTCAGGAAAATTAGACATTTTGTCTAAACGCATACAACTTGTAAATTATAGAGTTAGGATTTTAACTTAGGTCTCTCTGACCTAAATGTCCATGTTCTATAGATACTCCAGTGTTTGGGGGGCATATTGTCCTATTCACTTTGTCTTAGCCAGGCTTTGGGTCTTTACCAAAGTGGTTAGTAAATAGGTAGTTTAATATACTCCTCATTTTTCCAATGGATGACTCAGAGGAACACAGATGCTACCCGCCTACCTGCCTCATAGATCAAAGGAGCTGCGTGCCAGCCTGAGATGCTGACCTCTGGTCCCCTCCATAACACTAGTCTTTGCATGTTCCAAAAGAAACAATGACCACCCCCCACACCCAAACTCCATGCACTTAGTCATAAAAAAATGATGTAATTTCACATTGAAGAATGATTTTACAGCTGGCTATCATGAGAGCCACTGAAAGTGAGGCTCCAGACCTGCTTGCTCAGCTGCCTGCACTCCCCCGCACTCCCACCTTGGACGTTGAAAATGATTGTGGTGAATCTGGTGGTCACTCTCTCATCCACAGTCAAGAAAGGGCAATCTACCGCAGGCCCACTCTGAGAAATGGAGAAATGGCATATTCATCTGTGGTTCCTGACCCTGGTTAGTCCGAGACCATTGGTCTTTTGCCTGGTTCATTTCCATATTTCCATAGTTCTCCTTGGAATTTGCATTTTTGTTTAACTCAGTAGTGTGCGATGTGACTCACCTGTGTGAATCTGTGTAGTGATGATCTATTCTGTTTCACTGCTGTATGGGATCCCAAAGTAAAATTACTCCATAATTAATTATTGGATTATTCCCAATTTCTGTTTCCTCATTCATTTGTCTATTCACCTATTCTACATTTTTTTTCTAAAGCCAACCACTATTTTATACAATTAGAAAACAGCAATAAACAAATATAGTGGCGTCCTTGTAGAACATATATTCAAAAGTGAAGAAGCAAATTCAGCAAATGAGAACATGGATGCCCAATGAATTTCAGGATGCACCCTGAAACTCCATCATACCTTGGAATTATTGTAAGTCGAGAAAGCATCGAGTACCTCTAACCTCCCAAACATCACAGCTTAGCAACACAGTCCTCTATGCTCACCCACTTGACTGAGAGGCCAACTGGATGCTCGATCCCACTGCTGCTGCCCAGCACCATGAGAGAGGGTCTCCCCACACATAACTAGCCCAGGCAAAGGTCAAAATTCAGCGTCATGGCATGTTTTGCACGGTGTGCCTCCAGCTGTGTGTCCGTGGGGCCTGGAGCACTGGGAACTCCTTAGTATACCAGGGGGTGCTAGAGCTGGCATCCTTGCAAGTCACATCTCTGTATTTTTCTAATAGCAGAATAGGAAAACTCTAGTTTCCCCCTGACTTTGTCCATAATTAGCCTTTACAGATTCTCTTTGTTAAGTTTGGGCTTATAAAATGGTACCTCATTGTCATTTTGTAAAATGTTTTCCCAGTTTGTGGTTTCCCTGGTAGGGCGGCTCTGCCGTCTTCTGCACTGTTGTGAGCTCTCTGGAATAAATGGAGGATGACGAGCTCCACACCTATACCAGGCCCATGTTCATTGCTAGTCAGACCTGGTAAGAGACCAATATGTGGTAGACTTCATGTGCGTGCCCAGGTCTGTTCCTGGCCCTATGCTGCCCCTGATCTAGGTGGGAGCTTGGTGGCCAGAGACCTGTTATTTGATGGTATCTGGAAATAAATAGAACACAAATGCATTATTTATTGGGACATCTCAAGATTATATTAAGCACACCCTCTTCGACTTAGGTTTGCAGTTATGAGAAATGCCTTCTTTTAGAGTGCATGCTTCTTGGTATTAAAAACACACATGAAACCCTGTGGTGCCCCTGAGCTTCCGGATGTGGCTCCCATTTTCAGGTGGGCTTAAGGTCAGAGTCTCAGTGCCAGCATGTCTCACATGGAGAAGCCAGTGAGTACTTCATGTTGACTCTAATGCAAACAATGATGTGAACACGTTTAAAAGTTACAATATTATAGGGCTGGGGCTGTAGCTCAGTGGTAGAGCACTTGCCTAGCATGGGTGAGGCACTGGGTTTGATCCTCAGTATCACATTAAAATAAATAAATAAAATAAAATTATAAAAAAGTATGTTTTTTAAAAAGTTATACTATCATTAAAATAACTGTCTATTCTCAGAAAAACTAAAAATACCAAAAATGATCAAAACAAAATAATTTTATTCTGAGTCACACCACCCAGGTATGTAAATATGTATCATATGTATACATATTTTCAAACACTCATTCTCACAACCACTCCCAGAATACATTATGCAATTGATATTCTCAAGCTTTGAAAAGAAAGTACATCTGGAACTCACAGTCCTATAAATCATTCTCATTTCTTGTAGAACCTGGTGATACCTGACTCGATTTTCATTAGATAGTATTATTCTCTCCCAGAATGTTTGTATTTCACAGTACCTCTGGGTAATAAGAGCATTCATGAACTTGTGCAAACCCAGGATGGATTCCGGCCCTTGTCACTTATCAGCTAGGTGACAGAAATAAGAGTCAATGGTTGAGATTCATAGATGGCATACTGAATTGCAGAAAACCTTCTGTGTTTGCTCTTGTGATAAGTGGGTCACATCATCTCCACTTCACAGATGAACACATGGAGGTACACCTACCCTTGAAACTCTAAACCACAAGCAATGTGCCTGGCTTGAGGTGCCTGTTGTACACACAGGAGGGTTTGTTCCTTTCCCTCTACTGCTGAAGAATCAGGTCTTGTCAACTAACACTGTAATTATCTGTGCCATCTCCCAACTTGAAAATCAGCTGTGGGGCGAATCATATTGACCAAATTATATTGTTGTATTATGTGCATGTGTGAGTAGGTAACAACAAACCCCACCACTATGTACAACTGTAATGCACCAGTGAAAATATGAGGGGGAAAAAACAGCCATGGGAAAGGAGAGGAGGAGGACTCGTGCACAAGTCAAAGTGACATCATCATGGCTCTCACAGCCCTTCCATTGGTCAGTCACAGAGGTTCTTACAGAACTGATGCTCAAAGAGGGGCTGGGCCTGAACCACACCATCCACATTCACCACCCTCAGCTCAGTCTATCAAAGACCCCAGCTGTGCTTGCCATGAAAAAGCAAGCTTCCAAAAGTACTGCAGAGGCCAGAAGTGCTGTGACATCTTCAGAATGCAGGTCCCAGAAGCCACCCTGGGCCGGGGTCTCAGTGCACTTCATGGGGTTGGAGGAGTCTCCAGAAGCTCCATAGATCCATGGAGACCTGAGGAGAGGAGCATAGGAACACAATGCACGGGCACTGATGAGCTGTGCCTGCTGCAGGCACGTGGGGTCCACACCATTGCCAGACAGCAAGACTGCACCACACCCACCTCCACCCCAGCTGAGGGCTGTTCCCAGGGAGATGAATCCCAGCATTCTGGCCTGCCTCTGCCCTGATTCTGGGTGGATTAGGCTCTGCCCAGCAATAGCCTCAGAGAGTTCTCCATATTTGTATTTGCAGAAGAAAGGTCCTAGCATAAGGAAAAGAAGATCAATAAAGAGAAAAGAAGGCAGCAGAAACAGACCCAGCGGAAAACAGAAGGGGCAGCATCTGGGTTTAGGGTGGCAGGAAATAAAGGGTGACCAAGACTGCAGCTTCACCACAGTTGCTTTATACACACACACACCCCAATATGTAGGAAAGGAAAACACATCTATTGAACTGGGTGCGTGAGGAGTTATAGGAGCATGTGCAGGCCTCTTCTCCCTGGGACCATATTTTTAAACAATTGCTGAATGCCACTTCCTGCAGAGAAGGAACAAGGCTAAACAACCTTCCTAGTTTCTTGTGTGAAGACCACTGCAGTGATCAATAAACTAAACAAAATACACTTGACTATGTACAGAAGATGCTAAAAGTATCAATATGTCAAGGTCACTCAATTTTATTTATCATATCTGTTTCTAATATAAAGTATTTAATTGCAAGCTTAGGTCATTTAGTGTTTAATAATAGTTTTAGTAGCTCAGTTCTCGGTATGTAGCTCTCCTGACGCTGTCAAGTGCTGAAGCCAGATTTAAAATTAGGTAGTCAGTGTAGTTAGGTAAAGGGTCTAATATCATATCGAGTGAAATCTAAAATGGAGGCCATGCTGATAATGATTCCAGGAAACGCAGGACAACTCATGGAATGTTAATGAAGTCCCAGAAAGGCCCTAGGCCAAAGTCCACCCCAAAGAAATGTTAATGGAACCCAGGAAACAGCCCCCAACAGATTTGGAGATAGCCCATCCCAAGAAGTGATAATGAAGTCCTTCCTGCCCAGATGACTTCTTTGGCCCACCTGTGTCCCAACCCCTCCCAACCTACATTCCATCACCAAAACTATAAAAAGGGGAGACAACCGCACTTCCACGGATTCCACCTCTTGGGTCCCCTTCTTCCTCAGGAGAAGTCTTTTCTGCTGTCCTTTAATAAACTTCTAATTTCTACTCTGACCTGGCCTCGGCGTGCTTCTCTGGTGTTATTCTTCAACATTGGGGAAGCAAGGAGTCTCACTGGTCAACAGCGGTAACAGTGCCACACCCAGTCAATCCCTATGGTGGACAGTTTGTGTGTACCAGTCTAGACTCAAAAGCCCCCATGAGGATTTTTGATTGCCTGAGTGCTTTTATTTTTATTTTTTTTAACAAGGTGAGTGCTTTCTTTTCTTATCTTTTAACAAAGTTATTTTCCCCCCTTTTTTAAATTATAAAACTGTATAACATAAACCTTGGCATCTTAACCACTTCTGAGAGTGTAATCTAGTAGTGTTCGGTACCTTCTGATGGCAGTAAAACCACCCTCCAGGACTTCTCACCTTGCAAAACTGAAAAGCTGCCATTAGACAATCCCCTGTTCCCTCCCTCCATCCCCCATCCTGGCAACAGCACTCAATGTTCTGCCCTTACTATTTTTTTTTTCTCTAAAAGTCTCATTTAAGCCAAATAAAAGTGCTACCTTCTTGTGGCCAGCTTATTTCTCTTAGCGTGGTGTTGTCCCTGGGGCTCCTCGGGAGTACAGCACGTGTTAGAATTACTTTGCTTCTTTGAGGCTGAATAACATTCCTTTACGTGCAGATAGCACATTTTTTTTTTGTCCTTTTATGTGCTGATGGACACATGGGTTACTCCTGCCTTTTTGATATTATAAACAATGCTGATATAACCATGAGTACAATCCTCATTTTTTCAAAGTGATGAGACAGAGGCTGGGCAACACGGATTTAATGACTTGCCTGGTTAAATATCCACAGACAGTAGGGTTGGGGTTAGGATCCAGGTGGGTTTATGCCCACAGACCATTTTCTTTCCATTCATTCAATCTACATAATTTTAGTGAGCACTTGCTTAGCCAGATCTCCATGGAGAAAGGTAGGATAGAAATGAACAAACCAGACATGATCTTGGCCCCCATGATGCTTATATTTTAGTGAGGGAAACAGAAAATAAACTGGTAAACAAACTGCAGATGGTGATAACTCCAGAAGGCAAGAGGATGGGATTGTAAGAGAGTAACTGATGAGCAAGGGCCGTCTTTGCAGGCTGCTCCAGGGGCATGGTCCTTGAACAGAGACCCCTGGGATAGAAGCCAGGACTGAGATGAGTCAGAGGAAGACCCTTCCAGAGGAAAGGAGCAACAGGCCACACCACTGGTTGGGAATGGGCTTAATCAAGGAATAGCCACGGCAGCCTCTTCTGAGAACAGAGCCAAGGATGCAGGGGCAGGCGGGTGCTGGGTCATGGCAGGACCCTACTGTGCAGTTTATTCTAAGAGCAACGGGAAACATGGAGGAGTGTAAGCAGCAGAATGCAGTAATACAAGTCACATTTGTCACTCCAAGTCCCTACACAGTTGCCAATAATCAGCACTGACTTTTATTGTGTCTTTTCTGTGTGTCTGCCATGGTTTTACATTTATATTAACGTATCAGCAGGTCAGAGCTCATAGCTATCCTCTGTGCCCTGGGGATTTAATGAATCAAGGAACAAGCAGACATGTGGAGAGTTTATGGTTTATCAGAGACCCACCAGAACCCACTGCAACAACGTCTTCCAAGGGCTTCTGGGACACAAACCCCCACTCCCACAACGTGGTGCTAAAACCCATGTCTCCAGTAAGACAGGTCCCTGGCTCTGGGAACATTTTTTGCGTCTCATCCAGCCAAGGGTCACAAGAGCTTCGGGCTTCACTAGCCATGTGCCGGAGTTGCCATCAGTCATTCAAGCACCTGGAGAAGCTGAGAGTCTGCTGTTTTACACAAACACTGCTTGTTCTATGCTCAGTGCTTCAGCCCTCTGTGTCCTGTTGAGGTGACTGCTTCCTAGGCAGAGGAGAGCCAATGGTCCAAATAAGGATTGACATTCTTTCTCCAGCAGGTACTAAGTAAAAGTGACCTCGATGGTAGATGACATCAGATCCCACAGTAACACGATTCAGAGGTCAGAAGGTGGGGCCACACATGAAGTGCCCAGAGAAAAGATCTCTGTTCTGATCTGTGGTGTCCCGCGATACCTTATGTGCCAGACCTTGATTACTTGATTACTACAGAGAAGATGGTAGCCTTAGGGAAGCTTATTTTGGCTTCCTTTCTTGACATTATTCTTTTTCTTGTTCTCTATGGTAACAAAAAAAAAATGAATAATTGGTTTCATTTTTTTGAAACTAATCTTTGGGCATTGATTAAAATAGTTGTTTTCACCACTAATAGGAGGTAGATATCTGAAATGTTATATGATTAAATGTCATACGTTTTTATTAGAAGAATAGGTGAGGCAAAACATTAAGACTATCATTACCTTCTTTATTCCATGTTTTTAGCAGAACATTTGTAGATGTACATAATGGTAGGATGTGTTGTTATATGTGCATACATGAAAAGAATGGAGCAATACAATTTAGCCAACATGTCCTCTGTTTCCTCTTTCTCTCCTCAGTCCTTCTCCCTGGTCCTGTCCTCTACAATCTCCCTTCAATTTTCATAAGATTCTCTCCAACATCTTCCTGTTCCTTTTTCCTCCCTAACTTCCACATTTGAGAAAAACCATGTGACTCTTGACCTCCTGAATTTGGCTTATTTCACTTAACATAATGGTCTCCAGTTCCATCCATTTCCCTGCAAATGACATACTTCCATTCTTCTTTTTTAATATTTATGTTTTATTTGTAGTTGGACAAAATATTTTTTATTTATTTTTATGTGGTGCTGAGGATCAAACCCAGGGCCTCACACATGTGAGGCGAGAGCTTCTCCACTGAGACACCACCCCAGCCCCATTCCATTCTTCTTTATGGCCCAATAAAACTCCATTGTGGATATGTTCCTCATTTTATTTATCCATCTATTGACTAATGGACACCTAGTCTGGTTCCACAGTTTGGCTATTCTGAATTGTGCTGCTATAAACATGGTTATGCATGTATCACTGTAGTACGATGACCTTAATTCTTTAGGATAAACCACCCTAAGATACCATCACACTCCAGTAAGATTGGCAGCCACTATGAAGTCAAACAACAATAAGTGCTGGCGAGGATGTGGGGAAAAGGGTACACTTGCACATTGCTGGTGGACTGCAAATTGGTGTGGCCAATATGGAAAGCAGTATGGAGATTCATGGGAAAGCTACGAATGGAACCACCATTTGACCCAGCTATCGCCCTTCTCGGACTATTCCCTGAGGACCTTAAAAGAGCATATTATAGGGATACTGCCACATCAATGATCATAGCAGCACAATTCACGATAGCAAGATTGTGGAACCAACCTAGATGCCCTTCAATAGATGAATGGATAAAAAAAATGTGGCATTTATACACAATGGAGTATTACGCAGCACTAAAAAACGACAAAATCATGGAATTTGCAGGGAAATGGATGGCATTAGAGAAGATTATGCTAAGTGAAACTAGCCAATTCTTAAAAAACAAATGCCAAATGTCTTCTTTGATATAAGGAGAGCAACTAAGAACAGAGCAGGGAGGAAGAGCATGAGGAAAAGACTAACATTAAACAGAGATGAGTGGTGGGAGGGAAAGGGAGAGAGAAGGGAAACTGTATGGAAATGGAAGGAGACCCTCATTGTTACACAGAATTACATATAAGAGATGGTGAGGGGAGAGGGGGAAAAAAAACAAGGGAGAGAATTGAACAACAGCTGATGGGGTAGAGAGGGAAGATGGGAGGGAAGGGGAGGGGGGATAGTAGGGGATAGGAAAGGTAGCAGAATACAACAGTCACTAATATGGCATTATGGAAAAATGTGGATGTGTAACCGATGTGATTCTGCAACTTGTATTTGGGGTAAAAATGGGAGTTCATAATCCACTTGAATCAAATGTATGAAAGATGATATGTCATGAGTTATGTAATGTTTTGAACAACCAATAAAAAAAATACTGAGGAGTGGTATGGCTGGGTCATATGGTAGTTCCATTCTTGGTCTTTTGAGGAAACTCCATACTGATTTCACAGTGGTTAAACTAACTTACAGTTCCACCCACAGTGTAAGTCTTCCTTTTGCTCCACATTCTCTCCAGCACTTATTATTTGTATTCTTGATGACTGCCATTCTGACTGGTGTGAGATGAAATCTCAGTGTAGTTTTCATTTGCATTTCACTAATTTCTAATGATGTTAAACACTTTTTCATATTTTTGTTGGTCATTTGTATTTCTTATTTTAGGAAGTGTCTGGTTTAGTTCATTTGCCCATTTATTAATTGGCTTATTCATCTTGTTGGCGTTTAGATTTTTGAGTTCTAACATTCTTGATATTAATCCTCTGTCAGAAGAGTAGCTAGAAAAGATTTTATCTCCTCTTATAAGTTTTCTCTCTCCCATTCTTGTTTCTTTTGCTGAAAAGAAGTGTTTTAATTTGCTTCCATCCCATTTATTAAACTCTCTCTTATTTCCTGAGCTTTTGGGGTCTTATTGAGAAAGTTGTTGCCCATGCCTAGGTGTTGGAGTATTAACCCTACATTTTCTTCTAGGAGTTTCCTAATTGCCTATCAATTCCTATTTATTTGATCTACTCTGAATACATTTTACACCTTGAAAAATTATGAAAGAACAATAGCAAGCTGGTTTTCTTTGATTGGATTCTAATTGTCTTTCTTCAGCATAAATGATGTAAAGCTGTTATCTACCTTATAATCTTGTATTACTCTGGCTTATATAATACACTGAAGTTATTGTTCACAGTGGCTTGAATCTTCTGAAGTCTTTTTTAAAATTATTGCCTTTATGCCGAACAAAAATCTCAATAGTCCATTCTTGAACAATCTTCATAATGACATATAAATATTTAAAATATTATTTCCATGTAGCTGTTTTGACTCCTTTTCTACAGTACCTCCTCATTACCATATTTTTCCATATTTGACATTCTCAACACAGGAAATGTATTTGATTGGTTTTGCTGCTCAAAATACAAGGTCTGGTGGGCCTGGTGCTACCAGACAGCAGTCTCCAGGTCCTGCCGCCATGTTTTCCAGCACACATGTTGGCTCCTGTCTGTCACTCCTGTTCCCAGGCACCCCTGACACTAGAGCACCACCTAAACATCAAATCTGACGAAGAAGCAGAAACTGTGGTATTTTATTCATTTTTTGTTGCCCCCCAAATCACCTTGAAGCAGTGGCTTTACACAAGAGTAATTTATCTCTATCCATAAATCTAAGGTTCACTGGAGCCAACCAGGAGGATTCCAAATGCAGTCAATTGTAAGACTGCAAACAAGTGGTGTCTGAGTCCTCAGTCATCTTTGTTTACACAACTAAAATACCTGAAGTCCCCTCCCTGTATTCCATCTCTCTTTTTCTCCCCTCATCTCTCTCCTTTGTATCAACATGGTAGCCTCAGAGTGGCTCTAAGAATAAGTGTCCCTGAAGAAATATGTAGGAACCACATGGTCTTTCCCAACCTAGCCTTGAAGCCACATGATATCACTTCTACCCATTCTGTTCCCAGAGCCTGCCCATGCCCAAGGGGAGAGGACATTGATGCTACCTCTTGATGCAGAGTATATCAGTACATGTGTGGATATGTCTTAAAGTCATCACATGGAATTACCCATTTGCTGAATATGTTCTCTACCCAGGTACTACACCATACCCTACATGGTCTTATTTAATCCTCTTAGCATATCTTGAGAGGTGGGATTAGTAAGTCTAGGACATGAAGCCAGATCCATCACTGTACCTGAGCTCTATCCCCCTGGTCTCACTGCAACAAGCACAACACAGACTCTGGTCAATGAATGAGTGAATACATGAATCCTGAACTTTGAATCCTGTGCTCTTAAACACTCAACTTAAATATTATATACTCCTCTCCTGGGCTCTGGACCCTGTTTCCATGTTTCCAATGCTGGATTGCCCTTTTCTTTACCCATTCATTCATATTTCTCCAACATGGATTTATTTGGGACTTTACATGGTTGATGTAGATTCTCAATGCTAAGGATAAGAAGTGGGAAAGCCCAGGTGGCTCTCGTCACTACAGCATTTACAAGGTAGAGGGAACAACTTTAAAAACTCAGTAGCATTCTGAATTAATGAATTATAGTTTTGATAAAAGCCATAAAAAATAACTTTGTGACCCAAAGAGGCTCCTGGAAGTTTCACTATTACTGAGAAAGATCAGCTCACAGCCCTGACTACCTAATTGGATCAGCTATGTGTGTAGAACCAGACTTCATTCAGCTGGGCATGGGCAGGTCCCTTGGTCATTAGGGCTTGAAGTACTGCCTATGGAGGTCATCTTTCTGGTCATTTCATTATTGTATTGTGGTTGCAGTGTAGTGGCTAATGAATCTAGTAGGTTGGTGACTAAAGCCTGGTTCCTCAACCTCAGCCTAGGAAACATATGATAGAATTGTCATCTGTTGTAGGGACTGTCCTACCTATTGTAGGATGTGTCTTGGGCCTCTTCACAGGAGTGACAGTAGACCACCCAGTTATGAACATACAGCTGTCCCCAGGCCTTGTTAATAGGAGAACGAATCTGCTCCCAGTTCAGGCCCTCATGTGAGAGGCAAACAGACACTGGTACCAAGCCAGGGACTTTTCTTTCTTTTCTGTGAATCCTGGGACAAGTCACATAACCTCCGAAGGCTCAATAGCTTCTCTACCATCAGGATGTGCATCAACGGGGCTCACAAGGGTTAGGTAAGAAAGGTCACAATTTTAAATCACACTCACTGATGCTTGTTATACTCTTTGGTACCATTTTGCATGTTGTGCCTCAACTCACTGAATCCTCACGGACATCTCAGGAGAGAGGTGTGATTATTTAGCTTCATCTATTTTAGAGAGGAGGAAAATGAGAAGACTTCAGAAATATTCCAAGGCCACAGATTGCTAAGTGAAAGATCTTCAAACTGATCCCACACAGTCTCTGGAATCCACAAATGATACACTGTTATTTCTCTACATTTGCTACAGAACCTTGTAGAAAGGACACATGGTTTCTAGCCACCATTTCTATTCCCATTTGCCACTGCTTGCCTCACATATCAACACTCAAGATCTGCAAAAGAATGCTTAGGAGATAATCAAGAATAATTAAATGGTGTGTCATCTGCTCTTTGCACCATGGTAAGCACTGGAAATACAGAGGTGAACAATGCTCAAGACCTATGCCCAAGCTTTCCACATTCCCCCCATTCCTACCCTCAGTGGAAGCTCAAGTTCCCTCCGTGGTACCTCAGAGGCCCTCGCACCAACAGTAGCATATGTCCCACACTGGATGTCCAGAGGAATGAGGGAGTAACTGTCCACATCTGAGAAAGAATTGGAAACATGAGCCTGGAGACAAGGAAATAGTTACAGTAACCCCTGCAATACACTATAGTGCATGGGAGGGAGTCCTCGCCAGAACCCACAGTGGGACCAACGCAGAGGAACATGCATTGTGACTTGGAAAGGGAGACTGTTTCTGAGTTTCAGTTTCCTCATCTACAAGAATAGTAATAGTCATACTAACATATCCAGATGCCATCACGAGTAGGCAGAACCACCTTAGAGGGTACATGTGACACACAATGATGAACCTCTACGTTAATTTCAGCTATTATCGCACTTGCTCTGAAACCCTAAGCTCTAGTCATCTGAAAACACATCTCCTTTTCTTGCCCAATGCCCTTTCCCAATGCTCCCTCACTACCCTGAGGATAATATTATTGCAAACATTGACCTAATAAAGATGCACAGAAACCCACTTTCATACACTGAAGCAAAACAAAACCAAAAAAGGCAAAGCAATTCTCTTTCATGTTTTGCAAGTCCACTGGGATTTCCTTTCCAAACGAAGATATTCTATTTCTGTTCCGGGAAATAAAGATATTGAAAATAAGAAAGTTCCCCCTTAAGGTTCACTATTCAGTAGCTCAGCAGTTTTTCCATTTTATTTTCTCATTTCCCCATATATCATCTGACTTATACTCACTCTCCTGTGTTCTCTTGCCAAGATTATGTTGAATACATTTAAAGAGGGGAAAAAAAATAGCCGCTCAAACCAAAGAATCCGAATCTAAGAAAGAGTGCTTGTCCTTTCAATTCATTCATTCAGTAAATAATTACTGTGCACCTACTATGTGCATAGTTTTATTCCATGCACTGAGCAAACAGAGACTTGTTTTTGTTTTGTTTTGGTTTTTAATGTCTCTACTCTCATAAAGCTTCTACTCCATGGTAGTGAGAGTTTGTAGGGAGGAAACACAAGTAAACAAATAAGTGGTACTGTCTCAGGTCATGCTTAAGGCTATTCATAAAATTAAAAATGTTCAATGATAGGGGGTTATGGAATGCAAATGGTTCCCAAATTAGAAGGAGGCAGGGAAGGCCTCTCTGCAGAAGGGTTGAGTTTAAATTTGGTGGTGCCAAAAAGCAAACCCCGGGGAGCTCTGGGGCTGGCACTGCAGGTGGAGAGAGCAAGGGATGGCCCCTAAGTGAGAATTCTCTGGGGTCTGGCTGGAGGAGGACAAGCAAGGGCCACAGAGAAGGGATGACCCTTGAGAAGGTCGTGGGACAGTTCATATGTCACCTCCCAAACCATGGTAAGAACTTTGGACTTTACACCAAAAGAGATTAATGGGGAATTTAAGAGGAACAACAAAGAAAATGTTGAGGGTACAGTCTTGGTTAGTTTTATATCAGAACTGACTGAAGCACAGAGAAGACAATGGAAATGGAGAGAACACGTTAGAGGCCATGCTGATAAATAATGAGCCAGAGATGGTGGTGCTGAGGCTAGGGTGGCCACAGCATCAGTGGCAAGATATGCCCCCATCTGAGATGACCCTGTGGTTGACAGAAGATTTTCGGCCAAGACCAAAAGTGGCTTATGAGAGAAATGGAGGACTAGGAAAGTGTCTGCCTGAGTGATTGGATGGATCGTGGTGCTGTTTCCTGAGATGGGATGTTTTAGTCAGCTTCTGCTGTTGCTATGACCACAAGACCCAACGAAACAACTGAGAGGAGAAAATGGTTATTATGGTTCAATCCCTGGTCAGCTGAGTCTGTAGCTCTAGGCCAGAGGTGAGGCAGAACATCATGGAGGAAGGGAATGAGAACATAAAAAGCAGGAAGCACAGAGAGCATCCTGGTTTCCCCAAAGTCATGCCCATGAGGCATACTGAGGCCTGTTAGAGGGAAGGTGGGATACAAGGTGACTGACACTTCATATTTGTAAGTAATTCCAATACCCCTCATGTCTCCTACTTGGGGACTTTATTCTATTCATGTATTCATTCACTCATCCAAACACTTAACCAATAACTACTGGGTTCCAATTTTGTTACCACATAAGGAGTCATTGCACGTAGAGATGATCTGTGTCTTGTCCTCCATCAGCCCTGGGCTGGGCTTTGGTGTTATTTGCGGTGGTCGTGAAATAGAATCTAGACTTCTCAGTGTAGCACGTAAGGCCCGTCACACTCTGGCTCCAACTGCCACCTCTTCCTCTCCACATTCTGTGCAGTGATAGGACCCCTGCCTGGGGACTGCATAGCCCTCCCTGATCCCGGCAGTCATATCAATTTGCAAGTGTTGCACAGACCCTCCTGTTCTGTGCTGATTCCCTCATTTTCCCATCATCTTTGCTGCTGTCTCTTCTGAGAGTTACAGGAGCTACCACTAAGTTGTAACATTAGCTTTTACTTTTATTACTACGGGGTTTACTACTATAGTCATAATAGTAGCTATCAGTTGTTCGTTTAAGCACCTTTACTGAGCAACTTTTGCTCTAAGTAAGCTAGGAAGCTACAAAGTACTTTGAGAGAAAAGAGGTGAAAGAATTACATTTATATTTCAAAATTATGATTCTGATTGTTGTATTGAGAATAAGTCAGTAAAAAGACAAGTCTGAAAGCAGAGGAAACAGTTAGGAGGCTATTGCAATTTCTGGATGAAAAAGGAAGTGGTCTCAGAACACCATGGTACAGTGGAGCTGGAGAGAAGGGGTCAAGGTGGGCTTGTTATGGAGAGGGGAGTGTGCAGAGTGAACTGATGGACTGGCTGGGAGACAACAGAGGAGAGCCATGGATGACTTGACTCTGGGCCTGAGCTGGAGCCCCCACTACTGAGATGGGAGGACAGTGTGCAGGGAAGGTAGGGCAAGTTACTCCTGAACTCTCCCTTAGACATCCAAACAGAGAGCCTCAGTTAAACACTTACAGAGTAGAGGAATTTAATTGCACCAGAATTTAGACCAAATACTAGGAAAACAAGACCAAAGATGAAACCTGTCTCAAAGCATCTCAAAACAAAAGGTATGATGTCAGCTTTTCAGGGAGGCCTGTTGACACGAACAAGCTAGGAGAGCAAAGATTTATTTTGACTCCTGGTTTCAAAGCCTCAGTCCAGGGTTGGCCTGGTCCATTGCAAAACATCACAGCAGAAGGCCATGGTGGAGGAAGCTGTTCATCTCATGGTAGCCAGGGAGACCCTTCCAGGACACGTCCCGAGTGGCCAACTTCCTTGAATTAGGTCCCACCTCCAATTAGTCCCTATAACCATAAGATCAGGCCTAATCATTGATAAAATGCTCCACTCCTGAAACGTGCTGCATTGGGGACCAAGCCTTCACCACATGAGCAATTTGGGGGACACTAAGATCTAAAGCAAACAGATGTTAATGCAGCTCTATGAGAGGTTGGGGGTCTGGGTCATAGAAAAGGAACACCTACCGAGGCAGAATTCATAGGGAAGTAGTGCCTCAAGAGACTTCAAATCCGTTCAAACCCTTGTAGCCAAGAAAATAGGGCTGCTGTCATTGGTTAATTAATCAAAAAAAAAAAAATCAGTTAAAGAGAAGATCTTAAAAATGATGCATATACACTTAAAACATTTTATGCGAACTTAAAACATAAAAACGAGCCTTCATTTGCCATGGTTCAGACGTACAGCCAAGGCCTGGATTTAAAGATGGGTTCTAGATTGATTGAAGTTCCTCCTAGTTTTTTTTTTTTTTTACATAAACCATACTCATAATGTATGATCTTTGATTTCCAATATGAATTTCTTGAAAGTAAAGTAAAAATGTAAGGACCCTTGGAAAGCAATAAAATAGAAACCTCAGGATATTTTTTTTTTTACTTTATTACCTCCTTTTACTGATTTAACCATATTTTTTTAAAACCACTCACTTTATCAAATCTTCCCCAAGGATTTACATTTGATTCATGGAAACAACTCTCCTTGTCCTTGTGCTCACATTTAATCATTTGCATAGTGATTAATTAAGTGTATAGATACAACACAAGTTTAACTGACACAAACACAAGTGCTTTACAGGAAGCATCGACTCGCCCCTTGGGAGCAGAAGTATGCAGGTGTAGAGCAAGTAACTCACCAGTTCAGAGCTGTCAAACATCTCCAGACATCTTCAGAATATCTTATTCAGAGTACCTGAGTTTGTTTAACCAGCAAATGATTAAGTAAAATTCATTTAAGGTACTCTTTGGGAAAGGAAGAGCATCTTGGAAGTCTCTATCCATGGCCTCTGCATCCACTACTCTTTTCCTCAACTATGAAGTCCTTGTGTAGGGCAGAAATGTAATTAACTTAAATACGTGACTTGGAACATGTCCACGATGTATTACATGATTGTACCTCCTTTTCTTCAAGACAATTGAGGCACACCTGTCATCCTAGGTGCTACTGTGCATTCATTCACGTTATCCTCAGACAACCACAAGAGCTGTGTCTTCATTTGCCAGAACAGTGCAAATTACTTATGGCATCAAGAGCCCCATTTCCTATCTTCTTTCTGCAGAGGTGAGACAGCAGAGGGCAGGTGTTGGCCATGCTTTTCTGAAAAGGGATGGATAATATATTGTTACAGCTTTATGGCCCGCAGAGTTTCTGCCACAACTAATTGACTCAGTTATTGTATTATGAAGAAAACCATAGGTCCTGTGTAAACCAATAAGTGTGCCTGTGTCCCAGTAAAACTTTTTAAAGTTGGATAGAGGACCAAATGTGGACCATGGGACAGAGTCACAGAACCTGATCTACTTACAGACAATGACTCACTATATCTTGAACAACCCACAAAGCTCTTGGTCAGATAATTCTCCACTCTACCTTACAGTTCTATTTCTTGCCCAAATAAAGTCCCAAATGTTGTTCTGCGTAGGACAACCATCCCTCACGTAGCCACTCAGGACCCCAAGTTCTTTCCATCCTGTGGCTCTACCACCTTCAATAGAGGAATGGCAAAGTCATTCCGGAAACTGAGCCAGCAAGGCAATGGTGCACAGGAGGTCAGAGGTGTGGAGAACTGTCACAACTTCATAAAAGAGGTCAACTAACGTGCTTCTTGAACACCAAGAGAATTTTAATACATGATGTGGGTGGAGGGTGTTAACGATTAGAACATGAACCCACTGACATCCGCTTTGGAGCCAGAAATTGTGGGTGGAACATGGAGAGAAAGTGGTGAGCAGCAGGAGGCTGGCCCTCCCAGCAAGGATATGGAGAGGATTTAAACGCAGGAGGGGAGGCTTGTACGCAGTCAGCACAGCACAGAGCAAGCACTGAATGGTGAACTCTGCTCGGGGCTCTGTAGTCCTACCAAGGACGAAAATAGTATTGGGGAGAAATGAAAGAGGGGCCATGTGACAGAAGGACTCAAGAAAGAAGTGAGGAGTAGGAGCAACAGCGAAGAGGCCACAGTTACATAAGGAAGCCTGGCAGGGGGATGTGGTGAGCACAGAGGTGCAGGCAGAAAAGGTGAGCGTGAGGCCCGACACCTGTGTTAATCAGCAGCTGTCAGCGTGACCCTACCAGTGATCCTTTCTGGGATGTGGCATCCTCACTTCTCACAGGAGTGTCTAGGAGGCAGGACCCTCTTCCTGCAGAATTAGAATGTGGATTCTCAGAAACATTTACAATAAACAAATATCCATTTTAAATCTCTGCCACGTGCAATTCAGGGCACGGCGATTGACAGCGGACCTGGAGACTGTGAACCTGAACCTTCCATGTGTCACTACCTATATGTGGCCTGTGATAGCCTGAGCGTAAGTATGAGTGTGCACCTTTAAAAGCACCAGAGGGAACCTCCATTTCTGCTGATAACAATGCTTATTAACTTATTCAACTTGCTTGCTCTATTTTTTTTTTCCTATTGTCCGGAATCCATCAAATTATTCTGCCCTCTCACAAGAATTGCTGATAGCCACTGATCGATTACATTGTTTACAGAGGCTTGCGGTGCCCCAGCTCTAAAATAAAATTAAAACGGGGGCGGGGGGGAGGATCCTAAAACAACCCTGCAGCAATCAGAAAATTAATCGTTGGTTTCCAAAGCATACCGGAGGCTGAGATTAAAAACCTCAGCCCCTGAAGAATCACACATATCAGGGCCTCCATTCACCAGCAGAAAGTGATTTCAGGGCTGCAAATGAAAGGCCAGCAAGCACTTTTCCCGGTGGCTGCTCTCAGTCTCAGAACATTCTCAGTCTCGACACTGATGAGCACCTTGGATGGAGCTTACACAAAACAGCCGTTTGGAAGCCGTTTTGATAAACGACACTTCTTTCAGTGAGGGCTGAACACGCAGGTATTGTCACTTCTAAGTGCATCTAAATTGCCTGGCACAATTAAGGCATCGTTTAAGCTGTAGGAATGTTTGTCTGATTCTGAAACCCAGAGCCGCTGGAAACATAGGTCTGTCCAGACACATAATAGAAGTGTGAGGATTTTTCTTACCAAATTTCTCTCAAACTCTAGCCCACCCTCAAATACCTGTTCCCACCCCTCCATTTCGCGATCCATCTCACATACATCCCATGAGTCACATCATCCATGAGAAAAGTCCTCAGCATGAGCTGGACCACCATCCCAATTTCCTGAGACTCAGGACTCTAGTGGCCTTTTGTCTGGGGGAGGAAAATCAGTGTGAATTTTTTTTCTTGCGACCTACAAGTTCCAGGAGCCACCAGCATAGTAAAAGACAGGAGGCCAGGAGATGAAAGTAAAGAAGAGAAATCATCGCTTCTGAGTCTGAGAGAGCAGCAACCTTGCTATAACAAAGCAGCCAGATTAGCTGGGGTAGAATCCCAGCTCAGCCATTTTCTAGAGAGAGACAGTTCATGGAGGATCCAGGTGTGGGGCTCTGAGGGAGCCCATTCCCTGATCTCAGTGGGCCTTTGGAGAGTTCACTCCAGGGGTTTCCTGCCTTGGTGCTCCAATCCACTCAAGAGACATGCACACAAGTGCCACGTTCTAAGCTTGACCCTCTGAATTCACTAACAGTCAGCCAAGGTGCTGATCCTCAGAGTTTGGAGCCCTAATTAGGTTCTCAGGTACAGTCATTATAAGATCAGGGCAATACCAGAGACTGACAAGGGCTTCTTGGGCACTCTAAGAGGTGTTAGTCAAATCTTGGAGAATCCTCATCAGGGAAGGCTTCCTAGCAGGAAATATTCCTGAAGAAAGTTAATGCCTGAGGAATTATAGGCCAAGCCAGAAATCCCCAAATCACCAGTGATCTCAGCCACTGGCATAAGGTTTGTAGTTCTGCAACATTATAGGAGAGAGGGGAGCAGCAAGAGATAAAGCCAGAGGGGTACATGCAACAGTATGCACAATGTACACACATAGAGCCTTGGAATTCATATCTGGGGCATCTGACTCAGTAAGAAGAGTAAGGCTAGGGGTGGGCAGAGATACAAGAACATGGGAGACTCTGGAAGGGAAAATTAGTTCTCACTTTAAAAGGAAAATTCAGCATATCTATTGTTTTCCTAACACAAATTCTGAAAAAGTAAATCTCACAAAATCCTGACTAGTGAGGAAATGTGAACTAGGATGCTGTTGATGGGGATGACATTGATAATTGTCTGTTGTAGACTTAACCATGTGTCATACATGTTTCGGGACCTTTGTATGAGAAAGCTTTGTAGGAAAGCACAGGCTTAGAAATAGTGAAAAACCATGATTCAAGGCACTGGAAGCCTCTGAAAGTTTATAAGCAGAGCTTGCACCTATATCTCAGCTGAATTCCCCTCATGTTAATGAGCAAGCAGAGGTTTGTAGGTTCCGGCACTTGTATGTAATTACAGTGCAAGTTGCAAAAAGAGAGAAATAGAAAATCTTTCATGTGGAATTATTTCCAAAATATAACACATTTAAGAAGGTAAGTTATGTATTGTGATATTTTTATATAAAAATAAGAAAAAAATTTAAAAATACACGTACGCTTGTTTTAAACTACAAGTAGAAAGCACCTGTAGGGAGGGCCTTGCTGGGAGGAGGAGAGGACGGAGCCGCTTGTCTTTTTTCCTCAGCACCACCACCAGCAATTGTTATTAATATATGTGAAAGTAGAAAATTACAGGGCTGGGGCTATAGCTCAGTGGTAAAGTACTTGCCTTGCATGTGTGAGGCACTGGGTTCGGTCCTCAGCACCACATAAAAATAAAGATATTGTGTGTCCATCTACAACTTTAAAAAATATGAAAAAAAGAAAGTAAAAAATTAAAACTGTGTAAGGAAGAACTGCAAATAATTTCATGTATCAAGCACAATTAGGGAGTGAGACTTTTCACCATGCTACATTTTTTTTTAAACTTTCCTTTTGAATCAACTTAATAGATTGCTTTTTCAAAATGAATTCAACTATGATCAAGTTCAAAATGTAGCATTCAATTTATGTCTGCTATTATCATTATTAATATTAAAATTGATATTAATACTAGATATCCTGAGTTCTAGTCAGACTCTGACCCGAGATAGCTGTTTGGACTTTGGCAAATTTTCCTCGTTACCTAAAATTTTCCTGATTCATAAAATGCTAGTGTTTGAGACCACTTCCTCCTTTACCCTCACAGTGACAAAGAACAATTTAGCTTTTGAAGAAGATTTGAAGAACTGCGACTTCTCACCTGCTCACAACAGTGATGCGAAGCCTTTCTTCCTTCCAACTCAGAGACAAGAGAGCTTAAGAATCCTGCTCACAGCCCCGTGTCCAGAGGCGTCAAGACTGGGATGGGGACCTATGGTCTTCATGGTGCTACTGTGACTGGAGTGAATCTCCTATCCTAGGAGGTCCTGGTAGGGAATAAGAGCCCTAGTCAAAGTTCCTTGATCACTGTCCAGGTCTGGCTCTTGCCCTGTCAGGCCCAGACTGAAAGACTGAAAACCAGAAACAGTCAGGGTCAGACCTGTTAGATCTCCCTGGTAGTCAGCCCCATTTTTTGACCTTGATATCCAAAAGTGTGGGGCTCACAATTACACTGAATACTGTGTGGATTTCGTTTTCCTATCTTGAATTCTGCTTATTTCTTAGACACATAAACACACACACACACACACACACACACACACACACTCATTTTTTAACATTTATTTATTTATTTATGGATCCACCTGTAGATGGACATAGTACCTTTATGTTATTTTATGTGGTGCTGAGGATTGAACCCAGTGCCTCACGCATGCCAGGCAAGCACTCTTCCTCTGAGCCACAACCTCAGCCTTGCCTTATTTTTTGAATATGCAATCGCCCTGTATTAACCCAGCATTTTCCATATCCTTTTGGACATTTTTAAAGTCTTGTTTATGACATTTTAAATGGATTATCTAGAAACTCTGATCATGACCTACATGAAGATAAGGATTTCAAGATGGGGATGGACTAGTCAAACCATTCATTTTCAGAGGCCACGGTTGAAATATAGGAAGATAAAGTGAAATATGGTTAACAAGGCAAGAGGGAAGTAGAGATAAAAATTTTAATTTCTTAAACTGGATTTGAAGAAACCTGCATATCATGATGAAGAATAAAAATCAGAAGCTGAGGGCAGGAAATTTGCAAAAAGAGTAGGAATAAGGGAACCCAAGCAGAACTTTCTTCCTCCCTCCCTCCCTTCCTTCCTTCCTTCCTTCCTTCCTTCCTTCCTTCCTTCCTTCCTTCCTTCCTTCTTCTTTTTATTTTTTTCCAGCATTGATCACTTATTATGTACTGAGCTCACTGGTTCTAGTAGAAAAATTCAGACTGAAGCCAACTTTCAAAGGTGTCCCTTTTCTAGACCTGTTCATTTCTCCTTCAGTCCTATCTAGCAAAAGGGCAGCTGCCTTCAGGTTTTGCAATAAAGCCCACCCATGTGATAATAAGAAAGACAAAGAGGCAGATATCTAAAGAGTCAGACAGGTTTAGACCTCAGCATTGAAGTAGAAAATAACTAGCACTGTGATCATGAGAAGAGTCCCACAATGAATCTAGAGCTTCCTGTCCCTCCTTTACCCACACTGGAAGACAAGGTCTACAATACACCCAACCATAAAACTCTGACTTCATGACTAGTTTTCAAACCCCAATGAGCAAAGCAGTTGGTAAGTACAGTACCCAGTGGAGGGCTTGTGTGTGGTTCAACATGAGGACTCGTTGAAGAATTTGCAGTGGGCTGCCAATCCCAGCATCAGTATGAAGGCTTCCTGGGTGAGGAACAGATGCCAGGTTGTGCTCAGCCTCCATCTTCCTCTCCCTCCTGCTTCTCCCTGAGCATCCTGATTCCAGTGGGTGCTCTCCTGCCCTCCATGCATGCCCCAGCTAGGACATAGAAGGACTTTCCTGCTTTACTAGAGACTCCGCTGCAGTGAACAGTCATACACATATGACATTCTTCACATCTGCAATTAACTCTGTAGTATAAATTTTCAGAAGATTCTGGACCATATGAATTTATAATTTGATAGATAGTACCCTTCATATGGGGTTCTACATTCCTATGGGCACTCTCAGAAAGGGTCAATTTCCTCACAGAACATTTTTATTTCTTTCATAAAGAGAACATTGGTTCTTTTCCAGTCTTTGACAAGACAATAGGTAAAAGTACTGATTCAGTGTGGCTTTACCTACCGTGTGTCTTCTTGTGAGTGACACTTCTTTTTATTGTTCTAAGATCCTTTTCGTGGGCTCTTTGTTTATGTCCTTTGTAGGTTGAGAATTCTTCCCCTTTCTTTCTGAGAGGGATTGAAAGAATCCCCTTTCTTTTCTAATTTAAATTTTTAACCATGCAAATGATTTAATTTTTTATTAATGATGTTTTCCTGGATTTTGAGAAATAGAAATTCTTTCACACTCCAAGATTATGAAGTGGTTCTCCCACTTGAGGACTTTTGTGCTGCTCTTTCTTCTGCCTGGAACATTCTCTCCGCCCCCAGGGCGGGGTGGGGTGGGGTGGGTAAAGTGGTTCAATTCCCACTTGCTCCACCTTCTCTCAAGACTTGTGAGAATCTTATTTTAAACTGTTACCCTCCCCTCAAACAATCCCCTTGTCTTGCTCTGCTTAAATTCTTTTCATAGAAATCATTCACCCATTTTATTTATTTGTATCTTCATTGATCAAAGAATGTAGTATTTATTTTTATCTTCCCCAGTGGGTAAGACTAAAAAGAATATGAATTTTGTCTCTTTTGATCACTATTATATTCCTAGTAGTTACAATTACCTGACATGTGGCAGACATCAAGAACAGAAGAGCTGAATTCTATTAATGTTTCACCATATTTATATTTAATCATTCAATCCCTCCTAATTCTCTTATCATCTATAATATGAATTATGAATTCAGCCCTATAATCCTAAATATTTAATCATTTTTTTCTATGTTCTTTATGGAATAAAGAGTTCTTCATTACACATAATTTTTAAAAATTTCCTTCTCACAATGATCATCTCAGGCAACTGTCCTATTCTGATTCTATAGATGGGAAACTGATTCATACATGTGCCAGGAAGCAACAGAATCACAACAAAATTCATGTGCACAATTTGTATCCAGTCTGTCCAACCTCAAACACTACATTCATTTTGCAATGAATGGAAGCTTCCGTAGCACCATGCAGACGGCACGTAATCCCACCTGTTGATCATAGCAACAGCAAACTGGAGCGCATTTGACTACAGCATTCCAGGAGGCTGGGGCCCTGGTGAGGGACTAACTCAGATGCCAGAGAAGCTCTTTCAGAAGGCAGAGTTCCTCCTTAACAACCAGAAAACTCACTGGTGTTGGGGAGCGGGAAAACTCCATCTCAGAATTAAATGTTCTCTAGGCATATGGAAAACCATACTCTGAGGGATAAAACTACTATTTCGAATATGAATGGTCAAAGAATTTATAAAAATTTATTAAGAAAAAAATGTCATAAAAAAATCCCCCAGGTTTTAAAGAATTTTGCCAGAAAGAAAAAGATGCTCTCATAAGACCTTCCCTGGAATGGAGAGATTGCCAGGATGAATAGCTCATATCAACAATAGCAATTATATTCATAGAACAACAGCAAGGTAGCTCATGGGATTTGTGGGAAATGCAATATTATAGTCCATTCAAAAAATACTAAAGATGAGGATTACCCTGGCAATGTTAAAAAAAAAAAATCAGCACTCACGGTCAGGAACTCACTATGATGCTTGACTGAGACAAGAAATGGATGGTTAGCCTGTGTAACATCATCTGGGTTTGTCTCTAGGGGTGTTTCCAGAAGATAAGAGCATCAGGATCAGTGGACCTGTAAAGAAGATCCCCTTCTCCAGTGCAGGGGGCATCCCCCAGTCCTTCCAGGGCCCAACAGAACTGAAAGGTGTAGAAAGGGTGGATTGGCTTTGTGAACTGATGCCCCTCCTCTCCTGATGCTCTCTCTTCCAGTGTAACGAACCCAAGCCTGGGTGAAAACTAAGGACACTGTCTTGAGAATAAGTGCCTGGGACAGGGAGAGTTCCCCTCCCCTGTCTAGTCAGCTTGCCCTCAGAGAACTTGATTCGTTCCGTTCACTCCTACCTTCTGGATTGTAAATGACTCCCCCTAGGACCTAACTATTTCCATTGAAATGAAACCCCTGTGAAGCCCCCAGGCCCAGGCTATAGATTTATCCAAGGCCTTGTAAAAGGAGTTCTTTCCCGTATTACACTCTATGCCTCCCGCTTGAAACCCTGTGCACAACTATGTATCATTTAGACTAGAAAATTTATGACACTATATAGCTTATAAATGTGAAAAACTGGTGATAGGCGCTCAGAATATGGAGTCTGATCTCCTCTGGGCAGACCAGCCTACAATGAAGTCTGGAGTTCTCCTGCTTCTCCACCAGTCTGTCCCTGGACCAGTCTGTTTCCTGCAACACTAGGACATTTAGACATTTAGGATCATGACATCTTCACTCACAGCTTTCTTGGGCCTCTAGCTTGGAAAGGGCAGACAGTGGGACCCCCCCTCCACCATCACACAGCCCCACCCCAACAAGTCTCTCCCATGCACACCTATACAGCCTATCGGTTCTGTTTCTCTGGAGAACCCTGATACGGTTTTCCCAGGTCCCTGGATCCTATGCACTCCCACTTCAAATCTGTGAACCCCCTGAACTCCCTGTTGCTCTATGGATGTGGCTGTCCTAGGCCTGGGCTGGCGCACAGAAGGGTCTGGGGCTTTATTCTGCTACCTCTCCCTCCTCACTTCAGTAATCCATGGAGGGAGAAGTCTTGTTCCTTAGGTTCTTCAAGCCATCCTAGCCTAGGTAATGATCCTCCCAGGACCTGGCACAAGGACAAGTGAGAGATAACCACCCTGTTCACCACCATCAAAGTCCAACTCTCACCTCCCCCTGTTTTCTCATCTCCTCCAACGGGACTCTGAGCCTTGGTGGGAAATCACACCTGGGTTCTACTTATGGACCAACATTGGGGACATGGGGACCCTGAGTGCTGCTCCTGTGATGGGTGGCCTTGGTGTGGTTGAAGTCTCCCCTGTCCTGTGTGGCTGAGCCTTAATCTGATCTCAGGAGTTAGGAAAGTAGAGAACCAGATCCAGACCCAAGCCCAGCTCCTCTGTGCCCTGCCTGCAGGATGTGAAGAGCCAGACTGGAGCGTCTGCTTCTGCCCTTGCTGTCGCGTCTACCCGCCTGCAGGAAAGACGACAACAGCAGGATTCTTCTTTAACACACTTTATTGGAAGCTTCCATGAGGTATAGATGAGAGAAAAAGGGGCCCCGGGCCCGAAAAAACCACCCCTTATATACTTCAGCTGCAGCCCTGCTCGTACACCATTGGACAAAGAGTGCATAGCAACACAGCAGCAGCCAATAGAATGATAGACCCAGCACTTGCACATAATGCAAGAGACACCCAGCTCCAGCTTGTGCAAAGCAACAAGCACTTCTTGAAAACAGTTTGTTCCAGGAGCTGGACAATTGATACATTGTATTCTAGGGAGTGGCTGAAAACAAAGAACTGGGTCTCAGCCCAAGAATTAGGCTCACGCCCACACAAGGCAGCACAGCAAAATGGCTCTCTACACCTTGCTCTCCTCTGGTCTCTCTTAGCCCAACACACCTGCACCCACCTACTCAAAGCCTCTGGTGTCTCCACCTCATCCCGAGGTCCATGTTGGGGCATCTGCGCTGCTTTCTTCAGCTCCCAGCCATGAGGTGCTTTCCCTCCACCTGTCCCTCCACTCTGGTGTCCTTACTGCTTCTCAGACACAATCTGCAAACTTCTCCCTTCATGTCTGCTTCTACCTTTGTTCAATATTGCCTTCTCAATGAGGATTTCTGAGAATAAATTATTTAAAACTACGACCCCCTCCACATCCCCATGCCCCTTCCTGATCATTTATAAAGTTTCCACATTTAATTACATAAATTTATTTTATGCTGATTATCAACTCTCTCACCTAGACTGTGAGCTTCACAGAGATAAGAATCTTTTCCTGGTTTGCTCATTTCTTTGTCCTTGGTGCCTCAAATAGAACCTGGCACGAATTAGGTGTTCAGTTAAAAAATGTTGGATAAATGAATAAAAACCCTCAAAGCCTGGACAGGATGTCTAAGTGCAAAAGGGTATTCTGATGATCCTGTAAATTGAACAGATAAGAAACAAATTACATGAGGGGTTTTGGGTCAGATTTTTGAATTGTAAACTTGACATATTTGTGAAGATCATTTTACAGTCAGCTTTTAGAAAGGCTTTTACTTTCATTTCTTTGTCAGAAATGAATACTACAACACTCTTGTCTTACCTAGGGGAAAAGACCCCCCAGTAAACAAGAATCACCCTAAACTGAAATTGCCAAAAGTCTGAATTACAGCATGCGATGAAGCCAGCAGGGTATTGGCACACAGCCAAGCAGTCCAGCGCTCCAATCTCGGCTCTGCCCGTGAGAATGTGTGCACGGAAACTGCCCTCACCTTGAGCCTCTTGCCGGAGGATGTCCTCATCCATGAAATGATGCCAGGACCTTGCGAGGCTTCATTGGAATGACAGGGGCCAGCCAGATGGAGGCCAGAAAGGCACAGGTGACCTTAACAGCAGCAGTTAAACTGACATGGACCACTGTCCTGGCCTCAGCTCCGAAGTCTGAAATTTCCAGGTAAAGCTAGTTAATGGGACAATTTAACCCTCCCTGCTCTTTATAATCTTTATTCATCCTGCTTATTGTACATTTCTGTAATCTTTATTAATCCTCGGCACATCGACTTGTGCCAAAAATATCAATGTGCTTGGTGACAGAATGCTGCCCCAGATATCTAGGAATGAATGTGGTCTACAGTGTACTCATTATTTAATTTCAGACTAAATAAAAAAAGTATTCCAAACCTATTCATATTCCAGGGAGTCCAGACTTGTTTTGAAGTTTTATTTTTGTAACCACATGCAGCAGAAACTGTGAAGGAAAAGGAGATTGTGAATCCTGAGGTTCAACTCATTGGGACAGTGTGCTAGAGTGACCAAAATTCTTAGTACTCAAGTGAGTGCCTTAGTACTCAAGTGACCCCTGTGTCACTGGGGATGGTGTCTGGACCCTGCCCCTCTCCCAGACCAAACAGAGAATATCCAAATCTGCTGTGGTGAAGTTGGAGTGAGGGTCTGGGTAGAAAGGACTTTAACATGAATGTGTCGACACAAAACAGTGGGACACTAACTAGAGGATGAGTTGTTGGGCATCAAGGGCAACTTCCTGCATTTTCTGACAGAAGTCAGTAATTTATTAAAGCCTCTTCTGTGATGGTCCATCCATGTGGCCGGTGCCTGTGTTTATCAGTGATTATCTCATAAAGCCACGTGCACACTGGATTTGAACTTCAAAGGTCAGGAATCTGGGACTCAGAGAGGAAGATGAAAACAGACTAGTGTCAGATCTTATCACTATCCAAAGACTCAGTAGGAGATGAGTTCTATTGTTCCCTAGATGAACTGATAACCTAATTAGCAATATAAAAGAATATGACAGCCAGACAGGGGACACTGGAAAGGCAGGTCATTAAAGACAAGGCAATCCATAACTCAGCTCAGAGGCACAACCCTCTATTTGAATGAACATGCTTGAAGACCTCAATATCACGAGTTAGGATTCTCTTTGGGGGAGGGGTAGTTTATATGGGTGTCAGTGAGTTCCGGGATATCAGCTGAGCTTCAAACTTCAGAAGTGGGCCCTTCATTTCCAAAGGGCACGGATGTTATCCATGAGAGCCAATTACATGGAGAAGGGAGGAAAAGGCTCTTGGTACCCAAACATCTAGCCGTAGAAGGGCTCAGCCAGCAGGTGTGGGTAGCACTGCAGAGCGAAGGGGCAGCTTCCCAGGGAGCCAGCCCTGGAGACAAGGAAACGCAGACGAGGTTTTCAGAGGAGTGGAAATTCTTAAGTTTCTAAGCAATGAGAAGAATAAACGATCCCTTTTCCTGCCATTGAACAGGGGCAGGGCAGCCTAGGAGACTGTCAAACCAGGTGTTGGCCGTCTGAGTTCCTCTCAGTGCTCAGGAAGTTGAGCTGAACCTACACTCCTCCATCTGAACAGGTCTCTTCTCCGCCTTCTGGCACTGGCCCTCACCGGAAGAGCTCCTCTGCTTCTGAAGCCCATGCCCCCTTCTCTCAGCTCCCATTACATCTCTCAGTGATGGAATCCTTTCTTTAGATGAAAACATTTTATAGGTGCATTGCAGTTACGCATAATAGCGGGATTTGTTTTGACATATTTGTACCTGCATGCAATGTAGCAATATAATTTGGTCAGTGTTGGACTTTTTCACGTCTATTCCTAGATCATACGATGTAGACCTTGAGGGCAGGGACCAAGTCACAACTTCCTGGGTCCAGGAACTCTGGTTTGAAAAGAATGGATTCTCCAGCATAGAGGATTTCCTCAAGTCAGTGGAGTGGAGAAGCCAGCGTGGACCTATTTGCATAAGCATATTTAGGATACTGGGTATTTCTCCAGTGCCGTCTCATATGTGTAATCATTTCCGCCTAAAGACAAATATTTTATTATTGGGAATTTGATGAACTCTTGGCTGTGTGAGTGTGTAGACACTGTGTATATGATATCAAGGTTAGAATATCAGTATTGGGAGCTAATTTAACTTTGTTGTTCCTTTTCCTCCACCTTTCTCTTCAGTAATGTGCCCCCCAAAATTAAAATTTAAAATTGCTTCTAAATTACCCAAGGTATGCAGCAGATTTGTTTGAGACAAAGAGATGAAGACAAGAGATCACCTTATTCTGTAGTGGTTTTGCAACAGGGCTGATTGAACACACGTCATGATATCCTATTACTATTTTTAAGTTTAGTTCTATTTAGTGCATCGATTCTTCTTTCTTCTCAAGAAGAAAAAGAAGCTGATTTGCTTAAATCTCTAGCTGGCAGAGCTTCTCTTTCCTAGGGCAAAAACTGGAAAAAGGATTTCTCGATGAGTGGATTATCTGTCTTGTATGTACTGGTGCCTGGTATGGACCCAGAGCTTCATACATGTTGATGAAAGGAAGGAAGAAATAGAGAGGTAAGAGGAAATATGACAGAGATAATAGCCAGCAGCTGCTGAATATTTATATGCTGAGTATTTTATATTTTATTAAAAATTCTTCATGTAATTTAATGTGGAAAATGAAAAACCAAAAAAAATTTTTTTCCAAGACCTATGATTGTGAATGTAACTTGCCCAAGTCTAGCACATACCTTTTAGCGTGTCAATGTAAGTAGCATAAAAGTCAAGAGCAGTTGCTGGATTCAGGGTTGAACCTTAGCTATGCAAACGGGAGTCAACCTGTCTCTTTGAGACTCAGTTTCTTGGCACATAAAACAATATTTTTGGTGATATCTTTGTCCTATGAATGTCTTGAGAAATAAATCAGAGGATAGGGACAGTACCCTGAGCACAGAGCTCTGCATGAAGGATGTGTTCCCTACATGGTACCACTTAGTTTTAATGATGCTGAGGCAGTCTGGGATGATATTTTTAGGACGACTCCTCTTGCTCTGCCTGGCCAACTTGCCTCCTTTTAGGACAGGTGCCAGGTATGAATGGAGCCTGAGAGATGCTCTGACGTAAGACCTGGGAGGTCGACGGCAGACTGCTCATGGCACCTGCTCCTCTGGGTGGAAGGCAAAGTGGGCAGACGACCACAGCCATAAATCATGGCTGAAATGCATCCGACAGGGTGGAAGCCATAATTGCTTCCTCTGCTGCTCACAACTGTTCATTGCGGGCTTGGAAAGGCCCCAGATCTTAGGGGGAATATCCGGTGTAAAGTATTATTAGATCCAGTGTGGGTTTCCTTTAGACTGATACTCAAGTCTCAGGATGTTACATACCAGCCTCTCATATGGCACGTTTTCTGTGCTCTCTCCTTTGTGTTATTAAACAAACAAACAAACAAAAACATTCTTAATGTCTAAAGAATTTCCTTAGGATTTTTCTGGCTCTCTTCAGTCTGGGCCCCCTGGCTCACTTGACCCCTAACTCTTTCCCAGGGCCTCCCTCACCATCCACTGGAGGGTTCTTGCTGCCTCTACCCCAAGCCCTGGGTCCTTTGTAGTGTGGATCTCAAGTAGGCGTATAGGTCGTCTTGTTGTAGCACATCTGGAATACTTAGAGGAAAGAGAGGAGGCTTTGTGAGGTTTCTTGTTTGTGTGGTGTTTTGTTTTCCCTGGAAACTGGGTGCATCCTTCAAAATTGAAAGTCATACATAAATTCCAGAAAATGTTCTTGAATTGCTTGGTTTTTAATTTCTTATAATTAAAAACTTTCTTCATAAAACTCTCATTGTTTTGAATTCGGACCTCTTGGACTATGTTTTTCTCCACTTAATCATCTTTATATTATTATCATATTCTCTTCTAATCTTCTTGGGTTTTTGTTTGTTTTGCTTTCTAGAAAATCTTAGTTGTACTTTCCAAACATTTTACTCAGAATTTTATTACTGTTGAAATTTTGGATTTTCTAAGATTTTTTTTTTATTCTCTAGGTCTCCCTGGGATTATTTTTTTTTTAGGTTTGTAACATTGTAACATATATGCTGATGTTAATGATAGTTAGAATCATCGTATGTATCTTCTCCCAGTTTGTCCCATTTCAGTGACTGTGAAATGCACTTAGTTTTGACACATTTTCTTGCCTGGGAAACTGAGTTTGTCTGTTTGTGTTTAGAAATGGAACCATCAGAAGATGATCAGAAGCACTGAGCACGGCCAGATGGGGACTGTGGGTCTCACTGCAGGGTGACATAGCTGGGCCCTCTCCCTGGGAACCACCGTTTCGGGCATTTGGCATCTTCTGGTCAGATTTCCCAGAACAGACTCTTAAAAGCTGCTGTCGTAGTGGCAACTCTGGCTGCCAGAATTTGGGAACTAAATACTTCATGATTCCACTTATGTGTGCTTCATAAAAATAGACAAATATGTGGAAGCAGAGAGTGGGAGGGTGGTTGTCAGAGGTGGAGAGGGGACTCAGGGAGTCACCACTCAGTGAGTTTAAAGCGTGAGTAGCCCAAGACAGCAAGGTCCCAGAGATCTGTTCCAGGACAGAGAACCAATAGCAATGCAGTATTATGATGTTGTACACTGAAAATAGATAAAAAAGATAGATCCCGTTTTAAATGTTTTTTTTATTTTTTTTAATTTATTTTAATTAGTTATACATGACAGTAGAATACATTCATGCACTTTGATATATCATACATAGATGGGATAAAATTTCATTTTTCTGAGTGTACATGTTGCAGAATCATATTGGTCATGTAGTCACATACACACATACAATAATCATGTCTGTTTCATTCTACCATCTTTCCTAATCCCACTTCCCCTCCCCTCCCTTCCCATCACTTCCCTCTACCTAATCCAAGGTAATTCTATTCTTCCCTAGTGTCCCTGACTTATTGTGAATTAACATCCACATATTAGAGAAAACATTTGGCCTTTGGTTTTGTGGGATTGGCTTATCCACTTAGCATGATATTCTCCAACTCCAACCATTTACTGGCAGCTGCCATAATTTTACTCTTCTTTAAAACTGAGTAATATTCCACTGAGTATATATATACCACAGTTCTTCATCCATTCATCTATTGAGGGACACCTAGATTGATGTCCATAGTCTAGCTGTTGGTTCCATAGTATAGCTATTATGAATTGAGCTACTATAGATATTGATGTGGCTGTGTTACTGTAGTATGCTGATTTTAAGTTCTTTGGGAATAAACCCAGGAGTGGGATAGCTAGGTCAAATGGTGGTTCCATTCCCAAATTTCTGAGGAATCCCCATGCTGCTTTCCATAGTGGCTGTACCAATTTGCAGTCCCACTAACAATGTATGAGTGTGCCTTTTTTACCCCATCTTTGCCAACACTTATTGTTGCCTGTATTCTTGATGATTGCCATTCTGACAGGAGTGAGGTGAAATCTTAGAGTAGTTTTGATTTGCATTTCTCTAATTGCTAGAGATGATGAACACTTTTTCATATATTTGTTGATCAATTGTATTTCTTCTGTGAAGTGTCTGTTCAGTTCCTTAGCCCATTTATTGACTGGGTTATTTGTGTATTGAGTGTTGAGTTTTTTGAGTTCCTTATCCTAGAGATTAGTGCTTTATCAGAGGTGGATGAGATAAAGATTTTCTCCCAATTTGTAGGCTCTCTCCTCACTTTATTTTTTCCTTTGCTGAGAAGAAGCTTTTTTTTTTTTTTTTTTTTTTTAACACACACAGACATACACACAAGTCTTACTCCACAGATAGCTGGCTCTGTTGTTTTACTAGGCCCAAGGTGAGGCAGCAGCACATCATGGGGCAGGACCCACAAAGGAAAGATACTCAGCACATGGCCCTCAAGAAGCACAGAGAGGGAGGGGAAGGGCCACAGGAAGATGCGCCCTTCCAGGTGGCCCACAGTGACCCACCTCCCCCAGCCACATCCCACCTGCTGTAGTTACCACCTAGTTGATCCATTCAATTTAGGGTGGAGGGATTAGGTTACAGCTCTCATAATATAAACATTTCACCTCTGGGGAATATACTCAAAGAGAATTTTGGGACCCCAATCTCTTCCTCTTCTCTCTTTTTTCAGACCTCAAAGCATTGTGTAGATAGGAGCCTGGGGCTTGAAGTTCATGAGCAAAGAATGGGAGGAATAGGATTTAGGTCCTATTTTTTCAGGTCCCTGTCATGAGGAAAGCAATTTTGTTATAGCAGATGCTCCCCACCATAATGAGTTGCTTCACTAGAGGCCTAAAATCAATAGGGTTAAATAAATAATCATGAGCTGAAACTTCTAAAACTGTGAGCCAAAATAAACCTTTTCTTTTTATAACTTGATTATGCCAGATATCTGTTACAGTCATGAAAGCTGATGCATAGAAACATGGATTCTAAGTGAGGTCTACCTCCTCCAATTGGCACTTGGATATATTCAATTGGAAGAGCCAAGCTCAAGGGTCCAGATTTTTGCCCCAAGGAAGCTTGGGAAAGTGAGTTTGGACTTCCACTTGGGAACACAGAACTCATATTTTGTAAAATTTTCTTTCAAATAATGTTTAAAAGATTCCAGGATGTTACAGATTTGTCTTATGTCCACTTTGGGAGAAGAGTTGGTCCACAGCTCTGCATGTTTCTCTAATATCACTTGCAGCGCACACAGTCAGCCTCTCTCTGGAGCCAGAAAGCCCAGAAGTTCCGACCTTGAAGCCAGCTGGGTCTCTCAGGTTCTACCTGTCTCAATTTCATTCTTAATGTAAACTGCTCAAGCAGCTTTCCGACTCTCCTTTCTTCCATATCCTATTCCATTGAGAAGCAAATCACTTTTGTGGATTACAGACTGTGCCTCAGCCCCTGCCTTCTCTAATTCAACCAATGCCATGTTAAGCCACCTTAGGGTGGAGCAGAGAAATGGGGCAGAGACTGTTGAGTCTGATCATTCCTGGTTCACTGTGCCTGGCTGTGGATAGGCACATGCTCGGGGCAGCAAAGAAGGCCAGCCTCCACCCACTCCTCCCAGACATGTGGAACCAGTCTGGAGTTCCCATTTGCTCAGAACCAGGCCTCAAAGCATCATATAGATAGGAGCCTGGGGCTTGAAGTTCATGAGCAAAGAATGGGAGGATTGAGAGCCAGTGCCCCTTCCTGAAAATCAAACACTGAAACTCCCTTATCTGTAACAAGACAATGACAATGTGTGCGCTGTTCAAATTCCCCAGTCATCAAGAGAATCCAAAAGGATATTAGCTCTGAAAGTCCTGAGCAAGTGATAGGTTCAGTGGGGTTTGGAGATTATTCTTGGGCAGATTGGAAGGTCTATGAGAATTAGGGTCAGATATCTTTGGGCTCAAATCTTAATTGGTCCATTCCTGGAAGTCTCTTTTCTCAACCTGCAATGCAGTAGATACTGTGTCTAGTGTAGCAATTCCCAAACCTGACTAAACTTTAGAATGCCCCAAAGAATTTGCTAAAACCCTGATGTGCAGGCTTCAAGCCCACTGGTTTTACCAGGCTCTCTGGGGCTCAGACCCAGGCATCAGTATTTTGTAAAGCTCCCCACTGTTTCCAGTAGACAAGAAACATCAGGAACCCCTGATCCAGTGCTCTGAAAGTGAATAATTAGCGATTCTCAAATTCCAATCCCTCTCCTGATACTTGGAGTGACTGAAGTCAAGCTATGGCCTCCATTCATTTTTTTTTACATTGATAGCAGGAATAAAAATGTTTCTACCTTCTATCTCTTTTTATTGGTTCTTTTTAGTTATACATGACCGCATAATCTGTTTTGATATATTTATAACACACCACCTATCTTACTACATTATCATGAGAATCATGAGAATCAACTTGAATGGTCTTTGTGAACCACACACATTCATGTGGATGTTAAGACAGGTGTCAAGCCACACACCTGCTGAAGTCCCTAGTCATTAGGAAGCCCAGAAGAAAGAATGCAGATGTTTTGAAGCAACCCATTCCTGTTTCCAGGAAATAAACCCACCAACAAGTCAGCAGCTCTCTGGTTAAAGAGGGACCCCACCATCTTTGTGGTAGACCATAGGAAGGAAATGTTTTCAAGAGTGAGCCTAAGAACGATTCATCATTTGTAGAAACTTTCTAATGAATCAAATGCCGAGGGCTTCCATTTTTCTCCTATGGAAAGATTCACTTACTCTGACTCCAGGCCGGTTCTGTGCCCAAAGAAAGGAAAGCAAAGGGAGGAGCCAGACTCCAGAGTGGCAGGCTCTTCTCCTGGGGAAGGCTGCCAGGAACGTGGCAGGCCCTGCCCTCCCTCCTGCTTGCTAGTTGATTTAATAGGAGACCCTGATAGATTGATTTCAGCTCCACCAGGGCCTGTCCAGCTGATTTATATCCTGCAACAAGAAACTGGTATTTGCTCTTCCTGGTTTCTCTGTTAATTGCTATTGAAGGGAAGGAGTGTAACTGGAGGAGCAAGGGCCATCATCTGTCACCACAGCAGTAGCTCATGTTCAGGAGCTTGGGGTTTTCTCTTTTTATAATTTTCGCATTTCTTAGAGGAATGGTTTATGGGTGGTATGAATACAAAAGGCGTCACGAGAAGCCTCTGTGTGTCTCCTTACTCCTGCCCTCACACCCAGCAGGGTATGTGCCCTGACGGGCCACTGAGGAACGCAGCCCCTTCCGCACCCCTGGCCAGATTCCTGGGAAGGTCTGCATGTGCTCATCTGAGCGGATCTCTCCAGATCCTACCCCGTCAGGGCCACATGGGTCAGCTAGGGGCTGCTCAACTCAGACCTGCTGACATTTGGGGCCAAATAATTCTTTGTTGTGGGACCTGTTCTGAATGGCACAGGATATTTAGAACTACCTTTGGCCTTTACCCACTAACTGCCAAAGCATCTGCCCTCTCTCCCACAAGATGTAACAACCAAAATGTGTCTCCAGACATGGCCAAACCTCCCCTGGGGCAGTGGGGTGTGCAAACGAGCCCTCCCCAGCTGAGAATCACTGGTGTCCAGGGACTAGGAGGCAGATGGTCGTCTTTTCCCCGCCTCTGAAACACCACGGGTTACTTCCCCTCTCAGACCCTCAGAGTCTCCTCCCTAAACAAGGATTGAATGCAACATTGGGATTTGGTGTTCAGTGAATGACAATAAAGTATGTGCTGTCACTGTGTCTTTTGGGGCTCCTACCAGTAGTGAGCCTTCTGCCCATAGGAAGCATCAGTCAAACACATATGGATGTTTCAAACACTGACATCAGGCAGGTGGCTGTTTAAGCCCAGCTTCTCCAAGGCCCATCAGTCTTGCTTGTTATAGTGCCAAGGGCTTCTTTCGGATGTAGTTAACCTGCTGGTAGCATCAGTGTGGGTGTGTTTGTGAGTGTGCATTATAACTGAGCATGTAGGCACGTTGTACAGCCTACGTAGGGCAGGGACTGGCTCTGCCTAATGTCTGCCGGGGAGGTGGAATACAAATGCGCATGAGACATGTGGTTGTGATAAAAGTCTGAGGGCCCATCTGTTATGCTGTGTAAATGTTTACACATGGCGTTTTTGTATAGAGCAATGCCCGTGTATGTGTGATGTGAAAAGTTCTGTGACCGGTACCAGGAGACACATGTGTATGTGCTTTATGTGCAACATGCAAGGCACATTGGTCATTTTGGCTGGACATATGTGAATGGACCACTCATGATTGTAGTGAGGATGTGAATCCTGGGTTTGGAAACGTGGGGTTTGTGTGTGATGGTCAGTCTGTTGGTGGTCTATTTGCCATTTGTTTATGCAAACCCCATGTACTCTGCGTTTGTGGTGTGTGGTTAGTTGTGATGGGTGCATATTTGTGTAGAATGTGTGTGTGTGCATATATACATACATGTGTTCTTATTAACCCTTTATGTTAAGCTTTTAAAGCTCAATATATCTTGTCTTAATCTATTTGAGTTGAATGAAAATGAAATGTTTCTCTCATCCCACATTATTCTACATTCTTTCATGAATGGCCTTCCACACCATCCCCAGACAGTTCTGCTGGTCCATGGCCCCTCTTAGAGTTCTCCACTCCCCCATGGACAGCCTCAGCTAACTAATTAGCCAACCAAACTGAGCTGATTCGCTATCAGGAATTGTCTTCTAATTTTTCTCTGTAAAGAGGTTCCAAATGGATTGAGCCAGTTGGAAAATATAGAAACAATGGGTTTTTTGATGAGTAACTTTTGGCATGGCCTCCCATCCTGTCAATCACGAGGCAAAGGCCTTTGGCAACATAGTCACTAGAGAAATCATTTGGGGAGCCATAACCAGGTGTAAACTGACTCCTGACAATATCCTCCACATTCTGTATCCTGAATCACCTCTACATTCAACCAACACATTGCTGGGGTCTTGCTCTGTGCCTGTTAATATTTATTGTATTAAATAAGAGAAACAAATAGTGAGCATGATTTTGACTTGGAATGGAGATCCATAGACAAGTGCTGGGCAAGAGCCTTGACTCGCCCCAACTGCCTGGGCACAGGGAAAACAGAAAACTGGTCTCGGGCTCATGCTTAGGTGGCAGGCCATTCCACTGGCAAGCACAAAGGGACTGCAAAAGGAACCGTCTGAGATGTCCCAACAACCAGCAAACAACTTAGAAAGGTGGGCATGGAGATATTGCTTGCCAGAAAGTAAGGCACCAGCAAGACTGTTCTCTTGTGTGATGATAGGAACTTGCATTTACTTCACTGTATTTTATTTTCGGTTCACTTGTATCACTGGTGTATCTCTCCAGCCTTCCATGTGATATTTCCGCCATGCACAAAGCATGCACTGACCAAGTCTACCCTCCTTTGCCCAGTCTCCCCACCCTTTCCCACCCCCTTACCCTGGTAATCATTAATCCCCAGGGGGAGACATCAGGTGGCTCACAGAAAGGACATGCAGGAACAGCTCTGAGGAAGTCTATTCACTTGTTACTTGCTTCAAACTTATACGGCAAGAAGTATTTAAAAAAATGGTGGAGCAAAATTCTCCATTTCACAGTCCTCTTACGCCTAAGTCAGAGTGAGTTGAATAAGTCCCCTGATGTCATCTGTTTCTGTGTCATTGCTTTTGTGGATGAACCAGCTCTAATCTATGTCCAAATACGTTGTGTAACTATGTTTTAGAACATTAACAAACAGTGTCTGGGAACATCAATGTCAAAGGCAACTTACAAATATAGCCAGAAAGTTGTCACTGTTGCTAGGTAGTCAAATTTAAATTTTGACTAGCTCCAAATTTCCTGTTGAAAAGCATATGGAGAGTAAAATACTTCTTGGGGATTTTTTTTTTAAATAATAAAGTGTAAAGTTAGATATTCCAATTGGGCAAAAAATATGATCTCCGTATAAACTTTTAGTAGCTATTTTTTCTTCTCATTTTCTCACATTTGGAGGATGCAAAAGAGAAAATACAAGAATGGTCCCCAGGTGGGGAACAATGTCATTGCAAGATGTGAAAGAAGAAAAGGCGGAAACTGCTCCCTAAGCCGAGACACCCGTCCCCAGCAACTCCTGCAACCTAGGCTTTGGAGAAGGGCCGAGGCTGGGTGCCAGCAACCAGCCTTGCCCCATCTCTCTAAAGCCCTAGGGCAATGATGGTACAGCTGTGGCATGATGAGATCACCTGCTGTGCTGCCAACACCACAGACTGCAGGCCGATGCCCCGGAGACTGGGGGACGGGGGTGGCCCTTCCACCAGTGCCCAGTGATGCTGGTGCTGCTGGTTGTGGGGACACACTTTGCAAGCCACTGTCCAGTGGATTCCTAACACCTCCACACCCCTGAATATGTGAAGAGCAACATCTCAAGGTGAGATAACCTAAAAACACATACAAAACTTCTTACAAAATAAATAGACATTGAGCCCAGGTAACCTCAGTTACTCAGTGTGAGTCAGAAGGAGCCGTGCAAGCTCCCAGCCTGCCTGACCTTCCCCCATCAGACAAAGGAAACAGATTACAACATGCCCTGAAAACCTCCTGTCACTCTACTTCATACTTAATTTGGCCTAAAATCCACTTACTATTACAAAACATGAAAGGAATTTGCATTTAAAAGAATATTAAGGAGCATATTTTGTGTAAGAACAGTATTCAATCCAGTTATCATTGACATATTTTAAGAATTAGTAGAAAATGTTTATATAACTAGGTGGTTATTTCTGTCAAAGTTTGCCACATATAATTATCACTTTCATTATTTGATATTTGCATTTTTCAAAGAGTGTTGCATTTGAGATTAAACTAATATGATTTTTCAATTATAAATCTCTGGAATAGGAAGTAGACAGAGCTAATATATTAAAGGACTGAGAATAACAGTGTAATTTCTAAAATGAGAGAAATAATATATAGCTCAGTGGATTGGGGTCAGATGACTCTTGGGTAATTAAACATTAACTCTTTGCAGAAATACACAAATGCAGCTTGGTATTAAATATATATCGTCTAGGCTCTTTTGCAATAAATATTGACAGGTGCCCAGGTTGGAGCAATGTGCTTTTAAACTCATTCATTAATTCATCTGGAAGTTGGATACGTAAAATTGGAAATATCGATAAAAGTTTCAAATGTTTGCAATATTTGATCCAGCAACTCCACTTCATTGAATTTGTTGACGGATGTGTACTCTAAGAATACAAAAATACAAAAAAAATTGTTGTGCCCTTGTTTGTAAGAACAAAAGTAGACATAACCTAAAGGTCTTTCAGTAGGGTATTGGAAAAATACCCTCTTGAATTCTGAGTGCTAAGAAAGTATAAAATCCATCTCTCTGGAGTACTTCAGGACAATCTAGGAAAAAGTGAATACAGTGTGTGACAAACTACATCCAGAAAGTGGACATGTGAAAAATCTACACCTAAACCACAAGTTACATTCAAATCTACACCAACATCTGCTCCTAAACTCACAGCCACACCTATACGTCTATGTGCACATCAGTACCTGCAGCCACACCTCAGGTGCATATTCATCTATGCCTATAGGTACATTACATCTACACTAACACCTACAGCTATCTGTCACTATCATCCTCGTCTACATCCATAAGTGCATCCGTACCATACTCTAATCTGAAACTGCATCTGCATCCACACCTGCACCCACATTTAGTGCTCACCTGAACCTGCATTGACACTCTCACCTGCAATTGTGTCTGCACATGCATTATAGCTCATCTTCACCTGTGCATACATCTTTACCTCTAACTCTCCACATCAGCATCAGCATCCACACCTACATCTCTCCTACGTCTACTTCTGTATATCCTTGCTTGTGGATTTGAAAGTACATAAGATATATACAACAGTATTTTACTTGGATGAGAAACAAGAATCTGAGCTAAGAAAGAGTCAAACAGTGTTATATTAACTATTTGTACCATTGAAAGCATTAGCTAACTGCTGTCTTAACTTTTTCCATATACATACACACATACTCATATATCACATAGATCTGTCAAATAATCTCATGCAAGAGACGGCCATGCTGTAAAAGGCAAGTCCAATTGAACCACAGACCTGCTCCCTCACCTTCAGGGGTCTCTGAGTCTGCCTTCCAGCCCACCCTTGGTTGATTTTGAGCTTGGAATTTTGTAGACAAATGGGATCTTAATGGCCCCTGTTCATATTTTCCTTCTGACACATTTTCAGCTCCGGTCTGTTTTATTAAATTTTCTGATTCAATTTTTTACCCACTTTCACAAATTTTATTGGAGCCAATACGTGGAGACAAGGGAACTCTATCATGAGCTAGGGGAGGGTTCCCAAAGTCACACCATATGACAGCCCTGGTCAGCCTGAGTCCAAAGCCTGTGCTCTTTCCAGTTCCTCATAGTGTCTGCCCTCAGTGTGTCCTTAAAGCCATCTTGAAACTTACAGTTCATTTTGATATTAGGAGTGGATGATTAGAGAGATTCCAATGAACACATTGCTTGTGTTGTTTGTGTGGTTCTTACAAAATGTCTTTTCTCCCTCATGCTACCATACCATAACTACCTCTTGGTTCCTCCATCTCTCACCCTCTCCAAACTGGCTCTTCCTTCCCTGCATCTCAAGTCTGGTGTCAGACAAAAGTGCCTACCTATGCATTTTTCATTAGTCTGGCAAGTTTCTTAAAACCTTGGTATGAATAAATCACCACCATGTAATTCATTATGAACAGCATCAGTCCCGGGTACCATTTTCCTGCTACTAAAGCGTCAGCATGTTTTACAATTTTCAACAGGAGGATTTGATTTTATTCTCCCGCTCTCTCCTTTCTTCTAAAAAGCAATTTTAAAGTTTTCTCATATATGTATATGTTAATGTCATTATTCTTTATGTTCTCTGGCCATTCATCTCCAGGCTGCCTCTGCTCAGCTCTGTCATGGGTGAATGTGATTGATTATCTCAGCTCTTATACACAAGAGAAAGGAGACCGAATTAAACCACGTGGCGGTCACACAAATAGACCTCCAGGGTGAGGAGCCCTCTGCGGCTGCCGGGTAGGTCAGAATTCTGCATCCCTTTTTACTGTCTTCTCTAAACGTCACAGGTGAGTGATCACCTGCCTTAAAATGCCCTGGGATATGGTAATAGCAACAGCGAGACTTTTGCTGGTATCTCCTACTATACCAAATGCTAAAGTTGGATTTTTTTTTTTTATTTTTAAGTTTTCTTAGATCCTCCCCCAATGAGCTGATCAAGTTCCTTATTTTTCTGAGAAAAATCAAAGTGCAAATGCTGAAATAGCTTCTTCAATGCCACAGAGTTGATACTTGAATCCAAATCAGTTTACTCCATAAATTTGACAACATGTCTCTGAGTAGCCAGAATATGAAGTGAGGCTAAGGAAAATGAAACATAGTGAATTCAGATTTAAAAAGGAAAAAAAAAAGTGCTATAAAACATTTGTGCCTGCACATCTTGCCTGGATTTCAACAGGTAATTACCTTCCTGAAATATTCTGAGTATCATTGCCTCTCTCAGCCCTTCCAAGGTATTGCCAAAGCTGTACAGATTCTCTTCCAGATGAATCCTGTGAATATGTTCAATTAACATTAGGCAGCATTAACTCAATAGGTGGTCTGACACTGGGGAATCTCACTCTCCCTGAGCCACTAAATCCAGCATTTGTGAGGATGTGACCCAATTTGTGATGCCTGGCTGTGCAAGGTGTCCCCACCTGGGGAGACGCTGGTGCTGCAGTCCATGCCCAGGGCCTCCCCACATCTCCTCAGCCTGCCCTGCCTGCACCTCCAAGCCCATAAGAGTCCATACCCAACTCAGAAGTGTGCAAGTCTTACTCATCTCTGTGGATGAAATCCCTGTGCCTCCAACTCATCAGGGGAAGAAGGGTTCTGTCTTTTCCCAAGTTTTTCTTTTCTTTATCCCTTTACCTGCCCCTTCCCAGACAACAGCATGGACCCAGCACTTGGGAAGGCCTCTCTGCCCCTCATGTCTCTCTCCCCAAACAGCCCAAGGATTCCTTCACACAGGCATCAGGCAGCACCTGGTGGGGGCTTTGCTCTCAGGTGCTCTGTCTGCAGCATCTGACCAAGGAAGCCACGTAGCCTGGGGTTAAAATCAGGGCCAAAACATCAGCAGGATGGGCCAGACTGGGTGATGCTGGGAGATGAGCACCCAGCAGTTTTGCACCATGGAGACAGGTGAGGGCTGGACAACAGCAGCTGCTCTGAGGTGGGTCTCTCAAGAGACGGGAGACACGTTCACGGAATGTGAGCTCCTGTGGTTCTGAACCTGGAGATGTCATGTTTGCCGCTCTAACACTGGCCGGAGCACAACCTGGCCAAGATCACAGCCAAGTGCCTGGACACAGAGATGTGAACAAACTGGAGGCCATCCGTGTAACCGTCTAGCAGCACAGATGGAAAGACTTAGGAGCCTGAGCCAGAGAGTCAAGCCGTGGGACAGTGAGAGGGGAGGAGAGGCACTGGGCTTCCCTGCAGCACCTGTTAAGTAATTAGTGATGGTGGAGGAAGTGGGGGGTACCCAGGCATAGCAGGTGGGGGGCCAGCCTCTCCCTCTTGCTGTCCAAAACTGGAACACTCAAGACACAGCGAGACGGTCGCGGGGAATGCCTCTATTAAAGAAGGGAGATGTGGCACGATACCTTGTAACCAGTGAAGCACTACAAATTCAGCCTGTCCTCACCATTAAGATGCACTGCTGAGCACCTCCTGGGTACCAGGGCACTGGAAAGGCCTCCTCCAGCTATCCTGTGGAATTTAATTCTTTCTATAGTAACTGTTAATTCGGTGTAACTCACCATTCTTTCCTAATATTGCTGATAAGTCCCCTACCCCCACTTCTAGAATCATTTTTAAGTTGGGGAACAAAATACGGCAAGAGCTTGTCTTTCCATGTTCCACTAATCATTTGATGTCTCCATGTTAACATCAGAGCATCATCCTCAACTAAATGTCTCAACACCAGTTTAGTTTTATAGAACAAGTTTTCTCCAGAAATCTTTAACATAGGCTTAACTCACAAATTCAAGGTTAGAAAAGTGAGAGGAGCTAAAAGTAGCTAAAACCTACAGCCTACAACAACATCGAGCACTAGTAACAGCCATCAGACACTTAGGGAAGAAAAGAATGTATTTCCTACCTGGAAATGGTAGGGGTCTAAATCTTACTCTGTATTGACTGATTCTTTAACAAACTAATGCTTGCAGATTATTAACAATTTGCACAGCAATTAAAATACTTATGTTTTATGGGAAGATCAATAATTACCTGTAATTGGGTTGACTTCAACAGACTCAGTTACACACGTTCACCAGTAACTTAATTATATGGCCAAGATGCTGACCCTAAATCAGAAGGAGGCCAGGAAGGCTTGAGGAAAATCATAAGACCTTCAGAATCCTGCTGGGAAGCCTTCCAGCTTACATGTGTTCCTCAGTCACAGGGTAATTACATTGATTCAGAAATGTCTTCAAAATTGACTATTTTTATTGTTTTTAAATTCAATTTACAAAGCAAAGCCCCTTTCTCATCTCTCCCAACCTCTCTCCATTTCCACCACCCTCCTTCCCCTCCTAGCACCTCGTCACAATGTTTTCTAAGATACTGCTTTGAGTTTTTTGTTTGTTTTTCCACACCACACACACTTCAGACCCCTGACCTCCATGAAATTATCAACTCTACTCTTTGCCTGATTTTCAAATCCAAAGCCTCTATCAGAGATCTGCCACATAGTAAGTGCTTAATAGCTGTCCTCAGAAAGAAAATTAAAGGACATGTCTAGGAAAACGTGTGTGTGTGTGTGTGTGTGTGTGTGTGTGTGTATGCATGTGCCTGTGTTCTCCATAAACTAAGGGTAATAGGGTAAAGTTTCTAAGGCTGACTACAGAAGGGACTAAACAAGAGAGGTGAAAACACATGATCCAGGCACCTCAAAAAGATGTTTCCTTTTCTAATTAAAATTAATACAACCTCCACGGAAATCAGGTTGGAGGTTCAGCAAAAGACTAGGAGTGGCACAACCATATGACCAGTTATTCCACACCTCAGTGTTTATGCAAAAGAACTAAAGCCAGAATACTATAGTGATGCAGGCATATCCATGCTTACAGCAGCACAATTCACAATAGCCAAGTTATGGAACCAACCCAGGTGCCCATCAACAGAAGAATGATTACGGAAAATGTGGTGTGATACACAATGGAATTTTATTCAGCCATAAGAAGAATGAAATTATGTCATTTGCAGGAAAATGGATGAAACTGGAGAACATAATTTTAAGTAAAAGAAGCCAAATTCAGAAGGTCAAAAGTTGAATGTTTTCTCTCATTAGGTAGAAATCAGAGAGAAAATGATTGGGAAGGATCTCATCAAAAAAGAGAAGAGACCCCTAAATTAGACAATTGGGAAGACTGGGGACACAGGAGGGTGAGTAAAGGGAGGTAATGGGCAGGCATATTGACCACATTATGTTATGTGCATAAACGAACATATTATAATAAATCCCACTCTTTTGTATGATTATAATACATGCTTCTTTTGTAAAACATTTTTATTTAAAATAACAAGGAGCAGCTAAGGACTCCCTCTGAGAAGTGATGGAACACAGAGAACACATCTACAGCACTGGCTGAGCCCACCTGCGAGCCAGTCCCAGTAGTCAGGGTGGTGCTGAGCAACAGAGCAGAGGCTTTATGGGAAGTGAGCTAATACATTTAGGAATACTGAGATGTTCTGCAGTATTAAAAAAGTGTTTAATCATATTTAAATAAGAATTAGATCTCTCCTATTGTGGGCATAGGAACCTCATTGTATAGAAGCCTGTTCATTCCTCACATGCTTAGGAAGCAATGCTTGCAAGCTATCTACCGCTGCTTTTTAGAATCATTCTACACCTTCTTCTTTCTGGAAAGCTTTGCTTTATATCATTGGTGCTTTCAGAAATTGAAAATCACACCTGAGTCTTGGCTTTCCCAGGAGGCTGCGCTGATGGCATTGGAAGCTTAGGGGTACTTTCTTTACCAGAGGAAAGTGTGAACAGGGTTTCTAATAGGGCCAGGTCTACTCCAAAAGCCACCACTTTTCTTCTCAGACTGAACATTTCAATAAAGTTGATAAGTCCAAAAATAGCTCCCTTGTTCCTGTAGACCTTTGGGTACTGGCGCCATTTTAAGTGTACAAACACACCATCAGGACTTGCCAATCGATGTAGCATCTTATTTAGTTAACCTTGGAGCTTCCGATTATTACAGAGCTGGGTCCTTCTGAGAAACTGGGGCAGCACAAAGACCCCCTCATTCAACTGTAATTCTTTCAATCAAATCAGAAAGATATCAAACATGTCACTTGGAGTAACAGGAATGGGTTTATTAAAGGGATAGACAAAGGGAAAAGGGACACTCTCAAGTAAGAGAGTGTGTTCTCTCAGAGAGGAGAGGGACAATGTGCCTGTCCTGCACTCCAGTTTTATTGGGGATCCCAGAGAAGTTCCCAGGGTGTTCTGTCCCTGTCCACCTCTTCACTCTTGACTGACAGCAGGGTGACATCAGACTCTCAAGTCCCCACTGACATGGCAACTCTGGGTCACCTTGGCCCAGGCTGAACAGTGCTAATGGGATGCTAAACCACACAGTCCTGGAGATTTTGTGGTTAGGAGGGACTATACTTTTCTCCCAGAGTTTTGGGATCTGGTCACGAAAATCTCCCCCTTCATGGTAATACTTTATCCACATTATTTTGTTCCTGCATTTATCCTGCATTTAATAAGTAGTTTGCTGAGGAATGTAACATGTCCTGTCCACTGAGGCCAGGCAGGGCTCCAGGAAAATTACTTCTTGGAAAAGAAATCATGTGGGGGGTCACTCACTCATCCCATTTAATAGAATTATTCTTTTAACTTTGTGTTCCCACCATCCTCATCTGTCTGTCCTCTAACACTATTAGAACTGATTGTCAATTTGGGGACGTGGGTAATAGGTGGAGGTTAAGGACAACCTTCTACTATGAAGAACACACCCTTAGCATTGACTAAAACTTCCTTTATTCTGACAACCCAAGCTGCAACTTTGGACCATTAAGTATATATTTAGAGAAACTAGGGTTACCTCCACATGAAATGTTTAAAATAGAGACTCTCTGAACAGAAAAAGGTTAAACACACTAAGAGAGTTTATTTATCAAACAGAATTAAACAGTTCTGGTCTTAAATCAGGGCTCTATCATCTAATATTTATATCATACTAGACCTGCCTCACTTTTTTCAAACACAAAATTCGATTAATAATAGATATCTTGTGGCTTCACTAAAAGAACGTGTGGCATGAGGAATGCTCAGCTCCCAACACAGCACATATCTCAACACAAGCTAGATCTAGTTCCCCTGTTCCCTGTCATTCATCCAAAAAATGTTGAGGTGAATTATAGTAAACTGCATTGAGAGGTTGGTTCATGGAAAGAAAACAAAATAGCAATACAAAAAAGAAAGAAAAGTAAACACGCTAACACAGGGATTGGATATGCTAAGACCCAAGGCCCAGGAGGCACCAGGGAGCTAGTGGAAGTGTATTTGGGATAGGTGAATGCTTCTGTCACTGTCCCTAAACTTCACAGTAGCTTGATCCTGAATGCTTTTCAACATCATCACCACCTTAATTACCATCGTTTTCATTGTTGTCACCAAATATCTCAAGGCTATTAACTAAGGCAAATTCTTTCCCCCATTTGATTCTCCAAGAAGCCCTGAGTGGTGGGTGGAATGTGTTATTCTTCACCTACAGGGTAAACATGTGAGGCTCACAGAGGTTGATGGAAATAACAAAACCATGGAGCAAATGGTGGAGGAACTCAGATTTCCTTTCTAGTCTGAAGATCTCCATTCATCTCAGTTTCTCAGTTCCACACTCTCCTCCAGCCCATAATAACCCTGCCTGTCAAGACCTGCAATCCAAAGAGTAACTTCCCTCTGGAATTAGTAACAGTGATTCTTTTCTGTGACATAGCTCCCAGTTTTTTCCAGGATCACCGCTTTCATCCTTAAAAAGCTTTTTTTTTTTTTTTTTTTTTCTGCAAAGACTCTTTTAGTTGCTGAGTAAATTGGCTTCTTAACTTGTTATTAATTACTCACAAGGACACCAGCCTATTATAGAGAATCAACACAAGGCGGAGTTTCTCTGTTAATTTATTTCATTCCCTAATTCTGCATTCTGGTTGATGGGCCTTCTTAGCATTTAAAACCAGATCCAGTAATTAACAACTACAACTTCAGCACAATTCTCTTTCTTATCTCTCTCTTAACTACTTCTGCTTCCTTTGATCTGGTTCGTTTTTTTTTTTTTTTCAAATTAGCTTATGTGCAGGCCAGAGTTGATTCCTTGGGTCTGAGTGAATTGGGCAGCTTTGAAAGTGTGGGAGAGTGAGGCTGACTTCACAGTAAAGGAACAGAGATACCACCACACCACACAGTGGCACAGGTCCCAAGAGAGGGCAGCTGACACAATCACGCAATAGCAAAGGCACCACAGACTCAGCAGTGGTGAGGAGGTTCACAGCTCATGCTTCACGTTTTCTCCACCAGCCTGAGCAGAAGGTGCCCTTACCATTCCCATTCAGAGAGGGAAAACCAAGCATAGTAGGATGAATGGTCTGCCTGAGATCCCATAGCTACAGGTAACTCCAAAACTATTTTCTGCCTAGCTGGTTGTGAGAGTACAACGCTCTTTCTTCTGATCCTGAAAAGTGAAGGTTTGATATTTCTCAGAACTGAGAAGTAGAAGACAAATGGAATAGAAGATTCGGAGTCAAGGGACCCAGCCAGCGGATGGAGATGGCCACTAAGTTAGGTGGATGGAAGTGTACTATAAAGTAACCAGTGAGGAGTTTGGGACTCCAGGTTAAGGACAAGTAGCCTTGATAGCAAGGGTGGATCCAACTTAGTGGGTAGGAGAGGCAAGGCTGGGCAAAGTGGGCTCCTCCCCCAGGCCGTGAATCCTGGCTGACCAACCTCTCAGTGGTTGGCCTCATGCAGCCACAGGAGGTTCAGGGGCCAGAAGCTGAGTCCTAGAGATATGCAATCAGCAAGTAGTAGGCAGACTTCTCAGAACTCCAGGCAACTAGCTGGTTTCAAAATGAGAAAATGCTGACCAGGGAAGGACTGGAGGAACTCAAGAAGGCAAAGCAGGAGTCAAGACATCAACAGGCTGCAGACAAGGCACCCAGGTTTCTTGGAGCAAGTTGATCACCAGGCCCACAGTAGCATGGATAGTTAATGCTCAATACCTCCAGCTGCAGGCCAGTACTGCAGGGCCACAGCAAAGACCTCAGCCCCCCAGGAAGAACATTTTGAATCTCCACTCTGTTGCTTGTTTCCTGAAACTTATCATTGAGAAGTATTTAACATGCTGGAGTCTTGATAGAAGGGTGGAACTAAATTTGAAATGGGAACTGAACTTGAGAAAATAAGTTAACGTGTTCAGAATACCTGGCATGGTACTTGCTGTATGGTCAGGACCTAAAAGGTAACATGAAGGTGTTTCCTGTCCCAGCAGAACTCATTCTTAAGGTGGATCTGAACTTGGTCAATGTGCCACTCATTCACTTATTTAGCCAATGATTAAACTGCAGGCTCTGAGCTAAGGCTGGGACTGGTGCCTTGTCCCACTCTTTGTCTATGACCTCCGTTATAGCTGCCTTAGGGCACAATGGGGCTCTTACTGGAAACTTAAGAAATAACAGGCTACTTAATTCATCCATTAACTTAATCTTCTTGCTCCATTTAACTTATTAGGAAATTACTTTTTACATCTGCATATTAAACTATTTTTTCACATTTCATTGGTGCATTATAGTTGCACATAATAGTGAGATTGGTTGTTCCATTTCCAAACAGACACACAATATAACAATATAATGTGGTAATCTCTCTCCCCAGTATTTCCCTTTTCCTCTCCCCCTCCCTCCCCTGGTCCCTTTCCTCTATGTTCTCCCTTCAATTTTCATGAGATTACATCACCCCTTGCTTTTTCTTTTTTTCCTAGAGTTCCCTCACATGAGAGAAAACACGTGACCCTTGATCTTCTAAGTTTGACTTATTTTGCTTAATATAATGTTCTCCAGTTCCATCCATTTTCCTGAACATGACATACTTTCATTCTTCTTTATGACCCAATAAAACTCTATTGTGTTTGTATTGCATATTTTCTTTATCTATTCAATTCAATTGTAAATTGTGCTGCTATATAAACATGACATGCATGTATCTCTGGTATGATGCCTAATTCTTTAGCATAAATACTGAGGAGGGATATAGCTGGTTCATGTAGTGTGTTGAGGGCCACAGCCAAGTGGGGATGACACATGGCATTTTTGCCAGAAGTTGAGTGGTTGAGAGGTGACAGCCATTGAGATGATGATGGTTATGTTAAGCTGTGTATTCAGTTATATATTAGACCCCTTCTGTCCACCTCGGCCTGCTACTTTGGAGTTCTCGAGGGGATTCCTGTGGAGTTCGCATTGGTTGGGGAAGTGCCAGAGGAGGGATTTCCGAAGGAGGGATTTCCAGTTGGTGTGTGGTGTGTCCCGGGAGAAGGGCCAGGTGCGTGGCGGCGTTCGCAGGAGTTGGGAAATAAAGTTTGTTCCTGCTTGAGTGGCTCGTGATTTGTGCCCAGCCAGACTGTGGCAGTAGTGGTTCCATGCCTAGTCTTTTGAGGAACCTCCATACTGATTTCTATAGTGGTTGTGCTAATTTATACTCCCACCAGCAGTGTAAGTGTCCCTTATTTTTCCACATCCTCATCAACATTTATCATAGTTTGTATTATTGATGACTGCCATTTTGACTGGTGTGAAATGAAATCTCAATATATTTTTAATCTGTATTTTCCTAATTGCTAATGATATTTTTCATATATTTCTTGACCATTTTCATGCCTTCTTTTTAGATGGATCTGTTTAACTCATGTGCCCATTTATTAATTGGGATATTTGGTGGGGGGTTTTTTGGTGTTAAATTTTGAGTTCTTTGTATAGTTTAAATTTTAATCTTTTTCAGAAGAGTAGCTAACAAAAGATTTTCTTTCCACATTATATTGGTTCTCTTCACATTTCTAACTGTTTCCTTTGCTGTGCAGAAGTTTTTGTTGTTGTTGTTGTTGTTGTTGTTGTTGTTTTAATTTGATGCTATCCCATGTATTAAGTTTGGTCCTTATTTCCTGAGCTTTAGGGGTGCTCTTGAAAAACCAGTTGCCTGTATCTATATGCTAGAGTCCTGCTTCTATGAGTTGTGTAGTTTCTGGTCTAATTCATAAGTCTGTGAAACACTTTGAGTTGAATTTTGAGCAGGGTGAGATATAAAGTTCCAGTCTCATTCTTCTACATATGGGTAGCCAGTTTTCCTAGTAACATTTATTAAAAGGCTATCTTTTTCTCTAATGTGTTTTGGCACCTTCATCAAGGATCAGGTTTGTCTCTATGTTTTCTATTCTGTACTATAGTCTATGTGTCTGTTTTTATGCCAGTATCATACAGTTTTTGTTACTACAGCTCTGTTGTATGATTTAAAGTCAGGTATTATTACTGACTTCAGCATTGCTTTTTGGCTTAGAATTGCTTTGACTGTTCTGGGTCTTTTATTTTTCAAAATGAATTTTAGTGCTTTTTGTCATTCTTTTTTAGATATGTGAAGAATATCATAGATATTTTGATGGGATTGCATTGAATCTGTTCATTGCTTTTGGTACTATGCCCCTTTCAAGAGTATTAATTTTCCCTGTAAATGAATGTGGGAGGTCTTTCCAATTTTTGTGTCTTCTTCAATTTATTTTTTCAATGTTTTATAGTTTCCATTGCAGAGTTTTTCACCTTTTTTGTTAGGTTTATTCCTAAATACTTTTTAGGCTATTGTGAATGAGATTGTATTCCTATTTTCTTTCTCAGCAGATTCACTGTTGGTATATAGGAAAACTATTGATTTTTATCCTGATTACTACCTTGCTGAATTTGTTTATTAGCTCTAGAAGTATTCTGGTGGAGCTTTATGGATCTTCTAGGTTTAGGACCATATCATCCACAAATGGTTGAAAATTTGACTTCTTCCTTTCCTATTTTTATAAATTTCATTTCATTCGCTTGCCTAATTACTCTGGCTCAAATTTCTACTTCCATATTAAATACAAGCTGTGAGAGTGAACATCCTTGTCTTGTTCCAGATATTTAAGAAAATGCTTTCCCTTTTACTATGAGATTGATTTTGTGTTTTTTATAGATAGCCCTAATGATGTTGCAGTAAGTTCCTTCTGTTCCTAGTTTCTCCGGTGTTTTTATTATGAATGGATGCTGAACTTTTTCAGAGTCGTGCTCTGCATCTCTTAAGATGACTAAGAAATTTTTGTTCTTAATTCTATTTTTGTGATAAATTACACTATTGATTTGCATATATTAGAACATTCTTGTATCTATGGAACAAAACCAACTCCTTTATAATGTATAATCTTCTTAATATACTATTGAATACTATTTGCTAATATTTTATTAAGGATTTTTGTATCTAAGCTTATCGGGGATATTGGTCTGTAGTTTTCTCCTTGGTGTGTTCTTATCTAATTTGGGTATGAGAGTGATTCTTCATAGAAAGAATATGGAAATATTTCATCCCTTTCTATTTCATGAAATAATTTGAGGAGCATTGTAATCAGATATTTTTTAAATCTGGAAGAATTCAGCTGAGAATCCATCTGGTCCTGAGCTTTTCTTTGTTGGAAGATGTTTTATTAGTACTGCTCTCTCATTACAAGATATTGGTCTGTTTAGGTTTTCTGTGTCCTCTTGATTCAATTTTGGCAGATTGTATGCCTAGAAATGTATTCATTTATTCTGTATTTTCTAATTTGTTGGTGTATAAGTTCTCAAAATAGTCCCTAAAGTTCCTCTAAATTTCTGTGATTTTTATGGTGATTTCTCCTTTTTTATCTCTAGTTTTATTAATTGTGGGTCTTTTCTCTTTTTCTGTTGTTTAGTTTGTCTAAGGGCTATTAATTTTTTTATCTTTTCAAAGAACCAACCTTTCTTTCATCAATACTTTGTGTTGTATTTTCATTCTCAATTGCAGTGATTTTCCTTTAAAAGAAGGAAATAATTGAGATCATATCCTCAGTTATTTTACTGGTTTGGGAATTGGATTGCTTTGTTTTTCAAGGCCTTTGAGATGCATTGTTAGATTATTTGTTTAGGGTTTTTATGACCTCCCTATGTAGGCACTCGTAACTATAAACTTTCCTCTTAGAACGGCTTTCATAGTGTCCTAGAGGTTTTGGTATGTGCTATCACTATTGTCATTTGAGTCTAAGAAATTTTTCATTTTCCCCCTCATTTCTTCTATTAACCATTCATCATCCAAACTGTATTGTTTGGTGTCAATGTGTTTATATAGTTTTGTAGGGTTTTTTATTTGATTTCTAATTTTATTCCATCGTGATCTGATTAGATGAAAGCAACTATATCTGGGTTTGTGTGTGTGTGTGTTTCATTTTGTTTTGTTTTGTATTTGTATTTGCTAAGAGTTGCTTTGTGTCTATTTATGCTCTATATTGGAGAAGGATCCATGAGCCACTGGGAAGAAAGTACATTGGACTCTTGTTAGATGAAATATTCCACAGATATCTGTGAAGTCCATAAGACTTATAAGACATTTCAGGTCCAGAGGTTCTTTATTGAGCTTATGTATGGATGACTCATCTATTGTTGAAAGAAATGAGTTGAAATCACCTGGTATTATTGTACTGAGGTATATTTGAGGCTTTAGTTGGAACAGTGTCTCTTTTATATAATTAGTTGCACACACTTTGGGGACACAAACTTTTACTATCATTATATCTTCTTTTTGGATTGTTCCCTTTAACAGTATAAAGTGACCTTTTTTCTCTCTTTTGATGAATTTTGGTTTAAAGTCTACATTGTCGGATATGAGAGTAGCTACTCCTGCGTGTTTGGGGGGCTCCATTCACATAGTATATCAATTTCCATTCTTTTTTTTTTTTAGGAGAGAGAGAGAGAGAGAGAGAGAGAGAGAGAGAGAGAATTTTTAATATTTTATTTTTTTTAGTTCTCGGCAGACACAACATCTTTGTTGGTATGTGGTGCTGAGGATCGAACCCGGGCCGCACGCATGCCAGGCGAGCGCGCTACCACTTGAGCCACATCCCCAGCCCCAATTTCCATTCTTTTACTTTCAACCTTTAGCTGTCTTTGCCTGTGAGTCTCTTGCAAACAACATATAATTTAGTCTTTTTTAAATCTGTTCTGCCAGTCTGTGTCTGTTAATTAATGAGTTGAGACCATTTTGATTTATTTCTAGTGTTTAATATTGTGCTGTTTCTCATCTGCCTACTTACTGTTCAAATGAGATTTGTTCATTTGTGAGCTCCAGATATTTTTTCCTTCTGTGTGGAATATTTCTTTTAGTACACTCTGTAGTGCTGGCTTAGTAGTCATAAATTCTTTTAATTTCTGTTTATGTTGGAAGGTTTGTTCCCCCTATTAATTAATTAATTATTTTAAATTCTTTATCTGATATTTAATTTATTTCAATACCTTTGGGGTTAGTTGCTGGTGACTTATAAACTTTAGATAACATTTACCATGTTTCTTTATATTTTTTGTATTATGGTTGGATTTTATGAATCAGTTGAAATGATTTTTTCTTTTATGCTTATGTGTGGGTCTTTTTACGTCTCATCTTTCTCTTGCCAAAGTGTCCTAGTGTAATCTATATGGATACACCCTTGTAGTTGTGGTATCCACAGACTTTGTGTAAATTCTCTCTGTTCCTGCTGTAACAGTAGATGTCCATGAGTGGGACCTGAGGGCCCATCCCTAGCCATTGCTATTTGGGGCCTGTCATTAGTTTGGATTTTGTCTAGTCTACTCTTTGTAATAAGGTAAGCTATTGAATAAATGTTATTAATCTGTATGTGGAGCAAGGTACACTGTTTTTTGGCTGAGTTTAGGTCAGCAGCCACGTCTCTACCCTAAAAACTTAGTGTCACTATACTTTCTTGGCACCTCACAGAAAGGGGGAAAATAATAATTAATGTAAACAATATACATCATTGAAATAAGCACCTGGTTTCTACAATGACATCTACAACACTATTTACCACAAAAATTGGACTAGTGGGGTCAGCAATTGCCAACAGCAAATACAATAAATAACCAAAATTGGATTTGGCATTAAAACAAACAGCTGGTGTCAACTATGAGTCAACTATGTCATCCACAGCAGTAATAATAGCAACAAGATGAATGGTGAAAGGAGGAGCTATGCAAACTACTTTGTTCTAAAAGGTTTTTACAGTTGATTAAGAGACAAATAACTGTGATAGGGAGTTAGTAGAGAATTTACAAAAAATCTGAACAGAGAAAATGCAGAGTAAATATAATAGAAAGTACTTATATGGGAGGAGACAAACATAAAAGTAAAGGGAAAAAGAAAGAAAAAGAGAATTTGGTTGTTAATAGGAAAAAAAGAAATGAAACAAAAATAGACAAACCCAAAAACTGTAACCTTCAAATGACAAGGCAAGAAAAAAAATTACAATTATATATATATATATATATATATATATATATATATATATATAAAATATGTATATATATATAATATATATGTATATCATGAATGAAAAAAAATCAGCAGAGCAGGTATATATTTATATATGTGTGTGTGTGTGTGTGTGTGTATATATATATATATATATATATATATATATATATATACATACATATATAAATTCTTAATGAAAAAATGAAAGGATCATATCCAAGGAGGTGGTCCAAACAGTAGATGAGAATAGATGATCACTGACTGCCCAACTGAGCTGGGTGTTTTAACCCCTTCTTTTTGTGTTGGTCATTGAGCAATCATTTGGAATGAAGCCTCCAGCTGATCTGAGAATGAAGCTGGTTGAAATAGCCCACAGCTTCCCTTCTCACCAGTATAAGGTAGAATGGAATGTTTTTTTTGTGTGTGTGCATAGACCAGATCAATGCATTCCCAGAGCTGGGGCTTAGGTCTAATTAGGCCTTGGGGACTTTGTTGGGAGATATATGCTCTGGAGGGATTAGATGAGCACACCCCTAGGTCCCCACAGATGCCTATCACTACTGGGAGACTGTATCTTAGGAGCCTCCCAAGAATTTTACTTATGGAGCATGGAAGCCAATCCTCCACACTCTCTGCTGCCCATAAACACAGCCTTCTCAGGCTTGGTCCCTGAGTGTATCTGCCTGTTTAGATGCCTGACCTGCTTTAGCTGGTCACATGAGCCATCAGATTTAAAAAAAAAAAAAAAAAAAAAAGAAAGGAAAAAAGAAAAAGATTTTTGGCTCTTCTTCATTTTAATGACTTGAACCCCCTGTGTACACTCTCTTCAGTCCCTGTTTCACTCCTGTCCTGCTAGGTAAACCTGAAGGCTACCCTATGGGTGCTTGCCAGGACAGTATAGCAGTGTTTGCTATGATCTCCTGGACTCCAGCTCAGCAGCTGTAGCCTGACCACCTCAAGATGGCACCCTCCTCAGCTCTCTGCTGACAGGTTAAAAGTACAGAGCATTTTTCCAATACCAGTTTGTGGTGCAGTCTCTAGATTAGTTACATGAAGGCTGTTTTTCTGATCTATAGGTCTTTCCATACCATATCTTCCTGTTGTGTTTCATGGTATCCCTCCTCTCCACAGTGAACCAGTGCTGCTGCCTCTGTCACGACCAGCTTGGTTCCAATGTACTCTTTCTCCTTTGTTGATTGTACCCAAATCTCTGGGTCTCTAAGACATTCTGAGTGTCCAATATCGAATTTTAGTGAAATTTCTCTTTCACCCAACTTTTTGAGAAGCACTACTTCTGCTGCTAGAATCCCAAGCCATGGAGTAAATGGAAATGCAATTTTCCTCTAATCCACCATCTTGAATCTCCCTTATCAGAAAATTATTTATGTGAGAAAATATCTTTATATAAACACATTCATTTGTGTAATTACTTACATTCAGCCTTTCCACAACTCTTACTATTTTCCTCAACAATGCTTGCCAGTGAAAGTCTGAATAATCATTGGCTCACATGTAATTATTGGTTAAATGGGCGAATAAGTGGAAGACCTACCACATTCAACTTCAATTCTGTCTTGTCTTAGAATGGGTCCTGGTCAAAACAAAAAATGACTTAATATTACCTTCATGGCCAGATTAATTCGTGAAGAAAAGGTATAAATGCCTGTATTTCCAAAGATGGTCCAAAGCAAAGATAAAGGTATCATCCATTAACCAGGTTGGCCAGTCAAACAGCTCAACATCAAGAAAACAAACAACCCCATTAGAAATGGGCAAAGACAATGAAAATACATTTCTAAAAGAAAGACGTATAAATAGCCCACAGGTATATGAAATGATGTTCAACATCATTAATCATGAAGAAAATACAAATTAAGAACACAATGAGCTATTATTACCTCACACCTGTTAAGATGTCCATTATCAAAAAAAACAAAAGATAAGTATTGGTGAGAATGGAGAAAATGGAACACTGTATGCTGCTGAAGAGAATGTAAATTAATAGAGCCATCATGGAAAATGATAAATAGAACTACAATATGATTTTTCTTCTAGGTAGAATTGAAATCAGGATGTCAAAGAGGTATCTGAATCCCCATATCCATTGTATGATTATTCACATAACCAAGATGTGGGAATATCCTAAGCACCCCTCAATAGATGGATAAATAAAGAAATTATAATACATATTGCAAACAATGTAATGCTATTCAACCTTTAAAAAAGAAGGAGATACTTCCCTTTGCCACATGGATAAAACTGGGAGATTTCTTCTAAATGAAATGTGCTGGTGTTATAGTTAGATTTTGCATGTCTGTGACCAAAGTATCTGATAAAAACAATTTAGAAGAGGAAAAGTTTACTTAGGTCTCAGTTTCAGAGGTGTCAGTTCACAGATGGGTGCCTTCATTGCTCTGGGCCCAAGATAAAGCAGCATATCATGAGGAAGAGCCCAGTGGAGAAGAGATGCTCAGCTCACGGTGGGGTCAGGAAGCAGAATGGGGGTAAGATGCATCCTTCCAAGGCACACTCCCAGTGACTCACATTCTCCAGCCAGGCTCCACCTACCTAAAGTTACCACCCAGTTAGTCCATTAAAACTAGGATGGACTGATTAGTTTATAACTCTCATAATCTAATCATTTAACCTCTGAATATTCCTTCATTAACAGGAGCTTTTGGAGAACGTTCCATAACCAAACCATAACAACCAGATACACAAAGAAAAATACTGTAAATTCTCATTTATATACAGAATTTAAAAGAAAAATACACCCAGATTAAGCTAAGATGCCATCCTCAGGTCTGCTAAATTATACAGAAGTCCGTGTGACTGTGCTCTTTTCTTCTCTCACGTGCCCAAGTCGTTCTCTGCCTCTAGAGCCAGAAAGACACATAGGTGAGCATCAAACCTCCTGCTTCACATCCTCCTGAGAATGGGTGCTGCTGCTCTAGGTGACCAACAATTTTCCACTGAAGAAACATAGCAGTAACCAGAGGCTGAGTGCAAAGCCACAGACCTCATTGCTGGGTGTTATCTAATATGTGGTAAAAATTCAACTGGCCAGAAGACATGGGCAGGAGTTGGCATTGAGCTAAATTGCCCCATGAGTGATTGTTGATCATGTCTCTATGGTACTGCAGTGTACTGACTGTGAATTCAGTGGGAAGTAATTGTGCCCTTTAAACTAATGTGTCCAGTTGAAAGGGGTAGAATATGCAAAGCACTCTGAGAATTCTTGCATGATAATGGAATGCATCTAAAGAGTGGGGATATGCTGAGTTTGTTGAGCAACCTATTCTGGAAAACTTCCTGCCTCTGTGCTGACAGAAGAGTCACCAGAACTTACTACAGCTGTCAGAATCCAAGGAACCTCAAGATAATGGCAGATGGCCAATTTCAGTAGACAAATGCCAATCATAAGGATCATCACTATATTGTCAATGATAGCTGGTATGTTATTAGTTGCTTTCTATGTGCTAGACATTGAACTAATTTACAAATTCCATCTGTTTTAATTCTCTAGACTTCAGAGAATTGGAAACTATGGTCAGAAGGCTCAATCTAGCATGCCCCTGTTTTGGTAAGTAAGACTTCAACACAGCCAAAGCCTTTAATCTGTCCAGTTTGAGTTTTTCTCACACTATTGAATTTAGGAAACTAGATTTAGAAGCTATTCTACCTGATACATGCCCTGCATTTTCCCACATTTGCCTGGCACCACTGAGATCTCCCTGGTGCCTCCTTCCCAGTGAGAGTCCTCAGCATGCTATGTGACAGGTGCTTTGATGATTATGTTTCTGTTTAACAAAGAAAACACTCCACTCAATCTAACCCATTTTCCTGGGAATAATTTTATATGTATCAGCCACAGGAAGTTTAAAAGGTAGGCACTGTTTATGACCAAACTCAATTGTCCAATTACAAGGAGCTGACAGAGTAGAAAAAGTCTACTGGATGGAGTAATGAAAACTCAATCAAATACATCATGTGGCCTAGGGTTAGGATCATGCTAACTGAAAAGGGCAGAATATAAATTTGTGTTTTTATAATTGAATTTGAATGTCAACAAAGACTCAGTGATGATCTAGATACTCCGTGCAACACTGCATGAACAGGGGTAAATCAGTAGATGTTCTCCGCCAAGGAAGTTTGCAGTCTACAGGGAAGAAAGATGAGCAAAAATCACCAAAACTGAGGCAGAATAACAAGTTCAAAGCTAGCCTCAGCAACTTAATGAGGGCCTAAGCAACTTAATGAGATCCTGTCTCAAAATTAAAAATAAAAAGGGCTGGGGATGTGGCTCAGTATTGAAGCATCCCTGGTTTCAATCCCCAGTACCAATAAATAAATAAATTTATAAAGAAATAAATTAATTAATTCACCCAAACTATGATAACTATAGTGAAACAGAAGTAGAAAAGCAGCATGTTTGGGTATAGTTTATCCAGAAGACTGGTCCATGCAGGAGAAAGGAGGAGTTCTTGACATGTGTGGGGCATATTGGGATCACCCAGCAATGAACAGGGGAGAAGCTTCAAGGCAGAGGAGGGAGCAGGACAAGACGTGGCATGGTGGGAAAGCCAAGGGGATGTCTGTGAGACTAGAGGTGGATCTGCGTGACTGGCATCTCAGAAGCCAGCAAGTTGCCAGGAGGTGAGGTCAGAGGTAAGAGGACAGCCCAGGGGAGCTGAGCTGTCAGGTTGGCTGATGTTGGAAGCTTTATCCTGAAGGGGCCTGAGGAAGTTCCCCAAGGGCTCAAGTAGTGCATAGCACTCCCATGTTTATAGACATTCTTTCTGATTGCCTGCAGAGCATGGGTTGCCAGGGAGCAAACTAAAACTGCAAACCTGGCACGTACACATGGCCAAGGATGAGATGGGCACATGAGAGCATCCCCCTGCTTTGAACTGGATGCTGTTGTTCATTTTTACCTATTTGCATTTTTTCCTCACATGTTCCATGTAATTGTTGTCTTTTAATAAATAGGAAATCAGACAATTATATAAAGTCCAATGAGAAATAAAAAGGACGTAAGGATGTGCACGATGCCCTTATTCAGGCCAGAAAGCGGCATCCTGAGCTCAAGGAACCTCCTGCTGCTCCTCCCGGCGCGGCCTGTGCCTCCCAGGGCTGTGGTCCTCGCCCTGGGCTCCTGTCTTCTCTAGACCGTACCCAAGGAACAGCTTTTGTCATTGATCAAATGCTGCAGCTCTCCTGGAGCCATTAATCAATTTCACCAGCTGTTTATAGCTTTATTTACTACAAAGGAAGCAAGGTAATCCCTGTAAACTCAATAGATCTAAATTAACTGCATGTTCAGGAGCCAGCTTAGAAAGAATTATTGCTTCCTGACTCAGGGGGACAGAGAGAAAGAATGAGCAGGGAAGCTGTGACAGAGCCTGCCTTGTCTCTCAGGTCCAGGAGGGCCACCTCACAAAGGACACTTGCCTGACTGGGTCTCTATGAATGAGGCCTCAGCACAGAGTCGGGCAGGGCTCTCGCTGGCTTGGAATCAGCGCTGGCTTCCCCGCACAGCCATCTGCCTTTCACTCCTCTTCCTCCCTCCTTCCTTGTCTTCTGGGCCTCGCCTGTCACTGCCTTCCCTGCCCCAGGACACATTCTTCTCAAGTGATAAAAATATTTCTCAGAATCATTTTTAATTAATTTTGTCATGCTAATTTTGAATTTGTTTCTATTTGTTGAAAGAAATTATTATTCAGTCCAAATTTTCTAGGCACCAACTGAATGCTCAGAGAAGATACCCATATTCTATGTGTTGGGAATATACTGGGTTCTTTCATGCCATTAGATTTTTTTTTTTAATTTGTCAGAACAATCCTGTAAAGTAAATACAAATGTTCTTAGCTTAAACACAGGGAGACTGAAGCTCAAAAGATACATAAATTCCTAATGTCACCAGAGTGGCTAGAAGGTGGTTCTCCTGGGCTTCAACCTGCTCCCCCAATGCATGCTTCTTCTGGATCACCATCCTGGGTGATTGGCTCTGTAGCCAAGATAGCTGGGCTCTTCCTGCATGTCACTTCATTTCCCACTTGCCTTAACTTACCTTCTTTCTCGCTTCCTGCTGAATGCCATCCACACTGCTTCGTATTTTAGACTTACCCCCAAGGACTTGCAGTATCTCAGGCAAACTTGTGCCTGCAAGGTTGTGGCCTCTTTGTTTCCCTGTCAGATGCCCAGGGGGCCAGTTCCTGCATGCCACAGTCTGGATGGGCAAAATGACCCGGGGGGGGGGGGGTGACAAGCAACTTGTGAAGATTGAAACAGCGGGAGCCGCTTTATTACGGGACAGCAGAGGTATATATACTTAACTAATTACACACAGCTTAACTTAATTCACATCATCTAGATACAGCAGTCAGTCATTAAGGAATCCTCATCATCTTAATGGCTCAATGGCAAACCACTTCACAAACCACTCCTCCTGGCAAAGTGCCAGGTGCCATCTTGACTTGATTGTGGCCCTCAACATCTGCAGACCTGGGAGACCTGCCTGACTTACCTCCTCGCTGTCCTGCCCTAGTAGAGTTAGGCACTCCTGCTCTGTACCCCTGTGATCCTGCTCATGCTCCAACTACTTCACCTGTCACTCCATGGCATGTGTCACCAGGTCCCCAGCAGGTAGCAAAAGTGGCGGTCACAGAATGTATGCTCCCTTTGTCGAAGTCACTGGGTTGAAACGGGAAAGAAGAGTCTGCCTCTCAAATGGCATTGAAGGGACAAAACTTAAACACTTTCAAAACATGGGATAAATGTCTAAGCAAACAAACTTCGTCACTGCAAACTCACTATCTGGCCCTAAGATAAGGACCTCGTTTTTTACTCCAGTGTCACGACATCAGTTAAAATAGCAACAGGAGGTTATTATCGCAGGTCGCCATGGTTTTCCCTTCTCCTGGCTTCTGTGCATATTTATTTCCTGGCAAGCCACACAGCAGCAGATGGATGGCATAGCCTGCGCTGCATCGTCCACAGTCTGAATCCAGCGTAAACTCCAGTCACCATGTAATTACAGGCACTTGCTATTTTCACACTGTTCCCACCCAGGCTAAAAATGCCCATGTTTCTTTTTCTCCATGGACTCACCGTGACTCTCCCCCAGCCTCTGAGGCTGGAGGCTCCCTGTGCTGATCCACATCCTCGTTCTTCACCATCTGCACTGCTCCACAGCAGCTCATCCTCCAGGGCTCGCAGGGACGTCAACTGTCATGCAGATGCTGCTGAAATTGTCCTGAGCCCAGGGGCGTGGGCCTCCCAGGGGTCTAAGCTCACAGACAGAATTTACAGAGGACAGGCCCTGGCACCTGTTGACCTGGGCCTGGCGACAGACAGGAATCAGGAGTTGTCCAAAGGAGGCGAGGCTTCTGCTCCACTCTCCTCACACAGCCTCCCTGCTCCCATTTTTAAGATGTTTATACTGCTCTTCTCTCTTGTCTCCTCTGCACATATGAGCCACATTACAAACTGGAAGGGAGGGTGCACTGTCAGCAGAGTGCTGGTAGATCAGGGACGATGATGTCAGCTAGTCCAGAGTTCAAATGCAAGCCCTGCTATTTATCTTCTGTTTGAGGAATGTAACCCCCTTGCCCCTCTGTTTTCCTAATCTGTAAAATAGATGCAGAATATCCTCCTCATTGATCTCTTTGGATGGCTGAACAAGGAGGAAAATAATGTACAGCCGTTAGCAAAGCACCTGACATAAAATAAGATCTCAATAAAGCAACTCACGGGGTGTGGCCAATAGCCTGTGAGCCCAGGTGAGGCTCAGCAACACCTAATTCCTCCTCCTTATCCCTGGTGATCCCTGGGGACAGGCAAGGAAAGCAGCTTCTGAAATAAGCACCTTCCAGGCAATTCAGCATTAGGCATCAGGAGCTAAAAACATTTCTAATCTTCAGCCCAAGAATAACACTGAAAGAATCGACCCAAAGGACATCACCCTGCAAAATAGCTCGCATTCTGTGCCGGAGGAGTAACTTACAAGAGAAAACGTTCTGGGATGTTGGGAGGATGGAGAATAGCTCATTTTAAAAGAGCGAGCATCTGCATGGGGACAATATTAGGCCCGCATTAGAAATAATCTTGCTTAGACTGCACAGCAATATGAAAAGTGCCACCTGCATAGTTCTCAAAGTAGGAGGGAAGACACAGACCGTGGGACTGTAGTGGTACAAACTTAGGTAGAAATTTGGATAAGCCAGGATAGTCACCCACAAGCCTGAAGATTCTGTTTGGGGATGAAAGGTCAAGGGTGACTTGGGTCTCTTTCTCCTCTTTCCCTTCTGCTGTTGTCCCGCTGTGGCTAGAGGAGGGAAACAGAACCCAGCACCTCCTGCTGCTCAAGGTCTGACCTGAGCTCTTTTGAGCAACCCCCTGGCCTCTGGTATGAGGAGGAGCCCGAGTGCCAAGCCATGGTGACTGTGATCCTGTGCTCATAGCTGCCTTAATGCCTTGCAGGGACAACCCCCCCGCCACACACACAGAGATACCACCCCCCAGGATCATGATTTTTGTTTTCCTCTTTTACCAATGAATGCTGACTTGTGAGAAAAGGCAAAAAATATTAGTTAAAAGAAATAAATCAGCTATAATAGATTGCTGTTAAATCAAATCTTACTTTACTAAGCTTGTAAGTTGCATAATATGTGTATGAACTCATTTCAAATTTACCTTTCATATAGAAAATGTCCAATTATTCAGCTATCATTTTAAGTGTATTTGATGGCAAAAAAAAATGTTCATGTGCTGTAGAGAAGGGAGAAGGCTCCTGCACACTCTTCCTAGGATATAAGAAGAAGACGCAGCAATGGGAACCCCAGGACTACAAATGAAGCAGCACGGAGAACTTCAGGAGCCCAGATCTTTCACCAGCCCCACTCCTGAGAGGGCAGGGAGCAAGCCCTGATTCTTTCTGTGGATCTCACCTTTTCCCATATGAATCAGTAGAGACATCTTCAAACACAAGAAGATTCCAATCTTAGCTATGAAAATACCAGGCAAGAAGAAAGAAGAGGGAAATTTTCAAACCTGTGTGAGTCAACTCCATGTTTAGCAGGTGTGAAGGCCATCAGAAAAGAACAGCAGGCTGGCCTCTGGGCCTGAGCAGTTGCATGGGCCAGGTGGGTGGACAGGAATGGTGGGACAAGGTGGAAGGGAATCTCAGAACTGAATCCTATCTGACCTCCATCAACAGCAACGACACACAATTTTTCCCTGTGTGAAATGACCTTCATGTATCTCTTCATTTGTTCATTCACTCATTTGTATTTACATCAAAATAATTCTGAGGGGTTCATCCTATCTTCCTGGCAGGGTTTGGAGCCCACCTATAAAGAACCAGAACTACCAGAGGTCTGGGATTAGACTGTGAGCAAGACAGATGCAGAGGGCCAGCCCACAGAATACCATCTGAGCCAGGAACGAGAAGAAGACAAAAGCATGTGCTACAATTTTTGACAGGTATTCACTACTATTTTCTGCCTTTTGTGGTTTAATTTTTGTGTTACGTGATTTCATTTTCTCACCTTTCTTAGCATATGGTTTATCCTTCTCTTTCCACGTTTGTGTATGTGATTGTCCTAGAGTTTGCAACATGCAACATGATCCAAGTTCTTTCTTTCTCTTCACAGGTAGTGTTCTTTGTAATAACAAACTAATCTTCACTCTTCCCTCCTGTACCTGATTCATTGCTTTAATTCGTTTGACTTATATATATGTAGATGTAGATATAGATAGATGGAATTACTGTAAATAGACCTCCAACAAGAGGCTGCAAGGTGTGGGGAGAGGAGGAACCCATCAGTCCTGGGAGAAGTCCTCAGACCTGCAGTGAGCCTGCGCCATGGACTCTATGTCACCGTTTCTTGGTTCTTTCTCTGCATGGATTGGATGGGATGGCTATGGGGGCTGCGGTTGTCAGTCACCTGGACTCCCTAGGTCAGACCTTGTAAAGAGCACAGCACAGGGCTGGGGTGTAGCTTAGTGACAGAGTGTTCACCTACCATGTGCGAGGCACTGGGTTTGATCCTCAGCACCACATAAAAATAAATAAAATGAAGGTATTGTGTCCATTAACAACTAAAAAAATTTTTTTTTAAAAAGAACACAGCACATTTCAAGTCCTCCCTTTTGCTCACCCCTCTGGAGGCACAGAGTTTCCACTGCAATATTTACCATGAGGACCTGGGAGAACTCCTGGAAGTAAAACCCTAAGGGCTGATTCCCCCATGTGACAGGTTACCCTAGCCTTTCCGCCCACCAGATGTGTCTACCCTGAGCCCTGGGCAATCCGTTGGTGTCAGTCCCGGCTTTCCTGCCCAGCACTGATTCCCGAGGAGGTGTCTGCTGGCGGGTCAACCTCCTTGAGCCAAGCCTCCCTGCATCCATCTGCCTATTTCCAACCTCAGGGGGTATTGGTTTTCCCTGTGTCCTATCTGTTACAGATCCAAGAAGAACTGTGGAATTTTCAGTCTGTTCAACTTTTTCCTTCTTGTTAACTGGAATGACAACATCCAAATTCTGGGTGTGTGAAACCAGAAACAGGAAGTCTCCCTGGAGCATTCATATCTACGTACACCTAATCCTCATAGGTCCTCTGAAGTAGAAATGATTTGACTCACAGACAACAGGAAAACTGAGGCTTAGAAGGTAGGGAAGCAAGCCTTAAATCCTGAGGTGGACTTCCTGGTGCTGGGATGAGACCCAGGTTGTAGGACTCCAAGTCTGAGGCAGGTGGCAATACCTACACCTTATTTCCCAGTCGACTGATCAAATGTGATTCCTTTTCCTCCCTTTCCTGGTTTTATCAGTTCTATTTTTATTATATGGCTTTGGCTGCAAACTCCTTTAAGTCCTTTTATGGAAAGATGTAGGCTAACAAATAAGAATGTTTAGTGGCAGTCATTCTTGCCTAGGAAGCACAAGCCCTTTCATTTTCAAGGCCATTCCACTAAGAATGTCTCATTTCATGCTCATAATAAACTTTGAACATGAGTGAGGACATTGCTCAAGTCACTCCAGCTCTGGACAAGTCTCTATAAATTTGGGATGAATGAAGAGATTAGAAATAGTCTATAAGGCGCTGAGCATACAGAGTGATTTACTGTTCCATAGTCTAAAGGTAGTTTCAACTTGAAATCACAGTGTCCATAGTCCCTATGGATATGTGTGTGTCCCTCACCAGGCTGCGAAGTTCCCGAAGCTCCAGGAGACTCTCCTTCATGCTGCTCACCTCCGTGGCTGGCAGTGTCTGGCTTGCCGTGGGTGTGCTAGAACACATGATAAACGTGGAGGCAGGAAGGAATGGATGGATCAATCAGCCTCTCTAAAGTATTCCAGATGATCATCTAATAGTAGAGAGAGACATGCTTCCTAGGCCACTCCTTCTACGCCTAGGATTCATGCTAGGATTCTATGGACCTCTAAGCGAAGTAGAACATTAAAATTCAAACTTTGGCATCTTCAGATATTCACTTAAGATAGTTAAGACAAATGGTGACAGTGGGCCAGGATCACAAGAAGACCTTGATTGTCAGTCACACAGGTGACAGATGCATCACTCTCTGCTCTTCAAAAATATTCGTCTAAATTAAAACGTGGAATTTTACGGAACACTTTACTCCCAGGATAGATTTCCAGATCCCAGTAAATCCATGAACCACAGTGCATGAAACATTTAGCTAGGCCAGCTCCCCAGCCTGACACAGAGGATCCATTTTTAAATTTCTCGTTGTCTATGTTTATTTACCTATTTTTGCTCTAGGTGGAAATATGAAGTTACTCTGAAAAATAGATGACTTTTTTCAATGGTACCTGGTAATTCAGTGGCAGAATAAATTCTGGAAAACAGAGATTGTGACTCCTAGTACAGTGCTCTCTTCCAGCACACTGCATGACTAGCAGTTTGCCAACAGTTGGTTAATGGTTGATGTCTGGGACAACAAACAAAGTACTAAAAATAATTTATTTGGAGAGTAAACCAAAATCACAGGTTTATTACTCCTTGCTCCTAATTGGCTGGCCCTGGGCTCTGGCCCTGACACTGTCTCTTGAACACCCGATGCAGAGCACAGGGACTGAGTGTTCTCACCAGCCAGGCAGCACGGAGCCATTGGCTCAAACTCATTATGTGTTTCAAGTGCAGAGAGAGGCACAATTTCTGTTCCCCTGAGGCACTGTGGGTTTTCTCTGTTTGTGTGGAAAAAATGAAGAGTAAGCAAAATTAGAACATCTATTTTATATCCAATACATTTAGAATCATTAGGTTGATCAATGAGGGCTGAAATACACTTTAGTCTCTGTTTTTATTGCATTTTCAGGATTTGAAAGATGCATAATGACATGGATTTAGACTAAGAAAAGCAAAACCCAGGGCAGAGATTAATTGGGCAAATGTTTTGTTGTTTGATAGAAAAGGCGGATAATTTGCTTCCCAAGTTTCAGTGAGAGTGAGGCAACAATGAGAAAAGTGGAAGCCCCCAGTGTGTGCTTCCTCCTTGCATTTTTACACAACACCTAGCTAAAAGCAGTAGGTTAATTGTGGAAGTCAGCATGGGCTTTGCATTATGTGCAAAAACAGAGAGTTGCTTAGGGCCAAGAAATATTAAATGAAAGAGGAAGAAGTTCCAGAATATTCACCTCTTTTTTTGTGTTGAACACAAACTCCTTGTGTTTCCTTTTCCATTGAATGATGCCTGGCTTTGCTGTGGCATTGAAGACCTGGGTCTGGGAGCCCAAGATGATCCCATGGTGATTTTAGTCATCCATCCACCCCTCTTTCCATTCATGTATTTTTCTGCAAAACTTTTGTTAAGCACCTGCCCTGGGCCCCACATAATGTTAAAAGGTGCAGAAATAAAAATCAATGTCCATGGTCCCTTGCTTCCTTCCAGAACTTTCCACCTACTTAAATATGGACACGTAAGCAGACCAGAATGGGGCACTGTGGCTGATCAGTACAATCCAAATTTGAAAGTAAGGGTTGTTGCTGGATCTCTGGAGTCACACTACATTCAGATCACAGGCATATACTCATGAGTCTCTGGAGCCTTAGACAAGTTGCTTAACTTCTCTGAACCTCAGTTCTCTTTAGCTGTAAAATGGTAATGACCACATTACAGGCACTAGGAGCTTCTGGGGACAAAGTTTATATAGTTTCCTTACCTGCAAGAGTTTAACCCTGTTCCAGGTAGTAAATAGCACTTGTTCTATTTAATTATCATTACTATTATTCTTCTTATTAGTTAGTAGTAATGGTAGAGATGATGTAGGAAATCTTCTGAGGTGGCCACGGGAAATGGCCCTCAGTGGACCTGGAGAAGTCAGGGGGGCCTGAAGCCAGTGTATCAGGTCTGTGGGGTGGAGAAAGACAAGGCAGGAGACAGAACAGCCTGAGTTACACATGATTATTGTACAGATCCTGCAACTAAGGGCCAGACAGCGCCTTGGTGTTTGTTGGCCTAACATCACCCAGAGAGTCAGTCACAGGCACAGGAAGAATAATAAATCAGTTTGTGTCATTGAAGCATAAAATGAGGACAGAAGTGGAGAGATGGGGTATGGCAGACATAGAGGGCAGGATCTTAGGGACCCCGCCGTTCGCATTCAAGGATTCTGTCTGTTGATTCTTAGGAAATCCCACACTTTGAACAGTGGAGTGACCCATACTGGACTCCAGTCCTCTTTGCAACCCAAGAACCATCTATTGTGATGTTGTTCTTAAAATCAAGCACACATTTGCTGTCCAGCCACATGGCAAATCTAGCAGTTGCCAAAGGGAGACATGGTGCTTGTGTATGATTTGTGTGGGCCAGGCTGTGAGGTGTTTTCCTATGAACTTAGCGAGTTTTCTAATTAAGAGAATTGTGATTTTTCTGAAATTTAGGAAATTAAATGGTCAGTTGGAGTTTAATCAGAGAAGCAGACACAGGGGTCCATGCATAGATGCTCACACTTGAAAGGGAATTGTAGAAATTCAACTTCATGCAATTGCAGGGGCTGGTAATGCTGTTGTTTCAGGAAGTGACTTAAAAGCTTGAGTCCATACGGCAGACAGTCTATTCAGGAAGGTAAAGAGAGCAAGAGAAAAGATGCACCAGGACCTCGAGGGCAGGCTGTCAGATCTCAACAGCACTTGTCTGGAGGAGCAGTGGACTCCCTCCCCGATGTTCAGCCTGGGAATCAGGAGCTGGAGGAAGCAGCAGACATGGGCAGGTGGAGCAGACACAAGTCCCTGCGACTGCCCTGCACTATCAAGATGAGCCAGCAGGAGAGTGACAACACGTGAGCCGAGACCTCTTCCACACTCAGATGGTGTCACCAACAGATCCTGCTGCTCAGGACTGTCCTGGCTTTAACAGTGAGAGTCCCATGCCAGGGAAATCCCAGCATTTGGGGGAAACCAAGATGCATGGTCACCTTGCCTGCAAATCTTGCACAAGCATCTCTCTTGTTTCTCTTACCCAAAATAGGTAAAAAGAGGCTGATGGACATGTAGTTCATTCTTGACTAGTAATGGAAAAAAAAAAACCACAGAAACTATTGTCTCTTTTTAATATTTATTAAAATCCCATCAGAATATTTTATCAAACAAAAATAACTTGTAAGAAGATACATAAAAAGGAGATTAAAAAATGGGAGTAACTGTGAATTTTTTCCCTGTGTTTTCAATCACTACTTAACCAAATCCTTGGCTGCCTTTCTATCTTCAAGGGTTATTTATAACTCCCTCTAATTTCCTGTGCTCTGAGATTAAAGAGCTCTGTGCCCCAAGGCCATCGATAGTCTCTGACGGATTATGGGCTGCTAGAGCACTGAAGTCCTTGTGGGCGTTCTTCCTGCTGTCTTTTTCACTGAGCCTGTTGACGGAAGCCCTGCCTCCTGTGGATACCTCAGTCCATCACCAACGCGTCTGAATGGGCGGAACAGGCTCCCTATCTGCCGTGTGCCTTTAATTCCGACTACCTATTTGTCCTGATTTTAGGAGAGTGCTTTCCTAGATTGGAGCATATATAATTGAGGCAAGACACTTTTGCCTCTCTCCTCTCCCACCATGACTTATTCCCAGCAGGAAGCGGCTGCCACACTCCCCAGGGAGAATGGAGAGTCTTTGGTCTCCATTGGCCGGGAGTAGGAAAGCCAGCAAAGAACCATGAAGCACCTGGGATTAGACATGGGTGCTTGCCACCCTAAGCCTGAGGAAGCAGGAGGTGGGGAAGGACAGGTTATTGAGATATAGATCTATAACTATTGGGCCTACTAGATCTATGGCTGTAAGAGTCCTAAATCTGCAGGGGCCAATGCCTGACCACAGTTGTAGCCCTAGGCAGGAACACTCAGCCACAGCTCCAAACTCTATATCTTCTTGCTGGTGCTTCCTGTTGGCTAAACCCAACCCAAAGCAGAAAGGAGAGGGAGGGAGGGTGAAGCGGTCCTTGGAGTCGTCCTGGGAGTCAGCTTCCCAGGAGACAGAGCAGGATGGGGAGGGGAAGGGTTAAGGAGAACATGTGTCTTCCACTTCTTACGATAAGTTCGCAGAGTTTTTCTATTTTCTAATAAGTAGAGAACTATCGTAACCACTCAGTTACAAACTCCATTGATTAAGTCCTCCACCTCTCATAGTCCAATTAACACGGTCACCTACGTAAAGCCCTATAATTACACAACACATTCAGATCAATATGCCCTTAAAGGGCTCGTGCTTTATTTTCTCTAAATATAATTTCAACAAATTAAAACAGGCTATTGTTCCTCGTATCTGCATTCAGAATCTATGCTTTGGGACAATACAGCTAATGACATCATGTAAAAATGCATTACCAATAATTGTTCCAATTAAGTAAGCCCCTTGCGCCTAAGAGGAGCTGGTACAGCAATCCAGAGAGTTTGGTAGCCATGGTGCCAAGAGCTGAGAAAGCTCTGGCTGGACCCTGGCTGGACCTTAGCAGCACAGGACCCCAGTCACACCACCCACCTCTCCAGCTGGTTTTCTCACCTTCTCACAGAAATACCCAGTGACTCCTTGTCATTGGTACAGAAATAAGCAATAAATCCTATCAGGGCCTAATAAGGATTTATTGATTATTGATAGACATTGAGTTATTACAACTGAATGGTAGGTTCTGGAAAGTCTCAAATTTGTGTACATAGGTTTGTGGATGAGAAAAACAAATTACAAAAATCACCTTGCAATGATCTTTAAAAACCACTAGGTACATGAATCTTGACCTCTGTTTTATAATAGTAATGTTATATTTTAGTATTTGTCTTTACGGATGCTTTACTATCTTTGCTAGGTTCCCTGAAGAGTTCTGAGGGAGATGCACACAATTTTTTTTTTTTTATAATTGATGAGTGAGAAGAATCCTAGGGGCAGTTTGTTGATAAAAGAACTCAGAATTGAATAAAGATGCCTAGAGTCCTGGCTAAATCCACAAAATGGCACTGACCCTGGAAGACAGGCAGGAAAACAGATCTACTTTGCAAGTCAACACACTTTCAAATCTTCCCAGTCAGAGACCTGGTTCAAACCCTGCCTCTGTCCTATGAATTTGGCCATACCACACCCACATGACCAAGTTGATATTTTAAAGTAACCACAGACATGAACACATGAGACAGCTTCCGGCATGTATAAGCAAGTCTCCCTGAATGCCATTGGAGCTCCATCTTTCACCTGAAGACCCCACAGATCTTCCTTGAACACTTCAGACTGAGTCTTTCTGGCCAGGTTTGCATTTAATTTTATATTTCCAAAGATCTTCCTTCCCTGAGCCCTCCTGTTTCCATTCTTCCACTAGCATAGATAGTCTTCGTCCAGTCATAACGGCATTCCTTCTGCAAACTCTAAAAGATAAAGCCACCATTCCTTAAGTGCTTACTATCTGCCAGGCACTGCGCTGTTCTATAATCATTATCTCATTTAACTCATGAAAACCCGGGTTCGATCCTCAGCACCACATACAAAGATGGTGTGTCCGCCGAGAACTAAAAAATAAATATTAAAAATTCTCTCTCTCTCTCTCTCTCTCTCTCTCCCCCTCTCTCTTTAAAAAAAAAAAAACCTAATATATTGTCATTCCCATTTTAGCAACATGGAAATTGACATTTGGAGGCATAGGTGAATTCAGTTGCTTACCCACTCATCTGAGGAGCGCCCGCACCTTGTGCTCAGAGCCACTGGGGCTGTCAGACCTGCCTCTGTGGTGCTCTCCTTCAGCAATTTGGGATATATATATATATATATATATATATATATATATATATATATATATATATATATATATACACATTTTTTCCCCTTACTCAAGTCAATGAGGGGTACAAGTCGGATTCAATTTAATTTTCTCCTTCCAAACCCCATGCTCACCATTTCTGGGCTGGTGCTATCTATGCACTGGGTGAATTGTTCTCCAGAGACCTCTGCCTTTGGAGACCCCACACACATTTGCTCAGGAAGGAGAAAACTGCACTGGTATCTGCAGGCCACCAAGGCTGGAGGATCAGAAATGGCCACTTTCCAAACATTGCTGCTTTGTATAATCTTAGAAAAGCACATTGGTACTTACTCACTTTCAAAGCTTTTCCTTATTTATGCATCGAGGAAGGAAACTCTGGCTTTATTCTTTGACTTGTTTTATTTCTTTGTCACTCGTAAACGCTTTCTCTGCTCAGTCACTGGGAGGCAGCATGATGTCACTGTGAGAGGGCTCCCTTGTGAAGGCAGTGATGCTGCCTCCATTCCTGACTGTGGCCAAATGTGACCTTCTCAAAGTCACCTTCTCTGGTTAGCCTAGCAGATAGCACATCATCTCTCTCTTTCTCCTGCCTAATTATTTATCCCAATCATTTTCCCTAGCCGATATTCTATCATAACGTGTTTTTGTGTTTGTAGAGGATGGTCTCTCTCCTACTAGAATATAAGCTACATGAAGACCAGGACTTTGCCTCCTTAATTCTGTTTGTACCATCAGTACCCAGACTGGTACCTGGCAGTCAATAAATGATTAACAAGTAGTTTTTATTTAGAACTCACCATCCACCAGGCACTGTGTTAGGTGTCATTGTGCATTATTCTCTCACAGCCTATTAACAACCCTATGAAAATGGTGCTTATTCTCTTTTGGTATTGTTTTCCCTATCCTTTCCTTAAATGTCCTTATTAATGCATTATAGTTGTACATAATCGTGGGTTCATTTTGACATATTAATAAATTTTATACCACTGTAAAACAAATAAGAAACTGGAGCATAGAGAACTGGGGAACTTGCTCAAGGCACGTAGCTTCCAAAGGAGCAGGGCCAGGATTCAATGCAACCTCTTAACCACTGTTCTGTATCTCCATGAACTTTGGCCAACTGCACTACCTTTGAGACTCAGTTTCGTCATTGTTTGCAGGGATGTATCTGAAGTGGTTTCTAATGTTCTCAGAGGATCCCCAAAGAGACTGAGGTCCAGGAGGCAATTATTGAAGGGTGTTGACTGCGATTATTTCTGAGTTGCCAAACTGCTCTCACTCAGTTGAATTCCACAGTCCACCAAATCTCAGGCACTCTCAGAGCACCAGTGGGCTGAGCTTACTGCAGAAGGCCTCAGGGATACTATAGGGTGAAAGTTGATCCTTGAAGGAGACAAAGAAATCATCTAGAATGATTTAGTCAGCTATTTCGCTGCTCTGGCTAAAAGATCTGACCAGAGCAATTGTAGAGGAGGAAATGTTTATTTGAGAGCTCACAGTTTCAGAGGCTGGCTCCATTCCTTGGGGCTCGAGCTGAGGCTGAACGTCATGGTGGGAAAGGGAGGCACAGGGAAGCAGCTGACATCATTGTGACCAGCTACAGAGAGAGAGACTCCACTCGCCAGATACAAAAGTGTACCCCAAAGCCACACCCCCAAAGTCCTGCCTTCTCCAGCCACACCCTACCTCTTCAGTTACCACTCAGTTAATCCTAATCAGGGGATTAAATCTCTGGTTTGGTTAAGAGTTTTACAACCCAATCGTTTCTCCTCTGAACCTTTTTTCATTGTCTCATATGTGAACTTTAGGGCGACACTTTACATCCAAACTATTACCCAGAATAAGAGGAAAAGAGATTTCGACTCCAGTTGTGGAATCCAATGACATGAACATGTCCACTGGTGGCCAAGGTTGCAGACATGAATCCCAGGTGGTTTCTAATGGGAGGGGTAGCAAAGGACTTGTGGACATATGTGATCTACCACTGTGTTGAAGTAGACCAAGTGAGGAAATCTCAATGTATTCCACAAGGAAAAGTGGGCAAAATCTCCCCCTTACAGCCTTCCCCTCTAAACTGGAGGTGGGCTATCTTTCCCATTGTTCAGTCTAAATCCTTAGAAACTTCCATAATTTTTTCCTCTCAGACCAGCCTTCATCAAGTATCCTATTGGCACCAATTTCAAATTTCATCTAAAATTGAAGTTTTTCCCTGGGATTGCTGCTACTTTGTTTTATGTCACCTTCACCTGCCTCCTGGACCTCAGTCTCTTTGGGGATCCTCTGAGAACATTAGAAACCATTTCAGATACATCCCTGCCAACAATGGGTTTTAGGGCCAGTTCTTCATTGGCCTCTCATTATCCTTTCACAAGTTCTCCTCACCCAGGTTGGGCCTATGCTGGCTGCGCAGGCTCCTATGATATAAGAAATGCCTTTAAGCAGAGCAGGACAGGAACCCAAATTCCCCAGGGCTTCCCTAGCAAATTACCACATTGCTACGTCCTAAAACACCAGGAACGCACTAGGCCATCGTTCCGTTCCAGATGCCTGAATACCGTACCAGGTCGGTGCTTCCTCTAGAACCTGAGTGGAGAGTCCTTCCCTGGCTCCTCCAGCTTCTGATATTTGCTGCCATCCTTGCAACTCCTTGGCTTCTAGATGCATCGATCCAATCTCTGCCTCTAGCATTATGTGTCTATCTCCTCTCTTTGTGTCTCTCCTCTTATAAGGACACCAAAAATACTGTAGCAGGGTGAACATCTGCTCCAATTTGACCTCCTATTAACTAATAACATCTTCAGAAACCACATTTCCAAATAAGGTCACCTTCTGCACTACTTGGGAGTTGGAACTTCTGCACATCTTCTTTGACGCATGGGAATTCAACACACAACATATGGGAAGCTATAAGTGTGTCGAAAACCATTTACCATGCCCGCAGGTTAACGCAGAGGTAAGCACAGGGTAACACAGGGCAAAACATGAACAGATTTCAGTTTTTACCTTGAATGCTAAATTTAAGGATTGTCTGCAGTGAAATCGCCTGGAGGGTTTGAGAAGTAAAAAGGCCAGTCCTGGAAGAACATGGGTCACTGCCAAGTGTGAGGTGAAGAAGTGAACACATTTAGGCTGGGAACTTATTTGTGCTGGGATTTACTACCAGATAGAAGGTCACATCAGCAGATTTAAAAGTGGCTACCTACCATTATTAAGAAACTTAGTCATTTCAGAGAACTGAACCTGCAGGGTTGGGACGGCCATATCCTAATCTGCATGTCTAGCCGTTCAGCAGCCAGCTGTGGAGAATGTCTCAGTGTGTGGAGATGGCGCGTCAGGAGGGTGCCCTGTAGCACCCCCTAATCAATCACTCCGGCTGGAGAGCTGGCGACCCCCATGCTGGTGCCTGTGTCTTCACTCCCATGTGCAATGTCCCCATCAGAAGAGCTCAACCCTTGGAAATTCTCTTCCCAAGAGGGGCCTTGCTGCAGAGCAGATGCTTGCAAATCATTTAGCCTGTCGGTGATGAATTAGCTTTTAATGGCATTCCCGTGTACTCGTTATAAATCATTAAACATCCAACAGACTGTCTCCTGTCTTCGCAGACCTGGTCTGCTGGGGTTCCTCAGTACCAAAAATGCATGTCACAGGGCAGGATTGCTGCACGCGGTTGAAAACACGCCTCCCTTCCTCCTTTTCCCACTTGTCCTTGACCCCTCTCCAGACCTTTCCCTGGCCCTTTCTTCTCCACTCCTGTCTCCCTTCTGCATCTGCCTCTCAACCCTCAAAGCGCTTGGCCTCTCCCCACCTCCTCACCCTCCCCTCTGTCCTTTCTCAGCCTCCCTCCTGACTTTCTATTACTCTTATCTCTCCTCCCTCCACACTTGCCCAAACTTCCCTTTTTCCCCAACCCCCATCTTTCCTTGGCATTAAGAATAAAAGCTGTTTTCTTTTGATAAGCCTAGAGAGAGATCCACATGCTGACACAATGCGATTCTTAACGCCAGTAATAAATTCATGGTCAGTTCTTCCTGGAAACGCAGGAAATTAGAGTTGGGGTGGAGGAAGGGAGAGACAGGGAGCAAACCTCACCAGGAGACAAAGGTGCCCAAGTCCACTGAAGAGCACTGAGTACTAACCACACCAGCCAGGCCACTGGCCCCTGAAATCAGCAGCGTGGCAACCTCACACCAGAGATGGCATACAAGTTTTTTGGAACATATGAATTTTTGAGTCACGTAGCCCCCTTGATAAAGGGAACTCAGGGAATTTCTGAATGCCTTCCCTGCAGCATCTAGGGTAATTCAAATACGAGATCACAGCACACCACAGATTTTTCAGAAATAATTTTCCTCTTCTTATGTCAGCATCTAGAGAGTAAAGAAAGAAAAATTAGAGACACGAAAAGCCAAAATCAAACATTGTTATAAAGCAACACGTAGATGCAATACCTGTGCATCTACAGAGCGCTGCCACGTATCAGGCCACATGCGAGGCCCAATTCAGTTTGGGTTCCATGTCACCGCACCATCACCTTCTCGTAACCCCAAGAAACCAGAAACACATGGAGTTTCACGCTGGCATTCTCAAGCTAGCCTAACTCTAATCCTAGACTATTACTATTGGCAGAAATTCTGGACCCTTCCTTTACTGGGTTCATGGAAACTCAGACTGAGAAACTTTTGTTTCCTCCTGACCCAGTGAGTGTTCTGCCCTGCACTGGCTCTACACTCACCAGGGTTACCCCTGCCCATGCCTCTGTGCCCGTCTTTATGCTGCTCTGCCACCTGCCAAGGTGGTTCCTCCCCTCCCCTTTATCTTCTCTCTTTTTCCCCTGCTCGGAGGTTTCCCGTGGGATTGACAAATGCTCTGACGTTCCTCATCTTGAAGCAAAGCAGCCATCACCACACCCTCTACTGCCACATTCTTGACACTCTTTCCAGACGTTCACCTCACCCCTGGACATCTGTAAAGAGTGCTCAGCGCTGGCTGCTGCCTTTCCCGACCAGAACCTTCATGGCTTCACGCACTTGTCACAGGTTCCACCCTCCTCTTGGTCTCTTGTCCTTATCTGGTTCCTATGACAATCTCCCACTCCAAGGCCTATGGTGCCTCATTGGAACCCAAGGAACTGAGTCCTGATGACACAGTCCAGTCCTTGTACCCCTGCCAACTTTCAGAATGCTTCTGCTCCCCTGCTGCCACTTCTTGGTGTTCCTCTAAAGGCCACACCCCCCACCCCTTTCCTTCTGAACCCACATGCCCTACCTGCAGAGCTCCTCCTCACCCCTGCGCTCTAACAGTCAGCCTTCTGCCTGTAGGCACCAGGGTCCAAGGCCGGCCAAGTCTCTCCCCTGGGTTCCAGATTCTGGAATGCTCCACATCTGCTGAACTATGAATGCAATGCAGTAGACATGAAGTCTCCATGTCTCTTCCCAAACTAGCTCTTTCTTGAGTCTCACAATGGCTAAAAATGGCGCCGTTGTCCTGGTAGGCACCCAGAGGCTGCAATGGACTCTGGGTGCCTCTGTCCTCCTCGGTCCTCACACCTGTCTGTGGGATTGCTTCCTTCACCACTGGCTTCACACCTCCTCTTAAAACTCTCCCCCCTCACCCAGCTGTGTCCACTGTCACCTTCCTGGTCCTGAGGCTTATTGCCACTTGCTTGAACTATTCCAACAGTCTCTCTCTTTTTTGAGAGAGAGAGAGAATTTTTTAATATTTATTTTTTTAGTTTTTGGAGGACACAACATTTTTATTTTACTTTTTTTTAATGTGGTGCTGAGGATCAAACCCAGTGCCCCGTGCATGCCAGGCGAGTGCACTACTGTTTGAGCCACATCCCCAGCCCCTCCAACAATTTCTTAAATGACTTGTCTTTAGTCTGCCCTTCCTACCCCTCATCCCACATTCAGGTGGTAACATGGCCTTGGTAGTCTCTCAGCTCCTAGAAATGCATTGAATAAGGACCAGCTTCAGCCTCTTCAAACATCCCCAACCTATCTGTTCACATTTGGTAAGTGACACATGTGCTGTGTGATATGCATTTGTGTGTGTGCGTGTGCAGTATTTTTACATTGTCTGATATATAGTGAGTGCTCATTCCATTTGGGTTCTCAAACAAGTAGCTGTTCTCAATATTACATTGAGAACCCTGAGTATCAGTTTCCAGTTTCCTTAGACAGCAGGGGTGACCACGTATAATTTGTTGAATTATTCTAAGGATCAAACCATATCATATATTTGTAAAGTTTAGCCCAGTATTTACTAAGCACACAGTAAGCGTGGACTCCATTGATATTGGTTCCCTTTCTCTCTCTGTGGGCCTAGTTGGCTATAATCCATGCCTTTAAAATTCAACTATAAATGCATGCATTCATTCAAGTGCTTATTAGGCTGTTACAATATCTAGCAATGAGTTTTTAAAATCAGACTGAATGGTATAGAAAGTAAATGCTATAGGAGGACAAAGAAAATGCCACTTAAGTACAGAGGGAAGTGAGAAGTTGGGAAAAGCAGATATGTGGCCTTGGGGAAGAGGTAAAACAAGCTCATTCCTCAGTATGCACTGGGGATTGGTCCAGAATTCCCCCACCCCAGAGTCTTATAGGAAAAGGCAAAGTATATAAACTACACACGTTCTCCTCCCATATACTTTAGCTCTCTAGGTTACTGCAACGTGGATGCCACCTAAAAAGCAGGACACTGTGTTGATCAGGGAATAACAGGTGGGAGAAGTCTGTACATGTGCAATACAGATGCACTTTTAAGACAATAATTTGGTTAAATTCATAAATGTATAACCTGCTGATACAGAGGACAGACCAAATATAGAATGCTGAAAGTAAATACAGTCTTTCTTTATTCCAAAGAAATCCAGCTGCCTCTTCTTTTAAAACCAGAGTATTTAAAGTTTCATTCTAAGCAATATCCATTACTTGCTTTTATGAGGACAACATGTTGAAGCCTCCTTCCCAGTGGTAGTGACTGCCACTTGACCATTAATGGAACAATGACATATAGACTTCCTATTTATACCAGCCCTGTGGTCTTCCCGTTGCACAAATGAGAAATGGAGAAACTAGGAGCTGATTTTATTGTCCAAGATGCCCAGCTGAAAGAGAAGAATGCTGGCACCTACTGAGATGCCAGACTCCAAGATCTCTGAATCTACTTTGCAGATTTCTTCATATTACACATACAGGGTCATGTCATGTCATGTCTATAAATGAATATGTGTGTGCATGTGTGTGCATACCCATCGTGTGCACACATGTACATATGTGTTTAGGAAAGAGTCTGGCACACAGGACACGTTCACCAAATATTTCCAATTATCCTTCCTTTGGGGATGTGGAAGAATTGAATGGACTCCCCAGCAGTCCTCTCCTCGTCAAGGGTGATCACATGACCAGCCTTTGTTAATCAACTGGTAGTGGAGTTGACGTGTCACCTTCAGATGGGAGGTTTTATAGCTTGCTTTTTTTGCTCTTGCTTTTCTTGTACCACTGAGACAAACGAGAAGCCCGCCCGACAGTGGCTGCTGTGTCTGGTACTAAAGGAGGGGCACCCGGCGCAGCGCCCAGGAACCTGCCCAGATGAGGAGGACTGATAAGCATGCTGTGCGCCTGGGAGCCCCCGAGGCACTGGGTGTTTGCTCCTTCACAGTGACCTATTCCTGCGTGACCTAATTCCCTGTGTGCCATTAGTAGCTGGGTGGCTGTCACTTCTGTGACACGCTGCCCTCCCCATCATGTTTGTGGAGAACATGGAGCTGCCCTGGGTGCCGAGCCTGGGCTGCCTGCTAAAGGTTCCTCTCCCAGACCACCAGGCACAATTCAAATTGCCTTCCCACATGCCATGTAGACCCCCCACATGGCCCCAGTCAGTCCCCAGAGGAGAAAGGAGATGGGATGTGGGCAAGACCATAGCGATTTAATGACACTTATTAACTTCAAGGTAAAAGTTGGGTTTATAGTGTTATAAATGAAAAGTGCTTCCTCGCCTAGCTCTCCTTAGGAGACAGGACTGAATGTCATTCTTGGTTTATTTCTCTGGGGAATTAACTTTGCTTGGATTCCTTCAAAGTTTAATTAAATTGTCACATAACACATAAAATATCAAATAAAACAGGCTTTTCCTATGTCCTGGTGTTAATTTTATGTCATCAAAATTGTTTAGCTTGTTAGCTGCCTAACTCCAGCTACCCTAGTCACCAATTAAGGGTTCTATGTGAGCGCTTCTCTCTCTCAACACGGGCTGTAGCTGCACTCTTGTTAAACTTTTCATTTCCTTGGGGTTGCAACTGCTAATTTTTAATAGGTTCTTGATCATTTAAGTTTTATGCTGTGTAGCTATTGATAGCAGAAGGAAATTCAAAAAGTTTGGCTCAAGAAAAAAAAAATGTCAACAAGCCAAGGTGTTTGTGGAAAAGGACTTTACGTCTTATCATCTCCAACCTGCAAAGGCCCAGGCGGGGCCCCCACAGGTGCAGATCTTTTTGGTAGCAGCAAATGTTCCAATGAGGACTCGGAGGCCTAAGTGGAGAAGGGTTCTATGTGAACAGCGTGTGAACTCATGGTACTGATGAAGAGACAGGCTCAGAGGAGACCTGAGTGGCCACCAGTCACCTGATGAGCAAGCAGCAAGGACTGGGGTGACACTCCAGGAAAGCAGAGTTTAAGGGTGATGCAAATGAAGGTCTGTGCCTGTCGTTCCTCCAGGTTCCCTCCTCCATTCAATGGTGTTTCTCAATCTAGGGCCCCCCATCCCTGTGCTATTGATATCATAACTTGGCTTTCCTGGGTAAGGTACACCTTTTCTATATCCCTCCCTCTCTCCTTCCCACCTCATGGCTCAGTTTTCAGAGTGAGATCTCCATCCCACTCCCTGGAGAGAGGAGTGTGGGCTTGATACCTTAGGTCACCAGTGCACCTGCCCTCTGTTCCTTCCCATGGATAAGAACATGACCTGTCTGGTTGCTGTGCCTCAGAAGCCTGGCCCACACTGGACCACTGGAGCTGGAGCCCAGCCATGGCCTTGAAGTCATGCTGGTGGGACGGACGTTCTCACCACAGCTCCTCCAGATGCGGGGTATGTGGACAGGAGCACGGGCTGCTCCAGGGGCGGGACCATGTCCTAATGGAGGGTCATACTCTCACCACACCTAAGACAGAGGGAGGCAGGAGCAAGCCTAGTTGAACTGGGTTCAAGCTGCCTTCCCAACTGTGGCTCTCTCCTGGAACCAAGAACACAGGAGACATGATGAGAGCTAGACTGGCCAGACCAAGAGAGCTGCTGTGGGTGGATCTCAAGTCTGTTTCCTCAATGGCTGAAACCTGGTGGGAAGAAGGGGTGGTGGCCAACACCCACAGATTTCCAGCTTGGATTTGTTGGTATATCATCCTCCCCATGAGTACTGCTGGATTGCTTAAATCCTTCTGTACCTCTCCAGTGCCTACGTTTAGGATAAAGTCCAACCATTTAGAATAATGGAAAAGGACATTGCCTCTCGGGCCTCTCTGCTGCCCACCATCTTCGCCCACCCTCCTCCTCTGCTCCCTGTCACCCTCTGGAGCATTATGGTTCTACACCTATGTCCACAGATGCCCCTCTACATGGGTTCTATCTCATCCCTGCTCCCCTCCAGCCCTCCGACCCACCCACCTACACACACGATTCACTGCTTGGCAAACCCCCATGTTCCTTCCAGAACATGCTACAATGTCAGAATGTCAATGAAGAAGCCAAATTCAAGTGAAGAAATAAGCAGTGATTTCACCTAGGTTCAGGGAAGTAAGACCGTATATGAGGGATTTCAGATTCTTCTTTAGTTTTCCTCTTTTTAATTAATACTATTTCATATTTTTTCTAACTAAATAGCATTATATTATAAACAAATAGTACCTCTTCTCCCTTCTGTTTCCTGGGGTGAGGGTCAGATGACCCCTGGACCTGAATGGCCTGGCTTGTCATTTTCAGTCAGGATTTTTATGACATGCAGTGAGGACACTGCAGATTGTGATGTCATCCATACTCTTATTCTTTATCAGAAATAAATAATGCTTTGAATATCATAAACATGTGCATTGCCTCATAAATGTATTTATTGATTTTATTCAATACATGTTTAATGAGCACCTACTTTATGTCAATTCTGCTATTCTTGAGGATTTGAGGACAATTAAGGTATAGCTCTGTTCCAAAAATTTCATAGATTAGAGGAAACAAAACATAGATAAATGTAGTATAGTGTAATGGAGTGATTTTTGATTTAACAAGGCCAGAGAGAAAAGGGAATTTCTCAGAGTAGGTAGGAAATTTTTAGAGAGAGAATAAAAGTCAGCCTGGTCTTTGAAGGGTGAATAATAACTTTCTAAGCGAAGGGGAGACAGTGTGTCTAGGTGTCTGAGTGCCAATGAATGCTAAGGAGAAAGACTGCTTGGTACTTTGTGTTGGGAAAACGGTGTCAGGAAAATGCTCTACCATCTAGTCCCCAGAAGCATCTGTACATTGTTCAAAGACCCAGTTCTGAAGAAACCAACACCAAGCTTAGCAAACATCTTACCGAGAGGAGAGACTGACCTTTACAACCGGTACTTTCAGCAACTTCTGAAATGAGGATTCTCACAACTAGTATTGGAGGCCAAAGTATTGCTAGGTGTCCACCACTCTGGTAAGCATTTTCCATGCATCATCTAATGAATATTCACAACAAATCTATAGGGTAAATACTCTAATTCAAACAGTTAATTTTTTTTATTTAAAACCCTAGAAATAAGTCAGCTGGTAATGGGAGAGCTGTTAACCACTGGAAAAATAATAGTCGCTTAAGAACTGGGAGGAGAAATAGAGGTAACAATTTGCTGCTTTCTTTAGGCCTAATGTTCTAGAATATTCCTTGGTACTTCCTCCAATGGAAGGACAAGTTTATTCCAACTTGCAACTTTCTTCACGAGAATAGATGCACAGCATTTTGGTGTGCTTTTTTTTTTTTATTTCAAAGGCAGTATTTATTAAACTTGGGAATCTTTTTCTAACACATTAGCTAGTTAATTTAAAGACGTTCATTCCTAACTGGTACTAGAGCATGAGAAGTTTCTATAGCAGATCCTGAAATCAGGGCACACTTTCTATCTCTTGAACATAATGTTCTGACAGATCCTGTGCTTCAGGGGTGTCTATAGGAGGCAAAAGTAGCATATTAATCCCCACAAGCCCCATTGAGAGTGTCACAGTGCAGACTCCTGGAACCGGGAAGCAACACCATTATTCCTGTATGAGAAAATTACTATCCGTTTGAGAATCAGGGTCTCCTGGCAGTAGACACTTAGCATATGACGTGAAACCCCAAATGCTTAAGCTATATGACCTGGCCATTATGGACTGAGTGCTGTGACATCTATAAAGTCATAGGTGGGAACAGGCAAGTAGTGATTCCTTGTATGGTGGGTGGGGTGTGGTCAGAAGCAGCTGAGAAAATTGCACTGGAGTTGGCCCAGACAGCCATGTGACCTGTGTCTATTATGCTGATGCCTCTTCTTTGTCTCACTGTGGCCTAGTATGCAAGTGGGATGTCCCCTGCGTCCAGCTAATGGAAAAGAAATAACTGAGCTGCTTCAGTACAGTTTTACCTTGGGGTGTCCCTAAAGAGCTATGACAGAGAGACTGACAGGCAGGTTGTGACTCTTGGGAGGTTGTCCACTTTGCCTGTTGGAGAGATGAACCAAGAATGGCTATGTATTGACTCTTGGGCAGTGGTCAGCTGATCAGACACTTGATAGGCACGTGATTAGGCAAATAGAGAAAAGGGAGTCTTGGGAGGAAATATGGAAATAGATAAGACTGGCTATGTGGACGTGAACCTTTCTATCTCAAATAATTACTCACTAGAGAGCTTCCTTAGAGAAGAGGCACTGAGCAGTCAGGTGGAGGGACAGCCCAACCCGGGGAAGAAGGCCAGGCTTTCCTCCAAGTCACTCTAGAGTCTGTGTCATCAGTCCTTGAATGTGGTGCACGAGGTGGCACAGGTGGCACTTACAGAGAACTCGGCAGTATGGCCCTCCTCTTTCCAGGATGATGACTGCTGTCCCCACTGCATACACAACACATCAGCAGAGACCAGCCCAAGATCCTCTATGGGCATCTTCCGAGAGCCATTAGTGCACGACGCAGTGGAAGGGCACAGTAACCAATGGGACCCTCCTTCCCTGACCACGGCACCCCTTCAGCACCACCATCCCTGGACTCACAAAATGCCTGAATCGTGCTCCCCACAACACTGCCACAGGCCAAAGGAGCCATCTGACGTGAAGGAAATTCTACAACAGGCCCATGACCATGGTGCTGACGGGTCTGACCTTGTGTCCTATTATGCATAAGTGGACAGGCCGAGGGGATCATGGCTTGAAGACCCAGCTGAGACACCAACCTGACTCCAGTGAGATTGAGCACTGACTTCCAGGTCTTGTGATCAAACAGAAGTCAGAACACTATAGCCTGTTGGGCAAATCAGACTCAAAGTCTGTTTTTGTTTGTTTTGTTTTGTTTTTGTTTTGTTTTTCCCTTTTTAAATAAAATGTTACTGAAACATAGCCAGGTCGCCAGGTCTATTTGTTTGTATATTAGCTGTGACCACCTTACCATAAAAATGGCAGCTTAGTACCAGAGACAGCATGGCCCGCAGATCCTAAAACAGTCAGGGAGGGCCCTTTTCAGAAAGCAAATACTTACTCACCCACTAACCCCATGGCTGCTATAGGAATAACTGGAATAACTGGTTGGCTCCCCATCACCTCCAGTGAGCTGCCTGAAAATGTTGTGTCCTGTGTCTGAGCCTTTGACTCTGAATGTTGACGTCCTATTCCAGGAGTCTGTGACCTCCTGCCGATGAAGCAGCAGGAAAAAGAAGTCAACTCTGAGCCTCTGAATGCGCCTGATTCTGAATTCCTGGGGGGCTGCAGGAGGGCCAGGAGGGCCTATGTGGCAACCAGGATTCACTGTCCTCCTTTGATACTCTTGGATACTATCAATGGTCAGTTTTAATAGTCATGACCCATCAAGGGCTGGGAGTCAGGGACTCAGGCACCTGGGGGATGAATGTCTAGGTAACTAGGAAGCAACTGAGAAGTAACAAAGGGCTACACCTGGGAGAGGGAATCTCAAAAGGCCATAGGGAGGGAGAAGATGAGCCTCAGTTAGGGCCCAGGGTCAGTCACGTGTCAGGGACCACAGCTGGGTTTGCTAATCACCTGGGTCTCTGAGGAAACTGCTCTGGCCACCACCTGGAGAGGTGGAAGAAAGCATGATCCTCTCTCACAGAGGGAGACACTGTTCTGGTGAGACAGCCGGGGGTCTGAGTGGTGGGGGAGCAGGTTCAAGTTCACGCCCTGTTTCTGCTCTTCCTCAGATACCCTTGGACCCACTGTGCCCTCCTGGCTGCTCCCACCAGCCCCTGTCCTGCCGACTCCTCCCCTGGCCCACCCTGGCTCTGGCTGACCTCTGACAGGCCTGCCACTGGACCCACAGCAGCCAGGTCCAGCCCCGCTGAGCCCACAGGTGTTCTGACTCTCCTGCCTCTTCTGAGGCAGATGAGAAGCCCCGCCAGGAGACGGGGGCCCAGTGGCTACCTGGAGGGCTGAGGCAAAGCCCCCTGGAAGTGCAGATGACCAGAAAAACAAGGTGGGAAGGAGCCGAGAGAAAGCCACACCCTTCCCCGGCCCTGGCCTGACAGCTTCAAGAGGAAGGGCCCTGCGTGGGCTGTCTGAAGATTTGAAGATTTGAAGATTCCCGCATGACGGCCGTGCAGCTGTACCCCGTGAACCGGGCCAGCCCCGTCACTCCTCCTAGAATCTGCTTTCCTTCCTTCGGGGTCTCACTGCCTTCTCCCTTTCTTGTTCCTCTAGAATTGCACTTTCCAATAATGCTTCCATGTGCTACTTTTACCTCGTGTGTGTGTGTGTGTGTGTGTGTGTGTGTGTGTGTGTGGTTTATTCTTTTGAAGAACAGACTTAAGACAAGCTATTTGAACATTCATCTGGAGTGAAACTTAACCCAATCGTAGAGGTGATCCAAAGCTTTTCACCTTGAAGGCACCCACAGTACTTTTTATTCCAAGCTACTGGGACTCAACTAAGCAGAAATAAGTGTGAGGTTTAAGATCAGTCAGACCTCTTTTCAACATTTGCTTTTGACATGTATTTGGCTGAGTCAATTCATCTATCCTCTCTGAACTTCTGTATCTTTTTCTGAAAACTGGAAAACAATGAGATCTGTTTAACAGAGTCATTTTAAAAGGCAATAGGACAAAAAGAACCAGTACATTGCTCATCACATGACAGGTAGTCAATAGTTATTAGTTTTCCTAGTTGGGAGGACCTAACTTCCAGGTGTAGAGAGATCTGTGGATGTCCTAATTTGGGAGTTTTTGTGTCTCCTCTTAATTCAAGTTCTAGGCAGGGAGTGCCCAGTGTGGCTTCCAGGGACAAGACATTTTAGCAGTGGCCTCCATATGGCAAGGGACTGACACTTCTGGCAAGCAGGTGTCCCATGTCCTCCCAAGTGCCTGACACGTCTTAAGGACTTCATGTCACTCATCAGAACCCTTATGCCAGGAGACACCTTCTGTCTGCAGCTTGTAGCTTTGCTCTCCTTTTGGCAGAAGACAAATGAGAAAAGATAATTCATAACCATTTCACACAATACAGAAAAAGCAGTTTGGTATTTACTTTGGCAATGTTGCCCAATGAACTTCTCTTGGATCTTAGGATCAAGCTCTGTGAATAAATTGTCATTTCCAACCTTCTGCGTAGCAGAGTCTTCTCTATTGATTCCAGGAATATAGCTACATAAATATGAATATCAACATGCAAATGCATGGAAATGAGGCCCAAATGGGGCTAAATATAGGGTTGTAAAAGAAAATTAACTTGTCTATGTGAGCATATAAATGTTCTATATGAGAAAAGCATTTACTTATTGTTCTCCACATTCATGAAATCTACTCAGAAGAAAATTGCCTACAAGAGGTAACTTCATTAAACTTGAGGAAGGATGACTTGGGCTTCTCAGAGCCAAGAGGTAAATGACAAGCAAGGTTAGATTTCCACTGGAGATCATGGCCTCTCTGTTCAGCCTGTTGAATGTAGAAAACGTCAACAGGCCTGGAGGCGTGAGGATGTTCCACCTCCAGGACACGCAGACAGGGAGGATCTGAGCACCTGCAATGCGCTAGTCCCTTCTCTGCCCTGTTATAGGTAAGGAAGCCAAGGCCCAGAGAGGTTAAGCAGGTTTCCTGGGGGTGCCGAGCCCTGTGGACCTATGTGGTTGAAAAACTGAGACGTGAGCCTGGAGCATCACCCCTTCACCCCGCACACTACCATGGTCCCCATGCCAATGAGGCATTCTGAAAGAAGATAATCTGAGGGAAAGCCAGGAGGGACAGTCAGGAGGAAACAAATAGGAGCCAGGAGAGGGAGGACTGTGTGGTCAGAGGCTCACCACCACAGAACTCCGAGGTCCTCAAGAGGGAGGTGCCACCAGTGTCACCCTCACCCGGTCTGCAGCTCCTCCCTGCCCACCCCACTGAAGCTCGGCCAGCCCTCCCTTTCCCAGGGCAGCACTTCTATTGTGTCCCACCTAGAGCTACTGGACTTCCACGTTAGGGAGGTCAGAAAAATACTCAACTGGACCTGCACGCTCCACCTCGGCTCCCCTGCTAGGTGGCCATTGTCCCAGCAGAGAGGGCAAGGATCACCTTTCCTTCTTCACCCAGGGAAGGCCACGCCTGTTCATGGAGGCCTCCTAAACAGACATGCCCATGCCCCCGTGACGACCCCAGCCTTCACTGCTCTGCCTGCTCTTTCTCTGGGGAGGTCACCATCCCCACTTGAGACATGCAGTGGCCCCTTAATGGGTCTCGGCCAGACTGAATCCTATTTTCGACCCCGCAGGCAGAGCCTCTGCAATGCCAGGCAGCTCCCTCCCTCCTCTGCTGAGCCTCACAATGGTCTCATCCAGAGGAAAGTCAAAACCCTTGAAGTGGCCAAAGTCCTGTACAGAATCAGACCTCCATTTTCTTCTCTGATTTCATTTCCTTTGCTGCACTTAAGACACACTGGCCTCCTTCCTGGTCCCCAGAACAGGCCAGCCATGCCTTCCTTCAGCACAGGTGATGGCCTGTCCCCCACACCCCCAGGATGCTCCTCTCATGAATATTCATGAGTTTTGCTGCCTCCAGTCTTTTCCTGCAAGTCACCCCTCTAGATACCCTCTCTAAAATGCCTCTGATAACTTTGATCCTTAGCAACCATTGCTAATGCAGTACACTGTCCTTCCTCATTTATCAGATGAATTTTTACCAATATTTTTATATCTTTGTCATCAAGATCTATCAAACAGGGGCTGGGGATGTGGCTCAAGCGGTAGCGCGCTCGCCTGGCATGCGTGCGGCCCGGGTTCGATCCTCAGCACCACATACAAACAAAGATGCTGTGTCGGCTGAGAACTAAAAAATAAACATTAAAAAAAGTCTCTTTCTCTCTCTCTCTCTCTCTCTCTCTCTCTCTCTCTCTCTCTCAAAAAAAAATTTTTTTTAAAAAAGATATATCAAACAGCTGATCATGTGTCCTGGCTCCAGATGCCCTAAGGAACAGGCCTGGGGCCGGGGCACACACACCAACACTGAATCCCAGAGTCACTAAGTCCACACTTCTCAGGGGCTTCTCTGTGCCCGAGTGGCTTCTCCTGGTTCAGAACCAACAAGCACATCAAGGTCACTATGGCTCACACGGCACACGGATTCTGAAGGCCACAGCTGTGACCCACACAGCTGCACTGGACTCACAGGGCTCCCCATAAACTGGTGCATCTTAATTCATTGCACTTCATTTTTTTTTCTCAGCAGCCCATGAAATATTGGATTACCTAGCAACTCACTTTGACCTGTTGTAAGATGATCAGTTTCTATGTCCATGCATCTCTCCACTAAAAAGCAGTCTCTGTGACAGCACATAGTTCTCCTGATAGGTAAAGGATCAGCTGCCTTTCTGGATATGCCTGGTACATAGTAGGACTTCAGTAAGTCTTTGTTGAAAGAATGAAGCAAGTGAATAAATAAATCTCAATGCAATGCAGCTGAATGTGTATCATGAGGGTCTTCCCTTGAAACTCTAGCCATGGGCAAGTTGACAATCACTGCAGGGTGGTCTAAGTTATTTTGTGGCTGGAGCTGGTCCTCCAAATATAGTTAGTGACACTGGTCTGCAGAAGGGTTCTAACACCCCTACTCAGCATCTGCCAGAAAAGGTGAGTTTTGTGTGGAATAAAGCCAAGGACGCCACTAAGGTACAAGTTGAAGAGTGGGGTTTTTGGCTGGGCAACTGGGGTGGGAAAGGAACAGGAACTTGAGAGTAAGGAATAAGAGTTAGATTAAGGACCTCGTGTCTATGTGGCATGGTCAGAAAGTCCTTTGTTCATTTGGAACGCTTTTCCCTCTCCTACACACTGGGCGTGGCTGCAGCACTAAGGGGTGGTGGAAGAAGGACCCTTGCTCTGCTCCTGGTAAGAACAGACCCAACAGCAGTCCCCGCCCTTCCGCAGGTCTCTCTGATCTTTAGTGTCTTCGGTGGTCTGGGGGGAACTGGTCTCTTTCCTCCATGTGCTGAGCTGGACCACATGCAATTCATAAGTATTTGTTTTGACCCAACCTAGCTCCCTAGCACCGGAATCCCCTACGGGAAATATCCCCCAAAGCCAAACCATCACCCACAACCACAAGCACTATGTGATCCTGCCTGGAGGTGTCTACTGAACAAAGAGAAGGAGGAGAACTGTGCTGCTTTCCCTCGGGCAGGTGCCCTCTGCTCCATGAAGAACCCTGTCTGCTTCTGAGTCTCCTCCATAATCCCCTGTGCCCACAGAGGAAAACCACAGCCCTCACCTTGCTCCAGAGACTCTACCCCTCTGGCTTCTCCTTAACTTCGTCAGCCTCAACTCGGATGACTGCCTGCCTTGTACTCCAATTTCCAACCTAAACCCTTCTGGAAACGAGTAGAAGAATGACCAGTTCTGCAGCTGCTCCCACGTGAGAGGCGGAGGGGATGGCAGAATCAAAACCGACTACTGAGCAGGGGACCCAGTGGAGCAGGTAGCCATGGCAATACCATACTCCTCAGGGACGAGACCCTTGAACCCAAATCAGAACTCGATTGCCACAAATTGTGATGTAAGTGTTATCTTTTATGAATTAATCAGTCTCCACATTTGGAACACACAGAAAGAAAAACATTGTCTAAAACATTGCATGCCATCCACATGCCCCACTCTGGACTAGCATATTCATGCATGTTATTAATTGATATTTTAAAATATTTTTATCATATACAACATGATGTGGAATGGTCATTAAAGTTTAGATCCCCTCACACTTATTTGTGTGTGTGTGTGTGTGTGTGTGTGTGTAAGAAATGCTTAAACTGTACTCTCTTAGCAATTTGGGGGAAGACAATACATAGTTCTGAGCAGTAGTCACCATGTTCCACAATAGATCTTTTGAACTTATTCTTCCTTCCACATTCTTTGTATTAGCCTTTTTGACCTCACAGTGACCTAGAGGTGGACAACATCACTTCCACCTTAGGAGACCTCTGAGACTCAGTCAAAGGCAGGGACACACAACTTGTTAAATAAAAGATCTGGGATCAAACCCGAGAGCAACTCCGAAGGCCTTTCTCTTTCCCATATAATATGACATAGTGTCTAGAAATACTCGTTTCACGTAGAGTCTACATGAAATAGAATAAGAATAAACAGTGGTGCATACATCCATCCTTCAAATCCAGGAGCACCCTAGCTCCCCTCCTAGTGTCTGAAAGGTCATGCTACCTTTTCCTCATTGGCATTTCTCAGAACCAGCTATATTTCCCCTGTGTGATTGATGAGCAAATCAAGAAGGGTGTGTGTGGACCCAGATTTGCTCCAATCAGTAGGTCCTTTTATTTGATTTTTCTTTTGGTAGAACATAGCAGTTGGGACCTCATTGGACCCCTATGTATGCATTAGGTTACTACTGCCCACAGGTAATAGAAAAACCAATTTTGAGTGGATCCGAGGAGCAGGGAAGATGATGAATTATCTCAGGGAACCAGAAGACCAGAGCCTGTGTTCCAGCCTAGCAGGTGAGAAAGGCCTGGAACTCTCTTATCTTGCCAGTCAGCTATCCTGGGGTCCTGACCTTGTTTCCTGCACTATTGCTACTGCTGTTTGTTTGTCTCCTTGTTTATTTGACAACTGCAGGTTTACATCCTTAAGAAATCACCCCTAAGACACAGAGAGCATCTGCAATGTGTCCTCTCTCAGGGTCCCATCTCTCATTTGTAATTGAAGCTCCTGGCGGAGCCTCCTCTTATCTTATCTCTCACTGGGTGGAATCAAGCCATAACATAAACCAAACACTAGCAAGAGATTCCCGCTAGATCAGAGAAGGTCGATTCCTGTCGGGGTTGAGGTGGAATCTCCCTCTCCTAAAAAACCCAAGGACACAAATGCCTACCAGCTAGGCTGAGGCTGAAACTTGGGTCTTTCGAGTGCTGGTCAAGAAAGACTGAGCATTGGAACCGCCATCTAACCTGACCATGGAGAGCCACTAGCAAATGAGCAGCTCAGCTGAAATGGTGGCTTTCATTACTCACTAAATTGTGTTTTGAGGTCCATGTTTTAATGCACAAATAGGAATGGACCCAACATATTTTTCAAAGCCAAACACTGTCAACGGGTCTTCTCTCCAGATGAATGGGAAAACAATTATATGAAATATGGCTCTTGGCCTAAATACCATTTCACAGAAATTTGACTCAGTCATGAGATTCTCAGGCCCCCTCACTATCCAAACCCAGTACCAGACATACCCTGCCAAAAGCTGATCTACCCAAATGGATCCAAGCACCGAGCTAGCCCTACGCCCAGAGTCAGAATTGGGTTCAATGCCAGGCTCTGCCACCTAACACTCTCTCCAGACCTCAATTGTTCTGCACAGAGATAGGGAGCTCCAGAAAGTCAGAGGCCATAACATGCTCACCCTTCAGCCTTGCATTATACCACATACCTGACCTGCTCTTGAGACTCAACATTCACTGCCATTCACTTGGCAGTGCCAGGTGCTGTCGAGCCAGCTGAGACGCAGTGGTGATGAACAGATGCATCCTGTGTGCGCAGGGCACATAGCCTAGCTAGCAAGAGATATGACCAAAAAATACCCAGGACACTAGAGCACAGTAGGTGCATCTGCAGGGGGCTAGAGGTCCTTCGGGAGCACATGGAAAGGGCAGTGGCTAAAAGGCAAGCCGTGCTCACTTCTGATGTGATGTATGAGCTGAGCTCTGAAGCGTGAGTAGAAATTGGCCAGTTAAAGAGGGAGGGGAGAGGAAGAGCACCCAGGGGGACAGAGCAAAGACTTTCGAGCAAGAGAGAACTTGACAACTTCCAGGAAGTAAAAGTAATCCAAATTGACTGGACTGTGAAGTCCACACGTGTTTGCAGTTTGGAATGGGGCGGGATTCTAATTGATGTCAGGGTTTCTGAGAGGAGCAAGAGACGGGGTTGGAGAAGCATACAGAAGTCAGATCATAACAGACATAGAAGCTTTGCAAAATGTTTGTTCAGTGGCTCAAATGCAAGCACAGGCTTTAAGCAGAGGAATAAAATGATCGTGTTTGCATTTTTTCCATATTGATTTGGCTGCTGTGAAGAGAACGGATTAAAGAAGGTGAAGACCAATCATATGGAGATTAATTAAAAGAGCACTTAAGGTAGAACAGATTAGAGATGACAGATTCAAAGATTACAGTGGAAATGTTACCTGAATGTTTATGTCCCTGTCATTTTTGTTCACTCTCTCCCTTGTTCTGTGATAATGCATTAAGCCCCCACTCAGGAGTACCTGCTACAGAAATGGACAGGTCTCCATCACTGCCACCAAGGGCTGCGGACTAGAGGAAGAGACAGATTAATGAGCCAAGCCTTAAGCTATTCTAAGAGGAGAGTAGCAATGTGAGCATTTTTTCTTTGTTTTTGCCTATTTCGTCACCTCTCCCCTTTCCTCCTAATAATGCAAGTTCTTTTCTGGGGAAAAATCATTCTGTCTGGGTTCGGTAGGGCTATTCAAGCAGGCATATTTGTGCTCCTAACCACAGAAATGATTAAGTGTGTACATACCCATCTACCAGGGACAACCAAGTCCCACCAGGATGTTTCCAGCATACATAGTGAAAGAGACAGAGTCTGTCAGCTCTAGGATTCTGACATGGAAGAACAATGAAGGCTCTACATTGCCAAAGGGTGATTCCCACCCACACTCAAAGATCTTGCTGAGATTGGAACTGGGGTATGCAGAGCCAAGGGGCACAGAGAAAGACAGTAGGTACATCAGTGCCCTGATTGCAACGTGTAAAACTTAAAATAATACCCATCATCTGCAGAAGGATCTGAATATGAAAAGATTTGTGGAAATACAGACAAGAAGAATAACAAGTTTCTGGTGGGCAGTGATCTTGAGCTGAATTTTACAAGTGAGAGGACTACTCATTCAGGTGGAAGGCAGAAGAAGGAGGCATTCCAGGAAGGGGGAATAGATTGATGAAGGGTGGATGAACAGAAAGTGACAGAGAAGTACAGGTATTTTTGCATTATACTGCACAGGAATACATCTAGGTAAGTGCATACACGTGGTAGGACCCTGAGTCACCTTTGAGGCACCTGGCTCAGTGGCTGGCCACTAAAGTTGTCATATAAGTGCTTTTAAAGATAGCATTAAGTGCTGAAAATAAAATTTCAATCCGCCCAAAGAGTTTCAGTTTGAGTTCCATAGTAACACCAAGAAGGGAAAGCCAAAGCCTAAGAATATATTTGAACTGTCTGGATTAGAAGATAGTCACAGATCTTTAACTTGGGAAGTTTTCCATTAAAACCAGAGGGAAATGTGAGATGGTTGTGCCTGCTGTATTTCAGCTTGACAGTTTCTGGGTCCAGCGGGAACCAATGAAGGAATCTAATAATGGAGAAAACCCACCCACACGCCTTTTGGAGGGAAAAGAGAGGGTAGAGTGAAAGCCTTGTGCTCTGCTTCAGAGACAGTTTTTGACTTTACAACCGTCAAGTTAAGAAGGAAAGAAATCCACTCATCTTGCTCCAGGTTTGCAAATAATACATCTAGCTCCTTGGCAGCGTGTCGTCTCTCGTGGGGAGGATGAGGTGGCTTTCATCTCCCAGCAGTTCTTTGGGTCAAGCAGATTCAACCTGTGGAAGGTTGTTGCCGATGTGGTTTTTCATCAACTGTTCAGTAGGAAGAACACAGGAAACACATTCCTTGGTCATGAAGGAGTCTGAAAATAGATGCCCCCAATAACTGGTTTATTTTAGCAACCAGACTTTTATGTTTCTTACCCGAGATAGTCTTCTTTCCCAATCCAATAATAATCAGAAGATGGCAACTGTCTCCATTGCAAATGTTAGAAACCCTGATTCAAATGAATGTGAACCATTGCCTCATAACTGAATATTTAAGAAGAATGTCTCAGGCTTGGCTTGAGCAGGGCAGGGCCTGGTCACTGCTCCCTCTCACCTCAGCCTCCCTCCTTGTGGTCCTGCCTCAGACAAGAATCCCTCAGAGACCCAAGAAGGCTGCAGCAGCTCTGGATTTTGCATCCTCTCTGATTCAGTACTGCAGAAAAACAGAGTTCCTTTTCTAGAAGTCTCTTCCAAATGTTGCTGCCTCTAAATCACCTGTCTTTTTCTGAGCCAGGCAAGGTACCCAGGGAAAATAACAACCACCTGTGTTGGGTCCCAAAGGCTAGAGAGTGGAGTCTGCCCAGAACCACTGGAACTGAAATACACAGAGTAACTTGCTGGTGCTGGGGATGCTGGTGGTCAGCAGCTGCAAATGCAAAGCCCATCGCAAAGCATGGAATCAGCATGCAAGGAGGGTCCAGGCCCTGGACACTTGTCTGCCATGCCGACCACCAGCCCTCCTTCCCACTGCCATGTTCACTGTGTGCAGGTGAATGTCCTGGACTTGGCACAGGTCAGATCACCCTTCCTGGTGATGCAGAGACCGTCGGCTCATTTCACTCTCAGGAAGACCACGGGGGTGCTCCCACCTGAGGACACAGCTCGGAATCGGGCACGTGGAAACAAATGTGGGGAAAGTAAATCTTCCTTTAATTTAGTGAATATTTATTGGATACACACCCCATGATGGATATTGAAAGTACAAAGTAAATAAGGAAACAGCTACCATCAAATTGTACCTAGTTTAGAGCTGCACAGGAAGAAAAACAACTACAGTTTGTTGTGGGAGGGCTGTGAGCACAGCAGGAGACTCCATTCTTCTCCCTTTTGCCTTTTCTCTCCATAACCTAGATTTCTGAGTCTTCCCTCTATCAAAACCATTATATGAGCCAGGCACAGTGGGCATAACTGTATTCCCAGCATCCTGGGAGGCTGAGAAAGAGTAATCCCAGCATCCTGGGAGGCTAAGGCAGAGGATCATGAAACCCAGCCTCAGGAACTTAGCGAGGCCCTAAGCGACTTTGTGAGACCCTGTCGCACTGGGATGTTGCTCAGTTGGTTAAGCGTCCTTGAGTTCAAACCCTGTAATAAAAACAAAAACAAATAACAACAACAACAAAAAAACCCCAGCATATATTACTTATATCTCCAAGAGATCCCTGAGGAAGAAGGGAAAAGGTTATGAAGTCTGGAATGTGCATCAGTCTTGGCTTCCCACCTAAAAGGCTCTGCTTCATACTAATGCCATCTCCATCACCTGCACAACCCACCCACTGGTCAAAATCTGTACTTTCTTATCTCCATAATGCTTTGACTTCACCCGGCACAGTGGCCCGTGCCTGTAATCCCAGTGGCTGAGGAGGCAAAGGTAGGAGGATTGTGAGTTCAAAGTCAGCCTCAGCACAAAGTGAGGCACTAATCAACTTAGTGAGACCCTGTCTCTAAATAAAATACAAAATAGGGCTGGGATGTGGCTCAGTGGTCAAGTACCCCTGAGCTCAATCCCTGGTACCAAACAAAAATACCCAAATGCTTTGACTTCAACTTACAAAAAAAAAAAAAAAAAAAAAAGTTTCTCAAAACAGAAAAAGACCACTTCAAAGGCAAACGTCATTTTAATTAATTTGTATACAGTAGACCCATTAAATAGGACAGGGATGTACAGCTGTCAACACATCCATGCATGCACACACACATTTATTCACTACAAAACTGTAATTTTGGATGTACTTCATGCAGGTGCAGTGGGGTGGGGGGCGGGGGGCAGATGGAGAGCAGAGATGAGATCATGTGGACAAAGAGCAGCACCTTAATGAGCCAGGTGCTAGCTCAGGACCACTTGCCCTCAGTGCGGAAAGTGATGTTCCAGAAATATGTGTCAGGCACCGTGCCAGTTCAGAGGGAAGTTGGAAGGGAGGGATTGAGAAGCTTTCAGAGGGAAAAATGTCTGGGTTGGGTTTTTTGGAATAATTACAAGTTGTACTCAGATAAAAAGTGGGGATGGAGCACCACGTAGGGAGGGTGAGGGGCTCCATGTATCTGGTGTCCTCAAAGTGCAGAGGGCAGAGAACCAGTGCTTACCCGATGCCTGGGGACTTATTGAGGCTCAACCAGCTAGTTGAAGCCTGGTAACAACCAGGGGGCGGGGATATCACTGGAAATGAAAGAAGAGACTGTGGGGGAAGAAGTACTTCAATAGGGCCTTTAGAGGAGTGAACCCTCCCCGAGGAGCCACAAAGCCCCGCTGACCACTCTGTGGTCTTCCAGGAGAAGGAGGTTGGGTACCTGGGTACTACTGGACTCATTCCTCAGCGCACGGCAGCGAGTAGGTCTGGGCTGCACTTTTGGTGGCCTGAGCAGAGACCCACTGCACACCTGGGCAACCTTTCTCCACCTTTCCTGGATGTGAGGCTCAGCCTTTTGCTGATATTGCTGAATCGTTGCGAGGCATGGATTAGACAGACATCAGCTTGAAGGGTGACAAGCTGGACGTCTGCACAGGGGGCTGGGATTTGGCCCAGCCTGGGGAAGGCCTTCTCTAAGTTACCAGTCCTAACAAGTAGCCACAAGACAGCCCACATCCGTGCTCACGTAAACCAATGTCAGTGGCACTCTGCTCGGCAGCCCTTCCCTGGAGCACCACGGAGCCCCTGCTGCTTATGGTGATTAATGAACTAATAATGAAGATGAAGGTTTCTGGGTGCATGAGCAGAGGGTAGCTGTCCACCAGAATGGATGAGCCTGTTCTTTCGGGTGGGGCCCTGAGGGGAATGCAGCTTTATGCCCCTCTGGGGACCTTATTTAGCCACAGCCAACTTGTCATAGGATGTATTAAGGGAAAGGAATTTGGGCTGCCTGCTCCAGCTGCCTGATGATTTCGAGTTTGCAGAGCTGGTCCTGTCCCAGGGGAGGGAGTTCAGAAAGGGATCTGAGGTCTGGCTTCTCAGCCTGCTCTAGAGTGAATTGAATAGGTCACTTTGAAGAAGTCACTTTCTTCTGAGCCTCAGTTTCCTAGCATGTAAAGTCCCCGAGCCCCCTCTTTAAAAGGCCATCCATGATCCTATTATATAAGCCACCAGTGAACTGTCAACAGCAGCCACTCACCATCCCTTCTAGAGTACACGTTGCTAAAACAGAGTCAAACTCTTCAGTCCGGGCCTGGCTTTCCTAATTTGACATAACGTAAATGTTATGTTCAGGTGTTCAAATTCAAAGTGTTAAAACCAAAGTGTACAACTCAAAGTGTCAAAATCTCCAAGTCTCAGGGGCCACCTCAGACAGGATCTTAATCTCCAGGGAAAGACTGTGAAATCAGAGTTTTTAAGACCTCAGGTGAGTCTCATGATCACTCAAGTTTATAAAACTGATACACTTCTTGGTGTGCGTGTGGGATCTATACAGAGCTCCAACCCATGGTTCTCAGTTGACTGCATGTGGGAATCACCCACACCTTTAAAAACCTCTGCCACCTGATGCCATCTCCAGAAATTCAGAACACATTGGTCTGGGGAGTAGCCTGGATTTGGGGGATTTATTTTCCAGATGGTCTTGATATGCAGCCAGGGCTAAAAACCTCTGCCCTAAACCCAAACTATGTGCTTTCTACATCCTCAGCTTTCCTTTCTGGCAATGGCATAAATCCAAGTTCAACCAAGTTCAAATGTTCCTGAAAGGACTATGTGGGACCCTCCATGCTAGTTACGATTCATGACTGAAGGACCAATTTCTGTTTTCCACACACCAGCACTGGAGCAACGAAAGGGGTATCCTTAGGAAAAATAGGATGTTGATGGCTCCCTAAATGCCACTGGGAAGATGGGACTCCCAGCATGCCTATGTCCACCATGGGTGCTCAGTGAGTACTAGTTGCTCTGAAATCTAGGAATAATCAGGATTGTTTAGGAAATGGTTGGAATCAACTTGCATTCCCAACACTTATCTATAATTGTGCGTGGATATTGTATCAATTTTTTTCCTATTAAAAAGCAGAAATAGTGACTTTAACCACCATTCTTGAGCCTCAACTATACCCCCTTCACTGACTGACCTTCACACCATCTGCAGAAAGGGGAAGTTTTGCCTGTGAAACTCAAGTTCAGAGACTTGAAGGTCACTCTGCCAGCACAAAACAGAGATCCAAGCCCACATTTGTCAAACTACACGCCAGCCCCAGCCCCTGCCACACCAGCCCTGCAATTTATTTGGTAGATTGTTTTATTTCTGAGTAATAAAGTCTCTGTCTCTGCCCATCATCTAATTCCATATAATTTACATGAAAACACTGTCACCGGAGTGTTGTCGCTGTGGGAGACGTCAACTCTTGTCACTTGTGAAATATTCAGAGCAAGAGCTGGAGCCTATCTGTGGGAGGCTTTCCACAATCGGCCAAAGTCTATTAAGGGGGGGTTGTCCATTTTGAGAGTGACTTGACATTTTAGAAATGTCTATTCATTGTCAACAATACCTTTTCAAATGTTTCAGAGGTCTCTAAAACCAACAAAATCAACCACAATGTATGGGAGTCCATCTTTCACATCACTCCATTCAACACTGAAAGGAGATGTGTGTCCCTGAGTATGTGTGTAGTGGGAGTGCACACCCATGTGTGTAAATGTTGTGTATGTGTGTGCACACAGGCACACATGTGGAAGTGTCCCCTGATTGTGGAAAGAAAACATTGTCAATGGCTCCGAATTTTCTATATCCCAAAGAAAGAAGAGTATTAACATCACCTTTCCACGTGCCCCCCGCCCACAGGGTCACAGTGAAGGCAAACTGAGGTGAACTTCAAGGAGCTCTGAAAACATTAGCTATAATTCACATGCTGGAGCTACAGTCTCCCATCTGTAAGAATGGGGATGCTAACGGCTGCCACATAGTTGTTGTGAGAATCAAGTGGGATTTGATGTTGGCAATCCTACACGGAGGGTTAGGTAAGAGTATTGATTTTGCAGAAATTACCCGTGTGACTGGACTAAGTCACTTCAGCACTCTCTGTCTTACCAGAAAATTCATTCCTCCAGGTCTGATAGTTGCAGGGATCTAGGGTCCTCCCTCCAGACAGACCTAGGATGCCCCTCCTGGTGTCCTTTGTTATTGCCACTCTCTGAATTTCAGGACCCAGCTGGGGACTCAGTACCCCCATGACTTCCCCCCTGACCAGCACAGGATTGTCACTGCTCAACACCTGGAGCTCAGTGGTGGGTACTAAATACAGTGTGACTCTAGGGTTGTATTCCTAATGCTGCCATCAACCCGTGACTTCCTCAAAAATGGCCCTGGCATCTCGTGCTTCACCTAGACAAGCTCTATGCTGCAGCAGAAAGAGCGTGTGCATCTATCTACTTCCAAGAGATAGAAGAGCTGGTTCAAGTTCTCCCACCTGTTAGTGCTAATATTTGGGGACAGTTCCTTAGGATTTCTGAGCATCAGGTCATCTATTATTCAATCTGTGTGTAAAGAGGAGACATGAAAAATCTCAGACATCACGCCTCCTGCTCTGCAGGAAGAGGCAGCAGAGCAGCATATGGGAGAGATCATTTGCACAGAACCTGCTCTCAAGTAGATTTCCCTGGGGACACAGGGCAGCTTCAGGAACCCCAAACCTCACTTGGATGCTTTGGCACACTCAGGACCCTGGGGAAGTTGAGACTGATTCCTGAAAGGAGCAGAAGTCCTTTCAGGGAATTCCAACCTCTGCACAAGAGGCCGAGATGAAAAGGTGGGAAGCATTTCAAGATCAATCATCTGGGCCTGACCTCAGCCACTGAAAGACCCTGGAAGGAACACAAAGGAGAACAGGGCAGAGAAGAGAGGGAACCTGAAAAGACACTCCGGTTGAACACAGATGTCTGGTGCTCATCAGGGTGCTGCCTCAGGCACAGTAAGACTGAGACCCAGACCTTTTAGCACCCCACCACTGTAGAAGGGGCACTGTTTGGAAACAATGGCTGGATGTGCCAAGGTGAATGAAGCAATCCTAAGCATGGCCATTCTTGCTGTGAGCCTTCTAGGCATTGAAGAAATCACCTAGTCATCAAAAAACATCTGTGCACCCTATCTTTGTAGGGCAGCACCGGAAGTTTTCTACAGCTGAGTGGATCTGATTTTCCATTCTCTGGCAACCTGGCACCTGCTACCAGGACTCCCCCTGTTAGACACAGAACATTTAACAAACTAGGGCACAAGGACCCCCCCCCAAGACACCATCTCTTCTGCGATCAGGCAGACATCTGCTACAGCAATAATGTGCTTGTGTCCCAAGCTGGTGGCCCTATTCACATCAGAAAACATAAAAGCAGAAGCCTATCTTGCAAGCTGTGGTGAGGACTGGAGCAGAACAGTCATGTGAAAGTCCAGGAGGAACATTTCCTCTCTCCTCATAGCCTCCCTTATTCCACAGTGGCCAGAACCTCCCCTTACGTGTGGCAAAGCCTCTGCACACTTTGTGCAGTAAGTAATAACAATAAGCAACTAGAGTCTGAGGAGGAGGGCAAGCATATCCTTTGGGTTCCCCAGAATCTAAGAAAGTCGAGGTTCAAAAGGACCTCAGAGGTTGTGCCATGCCATCACTTGTAGAGTGGGGAAACAGATTTCTAGAGTGGCTAGAGAGTGCTGTGGCCAGGGAGTGCCGTGGTCAGGGATGAGCGCTCCTTCAGAGACAGGCGGCCTGTGGCCTACAGGCAACACCACAGCACCACACGGCCTCTTCCCACTCCCCTCAGGCCTCACACACAGCCTCAGCTTTACATCTGCACCAGGAGACAGTGTGGCACCGATTTTCCACCTGCCAATGCATTCCTATTCAAACACACTAAATTGCCAGTCCCCTGAGTTATTCCTCAGGAACAAGTGGGCCATTGAGACGGAGAGGTGGGTAGGGGTGTACAGGAACTAGGGAGGGTGGAGACACACTTGATAATTTATCAAAGTTATGACCACTGGCACCTCATTTTTTACAATAAAAATGCTGTTGGTATAGACTACAAATATGTATGTATGAAAAAGAAAAGAAAATATAAAATGCCTCATTTTTGTAGCCAGGGAAATGGTTGATATTACAAATAAATATCAACCCAGACCTTGGATCATTCCAAATGTCTTTTTATCTATACCTTCAAAGAAGAATTCTCTGAATTGAGAGAGAAAATCATGCACATAACCATGCAGATTGGTACCAGTATAAATTAATGAACATTGCACTCTCTTATCATTTGAATGTCCCCTAAAATTCATGAATTGGGAACTTGATCCCCAATGCAACAGCACAGGTGGAACCTAATAAGAGACGATAAGGGGGGAGAGTTGTACTTCATGAATTCATTGGAGCTGTATCTCAATTACTGTGAGAGTAAATGGTCCTCTCTGGCTCTTGCCCTCTCTGGCTCTTGCCCTCTCTTGCCCTTCTGCATTCCACCATAGGATGAGGCAGCATGAAACCCCTTGCTAGGTACTGGTGCTACACTCTTCAATTTTCCAGCCTTCAGACCCATGAACCAAATAATTTTTTTTCTTTATAAAGTACCCAGTCTGTGATATTCTATTGCAGTTGTGAAGAACAAACTGAAACAGGCTAAAGTAGATTCAGTCCATATTCTGCTTCTTGAAAGATAACACAACAAACTACTTGCATCATCTCTAGATGGGCACCAGTTGAGAGTTAACTAACATTCCATTAGTTCATTAGGATGGTCAACTTAGGGGGGAAGTAGATGTTAAACCTGGTGGAACAACTGGTCATGTGCCTACTGGGACACTTTTTAATATAAAATGGGGGAGCTAACAACTAAAGCAAATTGTGTGGGTCCCCATACACCTAGAAAGGAGGTGCTGCAGAAACATGGAGGGCAGGAAAGATAAACATGTGCCAACTAACTACAGCCATGACATCATCACGCCCTCCAGAGTACAAGGAATCCAATGTGAGCGATCTCTCCCAAGTGGCTGGTTGGCCTCCCCATGGGATGATGCCATTTCAGCAGCTCGGGCATGATCTTTGCAACTGACAGGTTATGGTAAGAAGCAACAGAACATAGAGGGGCCTGGGTGAGTCCGGCCCAGCAGTAGGCACCATGCATAGCAGTCCTAAGACTAATTTTTAGGCCCTCTATACTAAACTTGACAAGGAGAGGAAACCCAGCTGACATCCCAGGTCAAGTCTAACCTGATTGGAGAATGACTCATCTGTGGTAGATGCTCTCTGGTGGGCAAAAAGATCTGTAAATAGTGTGCCTACCCCTTGTAGGCCTCCAATCAGCCTACCATTCCCCTGCACACTGGTCTGCTTAGTTCTATAACTCAGGCCATGTTTTCTTCCAGACCAAGTGCATTTGTCTGCTGAGGCTGTCATAGATAGATTCCACAACAGGGTGGCTTTAACAACCACAGTTCTATAGGCTGGAAGGCTGAGATCAGGATACAGGCACGGTCGAGTTCAAGTGAGGGCCCTCTTCCTAGCTTTTCGATGGCTACCTTCTCACTGTCCTGACATGAACGTTTCCTTGTACACATGATGAAAGAAAAGCAGAAAAAAAATGTCCTAATGTCTGTTCTGATAAGGGCACTAAACCCAACATGCAGAGCCCACCCTCATTGTCTCTTTTAAGCCTAATTATCTCCCAAGGTGTATATTTAAATACAAATCCTACAGGGGTTTAAAGCTTCGGCATGAGGGGATCAGACACTCAGGAACAGAAACTCACTGTACTGTGAGCAGCCTGACGCCCAGGGGTGTTTTCCCTCACAACAGTTTCAGGACACTTTTTGAATATTTCCAATGTCCACTTTCAAATCACACACCAGAAAAGTGGTTTTTTTTTGTAAGAATATTCCATAAATAAGGGTTTGAGGATGTGCTTCAGTGGTAGAACACTTGCTCAGCATGAACTGAGCCCTGGGTTCAATCCTCAGCACTGCAAAACAAAACAAAAAAGGTCATTCTGTAAATGAGGTCATACATATGAGCTGAGCAGAAAAATGTTGGCACAATGCAGTAGGTGATCAGGATCTGGACCCCTTTTGTAACTTTCCTTTATCGTCTGGACCTCCTGAATCCTGGTCCTGATTGTACCATTTCCATAGTATGGTAGTTCATGTTCTCACCTGACCTTATGATTGCGTGGGTCTGACAATATCCTAGTCAGAATGGGCTGTTCTGGGGTTGCATATTGCCTTGCTGCACAATGCCTGTCGATCAAGAGCTCATTGCCCACCAGAGCCCAGGGGTCTAAATCCTCTTGCCAATGTACGGTGCCCCTCCTTTAGTTTCTGTGTGCCACAAGGCTCACTGTTCTATTTCACTGAAAGCATTGCTTATTCTATACCCTGGAGGTCTATGCCCTGACTACATATATCATAGGCCTGGGGCTCCACATCATGTTAGGAGTATCAGGAGACCCCACAAAGATCCTGGTCCACCATAGCTGTCTCTGGCATTTCATGGTCACCTGTATTCCCAGTGCATGCCCATCCCAAGTGGCTGACCAAGTTTCACAGAGGCCTGGACATCCACTCTGTGGTATCTCAGTGTCCGGAAATAAAGGATTCCAGGTGCAGTTGTATCATATAAGTGCTACACATTCAGGGGAAGTCTCTGTACTGCCCTGGATTTTAACATCTTCTAAATAAGCAGCACCTGTCAAAGTCAATGCTTTATACCTAGAATCCACGCCACCCGTGCGAGGGAGTCATGAGGCACAAGTAGGGTCAATGCATGGGTGTGGAGGGCCATGGGGCATTGGGAAGTCCACAAGTCAGTGTGTCTGTTGTTCCAAGAGGGATGCAAATTCCTCCAGGATCAGGAACTGCAATGGCTTTTGGTGAGGCATCTAGAGGCCCTAGATTTTCCTTTCCAGTGTATTTTGGTAAGGAGGGACTAGGAATGACTTTCTCTCCTCAGACCTGAAGGTTAGCAAGAAGGCCAGGGGCACTTGTAGAAGACATATCCCCTTCCCTGTGGTTGGATCAAATTTTACCCTGAGTGACATTGTAAAGGCATCTTATGAACACCTACCTGCTAAAGGAAAGCTCAGCTCTGCCCAAGGAGCCACCACCTGATCATCCTATCCCTTTCTTCTTCTACTGCCCGCCAGGAGCCTCAGACTTGCTTGACTGGTGCCCACAGCTTCACAAGCCAATCCTGCATAATACTGCCCAGCTTCTCGGATACAGGAAGGAACAAAAAGTTCAGGAAGGGTAGCATGATTGGAGAGGTTGGTCTGAGACTGAGGACTGAGCCAGGACAGTGGGGAGGCACTTGGGACCTCCAGGTTGAATCAACTCAAGCACCCCATTGTAGACAATTTGTCCCCCGCCCAGTCACCTTGAATTCTCTTGCCAATGCTCAGTGCCCTCCTTTAGTTTCTGTGTGACACAAGGCTCACTGTTGGCTGCTGTGACCTTCTTCAGAGCTCTGCCCTTAGGTTACTAGAGCCAAATTAGCTACACAGAGAGGGAGAAACATCTGGGCGTTCACATCCTCTGGGTGGTCTGTGAGCAGTGTTTGGCTGATGCTGGATTATCAAGGCCACCTTCCTTACCCTAAAATAAACTCTGCGCTTACACTCCTGAGCTCCATGTGGGTCAAGCTGAGGCTACGTCTTCACCTGAGGGTTCATTGTTGCTGCCTCCCCTCCTCCTGCCCTGTTCCACTAGCCTCTCAGCAGTTTCTTAGAATCTTTCCTTAGAAATCCCCTGCACTCAGACCCTCGATTTAGGGCTGTTTCAGGAAAGCCTGACCTCAGAAAACCCTTCCGTGCTAGCATTCCTGAAATGTACCCCACCCACAGCATGATTTGCAGGATCAGGAAATATCTGGAAAGTTTCAAAGCTGCTCTGGATATTTTGGATAAAATAGGTAATTTCCAAATCGTCTTTAGAACTGAAAACTGTTTTTTAGATGAAGCAACATCTTACTTAGAACCACAATGTGTCCAAGAGGTATGAGTCACCTTCTCAGTTCACAAGTGACAGAACCCGGAAGGCCCTTCTGTTTGCCCTCTCTGTACCCCACCATCACCCCAGACCTTCTTTCATGGACCTGGAGATCCAGTGATCTAGTGATCTCCACGGGGGAGATTTCCATAATCCCTGCAGACTCAACGCTAACGCTCCTCTCCATGATGTGGTTCTTTAATGGCTATCTGTTGTTGTAGAAGAAAAGCACAGGAAGCTCTTCTTGCCCCACCTAGTTTCAGCCAGTGACAGCAGCTTTGTCATCTCCAGGTCCCTGGCTGACCCCCAGCCCTGCCCCTTGCCCTGCACCACCAATGCCTCCAGGTGACTAAGTGAGCTGCAATTTCTTTCCTGTTATTGCAGTGTGGGGTTCTCATGTGTCACACTGACAAATATGACCCCAAGGCCTAGCAATCACACCCCCCTGGCATTTATAGTCCAAATTCAGAGGTAACAAGGACACCTTTTCCCTGGTAATCCTGCCCTCTGTGAACACAAACCCACCACGGCTCACTCCACTGGCCAGCCCAATTCCAAAGGTACATTGACCCTCAGAGGAAGGGGTTTGAACCCATCAGAGAAGCATCACCGATTGCCATTTGGAGAGGGCTACAAATGATCAGAGTGCTTTTTCTCAAGAACAGCAACAGCTTAATATCCCACTGATGTACAATTGGGTGGATTTCAGTTTGGAGTTATTACCGACAGGGCCTCCCATAAATATTTCATACAAGCGTTCTGTGGATTTGTGTTTTCTTTTTTCTTTGGTAAATACTTAGAATATAACTTCTGGATCATAGGGAAAATGTACATGAAACTTAGAAGAAGCTACCTGTTGTTCCATTTCACACACTCATAACAGTTGAAAATAAATCAAAACTTTACCAGCATTTGGGATCATTTTTAAAGTCTTAACCATTCTAGCACCTTTGAACAGACGTCTTAGGTGCCCCTGGTGACCCTGCACGGAGCAGCCTCCTTGGGTGTTATCACTCATGCTACATCTTCATTCCTGTAGTGTCTTCAGGCACTTTTTAGTTGTCTTCTTTCACTCACCCCCATGTTGATGGAGGCTCTGAGAAGAAATGGGCTTACTCTAACCCACATGTTCCCATCTACATTCTAGTGTCTGGAATAGGACTCAGCAAATAACAATCCATGGACTAAACCCAGCGCTGCCTTTTTTGTAGTTTTGAAAGACAGGAATGTTTTTTAGAGATCATGATTTATGATCAATTTGACCAACTTTGAATCCCAGGTATGTAAAATGGCATCCTCCATTGTCCAAGTCCACTCAGGCTGCTATTAAAAAAAAAAAAAAAAACAGTCCAGACTGGATAATTTGCAAACAATTGCTCTGGAAGCTGTCAAGTTTCAGATCAAGGTGCCTACAGATGTGATGCTTGCTCTCTACTTTAAACATGGCACCTTCTTGCTTCCCCAAAGTGCAGCAGGCGTCAACAGCTCCCTTGGGCCCATTTTATAGGGCTGCAGATCCCAGTGGTGTAGGTGGAATAATGGCGACCTAGCATCTCTCAAGGCCTACCCCATATACCACTGCATTGGGAATTACGCTCCAGCACATGGATTTTAAAGAGACATAAACATTCAGATCATAGCACACAGAAAAGTAATTCCATTCTTCTTATTGAAGACCTATTTTTATAAATTAGTTAAACATTAATATATTTTTAACTTTAGCAATTAAAAATTTACAAGTTTGTTTTCTCTCATCTTAGAATACCTATACCTTTTATGTTTGATACTGCTTATGGGCTTATAAAGCTCAAAACATTTATTTTCTGGCCCTTTTTACAAAATTTTGCTGACCCATAGTCCAGAATAAAACCTGATACAGAATAGGTATTTGGCAAATGTGTATTGAATGAATGAGTAGAGATTCAAGAGGGAGACCATGAAGGATATTATCTAATATGCTATCTTAGTCTATTTTCTGCTGTTATAACAGAATACCTGAGACTTGGTAATTTGTAATAAGCAGAGGTTTATCTGACTCAGAGTTCTGGAGGCCGGGAAGTCCAAGATGGAGGGGCTGAATCCGGTGAGGGTCTTCTTCCTATGTCACAACATGGTAGAAAGCATCACTCAGGGAGGGAGTGCTAAACTCCCCTTTTATAACTAATCCACCCACCAATAATGATATTAATTCACTCATGAGTGTAGGACCCCATAGACCTAACCATCTCTTACAGGTTCCACCTCTCAACACTGTCACAATGGCAACTGAATTTCAACTTGGGTTTTTTGGGGGACATTCAAACCATAGAACATGCTGTAGGAACTCAGTGGTGACTGAATCTCAGGTCTCATGTCCCAGTCATGGGCAACATGACATCTCCAGCATACACAGAACACAGATGCACATGGTAGGTCTTCTCACCAGCAAAGCACCATGTGCAGCCACTGCTCATGCTCTGGTACCCCGACACACAAGCTAGATGTACAATCCCAAGGATTCTGTGTGTGTTTCCATTCTGATTCCAAAATGTGAAATCTTGCATAAAGAATGAGAAATTACTCAGACTGAATCCAAGAAAGTGAAACATGTAACATTTCTTTCCTGGTAATATTTTCTGCAAATCTGAGGAACAAGCCCAGACTGACCATTTCTCTAAGATGACCTTGGACCCAATGGTAGATACCAAATTCTCTTCATACAGCCCTGAGACTGCCCCACCATTGCATGTTATGATGTTAGAGTGAAAAATTTGCTCATGTATCCATCTCTACTAGAACATGACCCTCAAGGGAAGAGAAGCTGCCTCATACATCTTTGAATCTCCAGAACCACAGCAGGACTTCTATTTGGAGATAAAAGTTGATCATTAGAGAGTGAACATGTAATTAGAGTTTAAGGATTGTCTTCACAGCAAGGGGAGGGGAAAACAAGCCTAAAACTCTGTTTCAATCAAGGAAATCCAGGAGATTTCATGGAAGTTCAGTTCTGTACATATTGGCCCCATTTTGTAAGTCTCATCACCTGGAATTTATGACAATTGACACTTCCTCCTGTCTCATGTGTTTCCTACTGTGTGGTTTTGCCCTCCTAGATACTGCATTGACGTCTAAAGCTTGGGCTTTTAGGTTTCAAGGGCAAGAGTTCAAAGTGAACCAAGTAAAAATACAGATGGACAATAACTGCAGTCACCCCTGGGTGATTCCAAGGATGCTCAGATCTGCAGTGCTCAGGTCTTCTATATTAAATGACATTGTCTTTGCATGTGATGCCCCCCAAACATACCATCAACTCTAGATTACTTGCAACATCTAACACTATGTAAATGCTGGGTTAATAATTGTTTTACTATATTGTTTTGGAAATATTGGGGAAAAAAAGTCTGTACATGTTAATACCAAAGAAAATGTTGTTCAAATATTTTCAACCTATGTTTGGTTGAATCCACGGAGGCAGGACCCATGGATATGGAGGGCTGACTGTATATGAAACATTTTAACTGCATTAATTGTATAAAATGCAGCTATAAAAACATTAAAATACCATTTTGTCTATTGAAGTATCAAAGTCTTTTAAAGCTTACAGCTGCTGAGGTTCAGTCAAGCAGCATCTCTAATGCCCTGGGTCAATGTTTCTAATGACCCCATTAAATGGATGTGATTTCTATTCCATATTCCAGGAAAATGAGGCGCCAAAAAGATAAAGCCTCGGCCTGTTTAAATTATCCTACCCTGAATCTCAAATCCTCTTCATCCCTTAAGACTCTGTTCAGATATTATCATTAGGGAAGTCTTCCAGAATATAGCTTCTTAAGCTGGACTTGACCTCTCTCGTCTCCGCCTCCACCCCCCTCTGTACTCTTATGGTAGTTGTGCACATTTTCTACGGCTCCTCCCTTTATGAACTTGGAACATCATGCAGGTTCTCTTTGTGCCAACCTGTCTTTCTATGCCTGCCCTACGCAAACTCAGCGCCCCTACACCTTGACCTGGGCCAGCCTCAGTGAACATATGCTAATTTAAAAGACTTAAAGATGATGAGACAGATGCAAACCTCTGCCTTCCTGACCTCAAATCCCAGGTTCTTTCTAGTACACAATACAGTCTGGCTGGCTTCATTGAAGTCTAGCTTCATGACTTAAAGAGCAGACAGGACAAAAGTCCATCTTCTTTGCAGGGGTGTGTGACACACTACAACTGAGAAAATCTTGTTGTATGTTTCTCAACATAGACAAGAGTCCATCGATAAGCATTGTATTCTCCCAGGAATGGGCATCCTCCAGGAACCCCATCTGGTCTTTAATGGCAGGACACTAGTGATTGAGAGAGCATACTTAAATGGATGGGCACCTGGCTCCTATTCTTCCAGTTTGTTAATACCCAAAGTCCAGGCCCCCATGGTGAGTGAACTCTGCAATGGATGCTTCCTTGAGCGTTCCCTGTGCTCGAGGCAATGCATTTGTTGTATTTGCTTTATCACATTTAACTTCCAACCAATTCTGCCAGGAAAATGCAGCTCAGAAAGGTAAGAAAGGTCACCCAGAGGGCAGGCATCAGAGCCAGAATTTAAGGCAGTCTCCCAACCACCAGCTCTCAGCTGGTTCAGTCCCCTGTCCTCCCTTCATGCTCTAAGGCTGGATCCTACAGAACCACATCTGAAGCCCACCCCACTGATGCCGGGAATTCCAGGAGGCATGTTCTCTGCACCTCACTCCCAAGTCCACTCCCTCACAGGGTCAGGCTGCTGGATGATGGCAATCTGTGCCCTCAGAGCAGCTCTCTGACTCCTCTTCCTCCTTCTGACCACTTTCTGGGGCCTCTTCTTTCTCCAGATTCAGCACAATCAAATTTGCCCCAAATGTTAGCTAGGCACAGGTTCTCACTTCCTCAAATTGAAAATTATTGCAGATAGCCCACATGCAGCTTTACCTTTGTTACATTTTTATCTTTGGTACGTTTCAGAAAATAGAGACATTTTATTTGTCCCTCTTCTCATCTTCTTGGGCAGCCGAGGTGGGCAGGTGGTCTCGCTGTGGCTTCTTCCTGTAGTTTCTTCAGGCAGCTGTGTCTCCCACAATGACTTTTAGTTAGTTGAATCTAAAACCCCAGGTGGAAGTCAATGCACGCCAGGCAGCAGGTTATTTGCAGGAAGAAAGGAAGGGAGGCTCCCAGGCAGATGAGAGCATCATGCTAAATTTGATTCAGTCTGATAGGTCTTTGTGGGATACCTTCAGGAAAAGGAAGGAAGGAAAGACAGTGTGTATTTATTTCTTAAGCATTTGCTGTGGGCGAGGCCAGTACTAGGTGCTTCTGAAACCCACTGAAAGATATTTTCTTCACTTTAAGAACAAGGGACCTGATCTAACTCCCACAGGTAAGATGTAAAGGAAATGTTCAGAAACCAAGTTCATAATCAATGGTAAATATCAATTGGAGGAAATCTGAAATTAATTCCACACTATGGGGAATCCTCTAGCCACAGACACCAATGGGCTTCCCCGTGAAAGTTAGGTCCCCAAAGCTCACAACAGTACCAGAAGAGCCTGGACATAGTAGCAGTGGGTCTGAGAGGATGGCCTTGGCCTGGGTGACTCTTGTCCACCCCTTCCCTTCAGTCTCTGCAGCTGGGCCTGTGCACTCCACTCTACCCCTGGGTTCCCTATCTATAACTGGACAGCACTGTGCATACATCCTCAGACCTGCCCCCACTTGACAGGATCACAACTCCCCTCCTTGACCACCTGTTCCATCCTACTGGTCAAGCACTGGCCTGGGTTCCACAGGGAATGAACCACCTGCACGAACCCAGAACACAGTGCGCACCACGTAGCTGTTTGTCGTTCTTACATTCTCTGGGTATGTTCTTTCTCAACTCTGTAGAAACCCCCAGTGTTAGCATGTATGCTCCTCGGCTTGGGAGAGCACTGTGGGGCCCCCTACCTGTCCAGATCTCCACACCAGCCTTTTCTTCCTACTCTGTGGTCTTATTGTTGATGCCAGCTGTCTACAGTGGGAATTGAGTCACTGTCTGGCAGGATAACGATGCAGACATTTTCCATGGACTACTGGGCTCTCCTGCTGAAGCTTGGAGGCAGGGAACCATGGTCCTCAGATTCCCCAACTCCTCCCTGGGAGGAAGACTGAATGAGAAGAGTGACTTCAGGATGCCTGCAGGGCAGGGCAGATTCTTCAGCAATCAGCAGCTTCGAGGTCACAGGGCTGTGTGAGCACAGCTTCGGGCTCTTCTTACCAGGGAAACTGGAGAAGAAGTTAGAGGTGGATAGCGGTAGCTGTGCCCCAGTCCTCCCATTAGGCCTTATTGGAAGCATTTCTTGGACCTAAATGTATCACCAGGTAGGACATTCTTAAACAACCACTCACTGTCCATATGTCCTGCTCAGAAAGCCTGAGGAGAAGCCAGGCCTTTTAAATTCCAGGGGCCAAGAACACTCCTGGACTGGAAGGTCCAAGAGAGGCACCAGTTCCAGGTGCAGAATTCTGATTGTGTCAAGCCAAGAGTCCCCTGCATTCACACAGGGATGTGGGGTCCTTAAAGATTAGTCCAAGGAATCCCTGAGACTGAAGAGTAGGGACTCTCTGCACTTCTGTTGTCAAGGGTGGTGTGTTTCTAAAATCAGACACAGATCCCAAATACCTTTACTTTTATCTAAAAGTGCTCTTTTAAAATATTTACCAGGTCATCCATAAGGCATCATTCCTACCACTAAGAGATAATTTCTGATACTGAGTGTGTTAATCAGCCTCTCCTCCTGTGGCATGGGGGAGATCAGATAACAAAAGTGCTTTAGGAGCTTCCCCTGGATTTTATCTCTTTTGGATACAAGGTTAAAAACTCTGAGCCCATGTCAAAATTCAAAAAGGTCTTAAAGCTAAAAGATATGATAACATATTTGGGGGCAAGAAACAGCCTAATATGAAAATTTTGGATGATAAAACCTGAGCCATAGTGAGGCCACCTGGCCCCATGAACCCCACTTCACTTGATCAGTCACAGGTTTCACAGTCAAATATTAATAGGCTCATTGACAGAGCAATACATAAGCCTGTCTATGCACAACATTGTCTTTCTAAAATGTAGAAACGTAATTCTTTTCTAATTTTTTTTTTTGGTATTATAAATTTGTAACCTTCAATAAGAGTAAAACTAGAAGAAAGTTATGGTCAGCATTAAAAATTTTATGGAATAACAAAACTTTTGAATCAATTCAGAAACATTGGCAGTCTTCTAATTTTTTTAAAAAAATTGTTTTAATTAGTTATACATCACTGTAGAATGCATTTATGTGCTTTGGTATAACATACATAGATAGAACATGACTTCTCATTTTTCTGATTGTACATGTTATAGAATCACATTGACCATGTAGTCATATATGCATATAAAGTAATAATGTCCGTTTCATTCTACCATCCTTCCTATCCCCACATTTCCTCCCCATTCCTCCCTTCACTCTCCTCTACCTAATCTAAGGCAATCCCATTCTTCTCTAGTGCCCCCAACTTATTGTGAATCATCATCCACATATTAGAGAAAACATTCTGCTTTTAGTTTTGGTGGGTTGGCTTATTGTGCTTAGCATGATATTCTCCAACTTCATCCATTAACCAGCAAATGCCATAGTTTCATTCTTCTTTAAAGCTGAGTAATATTCCATTGAATATATATACCACATTTTCTTTATCTATTCATCTACTGAAGGACACCTAAGTTGGTTCCCTAGTTTAGCTCTTGTAAATTGAGCTGCTATAAATATTGATGTGGCTGCATCACTGTTGCATGTTGATTTTAAGCTCCTTTGGGTATAAACTGAGGAGTGGAATAGCTGGGTCAAATGATGGTTTCATTCCAAGTTTTCTGAGGAATCTCCATACTGTTTTCCATAGTGGTTGCACCAATTTTCAGTTCCACCAGCAATGTATGAATGTACTTTTTCCTCACAATCTCTTTAATATTTACTGTTGCCTGTATTCTTTTATTTAAAATATTTTTTAGTTATAAATGGACACAATATCTTTATTTTGTTTGTTTATTTTTATGTGGTGCTGAAGATCCAACCCAGTACCTCACATAGGCAAAGCAAGTGCTCTGCTGTTGAGCTACAACCCCAGGCCCTGTTGCCTGTATTCTTAATGATTTCCATTCTGACTAGAGTGAGAAGAAATCCTAGTGTAGTTTTGATTTGCATTTCTCTGATTGCTACAAATATTGAACATTTTTTCATATATTTGTTGATAGATTGTATTTCTTCTTTTGTGAAGTGTCTGTTCAGTTTCTTAGCCCATTCATTGATTGGGTTATTTGTTTTCTGGGTGATAAGTTTTTTGAGTTCTATATATCCTAGAGATGAATGCCGTCTCGGAGGTGCATGTGGTCAAGATTTTCTCCCAATCTGTAGGCTCTTTCCTCACATTATTGATTGCTTCCTTTGCTGAGAAGCAGCTTTTTATCAGAAACAGAATTCTTTTTGCCAATCAAAGGATTCAGATCAGCACACTGTAAGGGAGGTGATCACCCTTGGATCTGCTGGGGTGAGGGTTTGACAGAGGCGGGTGCAGACTTACAACCTGGCCATCTCCTCTAACTCCGGGGCTGGAGGATCACAGCCTAGAAGCCCGTCCCCAACTGCTCCATCCTACAGGTTTGGAAGTAGAGCCCTGACCTGCGGGAGTGAGGAAGGTGAGGGATTTCCTCCTCCCCTCTCCAACTGTGAAGCTCTCAGAACAAGATCACAGTCTGCCTTAGACCTCCTCCAACCCTCACTGCCAGGTAGAGCAGAAGATACCTGGGGGCGGGGCGGGGGGGCGGGGGAGCCTGGGTGAGAAGACCCTTGCCATCCCGGCCAAAGCAGCCCTGGCAGGCAGAGACCAGCTGGAGCTGTGGGCCAAGAACCAGAATAAGCAACCAAGCTCAGTAAGGAGCTGGCTAAGGGGAGCCAGCAACCTGTGGAACAGGCAGAGCTTTCAGAGGGGACAAAGAGAAACAGAAGGAAAAGGTGTGACAGATGCTAAGAGTCACACAGAGGGAAATGGCAGGGGATAGATGGCTGACAAGTGGGACAGCACCCGCCTAGGCTGAGTTCCCAGGGGGAGCTCTCCCAGTGGGTGTCAGGGAGGTGGTAAAAGGCAGAACATACCCCAAATCAAGTGTTTTCCTCTTTGTTTTTCAAATATGAATTTAATTAAAGGATTTCCTGATATTAAACCATTCTTGATTTTTTTGGAATAAAACTTATTAAGTTATTTATAATTTGTTTCTTTTAGCTATGAGATAGACGAATTATATCTTTTTTCATTATACTATCCACTGACTTTTTAAAACCAAGATTCTACCAACCTGATAAAAATAACTGAATAACTTTTTTTTTTCTAATTTTTCTCCTCTGGAAGACAGCATAAACAATTTCTTCCTGAAAAGCTTGTCGATGGAAATACTTGGCCCTGGAAATCCTGCTCCTTCCTCTGCAGCTGTGTTATATTAAGAGCGAGCCCTCCATGCTACCTCCCAACCCACCAATTCTCTTCAGTGGCAAAGTTCTCCCCGCCTTGCTTTCCTTTATTTCTTCTTGTGTCAGTCAGTTTTCCATCTCTGTGACAAAATATCTGAGATAAACAACTTAAAGGAGGAAAGATTTATTTCAGCCATGGTTTCAGAGGTTTCCGCCCAGGGTCCCTTAGCTCCTTTGGTTCTGGGCCTGTGGTGAGGCAGGGATATCATGGCAAAGCTGCTCACTTGGTGACAGCGGGCATCAGAGAGTGAAGAGTGAGGAGGGGCCAGGGACAAAGTGCACCCTGCAATGGCTCGCCCTCAACACCCCGCTTTCTCCAACCAGGCCTCACCTCCTAAAGTCTCACCACCCCCAGGATGCCACCACCTGGGAACCCAGCCCTCGCCACGGGAGGTCTTATGGAACATTCCAGATGCAGATGCTTGTGACACCACCCTTCTCTCCTCCTCTCTCCCCACCATCAGACAATGTCCCAGTATGCTTTTGCCACATTGTGCCACTGAGTGTTCCTGCAGGAAAGGGATGACACATTCAGAACAGGAGAATCCCAGGGGAGCTTCGTGAAGGGCGCATTGGCACAGGAGAGGGCTGGCCACGGGAAGACCAGGAGGAAGTACAAGACTCTGGGCCAGGGACAGCGAGGCTAACCCTCCCCCAGGCCTGCAGGGGGTGGGGAAAGAAGAAGCCACCTTGGTCTTGTCTGAAGAAGCAGCCCAGGTGAGGGGACTCACAGCATGTGAATAAATGCTGGGATAACTTTCAGTCCTCCACATCTCACTGGAGCCACCGCTGGCTGAAACAGAGTCTCCTCTGCTAACAGACAGGAGATGGCTTCCTGCAGCAGCAAGCAACTTGGAGGGCTCACCTGAGGAGACCCACAGACCTTGTCCATCACACTGATCCCAAGTCAGGAGGAATGTCAGGGTCCAAGACCACACTGGAAACCCATGTTTTGTAACCATCTTGAAACATTTGCAACAGGTGGGAGGGGCCATTTGGAGATAATTCACAGCACATGAAATCGCCTGTTCTGGAGTTTGCTTCTGATAGCTCCCAAGGAACAGACTGTCTGCTTATCTTCCTGTCACCAGGACCAGCCTGGAACCTGGAAAACAGTATGCATTTCGTAGTGAACTGCACATGAGTGAAGGAATCGAGACTCCATGTGACCTGTGTGTCACAGGAGACTTAAGGTCTAGTTCCCTATTGTTCTGTTTGTTTCGTGAGAATTTGAGGATGGAGTGGACCATCTCGGAGGTCTTGAGAACACTGGTGGTCCTTGTGTCAGTGACTGTGAGATCGTCTTATTCACCCTGGCAATGAGCGTTGAAGACGCCCTTTGTTTTTCTTCAGGGCCTGAGTGTTTTGGTTGGCCTACCAAGGCATCCCCGGAAACTGGGGTGTTTGGGCCAAGTCAGCAAGCAAGCCCAGATACTCCACTGCCTGAGAGCCTCCAGCTGAATGGCTCATTCATGCCTGTGTGGAATCACGTGTCCTCACCTCCACGCCACGATTTCCAGCCATTCACACAGCACAGCTGCCTCTGCTCCATTAGTACAATGGCTCCTTGAGAGGCCGCAGCATCACAAGAGGAAGGCGCTTCTGGACCTGTCTCTGTGGTGCTTATGGATTCACGCAAAGTGTTCTGTGCATGCACCTAGTTTAGGGGAAGGAACTAGCATCATTAAGCACCTGCTCTGTAACAGCCTTTCATTTCTGCAAGAGCCCTGCAGTGGGAGAAGGAGAAGGTGCATGACTATGTGTAGACAAGGCTCCGAACAGGTGAACCTGAACAGCACCTCCCAGCAAATAAGCATCAGAGCAGGGGACGCAGCCCTGCTTTCCTGAATCCTTATCTAGTGTTGTTTCTGGAAGTGTGTGTTGAGTGAGGCGGGGCCAGTTTCAGTGTGTTAGTCACGTCTATCTACAGACAGCTCAAGAGCCTCTGTTCTTGCTGTTTGGCAGTCAACAAAGTCCCCTGTATAGTAATCAAAATAATAATGCTATTTAATTCCTTTTAAATTCAGTTTAATAATTTAATGGAATAGTAATAATAATAGCAGCTAATATTTTGGCAGAGTGACTCTATGCCTGACCCTCTACTGAGAACTCGACCTAAGTCAACTCCTCTAAATCTTACAGTAAGCTTCTGCTGTCGACATCAAGGTCATCCCTGCTTTACCACAGAGGAAACTGAGACGCAAGGAGGTGAGGTCCAGAGGTGGAGGTCTCACAGGCAGTAGGCAGGCAGCCTGGCTTCACCTTACTCTATCATGGGTTCCCTGGTGAGGAAGATGGGCAGGACTGCATTAGTTACATGTAGACAGGAAGCCAAGGCTTAAAGAGTGACAGTGACCTGCTGATAAACCAGATGCAGTGTTCGTGGATCATGAACAGCTCTAGCACACAGAGAGCCAGGATGCCTGCCCAGGCCCATCATCTGGAGAGGGTATGTCCACTTCTACTTCCTTGGTTACTTGTGGGGATTAACGGAGACACTGGACGTAGGAGCATATAGTAAGGGATAGCCCCTTGACTTCCAGTGCTTTCCTTACATTGTTTTAACTCTCTTGCTTTCAATGCCTTAAGCCCCTGTGGTAAGAGGTGGAGCAGGACTCAGTGTTTCCACCTCGGTCCCACTGTCCTGCTGCGGACAGATCTACCATTGATACCTACTGTCCAGGCTCTGCCCTCGGCTTTATGTGAATGAGCTGGCCATCTTCTCTACAACCAGAAACCTAGAGGAGGTAGGATTCTGGTGGGGAAAATAGGGCGTCCTCCGCAAAGGCAAACCTGATTGGAGCTAAATTGAAAGCCCAGATCACAGCAAGAGAGGAGATCCAGTATCAAATGAAGGAAGGAGGACCCCAAGAAAAATCTCAAGGACAGCTACGTGGGAAATTTAATTGCAACCTCATTGTGGACATTAGAGAAATATGTCACTCTTCATGGCTCATTCCCCTTTCACAGATATTTCTTGAACACCTCAATGTGCCAGCTTCAGTGAATCTGAGACAAGGATGATTCATGAGCCCTAGCATTAGGGAATGTACGGTCCCAGGAAGGCCCTGGAGAAGTAAGGAGGAGCATACAACACAGAGTGGGCCGTGTTGCTGAGGAGCAGTGGGTCCAACGTTGGAAGCACTTAAGGGTTACCATGGCAACTTTTAAAACTGAGGATGTGCAGGGGCTGTCCCATGCCGCTGCAGTCAGCATCGTTGGAGACAGGACCTGGGAATAATCATTTTTTCATACTAAGGGGATTTTAGTATGCTACCAGTGTTGAGTTGCAGAGCCACAACAGAAAGCCCCAGATGCTACTCAGGGCCTCAGAGGAGTCCCCACACCACCTTAAAGAAGAGAGAATGCTGCTGTGGGGAGGTGACAGGCAAGTTGAGACCTGAGGCAGGAGCCAGCCAGGCAGGGGGGAGTAGGGGAGGTACAAAGGAGGGCCAGGAATCCTTTAGGAGAAACTTGGAGTCCTGGAATGGTTTCACATCCTGTTTCAACTTGACTGCTGGCCCTGATCTTTCCCACTACCCCAGCAGGCCCACTGCTCTGAGCTGAGACGCAAGCTCATGAGCCATTTCCATTTAGAATGGAAATCACTCTTCCCTCAGTCTGAGAACCAGTCTCTTGACATGGTCTTAGTCCATTTTCTATTGCTATAACAAAATATCAAAAACTGAGTGATTTATAAACAATACAAGCTTGTTTGACTCGGTTCTAGAGATGAAGAAGTCCAAGGACATGGTGCCCACATCTTCCCAGCATCAGGTGAGGGTCTCTTGCTGATCCCAGCATGGCAGAGGGCAGAACAGGGTGAGAAGGAGCTCTTCTTATGAAACCACAAGTTTCATAACTTGTGGTCCCACCCAGTGGCCTCATCTAATTCCAATTACTGCTTAAAGTCCTCACCTCAAAATACCATTAATATTTGAGTTTGGGATTATGGTTCAACATGAGTTTTGAAGCAGACATTTGATCCAAGAAAACAGCTCCCCATTTCCCTGTGGAAAACAGATGATGAGGGCCAGAGGGAAAACTCAGACCCACCAAAATGTCCTAATGCTCAGTTCTTCAAACACAACTTATTAGAGGAACAAGGTGTCAAAAGGAAGGCTGCAGGCTTGACGTGGGGGGATCAGACCAGTCAGCTGAGATTCACCAATAAATCTCAAACACCACCTCCACCAAGAAGCGGTCCCTTTTGTAAAAACTGCACTTGTCATACACCTGTGCTTCTCCTGTGTGGCTTTTATTATTTGCATTGCTTGGTCTGTTTTCCTTCAGAGCCTTTGAGGTTATGAAAACAATAATCCACATGTCTTATTTACAACTACAAAGAACTCACCAACTTGCCTGTCATATAGATAGTGCTCACTAAATATTGATTGAGTAAATACGTAGGTGGATTCATGAATTGATGGGTGGATGTGAGTTAGAGAAACAGCAGTAAAAGTTGTGGGGCACTTTTCTCCTTGCAGTATGCTTAAGTTTTAGCATCAATAAATCCTCCAGGAAAATAGGATGCTATTTCCATTTCATTCTACCTTTGTTTTTATTCTGGGGCTAACAATATACCCACTCCAGATATGTTTACAGGGCTGCAGGCAGGCTTGGATTCCTTTGCAAGTTCAGCAGCTTACATAAAACACAGAGCCTCAATGTCCCATCTTGTAAATTAAAAATAGCGACATTCACCTTAAGAGGATTTTCTAAGACACAACAAAGTGCCAGATACTCCGCTGGGCACACAGTTGAAACACAGGTGAAGAATGCTCCCTTCTCTTTCTTCATGTTTGTCTCCTCCTCGTCCTACTTCCAAATACATGGGTTTGAGGAGGTAAGCATGTTTTCTTCATCTCCTGAGTTCAGAACCTATTATGGAAGATTGAAAATGAAGATCAAAGTAGCAGTTGAAATACTGATCATTCTGTGTGAGAGGAGGGGCTAGAACACTGGTTAGCTTGCTCATTAGACTCATCATGTTGCCCAAAGCACTTGTGGGTCTGAGAGGGGACGGTAACCTCCCACTCCTTTGGCCTCCAGCATGGCCCTCTGACTTTTGAGAACAAAGAAAATGCAAGAAGAAGCGAGGAGAAAAACATTTGAAGAGTGGCTTTAAAGCCAGAGGGTGGTTTCTCCTCTTTTGATCCCATTGCCAGAGAACCAGCATCTCAGCTCAAGCCGCTGTGACAAAATGCCATAGATAGGGTAGCATAGACACCAGAAAACAACTCCTCAGAATGTGGAGGCTACAAGTTCAAGAACAGGTGGCAACATAGTTAGGTTTGGGTGTAGGCTCTCTTACTGGCTTCACACTCATTGTGTCCTCCTCACATGGCTAGAGAGAGAGAGAAGGAGAAACAGAGGTAGCTAGAGACACAGAGCTTTCTGGTATCCCCATTCATAAAAGCATGAGTATTATCATGAGGGCCTACCCTCAAAACTTTATAAAAACCTAACTCCCTCAAGGCCTCATCTCCAACTAGCATCACATTGGAGGATAAGGCTTCAATATAATGAATTTTGTAAAGAAACTCTTCAGTCCATAGAATTTGAGCAATGTTCCAATAAATGGGTCTCCATCAACCTGGGTACAGATGTGAAGAGCCTGAGGAACAGAGACAAGGCTGACTCACGTGGACATGCATCTTGTTATTTGCAAGCCCTACTTGGGAATATTTGTTATCCCAGCATGCCTTAGTCCATCCTGACTGAAATATGACCCCACCACTTAACATCCACCCCAGGGAAACTTACTCTATAAGTTACTCTATACAAATTTGAAAGAGGAGAGGAAGAGATAGAGTAAGACATGTTCAGCTTCCTTTCTCAAATTCATTGGTTACTTCTTACATCTGCTTCAATCTTGTATGTTCACTTCATATCTTTTGTCCTTGGAAACAGACTAAAAATTTCTTTCATACTATGAAAACGTATTTAATGGCAAATGAAGTTAACTATGTTCATGTAAGTCTAAAGAATGCAGGGCATTCATGCTGAGAACAGGAATGAAATGATATTTTTATATAACTCACAAATACTGAAATTTTCATTTTCCAGTATGGAACCCAAAGTTTGGAGTACTCTACATCATATCCAGACGTTGGATTGATTCCCAACACTCCACTGTTGTTTACTCCTTGGTGCCATGAGGTCTTTTAAAGTTACCAGATCTCATTCAGATCATGTTCCTCAAACAACCTTTTACCCTTCCAGCCAAGATCTGCTTTAGTGTATTTGGCATCAGTGGGTCCTCAGCAAATGATTGCTCATTCTGCCTTTGCAACTTGAGATATGGCTTAGGAACCTGTCCTCCTCTCTGTGTGCATCTCTGGAACACATTCCAAGAGCCCTGGGACACAGTGGAGGTATTGTCCAAGCCACTTCCTACAGCCTCATGCATTCCTGCCTGTTCTGAATCTCTTCTCCTCTTGCTCCCTGCTGGCTAGGGACCCTTCAGCTCACTGTCACATTGCTCCTGCCAAATCCCATCTTCAGGGAGTGCACTTGGCTCTTTTGAAGCATCATCTCCAATCCTCCTGCCAAGAATAGAAGAAGGTAAATGACACTGTGCACAGATGAAATGAAGCCTAACAACCCAAATTGTGCTCTCTGTTTATAGACCTAGATTCAGAAAATAGATAAGTGACGAAAGATCTTATTTGACATTTGGCCAGACCTCCTAACTTCCAACATTGAGAAAAACAAGAATGAAATAAAAAGGTTTTGGGACTTTTCTCCTGTAATCCAATGAGGAGAGTTGTGACTCTCAGCACTGCCTTGCAAATCACAGATTAATTGCAGTGTTGTGCATTCCATAAGTATTCTCATAAACACATAAGTGAATATTTAAACTCACCTCAGTGTCAGATTGCCAAACAACCCAGCTGATGAATATTTCTCTTGTGTCAGGACATCCAGTAGATGAGAGGAAATCTGTGCTACACCCAGCTTTGATGAACTTGTACATCATTTTCCCTCAGTTTGAACTGCCATAAGCCAATCTGTTGGCTTATTTCACTGAGGTCACCCTTTCTGCTCCTACCTCTTCTTCTTTTGAATTGATTGTCCGACCAATGCAAAAGAAAGTGCTTAAGATACCATCAAAATGCCAATAAAGGGTAGCACCAAGAAGGGTGTTCAACTGTGTTAGTGCTTTGTATGCAGAGTTCAAGATCACCATGGGAGCTTGATCAGGGCATTATGAACATTATCACAACCTGAGAGGAGGTAATGGCAGTTTTGTTAATAACTAAAAGGGACTATGGCTGTAGAGTGTAAGCACTTCAAGGGAACTAGCAAGACAAGACAACAGGTGCCAATGTATGTCCAGAAACATTGTCTGGCATTCTAATAGGGCAACAGGGTGCTGGCTCCAGATGTTCTCCTCACCTTCTGTGGATTACAGCAGACAGCTCTAGACACAGGTGTCTCCCCTCCAATGAATCACCTTTCCATACATCATGGCTAGAGAAGACTTTAAGTCTGCTTTAAAGACTTTGACTGTGAGATTTTTTTGACCAGCTGGCAAAAATCAGATGGCTTCAAAGTGTCCCCAGTTCACTCTCTGCTCTGAGCCCCTTATTCTCATTTTTCAAACACCACCTGGTGTGTGAACTGGTAAACTGTACAAGCTAGAAGGGCATTTGTCTGGCCCTACACCCAGTTTTCAGAGGCTGTAAAAATAAATGCAGAAAGATTAATTGACTTCAATTAATTCAAAGTTACAATCTGGGAAAAAGACATCTTTTCTCCAATCCCTGAGTTTTGAGATATCAGGGAGTGTGGGAAGTCCCGTTAATGAGACTTATGCATTGAAGTTTTACTCTTTCTCTTGTGACATACGCATTGGTCACACCATGCTGTAAGTAGTGAGAAGTTGAATCTCAGCTCTACAACTTACTAGCTCTTCATCCTTAGCAAAAGGCTTAAACCATCTGCATCTGAATATTCTAATCTGTGAAATGTCTGCCTGGTATGTGATCTGCAAGAATTGAATGAGACCATGTCAGTGAAAGTTAGTAACATGGTGCCAGACACATAGTATAAGATAAACCAATGTTTTGATTTTATATTTCTCAAGAATCTTTGAAATAAATTTCATTTTATTTACCCCATTGAAAAATAAATATGGGTCATATTTTATTTAATGCCTTCATTCATTCATCCCCCCGCCCCCACACACACAAACACACACACATCATCCCTCCATCCACCTAATTGTCCATCAATCCATGCAATAAATACTTCTAGCAGCCACACTATATGAAATATAAGTTAAAATTCAAAATTGATAAGAAATTATCATTGGCCTCACTGCTAATTCATCACCAAGCTATGCCAATCTAATTTTGGGTTAAAAATCAATTATTAGGTATAGTGGATTTAATTGTAGACCTTGGTTTTTTATACCCTTGGCAGAGCCTCTTCTTGAGTGAACAGTACTTTCCCACCTTTTGGACCTTGGTTTGGCCAATGGCACATGGACAGCAACAACAGAGTCCAGTTTCAAGCCTATGTATAATAAGTCCTTAATGTTTCAGGGTGCTCTGTCCTCACCATTAATAGGCTACACCAGGCCCCCAGTCCTAGACAGACAGAGGATGAGAGAAACCTGCAACAGAGTTACTGGGCAAAACCCAACAACCTTGGTCAGCCAATCTCTAACAGGAGCATAGACACATGAGTGTGCCCAGCCAAGTCAAGCCTAGGTCAGATGCACCCCAGCCAACTGGCAGTTATATGAGCAGTGGTTCACAATTGCTGTTTTAGCCCCTGACTCTTGGGGTAGCCTGGCATGTGTGGTGGCTAATTTTATGGGCCAACTTGACTGGGCTAAGAGATACCTGAATATTTGAATGTTTTTCCTGGATATGTCTGTGAGGGTGTTTCTAAATGAGCTAAACATTTGACTCAGTAAACTAGGTAAAGAAATTGCCCTCCCCAGTGTGGGTGAGCCTCATTCAATCTGTTGAAAAACAGAATACAATAAAAGGTTGAGAGTAAGAAGGAATTCTTTCACTGTGCATGACCGTTTTTGAAGTAGGACATTGGCCCTCTGTCTTAAACTTGGAGTTGAACTGGAACTTACATGACTTTCTTGGATTTCAGGTCTTTGGACTCAGCTCCCCTGGATCTTCAGCTTAATGCCTGCAGATCCTAGACTTCTTGGCCTCTATAACCATGTGAGCCAATAATTCCTTATTTTAAATCTCTTCAGTTAGATGGATGGATGGATGGATGGATAGATAGATATAGATAGATAGATAATTGATAGGTGATAGATATAAATATTTATAGTTAAATAGGTATGGATAAATGTCCTCTTGCTTCTGTTTCTCTGAAGAATCTTGACTAATACAATACTCAAATTAATGAGGCAGCTTATTACTTTGGTTAATGAGAGCATTGCTAAGCTATCTCCTTTCTTCCATTTCTATCACCTCTACCAAATCTTACACCTAGATGATATATCCCCCAAATTATACAACTGCATATGAATGTTCTCCCTGTCTCCTTTTTGAACCTTTCCTAATCCATCTTTCTCATTATTACAAAATCCATTGCCAATAATACCATGCACCTGACTCTTCCCTTCTGCTGAGTATCCATAAATAATATTGGTAGCAACACCAACACAGCCACATGAGGGTAAAAATGTTTCACATAATTCATCTAATTCATTTCTCCCCCAAACCTTATTGATCAACACTACAAAATCCATTGCCAATAATACCATGCACCTGACTCTTCTCTTCTGCTGAGTATCCTTAAATAATATTGGTAGCAACACCAACACAGCCACATGAGGGTAAAAACGTTTCACATAATTCAACTCATTCAGTTCTCCCCCAAACCTTATTGATTAACACTATGAACTGAGTACTTCATTATTGCCATTTTGCAGATAAGGAAATCAAGGCAAAAACCCTTGCTCCCCTACAGGTTTATGAGGATGAAAGCCCTGGTAGTTCATCCCTGGGGCTGTGTTCTTAGCCCCTCAACTGCAGTAAGACTGACTTCCTTTGCTCATAGGGAAAGGACCCACACTTTTTAGCCCAGGAACCCTTCCTGAGCTTCCTTCAACTTGTCATGCTGAATAACTCCAAGAGTATCCCCCTGCTCAGCCCACCAGCTAACCTCCTGAATACCCTGGACTCAGCACATGAATCTCTCCACGTCCTATCCACCCTCCACCCTTGTGAACTGACTTAAAATTCCAAAACTTACAATGCCACAGAGTTTTCGGCTTTACTACCTTTACATAGGCCCCTGTCACCACCTGGAATGCCCCTCCTCCTGGCCACTTGGAAGCCCCCTCCTGTGAGCCTATGACCTTCTTCCCTGATGTGCTCTCCTCTGAGATCCCCAGGCCCCAGGCACACCCTCCTTGTGCCCCTTTGAGCTCATCGTGCACATCGATACTCAACTGAAGTGGATGTTTGATTCCACTCTTCTCTCTCTCCTAGGTCATTAGCTACATCTAGAACCTTGTAGAACCTGAATGTATGCTAACTGAATGAAGGTTCTACAAGGACTGAACCTTCACATTTATTTAAATAAATGTGCCCCTGGTGTTCTTTAAAACGCAGAGGGTATTAGAGGTTCTGGGAAGATCAACAAGAACCATAGTAGAGAAGCAGCCTGATCTGCATGGTGTCCTTGGAACCACTTTCTAACTGATTGGTTAAACTCTATAATTATACAATTAGAGTCTTTTAGCTTAAAGTCAGGACCAAATAAAAGAACAAGTCCCCCAAACAGGGGTCACATTGAAGTTGTAATCATTAAATATCAGTGTGGAAAGCCAGTTTTGCCTTACAGAAAGCAGGTAGACAAAGGAGCAGAGTCCCTGCAAGAGGGGACAGAGGTGGTGGTGGTTGAGTCACTTTTCTGAGCCTGTCAGATGAACAGTTGGAGTAAACAGTCCAGAGCCCTTTCCCAGACCAGCATCCCATGATGTCATGGTGACCTTCCCTCCCACTCCTTGCTGTGGGCTAACTAAAGAGTACAATAGAGTCACACAGCGTTTGAATTCCTGGTTGGGGGGCTAAGCAGTCATGGAGAGAGCACTAACTTGGAGCCAAAGGCTCCAACACCAGCTCTGGCCCCGCCATTTCCACCTGTCCTAACTGCCGGGAACTCCGTTCTCCTCTGTGCCAGGACCTCCACCAGGGCTGTTCCTTCCACTCATCCTGGTCCCCTGGACTCTGTGAAGGAGACCGTGCTGTCCTCATTTCACACATGAGCAGACAAAGGCCTAGGCCTCCAAGGCACAGGCCCTCAGTCATGTGGCCAGCAAGTGGACAAACGAAAACGCCAACATAGGTCCACCAGCTCCACCCCACCGTCCCTGTGAGTCTGCACACCTCATTCTATTCGTCCGTGAGATGAGGAGTTGGGAGAGTGGCCATTCCATGCTTTCATTTTATGACTTGATATTTGCTTGTGATCGGGGCAGGTTCAAAATTTCTCTGGAGACCTGGTGTCTGCCAAGTCATAATCAAACTGGCTGCCTGGTCTGAAGCCCAGTGAGCAGGGCTGCGCCCGAGGCTCGGCCTGCTTGGTAAGGGTGATGGCACCTTTCCTTGGGTTCTGAGACCAACAGGGGCTGGCCCTCATTCCTTCCCTCCTCATGGCCCTGCAGTGAGGCTCCGGCCTTGGAAAACACACCAGCATGTTCCTCTCGGCTGCCATCAAGGCCTCTGTCACATGATGACTCAATCACTGTGATTTATTTTAATTGAAAAGTCTTCCAGCCTTCCTTTGCCAAAGCATCTGGCCAGCTCCTGCTTGATTTCCTACCAGAATGTTCCCTGCAATCCACCATAATTGAGCAGGCCAACGAAGGGGAGGGACAAGTTGTGAAGGGCCATTTGCCCTCCACCTGACAGGCAAAATCAACAAATTTAGATTTTTACTTGTTTTCCCCAGGTGAAAAGATAGAAATCATGGCAACCTTGTCTTGTTTGAAAGCAGAAACTTATAAATAGAACTAGTCTTTAAAACTCTATTTTGACACTTTCCTCCCATTTTAACTTAGTAGAAACACAGAACAAATGAGCGTATCCATCATCTCCCCATCCCCCAAAACTGGTCCAGCCTCAGTGTGTCTTTCCTGTCCTGCATCTTGGGATGAAGTGTCTCATTTCCCCGTCTCACTTTTCCACCCATAAAGTCGAAGTAATACCACCAGCCTCCCAGGAATGAGTCTTGCTCACTTGATTATTTCTTTCCTGTTTTTTTTTTCTCTCTCTTCCTATCTATTCTGTATTTCTATTCTTCATGGATTTGTTTGTTTGTTTGGTGAGGATCAACTGTGAATGCATAAGCACATATGTGCACAAATTGAAAAGCGCCAGATGAAAATAAGACATTATTTTTGTTGTCAGGGAAAGTGAAGAAAAAGAAGAAGGAAAATCACGAGGAAAAATAAGGGAAAATGTTAGGGGGGGGGCATCAGGCATGAAGGGAATGTGGAAGAGGGAAGTGGAAACAAGAAGCATTTAGGTACCAGCCACGGCTCTTGCATCCTCCGAGTGGGTCTCCAGTTAATCCTCGTAGGAAGCCCATAAAACATGGTTGCTCAGTCCTGTTAACAGATGAGAAAACCAAGCTCAAGAGCCTGCAGGGCACCTCAGGTGCCACTCCTGTGCAGTGTGGTCAAGTTCTCAGAGGGGCATTGCCACTGCAGAGGCCGGCCTGCCTTCCCTGCATTCTGTTCATGGAAACCTGGCTGGAGAACCCTCTGGTGGAGCAGAGAGCCGCTTCCAGAAGCTCTGGGGCACCATGATGCCCTCACACTCCTGTGGGTGGCATTGGATGACAGTAGGAGGTACTCAAAACAAGCCTCATGTGCATTAATTCAGTAGAATTGGTGTGGTTGTCGCAGCTCCTGGGGCAACCTGAAGGAAAATATTCCCTTTTTAGTAACACACATCGACAGCAGCACAAGGGAGGAAGGGAACCCGTTCAGCCTCCACCCAGTGAAGGCTTTCTACTCCAAGCTGATGGGCACATGGGCTTCCGTCCACAGTTAGGTTACCTCTAGACCATGGGGGCCCACCACTCAACAATGCACCTCCCTGTCCAGCGTCCTCTCCTGGATGAGCTAACAAAGTCTGGCTGCAGCTCTGCCCTCCAGTCTCCTATGTTTAAATATACAACTTCTAGCCACAGTTCTTCCTATCATGGTCACTGTGTGGTCATTACCCACCATGTGGCAGACACATAGCAAGGGCCTCTGAAGTCTTGCTTGCCACAGAGTTTCTGTCAGTGTCTGTCCCCCCTCTTCCCCTTTATATATTGATTGCATTTTCTTCTGATTAGTGAAGTAGCGTGCTTTAATTATAACCCTTTATGATATGGACAAACAGATCATTACCAACTGCTCATTCTGGAACAGGTTGTGCCACAGATATTTTAAAAGGCACTGTCTCAACTAAAAGTCACAACAATAAAGATTGTCTTTATTCCCATTTGAGAAACCTGAATCAGGGGAGTTGGGTCATTTTCCTAAGGTCACACACATGAAAAGAGAATCCAAATCCAAATCTCTGCCATAGCCTGACAAAGACTATGAAACCGGCTAGTAAGCCGTAGCTGGCATATCGTCCCTGTCTATTTCATCTAGACCAGGCCATCCTTCTTTTCTTCAAATACTATACCTACTGAGCGACTGTAAACATGTTGTAGCTTTTGGTGGATATGCTGTAGGTCAATTTAAACTTTCCCTGTTAATGGACATGTAGATAGTTCTTTACTAGTTTACTAACATAAATTCTATGAAAAAAATTCTAGAAAATAGATATTTGTGCAATCTGCCTTTTTTCTCCATCTAAATTCTTAAGAATAGAATGATCCTTTATGCTAGACAGTGCTGAGGACCATTCTCCTGAAAGGGGAACCCCTCTGTGTTCACCCAAGCATGCCTGCCAGGCTAGCACTGCCGCTGGTCAAATGGGATGACCTTGGGATGGAACCTACTTCTGTCACATCAAGGAGAGATGAATCAAATTGCCTTCAAAGGTGGAATTTGGATAATGAAGAGAAAGGGGCCACTTGGCATTCCCCAAGAGGGTAGCGGTTAGCTAATTGGTGAGCTAACTTGACTGCCACAGCACTTCACAGTTTATATGAATCTCGTGCACCTACAGATTATACAATCGCCTCATGAAATGGACAGTAGTAGATTCTACAGCGTAGGAAGTCACCTCTAAAACTCATTTCCTTGACAAACCCGCGATCCCATGCGTGTCTGAAACCCATCCTGGAGTTGGTCCCCCTGCACCACCCTGCTGCCCGTTTAACCCTGCTGCCTGCCTCTCTACCTCTCCACCCTGCTCCACATCAGATAAGCCTCACACTTGTCCTTTTCCTGAGGTCTCCAGCCATGTATGGGCATGCTCAGAGGCACCCATCAAAGATCTCAGGCCACCTTTCCAAGGGGCCAGCTCCTAACACCTGCCTCAGAGTCCACTCCCTCCAAAAAGGAAGAAAAGGGCTTCGTGTTGGGTCTTCTCTTCTAGGAAGGAGAAGCAGTTGTTCACTGGGTCCTGGCCTGAAAATGCAGACACTCTGTAACCATCTGTTCCACAGAAGCACTTTCTAGCACCAGGAATCTTTTTTTTTTTTTTTTTTTTTAATCAGTGACCTCAAGGTAAAACGATCCAGCCAAGCAGCTTGTTAATGGGCCAGGAGGCCTGCGAAGCCAGCCGTCCTTCCCCAGCTCGCCTGCCACACGTGCAGTCGTTCAGGCAGACGCAGGGATGAACCATCTGTGTGACGGATCTAACCCTGTCTTCCTTGTTTCCCAAGGGAATGCTGTGAATTCCAAGTAGGAAGCAGAGGTCCCCTTGCCCAACCTTAAGACAAGTCAAAGCCTGTGGCTGACACCTTGGCTCTCATGGAGGGGTTAGTATCTTACAATAAGTGACACTTCCTTAATCACCCAGAGATTTGAAATGGCCAGTGACATTGTGAGGTCATTAAGTCAGACCAGTCCTAGATATATCTGAAACTGTGGTCTATAGAGAAAGCCTGAGAACTGAGGTGTCCATTAAGGACACTGGAAAGTTGGTAAAACTGGGATAGGACTGTCTGGCAGCAGTGAATCAAAGGGGGAAGAGTTTTATTGTATAGGTAAGCTCAGGAGTAAAGCCGTACCAAGGTACATCCATCTCAGGAAAGTCATGCATACATTCATTCGCCAAATATTCACTGAGCATCTATTATGCACCCTGAGGCTCTTCTGGGTAGTTGAAGTAGAAGTTTATCACTGAGCCAAATTGACAAGAATCCCTGTGTTCAGGCAGGTTATATTCTAGTGGGAGAAGACTGGCAAAAGACAACAAATCTAGGAAATAAATAAATTATGTGGCATGTTACCATAGATACAAGGGCTAAATCCCAAAGAAGGCCCAGACAGAGATAGAATAAAGGAGGAATGCAGATGCAGCGATGAAAGCAAGGGACTCCGAGGTGAGGCTAGATGAATGAGGGCAGGGAGTTGTAGCAACCAAGTGGGGCAAACAGGGAGAGCCCAGATGGTCTGTTCCAACGCCACTCACTCACTCAATGATCACGTGTTGGCCATCTCCCAGGTTTAAGGCCCTCTACCAAGCACTTAATGATGAGGAGAGATACCCCAGCCACAAGGAACCAATGATCCATAGGTGCCTCCTAGGAAAGCTGCTAAAACTCCAGCTCCAGCCCTTGTTCTTGAAGGGTCTGAGTCTGCGACATAGGGATCTTCAACAAAATTCTCATGTGGCTATTAACAGGGAAACAGGTCATTTAAAAGGTCAAGAGCAGAGACAGACATGGGCACAGGGCAGATCATCTGATCCAAACTAAGGGAGTGGTCAACAAAGCTCTGATGGAGATTCTTCATTTAATTTCTGAAGAGCAGGGGCAAGGTGGCCCAGCTGGTACAGAGAAGGAGCACACTACAGTCAGAGAGGGAGGGCCAGCGACTGCATGAGACCAGAGACATGGTGGCTGTGTGGAAAATGCACAGCAGTCGGTGTTACAACCCAAAGTGGTTTCAGAGAAGAAAGCAGAGGTGGGTGTGTCTTGTTGAACACAGCCACTGGCGTTCAGACCTGTCGACACTCCGTGCCACAGACTCTCTCTCTGTTCTTGAGGAGCCCAGTGGCAGGGTTTCTCAGGTGGACCTGGCTGAGCTTAGAAACCCATGCTCTGCCCTCCCTGCCTTCGTTCCCTGCCTAGTGTCCTCCTACCCTCCAGTCCTGGTCACAGCCACCTCAGCACCTGGGACTGTTTCTGGAATGAAGTGGCTAAGCCATAAGCCTTTGTTATCAAATTCATTCTGCAAGCAACTGCTGAGTTAGGAAGAGGGACTCACTGTAAAACACGTCTTAAGAGTCGACCAAAGGCGCTCAGTGAACAGAACGTGAGTCCACGCCTGCTTGGGAAGTCAGGCTCCTTCAGTTTAACTGTTAGACCCTCTCCAGGAAAAAAGTATGAAATAAATATAGTAAAAAGGTTAAAGGCAGATTTGGAAGTATCTCAAATGTCATGCAAAAGAGTCTGCATTTCGCTCTGTAGGTAAGAGGGCCATTTGTTATTTTGAGCCATGTGTTTTAAATGTCTGTTGCATGCAGGTGGCTGTGCTGGGAACTAAAGGTGCGACAGTGGTCAGGGCAGAGGGGTAGGCTCTTCTTGGAACACGCAGTCCAGAAGGAAATATAGTCAATAGGCCACTGTATTGGACGAAGCGTGTGCCACTGTCTCAGCAGACAGCGGATCCTAGGACAGCCCCCCTGGTGAACTTTCCCCCAACCACCCTCTGTGCCACCCTTGGGGAATAATAAATGTCCTAAGGAACTGAACAGGTATTGGCCTCACAGGCAGGTCAGACAGAGGGCTGAGCAGAGGGTGGTTATAACATCTTATTTCTGGCTCATGTTCAACTGGCAACACTCCGGCTTCTATCAATGGGAGGCCAGCACCAGTCAGAAACAAGGAAGTCCTGGCTTGGACTGTTCTGGATCCCTGATGCGGGTGATGGGCACTCTACCCAGTCCAGGCACTGACGTACTCTTCATAAGGACCGGCTGCCAGCTTGGCATCATAATGTTTACAAGGTATTTCTGCCTTATTTTGGAAATGGTGCCTTTAAATCTCAGTGGACAAGTCCACCAAACAAGGGCAAACACGAAAAGCCAGGAAGCAAAACCCACATAAATAGATGATCATTTTCCTTCTCGTTGCTTTCTGAGAGCTCATTATATCCGAACCCACTAAACAAGATTTCACACACTGTATTGGTCTAGTTTGTAATTAAAGCACTGGTTTTCCCATGTCTGAAGTCAAATGGGGGAAAAAACTTTGGCAAATTGTTCTCAAAATGGCAGTCTTCCTAAATTAGTTGTAAAATTTGCATTGCAACCTACTCCCCATTAATAGAGTGCATATATTAAATTTGTGTTACTCTAACTTAATTAGCTCTTTGTACTAAAAAAGAAAAAAGTAATCAGGAAGGCTGGGGAAGAAAAATGCACAATGACTGTGTTCAATAACCGCTTAATGATCCCAATGCAGCTCTCACAGGGAAGCAGCTCCGGCTCTGCAAAGTCCAAGAGTGCTGGTTCCATGCGCTGAAGGAGCCGCCTACCCAACAGTCTTTTGGCTTCAGTAGAGGATGAGAGGTAGTAGGGTTATATGCTGTGTTTTATTTTTTTATCTTTTATTTTTTATTAACATGGATTAATTGTACATTTTAATGGGATTCAATGTGCTATTTCCATACTGTACAATGCACATTATCAGATCCCGCCTCCCTTTATCCACCTCCAAAGGTCTCCTCCCCAACGTCTGTCAATTACTATTCTGCACTCAGGCTGACCTTTTAGCTTCCCTATATGAGAGAGAACATGAAGTACCTGTCTTTCTGTGTCTGGCTTGTTTCACTTAACACCATCTCCTTCAGTTACATCCACTTTGCTGCAATGACAGAATTTCATTCTTCTTTATGGCTGAATAGCATCCCTTGTGTATTTGTACCACATTTTCTTTACCCTTCATCTGCTCATGGACAACCAGGCTGATTCTGTGTCTAAGCTCTCATGAACTGTGTTTTAAATGATGCAAAAGGATGAAATGGAGTAATGTAAAATCTACAGCTAAAGGAAGACATGTTAGTTGAAATGAAGTCAATCTGACAAGTTAACACAACAACTTAAACAAGAGACATATGTATCTTTCTCATAAAAGAAGTATGAAGATTGGCAATGTTGAGAAGGTAAGGGAAATTGCTGAAATTTTCAGGACCCAGGTTCCTTCTACCTTGGTAGTTTTCCACTCTGTCAGCACACAGCTTCTACCTCAGAGCCCAAGATGGTTGTTCAGGTACCCCTCATCATGTTTCCCAGCAAGAAAGAAGATAATGAGCAAACATGCAGTCCCATTGGAAAATCAGCTCCAAACCACACACAACACTATGCTTACATACTATTGGCTGGAACACAGTCATCTGCTACACTAAATTGCATGGGTGAACAACAAGTTTTATTCAGGGCAACTAAATTCAACTAAACTTTGCTGTTTGGAAGTGATCACAAATAAAGAATATAAAAATAAACATTCAAGGTCAAATATCAGACTCCCCTAGGGATAAGAAATGGGAAATAAGTTCTAGGTCCAGGAGCAACACCCATGTTGGCTGGAACCTGCTGGGTGCAGAACACCCTGGTGCTCACAGACCCCTCCAACTGCTTCTCTCGGTGCCCCAGAGTGCTCTCACCTCGTTTCCCTTCTCTTTTTCTCAGAGGAGATTGCACAAGGACCGTTGGCCATCTCTGGGGGGGCTTTATGGCTCCTTCCCTCCAGAGGAGCTGGTGAGAGCTTCTCTAGTCCAATGAGAAGGAGTTCAAGTCATTTCATATTTTGGATAGAATTTTCTAAGACAAAAATATTCGCTTTGATGTGATGAAGAGACAAGCCTGGCTCACACCTGTTCCTCTAATACCATTGGCAGACTGCCTGCCAGGGAGGGGGGATAGGAAGAAGGGGTGAGTGAGGCCCCACAGCACCGACCAGGAGAGTGAGGCCAGGCGGCCAGAGGAGCAGAGAGCCTGGGAAGAGCCCAGTGTGGGTGTCCATTTGCTCCATTCTTCAGAGGAACGGCCTTCTTTCCCTCCTTTTGTTCTTAGAAAACCTTCAGCAAATTCATTTTTGGTAGGGGGAGGGGACAACTGAATGTCAAATCTTATTCCAGATCCAGAGAGAGGAGGTATTGGAAAAATTAGGGTCACGAGCTGCTTTGTTCAAACCTAAAAATTCAAGTGCTGCCGAGGTGTGCTGTCCAAACCTGGCATGAAGGGCAGACAGACTGCAGGACCTCCACCTTCCTCATGGTCATCTGTGTGCCCAAAATGTGTTCACCATGCTAAATCAGTTGTCATTGTCTCCAAAATTATCATTGCCCATATCAGAGAGTATGGGAAATAAAGTAATACCAAAATGTAGGAGAAAATCTAAATCCCCTATTGTTACAGGACTTCCTCAGTCAACCCCTTCAGGTGGCCTCTCTGACTTGGCACAGTGCTCTCCAGTATTCATCTGCAGCTACGGTCAGGTGCTCTTGCTCTTCAAGACAGTCCAAAGTCTGCGTGAGCAGTGCCAGCAACCTCTGGAACCACCCTGGGCAGAGGAATCCTTTAGTCACTTGGACTCTCTGAAATGATGTCCATAAGTCCCTCTAGTATTAAAATCATGCACCTGCAGAAACTATAACAAACTGTAGCACATAAATGAATGCAAAAGAAAAATAATGAATTGCCATGTCCCATTCCTAAGAGAAGAAGTAAGGGCCCTTTAGGTTTTAGACTGGGTTGTGTGTCCAGGGTAAAAATGGGGATCTGCTCCCCAGGGAGATTCAGATTTGATGTTAGGTTCCTAAAAGCAGAGTCCTGCACAAATTCTGGACTTCTCAAGAGTGATCCCTTCAGGGGACACTCTGCTTTCTGGTCTGGGAAGCCTGACTCCATCAAAGGCATGGGGTGTGGTTTAAAGGCATCCAAGCCTGAGGTACTGAGCACACACATTAAAATAAAAAATGAGTCTGCTATCATCAAATCCTCAGGTGCCTCTAGAAGCAATTAGGAAACTCCTCACAGTAGCTCCCACAGGGAAAATAATTAGAAAATTGGTTTTAAAAGAAAAGCTCAAAAACAATAAAAATAATTACAACCACATAAAGAAACAACATGCATGATGGGATCCTAAGGTACAGTAAATACTAATGTCACAAGAACTAGAAATGCAGCAAAAATAGTAAACCTAGGAACCCTAAAAGACTACTATTGGGTAAATGCATTAAAAATGATGAAGGAAAAAATAAGTATAAACATAAAAAGATGACATCATCTGAAAAAGAACAAGCAAACTCGAAAATGTCCAAAATAGAACTTTCACTATTAAACATTCTTCAAATTTAAACAGAATAAATTTAACTCAAAATAGATGTGGCTGGATTGAAATTTCCATATGAAAGATCTTTCAAACTTGGAGGTCTGATGACACCATCATGGATGCTGGAGAGAAAGAGAAATGAAGGATGAGTAGTTAAGAAAGGAAGAGGAGAGGAAGAGAGGGCAGCACCCAGGCAAGAGGAGCCAGGGGAAGAGCAGAGGGAAGAAAAGAAGCTTACCTCTGAAGAATCCTGAATGAGGAGGTTTCAAGCATGGAAGAAAGATATCTGACCCGGCTCACCAGATAGCAAGATTTTAGCAAGAAGAGTACAAAGAAATTCTAGTTGCACCATGAAAAAGCTCACACAGCAAAACGGGACTGCAGAAAGCCAAAGAGAAGCAAGCAGAAGCAAGTGTGGAAGAATCCCATGGAGAACCGATGGACTGACTGTCCACGGGGTTCTCATCAGCAACAACAGACACCCCAAAACAATGAAATAACATCCTCAAAGAACAGAGGAAACAACTGCAACTCGGAATCTCATGGAGTCAGACAGATCACCACTCAAAAGTGAGAGCAACATTAGGACATTTGGGGATCAATTCTCATAGGCTCTTACTCAAAAATACTGCATTAAAGAAGCATTTCAGGATAAAGAAATTTGAAGGCAAAAGGAAAGAGTGGAATAAACACTGTAAATCTATGAGTTTAAAAAAAACCCTTTTGTATCAGACACCACACGCTCCCTCTTGCCAGTGGTGTGAACTGATTTTCTTCTCTGTAGGAAAGTATTTGATCTTTGACCTGTAGGCCAAGAAGGGCTTCCTGTTTGCTTGTTTTTCGAAGATGCTCTTTTTAAAACTTGGTGTTCCATACCACATAACATAAATTTAAGCAAACTTTAATCGTAAGAATGAGAATTGTGGCAATGAAAATTTGGATTAGTTTAAAAATGACTGGAAACTTACAAAATAGACTGTATTCGGAGAAAAGAAAAGAAAAACCTTGATTAACCTTAGATTTTGTAAGAATACCATTACAATTGAAGGAGGTTGTGAGAGGATAACAATAAATAAGGTTTTGCTTCCAAACAAGAAAAGGGAAATAGATTTAGATAAAATTCAATCTGTCTTACAGAAGGTGGGTAAAAGATGGAGATCAAGAAATAAAAAAACAATAAATATGAAATGCAAAACAAAATGTAGAAATAAGCCCAAAAGTCTGCCTAATCATGATAAATCTTGGTTCTTCAGATAATATATATATATATATATATATATATTTTTTTTTAAAGAGAGAGTGAAAGAGGAGAGAGAGAGAAAGAGAGAGAGAGAGAGAGAATTTTTAATATTTATTTTTTAGTTCTCGGCGGACACAACATCTTTGTTGGTATGTGGTGCTGAGGATTGAACCCGGGCCGCACGCATGCCAGGCGAGCGCACTACCACTTGAGCCACATCCCCAGCCCAATTCAGATAATATTTTTAAATGAATTGTTTACAACATTCATATTTGAAGCAGAACAACAAGTAATTATCATTCTTATATAAAGCACTGTAGCTACCCCAATGAACAGAAGAAAGCCATTTCTTACTGTCACATAATTGACTTTTTATTAGGGTGAAACAAAAGTAATCCAACAAATAAACATGTATAAGTATATAAATAAGTCTGCAGTGGATTTAATAGAATGACCCTAGCCCCATAAAATTATAAGAACCTTATCTTCTAATGTGACCTTATATGGAAAAATGGTCTTTACAGAAGTGATTATTAAATGAAGAAAAACTGGTGTCATACTAAATTAAGGTAAGCCCTAAATCCAGTGAACATTGTCTCCAGAAGAGGAGAGGAAACACTGCTTTGTCCCCTTTGAATTGTGCATTATTCTTCATGCCAACCATTTCAACATCCTTCTAATGAGTCCCTATGCTTTCATCCAATCCCTTTCCAATTTACCATCAGTTGTTTTTACAAATAATTATCTAATTTTTTAAAAAATTAATTTGTTTTAATTAATTATACATGACAGTAGAATGCATTTATGCACTTTGATATAATAAATGGGATATAATTTCTCATTTTTCTGAGTGTACACGTTGCAGAATCACACTGGTCATGCAGTCACATATACACATACAGTAATCATGTCTGTTTCATTCTACTATCCTTCCTATCCCCACATCCCCTCCCTTCCCCTCCCATCACTTCCTTCTACCTAATCTAAGGTAACATTATTCTTCCCTAGTGCCCCTTACCTTATTGTGAATTAGCATCTGCATATTAGAGAAAAAATGGTTTTGTGGGATTGGCTTATTTTGCTTAGCATGATATTCTCCAAATCCAACCATTTGCTGGCAAATTCCATAATTTCACTCTTCTTTAAAGCTGAGTAATATTCCATTGAGTATATATACCACATTTTCTTTATCCATTCATCTATTGAGGGACATTTAGATTGGTTCCATAATCTAGCTATTGTGGATTGAGCTGTTATAAACATTTATGTAGTTGTGTCACTACAGTAGGCTGATTTTAAGTCCTTTGGGTATAAACCAAGGAGTGAGATAGCTGGGTCAAATGGTGGTTCCATTCCCAATTTTATGAGGAATCTCCATACTGCTTTCCATAGTGGTTGCACCAATTTGCAGTCCCATCAGCAATGTATGAGTGCATTTGTTTGATATTTTATGGTGATTTATTTCGATTTTTAATTATTTATAAAATAGGTCTAGAAATATTTATTTAAGTAGAAAGTAAATTTAATCATATCACCTTCCTGCTTTCAAATATATCAGCCATTCTCCTTGCTACCAAATAAAATCAGGCTCCTTACAATGGTGTATAAGGTTTACCAGGAGCATCCCGACATATATAGTCATGCCAGGTACCTCAAGTTTTAAATTAACTTGAAAGAATAAAAATTATAGAAACATAAGCAAGAGACTATAAACTGCTAATTAAAAGGAATATCAGAGGTTTAATGAGGAAAAGAACATTTAATTATCTATGATTTTGATAATTGAATATTTGCCATGTGCATACATTATTTTTTTATTTTAAAAATTGTGTTCTTTAAAAAATGTGTTCTAAATTAAGTTCAGAATATGGATTCGAGTCTTAGCTTTAAGGAAGGGGATTTACACCCCAAAAAGAGTAATGCCTAGAATCCTAATTCAGCCTGAGCGAAGTTGAGGCCCAGGGAGAGGGTTATACAATGATTAATATTAAAGTAATTAATCATCTGCCTCTGGCAGCCTCCCCAAGTCCCACACCATTCTCAGACAGCAGGCATACAGGAATCCTGTCTTCCTAGTTCTTGTCTCAAAAATCAATTTGCCCACAGATCCATTCAACTCACAAATGGTTACATAGACCTGCTTTGCAAATGCTGATTAAATCTGACTCCCACATATATAGAGGTCTATTGAATTGCCTTCTTCTTTGGCTTCAACTGTGAACTTTTTATAGTACTCAATAAAATTATATTGCTCAGACACTAATGCTGAGCATTTTTTACCCTATGGGGTTAATCTCTATGTGGGGGTTAATTTTTTGTGTTAACTTTACTGAGATAAGGGATTTCTGGAGAGCTAGTAAAAGACTCTTTCTGGGTGTGTCTGCAAGGTGGCATTTGGTCAGTGGTCTGAGTCAAGTGCACCGCCCTGATGATGACGGTGATCATCATCCAGTCCAGTGAGAGCTCGAACAGAACAGAGAGGGACGAAAGTGAGAATTTGCTTCTGCTTGAGCTGAAACATAAGTGACCCTGGGTATTAATGGACCTTAGAATTCTGCCTAAATGATACTCCAGCTTTCTTGATCTTCGGTGTATGGATGGCAGATCATGGGATTTCTAATATGGTTTGTTTCTCTGAAGAACTGACACTCCCTAATATTATTTTCAACCTAATAATATGAAACAGAATTTCAGGGAATTTACATGACATATTCAAGATCTCACAGTGGGGGCTGGGTTGTAGCTCCCTGGTTGTGCACTTGCCTCACATATGTGAGACACTGGGTTCAATTCTCAGCACCACATATAAATAAATAAAAATAAAGGTCCATCAACAATTAAAAAATAAAATAAAATGTCTCCCAGTCAGCAGAGGAGGCATGACCTAAGCACAACCCAATCTGCCTACTTCCAAGGCCCATGCTATCACCATAACAAAACTCTGCATAGAGAATAAAAGCTATTCCTCTTTTTAACTATCACCATTTTAGAGTCATTGAATTCTGAAATGTGTGGAAATGTTTCACACGTCCAAACAACCACTAAAACATCTACTTTATCTTTTCTTCACTTTCCAAATATTCGATCATTGTCTGTAGACACAGCCTGGAGGACTCACCCTTCACCCCACCCCACCCATCCCTCTTCCTAGCAGCGACCTCCCAGCATAGAGAGAGACTCAGAATGCCTTGAGGCAGATGTCTGCCCTGCATCCTTCGGGGGGCACTCAGGGTCAGATTTTGCATGTCCTGAGTTTAAATGATGAAGAGTTCTTGGAATGAGCCTAATCCATGTTTCCTCCCCTCTCTATTGTGTGCCTGATTCTCAGGACTCTCACATGGAGTCTGGCTCAGTCTGAATCCTGATGAGGTCTTTTTCTTTTTCTACTTCTACAAAGGAGCTTAAAGCCTGGCTGTATGCCCAAATTGTATCATATTTCCTTTCAATTGGAGTTTTTCTTTATCCCTTCTCCTTTGCTGGAGAATGATTCCCTCCCAGAGCTGTGGATCTTGGGTGTCATATAAATTAAAATTTAATATGTGTTATTATGATCACTATTATTATCATTACTGTTATTAATAATGTTCTTTTTGGCAGCATGTGGAAGCCACTCTAATGGTGACATTTGGCTTGAGGGATAATGGATCCTTTTATGTACAGGCTTGTAGACTTGATGCCTGCTGTTTTCATTGCAGAGAGAGCAATTTTCTGACATCAGGAGGCCTGCAGGAGCTGGGAAACTGCGAGACTTGGTTGTACTTTCCAAAGTGAATTCAAAGTCTCCGGGAGACAAACATGGATCGTGGGTACTACGATCATTGATGAAGCAACGGACACTTGCAATTATTCATTCATTCACTTAACCAAACATTTTGTGTTCTACTTCAGATCACTTACCTGATTTTTTTTTTCTAATAAGATGTGGGCTAAGATTGTAAATGATGGGGATACTACAGTGAACAAAATCATCATAAACCTAAGAGTCTCACAATCAAGGGTGAACTACATCTGGAGTAAGTGCTCTAGAAGACAGACACAGGAGAGTGAAAGGGTTGGGATTTGCAGGTGTTAGAGAAGAGTATTCTGGAGAGATGCAAAAACGTGTGCATGAGCCCAGGGTATGAAAATGAGACACACTGCAGCCCTGCCTCCCTCAGGGGAGGTTGTGCCAGCAACAGCAGCTGACGAGAGCTACCATCATGAACTGGCAGTGAGACAATGCAGAACGAAATCCCACAATGCAGATTCTGTGTGGCAAACACACACAAGTACCATGACTATTTGTGCGAAGTTCCACATGTGAGAAGTCTGACTGCACTTAGGAGAACTGAGGGGTCATTTACCTCTAAGGGCTGTTGGGAGTGTCTCCCTTGTCTTCGGAAGCAAGTCAAACTTGAGCACCGAGATGGAGCTCCAGCTGCAAGATCAGTTGGATCTAGGCAGTGTTGGATGGGGCAATGGCACCACCAGCCCAGTTGGGGCACTGGCACAGAGTATGGCCATAAAGAGGCTGTGGAATGTGAAGTCAGGAAAAGCAGTCAGACAAAAGCACCAGGGAAGAAAATGACCCCCAAAAGTGAGGCCCATCACCCTTCCAACTTAGGAGACCCAATGCAGGTCAGTGGATGGCATCCAGGACATCTGGGAAAGGGAGCACTTTCAAAGTGGAAGGAGGAAGTGACACTTGGGAGAACTCCATGGTCAGCAGAAGAGTAGCTCACGCCTTTTCTACCTGGTGATGTAGGCTCAGGTGTGTCGAAGGACAGGCCAAGGCCACACTGCTTCTTGCAGGCGGAGCTGAGACAAGCTTGTACCCCAACTGATTTTCAGCCTCTTGTTGCCTCATTGTTTTCTGTTTTATTTATTTTCTTATTTTTAACAAACACAACTTTCTTGGCCCAGAATAACTCAGCTTTTCCAACCCTGAGGGTCTAAGCAAAGCAACAGCTATGGAGGAACTCTCTGAGGTCCACTATGCAAATGGCCACATTTTTCATGAGCCTGAAGGTTCTTGGAATCATAACTCCCAATAGTTAAATATCCCCCAGAAAGTAGCCAAATAGAAAATTGCCTTTTTTTTGCATGCTTAACCTAATTTGCAGAGAATGAATGTGTGTAAACATTTTCTGATTCCACTCACTGCTAAGTTACTTTGGAAGTTAAGCTCAACATTGTTCTCTCCTATTTTTCTCCTAACTGGGAACCCTGAGACAACCATCTGGTATGCCCTAATGGTGCTAGTCTGCATTTAAGTCGCATTCAGCAGCCTAAGTCTGCTCATGTTTCCTCTGTCTAGGAGCCAAGGCTTAAAATGCACTTTAGTGTGCATTATCTCATTTATTACCACCATTCTATAGCTGAGGAGAAGTATCTAAGCACATTTCCAAGTGGTGAAACCAGGTTCTGTATGGTAAAGGAAGCTGTCCGCGTTCACTTAGCACAGAGCAGGAGTTACGTATAAACTCAGGGCCATCTAGTCCAGAGTCCTGTGCTTTTCCTGCTTTACCATGAGGACTTCTCAGGTTTGAGCACTGGACAGACTCTTCTCTTGGAAATCTTCTCCGCCTTGGGGTGTGAGAACCACGCGCAGATAGATATTCAGAGGTATGTCAGACACATCCAGTCAGACTCACCTGCTCCTTCCTGCGATTTAACCAAGAGGAATATCTACCCATGACAAAACTTTTTGAGACCTCAGAGGACCTGTAAGGCAATTAAGTTAGAGGCTCAGCTTTGGTAATTATTATAGTTTGGCTAGAGCCACTCAGTCATTCAGGTAAACAAAATTTCCAAGGAAGGCACTTCCCCATGATTTCCTTTCAAGCCCCAACCCAAATTTCTAGGGTTAGTCTCTACCCAACTGGACTTCAGGAGGTGTGCATTTAGCATGGACTGATATTCCTCTGCATACATTTTCCACAAAGACATAAATACATGCATCAAGCAAACATGAATTCAGTGTTATACTAACATGCGCAGTCCAAATTGATGCCATAGTAGTACACCCTTCCTGTACCTGTGCTATCAGTAAGTCACCTTCTATCCCCTGCCTTCAACCTGAAGCACCCCATTCATTCTGATCAAAATATTTGCCAATGTATGTAAACATCCAATACATATCAAATGTATATAAATATCAAGACTGTGATCTTGAGTGCCACTCTGTGTAGTTGCAAAATAGACATACTGAATCCTCATCCTGTACAAAGACAATAAAGACTGATTACAAAAATTTTGCTGATTAACTGTTCTGATACCCCTCTCACAGGACCCATCCTGAAGAGAACATATCTTAGAGAATAATTCTTCATACAAAATGTAAGAGGTATTTACAATTATGTTCTCATACGATGTCAGAAAGTAATGAAAACAACAGAGGTAAACTAGCATGTAGATGAAGCTGGCCTTTGACAGGAAGCTGGGTGGCTCTTGCATGCAGATGCAGATAACCACAAGCTAGCTTCAGGGAGCTGTGGGACAAGCTTGAAGAGGAAGATCAAGCCTTAGGCTCCAGAAATGAGGCAAGACTTCTGTGGGGTGTTGACGAGATCTCTTGACTAGTCCTAGTCCCTGGAAGCTAGTAGCAACATTCAGACTTTGGAGGAAGGTCTTGCCCATGTTGGTCTTGCAGATCAACAATTAAGATAAAATAGTCAAAGGTCAACAAACACTGAGAATGGCAAACCATCCTGAAGGAGAGTCAGCAGAAATTTGGAGGAATACATTTGATTCATCAAGGATTGTAATAATTAGAATTGTCAGATAGAGAATACTAAATCAATGGCATGACATAGTTATCGAAGTAAATGTCATCATCACAAAGATGAGCAAAGTAAGATATTGTCAGGAATTAAAAGGCAAACAAAAAAAAACTCAAACTTGTGGAGATAAAATAACATTGTAGGAAATAAAAACTCAAAGAATGGTGACTTCTCCATGGCCATGTGAGAGGAAGTGTGACCAGACCTTTTCAGCCTGCCATAAACAATCATAAAATAATAATAATAAATGAAGCAATCAGTCTTAGCAACCAGGTAAGAGGAAGAGTCAGATGAAGATCCTAATCAGAAGGACCTGGTCAGGGGCCATGAGGACCTGCACACCTTTTCATTACATGCTGTCAGTCACGGAGCAGGGTGAGGAGCCCAGTAGGAATGTCAAGGTTGGGCTGAGCTGAGGTGCCAGAGAAGGTGCCCATGGATGCAGGAACTTCAGGAGTCCCAAAGAGAAGAGCATCGTACACAAAGTCCAGAAAGTTTGTGTGAGGTCCCTATAAAGTGAGGCTAGACACTATAAAGTGAGGCTAGTAAAGAGACTCCACGTGTTTGTAGAACACTGGCTGCCACAGGACTGGAAGCTGAAGTAATCTAGAAATCAGAGTTCCAGGAAGCGCTGGAGTCCCAGACCAGCAGGGTAAGAGACTGCACTGAGTATCTGGGGCATTCTGTGGAGAACCAGGCTCCATTTAGGAGTGAGGAAAATTCCCTAAAATGAGCATCATTCTCTAATAATAAGAAAAATATAGACTCCCCAAATGTATTAAAAACCACCGTGACAGGATACAGCCAATAATTTACCTGTTGTCCCCTCAGAGAAACACCCCTTGGTCCAGATACTTACAAGAGGTCACCCACAAGAGCCAGCACACAACAAAATTTTCGGATGTGCGAAATTAAGCCATGTGACAAATACTTTTAGCAAAAGAAGTTAACAGGAACAATCATGAGACAACAGAGTGAGAAAATAGCAGCAAAGGACTCTAAGTTATCCATAAAACATGTGCAAAGATTTAAAAGAAATTATGCACATAATGAGTGAATTTACGGAGAATTTCAGCAATGAAATGGAAAGTATAAAAAAGTAAAATGGAACGTCTACAAGGAAAAAGAAAACCATCAGAAAGAGACTTAATGGAGTCGGATAGGAGTGGGTTGGGGAAAACAGAAGAAAGCAACTGTGAATTTGAAGACAAACTTCAGGGTTGAATCTGAAAACAGAAAAAAAAAAAAGATTTGTGAAAAATTATCAGAGCCAAGTTCAAACTCCCCACTATACATGAATTTATAATCTTACAGAAGGAATGAGGAATAAAAATATGTGAGAATTTCTCCAAATTTGGTAAATAACAATGAAAGATTTTAATTAAAGACCCAAGAATTTGATCAGTAAAAAGAAATAAAATATGACAGGCTGAGGTCGTAGCTCAGTGGTAGAGCACTTGCCTTGTATGGCTAAGGTACAGGGTGTGATCCTCAGCACCACATAAAATAAATAAATAAAATAAAGGTATTATGCCCATCTACAACTAAAAATATTTTTAAATGAAATGAAATATGAATATAAACATGTCACATTTAAGAGAAAATTTGAAATGCACACAGAGATAAACCAAAATCTATATATTGGGAGGAACAACAGAGAGGAAAGACTGCTCATCAGAAACAATAAATGCCAGTAAACAAAGAAAAAATGAAGCAAAATTAACTCAAAATTCTATGTACATTTAAAATACCCTTCAAAAATAAGGGCAAAAATTGAATCTTTTAAGCAAAACAAAATTCGAGTGAACTTGTGGACAATTCAGGAACATTGTAAGAAATTATAAAGGAAATCATCAAGGCCGAAAAGAAAATTATACCAATTGGAAACTTGGAAAGAATAAAGAGCACATGAAGCACCTAAGTAAATATAGATTTTTTTCTTTTATAATTATGTAGCTCTCACTCTTACCTGTAAGACTGCTCCATTTTGAGTTAATTTCTGTAGATGTTGCTAATGTGGGTCCAGCTTCATTATTTTGCATGAGGCTATTCAATTTCCCCAGCACCATTTTTGAAAATTACCCTTTTCCCATTAAATGGCTCTATCAGACTTTGTTGAGAATCAGTAGACCTAAGATGCATGGGTTTATTTCTTGATGTAATTTTATCCACTGTACATCCTTGTGCTAGCACCTCAATGTTCTGGTTACCACTGCTTTGCAGTATGTTCTGAAATCAGAATATGAGTCCTCCTACTTTTCTTCTTCTCCTCCTCCTCTTCCTCCTCTTTCCTCTCCTTCTCTAGGATTGCTTTGACTGTTCTGGATCCCTTACAAACCTCTACCAATTTCATAATGAGCTTATCAATTTCCACAGACATTTTCTAGGATTCTGATGAAGAATACATTGAATTTATAGATCAATTTATGGAGAATTGCCATCTTAACAATGTCAAGTCTTCCAGTCAATGAATCAGAGATGTTTTCCATTTATTTAAATATTTAATATTGATCAGAAAATATGTTTCAGTGTTCATAGAAGTGTTTCACCAATGTAAAAGGAAGTACTTTCTTAATTTTGTTTGTAGATTATCCTAAGTGTATAGGGATACATTGGATTTTGTGTATCCATCTTGTATCCTGCAAACTTGCTGAACTCATTTATTAGTTTTGATAGTTTTTGGTGGATTTTTTAGTGTTTCTATCATACAAAGTCATGCCATTTATGAACAGGAATAGTTTTCCTTCTTTCCTTTTTTTGTCTAATTGCCCATAACCTCCATGGGCATCCTCATCTTGGTCCTGTTCTCAAAGTCTTGTATTATTCAGAATGATGTTAATTGTGGGGTTTTAAGATAATTTTTTTGTGTGTTGAGAAATTTTCCTTCTAATTATGCTTTGTTAAGGCATTTTTAAGGAAAAAATGTTTTGTCTTGAAGTAAACAAATTATATACTTTATTTTCTTTGTTTATTTAAACTTCCCCTTCTTGCCTTTCTTCCTTGTATTAGCAGGAATGTGTGTGTGTGTGTGTGTGTGTGTGTGTGTGTGTGTGTGTGTGTTTGTATACATGTGTATCTACACAAAATGTTGGACTTCCCCCCTTAAGGCAGGTTGGCTGTGAGTAGTGGATCTTGGCAAACCTCACTATTTAAATAACAGAAGCCAAAAAGAGATGAACACAAGCCTCTTGGATAATTAAAAACCTTGACTATAAGAAATAGTTGATGGCTCAAATTAAGCAAGCTGGATGTGTCAAGACAAGAGATCAACTCAAGATCTGAATCTGGAGATTACGCAACAAAGTTTAGAAACAGGACAAGCCTACAACCAAGTCAGGGGTCAACAGAAAAGACAAGAATTGGATGGGAGGGCTCTGGACTGTGGCTGAGGGCCCAGCTTGGGGAATCAAGGCTCCATCCCTGGGGACCAGCTGGGTGGCTTGAGTAGCAGACTGGCTGCTTTGAAAGCCCAAAAGCATGATGCAGAATGGAGAAGGAATCCATGCACCAATGGTGCAAGAAAAAGAGGGATGTGAGAAGCAAGCTGCTCGTTCCTGGGCCCTGTGGCCTGAAAGCTGAGGTGGTAGGAAGAATGACATTCTGCAAAATCAACTGCAGGTTGGTTGAAAGTAGTTGCTTTCTCTTTCTCCATCTGCTAATTGATCTTCATAATGCATGCTACAAATAACAGGAATCGAGTAGACTCACTACAAATGAACTTAGTCTATGAACCTGCTGAAATCGTCCTGCTTCGTGTTCTCATAGAGAAAAGAAATGAATGCCAGTGGAAACAGAAGGCTGATGTGAAAGCATGGAAGGGCTGCTCTCCAGGATGCTTCCTTCAAGTCAGATAGCCCTTGGCCCAGGATTGGGGGAGGCTGGATGGCAGCCTGATCTTGAAAGAATGGAATATAGAATCCAAAGCAGGGAGTGGGAGGACCCGAGGGACAAAGGCTCTGAAGGGAGCATGTCAAAGCCAAAGCTCTCAAGCATACCCAGCATGGTGGTGCACACCTGTGATCCCAGTGACCCAGGAAGCTGAGGCAGGAGGAGCACAAGCCCCAAATCAGCCTCAGCATTATAGCAGGACCCTGTCTCAAAATTCAAAAAAAAAAAAAGAAAAAAGAAGAAGAAAGAAATGGCTGGGTATGTAGCCAAAGTGGTAGAACTCCCCTGGGCAATATCCCTGATACTCCCCCCCCCAAAAAAAAAACAACAAAAACCCTATCATGCATTTTCAGATCAGAATCCAGACACAAAACAATCTCAGACAGTAAAGTAGAAAGGGCAAGATTTCATAGGATGAATATACAGGCCCCATGTTGATTTCAAAGGTTCGGCAGCAAGAGCCACTCAGACCAGGTGGAGCTGGGTCGATGCTCACAGGCAAGTCATCTCCTGGAACATGCCTCTGTGCCCCCTGTGCCAGGTGGAAACATGTCTGGCCAGGACCTTGAACAGAGCTCTAGGTGTCACCACTAGATACCTGATTTCCCCTCCTCCATTCTTTCACCAGATGTGCCAGCATCATTCTACACCAAGCACGTGGATGGCACCGGGAAGGCAAGAGTGAACAAAGCCATTGGAAATCCCTGCCTCATGGGGCTGACACTCCAGCAAAGAACTAGAGATGGTAAATAAATAAACACAGGCAGCAACATGTCAGATGGTGATAAATACTGCAGACAAATATAAAGCAAGAAAGGGAGAGAGAGTGCTGGAGGAACAATTTAAATAACGGAATAGGGACTGGCTCACTGAGACTGTGATACAAAGACAGGAAGGCTTTCACCAGCCATGGGGAAGTGCAACAGAATGCGGAGTTGAGCCAGGCTGCTCTCCTTCTACTGGACAACATCTGCAACCACGCAGCCTCCATGGCACACCTTGCTTTTCATCTTGAGAGGCAGTGTGGTGGAGAGGAACGTACTCAGAGACTTTTGGTGAGTTCTGATTGTCTTTGCAGCTTCCCAGCCACTTGATCCTCTAAATGCATAAAACAGGGCATATGAGCTCAGAGTGGAAAGCCACCATGTGACCTCTTCCCTTTTCCATGAGCCTCTAACATGGACTCCTTTATGTCAAATGCAATTCCCCAGATAGGCAAATATGTTGCCCCCTACTTCTGGGGATTTGTTCCAGGACTTCCCACAAAAACCAAAATCCAGAATAATGTATAAAATGACATTGCTTTTGCATGTGACCTAAGAACTTCATCCATGTACTTTAAAGCATTTGTAGATCACTACCAATACCTAATGCACATACTAGCTTAATAGTGTGGCACTGTATTGTTTAAGTAGCAGTGTTGGGGAAAAAAGAAGACTGTACCTGTTCAGTACAGATGCAATTTTTTCCCAATTATTTTAGATCCATTCTTGCTAGAATCCACAAATGAATAATCTACAGATACGGAGAGCCAACAGTACCAAATGTACTGCATAAGTTACTAAAATGTACTCATTTTTATCAAAATTTTTCCTGGTCCCAAAATAATACAAGTTTGTTCATTTATCCTTGTTTGTAGAATGGCAAGGTGAGAAAAAGTGGCATATGTGAAGGGGTCGTTAGGAGGCATCTTGTTTAGGAATTTAGGGGAAAACAGCTTCTTTATCACAAGAGGAGACATTTGTACTTCTGAGTGGCCTCAAGCTTCGCCTTTCTTCTGGGTGCCTATTAGCCTCAGATTTACTGTGGGGAGAAGATGTGCTGGCCCCAAATCAGCAAAGATAAGAGGCTTCCTGGCGAAAAATGAACAAGAAAGACAGGAAGCAACAAAGAGGGCCAGAGAAAGATTAGGAGAAAATGCTGTCCTCGCAGCAGTAAATAAATCATTTGCTAAAAAGGATATTTGGCTAAATTGCCTCCCAGCATATATTCCCAGTGGGCGTTTTTGATCAGAAAATGCAGAGCATCATAAAAAAGAGTTCGTATACAGAGACGGTGCGGGCTGGAGAATCTAGGGCTGTGCAGGGAGGGGTTATGTTACCAAGTATGGCAGGGGCTCTTATCACACTTTGTGACTTCCCAGCTAGGTAGCGTTGGGCAAGAAATAAATTCATGAGTGTCTGTCTTATCATTTGCAATAGAGATCATAATCTCTGCATCCCAGAAATGTTAGAGGGCTAAGTCAAGTGCGGCCCAGCTCATAGTGGGTGCCCAACTATCACTGATTTTCTCTCCTGTTTCTTCTGATAACATGTCAAAAATAACAAATTCTTTTTCAACATGGTCTACAATATTTTTATACAAATTCCTACTATCAAGGCTAATTAGGAGATGTTTAACAGCTACCAAAATCTTGAAACCCGGAGTTTTGGAATCTGAGCTTCCAAAGCCTAAGTTTGGGTGCTGCCTCCTGAATCTATAAAACTATGTTTTCTTACTCAGATTGCTTCTCTCTCAAAATCTGTTTCCTTATTTATAAGCTGGACAAAGTGATGGCCATTTTAAAAAGACTATTAATTTTTTTTTCATATGTGTTACTAGCACCATACAGTCTAGAAAAGATGTTGGCAACAATTGCAATATCTTTGTTATGTGGGCACTATTCTTTAGATATAAAGTGTCACCAAAATATCATCTGTGAGATGATATAAGAAGGTTCAGAGGTGAAATTATTAGATTATGAGAGCTTTAACCTATCCAGGGGATTAATCCACTGATATGGATTAACTGGGCAATATCTATAGGCAGGTAGGGTATGGCTAGAGGAAATAGGTCACTAGTGGTCTTCCTGATTACTATGTCCTTTCTCCACCATACATATCTACCATGATGTCCTTCTTCCACTTGGGCCCCAAACTATAGAGTTGGCCAATCATGGAGTGAACCTCTGAAACCACCAGCCAAAATTAACTTTTCCTCCTCTATATTGTTTTTGTCAGATCTTTTGGTCACAATGACAAAAAAAAATAAAAATAGATATGAAAATGATAGTGCCCATTTTATAGATAAGGATCAGGTTAAATATGACCACTAATTACATGGAGGGAATAAAAACTATAGATGATCCAAATGGGTCCACATGGATTATATAAATCAGTCAGGAAGCAAAATTCTTTATTTTGTGAACCTCAAATCAAAGAAAAAATTTTTATTAACAAACTTATTTGACCAAATATTGTCGATTCCATGGACCCATTTACCCACTCACTCTTCATCCAAAACCCAAGATGAAGCCATGACTTAATTCCTTAGCTGAACAATATCAAGGTCTTGGCTTTATCCCCAGTGCCTGGTCCACACCTGGTCCATTTCATACATTCAGTAAATATCGGTTTCATAAATGAGGCATTCTAGACAATGAACAATCTTACCAAACGGCTGGCTCTAGCCATCAACCATGTACCTATTCTAGAGTCTTGGACTAGACACTGGGGGAAACAAAGTACTCAAGCTGATTTGATATATTTCTAAGACTGCTGGAAAATATCGGAACCTGGGTACAAATACATCTTTTGTTCTTTTGAAGTTTTACTCTGTGACTTTGTTTCTTTTCCAAGTTCAGATTTTAAAAAAAGGGTTGTTGTTCACAGAGTAAGGACCTTAAGTGAAAGTTCTTTCTACAGCTTTCGATCATATCTCATCCTGTGAACACTTGTTCTTTTCTCCATTCCCTTCCTTGCATATTTCTTCCCTCACATCTGCCTTTCTCTCTCTCCACACTCGGATTCTGATTCCCATCAGTAAAATGGGCATAATAGAGTTCTTACCTATTGAAGACATTAGGATTTTATTAAAATTAAGTAAAATACTTTGTGTGATGAGGTTATAATAATGCTTAGCATATAATCAATAAGAGCTCAAGAAAAGTCCTGAAATTATTTTCATCATGTTTAACTTTTACTGAAGTCTTAGCACATGACAGGTGACTCGCTCAGTGGTGATTATAACATCTACACCTGGACAGAGACCTTCTGATTCTAGAATCCATGCTAATCAATCTTCCCAAGCTGGACAAGAAGACAGAGGCCTGGGACTGTATCTGCCCACTGAAGCAGGTGGAAAAAGAGATGGGTGGCACCGATTCATCCTTGTAAAACGTAGACTGGTGTGGTGGGCAAGGCACAACACAACTATCACAGAAAGATTCACAATATAGGTGGAATTGGAAAGAGAGCCAAACTGAGTAATAGTGCTATTTCACAGGAGCATTATACTGGGTCACACTCAACCCATATAGGCATGTCAGGGAGATGCTCACAGGCTTAAAGTCTCCGAAACACAATTCTGAAGCTCTGAAGGAAACAGCAAGAGCAAACCTGGGCTTCATTCATTGACAGGAATTGGGCCAATAGCACAGGGGAAGGATCAAAGCTCAGGCTCTATTATAAGGTTAGGAGCTCTCCAAGGATAAGGATCAGGGGAAAGTGACCAGAGTGGCTTCATAGTGAAGGATGTATTTTACTGACTATCTGCTCAATTCCAGGTGCTTTGTACTGTGATCTAATCTGTTTCTGACAGTAGCTCTCTACAACAGGCATGGTTACCTCTGTGTCATACCCAGTGATACTTAGAGAAGTTAAATAAAGTCTCTTAAGCTGTCAGCGAGTAAATAAAGGGCTCGAAAGCTAATATCAGTTCCATGCCCTGCCAAAGTCAAGCCCTGTTTCCACATACCACTTTGTAAATTCCATTCGAGGTATTCAGAGCCACGATCCTTGGCTTAGGGAACTCTGGGGGCAGATCTGTGCCCTCATATGGGGGCTACATCCCTGAGAAGAGCTGACATCAGGAGCCTCTCTAAGGCAGAATTCCCTCTGAGTGCCTGAGTATCCTTCTTTCCTTTCTTGTTTCTCCCCTTAAATAGGATCCACTGTGAATATCATTATGAATGTGCTTCATATGAAGGATCCTTCATATGAAGGATCACCAGGTCCCCTCCCACCTTGCCTTCCTGTCCTCTCCTTCTCAGGGAGGCAAATCTTAGCCCCACTTGAGTGCTTCTCTCTGAAGAAGCACTGTACCTCATCAAACAAAATCATCCAAGCAGAATAGCAATAATGTGCCATCAGAGAATGTTCCCATGGTGGTGTGTCAGGGCGATCCATCACCAGGAGGGAGGCACCATTGGAGATAACCAGCCTGGTATCCATGGCACACACTGTGGTCCCCCAGGCACTGCTAATGCCACCTATTACTGTTGGTGATGTCTCCTCTGTACACTCCAGGGACTTTCTCAGACTCTGATAATCACCTGCAGAAAAATAGCTGCATATTCATCCACATGTGGTTTGATGAATGGTACAAATGAACTTTTGTTTTAAAATAAAGCAAAATACTACAAACCTGAGTTTTTCCTTAATATTTGTTAGGAGCAAGGGAAATGCACTGAGAAATTAATTTAAGCCTCACAGTTACCCTGAGAAGTCAACATCAGTGTCCCCATTGCAGATGGAACTCTGAGACACGGGGAAGCCTGTGAGACTTGGTCAAATCCCAAAGATTCTGAGCAACTGAAGGGGATTTTAGAAAAGGTGGGATACTATCCTCTGCTATCTCAAGAAGCTAAGTCACAAAGTAAATAATTCAATTGCATTTGGGTGGGTGGGGAGAATTCCTTAGATGATGTCTAGTCCAGCTTTGACACATAGCTTCTACGTTATGTCTGAAGAGACTTAGTTTTAGAGACAAGTGATCTGCTGGAGATCTTAGTCCCTGGCAGACCTGGGAACTGAATTTACAACATGTGGTACCTACAGTGGTCTGCTTCCAAGTCCCACTTTAAAGACCAAGACACCTAATTTCTGTGGAGTGAAAGATTCTCTCTAATACGTGAGTCCTTTCCTGGGAATTATCTTTGGCTGAAAGGAGCTACCTTGTCCAAAGTCACATGTCCCCAAGGGAGTAACCAGCTTTCGATGACTGTTCAGTGAGTGTCCATGCAGTCCTGACACCCCTAGCTCTAAATCCATGCCCCAGAAGTCACCCCCACAGGATCCATTGAACCCTGGTTACAACAGCACCACAGCTTAACGGCTCCCCAGTTCCCACTCCCTTATAGGGCTGGTTCTTGAGAGCACTTCTTAATAAGCTTCTTGCATCCAAGATTCTGCCTCAGAATCTCTTTCAGCAAATCTGATTGAAGGCAATCAATGCCTGGAGTGATAGTGGGAAACAGACTCTGAAAGGGGATTTGAGAGCAGGCCATGTACTGGCTGATTGGCCATGAAGACCCCACTGTCGCCCCATTATTGGAAATATTACCAATAATATTTACATTCTGTAAAAGTGTAGCTGTTAGAATTTCCCCAGGGAAATTCTACTGGGATAGGGGGAGGTGGAAGTGAGTGAGCTACTGATGCCATGGCTCAGGTGCTTGAGTTCCCAGAGACTGTACTAATTCTAAAGATTTTGGTGCTTGGCTATTGCGAGGGCTATTTATTAAATGCAATAGAACGAGACAGTGAAAGGCTGAGGATGACTAATCACCAATTTTTGAAAGTGGAAGAGCTAGAGGCCCAACTTGGCAGAGGATAAGCAACTTGCACTTCCTCCAGACAGAGGAATTAATTACTAGGGCTAGGGGCTCCAGAGGAGGTTGCGCTCTCAAAGGCAGGAAGCCTACCATGCCAAGGCCAGCCCTACTTTGGAAGTGGGTAGGACTCTGAGACTTGGGATTGGAATCTCAGTGGGATCTTGAAAAACATTGGATTCCCAGATTCTGTTGAACTCCCTGGGCTGCAGATGGGACTCACTTCACCCTCTTAGAAGTCAGCACCACCTTCCCTTTATAGAACAAGATGACTTGTTCTCTGACTTGCGAAAATATGAGCCTACTGAAGATCTAACCCCATGTCTCCTCTAGGTTGTCAGTCGAGAAACATCATATTCTGGGAGGGGAGGTAGTAAGCACTGAAGATGGGATGGCATCATGTGCTAAAGGGGAAATAAGACTAGCCAGCATGTGGGGATGCGGACCTGGAACCGTGCTGGATCATGGTGGGAAAGGGCAGACCCTGTAGGCAGCTGTGTAAGGCAAAGTTCAAGGAAGAGCACATCGAGGACCTAGTGAGGAAATAACATGGACACACTAAGACAGCTCTTAGAAACATTCATGTAAATGGCAAGTAAATGGCCAGCCAATGCTAAGTGAAGAAGAGTTACTGAAACAGTTCTTGCAGATGGTGAAGGTAAGGAGCAGAACACCAGGAGAGGGAGCCTGCTAGAATTCACATACCATACAGTGACAGAACAGCACCTGATAGCTCTCTGCTCCATGATCCAGTGAAGGGAAGGCCACTCACCAGACAAAGTGATAAAGAATGCTCTGGTGAGGGGAAGCACTGAGAAGGAGTGGCCACCCTCTGTCCCAAGGAGCTGACACTAGGAGACAGTATTACAAAATGCACAGCAACGTCTGCATTAGGGTCCTGGTAGAAGAGATGTCAAATGCAGACCTTTGACCATTAGAAAAAAGGTGAATGCAAGTGTTACAGAAAGAGGTCTTGTCATAATGGCAGTCAGGGGATCCCAGCCTGTAGGAAGTCACAGAGATGGTTAACTAATAAGGAAGACCTCCACCTATAAAAACTGAATTCTGCCATCAATATGAATAAGCTTGGAAGCAGATTCCTCTCTACAACTTCCATATGAGAGTCTAGTCTGGCAAACATTTCCATTCCAGTCTTATAAGACCCACAGTAGAAAAGCCAGTGGATCCACCAAGATTTCTGATCTACAAAACTGTGACACAATAAGTTTGCATTGTTTAAATCACAAGATATGAGCTAATTTGCTATGCAGGAAAACTAACAACCCTGAAATGTTACAGTGTCCACATAGGGGTCCAGAAAACAACCCTGAAATGTGGCAGTGTCCCCACAGTGGTCCAGGAACCACTGTGTATATGCAGGTCAGCTTCTAATCATTCTCAATGGTGCACTGTTTCTGGAATCCCCAAAGCTAGGCTTTGTCATTCTAGAGGGTCCATACCCCATGGGAAAAATGCATGTATCAAGAACACAATAAGGTTCTCAATAAGTTATAGATCCAGCCCAATAACTTCAAGTCATCTGTGCCAAGAGTCTGGCAGGCATGGACAGGAGTAAACATCCAGATGGGGTGAACTGGCCCTGATCTTCCCGAAGTGATGGGATTTGTCTCACAGATGAAAGTAGGAACCAACACATCAAGCACCTAAGCAATCCACTAGGCACTGCCCCTGCTCAATTCTGACAGTAAATGTGGACAATATCCACATCCCCCCCAAATCATGAGGGCCAAGAACTTCAGGGATGAGGGAATGGATCATACTGTCACCAGTCCCTTTGGCCAATAGATAAGCTACCTGAGGGTGAGGGGACCTAGAGTTGCCAGTATAAATGAGAGAAAATGAGACTCGTCTGTACCCTGAAGGCCAGCTGCAGTGAGGGGAGATGACAACAGACTGTTTTATTAACCTTCACCTTATAACTTTTCCAAGGCAAGAAGACCAGCAAGAATCCTGCAGGAATCATTCCCAGGTAAGGTGACCTAACACACAGCAAAGGGATCAGAGTGTTGGAAAATGGTCCAAATCTCATCATCCCCACCCACCCCCAATTAGCGTCAAAACCTTCATTCCCCAGCTGCAGATTTGGGATTTTTGGATTAGAGATGTTCAACTGCACTGAACCTCTGAAACATTCTCACAGCATTAACAAAGAACCTAAATGTCTGAAATGATCTTGAAGTTTTACCATTTTTTATCTCAAGAAAGTACACATGAGAGAGTGAAGAGCTTTCTGTTTTGATTTTGGATAAAGTGGAATTTATATCTTCTTACCACTGCTGACAGATTCTAACCAGGCTAATTTATCTCAAAATAGTCCATCACAGCTCTATAAAAATGACTTAGCAATTTTTCAAAAGACCATAATGGATTGCCAGGAAATCAGCTTTGGATATAAGCTTTCCCTTGCTTTGGAAAGTGAGAGAGCGAGGTTGGAGAGTCCTCAGCAAGTGCCCCCAAGCACTGGAGCCTTCCATGGAACACTGTTACCCAGAATTCCAGAGGCTGGTTCTTTGCCCCCTGGTCCTCCCCACGGAGGAGCATATTTTAGAGACAGAGCAAGTTGTTTCAACATTGCAATAATTAAAGAGCAATCACCAAGAAAAAGCAAACAAATTAAATCCAAATGCATGTGGGATGTGGCACATTAGGAGGCTGTTTCTAGTTGGCAGACAAGAACTTATTTTTAAATTTACAAGAGTATGTTTTCCTTGGAGATCTTGCTACCTAAAGGCCTAAAAGTCTTGCAGCAAAGACTACAGCTGCTCCCTGGTAGGGGAGCCCTTGCGGCTGCAAAATTGAAATGAACTGGTCTACTCCATCACACCACATGACCCAGGACAGATGCCTGGGCAAACACATGACTGTGCTCACAGAAAACCAGACTCAGCCAATGTCCACAAGAGGCCATATTGTCTGACCGAAAGGAAAACCTGCAGGACGGCATAGAGAGCCGGCCACAGCATGAGGCACAGAAATCCAGAACCTAGGTTTGGGAAGACTGACTGGAAGTCTGACTTTAGTCCTGTAAAACTTTCCTGCCCCAGCCTTGCATTTTCTGCATCTGACACTCATGTTTTGCTGGTATGAAACTGACAACAAAGATTTTAACCTATGAGTTGTGTATGATGGCAGAAGAGAAACCAAACTGTGTTTGCAATTTTTTTCTGTTTTGCTGGTTTTCATTCACCAAATATGTGTGTGGCTATCTTTAAAATCATGAAAATAAAAGCCAAAAAATATTCAATATAGGAGAAATATTGAGGTAGCAAGTTATGTTCCAGTTTATGGCCCCCAGATCTTCACAACGTGAATGGGTTTCAGAAGGCAGAACATCCAGCCAATGTGAGTGGAAATTGTAATGAACCATCTACTTTTAAATTTCTTCTACTAATTACAATGAGAATGAATGTTTTAATGTTGAGAAAAAATATTACCAGCTTTTGTCCAATTCATTTTTATGCTCTTTTAGTGTATCATAGTTATACGTAATATTGAGGTTCATTTTGTCATATTCATACATGCATGGAATATAATTGGCCCCATTCCAATCCTCATACTACCAGTTTCAAGTATCAAGAGAACCACGTTAAATTAGCATTCATACCTGTTAAACACAACCACCACTGCCCTCTATATGAGGAGAGATAGAGACTTGCAAGAAACCAGAAGAGCATTCTTGTACATTTAACTTTCAAGGTCATGCTATTGTGCCCTTCCTCTCCCCACCCTCTGTACTAGCAAGAACCAGTAGCAATCATAATAGTGAGAGAGGCAACCAGGGATGAGGAGATTAAGTATAAATGTTACAACTACATAAACAGTGAAAAGAACCCAATTTTACATTAATATATCCATAAAGAAAAATTCCCTACTCATTTTCAGCATAGTTCTTACACCATGAAATTGTTTTTAGTGGTTTATATTTCTCTTCCACCATCATACTTTATTCTGTTAGAAATCAAAGAACTCAACAAAGGCTAAATTATTCTTAGTAGCTACCACAAACTACAACAGCTAGCAAAATTTTGATAATAATGAATAAAAATAAATAATAATTTAAAGTATTAATAAATTCTTCAAGGCTAATATTTAATCATAATAATAGTTATTGACAACAACTGATAATAAACAACTATATTTTGGGGGGTAAACAATGTTAGGTCATTTGACCTCTATAACATGTTGGAATGAAGTAGGTGAAAAAAAAAATCCCTGTTCTACAAATACAAATAATGAGACAAAAAAAATGATTGGGTAATTTACACAAGATCTCCTAAGGGATGAGATTTATGCAACTCAAAGGGACAGAGGAGGTGTTCAGATTTAAAAGACTGATAACCTGCTGAAAACAGGATCTGAAGGTTATTAGTGGGGTCCCATTGTGAGATGTGGCTGGTGGCTGAGCTGCTGGTGGCACCTAAATCCATATCCTCCCATTCTTCCTTTTGCATAAATCATCCTTGATTTTTGCTGGACCCATGATTACCTAGAGAAAACCCATCATTTCTTAACTTCCTTTGCAGCCAGGAGTGGCCATGTGATAAGTTGCAGGGCACAGAAAATCATGGAGAAGATGAGCCACCTTTGCAGATGCGTTGTGCCTTTAGAAAGGACAGGTGCATCTTCTCCCACCCTCTCATGTTTCTCTCTCCATTTGTTCTCGAATGACACGGGCAGAGGAAAAGCTTTCAGTAAGACAGTCTAATCACAGAACTCTAGCCCTTTCCTGACCCAGCAGTCTGCCATAGGGAATTGCTTTCACTAAGACTGTTGATCTTCCTATTTGCTAAGTCCCCCTGAGCCTTCTCAGGCATTGGAAACTGTCAGCTACCTCTCCTTCCAGAAATCCCTCCCTCTCCTGGGTGGTGGGAAGATGCTCTTTCCTGGCACTCTCCCTCCAGTCCCCAACCAGTTGTCTTTGGCCCTTGCCCATCTTCCTCAATAGTTGGTGCTTGCCAGGCATGTCCAAAGCCTTCTTCAGCATTTCACTGCAGGTCCTAATCATTCCACAGATGGAGTCGACTTTGCCACCATCTCAACACCTGTAGGTCTTAAACCATTTCCCTCCATAGCAACTTCTAGGTGTGATGGTTGCTGGAGGCTCCATCCGTGAGTCCCACAAGCACAAATCAGCCATGAGCCATCCACCTGGCCTGGTGGTGCCCTGCCTATTCTCATGTCCTATTAAAGCACCCCTTTGAGGCACACTTAGAATGGGGCAAGGCATGAAGCAGGGAGGCCATTAGGAAGACTCCTCTGCAGATGTGGGGACAAGGTGATGGCTGCAAAAAGGGAAGGAGTGATACTGTTAAGGCACGATTCTAAACTCCCAAATGAAACTCCAGGTCTATTTGAAGACAAAAGATTTATTCTGGCCAGAGCCAAGGGAGCAAAAAGCAGACAGTTCGGTAACCCAAGGCACAGAGCATTGTGGGGGGCTGTTTATCAACCAAAAAAAAAAAAAAAACACCACAGAGGAGGGAGGCGGTACAGGCAAGTACAGTCAGAAGTAAAGCGAGAGCCCCAGGTGACATTCTCAGAATTGGCACTTCTCTGTACCTACTCAGGAAGTAAGCTAGCTCCGGAGTTTAAAGACATTGCAGTCAGGGTGCAAGTGGGTGGAGGTCAGCTTCTATGTGAGTGGGGCCAATATTGTGCAGGGTGAGATGTCTGAGAAAAATGGAGTCAGCCTGACTTAACTTTCAAACAAGCTTATAACCATGCAACAGGTGAAATTCCCAGATACAGAATTAGTCCTCGAATCTTAGGTGGCAAGTGGGCTGCACTTGGAGTCAGAGTGTGGCTCTCTGCTTGAGCTCAGGGACGGCTCCCGGGGGTTACTCAGGGTACTGGATTCCTCAGTCTGAGCAGACTCTCTAATTACCCATGATTCCACCCTGAGCAGGTTGACCGTCCCCACTGTCAGCAGCACCAGTCATTGACCTCAGCAGACAATTAGGGCCTCTGGTAACTGCAAAGTGCTTTTGGGGAAAAAAAGAAAAACCACCAGTTGCAGATTTATCGTTTGTTTGTATCTTCATCTTAAATCCTGAATCCATTTCAGGCCTATTGGTGGCATGCCCCGGCAGTATGAATTTTCTAGTCATCAGACGTGAGTAATGAACTCATGTCCAGTTCACATTTTATTTTCTTTGCACAAAGAAAAATATATTCCAGTCCAGATCCATGTCCTCTTTTCCTGAGCTGACACTTTCCTTGGTGGCCCATCGGTCAGGTGAGTGGATGTTGTGAACACAGATGTTAACAACCAAAACCAAACATCACGGCAGAAGTAGTGTCTCACTGATGCATGAGACATTAGACCTCAGAGAAATCTTTAAAATTATCTCCTTCTTGTCCTCAGACTATTCTTTTTATTCTCTGCCTTCTCTCAGAACACCTGCTTTCTTTTACTTGCCAGAAAATGATTTTGATGTTTCACCTTGGGCTGCCCTCAAACCTGGAGCCCATCGACTCACTCCCTCTACCATGAAAGGCTTTTGACTGACAGATGGGGAGGAGGCTGGAGGGAGGTGAGCCAAGTCCTCGGGGAGGGAGAGTACAGCACCGGAGGAGACAGTATTCTACTCCCTTTCCTGGGACTGCCAGCTCCAAATGCGTGGGAAGGCAGGACCGAAAGTGGGACCAGAGAGTGCCCTGGTCATTTTCCAGGGTGGGCAGGGCAAGAATTCCAGCTTATTAATACTCCTGTTACACAGGCTCTGGCATGCCAGGCCCTGTTGATCCATCTTCCTGGTGCTGTGAGGAAGTCAGCTTTGGACTTACAGCAGGTTCATTTCAGCTGTGTTAATATGAGCAATGTCATGGGGCCTAAGGATTAAGGGGTGATGTCATTTGTGTCCCTAGAGCCAACCACACCTGAAGGATACCCAAACATAAACTTACTAATTATGGCCATCAGTGCATCCTTCCCCGCCTGTCCCCCAGACTCTGGGTCTGAATTGCCCAGATGAGGACATCACTGAAGTCCTCTGGCCCTCTCAGGTGTGATGCTTGACTTTGCCTACATCTCACAGATTCTGATTCTTCACTAATTTGCCTGAGCAATTTGTATTAAAGCAGTAGAAAAATTAGATGGTCACAAATACCTGCTCCTTCAAAAGGAGCCACAAACCAAGTGCTGAGTGTTGTCCAGCACCTGCACAGAGGTGGCCTGCTGCACACGGTGGCAACCCAGATGCCCAATACCCTGGATCTCACCACTGCCACATCACAATCTCATTGCATGACTTTAAGCAAGTTCTGTATATTTGTGACCACAGTTTCCGCTTCTGTAAAGGATAAGGGATAGTGTCCTACACAGGCATGCTGAGGGCCAAGGGAGCCTGTCTTTAAAATGCACCTGGCACAGTATGTGGCACCATTGGTGCTCATGAGTGACAGCTAGTAACACTAAATGGTCAATATACACTTTAGATTTCCTCTATTCTTTCCTCAATTTTCATGCAGAGGAAATGTTTCAGTGAGAGGACACTTCAGAGAAAAAGAAGCACACACACGCACAAGCACACACACGCACATGCATGTACACACATATACATACAAACTCTTATGCACATATGTTATTACAACATTCCAATTTTTCTTGTATGAAGTATTATTATTGTCCTCAGTGATCCTCACAATAACTTATAGGTTAAGGCAAGTATACTGTTCTTGACTGACAAATCAGGAAACCAAGACCTGGAAAAATTGTACTACTAGCTATTCCCAGAGTTGGTTGGCACTGGGACCCTAGCAAACTTCCAAATTTCCTGAACCACCACCCAAGTTTTTCTTTTCACCAAACAACAGGACCCAGGAGCAACCATTCATTTATTTGAGTTTATCATCTCAAAAAAGGGGGGTGGTGGGTTGGGTCTGTCACCTTCCAGAATGGGAAACCCTTGTGCTCAGACCTTTCCATGGCGAAATGCGATAGAGATTGAAGAAGCAAATGTCCTTCATGATCTATGCTCAGAAGTGGTGAAAAATCATCTGTTATAATCTAGGACAAAGAAAGGGAGCAATTTATAGCCAGCCATGAATACTTAATCATTAGGCCCCATGACATTGCTCATATTAACACAGCCGAAATGAATCTGCTGTAAGTCCAAAGCTGACTTCCAAGTGGCACCGGGAAGATGGATCAACAGGGCCTGGCACGCAAGAGCCGCGTAACAGAAGTATTAATAAGCAGGAATTCTTGCCCTGCCCTCCCCTCCCCCCAGGCCCAACACATCAGCCCAGCAACAAAAGTAACTGCATTTTACAATCTGCAATTAGAGTTCCACTGCAATTCCAAACACATTAATTACTCCTAAAAGGCCCCAGGTTGTCTTTCTGTTAATTTTCCAGTGGATACATTTGCTACTATGCAACAGGTTGAGAAAAACTTCATTAATTGAGACTGCCCAGGGGACAGGAGTCTGAATTAGAGGAAAGTGCAAATTTCACATTTGTAATCAAGGAAATGTGCTACTGTACTTCCAGAAACACAGAGTAATTGAAAGCAGATTAGCAGAGGCTTCATTTGAGTCACTGTGCATATTTCAAAGTTAAAGGAAAACAATATGCCTTTTTTACTTGAAAATTGTTTTTCCATCATGTTGCTTAGATCTGACTTAATAAAAAGATAAGTTTTTTTGTTTATAATTAACATAACAGTTATTTGCAAATGGCATTACACATAATTTAGAAATTTTAAAAGATTTAATGTTTCTGTTCTAAATTCACTTCCAAATTCTTTTGTTTTGGGGGGATTGAATTTAGGGGCACTCAACAACTGAGTCGCATGTCACATCCCCAGTCCTATTTTTGTTTTTGTTGTATTGTATAGGCTCTCACTCAGTTGCTTAGCACCTTGCCCTTGCTGGGGCTGGCTGTGAACTTAAATCCTCTTGTAAGTCTCAGCCTCCAGAGCCGCTGGAATTACAGGCGTGCGCGACCACACCTGGCCAAGTCTTTGAATGACTTGCTGGTTTTTCTTCTGCTTAACAATTCTTTGCATCCTGGGTAAACTCCTGGCCCATCTAAATTAGTTCTTACTTGATAAAGTACACTCCAAATTACTGTAGTCACCATTCGGATGGTTCTTTGTTTTTGTTACAGTTCCCACTAACTCTTCCTCATCCCATCAGGTTACCTGGACTTGACCACCGTCGCCTCTCCTCAAGTTTTATTAAAGCTTACCTATTGTCTGTCCAACCAAAAGGGTCCTATCTTCTTGCTTCTTGATGCCGCATAAGGGACTTGTCTTTCTAAGGGAACACAGTGGCATGGTTTTTATTAGGTGGCAGGGAGAGGTCTTTACAGTCCAGATCACCCACATCATTTTATGGGGACAGCTTCTCTGCCCAGCTTTGGGAGGCCCTGGCTTCCTTCCTCCAAAGCTGCATCGTCATAGACAAGGAAGTTCTCAACGAGCCAGAATTCTCTGGAGCAGAGGAGAGGACTTACACTGCAATACCACCTTCTGAGCCAGGTGTTGCCACCACCTTCCATGAGAACCATAATGACCCCGCTACTCTAAACTCATGGCCCCTCCTGGTCATGAGGAAAGTTGGCTCACAGATTGTCCATGAAAAGCCCAGTTCAATTTCAACTGGGAATATTTCTGAAATATTCAAGACAATCTCGGCTACTTGGGTAACTAAAAACTAGGGATTACAGGTGGCCCTCATCATGAGGTAAAGGACTAACGAGGGTCAAGGAGGAGGAAAAGGTACAGGAGAATGAGCAGGTGCAGGCCCAGGGCAAAGACTGCTTTAAAATAAATTCCTGAAATCAGCTTTCTACTTTTGATGGTTTTTTTTTCTTCCTTATATTAACTTCAGCCACAAATGAATGGAGATTTTGCTGAGTGTTCCTCAGTAGGGAACGGTTCCTTTAAATAAGGAGAAATGAGGAGACAACATGGAATACAATAAGAACGCAGACTTGGAAATAAAATGGTTTTGATTTCAAAAGACATATTGGCTACTCTCTAGAAAGAGTCCTTTGTCATTTAACTCCTCAGTGAAACATTCTATGTGATAGTGTTGGGTAGATTGAAAAGGATAATTCATAAGCCACGTCTCCTTCTCAGTCTAGCACAGAGCTTATGCCCAGTACAGATGAACAACTTCTCCCTCCATGCCTTCTTTTTGTTTCCTTGCAGCCAAAAAGTCATGTGTCAACGAAACCGGAGCCTAGTCTTGAGTCTTGTGGGGTAGTGCCAGGTAACCGTGAAGAGATCTGGAGTCCTTCACTCTCTCTGTGAGTTGGGACACTCACCTTTGTGAGGAAAACCAGAAGGATAGTCTCTACCATAAGGGGTCGTGCACATGGATGGAGTGCCTGGGGCACGTCTCCTGCCTCTGACTTAAACAATATTAATAAATCACGCTCATTTTCAGGACTTTAAATTTCTTACATGTACCATCTTTAAACACAGAAAGACAATAAAACACGACGTCATGAAATTCCCCTCTCTGTTCACAAGAACCTAACCAAGCCCAGGGGACAATGGAAGCGGGCCTGGGCCAGAACATCCAGATGTGTATTTCTTGAAGATCAATGACTTTTCCGTGCCCTAGAAACCAGGGCAACTACTGTTATCTGCAGAAACTGCTTAGAAACTGTTTTACTGCATGGAAGCAAGTTCCTTGGAATGCCAGTCACTTAATGGGAGAAAGCAGACCTAACAGAAAAACACCCTCCCTGTGGTGATCAGGGCAGAGCAGAGTGCCGTGGAGGGGACAGATGCTCCCCCAGCTGGCACCGCTGGACAAAACCTCAAGGGGAAGAGGTGCTACTTCCTGGAAAAGCACCAACGGTGCTGTGAGAAATGGAGGTGCTTGGCCAGCCTGCCACCATTAGACCTTCCCTGTTAGTGTTTTTCAAACTACCTTATGACTCACATCTTACCTCTGGGTGTCTTCGTCAGCCTCTCACCAATGCATCCCCGAGCTCTGGCACAACTGGACTGAGGACAGTACATACACTTCTTTATTCTACACATGGTTATTGAGCACATGCTATGTGACAAAGGTGGGGACACAGTGGCCAACAGATAGGAAAGGCTCATGGACTCATGATACTGTATTACAGACAGACTTCTAAACATGGGAAGGGGACCACGGGGTGAGGGAGAGAGGAGAGACCAAAGGGGGCAGAAAGGAGGGTGACAGAATCCATGCATGATACATCCATGAGCGGAAATGTCATAGTGAAACCCATTCACTGTACACTTCATATGTGCTAAGAATGAAATATAAATAAATAAAAAAGTCATGAATCCTGAAAAAAAAAATCATATTCTGGAGGGAGAAGCCATAAGAAAGAAGTAAATAGCCAAATAAAGTCCTGTGAGGCCCTGATTCAAGCCAGGAATAAGCCAAGCAGCCAGGAGGCGGCCACCAGGGGAGCCTGGTGGGAGCCAGGGTGCTCAGGCTGCCTCTGAGCTGACATCCTGCTGCTCAGGGACCTTCCACTGGAACTTGGTCTCCAGACTAGGCTGCTGTGTGAATGTCCCCTGCCTGTGCAGTCTGCCATCATGGCCAGGATTCTGGAGCACAGACAGTTTCCCAGCCTAGGCCCAGGGGGCAGGAAACTATCATGAATACAGTTCAAGTTTGGATGGCAGATGTCCAGGGTCTCCTTTCACAGTGGCCACCTCCCATACAGTAGGATATGGAGCTTGTAAATGCTTCTGTGAGCCTCACTTATCTTGCCTGTGTGGCAAATATTTTTGAAATCTCAGGATTCTTTAAGGCTTTTTTGTTGGTTTCTCACCATTTTCTTACCCCTACCAAGCACCCACAACATTCTCAAATGCCGTACTCAGGAATCCCCAAGGAACCTTGCTAAAATGAAAGTCGTGACTCAGGAGGTCTAAGGTGGGGTCTGGGAGTCTTCCTCCTAGCTCCCTAGGTGGTGGGAGCTCATCTGGGCTGGATACCCAGCCTTGGGTAACAAGCAATGCAGGCAATCTCTTCAAGAAATGGATGTCACACAGTAGCAAAAGGGGGAGGAAAAGCAACCTCTTCCTGTTGAGGATAGATGGCTGAAGAGCAAGTTTTCCTACCTCCCAGCACAGCTAAGAGTATAATTCCTACACTAGAGAATGGGGAGAAAAAAGAAACAGGGTAAAGAAACAAATCAAATGAGTGAAAATAGAATAGATGAGACAGATCTGAGAGGCCACAGGAAGAGGGGCTGAGTCAAGGTGTGTACACAGTTCATCCTCCCCCATAGATGACATCTATGCCAGCGCCAAGAACGGCATGGAATTGAATCTCTTCCCAGGTGAGAGCATGTCATTGCACAAGGAGCTGTGCTTACTCCACGCTGCTATTTATCTGGGTTATCCAGAGAAACATAAGGTAAATAGGAAATAAATAAACATGCACACACACACACACACACACACACACACACACACATATACATACACACACAGAGGAATTGGCTCACATAATTTTTGGAGGCTGAGAATCCAAAATCTTCAGTCATGTGCCATAGACCCAAGAGATCTGATAGCATAATTCCAATCTAAGTCCAAAGGCCTGAGAGCCAGCAGAGCTGATGGGAGAACCAGGAAAGACAGTGGTATAAATTCCCATCCAAGTCTGCTGAGGGCCATTGCCAAGTAGGAATGACGCATCGAAATTTCCTTGCCAGCGTACCCCATGTTAAATGGATTTCGCTGTTGACATTGCATGTAAGGTGACCTTGCTCAAGGACCAAGGTGGATCCGGGTTTAGAGCTGATCAGGTTTGAGGAAGTATCCCGCTCCTTGGGTTTAGGGCGTTCCCGGTTTAAGACAATAGGGGTTTTAGGGAAGTTAGAGGTTGAAGTTTATTGCTGCTGGGATTAGGGCGTTCCTGCTGCCTGAGCTCCCGTTGAGTTCTCGTGAGATTCAGAAAGTATATTGGAAAAGAAAGCCTCGTGGAGTAGGTGAATTGGGCGGCAGCAGAACTGGGATTTCCCCAGAACGTGTGTAGAGGCCGGTGTGAGTTCGGGAATAAAGAATTGCTGTTTGAATCTACAAAGCTGTGGTGGCTCGTGATCTTGTGCCCAGCCAAGACATTGGCACAAGTCCAAGTCTAAAGTGTCACCTCTTACTCAGCCCTTAATTCTATTCTAGCCTCCAATTAAATGGATGAGGCCCACTCACATTGGGGCATAAATCTGCTATGCTCAATCTGCCAACCCAAGTGTTATTTGATCTCATTCAGAACTATCCTCACAGGCAACCCATAAATGAGACTTAGTCACATAACTGGGCATCCTCTGTCCAGTCCAGTTGAATAAAATTAGCCATCACACTCTCCTTACAGAGATTGTGAACACTTCCTTTGAACCTCTCAAAGTACAACACTTCTCCTATTGACTGGTGAATTCCATGTGCAACATTGCTCCAACTTCAAGCAATCTACCTCCAGTAGAAATATAACCATCTCTGCCATCACCTGAGTTGCCAACATATTTGTAAGTCCCCAGAAAGAGATAAAACAGAACTACGGACACCAAGTCTGGTACTATTTCCAGTGGAGTGGGTATTGGGGATGATGGAGGTGATGGTGACATTGGTGTTATGGTTATGATAACACTATGGTGGTAACAGTGGTGCTAGTATTATTGGAATTAGAGGGGAAGGTTGTAGTGATAGAGGTTATTATGGTGGTGGGGCAGTAACAGAAGTATGTATAAATGGTGACGGTAAAGATGAGGATCATGATGGTCATGGTAATAATAGTAATTGTGATTGGGGTGGTAGTGATGATGGTAAGAATAGTACTGCAAGGCTGGTGGTGACAGTGACAGGGAGGTGGTGGTGGTGAGGAGGAGGACATTGCTGGGTTGGTGGTGACAGTGACAACCTGGCAGTAGTTGTGTAGCTGTTGATGAGGACAGTCTGGGCTGGGGGTGATGATGTTGATGAGGACAGTCTGGGCTGGGGGTGACAGTGCCAGAGTGGTGGTAGTACTCATACTGGGAGCATCTATGGAGGTAATGGCGAGTCAATGGTATCTATGGAAAGTGTTCATGGTGGCGGTTTGAAAGTAAAATCCTCAGAGCCATCCTTTTATAGCCCTATCTGGAATCAGTTTAAGATCTTCATTCTGCCAGAACAGAGTACATCACATAGTTGCATCCATAAATGAGGATAAGGAGCCCTAACTCATAGGTCGGCTTTGCACATTTTGTGGGGTCACGTCATAGTGGGCTTGCGGGATATCAAAGGCTGATATGTTTTATCATTAAAAATCTCTATGCCACCGTCACAGAGAGTCCATGCTTGTTCATCTCATTCCTGTTGCCTAGAAGCCAGTAGCTTCTGCTTGCAACTCCTCCAGGAAGAACTTTAGATGTCCTTTAGGCCAGGACTCCAGAACTCTGCTCATCACACAGCGTGGGTCTCTGCCTCTCCCTTTTGTGCCTGCTTAGACCCCATTATGCCTCCCAGTGGGCAATAAAACAACTCTCTGCAAAGTTCCCCCAAAAGACCTTCTGTGAATGGGTGTGAGGAGTTCATTATAAACACTCTGGAGTTACTTCTCCAGAATAAGAGGGAAAATAAAGGATTTTAAGGAATAACGAGTTATTTCAATGGAATTTTCTTCTTTGAAGTTTCCCCGACACAGTTCCTGGGAGGACATACATGTCTCTGCTCAGCATGCCGACGTGCAGCATTGTCTCGGGGCAGCTCCCCAGAATGAGGGGGCTACAGGCCCCAGAGGCTAACCAGCTGCTCCTCCAGATCACATACTCTAAGGCCTGCAGGTCTGTCATCCACGGAAACAAACTGCAGCCCGGAGGTCACCGGAGCGGTCAGGAGAGTAGTCAGGTCAAGGGGCTATGCTCTGCTCTGGCAAGGAAACACTACGGATTCCCAGGAGAACCCCAAACACTTCCAAACACAGCTTCACCAGTCCACCTTCCTTTTACCCACCCATCCTTCTTACTTTCCTTCTCATTTGAGGAACATCTACTCTGTTCCAGGAGTGTTGCTTGGTCCAGAGGCAACAAAACAGAGAGGGCTCTGTCCTGATGTGCAGAGATGGCACAACCCTAGGCTTTTCGGGTTGGCCCTCATTCATTTTCAATGGCTGTCCAGGACATCTTTGGCATCCATTCCCGATGGAAAGGCAGGAACGATCTCTCACTTCACTTATTCTTTCTAGTGAAGACAGGACAGGCTTGTTGAATCAACGTGTGCTCAGATCCCCGTGGGTTAGGGCCACAAAAGTGTCTCACTCATGCCATGGCCCGAGTAGGCTCAGGTAGCTCTGTGGGCACTCTTCTAAGTGGAAACGTAGGGTCACGGGCAGCTCCCATTTGTTCCTACACCACATGGGACACAAGGCTTCCTAGGAGACTCTAGAGAGAAAAAGAAGCAGCAGCATTCCACAGGAAGCTCGTGGGCTCTCAGCAAACCCCAGAGTCTTGCCACACCCATGGCCCCGGGTCTGAGCCAGAAGGTTCCCTCACACTCTGAACTTCATGATCGTAGTCCCATCCCAGGCACCCTCTGCAGGACCCAGAGAGAACTCCAAACCACATGGAGCACTCCAGATCCTCGCACTTGACATGTCCATTTTGAAAGGGGACACAGAAAGGTGGCTAAAAGCTGGCCAGGGATGTCCCGTCTCTCCCATTTGTTAATCACACTTCCTTGGGCAAGCCTCGTGACTTCCCTGAGTAGCAGCTTTGTCTTCCATAAAATGCTGATGATCATACTTCCTCAGAGACTGTTAGGACAAGGACATAACAGAAGTAGACAGCTCGACCCAGAGTTGTACACAGAAGGCCACCAAAGTGCACCTGACGTGCGCTGGCCTCTCGTCTACGTTTATCCCCTTGTTTTGCCAGACCCAGAGTGTGCCCTCAAGGAGGGGAGAGGCTCGGCCATCCCCTCCTGCGTGGACAAAATGACAGAGTATCCAGCAGCACGGTGGCAACCAGTTTTCTCCCCAGGCTCCCAGGTCAGCAGAAAGGCTGGGGAAGGCCTGCCAGGGGTGTGTCTGTCCTTAGGTTCAGGGCTGAAGGGCAAGCAGGTCTAAGGAGGGCCGTGACCTTCTCAGGCCAGAGGCTGGAGGCTCAAGGAAGGGAACAGAGACACCCAGAGCTTTCCAGAGCCGCGGCATGGAGCCCGCACTCTCACTGCCACCCACACCTCAAAGCCTTGGAAGTCATGCCCAGCACCGATGGACTCAGGTCGTGTCCCCACCTCTAGCAAACGTCACTGCTGGATCTCAAGCAGAGGATACAGGAAGGGGGGGGGCGGGATAATGGATCAACCACATCCATCCTCTACCTCCTCACTCCAATTTCTTTTTAAAAATCATTTCTAAATTTTGGCAACAATGTCAGACCTAGAAATAATGTTACCTAAAACCCCATTTGATAGGTAAGGAATGCAGCCCAGAAGGCATCAGCCAGTCACACCACTGGTTGTGAAAAGGGCTGGGTTCAGAAGTGATCAGATGGCTGGAAACTGTCCCGTGTCATGAGCTCACGCCTTCCCTGAGCTCGTCTCTGTGCAGACCACTGTGATCTGACCACAGAGCAACCTGACCACCCAAGTCCCACTTTCCCTATTCTTCAAACAGGTCCCCAAATACAGGGACAAACGATTTAAAATATAGTTCAGTTTTTAAAAGGAGAAACTTCTCAAATTACTGTTTCTAGCTTGAATCATTTGGATTAGAGTTTATCTTAAATGTGGAAGAATATATTTAAGCAACACCTAAAAATGAAAAAGTGAAACACGAAGAATACCCAGTAGAGACGCCTGTGGGGAGGAGGCGTGGAGTGGGAAGGCACTGACCAGAGCAGATGGAGACTGTGTTTTCCACTAACATAACAATTTGCAAGCATTTAATTATGGCTTGATTTCGCTGATTGCAATTAGACCATTTTCTCTGTTTGGGGGACAGCATGTCAGAATCCCAATCTAGGTTAAGTAGACACTGCCTTGGCTAAGAAGGCTGATGGAAAACAAGAATCTATTTCCCCCGCACTGCGAAGGTGGTGGGAACACTGCTACATAATTTCCTTGAGGAGAAAGTTAAATTCTCTAGGTCAGTCGCTTTGAATCAACAAATCTATCCCATTATAAAGATGAAAAAACTGAGGCCTACAAAACTGATTGCCTAGAATCCAGTCCACCCAAGCCCAGTCCTCATTCCTTTATTGGAAAAAAAAATTCTATATAAACACCTATTAGTATACACATATTTTAATATATATTTTGACATTCCCCTAGGGTAAAGCAAGCTAGTCTTTGCACTCACAGAGTTGGTGGTCCAATGAAATAGATACGCACATACATACACACAAACACATTTGTACACATTGTGTAAAGTATATTATTTTCAATGCATGTTGATCTTTCCACATATATTCCTACACAAGGCAAAGAATTCATGTGCACTCCAGCTAAGCAAGTGCACACACACTGGGCCCCTGGAGTCTCATGCTCACAGGGACCCCAGCAAACAAGCAAACACTGAAGAAAAGCCACTGTCACAGCAGCATTATTCATGAGGGCTGCAGGCAAAAAGTGCCCAAATGTCCGTGAGCCGGAATACAGGCAGATAAGTCATGACGTATCCATCCAAAGGCCATGCTATAGGGAGAGTGAACACACTACAAACACACACAATAACATGGCAAAGCTCACAAATCCGCTGAGTGAAAGAAAGTAGCACAGTCAAACACAGGCTGCGCTTGTCACCCGGGGAAAGCCTGGGGGTAGGGGAGCCAGTCCCCACTGAGAGGAACCAGGACAGGAGGGACTACAGGGTGGAGAAGAGGAGACCATGGGTAGGAAGAGTCAGGGGCTTCTGGGTCCCTCATAATTATCATGTTGTGCTTGTGGTCAGTGGTACTGTTTACAGTGAGATTTAGTCTATAAAAATCCATTAATAGTACACTTAAGATATTTGCACTTTTCTGTGTGAATGATGTACATCACTTAGAAGATCTTTAGAAATACAGTGAAACAAATGAGACTGTCATGGCAGAGCTAGGATTGCTATCAGATCCCACAGTATCCAGGCCTAATAGAGCAAGGAGACACTTTTGTCCCCTGGCAAATCAGAAGGCTGATCAACAAGTGCATCATTGAATGTGGATGTGTCTGCTTCCCTGCTTATTTTATTTTTCACTCCTTCAGCATAAACACCAACACACCTTGGGTCTTCAGATTCTGCTCCAAAGAAGGCCCATCAAGTTCTGATCAGCCACGATCCAGAGGGAACCTTTTCACTGAATGAAAATGAGGCGAGCTTTTATGGGCCTATTACCCAAGGGCATCCAATGGTATTTTTATTCTCCATATTTGACCTTAAAAATGTTTTGTAGTTTGTCAAGGATATAATTTTCACCCAGTCAGGCTGCAGGGGCAGTTAATTAAGTGGTATTTAATGACATTTGTTCCTTAAAGGAGGCCTGATTAAATGTACCATGTAATTTTTTACCAAATCAAGCAATTCACCCAATTTTCAAATGTGCTTAATAAGCCAGGCCGAGGTCATTACAGCCTGCCAGCTGTGTGACTGAGGTGCCAGGCTGAGGAATTTGGAGCTTGCTTCTAATTTCCTCCTTCCATGTGTCTGTTCAGGCTGCTACCTTTGTCTGGAATGTTCTCCACTCAACTCCTACCAATGCTATTATAGCAGCACTACTCACTCCCAACCGTCAATCCAAAACCCCACATGCTTCATAGAACATTCTCCATCTGGAATTTTTTCCAATTTGACCCAGGTCGTCTCTTCTTCCTCCAAACCTCTGTGACTTCCACCAGGAACCCCCTACCTGTGAACTTGAACCTGATAAAGATTCTTTGCTTAGACAAACTTCAGCCATCTCTCTGAGTCTTCTGGTAAACCCATCTGAGCACTTCCTTATAAGACCCAGTTTCAACCAAGAAACACGCTAAGTCAGTGGAGCAAGAACTGACTTCGTATCTCATCAGGTTCCTCATTCTCCACCACCCTCCAGGGGATGTGTGACCACCCTGGCTCATCTTCATCAAGAATCCTGTTAGGTCCATTTAGCCAGAAACACCATGGCCCAAGGTTTCCTCTTAGTTCTTCATCCTCTGATGCCCATCCTGACCCCTGGCTGTAAATTCCCCCGTGCCTCGCTGGATTTGGATTTGGACCACTCTCTCTTCTGTGGCAGTGGTCCCCATACCTACCGCAGTGCTTCTGGATAATGTGTTTCTTACTGAGATTTAACAAGCATCATGGAACGATTCTTCCTGTAAAATGTTCACATCCAAATGTCTTTGCTCCCCTTTTAGGCACATGCCTCTGACATCCCCAATTAAATTATAACCAGTGGGAGCTCAGAAACCATTTTGATACTTAAACCTCAGAGTTTTACACAATCCTAAAGATACACAGCAGCTCAAATTTGGGGAGATGACTTATGTGATTTAGGGTAAATGCAGATGTCATAATCCTGCCCCTTAGAACCTGTAGAGCCTTGAGCGGTTAATTACCAATTTTCTTCTCTAAACCTGAGTTTCCCCACTTTAAAAGAAAAAATAATGTCATTCTTTGTATAACTCAAGTGAAAGTTAAAATGCAGTGACTTTCAATCTTTCATTTGTCTAAGAACTACTGGGGTGATCATTAAAAAATAAAAAATCCTGAGCTCCCCTCCCTTTGCCTTCAGAAATTCTGGCTAGATCTAGCAAGATGCCCAGGAATCTGTGTGGTAATAACTGACCTCAATCCCACACGCGATGTCTATGGAAGTACTTCAGGAAGTGGTCTTTGAGAAACACATTAGAATAATAATCACAATTACTACTAGGATGAGGATAAAGCCAAATTATGTTGGGATTTAAAGTGGGCCTAATAAATAACTCTTCCACTTGCCACCCAATTTCAGAGCAAATTAAGAGATAGAAAAGCAATAAAATGGATGGTGGCCACAATGTCACCTTCGTTTTTACATAAAAGCTAATAATTGACAGTGTAACTGGTGTCTGGGAGTAAGTAGACTTCCTAATACTGAGCGCTGGGCTCAGAAAAGCTTCTCTGTTTTCCCATGATTGTGCTGCTCCTATAGCATTCACAGCACAGAGTCACAGAGCCCCCTCACTACCACCACCCCAACTCCCTCACCAAAAGGAAAGAAAGAAAAGAAAGAAAGGAAGGAAGGAAGGAAGGAAGGAAGGAAGGCAAAACAACAACAACAACAAAAAGCAAGAGGCAAATCTTGAAAAGATGGACACCTGGCCAGACTGATCAGAGCCCTCCTGGGGACTGTTGCCCACTCTACTGAGCAACACTCCCCTCTTCCACCCAGACTGCTCACTGAAGGAACAGTGACAAACTGAAGCCATTGGTAGCCATCTTTGGTTGCCTCACAAGGAGAGCAGAGAGGAGACTAAGGGACAAAATGCAGGGGACAGTTCTGAGCACTTGGATCAAGCTATGCCTAGAGTCTCCACACCCTACGTATTTCCCATTCTGCTTTCCCTCTGTGGTTGAGATTTTTTTCGGTTTCAGCAGGAAGAGCCCAGGATGAACGTCACCCTTTCTCACCTTTCTGCAGTTCACATGTATGTCCCAGCAGATGGACAGGACTGACCTTCCAGGGTGCTGTGGGCCGCGATCCACTCCTGGTGCTCGTCAACACAAATTAATGTGCACTTTGCTTCTGCTCTGTGAGGCCTCAGAAATGCAGTAGAGCAGAGGAAAGGCCCAGGACTTGCACTGGGGTTCTCAGAGGCCAGGTGGACTCAGAGACATGCAGTGGTTTATCAGGGCAGAATGGGCGAGGGATATGGGAGGGCAGTGCCCAAACCTGCCAGACCCCTTCATTCTGTTCTCCTGGGCCCTGGAAGGCCGTTGTCCACTGACCTCAGAAATCCCACTTACAGTGCCTCTGATGCCCAGTGCAGGCCTGTCCTGCTCTTGGCATCCGTCTTCCTGTCCCTTTCATCCAGCTGAGGATTGCACATTCTCCTCCAGCCAGGCCCTCTCCATTCTCTAGGTTCACAGGAACCAGGAGCTGAGGTCTCAAAATTCCCCATATTTTTCTCTTCCCGACAAAAGAGGAGGAAACTCCCCTCCACCTAAGCCTGGGAAAGGTAAGTCTCCATGACCTGCAAGTCCTTCTGCCATATCCTCACGGAAGCTCAGGCCACGGCTCCCTGGGTGAGGGTCCCTCCAAGCTCGCAGCTCTCCCTGCCCCTCCCACCTTTCACATAAGGGCAAGGCCTAGCAAAGTCCTTCCCTTTATCCTGCCATAAGGATGCAAGATGTGGGAACATAGTCAAAGCTGGGCCCCTGGGCCCCTAACCATCAGTGGCTTGGGTTTCCCACTTAACTCGCTGGTAACTTAGAACAAGTTGCTAGCTTCTCTAAGCCTGAGCTTGCTTGTTCACAAACAGGAACAACAGGGAGAGCTGTGAGCTCCCTCAGGACTGGCTGTGGGAGGTGGGTATGAGAAGTGGGAGTTGGTCAGGGAGGGCTTTAACAACAGCCCTGCAAACAAGGCTCCTGTCTCACCCTCCCTAAGAAGACAGGAACAGGGTGCACCAGGGGGGTGGGCTGGGGCTGTGCTGTGGCTCACGGGTCTGCAACAGAAATCAAAGACTTCCAAGACAGCACCACAAGAGAGGCCAGCAGAGCAGGGAGACACACAACTTCAGGGGTGCAAATCCCACCTGAGCTTATCTTTTCAAGCTTAACAAAAAAGAATCAGCCAAACCAAAACAATTTTCATTTCATTCCTTTAATTCCCGGGTCTTTGCTCTGTGCCTCATTTACCCCAAATCTCTCCTGCAAGATCTGCTTCCATTGTCACTTCCTCTGAGAAAGTCCTCACACTGAAGCCATGGTCAGCTTCCTGTTGTAACTCAGAGGTGTCAACAAAGGTAGCCAGGGCCACTGGGGTCACTCAGTGGACCCTCTCCTCCTGCTCTGCTCCACACATCCCACAGGCTGTCACCACTGCTGTTGCACAAAGACACCCCTCGTCACTAAGGTCTTCTCCCCAGCTAGCAGATAATGGTGCCCTGCTTCCATTCCCACCAAGTCTGCATCTGTTCCCACTGGACTCGGGACCACTTCACTCCACACAGTCTCTGGGCGTCCCCAAGGGAGCTGCCGTCCATTCCTGGTTTCACATTTCAACGTTTATACAACTTCTGCCAACAGTCACTAATAGGGCATTATGTAAAAATGTGGAGGTGTAACCGATGTGATTCTGCAATCTGTATTTGGGGTAAAATTGGGAGTTCATAACCAACTTGAATCTAATGTATGAAATATGATATGTCAAGAGCTTTGTAATGTTTAGAACAACCAATTTAAAAAAAAACAGTTATACTTTTTTAAAAAAAGCTAAATAAAAATGGAAAAAAATAAATTAAATAAATTTAAAAAAAAAACCTCCAAAGTTCTCAGGTGGCTTCACATGGTGGCAGTGATACCTGCTAACACTCATTTACTGGGAATTTACACAGTGCCACGCCTCAGCACCCATTTTAATCCTCAGGTGTTAACCAGACTCTCCAGGGATTAGATGAGAAAACCAAGGTCCAGCTCCGCCCTGGTAGACAAGCCTCAGGGCAGCTGCAGGCCATGCTGGCTCAGCAATGACCTCACAACTCTCCACCCAGTCTTCCCTTCAAGGTCAAGCCAGCATGTGCACGGACTTGGGGCCAAGAGCCCCGGCTTCCTCCAAGGCACAGGGAGGCCCTCTTCTCAGCTTCCACTCCGAACTGAGACCTAATGGAAATGGCCTTTGCTTTGTGCTATGGGTGAGAGGTCCTCTTGCTCCATCTTCTGAACCCAGAATGGTCAGGCCATGGATCTTACAAGACATTGCTACCAATAAGTATCCTTGGACATCATTATTCCTCTAGTGCCCAAGATGCTCTGGTTTCTGGCTCTGATGGGAGGTAGGCTGAACTTCCCAGTGAAACACCTTGGGGAACAGCATGCAAGAGAATGGCTAGTGCAAAGGCCCTGAGATCTTATCTGAGGCTCAGGGGGATAAAAGAGGTTGTGTCAGAGTAGACAGATGTGAATGGAAGGGAATTCTTTATAAGGGCGAGGACAGCCATTTTCTACTTGCAGTCCCATCCTCCAGCCCCAGGTTACCAACCCATAGCCACCTTCTGGCAGTCATATAAAAAGACATCACAACTTTTTGAAAAAAAAATCACAGGGAAAGAGAATGACTACCATAAAAATGTTCTCTTGTTTTTCTGTGCTTCCAGAGACAGATAAATTTACTTCTAGATCGCCCTGCTGTGTTGGCCTTTATTAAGCTCTTTAGGAATCTGCACCTGGGCCTGCTGGGGTTGCGGACTCGCCGCAGGACTGCGCAGGCGTCCCAGCTCCCTCCTACCCTCAGGACTGCGCAGGCGTCCCAGCTCCCACCGGGCGAGAGCCAGCAGAAGCTTGATTTCCCCACTCGTCCTGGCAGCAGCCCCATCGCCTTGATTGCTTCTGATCAAGGCAAACTGAGAAAAGCAAAGCAGGGACATCTGTTCTCTTTCTGTCACTGAAAGCTGGCAAAAACCTACAGTCAATGTGGTCACTCAAAACCAGAGTAAAAACAAATTCCAAATAAAGGCCCCAATAAAGAACTCATAAATCCAAACTTCATTCAACCTTCTATCAAGAAGGAAAGCATTCGCTGTCTTAAGCCCAGTATGATGTCCGTGGGTATCAGTTACAGGTGTCTGTAAACAGCAGGATTGACTAATCCTGCGTCCTGACCTTGTGTATAATTAGAGAACTGATTTCCAGGTCTGTCTTTACCCTTCGTCTCTCATTCCTTTGAAGCTCAAATCAGTAAACTTCTAATGAGAAGCTACTGTGCACTATCATCTCTCACCTGAGTTGGTGTAAAATTCTCCTGGTGGGCTCCCTAGATCCATGCTGAGCCTCTCCATCTGTTCCTCATGGTACCATCAGAGACGAACATCCTCTCCTGCCTCCTCTCTGCTGCTTAAATGCTAGATCAAGCCTCAGAGCTCCCTTCATTTTGTCCAGAGAGCCTTGCTTCAGTTCAGCCCTGTGCCTTTGCATACTTGTCCCTCTCTGCCGGGAACATCCCACATCTTCAGCATCTACCCTGAGCACCTCACTGATCTAACTCCTCTCTCCCCGTCAGGTCTCAGATTTGAGAAGCCTTCCCTGATCACCCTTTCTGAATTAGGTGACACTTCTCCCATGTCTCCTTATGCACCATACCAAGCACAACTTCCAGGATGCTGTTGACTTTCAGGTCGTGTCTCCCAATATGCTGTGAGCTCTGTGAATGCAGCATCCTTGGCTCTCCCATGCCTAGGAGGTTGTCTAACAGAGAGACCATATCATTACTTGCTGGATGAATGGAAGGAAGGATGGATGATTGATGTGTGGAAGGAAGGAAGGAAGCATAGATGAAAAGAAAAGGGATGAATGGATGGACAGTGATAGCCTTGGGCATGCAAGGAAAAGAAAGTCTTTGTCTTATAGAAACTTACAGATAAATAGGAGGCAACCAGAGGCAAGCACAAAGAGACAATGTCACCAGAGTAGAAATATGTTTGGGGAGGGGAAGTTTATCCAGCCCCCGATGGAGGCTCATGAAGGTTTCTAGGGGTAGCCAACAACTGAGGTGAGCCTTGAGGATGGGTGGAAATGAACAAGACAAGGAGGAGGAAAAGCAAGAGAGCTCCAACAATGGCAGGAAACGAAGCAGAGGGAGCCCAGCACCCTGATGTCCTGGGAAGTTAACTGTAAATATCGTGCTTCATATCTGTGGGGAATGTCGGGCAGCGAGGCTGAAGGGACAGGTCAACAGAGATCAGAGCCGGAGACTCGGATCTGAAGGCCACATGGAGGCTAAGGCCAGGGGACGAAGTGAGAGCATCCACACAGCACGTGTGATGGAAAAGACGGGCTCAAAAAAACAAGACAACTAAGTGAAGGACGGAATGGGAATGGAGAAGGGGGGACAAAGCAGAGAGAAAGGAGGGCAATAGAGGAAGGACACAGGCAAAAAATGTCGCAGGGTAAAGCAGGGAAGGTGAACCGCTGCCTCACCCGCAGCAGAAAGCAGGACCTGGACACAGAACATCAGGGAGCCTCGGTGAGCAGGGAGGATGGGACTCTGACACCCAGCCGTGCACCAAGGAGGACACCAGAAATGGACCCAGGAGAAACCACCACTTGTTCAAGATTTCCACCAAGAAGAACAGGAGAGAGCAGAACTAAAACACAACCCGGAAAACAAAGGAGCAAGAGAAAACTTTGAAAATGCTTGGCCAGCCTTGGATATTCTCAGGAGGGAATGAAAGGCCAAGCATGCTGGGCAGGAAGGGGCTGGAGCATGTGCAGACAGGCTGGGTCTCACACGGGGAGGGAGAAGGAGAAGGACTGGCCTCAGCTTACCTACTGCAGTCAAAAGACTGAATCAGGGATTCTCTTCCGTGTTGCTGTTGCCCCTGGAATAGCTCAGACTCCATGTTTGTTATCTAAGCACAAAGGTTTTGTGTTTCTGTGTCTTTCTTACCCTAATCTGTAAGCATTTTCCTGGAAGACATCATCTATTACTCGTTACATCACCATAACAAGCCCAGTGTCTGGCACAGAGCAAACACCCAACATGTACTTGGTGGATTCATTAATCAATGGCAAGGCTGCTGACTTGGCAAGTCAGAGGACAACCCAGACCAAAAAGCATATTATAGGCTACATCAATTTTCAAGAAGGCCTGGATATGGTAAACCTGATTAAAATATTCCACAGTTCAATTATGAAATTAAAATTGGATGAATGAAATAATTAAAGGAAATTTCAGTGCCCTAGTGAGCAGAGATACTAAATGAGATTGGATGACACCACATCAAAGCCTGGGTCTGGTCTGTGTCTGAGGTGTTCATCCTCATTTCAGAATTAAACACTCAGTGATGGTCCATTCTGTATACGTTAGTCTTGGAGTTGGTGTTTCTGTATCTTGATCACTAAAACAGATCAAGAGTGAAGGTAAGAATATGAGGAGACAGAAAGGGAGAGAGAACAAGAATGGGAGCAAGAACAAGGAAGAAAGAGGTAAATATTCAAATTAAGACATTTAATGCACAGTCAGAGACACTCCTCAGAATTGGATGGGGACAGGTGATCAAACCCAGTTTCCCAAGCAAAGTGACCAAACCAACAAGAGGAATCTTGCATACCTGCTCCAAATCCAGGCCACTCAGATCTGCAGTAATAAAAACTTCCTGTTTGTATAATACCAGTGATGGTGGCACTGCATCAGGGACCATGGGTGGGTGGTGATGAGATACACAAAGTCCCTGCACTCAGCTGGGAATACAAATCATTCTTGCAGAAGACTGATTAAAATGTGTCAGTCGATGACCACAGTAACTCAATCTAAGATTTTTCTACCCACGATGTAACTATGGTGATCATGATAATAAAATATGTTCTATTTACAAGTTTTTTCATCTCAACTAGTTATTCAGCCTTCATAACCACCCATATTTTCAACTAATTATGGCTACTATTCCCTACTTCTCAATAAGTGTAAGGATGAAAAGTTAGTGAGAACATGACCAGTAGTACTCCACAGGGCAATGAGTTGTTCAAAGCTACTGCAGTACTGGTCCAGTGTAATTCAACTATTGTGTTTCCAAGTTAAGTACCAGGCATTGCACTGGACCATCAGCAAGTGGTCAGAGAACTCCAGTTGAATCATGGACATTCTGACAGGGGGTACAGGTGGCATCGCTGCTCACCTGAAATGCCTGTTCCCAAGAAGAAACCAACCCTCCTTTCAATTTTACAATCCCTGTGGATTATTAAATTAATCCGCCTTGCTGACAGTCAACCATAGTGTTACCACCCCCTAGATATTGATGCTAAAATTGATAACAAGTTTACTGATTCCAAAAACCAAATGGATACATGTATAAATCAACAAAGCAAAATGTCTATAGAACACTGTGGTCTAAAAGAAAGGTGGGAAAGTTATGAGGTAGAGTGTCCAGTAAAATGGTGCCATGGGCTCACTGTGTGATCTTGGGAGAGTCATTTTCCCTCTTTGGATCAAAGTTTGCTCTTTTAAAAAAGAATCAATCAAAATAATAAAGAATAAATTAAAAATAATAAATTATTTTAAAATAAAAAGAAATGATTAAAATACATGAATCATTTTCTCATTTTAATGGATGGTTTATAAATTATTTTCACCTTATGGAAAGAAAAAGAAAGCTGGTGAGTTCAAATCAGCAGTGCTCTCTACCAAATAATTTGGTTCTTTGCTGGCAGATACATGGTGAGAAAGCTGTCTCTACCCCTGATGAAGTTAGATATGTCCATGTGACCTGTCTTGGCCCAAGAAATCGGAGAAGTGACATGCACCATCTGCAGTCATCAGGCTTAAATAATAATGCCAGCTTGCCGCAGTCCGGCTGCAGCAAAATAACCGGGGGGTGGCGAGGAACTTGTGTAGACTGACACAGCAGGAGTGGAAGCCGTTTATTGTAGGACAGGAGGGGCATATATACATTGAACACAACTTATCTTAATTAACATAAACTAGATACAGCAGTCAGCCAATAAGGAATCTCCACACTTAATGGCTCGCTGGCGTTACTTCACAAACCACTCCCTCTGGCAAAATGCCAGGCACCATCCCGACTTGTTTATAGACCCTAACACCAGCTCATTCCACCCTCTTTCCCCCTGACATAGAAATGGTCATCTTGAATATTATCTGGACCTGGAATGACTAGAGGGCATGAATAGCCAGGCCTGCTGACCCCTGTTAACTCACTAAGACTGTGAGCTGTTGTTATTACAGCACAACCCAGCACACCCTGACTGATAGAGTGAGCTATCATAAGGGAGGAAAGGACAATCCAATTCCAAAGCAAAGAATTCTGGTGAAAGAGGAACCTGTGAAGCCAAGAGTTGAAATTGTTTTGAATTAAATGCAGGGTCATTGTGTCAGAACAGGACACCAGATTACCTCCAAGGGTTCCTGTAATACCTCTAGAACATGCGTGCAGATTTGTATTCCCCAGGAACATCCAGGGCTGGATTGTTCTATGATGTGCTTGATGTTGTGGTTAGATATGGGAAGGTTTGGTACATCAGCAAGTGAGAGAACTAGAGTACCAAAACCATCTCTGATAGGTTGGGGAGCCTGTATGTGCCCCTGGCCACATCAGACAAGGGAAGAGGTAAAGCTGGCCTGCAGTATCTTTAGGTGCTCAGTGACTGGGGGAGACTGAGACCCTCCAGTTGTATTCAAATTCTGGAAATCTATGAATCTGAGATTCCATTATGCTTGGAAAAGATAACCAACAAAAGCCCCATTACTGGAGGTCTCTCTAAATAACAAACAATGGCAGGAAGGAGGTGACTTTGTATGAAAGGAGAGACTGATTTTGAGCAAGGCATTCATCTTTCCTTGAGTAAGGCCAGTGCCTATGCCTGGAGGGAATGGGCTTAATAAATGGTGGCGGTGGAATGTAGGTTAGCTCCAGAAGGAGATCGTGTCAGTGGGTTATGAAGCACTGGAGGAAGTGACTGATGAGGCTGTGTCCTCTGCTGCCCCTGAAGCTCACCAGGAAGGAGACGGAAAGTCTTTCTCAAAGTCAGGTGGTGAGGAGCAAGCCCAGGCCTCTTCAAGTAGGAGTTGGATTGGGGGCCGCTGGGGGAGGCAATAAATTATACTCCCCTCTACCAGCTTCTCAGCAAACACAAACTAGATGAATAGCAGGCAGATGGAGGTCAAAATATCATCTTCTTTTATAAAACATAAAAGTCTAAACTGATAGGCATTGTTTAGAGTAAGGGCCAAATGGGCCTGTCAAATGATCTGCGGAATGAGAACAGCCTGTCCCCTGGTCCCAGCCGATGGTGGCCTGAGGCAGCCTTCCTGCTGCTCAAAGGGGCAGGAGCCCTGGAAGAGTCTTCAGCCTCATGCTCTCTGCAAGCAAATTGCTCTCTAAGGGCAAAGTAGATCTGAGCTGAGCTGACCATGCCGTTTTAGCTCATCAATCCTCCAATCAGAGAGCTAACTGGTGAGGCTGAGACAGAGAAAGAAAAGCAAATAGCATTTCATCCAGTGGACTCCCCATCATGAGAGAGGCATCAGGTTTTGGGGGGAGGGGCCTCTCTCTCTGACACCAGCTGCGTCCCATATATTCTCCACTTAGTGATAGTCATATGCTATGTCTAACACCTCCATGCTCCTGATTTCATGTAGTCTTTTTACAGCTTGAGGTGGAAGGAACTAACTCCATACTCACAAATGAGCAAACTGTTAGAGAGAGGTTATCAGCTGGAGAAGAAGAGGCTGCAGGGGTCCTCAAGCCTTCTGATTCTGCTTTTGGTTTTTTGATGTTTGTTTTGTTTTGTTTGTAATTTTCCCCTTTGCTTTTATGAATAAATAACTGTTCGCAATTTAGGTACTTATATTTATATTAGATTATTTTTGACACTAAAAGTAACACTGACCATGAGACTCACATAATGGTTTTGGAGAATGGTATACCTAGTAGCAGAGAGACACAAAATAGGAAAGAATCCTGGATGCCCACACTTCTGCCCTTCATGTTTTACAGACCAAAGTGCTACTAGCAAGAAAGGAGGAGGAATTTGCTCAGGGTTGGGAATCGAACCTCGCAGTCGTAACTCATGGTCTTTATTCTATTCTGGCCCTTTTCCAGAACACTGGACCCATGAACCCAATGTGCACCCAAATAAATGCACCTGTTCATCTCAGCATCAGCATGACCAACGGTGGGAGCTGAGCCACATCTTACATGCCATCACCTAGGTGACCTTAGGCAGGTCATCTAGATATTTTGCATTTGGTGGTTTTTCTTATCTCAAGCCAAAAAAAAAAGAAGATCGTGGTATTGAAACAGCCTTGCTTATGGATTTTGCAAAGTAAGAGAAAATTTTACAAGTAACTAAACAGAAGCAAAAGAAATGTTTGGTATTTGAGCTGCTTCTGCCTGATGGAGTATGTCCTGGGAAGGTGGGTGTTATCAATTCTGCATGGGACTATCTCACCCACAATTCTTTGTCCAGGGGGAGGTGGCTACCTTTGCTTCCCGTAGCCCTGTCCATACTTATGGATTGAAATCTTCTTTTAAGTCCCTTGTAATTTTTTTTTTTTTTGCCTTTCTAATTTATGTCCAAGATTCCTCAAGCTTTAAACTCAGGCCCAGGGCTCTAGAGAGCATGTTATTTTTCAGCCTGAGGGAAAGGCCCCAGGACCAAGCAAATAGAGAGAAGGGATGGACCCACATGCTGCAACCCAACATATTTTGGAAATGCATTAAATACTTTTCCAAAGGGAGAGTTTCCATTTTAAGTTAATAAACCACCTCAAGGAAGGAAATGGAGCAGAGCAAACAAACAACTCATTGCTGAAACACTTTGGTCCAAAATTTGTTTTCCCCAAGTTTAGTAATAATGCAGTAGGAGGAAAAAAATATTTTCAAAGGATATGCTACCTCTGTGGATGGAAGATTCTATAGGCTTAACACTTTCTGGTGCCCTCCTTACATGTCTGAAAATGTAGATCCACTGGGCTACCAAATACCTGTGAACCATGTACATGACACTATGGAGAGAGGAGGACAATGGGAAATACTGGGATGGACAAAGAGGGAAAGGAATCACAGAGGACTGTAAAACTTAAGTCTAGTGACTAGCAGAAGAGATTAATCAGTCTGTAACTATCTATGAGGACCCACCAACCTCATCTTGGAGCTAAAACAGAGAAAAGACCACTTCCCTCATGGAGCACATATTCTTGTGGAACAATGTTGGCCATCAGCAAGAAAGCAAATTATTTCTCTGAGTAATCAGTACTATTGGAAAAAGAAACTAGTCAGCTATGACTGAGAGTACCTGGAGCAAGGAAGAGGGAAAGGAGGGTATAGGAGATGCTTTGAGCTGCAAACTAAACAGCGGGAAGGAGTCACCACTGTTAAAGGAACAAAACTTCTGGCTGAAGGGAAGAGCAGCTGCCAGGGTCCTGAAATGAGAAAGGGTTTGGTGTGCTGAATAATAAAGGGGAGGCCAGTTGCACCTGAGCAGAGTGAGCTAGAAGACAGTCTTGGGAGATGAAGTCAGAGAGGTGGGCCTAGGTGCCCCACACACCAGATTAGGATAATGCAAACCATTCTGGACCCCAGCTCCTGCAAAAGCCTCCTTAGTCAGCAGTGATTCTACAGTGGTGTCTGGATGGTCTTCAGGATAGAGAAGAGGAATATGGGAAGGCAGGAGCTGTTGAGCGTTAGGACAGGGCTTTCAACCCTGATGCCTGTTGGACTCACCTGGGGAGCACTCAGTATGTTGATAACCCATTTCACCTTCAAAGATGTGACTTAATTGGTCGGGGATACAGCCTGTATCTTTTATAATCTCTCACGATTCGAGGGTGCAGCTGGGAGTGTGGATCTTCACTAAATGATGAAAAGGAGGGAGAGGTTCAGAGAATAGATAAAGAGTCCTAACAATAAAACAACTCTCATCCACAGAGCTCTGCCCCCCACTAGGTACTAGTTGCTGTCTAAGAATCTATCTGCCAGACTCTAAAATACTCATTAATTCATAAACTCTGAATAAGACACCTAAGCTGCCTCCTATCGCAGTGGGATAAGGGCAACAGGCCCACATAGCTCTTCCCTGCCACACAATGGCCACAAATAATCTGACTCTCCAAAACCTCCGGTGTGAGCGACTGGTCCCACAGCTTCAGTACTGATTCCAACGTGGAGTCTTGAGATCAACTCTCCTGCACTCACTCTGCTCTCCGTTCTCCTACAGGCACCACTCCACACCTCACACCCGCACCTTCCATTCCAACACGGCAAACTCACTTCCTCTTTGTGGATGCGTCCCAGTTCAAGCAGACCCTGTATTCATCTCCTTGGTTCTTCCCACGGTACATTTTCTGATTCATGGTTCATACTCCACCCTGTGTGGAAAGGCTTTTCTCATACATTCCACATCTGTAAATAAGGAAACCTGAGGATCAGAGAAGGTAACCAACTTGCCCAATGTCAGCAGCTTAGTAAGAAAGGGAGCCAGGGCCCAACAAAGATATTCTGACAAAAATGCTGCCCTTTTACCTATTATACTTTTCACCATGTACTTTGTCTGTGACCCCAAAGGAAAGCTCATCATTCTCAAAGTTAATTTTTTTTCCTTAATCTTTAGGCCAGATTATTTCCCTTAATAACACAAACTGGGTGGTTTGGTCTCTAAGAATCAGGTTAATCCTTTCTCACACAACTTTTCCCTAAGGAGATTTCAAGGGAGTATTTGGAATTAAAATCACATAAACAAACCTTGAAGAAGCATACTGGGGAGAAACCAAACCAAGCCACCCGTTTGCAACCACGTTTGCCACTTGTGTCAGCAATTCACAGGTAGGTGTGCAGGCCCAGCAGGTCAACCAGGTTGGGGATGAGGCCTCCTGCCAGGGAGCATAATCTGTTTCAGTTCAGATGCATGTCTCCTGTAGATCAATGTTTTCTTAACATATTACATTTTGCATTAAAAAAAAAAAAAAGATAATGATGTGTTTCGTGAGATTTCTTTTTCCATTAGGCTAATGTTGAAAAAAAAACAAAACACAATCTGACTCCCTACCCCTATCCTCCACTGCTGTAAAATCACAAATCAGGCATAATAATAGAGTTCTCCTTAAGGATTCACCGAAGCATTGCAGTCGGCCTGGTGGGCCAATAAGGAAATTTGCATTGTGCTTACAGGACGGTTTTATTGATATAAATGGACTTCTGTTCCCAAATGACTGAGGAGTGCTTCCTGGGGCCTTGGTGTGTCTCCACACATAAATCCTTTTGCTCTGTTCCTGGTTTTCTGGAAAAGGCCAGCCATGGCCTCCGTGATGAACCTGAGCAGTGTGAGCGTAGTGAAGCATGGAGAGTAGGAAGCAATCAAAGCATCTCTCCATAAAACCAAACAAAGTGTGATTCCATCGCAGTCACCATGACAGAGGAAAGAGGGTATGATCGTTCAGATCCGCACTCGTCTGGCCAGAGTGAACCTAGGCTCCAATTCAAGCCTCAGACAAGGCCAGCAGCAAACTGACCTGGATGGGAAGGGCAGAGTCACATCAGAGTGAACTTCTCTACTCAGGAGTGACACTGGTGGCATGGGACAACTGAGTGGGAAATGGGGAACAGTGCACAACAAGGGGCAGAGATCCACAGAGCTCTGCCCAGCCCCTTGGCCTCACCCCCAGACTCTGTGACCTCCTCTCCAGAGGGCTCACAGCTGAAACTTTATTCAAAAGATGGTCCTGGTGCTACCAGAGCCACTTCCTGTGGGCAAACTGAGAGCCATTGCAGGACCCTTGGGCAGTTCATCACCAACTGGCACGTACAAGGTGGGAAAGCTTCCTTGGCTCGGGACACACACGACAGGCTGACGTGGAATTTAACTCCAGAGCTCCCCACAGGTCCAGCTCAACTCAGGAAGGCCTCTGAAGCGAGAAAGATGTTTCTGTTAGCTTGCTTCCATGCGGGTTCTCCTGAAATCTCTTCCTTCATAATTCATCTCCACTCAAATATCTATCTCAGCACCCAAGAGCCACAGCTCAATCAGGTGGACAGAACCAGAGTCAGACAAGAAGGGACAAAGAAGCCGAAATCAGGCAAGGTATGCCAGACAGGTGGAGGAAACGCCAGAGGGAGCCCAGGGATCTGTGACCAAGAACCTAGCTGGGGAGCTGGTCCATCCTCATAAAGAGTCCTTAAAGGGCCTCTAACATGGTCAGTTAGGAAACAGGTTATGCTCGAAGAGAACCAGAAAACTAGAGAAGGAACCTGCTCAGATTAATTCAAGTCTTTCCCAAGAATCCAAGTTGACTGCTTTAGGAAAAAAAAAAAAAAAAAACATGGTAACTGAATTTCTGTATTTGAATAACATCCATCAGAAAGGAATAAAAAATGTTCTCTGGGCTCCCAGAGGAGAACAGGAGGAGTCAATATGTGGAATGAAGTGATGGTGGATCTGGGCTCAGCTTAAGGAAGATCATTCTAAGAGTGACATTCATTTAAAGATGGAGTTTCCTCTCAAATGCTGGTGAGTGTCTGGTTGCTGGAAGTGGGCCACAGTGTTTCAGGCTATTGCCAAGGGCAGGAGAGCATCTTTTAGGGAGGAGGTGATGCTAGATACCTTGGGAGGTTCATTTCAGCTAAAGCTTAATAAATCATAGTTTCCTACTCTGCTTCCAGCCTCACAGAGTTCCAGAGCAAATAGATCTGCACTCCCAGCCCACTTTATTTCCTTTGGGTTTCTTTAGCTTCTACAAAATATTCAATAGGTAAAAAATAATGTCAAAATGAGTATACCAAATCAGCAAATATAACTTTTGTTTATTTCATTCTTTTAAAATAAGAACAATAATAATAATGATCAAAGTAAAAATCTCACTTATTATTTTGCTAATATAGATCATTTTTAAAAGGCAACTGACATAAGTTTAAAAAGAAAGATTCATCTTTCCAAAATCATTAAGTTGGCAACATTACATTGGGTTTCGCTGAGAACAGGTAGGAACTTTATTACACTCTAGCCATGGTCTACAGAACAATATTTGGGAAGCCAAACTCTTATTTTTATTTGTTTTAACTAGTTATACATGAAACTAGAATGTACTTTGACACATCTTATATAATGGAGTATAATTTCTCATTCTTTTAGTTGTACATGATGTAGAATACCACTGGTCATATAGTTATATATGTACATAGAGTAATAATGTCTGATTCATTCTACTATCCTTCCTACCCTTTCCCCTCCCTACACTCCCCTCTACCTAATCTAAAGTAACGCTATTCTTCTCTAGCCCAACCTCATTGTGAATTTGCTTTTTAAAGAGTGAAGCCATAGTCTTTAAAAATAAAAATCTATGTCCAGTGAAATCTCCCCATGTTGCTACCTTTGATTTCCATGACTTAAAGGAAACATTTAGGTAATAGCAGAAAATCCCTTTCAAATTTTCATGGCTGAATGTAACTTTCCAGCAATAATAGAGTCAAATTGCCAGCATTCTATACATGCACACCCTCACAAATAATTGGCACCCTGAGTTCATAAAGCATTTTCATCTCCCTATGCCCTGGATGCTCCTAGCAAGCATGCATTGGAAGACAGAATTGCATCATTACTGCAGGATTACAGGTGGCTGGTGTCCTGATTGGGTATGAGATAAACAATGTATAAAACTGGGTGAACTTCCACTTACTGGATAATGTCTGCTTCTTTACACAGGTGCACTTGTCCTTAAGAAGTGACTCTAACAAGAACACATGGCCTACTTGAGGGTGCAGAGAGAGGTCCTGAAGAAAGGAAAGCGGGGGAGAAAGTAGACAAGGTGCTCCAAGTGGAGGGAGCAAGCTTCCCAGAGCAGGGTCATGTCAGAGAAGGGAAAATGCAGTCGATATTCCAAGCAGAAAGGGCAGCAGGTGGGAAGGAGGGAAGGACTACAGCAAGAGAGACTGGGTTTGCACAACCACAAGCTCTTCCAAGAGCCGGGCAAGATGAGAAATGCTCGAGAATGGCCTGGGAGATGAGCTGGCTCATGCTAACAACCCCTCTCCTCTGTACCTCTGTACCCCCTGCCTTCTCATTGAGGCACTGCTTTCCCATGGGAGATTTCTGTGTCCCTGAACTCAGGAGCTTAGTATCCCACCCCCACCAGTCACTCTCAAGACACCATAACTTCTCATCCTCTCCTTCTCTCATTCTTTATATTTTTCTCCCCAGTGTAAAAATATCATCCGAGGAAGCAGACACCATGTCTGGTTTTGTTCGTGTATGCCCAGGGCCAAGTTCGAGGGCTGGTGCATGGCAGGGGTTAATTAGATTGGAGGGGCAAAAAAAGATAACTGATAAAAAGATGATCTAGAAAGATATTTACAACTGGCCTCCCACATATGTGGGTTTCATAGGATGAATTCAACCAATCATGGGTCAAAAATATTTGAAAAATTTTTTTCTGTACTGAACATGTACAGACAAATTTTTCTTGTCATTCTTTTTAAACAATACAGTATAACAATGATTAATACAGCATTACATTGTATTAGGTATTGTAAGTGATTTGAAGTTTAACAGGAGATGTAAGTAGATTGTGTGTAAATTCTATAGTATTTCATGTAAGAGGATTGACCATCTGTGGATTGGGTGTCCACGTTGTCCTGGAACCAATCCCCATGGACACAGAGGGAGATGGTACACTGGGGAGTTTGAATGTTTCTTGATTGTAAGAAGGATCTGATGAGAGGTTTAATCAGGGTCTGGTCAGCTTTGCTCTAGAGGAGGAGGGAGCAGGGCTAGGGATGCATGGAAAAACAAGCCAGGTGCGAACAAACTGCTGCCGTGGGCTGAGTGGTCCTTGTTGAGACCTCAGGCCGGACAGTGTGTGTAGTGCAGAGGAGAGTGCCGAGCCATGAAGTGGGCAGAACTGGCAGAACTCACCAGCTGCCTGGATGCCATAGGTCCAAAGGAGTGGCATCAGGGCATGATTGGACCTGGACAACTGGCAGGTGGATGATGCCATCCAAGGAGAGGACCCAGGAGCAGGAGGTGTGTGGGACATATCATTTCATGAGGCTGCCATAACAAATTACCCTAAACCAGGGGCCATAAGTCAACAGACACATATTATCTCATGGTTTTGGAGGGCAGAAGTCTGAAAGAAATTGTTAGCGGGGCTGGGATTTTCTGAAGCTTCTGAGGAAGTGTATTAGGGTTCTCCAGAAAAACAGAGCTGATAGGATCAACAGGTAGGTAGGTAAAATGATGATGATGATAGATAGATAGATAACAGATAATAAATTAGATAACAAAAAGATAGATGCATACATACACATATAGATACATGCAGATACGTAAAATAATTATTACAATGAACTGGGCCACATGATTATGGAGGCTGAGAAGTCCCACGTTTATTGTTTGCAAGGTAAAGGCTCAGGAAAGCCCAAGTCTGTAAGCCAGGGGAAGTGATGGTGTTAGTCTCAGTCCATGGGCAGGAGAAGACGGATGTTCTGACTCAAGCAGTCAGGGGAAAAGGGCAAACTCTTTCTACCTCTCAGTTGTAAGAGCCAAAGATACTGTAAACATTTCCAAATGTTTCCAGAAGACAAAATCATTCCAAGTTAAGAGTCATGAATGTGGGCTGAATGAATTTCTTAAGCAAGATATTCCTGGCACTGACTTGAAGAAGAGCATGGGAATAGGGTCCAGAGCCCCCAGGTTCTGCTTCGGGGCAGGGAAGGTGGAGAGTGAGGCAGAAGGTAGACAATGGAGGTTCTGATCCCGGGAGAGTGGGGGACAGGCTAAACCAACTCATTTGGAAATCTTCCAAATTTTAACAAAGGGCACATGCACACCAGAGTCCAAATACAAAGATCCACAGAACTGAGGCTCCGATCCTGCCTCTTTCCTACCAAATCCAGCACCTTTCTTGTAAGAATCCAGAATGAGCGCCAACTGAGCAGCATAAACACTCTCACAGATCTTCTCAAGGTTAGGCTGACACCGTGGACATCCTTCGCAACAGATGGAGTTAAACAAAACAGAGCCCCGCGCTGTGCAAAATACAAGAATCTGTGCTGAGCCTGGCTCTCTTTTCCTTCTGATTTCCCTAAACCCCTTGATTTAAATACCCAACTTTTGTATTAACTCACTAGAATAATTGACATCTCAATATCTCCCTCTCTTTGTCACCTGTTACTAAATATACCTTCTCCTCAGCAAAGTTTTCAGATTGACTGCTCCTGACAGACAACACAGATTTCAACATTTACACAGAAGTTGTCTGTCAAAAAGAGAGAGAGAGAAAAAAAAAGAAATAGAAAAAAAATGGCCTATTTTAGGATGTCTCTTTGCCCAAAACACAGGAAAGAGAGGAGGGAGAACTCTCTCCCGAGCATAACAGCAATTTATTCCAGGATGCACAGTCTTGCTAGAGATGTTGCTAGGCAACCTCCTGGCAGCATGTCAGGGGGCAAAGGGAGATGGAAGGCAAAAGAGACATGGAGGCCTGGGCACCACAGGACATGCTGAGACCTGCCTGGGGCACCACCCCCCACCCCTTTCCCTGATGGGAGGGCAACCTGGGAGGTGAGTTGAATTCCCATGGCCTAGAAGCCAGCAAGAGAGAAGCCACACCAAAAGCACAGCCTGAAACTCAGCCACTCTTGCTGGCATTTTGTCTGCCATGGAATGAGCCCAAGCTTGGGAGTCAAGCAGAGCTTGGTTTCTCCATCTTTAATAGCAATTGTGGTCAGAGCTACATCAGAGCAACATGGTGGGGGCTCCACTGTGCATCCAGCCACCTCTACTTTCCCTCCTCATGGTATCCACCAAATTACGTTGGAATTTTCTGTTCCTTGTGGCCTATCCCCAGTGGGGCTGTGTGCTCCAACACAGGGACAGTGACATCCGTCACCACTCAGAGATGAGGCCACTGTCTGGAATGCAACAGGGCCTCATGGAATAACTGTGTTTTACCGGGTCTGAAGCAAGACTCCTAAGAGTGTTGTACAAGAATAATTCTCCAGCCTCACCCACAGTTCTTCCTCGTCTCCAGCCTTCCCTGGACCTTCTGCCCATCCTCCCAGCCCTAATGTCATCACCTTCACTTGATCAGCATGCCTGTCATTACTTCCAGAGTGAACTGGGAACGCTAAGCCATTGTTCCCTCTCCCCCTGTGACTTCCCATTAACTCCTCTTCATACCCTGAAACTCCACCCATGCCTTGCCTCCTCTCTGAAGTGCCCTGTGTTTTTACCTAAGTGACTAATGTGCAGGTTGTGACCATGACAATGGAGAGCAGAGTGACTGCGGCATACCACTAGACCAAGCTAAACCGCTCAGAGGGAGCTGTCCCTCTGTGACCTCAACTGTTCCTAGTTATTGGATAGTTACTAATTGTCTCTTGACAAAGAGAGTGAGTGATAGATCTAACATGAAATCCAGTTCCCTACAGATCTAAGTCACTAATTGCTTCTGACATGTAATGCATAACATTCTTTCATTAATTCAAATACTTGAAGATCGATAATTAAGCACATTTTACATCAGTTGTTATGGGGGATACCGGAATATAGAGTATTCTTTTATGGCGCAGTCTGGCTGGGCACAAATCAGGAGCCACTCAAGCAGGAACAAACTTGATTTCTGAGCTCCCCCGAACACACACCCACGCAGCCCTTCCAGGGACACCACACCACCCGGAACTCCCTCCGTGGGAACTTCACCAACCAACGCAAACTCCCCAGGATTCCCCAAGAGAACTCCAAAGTACAGGCCCCAAGGCGGAGAGCAGGGGTCTATATACAATTGAATACACAGCCTGTTTCCATCCAGCATCCTCCAGTCACAGCAATTATACACAGCTTAACTTAATTATCATCATCTTAATGGCTCTCCTCTCAACCATTACTTCTGGCAAAATGCCAGGGGCCATTCCGACTTGACTGTGGCTCTCAACACTTTTATTCATTTAGTTCAATGAAAGGCACCATGCTATTCACTTCTCTAGTTGCTCACTACAACACAACAGGGGACTGGTTTGTTTCCTGTGTGCAGTGGTCTTTTCCTCACACCTGGGCCATCAGCACCTTAGTGAAAGCTTGGGTCTCACATCTCAGCCTGCCCTTAGTTACTGCTTTGAGCTTGGGCCACAAGAAGTAATTGATGTCTTCTTGTGAGTATGACTTGAGTTCCTTGTATGCTTCCTCAATCTAATTTACTGCAATTGGATTCCACAAGACAGAGAAGAAAGAAGCACCCACACAGCACCTACCATACATCTTGTGAGTCCCCTGCATTTTTTCATTTAATCCTTGCAACAGCTCTTGAAGGAAGGGACCATTATTCCTACTTCCAGACAGATGAGACAACAGTTCAAAGACAATAAACAACTTTCCTGTGGCTGGTCCCTGGTATACTAATTCTGAAGACGGGATTTTCCTCCATGTTCCCTTCGCACAGCTTGCTACCTCCAGTGGGCCCCAAAGGATGGTTAAGAAGACCACGCACACAGAACAGGAAGAAAGGGTGTCAGAGTAAGAACTGATGTGGCAACGGCAGAACAGCGCATGGCTTTAGAGAACCAAGAGTGCCTGGCAAAGCCACAGCAGAGGGGTGAAGATAGGCATGTGGGAGCTACAGTCATAAAGGAGATTCGGGGCAAGGTGTGAAATGCCTTGAAATTCTTTGCTTGGTGCTCAACCTCATGGTTCCAACCTCCCTGTAACTACTCAACAACAGCAGTCCCATATTCCCCATGTGGTAAACCAGAACTAATTCCAGAGGTGGATTTGGGGAGTCTCAAGACCCACACCTATGCTACATTCACTTTGGCTTGACTGAGCGACTTGACCAAGACGTTCAGTCAGAGGCATCTGCGCGGGCCACCTTCCCTGCAAGCGTCCCCTGTGGCAGGTGCTCACCTACGCTTCCTCAGCAGGTGAAGTGCCCAATCTGTGACGATTACAATGAGCCATTTCTCGTTTTCATCCAAATAACAACAACTAGGAATGAGTTGAGAAGCCCACCTTATCTCCTGAATTTAAACTGCCTTTAGATATACACGGCAGGGCACAGAGCAAAGGAGGCTTTATTGGGCCTGAAGTGAGTCAGAGCACATGTCTGAATTCCAGTCCCCTGGGAATGACAGACTCCTCAAGGCAAAGAGCAGGTTCTCCTGCCAGATCTGGGGATCAAAAGCATCTGAGCTATGGCCGCTAATTGGTCTATTCTTAATCACAGTCATTTTTCATGCTAGGGAGTGGGACGAGGAGGCAGAGTGAGGGTTTTATTTTTAACGACTGCACTTTCCGTGAGAAGTGTGGTCCCCATTTACAGCAACAAACGGAATCCGTGCCAAGAAGATGGGGCTGAATTATTAAGTGCAAATAATTAGGCCCTTAGTTCCTGGATTTGGGGAAAGGAGTGCTCTGTGCAGCACAGGGGTGGAGAAAGTACCATTTATTTCGAGTTTGTCATCATTTAAAATGATAATTAGTGAGAGATAATATGCCTCCGTAGCCAATTTTGCCTCTGATTATTTGCTTGAATATGGTAATTGTGTGGTTTTGTTTTGTCTCCCTTCGACATGCCTCCTAGAGTCCTTGTGATTTTTTAGGGGGTTGGGGGACTCATTATTATCTCTCAGAGTAAGTATGGAGATACATAATTAGACATTATTTGTGGTAGAAGGAGCCAGGTTCCGAGCGGTCTCTGTGGTACCATGCGCTGAGCTACGAGGGACTCTCAGTATCTGCAGGACATTGTTTCCCCAAAGACTTCACGGTTCCATCTTGAGGGACTGTTGCCTGTGTAGGACTCAGGCAATGGGAGACCTGCTTGCTGGTCCTTGCTCTGCCCCGCCCACCACAGCTCTGACTTCACTGAGAACTGGGGAAGGTCGTAGGTCATTTCAAACACACTGTGTTTGTCTTTCTACAGTTTTCTCCTTCTTTTCTTCACTGCCAGTGGCAGATGGTGTCAAATCCCTTCTCTGCCTTAGAATGCTTGAGTGCCCTAAAGAGGGGGGAGTGGGGGGCTGGTATGGCCCCACCATGGGAGGCTATTCCATGCAGCATGGACACATAGGAGCCTGGGAGGTGCAGCCTCACACTCTCATCATCAGACACAAAACACCAGTGTCCAGGTGGCTCTGTGCTCCCAGGGAAGGATGGTGCCATGTCATCGCTGGGCAGCCTGGAAAGAAACAATCCAGAATAGTGGGAATTAGGAAGTCACCCACCCGAAGGCGAGGAGGAACAGGGCAGAGGGGACCAACCACGAGTGAGGGCTACAGTCCAAAGTAGGCGTGCTGAGCCTTCATCCAAGGCTCCGTGCAACCTCAGGAAATACCATCTGTGGGAAGAGTCAGGGGCCAGGCTGCAGAGGGCCAGCTCCTTCGTGCTGGATCCCTGACTCCTCAGAGCACCATCAGTGACCTGACTGCGGCCATTTCCCCAAATCCCACCTCCTCCCCCTCATCCCAGCCCTGTCTTCCCTGACCTGTGTCCCAGACCACAGCCACTTTGCACTTCCTGGGGCTATCTAGAGTGTCCCACACTTTCTGTTGGTTCCACTATCCAGAATGTCTTTGTCTTCCCTCCTTGCCTAGACAACTCTGAATCATACTTTAAAAGAAATTTCAAATGTCTCTTCCTCTGGAGACCTCCTCAGTGAGGGCCAAGGGCACTTCCCTGGTATCTCCATGACATCCCACACTTACTCCAATAGCACATTTACCCAGCACTTGGTCGGTGCTCCACAAATGCTTGGCTGGTGACGCTAGCTCCCTCCTGCTGAACCCTGAGCCTCCTCACTCACAGTGTCCTCTGAACTGGTTGAGTTCCCTTGAGTGGAGCTGGCATCCGTCGAGTAGGGTTGACACAGGTTCAGCCAGTGGTGCTGAGTTAGTACTAGAACCAACACAAGGCAAAGGGAAGGAGGATTTCCTCCCGTCAGCAAACAAGGGTGCCAAACAAACAGCCCTGGCTTCCCACTTTACTCAATGGCTCCTGCTCAACGGCATAGTGGAGAGAATAGAGCGAAGAAACTAGAACATTCCTACAAGGATCAAGTGGCTGCCCGCTCCGTCACAGCCAGACCTGAACACTCAGATCTGAATCTTCAGGACCCATCTCCCCTTCGGATCCCACCTTTTATCTCCATGAAGGGATCCCAAGCAGTTAGTGTCCATTCCCACTTCCTGATGCATGGCCCCTCATGGTCTTGGCATTTGTGCACTGACAAGCTTGTCTTTGATATTCTAATGAGATGACTGAGGGCAGGGGACCCCTGAACAGCTTCAGAATGGGAGCTTGTTGCTAGAAAGACAGACAAGATTAGAGGGTTGGGACCTCCAGGGAGGGAAGGGTGACAAAACGATAAGTTGGTCATCGATGGCCAGTGACGTGATAAATCGCACCAGTGTAAAGAAGATTTCGCAAAAACTCTGGGGGATTGGGACTTTCAAAAAGCCAAGCAGATGGAGGGTCCTGAGACATGGCCCTGGAGGGGGCCAGGAGCTCCACCCCTGGCCTGTGCAACTCATCATCCCACTTTCATTTGCATCTTTTGCTAGTTCATTTATACTAAATGGGTCAGTGTAAGGAAAGTGTTTCCCTGAGCTCTATGAACTGCCCTAGCAAATTACTCCAACCTGAAGAGGCAATCATGGGGATACCAACTTAAGCCGATTGGCCAGAAGCATAAGTTTCTGGGATTTTGACTATTACCTGAAGTGGGAGCTGTTTTGGGGACTGATTTCTCAGCCTGTGGAATCTGATGCTGTCTCTGGGTACACAGTGCTGGAGTTCAGCATACAAGGACTGACCTTGGGGGTCAACCTGCTCCTCTCTCATAAAGCTCATATCACATACCTATGGGTGGGATCAATGACACAGGAGGGCTGGTAATTCAACCCTGCAAGGAAGTCAGGATACCTACATGAGCTGCCCATCTAAACCATCTAACTAGCTTTAGGTATAGGCATTTTTGGATATCTTTCTTCATCTGTCTCCTATTTGTTATTTCTCAAAGGTTTTGAAGGCCAGTAGGGAGCAGAAAATACATGTTGGTTCCCTCCTCCCCGTCAGGTGTGCAGCATTGGCTGGCCACCCACCTAACCACTTCAGGCCTCTGTTTCCCAGTCTGCGAACTCGAAATAGTTCATCCTATCATCAAAGTACTGGGGAAATGAAAACATCTGGCACTAAAGTGGTATTAATTCCTTTCCCACCTCCACCTTAGAAAAGAATATAATCTCTGTCCCTGATGTTGCTTCTCTGCTCTCCTCCTGACCCTGAGTTCATTCCACTCCCCACTTATATTCTCCATTTTACTTAAATAAATCACTTTCTTTCTAGTTTCCAAAGATAGAAATCTGTGCTGCTGACACTCGGATCTGAATCTTCAGGACCCATCTCCCCTTCAGGATCCCACCTTTTATCTCCATGAAGGGATCCCAAGAGCACCCCCCATGTAACATGTAATGGAGCACATCTCCTTGCACCCAAGCCCTCAACCTGTGCCACCCACACAGGAATCAGACATGTGGGCTGGAGTAACAAGCCCAGGACAGAGAGGACCAGGAAATGTGTGAGTGAATCCCACAGAAACCAGCCCCCGAGGGCCGCCTTTCAGTGCTTCAGCAATCCCGTCTAGACTCATCTAGGGCCTGCGCCTCCTTTCCCCAGCTCCACCAGCTTCCAGCTGCCCTGCCAGCATGCCCACTACCCATCACCTTCCCCGCTGGCTGGTCAGCTTCCAGGGGCAGGACCAGCAAAGGCTGCTGCTGTGGGTCAGTGTCCTTCCCTGCAGACTTCTGCCTAGAGGAGCCCCTCAAAATGTCTGTGAAGTTGGGAGAGGAGACATCCAAGCCTGTTCTCTCCTCTCCAGAAGTGACCTTTTAGTGACAGCAGTGAAGAGTTTTCAGAAGTGACTTTGACCATTCTTATCATTATGATTGCAACAACAGTGACCTGCTCACAGCTTCACCCACTGCTGCATTTTGTTGTTGTTGTTGTTGTTGTTTGTTTGTTTGTTTTGGTACCTGGAATTGAACTCAGGGGCACTCTACCACTGAGCCACATCCCCAGCCCTATTTTGTATTGTATTTAGAGACAGGGTCTCACTGAGTTGCTTAGTGCCTTGCTAGGCTGGCTTTGAACTCGTGATCCTCCTGCCTTAGCCTCCTGAGCCTCTGGGATTACAGGCGTGCACCACTGCACTCAGCCGCTTCTGCTTTTTCTAACCCAGTGTACTAAGAGATCGTTAGCAGCAAGCCAGCAAGTTTCTCACACAAAGACCCAAGTGTATGTTAGGGTTAAGGTCAATGTGATAATACAGTTACCAAACACCATTTGGAGAAAGCCCCGAGAAAACATCACCTATTGCCCTAAAAACAGCTTTTGGAAGACCCAGTTCCCCATGACCAGCTGTGGTGCTTTAAGGAAAAAAAAAAGTGTACATTCTCACATCTGAATAAGCCATAAAATGTCTCTCCTACCCTGTGCTGGTCATGTGTACCCTCTTTGATTGATTTTCCAATCTGCAGACCTCAGATGTCTTGTTCAGTGACAAGAGAAAGTCAAAGAATGTTGGTAATACTTAGAAAGAGCAAGAAAGGAAAAGAACTCCGGCAGCTTCTTTGTACTTATTGCACAAAAAGCACCCTGAGTAGCATCACCCTGGAAAATAAGAAGGAGCCAGCACACAGCACCCCACCCTAGCACATGCCATTCTGAGGAATGTCCCATGTGCATGGAATGTGGACATCTCCCTCCATTTCACTGTCATCGCCTCTTTAAGAAACGGTTTCCCTTCCCCAAAGTGTCTCTGTCCAAGATGCATGGCCTGTTTGCCTTTCATTTCTGCCACTTTTAATTATGTACTTTGTTTGTTTGTTTCCGGCACATCCAGGCTCATGAGGAAGAAACTCTGGCATGCACTCTTGGCGACCTCTTATGACCACCCAGCACCCACCTCTGCATGGGGAGGGCTTTCTCCCTACAAGATCTCTCCATGGTGAAAAGTGCAGGGGTGGTGGCTAAATACTCCAACCTCTTCCCACTTCCAGCAGGGCAACTATGCTTCATATTCTGCTCTGCATCCTGGTGTCCCCAGAAGGACTGACTGTTCGTTGCCTGTGACTTTCGTGACAATTTACATTTGGTTGGCTTCCTTCTCTTCGCTGTCTTACTTTGCCCCTCCCTGACTGGTGTTTCTGGGACTCATCTTTTAAGCTAATCACCAGCACTGGAGTCTGAACGCAGGGTCAGTTTCTAGCCAACACCCTGGCCTGGACGCCAGTCTTGCTTCAGACTTTTCTCCAAAGGAGTCACCCCTCCCACAGAGCAGGGCCCCGGACCTGTGAGGTCTTGGCAGCAGCAGTGCCCTGTAGATCTAATCCAGGCTTCTGGGAGGGTTTCTCTTGCCTTTCTGTGCAGGATTTGGAGCTGAAGAAAGGGTCCAGGCCACAAAAGAATAAGTTGTAGAGATGTCAGATCAACCCGAGGAACACAGCTACAAGCAGAGCATCAAACACATGCAAGTGAGCAGGGGACTCGTGGACAACTCAGACACTCCCAGGCATCTCTTCCTAACTATGTGCTTAGTGAGTGTCTTCCAAGTGCCAAGGCTGTGGTCATGGCATCCCACCACACAGGAAAGACCTTCCAAACCAGTGCGTCCAACACCTTTTGAAAAAAATAAATGAATAAAATAACATATTTTTTTAAAGTGAAAAGAAGAAAAGTAACCCACTGCACCCTTCTATTGAAATGCAGGGAATAAACACAGAGACCCTCCCTGGGTAAGGTGAGAGAGCAGATCACACACTGGCCTTTCTATAGGAGATGTTGTGCTTGCCTCCTGACCCCTGTGCTGTTGGCATGGAAACAGCACACCTGGGCTCTGGAGTGCCTTCAGGTGTAGAGCAGGAGGATCTCCAGCAATCCAGGGAGGTGGGTCAGCCTATCCTCATGGTACTGGAAAAAGAAAACATCCAGAAATCTCCAGAAGAAAGCCGAGAATGGAACAAGCCTGCTTCTCAGCCTGCTTCTCTGCTTCCTCCACGGGCACTGCCCTCCCTGTCACCAGGCTGCATGTGGGTCCTTCCCTCCACCTGCTCCCAGGCTCCACTTTTATCTCCTAAGCTCATTTACTCTTCTTCAGACTTTGGCTCTTTGGTTGCTTTTTCTAAGAAATTTCTCTTCGATTGTCAAGGCTGAGACCTGACCCCGTTTTATTAAGGTCCTCTCCAGTTCTCTTTGCTGTGATCCTACGACATCCATTTGACCTAAGCTCATCTTTTCTATAAACTCTCCAAAAGCAAGACCACATCTGTTTCTGCTCCTCAGGGTCCCCAGCATCTACTTCGGAGCCCAGCCCACACTAGAGATCAATGCCAACCACTGCAGAATGAGTGCAAGTACCACTCTCTGGTCCCACCAACACCAGCGTGTTCGGCTGAGCCAGAGCAGATGCACTTTTTGGTTTGGCATTCCTCAAAGAGTGTCTTGTAGAGCACTAGCTCCAGGAAATGTTAATAGGTCACATACCAAACAAGGAAAAAATAGTATTTCCTGAATTTGTATTAAGTGAATCCAGAAATGGAAGTTTTAACAAAATTGTCCCCATGTCTTTAGTTTTCAGAACACTTAAATTGCTAACATGGCAGTGACTCTCAAGATAGGATGACACTGAGCAAGATGCCCCATCCTGACTCCTTCCCAGCCCCGGGCTGCCTGTCCTGAATACCACCCTGTCCTTAATTCTGTGTGTCAAGTCTTCAAGCTCCGAGCTGAGGGTACACCAAGAGATGATGCACTCAGTAAGTGCTGAAGGAAAAGAACCTGGAAGACAGGCTGGTAGCAGGCCTGGCTCACAAAGCAAAATGCTTATACACTTGGAGACTAAGAAAATGAGTATGCAAAAATGTGCATCCTGAGGATGTTGCAAAAACCTGACTATGTGAAGACGTGATAGGGATCTGCTTTGAAATCATACCCAAGTTCTTTGGTCATCCCTGGTGTTCTCCAAAAAGAACAGAAGTATTCTCAATGTATTCAATTTTTTTTTTTAAAGAGAGAGTGAGAGAGGGGAGAGAGAGAGAGAGAGAGAGAGAATTTTTAATATTTATTTTTTTTTTTAGTTCTCGGCGGACACAACATCTTTGTTGGTATGTGGTGCTGAGGATCGAACCCGGGCCGCCCGCATGCCAGGCGAGCGCGCTACCGCTTGAGCCACATCCCCAGCCCCTCAATGTATTCAATTTTAAGAGCCTTTTGAATGAGAGACCATGTGTGTCCTAGCTTGTTACATGCTCAGCTCTCTCCAGTCACTATTTTGTCTAAGCAGCATCCCAGAACATAATACTCAAGGACCGATTTATGATAAGAAGGGCGGGAGGGAGGAAAAGTCAGCCTACTCACACCAAGAGGCCCTTCTGGGGAACAAGGCATCGTCTCTGAGTCCTTTGGCTCTAATATTTGTACCTTTTACTGAAATGGCATTCCCCATGGTATCCTGGGGACTGAGAAGGAGAAAGAATTAGTTAATGTCTTACCATCCGACTTTACTCAAAAGAAAACTGTGACCCTAGAAGTCTATTCCACTTAGTTAAGGTGGAAACAAATATTATACAATAAATTAGCAAGGGGGAGAGAAATAATGTCTAAGGTTTAAATCCTGCTTTTAAAGCAGTCCACTCAGCAGGTAGTAAGCACATAAAACAGACAAACCTTCTGTCCTGTGGTTAATATAAGATTATTTCCACTAGAACAAACCATACGTACATATTTATTTTTATTTCTCTTAATAAAAATAAAGCTACTTTACTTTGGGCTTCTTCAGTGATACTAGAGTCAGTTCTCACCCTCTGGTGGCCTCTGTGTACACCAAGTCAGTTTGGTGAGTCTTAGAATCCCAGACCCTGAGCAGAGCGAAAGAGTACACTATTTCCTAGAACATCGCCTAAGCCACCTTCTGCCCTAGTTCTGCCACGTCTCTACTCTGTGACCACGAATCTCTGCTTGCTTTTTTCTAACATGTGATTTTTTTTGATTAAGTAAAGAGCAGAAGGAATAATGAATTACAGTTTCTGGACTTCAAGAGACTTTTGGGGAATATTGGTGGGAGAAGAATTTAAAAATTTTAGAAACAGAGAGGGAATGTTCAAACAAAAGCTAGGATTCTAAAAAGGGCTTAGAGATCACCTTGCCCAACAAAGCTGCTTTCTGGAGGCTCTGAAACCCAGGGAAGCCTAAAGTGAAGACATTGTCCCATGATCAGGCAGCAGCCTCTCCAGACCTTGAACCTGGGTTGTTCAGTCCTGGCCAAGAGCTTTAGGTTGATGCCAAATTGTATCATGCCACAAAGAGCAGCCTAAGGAATCTGGCTTTTGTACCCAAAACAGTGGAGGCCTTAAAAGATTACCAGGGAGTGACATGAGGAGCCACCCATTGAGGCTTGACACCAAGAGTGTACAATAATTGGCATGTACCAGGGCTGAGGGAAGAGTCCCTGCCCTGCAGACGGGAGGCTCCTTTTATCTGGTGAGCTCTATTTCTAAATTTAATAAACCATGAAAACTCTGATTTCCAACAGACACCTTAAAATAATCACAGAGTCCACAAAACTGCCAAAGGATGCACAGATTCAGTTTGCACATGCCTGCCCAGCTCCAGCAGGATCCCGAGTCCCTGAGAGCACTTGGTATGCATTGAGCGGATCAAAACACATCACTGGAAACATATTTCATCTGTACACCTTTTTTTTTTTTTTTTTTGGTCCATAGTGACTTTTACTCTGGACTAAAAACAAAACAAAACAAACAAAAAAAAGGATTAAGGTGGGGATCCATTTTTATATCAAAGTCTCTTTGATTTTTTTTCACTTACAGAAACTCAACCATGCCTGTCTATTAAAAATAGAATGTCCCAGGTCCTGAACTCATGTCCTGCCAAGAACCCAAACTCTCTGCTGACTTCAAGGAGGCATCTCACTTAGTACAGAAGCAGAAGAGGCCAAGAGAGGGCAGAGAAACCAAACCCCAAACACAGTTCTTCCAGACACTACTTTCTTGTTCTAGCCAACATTCCTCAGCATTTTCAGTTGAAATGCCACCTGCGAGGTACCAAAGGGCTTTGCAAGAAATGCCCATTGTGAGAGAAAGCAGGACCACCATCCCCAGAAGCTCCTGCTGTGGCAGAGGCTCGCTGGCTGGCAGAACACGACCTTCAAGACGATCTTTCCCTCCCTCCCCGTCACTACCCCATGCCCCAGCCATGCCGATGGAAGTTCGCAGCCCAAATGCAAACTGATGCTGACCCAACATCTGGGCTTATTAACCTCCATCCTTCAGCCCCCAGCCTGAATGTCTGTGATCACGTTGGCCACTCCAAAAATAGGTTTACATGCAAGATTCCTCCATGATAATGGGAACCAAATCTCTGAGGGCCCCTGGCCTCATTCACTTAGAACCCCCTGTACCTGTCACATTCTTAGAAAACATGGGAGAAGGTAGATTCTTCTTGAAGAGTGCCTGGTGCCATGGTTTGGATACGTGTCACCCAGAGGCCCATGCTGAGCACCAGGCATGGTGTTCCTGGGAAGTTGTGGAAACTTTAAGAACGGGGACCCAGTTGAAAGTCTTCCAGTCACATGGGGTGTGCCCTAGAAGGCAATTTTGAGATCCTGGCTCTTCCCTTTTTCCTCTTCTCTTGCTTTTTGGCTGCCATGAGGTCTGAGGATCTTCTTCCTCAAGCTCCCTGTCCTCTCTATAGCAAGTGCATTGCTACAAGTCCAAAAGCAATGGGGATGATCAACCACAGATACACCTCCAGAACTGTGGGCCAAAGTCAAGGTTTTCTGTTTTAATGTAATGATCCCAGGTACTTTGTTATAGTATCGGGAAGCTTGTCAACACACAAGGGCAAAAGAGGAGAAGATGAATCCAACACAGATGCCACCAGCAATCAATATTCTAGAAGGGAAACTAGTAAGCCCAAAATGAGCAAAGCCATGATTATGATGAGGCGTACCTGGAGAAAGCCTTTAGAAGCAGACCGGAGAGCAACTACTGCTGGAGGACAAGAGTACCACCAGTGGCCGAGGAACCGAAACTTATGGGGTGCCTGTACACTAAGCATGTGCTTAGAAAGATCAAAGGTAACAGAAGCCAAACACTGGGTCCAGAGTGGAGTTCAACAAGTGGCAGCTAATAATGATAATTCTGTGGCTGGTCCCAAATACGTAAGTCAGTTGTCATGTTTCCATTTTATTTTTTTCAGGCCTTTGCTGTTTTTACACTGCAGCCTCTGGGCATATGAGCTAGAGATTGGTATGGCATTCCAACCACACAGTGGTCACATTAGCAGCTTTTGCACAGATGGCCATGGAGAGTACTGAGCTCCTACTTTGTTCAGCTTCAGGCTTAGCATTTATTCATAGAACTTAGTTGACTGGGCAAAGCCATCTCTGTGCTCATCTTCTGCTATTTATAAGCAGGGAGCTCAGAGCTCTCATCTCCCACTGGGATGCTCCAGGAGGAGCAGACGCCCCTCCTCTCAACCACATCTTCATGCCCCTAAAGAGGACAGCAAGACAAGACAGCCCATGAGCACTCATATCAATGACAATTGACCAATAAACACCAATAGATGATTCTTCTCTTCCAATAAGACATAAGACAGATTGTGGATTTTTTCAACCCACATATATGGCAATGTCTGTGTCTCTCTCGGTTCAGAACTCATCTTCAGGGAACACTGAAGCAGTTCTCCTGAACGCTCTCCCAGCTCCGGTTTCTCCTTCCATGGTCCATCCTCACATGGCACCCGGTGGTCTTGCTGAAACACCCGTCTTCTCAGGTCACCCTCAGTGACCTCCCTCCCTCCTCTGCCATGGTTTTCAGACAGAGTTCTGCCAGGTCCTGGGGATTCTCAGTCTGTAGCTGACTTTCCTGAGAGAGTATCGTGATGATAAGCAGAGACATTGAGCCCAAAGTGACAGGTTTGTAGTTTTGCAAAGAGTGGTTTATTGATTTTTGAAAGACTCACTGAAGAGCCTAAATATCTATAGGAGTTCATATGATGCTCAATAAACATATGTTCAATGAAATGATTGAATATATTTCTTATAATATGATTTTATAAAGTCAAATAAATACTTAACTGATTTGTGCATCCTAAAATATTGAAAAATAATTCCTAAGATTCATTGGTCACTTAATATAAGCCAAGTACTGGTCTAACCCACCATGGATAACATGCCCTTGAGATTCTCAGAGCAACCTGAAAAGCAAGTTCTGTTATTGAAACCAGTTCTCTTTTTCTTTTTATTCAGAGAAGAGAACCAAGGTATAGAGAAGTCAAAGATAATTATAATCATTATCTAATTATGATTTGTTTTAAGGAAAATACACCTACTTTTAAAATTTCTATTTCATATTTTCAAATTATGATCCCAAACTCTTTTTTCTGTATCATGTCATACAGCATTTTTTTTCTGATAAAATTATCTTCAGGTGTCTTTTCTTGGTACCAATTGCTTTTTCTTATTGAGAAGCTCTTATAATTTATGTCTTACAAATTTGCAAGTTATCAATTTATTGCATCTCAGCTGAAAATCAATCCTTCAATGCCAGCTCTTGAAAGAAAAATGTATCTGGGCCCTTTAAATATTTCCCATATGACTTTGACAAGAGAGGGCACTGGAGACACTGCCAGGAAAGTCCCCCAGCAGCTCTGTCAGTAGGGAGGCCTCCCTGGACCCTGCAGGGGTGGCAGGCCTGAGTCCAAAGTGATTCCCAAATGCCTGGGACGCAGGTTTTGCACAGGTAATGCCTGTGAAATTCCCTTTCTTAATGAGAGCTCAGATCTGCTTTTAATATTGCTGAAGATTTGGGACACAATAGGAGGGTGAAAGCAATGTAGAAAGGCTTTATTCTCTTTTTGTATTTTGGAAGGAAAAGCACCAGTGACCCACAGAACTGTTGCAAACAAGAGGACTTATTAGATTTGCTAAGATCATGAATCTAGTTTACATGTCAATGAATAATAAACACGCAATATTCTGTCCTGTTAAGGATACAAAAATGGAAACTATATTAAGGACAGTCAAGGCAAAAGGTCCTGGGACTTTTATTTGCTAGATCTGAAGGTACTGAAGTTGAGCTTTTTTGTCTGTATTTTGTCAGTTTGCTTGTCTTGCAAATTTAAAAAGACAAAATAAAACAAAAACCATTGTGGAGGAATGTCTTAAGAAAATGTTTTTAAGGAATAAGATAAGTTGAGATATTTGCAGCAATATATAATTATTATTTATCAAGTTTGTAAAGCAGATCATTTCGGATCATCAAGTGACCCCAAAAGTTAAGAGGCATGATCCCACATTACAGTGAGGGACCCAGCTCAGAGGTTAGGAAGTTTGCTCAATAACACAAAGCTAGAAAATAACAGAGACAGGATTGAACCCCAGGTTCAGGTGGCTCTAAATACACCTTTTTGCCCTGATACCATCATGTCTATCTATAAACTGCCTGTAACAATAGCTTTGGGCAAAACCAGACTATAGACCCCCATCTGCCTGATTCCATGCAAGTACCCCCTCCACTGTGAGGGGAAGTGGCTGAGAGACGGGCGTGGAACCAGCTTCAGGCACAGCATTTACATGCATTCCAGATCTCAACCTACCCAAGGCAAGAAAGGGACAGAATTCTAAGACCAACTGGCTTAGCATGTTGCAATAAAGAGAAATTAGTGATGAAATTATTGATTCACACAAAGGGCAAGTCCTGGGACCAATCTGCCTCCAGCCTTCGCTCTATCTAACAGCCCAGATAATGACAGTTCTGCTCCATCTTTCAGTCTATTTTTATTCATGTCTGGTTCTCTTTGGCCACCAGCTTTGTTTTGTCTTATTACACTTTAACATTTTCCACATGACAGTCAGGCAGCCACCAACAACCTCAGACTTACCTGACAAAGAAAATAATACTGTTCCACGTGTCAATTAGAAAAGCTCAAGGAGGGGCTGGATGTTCACTCCAATGAATGTAGGAATGCCCTTCAGAATCACCCCTCCACATGACATCTCAGATCTCCTATTGGTTCAAGGTCAACCCCAAAGGCACTGGCTCTCCCATTACTTAGGGCACCTACACACAGGCTCAGGGCTCTGCTATGCTTCAGGGGACTCCTAAGCACAGAGGTCTCAGGAGCCACTGCTGCCAAGTCAGATGGAGGACCCCAGAAACATAGACCTGTCCAAGGGTTCGATGAAATCAGGGGTGGAGCAAGAAAATCTAACACAGAAGACAGAAAAAGAAGAAAACCTTGCTTACTTATTACTTCCCAACTTTTCCCCCCTGATGCTGGGCATTTTATCACAGAGCCACATCCTCAGCCCTTTTTATTTATTTATTTAATTTATAATTTTGAGACAGGGTCTCACTGAGTTGCCTAGGCTGACCATGAACACAAAGTATTCCTGCCTCAGCCTCCAGAATCACTGGGACTACAGGTATGCACCACAGTTCCCAAAGTCACTTCCCAAACCTTTTTGAGTATAGAATCCCTGCTGTTTAGAAAGCCATTTAACAGACGGGAAATGCTGTATCAGACCCTTATGCAGAAAAATAACAATAAGAAATGAACTTCCAGAATGGCAGAGTAAGGACTCTAAAACCATACTGCTCTGTAAAATCAATAAGGACAGTGGCAAACATTTTTCATAACTCAGGAAATTAACAAAAGTTTTGCATCTGCCTGATTCATAGCATAAACCCTAATGCCCTGGGTGAAGGTGTTTAGAGGAGCAGACTTTGAGGAGTGACCAGGCCACAGAGGTGGAGCCCTCATGGACAGGATGAGTGCCCTCGTAGAAGAGGTGCCGGAAAGTCGCCTGGTCTCTTCTGCTGCTTGAGGACACACCAAGAAGTCACCACCTATGAGCCAGGAAATGAGTCCTCACAGATGTGGAACCTGCCTGACTTCCCAGGCTTCAGAACTGTGAGAAGCAAGTGCTACCGATTATAAGCTACCTGGTTTATAGCAATTTTTTTAGCAACCTGAATGAAGTAAAATACAGAAGCAGAATAGCAGACAAAAACACAGCCCAAGAAGTCACCAAGCTGGAACGTGAATGCAGGCTCCCTGACTCCTTTAATCCTCAGGACATCAACAAGCCAAGCGCCGTGTGGAACCTGGGACTGGAAGGACAAAGACAATGTAGCCTGGGTTTGCACATTGCACAGCCACGTGGGGAAGAGACATCAGAACAAATAATAAAAATAATAACATGGTCAAGATGCTAATGAAGAGTTGAGACAGAAAATTCTCTTTGGTTTTAGCAAGAACAGGAGCAGCCTGTTTTCCAACCAGAAGGTTGGAAAAGACAATTACAGAGCAATCTATACTATCAATTAACTGTTACCCAAGTTTGTCCTCAAAACTTTAGCCTGAATCTATGTAAGACTCACCAAAGGAAATACAAGAGTTTGGGACACTAAGTTAATCCAGTAGCTCAGAAGGTTGAGACATGAAGATCACAAGTTCAAAGCCAGCCTCAGCAATGGAGAGGTGCTAAGCAACTCAGTGAGACCCTGTCTCTAAATAAAATACAAAATAAGGCTCGGGATATGATTCAGTGGCCAAGTGCCCCCTGAGTTCAATCCCTGGTACCAAAAAAAAAAAAAAGTTAGGTGCATCCTTTGTGGATATCCATTCTGAGTTCATCATAAATCCCCAAGCCACTTCCAATCAATTGTTGCTGGATTATTATTTAACAGGGGGACACAGAAAGAGTTTGTCATCTGTCACTGCCCAGAGTAGCCATTTCTCGGTGTGAACACCAAGCAGAAATGACTTTTGCCACTGCTAGGGTTTTAAACACATTTGCCCAGTGCTACCAGGCACTAATAGAGCATCAGTCCAGGCTGAACAGAGAAGGGACACAGCGCAATTCAGACTCCAGCTGCTTCTGCTGGGCTGAGAGCTATGACATCACTCAATCCCAGCCTGCAGTTTGCATCCTCTACCCAGGAGATGCAGAAGTTTCCAGAACAATTCATTAGTGAAGATTCAGAATGCCAAGTCTGTGCTGTGAACAGTGGTCTAAGACTGAGCCTCAGTACAGGTATCCTGAAGCAAAACCTGACCGTCCACCATTGGGAGAGCCCAGGTGTGAGTGACATGACAGCATAGGCCCCAGGGTGCACAGATGTCACATGTAGCTTCTGGTAATAACCAGGACAACAGGACCCAATGAAACAATTATCAATAGTAAACAGGCAAACTAATTCTGGCATATCCCCATCACAGAAAATTACTCAGCAATAAAAAGAATGAAGCACTGATGTGCACTAACACATGAAAGAATCATAAAATGATCATAATGAATGAAAGAAGGCAGACAGAAAAGAAATCTTGCAGACTGTGGCTCCACGTAGATAAAATATTAAGAATGTGAACCTGTGCACAGGGGCATCAGGCAGAGCAGCCATTGCTTGGAGATGGGCCGCAGGTAGGGAACAGTCCCAAAGGGGTGCCATGGGTCTGTCTGCTGTTCCGATTGGGTGATTGTCCCAGGGAAGTACACATACAATAGCACCTAAGGGTCCTCCAGCAAGAGGGTGTAGAGACATGTCAGACCCTCCTCCTCCTCCTCCTCCTCCTCCTCCTCCTCCTCCTCCTCCTCCTCCTGTGCGTTTGTTCCCTGACATTTCAAGAAATAAGCTCTGGACATCTCTCACTGTGCAGCATTGGCTCAGCCCTTCTTCAGAGTCCACTGTCAAGCTAGAGTTGAAGAGCACTTCACACACTCTCATTACGGCTCAGAGGTTGTGTGGTTGCCTTCTGACATTCAAAGTTAAGATTATGATGCCTGGCTTAGCATTTCATGGTACCCACCTGTGATCCCAGCTACTCAATAACCTGAGACAAGAGGATTACAAGTTGAAGACCAGCCTGGGCAACTTAGTGAGACCCCATGTCAAAATAAAAAATAAAATGGGCTGGGGATGGATGCGTCAGTGGTACAGCACCCCGGGTTCAACTGCCAGTACTGAAAAGAATAAAAATTAAAAAGACCGTAATATCCCAAACACAAGAATCCTGGCAAGGAGGCTCCTACCAGAACCTGGAAGAGCCAACTGTTTCTGTCTCTGCTGGCTCCCTTCGCTCTCTGCCTTCAGTCCAGCATGGTCTCTGAAGTTCTGAGAGGAGCCTTGCTCCACCTCTGAGAGCTTCATGGCTGCATGCAACTCCTCGGATGCTTGACCATGCATCCTCCTCTATCCCTCCAGCTGCAATTCCAGTTGACTCTGGGCTCTGTGGCTTCAACCCGAGGAGCCTCATTGCCTACCTTGCTTTCTCTTGGAAAATAGGGTTCATGGTGTCACAGTCCTAAAAAGGCAGAGGAGAGGAGAAGAGAGGAGAGGAGGGAGGAGGGGAGGGGAGGGGAGGAGAAGGGATGGGAGAGGAAGCTGTCACATGGTGGGTGACCTGAGTAAGACCAGGCTTCATTCCCAAGAGTGACTCAATTCAGCAGAACATTCTTTGCACCAGCTTGGTCAAGCTGGGGAGGAAAGGAAAGTCAAGTCCAGCCCTCGGGAATGTGGAAAGTAGTCTCTGGGAAAACACATTGTTAAAATACAAAGGATTAAAAAGGTGTTTTGAGAGACCAGGAAGGTCAAGATTACACTCTGCACTTCCACTTAAAAGCAGGCACTTCTTGGAAAGCTGAAAGAATGACAGTAAGAGAATTATTAAGTATAAATCTATAAAAATAAGGAAGCTGAGGGAGGGGACGGCAGCAGGTGAGGGGGCAGCTGAATTCTAGCAATGAGGTGCAGCAGTACAGGCTCACAGAGCCACCAGAGCAGGCAGCCCAGCCTGAGCCACAGAGGGGGGCTTCCGCAGGCCGCAGCAGCTCTTTGCAGGCAACCCAACACCCATCTCCCTGCTTGCTTGATGAAGAACCCAGCTGTGCATGGAGCAGCAACAGGCCAACTCAAGCAACAGATCGGGACTGTCCAAGCCAAGCATGTGGAAACCATGGCTCCGGCTCTCCCAGCATCTCGCCTAGAGAGACGTGGCCATGTAAGCAGTTCTGGCTAGTAAGGATAAAATGGGAGTGTTCTGGGGCTGATCCTGAGAAAACTGTTCTGTCAATAAAGGTGTATGTGCACAGATGGGGCCACCCCCACCCCTCACTTTCTGCCTGGGCTGTAGCTGCGATGGCTAGAATTGCAACAGCCATTTTTCAATCCTGAGGGAAAGATGAAATGCTGACTTCAGACTTCTTTGGGAGGGGGCAGCAGTCCCACCCACTGCCCTCAGGATGCAGACTCACAGAGATGGAGGAAATAGGCTTCTAGGACTAGAGAGAGAGGGGACTAAGCCTAGCGATGGGTGGGCCCTGATTGCCTGTGGTGGAGCAGACCCAAGGCTATCAGAGCAAAGTGGGCAGGAGCAATCCAGACCAGGGGGCTCCAGAAGCCCTTGGCAGGGGGAAGGGTATATTGTTATCTAAACAGATAATGTAAAAAGTTAGAACAATTAAAAAAGAGATTTATATATACTAAACTGACTATAATTAATTTAAGGGTATTTCAGGTTATTTTCCTAATTTAACTATACTAATGTGAGCAAAAATTTTGTCCATATTTTGATATGATAAACACCTATTAAAATGTAAGTTTATTTCTTTAAAGAAAGATCCTTATTGCCTAATAATTCTTACTGTTTAAGATAAAGATTAATTTTGGTAAATAAATTCACATTGTTGATTAAACATTAAGTATATTGAACTACTAACTTAAACCCCTGTATGACCTTTTGAGAAAAGACCCCTCACCCACCTCCCTGTAAAAACCTACTCCAAAAGCCTTGAAGGCACTCAGGTTAATAGAAACAGCCCCACAAAAGATACAGGTTACCCAGATAGATTATTCTATACCTCTATCATTTATAATCCTGCCATCAAAATTAACTCCTACTGGAGTGTTTTGGCAAACAGGTCCCATCTATTGGGTCCATCTACCCGCTTCTAACTCTCGGGTGACAACTCCCTTTTATGAACTAGTGGCTTTCTATTCTATCTGAAAGAAATATATAAGTATGAGCTGAGATAATAAAGTCAGTCTCCCCCTGGATGAAGAACCTTGGTGTCCTGTGAATTTTTTTTTAATCCCGCCGCCTCTCGCCGGACTCGGGCCATTCGCCGGAACGCGGCAGAAGGGGAAATAGTGTGTGGCCTGGTGCACTGGCCCGGGCAGGTAGTTCTTTGAGAGTTTACATTTGACTTACAGGTTGGTACACAAAAAACGAAGCAAACCAAAGCAGGAGGCATTACTAACTCCAGGGGAGAAAAGTTAGAAAGAGATAGGGGGACTGCTCTGAGCAAGAGTTCTATAGACATGTCCACAATGAATGGTGTAACCAAGACTGTGGCCTGACTCCATAGAGTCGAGTGGGCTGCAGTGGGTGTAAAAGAGTGTGTCCTTGTCTCCCCCCAAATCAGCAGGCGACTCCTGCAACCCCAGCATCAATAAATAGCAGTAGCAGCACCTTGTTTAGCAACAGGGAGGCAATGCTGGGAAGACAGGGGCAGAACCCTCTGCCTTTGGGAAGAAACTTGGGACTGAGGGGTGGTGTCACCCAGCACTGCTATGCGGGGACTGTTCTGTCCATCTGTTGATCTCAGTTATCTGATAAAAGTGCATTTTTAAATCCCATCTGACGAAGAGAAAGACTTCTTTGATGGCTCTTGAGCTGGACAGATTCTACCTCCAATCCCAGAGGACTCTTTCTTAATCAAAGATCACATCCATTACCTCAAGGCATTAGAAGTACAGGTCTCTGTCATTCTTCCATTGAGCACTTGGGCACCTGTTCTCCCCCACCAGGAGATCCCCAAGCCTGGCTGCCCTGGGCTGGCTGAACTAGGCTATTAGGAAGAGTAGCGCCTGAGACAGCAAATCAGCTTCCCACCGACCCCCCGTGCCCTGGTCTCTCACCTGGACATCACAGCAACCTGGATGCAGGTGCCCACCCCTATCTTTGCCCCCATATAGACAGTTCTCCCCCAAAGGGGTCTGTTTTAACATAAGTCAGATCACTTTGTTCCTCCAACTGCAAACCTTACCTCTTCCTGGATCAACAAAATAAAAACCGAAATCCTCACTGTGGGCCACGGGGCCCTGCAGGAGCAGCCCCCTGATACCTGTCTGACTCTCAGTTTCCCCAGCCCCTAAAGTCCTTCCCGTGTGCTCGATTCCTTTGTTATTTCTTTCTGTCCAGTGGACCATCACCAACAAGGCTAGTGACCTTTTGCTCTGATCATGACTATTTCCTGGAACAGTGCCAGACCCCGTGTGCATCCAGGGACTACCTGCTGAATTAATCAATGAGCAATGAGGAGCCGTTGAAGACTGTGTGCGTGGGTGAATGATAGCAGACCTGAGCACTTCTAAGCCATGCATCCCCCTAAAGTTTGAAAAATAGGTTGCAAATAAAAATGCCCGAGTTGAGACTGAGACCCTTTGGAAGAGTGCAGGTGCAGAGAGGAGCCTGTGGTCAGTAGCCCTGCAGGAGGGCGAGACACAAGAGCCACCACAGCACATATTCAGTTGGTGGAATCTATCGCCTTCGTAGATTATCTGGGAAGTAACATGGAGGAAGTGTCCGTGTAGCTGCCAAGTTTCTAAACTGTTCAAAAGTGGTAAGAAGTGTTGGAGAAGAGCAATAATGAATTGGGTGTCATTGTTATTAATATGGCCCATCAAGGTTGAGGTTTTAACCACTGGAGATATTCACTGGCAAGTCTCACAGAGGACCCGGGATACAGGTCTGGGCTGGAGTAACAAGTCCCAGATAGAACAGATCAGGAAATGTGTGGGGGTTGATTATTCACCAAGGTGGGACTCATGGAGTAAGATGAGAAGAGGCCAAGAACCAAATTTCAAGGATTGCAGTGGGTGTTTGTTGCTCTGAAGCACTCATTGCCCAGAGGTGGGGCCTCCTCTTGGAATCACCCCTCTCCAAGGTCAATCCTCATCCAGGGGGTGAGCAAGGGAGAGATTCATAAAGGCACGACCCTGTCACCTCCCTGGAATGACTCAGTGCTCGGTGTCTGCTGCAACAGCATCAGTTCACCTGTCTCTCCTTCTTCCCACTCCCTTTCAGGTGCATCCCAAGTGCATTTCTCATACCCCTCTACACACAGAGGTGCACCTCAAAGGTGGCTTCCTGAGGAGCCCCACCTGCCACATCATACTCAGATGCTCATAGTTTGAATAAAAGCAACAGAGGAAGAAGGTAAACCAGGATGACACCAGGCTAGGGAGCAAACCCAGGGGTCTACAAGGATAGGTACATACAGACTGTGGAGTCCTTGGAGTCAAGCAAGGCACACAGTGAAAACTGACCATTGGATTTTGCAATGGAAGGCTATTGATGACCGCACTAGCTGCTTCACTGGAGTGGTGAGGGAAGAAGTCAGGCATCAGATCAGGTGGAAAACAGCCCTTCACACTCTTCCAAAGAAGCATGAACTTCTAGGAAAGAAGGGAAATTTGGAAGAAGATAGTCTGTGATATTGGAGGTGGGGTTCTTTTTACATTAGGAGAGATTTAAGCACATTTAAACAGGTAGAGGGTGAGATAAAAGTGGAGGGGAGGTGGAGGCCAGCTGGCAGGGTCCCTAAGCAACAGCAGCCTGAGCACAGGTCAAAGGAACAGCTATGGGAAGGAAAAGGACCACGTCTCCCAGCGGGGGAGGAGGACAGACGCTGGTGGCAGTGGGGACACAGGCCATCCTGACTCATTCCCCTAACTGACACGTGTCAGAGCCAACCCTTGTGGTTCAGTGCTCAGGCTGGGGAAGCAGAGGAGGAAGAGCTCCATGCCCTGTTGCAGAGCCCCTCTTTCCGTTCATTGTCTGTAAGGGGCTGGATATTTGCTCCTGTTTGGGTGGCTTTGGCCCCAATGTGCTTCTACTTCACATAGCTGCTTCTTTTTTTTTTTAAGAGAGAGAGAGAGAGAGAGAGAGAGAGAGAGAGAGAGAATTTTTTAATATTTATTTTTCAGTTCTCGGCGGACACAACATCTTTGTTGGTATGTGGTGCTGAGGATCGAACCCGGGCCACACGCATGCCAGGAGAGCGTGCTACCGCTTGAGCCACATCCCCAGCCCTGGCATAACTGCTTCTTGAACTTTTACAAATGCTTCCTCATACCCAGGCCCTGGTCTAAGTCTTAGGTTTGACATCTTGATCCCAGTGTTGCTCTGATGATTCTCTATGGAATTTTTGCCAAACAGAGTGGTCATAAATACTCTCCATGATCTTGCCTTACCAGGGCTCTACAGTAGGGGCATTTGCTGTGACTGTCAAAGAAAAGGATGTAGAAATTGGTCAGGCGTGTCTTCCAGCCCCCCTGGCTCCCCTTGTGGATTGGCAAAAAGGTAGAGGTAAGACGTAGAGAAAATAGTGTAAGTTCCATCAAGAGGCGGATCTGAGTGTGATTTTATTTTAAAGCTGGGAAAGTAACTCAAATTTTATTAAATGATTTTAGGAACTGGCTAAGATAACATAAATGGCCAACAAACAATGGCTGGGGTTTTGGTGTTGTTTGTCCCAGAGAGGTCCCCAGGGTGGTGTGAGGAGGCAGTGGATCTTTAACAGGGGGGACCAAGTGTGAGGTCACCAGAGCACCGATCTCAGACTGGTTGAGGGCAATTCAACCTCATGGGACCATGAAGCGGTTCTAACAAGAGTGTCCTTATAAAGAGAGGGTCGGACTAGTGCCAGCTTCTTTGGCCTCCTGCTTCCCTTTGTGATCTCTCCCGCACACATGCATTCCTGCCACCGTACCACAATCTGTCATGGATGTGTCCAAGGGAGCCCTCATCAGAGCAAGCCAATACCACTACCAACCGCGAGCTTGGGCCTCCAGGACTATGAGCCAAATAACCTCTTTTCTTTATGAAGTACCCAGACTCAGGTCTTTAAGTTTAGTAAAAGAGAGTAACACAATAATAAGCTAAAATCAGATGTGGTGGTCACGCCTGTAATCCCAGCTACTCCAGAGGTTCAGGAAGAAGCATTACAAGTTCAAGGCCAACCTCAGCAACTTAGCAAAACTCTGCCTCAAAAATTAAATTAAATTAAATTTAAAAGATGGGATGTAGCTCAGTGGTTCAGTGGTAGGGAACTTGCCAGGCAGCTGAGAAGCCTTCCATTCCATTCCCAATAACTCAAAATAAATAAATAAATAAATAAATAAATAATCAGCTTAGCCAAAAAGTGAAGAAATAAAAACTAAAATAAGAAAGTAGCTTCAGCTATTAAATGGCAAAGAAGAAAAAAGAATAGAGCTTAGGCAAAGCTGATGAGAAAAGTAACATGATGCTTTTCTAGAATTTGGCTCCAGACATAGAAGCCCCTTAGGTAAAAAGTGAGCCCAGGGGTCCTAGATCTAGGAATTAATCCTAAGAAGGCCATTGGCTAAATAGGCAAGGATGTGTGTACAGAACGTTTCAGAATTGCTTATAAAAGTAGAAGCAATTAAAACTTATAGAACATGAATAGAGATTCATAGTACACTATTGAGCCAAAAGCTATGAATTTATAATCTATGATTCCATTTTGTTTTCAAAATTGTGCAATATCTAACATATACATTCACACATATAAACTCTTCCATGCTTTGGGATTCATGTATGTGTACACACACACACACACACACACACACACACACACACAAATTTTTAATAGAAAGAAAGCTTCAGAAAGTTCTAGAAAGTTATACACCAAAATTCTACTACTAGATAACTCTACATAATAGTATTTTCAGGAAATCATATTAATCATTATTGTTTTCTTTTCCAGTGTTGAGCATTAAACCAAGAGCCTTGCACATGTATTCTTATTTTGCATCATTCTTCTTATTTTTCAATGTATCCCTAACTGCATTTTTAAAAACTTTATAATTTAATGAATCTTATATACAATCAGAAAATAATATTTTAAAAATAAAAACAAAAATCACATTTTTTGAAATTTATTTATTTTAATTAGGTATATATGACAGCAGAATGCATTTTGATTCATTGTACACAATTACAGCACAACTTTTCATTTCTCTGGTTGTACATGATGTAGTGTCACACAATATGTACTTAAGGTAATGATGTCCATCTCATTCCACCATCTTTCCTGCCCCCATACCCTTTGCTATCCCCTTTGCCCAAAGTTCCTCCATTTTTTCCATGCCTCCCCCCATTATGGATCAGCATCCACTTATCAGAGAGAACATTCAGCCTTTGGGTTTTGGGGATTGGCTTACTTCATTTAGCATTATATTCTCCAACTTCATTCATTTACCTGCAAATGCCATAATCTTATTCTCTTTTAATGCTGAATAATATTCCATTCTGTACATATACCACAGTTTCTTTAGTATTCTTTTCTAGATTCCATTCATGTATTGAAGAACATCTAGGTTGCTTCTACAGTTTAGCTATTGTGAATTGAGCTGCTATAAACATCAATGTGGCTGTGTTACTATAGTATGTTGATTTTAAGCCCTTTGGGTATAGATCAAGGAGTGGGATAGCTGGGTCAAATGGTAATTCCATTCCAAGTTTTCTATCACATTTAAAATTCTGAGTGTAGTACTTAGGATACAACAGATGCTCTTATAGTTTAAATATTAGGTGTCCCCCAAAAGCTCATGTATGAGACAATGCAAAACGGTTTAGAGGCGAAATTTTGGGGTTCTGAGAAACTTAACTCAATCAGTGAATTAATCCCCTGACAGTTATTAATTGGGTGGTCACTGGAGGCAGGCAGGATGTGGCTGGAGGAAGTGGGCAATGGGGTGTGCTTTTGGGTATATATTTTGTGTCTGGAATATGGAGTCTACCTCTGCTTCCTGATGTGATGTCCTCAGCTGTTTCCCTCCACTACACTCTTCCACCATGATGTCCGTCCTCACCTGATCCACAAGGAAAGGAGCACAGTGGCCTATGGACAGAGACTTCTGAAATCATAAGCCTCCAAATAAACATTTCCTCCTCTATGTTTTTCTAATCAGATCTTTTAGTTACAGCAGAAAAAAAAACTGACTAAAACAGATGCTCACTCAGTATCAGTTACTAATTGTTTAAAGTGAGAATATAAAACAAAACATCTTCACATTATAGTGATGAACTCAGCCCCATTCTCTCTGTTATCTGATAGGTTTAACTTGAACCTACTGAACATAATACGCCTTTAATGATCTTTGAATCCCCAGCACATAGCCCTGGTGTCTGGCCTTCTGTGAGGAAATGAACAAAGATCTTTATTTTTCTTTTTAAAGAATTCTTCCCAGGAGTCTAGAAAGCAAAGAGGAAAGATGTAGTTGACTTTTGGCCCCTGTGCCAAGGGCTATGCCAGATGTTTATTTACAGTTCTCATTTGATCTCACAACCCCTCTTACTGATGAGGAAATTCGGTTCTAAGAGGTAAATGATGGCAGATCCTGCAGACACCCAGCTGGTAATACTACGGGGCTGACAATACCATCATCTGACTTTCCCACCCCCCAACCAACCTCCGTTTAGTCTACAATCCAGTGGAAGTGAACACACTGGAGGGCATTAAGAGTCGGACAGGTCACCTGGACCCTACAATCCTTATCATCTCAAGCCACAGAGTTGTGAGTCCCAAAGGTCCAGAAGCTCAGTGCTTAGGAAAAATCCCCTGGGTAATGGGGTGGAGTCGCAACCCTCCTCAGACAAAGAAATTGAATGAATGTTCATTCACTCCCTGAATTATTCTTTTCGCCTCTCAGGAACCTTTGCAATCAAAGAGATGATGCACAAAGAGGCAGTGGGCTTGGAAAGGTCAATGCCACTAGACGCACAAAATCTCCCTCCATTAATGCCCTAATTGTTTTTATCACCTAATTTCCACTCAAACATCAAACTTAATCTCTACCTTTTTCCTCTCCCAGGTCACAGATGTTTAATATTCCAGACTAAGACATAATGAACCTTTTTATGTCACTTATTCTCTTTACAACATGATTAGCTTTGTCCATTGTGCTATGCAGGGATGACTAGAAACTTTGGAGATGGGATTTCATTAAGCAGATATTATTACCAAGCCAATCTGAATGGGAAATTAAGCCAGGTTGCAGAGTTCAGTGGTGATAAACTGCATCGTTAGTCTGGACTTGAATGTAAAACTCTGGTCAAAAAATGTAGAGAATTGGGTATTGAGGACTTTCAAAAATTATGGTTTTCCAGTTTTGTGTAACTCTGCTTCCCAAATGAACAATTTTATTTTAATGTGCTGGTTTGCTAAACTTCCTAAAGTATCATATCAGTCTGCTTTCTTCCATTTGATGGGCTCATTGGCAAAAGTCATCCCACAGATCAATCAACAGGTGATTGCACATAAAATTTCATTAAAAAATGTGATGTCCACTCTTGCCTATGCCAGAGAGGCACCTGTTGCTTTCCTTCTCTTATGTCTCAAAGTACCTTGTATTTCCCATGCTCATGGACACACACGCACCTTTAAGCCCCCCACATACCATGTATACAAGCACAGCTCAAACTGAACCATGCATGGAGATTGTGCAAACTCCTTGCATTTCATTCATTCTCTCAGTTTCCACATAGTATTTTACTGTTCAGTTTAAACTCCATCAGTAACTTTAGGTTTTGAGACACCCCATGAAGAATTATTGTATTAGGGTTCTTTAGAGGAACAGAATCAACAAGAAGTATAATTATAAAAAGGGGTCTTATTAGATTGGCTTACATGACCAGAAGCCCATAGTCCACAGTGGCCGCCTACAAGCTGGAGAGCTAGGAGAACCATTAGCTGCGCAGTCCAAGGGGCTGAAGCCCCAGAACTAGAGGGATCAACACTGCTACCCTAGTCCTAGACCGAAGGTTTCTGGAGAATTACTGGCAGAGTCCACTTTGTAAGAGTGAAGAAGCTAGAGTCTGATATCCTTAGACAATCTCAGCTGCAATTAAGAACCCATTCAAGAAGAACCAAGCTTGCATGGGCTGCTGCTTCTTTGTTCTTCCAACTTTTATTCCATCCAAGCCTCCAGCTTATTGGATGGTGCTGCCCACACTTATTGACGGCTTCCATTTCAGTTGGCCATCCCACATGCCAATCATTTCTAGATACACCCTCATGGACACACCCATCAGCCTCTTAATTATGAGCATCTTTTAATACAATCAAGTTAACAATTGAAATTAGCCATTACAATTATGAAAACATCTGGTGCTCACTGCAAATTACAAGTAACACATAGTTGGGTTCAGCTACTGGGGAGTGAGCAAGGCATTTTTATCACTATCAAGATGTAAACACCAGTCTCTGCTTTCTCTCATTTGCCACAATAATAATAATAACTAAAGTGATAATATACTATTACAAGGACAAATACTGGAGACATTCACCAATTTGTCCAATTTCACTTCTTTTATATTTTTTAGTTCATCTGCTTCACATCTCTATAACCCCTGCCAGTGCTCAGCACTCATCAGCTCTTCCTGGACTGTCTGTGGTGCTCCTGGCTTGCTTCCCCTACCAAGTGGGAAAATCTCCTCCGGGCTCTGGAATTTCTGCTGCTGAGCATGTCCACAGGGACATCCAGGAAAGATGCAGTCCTGGAGAGTCTTTGGAAGGGAATCTGGGCTCCTGTAGATACAGAGCCCTCCGCTCCCTGATGATGTGGTCTCTGAGAAACTCTCAGAGGGATATAGTCAGGAACGTACCCTGGGCTCCAGAGTTGCATCTAACTCTTTTCCTCCACCATCTATCAAAAAGGAATGGTTTATTATATATAATAGATCTATGTATATATAGGCAATTGATTTATTGATTTTCATATGTTAATTTTTAATCATTGTATATTATTGAAATATTTTACTATTCCTATTCATTTTTAGTAAATTGCTTTGAATTTTTGGGATATGTCGTCATACCATTGTTAACTAGTGATAACTTTACTTCTTCCATTCAAATTTTTGTATATACATTTTATTTACCCCACTAGCTCATCTAATATTGTGATAAATTATGATAGTAACGGGTGAGCAGCCTTGTCTTTTTCCTGAATTTAGTGAAAATGTTTTTAGTATTTCCTCATATATGCTAAAATGGCCTTTGGGAGAATAGAGGCATCATTTACCAAGCTGTGGAAAAATCTGTGAGTTCTTGTGTTATGGAATCTTTGAATCAAAAATGCATATTCAATTTAGTCTAATGCCTTTCTGGCATGTATGAAGATTATCTTGACTGTCTTCCTTGGATACATAAACATGATGATTGAAACATACTGCCTGATAACAAAGCACTCTTGAATTATTAAAATAAATACCCACAAGGTCTTGCTGAGCTATTGTTAATGTGCTGTTGAATTGTGCGTTAATGTTTTATTTAGGATTTTGTATTATTTGCAGAAACGAGACTTTCTTAAGATTCACTTCAGTACCATATTTTGTTTATGTCTTGGATTCAAGGCTCTATTCATGACAAAGGATAATTAGGATATTTATCTTCTTTCTGTACATTCTGGGGAAGTTTTAACTGTGCTGGAAGTGTCTGCTCTTTAAACCTTGGGCAGAGGTCCCTGGAAAACACCTTGACTTGTTGGCACTTAATTTGTGGAAGAGGTTGTCCATGATGATTTTCTCTATTTCTTCCACATAATAGGTTCCTTTCATCTCTTCTAGGTCAGTTGGGAACACATGTTTCCCTAGAAAAATAAAACCTCACTCAGGACATTCATTTTATTTACACAGATTTAAGCAACATTTTTTTAAAAACATCTTGATTCTAATTTCTTCTTTTTCTGTTGCTATTCCCCCTTTTCTAAATGCTGAGGGTTTTCACTTAATCTCACCACCTTTTATTTGTAATGAGATAAACTCACAGCATATTTGTTCTCGAGAATCATCTCTTGGTTTTTATTGACCAATTTTCTTTTTTCCCCCTATTCCAACTTATTGATTTCTGCTTCTAGCTTTTTTATGCTTTATTTTCTTCTGCATTTCTCCTGGTTTCCCACGGTGGTTGTTGTCACTAGCCCTTCCTAATTTTTTTTGCTTTGGGTGCTTAACTCATGCATCCTCATTTCTTCTCCTCTGTGAAGTTCAATACTGAAAACTATGAATTTTCTCCTGTATGTTTTCATTGTACCCTGCAAGCTCTGATATGCAACATTTTTTATTAATGATGTTTCTAGATAGACTGCACTTTTGAGTTTGTAGATTATTTTTAGAACCTAAAGTCACTTGTGCCAGATACTTTTAACTTCTAAGAATTAAATATTATTTTGATTTTGTTAATTTCTAGCATTATTTAATTCTTATCGAACACATCTGTATTATTCCTACTTTTTGCAATTTATTGAAGTTTCCTTTGGGTTAGTATTTGCTAAAGGGTAGCAACATCTCTGTGGAACATTTTTGACTTTTAATGCATAAAGTTTAGTAGTAGCCCAGATGCCTGATCATTTTATTTGGCTTTCCCATCATTTTGCATGTTTTTCCCCCTCTTGATTTTTCTGAGATACATTAACTGAGTCTCCTATTATTGATGTCTCCTATTTTTGATATATGCTTTCTGCTTCTCCTTGTATCTCCTGTATGCTTTACCTTTTGAGGATGAATGCTATTCTGTTGTATTAAGTGGTGCAGAGCAATTCCTAATTCTTACATCCACACTGTCAAAGTCCCCCTTTTCCTTTATATAGTAATTTTCCTTTGCTTTACATCAAGTACTTTACTATGGATTGTGGCATTGGCTGATATCGCATGACATTCTGCTTTATTTTCATTTGATTTCTCAAGGAATACTTCTTCCACCCTTTTATATTTAACCTTCTTTTTTTTGAGTGAATTTTGAGTATTTCTTTGTTAAGTATTCTTGATAATTAGATTAATGCCGTAGGTAAAAAGCAGCAAGCACTTAAGAGTTGTTAGATATGAACACCTAACATCAGTTCACTTAGCTATATTATATTTTATATTATTAACACAATGTTTGCATTTTTATATTATATTATACAATATTTTCATTTCAAAATGAAAACAATTCATTACCATTATTTTTTTTATTTTTTTAGTTGTTGATAGGTCTTTATGTATTTATTTATTTATTTTTAAATGAAGAATAAATGTTTATTTTTTTTTTGCATTACAATTCTTATTTTTAACCTTCTAAGTCACTATTATTTATTAGCTAATTAACTCCAGACTACGGTTTCTATATTTCCAGTCAGAAATGTAATATTCACAGAGAAACTAGAGTATCTCAAGAAACTAGAAAACATTCTGTTGCTTGAGATCAGGCAAATCTCAGTTCAAATCCCAGCTCCAACATCCAATGTCATTCTGCAGTGTCCAAACTAAACATAGCTTCCGAGTACAGACGCAGTGCAGAAGGACTGGCTCAGACACCCAGAGGGCTTTCTGTAGGAAGCAGACTATAGGCACCTTTGCTCTACAAAGACCTTCCCACAGGCTTCCAGCCTGGATCACCTTCCTGCACTCCCAGTGTCCTTCCCTAATTCCAGAGTGACTACTGGCCTGTTGCGCAGTGTGAAGAGCAGGCGCATCTGTCTCTGGTTTGAGTCTCCACTGCATGAGGAGTAAAGTCACTATCCACTTCATCTGTGATTGACAACTAAGCACAGGTGAAGAAAACAAAGAGACCCCCTTTCACTATCCAAATGCCAATTGGCTGGCCTCCACCATAACACGCTAACTGCAGACAGGATGTGAACCTTGCCAGTGCCAAGCCTCCTGGCCCTTCCCAAAGAGCTGCAGAGTCCACCCAGCCCCGAGGGCTCCATGCCTGAAACATGGTAGTTATGACTCTCTAATGTTTCTGGAAATTAATCTTTGCAATCACATTATAAGATTAATAATATAGTCAATTTACTCTACAAAGTACCTATGCTTTCCTGATTCCTTTTAAACTTCACAGTGTTTTACAACTGATTATATCTTATTCTGTTTTTTGCTTCTATATCAGGATTCCACAGACTGAGGAATTTAGAATGAACAAAAATGTCCTGGCTCACAGTTCTGGAGGCTGGAAATGTAGATACCAAGGTGCCAGCACCCAGCGAGAACCTTCTTACCACACAGTCACCTGGAAGGTATCCAGTGCTCCAGGAAAGGGAAGGAGGAAGGAGTCGAGGGAGAGAGCCCCCCTTCATGAAGGAGGACAGTGTCAGTCCATTCCTGATACAGGCTTCCTGACCTAGCACTCTCTCTTAAATGTCCTGCCTCCTGATGCCATCACAATGACAATTACATTTCAGTTTTGAAGGGGACAAACGCTCAAGCCATATCAGTTTCATATCACTTTTGCCATTTTAGAGATGAGGAAGTGAGTGGAGAGAGTGAAAGTGCTCTAGACCTCACTCCTGAGCCCTCCGTCTCCTGCTCCCCTTGCTGTGTCCCAGTGCACTTCCCAGACACCCCCTCTCTCAGGCCTTTCCATAAGCTTCCTGTTCACACTTTGTCCTTCCAGTCTCAGCTCCTGTGGCCTCTGCAGGAAGCCTTTCCTGAACCCATCCAGCTATGGCACAGGCTCTGATGGGGCATCTGACCCAGGGTGTGGTAGCCAGTCTCCAAGATGGCCCAGGTGACCTCACCTGCGTGCATTCTCCCCCTGGAACCAGAGCTGGCTAGGTCACCCTGAGATATTGTGAAAGTGGTGGTGGTGACTTCCAACGCTGGGTTACTAGAGGCTCACCAGCATCTGTGAGAAACCAATTGTTTCTGAAGACCCTCACACATTCTGAGGACCCTCCCCGTGGGGAGGCCCTAAGGGGCTCACCAAAGCTAGAACTGCCATTCCAGTGCTGTAAGCGAGCCATCTGGAGAGTGGATCTCCCACTCCATTGGGGTTTAAGTTCTCTGCAAGCTTTCTGACACCTTGCCACATCCTCCCAAGAGACTCTGGGCCAAAACTGCCATACAAATTCACATCAAAATTTATGATTCACAGGATCTGTGAGAAATGATATTCATATGTATTTTGTTTGTACCAGGGATTGAATCCAGGGGCATTTAATCATGGAGCCACATCCCCAGCCCTTTTATTTATTTGTTTTATTTTGAGACAGGGTTTCACTAAGTTGCTTAGGTTGACTGTGAACTTGAGCTCCTCCTACCTCAGCCTCCCAAGCTGTTGGAATAAAGGCTTGCACCACTAGACCCAGCCAGAAATAATAAATGTTAATTGTTTTGTTTTATGCCAATGAGTTTGGAGGTGATATAATGACTTCATCAAATTTTAATTTTCATCAATTTCCAAGTACAGACAACTTTAATTTCTAAGATGTATTCAATGCCCTAAACCTACATGTGGCTCAAATAAACCATGATTTGTTGTCACAAACAAGGTAAAAGTGCAGATTGACACACCAAAAACCTCTGCCTGTGGCTCTGGCTGTGGGATGGGAGAACAGCAGGAGCAGGGAGGGTCCTGCAGCCTTGGGGTGCACTAGGGGCATGAGTGTGAAATTTCTTCTTTAGGAAAAAAAAAGTGTCTCATTATTTGTCAACACCGCCTGCTGAAGTAACATAGAAAATAAGAAATACAACTAATAAAATGATGAATGGGTCTGAGGAGACTTCAAGACAGAATGTTAAAAGAACCCATTGGTTTTCTTTAGGAGAGTACCAGATATGGACAGGGGAAAATGAACTAAATGCTACACTCTTCAGTTTTTAACCAAATTTTGAAAAAAAAAAAAAGAAAGAAAAAGATACCAGGACATGCTGGATGCAAAAGCAAAATATGTCCAAGTCTCTCTCAGTGGAAGACTCTTGAAGTAAGACAGGTCCTCTGAGAAAATGTTAGCCCAGGCTGGGAATGTGGCTTCTGAGATGGAGGCCAAGAGACACATTCAGGTGGACAGACGCCTCCTGAGACTGAAGGGATTCCTTGTAGGTCATCTGCATTAAACAACAGGGCTTCCTTATACAGCGACCCTCTGAGGGCTCCAGGGGAAAACAAAGGTGTACCTCCAGGACAGCTGTGTCCCATGGTTGATGACTGGAGTAATTGTAAATTATTACACCAGAAGCTCACAAAATTTTCAAAATAATTGTGCACATTCAGATTGAAATAGAGATGTAGAATTAAAAAAAAATCTTAACAATAAAGGACCCTTAACCCTCATCTTCAGAGAGCAGGCTGTGAAGTTCCCTCCTTTGAAAACACCCATGTGCGTCTTGGGGGAAATGAGTGTGAGAATGAGTGGGATCAGGTGTTCAGGAGCAGAGCCAGGCTGCATGGGGAGTGGCTCCCAAGGACTGGGCCTGGGCACTAATGGAGGAACTGAAGATTTCAAAACTGCTGTGGTCCGGCAATGTCTGTGTGACTCTGGCTTCCTGTTTTTGAACTGGAGAGTCTACAACAGCTCTCCTACACCTGCCCGGCTGTGGGTTGTCGGGTGTGTGTGCTGAGAGGTAGAGCGGATAGCTAATCTGTAGTTTATGGGTCTCTGTGTGGGGAGGAGCAGTGCCCAGGAGAGTGCATAGGAAGTGGACTCCGGGGAGCTTCACTGTGTCCTGGAACTGGAACAGATTTCAGGAGTGGGTAGAGGGTGATCCCTGGCACTCTGCTGGCACAGAGCCACATAGACCAGCCGTTCACACGATGCTATTCAAAGTACTGATAGAAATTTTGATATTATATCTTTTCTTTCTTTAAAACCAAGAGTTCACATTTGGAGCAGGCTCCCATCCTCACGATGAGTTGAAGATGAAAGAAAAATGGTGGGAAAAGGGAAGTAGTTGTTCCCACTACAAAAATTATTAGCACTTGCTGTGCCAGGGTAAGGCTGAACATTTTCAATCTCATTTAATCCTCACAACAAGTATCTGAGGTGGGGCTTACACTATATCCAAGTTAAATGTCAGGAAACAGAAGCACATAGAATTAGTTAGTTAGCTGGTCCATAGTTTTAAAGCTGGTAAGATTAGATCACTTGTTCATAATTTAGGTCTTTGTGTTACCATGGCCCAGGTCATCAACCACCATAATTTACTGCCCCCTTAACTAGTCTTTGAGGCTTGTTATGGTTTGGATATGAGGTGTCCCTCAAAAGCTCATGTGTGAGCTTATACAGGGATAATCAGAAATGCAGCAATTAGATGGTGAGAGGTGTGACCTAGTCAGTGAATTAATTCATATTAGAAACTGAAAGGACTCTATACACCCTCCTCCATGGTATTCTGCCTCACCTCAGGCACATAGCAATGGACCCAGCTGTTCATGGACTGGACCTCTGAAACCATGAGCCCAAATAAACTTCTCCTCCTCTAAGTTGTTCTTCTCAGGTATTTTGGTCACAGTGCTGCAAAGCTGATTAATACAGGCCTCAAAGATTCATATTAATTCTATTTTACAAATTACAAAATTCTTTGTCATCATTATTGTATTATTCCATCTCAGAAAAAAAGGAAAAAAAACGAGGAGCTTAAAAAGTATGTTTTCCTACTTTCTACAAGAAAAGAGTGGTTAAATGAAGCTGGGAAAGAGAAAGAGAGTCTGAATAAATATTTATTGGACAACACATGGGTACTGGCCTGGAGCGTAGTTACACACAAATGTCAACCCATAAAATCTTGGGAAACCCGGTGCTTAATACCATAGCCCCCAATTTACAATGGAAGAAACTGAGGCTCAGAAGTGGTATCATTTGTCAAGATCCTACAACCAGGAAGTGGGTGGCAAAGAGAGGAAGTCAAACCTCATCTGTCTGGCTTCAAGGCTCTGTGCCAGGAAAATGCCTTAGAGATGAGAAGGGAAGCAAGAGAGAGGCCAAACTGAGTGGCTGGCCCATGCCAGTGGCACCCCCTGATACCTGACCCCACTGCAGCCCCCATGCCAGCCTGTGGCTCTTCATCCCTCTCTCCCACATGGTGCAGCCCATACCTTCCTACCCGCGAGGCTGTGCCATGCCATATAAACACCCTGAGACTTCATTTCTCATCCGAACAAAGGGATCAATAATCTATATCCTAGCACTTTAAGATGTTTTTAGAGAATAATAATGGATGTGTTCCCAACAATTTCTGCTTAATAATCCACCCTGAAATAGTAACTTGAAACAACCAGTGCTGTGCTATTGTGATTCTCCTGATGGGTGGCTCTCCTGTCTCTCCTGCTCACTCATGTGGCTGCAGCCTGCTGGTGAGTGGCTGAGGCTGGGCTCAGCAGGGCAGCAGGGCCTCCGCAGCTGTGGCAGCTGTGATGTCTGGGTTTGTTTCCACTGGGACTTCCATTCTGTCATCTTTGCTGCATGGAGGTCTCAAAGAAGCCTTGCAAAAGATCAAGATGGATGTTGCAAGCCGTCATGTGCAGAGGCCCTGAAACTTGCTCCACATGCTTCCTGCATGTATGGTCAAAGCAAGTTATGTGGTCATTCCAGACTCAAGAGGGTAGAAACAGACCCCACTTCTGGGTGGGAGGAGTGACTAAAGCCACCTTGGGAAGGGCCATGCCCTGCATGGAAGCAACGTAAGGTCATGAGGCAGTATTCTTCACAGTGTAAATTTAAACCTAAGAAATTAATTTATGTAATTCTTATTTTTAATTGGAGGAGACGACTAGTCCCAGCACTTTCACCTGTTGCAATGAGGTGCTTGGTCATCCTCAGTGACGCAGGCTTATGGTCTGCCAGGGAGTGGGAAGGGCTGCCATTTGCCTCAAAGGAAGCCTGGCCAGACTAGTTCTCAGCTGCTTAGCAATGAAGTCTTTGTTTTCTAGAGGAAGAGAGTCCTATGTTTGGACAGCTCCAAGGTTCTGTGAGAGCAAGGCCCCGCCCCGAGCAGGCACGGCCTGTCTTCACTCCTTCACTCCTCCTCTGTTCTGTTGGCTCTCCACCTTATCAGCGCAGTTCTTCGGAAGTCTTAAGTCACACCACCATATACATTTATACCTGATATTTTACTTTGTACCTAGTTTGTGACTTTCATCTATGACTTTTTTTTTTAATTCTCATTTTCCATTTTTAAAGGCTGGCCCTGTCCCCTGAAGCATATTTATTTTGCTCATTTTTCTTTTGCTTCCCACCCCCACCCCCAGTGTTTGTACTTGAGAAGGGGCTTTGCCCTCTGTCTGTGTTTCTCTAAGGTCTCTTCCTCCTCAGAGCCTGTGACCTCCTGTTCTCCAGGGTGTCATCTACCCTGTCTGCTGTGAATATCAAGGAAGAACTGAGTCCCTTCTAGTCTGAGTGGACTGGGAGTGTTACAGTTTGAATCTAGAAGGACCCACAAAGAGGGGTCCTTCTAGAGGTGGGGCTTTCAGGAAGTGATTGAATCATGAGGGTTCTGATCTTGTCGGTGGAGTAATCCACTAATTGTTGAATGGACTGCTGGAAGTGGGACATGGTTGGAGGAAATAGGTCACCGGGGATGTGCCCTAGAAGGGTTCATCGTCCCCTGGCCCCTTCCTCTCTCGCTCTCTGCTTTCCAGCTGCTTTGAGCTAAGCAGCTCCATTCCTCCATGTCCTTCTGCATGACGTTTGCTGCCCTGATATTAACTCATGACAGGGGCTCTGGTGGCTGGGAACGTGGCCCTTGAATACTACCACATCTTAGTACACCAGAACTCCTACTTCAGACACGAATTCATTGCCCCTGTCTATAAGGTGGACTTTAGAGCCAATAAAGATATAATATCAGGGTCTTTTTTTTCCTCCCCAGCCACACAAGGCCCTGGAGGCAGGTCACAACAAAATGTTTTCATGGTCATATGTGTGGTGAAATCTGCCAGAGTCCGCCACTGGCACCTCAATCTGCAGGATCACAACTGCTTCGGCTGTTGTGTCCACCACCAGGCATCCACTCATGGTGAGGGACGTCGGCATGGCAATGGAATTTGGGGGATCTGCCCAAGCAGATGTTGAGTGTGGGGCATGTGTGGTGGGGACTTGTTAGGATCTACAATTGTTCTTCAGCATCCACCATGCAGGACTGATTCCAAAGACTCCTGAAATTACCCAAATCTATTCAGGTTCAAGTCCCTTGCATAAACTGGCATAGTGTTTGCATATAACGTACGCGTATCCTCCCTTACAAAATTATACAAAATTATCATATTACCTGTGAGCATAAGCCTGCAGCTGTAAACAGAAAATATATTTGTGTGTTCGCAACATCCCAGCCTACAATTATACTGGATCTGGGTCGTGCAGAGCACACCCAATGTGTCTTATTCCAAAGGATCTGCTGGCTCCAGATCAACATGAGACAACACGAGATTGTCAATGATGGAGGAAAACAGCCTGAAGAAGCAAGTGACAAACTCCTACACATTCATCAGTTAAGTCAATGCACGTGGAGGAAGGATAATTGGATCACACAATTAAGTGGCTCAATTCAAAGCTTGGGCAGTTTTTAAAAGCATTTGAATTGTTCTCCTGTGTGCCATATTTTCAGATTAATTATATACGTTTTCAGAATTATGGGTCATACAAAAATTCAGGTTTGACTGGAAGAAAATCTCTAATTAGAAGTCAAAGTAAATAAATAAAAAAAATAGACTGGCAGAATCTTTAAGATGCCAAAAACTTTTTTTAGTATATCTGAAATTAAGATTCTGATAGTGAAAGTTGTAAAGAAAAGCAAACAATGTGGTAGGCAAAAATATAAAAGTAAAATGACAGGCAGTGACAAAGATTGTGAGAGTCAGGGCACCTCCAAACAGAAACCAAGTCAGGAAAGAAAGAAAACAAGAGCAAAGGGGAACACAGTTGTGAGACCCAGAACTGGCGTCCAGCCGGGCACAGTGGCACATGCCTGTAATCTCAGTGTCTCGGAAGACTGAGGCAGGAGGACGGCGAGCTCAGGAACAGCGAGCGCTAAGTAACTCAGTGAGACCCTGTCTCTAAATAAAACACAAAATAGGGCTGGGGATGGGGCTCAGTGATGGAGTACCTCTGAGTTCAATCCCCAATACCCACTCACCCCCCAAAAAAACCAGAACCGGTGTCCAGGGTCACCAGCATCTCTGTGTCGCTGCATTCATCCAACAGAGCTAGATCTGAGGTCTTTCATGATGGTCTGTTACAGTGAGTAGCATTTTCATTTTTATCTGTTTCTCTAAAAAACAACTATGCTTTATCAATATTGTGATCCAGTAATACTTATGAAGAATAAAGCAGAACTTACGACAGACAGACAAGGTACTTCTGGAACAGGCATCTATCACCTTCTCTGCTGGGATGATGAAGCCCATCTAGAGACCCATGGCTTGGTGCGTGCCGCAGTCTTGGCTGGGCACAGAATCACGAGCCACCTCACACCTTGTAGATTCAAACAGCAATTCTTTATTCCCGAACTCACACCGGCCTCTACACACACGTTCTGGGGAAATCCCAGTTCTGCTGCCGCCCAATTCACCTACTCCACGAGGCTTTTTTTCCAAATACTTTCTGAATCTCACGAGAACTCAACGGGAACTCAGGCAGCAGGAACGCCCTATTCCCAGCAGCAATAATCTTCAACCTCGAACTTCCCTAAAACCCATATTGTCTTAAACCGGGAATGCCCTAAACCCAAGGACCGGGATACTTCCTCAAACCTGCAGGATACACCCTAATCCTGGATCCACCCTGGTCCTTGAGCAGGGTCACCTTTCTCAAACACACATGCAATGTGAACAGCGAAATTCCAAGGCAAGTCCATTTAACATGGGGTACACTGGCAAGGAAATTTCGATGCGTCATTCCTACTTGGCAATGGCCCTCAGCAGGTGCAGTTGGGTTGGGTTGCATCACGTGGCACATCAAGTGACTAGACCTTGAATTCAGCTCTACTGTAGTGGACCCCAAGTTGGCTGTAACAAGCATTGATCCCCATGAACACTGTGTGCTGCGCTTCTAACACAAAACCCTACAAGCAATTGTTAATGCTTTTGCCAACTGACAGTTGTCTACAACGTTATTCAAAGTGCAACAGTGTTTGGAGTCCTGTGGCTGTCCTTGAGTGCCATTCATGGTCAGCTGCATGAAAACCTTGCCACTACAGAAAGGAGCTCTCCACGTGCTTCTATGGCCATTTTAAAGTGCCACAACGTGGGTAGTGGGCATTTCTCTCCTTACTTCTGTAGAAAAGCTGCTTGTTCTGTGCTGGGTTTAATATTCTGCTACAGCAAATGGTTTCAAGTTTACACAGAAGATGTGTTGTTTTATACACCCACACTCATTTGGATTTTCCTTTAAGGAGTTTAAGGGTGGCCCAGTGGTCTGGGATCATGGAGCTCTTCAAGAGGAGACCATGATCACAGAGACCTTTAATGGATATTAACACAGGTTTTTGATAACTAAGGAGAAAACTTAGTGCAAACAAATTGCTCTTAAAATGGGTTCAAAAAGTTGATAAAACACCATTTTACTTAGTCATTTTGAAAAGGAATTCTGGAATATTTTCATAAAACAAGCAAGAAATCACAGGCTCCTGCACTGGATGTTATGAACAACACATTCTTTTATAATCATTAAGTTTATACATTAAGAAGATGAGAGGAAATTCAATTAAAAATTAATGGAAACAAAATTAAAATATGAAGAAGAAAAGCAAGAGAAATCATCCTGACACTTAGAAGCAAATTGCAGCAAAAACAATGTTCAGATCACACAAAATGTGGACATTCCTTAAAAGGAAGAATGGTCTCCCTCAGAGAGATAGGAAGTTGACTTTTGGATCTTCTGGATTTCCTCAGAGTAAAGGAAGGAATCATCCAAACATATAGCAGAGATATTCTCATTTCTGGATGATTTGAGCCAAAGTCTGACATCAAAGGTGGCCATGTAAAACTCAGCATATTTTTAAAACTCTCCCCCTCATTTTTCTCATAACAAGAGATGTTATTAACAAGCTAATTAACGAGGGTCAGAAATTCAAAGATGATTTAAGATTGAATCATCCCATAAGAAAACTTAAAATGCCCTGAAAGCTTATAGATCACACATGGCAGACATGTGGTGAAATTTTCCCAAAGTTGATGACAATCCTAAAGATTTACATGGCACGGTCAACAATGGCTCGGGGTGCTTACAACAACTTTTTGAAACTGTCAGTGTTAACTTTGTCATCCACCATGGAAAACAAGTCTGCTTTCTATCTCTCATTTTAAGTCATTATGAAATTGGCTGTTGTGTGAAGAAGAAACTAAAGAGGATTCTGCTGGAATCCCAGGAAAACACACTATAGACATACACCCAGAAATTCATTGCAAAAATTAGGTTAATTATCTGGGTTTTATAAGATCATTTTAGATTTTGTAGTTCTTCAATATAGAAAATTTATTGTCATCTCTTCTGTCTTTTAAATATACATTCATTTTAATCTATTTTTTATTAACAGTCTTTATTCCATTTCTTAAAGACAGACTCTGAAGTTGTATAAGCTTCGGGTCCCACAGAGCCTGGACCTGCCAGAGGGCAAGGAAGTGAGGCGGAAGCCAGGTGCCCTGCTCGGAGGCCCTCCCCAAGAGGCTTTCCTTGTCCACCTTCCCAGAATCCCAGCCTCACTCCACTTTATGCTTTTTTTGTTGTTGTTGTTCATGCGATTAACATAATTTTCTGTTTTCTTTCAACTTGCCCTCAAAGGAAGGGTAGCCCCACTGGGCCACCCTTAAACTCTTTGAAGGAAAACCCAAATGAGTGTGAGTGTATACAATAACACATCTTCGTGGTAAACTTGAGAACATTTTTAAAATTTTTTTTTGTTGTAGGTGGATTCAATACCTTTGTTTTATTTATTTATTTTTATATGGTGCTGAGGATTGACCTCAGTGCCTCCCGTAAGCCCAGCCCCAAGGGCAGGGACATGTTCTTGCTTGGTATCATATGCCCGAGCACTGTGGGGCACACAGTGAGCATGCACACATGCTGGCAATCGGGAGGATGTAAAAAGGAGACTTGAATCCAAGTTCTGAAGGAGCAGGTGGGAGTCGGAAGAACACGGAACATGAAGGTTCTGCTCCCTCCCCTTACCGAGTCTCCTTTACCAAGTCACTAGCTTTTCCCAGTTCCACTTTCCTCATTTGGAAAATGGGAACAAGTGTGAGACTCTCCTTTTCTGTCTGTATCATTTGGAGAACAAACATGAAGGAAGGTGAAATACTAATGAGTGTTAATAAAGGGCCTAACGAAACCAAGAGGATGGCGTGGATCCTTCATGAGATGCACTGTTCCCAAGAGAAGGGATGCTGACCTGCAGGTTGAGGCTAGACTTTGCAGACATGAAGACGGAGCCCCCCACCACCACTCCAGTGACATTGGACTGCTTTACTCTTTCTCAAGTTTGTGCTTCCTCTGCCCAGAGCTCCCACATCCCAGCTTCCATGATCTGTGCACATCCACACAACCACCATTGCCTCTGGACACAGAGGCACCCAGCCCAAACTGCTGGCCTTCTCCTGAACCACATGGCTACTCCACAGCCAACCTCTGCCCCGGAAGTCACTCACACAGAGCCCCCTCCCCTCTTAACCGGAACCTACTCTCAGATTGATGTTACTGATTCCACACTTCCAAGTCCTTGCTGCATACCCTGGCAGCTTTTTTCATGGCTGCAACCAAAATACCTGTCAAGAACAATTTTAGAGGAGGAAAAGTTTGTTTAGGGCACATGATTTTTAGAGATTCAGTCCATACATGGCTGACTCCATTGTTCTGGACCCAAGGTGAGGCAGGATATTATTCCAGGAGTGTAGAGGAGGAAAGCAGCTCAGAACATGAAACCCAGGCACAAAATATAAACCCAAAGGCACTCTCCCAGTGACCCACTTCCTCCAGCCACCCCTGCCTGCCAACAGTTAACATTCAGTCCATTCAAGAGGATTAATGCACTAATTAGGCTAAAGCTCTCATAAGCCATCATTTCACCTCTAAACCTTCTTGCATTGTCTAACACTTGAGATGTGGGGGGACACCTCATATATAAACCTCAACACTCAGCATCCCTCATTCCCTCCAGAGGGTCTTGTTCACATGGAGACTGAATAGCT